>NW_027362769.1:226678236-229178236 GCF_046119375.1 Phyllobates terribilis | reverse complement strand
GGGCATTAAAACCGTCTTGTTAAGCTACTGCGACCTCCACATCTCTTTCGAGAGGCACTAAAAACGTCTTGTTAAGCTACTGTGACCTCCACGACTCTTCGAACGGGCATTAAAACTGTCTTGTTAAGCTACTGGGACCTCCACGTCTCTTCCAAGGGGCACTAAAACCGTCTTGTTAAGCTACTGGGACCTCCACGTCTCTTCCGCGGGGCATTAAAAGCGTATTGTTAAACCACTCTGAACTCCACAGCTCTTCCAAGGGGCATTGAAATGTTGTTTTAATTAATTCTAACCTCCACGACTCTTCGAACGGGCATTGCATTTCCTCCTAATTTTTGGCAGCTTTTGCTAGGAAGGCATAAGCAAAGACTATGGGAGACCCACTCCCCAATAATGGGAATAATATTTGTAATATGCTGTACTGCATGGCTCTTGTAAGGGGCATTGCAAGTTCCTCCGTCCTAATTTTTGGCAGCTTTTGCATGGAAGGCATAAGCAAAGACTATGGGAGACACACTCCCCAATAATGGGAATAAAGTTTTTAAGATGCTGTACTCTATGGCTCTTGTAAGGGGCATTAAAACCGTCTTGTTAAGCTACTGTGACCTCCACTTCTCTTCCAAGGGGCATTCAAACCGTCTTGTTAAGCTACTGGGACCTCCAAGTCTCTTCCGAGGGGCATTAAAACCGTCTTGTTAAGCTACTGTGACCTCCACTTCTCTTCCAAGGGGCATTAAAACAGTATTGTTAAGCTACTGTGACCTCCACCACTTTTCCAATGGGCACTAAAACTGTCTTGTTAAGCTACTGCGACCTCAAACACTTTTCCAAGGGGCATTAAAACTGTCTTGTTAAGCTACTGGGACCTCCACGTCTCTTCCGAGGGGCATTAAAACTGTCTTGTTAAGCTACTGTGACCTCCACGTTGTAACATACCTGGCGGCGTCCTTGCATGGTGGTCCATCTCCCACTGTGCAAGAGCGCGCACTTGATCTCCAGTCCAGAATGTCTCTCTGGCTTCCCTCCATGCTGTCTGTTTGTGTCTGTTTCTGCTGCTTAAGGGCGGCGCCCGATCACTTCCTGCTTTTTGTACCTGCTGTGGGTCACACCCCTTGTGCATCCTCAGCCTATTGCTGTCTGTCACCTGGTATATAGCTCAGCTGCTCCCATCTATTCCTGCCTGAGCATAGTGTTTCATTCAGTGTGTGCTTGCACTCTGAAGGTGCCAGGTCCCGTTCTGTGTTCTCTTGTCTGCCTATCCTGGAGGCTGTATTTCCAGGCCTGTCTGAACACGCTCCTAGCCTGTTCCTCCTGCCTTCTAGGGGCCGATTACCTAGACCCGTTCCTGTATCTTGTCTGACCTGTCTGAACACGCTCCTAGCCTGTTCCTCCCGCCTTCTAGGGGCTGATTACCTAGACCCGCTCCTGTATCTTGTCTGTCCTGTCTGAACACGCTCCTTGCCTGTTCGTCCTGCCTCTCTGGGGGCCGTATTCCCAGACCCGCTCCTGTATTCCGCTGCAGTGTCGGTCTCCTCCGTACACTCAGTTCCAGTCTGAACTCTCTCCTATCCTTTACCTGTTTTGCCTCTATGTCCGTTCCCTTCCTTTTTCTGCAGAGTCTGAACTCGTACCTAACTCCTGCTTGTTGTCTCTGTACTCCCGTTTGTGAGTTTGTGGTCCACTCGCTACTTCTCTGCTAGTACCCTGTGGGTGTCTGGCTCTGCCTTTCCCTTCCTGTCTGTTCCGTGTGAACAGAGCCCTGTCCCCCCTACTCAGCCTAGCCTGCTCTGACTCCTTTGCTCCCCGCTCCGGCGATTCTAGCCTGCTCTGACTCCTTTGCTCACCGCTCCGGCGGTTCTAGCCTGCTCTGACTCCTTTGCTCACCGCTCCGGCGGTTCTAGTCTGCTCTGACTCCTTTGCTTACCGCTCCGGCGGTTCTAGCCTGCTCTGACTCCTTGCTCACTGCTCCGCAGCCTTGCTCCGCTCTGACCCTTTTGCTCACTGCTCCGGCAGCCTTGCTCCGCTCTGACCCTTTTGCTCACTGCTCCGGCAGTCCTGTCCTGCCCTGCTTCTACCCGCTGCTCCGGCAGTCCTGTCCTGCCCTGCTTCTGCCCGCTGCTCCGGCAGTCCTGTCCTGCCCTGCTTCTGCCCGCTGCTCCGGCAGTCCTGTCCTGCCCTGCTTCTGCCCGCTGCTCCGGCAGTCCTGTCCTGCCCTGCTTCTGCCCGCTGCTCCGGCAGTCCTGTCCTGCCCTGCTTCTGCCCGCTGCTCCGGCAGTCCTGTCCTGCCCTGCTTGTGCTCGCTGCTCCTGCAGCCCCGTCCTGCTCTGTTCTTGCCCACCGCTTCGGGCGTTCCCTCTCTGCTGTGGTTGTCTACCGCATCTGCGGTTCTGTGACCCAGTCTGTACTGGGTCTTAACCTTTCTGTGCTCCAGCCCGTCCTTTCGGCCAGTACCTCCCTGCCTGCATACTCGCCTGTATCCACCCATCTGCATACCTGCCGTGTTTGCTTACATCCACCAGTCTGTGCCAGCCTAACCTGCCTGTTCCTGAGTCCCAGTGTGTACTGGGTCCTATCCCGCCTGTGTTCCTACCTGCTAGTGCCTCCCTGTCTGCACTCTAGCTGTGCTTGCCTGTACCCCTCTGCCTGTATTGTTCCTGAGTCCCAGTGTGTACTGGGTCCTATCCCGCCTGTGTTCCTACCTGCTAGTGCCTCCCTGTCAGCACTCTAGCTGCGCTTGCCTTTACCCGCCTGCCTGCATACCAGTCGTGCCTGCCTATACCCTCCAGTCTGTGCGCCAGCCTAACCAGCCTGTTCCAGTAATCCCTGTGTGGGTCAACCCCCGTGTCCGGAGTTTGACCTGGAGTAGCACCTGGTCCCTCTGCCCAGTTTCTCCCTGGTGCACTGGCGTCGTATGCCGTCGTGCCATCTTGGTCGGATCGGCCAGATACTTAGTCACGCCCCTCCAGGCACTCTCCGGTTCATGGTCCAGTGGAACCACAACACCCGCACACGCCAGTCAGTCCGGGCGTGTGCATAACACACGTCTCTTCCGAGGGGCATTAAAACCATCTTGTTAAGCTACTGTGACCTCCACATCTCTTTCGAGGGGCATTAAAAACGTCTTGTTAAGCTACTGTAACCTCCACGTCTCTTTCGAGGGGCATTAAAACCATCTTGTTAAGCTACTGTGACCTCCACCACTTTTCCAAGGGGCATTAAAACCGTCTAGTTAAGCTACTGTGACCGCCACCACTTTTCTAAGCGGCATTAAAACCATCTTGTTAAGCTACTGTGAACTCCACCACTTTTCCAAGGGGCATTAAAACAGTCTTGTTAAGCTACTGTGACCTCCACCACTTCTCCAAGTGGCATTAAAACCGTCTTGTTAAGCTACTGCGACCTCAACCACTTTTCCAAGGGGCATTAAAACCTTCTTGTTAAGCTACTGGGACCTCCACGTCTCTTCCGAGGGGCATTAAAACCGTCTTGTTAAGCTACTGTGACCTCCACGTCTCTTTCGAGGGGCATTAAAACCGTCTTGTTAAGCTACTGTGACCTCCACCACTTTTCCAAGGGGCGTTAAAACAGTCTTGTTAAGCTACTGTGAACTCCACATCTCTTTCGAGGGGCATAAAAACCGACTTGTTAAGCTACTGTGACCTCCACGTCTCTTTCGAGGGGCATTAAAACCGTCTAGTTAAGCTACTGTGACATCCACCACTTTTCCAAGGGGCATTAAAACCGTGTAGTTAAGCTACTGTGACTGCCACAACTTTTCTAAGGGGCATTAAAACCGTCTTGTTAAGCTACTGTGACCTCCACCACTTTTCCAAGGGGCATTAAAACCATCTTGTTAAGCTACTGGGACCTCCACGTCTCTTCCAAGGGGCATTAAAACCGTCTTGTTAAGCTACTGGGACCTCCACGTCTCTTCCGCGGGGCATTAAAAGCGTCTTGTTAAACCACTCTGAACTCCACAGCTCTTCCAAGGGGCATTGAAATGTTGTTTTAATTAATTCTAACCTCCACGACTCTTCGAACGGGCATTGCATTTCCTCCTAATTTTTGGCAGCTTTTGCTTGGAAGGCATAAGCAAAGACTATGGGAGACCCACTCCCCAATAATGGGAATAATGTTTGTAATATGCTGTACTGCATGGCTCTTGTAAGGGGCATTGCAAGTTCCTCCGTCCTAATTTTTGGCAGCTTTTGCATGGAAGGTATAAGCAAAGACTATGGGAGACACACTCCCCAATAATGGGAATAATGTTTTTAAGATGCTGTACTGTATGGCTCTTGTAAGGGGCATTAAAACCGTCTTCTTAAGCTACTGTGACCTCCACTTCTCTTCCAAGGGGCATTAAAACAGACTTGTTAAGCTACTGTGACCTCCACCACTTTTCCAAGGGGCATTAAAACCGTCTTGTTAAGCTACTGCGAACTCAACCACTTTTCCAAGGGGCATTAAAACCGTCTTGTTAGACTACTGTGACCTCCACGTCTCTTCCGAGGGGCATTAAAACCGTCTTGTTAAGCTACTGTAACCTCCACGTCTCTTCCGAGGGGCATTAAAACCGTCTTGTTAAGCTACTGTGACCTCCACGTCTCTTTCGAGGGGCATTAAAACCGTCTTGTTAAGCTACTGTGACCTCCACCACTTTTCCAAGGAGCGTTAAAACAGTCTTGTTAAGCTACTGTGAACTCCACATCTCTTTCGAGGGGCATAAAAACCGACTTGTTAAGCTACTGTGACCTCCACGTCTCTTTCGAGGGGCATTAAAACCGTCTAGTTAAGCTACTGTGACATCCACCACTTTTCCAAGGGGCATTAAAACAGTCTTGTTAAGCTACTGTGACCTCCACCACTTTTCCAAGGGGCATTAAAACCGTCTTGTTAAGCTACTGCGAACTCAACCACTTTTCCAAGGGGCATTAAAACCGTCTTGTTAGACTACTGTGACCTCCACGTCTCTTCCGAGGGGCATTAAAACCGTCTTGTTAAGCTACTGTAACCTCCACGTCTCTTCCGAGGGGCATTAAAACCGTCTTGTTAAGCAACTGTGACCTCCACGTCTCTTTCGAGGGGCATTAAAACCGTCTTGTTAAGCTACTGTGACCTCCACCACTTTTCAAGGGGCGTTAAAACAGTCTTGTTAAGCTACTGTGAACTCCACATCTCTTTCGAGGGGCATAAAAACCGACTTGTTAAGCTACTGTGACCTCCACGTCTCTTTCGAGGGGCATTTAAACCGTCTGGTTAAGCTACTGTGACATCCACCACTTTTCCAAGGGGCATTAAAACCGTGTAGTTAAGCTACTGTGACCGCCACCACTTTTCTAAGGGGCATTAAAACCGTCTTGTTAAGCTACTGTGACCTCCACCACTTTTCCAAGGGGCATTAAAACCATCTTGTTAAGCTACTGGGACCTCCACGTCTCTTCCAAGGGGCACTAAAACCGTCTTGTTAAGCTACTGGGACCTCCACGTCTCTTCCGCGGGGCATTAAAAGCGTCTTGTTAAACCACTCTGGACTCCACAGCTCTTCCAAGGGGCATTGAAATGTTGTTTTAATTAATTCTAACCTCCACGACTCTTCGAACGGGCATTGCATTTCCTCCTAATTTTTGGCAGCTTTTGCTTGGAAGGCATAAGCAAAGACTATGGGAGACCCACTCCCCAATAATGGGAATAATGTTTGTAATATGCTGTACTGCATGGCTCTTGTAAGGGGCATTGCAAGTTGCTCCGTCCTAATTTTTTGCAGCTTTTGCATGGAAGGTATAAGCAAAGACTATGGGAGACACACTCCCCAATAATGGGAATAATGTTTTTAAGATGCTGTACTGTATGGCTCTTGTAAGGGGCATTAAAACCGTATTCTTAAGCTACTGTGACCTCCACTTCTCTTCCAAGGGGCATTAAAACAGACTTGTTAAGCTACTGGGACCTCCACCACTTTTCCAAGGGGCATTAAAACCGTCTTGTTAAGCTACTGCGAACTCAACCACTTTTCCAAGGGGCATTAAAACTGTCTTGTTAGACTACTGTGACCTCCACGTCTCTTCCGAGGGGCATTAAAACCGTCTTGTTAAGCTACTGTAACCTCCACGTCTCTTCCGAGGGGCATTAAAACCGTCTTGTTAAGCTACTGTGACCTCCACGTCTCTTTCGAGGGGCATTAAAACCGTCTTGTTAAGCTACTGTGACCTCCACCACTTTTCCAAGGGGCATTAAAACAGTCTTGTTAAGCTACTGTGAACTCCACATCTCTTTCGAGGGGCATAAAAACCGACTTGTTAAGCTACTGTGACCTCCACGTCTCTTTCGAGGGGCATTAAAACCGTCTAGTTAAGCTACTGTGACATCCACCACTTTTCCAAGGGGCATTAAAACCGTGTAGTTAAGCTACTGTGACTGCCACAACTTTTCTAAGGGGCATTAAAACCGTCTTGTTAAGCTACTGTGACCTCCACCACTTTTCCAAGGGGCATTAAAACCGTCTTGTTAAGCTACTGGGACCTCCACGTCTCTTCCAAGGGGCACTAAAACCGTCTTGTTAAGCTACTGGGACCTCCACGTCTCTTCCGCGGGGCATTAAAAGCGTCTTGTTAAACCACTCTGAACTCCACAGCTCTTCCAAGGGGCATTGAAATGTTGTTTTAATTAATTCTAACCTCCACGACTCTTCGAACGGGCATTGCATTTCCTCCTAATTTTTGGCAGCTTTTGCTTGGAAGGCATAAGCAAAGACTATGGGAGACCCACTACCCAATAATGGGAATAATGTTTGTAATATGCTGTACTGCATGGCTCTTGTAAGGGGCATTGCAAGTTCCTCCGTCCTAATTTTTGGCAGCTTTTGCATGGAAGGTATAAGCAAAGACTATGGGAGACACACTCCCCAATAATGGGAATAATGTTTTTAAGATGCTGTACTGTATGGCTCTTGTAAGGGGCATTAAAACCGTCTTCTTAAGCTACTGTGACCTCCACTTCTCTTCCAAGGGGCATTAAAACAGACTTGTTAAGCTACTGTGACCTCCACCACTTTTCCAAGGGGCATTAAAACCGTCTTGTTAAGCTACTGCGAACTCAACCACTTTTCCAAGGGGCATTAAAACCGTCTTGTTAGACTACTGTGACCTCCACGTCTCTTCCGAGGGGCATTAAAACCGTCTTGTTAAGCTACTGTAACCTCCACGTCTCTTCCGAGGGGCATTAAAACCGTCTTGTTAAGCTACTGTGACCTCCACGTCTCTTTCGAGGGGCATTAAAACCGTCTTGTTAAGCTACTGTGACCTCCACCACTTTTCCAAGGAGCGTTAAAACAGTCTTGTTAAGCTACTGTGAACTCCACATCTCTTTTGAGGGGCATAAAAACCGACTTGTTAAGCTACTGTGACCTCCACGTCTCTTTCGAGGGGCATTAAAACCGTCTAGTTAAGCTACTGTGACATCCACCACTTTTCCAAGGGGCATTAAAACAGACTTGTTAAGCTACTGTGACCTCCACCACTTTTCCAAGGGGCATTAAAACCGTCTTGTTAAGCTACTGCGAACTCAACCACTTTTCCAAGGGGCATTAAAACCGTCTTGTTAGACTACTGTGACCTCCACGTCTCTTCCGAGGGGCATTAAAACCGTCTTGTTAAGCTACTGTAACCTCCACGTCTCTTCCGAGGGGCATTAAAACCGTCTTGTTAAGCTACTGTGACCTCCACGTCTCTTTCGAGGGGCATTAAAACCGTCTTGTTAAGCTACTGTGACCTCCACCACTTTTCCAAGGGGCGTTAAAACAGTCTTGTTAAGCTACTGTGAACTCCACGTCTCTTTCGAGGGGCATTAAAACCATCTGGTTAAGCTACTGTGACATCCACCACTTTTCCAAGGGGCATTAAAACCGTCTAGTTAAGCTACTGTGACCGCCACCACTTTTCTAAGGGGCATTAAAACCGTCTTGTTAAGCTACTGTGACCTCCACCACTTTTCCAAGGGGCATTAAAACCGTCTTGTTAAGCTACTGGGACCTCCACGTCTCTTCCAAGGGGCACTAAAACCGTCTTGTTAAGCTACTGGGACCTCCACGTCTCTTCCGCGGGGCATTAAAAGCGTCTTGTTAAACCACTCTGAACTCCACAGCTCTTCCAAGGCGCATTGAAATGTTGTTTTAATTAATTCTAACCTCCACGACTCCTTGAACGGGCATTGCATTTCCTCCTAATTTTTGGCAGCTTTTGCTTGGAAGGCATAAGCAAAGACTATGGGAGACCCACTCCCCAATAATGGGAATAATGTTTGTAATATGCTGTACTGCATGGCTCTTGTAAGGGGCATTGCAAGTTCCTCCGTCCTAATTTTTGGCAGCTTTTGCATGGAAGGTATAAGCAAAGACTATGGGAGACACACTCCCCAATAATGGGAATAATGTTTTTAAGATGCTGTACTGTATGGCTCTTGTAAGGGGCATTAAAACCGTCTTCTTAAGCTACTGTGACCTCCACTTCTCTTCCAAGGGGCATTTAAACAGACTTGTTAAGCTACTGTGACCTCCACCACTTTTCCAAGGGGCATTAAAACCGTCTTGTTAAGCTACTGCGAACTCAACCACTTTTCCAAGGGGCATTAAAACCGTCTTGTTAGACTACTGTGACCTCCACGTCTCTTCCGAGGGGCATTAAAACCGTCTTGTTAAGCTACTGTAACCTCCACGTCTCTTCCGAGGGGCATTAAAACCGTCTTGTTAAGCTACTGTGACCTCCACGTCTCTTTCGAGGGGCATTTAAACCGTCTTGTTAAGCTACTGTGACCTCCACCACTTTTCCAAGGGGCGTTAAAACAGTCTTGTTAAGCTACTGTGAACTCCACATCTCTTTCGAGGGGCATAAAAACCGACTTGTTAAGCTACTGTGACCTCCACGTCTCTTTCGAGGGGCATTAAAACCGTCTGGTTAAGCTACTGTGACATCCACCACTTTTCCAAGGCGCATTAAAACCGTGTAGTTAAGCTACTGTGACCGCCACCACTTTTCTAAGGGGCATTAAAACCGTCTTGTTAAGCTACTGTGACCTCCACCACTTTTCCAAGGGGCATTAAAACCGTCTTGTTAAGCTACTGGGACCTCCACGTCTCTTCCAAGGGGCACTAAAACCGTCTTGTTAAGCTACTGGGACCTCCACGTCTCTTCCGCGGGGCATTAAAAGCGTCTTGTTAAACCACTCTGAACTCCACAGCTCTTCCAAGGGGCATTGAAATGTTGTTTTAATTAATTCTAACCTCCACGACTCCTTGAACGGGCATTGCATTTCCTCCTAATTTTTGGCAGCTTTTGCTTGGAAGGTATAAGCAAAGACTATGGGAGACACACTCCCCAATAATGGGAATAATGTTTTTAAGATGCTGTACTGTATGGCTCTTGTAAGGGGCATTAAAACCGTCTTCTTAAGCTACTGTGACCTCCACTTCTCTTCCAAGGGGCATTAAAACAGACTTGTTAAGCTACTGTGACCTCCACCACTTTTCCAAGGGGCATTAAAACCGTCTTGTTAAGCTACTGCGAACTCAACCACTTTTCCAAGGGGCATTAAAACCGTCTTGTTAAGCTACTGTAACCTCCACGTCTCTTCCGAGGGGCATTAAAAACGTCTTGTTAAGCTACTGTGACCTCCACGTCTCTTTCGAGGGGCATTAAAACCGTCTTGTTAAGCTACTGTGACCTCCACCACTTTTCCAAGGGGCGTTAAAACAGTCTTGTTAAGCTACTGTGAACTCCACATCTCTTTCGAGGGGCATAAAAACCGACTTGTTATGCTACTGTGACCTCCACGTCTCTTTCGAGGGGCATTAAAACCGTCTAGTTAAGCTACTGTGACATCCACCACTTTTCTAAGGGGCATTAAAACCGTCTTGTTAAGCTACTGTGACCTCCACCACTTTTCCAAGGGGCATTAAAACCGTCTTGTTAAGCTACTGGGACCTCCACGTCTCTTCCAAGGGGCACTAAAACCGTCTTGTTAAGCTACTGGGACCTCCACGTCTCTTCTGCGTCTTGTTAAACCACTCTGAACTCCACAGCTCTTCCAAGGGGCATTGAAATGTTGTTTTAATTAATTCTAACCTCCACGACTCTTCGAACGGGATTGCATTTCCTCCTATTTTTTGGCAGCTTTTGCTTGGAAGGCATAAGCAAAGACTATGGGAGACCCACTCCCCAATAATGGGAATAATGTTTGTAATATGCTGTACTGCATGGCTCTTGTAAGGGGCATTGCAAGTTCCTCCGTCCTAATTTTTGGCAGCTTTTGCATGGAAGGTATAAGCAAAGACTATGGGAGACACACTCCCCAATAATGGGAATAATGTTTTTAAGATGCTGTACTGTATGGCTCTTGTAAGGGGCATTAAAACCGTCTTCTTAAGCTACTGTGACCTCCACTTCTCTTCCAAGGGGCATTAAAACAGACTTGTTAAGCTACTGTGACCTCCACCACTTTTCCAAGGGGCATTAAAACCGTTTTGTTAAGCTCCTGCGACCTCAACCACTTTTCCAAGGGGCATTAAAACCATCTTGTTAAACTACTGTGACCTCCACGTCTCTTCCGATGGGCATTAAAACCGTCTTGTTAAGCTACTGTGACCTCCACGTCTCTTCCGAGGGGCATTAAAATCGTCTTCTTAAGCTACTGCGACCTCCACCACTTTCCCAAGGGGCATTAAAACCGTCTTGTTAAGCTACTGTGACCTCTACGTCTCTTCCGAGGGGCATTAAAACCGTCTTATTAAACTACTGTGACCTCCACATCTCTTCCGAGGGGCATTAAAACCGTCTTGTTAAGCTACTGCGACCTCCACCACTTTCCCAAAGGGCATTAAAACCGTCTTGTTAAGCTACTGTGACCTCCACGTCTCTTCAAAGGGGCATTAAAAGCGTCTTCTTAAACCACTCTGAACTCCACAGCTTTTCCAAGGGGCATTGCATTTCCTCCTAATTTTAGTCTGCTTTTGCTTTTCAATGCAAAGGTGAAAACTAAGGGAGACCAACTCCCCAATAATGGGTAGAAGGTTTTTAGTACGCTGTAATCCACGTCTGTTTCAAGGGGCATTGCAGTTCCTCATAATTTTTGGAAAGCCTTCCATTCACTGCTTAGGCCAACAGTGTACAGGAGACCGAGTTGCTATAAATGGAAAAAACGGTTTAGTTAAGGCCTTCTGACCTCCATGTCATTTCCAAGGGGCATTGGAGTGCCTCGAAATTTTTGGTAGGCATTGCACTCACTGTATGCCCTATAACTGTGTAGCCTAATTGCTCCTTTTGTTACAGAAACATATCCTACAAGACATATGTGGTTGACTGGCCTGATATTGATGTGAATGGTCCCTGTTCCTCCTGCTCTTTCTCCTTTGCCACCACCTCATCCATCATTTATCACCTGAAGCTTTGTTTTAACGGGAGTCATAGAACTGGGATAGTAGCAGGAAAGCATCCAGCAATCCTCGGAGGAGGTAGGATATGCACCAAAACGCTGACCACCTCAGGCCTAGCCGCTACTACATACATGCGCTTGCATTCCAAGAAAACAAAGCAGATGCTAACTTCTGTAATCATCATCATGCTCCTGACCTTGGCACTCTCAACTCCCCTGATAGAGAAGCCAGGGCCCACCGAAGGAGTCTCTTTCTCTGGTGGGCTCGTCCAATGCTGCCCTAAAGCAGGACAGGCTAAGAAAAGTGTGTGGGAAGGTGACAGGAGAAATAGGGGCGGCTGGGGACCGTTTATGGACACCCGGCCGCCCCCAGGCGGCTGGGGACCGTGTGTGGACACCTGGCCGCAGGGCGGCTGGGGACCGAGTATGGACACCCGGCCGCCCCCTGGCGGCTGGGGACCGAGCGTGGACACCCGGCCGCCCCCTGGCGGCTGGGAACCGAGTATGGACACCCAGCCGCCGGGTGGCTTGGGACTGAGTATGGATACCAGGCCGCCAACGCAGCCATGACGTGGTGGCCAGATTCCGCCTCCACTTGCCTAAAAGGCCCAATTTAAAGTGCAAGCAAGTAGTATGGTATTGCAGCCTGGGGTGGGTGGGTGGCAGGATGCATACTTGCGCTTGCATTGCAAGGAATGGGAGAGGTACAATTGAACACTGCCCTGGGACAAGGACTTGAATGGGGATAGTTGCAAGTCTGCAACGACAGGTGCAAGGTGGGAGGCATCTTCGCATGTACCATTAACAGGGGTTTACATGCACACACTACAGCGGAATAGGCTGTGCTTCCCACTAAATACACTGGGGAGGGCACAGGTAATGTTTTGGTATGCGCTCTTAATCTTATGTATAAGGTGCACCGGGACAAATAGGGGCGGCTGAGGACCGAGTATGGATACCTCGCTGCCGAAGCAGCCATGACGTAGTGGCCAGCTTCGGCCTCCTCCAAACTAAAAGGCCCCATTTCAAGTGCAAGCTAGCAGTATGGTATTGCAGCCTGGGGGTGGGTGGGTGGCAGGCTGCACACTTACTCTTGCATTCCAAGAAAACAAAGCAGATGCTAACTTCTATCATCATCATCATGCTCCTCACCTTGGCACTCTCAACTCTTCTGATGGAGAAGCCAGGGCCCACCGGAGGAGTCTCTGGCTGTCTGGTGGACTCGTCCAATGCTGCCCTAAAGCAGGCCAGGCTAAGAAAAGTGTGGGGAAGGTTCCCGGGACAAATAGTGGCGGCTGGGTACTGAGCATGGAGACCTCGCTGCCGACACAGCCATAAGGTAGTGGCCAGCTTCGGCCTCCTCCAAACTAAAAGGTCCCTTTTCAAGTGCAAGCTAGCAGTATGGTATTGCAGCCTGGGGGTGGGGGGGTGGGTGGGTGGCAGGCTGCACACTTACGCTTGCATTCCAAGAAAACAAAGCAGATGCTAACTTCTATCATCATCATCATGCTCCTCACCTTGGCACTCTCAACTCCCCTGATGGAGAAGCCAGGGCCCACCGGAGGAGTCTGGTTCTCTGGTGGGCTCGTCCAATGCTGCCCTAAAGCAGGCCAGGCTAAGAAAAGTGTGTGGGAAGGTGACAGGAGAAATAGGGGCGGCTGGGGACCGTTTATGGACACCTGGCCGCCCCCAGGCAGCTGAGGACCGTGTGTGAACACCCGGCCACGTGGCGACCGAGTATGGACACCCGGCCGCCCACTGGCGGCTGGAGACCGAGCGTGGACACCCGGCCGCCGGGCAGCTGGGGACTGAGTATGGATACCTCGTTGCCGAAGCAGCCATGAGGTAGTGGCCAGCTTCGACCTCCTCCAAACTAAAAGGAACCATTTCAAGTGCAAGCTATCAGTATGGCATTGCAGCCTGGGGGTGGGTGGGTGGCAGGCTGCACACTTACGCTTGCATTAAAACAAAGCAGATGCTAACTTCTATCATCATCATCATGCTCCTCACCTTGGCACTCTCAACTCCTCTGATGGAGAAGCCAGGGCCCACCGGAGGAGTCTCTGGTTGTCTGGTAAGCTCATCCAATGCTGCCCTAAAGCAGGCCAGGCTAAGAAAAGTGTGGGGAAGGTTCCCGGGACAAATAGTGGTGGCTGGGGACTGAGTATGAAGACCTCGCCGCCGACGCAGCCATGAGGTAGTGGCCAGCTTCGGCCTCCTCAAAACTAAAAGGTCCCATTTCAAGTTCAAGCTAGCAGTATAGTATTGCAGCCTGCAGGTGGGTGGGTGGGTGGTTGGCTGCATATTTGCGCTTGCATTGCAAGAAATGGGAGAGGTACAATTGAACACTGCCCTGGGACAAGGACTTGCACGGGGATAGTTGCAAGTCTGCATCTTCTGATGCGGCAAGGATCACTTCTGATGGGCACACTTTTAGGCAGTGACCTGGGAGTCAGAGATGCTTCCAGGAGTCTACCCCATGCTGTTCCCATGTCTTTTCAGCACTGTATGCATGTGTCACACAGCACATGGCCAGATAAGGTTGTAAAATGTTAAAATGACAATTCCCGGTGAATGCATTTGTCACGGTTAAAAGCAATACAAAAGTGCAAAAATGTATAAAAAATGCTACTTGTGAACATAGCCCAAGGTGTGGAGGAGTATTTTTTGGGGGGGTTATTTATTTTACCTTTTACACAAGACTTTACCCTGGAAAGGAACTTCCTTAACATATTTCACAGGAAAGCAGTTTCAGTTTCGTTTTTGAACGTTTTATTGTGAGCCCTTAAAAGTGGCTTAATACCTCTGACCACGTTGTTGACAGCAGTGACCTGGGGGTCAGAAATGCTTCCTGGGGCGATTCCCATGCTGTCCCCATGTCATTTGAGCACTGTCACTATCATTTTGGGCACTTGTTAGGCTTTTAAAAGACTGCCGGGGGTGCAGCCGCAAAAATGCTCGGGTCACCCATAGACTAACATTGGGCTCGTTGCTCAGGTCGAGCACCCGAGTATCACGGCGAGTTCGGCCCGAGCTTTGAGCACCCGAGCATTTTAGTGCTCGCTCAACACTACATGGCACTCCTCACCCCCCAATCCTGGTATGCATGGCACCCCTCATCCCCAATCCTGGTACGCATGGCCCCCCTCATCCCCCAATCCGGGTATGCATGGTACCCCTCATCCCCCAATCCTGGTATGCAGAATCCCCTCACCCCCAATCCTGTTATGCATGGTTTCCTCACCCCCCAATCCTGGTATGCATGACACCCCTCATCCCTATCCTTGTATGCATGGCACCCCTCATCCCCCAATCCTGGTATGCATGGCACCCCTCATCTCCCAATCCTGGTATGCATGGTACCTCTCATCCCCCAATCCTGGTATGTGTGGCCCCCTCATCTCCCAATCCTGGTATGTGTGGCCCCCTCATCCCCCAATCCTGGTATGTATGGCCCCCTCACCCACCAATCTTCGTATGTATGGTACACTTCATTCCTTTCACGCTGCACACATACAAAATATACTCACCTTTCTTCCCTGTGCTCCAGCGCTGCGGTGTCCTGTTCTGCCAGAGGTTGGGGGAGGAGTGAGCGCCGGAGTACGCGCATGCCCATACCGCACTGTCCGGCACCATTTTGCTGAAGACACAATGCAAATGTGTCTTCAGTAAAATGGTGCCAGATAGCGGTATGCGCATTCACCGACTCCGACGCCTTCACTCCTGCCCCGGTCTCCGGCGAGAAGAGAGGAGCCGTGGCAATGCTCCTCCCAGTCAGGTAAGTATGTAAGTATGGCGCCGGAGATCGCGGTATGCGTTCAGTGTCTACGCAAACCGCGATCTCCGGCACCATTCATTCCTCTTACCTGTAACGGCTCCATGCGTTCTTCTGTCTGGAGCCAGACTGCGCGTCGCACATGCGCAGTCTATAGAGGCTTCAGACAGAGGGACGCTTGCAGCGTTATATTATGTATTCCCATTACATCCCCTTGCACCAGGTCCACCTTTCCATATGTGATGGGCTGGAGGCTACTGAAATGGTGTACAGTTTGGAGCGACTGTGGGGTATGTACAGTGACTATGGAATATGACCATTCTCAACATGAACTGTGATATGCAAGCAATTAAATGGAGGAGACTACACTGGGGTTACAGAGCACTAGCTGATCATGTTAGCCCTATCCCATGTGTGACATGCAGAAGTAATGCTGTTGCTTCAAAAGCATCCAGCAACTAGAAGAGTAAACATAATCACAGGGACAGGAAGTGGTTTGCTTCAGAAGCATCCAACAACTAGAGGGGTTAACACAGTCACAGGAGACAGGGAGTGGTTAGCAGATCCCCAGGGGGATTGTGGGGAACTTGTTTACTATTCTGGCAGCAGCCAAAGGGATGAGTGGTGTGTGATCTGTCTCTCACAGAAGTTCAGGCATGTGAACCATAATGGAACAAGATTCCAGTACAGAGTGAAGCTGGGAAAAGGTCAGAATCCCATTGTACTACTAGTTGAGAAAGTGTATCATCGGGCAGGAAGATAAAGACTGGAAGGAATTGTGTCACATGGATCATCTCCCTCACCAAACCCTCCCCCTCCTCCATTTGACTGTGCTATAAAGAAAGCTGTTGATTACTATGCCTTTGTGAAGAAGCTGTTTAATGTTGAAGAAGGACTTGATTTGTACTGGCTGTGCTTCTACATTAAATTCTACTGTTCACCTGAGCATGAGGACTCTGTCAAGTGTGTCTGTGCCAGCAAGTGAATACATCTTATGCCTGAGAAAGCTGCAATGTATGGGCGCTCTGAGTAACTGTTCCCCCAGGATTCCAAGAATTCATGAGACCTGTCTCGCCCCATTCTAAACCTAGCGGCATGCACGTAACACATGTACAACATGTGATTGATGATGTGGTGGATATTGGTGCAGTGACATTAATTTGGGAAAGCCATATAACAGAAGGCCATAACATCACTGTCATGATGGGAAAGAATCGGCAGCGAGATCATGTGACCCAACTCCCCACAAAAAAAAGATGGATTAACTCTAAATTCCTTGCCATGTGCATATTTACTACAGCAGTCAAAAATGAAAATAGTCACAGCTGAATGAACAGAATATAAAGAAGACGCAGACACAATGAATAGAGTTTATTAATTTATTTTTATTCTCATCTATTATCAAATTTAGTTAAATTTTTCATCCAGTGCCATTTATAGGATTTACTGCATAAGAAGTATATGAACCAGAGGAAGGCAAAACAACCCCATGTGTGGGGAAAAATTCCTTCCTGACCCCAAGCACTGGCGATCGGCTAATCCCTGGTTCAACGCAGTGTCAGCTCTGGATGGGACCCTGTCACACCTTTACATGAAATATTTTATATGAACCTAAACATATATGTCTATCATATCTTTATATCTAGGCTATTTAAAGCTTATGTCTAACTAAGGGCACACTTACACTGGTCGATTTTCGGGAATTGGAGTTTACCTATACTTATTACATACCTATGCTTATCCTTTCTTACATATACTTTTCTTTACTTAACTTTGCTTATCCTTTCTTATTTTTTATTGAATGCTAAATATACTTATCCTTTTTAATCAGCACTTATCCTTTTTTACCTATTCTAATCCTTTCCCACCTATAATTCTCCTTTTTTACCTATACTTATCTTTTTTTATTAAATTTTAAATATACTTCTTCATTACTTATTCTTATCCTTTTTTCCCTATACTTATCTTAACTACATGTATCCTTTATTACCTATACTAATGATTTTTTTTCCTAAACTTACCTATACTTAGTTTTTTTACCTATATTTATCCTTTATAATCTATACTTATTCTTACTTACCTATACTTACATATTCTTATCCTTTTTAACCTATACTTATACTTTCTTACCTATATTAATCCTTTCTTGTCTATACGTATCCTTTCTTTTTACCTATACTTATACTTTCTTACTTATACATACCTATATTTATTCTTTCTTACCTATATTTACCTTTACATGTCCTTTTTACCTATACTTATCCTCTCTTACTTATATTTACCTATACTTATACTTTCTTACTAGTGTTGAGCGAGTATGTTCTATTAACCCTTTCGCCGCGTATGCTCGGGCTGAGCTCCGAGTATTTACAGCTGCTCGGTGATAAGGTTAAATCGCTCCCATGTGCATGATTTGCAACTGTTTGACAGCTTTATTACATGTGAGGAATGTCTATTTCACATTGCTCACATGTAATAAAGCTGTCAAACATTTGCAAATCATGCACACAGGAGCGATTTAACCTTATCACCGAGCAGCTGTAAATACTCGGAGCTCGGCCCGAGCATACTCGGACAGAACATACTCGCTCAACCTTATTTCTTACCAATACTTACCTATAGTTATTCTATCTTACTAAGACTTATTCTTTTTTCCTATACTTATCCTCTTGTACCTACACTTATCCATACTTACCTATACTTATCCTTTCTTACTTATATTTACCTATACTTATACTTTCTTACACTTATCACTTATAGATATCTATGTGGAGGTTCCTGATGATGTTGGACGTCCGATCTTCTGGTCTTCTCTGCATGGTCTTCTGGAAGCTCAGGTACACAGCTTGCTCTGAGATTACTTGAGCTGGTATCTTGTTGAGGGTTTTCTAGTTGACAAATGAAAACCTCTGAACACGGCCTGGTCCTTTGGTGTAATAGATAATGCAGCCTCTGCCGCTTGGATCTTGTCAAGCTTAAAAGCACGGAACCTGGGTTTAGGCTTAGTTGGCTATAGAAAAGATACAGAAAAAAGTAATGGTGAACTTGGTGTCTAATCAAAACTGTCTTGGCTTGAAGCATTGAAAAAAATTGCTCAATATTAAATGAATGTTTTCAAATGTAAATAAAATATCTTAGAGACACCAGCACCAAGAGTATTGCAGCTCCAGGCTAGTCATTTCAAAGAGCTGCAGTGCCACTAATCATCTCTATGACCAATTATACTTCTGTCTCATCATGCATAGGATGCAGAATTATGTGCAGGTACAACGAGAAGTTTCTAAATAAGTACAATCTGTACTTATTTCTTCAACTCTGAACACTTTGACATGTTAACAGACTCTTTCCAAATGGGTCTAGCTCTATCAGAATTTTTTTGTTAACAAAATTGGTTCATATTTTTTGTTTTATTTTTTCTTCTGGTCAAAATCAGCAGTGGAGACCATAAAAAGGAGAATTATTATTGAAAAATGTAAACTAATCTTCTTTAGATGCACTTCCAGGTTTGCCTGAAAAATTATCAAAATGTTGTGAACTGGTCCTTATGGAGAGCTCATTAAAAACATTTTTTAGCCAAGAATCATCTTTAGCTCCAGCTACAGATCCCTATGCAATATTTTGCCAGATTAAATGGCTTGCACCTGATAGAACGTATAGCTAGTTAATTATTTGCATATAGTCTGCAAAAGAGTCTGAAAGTACAATACTATAGACTAGACATGCACGCTAATAAATTAAATAGTCCAACCAGCCCAATCGTCTATAATAGTAATGTAAAGATTAGCGCTGTCTAAATCATTTTCCAACCCTGACCTTAAACATAATGTATCACAGAGCCCAAAGCGTGGAAGCTTGTGGGAGAGTATCTTATTCAGATCCATGTGACAATTCTGTACATTCACTTACTACAGGGACGTATGGTGGGGCCATCCTAAGGGCTTCCACTGAGACCCAATCGATTCGCTGGAAGAAGGGGTGTTCTCGGATGTTACCATTGACTCCTAATCGCTGGACAGGATCTTCCTGGAGGAGCTGTTCAATGATGTCCTTGGCGCCGGAGGAAGATTCATCAAAGAGTGTGGGATGGTAGTTACACTCACTGGTCAGCATTTCGTTTAAGATGACTCCAAACGAATACCAGTCTACTCCGGCGTTATACTCCTCCATGTCCAGGATCTGCCATAGAGAAGCATTATTAGTAGTGCTACCTCTTGTATGTCACCGTACTTATATGTCACTGATATTATTATGTGATTCTATAGTAAATGACAGTAAGTCTTATTACTTAATCAAGAGACAAAAAGGATCTCTCATAATTATGCTTCAAAAAGGAAATTAATAAAGGTTATTAAAAATGTAATATGTATGATTGTGATGGCACACACAACACTCAGCTCAGTGTATTACTGGCTCAGACTTTTACCTCTTCACCCTGGGTGATTTTTCAGTTTTTCCTCCCCTTCTTACAATAGCTTTTTTTTTAATCTACATAACTTGTTTATTGCGGGATGAGTTGTACTTTTGAATGATACCATTGATTTTATCATGTGACGCACTTGAAAGTGTTAAAAAAAATTCCAATTGCATTGAAATTGCAAAAAAAGTTCAATTTCAATATTTATTTATTTTTTTTTAAAAAATTTATTTAGCATGTTCACTATACGGTAAATCTGATCTGGCAATATGATTATCGAGGTCAGTACAATACGCAGATACCAAACATGTGATTACATTTTTACTGATACCATTTTGAGGTAGATACAATGTTTTGATCACCTCTTATTGTATTTTATTAAAATGTTGCAGAGTGATCGGACTTTTACCAACACAGCAATACCAGATATGTGTATTTTTATTTTTTTTTAATTGTTTTATTTTTATTGGGGCAAAAAGATGGGGGGGTGATTTGAACTTTTCTGTATTTTTAGTTTCCTCATATTTATGAAAACATTTTTTTTTACTTTTTACTGCGTATTTATTAGTCCCCTTAGGGGAATTAAAGCTGTGACTGTCTGATCGCTGATGCACTGCTATGTATAGCTAAAATCACAATCTCCAATGCAATCAGCCATCATCAGCTGGAAAAGATGCGGGCTCGGCGTGCGACTCCACATCAAAGGCAGGGACATGACATATGATCAACATGTACGCCATATGTCATGAAGGGGTACTTTTATATTGATGACCAGAACAGGTCATCAATATAAGTTTGGTGGAACACCCGGCAGTCCCACTGATTGGCTGTTATCTCCTCCGCTGGTGGTTGGATATAACCAATAAACAGACGTCACAGCTCCGTTCACTAGTTAGTGGCAGCTGCTGGTATTACAGATTACCCCTACTGAAATGAACACGGGCTGATCTGCAGATGTGGGTACTGCCCAATATACAGTACAGAGGTGCGATATTCTGCTTTAATGATTACATCAGGTTGCAGCCAGAGATAAGAACAGCTAATCAGTGTGAACGGACCCCCAATGATTTTATATTGATGAACTAGCCTAAATAAAGCTCATCAATGTGAAAGTACCTGAAAACCTTCTAAACACAAAAAATAAAAACATTCTATTCTCACCTCAGGAGCCATGTAACCCATGGTCCCAGCGAAACCGGTGGCTGTTCGGTCTCCATGCATGTTCTCAAGTGCAAGACCGTAATCCGTGATCTTAATGTGGCCCGTATCAGCCACCAGGATGTTCTCGGGCTTCAGGTCTCTGAAAGAAAAATAAAAGTAACCTGAGTATAAAGTAAGTGTCCTTATATCGGTGGTCATATGATGACATTCGTGAATAAACATATTTTCTCTTACTGCTGCACTTTCCTCATTTGAGAACTCCTTTACAGTATGCCCTAACTGTACCACTGTAGGGATCACTGTATTACATGTGACGGCCGCTCAGCTGCAGCTTCCTGACAGTGATACCAGATAGGACTACTAGACCCCAGTTACAGGGCATTAGTCAGCGGATCACCAGGGTGGAGGAACTGAGTGCAGCCAAGCTTTAAGGGCTTGTACACATGACCGTATTTTTGGAAAGAGTGTGATCTGACAAAACATCGGATAGCACTTTGACCAATATTATTCTATGGGCCCGTGTACATGTCCAATTTTTTCCTAGGACCGATCGCAGCATGCCCGATTTGGATCTAATCATCGGATCACATTCGGCCATGCAAGCCAATGAGTCCATGGAAAACATCAGACAGCACTCGGATGGCATTTGAGTGCAGTCAGATTTCCACGGACTGACAGAATGGAGAAGATGGAGAAATTTAGTTTTTCCATTTTCTCTTCATCAGAAAAAATTGGATCACACTGTGATCAAATTCTGTTCAGAGTTTAATCAAAGTGTGATTTGCATAATCGTCCGGATTCTGTTAGATGAGAGTATATACGCTGGTGTGACCCAGCCTCACACTGACTACATTACCTGTGGATGACGCCCTTAGAATGGAGGAACTGGATCCCACACACTAGTTCGGCAGCATAAAATCTGACAAGGAGAAAATTAATAAGTATCAGATCCCATAGATAGTAAACTTAGGAATTCATTTTAGTCAAGGACAATTTTCTGTCATTATTCTAAGCATTTTCATTTCAGATACTTTACACAACAATGAGAATGAATCTGAGCTCTTGACTGTTATAAAGTATTTCCACATTCAGAAGTAGAGAAAATCTCAGGAGTCAGGACCTGACATGTCAGGAGTGGAAGTAACACTGTGACCTACAGTATCTAACTGCCCTTTTATATACAACGTAATTTAGAGTTTTGTTTAAAGAGGTTATCCAGTCTCAGAAGAAAAGTCTGCAGTCACTCTATGCGGCTGCTGAATCGTGACAGCGTAAAAAGTGCACACTGTCAATATTGCAGTCTCGAGAATGCATTTATGAAAATTACATCCTAGCAATTATATACCGACTACACTCCTGCAGGTCTCTCAATTTCTTGAGAGAAGCCGGGTGAGACTAGTCGGCATGTGACCACAAGTATGCAAATTGCACCTGTGATCATAGGATTGCCCGCCTGAACTGGGTATGGACATTGCACACTTCCACGATTTGGCAGTCTGCCATCATGTAGAGTGCCTGCTGACTTTTCTTTTAAGACCGGACAACTTCTTTAACACATTACCTGGCACTGGTGATGTCAAGTGGCCCCTTCCTGTGTAGAAGTTGGTAAAAGTCCTCGCAGCTCATGTATTCCATACCAAGAAAAACATTCATCTGTAACATGGAACATTTGCATTTATTATACAGTTGTTAGAACCTTGCTGTTAGGTTTTTTTTCCTTTGCTGGTCACATGACCTTGTTGGCCTATTTAATCCTGCTCCGCCCTTCTGGCTTTGCTGGACTTCATTGTATATCTACTTTCTAGCTAGCCTGTGCTCTGTATCTTACTCTGTTAGTTTGCTTGGTCTACGGACCTCTATGTTCTATCTATTTTGTTTGTTCGTCTGTCTGCTACTATTTCTGTTAGGAGGTGTCCCATATTCCTCCCAGTCCTTAGTACTTGTAGGGATTCCCTCCCCACATCTATAGGTCTCCGTACAGACTAGATTAGGACTTTAGCAGGTCTGATCGCAGGATCAGGTTCCCTGTTACATCGTAGGGATTCAGCTGAGTCCTATAGTAGGGACAGATCTCCTCTCTTTCCTTAGCTTTGGTAGCAGAACATAACAACAGTAAAGGCAAATACACATTTCAGTACTTGAAGGGTGTTTACATCCAAGAAAGTTAAAGTATATTGCTAAGATATGTAGTCACTCAGTAAAAAGGTGGTTTAACTGCTGCGACCCCTAAAATTCTAAACAATGATATAGAATATATTAATAAATTTAGAAATTCTTCTTTCAGCCAATGTTTGGTAATAATTATTTTTCTTTTAATTATAGACATAATGTCACGGGTGTGTCTGGTGTGACAGACAGTCGCTCCAGATCTGTCTGTAGAAGGTCACTGCACTTTGCATTGCAGACGCCTTCTTAATCCTCTTATCTGTGCAGTATAGTTATATCCTTCTCTTTTCAGGACCCAGCAGCGACCTCAACCTTCTGCTGCTGATTGACACACCCTTGCTTGGTAGTTAAAAACTCTCAGTTTCTCCAGAGACTCGCTGGTGATAGTTCTCTGCACCTCTGTACGGGCTTGGAGTACTAGCAGTCAGCTAGTCTCGTCTTTGGTGCCCTTGGAGGACCGTTGGTGTTATCTTTCTGCTGTCTGCTCAAGTTAAGTGTATCCCCTTTGTTTGTTTACCTTGTTGTCTTTAGTTTGTAGTGGGACCTGACTAGAGCTCACCCTGTCCCCTCCCTATTTAGGGCCAAGCTCTAGGGACATTCAGGGTTTAGGTTCCTGCTCAGCGATAGGTACAGAACCTATGTAGGGACGATAGGGTAGGCAGGGTGATATTAGGTCTGCATAGGGGTCTCCGCTCCCCTTTTCCCTAGTTGTTCGGCTTCCTCCCCCCTGTTCCTGTTGTTGTACACTTATTCCTTCCCTCACCTTGATTGACACGTAGGCCCAGATTCATTATTTGCATTTTTTTAATCACTTTCTTTTTTTGTCTTGTGGTATTTGTTGCTCTTTTTGGTGCTAAGTTCTTCAAAATGGAGCATACAATTCCAGAATTTGCTGCAAAGTCAATGGTCTTTTTCTGCCTTGAACTGTTTTTGCAACTTTTTGGCCTCAAAAATCACATATTTTGCAAATTGGCACAAAATTTTGGCCAAAAAACTGGTTTACTCAAAAAACATGCCAAGACGGACTGAAATGAAGACTGTGTCATATTTGCAGCTATACAGTAGCTGTTTTCTGTGCATCCCGTTTCCCAAAAAGTGGAATAAAAGACAGCTATAAAGTCCTGTGTACTCCATAATAATATCAACGTAAAGTGCAGGCTATGCAGAAAAAAACAGCTATGTTAATAACAACAACAAAGTAATGAGTCTTGTAAAACAGCAATACAAAACATGTTTTGTTTTGTTTTATTTTTTCAGTATGCTAATATAGCAAAACATAAAAATTATATAAATCATTTTTTTCCATAATCCTAAAGACCCCGAGCATAAAGTTAACATATTATGTAAGTGGCATAAAACCCCCAAAATACTAACATACTTGCTGTTTTTTTCAATCCAACCTTAGAAAATGAATAAATGTTATCCAATACAATATGTGCACTCTAAAATGTGCAATTAAAAATACAACTCGTCATGCAAAATTAAATATAGACTTTCAAACCGCTATAGTGATAGAAGTATAGAAAAGTTACACTTTCAGATTGTGGAGATGAAAAAAAAACAAAATAAAAATTGCTGCTCTCTTACAGCCTATGCTGCTTCTTTATGGGGATAAAGGGGTTGTTCAGGTTAGGAAAAGGACTTGCTTTTTTTCCAGAAAAAAGTATTTCTGCCCATGAGCTGCGCCTGGTATTTCAGCTCAGCCACATTCAAGACTATACAGAACCATTTTGCTCTGAACATTAATACCCCGTACATCACCTCTGTAGAGTTTGTCCCTGGCAGAGAGGTATTGTCCATTGAGCAGTGAAGCTTGTAGTGCATGCAGTGACATTTGTTAAAGGGGTTTTCCACTCTTATGATGTACCTATACTTAGAATAGGTCATTAATATCAGTTTTGTGGGGGTCCAATCAGCTATTACCATCTCTGCCAAAAGCCGGATGTAAACAGTGTACGGAGCAAACAAGGTTTAGTGATCGCTCTTGGTACAGCAGGGCAGTTCCTATTTAGGCGAATAGGTCATCAACATCAAAGAAGTGGCCAAACCTCTTAGCACTAAGTAGTCACAATTCTACCTTGGTCTGGAATCCAAAGTCCGCGTGGACGAGGAAGGGGCTTCCAGATGCCAGCTGAAGAACTCGCCTCTCCACCATGACATCCAGCCTATCACCTCCGGCTAGCAGGGCTCTTTTGCTGATGATCTTAACAGCAAATTCTTGGCGGGTTAAAGTATCTTCCGCCATCAGGACCTTTCCAAAGCTTCCGATGCCGAGCACATGGTGGAATAATAATCTCTCTTTGATGGAATGAGAGATTGTGCTGGAGCTGGATGGCCGAACACCGCTGCATCCTATCAGGGGAGAAAAATGGGAAATATTACAATAAATCTAACATTTACAGGACATTATTCAGACTGAGCAAATCTTCTGTTCTAAGTAAAGCTTGTACTTCATTTTATAAATTGTCTTAATGGATTTTATTAGTAAGAAACTTCGTATTCATGTAATCAATCTGACAAGGTTTTGTCTGTTAAAGAGGAGAAGTCATAAAATAATTCTGTTTCCATTATACACTTGGTTGTGATGAGGTTGAACAATATGAACATTTAAAGGGTTTTTCCATAATGACACTTATCACTAGCGACAAATCGCATAGATTTTACCAGGACATTCGATTTACAGTGAATTTATACTCCTCAAATTCAATTTCCTTTATTAAGCTCTGGAGTACTGGGGTGTGTAAAGACTCCCAAAGCATAGTAAAGGTAAGATGTAGAAAAAAAGAACCCAAAAAATTAATACTCACCTCACTTCTCACCTTTTCTTCTCTCTGTCCCCTGCAAGGTCCTTGTCGCTGCTCCTTACCACCAGCGTGCGCTGATGGAATCTGGTCATCTTCACACTAAGCCAGGACCTCCGGCCGCAACTAGGCCTGGGATGTCCTTGCGCGTGCGAAGGAATATCCCAGGCCTACTCGCAGCTGGTAGTCCTGGTCTAGAGTCATGAAGCAAGTCATGATGTTACGACATGTGCCACGATCTTACGATGAGCGCTCTAGACCAGTGGTTCCACTACATCAATTTTGGATTCCTGAGCTGTGATTGACATCCATGTTATACCTATGTACACCATGCCGTTCATGGCCATGTTTTCTGGATGTTTTTATTCAATTTTGTATTTTTGCTGATTTGCATTGGTGTTCCACAATTGTATTGATCAGTGCTTGTTATATATTGTATTGATGTCAATGTACATGTTTAACCCTTTGAATATAGCCTACCACATGTATATGGAGACTTTAATGATATATATAGATGGGAAATGATAATATTATAATCTGTATACTACTTGTACCGCCCATATATCATGTACATCCTTTGTCTCCCTTGATGTGGGATATATGTGTTTGCATGTTATTATTCTGGCAGTGTCCTACCCATGACCATTGATGTAGGCGGTGTGCAAAGATACAAATATACTGCCATTCTTTTTATATCGGCACTTACACTTCACAGCATTGTACGCAGTCCCCGCCGGCTCTCCGTATCTCCTTGTGCCTTCTGACGTTGGGTCACGTGTGGCACACGTGATCTTGATGTTGGTTGTCACATGACGCGGACGCCGGCTGGCATCGCTGTTACTGCAGTGCCGCATGCGTCACTTCCGGGCCGCAACATCACATGCATTCCTTATTTAAATAGCTGCTATTTTCAACCATTATGCCCCCTGACGAAGGATTTTCCAAAAGGCGGGTTGGGGCGGCCGGGCGGCAGTTTGGAAGTATACACCTGTGGCACCCCTGTGGGTTCAGTCGCCACAGATGTACTGCATTTACAGCAGGGACATCCGGCGCAGGATCAGTACCCTGGTGACAAGGTCACCTACACCAGGCACAGAGGAGAGCGGGGCTGGTACACCCTCCATGTTCACAGGGTGGTGGAGGAGAGTGTACCCTCGCCATCTGAAGAAGATGACCCGGCTGGGCCATCTAGTGGTGGGCCAATGTTCCCCTGGAGGGAATACCACTACTGACTGCTTACTGAAAAGTTGAACTGTATATAGTTACCCGGAAGGGTAAATCCTTGGTTGAGTGAACTGAAAAGATTTTGTGTGTTACCTAGTTACCCGGTGAGGGTATAAAAACTGACAGGCTGAGGACTGTGAGCAGCCAAAAACTTTTAAACTGTAAATAGTTTGCACTTCTTAAAGTTCTTCTTATTGGTTTTATGCAGACCGCAGAACAAAAACCCGTTTGGCGTGGCCGAAGATGTGGTCCAACAGCTGGATCACCTATGCCCTGCAGCCACGCCCAGGGCCTATGTTGAGGGTTTTCGGACGGGTCCCTCAAATTGCACCTTCTTCAGTGAGATGGACACCCGGCGATAGATTTCACTGTAGTTTATTGAAAAAGTCTGATATGGAAAAATGTTTTATAAATGTGAAGAGAATTTAATTGGAAAAAAGTTTTATAATGTTTTATAAGCTAATAAGAAACATGTAACGTTCAAGAAATGTGCCTCCCATAAAGGGAAGAAAAAGTTTTGATTATTCTTCTAAGTGAATGCATTCTAAAATTTTTGTATGTCTAAAGTACCTTGTTTTTACTCTGCTCCAGCCTGCGGAGGTGCTGTGTTTTACCAGGGGGGTATGTGGCACCCCTGCGGGTTCAGTCACCACAGAGGTACTGCATCTCACCCAGAGGTGTGGTATCCCTCTCTCAGGTAAGGATGGAGTACTGCCCGGGATCCACACACTTGCATCCATTACACTCCACTTCAGAGGGAAGGGTGAAATTGCTCCTAAGGGAGTGCATAGTCCCTGGTCACTGGCTGGAGGGTGGAACCATGTAGTGGGTGGGTGGAGGAAGTAGTTTAGGGGAGCACTTCAGTAGGAGTATAAGAAAGCAAGGAACCATCTAGAAGCAGCCAGTCCTGCTCAGGAGAGCAGTGGAGGAGGTCCAGGCTCCTGGCTCCAGGAGAGAGAGAGAGGATGGGAGCAGAGGGAAGGCTCCAGGAACAGAGGGGATCCTAGGGGTACGGGAAGTGCGGATGCCACCCGTGCGCCCGAATCTGCAGGATTGTGGAGGGATCAGGCCGCAGAGGGGACCGGCCCCTAACTAGTGGAGAACTACAAGGCTCAGCTAGAAACCGGAGGCTGCTGTACTTGCAAGGTGCAGCTGGCAACCATCCCAATTATATCGCCGAAAAGGTGGCCACAGAGGGTCTAGGGGACAGCAGGTCGCCCAACAAGGTCTGAGGCTACCGGCTTGGGACACTGATTGTGAGGCGCAGGGCAGGAGGACGCAGGAAGACGAGCGTGAAAGGAACATAGAACGGGGTCCCATTTAAGTACTCCTGAAATACCTGAGGGATTGCTGAACCCCTTCCTTGGTGAACGCAGGACGACGTGGGTGGTTATAAGCTGGCAGTTGTAACCAGGAGCAGCGTGATAACTGTGAGTAAAATCTGAAGACTGCACCCCACTATGTCCTTGAATAATTGCTACGCCATCACCAGCCCTGCACTACACAGCACTAGCAACATCTACCTCATAACATCACTATTACTTGCCCTGGAGCATTGCTCTGCCTGTGGAGAGCTGAACCAACTCTGCTGCATCACCATCAGCTCCAAGGGATCTGCACCGCAGCGGCGGCTCCATATAGACGCATACCACAGGTGGCGTTACGAACATTAAACTATAAAAACTTTAAATCCCCTTTTATTGACCGCCCTGGGTCACGGACCGGGCCACTGCCACTGTGACAGCCCCTGCACCGATCGACCCAGCACCGAGTACCCCACGGCCCAGGTGGCGCGTCACACCCATCGCCTCGTATTGGTCATCGCCTTCAGGTCTCTGGTTGATATAGGTAAGCCTCTATTTATATGGGTATCAGTATTATTTGCCTTACAATCAATTTACCCTATAATGATTAACCAGTATGTGGGTACATATTACCCTGCAAATACTGAAGTGGTTCTATACTGACTTTAAGAGTGACATATCATACTAAGACAGACTTACAGTACAGACCAAAAGTTTGGACACACCTTCTCATTTAAAGATTTTTCTGTATTTTCATGACTATGAAAATTGTACATTCACACTGAAGGCATCAAATCTATGAATTAACACATGTGGAATTATATACTTAACAAAAAAGTGTGAAACAACTGAAAATATGTCTTATATTCTAGGTTCTTCAAAGTAGCCACCTTTTGCTTTGATGACGGCTTTGCACACTCTTGGCATTCTCTTGATGAGCTTCAAGAGGTAATCACCGGAAATGGTCTTCCAACAATCTTGAAGGAGTTCCCAGAGATGCTTAGCACTTGTTGGCCCTTTTGTCTACACTCTGCAGTCCAGCTCACCCCAAACCATCTCGATTGGGTTCAGGTCTGATGACTGGAGGCCAGGTCATCTGGCGTAGCACCCCATCACTCTCCCTCTTGGTCAAATAGCCCTTACACAGCCTGGAGGTATGTTTGGGGTCATTGTCCTGTTGAAATATAAATGATGGTCCAACTGTCACGGGTGTGTCGCCACGAAGATCGTCACGATTACACAGCCTGACTTCTCGCAGCTGACTTTTTGGTGCTTTGTGTTTTTCGGCAGTGAGGGAGTTAATTCTCTCTCTCTCTGTGCTAGACGAGGTCCAGCCTCGCCCAGCTGCAATCAATGCTGCTGTAGTGAGACTCCTTCAAATGCCTGCTGGTCTGTTAGGGAAGTGTCGGTGAAACATTTCATGCAGACTAACAGAGCGGATCGTGGTATTTGGAGTTTCAGAGCTAAGTGCATTTGGAGTGTTTTTTCCCTTCATCGCTTTATCATTTATCTCCTTTCCCGTTGGTGCTCCCTCTGTTGTAGTTGTGTAGTTTTTGTATGCAAGGTGGTTTTGGTTTTTCCCTTGTACTGTCTCGTTCGTCTAAGTACTGTGTGTGGGCATATTATTACTTGTCCCCTTTTGTTGTGATTGGGGTCCTTCTCAGGACTAGATTACTTAGGTGCAGGGATCCTCAGGAGGTAGGGGTTACGCTGGCGGCCTGGACCTCTGTACCTTTAACAGTACCTCCAGGTTGAGGGATTAGTCAGGGCCCCAGCTTAGGGTCAGCTTAGGCCCCCTACCTCCAGTATACAGAGACAGCGTGACATTTTCACCGACCACTTAGTTTTTCTCCAGCTACCATGGATCCAGTAGCCGGTCTAGCTCGGCAGTTGCAGAGTTTGTCCATGGAGCTGGCGGACGTTAGGTCCAAGGTTTTGTATCCTCAGGAGCAAGCCGGACCAGAACCTAAAGTAGCTCTCCCTGACAGGTTCACTGGGGGGCGGGACAAGTTTTTTGTTTTCCGGGAGGCATGCAAGTTGTACTTTCGGCTGCGGCCTCGGTCATCGGGGAGTGAAGAACAAAGGGTGGGAATTGTCATCTCGCTCCTACAAGGGGACCCACAATCTTGGGCGTTCTCTCTTCCCCCGGGCTCCCCGGCTCTCCAGTCAGTGGATAGGTTTTTCGCTGCTCTGGGACTCGTATATGATGACCCAGATCGGATCTCCCTTGCTGAGTTTAAGTTACGTAGGATCCAGCAGGGAGATCGTCCGGCGGAGGAATTCTGTTCGGAGTTCCGTAGGTGGGCCACGGACACCCAGTGGAATGACCCGGCTCTTAGGAGCCAGTTTTGTCAAGGTTTATCCGACAAATTACAGGATGTGTTGGCACAGTATGACTCTCCCGCGTCACTGGAAGCCGCTATGGCCCTTGCTATTCGCGTTGACAGACGGCTTCGGGAGAGGTGCGGGATAACTCTACCCCCTGTGATGACTCCACCTCCTACAAGGTCCCCTCATATGGTGGTTCCCCTGGTCAGTCCAGAGGAGCCTATGCAATTAGGAGGGACATCATTTCGGGGGAGGGGACCGGTGGTGCGCCATAAGACAGGAAGGTGTTTCTTCTGCGGGAGAAAGGGACATTTTATTGGGGGGTGTCCATCCCGTCCCTTGCAGAGTGAAGAGTCGTCGGAAAACTGTTGATCCCAGGTTGTGTGGTGGACGGCAATCTGGGAGTAGGTATTTCGTCCCTAGGTTCGTCTCAGTTTCTCGTACCGGCGGAGGTGGTGGTGGGTACGAGAACTGAGAGGATATCTGTTCTTCTGGATAGTGGGGCCGGGGCTAATCTGGTTGATGCTCGGTTTGCCCGGGTTCAAGGTATGCGATTGAGTGAGTTGGCTAAACCCATCCCCATATTCTCGATCGATGCCAGGCCTCTCGGTCAGGGAAGTTTTTTGCAAGCTGTGCATGACGTAAAACTTCAAGTGGGGGCGATACATAAAGAACTGTTGTCTTGCTACGTGTTGGAGGGTCTTCCCACTCCTATAGTGTTGGGCCTTCCTTGGTTAACTAAGCATAACCCGGTTATTAATTGGCAAACCAGAGAGATAAGCCAATGGAGTAAATTCTGTAATAAAAACTGCATGAACACGGTAATCGGTGCGGTTACTCCTTGGGTCTTACCTCCATTTCTGGCGGACTTTGAGGATGTATTCTCGGAGAAAGGGTGTCAGGAACTACCTCCTCATCGCGAGTATGACTGTTCTGTAAAACTGCTCCCTGAGGCCAAGTTACCTAAAGCTAGGTTGTATAACCTTTCTGGTCCTGAGAGGCAGGCCATGAAGGATTATATTTCAGAAAGTCTGGCTAAGGGGCATATTAGACCTTCATCTTCACCGGTGGCTGCAGGGTTCTTCTTTGTTAAGAAGAAAGATGGAGGCCTACGCCCTTGCCTGGATTTCCGTGAACTTAATCGGATTACGGTCCGAGATCCGTATCCGCTCCCACTTATTCCCGATCTCTTTAATCAGATCGTGGGCGCCAAATGGTTCTCTAAGTTGGATCTCAGGGGGGCGTACAATCTGATTAGGATGAAGGAGGGGGATGAGTGGAAGACGGCGTTTAACACTCCGGAGGGGCATTATGAGAACCTTGTCATGCCATTCGGTCTGACTAATGCCCCGGCGGTGTTCCAACACTTTGTTAATGACATTTTTCGCCGCCTGGTGGGACAGTTTGTTGTCATATATCTGGATGATATCTTAATTTACTCGCCGGATCTGGTGTCTCATCAGGAGCACGTTAGGCAGGTGTTACAGATCTTGCGGGATAATAAACTGTATGCCAAATGGGAAAAGTGTGTGTTCGCCGTACAGGAACTCCAGTTTTTAGGCTTCCTGGTTTCAGCGTCCGGTTTTCGTATGGACCCTGGGAAAGTGCGGGCAGTTCTTGAGTGGGATCGGCCAGAGAATCTTAAGGCACTACAACGTTTCCTGGGGTTTGCTAATTATTACCGGAAGTTCATTCGTAATTTCTCGTCCATGGTTAAGCCTCTCACAGACATGACTAAAAAGGGGACGGATTTTTCTAGGTGGTCTGACAAGGCTTGTCAAGCATTCTCCTCCTTGAAAAAATGTTTTGCCTCGGCACCCATACTCATTCAACCGGATGCGTCACAGCCATTCATTGTAGAGGTAGACGCTTCCGAGGTAGGGGTGGGAGCAGTATTGTCACAAGGTTCGTCCCCTGGTAAGTGGCATCCGTGCGCCTTTTTCTCTAAAAAATTGTTGTCCGCTGAGAGGAATTACGATGTCGGCAATAGGGAACTCTTGGCCATTAAGTTAGCTTTTGAGGAGTGGCGCCATTTTTTGGAGGGGGCAGTCCATCCGGTCACCGTCATCACCGATCACAAGAACCTGCTATATCTGGAGTCCGCGAAACGTCTGAATCCCAGACAAGCTAGGTGGTCATTGTTTTTTACCAGGTTTAATTTTGTCGTTACATATCGTCCTGGGTCAAAAAATGTAAAGGCAGATGCCTTATCTCGTAGTTTCCCTGGGGCCGGGAATACGGACGACCCGATTCCTATCCTTCAGGAGGGGATGGTGGTTTCGGCAGTATGCTCTGAGCTGGAGGAGGAGGTATTGGAGGCTCAGGGGGACGCCCCTGTTGGACCTCCGGGGAGACTGTTTGTTCCAGATCAGTTGCGACAAAAGGTGATCGAGGCACACCATAACTCAGTTTTTGCAGGACACCCGGGGAGTAGAGCAACTGTGGATCTCCTCTCGCGTCGGTTTTGGTGGCCTAACTTACATAAGGAGGTGGTAACTTTTGTCGCGTCCTGTTGGGTTTGTGCGCGCTCTAAGACCTCACATACCCGTCCGTCTGGGGCCCTCTTACCTTTGAAGATCCCGGAGCGTCCTTGGACTCATCTGTCTATGGACTTTATTACGGACCTCCCTCCGTCTTCGGGTAAAACGGTCATACTCGTTGTAGTGGACAGGTTCAGCAAGATGGCACATTTTATCGCTCTTCCGGCTCTCCCTAATGCTAAAACTCTTGCGCAGGTGTTCATTGGGGAGATTGTGAGGCTTCACGGGGTACCCTCCAAGGTGGTGTCTGATCGGGGGTCTCAGTTTGTGTCCAAGTTCTGGAAGGCGTTTTGTGCACGGCGGGGTATGCATTTGTCGTTCTCATCGGCTTTTCATCCTCAGACCAATGGTCAGACGGAACGTATGAACCAGAGCTTGGAGACATATCTCCGGTGTTTTGTGTCAGAGAACCAGGAGGACTGGTCTTCTTTCTTACCTCTGGCAGAGTTTGCTCTTAATAATAGGCGGAGTGAGTCCACTGGTAAGTCCCCGTTTTTTGGGGCATATGGTTTTCACCCCCAGTTTTGTACTTTCAGTAGGGGGGGCTCTTCGGGGGTTCCTGAGGTGGAAAGATTTTCCTCATCACTCGCTTCAGTATGGAGAGGGGTGCTGAAGAATCTGAATACTATGGGGAACCGATACAAATGTATGGCTGATAGGAGGAGAGTGTCTGGTCCGGACCTAAGTGTGAACGATCGGGTATGCTTGTCTACCAGGAATATAAAACTTAAGGTTCCCTCCTGGAAACTGGGTCCCAGGTTCATCGGGCCGTACAGAATCAGTTCTATTATTAATCCGGTGGCATTCCGTCTTGACCTCCCCCCTACGTTTAAAATTCACAACGTGTTCCACAGATCGTTGCTTAAGAGGTATGTGGCGCCGGTGGTACCGTCACCTTTACCTCCCCCTCCAGTGGTGGTCAAGGGTAACTTGGAGTTCCAGGTATCGAGGGTCATCGATTCACGCTTTAATCGCCGGTCCCTTCAGTACCTGGTTCATTGGAAAGGGTATGGTCCTGAGGAGAGGATGTGGGTTCCTGCGTCGGATATTAACGCAGACCGATTAGTTCGGGCCTTCCACACGACTCACCCGGATAAACCTGGCCCTGAGGGTCCGGAGGCCCCTCGTAGAAGGGGGGGTACTGTCACGGGTGTGTTGCCACGAAGATCGTCACGATTACACAGCCTGACTTCTCGCAGCTGACTTTTTGGTGCTTTGTGTTTTTCGGCAGTGAGGGAGTTAATTCTCTCTCTCTCTGTGCTAGATGAGGTCCAGCCTCGCCCAGCTGCAATCAATGCTGCTGTAGTGAGACTCCTTCAAATGCCTGCTGGTCTGTTAGGGAAGTGTCGGTGAAGGCATTTCATGCAGACTAACAGAGCGGATCGTGGTATTTGGAGTTTCAGAGCTAAGTGCATTTGGAGTGTTTTTTCCCTTCATCGCTTTATCATTTATCTCCTTTCCCGTTGGTGTTCCCTCTGTTGTAGTTGTGTAGTTTTTGTATGCAAGGTGGTTTTGGTTTTTCCCTTGTACTGTCTCATTCGTCTAAGTACTGTGTGTGGGCATATTATTACTTGTCCCCTTTTGTTGTGATTGGGGTCCTTCTCAGGACTAGATTACTTAGGTGCAGGGATCCTCAGGAGGTAGGGGTTACGCTGGCGGCCTGGACCTCTGTACCTTTAACAGTACCTCCAGGTTGAGGGATTAGTCAGGGCCCCAGCTTAGGGTCAGCTTAGTCCCCCTACCTCCAGTATACAGAGACAGCGTGACACCAACTAAACGCAAACCGGATGGAATAGCATGCCGCTGCAAGATGCTGTGGTAGCAATGCTGATTCAGTATGCCTTCAATTTTGAATAAATCCCCAACAGTGTCACCAGCAAAGCACCCCCACACCATCACACCTTCTGATCCATGCTTCACAGTGGGAACCAGGCATGTAGAGTCCATCCGTTCACCTTTTCTGCGTCGCACAAAGACACGGTGGTTGGAACCAAAGATCTCAAATTTGGACTCATCAGACCAAAGCACAGATTTCCACTGGTCTAATGTCCATTTCTTGTGTTCTTTAGCCCAAACAAGTCTCTTCTGCTTGTTGCCTGTCCTTAGTAGTGGTTTCCTAGCAGCTATTTTACCATGAAGGCCTGCTGCACAAAGTCTCCTCTTAACAGTTGTTGAAGAGATGTGTCTGCTGCTAGAACTCTGTGTGGCATTGACCTGGTCTCTAATCTAAGCTGCTGTTAACCTGCGATTTCTGAGGCTGGTGACTCGGATAATCTTATCCTCAGAAGCAAAGGTGACTCTTGGTCTTCCTTTCCTGGGGCGGTCCTCATGTGAGCCAGTTTCTTTGTAGCGATTGATGGTTTTTGCAATTGCACTTAGGGACACTTTCAAAGTTTTCCCAATTTTTCGGACTGAATGACCTTCATTTTTTAAAGTAATGATGGCCACTTGTTTTTCTTTACTTAACTGCTTTTTTCTTGCCATAATACAAATTTTAACAGCCTATTCAGTAGGACTATCAGCTGTGTATCCACCAGAGTTCTGCACAACACAACTGATGGTCCCAACCCCATTTATAAGGCAAGAAATCCCACTTATTAAACCTAACAGGGCACACCTGTGAAGTGAAAACCATTTCCGGTGACTACCTTTTGAAGCTCATCAAGAGAATGCCAAGAGTGTGCAAAGCAGTCATCAAAGCAAAAGGTGGCCACTTTGAAGAACCTAGAATATAAGACATATTTTCAGTTATTTCACACTTTTTTGTTAAGTATATAATTCCACATGTGTTAATTCATAGTTTTGATGCCTTCAATGTGAATGTACAATTTTCAGTCATGAAAATACAGAAAAATCTTTAAATGAGAAGGTGTGTCCAAACTTTTGGTCTGTACTGTATATTGGTTCAATCTTAGATTTATTGATTCCTGGATATATACTGTACGGGGTGTACACATATATACAAATTATACTGTTTAACTTATTGCTCTTACTATGTATCTTCACTGCTGCGCGTTCTTATGCATAGCAATTTGTACTGTGTTCCTCTCACTTCCATGCCCTGTGATTGATTATTGTTACTAATAAACATTATTGTAGTTTTACAAAAAGGCCTTTGATCGTTTTCTATTTTATTTTTGCTTTTTTCATTTTTTGTTTCAGATATTACACAATATGCCTCCATAAGGCCTTAAAAGACCTTACAACCAAGCAGCTCCTGTTCCTACCCTACACCTAGCGATCACATGTTTCCTGGATCTGGAGGAGGCAGCACGGTCAGCGCTTTCTAATCTCTTCTTCTTAATCAGTATACAAAAGTGCTGGTTTACCTCTGTGTATACAGCCATGGAGATGGTACAGTTGTGCTCAAAAGTTTACATAAGCTGGCAGAATTTTTCCTTTCTTGGCCTTGTGTCACGGGTGTGTAAGAGGTGACAGACAGTCGCCCTGCTGTGGTTTGCTGGAGGTCTCCACGTTTGGCAATGCAGACAGCTGCCTAGATAGGAGGCTGTGTTTAGGACCCAGCGACTACCTCCCTTTAGTCTGGGTGTATATATACCTGGTGTGTCTAGGTGGGCGTCGCCAGTTATACTCATTTCTACTTGGAACTTGGCTGAAGCAGCATCATGTCCTCTTTGGAGTCTTTAGGCTGTGTGCCCTGTTGGAGTTCTTCTAAAGCTAAGTTATTATTGCATGTGTTGTCTTCCCCTTTTGTCTTTAAAATTCTAGTGGAGGTTGACTAGTGCTCACCTCCTTCCCCCGCAGCTTTAGCCTTACGCCAGGGATAGTAGGGAGAGGCACGTGATCAGCGACAGCTGCGGAGGCTGCATAGGGACGTTAGGGGGAGACAGGGTGACGCTAGTCCAGATTAGGAGGTCACCTCTTCCCCCTTTCCCTAGTGTCTGGGCTCCCTTTCCCTTTACCATCTGTGTTGCACTCACACCTTGTTTCAGAGAATATGAATGATAACAAAAAACTTTTTTTCCACTCATGGTTATTGGTTGGGTGAAGCCATTTATTGTCAAACCACTGTGTTTTCTCTACCGGGGTATGTAAACTTTTGAGCACAACGGCAAGTATGGTAATAACCCATGTTCTAACTTCTGTCTGAAAAGTCTGGCTGTGTATGAGAGCCTGCTCCCCACCCCACAGGTTCACGATCTTGTGCAAACTGCTTATTACACTCCTTTGATGTTTTAGAACGTCAGTACAGAGTAATGAGCTGACTGCCCAGAAATGTATAATCTATGGGTCGTCCAGAAGTAGTTTATTTCATCCCACCTTCATTATAGGGAATTAGGTTATGTGATCTCCAGTCTGACAACTATTCCAGTACATGCTCTAATGTGTTGACAGGAAGTCAGTCTGACATCATGTGAACTGTAAGATGACCTCATCACCTATCAAATCCCTCCTGGCAGCTAGGACTTTTCCCCTCACCACCCAGCTTCAGCCTCTTTGTATGTCCTCCTATGCAGTTAAAGATATGTACTGTATGAAGACTTGTCTAAAAGAAATCCTGTCTTTGCTGCCATAGCAGTCAATCATAGAGCAGCTTTCATTTAGTTTATTTATACAGTGATGAGCAAAAGGGTAACAATTAGTGATGAGCGAGCATGCTCGCCACTGCTCGGTACTCGCCCGAGCATCTCAGTACTCCAGATGTTCGGAGCTCGCCGAGTACTTTCGAGATGCTCGGGCGGGAGCTCGGGTCCCCGTCCTGCATGTTTGGCGCAATTTAGAGCACCAGTCATGCAGGGATTGTCTGCCACTCACTGTAATGTCACAGCCATGGTGGTTGTGGCATTACAGTGATTGCTCAAATCGATGGGAACAGTGCTCACAGTGAAACATGAAAAGCCGGCAATTCAGCTGCGGCATATATCGGTACCCGACAATTTAGAACAGAAAGAACAGAGCATCACACATAGATTAGATAGATAGAAATATGTCAGTCACATATATAATAAGTACAGTGACAGTGTCGGTTACTGTACTTTTATTTAGTGTTAAAATAAAGGATTTATTAAAAAAAAAAAAATAATAGTGTTTTCATGCACCCGTCTCTTTACAAAAGCCGGCCGGCAATTCTTCAGTGGCATACATCGGTACCCGACAATTTAGAACAGAAAGAATAGAGCATCACACATAGATTAGATAGATAGAAACATGTCAGTCACATATATAATAAGTAGAGTGACAGTGTTGGTTACTGTACTTGTCATTTAGTGTTAAAATAAAGGATTTATTAAAAAAAAAATTGGCGTAGGGTTCCCCGTAATTTTAGTCTCTAGGGGAGGTTAAACAGATGGCTGGGGCAGATGTTTGAAGCCTGGGAAGGGGGTAATACCCAAAGAGCTTCCCAGGCTACTAATATCAGCCCCCAGCTGAATACCTAGCCTTTACCAGCTATTAAAATGGGGCACCCCCCAAAAAAATGACGTGGGTCCCCCCTATTTTAATAGCTAGCAAAGGCTAGGCAGACAGCTGGGGGCTGATATTAATAGCCCAGGAAGGGTGCCATGAATATTGGCCCCCTCCCAGGCTAGAAACACCAGCCCTCAGCCGCCCCAGAAATGGCGCATCCATAGGATGCGCCAATTCTGGCACTTAGCCTCGCTCTACCCACTTCCCTGTAGAGGTGGCAGTGGGGTAATAGGGCTGGGGTTGATGTCAGCTTATAATGCCAGCTGACATCAAGCCCAGGTTAGTAATGGAGAGGCGTCTATAAGACACCCCCATTACTAACCCCATAGTCAAAGTTAAAAAAAAAACACAAACACCCAGAATAAAGTCCTTTAATTGAAATAAACACACAATTCTTTAATGTTCTAAATTAAACCATACTTACCATCACGCCCATTCCAGCTGAAGCCAATGTCTTCTGCAATAAAAGTAAAATAATAAACCAACCTCATCCTTACCTTTCCATGGTTCCCAGGATGGCGCCAGCTCTGCTATATTCACATGACAGGCTGGATCGCAGCAGAAAGCTGCCATCCAGCGCTGCCATCCAGCTTGCCATGCCGCAGACACTGAGAAGCGCAGGCATGCTGGCGCTCCTCAGTGTCTGGCTGTGACAGCATCCAGATGAGCAGAGTTCATGTCCAATGAACTCAGCTCACCTCATGCACATCACTGACAGCGTGGGAGAATTCTCCTGCGCATGCGGTGAGAGTGAGAGAATTCTCCTGCGTTCACTGCAAGCGCAGGAGAATTCTCCCACGCTGTCAGTGACGTGCATGAGGTGAGCTGAGTTCATTGGACACGAACTCGGCTCATCTGGATGCCGTCACAGCCAGACACTAAGGAGCGCAAGCATGCCTGCGCTTCTCAGTGTCTGCGGCATGGCAAGCTGGATGGCAGCTTTCGGCTGCGATCCAGCCTGTCATGTGAATGTAGCAGAGTTGGAGCCGTCTTGGGAACCATGTAAAGGTAAGGATGAGGTTGGTTTATTATTTTATTTTTATTGCAGGAGATCGTTGACTTCAGCTGGAATGGGCGTGATTGTAAGTATGGTTTAATTTAGAATATTAAAGAATTGTGTGTTTATTTCAATTAAAGGACTTTATTCTGGGTGTTAGTATTTTTTTTTAACTTTGACTATGGGGTTAGTATTGGGGGTGTCTTATAGACGCCTCTCCATTACTAACCTGGGCTTGATGTCAGCTGGCATTATAAGCTGACATCAACCCCAGCCCTATTACCCCACTGCCACCGCTACAGGGCAGTGGGAAGAGCGAGGCTAAGTGCCAGAATTGGGTAATACCCCCTTGCCAGGCTTCAAACATCTGCCCCAGCCATCTGCTTAACCTCCGCTAGAGACTAAAATTACGGGGAACCCCAAGCCAATTTTTTTTTTAATAAATCCTTTATTTTAACACTAAATGACAAGTACAGTATTCAACACTATCACTGTACTTATTATATATGTGACTGACATGTTTCTATCTATCTAATCTATGTGTGATGCTCTATTCTTTCTGTTCTAAATTGTCTGGTACCGGTGTATGCTGCTGATGAATTGCCGGCCGGCTTTTTAATAGAGACGGTTGCATGAAAATCGGAGGGCACTAGTGTGTTCCAAGTGCCCTGCTATGTTTTTTATGCACCCTCCTATATACCCTGCCTGCCTGTCTGCCTATATATACTGCCTGCCTGACGTTTAATTGAGCACCGTTCCCATCGATTTGGGCAATTTTTGACCTTCTGTAGACTGCTGGGGGGGGACCACCAAAAAAATGCTCGAGTTTCCCGTAGACTTACATTGGGCTCGTTGCTCGGGTCGAGCACCCGAGGATTCCAATGTGCTCGACCCGAGCTTCGAGCACCCGAGCATTTTAGTGCTCGCTCATCACTAGTAACAATGTTTTGGACTTTTGACTTTCAGGCTCCATATCTCACCATCCACTACTGCTTTGAATGTGAGACTACCATCATTTTATAGACAATAATTTTGTCTATCTCATACATAAATTTGACTTGCAACTGTTTTGCATATGATTAGTTATGCAGATTCTTGTCATGTCACTGCATTGTTACTATTTTGCTCCTGGTGATGGAAAAATCTTTTTCTTCTTGCATACTGCAAAGTACTACCTGTTATCACATGCCCTAATAGCTCAGTGTGTTATTAGGTTGATTCCCAAGTGAAAGGTCACTGGTTTGAATCGAGGAGAAGCTAAGAAGATTTCCCAAGAAAAGAGAAACAGCATCATCCAGCTCATCGATAGCGGTCTCTCGGCCAAGAAAATTGCCAAACTGCATCATGTGAGTGCCATGACAGTTGGAAAAATATTAAATGAAATCCATCCATTCAAAAGCCAAGAGGTGGACGTCCAGGCAAAATGTCGGAGTCAACAAGTCGACTCATCACAAGGTCTATCAGTTCTGGCACAACAAACAAGGCAGTTGAAGTGGCTCGTATGCTTCACAATAGTGAGATCACAAACATACATGGAAGCACTGTGCGATGCACATTACACAAGTCTGAAGTGATGGCTCGAGAAAAGGTGAAGAAGCCTCGACTTCAATATCGTCATAAGAAGCGTCGGCTTGAGTTTGCAAAATAGAGGACTGTAGAAGATTGGAAATAGGTGATTTGGAGCGATGAGACAAAATTCAATAGACTAGGCTCTGATGGGTGCAAATGAGTCTTGTAGAAACAAGGAAAAAAGTGACTAAAGAAGCGAGAAATGAAAGGAAATGTCAAGTTCGGTGAAGGAAGCCTGACGATATAGGGTTGTTTCACAGCCAAAGGCGTTGGGTACTTGACTAGGATTGATGATGGTCTTAATGCTGAGATATATGTGAATATCCTACAAGAAAAGTTACTTTGTACAGTCATGGCCAAAAGTATTGAGAATGAGACAAATAGTAATTTTTCCAAAGTTTACTGCTTCATTTTTGTAATGGCAATTTGCATATACTCCTGAATGTCAAAGAGTGATCAGCTTAACAGCAATTACTGTACTTGCAAAGTCAATATTTGCCCAGAAAATGAACTCTAACCCCCAAAACACATTTCAACATCATTGCAGTCCTGCCTTAAAAGAAGCAGCTAACATCGTTTTAGTGATTGATCCATTAACACAGGTGTGGGTGTTGATGAGGACAGGGCTGGCGATCAATCAGTCATGATTAAGTAAGAATGACATCACTGGACACTTTAAAAGGAGGCTGGTTCTTGGTATCATTGTTTCTCTTCAGTTAACCATGGTTATCTCTAAAGAAACACGTGCAGCCATCATTGCACTGCACAAAAATGACCTAACAGGGAAGAGTATCGCAGCTACAAAGATTGCACCTCAGTCAACAATCTATCGCATCATCAAGAACTTCAAGGAGAGAGCTTCCATTGTTGTCAAAAAGGCTCCAGGGCGCTCAAGAAAGACCAGCAAGCGCCAGGACCGTGTCTTAAAACTGTTTCAGCTGCGGGATCGGACTACCAGCAGTGCCGAGCTTGCTCAGGAATGGCAGCAGGCTGGTGTGAGTGTTTCTGCACGCACTGTGAGGCGGAGACTCTTTGAGCAAGGGCTGGTTTCAAGGAGGGCAGCAAAGACGCCACTTCTCTCCAGAAAAAACATCAGGGACCGACTGATATTCTGCAAAAGGTACAGGGAGTGGACTGCTGAGGACTGGGGCAAAGTCATTTTCTCTGATGAATCCCCTTTTCGATTGTTTGGGACATCTGGAAAACAGCTTATTCGGAGAAGAAGAGGTGAGCGCTACCACCAGTCTTGTCTCATGCCAACTGTAAAGCATCCTGAAACCATTCATGTGTGGGGTTGCTTCTCAGCCAAGGGAATCGGCTCACTCACAGTCTTGCCTAAAAACACAGCCATGAATAAAGAATGGTACCAGAATGTCCTCCAAGAGCAACTTCTCCCAACCGTCCAAGAGCAGTTTGGCGCCCAACAATGCCTTTTCCAGCATGATGGAGCACCTTGCCATAAAGCAAAGGTGATAACTAAATGGCTCATGGAACAAAACATAGAGATTTTGGGTCCATGGCCTGGAAACTCCCCAGATCTTAATCCCATTGAGAACTTGTGGTCAATCATCAAGAGACGGGTGGACAAACAAAAACCAACAAATTCTGGCAAAATGCAAGCATTGATTATGCAAGAATGGACTGCTATCAGTCAGGATTTGGTCCAAAAGTTGATTGAGAGCATGCCAGGGAGAATTACAGAGGTCTTGAAGAAGAAGGGGCAACACTGCAAATATTGACTTGCTGCATTAACTCATTCTAACTGTCAATATAACCTATTGGTACTTATAATATGATTGCAATTATATTTCTGTATGTGATATAAACATCAGACAAACACTAATAAAAACCAGAGGCCAGCAGATCATGTGAAAATATAATTTTGGTGTCATTCTCAAAACTTTTGGCCATGACTGTACACTCGAGTGCTATGTGTATGAAAAGGAAGACATAGTGTTCCAGCAGGACAACAACCCGAAGCATATGTCGAGATTGGGGTAGAAATGGTTCAATGACAATGAAGTAGATGTGCTGGATTGGCCCCCACAGTCCCCAGACCTCAATCCAATTGAAAACTTGCGGATAAAGTTGAAGAAAAAACTGTATACATATCCAAATGAGTCAACCAGTATGCACCAACTTTGGGAACGTGTAGAAGAGAACTGGGATCTGATTTCGATTGCGACATGCCTGAATTTGATCGAGAGCATGCTCAGAAGGATTTAGGCAGTGTTGAAAGCAAAAGGTGGATTTACAAAATAATGAAAATTTAAATTTAGATTTTTAGGAGCAAAACAGCAACAATGCAGTGACATGACAAGACTGCATAACTAATCATATGCTAAATAGTTGCAAGTCAAATTTATGTATGAGATAGCCAAGATGATTGTCAAAAAATGATAGTAGTCTCACTTTCAAAGCAGTAGTGGATGGTCAGATATGGAGCCTGAAAGTCAAAAGTTCAAAACATTGTTACCTTTTCGTTCTTCACTGTATAAGGCTATGTGCCCACGTTGCATTTATGAAGCAGAAAATTTCTGCTTCATTTCTGCAAGTCCTCTCCCGGAAAAACGCATGCGGAATTCCGCACGCGTTTATCGCGCATTTTTCGCGCGTTTATCACGCGTTTTCCACATGCGGAATTGCCTTGCGTTTTTTATGCATTGGACAAAGACAATTCCGCTTGCGGAAACGCAAAATTAAATGACATGCTGCGGATTTTTGAACGCAGCATAAACGCTGCGGAAAAATCCGCAGCATGTGCATAGAACTTGCGGAATCACATTGGGGACCATGGGGTGCGGATTACCAAGCGTTTCCGCTGCGGAAATTCCGCATCAAAAACGCTTGAAAAACGCTACGTGGGCACACAGCCTAAGTGAGCAGTGACATAGTAGAGGAGACCAACTGGAGCTGCATCAAATAAGGCATCATCAAACCTGTCTAAGGGTATGTGCCTACATTAAGTATTTGGTGCAGAAATTTCTCCACCATTTCTGCATCTTTTGGCAGGAAAAATGCAGCAGGAAAAACACAAGTTTTTGTTGCATTTTTACTTGCATTTTTGGTCCAAATGTTTCCCCACTCATTAGTATGGGTGAAATCTGCACGAAAAATGCTGAAAGAATTGATATTCTGCAGATTTAACTCTTTAATGACATCCGCTGCACATGTACAGTGCAAGTTGGAAGCGAGTCTATGAAGTGGGCTCACGGGGTGAGCTCGCCCCACACCCAGCAGGTGATGGCTGTGTATTACAGCCAAGACCTGACGTTAACAATCGTGGGTGGAGCACTGCTCTGACTGCTATTGTTAACCTGTTAAATGCCGCTGTCAATCTCTCACAGCGGCATTTAACACGAGACTGCATGTCTGTCGTTATGAAGCTCCACTGAAACCTTGCCTGTGGCAGAGCTTCAAAGGAGACTATCATGTCTGCTATAACCAGCGATGCTGTGGCATCGCTGTATATAGCACAAGTAATCGGACGAACGCATCTTCAAGTCCTCTAAGGGAGCTAACAATAGTGAAAAGCAAAAAAAATCTTGGAAAAAATATATATTTTTTAAATGTAACCTTTATTAAAGTCAATTAAAATTGTAGAGATCAATGTAGGGATGCCCTGATTATGGTTTGCTGCAGGGCATCCCTACATTTAACCATTTACCATAGATTTCCTGATGAACCAACATCTGGTGGGGAAACGCTGAAGGGCTAAGAATTTACATATGAATCAATGGGCATATTTGTGAGATGTAATATCTTGTATATATACATCAACATTGAAGCGTATACAATATTATATTGCTACCTTGCTGACCTTTATGCATATTTTGGACTCGAGATAATCTCCTACTCTTATATATTGTTTGCATACCCTGCAGACATTTTTTTTATGTGGTTATAGTGGATGATTTATTTAAATATATATTTCTAATCCCATTCCTATCATACTAGCCCTGTGCTATCCATCTCTATTGGTGTTCAGGGACTTTTAGGGATAGAAGACTTGTGAGTGGGTGCTTCATTGTCCTACAAATTCTAAGGTGCCAACCCCTGCGGTCAGGAAGGGTCACCCTAGGGGAATATAGGAGAACACTAATTCCCGTAGTATCATTGATTAGTTATTATATTTATTCAATCCCACTATTATCATATTAGCCCTAATCTATTGCTTACTTTTGGTTCCAGGGACTTATAGGGACTTTGAGGGATAGACGATTTGTGAGTGGGGGCATCATTGTCGTACTATATTTAGCGTGCCACTGCCAACCCCGGTGGTCAGGAAGGGTCATTATAGGCGACAATAGGAGCAGACTAGTTCCCATTGATATATTGTCTATCATACACATACTTTTGTATTTTTATATCACTAGTTTTGCACATTTATTATTTTTCCCTTTGATCTTTGGGATATTTGTTTGCATGGAAAGATCAATCTTTAATTATCCTTTAGGGATAGACAACTTGTGAGTGGGGGCGCTATTGTTGCACAAATTCTACGGTGCCAACCCCTGCGGTCAGGAAGGGTCATCCTATTGGACAATAGAAGATGACTAGTATCATTGATATATTATGATATTTATTCAGTCCCGCTATTATCATATTACGGGTGGACGAACCTTCTGTTCCCACCCTATACTTGCTCACCAAGGTCCATAAGTGTCTACAAGACCCTCCGGGACGCCCCATTGTCTCAGGCAATCGGAGTCTATCTGAACCAATTTCTAGTTTCTTGTATTACTATCTAAAACCTATTGCTATGGAACTTCCATCTTTCATAAAAGACAGTACAGAAGTTTTACAGAGATTGGATAATATTCATGTTGATTTGGATATGTTTCTCATCACATGTGATGTAGAATCATTATATACTTGAATTTCATATGAATATGGATTTTCCGCTACTAGGTTTTTTCTATCAGCCTGGGTTTGGATGAATCTCTTGTGGATTTTCTCATGATTCTTTTGGAATATGTTTTGTTAAATAATTATTTTGTATTCAAAGGTCACTATTACCTACAGAAGAGAGAAGTGGCAATGGGCGCTTGGGCCCCATCTTCCACAGAGGTGTATCTAGGCTTTTTGGCACCCGGGGTAACAGTTCAGTTTGGCGCCCCCCTCCCCCTAAGTACATATGCGATTTGCACACTTAGTCACGTGCCGACGAGCTGCTCTGCCTAATTCTCTCAATGTTCAGTGAAAAACTGAGAGAAGCAGAAAGAGAAGCGAGTTGTCACATGACCGTAAGTATGAAAATGGCATATGAGTGAGGTATCCATGTGATGGCTGCTGGAACCCGCAAGCAGAGCTGAATCCTGACAGCGAGTATATTACACACAGTTAGGATTGGCTACAAGGCTTAATTTTATAATTAAAGGGCTTGTCCAGGTTTGAGATTAAAGTCTGCAGTCACTCTATGTGACTGCATGCTTCTGAATTCTCACAGCACATGCACTGCACACTTTTAGGATTCTGCCTTGAACAAGTATGTGACTTGTACACGTCTGGCCACATTCCGACTAGATAGTAAATCACCCCCAAGCCATACCATAAATTACCCCCATAGTATATCACCCCCTAGCCATAGCATAAATCAACCCCCATATTAAATCACCCCCTAGCCATAGCATAAATCAACCCCCATATTAAATCACCCCTAGCCATAGCATAAATCACCCCCCATAGTAAATCACCCCCATAGTATATGACCCCCAGACATACAATAAATCCCCCCATAAATACAATAAATCACCCCTATAGTAAATCACCCCCCATAGAAAATCTTCCCCAACCATACAATAAATCTCCCCCGAGCCATGCCATAAATCACCCCCAGCCATACAATAAATCCCCCCATAAATACAATAAATCTACCCCTATAGTAAATCACCCCCCGAGCCATACCATAAATCTCCCCCCAGCCATATCATAAGTCACCCCCAGCAATGCCATAAATCAAACCCATAGTATATCACGCCCAGCCATACAATAAATCCCCATAAATACAATAAATCTACCCCTATAGTAAATCACCCCCAGCCATATCATAAACCACCCCTATAGTAAATCACCCCACATAGTAAATCACCCCCCAGCCATACCATAAATCACCCCCATGGTAAATAACCCCCCAACCATACCATAAATCACCCCCCATAGTAAATCATCCTGTTATGCACACGCCCGGACTGACTGGCGTGTGCGGGTGTTGTGGTTCCACTGGACCATGAACCGGAGAGTGCCTGGAGGGGCGTGACTAAGTATCTGGCCGATCCGACCAAGATGGCACGACGGCATACGACGCCAGTGCACCAGGGAGAAACCGGGCAGAGGGACCAGGTGCTACTCCAGGTCAAACTCCGGACACGGGGGTTGACCCACACAGGGATTACTGGAACAGGCTGGTTAGGCTGGCGCACAGACTGGAGGGTATAGGCAGGCACGACTGGTATGCAGGCAGGCGGGTAAAGGCAAGCGCAGCTAGAGTGCAGACAGGGAGGCACTAGCAGGTAGGAACACAGGCGGGATAGGACCCAGTACACACTGGGACTCAGGAACAGGCAGGTTAGGCTGGCACAGACTGGTGGATGTAAGCAAACACGGCAGGTATGCAGATGGGTGGATACAGGCGAGTATGCAGGCAGGGAGGTACTGGCCGAAAGGACGGGCTGGAGCACAGAAAGGTTAAGACCCAGTACAGACTGGGTCACAGAACCGCAGATGCGGTAGACAACCACAGCAGAGAGGGAACGCCCGAAGCGGTGGGCAAGAACAGAGCAGGACGGGGCTGCAGGAGCAGCGAGCACAAGCAGGGCAGGACAGGACTGCCGGAGCAGCGGGCAGAAGCAGGGCAGGACAGGACTGCCGGAGCAGTGAGCAAAAGGGTCAGAGCGGAGCAAGGCTGCCGGAGCAGTGAGCAAAAGGGTCAGAGCGGAGCAAGGCTGCGGAGCAGTGAGCAAGGAGTCAGAGCAGGCTAGAACCGCCGGAGCGGTAAGCAAAGGAGTCAGAGCAGACTAGAACCGCCGGAGCGGTGAGCAAAGGAGTCAGAGCAGGCTAGAACCGCCGGAGCGGTGAGCAAAGGAGTCAGAGCAGGCTAGAACCGCCGGAGCGGTGAGCAAAGGAGTCAGAGCAGGCTAGGCTGAGTAGGGGGGACAGGGCTCTGTTCACACGGAACAGACAGGAAGGGAAAGGCAGAGCCAGACACCCACAGGGTACTAGCAGAGAAGTAGCGAGTGGACCACAAACTCACAAACGGGAGTACAGAGACAACAAGCAGGAGTTAGGTACGAGTTCAGACTCTGCAGAAAAAGGAAGGGAACGGACATAGAGGCAAAACAGGTAAAGGATAGGAGAGAGTTCAGACTGGAACTGAGTGTACGGAGGAGACCGACACTGCAGCAGAATACAGGAGCGGGTCTGGGAATACGGCCCCCAGAGAGGCAGGACGAACAGGCAAGGAGCGAGTTCAGACAGGACAGACAAAATACAGGAGCGGGTCTAGGTAATCGGCCCCTAGAAGGCGGGAGGAACAGGCTAGGAGCGTGTTCAGACAGGTCAGACAAGATACAGGAACGGGTCTAGGTAATCGGCCCCTAGAAGGCAGGAGGAACAGGCTAGGAGCGTGTTCAGACAGGCCTGGAAATACAGCCTCCAGGATAGGCAGACAAGAGAACACAGAACGGGACCTGGCACCTTCAGAGTGCAAGCACACACTGAATGAAACACTGTGCTCAGGCAGGAATAGATGGGAGCAGCTGAGCTATATACCAGGTGACAGACAGCAATAGGCTGAGGACGCACAAGGGGTGTGACCCACAGCAGGTACAAAAAAGCAGGAAGTGATCGGGCGCCGCCCTTAAGCAGCAGAAACAGACACAAACAGACAGCATGGAGGGAAGCCAGAGAGACATTCTGGACTGGAGATCAAGTGCGCGCTCTTGCACAGTGGGAGATGGACCACCATGCAAGGACGCCGCCAGGTATGTTACACATCCCCCAGCCATACCAAAAATCACCCCCCAGCCATACAATAAATCACCACCCATAGTAAATTACGCCCCAACCACACTATAAAACACACCCCATAGTAAATAACCCCTCAGCCATACCACAAATTACCCCCAGCCATACCATAAATCACCCCCCCACCCATAGCATAAATAAACTCCTATAGTATATTACCCACCCCAGTCATAGCATAAATCACCCCCTATAGTAAATCACCCCTAGCCATACCATAAATCACCCCCTATAGTAAATAACCTCCCCAGTTATACCATAAATCACTCCCCATGGTAAGTCACCCCCTAGCGATAGCATAAATCACGACCCATAGTAAATCACCCCCCAGCCATGCCAAAAATCACCCCAGCCATACAAATCACCCCCATATTAAATTACGCCCCAGCCATACTATAAATCACCCCCTAGCCATACCATAAATCAACCCCCAGCCATACCATGAATCATACCCTATAGTAAATCATCCCCTCAGCCATAGCATAAATAAAACCCTATAGTAAATCACCCCCCCAGCCAAAGCATAAATCACCCCCCATAGTAAATCACCCTCCAGCCATACCATAAATCACCCCTCATAGTAAATCACCCCCTAGCCATACCATAAATCAACCCCTATAGTAAAGGACCTCCCCAGCCATACCAAAAATCACCCCCCATAGTAAGTCACCCCCTAGCCATACCATAAATCACCACCTAGCCATACCATAAATCACCCGCTATAGTATATCATCCCCCAGCCATAGCATAAATAAACCCCTATAGTAAATCACCCCCCAGCCATAACATAAATCACCCCCCCATAGTAAATCACCCCCTAGCCATACCATAAATCAACCCCTATAGTAAATCACTTCCCCAGCCATACCATAAATCACCCCCCCATAGTAAGTCACCCGCTAGCCATACTATAAATCACCCCCCATAGTAAATCACCCCCAAGCCATGCCAAAAATCCCCCCCAACTATACAATAAATCACCACCCATAGTAAATTACGCCCGAGCCATACCATAAATCACCCCCTATAGTAAATCACCCCCCCAGCCATAGCATAAATAAACCCCTATAGAAAATCAACCCCCCCAGCCATAGCATAAATCACCCTCCATAGTAAATCACCCCCTAGCCATGCCATAAATCAACCCCTATAGTAAATCGCCTCCCCAACCATACCATAAATCACCCCCCATAGTAAGTCACCCCCTAGCCATAGCATAAATCACCCCTCATAGCAAATCACCCCCAGCCATTCCAAAAATCACCACCATACATACAAATCACCCCCCATACTAAATTACGCACCAGCCAAACTATAAATCACCCCCCATAGAAAATCACCCCCTAGCCATACCATAAATCACCCCCCAGCCATACCATAAATCACCTCCTATAGTAAATCAGCCCCCCAGCCATAGCATAAATCAACCCCTATAGAAAATCACAGCCCCGGCCAGACCAAAAATCACCCCCAGCCGTACCATAAATCACCCCCTATAGTATATCACCCCACCAGCCATAGCATAAATAAACCCCTATAGTAAGTCAGCCCCCCCAGCCATACCATAAATCACCCCCATAGTAAATCACCCCCTAGCCATACCATAAATCAACCCCTATAGTAAATCACCCCCCAGCCATACCAAAAATCACCCCCAGCCATACAAATCACCCCCCATATTTAATTACACCCCAGCCATACTATAAAACACCCCCCATAGTAAGTCACCCCTAGCCATACCATAAATCACCCACTGTAGTAAATCACCCCCCCAGACATAGCATAAATCACCCCCCCATAGTAAAACACCCCCCAGCCATATCAAAAATCACCTCCAGCCATACAATAAATCACCCCCCATATTTAATTACGCCCCAGCCATACTATAAATCACCCCCCATAATAAATTACCCCCTAGCCATACCATAAATCACACCCCAGCCATACCATAAATCACCCCCTATAGTAAATCAAACCCCCAGTCATAGCATAAATAAACCCCTATAGTAAATCACCCCCCCAGCCATAGCATAAATCACCCCCCATAGTAAATCACCCCCTAGCCATACCATAAATCAACCCCTATAGTAAATCACCGCCCAGCCATACCATAAATCACCCCCATAGTAAGTCACCCCCAAGCCATAGCTTAAGACACCCCACATAGTCAATCCCCCCCAAGCCATACCAAAAATCACCCCCAGCCAAACAATAAATCACCCCCCGTAGTAAATTACGCCACAGCCTTACTATAAATCACCCCCCATAGTAAATCACCCCCTAGCCATACCATAAATCACCGCCAGCCATACCATAAATCACCCCCTATAGTAAATCACCCCCCCAGCCATAGCATAAATAAACCCCTATAGTAAATCACCCCCCCAGCCATAGCATAAATCAGCCCCCATAGTAAATCACCCCCCAGCCAAACCATAAATCACCCCTATAGTAAATCACCCCCCCAGCCATAGCATAAATAAACCCCTATAGTAAATCACCCCCCCAGCCATAGCATAAATCAGCCCCCATAGTAAATCACCCCCCAGCCATACCAAAAATCACCCCCAGCTATACAATAAATCACCACCCATAGTAAATTACGCCCCAGCCATACTATAAAACACACCCCATAGTAAATAACCCCCAGCCATACCATAAATCACCCCCTATAGTAAATCACCCCCCCCAGCCATAGCATAAATCACCCCCCACAGTAAATCACCCCCTAGCCATACCATAAATCACCCCCCATAGTTTGTCACCCCCTAGCCATAGCATAAATCACGCCCCATAGTAAATCACCTCCAGCCATACAAATCACACCCCATATTAAATTACGCCCCAGCCATACTATAAATCACCCCGCAAACCATATCATAAATCACCCCCCAGCCATACCAAAAATCACCCCCAGCTATACAATAAATCACCACCCATAGCAAATTATGCCCCAGCCATACTATAAATCACACCCCATAGTAAATAACCCCCCAGCCATACCACAAATCACCCCCCAGCCATACCATAAATCACCCCCTATAGTAAATCACCCCCCCAGCCATACCATAAATCACCCCCCCATAGTAAATCAACCCCTAGCCATACCATAAATCAACCCCTATAGTAAATCACCTCCTCAGCCATACCATAAATCACCCCCCATAGTAAGTCACCCCCTAGCCATAGCATAAATCACCCCCCATAGTAAATCACACCCAGCCATACCAAAAATCACCCCCAGCCATACAAATCACCCCCCATATTAAACTACGCCCCAGCCATACTATAAATCACCCCCCATAGTAAATCACCCCCTAGCCATACTATAAATCAGCCCCCAGCCATACCATAAATCACTCCATATAGTAAATCATCCCCCCAGCCATAGCAAAAATGACCCCCCATAGTAAATCACCCCCTAGCCATACCATGAATCAACTGCTAAAGTAAATCACCCCTTCAGCCATACCATAAATCACCCCCATAGTAAGTCACCACCTAGCCATATCAGAAATCACCACTAAAGCAAATCACCCGCCAGCCATATCAGAAATCACCCCCAGCCATACTATAAATCACCCCCCATATTAAGTTACACCCCAGCCATACTATAAATCACCCCCATAGTAAATCACCCCCTAGCCATACAATAAATTACCCCAGCCATACCATAAATCACCCCAATAGTTTATCATCCCCCCAAAAATAGCATAAATAAACCCCTATAGTGAATCACCCAACCAGCCATAGCACAAAATCATCCCCCATTGTAAATCACCTCCTAGCCATACCATTAATTAACCCCTATAGTAAATCACCCCCCCAGCCATACCATAAATCACTCCCCATAGTAAGTCATCCCCTAGCCATAGCATAAGACACCCCACATAGTAAATCACCCCCCAGCCATACCAAAAATCACCCCCAGCCATACAATAAATCACCCCCCATATTTAATTACGCCCCAGCCATACTATAAATCACCCCCCATAGTAAATCACCCCCTAGCCATACCATAAATCACCCCCCAGCCATACAATAAATCACCCCCTATAGTAAATCAACCCCCCAGCCATAGCATAAATAAACTCCTGTAGTAAATCACTCCCAGCCATACCGTAAATCACTCCCCATGGTAAGTCACCCCCTAGCCATAGCATAAATCACGACCCATAATAAATCAACCCCCAGCCATACCAAAAATCACCCCAGCCATACAAATCACCCCCATATTAAATTACGCCCCAGCCATACTATAAATCACCCCCCATAGTAAATCACCCCCTAGCCATACCATAAATCACCCCCAAAGTAAATCACCCCTTAGCCATACCACAAATCACCCCCCTATAGTAAATCACCCCCTAGCCATACCACAAATCACCCCCCTATAGTAAATCACCCCCTAGCCACAGCATAAGACACCCCACATAGTAAATCCCCCCAAGCCATACCAAAAATCACCCCCAGCCATACAATAAATCACCCCCCATAGTAAATTACGCCACAGCCTTACTATAAATCACCCCCCATAGTAAATCACCCCCTAGCCATACCATAAATCACTGCCAGCCATACCATAAATCACCCCCTATAGTATATCACCCCCCTAGCCATAGCATAAATCAGCCCCCATAGTAAATCACCCCCCAGCCATACCAAAAATCACCCCCAGCTATACAATAAATCACCACCCATAGTAAATTACGCCCCAGCCATACTATAAAACACACCCCATAGTAAATAACCCCCCAGCCATACCATAAATCAACCCCTATAGTAAAGGACCTCTCCAGCCATACCAAAAATCACCCTCCATAGTAAGTCACCCCCTAGCCACAGCATAAGACACCCCACATAGTAAATCACCCCCCAGCCATATCAAAAATCACCCCCAGCCATACTATAAATCACCCCCCATAGAAAATCACCCCCTAGCCATACCATAAATCACCCGCTATAGTATATCATCCCACCAGCCATAGTATAAATAAACCCCTATAGTAAATCACCCCCCCAGCCATAGCATAAATCACCCCCCATAGTAAATCACCCACTAGCCATACCATAAATCAACCCCTATAGTAAATCACCGCCCAGCCATACCATAAATCACCCCCATAGTAAGTCACCCCCAAGCCATAGCTTAAGACACCCCACATAGTCAATCCCCCCCAAGCCATACCAAAAATCACCCCCAGCCATACAATAAATCACGCCCTATATTAAATTACGCCACAGCCTTACTATAAATCACCCCCCATAGTAAATCACCCTCTAGCCATACCATAAATCACTGCCAGCCATACCATAAATCACCCCCTATAGTATATCACCCCCCCAGCCATAGCATAAATAAACCCCTATAGTAAATCACCCCCCTAGCCATAGCATAAATCAGCCCCCATAGTAAATCACCCCCCAGCCATACCAAAAATCACCCCCAGCTATACAATAAATCACCACCCATAGTAAATTACGCCCCAGCCATACTATAAAACACACCCCATAGTAAATAACCCCCCAGCCATACCATAAATCACCCCTTATAGTAAATCACCCCCCCAGCCATACCATAAATCACCCCCCATAGTAAATCACCCCTTAACCATACCATAAATCAACCCCTATAGTAAATCACCTCCCGAGCCATACCATAAATCACCCCCCATAGTTTGTCACCCCCTAGCCATAGCATAAATCACGCCCCATAGTAAATCACACCCAGCCATACCAAAAATCACCCCCAGCCATACAAATCACCCCCCATATTAAATTACGCCCCAGCCAAACTATAAATCACCCCCCCATAGTAAATCACCCCGCAAACCATATCATAAATCACCCCCCATGGTAAATCACCCCCCCAAGCCATACCATAAATCACTCCCCCATAGTAAATCACTCCGCAAACCATATCAAAAATCACCCCCCATGGTAAATCACCCCCCAGCCATACCATAAATCACCCCCAGCTATACAATAAATCACCACCCATAGTAAATTATGCCCCAGCCATACTATAAATCACACCCCATAGTAAATAACCCACCAGCCATACCACAAATCACCCCCCAGCCATACCATAAATCACCCCCTATAGTAAATCACCCCCCCAGCCATAGCATAAATCATCCCCCATAGTAAATCAACCCCTAGCCATACCATAAATCAACCCCTATAGTAAATCACCTCCTCAGCCATACCATAAATCACCCCCCATAGTAAGTCACCCCCTAGCCATAGCATAAATCACCCCCCATAGTAAATCACACCCAGCCATACCAAAAATCACCCCCAGCCATACAAATCACCCCCATATTAAATTACGCCCCAGCCATACTATAAATCACCCCCCATAGTAAATCACCCCCTAGCCATACTATAAATCACCCCCCAGCCATACCATAAATCACTCCCTATAGTAAATCATCCCCCCAGCCATAGCAAAAATGACCCCCCATAGTAAATCACCCCCTAGCCATACCATAAATCAACTCCTAAAGTAAATCACCCCTTCAGCCATACCATAAATCACCCCCCATAGTAAGTCACCACCTAGCCATATCAGAAATCACCACTATAGCAAATCACCCGCCAGCCATACCAGAAATTACCCCCAGCCATACTATAAATCACCCCCCATATTAAGTTACACCCCAGCCATACTATAAATCACCCCCATAGTAAATCACCCCCTAGCCATACAATAAATTACCCCCAGCCATACCATAAATCACCCCAATAGTTTATCATCCCCCCAGAAATAGCATAAATAAACCCCTATAGTGAATCACCCAACCAGCCATAGCACAAAATCATCCCCCATTGTAAATCACCTCCTAGCCATACCATTAATCAACCCCTATAGTAAATCACCCCCCCAGCCATACCATAAATCACTCCCCATAGTAAGTCATCCCCTAGCCATAGCATAAGACACCCCACATAGTAAATCACCCCCCAGCCATACCAAAAATCACCCCCAGCCATACAATAAATCACCCCCCATATTTAATTACGCCCCAGCCATACTATAAATCACCCCCCATAGTAAATCACCCCCTAGCCATACCATAAATCACCCCCCAGCCATACAATAAATCACCCCCTATAGTAAATCAACCCCCCAGCCATAGCATAAATAAACTCCTATAGTAAATCACTCCCAGCCATACCATAAATCACTCCCCATGGTAAGTCACCCCCTACCCATAGCATAAATCACGACCCATAGTAAATCAACCCCCAGCCATACCAAAAATCACCCCAGCGATACAAATCACCCCCATATTAAATTACGCCCCAGCCATACTATAAATCACCCCCCATAGTAAATCACCCCCTAGCCATACCATAAATCAACCCCTATAGTAAAGGACCTCCCCAGCCATACCAAAAATCACCCCCCATAGTAAGTCACCCCCAAGCCACAGCATAAGACACCCCACATAGTAAATCACCCCCAGCCATACTATAAATCACCCCCCATAGTAAATCACCCCCTAGCCATACCATAAATCACCCCCCAGCCATACCATAAATCAACCCCTATAGTATATCACCCCACCATCCATAGCATAAATAAACCCCTATAGTAAGTCAGACCCCCCAGCCATACCATAAATCACCCCCATAGTAAATCACCCCCTAGCCATACCATAAATCAACCCCTATAGTAAATCACCCCCCAGCCATACCAAAAATCACCCCCAGCCATACAAATCACCCCCCATATTTAATTACACCCAAGCCATACTATAAAACACCCCCATAGTAAGTCACCCCTAGCCATACGATAAATCAACCCCCAGTCATACCATAAATCACCCACTGTAGTAAATCACCCCCCCAGACATAGCATAAATCACCCCCCCATAGTAAAACACCCCCCAGCCATATCAAAAATCACCCCCAGCCATACAATAAATCACCCCCCATATTTAATTACGCCCCAGCCATACTATAAATCACCCCCCATAATAAATTACCCCCTAGCCATACCATAAATCACACCCCAGCCATACCATAAATCACCCCCTATAGTAAATCAAACCCCCAGCCATAGCATAAATAAACCCCTATAGTAAATCACCCCCCCAGCCATAGCATAAATCACCCCCCATAGTAAATCACCCCCTAGCCATACCATAAATCAACCCCTATAGTAAATCACCGCCCAGCCATACCATAAATCACCCCCATAGTAAGTCACCCCCAAGCCATAGCTTAAGACACCCCACATAGTCAATCCCCCCCAAGCCATACCAAAAATCACCCCCAGCCATACAATAAATCACCCCCATAGTAAATTACGCCACAGCCTTACTATAAATCACCCCCCATAGTAAATCACCCCCTAGCCATACCATAAATCACCGCCAGCCATACCATAAATCACCCCCTATAGTATATCACCCCCCCAGCCATAGCATAAATAAACCCCTATAGTAAATCACCCCCCCAGACATAGCATAAATCAGCCCCCATAGTAAATCACCCCCCAGCCAAACCATAAATCACCCCTATAGTAAATCACCCCCCCAGCCATAGCATAAATAAACCCCTATAGTAAATCACCCCCCCAGCCATAGCATAAATCAGCCCCCATAGTAAATCACCCCCCAGCCATACCAAAAATCACCCCCAGCTATACAATAAATCACCACCCATAGTAAATTACGCCCCAGCCATACTATAAAACACACCCCATAGTAAATAACCCCCAGCCATACCATAAATCACCCCCTATAGTAAATCACCCCCCCAGCCATAGCATAAATCACCCCCCACAGTAAATCACCCCCTAGCCATACCATAAATCAACTCCTAAAGTAAATCACCCCTTCAGCTATACCATAAATCACCCCCCATAGTTTGTCACCCCCTAGCCATAGCATAAATCACGCCCCATAGTAAATCACACCCAGCCATAGCAAAAATCACCCCCAGCCATACAAATCACACCCCATATTAAATTACGCCCCAGCCATACTATAAATCACCCCCCATAGTAAATCACCCCGCAAACCATATCATAAATCACCCCCCATGGTAAATCACCCCCCAGCCATACCAAAAATCACCCCCAGCTATACAATAAATCACCACCCATAGTAAATTATGCCCCAGCCATACTATAAATCACACCCCATGGTAAATAACCCCCCAGCCATACCACAAATCACCCCCAGCCATACCATAAATCACCCCCTATAGTAAATCACCCCCCCAGCCATAGCATAAATCACCCCCCCATAGTAAATCAACCCCTAGCCATACCATAAATCAACCCCTATAGTAAATCACCTCCTCAGCCATACCATAACTCACCCCCCATAGTAAGTCACCCCTAGCCATAGCATAAATCACCCCCCATAGTAAATCACACCCAGCCATACCAAAAATCACCCCCAGCCATACAAATCACCCCCCATATTAAATTACGCCCCAGCTATACTATAAATCACCCCCCATAATAAATCACCCCCTAGCCATACTATAAATCACCCCCCAGCCATACCATAAATCACTCCATATAGTAAATCATCCCCCCAGCCATTGCAAAAATGACCCCCCATAGTAAATCACCCCCTAGCCATACCATAAATCAACTGCTAAAGTAAATCACCCCTTCAGCCATACCATAAATCACCCCCCATAGTAAGTCACCACCTAGCCATATCAGAAATCACCACTATAGCAAATCACCCGCCAGCCATATCAGAAATCACCCCCAGCCTTACTATAAATCACCCCCCATATTAAGTTACACCCCAGCCATACTATAAATCACCCCCATAGTAAATCACCCCCTAGCCATACAATAAATTACCCCAGCCATACCATAAATCACCCCAATAGTTTATCATCCCCCCAGAAATAGCATAAATAAACCCCTATAGTGAATCACCCAACCAGCCATAGCACAAAATCATCCCCCATTGTAAATCACCTCCTAGCCATACCATTAATCAACCCCTATAGTAAATCACCCCCCCAGCCATACCATAAATCACTCCTCATAGTAAGTCATCCCCTAGCCATAGCATAAGACACCCCACATAGTAAATCACCCCCCAGCCATACAATAAATCACCCCCCATATTTAATTACGCCCCAGCCATACTATAAATCACCCCCCATAGTAAATCACCTCCTAGCCATACCATAAATCACCCCCCAGCCATACAATAAATCACCCCCTATAGTAAATCAACCCCCCAGCCATAGCATAAATAAACTCCTGTAGTAAATCACTCCCAGCCATACCATAAATCACTCCCCATGGTAAGTCACCCCCTAGCCATAGCATAAATCACGACCCATAGTAAATCAACCCCCAGCCATACCAAAAATCACCCCAGCCATACAAATCACCCCCATATTAAATTACGCCCCAGCCATACTATAAATCACCCCCCATAGTAAATCACCCCCTAGCCATACCATAAATCACCCCCAAAGTAAATCACCCCTTAGTCATACCACAAATCACCCCCCTATAGTAAATCACCCCCTAGCCACAGCATAAGACACCCCACATAGTAAATCCCCCCCAAGCCATACCAAAAATCACTCCCAGCCATACAATAAATCACCCCCCATAGTAAATTACGCCACAGCCTTACTATAAATCACCCCCCATAGTAAATCACCCCCTAGCCATACCATAAATCACTGCCAGCCATACCATAAATCACCCCTTATAGTATATCACCCCCCCAGCCATAGCATAAATGAACCCCTATAGTAAATCACCCCCCTAGCCATAGCATAAATCAGCCCCCATAGTAAATCACCCCCCAGCCATACCAAAAATCACCCCCAGCTATACAATAAATCACCACCCATAGTAAATTACGCCCCAGCCATACTATAAAACACACCCCATAGTAAATAACCCCCCAGCCATACCATAAATCAACCCCTATAGTAAAGGACCTCTCCAGCCATACCAAAAATCACCCTCCATAGTAAGTCACCCCCTAGCCACAGCATAAGCCACCCCACATAGTAAATCACCCCCCAGCCATACCAAAAATCACCCCCAGCCATACTATAAATCACCCCCCATAGAAAATCACCCCCTAGCCATACCATAAATCACCCGCTATAGTATATCATCCCACCAGCCATAGTATAAATAAACCCCTATAGTAAATCACCCCCCCAGCCATAGCATAAATCACCCCCATAGTAAATCACCCCCTAGCCATACCATAAATCAACCCCTATAGTAAATCACCGCCCAGCCATACCATAAATCACCCCCATAGTAAGTCACCCCCAAGCCATAGCTTAAGACACCCCACATAGTCAATCCCCCCCAAGCCATACCAAAAATCACCCCCAGCCATACAATAAATCACCCCCTATAGTAAATTACGCCACAGCCTTACTATAAATCACCCCCCATAGTAAATCACCCTCTAGCCATACCATAAATCACCGCCAGCCATACCATAAATCACCCCCTATAGTATATCACCCCCCCAGCCATAGCATAAATAAACCCCTATAGTAAATCACCCCCCTAGCCATAGCATAAATCAGCCCCCTTAGTAAATCACCCCCCAGCCATACCAAAAATCACCCCCAGCTATACAATAAATCACCACCCATAGTAAATTACGCCCCAGCCATACTATAAAACACACCCCATAGTAAATAACCCCCCAGCCATACCATAAATCACCCCTTATAGTAAATCACCCCCCCAGCCATACCATAAATCACCCCCCATAGTAAATCACCCCTTAGCCATACCATAAATCAACCCCTATAGTAAATCACCTCCCGAGCCATACCATAAATCACCCCCCATAGTTTGTCACCCCCTAGCCATAGCATAAATCACGCCCCATAGTAAATCACACCCAGCCATACCAAAAATCACCCCCAGCCATACAAATCACCCCCCATATTAAATTACGCCCCAGCCAAACTATAAATCACCCCCCCATAGTAAATTACCCCGCAAACCATATCATAAATCACCCCCCATGGTAAATCACCCCCCCAAGCCATACCGTAAATCACTCCGCAAACCATATCATAAATCACCCCCCATGGTAAATCACCCCCCAGCCATACCAAAAATCACCCCCAGCTATACAATAAATCACCACCCATAGTAAATTATGCCCCAGCCATACTATAAATCACACCCCATAGTAAATAACCTCCCAGCCATACCACAAATCACCCCCAGCCATACCATAAGTCACCCCCTATAGTAAATCACCCCCCCAGCCATAGCATAAATCATCCCCCATAGTAAATCAACCCCTAGCCATACCATAAATCAACCCCTATAGTAAATCACCTCCTCAGCCATACCATAAATCACCCCCCATAGTAAGTCACCCCCTGCCATAGCATAAATCACCCCCCATAGTAAATCACACCCAGCCATACCAAAAATCACCCCCAGCCATACAAATCACCCCCATATTAAATTACACCCCAGCCATACTATAAATCACCCCCCATAGTAAATCACCCCCTAGCCATACTATAAATCACCCCCCAGCCATACCATAAATCACTCCCTATAGTAAATCATCCCCCCAGCCATAGCAAAAATGACCCCCCATAGTAAATCACCCCCTAGCCATACCATAAATCAACTCCTAAAGTAAATCACCCCTTCAGCCATACCATAAATCACCCCCCATAGTAAGTCACCACCTAGCCATATCAGAAATCACCACTATAGCAAATCACCCGCCAGCCATACCAGAAATTACCCCCAGCCATACTATAAATCACCCCCCATATTAAGTTACACCCCAGCCATACTATAAATCACCCCCATAGTAAATCACCCCCTAGCCATACAATAAATTACCCCAAGCCATACCATAAATCACCCCAATAGTTTATCATCCCCCCAGAAATAGCATAAATAAACCCCTATAGTGAATCACCCAACCAGCCATAGCACAAAATCATCCCCCATTGTAAATCACCTCCTAGCCATACCATAAATCAACCCCTATAGTAAATCACCCCCCCAGCCAAAGCATAAGTCACCCCCCATAGTAAATCACCCGATAGCCATACCATAAATCAACCCCTATAGTAAATCACCCCCCCAGCCATACCATAAATCACTCCCCATAGTAAGTCATCCCCTAGCCATAGCATAAGACACCCCACACAGTAAATCACCCCCCAGCCATACCAAAAATCACCCCCAGCCATACAATAAATCACCCCCCATATTTAATTACGCCCCAGCCATACTATAAATCACCCCCCATAGTAAATCACCCCCTAGCCATACCATAAATCACCCCCCAGCCATACCATAAATCACCCCCCAGCCATACAATAAATCACCCCCTATAGTAAATCAACCCCCCAGCCATAGCATAAATAAACTCCTATAGTAAATCACTCCCAGCCATACCATAAATCACTCCCCATGGTAAGTCACCCCCTAGCCATAGCATAAATCACGACCCATAGTAAATCAACCCCCAGCCATACCAAAAATCACCCCAGCCATACAAATCACCCCCATATTAAATTACGCCCCAGCCATACTATAAATCACCCCCCATAGTAAATCACCCCCTAGCCATACCATAAATCAACCCCTATAGTAAAGGACCTCCCCAGCCATACCAAAAATCACCCCCCATAGTAAGTCACCCCCTAGCCACAGCATAAGACACCCCACATAGTAAATCACCCCCAGCCATACCAAAAATCACCCCCAGCCATACTATAAATCACCCCCCATAGAAAATCACCCCCTAGCCATACCATAAATCACCCCCCAGCCATAACATAAATCACCCGCTATAGTATATCATCCCCCCAGCCATAGTATAAATAAACCCCTATAGTAAATCACCCCCCCAGCCATAACATAAATCACCCCCCCATAGTAAATCACCCCCTAGCCATACCATAAATCAACCCCTATAGTAAATCACTTCCCCAGCCATACCATAAATCACCCCCCCATAGAAAATCACCCCCTAGCCATACCATAAATCACCCCCCAGCCATAACATAAATCACCCGCTATAGTATATCATCCCCCCAGCCATAGTATAAATAAACCCCTATAGTAAATCACCCCCCCAGCCATAACATAAATCACCCCCCCCCATAGTAAATCACCCCCTAGCCATACCATAAATCAACCCCTATAGTAAATCACTTCCCCAGCCATACCAAAAATCACCCCCCCATAGTAAGTCACCCGCTAGCCATACCATAAATCACCCCCCATAGTAAATCACCCCCAAGCCATGCCAAAAATCACCCCCAGCTATACAATAAATCACCACCCATAGTAAATCATCCCCTCAGCAATAGCATAAATAAAACCCTATAGTAAATCACCCCCCCAGCCAAAGCATAAGTCACCCCCCATAGTAAATCACCCGATAGCCATACCATAAATCAACCCCTATAGTAAAGGACCTCCCCAGCCATACCAAAAATCACCCACCATAGTAAGTCACCCCCTAGCCATAGCATAAGACACCCCACATAGTAAATCACCCCCCAGCCAAACCAAAAATCACCCCAGCCATACTATAAATCACCCCCCATAGTTAATCACCCCTAGCCATACCATAAATCACCCGCTATAGTATATCATCCCCCCAGCCATAGCATAAATAAACCCCTATAGTAAATCACCCCCCCAGCCATAACATAAATCACCCCCCCATAGTAAATCACCCCCTAGCCATACCATAAATCAACCCCTATAGTAAATCACTTCCCCAGCCATACCATAAATCACCCCCATAGTAAGTCACCCGCTAGCCATACCATAAATCACCCCCCATAGTAAATCACCCCCAAGCCATGCCAAAAATCGCCCCCAGCTATACAATAAATCACCACCCATAGTAAATTACGCCCGAGCCATACTATAAATCACACGCCATAGTAAATCACCCCCCAGCCATACCATAAATCACCCCCTATAGTAAATCACCCCCCCAGCCATAGCATAAATAAACCCCTATAGAAAATCCCCCCCCCCGCCATAGCATAAATCACCCCCCATAGTAAATCACCCCCTAGCCATGCCATAAATCAACACCTATAGTAAATCACCTCCCCAGCCATACCATAAATTACCCCCCATAGTAAGTCCCCCCCTAGCCATAGCATAAATCAGCCCTCATAGTAAATCACCCCAGCCATACCAAAAATCACCACCAGACATACAAATCACCCCCCATATTAAATTACGCAACAGCCAAACTATAAATAACCCCCATAGTAAATCACCCCCAAGCCATGCCAAAAATCACCCCCAGCTATACAATAAATCACCACCCATAGTAAATTACGCCCGAGCCATACTATAAATCACACCCCATAGTAAATCACCCCCCAGCCATACCATAAATCACCCCCAGCCATACAATAAATCACCCCCCATATTTAATTACGCCCCAGCCATACTATAAATCACCCCCCATAGTAAATCACCCCCTAGCCATACCATAAATCACCCCCCAGCCATACCATAAATCACCCCCCAGCCATACAATAAATCACCCCCTATAGTAAATCAACCCCCCAGCCATAGCATAAATAAACTCCTATAGTAAATCACTCCCAGCCATACCATAAATCACTCCCCATGGTAAGTCACCCCCTAGCCATAGCATAAATCACGACCCATAGTAAATCAACCCCCAGCCATACCAAAAATCACCCCAGCCATACAAATCACCCCCATATTAAATTACGCCCCAGCCATACTATAAATCACCCCCCATAGTAAATCACCCCCTAGCCATACCATAAATCAACCCCTATAGTAAAGGACCTCCCCAGCCATACCAAAAATCACCCCCCATAGTAAGTCACCCCCTAGCCACAGCATAAGACACCCCACATAGTAAATCACCCCCAGCCATACCAAAAATCACCCCCAGCCATACTATAAATCACCCCCCATAGAAAATCACCCCCTAGCCATACCATAAATCACCCCCCAGCCATAACATAAATCACCCGCTATAGTATATCATCCCCCCAGCCATAGTATAAATAAACCCCTAAAGTAAATCACCCCCCCAGCCATAACATAAATCACCCCCCCATAGTAAATCACCCCCTAGCCATACCATAAATCAACCCCTATAGTAAATCACTTCCCCAGCCATACCATAAATCACCCCCCCATAGAAAATCACCCCCTAGCCATACCATAAATCACCCCCCAGCCATAACATAAATCACCCGCTATAGTATATCATCCCCCCAGCCATAGTATAAATAAACCCCTATAGTAAATCACCCCCCCAGCCATAACATAAATCACCCCCCCCATAGTAAATCACCCCCTAGCCATACCATAAATCAACCCCTATAGTAAATCACTTCCCCAGCCATACCAAAAATCACCCCCCATAGTAAGTCACCCGCTAGCCATACCATAAATCACCCCCCATAGTAAATCACCCCCAAGCCATGCCAAAAATCACCCCCAGCTATACAATAAATCACCACCCATAGTAAATCATCCCCTCAGCAATAGCATAAATAAAACCCTATAGTAAATCACCCCCCCAGCCAAAGCATAAGTCACCCCCCATAGTAAATCACCCGATAGCCATACCATAAATCAACCCCTATAGTAAAGGACCTCCCCAGCCATACCAAAAATCACCCACCATAGTAAGTCACCCCCTAGCCATAGCATAAGACACCCCACATAGTAAATCACCCCCCAGCCAAACCAAAAATCACCCCAGCCATACTATAAATCACCCCCCATAGTTAATCACCCCTAGCCATACCATAAATCACCCGCTATAGTATATCATCCCCCCAGCCATAGCATAAATAAACCCCTATAGTAAATCACCCCCCCAGCCATAACATAAATCACCCCCCCATAGTAAATCACCCCCTAGCCATACCATAAATCAACCCCTATAGTAAATCACTTCCCCAGCCATACCATAAATCACCCCCATAGTAAGTCACCCGCTAGCCATACCATAAATCACCCCCCATAGTAAATCACCCCCAAGCCATGCCAAAAATCGCCCCCAGCTATACAATAAATCACCACCCATAGTAAATTACGCCCGAGCCATACTATAAATCACACGCCATAGTAAATCACCCCCCAGCCATACCATAAATCACCCCCTATAGTAAATCACCCCCCCAGCCATAGCATAAATAAACCCCTATAGAAAATCCCCCCCCCGCCATAGCATAAATCACCCCCCATAGTAAATCACCCCCTAGCCATGCCATAAATCAACACCTATAGTAAATCACCTCCCCAGCCATACCATAAATTACCCCCCATAGTAAGTCCCCCCCTAGCCATAGCATAAATCAGCCCTCATAGTAAATCACCCCAGCCATACCAAAAATCACCACCAGACATACAAATCACCCCGCATATTAAATTACGCAACAGCCAAACTATAAATAACCCCCATAGTAAATCACCCCCAAGCCATGCCAAAAATCACCCCCAGCTATACAATAAATCACCACCCATAGTAAATTACGCCCGAGCCATACTATAAATCACACCCCATAGTAAATCACCCCCCAGCCATACCATAAATCACCCCCCCAGCCATAGCATAAATAAACCCCTATAGAAAATCCCCCCTCCCAGCCATAGCATAAATCACCCCCTAGTCATGCCATAAATCAACCCCTATAGTAAATTACCTCCCCAGCCATACCATAAATCACCCCCCATAGTAAGTCACGCCCTAGCCATAGCATAAATCAGCCCTCATAGTAAATCACCCCCAGCCATACCAAAAATCACCACCAGACATACAAATCACCCCCCATATTAAATTACGCACCAGCCAAACTATAAATCACCCCCCATAGTAAATCACCCCCTAGCCATACCATAAATCACCCCCCAGCCATACCATAAATCACCTCCTATAGTAAATCACCCCCCCAGCCATACTATAAATCACCCCTATAGAAAATCACAGCCTCGGCCAGACCAAAAATCACCCCCAGCCGTACAATAAATCACCTCCCATAGTAAATTACGCCCTAGCCATACTATAAATCACCCCCCATAGTAAATCACCCCCTAGCCATACCATAAATCACCCCCCAGCCATACCATAAATCACCCCTATAGTATATCACCCCACCAGCCATAGCATAAATAAACCCCTATAGTAAGTCAGCCCCCCCAGCCATACCATAAATAACCCCCATAGAAAATCACCCCCTAGCCATACCATTAATCAACCCCTATAGTAAATCACCTCCCCAGCCATGCCACAAATCACCCCCCTTAGTAAGTCACGCCCAAGCCATAGCATAAATCACCCCCCATAGTAAATCACCCCCAGCCATGCCAAAAATCACCTACAGCCATACAAATCACCCCCCATATTTAATTACACCCCAGCCATACTATAAAACACCCCCCATAGTAAGTCACCCCCTAGCCATACCATAAATCAACCCCCAGCCATACCATAAATCACCCCCTGTAGTAAATCACCCCGCCAGACATAGCATAAATCACCCACCATAGTAAAACACCCCCCAGCCATACCAAAAATCACCCCCAGCTATACAATAAATCACCACCCATAGTAAATTACGCCCCAGCCATACTATAAAACACACCCCATAGTAAATAACCCCCCAGCCATACCATAAATCACCCCCATAGTAAATCACCCCCTAGCCATATCATAAATCACCCCCCAGCCATACCATAAATCACCCCTATAGTATATCACCCCACCAGCCATAGCATAAATAAACCCCTATAGTAAGTCAGCCCTCCAGCCATACCATAAATCACCCCCATAGAAAATCACCCCCTAGCCATACCATTAATCAACCCCTATAGTAAATCACCTCCCCAGCCATGCCACAAATCACCCCCCTTAGTAAGTCACGCCCAAGCCATAGCATAAATCACCCCCCATAGTAAATCACCCCCCAGCCATGCCAAAAATCACCCCCAGCCATACAAATCACCCCCCATATTTAATTACACCCCAGCCATACTATAAAACACCCCCCATAGTAAGTCACCCCCTAGCCATACCATAAATCAACCCCCAGCCATACCATAAATCACCCACTGTAGTAAATCACCCCGCCAGACATAGCATAAATCACCCCCCATAGTAAAACACCCCCCAGCCATACCAAAAATCACCCCCACCCATACTATAAATCACCCCCCATATTTAATTACCCCCTAGCCATACCATAAATCACCCCCTATAGTAAATCAACTCCCCAGCCATAGCATAAATAAACCCCTATAGTAAATCAACTCCCCAGCCATAGCATAAATCACCCCCCATAGTAAATCACCCCCTAGACATACCATAAATCAACCCCTATAGTAAATCACCGCCAAGCCATACCATAAATCACCCCCATAGTAAGTCACCCCCTAGCCATAGCTTAAGACACCCCACATAGTCACTCCCCCCCAAGCCATACCAAAAATCACCCCCAGCCATACAATAAATCACCCCCCATAGTAAATTACGCCACAGCCATACTATAAATCAACTCCCATAGTAAATCACCCCCTAGTCATAACATAAATCACCGCCAGCCATACCATAAATCACCCCCTATAGTATATCACCCCCCAGCCATAGCATAAATAAACCCCTATAGTAAATCACCCCCCTAGCCATAGCATAAATCAGCCCCCATAGTAAATCACCCCCCAGCCATACCAAAAATCACCCCCAGCTATACAATAAATCACCACCCATAGTAAATTACGCCCCAGCCATACCATAAATCACCCCCTATAGTAAATCACCCCCCAGCCATAGCATAAATCACCCCCCATAGTAAATCACCCCCTAGCCATACCATAAATCAACCCCTATAGTAAATCACCTCCCGAGCCATACCATAAATCATCCCCCATAGTTTGTCACCCCCTAGCCATAGCATAAATCACGCCCCATAGTAAATCACCCCCAGCCATACAAATCACCCCCCATATTAAATTACGCCCCAGCCATACTATAAATCACCCCCCATAGTAAATCACCCCGCAAACCATATCATAAATCATCCCCCATGGTAAATCACCCCCCAGCAATACCAAAAACCACCCCCAGCCATACTATAAATCACACCCCATAGTAAATAACCCCCCAGCCATACCACAAATCACCCCCCAGCCATACCATAAATCACCCCCTATAGTAAATCACCCCCCCAGCCATAGCATAAATCACCCCCCATAGTAAATCAACCCCTAGCCATACCATAAATCAACCCCTATAGTAAATCACCTCCTCAGCCATACCATAAATCACCCCCATAGTAAATCACCCCCTAGCCATAGCATAAATCACCCCCCATAGTAAATCACACCCTAGTCATGCCAAAAATCACCCCCAGCCATACAAATCACCCCCCATATTAAATTACGCCCCAGCCATACTATAAATCACCCCCCATAGTAAATCACTCCCTAGCCATACCATAAATCACCCCCCAGCCATACCATAAATCACTCCCTATAGTAAATCATCCCCCCAGCCATAGCAAAAATCTCCCCCCATAGTAAATCACCCCCTAGCCATACCATAAATCACCCCCCATAGTAAGTCACCACCTAGCCATATCAGAAATCACCACTATAGCAAATCACCCGCCAGCCATACCAGAAATCACCCCCAGCCATACTATAAATCACCCCCATATTAACCACTTCGCGCCAGAGCCTGTTTTTGCCTTCGTGACGGGGACAATTTTTTCAATTCTGACCACTGCCAGTTTATGAAGTAATTACCCTGGAACGCTTCAACGTATTCCCCTGATTCTGAGACTGTTTTTTCGTGACATATTGTACTTCATGATAGTGGTAAAATTTCTTCGATATCACTTGCGCTTATTTGTGAAAAAATCGGAAATTTGGTGAAAATTTTGAAAATTTTTCAATTTTCAAACTTTGAATTTTCATGCCCTTAAATCAGAGAGATATGTCACACAAAATAGTTAATAAATAACATTTCCCACATGTCTACTTTACATCAGCACAATTTTGGAACCCAAATTTTTTTTTGTTAGGGAGCTATAAGGGTTAAAATTTGACCAGCGATTTCTCATTTTTCCAACAAAATTTACAAAAACATTTTTTTAGGGACCACATCATATTTGAAGTCACTATGAGGGGTCTTTATGACAGAAAATACCCAAAAGTGACACCATTCTAAAAACTGCACCCCTCAAGGTGCTCAAAACCACATTCAAGAACTTTATTAACCCTTCAGGTGCTTCACAGGAATTTTTGGAATGTGGAAGAAAAAAATGAACATTTAACTTTTTTCACAAAAATGTTACTTTAGACCCAATTTTTTTATTTTCACAGGGGTAACATGAAAAAATGGACCCCAAATTTTTTTGTGCAATTTCTCTTGAGCGTGCTGATACCCCATATGTGAGGGAAAACCACTGTTTGGGCGCACGGCAGGGTTCAGAAGGGAAGGAGCGCCATTTGACTTTTTGAATGTAAAATTTGTCTGAATAATTAGCGGATGCCATGTTGCGTTTGGAGAGCTCCTGATGTGCCTAAACAGTGGAAACCCCCCACAAGTGACACCATTTTGGAAACTAGACCCCTTAGGGAACTTATCTAGATGTGTGGTGAGCACCTTGAACCCCAAGGTGCTTCACAGAAGTTTATAATATTGAGCTGTAAAAATAAAATTTTCACATTTTTCCCACAAAACCGTTTTTCATCCCTTAATTTTGCATTATCATAAGGGTAATAGGATAAATTGCACCATGAAATTTGTTATGCAATTTCTCCTGAACACGCTGATACCCCATATGTGGAGGCAAATTACTGTTTGGGCACATGGCAGGGTTTGAAAGGGAAGGAGCGCCATTTGACTTTTTGAATGTAAAATTTGTTTGAATAATTAGCGGACGCCATGTCACATTTGGGGAGCCCCTAATGTGCCTAAACAGTGGAAACCCCACACAAGTGCCACCATTTTGGAAACTAGACCCCTTAGGGAACTTATCTAGATGTGTGGTGAGCACCTTGCACCCCCAGCTGCTTCACAGAAGTTTATAATATTGAGCCGTAAAAATAAAATTTTCACATTTTTCCCATAAAAAATGTTTTTCATTCCCTAATTTTGCATTATCATAAGGGTAACAGGATAAATTGCACCATGAAATTTGTTGTACAATTTCTCCTGAGTACGCCGATACCCCATATGTGGGGGAAAACCACTGCTTTGGTGTACGGCAGAGTTCGGAAGAGAAAGAAGCGCTATGTTGGCTGGGATAGGCAGCAGACACCATGTCACATTTGAGAGCCCCTGACATGCCAAAACAGCAGAAACCCCCACAAGTGACCCCATTTTGTAAACTACACCTCTCAAGGAATTCATCTAGGGAAGTAGTGAGCATTTTTTAATTTTTAAATTTATACCATTGGGCAGTGAAAAAAGCATAATTATATTTTTACCACAAAAAAATGTTTTACCCTCAGATTTTACATTTTCACACAGGGCAATGGGTAAAAATGGTGCCGAAATGTGTCACACAATTTCTTCTAAAAGTGTCAATACCCCATATGTGGCTGTATCGTACCACTTAGCCATACGGTGAGATTTGAGGGGCAAGGAGCGCTATTTGACAATTGGAGAACAAATTATTGTAGAATAGGCATTTGGATTTGGGAGCACAAAATTTTCTGAATTTCTTTTGGGGGGCAAGGACCATTTTGCTTTTCCAGAGCCTTTCTGCTACCAGTAACTTGGAAGTCCCTTATATTTTTAACAGATGATGGACCTGAGTGGGGACTAGCTTTTTTTGAGGACTGAGTTGAAGCTTTTATTGGGAACATTTTACGTAACATTTATATGGCGCTCTAGGCTGAGCACTTACATCGGGGTTTCCATCTAATTTTCCAAGTGATGTAATTCAGATGAAACCCCTGCGGGATCCATTCACTGTAATGAGGCAGCAGAGTTACTCTGGACTCCGTCTGGCCTCTGTTTAGTGGTGTCCTTTTTTTCAGAAGTGCACAAAACTGTGGCCAACCGCACTTTTATGCACGCCTAAAACAAATGACACCGTGGGATCCCAGGCTAGACGGCATCCACAGTGGCCTATATCTGCCTCATTACAGGGAATCTTCCATCATGGGTTCTGGCTGAATCACGTATTTCAGAGATTTACACGGAAACTCTGGTGTAAGTGCTCAGCGCAGAGCACAGGATAAATGTGAGCAGAGCCTTACTGGGATCTTTGGGAGACATAATAAACAAATCAGTAGCAGGTGAATAATATTTGTTTTATTTATTTTTTATGCCGTTCCTCGTGTGATATAACTGATTAGATTACTTTATTCTTCGGGTCGGTGCGATTACAAAGATACCAGATTTATATCGGGTTTTTATGACTGACAGCTGTCACACACTAAAATACGCTTTTTTTGCAAAATCTAGTTTTTGCATCACCATATTTTGAGAGCTATAATTTTTCCATATTTCGGCCGATAGAGTCATGTGATGGCTTGTTTTTTGCGGGACGAGTTGACAATTTTATTGGAACCATATTTGGGCACGTGACATTTTTTGATCGCTTTCTATTCCGTTTTTTGGGAGGTAAAGTTAACAAAAACAAACACTTCAGGAATTGTTTTTTGAGGTTTTTTTTATGCCGTTCTGCGTGTGGTAAAAGTGATCAGGCAGCGTTATTCTTCGGGTCAGTACGTTTACAGCGATACTACACTTACTGTATTTTTTTATGTTTTGGCGCTTTTACACAATAAAACAATTTTATAGAAAAAAAAATATTTTTTTTGCATTGCTTTATTCTGAGCGCTATAACTTTTTTATTTTTCGGCTGATGGAGCTGTATGGCGGCTTTTTTTTTGCGGAACAAGGTGACGTTTTCAGCGGTACCATTTTTATTTCTATTCTGCTTTTTGATCGCATTTTTTTCCACTTTTTGTTTGGCGATATGATGAAAAAGCATATTTTTTTGCTCCGTTTTTTATTTATTTTTATTACGGTGTGCACAGGAGTTAATTAGTGTGACAGTTTTATAGCTCGGGTTGTTTCAGACGCGGCGATACCAAATATGTGTACTTTTTTTGGTATTGTAGTAATTTACGGATTTATTGGTTTAATATTTTATTTATTTATTTTGTGATTTATTTTTTTTTTAATAGTTTAAAAACTTTTTTTTTACTTTTTTTTACATTTTTACTTAGTCCCTGTATGGGACATTAATTTTTATTTTTCTGATCACTGATCTCATGTAATGTAATAGACATATATTACATTACATGAGATCTTCCCTGACTGTTTCAGTCAGAGTCTCCTGTCTGGTATCAGCTACATACAGGCTGAAGCCAGACAGGAAGGACACCATATATGGCAGAGCTGGAGGCGGTCATGTGACCTCCAGCTGCCATAGCAACCCCAGGTCCTCAAACGAAACGGAGGTCTTCGGCGGTAAGTAAGACGACCCCCTCTCTTCCTGCTGTCTCCTATATGCCGCGATCACTATAGATCACAGCATATAGAAGACAGCAAAGGGTTAACATCACTGGGACCTGATCTAATCAGGTCCCGATGATGTACCCTGTCAGAGCTAACGCTCTGCACCGGAATCGCAGTACTTGCAGGACCCTGGGGGTCCTGAGCACTGCGAGACCACCCACCGTTTTTAAACGTCGGCGCTGCACAGAGCCCGGCAAGCGCCGACGTTTATCTACAGTGGGCGGTCGGGAACCGGTTAAGATACGCCCCAGCCATACTATAAATCACCGCTATAGTAAATCACCCCCTAGCCATACAATAAATTACCCCCAACCATACAATAAATCACCCCTATAGTTTATCATCACCCCAGAAATAGCATAAATAAACCCCTATAGTGAATCACCCAACCAGCCATAGCACAAAATCATCCCCCATTGTAAATCACCTCCTAGCCATACCATTAATCAACCCCTATAGTAAATCACCCCCCCAGCCATACCATAAATCACTCCCCATAGTAAGTCATCCCCTAGCCATAGCATAAGACACCCCACATAGTAAATCACCCCCCAGCCATACCAAAAATCACCCCCAGTCATACAATAAATCACCCCCCATATTTAATTACGCCCCAGCCATACTATAAATCACCCCCCATAGTAAATCACCCCTAGCCATACCATAAATCACCCCCCAGCCATACAATAAAACACCCCCTATAGTAAATCAACCCCCCAGCCATAGCATAAATAAACCCCTATAGTAAATCACTCCCAGCCAAAGCATAAATCACCCCCATAGTAAATCAACCTTTAGCCATACCATAAATCAACCACTATAGTAACTCACCCCCCCCAGCCATACCATAAATCACTCCCCATAGTAAGTCATCCCCTAGCCATAGCATAAGACACCCCACATAGTAAATCACTCCCCAGCCATACCAAAAATCACCCCCAACCATACAAATCACCGAGCATATTAAATTACGCCACAGCCATACTATAAATCAACCCCCATAGTAAATCACCCCCTAGCCATACCATAAATCACCCCCCGACATACCATGAATCACCCCCTATAGTAAATCACCCCCCCAGCCATAGCATAAATCATCCATCATAGTAAATCACCCCATAGCCATACCATAAATCAACCCCTATAGTAAATCATCCCCCCAGCCATACCATAAATCACCCCCCATAGTAAGTCACCCCCTAGCCAGAGCATAAGACACCCCACATAGTAAATCACCCCCTAGCCATACCAAAAATCACCCCCAGCCATACAATAAATCAACCCCCATAGTAAACTATGCCACAGTCATACTATAAATCACCCCCCCATAGTAAATCACCGCCCAGCCATACCATAAATCACCCCCTATAGTATATCACCCTCCCAAGCCATAGCATAAATAAACCCCTATAGTAAATCACCCCCCAGCCATACCATAAATCAACCCCCATAGTAAGTCACCCCCTAGCCAGAGTATAAATCACCCCCCATAGTAAATCGCCCCCAAGCCATACCAAAAATCTCCCCCAGCCATGCAATAAATCCCCCCCCATAAATACAATAAATCTATCCCTATAATAAATCACCCCCCGCCATATCATAAATCACCCCTATAGTAAATAACCCCCAAACCATATCATAAATCACCTCCCATAGTAAATAACCCCCCAGCCATACCACAAATCACCCCCCAGCCATACCATAAATCACCCCCTATAGTAAATCACCCCCCCCAGCCATAGCATAAATCACCCCCCATAGTAAATCACCCCCTAGCCATACCATAAATAAACCCCTATAGTAAATCACCTCCCCAGCCATACCATAAATCACCCCCCATAGTAAGTCACCCCCTAGCCATAGCATAAATCACCCCCCATAGTAAATCACACCCAGCCATACCAAAAATCACCCCCAGCCATAGAATAAATAAACCCCTATAGTAAATTCCCCCCCCAGCCATAGCATAATTCACCCCCCATAGTAAATCACCCCCTAGCCATACCATAAATCACCCCCCAGCATACCATAAATCATCCCCTATAGTATATCACCCCCCCAGCCATAGCATAAATAAACCCGTATAGTAAATCACACCCCTAGCCATACCATAAATCACCTCCCAAAGTAAATCACCCCCAGCCATAGCATAAATAAACCCCTATAGTAAATCACCCTCCAGCCATAGCATAAATAAACCCCTATAGTAAATCACCCCCCCAGCCACAGCACAAATCACCCCCCACAGTAAATCACCCCCTAGCCATACCATAATTCAGCCCCTATAGTAAATCACCCCCTCAGACATACCATAAATCACGCCCCAGAGTAACTTACCCCCTAGCCATAGCATAAATCATTCCCCAATAGTAAATCACCCCCCAGCCATACCATAAATCACCCCCCATAGTAAATCTCCCTCGAGCCATACCATAAATCTCCCCCAGCCATATCATAAATCACCCCCAGCAATGCCATAAATCAAACCCATAGTAAATCACCCCCCAGCCATAACATAAATCACCCCCATAGTAACCCCTCCCCGAGCCATACCATAAATCTCCCCCAGCCATATCATAAATCACCCACAGCAATGTCATAAATCAAACCCATATTAAATCACCCCCCAGCCATAACATAAATCACCCCCATAGTAAATCTCCCCCGAGCCATACCATAAATCTGCCCCAGCCATATCATAAATCACCCCCAGCAATGCCATAAATCAAACCCATAGTATATCACCCCCAGCCATACAATAAATCCCCCCCCCACCATAAATACAATAAATCTACCCCTATAGTAAATCACCCCCAGCCATATCATAAATCACCCCTATAGTAAATCACCCCCATATTAAATCACCCCCCAGCCATACCATAAATCACCCCCCATAGTAAATCTCCCTCGAGCCATACCATAAATCTCCCCCCAACCATATCATAAATCACCCCCAGCAATGCCATAAATCAAACCCATAGTAAATCACCCCCCAGCCATAACATAAATCACCCCCATAGTAACCCCCCCCGAGCAATACCATAAATCTCCCCCAGCTATATCATAAATCACCCACAGCAATGCCATAAATCAAACCCATATTAAATCACCCCCCAGCCATAACATAAATCACCCCCATAGTAAATCTCCCCCGAGACATACCATAAATCTGCCCCCAGCCATATCATAAATCACCCCCAGCAATGCCATAAATCAAACCCATAGTATATCACCCCCAGCCATACAATAAATCCTCCCCACCATAAATACAATAAATCTACCCCTATAGTAAATCACCCCCAGCCATATCATAAATCACCCCTATAGTAAATCACCCCCAGAGTAAATCACCCCCCAGCCATACCATAAATTACCCCCATAATAAATAACCACCCAACCATACGATAAATCACCCCGCATAGTAAATCACCCACCAGCCATACAATAAATCACCCCCCATAGTAAATTTCGCCCCAGCCATACTAAAAATCACACCCCATAGTAAATCACCCCCCAGCCATACCACAAATCACCCCCAGCCATACCATAAATCACCCCCTATAGTAAATCACCCCCCAAGCCATACCAAAAATCACCCCCAAACATACAATAAATCACCCCCCATATTAAATTACGCCCCAGCCATACTATAAATCACCCCCCATAGTGAATCACCCCCTAGACATACCATAAATCACCCCCTAGTCATATCATAAATCACCCCCTATAGTAAATCAACCTCCCAGCGAAAGCATAAATAAACCCCTATAATAAATCACCCTCCCAGCCAAACCATAAATCACCCCCCCATAGTAAGTCACCCCTAGCCATAGCATAAAACACCCCACATAGTAAATCACCCCCCCAGCCATACCAAAAATCACCCCCAGCCATACAATAAATCACACCCTATAGTAAGTCACTCCATAGCCATATCATAATTCACCCCCCATAGCAAATCGCCCCCTAGCCATACCATAAATCAACCTCTATAGTAAATCACCCCCCATAGTAAATCACCCCACAGCCATACCATAAATCACCCCATTGTAAATCACCCCCCAGCAGTAACATAAATCACCCCTATAGTAAATCATCCCCTAGCCATACCATAAATCACCCCCCATAGTAAATCAGCCCCTAGCCTTACCATAAATCACCCTATAGTAAATCACCCCCTAGCCATACCATAAATCACCCCCCATAGTAAATCATCCCCTAGCCATACCATAAATCAACCCCATAGTAAATCACTCCCTAGCCATACGATAAATGATCCACCAGCCATAGCATACATCAACCCCCATATTAAATCACACCAAGCCATACCATTAATCACCCCACATAGTAATTCATCACCTAGCCATACCATAAATCACACCCTATAGTAAAACACCCCCCATCCACACCATAAATCAACCCTCATACTAAATCACCCCTTAGCCATACCATAAATCACCCCTAGCCATACAATAAATCATCCCCCTAGAGTAAATCTTCCCCCCAGCAATAGCATAAATCACCCCCATAGTAAATTTCCCGCCCATACTCATACCATAAATCAACCCCTATAGTAAATCACCCCCCCAGCCATACCATAAATCACCCCCCATAGTAACTCACCACCTAGCCATACCATAAATCAACCTCTATAGTAAATCACCACTCATAGTAAATCACACCCATAGTAAATCACGCCCTAGCCATACCATAAATCACCCCCCATAGTAAATCACCCCCTAGCATACCATAAATCACCCCCTATAGTAAATCACCCCCTAGCCATACCATAAATCACCCCCTAAAGTAAATCACCCCCTAGCCATACCATAAATGACCCCCCAGCCATAGCATACTTCACTCCCCATAATAAATCACCCCAAGCCATACCATTAATCACCCCACATAGTAATTCATCCCCTAGCCATACCATAAATCACCCCCTATAGTAAAACACCCCCCAGCCATACCATAAATCACCCCTCATAGTAAATCACCACCCAGCCATACCATAAATCACCCCCCAAAGTAAATCACCCCATAGCCATATCATGATTCAACCCCTATAGTAAATCATCCCCCCAGCCATACCATAAATCACCCCCCATAGTAACTCACCCCCTAGCCATAAAATAAATCACCCCCCAGAGTAAATCTCCCCCGAGCCATACCATAAATCTCCCCCCAGCCATATCATAAATCACCCCCAGCAATGCCATAAATCAAACCCATAGTATAATACCCCCCCAGCCATTCCATAAATCACCCCCCATAGTAACTCACCCCCTAGCCAAACCATAAATCACCCCCCATAGTAAATCTCCCTCGAGCCTTACCATAAATCTGCCCCCAAGCCATATCATAAATCACCCCCAGCAAAGCCATAAATCAAAATCATAGTAAATCACCCCCAGCCATACCATAAATCACCCCCCAAAAGAAAATCTCCCCCGAGCCATGCCATAAATCTCCCCCCAGCCATATCAGAAATCACCACCAGCAATGCCATAAATCAAAACCATAGTATATCACCCCCAGCCATACAATAAATATCCCCCCATAAATACAATAAATCTACCCCTAAAGTAAATCACCTCCAGCCATATCATAAATCACCCCTATATTAAATCACCCCCATAGTAAATCACCCCCCAGCCATACCATAAATAACCCCCATAGTAAATAATCCCCCAACCATACCATAAATCACCCCCCATAGTAAAATCACCCCCCAGACATACCAAAAATCACCCGCCCAGCCATACAATAAATCACCCCCCATAGTAAATTACGCCCCAGCCATACTATAAATCACACCCCATAGTAATTCACCCCCCAGTCCTACCACAAATCACCCCACAGCCATACCATAAATTACCCCCTATAGTAAATCACCCCCCAAGCCATAGCAAAAATCACCCCCAGGCATACAATAAATCACCCCCCATATTAAATTACGCCGCAGCCATACTATAAATCACCCCCCATAGTGAATCACCCCCTAGACATACCATAAATCATCCCCCAGACATATCATAAATCACCCCTATAGTAAATCACCCTCCCAACCAAAGCATAAATAAACCCCTATAGTAAATCACCCCCCATAGTAAATTACTCCCTAGCCATACCATAAATCACCCCCCATAGTAAGTCACCCCTAGCCATAGCATAAAACACCCCACATAGTAAATCACCCCCCAGCCATACCAAAAATCACCCCCAGCCATACAATAAATCACACCCTATAGTAAGTCACTCCCTAGCCATATCATAAATCACCCCCCATAGTAAATCACCCCCTAGCCAAACCATAAATCAACCTCTATAGTAAATCACCCCCCAAAGTAAATCACCCCACAGCCATACCATAAATCACCCTCATAGAAAATCACCCCCCAGCCATAACATAAATCACCCCCATAGTAAATCACCCCCTAGCCATACCATAAATCATCCCCCATAGTAAATCACTCCCTAGCCTTACCATAAATCACCCCCATAGTAAATAACCCCCTAGCCTTACCATAAATCACCCCCCATAGTAAATCACCCCCTAGCCATACCATAAATCAACCCCCATAGTAAATCACTCCCTAGCCATACCATAAATGACCCACCAGCCATAGCATACATTACCCCCCATTAATAAATCACCCCAAGCCATACCATTAATCACCCCAAATATTAAATCACCACTTAGCCATACCATAAATCACCCCCAGCAATAGCATAAATCACCCCCCATAGTAAATCACCCCCTAGTCATATCATAAATCAACCCCTATAGCAAATCACCCCCCCAGCCATACCATAAATCACCGCCCATAGTAACTCACCCCCTAGCCTTACCATAAATCACCCCCCATAGTAAATCACCCCCTAGCCGTACCATAAATCAACCTCTATAGTAAATCACCACTCACAGTAAATCACCCCACAGCCATACCATAAATCACACCCATAGCAAATCACCCCACAGCCATACCATAAATCACACCCATAGCAAATCACCCCACAGCCATAACATAAATCACCCCCATAGTAAATCACGCCCCAGCCATACCATAAATCACCCCCCATAGTATATCACCCCCAGCCATACCATAAATCACCCCCTATAGTAAATCACCCCCAAGCCATAGCATAAATCACCCCCTATAGTAAATCACCCCCTAGCCATAGCATAAATCACCCCCTAGCCATACCATAAATGACCCCCCAGCCATAGCATACATCACCCCCCATAATAAATCACCCCAAGCCATACCATTAATCACCCCACATAGTAATTCATCCCCTAGCTATACCATAAATCACCCCCTATAGTAAAACACCCTCCAGCCATACCATAAATCACCCCTCATAGTAAATGACCACACAGCCATACCATAAATCACCCCCCAAAGTAAATCACCCCCCAGCCATAGCATAAATAAACCCCTATAATAAATCACCCCCCAGCCATAGCACAAATCACCCACCATAGTAAATCACCCCCTAGCCAAACCATAATTCAACCCCTATAGTAAATAACCCCCCCAGCCATACCATAAATCACCCCCCAGAGTAAATCTCCCCCGAGCCATACCATAAATCTCCCCCCAGCCATATCATAAATCACCCCCAGCAATGCCATAAATCAAACCCATGGTAAATCACCCCCCAGCCATACCATAAATCACCCCCCATAGTAACTCACCCCCTAGCCATACCATAAATCACCCCCCAAGCCATATTATAAATCACCCCCAGCAAAGCCATAAATCAAAATCATAGCAAATCACCCCCCAGCCATACCATAAATCACCCCCCATAGAAAATCTCCCCAGAGCCATACCATAAATCTCCCACCAGCCATATCATGAGTCACCCCCAGCAATGCCATAAATCAAACCCATAGTAAATCACCCCCCAGCCATAACATAAATCACCACTATAGTAAATCTCCCCCGAGCCATACCATAAATCTACCCCCAGCCATATCATAAATCACCACCAGCAATGCCATAAATCAAAACCATAGTATATCACCCCTAGCCATACAATAAATATCCCCCCATAGTAAATCAACCCCTAGCCATAACATAAAACTCCCCTTTAGTAAATCACCCCCCAAGCCATACCATAAATCACCCCCTATAAAAAATCACCCCGCCAGCCATACTATAAATCACCCCCATAGTAAATCACCCCTAGCCATTCCATAAATCAGCCCCCAGCAATACCATAAATCATCCCCCCCCCCCAGCCATAGCATAAATCACCCCCATAGTAAATCACCCATAATCCATAACATAAATCATCCCCATAGTAAATCACACCCTGGCCATACCATAAATCACCCTCCATAGCAAATCACCTCCTAGCCATATAATAACTCACCCCCCAGCCATACCATAAATTACCCCCTATAGTAAATCACCCCCCCAGCCATAGCATTAATCACCCCGCAAAGTAAATCACCCCTACCCATACCATAAATCACCACCCAGCCATACAATAAATCCCCCCCATGAATGCAATGAATCTACCCCTATAGTAAATCACCCACCAGCCATATCATACATCACCACCTATAGTAAATCACCCCCATAGTAAATCACCCCCATCCATAACATAAATCATCCCCATAGTAAATCACACCCTAGCCATACCATAAATTACCCCCATAGTAAATCATCCCTTAGCCATATCATAACTCATCCCCCAGACATACCATAAATCACCCCCTATAGTAAATCAACCCCCCAGCCATAGCATAAATCACCCCCAATAGTAAATCACCCCCATAGTAAATCACCCCCCAGCCATACCATAAATTTACCCCTATAGTAAATCACCCCCGAGCCATATCATAAATCACCCCCAATAGTAAATCACCCCCATAGTAAATCACCCCCCAGCCATACCATAAATCAACCCCTATAGTAAATCACCCCCCAAGCCATACCATAAATCACCCCCCATAGTAAGTCACCCCCTAGCCATAGCATAAATCACCCCCCAGCCATACCAAAAATCACCCCCGGCCATACAATATATCATCCCCCATAGTAAATCACCCCCTAGCCAAACCATAATTCACACCCCAGCCATAGCATAAATCACCCCATATAGTAAATCACACCCCCAGCCATAGCATAAATCAACCCCTATAGTAAATCACCCCCCCCAACCATGTCATAAATCATCCCCCATAGTAATTCACCCCCTAGCCAAGGCATAAATCACCCCCCATAGTAAATAACCCTCTAGCCATATCATAAATCAACCTCTAAAGTAAATCACACTTGTAGTAAATCACTCCACAGCCAAGCCATAAATCACCCCCATAGTAAATCACCCCCAGCCGTAACATAAATCACCACCATAGTAAATCACCCCATAAGCATACCATAAATAACCCACCACAGTAAATCACCCACTAGAAATACCATAAATCACCCCCATAGTAAATCATCTCCTAGCCATACCATAAATCACCCCCCATAGTAAATCACCCCTTAGCCATACCATAAATCAACCTCAGCCATACCATAAATCATCCCCCTATAGTAAATCACACCCCCAGCCTTAGAATGAATCACCCCCATAGTAAATCACCCCTAGCCATACCATAAATCACCCCCATAGTAAATCACCCCAAAGCCATACCATAAATCACCCTCTATAGTAAATCACCCCTCATAGGAAATCACCCCCTAGACATACCATAAATCACCCCTATAGTAAATCACCCCCCCAAGCCATACCATAAATCACCCCCTATAGTAAATTACCCCCCCACCCAAAGCATAAATAAACCCATAGTAAATCACCCCCCCAGTCATACCATAAATCACCCCCATAGTAAATCACCCCTAGCCATACCATAAATCACCCCCCCAGCCATAGCATAAATCACCCCCATAGTAAATCACCCCTCCATCCATACTATAAATCACACCCATAGTAAATCACCCCCAGCCATACCATAAATCAGCCCCCAGCCATACCATAAATCACCCCCCCAGCCATAGCGTAAATCACCCCCCATAGTAAATCACCCCTACCCATGCCATAAATCACCGCCCAGCCATGCCATAAATTAACCCCATAGTATATCACCCCCAGCCATACAATAAATCCCCTCCATAAATACAATAAATCTACCCCTATAGTAAATCACCACCCAGCCATATCATAAATCACCCCTATAGTAAATCACTCCCCATAGTAAATCACCCCCCAGCCATACCATAAATCACCCCCAAAGTAAATAACCCGCCAGCCATACCATAATTCACCCCCCATGGTGAATCACCCCCCAGCCATATCAAAAATCACCCCCCAACCATACAATAAATCACCCCTCATAGTAAATTACGCCCCAGCCACACTATAAATCAAACCCCATATTAAATCACCCCCTATCCATAGCATAAATCATCCCCATAGTAAATCACCCCCTAGCCATACTATAAATTACCCCCATAGTAAATCACCCCCAAGCCATATCATAACTCAACCCCCAGCCATACCATAAATCACCCCTATAGTAAATCACCCCCCAGCCATAGCATAAATTACGCCCCAAAGTAAATCACCCCTACCCATACCATAAATCACCACCCAGCCATACAATAAATCCCCACCATAAATGCAATAAATCTACCTCTTATAGTAAATCACCCCCTAGCCATATCATAAATCACCCCCTACAGTAAATCACCCCCCATAATAAATCACCCCCTACCATAGCATAAATAACCCCCTAGAGTAAATCACCCCCCCAGCCATAGAATAAATCACCCCCATAGTAAATCACCCCTAGCCATACCATAAATCACCCCCATAGTAAATCACCCCATAGCCAAACCATAAATCACCCTCTATAGTAAATCACCCCTCATAGTAAATCACCCCCTATTCATACCATAAATCAACCCCATAGTAAATCAACCTCCAGCCACAGCATAAATCACCCCCATAGTAAACCACCCCACCAGCCATACCATAATTCACCCCCATAGTAAATCACCCCTAGCCATTCCGTAAATCAGCCCCCAGCAATACCATAAATCACCCCCCCCCCAGCCATAGTGTTGGAATAATACATATTAATCTGTATGTGTATTGCAACAACTACTGTGCTGTTTCATATGTTGTTCATATTGTGAGGTTGTTAACAAAGTTGTTTTGAAAAAAAAAAACACACAGACAGGATGCCCCCTCCTTCTCTTCCTGTATTGTTATATATGTCTTTGATTTCCTCATGCTGCAGTAGCACCAGACTCCATGCTGTGCCTATGCTGGATATGAATAAACCTACATTCTGTGTTCTAAACTCTGGATGTCACGCGGATTAATCCTCTGCTAACAGGTTTTGGGCCCAGAGTACCAGATGTACCAGAGTCCCCAGAGTCCCAGAGTCACAGATCCCCAGAACACAGAGGAAAGAAAAGAAAGAAAGACAGCAAACTGAGAAGAAGCAAAGATGGCCACCAGCTGCAGCTCCATGAAATTTACAGTACCGAGTCTCACTAACCAGAATTATCAATCCTGGAAATTCAAAGTGAAAATGCTGCTGATAAGAGAAGGTACGTGGAAATACACACAGGAGCCTAAACCTGACCCAGTGCCACAGGAGTGGACAGAGATGGACCAGAAAGCACAAAGTACCATATCACTCAGTATAGATGATGACCAGATTGCAGTATTACATTTACACACATGCACAAAGGAAATGTGGGAGCAGTTGCAAAAGGTACATGAGAGGATAAATTTAAGCAATAAGCTCTATCTCATGAGAAAGCTGTACCAGTCTAAGCTACAGAAAGGTCAGGATATGCAGGATTACATAAGAAGTGTTCTGGAAGTTGTAGAACGCCTGAGAGGCATTGGGGAAGATCTAAAGGACTTTCATGTGGCCGCATTACTGCTTAGTGGCCTTCCAGAGAGCTATGATACGCTTGTAACCCCACTAGATGCGCGTCCAGATGATGAGCTTACACTGGAGTATGTCAGGGGGAAGCTCATAGATGAATATAAGCGAAAGGCAGAAGGTATAAACAGTAGGATATGCAACACAGAATCTGCTTTACAGACACAAAACCTAACTGATAACAGGAAGCACACAAAAGAAACACGTGAATGTTTTGTTTGCAAGAAATCAGGACATTTGAAAGCTGACTGCAGAGTCTGGAAAGCTAGAATGAATCAGCTGAAAAAGCAAAGCAGTCATCAAAGGGTTAAAAGTGCTGTATCTGGAGAAAATGATTCTGTGAATACTGAAACTGCATTTACTGTCAGTGCAAATACATCAAAGCATGCATGGTGTATAGACTCTGGAGCAACTAGTCACATGACTAATAACAGAGACTTCTTTTCTAAGCTTGACCAAAGTAAATCAGAGAAAGTGATTATGGCTAATGGTCAGTACATGACTTCAGAAGGCATAGGAGATGGTTATATTGATTGTCAAATCTCACCAAAACAAAGCAGGAAGATCCCAGTAAAGGATGTGCTGTATGTGCCTAGTCTTGAAAGTAATCTACTATCTGTGAAGAAACTCACAAAACAAGGAAATGAAGTTACATTTAAGCATGATAACTGCATCATCTCAAAGGAAGGTCACACACTAGCAGAGGGAAACATCACAGATGAACTTTATCAGCTGAAATGCAAAGAGTGTGTGTATACAGCGCAACAAGAAGAGCATAAAAACTGTATTCATGTGTGGCATAGGCGTCTGGCACACAGAGACCCAGAAGCAATAAGAAAGTTAGTCCAAAAGCAACTAGCTGAGGATATTACAATTGATCTATGTAACCCGACAATGAAGTGTACTAGCTGCATCAAAGGGAAAATGTCTAGGAAAGCTTTTCCTAAGAGAATTAGTACAACAACAGCACAGCCACTAGATTTAATACACACAGATGTCTGTGGTCCAATGAGCACTCTGACTCCAGGGAAGAAGAGATATTTTCTCACATTTATTGATGATCATTCAAGATATACAGTTGTCCACCTGCTTCACAGCAAGAAGGAAGTTCCAGAGAAACTTGAAATATACCTAGCTGAAGTATATAATAAATTTGGAAGAATGCCAAAGATTCTACGTGCAGATAATAGGACTGAATATACAAGTAATGAGACACAGAGCATTTTAAAGAAAAATGGAATCCTATTTCAGACCACTGTACCGTACAACTCAGAGCAAAATGGTGTCGCGGAAAGAAGGAACCGAACACTATGTGAAAGTGGAAGAAGCATGTTATTTGATGCAAATCTGCCCACAGCATATTGGGGTGAAGCAATCATGACAGCTTGCTATCTTCAGAACAGACTACCAGGTAAAGCTACAGAGAAAACTCCATTTGAGCAATGGAATAGCAGAAAGCCAAAACTACATGACATAAGAATATTCGGAAGTAAAGCATTTGTACATGTTCCCAAAGAAAAGCGAACTAAGTGGGAAGCTCACGCTAAGGAAGGTATCCTGGTAGGCTACAGCGAAACCCAGAAAGGTTATAGGATTCTACACCCAGAAACAAACAAGGTCACAATAAGTAGAGATGTAGTGATTGATGAGAACTTTGTATCACCCAAGTTTTGTGACATCACGCCAGTAGTCCAGCTGAAGTCACAATTACAAGACAGCAACAAAGAGGATGTAGAGGTCTGGCTGGATTCTTCAACTAATGAAGGAACAACAGAAAAATCAGGTGAATCTGAAATCAGGAGATCGTTAAGATCAAACAAAGGTATACCAGCTAAACGTCTATCCTACATTGTCAAGACACTACCTGAATCAGAGCCGCAGTCATGGGATGAAATGCACGCACTACCTGTCCATGAAAGAACAAAGTGGATCGATGCCGCTAATGAGGAAATCAAATCGCTTCATTAACTCCAAACTTGGAAACTCACCAAGCTACCACAGGGCAAAAAGGCAATCAAGTGCAAGTGGGTCTTCAAAACCAAATATGACTCTGAAGGTAAAGTCCACAGATTCAAAGCAAGGTTGGTCGCAAAAGGATATTCTCAAAAGTATGGCAAAGATTACGATGCTACATTTGCTCCAGTCGCTAAACAGACCACGTTCAGAGCTTTGTTAGCTGTAGCTGCTGTACAAAAGATGTATGTCAGGCATTTGGATATAAAAACTGCCTTTTTAAATGGTGACATTGAGGAGGACTTATACATGACTCAACCTGAAGGTTATGTAAAAGGAGGTGAAGAGAATCTTGTTTGCAAACTACAAAAATCTCTCTATGGTCTTAAGCAATCAGCAAGAGCATGGAACACCAAGATGAATAAAGTCTTGTTGGAAGAAAGATTTAAAAGAGGTCAAGCAGATCCGTGCTTATACACAAAATATACAGATGGAAAGTGGATGTATATTCTTATATGTGGACGACGTGATTGTTGTTCATCAAGACGACGCAGAAATTGGAAAAATGACTGAAATTCTGAATCAGCACTTTGAAACAAAAGACCTTGGAAGTGTGACATATTATCTAGGAATCCAAATCCAGAGAGAGGAAGATGGAAGTTTTCTTCTAAACCAAAGTGCAAAAATTAATTTGATTCTGAATCAGTTTAAAATGTCAGAGGCCAAAGGTATATCAACCCCAATGGAACCATCCTACCTGAAGCTGGAAGGAGAAGATGACCTGTTGCCTAACAATGAGAAATATCGTCAGGCAGTGGGGGCACTTCTATACATATCAACTATGACTCGACCGGATATCACAACAACAGTTGGAATCCTTTGCAGATATGTGGAAAAACCGCGCCAAAGAGACTAGAATGCTGTTAAGAGACTTCTCCGATATTTGAAAGAAACGCAAGATGTAAATTTAAAACTATCTGCAGCAGGAGATCTAGAACTTACCGGCTATGTAGATGCGGATTGGGCTGGTGATTCGCGTGATCGTAAATCCACAAGTGGATACTTGTTTAAAGTTGGAGAAAGTTCAATCTCCTGGTCTAGTAGGAAACAAGTGTCTGTTGCCTTGTCATCTACAGAAGCGGAGTATGTGTCCGCAGTCTATGCAAGCCAGGAGGTTGTTTGGCTAAGACAATTGATGGACGATCTTGGCAAACCGACAACTCAGCCGACGGTGATTTATGAGGACAACCAAGGATGCATTAAACTTGCATGCAGTGAAAAGATCAGTGCTAGAACCAAGCACATTGACGTCAGACATCATCATCTACGTGATTTGATAGATCGTGGCATAATTCAGTTTGTCTATTGTGAAACTGATAAGATGGTTGCTGACATTATGACAAAGCCATTGCCACGAGCTAGGTTCCAAGAATTGAGAACCACAATGGGACTAATAGGATAAGTAGTTGTTGAGTGGGGGTGTTGGAATAATACATATTAATCTGTATGTGTATTGCAACAACTACTGTGCTGTTTCATATGTTGTGCATATTGTGAGTTTGTTAACAAAGTTGTTTTAAAAAAAAAAACACACAGACAGGATGCCCCCTCCTTCTCTTCCTGTATTGTTATATATGTCTTTGATTTCCTCATGATGCAGTAGCACCAGACTCCATGCTGTGCCTATGCTGGATATGAATAAACCTACATTCTGTGTTCTAAACTCTGGATGTCACGCGGATTAATCCTCTGCTAACACATAGCATAAATCACCCCCATAGTAAATCACCCATAATCCATAACATAAATCATCCCCATAGTAAATCACACCCTGGCCATACCATAAATTACCCCCATAGCAAATCACCCCCTAGCCATATAATAACTCACCCCCCAGCCATACCATAAATTACCAACTATAGTAAATCACCCCCCCAGCCATAGCATTAATCACCCCGCAAAGTAAATCACCCCTACCCATACCATAAATCACCACCCAGCCATACAATAAATCCCCTCCATGAATGCAATGAATCTACCCCTATAGTAAATCACCCACCAGCCATATCATAAATCACCCCCCATAGTAAATCACCCCCATAGTAAATCACCCCCATCCATAACATAAATCATCCCCATAGTAAATCACACCCTAGCCATACCATAAATTACCCCCATAGTAAATCATCCCTTAGCCATATCATAACTCATCCCCCAGACATACCATAAATCACCCCCTATAGTAAATCAACCCCCCAGCCATAGCATAAATCACCCCCCATAGTATATCACCCCTACCCAAACCATCCATAAATCACCGCCAAGCCATACCATAAATCACCCCCGAGCCATCCCATAAATCACCCCCATAGTATATTACTCCCAGCCATACAATAAATCCCCCCCAATAAATACAATAAATTTACCCCTATAGTAAATCACCCCCCAGCCATATCATAAATCACCCCCAATAGTAAATCACCCCCATAGTAAATCACCCCCCAGCCATACCATAAATCAACCCCTATAGTAAATCACCCCCCAAGCCATACCATAAATCACCCCCCATAGTAAGTCACCCCCTAGCCATAGCATAAATCACCCCCCAGCCATACCAAAAATCACCCCCAGCCATACAATATATCACCCCCCATAGTAAATCACCCCCTAGCCAAACCATAATTCACACCCCAGCCATAGCATAAATCACCCCATATAGTAAATGACACCCCCAGCCATAGCATAAATCAACCCCTATAGTAAATCACCCCCCCAGCCATACCATAAATCATCCCCCATAGTAAGTCACCCCCTAGCCAAGGCATAAATCACCCCCCATAGTAAATAACCCTCTAGCCATATCATAAATCAACCTCTAAAGTAAATCACACTCATAGTAAATCACTCCACAGCCATGCCATAAATCACCCCCATAGTAAATCACCCCCAGCCGTAACATAAATCACCACCATAGTAAATCACCCCATAAGCATACCATAAATAACCCACCACAGTAACTCACCCCCTAGAAATACCATAAATCACCCCCATAGTAAATCATCCCCTAGCCATACCATAAATCACCCCCCATAGTAAATCACCACCCAGCCATACCATAAATCACCCCCCATAGTAAATCACCCCTTAGCCATACCATAAATCAACCTCAGCCATACCATAAATCATCCCCCTATAGTAAATCACCACCCCCAAGCCTTAGAATAAATCACCCCCATAGTAAATCACCCCTAGCCATACCATAAATCACCCCCATAGTAAATCACCCCAAAGCCATACCATAAATCACCCTCTATAGTAAATCACCCCTTATAGGAAATCACCCCCTAGACATACCATAAATCACCCCTATAGTAAATCACCCCCCCAAGCCATACCATAAATCACCCCTATAGTAAATCACCCCCCATAGTAAATCACCCCCCAGCCATACTATAAATCACCCCCATAGTAAATAACCCGCCAGCCATACCATAATTCACCCCCCATGGTGAATCACCCCCCAGCCATATCAAAAATCACCCCCCAACCATACAATAAATCACCCCTCATAGTAAATTACGCCCCAGCCATACTATAAATCAAACCCCATATTAAATCACCCCCTATCCATAGCATAAATCATCCCCATAGTAAATCACCCCCTAGCCATACTATAAATTACCCCCATAGTAAATCACCCCCAAGACATATCATAACTCAACCCCCAGCCATACCATAAATCACCCCTATAGTAAATCACCCCACAGCCATAGCATAAATCACGCCCCAAAGTAAATCACCCCTACTCATACCATAAATCACCACCCAGCCATACAATAAATCCCCACCATAAATGCAATAAATCTACCTCTTATAGTAAATCACCCCCCAGCCATATCATAAATCACCCCCTACAGTAAATCACCCCCCATAATAAATCACCCCCTACCATAGCATAAATAACCCCCTAGAGTAAATCACCCACCCAGCCATAGAATAAATCACCCCCATAGTAAATCACCCCTAGCCATACCATAAATCACCCCCATAGTAAATCACCCCTAGCCATACCATAAATCACCCTCTATAGTAAATCACCCCTCATAGTTAATCACCCCCTATTCATACCATAAATCAACCCCATAGTAAATCAACCTCCAGCCATACCATAATTCACCCCCATAGTAAATCACCCCTAGCCATACCATAAATCACCCCCTTTAGTAAATCACCCCCCCAGCCATACCAGCTATACCATAAATCAGCCCCCAGCCATACCATAAATCACCCCCAAAGTAAATTACCCCTACCCATACCATAAATCACCACCCAGCCATACAATAAATCCCCCCATAAATGCAATAAATCTACCCCTATAGTAAATCACCCCCCAGCCATATCATAAATCAACCCTTATAGTAAATCACCCCCCATAGTAAATCACCACCCGCCATACCATGAATCAACCCCTATAGCAAATCACCCCCAGCCATACTATAAATCACCCCCCATCGTAAATCACCCCCCATCCATAACATAAATCATCCCCATAGTAAATCACCCCCTAGCCATACCATAAATTACCCCCTAGTAAATCACTCCCTAGCCAAATCATAACTCATCCCGCAGCCATACCATAAATCACCCCCCCAGCCATAGCATAAATCACCCCCCAAAGTAAATCACCCCTACCCATACCATCCATAATTCACCGCCCAGCCGTACCATAAATCACCCCCAAGCAATGCCATAAATCACCCCCATAGTATATCACCCCCAGCCATACAATAAATTCCCCCTTTTAGTAAATCACTCCCCATAATAAATCACCCCCTAGCCATACCATAATTCACCCACCAGCCATACCATAAATCACCCCCCATAGTAATTCACCCCCTAGCCATACCATAAATCGCCCCCATAGTAAATCACCCCCCAGCGATAACATAAATCACCCCCATAGTAAATCACCCCCTAGCCATACCATAAAGCACCCCCATAGTAAATCACCCCTTAGCCATACCATAAATCACCCCCCATAGTAAATTACCCCCTAGCCACACCATAAATGACCCCCCAGCCATAGCATACATCACCCCCCATAGTAAATCACCCCAAGCCATACCATTAATCACCCCTCATAGTAAATCACCCCCCCAGCCATAGCATAAATCACCCCCCAAAGTAAATCACCCCTACCCATACCATCCATAAATCACCGCCCAGCCATACCATAAATCACCCCCAAGCAATGCCATAAATCACCCCCATAGTATATCACCCCCAGCCATACAATAAATTCCCCCTTTTAGTAAATCACCCCCAAGCCATACCATAATTCACCCACCAGCCATACCATAAATCACCCCCCATAGTAATTCACCCCCTAGCCAAACCATAAATCACCCCCATAGTAAATCACCCCCCAGCGATAACATAAATCACCCCCATAGTAAATCACCCCCTAGCCATACCATAAAGCACCCCCATAGTAAATCACACCTTAGCCATACCATAAATCACCCTCCATAGTAAATCACCCCCCCAGCCATAGCATAAATAAACCCCTAAAGTAAATCACCTTCCCAGCCATAGCTTAAATCACCCCTCATAGTAAATCACCGCCTAGCCATACCATAATTCAACCCCTGTAGTAAATCACCAACCCAGCCATACCATAAATCACCCCCCATAGTAAGTCACCCCCTAGCCATAGCATAAATCACCCCCCATAGTAAATCTTCCCCTAGCCATACCATAAAACAACCTCTATAGTAAATCACCACTCATAGTAAATCACCCCACAGCCATACCATAAATCAACCCCCATAGTAAATCACCCCCCAGCCAAATCATAAATCACCCCCCATAGTAAGTCACCCCCAAGCCATAGCATAAATCACCCCCCATATTAAATCACCCCCAGCCATACCAAAAATCACCCCCAGCCATACAATAAATCACCCCCCATAGTAAATTACGCCCCAGCCATACTATAAATCACCCCCCATAGTAAATCACCCCCTAGCAATACCATGAATCACCCCATATAGTAAATCACCCCCAGCCATACCATAAATAAACCCCTATAGTAAATCACCCCCCCAGCCATACCATAAATCACCCCCCATAGTAATTCACCCCCTAGCCATAGCATAAATCATCCCCCATAGTAAATCACTCCCTAGTCATACCATAAATCAACTTCTATAGTAAATCACCCAACTGCCATACCATAAATCACCCCCATAGTAAATCACACCCCCCAGCAATAACATAATACACCCCCATAGTAAATCACCCCTAGCCATACCATAAATCACCCGTAAAGTAAATCACCCCCTAGCCATACCATAAATCACCCCCATAGTATATCACCCCCAGTCATACAATAAATCCCCCCCATAAATACAATAAATCTACCCCTATAGTAAATCACCCCCAGCCATATCATAAATCACCCCTATAGTAAATCACACCCCATAGTAATCACCCCTCAGCCATACCTTAAATCAACCCCTATAGTAAATCACCCCCCAGCCATACAATAAATCAACCCCCATAGTAAGTCACCCCCTAGCCATAGCATAAATCACCCCCCATATTAAATCACCCCCAGTCATACCAAAAATCACCCCCAGCCATACAATAAATCACCCCCCATAGTAAATCACCCCCTAGCTATACCATAATTCACACCCCAGCCATACCATAAATCACCCCCCATAGTAAGTCACCCCCTAGTCATAGCATAAATCATTCCCCATAGTAAATCACTCCCTAGCCATACTATAAACAACCCCCCATAGTAAATCACCCCCCATAGTAAATCACCCCCTAGCCATACTATAAACAACCCCCCATAGTAAATCGCTCCCTAGCCATGCCATAAATCAACCTCTATATTAAATCACCTCCCATAGTAAGTCACCCCTTAGCCATAGCATAAATCATTCCCCATAGTAAATCACCCCACAGCCATACCATAAATCACCCCATAGTAAATCACCCCCTAGCCATACTATAAACAACCCCCCATAGTAAATCACCCCCTAGCCATACCATAAATCCCCCCTATAGTAAATCACCCCCCAGCCATAGTATAAATAAACCCCTACAGCAAATCAACCCCCCCAGACATAGTATAAATCACCCCCCATAGTAAATCACCCCCCATCCATACCATAAATCACCCCCCATAGTAAGTCACCCCCTAGCCATAGCATAAATCAACCTCTATAATAAATCACTTCCCCAGCCATACCATAAATCAACCTCTATAGTAAATCACCACTCATAGTAAATCACCCCACAGCCATACCATAAATCACCCTCTATAGTAAATCACCCTTCATATTATATCACCCTCTAGCCATACCATAAATGACCCTCCAGCCATACTATAAATCATCCCCCCATAGTAAATCACTCCCCAACCATAGCATAAATCACCCCCCTTAGTAAATCACCCACAAGCGATACCATACATCATCCCCCATAGTAAATCGCCTCCTAGCCATACCATAAATCACCACCCAGCCATACCATAAATCACCCCCCATAGTAAATCACCCCCCATAGTAAATCACCCCCTAGCCATACCATAAATCACCCTCTATAGTAAATCACCCCTCATAGTAAATCACCCCCCAGCCATACCATAAATCACTCTCATAGTAAATCACCCCCCAGCCATACCATAAATCCCCCCCCATAGTAAATCACCACCCAGCCATACCATAAATCACCCCCCATAGTAAATCACCCCTAGCCATTCCATAAATCACTCCTAGTCATAGCATAAATCATACCTATAGTAAACCACCCCCCAGCCATAGCATAAATCACCCCCATAGTAAATCACCCCCCAGCCATACCATAAATCACCCCACATAGTATATCACCTCCAGCCATAGCATAAATCACCCCCCATAGTAAATCACCCCCTAGCCATACCATAAATCACCCCCTAGCCATACCATAAATGAACCCCCCAGCCATAGCATACATCACCCCCCATAGTAAAATCACCCCAAGCCATACCATTAATCACCCCACATAGTAATTCATCACCTAGCCATACCATTAATCACCCCCTATAGTAAATCACTTCCCCAACCATACCATAAATCACCCCTCATAGTAAATCACCACCCAGCCATACCATAAATCACCCCCAAAGTAAATCACCCCTTAGCCATACCACAAATCACCCCCCTATAGTAAATCACCCCCCTATCCATAGCATAAATCACCCCCTATAGTAAATCACCAACCCCAGCCATAGCATAAATAAATCCCAATAGTAAATCACCCCCTAGCCATACCATAAATCACCCCCCAGCCATACCATAAATCAACCCCTGTAGTAAATCACCCCCCCAGCCATACCATAAATCACCCCCCATAGTTTATCACCCCCTAGCCATACCATAAATCACCCCCCATAGTAATTCACCCCCTAGCTATACCATAAATCAATCTCTATAGTAAATCAACCCCTTGCCGTAACATAAATCACCCCCCATAGTAAATCACCCCCTAGCCATAAGATAAACCACTCCACATAGTAAATCACCACCCAGCCATACCATAAATCACCCCCCATAGTAAATCACCCCTTAGCCATACCATAAATCAATCCCAGCCATACCATAAATCATCCCCCTATAGTAAATCACCCCCCCATCCATAGAATAAATCATCCCCATAGTAAATCACCCCTAGCCATACCATAAATCACCCCCATAGTAAATCAACCCATAGCCATACCATAAATCACCCTCTATAGTTAATCACCCCTCATAGTAAATCACCCCCTATTCATACCATAAATCACCCCCATAGCAAATCAACCTCCAGCCATACCATAAATCACCCCCCATAGTAAATCACGCCCTAGCCATACCATAAATCACCCCTATAGTAAATCACCCCCCCAACCATAGCATAAATCACCCCCATAATAAATCACCCCCCAGCCATATCATAACTCACCCCCCAGCCATACCATAAATCACCCCCCATAGTAAACCACCCCTACCCATGCCATAAATCACCGCCCAGCCATGCCATAAATCTACCCCATAGTATATCACCCCCAGCCATACAATAAATCCCCTCCATAAATACAATAAATCTACCCCTATAGTGAATCACCCCCAGCCATATCATAAATCACCCCCCATAGTAAATCACCCCCCAACCATGCCATAAATCACCCCCATAGTAAATAACCACTCAGCCATACCATAAATCACCCCCCATAGTAAATCACCCCCCAGCCATATCAAAAATCACCGCCCAGCCATACAATAAATCACCCCCCATAGTAAATTGTGCCCCAGCCATACTATAAATCACACCCCATAGTAAATGAGCCCCAGCCATACCACAAATCACCCCCATAGAAAATCACCCCCAGTCATACCATAAATCACCCCCCATAGTAAATCACCCCTTAGCCATACCATAAATCAATCCCAGCCATACCATAAATCATCCCCCTATAGTAAATCACCCCCCATCCATAGAATAAATCATCCCCATAGTAAATCACCCCTAGCCATACCATAAATCACCCCCATAGTAAATCAACCCATAGCCATACCATAAATCACCCTCTATAGTTAATCACCCCTCATAGTAAATCACCCCCTATTCATACCATAAATCACCCCCATAGCAAATCAACCTCCAGCCATACCATAAATCACCCCCCATAGTAAATCACGCCCTAGCCATACCATAAATCACCCCTATAGTAAATCACCCCCCCAACCATAGCATAAATCACCCCCATAATAAATCACCCCCCAGCCATATCATAACTCACCCCCCAGCCATACCATAAATCACCCCCCATAGTAAACCACCCCTACCCATGCCATAAATCACCGCCCAGCCATGCCATAAATCTACCCCATAGTATATCACCCCCAGCCATACAATAAATCCCCTCCATAAATACAATAAATCTACCCCTATAGTGAATCACCCCCAGCCATATCATAAATCACCCCACATACTATATCACCTCCAGCCATAGCATAAATCACCCCCCATAGTAAATCACTCCCTAGCCATACCATAAATCAACCCCCAGCCATACCATAAATCACCCCCCATAGTAAATCACCCCTAGACATTCTATAAATCCCCCCCAGTCATACAATAAATCACCTCTATAGTAAATCACCCCCCAGCCAGAGCATAAATCACCCACCATAGTAAATAACCCCCCAGCCATACAATAAATCACCCCCCACAATGAATCTTCACCTCCATTCCATCTTCGGTGTCTTCAGCTCTGAAGCACAGAGCACTTTCCACCAATGTGCACCTCTGCAGCTGCAGCACTGGTGAGCGACATCAGCAGCATGATCACATGACCTGATCTCACTGCTGGCATCGCTCTGACCCTGAGGTCAGAGCTTCATCGCTGGGAGCCGCCACGCTGCCGCTTCTCTGAGCACGGTGTCAGCTTGATACTCTGCTCAGAGAACTGCTGACTCCCAGTCCGGGGGGTGGCAGAACGCAGCCGCCAACGGACACACATTGGACCGGTGCATTAGGTGGCCCAACTGCACCCCCCCCACCAGCTGCGCCTAGGAACATGTCCCGGCTGCCCCCCTAGATATGCCTCTGTCTTACGCCAATCTCTTCTTCTCACCTCCCTGCTCCGTCCTCGGCATCCTTTTCCCGCGTTGCTGGCAGCGCTCGCCGCTTCCCGGGCACTGTGCTTAGGGTGCGCGCGCTCCCTCTCTCTTAAAGGGGCCGCGCGCACCGTCCTAAGGAGTCCCCGGCCAATTGCCGGTGGAGCTCCCATATATATGGCACCTCCTCCAAAATGGAGGTGCCCGAGCAAAGTTGTTGCAAAGCCTTTCACCTCTGCTTCAGCCCTCAGGTCCCGTTGCCAGTCTGTTTTCCAGCTCTGTCTACCTGCTTGCGTTCCCTGCGGTCCAACAGTCTGTCTACCAGCATCCGCCAGTCTGTCTATGGACCAGTCTGCCTGCGGGTCAGGAAGCACCTGACTGATACCTGCCTGACACCTGCCTGATACCTGCCTGATACCTGCCTGAGACCACCTGCCAGCCAGCCGAGAGACTCTTATCCGCTCACCTGGGAGCGCTCACCTGCTACCTGCCAGCTAGCCTACCTGGAGGCTCTGCCGTCACTTGCCGTGACCACCTGCCAGCCAGCCGAGAGACTCTTACCCGCTCACCTGGGAGCGCTCACCTGCTACCCGCCAGTTAGCCTACCTGGAGGCTCTGCCGTCACTTGCCGTGACCACCTGCCAGCCAGCCGAGAGACTCTTACCCTGCTGTTATTTGCAGTGACCACCTGCCTGTCTAAGAGACTCCTACCCTGCTGTCACTTGCCGTGACCACCTGCCTGTCAAGAGACTGTTCCCGTCACTTGCCGTGACCTCCTGCCCTTCTATCCAGAGACTGTCCCTGTCACTTGCCGTGACTACCTGCCCGCCTTCCCTGGGAGCCACCCGCTTCCTTACAAGGACTGCCCCTTTGTATAGTAGCTCAGAGGTTACACCTCCCAGATCCGTTACAGTTTGCTCGGGCCATGGAACCCGGTGGCACCCAAGCTCCCTCGCTCTCGGACCTATGTCATGAACTTTCCCGTCAGAGGTCCCAACAGGACTCCATCTTGGGCCACCTGCGTAGTGTTCACTCCCGCCTGGACACACTGACTACCTCGTCAGGAGCTGCTTCCACTCGCACAACTACTACCCCGGCAGCGCCGCTGCCCATCAATACCATGGCATCCTTTCCCGGTCTCCCGCCTTTCCGCTCCGCCTCGTTTTGGTGGAGATACCGGTCAGGCACGGGGCTTCATTAACCAGTGGACCCTGCACTTCGAACTTTTGGCACACCAGTTTTCCACCGACCGAGCCAATGTGGCCTTCATCATGTCCCATCTCACTGGGGAGGAGCTGGCCTGGCTAAATCCTCTATGGGAGAGAGGAGACCCCCTGGTGTCCAACCTGCCAGCCTTTCTCACGGCCTTCCGGAAAGTCTTCGACGAACCAGGACGAAAGACCTCATCCGCCTCATCTCTGCTACGCCTCCGTCAAGGGAGTCTCACCGTGGGCCAATATGCCATACGGTTCCGTACCCTTGCTTCTGAGCTTGCCTGGGATAACGACGCCCTGGTGTCCGTCTTCTGGGAAGGTCTATCCGGCCGGATTAAAGATGAACTTGCCGGTCGGGACATTCCTATCACTCTCGACGACTTAATAACTCTTGCCACGCGGATTAACATCCGGTTCCAGGAGCATACCAAAGAGGTCACCCGTGAGAGGAGGTTTCCTCGCCTTGCTCCTACCTTCCAGAATCCCGTCACTTCCTCTGTTACTCCCCAGGCACACTCACTCGAGCCTATGCAGGTCGACCAGACCAAGATGGTCAAAACACGTCAAGAGTCACGCTGTGCCGAGGGGAGCTGCTTCTACTGTGGCAGTAAGGAGCACCGGATCCGTTCCTGCCCGGAGAGGTCGGGAAACACCTGTGTCTAGGATCGCTCAGAGAGGTCGTCCTAGACAAAAGTTAACCCTCTCCATCTCTGATGCTGTCGGTCTCTATCATCTGCGGGGAGAACCGTTACTTTGAACTAGCTCAACTTGATTCTGGAGCTGCCGGAAATCTCATTTCTCAGTCCCTGGTAGAGAAATACCGCATTCCCACCAAACCTCTGGTCGAACCCTTACCTGTCGCCTCTGTGGACGGGGGTCTCTTACCGCATCCCATCCAACTTATCACCGAACCCATAACTCTGCAGGTGGGAATGCTGCACTCTGAGAGCATCTTCTTTCATGTTCTACCTGGACTCTCTCATGCCCTTTTGCTTGGCCTACCTTGGCTCCAGAAACATGCACCCGTGCTTGATTGGCTGACCGGAGAAGTCCTTCGCTGGGGACAGGACTGCCATAAGACTTGTTTAGTTCCCGTTCGTCCTGCCCGTCCTTCTCCTCCCCCAGCCAATCTACTCGGCCTGCCGATACCCTATTGGTCTTATTCTGATGTCTTTAATAAAAAGGAAGCAGAGACATTACCTCCTCATAGACCATATGATTGCCCCATCGACTTGGTACCTGGAGCTACTCCGCCCCGAGGGCGTATCTACACTTTGTCCGCTGCTGAGACCCGGTCCATGTCTGAATATATCGAGGAGAACCTGGCCCGGGGATTTATCCGGAAATCTACCTCCGCGGTAGGAGCAGGCTTCTTCTTCGTTAAAAAGAAGGACGGCTCACTCCGTCCCTGCATAGACTATAGAGGCCTTAACCAGATCACGGTGAAGAATAAATACCCCCTTCCGCTCATTCCCGAATTATTTGACCGTCTGAGGGGTGCTAGAATCTTCACCAAGCTGGATCTCCGGGGGGCCTATAACCTGGTTCGTATCCAAAAGGGGGATGAATGGAAGACGGCATTCAACACCCGGGACGGCCACTATGAATACCTCGTAATGCCCTTCGGTCTCTGTAATGCTCCCGCTGTCTTTCAAGAGTTGGTCAATGATATCTTCCGTGACCTTCTCTACTCCTGCGTGGTGGTATACCTGGACGACATCTTGGTCTTCTCTCCAGATCTCCCCACTCACCGGAGGGACGTTCGTCAGGTCCTGCTCAGGCAAAACCAACTGTACGCAAAATTTTAGAAGTGCCTCTTTGAGCAGACCTCGCTACCATTTCTGGGCTACATCATCTCTCAGACCGGTCTACGAATGGATCCTGAGAAACTTTCTGCCATCCAGAAGTGGCCCCGACCAGAGGGGTTAAAGGCTATCCAGCGGTTCCTGGGCTTCGCCAACTACTACCGCCTCTTTATTCCGCACTTCTCTTCCCGGACTGCCCCTATCTCTGCGCTTACCACTAAGGGCGCTAATCCCAAAGAATGGCCGCCCGAGGCAGAGGAGGCCTTCCTGTCTTTGAAACAAGCTTTCTCCTCCGCTCCTGTGCTGCACCGTCTGGACAGCCACAAGCAATTCTTCTTAGAAGTAGACGCTTCCTCCTCCGGAGCCAGAGCGGTGCTCACCCAAAAGTCGTCTTCCGGAAGAATGGTAACCGGCGGCTTCTTCAAACTCTTCTCCTCATCTGAGCGCAATTATTCTATAGGAGACCGAGAATTGTTAGCCATTAAGTTGGCACTGGAGGAGTGGCGTTACCTGCTCGAGGGGGCTCTTCACCCGGTAATAATCTACACGGATCACCAAAACTTGGCTTATCTCCAGAGTGCCCAAAGACTTAACTCGCGCCAAGCCCGGTGGTCCTTGTTCTTCGCCCGCTTTGATTTCATTCTTCATTTTCGCCCGGCAGACAAAAATATCAAAGCTGATGCCTTGTCCCGATCCTTTTTGTTCTCCGATCTAGAGGAGGAGCCAAAGCACATCATCGACCCCGCCAAGGTAATGCTGGTGGCTCCCGTGGATCTTAATCGTCTTCCACCCGGTAAGACGTTCGTAACAGTACCTGATCGTGAGAAAGTCCTACACTGGGGACATTCGTCTAAGCTAGCTTGCCATGCTGGCCAGAAAAAGACCCTCCTGCTTATTACCCGGCATTACTGGTGGCCTACCCTGCACAAGGACGTAATAGACTTTGTCTCAGCCTGTGCGTCCTGCGCCCGCAACAAGGTTCCTAGACATCTGCCAGCCGGCCGCCTTCTGCCTCTTCCCATACCTGCTGCCCTGTGGCAGCATATAGCCATGGACTTTCTAACGGATCTCCCTGTCTCTGCTGGTTGTACGGTCATCTGGGTGGTCGCTGATCGCTTCTCTAAGATGGCTCACTTCATTCCCCTGCCGGGCCTTCCGTCTGCATCTGAATTGGCTAAAGACTTTATCCTTCATATTTTCCGTCTTCATGGTCTCCCTCTCCACATCGTATCCGACCGAGGAGTTCAGTTCACCTCTCGCTTCTGGAGAGCCATGTGTAAACTGCTGGGGGTCTCCTTGGACTTCTCCTCTGCTTATCACCCACAGTCCAATGGTCAAGTAGAGCGGATCAACCAAAGTTTAACCCGTTACCTCCGGCACTTTGTTAATGCCCACCATTCCGACTGGGTGGATCTTTTACCGTGGGCCGAATTTTCCTATAACAATCACGAGAGCGAGTCTTCCTCCAAATCCCCGTTTTTTATTGTCTACGGTCAACATCCTCGGATCCCGTTTCCCTTCTCCGCCTTGGTGGATAATATGGCCCCGGAATCTCTTGTTAGCGAATTCTCCTCCATTTGGGAGAGTACCAGATCCGCACTTCTTCAGTCCTCCGAGCGGAAGAAGAAACAGGCTGACAAGAGACGTCTGGATCCGCCCCAATTCAGTCCTGGAGATAAAGTCTGGCTCTCGTCCAAGTATGTCCGGCTCAAGATCCCTTCCTACAAGTTAGGGCCTCGGTTCATCGGCCCACTGGAAGTTATCAAACAAATCAACCCGGTGGCCTATAAATTGAAACTCCCGGCCAACTTGCGGATCCCTAACTCCTTCCATGTATCTCTCCTCAAACCTGTGGTACTTAACTCTTTTTCCAAGTCTACAGGTACGCCTCCTGCTCCGGTTTCCGCTGAATACGAGTCTGAGGTAGAGAGCATTCTGGCCACTAAAAGGGTAAGAGGAAAGACCTTTTTTTCTAGTGGATTGGAAGGGGTTTGGTCCTGAGGAGAGAACATGGGAGCCCCGGGAGAACATCCAAATTTCTCTCCGGCCTAAAAAAGGGGGGGCCTAAAGGGGGGGGTACTGTAGCGTCGGCGTCCCTGCCTCCTGCTAGGCAGAGACGCCGTTCCTCTCACCTCCCTGCTCCGTCCTCGGCGTCCTCTTCCCGCGCTGCTGGCAGCGTTCGCTGCTTCCCGGGCACTGTGCTTAGGGCGAGCGCGCGCTCCCTCTCTCTTAAAGGGGCCGCGCGCGCCGTCCTAAGGAGTCCCCAGCCAATTGCCGGTGGAGCTCCCATATATAAGGCACCTCCTCCAAAATGGAGGTGCCCGAGCAAAGTTGTTGCAAAGCCTTTCATCTCTGCTTCAGCCCTCAGGTCCCGTTGCCAGTCTGTTTTCCAGCTCTGTCTACCTGCTTGCATTCCCTGCGGTCCGACAGTCTGTCTACCAGCATCCGCCAGTCTGTCTATGGACCAGTCCGCCTGCGGGTCAGGAAGCACCTGCCTGATACCTGCCTGATACCTGCCTGATATCTGCCTGATACATGCCTGACACCTGCCTGACACCTGCCTGATACCTGCCTGAGACCACCTGCCAGCCAGCCGAGAGACTCTTACCCTGCTGTCACTTGCCGTAACCACCTGCCTGTCTAAGAGACTCCTACCCTGCTGTCACTTGCCGTGACCACCTGCCTGTCAAGAGACTGTTCCCGTCACTTGCCGTGACCTCCTGCCCTTCTATCCAGAGACTGTCCCTGTCACTTGCCGTGACTACCTGCCCGCCTTCCCTGGGAGCCACCCGCTTCCTTACAAGGACTGCCCCTTTGTATAGTAGCTCAGAGGTTACACCTCCCAGACCCGTTACAATGAGATTCATAGACGATGTGTTGTTTATTTGGCAGGGCTCCGGTGAGGAATTTGAAAAATCCTTAAAACATCCCATCACATTGATCAAAGAAAAGTGATTTTCTGGATTTGGATATTCGTGTTGATGACCATGGACAGTTGCATACAAATATTTATTGCAAGAAAACTAGTGTCAATGCTTTCTTGCATGCCAAATCAGCACATCCGGCACATGTAATACGGGCAATACTGACCGGCAATTTATTAGGGCACATCGTATTTGTGACCAAGACAAAGCTTTTGAAGAACAGGCATGTGATATGACCAGTAGATTCTTACATTGTGGGTACAAAATATTCAACAGACCTACTATCGGGCCAAACACACCAATAGACAATCTCTTCTCATTACTAAAAAGAAAAAGGAATCTGATGGGCATGTTCGATTCATCATGAATTATCATGCAAGGTGGAAGGAGATGACCAATATCATCTCCAAATTTTGGCCAATTCTCCAACAGGATCGGACAATAATTCCTTTTCTATCAAATCGTCCATTAATTACGGCTAAACGTAATAAGACACTATGTGATATACTGGCTCATAATCGTCATGTACACGATACGGCTTCATATATCTTTGGCTCAAAGGGCCCCAAATGGGGCACATGGATGTGTGGCAACTGCAAAGCGGGCAGATATATTGAAAAAACGGATACCTTTCAGGATTCGATGGGTGAGCGGATGTACAAGATTCTGCATTTCATCAATTGTAGAACATCTATGGTCATCTACCAAGCCACATGTTCCTGTGGACTCTTGTATATTGATATGCCAACTCAGGAGCTGAGGGTACGTACTTTGTAACACATCAAACATATTAGAGCAGCGAGAAAATTTCTCAAGATGAGGTGGGTGCTATTTCTAAACTTAAACCTTTGGCGAGACACTTTTGGGATTGCCACCCTCATCAATGGCATCTCTTGCATGTCAAAGGGATTGACCATCGGTGTCCTGGGAATAGGAGGGAAAATCTAGCCAAAAAGCTGGCCCAGATTGAATGTAAATGGATCACCACTCGAAGAAGTATGACCCTCAGAGGTTTAAACGAACAGTGGGGTTTTTCGAGTTTTCTTTAAGTATACACTTGGATTTTTTAGTATATTCTTATCTTCAGTGTCTTGTCCTTATTATCAATCGAATCTTCTAATCTATAAAGTCAAAGTGGATTTGATTGAATAATATAATATATACATGTATTGTTGGTTTTATTGTATATATAAATGGTGGTTTATGAGTTTGTGGAGGTATTTTTATGGGATATATGTGGATACTAATTTTTATTATATCTTTCTGATTGGAGGACTCCTTGTATCATCATCATCGCCCAAACAGCCATACAGTCTCACATGTATTCCGTCACCAAGTATAACATTGGATATATATTTTTTGTATTATCCTATCATGATCACGTCTCTTTTTCATATATGTTCTTAGTATATTTTATGCTTTTTTATTTTTCATATATACACATATATAACTATCACTCACATACACTTATACATTGAATTAAGGATATTAAATTATTACATGGAAATAGCTTCTAGTATATTCATTCACCTCTATACATACACAAGGTAATTAGATATATTCATTTGTATATGTCATATTTTTGTGGGATCGTACAAGAATCAACATTTTAATACATACAGTCATACTTTATTATGGTTGGTTTGTCTCCATCTTTGCTCTGATTTACCCTGGCTGCGCTGGCGCTGTGTGTTATATTACGCATGTGCTGCACAGAGTATTTAAGCAAATTATTCACCTGTATCATATACATGGTGAGAGTTTATAGTGTGTTTATTCACTTTGACATATACACATTATATATGGCATTATATTGTGTGTGCGCACATTAACTATATTATATATAGATCGTTTTCTGCATTTCATACAGTTCTATTTTGGGACATATAATTATATTTCGGCTTTGATGTTGACTCACACATTTGGCCTTTTCTAATATGCGTGCAGGGCCGCTCTGCGCCACACTGCGCATGCTCCGGTGTGCTCTCGCGCCCAATACTGGGGTCTGGTCATTGAACTGCGACCTTCGGTCGTGCTTCGGTGATGAACATCCGGTCGCAGATAGGACAGCTATCCGGACGCAAGGGACAGTAATGGCGCCTGATAACATGGCACCCTTGATTTGTAAGTAACCACAGCTGTAATCCCCCTATAAAACATCGCCCCTTCCTCCTCCACCTCAATCCCTGACGAAGCGCTAGCGAAACGTGCGTTGGAGCAGGTGGAGAGGGTGATGATGTGCCTCTGGTCAGTACCTATTCATATGCACAAATGAAACTTACTATGATCTTATTGCTCTTTGATTATTTTTTGCATTATGACATTTGATATTACATGGTGATCACTTTTACTGTTCATCCTGTGGTTTGGATATGTATAGTTCCTTACATATATAAATTTATCTTTTTGCATTAGTAATTTAAATATATTTGGATATACACATGCATATGTATATAACATGCACAATGCACTTTTTGGATAAAATCCATTTTATAAATATCAGGTTTTTGTGCATTAACAGTGGAATTATGTTTGGACATGCAGCAGACATATATGTAACATGCATTATGCATATTTCTTGGGTTATATCCATTGGATGAACAGTAATTTTTTGCACATAGGTATATATAATCTCAGTATTAAATCTTTAGACTTAATATAATACTTGTTTGTGCAATATATCCTTTTTTTGGTCTATATATATATTAAAAATAAAATTATATTGATATTATTCAGTGGGACCAATGAAGTTATGTCATTAGGATTTTGCATATGCACTTTAAATTTAATTATCATGTAATGTATAATAATATTCTATGCAATTTATCATATATGGACCTTTTGGAATTGGTATTCCCTGTATGTAGCATGGAGTGCACACTCACCCCCCTCCCCCTATAACATCATTTTATTCCTTTTCACCCCTTTCTTTCCTCTCCTCAGAATTTTTTATTACATTCATTTATGTTTTGTTTTTAATTGATTTAATAAAGAGATACATATTTTACTATATACTCTTGTTGTCTAATTCATGGATGTAGTTTTCTAGGTTTATATTATCATATTAGCCCTAATCTATTGCTCACTGTTAGGGCGGTTTCACACGACTGTATATTACCGGTACCAGAGATATCCGTGTCTCGTGTGTCCGTGTGTGTCACACTTGTGGCAACCGTGTGCCACCCGTGTGCCGCAACAGGATCACATGGACCGGCGCCTGTGAATCAGCGGTACAGTTAGTGCTGTTCCCAAGCGCCTGGTGCTGAACGCTGCCCTCATCATGGTTCCCTGTCAGTGCTGCGATCAGCACCAGCAGGGACAATGATGAGGGTAGTAGTAGCTGGCTCCAGCAGTGTCCCTGTGTAAAAATAAGAATAAAATAATAAAATCCATGTACTTACCTGTCCCCCACTGTAATCCTCTGACCACTGATGCCGAGGTGCCCTTTTCTATTACTCACTGTTGGTTCCACTTATAGGGACTTCGACTTGTGAGTGGGGCATCATTGTCGTACTATATTTAGGGTGCCAAGCCCTGAGATCAGGAAGGGTCATCATAGATGACAAAAGGAGTAGACTAGTTCCCATCGATACAGTATATTGTGTATCATACACATACTTTTGTATTTTTATATCACTAGTTTTGCACATTTATTATTTTTCACTTTGATCTTTGGGATATTTGTTTCTATGGACAATTGTAATTATCTTTAATTAAGGTTACATTTTAAGGGTTTTATATGCAAATTAATTGTTTGATATGCTGTTAGTTGGTCAAATTAAAAAAAGCAAAATAAAAATTCAAATCACCTCTTTTCCCCCATTGAAAGTAAAGATATTAAAATGAAAAAATACACACATATGGTTTCATTTTTTTAGTCGCTGCAATTCCACAAAAAATGCTGTAACAAGCGATCAAAAAGTCACATCTATCCCAAAATGGTATTAATAACGTCTTCTCACATCGCAAAAAAAGCCATTAGACAGCTCCATCGACTGAAAAATGAAAATGTTAGGGGTCTCGGAAAATGACGACACAATCCATAAAATTTTTGGGGGAGGGACTTGTGATTTTTTTTTCACCCCTAAAAAAACTGGACATGTTGGGTATCGCCGTAATTGCATTGATGAGGAGAATAATACTGCAAGGAAATTTTTACTACAAAATGTACACCATAAAAACAATTCCCAAAAAGCAATGTCCAAATTGCGCTTTTTCCACAATTTCATTTGGAATGGTTTCCCATTTTCGAGTACACTAGTGGTAAAATGAATGGTGTCATTCAAAAGTAAAACTAGTCCCGCAAAAAACAAGCCCTTATACGTAAGTGTGGACAGAAAAATAGTTATGGCTCTGGGAAGAAAGGGGGGAAAAAACGGAAACACAAATGGAAATTAGCTGCGACTTGAAGGGGTTATGTCACAAATAAGCAACATGTGCATGAGACTTCAGGATTCTCATTCACTTTGCTGGCATCAGGAAACTCTTCAGGTTTTGTGACAAATCTGCACTGAAAAAAAATGCAGCAAAAATACGTGTGCACACAGCCTTACAGTAGGAGTGTGTATTTTGCCCATAACAACCAATCAGAGATCAGCTTTCCTTCTACCAAAGCATGTTGAGAAATTAAAGCTGAGCTCTGGTTGGTTGCTATGGACAACAAAGACAATGTAATGAACAGTTTGATAATTGAGGCTCTGAGACCATGCATTATACATCAGGGGACTGCAGCTCTATGTCACTGATCCACCACTGCTGTCAGGAGATGGCATCAAGAACAATTGATGAGAATCTAGCAATATGGGTGATGTGGTCTGCATTACAGGAACCATATAGGAGAAGACCTCAATATGGCGGATAACGCAGACATGGCACATCCGCTACAGCAGGTACACAAGAATTTCTAAATGAACGGCGTATGGTGCTGAGGAGAAACTGCAATGCTCATGAAATAAACCTCCTAAGAGATGGACAATCCTCTACAATTATCACTAGGATTATTATTATTATTTATTATTATAGCGCCATTGAATCCATGGCACTTTACATGTGAGAAGGTGTATACATAGTAAAGACAAGTACAATAATCTTGAATAATACAAGTCAGTGACTGGTCCAGGAGGAGAGAGGACCCTGCCCGTGAGGGCTCACAGTCTACAAGGGGTGGGTGAGGATACAGTAGGTGAGGGTACAGCTGGTCATGCAGCGGTATGGTGGAGCGAGGGTTACTGCAGGTTGTAGGCTTGTCAGTAGAGGAGGGTCTTCAGGTTCCTATGAAGGTTTCCCCAGTAGGCGAGAGTCTGATATGTTGGGGTAGAGCGTTCCAGAGCAGGGGGGATGCACGGGAGAAATCTTGTATGCGATTGTGGGAAGAGGAGATAAGAGGGGAGTAGAGAAGGAGATTGCAATATTCTAACATTTGCACAAATTTGGCAACTTTTTGGGACAGTTATATACAGTATATAGTGATATACTGTATAGATATATAATATATAGAGATAAATGTGTCACTTATTGGGCTGCTTGCTGAAGTTTTGATAAAATCACAGTTTTATCAGCAGGAGATTATCTCTAGAGGACTGCTGCCATGTAGTCCTCCATATTCATGAGCTATGTAAATCCCGCCCCCCACCACTGATCGGGAGCTTTCTGCCTATGTACGGGGTACACATACAGAAAGCTTCCGATCAGTGTTGTTAGCAGGGTAATACAGAGCTCAGCATTCAGAGAACTGATAAATCTGTAGCAGATAAAACTGTGATGTTATCAAAATTATACCATGTAGCCCAATGAGTAGTCTCTGTCCCTATTTCATGCTGCTCTCAGATAGGGTAAAAAAAAACTTCTGACAGATTCCCATTAAAAAGGTGTCAGCAGTTTCCATGTCTTGTGGTAAATCTCAGCAGAACTGAACCTGGACATTACACAATGATAAGAACATTTCACCATGATTTGGGAACTGATACTCTGACCACTTTGTATTGGTAAACTGCCTACAACTCCTATAATCATCTGCTCTATTATAAAACTGTTTTTGGAAATTTTTCATTGTAAAGGTAGATTTGGAATAGTTTTGCTGACTTTATCCCTGGATTACATGTGGAGATATAAACATGTACAATAACGTTCCTTAGAATTATTAGTTACATTTCTCTACTTACCTGAGCCTCCCACGTCTTCTTTCTTCTGGCTATTAGCCTGGATTGATGGTGTCTTTCCTTCCTCTGAACAGTCCAGGCTGATTCTTCTGTTCTTCGGTCCTTTACTCTGGGCAATGACGTCTTCATCCACTCGCTCCATCTCTGGGGTGGGAAACATCTTCTGTCCTGAGTCTGGTTTCTTCCTCTTTTTTCCCTTCATTTTGAGCTTCTTGATTGAAGACTTCTCATCAGCCAATGAATCCAAGTGTCTTCTGTTCTTCAGTTCTTCACTCTGGGCAATGACGTCTTCATCCACTCGCTCCATTTCTGGGGTGGGAGGCATCTTCTGTCCTGAGTCTGGTTTCTTTCTCTTATTTCCCTTCATTTTGGATTTTTTGATTGAAGACTCCTCATCAGCCGATGAGTCCAAGTGTCTTCTTTTCCTCACTCTCTTCCTCCCTTCAACCTCCTCTTTCTCCATATTAACGTTTTGCTCACAATCCTAGACAGCTTCTTCACTATCACCAGTCAACTCCAACTGTCACTTTCCTCAACTGTCAACTGAGCGCACGGGCACCTGGATGGCACTGGTCATGTGATCAGTAACTGACCAATAAGATTCCAAGGTGTATGCTGCAGTATAAGTATTGGACTGTATCAGTTTGATACAAGGGTTGTAATAAAATTAAATCTGTTTCTGTTCTACTGTTTTTAATTAGTTGATTTAAACTTTATTTTTTCTATTTTCCATCACTTCAGTATTATCTCACAGATAATTTTAGGATTATAGGGCCCATTTTAACAATATGCTGTATTATTTATCCACATGAAAATCAATGAACTAAATACCTGATCATTGTATTTACTGAGAAAGCGTTGAGAGCTCTATTTCATTTGCATCGAGTGGCTGCGAACAAAGCAAGCGAGAGGAGTTTCTCATCCACTGCTGTACTCAGCATAAGCAGCGGCTGAAATGACAAAGCTAAGTATAATAATGTTTGTTTTCATTGCTGCCTATGCAGAGTGCAAAAGTCTATGACAAACTCATTTCAAATTCAGTGCTATGTATAAGCAGTGATCAAGATGAAAGGAAATAAGCAGGTGATTATTGGAGACAGCTATAATCATGTGCTGTGCATATAACCAGTGTTCATTCATTCTCTACTCATTTTCTGTTGTCTCAGTCTCTGCCTATGTAGAGTGAAGCACTCGAGATGAGTTTCCCATGGGCTGTTGTGCTCTGCTTAGGCAGAAACTTACATGATAAAGCTCATTTCATTATACTAAGCATTGTAATTTCGATCTTTGCTTATGTAGAGAGAAGCAGCCACTGGCAAACTCATCTCTTCTTCTGTGCTCTGCATAAGTAGTGTTGATTGGGCATTCGCTTTGCCGCTCAATACTGTCTTCATTTATTACTTAGAGTTGCGTTTATAGTTTTACATTTTTTCTAACCCGAACTTGTGTTACAAGTAAGGCAAGGGACTGGTTTAGGATTAGGCTTATGGTTAGGGCTAGGGTTAGGGATCAAGTTAGGAATAGGGTTAAGGATAGGATTAGGATTATGGATAGGGTTAGGAATAAGGCTAATGTAATAAAATTGTTACATAAAAAATATAATAAGAAAATAAAAAGCAAAGAAATAAAATAATGTATAACGTGTGATATTTTTAAAATTTGAGATCTGATTTTAGCAAAAAGCAGAAAAAAATTACGAGATGAAAATGCAAAGTATAATTACATCAGCATTTTCCTTAAATTACAATACATGTGCAATACTGAGCTTTTGGAAAGAACTCAAGGAGTGCTTATGGTTCACGGGTTAGGGGGGCACATACTTGTCTTGTCCTGGGTGCTTGCATCCCACGCTGTGACAGTGTGCTATCAGCATAGTGGACAACAACCATCAAGTTTTCTTATTTAACTTTTTTTTCTGCATTTTTTCATCTGTAACCTAAAAGACAACAAGCAAATATTAAATGCACTACAAACATCAGGCTTTTTTTTATTGTGTGATAGCTCACTTTAGGTGTGTTTTTTGACATGCCCTAAGTGAGCATGAGTATGCATATGATGATATGGTGAGTATGTGTTATTATTTTTTTCATGTATATGGTATATTTGTATGTATATTGGAGGCTATGTGGGACTCACACTGTATATATGGAATCTTTCTGTATATAGGGAGGCTATGTGGGGCACATGCTGTATATAAGAGGCTATGTGAGGCACATTCTGTATATAAGAGGCTATGTGGGGCTCACACTTTATATAGTGACACTATGTGGGGACTCACGTTGTATGTAGGGAGCCTATGTGGGAGTTCATGCTGTATATAGGGAGGCTATGTGGGGCTCATGCTGTATGTAGGAGGCTATATGGGGCTCATACTGTAAATAGAACGCTATCTAGGGCTCACACAGTATGAAGGAGGCTATATTGGGTTCACACTCTATATAAGAGGCTATGTGAGGGCTCATACTGTACATAGGAGGCTATGTGGAGGTTAATACTGAATGTAGGAGGCTATGTGGGGGCTCATACTGTATACAGGGAACCTATGTGGGGGCTCATACTGTATATAGGAGGCTATATAGGGGCTCATACTGTATATAGGGAGGCCATGTGGGGCTTATGCTGTATATAGGTTACATGTAGGGAGGCTATGTAGGGTCTTGCGATGTATATATGGAGGCTATGTGGGGCTCATGCTGTATATAGGAGGCTATGTGGGGCTCATGCTATAAATAAGGAGGCTATGTGGGGGCTCATACTGTATATAGGAGGCTATGTGAGGGCTCATATTGTATATAGAGAGGCTATGTGTGGCTCATACTGTATATAGGGTGCTATGCAGGGGCTCATATTGTATATAGGAAGCAATGGGGGCTCATACTGTATATAGGGAGCTGTGTGTGAGCTCTTACGGTATAGATGTGTGCAGTATCCCTCTTTTCCTTCTGCTCCAATATGGCCACAGATAATATTTATCCATTGTGATGTTTATTCATTATGGCATTGTTCTACCACGTTAATTTATATGGCAATACTTGGGTGAAGGATTTATTTATCTATTTTGAACGCTGATAGAGCGATTATGGTATTATCAAAACATATACAGTACAGACCAAAAGTTTGGACACACCAGATTTTTCTGTATTTTCATGACTATGAAAATTGTACATTCACACTGAAGGCATCAAAACTATGAATTAACACATGTGGAATTATAAACTTAACAAAAAAGTGTGAAACAACTGAAAATATGTCTTATATTCTAGGTTCTTCAAAGAAGCCACCTTTTGCTTTGATGACTGCTTTGCACACTCTTGGCATTCTCTTGATTAGCTTCAAGAGGTAGTCACCAGAAATGGTCTTCCAACAATCTTGAAGGAGTTCCCAGAGATGCTTAGCACTTGTTGGCCCTTTTGCCTTGACTCTGCGGTCCAGTTCACCCCAAACCATCTCGATTGGGTTCAGGTCTGGTGACTGTGGAGGCCAGGTCATCTGGCGTAGCACCCCATCACTCTCCTTCTTGGTCAAATAGCCCTTACACAGCCTGGAGGTGTGTTTGGGGTCATTGTCCTGTTGAAAAATAAACGCAAACCGGATGGAATAGCATGCCGCTGCAAGATGCTGTGATAACCATGCTGGTTCAGTATGCCTTCAATTTTGAATAAATCCCCAACAGTGTCACCAGCAAAGCACCCCCACACCATCACACCTCCTCCTCCATGCTTCACGGTGGGAACCAGGCATGTAGAGTCCATCCGTTCACCTTTTCTGCGTCGCACAAAGACACGGTGGTTGGAACCAAAGATCTCAAATTTGGACTCATCAGACCAAAGCACAGATTTCCACTGGTCTAATGTCCATTCCTTGTGTTCTTTAGCCCAAACAAGTCTCTTCTGCTTGTTGCCTGTCCTTAGCAGTGGTTTCCTAGCAGCTATTTTACCATGAAGGCCTGCTGCACAAAGTCTCCTCTTAACAGTTGTTGTAGAGATGTGTCTGCTGCTAGAACTCTGTGTGGCATTGACCTGGTCTCTAATCTGAGCTGCTGTTAACCTGCGATTTCTGAGGCTGGTGACTCGGATAAACTTATCCTCAGAAGCAGAGGTGACTCTTGGTCTTCCTTTCCTGGGGCGGTCCTCATGTGAGCTAGTTTCTTTGTAGCGCTGGCTGGTTTTTGCAACTGCACTTGGGGACACTTTCAAAGTTTTCCCAATTTTTCTCACTGATTGACCTTCATTTCTTAAAGTAATGATGGCCACTCGTTTTCTTTTCTTAGCTGCTTTTTTCTTGCCATAAGACAAATTCTAACAGTCTATTTAGTAGGACTATCAGCTGTGTATCCACCAGACTTCTGCACAACACAACTGATGGTCCCAACCCCATTTATAAGGCAAGAAATCCGACTTATTAAACCTGACAGGGCACACCTGTGAAGTGAAAACCATTTCCGGTGACTACCTCTTAAAGCTCATCAAGAGAATGCCAGCTTAGGGTCAGCTTAGGCCCCCTACCTCCAGTATTCTGTGACAGTGTGACACTCTTGAAGCTAATCAAGAGAATGTCAAGAGTGTGCAAAGCAGTCATCAAAGCAAAAGGTGGCTACTTTGAAGAACCTAGAATATAAGACATATTTTCAGTTGTTTCACACTTTTTTGTTAAGTATATAATTCCACGTGTGTTAATTCGTAGTTTTGATGCCTTCAGTGTGAATGTACAATTTTCATAGTCATGAAAATACAGAAAAATCTTTAAATGAGAGGGTGTGTCCAAACTTTTGGTCTGTACTGTGTATATACATATATATATTTGCCTAAAATACAAGGGAAATGTGTCATTTTTAGGCCTTTTAGAGATCATTGCATCTTCTAACTGCTTAACTGTTCACAATAACAGTAAATTTTACCAGGGTTGCTCAAACTTTTACATGCCACTGTAGGGGGGCTGTGTGTGCGCTCATACGGTATAGGGGGATGTCCGCATACTTAATTCTGAATTAATTCATTATTAATTTCAGCCTATTGTTTCGGCCCTCCACAACAGTCACAGTCTCTCATGTGGCCCCTCGGAAAATGTAATTGCTCACCCCTGATTTAACTTAATGTATCTGCCAGTGCCAATTTGTGATTTAGCGTGCTTTCTGCGTTTTTGTTGCGTTTTTTAATGAAAATGTATGTAAATTAAAAGCATATTACACTACCAGCAAAAGCAGTACCAGTTTTCCTGACTGCATTGGAAAACTGCTGCATTTTTTAAAATGGCAGCATGTCACTTCTTTCAGCGTTTTTGCAACGTTTTTTCACCCATAGAAGGCAATTAGTAAGCAAAAATGCAGCAAAAAAAGCAAGTATCCGTACAGCATTATGTGAAACACATTTATTTTTGTGATTCTCCCAAGTTTAAACCATAATGTCTTGGTGTCCTCACATGAGCATGGCAGTTAGGATTAGTATAGTTTAATTAAATTAGTGATCTGTGAAAGGAATCATTGGCTGACCAAGGTGTGAAACCGAACCTTACCTGATCAACTCAAGGGCTGACCAAAGGGTGAAAGTAAACAGTGTCCTACAAACTCAATGCACTGCCAATGTCTTAGGTAAACTATTCCCGACCAATTCACCTCCCCCCGCTGTTACATTTGTAATTGTGCATTTTTTCATGAACTCATATGAAATTTTTTGTTCAGAATAGTCACTATTTTTTCAGACATAAAAATCTTTTTCCACTAAATAATTTGATCAAATTGCCCTTTTTTCTAAAAATGGTTTTATGGTTTCACATATGTCTTTCATTGGTGACCTAAGTTCATGCTTCTGTGGAGGAAGCAAAGCTGCACTTTGGGATCCTGAAAAACGCAGCAAAAAATGTTGCAAAACCTGCTTTTTGCGCTTCTTTATTGCCAAGAGAGCAGGTTTTGCCTGCAGAAAAAAATGCAGCAAAAATGGAACATGTGAACATAGCATAAGTCTTACATAAAGGTTTTAACACTGACACGCAGTAACAAACTTGCATTCGTTTTCAAGAACAGTAGAGCAATTTTTAGTATATACTGTATTTTGCAGGTTATAAGACGCACCCCAAATTTTGAGAAAGAAAATAGGAAAAAAATGTTTTTAATAAAGTGGTGGTGCATCTGATAGTCCGCTTTAATGGTAGCTTACCGGGGGAGGGAGGCTGCGGTGGAGCGGGTTCCGAGGAGGTTGGGTCGCTGCTGCAGGAAGTGGAGCCTCCACTCTTCCCATGGTTTTCATTGCAGTGGATTTCGGGACTTTCTGTAATAATGTCCATCGTCCTGGCCTCTTCCTGTAATAATGTCCCCCATCCTGGATCCCTTTCTATAATAATAATAATGTCCCCCATCCTGTAACCATGAACCAGTATGATAACAAACATCCTACCCTCACCCACCCACCACCAAATCAAAGCTTTAAGGCATGACTACAATGGCCTAAACATTTTTTTATTTTTTGGGGTGGCATATTTTGCACACTTCTTTCAGATTTCCAAACTAAGACCACAAAGGTAATCATAAAATATGTTTTTATATGACCATTATTTTGACCAAATTAATTACATTTAAAATACAAAATTGTGCTCAGTTAGATTAGATAATCCTAGTTTGCGTCTAGACATCATTTAAAAGGGTTATCCCTCCACCAACAACAACATTATCACCTATCCACAACCGGATTCTTGTTTTTGCCTCTCTTGCCAGTGGATATGAACATAGCCTGCAATATTAGAAGTGGAAGTGAAATATTGTACCCTCGAAGCAGGTAACTTTTAGGAAGCCACAGAACAATCGACAAGGCATACATACCATGGAGGGAGACCACGGGGCAGTTATGGTGCACTTGGTAATAGAAGGACCAGTCATGGCTGGTGTCATGTTTTTTGCATTGAGAAGAAAGAAGCTGTGCAGGACCCTCCTTCAGAGGTTCTCAGGTCCAGACTTGCCAATCTGCATAATGTCATTTACCAGAAGGTCTGATCTGTTGAGCTGTTCTACTGCTCCCAAAATTGTTGTCCTGCACTGATTCAGCAGTCTGTAGACCAACAATCCCAGAGAGTGTTATTTTTGTCTTGCCCACATGAAGCCAGGTAAAGTAAGGAGGAGACTGAGCTGAAAGGGATCCCTAATGAAAAGAAAGAAGATAGAATCTGCTGATATTCAGCCATACAAGCTGAATGGTAGAGAAAGGATCAGACAGATCCCTGTTCCACCAATGTATTCACTGTCAGAAAGGAATATATAGGGCCCACCGGTGACATGAGTAGATGAGACATTTGCAGCTATGAGCTCCCTCCATGATTAGTGTTGAGCGAGTATGTTCTGTTAACCCTTTCGCTGAGTATGCTCAGGCCGAGCTCCGAGTATTTACAGCTGCTCGGTGATGTGCTTGAATCGCTCCCGTGTGCATGATTTGCAACTGTTTGACAGCTTTATTACATGTGAGGAATGTCTATCATACAGATCAGAAGGAGAGATTTGTGCAAATATGAACATCTCAGGAGCATTCTAAATGATCAGGCAGAACGCTTCATCGGCTCTCTGCCCAATCATTAAGGAAGTAAACAGGGGGATGGCACTGATGTGCCTCCCTGAACAGGAACTATAAGGCAAACACTTTTAAGCAACATTTTTTTTCTTGCTAAAAATTGTGTCTTATAGCCCTAAAAGTACAGTGTATAGAAAAAAAATCTATAATGGGGTTGTCCAAAATAATGAAAATGATGCGCACAGGCACCGATATATACTCCCCCTTCTATTTTGCAGATATCCAGTGCCATGTGTCTGATGCTTCTATTTACATGGGCTGCAGATGACACAACCTGGACGCCCTAAGTGTCTTTTGCAGCTTGTCAGTGGTATACGGCTCAAGACCATTCAGCCAGTGATTGGCTGGAGATGTCACATGGGGCATCTGGGCTGAGACGTCTGCAGCCATTGTAGACAGAAGCATAGGGGAATGTGACACTAAAAACGCTACGGAACTAGGAAGATGAGGATCTATACGTTTATTAAAGTGGTTGTCCAGGCAAAAGTGCTCATTGCCTGGAGGCCAGATTCTGTAAAAATAACAAAATAAATCATACTAAGCTACTGTCCCCCTCCTGAACTCAGTGCAGGTCGCCCTATGGTCTGCGCCAACATTAATTATGTCACCGTTCTACCAGACACACGAATGTGTGGCCTATCACAAGCTACAGTGCTTCTGTGCCTGGTAGAACAGTGACTTTATTGTGACTTATCACATATCAGTCTGCACCGGATCGAAGAGGGTGACTGCAGGTGAGTATGACTAATTTTGTTGTTTTTATTTTTACAAAATCTAAGGGTACGTGCCTAAGATCCTGCATATTTCGCTGCATCCAAAGCGCTGCGTCCTATCCCGTAGGTAAATCCTCATGTGTTCATTGAACAATGTGGAGTTACCGCACCCTATACGTTGTATTGGGGAAATCTCTGTTGCTGAGACTAGTATCTCCGCAACAGAAATTAACATGCTGTGGCTCGTAAATCCGCACCACCAGTGAGATTACGCGACAGCAAATAGAAACACAGTAAGCATGGGATTTCTATAAATCCCATCCACTGTGCTTCTACTGTACAATGCAGCCGTTTGGACGCAGCGCAGGTGAGCTGCGTTCAAACCGCTACTACTCTGGATCGTGGGCACATACCCTAACCCCTCATGAGAACCTTTTACCAGATAATCTCTTTAATGGACATGTATTACTGCTGGGGTGCAGTGCTTTCATTATTTTGCAAAACGCCTTTAAATGGAACCTGACAGCTGATACCCATCATCCATGGGCAGCAAGTATCAGGCACCTCCTGTATGATCTCAGCCAGGTATGTTTGACTCTGAAACGCTGCCTGTGGTTGGATCGGCTGGTGTCTGTTTATGGAGCGGCCGGCGTCTGTTTCTGGAGCGGCCGGCGTCTGTTTATGGAGCGGCCGGCGTCTGTTTATGGAGCGGCCGGCGTCTGTTCATGGAGCGGCCGGCGTCTGTTCATGGAGCGGCCGGCGTCTGTTTATGGAGCGGCCGGAGCCTGTTTATGGAGCGGCCGGTGCCTGTGGATAGAGCAGCCGGCGTCTGTGGATAGAGCGGCCGGCGCCTGTGGATAGAGTGGCTGGCGACTGTGGATACAGCGGCCGGCGACTGTGGATACCGAGGCCGGCAACTGTGGATAGAGCGGCCGGCGCCTGTGGATAGAGCGGCGGGCGCCTGTGGATGAAAAGGCCGGTGCCTGTAGATGAAAAGGCTGGTGCCTGTGGATGGAGCGGCCAGTGTCTGTGGATGGAGCGGTTGATGCCTGTGGATGAAGAGGCCGGTGCCTGTGGATGAAAAGGACGGTGCCTGTGGACGGAGCGGCCGGTGCCTGTGGACGGAGCGGCGGGTGCCTGTGGATGAAGAGGCTGGTGCCTGTGGATGAGGAGGCTGGTGCCTGTGGATGAATAGACTGGTGCCTGTGGATGGAGCGGCCAGTGTCTGTGGATGGAGCGGTTGATGCCTGTGGATGAAAAGGACGGTGCCTGTGGACGGAGCGGCCGGTGCCTGTGGACGGAGCGGCTGGTGCCTGTGGATCTCCTACTGTTAAGTTAAGGAGATCAAATTATTATTTTTTTTTTTGTTGCAAAATGAGAGGCCTTGGGAATGTTTAATTATCTGGAGGTGTGAATTGTGTCCATGTAGTGAGTCATAAACTAATTTGATCTCCTTAACTTATTAGTAGGAGGCATCACAACTTACACCTCATGAACAAATGTGTTCTAACATCTCTCAGTGCCTTTTGTCTTATGAATTCATTTGTTATCTTGCCTGAGGAAGAAGCCTCTGTGCTCTGAAAGCTCGCATATATATCTTTTTTTCTGGTTAGCCAATAAAGGTATCACTCCGAGAATACTTTTGTCATTTTTGGCATAAAAGTATTTACATCGATTTTTATGGCTAACACGGTGCCACAATATAACTTTGTATTGTACATAATGAAAAACAGTGAAAGACATGTTGGCTGGATCAAATAAACTGTATTATTAGATGGCATTTGTATTAATTTCCTCTACAGTTGGGAAAAAAAATCATAATGAGCCCATACCTGCAGGCTATATAATTTGTTCCAACTTTCCGTCCATGACAGATGCTGTAGGAAAGAAGGATCGGGTGCGCTGGATTTCAACATGCTGGATCTTTCGTTTTCACAGGAGACAAAACAATCCTGAAGACCTTGTCAGCGGCTTATTCTCATATTCAGCTGTACACGTGCACGCTTGGCCGCTCCAGGAGTGAATGCATATGTAGAATCCTGTCAAAAAGCAAAAACAAACTCCAGAGTAGGATGAAGACCTGCTTATATACACTATATAACACTATATTTAATTTGCATCATAAATTACGGGGATTTTGAAAATAAGGCAACCCCTCTCCAAATGATATATTAGGGCAGTGGCGGGGGGACCACTGGCTCGCGAGCCATTTACGGCCCATGACGTCCTTTTCTCCAGCCCCTGGGCAGTTTCCTGGGGACTGCATTCCTTGGACTGAGGATCGCAGTACTCTGTGCTGGCTGCCGGCACTACTGAATGCTGCGGTGCGTAGAATAAATGATTACATCCTACATCAGGACGCACTTTGTGGACGGAATCAGAGTACTCTGCCCTCCAGTCCCACTGACAGCAGTAGCAGCCCCTCATGTAATGTATATATGCCCCAAGCCTCTCCTGTGATGTATATGTGTGCCGCCCCGGCAGGGCCGCTGCAGTCACGGTACTGATGCACAGCGGTCCGAGTGCTGGTATGGGCCGACCAGGGGAGTGCGCCAGTCTTTATCAATTGTGGGGGGGTTAATAATATAATAAAAAGGTTTGTGACATCAGTTGGGATGTTCGGCCTGGTATGGCCGGGCAATAATGAGGGCCCCTGGGAGTTTAGTGGTGATGAGCAGTGCCAGATGATTAACCCTTCCCAACCAGGGCTGGCTCCCAGGGAAGATGGAGAAGGAATGGCACAGCAGGAAATAATCAGCTTGAGACAGGGTGATAACCAGTTTGTACCTTTTACTGGAATCCTGCACACAGCTCCAACAGCTTCTGTACAGTTCACATACAGGGGTTTGAACCGGCCTGCATGGTGAGGGTTCAGTTTCTCTGCTGTGAGGTTGTGTAGCCTTCCTGCTGCTAATTTTATCTCTGTTAGATGATTCCTTGGATCCCCAGGGGTCCAAGGTAAAGTTACTGGATCAGTGATCCCTTCCAGCGAGCTGGCAACATGAATGCTGTCAGAACAATCATTTTCTCTTACAGCAGTGTCTTTGACTCCATGCGGTTGCTGAGCTCCCGGGAAAACACTTCACTGCTCGTTATATGAAGACCGAGCAGGCTCACAGTTTAGCACAGACTCTGGAAATCTCTGTGCTCTAGGGACTGGACCCTGTCTTGTGCAACTTAAACATGCAGAGAGCAGACTACTCTCTCTTTCACAGTGAACTTCATGATGCTGCTTGTCCCTCACACACTACAAACTACAACTAAGCACCTCCTCCCCTCTAAGGGATTGTGCACAAATTCCTGATTTGGCAGAAGTGCAAAATCCTCCAGTAAGGAATCGAGTAACAATATATGTAGGTAATGAAAACAGCAGAGAACTTATCCCTCACCATTGCTGGCAATATATATGAATTATATTACACATGCAGGAATTTTGTGGCGCTATAGACACGGGTGCCACATATGCCTCAGCCTCTCCTGTAATGTATATGCCCCCAGACACGCATGGAATGTATATGCTGTCTGCATCTCCTGTGATGTATATGCCCCAGCGTCTGTGATGTACAGTACAGACCAAAAGTTTGGACACAACTTCTCATTTAAATATATTTCTTTATTTTCATGACTATGAAAATTGTACATTCACATTGAAGGCATCAAAACTATGAATTAACACATGTGGAATTATATACAACTGAAAATATGTCTTATATTCTAGGTTCTTCAAAGTAGCCACCTTTTGCTTTGATGACTGCTTTGCACACTCTTGGCATTCTCTTGATGAGCTTCAAGAGGTAGTCACCGGAAATGGTTTTCACTTCACAGGTGTGCCCTGTCAGGTTTAATAAGTGGGATTTCTTGCCTTATAAATGGGGTTGGGACCATCAGTTGTGTTGTGCAGAAGTCTGGTGGATACACAGCTGATAGTCCTACTAAATAGACTGTTAGAATTTGTCTTATGGCAAGAAAAAAGCAGCTAAGAAAAGAAAACGAGTGGCCATCATTACTTTAAGAAATGAAGGTCAATCAGTGAGAAAAATTGGGAAAACTTTGAAAGTGTCCCCAAGTGCAGTTGCAAAAACCAGCCAGCGCTACAAAGAAACTAGCTCACATGAGGACCGCCCCAGGAAAGGAAGACCAAGAGTCACCTCTGCTTCTGAGGATAAGTTTATCCGAGTCACCAGCCTCAGAAATCGCAGGTTAACAGCAGCTCAGATTAGAGACCAGGTCAATGCCACACAGAGTTCTAGCAGCAGACACATCTCTACAACTGTTAAGAGGAGACTTTGTGCAGCAGGCCTTCATGGTAAAATAGCTGCTAGGAAACCACTGCTAAGGACAGGCAACAAGCAGAAGAGACTTGTTTGGGCTAAAGAACACAAGGAATGGACATTAGACCAGTGGAAATCTGTGCTTTGGTCTGATGAGTCCAAATTTGAGATCTTTGGTTCCAACCACCGTGTCTTTGTGCGACGCAGAAAAGGTGAACGGATGGACTCTACATGCCTGGTTCCCACCGTGAAGCATGGAGGAGGAGGTGTGATGGTGTGGGGGTGCTTTGCTGGTGACACTGTTGGGGATTTATTCAAAATTGAAGGCATACTGAACCAGCATGGTTATCACAGCATCTTGCAGCGGCATGCTATTCCATCAGGTTTGCGTTTATTTTTCAACAGGACAATGACCCCAAACACACCTCCAGGCTGTGTAAGGGCTATTTGACCAAGAAGGAGAGTGATGGGGTGCTACGCCAGATGACCTGGCCTCCACAGTCACCAGACCTGAACCCATCGAGAAGGTTTGGGGTGAACTGGACCGCAGAGTGAAGGCAAAAGGGCCAACAAGTGCTAAGCCTCTCTGGGAACTACTTCAAGATTGTTGGAAGACCATTTCCGGTGACTACCTCTTGAAGCTCATCAAGAGAATGCCAAGAGTGTGAAAAGCAGTCATCAAAGCAAAAGAAGGCTACTTTGAAGAACCTAGAATATAAGACATATTTTCAGTTGTTTCACACTTTTTTGTTAAGTATATAATTCCGCATGTGTTAATTCATAGTTTTGATGCCTTCAGTGTGAATGTACAATTTTCATAGTCATGAAAATACAAAAAAAATCTTTAAATGAGAAGTTGTGTCCAAACTTTTGGTCTGTACTGTATGTGCCCCTGCCATTTCATGTCAGGTATGTGCCATGGCATCTTCTGTGATGTATGTGCCACAGCGTCTCCATTGATGTATGATGTATATGTCCCCAGCCCTTCTTTTGATTTATGTGCCCTGGTGTCTCCTGTGATGTATATGCCCGCAGCCCCTCCTGTGATGAATATTGATGTATATGCCCCCAGTATTTCCTATTATGTATATGCCCCTAGTGTTTCCTATGATGTATATGCCCCAGCATCTCCTGTGATATATATGCCTCAGCATCTCCTGTGATGTATATGCTCCAACCCTGATGTCTCCTGTGATGTACATGCCCCAGTGTGTTCTGTGATATATACTCCCCAGCATCTCCAGCAGGGGCGGACATATCATTGGTGCAACCTGTGTGGCTTCACCGAGGCCCAAGAGGTCAGGGAATCCATTTCCATCTCCAAAGCAGGTGGAATTGTTCATCATTATGAGCTATCGGGCTGCAATGGGCCCATATATTGTTCTTGCACTGGGGCTCTCTTCTGTGGTTTCCTGTGATGTATATGCCTCAGCGTCTCCTGTGATGTATGACCTCCAGTGTACCCTGTGTGATATATAAGCCTCAGCATCTCATGTGATGTACATGCTCACCGTGTCTCCTGTGATATATATCTACACAGCACCTCCTGTGATGTATGTGCCCCAGCGTGTTCTGTGATGTATATACCCGAGTGTACCCTGTGTGATATATATGTTGTAGCATCGGCGTCTCTGCCCCCTGCCAGGCAGAGATGCCGTCCCTCTCACCGCCGTGCTCCCTGCCCGGCGTCCTCCAGCGCTCCTCTTCCTGCTTCTGCTGCCGGCACACGCAGCTTCCCGGGCACTGTGCTTAGGGCGCGCCCGCTCCCTCCCTCTTAAAGGGGCCGCGCACGCTGCCCTAAAGGAGTCCCCAGCCAATTGCCGGAGGTCCTCCCATATATAAGGCACCTCCTCCAAAATGGAGGTGCCCGAGCAATAGTTGATGCACAGTGTACATACCTCTGCTTCAGCCCTCAGGTCCCGCTGCTAGCCTGACTACTAGTCCTGCCCGCCAGCCTGACTTTCAGTCCAGTCCGCCAGCCTGACTACTCTCCAGACCGACAGTCTGTCTTCCGTTCAGTCCGCCAGTCTGTCTATGGGCTTTGCCGCCTGCTTACCTGGAAACACCTGCCTGTTACCTGTCAGCCTACCTGGAGGCTCCCGCCTGTCACTTGCCGTGACCACCTGTCTGCCTACTTGGAGGCTCCTGCCCGTCACTTGCCGTGACCACGTGACAGCCTACCTTGAGGCTCCTGCCTGTCACTTGCCGTGACCACCTGACAGCCTACCTAGAGGCTCCATCCCGTCACTTGCCGTGACCACCTGTCTGCCTACTTGGAGGCTCCTGCCCGTCACTTGCCGTGACCACCTGACAGCCTACCTTGAGGCTCCTGCCTGTCACTTGCCGTGACCACCTGACAGCCTACCTAGAGGCTCCTGCCTGTCACTTGCCGTGACCACCTGTCAGCCTACATGGAGGCTCCTTCCCGTCACTTGCCGTGATCACCTGACAGCCTACCTAGAGGCTCCCGCCTGTCTCCTGCTGTCTCTGCCTGTTCATCTACCCGGATCTCTCGTCAGCCTGCCTGCTGTGCCCATCTGCAGTATCGGTCAGTCTCAGCCATCTGACCCAACGGAGTCACCTGCTCTCTTACAAGGTCGTCCCCAGAGTAGCACCTGGTCCCTCTGCTCGGTCCCTCCCTGGTCACGGAGTCGTTAGCCACCTTACGACCTAGGTCGGTCCGAGTTGATACTTAGTTATGCCCCTCTGGGTCCCTCCTTGCACCGCAGCACAGAGGTTCCACCACCCGGATCCGTAACAGTTTGCTCGGGCCATGGAACCCGGTGGCCCCCAAGCTCCCTTGCTCTCTGACCTGTACCAGGAGGTTTCTCATCATAGATCACAACAGGAAACCATCCTGAACTTCCTGCAGAGTGTCAACTCCCGCCTGGATACACTGACTGTTCCACCTGTGTCCACCTCGAGTCGTGCGACTCCCGCTCCGGCAGCGCCGCTGCCCACCAATACCACGGCATCCAACCCAGGTCCCCGGCTTTCTGCACCTCCTCGTTTTGGAGGCGACCCCGCTCTAGCTCAGGGTTTCATAAACCAGTGCACCCTGCACTTTGAACTTTTGGCACATCAGTTTCCCTCCGACCGGGCCAAGGTGGCGTTCATCATGTCTTACCTCACTGGGGAAGCACTGGCATGGCTAAATCCCCTCTGGGAGAGAGGGGATCCCCTGGTGTCCGATCTATCGCCTTTCCTCGCTGCTTTCCGGATAGTCTTCGACGAACTAGGATGAAGATCCTCTACTGCCTCCTCTCTGCTTCGTATCCACCAAGGGAGTCTCACCGTGGGCCAATATGCCATACGGTTCCATACCCTCGCTTCTGAGCTTGCCTGGGACAACGAGGCCCTGATGTCCTTCTTCTGGGAGGGCCTTTCCGGACGGATTAAGGATGAGTTAGCCGGCTGGGACATTCCTACCACCCTTGATGACCTGGTGTCGCTAGCTACCCGGATCGACATCCGTTTCCTGGAACGTCTAAAGAGACTACCCGGGAGCGAAGATTTCCTCATCTTGCTCCTACTTTCCAGAGACCTGTCTCTCAATTAGCAACTCCCCGGGCATGCTCGCCTGAACCTATGCAGGTCGACCAGACCAAGATGGTCAAATCTCGCCAAGAGTCACGTCGAGCCGAGGGGAGCTGTTTCTATTGTGGCAGTAAGGAGCACTTCATCCGTTCCTGCCCGGTGAAGCCTGGAAATGCCAGTATCTAGGACCGCTCAGAGAGGTCGTCCTAGGCAAAAGTAAACCCTCTCCTTCCCTGACTTTGTCTGTCTCCATCTCCTGGGGAGAGAACCGCTACTTTGAAATTGCACACCTAGATTCAGGAGCTGCTGGGAACCTCATTTCTCAGTCCCTGGTAGAGAAATATCACATTCCCACCAAACCTCTGGCTGAACCTTTGGCAGTCGCCTCCGTGGATGGAAGACTCCTTCCGGTGACCATCCTGCTCGACACAGAACCTATAACCCTGCAGGTGGGAATGCTGCACTCTGAAAGGATCTCCTTCCATGTGCTTTCCGGTCTCTCTCACTCCCTATTGCTAGGTCTACCCTGGCTTCAGAGACATGAACCCGTGCTGAACTGGCAATCCGGTGAAGTTCTCCGTTGGGGGCAGGATTGCCATAAGACCTGCCTGGTCCCGGTCCGCCCGGTTCATCCGTCCCTCACCCCGGCTAATCTACCCGGTTTACGGGCACCCTACTGGTCCTACGCAGATGTCTTCGACAAAAAGGAAGCAGAGACACTGCCACCTTATAGGCCATATGATTGCCCGATCGACCTGGTACCCGGTGCCACTCCACCCCGTGGGCGTATTTACCCGTTGTCGTCAGCCGAAACCCGGGCCATGTCGGAATACATTAAGGAGAATCTGGCTAGGGGATTCATCCGGAAATCTACCTCCCCAGCTGGAGCCGGATTCTTCTTCGTCAAGAAGGATGGTTCACTACGCCCCTGTATAGACTATTGAGGACTCAACCAAATCACGGTCAAAAACAAATACTCCCTGCCACTCATCTCTGAGTTGTTTGACCGCCTTAAGGGCGCTAGGATCTTTTCCAAGATGGATCTACGTGGGGCGTATAACCTGGTCCGGATCCATCAAGGAGACGAGTGGAAGACGGCATTCAATACCCGGGACGGTCACTATGAATACCATGTAATGCCCTTCGGTCTCTGCAATGCTTCCGCTGTCTTCCAAGAATTAGTCAATGACATCTTCCGTGATCTTCTTTATTCCTGCGTGGTGGTGTACTTGGACGACATCTTGGTCTTCTCTCCGGACCTTCCCACACACCAGAGGGATGTTCGCCAGGTCCTGCTTAGGCTCAGGCAGAATCATCTCTATGCCAAATTTGAGAAGTGCCTCTTCGAACAGATCTCCCTTCCGTTCCTGGGCTATATTATCTCCCAGACAGGTCTACGAATGGACCTGGAGAAGCTCTCTGCCATCTTAAAATGGCCCCGTTCGGAGGGGTTGAAGGCGACTCAGCGATTCCTGGGCTTCGCCAACTACTACCATCTCTTCATCCCGCACTTCTCTTCCCGGACTGCTCCCATCTCTGCGCTCACCCGTAAGGGAGCTAATCCCAAGGTATGGCCGCCCGAAGCTGAGGAGGCCTTCCTTTCCTTAAAGCAAGCCTTCTCCTCTGCCCCAGTGCTGCACCGTCTGGACTGCAACAAACAGTTCTTCCTGGAGGTTGATGCTTCCTCCTCCGGAGCCGGAGCGCTGCTCACCCAAAAATCTTCATCCGGGAGAATGGTAACCTGCGGCTTCTCCAAACTCTTCTCCTCGTCGGAGCGCAACTACTCCATAGGAGCCCGAGAACTGCTAGCCATCAAATTGGCGCTGGAGGAGTGGCGTTACCTGCTTGAAGGGGCTCTATACCTAGTGATCATCTATACTGATCACAAAAATCTTGCATATCTCCAGAATGCCCAAAGACTCAATCCGCGTCAGGCCCGGTGGTCTTTGTTCTTCACTCGCTTTGACTTTATCCTACATTTCCATCTGGCAGACAAGAATGTTAAAGCTGACGCCTTGTCCCGATCCTTCCTGTCCTCCGATCTTGAGGAGGAGCCTATGCACATCATCGACCCCTCCAAAGTGATGAGTATGGCCCCCTTAGATCTGACTCATCTCCCACCCGGTAAGACGTTTGTAGCAGTTCCAGATCGGGAGAAGATTCTTCACTGGGGTCATTCATCTAAACTAGCCGGCCATGCCGGTCAGAAGAAAACTTTCCTGCTCATTACCCGGCATTACTGGTGGCCTACCCTGCGCAAGGATGTGGTAGACTTCGTCTCGGCCTGTTTGTCTTGTGCCCGCAACAAAGTTCCCAGACATCTTCCAGCCGGTCACCTCCTGCCTCTTCCCGTACCTGCTGCCCCTTGGCAACACATTGCTATGGACTTTATTACAGATCTCCCTGTTTCTGCCGGCTGTACAGTCATTTGGGTGGTCGCCGACCGCTTTTCTAAAATGGCCCACTTCATCCCTCTGCCTGGTCTCCCATCTACATCAGAGCTGGCTAAAGACTTCTTCCTTCATATTTTCCGTCTCCATGGCCTACCCCTCCACATTGTGTCGGATCGAGGGGTTCAGTTCAACTCACGCTTCTGGAGAGCTACGTGTAAGCTGCTGGATGTCACCCTGGATTTCTCCTCCGCTTACCATCCACAGTCCAATGGCCAAGTGGAGCGTATCAACCAGATCCTTACCAGCTACCTCCAGCACTTTGTTAATGCTCACCATACCGATTGGGTGGACCTCCTACCATGGGCCGAATTCTCCTACAACAACCATGAGAGCGAATCGACTTTCAAGTCCCCGTTCTTTATAGTCTATGGTCAATATCCCCAGATTCCGTTTCCCGTCTCCGCTTCTGTGGACAACCGTGCCGCGGAGTCTCTGGTCAGCGAACTTTCCACCATTTGGGAGAATACTAGGTCCGCACTTCTTCAGTCCTCCGAGCGGATGAAGAGATATGCTGACAAGAGACGTCTTGATCCGCCTTAATTCCGTTCGGGAGACTAGGTTTGGCTCTCCTCCAAACATGTTCGGCTCAAAATACCTTCCTACAAGTTGGGTCCTCGGTTCATCGGTCCATTTGAAGTCCTCAAACAAATCAACGCAGTGGCCTACAAGTTAAAACTCCCGGCCACCTTACGGATTCCCAACTCCTTCCACGTATCTCTCCTCAAACCAGTTGTGTTTAATTCTTTTTCCAACAATCCAGGTACTCCCCCTGATCCGGTTTCCACTGAGGACATTTTTGAGGTAGAGAACATTCTGGCCACTAAGAGGGTAAGAGGAAAAACCTTTTTTCTGGTGGATTGGAAGGGGTTTGGCCCAGAGGAGAGAACTTGGGAACCCAGGGAGAACATTCATGCCCTGCTTCTTCTTGAAAAATTTCTTTCTGGCCTAAAAAAGAGGGGGCGTAAAGGGGGGGTACTGTAGCATCGGCATCTCTGCCCCCTGCCAGGCAGAGACGCCGTCCATCTTACCGCCGTGCTCCCTGCCCGGCGTCTTCCAGCACTCCTCTTCCTGCTTCTGCTGCCGGCGCGTGCTGCTTCCCGGGCACTGTGTTTAGGGTGCGCGCGCTCCCTCCCTCTTAAAGGGGCCGCGCGCCGCCCTAAGGAGTCCTCCCATATATAAGGCACCTCCTCCAAAATGGAGGTGCCCGAGCAATAGTCGATGCACAGTGTACTTACCTCTGCTTCAGCCCTCAAGTCCCGCTGCTAGCCTGACTACTAGTCCTGCCCGCCAGCCTGACTTTCAGTCCAGTCCGCCAGCCTGACTACTCTCCAGCCCGACAGTCTGTCTTCCATTCAGTCCGCCAGTCTGTCTATGGGCTTTGCCGCCTGCTTACCTGGAAGCACCTGCCTGTTACCTGTCAGCCTACCTGGAGGCTCCCGCCTGTCACTTGCCGTGACCACCTGTCTGCCTACCTGGAGGCTCCTGCCCGTCACTTGCCATGACCACCTGACAGCCTACCTTGAGGCTCCTGCCGGTCACTTGCCGTGACCACCTGACAGCCTACCTTGAGGCTCCTGCCTGTCACTTGCCGTGATCACCTGACAGCCTACCTAGAGGCTCCCGCCTGTCTCCTGCTGTCTCTGCCAGTTCATCTACACGTACCTCTCGTCAGCCTTCCTGCTGTGCCCATCTGCAGTATCGGTCAGTCTCAGCCATCTGACCCGTGGGAGTCACCTGCTCTCTTACAAGGTCGTCCCCAGAGTAGCACCTGGTCCCTCTGCCCGGTCCCTCCCTGGTCACGGAGTCGTTAGCCGCTGTACGACCTAGGTCGGTCCGAGTTGATACTTAGTTACGCCCCTCTGGGTCCCTCCTTGCACCGCAGCACAGAGGTTCCACCACCCGGATCCGTAACATATGTCCCAGCCCCTCCTGTAATGTATGTGCCCCAGCGTGTCCTGTGATGTATATGTCCCCAGTCCCTCCTGTGATGTATATGCCCCAGCCACTCCTGTGATGCTTACTCTATGTCCTCAGCATTTCATACAATGTATATGCCCCAAGCGTCTCCTGTGATGTATATGCCGCAGTGTCCCCTGTGATGTAAATGCCCCAGCATCTCCTGAGATGTATATGCCGCAGTGTCTCCTGTGATGTAAATGCCCAAGCATCTCCTGTGATGTATATGCTCCGGCATCTTCTGTGATATACATGCCTCACTGTCTCCTTTGATGTATGTGCCCCAGTGTAACCTATGTGATGTATATGCCCCAGCTCCAATGTCTCCTGTGATGTATATGCCCCCAGTATCTCCTCTGATGTATATGTCCCCAGCCCCTGTTATGATTTATATGTCCCAGCCCCTGCTATGATGTATATGTCCCCAGCCCCTCCTGTGATGTATATGCCCCCAATATCTCCTATGATGTATATGCCCGATGCAAATCTGGAAAACCAGTTGCAAGAAGAAACATCATCAATACCACCTAACATCACAGCAGCACCAAAGAGAAGGAGCTCCAGCCATTACATTAGAGGTGAGTTAATTAAATATTTGGCAAAATATTGTAGACTAAATTTCAAGTTGATAATTTTGTACAGCCCCTGAGTGATGATATAAATATCCAAATGGTCCCTGGCAGAAAAAAGTTCCCCACCCTTGTATAAGGGCATATAGACATCATAGACCTAGAAATATTATCAAGAGCAGAGATGAAAAGGACTCTGACACTTGGAAACCCACACTGATCATGTGAAATAATGTCGTGTGATACACATTTCCCCTGGCGCAGCTGATGCAGAAGTGTGTGGGCTGCCATAACTTCCTCAAATGATTTAATCTGATTTCTGAGGTTTTCACAGTAAGGTCAGCTGATCATTAGGGTCCAATTTCTCATAAAAGGGAGCTGTGGCAAAAAAAGGAGAAGGTTGTGGTCATGTTGAGTGAGTAGGCACTTTATGCGCCTTGTATTTACAACTTTTTAGAATTTATATATAAATGTTATATTTTAATTTGATCATTTATAGATTTGATACATATACATTTTAGAATCCTTTTAGTGCTATTTATATTTTCCAAAAACAACGGCTTAATCAACATGCATGAATAATGTCAGATGTAAGAGCCAGGTCCTTTCATTGTTTAGTAAAATATTTATGTTAATGAAATCAGTGACATTGTTGCATGCCATCTGTTATTTCTCATCGGTATCTGTGAATAGTTCCTCGCTAGCTTCTAAAGGGACAATAAATCTAGAAATGATGAGTATGCAAAGCGAAAACTATGCCTCATTGTGCAAGACTTTTTGTAAGCTCCTGAAATAAACAAGAATAAAAGCAGAAATCTGAGAAAGCATCTATATTGGGAGATTGTCTAAGGGAGATCAACTTGACGTAAAGCACCGCTCGAGCATTTTTTTATTGCAGCACTGGAGTTTGGCTTCTAATCTAAGTCCCTGCCCTAATCTTAGGCTATGTTCACACCACGCATTTTTGCTGTGTTTTTTTCTGCAGGAAAACCCTGCTCTCTTGGCAGTAAAGAAGCTGCTTAAAAAAAGCAGGTTTTGCTGCGTTTTTGCTGTGTTTTTAATGCGTTTCTTGCTGCGTGTTTCGGGATACCAAAGTTCAGCTTTGCTTCTACTACAGAAGCATGAACACGGGACACTAATACAAGACATATGTGAAATCATAAAACCATTTTTGGAAAAAAGAGCAATTTGATCAAATTATTTAGTGGAAAAAGATTTTTATGTCTGAAAAAAATAGTGAACAAAAAGAAATGTGAATTAAAAAGTTCATATGAGTTCATGAAAAAATACACAATTACAAATGTAACAGCGGGGGGAGGTGAATTGGTCTGGAATAGTTTACCTAAGACATTGGCAGTTCATAGAGTTTGTAGGACACCGTTTACTTTCACACTTTGGTCAGCGCTTGAGTTGGACAGGTGTTGTTCAATTTCACACCTTGGTGAGCCAATGTTTACTTTACACATATCACTAATTTAATTAAACTGTACTAATCCTAAACGTCCATTCTCAGGTGATGAGACCAAGACATTATGGTTTATACTTGGGAAAATCACAAAAATAAATGAGTTTCAGATACTGCTGTACATACTTTTTTTCCACTAAAAATTTCAGCAAAACCTGAAACCTGAAACCTGCGTTTTTGCACTTACTCATTACTTACAGATTGCTTTCTATGGGTGAAAAATCACTGCAAAAATGCTGCAAAAACGCTGAAAGAAAGTGATATGCTTCAGTTTTCAAAAACGTAGCAGTTTTCCAGTTCAGTCATGTAAAAAAAAACTGTTTGCAATAGATTTCATAGCTTTTGCTGGTACTGGAAAATACAACTTAAAACTTGCATAAAAATGCAGCAAAAACGCAACGTGTGAACATAGCTTGATACTTACCAGCCGCCATCTTCTCCTTCTGTTTCCGGCAGTTTGTGACATGACGGATTGCTCCAGTGTTTAAGCCAAAGGTCACTTTTTGATGCAAGTCTATGAGAGCCTTGTTTTGGCTCTCTTAGACTTACATTTAGCGCTTGTGACCGTTACTTCTGACTTCCATCACAAAGATGGTGCCGCGGGACCGGCGACAACAAAAAGTAAAAATGGCAGCAGGTGAGTATTTGAGTGCGGTGTATATTCAGATGAAGCGTGTGAAACTAAATATCAGAGATTTTTATTTTTTCCTACCAGTATATGAACTACATTGGATTTGATGGACTACATTGGACCAACATGAGATCTAGTTGGTTAATAAAATGGTCAAAGAGGGATGATGTAGATTCGTGGTTTTGTTGTTGTTTTTTTAAGTATTTTTGTTTTTTATAACACTTTATTATTGTATTAATAATGGAGGTATCTGACAGACACCTTTAATTATCTTCGCTGGGGCTTAGTGTCAGTCAGCGTTGTTTTGTTGCCTCAAAACTGACATCTCCTCACTATTAATTCACTGCCTAATGCACCAGGGGAATTGGGAAAAAGTTGGTTACCCCCAAGAAACTGACCATCCAGTGTGATAGTTTGTACCTGGGACAGCTGCAAGCTATTATTTTTAGATTAGGAAGTAACCAGCATCTAAGGACCTTCCCATCCCAAGAGTATTAGTTTGCTGGTGTTGGTTTTATATTGACTAGTTATGAAACGTGTGGACCCACAAAAAAATGAATAGATAAATAAATTATGTTGTTTCACATGTCAACATATTATCCTGTGTTAGCTTGAAAACGTAACCAAGGGCTCAAGAAGTCAAAAATGACCTGCTTCTATTAAAAATACATAGAAATAAATGGCCCCAGTATAGTGGATACAGAATGCTCGATTCTGCATAAATGAAAAGTTAGAAAAAAAAAATTCCAATGTAGACCAAAATGGAAAGCTGCAAAAAGTTAAAGCTCTATAAAAGCATGGATCAATAATTTTATATTTTGTTGGAAATGGCTTTTTTGGACCTGGTGATGCTAAATATGTATATTTTTATAAAAAAAAAAATTATTTATTTTTATTGGAGGAAAAGGGGGATAATTTGAATGTTTATATTTTTATTTATTTATTATATATTTGCTAAACATATTCTTTATTTTTATTCCCCCTAGGGGACTTGAACCTCTCATTGTCTAATAGCATATACTACATACTTCAATCATTTAGTATTGCATTATATAAAGAAGTTGCGGTTCGGATGTGGAGTTCAACCTGTGACTGTGACAGGAGGACCAAGATGGCAAATATGGGGCCATTAGTTGTATCATGGGGGGCCAATGGGAGCTGGTGCGCTCTTATCATTTAAGAGCCGCTGTCACAGATTGACTACAGCATTTAAGTGGTTAAACTGCGGAAATTGGAGCTCACTCATGTCAATGCTGTTACCGGTAGATGCCGGCATGGTACCAGCTGGGATCTGCCTGGTATGAAGCAGAGTCATCCCCTGATCGGCTTCATACATTCTTTATCGACTTTTAATGAAACTATATGTCATAAGTCGTTAAAATGTTAAACAGTAAAATATGGACAGTGCACATCTGTGCATTATCTGTTTGTTTTTTTCACTGACTTGCACTGCCAAATTTGATCAGCATCACAGATCACAGAGGGATATGTCTCTGTTTTTTCATTTTTTTTCTGCAAATAAGAGTGAAAAAGCATAGTCACTGTAATGGGTCCGTGATCTATCTGCAAAAATGATGGATAGCAAACGTCCCAAAAAATCTAATGTGCGAAAGAGCCATCAATAACGGAGATGGGAAATGGGCCCTTAACCCCCTATGGCTTTACTAAAATAGAAAGAGAACTTTCTCTACCTCTCCATCTCTATCATATAACTGATTGAGAGCCCAGAGCTCAAACCACGCAGCTGTCAGGAAGTGTGAGTGTGTACATGTGTATATGGAGTGTGAATGTTTATACTCATGTATAATGTGTGTATAGTTGTCAGTGTGAGGCGTCTTTCAGACTTCCGGAAAAAACAGTACCGGAGATACCAGTGTCCGTATGCACATGTGTGGCACACGTGTGGCAACTGTGTGTCGCATCAGGCTCACACGTACCAGCGCTTGAGAATCAGTATACAGTTAGCGCTGTTCCCTAGCGCTGGGTGCTGAACGCTGCTGTGGCACCCTGCTACCACAGGTACCACAGGACCCAAAAGGGTGCATGGATGGACTTCTCCACAAGAGGCCCTCATTACATAACAGACACCTCCACCCTTCCACCTCATACCACCAGAGGGAGCCCTGTTAGGGATATATATACAGGAGGGTGGAGTTAGGTAGGCAGAGTGTGCTGGCACTGGAGATCAGTGAAGAAGCAGCATGTGAGCTGCTGTGCTGAGGGCCAGCCAGGGCCTAAAGCACGTGCTGAAGCCTCAGGGCCTAGAGCGTGGCCGGAGGCAAGGAGAAGAGTGAGAGGAGTTATGGGGGCAGAGGAGCATCTTAGGCTCACCCCAGAACACAAGCAGGACACCGGGTCCGCGCCTACAGGGTTCTCTACGCCCAGTAGGAATAACCGGTATTCCAGGAGGATTCTAAACCCCTGGTCAACCTGAAGCTACAATCACCTAAAGAACTAGAAACAACGAAGGCCCCAGCATCCAGGGATAGTCGTATCCAGAGGAAAGTTCTTACCACCAAGCATACAGGTTAGGAGAGTGAAAGAGTACAGAAGCTAGGCCTAGTTTCAGGCTGGTCAGAAGCTTCAGAGTGAGAGGAAGAAACGGATCAGGAGGCCTTATACCCGCTCACTGGGGAGAGTCCAGAAGTGCACCCTTCCTATCAAGCACCATGGACCGTACCTGCTGTCTACACCAGTAAAGGTACTGAAGCGAACCCCCTGTGTGCGTGTCTGTTATTCTCCCCTGACCCGACCTGGCCACCTCTCACCTGCATTCCTTACATCAACCCTGACCCGGGGGGCCCGCTCTGCCTGTGGGGAGCCGAAGCATCCTACCTGCCATCCCATCACCCCCGGAGGTCTGCAGCAGCGCTGGTACCCATTTCCAGAAACCACAGGTGGCGTCACGAGACAAAACTAATATCCATCCCCTCAAGTAACAAAACCCCTTTTAAAGAGTGACCCCAGGGTACGGGCCCAGGAGCTGACTGCCGTGACATCCCACAGAAGGTCAAGGCCCGGGTACCGAGTCTCCCCCATATCCCCCTGGGCGAGGCACTGCCCTCATCATTGTCCCCTGCTGACCCTGTGATCAGCGCTAGCAAGAGACAATGATGAGAATAGTATTCTGCACCCGCTGTGTTCTGATGTAAAAATAAGAATAAAATAAAAAAATACTTATACTCATCTGTCCAAAGATGTTTCCCGCTGTAATCCACCTGACCACTCACCCCGAGGAGTCGGGGAGAATGACTCACTGCAGGGAGCTGCGTCCTGTCACTCACTGAGCTAAGCGCAGCTCTGGGGACACTTGATGCAGCGAGTCATTCTCCCCGGCTACTCTGCATTAGCGGTTAGGTGGATTACACCGGGGCACAGCGGGAGCAGAATACTACTCTCAACATTGTCCCCTGCTGGTGCTGATCGCAGCGCAAGCAGGGGACAATGATGAGGGCAGCGTTCAGCACTCGGCAGTTGGAAACAGCGCTAACTGTATCGCTGACTCCCAGGCGCCGGTACGTGTCACACTGATGACACATGAATGTCATCAGTGTGCACGTGTGCGAGACACTTTGCGGCCCATGCTGCGAGAAAAAATGGACATGTCAGCGTGTGTTGCCCATGGACACACAGTCCGTGAAAACACACTGACATGTGCACAGACCCATTCATTTGAATGGGTCTATGTGTGTCAGTGTCTCCAATACGTGTGAAAACTGTCACCACACGCGCTCGAAACATGGACATCTGAAAGGCGACTGAGTGTGGGGGCCCTGTTGTGAGAAGACGGCCCCCAGTCAACCATAACCCATATCACCCCTCACTCACACTGACAGCTATACACACATTAGACATGAGTATAAGTACTCGCACACATTGTACACAATAAACGCATATACCCAATAAATATACACACTTTACACACAAAAAACTTACATTACCGCTGAGTAGCTGAGTGTGGGTGGGCCTGGGACAGGGAAGTCTTCACTCAATGTAGCTGCAGCCTGCAGACACCCTCCCACTATCTGCCTTGATCTTTGTCTAAGAGAACGCTAGGCCCTTGCAGGCCGCATGATGCCAGTGACTTCGGCTGGCTAGGACTAGATGTTTAGAGGTTCAGTGATGGAGACCACCAGTCAACAAACAGTCTTTTACTGAACATCAACTTGTTGGGGATTATGTTCAATGGATAGCGGGTGCATAACTTCAGGAACATTTCCTTTATAACACAGAGATTCTTCACACACAATCTCTCTACCTCTTCCAGGCATACCTGTTTCTGCCTCCAAGTTCCTCAGCCTTCTCCACAACCCAGCACAGTACTACAGTCCTGTAAGTGAGAGTCCTGTCCTCAACTCGCCGTTCTCTTAGGGGAAATAGTTTGCCACTATGGATGTTACTTAGCTTCTTCGCTTACTGATGCCTTGGAACTACTGCCTGGGGCACTCTCTTCATTTCACATTCCCTGTACCATCCTGGCCCATTACCTCTTGGTCTAGCAAAATCAGGCCCAGGACCTGTCTCCGGCGTATCACTCTGTTCTTCTTTCATTTTTCCTTTCTCTACTCCGGATCTCACTATCTAGTGCCTCAGTCTCCACTCATGTCAGAGCCACCCACTTCATGCAGTTCTGCTGACTAGTCAGACCTTAGGTCTGCTTCTGTTGCACGCTGGGCCCTATATGACACCCTGACAAGAAACTGTCTCTGTCCCTTCACTTTAGCTTCTCCCACTCCAAGGCCACGTTAACACGTTCTTTATTTGGTGAGTATTTTAAATCAGTATTTGTAAGCCAAAACCAGAAATGGGTAATAAATGCAGAAGTGGTGACGTGTTTCTATTATACTTTTCCTCTGATTGTTCCACTCCTGAATTTGGCTTACAAATACTGATGTAAAATACTGACCAAATACTGAATGTGTGAACTTGACCTTGCTCTCTCTATTTTCGGGCAGAATACAACATTGTCACTAATAACGCATGTCACAATACACATTACAACAATGTGTGCAGTATGTCCATTTCCTTACACTTAGTGTGTGAAAGTGGCTGCATTCTCCATACACACGCACCATAGAGAGCGCTTACGTGTTCATAATAAGGACTTGTTTTCAATGTTGCGCATTACGGGGTCCGGGCACACTGCAGAGCATCACATGTACAAAAGCCTTTAGAAGTTTCCATTGCAGCGTGATTCAAGGATTACTATCTTGTTTTTATCAGCAGAGAACAGTAAAGCCACAGGACCCCAGATGAACCAGACCACAAGCCACTCGATAAAATGACACAAAACCCATAGTCAGTCTCCATTATACATTTATAGAACAGTGATGAGCATGGGAAAATCATTAATCATTGTTAGAACAATATATATGGCAAAACATCCTGCTTGTATGCATTTTCACTGTTACTGGAAGGAAACACAATTTCCTTTACATCCTGAAGTAGCACGCAAATGGGTTAATTTTCCAAAGGAATCAGCAAAAGGAGTGACTAAGGCCAGTTTCACATGGATTGTGCTCAGATCGGAATGCCTGGCCTGACCGTGGGGTCTCCTGGAATGGGCTAACTCCGCTATTGGCATGAACTAGGCAGCTGGCTCAGGGCAGAAGACTCGGCTGTGCGGCCAAGTATTCCTCTTCTAGCGGAGTGAAACCAGTCTAACAATTAAAACCTAAACCCTTAAGGCTATGTGCACACTGTGCGTTTTTGATGTGTTTTTTCCGCCTCGGAAATGCACCAAAAACACTAGGTAATCCGTGTGCCAGCTAATGCAATGACAATCCTGATGTGCTGTGTACATAATCAGGAATTTTCCTGACAGGTTTGCCATCACGTTTAAATCCGCAACATGTCCATTTTTTTTAGCGTTTCTGCAGCGTTTTCCACCCATTGAGTTCAATTGAACCCCAGCAAACCTGCAGGCATAAATATATTTGCGGATTTGCTACGGATGTTTGCTGGGGCGGCTGAGAGCTGATATTATTAGCCTCGGAGTGGGCTAGTATCCATGGCCCCTTCCCTGGCTATTAATATCAGCCCGCAGCTGTCTGTTTAGCCTTTTCTGGTTAGATTTTAGAGGGGGACCCTACGTCAATTTTTTTCTGGGGTCCCCCTGTAATCTAGCCAGTAAAGGCTAAGCAAACAGCTGTGAGCTGTTATTACTAGCAAGGGAACATTTTTGGCTAATGGCCCCTTCCCCGGCTACTAATATCAGCTCCCAGCAGTCAGCTTTCCCTATGCTGGTTATGAAAATGACGCGGGAGCCCACGCCATATTTTTTTAATATTAGGTTATGTGCCCACGATCCGGATACAGCAGCGCTTTGGATGCAGCATATTTTTGCTGCGTCCAAAACGCTGCGATCTATTGAATGCAGGTAAATCTACATGTGTTCACTGAACCATGCAGATTTACCGCATTCAATACATTCTAGTGATCAAATTTCTGTTGCGGAGACTAGCAATTCCGCAAGAGAATTTGACATGCTGCGGTCCTGAAAGACGAGCCGCATGTCAGTGTCAATGGGTGATCCGCAGCCTCAGATGCATCTAGATTCTAGATACTTCTAGAAATCCCATCCACTATGCTGTAACATCTGGACACTGGGGGTTTGACGCTGCATAAATACGCAGCTTTAAACCCACAGCAGCTCCTGATCGTGGGCACGTACCCAAACTCACCTACAGCATGTCAGTTTCTGTAGCAGAGACGCTAGTCTCTGCTGCAGATTTTGACTGAATGAAATGTCATTATATGCGGTGGTTCCATATGTATTGACAACAAAAGTGCGGCATTAGAACACAGCATTGTGGACGCAGTTAAAATACACTGCGTTCAAAGCGCTGCTGGTTGTTGATCGTGGAAACGTAGCGGCAAAACAAACAGCTGTGAGCTGTTATTAATAGTTAGGGAACATGTTTGCCTAATGGCACCTTCCTAGGCTAGAAAAAGCAGCTCTCAGCGGCCCCAGAAATTACATGAATAGGAATGCTATTGACACTGGGTTTATGTGATTAGCTGACAGCTAGCCCTTTTGTTTGGTGATGAAAAGGTGTCAATCAGACCCTTTCATTACTAACTCTAAGCAAAGTAAAGAGTTAAATAAACACACAGACACAGAGCAAACACTTTATTTGAAATACAACAGACACATTCTTTAATCATTTCAATTAACCAATATACTCACCCAAGGTCTGACAGTAATCCAAGGGTTAAAGTGATGTCCCACGTTTCTTTTTTCAAATCTCTTTATTTGGCTCCAAAAAGCATTCATTGATGTACAACAATGCATCAAAAAACGCATTGAAAAACATAGCAAAACGAGCGTTTTTTCGGCAGCGTTTTTCCTGCCAAGAGATGCAGAAACCTTAAGGAATTTTCTACATTCAAATCCTGAACGTGCACACATAGCCTAAAGACCAGATTGTTTTGGCCCTAAATGACCTGACACTTTTCAGCATTTTTGTAGTGATTTAACAATTTTCTGTTGGCTTCCAAAATTTTTTTTTTTCTGTGACACATAGGGCTGTTTTGTATAAAAATATCTTTGCATACAACTGTTTTGTTTCCTTTTTTTTGTTTGTGGTATTATATGTATGCTTTTGTTTTGGGCTTTTTTTGTTGTTTTTTTTGTTCTTTTTACACAAAATGTAAAATTTTTAGTTTCAGTTTCTGTTATGTTTTTGTGCTTTTTTTTTTTTACCTTTTTAACAAATCGTATTTAATTTTTTTTATTTAGTCCCACTACGAGACTTGAATATTCTTCACTGTGATGCTGATCTCATGCAGTGCAATACTGAGAGCTGTCAGTTTCACACTAACTATCGTATCCCAAGTTTATCACATTGCCTCGGGTTTCCAAGGTAACTATTGGGACCTGTGATTACAGGGTACCTATAGGGTATGGTAAGTAGAGCACGGTGGCTCAGTGGTTAGCACTGTTGCTTTGCAGCGCTCGAATACTGGGTCCAAATCCCACCAAGGACAACATCTGCAAGGAGTTTGTATGTTCTTCCCGTTTTCGTGAGTTTCCTCCGGGTTCTCCGGTTTCCTTCTACACTCCAAAGACATATAGATAGGGAATGTAGATTGTGAGCCCCAATGGGGACAGCGATTGCAATATCTGTAAAGCGCGCGGAATATGATGGCACTATGTAAATAAGCATAATAAAATAACCATCTAGATGCTGCTGTCGTGCTTGACAGTGGCATCTATGCTGTTAAATGGCTGCGATCAGTGCTGAAACCAATCTGAAATATACACCTGACATCTGCTGCATTTTGAGGGCGTTATTGACTTAATCTTCAGTGTTTTAAGAAAGTGGAGCTGAGGATTAAGGCATTTCGGTTGTTGTTAAGGGGTTAAGATTCATATTTTGTAACATGAGAAATTTTTATGTCATTTATACTGGGTAACCATTTTTTGTGATACATGTATAGTACTGTACAAAAGTGTTAGGCAGGTGTTGAAAAATGCTGCAAAGTAGGAATGTTTTAAAAAATAAAAGTTTTAATAGTTTATTTTATTAATTAACAGATTGCAAACAAAAGTGAAATCTAAATCAAACCAATATTTGGGGTTACCACCATTTATCTTCTAAACAGCAACAAAAAACATCAATTCTTCTCAGCACACTTGCACATAGTTTTTTAAGGAACTCAGCAAAGAGGTTTCTTCAAACATCATGGAGAACTAACCACAGATCTTCTGTGTAGTAGGCTTGTGCAAATCCTTCTGTCTCTTCATGTTATCCCAAACAGACTGGATGATGTTGAGATCAGGGCTCTGTGGGGGCCATATCATCAGTTCTAGGACTCCTTGTTCTTCTCTATGCTGAGGATCGTTTCTAATGATATTGTCTGTATGTTTGGGGTCTTTGTCATGCTGCAGAATAAATTTGGATGCAAGCAAACGCCTTCCTGATGGTAATACATGATAGATAAATGTCCGCCTGCATTTCTCAGCATTGATAGCACCATTAATCTTAACCAAATTCCTAACTCTATTTTCTGAAATGCACCTAAACTTGCCTCTGTGGCACTATTCTTTGGGGGTAATTAGCTCCGAAACTGTATAATGACCCCCACATTACCTCGCACACTGTATAATGTCCCTCACAATAAGCCCCAAACTATATAATGGTCCCCACATTAGCTCCCATGCTGTATAATGGCCCCCACATTAGCCTCCAAACTGTATAATTGTCCCACATTAGCTCATATACTGTATAATGGGCCCCACATTAGCCTCCAAACTGTATAATTGTCCCCACATTAGCTACTATACTGTATAATGAGTCCCACATTAACCCCAAAACCGTATAATGGCCCCCACTTTAGCTCCTACACAGTATAATGGGTCCAATGTTAGCCTCCAAACTGTATAATGGAACCCACACTTTATCAGGGCCCCCACAGTAGTTCCTATAATGTATGGGGGGCCCCCCTCTGTTTCAGGGTCCTCATTGTTTATGATGCCTCCACAAGTTTTAATTAAAATAAAAAAACATCATATACTCACCTAATCCAGGATCCTAATGACTCCACTGGTGAGGCTCGGGTGGACCAATGCGCTGTCATAGTGCTGACGAACGCACAGGATGTCAGTGTCCTGGCACAGCATGATGACGTCACTGCGCCGGGACTTTGACATCACCGCGGTTCTGTGGACCGCAGGCGCAAAGCGACCTGCGGTCTACAGAACAGAGAGCGGTAGTGCAAGGAGATCATGTCCCTAAAGTGTCAAAGAAGGCGTCAACAGAAACTTATTCTGGGGTTTGTTGGGACAGTGAAAAAGTCCAAGCCTGAAGACCCCCTGCCCTTAGGGAAATAATTATTTCTATCCGCTGGGGTCCATCCCCTGAAGACCGAGGTTGAAGGGTAAAAAATAATCTACAGCTCTACCTGAATGCCCTAATCTGATTCTTCTTTCCCAAAAAATTATCAGGAAGGGCCAACACAGGAGGTTCGTAAGAGGTCAACTGCACGTCTGAAGGTAAGACATCACAGTTACTGCCGGCACTGGAGAGCTATAGGGGGCTATCATAAAGCTATATAACTGGCCCCGCAACAGGAACTGCAATGATTCAAGGTTCTGGTGCTCTTTAGCCAGATCATGAATCATTTTGGTCAGATTGTCTACATGATCACCAAACATGTGAATGGAATCCATTCTGGTAAAAAATTGTATACGGCCAGTTGTAATGTGTTGCTGATTCACTTCTCACGGACAAGCTGTGAGGCAGGGAAATTGAGGAGTTCGAGGTCAACAGCCAGGAGAGTATGTCAAAGACAAAGGGATAAGACAAACGGATAGTCAGAGGCAAAGTCCAAGGTCCGATAACTAAGGTCAGAGTGTGTTAAAGGCAAAAGGGGTAATACAAACGAGTAGTCAAAATGCAAATCCAAGGTCTGGCAACAAAGAACAGAAAATCACAACACACAGCAATTCCACCACAGAGCAAGGCTACAACTGACAAGGTGAAGAAGACTTCCCACCATGTGCAGTGCGCCTCTGAAGCCAGCATGTGTACATCCGGCTTCAGAGGATCAATGCAGTGAGGGAAAGAAGCCGCGTGCATACACGAGGTATGTATAGCACTGGCTATAACAACGGTGCTTGTTAGTCATGTTATCATGCACACTTCGTCGCGATAACATGCTAAGTGGGCCGACCAGTCTGGGGACAGTAGCACCCCATCGACTAGTCACAGGCCTCATTTACATATCATAAACAGACTTTTGAAATACTTTTTCTAAAGATCTGTTTGTGTGTAATGTAATAAAGGGATTGATAGCCAGGGTATTTATATGTGCAGACCCAACTGCTGGTGGTTTTGAGGGCACCGGGGTCCTGACAGTTTAAAGCGCACCTCATTCATGTATTCCTATCTCTGACTTGTGACAGGTCACTGACCTGACTACTATTTTAAATACTGACTGTGTAATTTCACATTCAGTATTTTAAATAGTAGGCAGGTCACTGAAAGCACAGTGATCTGTCACAAGGCAGAGATAGGAATACATGAATACATAATGAGAGCACCAGAGCACATGCATATCATTATGTCAGAAATTAAAGTAAAGATTATAAAGGAACCACTGGACAGATTTCATCAACAAAGGTATCATTTTACTCAGTATAATGACGCCCATCAGGCAGTGTATGTGGTTTACTAAGCACAATCCTGCTGACAGGTGTGCTTTAAGTTTATTCATATCTTTACATGCAATATAATTGAAAGTTGGAAACTGCTTTTAAAATGACAGTTGCCCCCCTAATCTATTAGGCCACTGTGCAGCTGCAAAGTTTGCACCAATTGTATACATTCAGCCACTGCCAGTACTAATCACAGCTGCTTAGTGAAGTTGCTGTGTGTTAGACCCCCACCAATCTGATACGGTTGTCATCAACATCAAAATAGTGGATTAACAGAGTTAACCTTTAACAGAGACATAATCACAATAAAATATACATCACACTCAATAATAACAAAACTGGCTGTGCCAAAGAACAATTTACATATTGATGAACATTGTAAATATTGCTTTACTTTTGCACTATTATTTCATTATAAGCTATATTATAGCCTTCAGCACAATTCACAATTCTGTAGGCTTAACAGCTGAAATCATCCATAATTCTTTGCTGGCTCATCTGACAGCAAGATCATCAGCTATTTGCAGTGACAACTAATAGACTTGAGATTACTGCTCAGGGTTATAATAAAGGCTGTGAATGTATATGTATGCATTTCAGTATTAGGATGTTCTTTTTTGGCTTCATCAGCTAAATTCCCATGGGCGGTTTAATTGGTGTTTGTGTAATGTTAACTCCTCTCCATTGACCGGGTCATCGGGGACACCTAATGCATCATTCATCCTCCATTTTCTAAGTCTATTGAGTACATAATAATATATATTGATGTTCAACAAGAAGTTATTGATTTTTTACCACTCCTATATAACAGAGGAAAATAGGAGTTGAATGGTTATTTGCAGAAAAGCATGTTATCCATTATTTGCGAGATAGTGGATAACTTGCTTATCGCTGGTGGTCCGACTTCTGGGACACTCAAGTGTCCCAAGATTGGGGCTTCGGAACCCCAAGAAGGGGGGGGATCTGCAGCCCCTTCTTGAATCGAGCGGAAATCAGCATGCTTGACCTCCACTTCATTCATTGCCTATGTGACTGCTGGAAATAACCTAGTGCTGTACTCCGCAGTACGATGGACAATGAATGGAGCGAAGGCAGACTTCCACACCTTTCAAGATGGGACTGTAGATTCCCTTTCTTGGGATTCTATAATCAAAATCTCGGGATGGCTGCAGGTTCCAGCGATCAGACATCCAGCAATAGGCAAATTATCCCTTGTCCAAAAATGATGTGATAATTTGCCCTTTTGGAAATAACCATTTAAATGATTACACACATCTTACACATGACTATCCATGAAAAATATATTTTAGAAGAATATTTGCATTCATTAAACATGTTAATTTTTGGTTGGGGAAAAACCCTGAAGAAACAACTTGGCAAGTAATAATTTATTTAGACATTACCATATGGAGGAGCTGAACTGTTAAATAGCTCTCAAAATAATTGGCTTCTACTTAGCTTCAATATTCGCTATTACAGTTGTGGCACCCCAGGGGTCTGGTTTCCACAGTAACAGCAATGTTATGTCTGAGAGCAGGTGGGAGGTCTCTTGGTCAGGGATCCTGTGCATGCCACACCTCCTGCCCAGTCCTGGGAGGGGAAGAACTTCCCCTATATAAACCTAGGGCTGAGGCAGGGTTAGTGAGTAGAGAAGAAGTAGAGACAGAGAAGCAGATATAGGAAAAGAACATCAGGAGCTCTGTGGGAGCAGTGCTACAAGGAGTCAGGGGCTGGCAGCTGCAGAGCTCGCCCTGACTGAGAAGTTATCACCGGACCCGGAGTCCGAGGCTGTGGGGACTAACTCCTATCCAGCAGCAGAAACCGACCGGCAGGGGATTGCAGGTCCTCTGGCCCAGAAACCCGAAGGCACGGTCACACGCGTGGGACCAGCACCGCCGTCGTGGAGCGGAAGCTACTAGAAGGCCCCGAGTCACCGGCCATACGGGTGAGCACCACACGGTACACTCAGGGACGTGGGCTACTTATACCCGCCTCTAGCAAGGTAGCCGGAAGAGTATCGTTAGTTTGGGAGGCCTACAACTCCGCCTAGCCAGGGGAGATCCCATCTGCTCAAGGACTGACCAGGCCCCGATCGCTAGCCAGTACTCCGGGAGGGTCTATCTTTGTCACCAGTAAAGACCCTGAACTACACCGTACCGTCTCCGAGTGGTTCCTGCTACCCCCATCATCCACGTCGGCTGCCCTGAGGCCATACCCCTCCCGTTGGGGGTTATACTATCACGCTGCACAATCCTACCACCGGCCTCAGCGGTCTGCCCTGCAGCAGCAGCTCCTTAGCTGTACTCAACGGGTGGCGTAGTCGTCCAACATCTACCGCTAATACAGCGCCACTTAGTCTGACTCCCTGGGCACGGACCGGATCACCGCCACGAGACTACAACCCTCAAGAGATCCGGCTCCGGGTAAGCTCCCGCGTGCGCAACGCAGCGCGACACAGGCACAGGGGCGCGTCACAGTATTCTTAGCAGGCTTTACCTTTATCAAGTTATTTTAATTTTTTTTAATTTATATACATCATTTTTACCATCCGTAATGTGTCATCAGACAAGTCAAAGAATAATCCGGAGTCTTTGCAGCCAGAAATATTGGAATGAAGGATCCTGGAGATCTTTTTCATTTTTTTTATTAATATTTTATAAGATTTAAAATGAAGCCAGTCCTATACATTTGATGTATATCTGCAGAATCTGCTAATTAGAGCGGACCGCCCGACTTAGATCTCCCCAGATGGCTGATTTGTGAGTTAAAAGGATCTTCAACATATCCAATCCTTTATTAGATAAATTGCTGCAAGAGGTGCTTAGCACTTACTACACATGCATGCTCGGTGGAGGGGTCAGGAGTAATAGCTGTTGCTGACCACTATTTAATATGTATAGCCAACCTTGCAGTCGTAGATCTCCTCTAGTGTTATCTGCTGTCCCCATTCCAGTGTTAACCAGAATGTACTGTGTGCTTGCTGTAGTCTCCCACATAAAAAAACTATTTTTTTTCCATCACTTCTGCAGTTTTGGAGGTTTTTCAAACTTGCAGAAACTTAAAACTTGTATCTCTGTGGGCATACTGAGAGTTGGACCACCAGTGTTCTGATATTGATGGCCTATTCTACAGGACTATTTATTTTGTAAATCTGGAGAACCCATTTAAAATTATAGGTAATAAAGTAGTAGGGTTGACCAAAGGAACAAGTGTTAAATTGGGAGGCAAATTATTAGAGACAGTATTATAAATGCATATATGTATACAAATGTATATATATATATATACACACACACATAGTCACGAGAAAAGCTAAAACTATGTACATCCTGTGTGTCAATTCTATGCTTTTATGTATCAGAACATAATGAAACAAAAATCTAGTCCTCAGAAGGTGTTAAAATTAGGTAAATTCTCAGATGAACAACAGCATATGACAAATTACACCGTCATTACTTATTTAATTAAAACGAAAAATCATGTGTAATTGTTCAACGAAGGTTGAATGTACTGTAGGGATCCACTCTCTCTGGTAGGCCTTAGGCAGCGTTCACACAGGCAATGCAGTTTTGATCCAAACAAGTGCAATTTTTATTGCTTTCCACAGGTTGCACAGCAAAATCATAAACATAAACCCTTAGCCTTGTCCAGGCGGTAACTAAACAGAACAAACCCAGGCTACTCAAACACAGCTGAGCTAGCGCCAGCTCGGTCATACAAAATAGCCATTGTCTATAGCAACCTCTGGTACTTGTGGTTCTCTGCACACGGCCTGTGCATTTAATTATGATCACATATGCCAGTGCGGCCTCACCCAGACAGATTACAGTCCATTCTCCCAGAGCAAACTTCATACACAGAAGAGGCACGATCCCACCAATCTCAGTATCCCGAACAGCCTGAGCTCCAGCAGCCTCCAATGCCAAAGAGAAATGTTCAACTCCGGGCACAGTTCACACTGAACAGGCTGCAGCTTCCACACCTTACTCTGTAGCTCCATCACACAGACTGCTCAGCTTTCCTAGCTGACCCATGCAGTCTCCATTCACAGAGAGACCCCGGCACATCTCTCTCTCTCAGCTACAGTTCACGTTTTGGCTGGTCACTTACCAGCAGCACACTCGACTCGGCTTCTTTTAGCAGACTGACACTCCTTCAGGAGACTGACACATAACAAATCTATTTCCTGCGTGTTAGAGAAACACTGCAGGTGTATCTAATCAAGACCCTGCTGAGCTGGGATTTAACCCTTTCCTTCCCAACTATGCTACAGTACTTATTATCAAGAATTTCTAAGGAACAGATGTTTTTCTCATAATGTCCTGATACATCAAACCATAAAATTCAGGTAAAAAGTAACATCTATATGTGTGAAGAAAACTGAATATTCAATTATTCTTTCCCATGAACATTTGCTGCTCTAGGTTTTGCATGGTCTGCTATTATGGTGAATATGTCCATAAGCTTCACCAATGTAAGATCTCATATTGCCTGTAAAACACAGATAAAGGTCTGACCATGCAGAATTTTTTAATAACCAGTATTTCCAAAGCAGAAAAAACAGGAGATTAATTCCTTGCAATGTATCAGGAAATTAGATTTGAACATACAATGTGACCAGAATATTGTATCTTATTTGTATTAAGCTTTTACATATTTGTGGAACAGATTGTCCTTGAAAATTTCAGCATCCATTTAAGTAGGTACAAGAAAAAACAACCTAAAGCAGTTGCCTCAAAATCATAAATGGTTGAACTTGCAAAGTGCTTAGAAAAACAAGTAACTTTGCAATTTATCTCGAATTAAAAACCCTCTCCGTAATGAAAAACTAAAGGATTTCTAATTCTATTGTGTACTACTCATGGTCTAGGTTATCGGCCACCTCTGCAGTTAATCAGAAGTTTCCAGTCTCCTAGGCAAGGAGTGCAGTGCTCGCAAGTGACTCGCCCAGGGGGAATGTAGGGGACTCGGTACCCGGGCCTTTACCTTCTGTGGAATGTCACGGCATTCGGCTCCGGGGCCCGTCCTCTGGGTCACTCTTTAAAGGGGTTTTAGTGTTGTTTAACAGTTTGTTTCATGACGCCACCTGTGGTTTCTGGTAATAGTTACCAGCGCTGCTGCAGACCTCCGGGGGTGATGGGATGGCAGCTGGGATGTTTCTGCTCCCCACAGGCGGAGCGGGCCCCCCGCGGCAGTGTTGATGGATTGGATGCAGGGCGTTGTGGTGTAGGAGCGATGATGGCGCAGCGTCAATAACCGACAGAGACAGTCAAGTGCAGTCCTCTGATTTTTACTCACTGTTGACAAGTTCCTCAGGTTACAGTGCACAGGTTACCGCTTCCTGTGCCGCGCTGCGTTCACCAAGCAGGGGTTCAGAAGTCCCTCCGGCAATTCAAGAGTACTTATCGGGACCCCCTTTCTATGTGTTCCTTTCCTTAGCCGACTTTCCGCGCTGGGTCTCTCCCTCCTGCCCTGCGCCTCACAAACTGAGCCCCAAGATGGCGTCCTTGGATCCTTCAGGGACACCTGGAGTTCCCTGGTCCTACTCGGCTACCTTTCTTGGCTGCTAGAATGCGAGTATGGCAACTGCACCATAAGAGTCAGAAGCCTCCGGTTTCCTAGCCAAGGCTTGAAGTGACACGACTAGCCCAGGGTCCGGTTCCCTTCTTGCGGCCTGGTCCCTCTGACACCTCACAGATTAGGGCGTACGGGTGGCTTCCTGCTCCTTCCGTACCCCTGGGACCCCTACAGTTACCGGAGCCTTCCTCCTCGGCTCCCCTCCTCTTCTCTCCTCTGCTGGGCCTCATTCACTAGGCCCACTCTGGAGCAGAGCTCCTGCCGAGCACCTGCTCCTCTCCTCACCACTCACTCTCTGACTTCCTACTTCTACTTCTACTTCTTCTTCTTCTTAACTAAGATGGATCCCCTATTTTATACTCCTAACAAAATGCTCCCCTAAACTGCATCCTCCACCCACACCCACTACTTGGTTCCCCCTCACTCTGGTTCCCCCCACTCCAGCCAGGGACAGGGCTCAGCAGAACACAGTGCATCTTGCCCTTCCAGCCGGCCTGGAGCAGTGTAGTGTTGGATGTAGGTGTTGGGGTCCCGGACTGTACTCCTTTCCTTACCAGAGAGTGAGGCACCACGGATGCAGTACCTCTGTGGCGACTGAACTCTCAGGGGCGCCACACAAGCTCTTTGCTAGAGCTTAGAAGTATTGCTCTGGAGCTGGTTTGATCACTGGATCCAGTTAGCTTCTCTACCCCTGAACTCCTCCAGTGCTGCAGAGAAAAAGCTGCCTCTGCATGCAGAATCGAAGAGTGCACAGTTCGGGACAGTGGCTTAACCATACCCTGGTCCAAACTGTCATGCATCAGGAGTAGGGAGGGGCGAGCATGCTCGTTACTCAATATTTACGAACATGCTCGGGTGTATTCCGAATATCTTCAGCGTGCTCGGGTGTCATGTTTTAGTCACTCCGTGCGCATGATTTGCGACTGTTTGACAGTTTTAATACATGTGAGGAATGCATAAGAAATAGGCATTCCTCACATGTATTAAAGCTAACAAATAGTCGCAAATTATGCACACAGAGTGACTCAAACATAACACCCAAGCACGCTGAAGATACTTGGCGAGCACCCGAGCATGCTCTCCGAAGGGGTTAACAGAACATGCTCGCTCATCACTAATGAGGAGCGCACCATCTCCCCTGCCAGTGGGATGCTGGAGATCTATACACTCCTTAGGCGTTAAAGTTCGGACAACTCCTTTAATGGTAAAGATTCTTATGAAGCTGTCAGTTCAGGTCCTTAGACCAGCAATAGGACTAGGAATTGCGCCGGCAATATGGGTGCACTTGTATAGTACGCATTTCTGTAATAAGCATTTGTGTATGCGTTTGCAATACACTGCTCTGAACCTGAACTTAGTCGTTTCTCTGAGTCATAGCAACCTCTTTAATCCCCTCTAAATACTCTTTGAAGGTTGAGTTTAAGGAAGACCTGACACATTTTCTGACATGACTCTTTAATACTTACATCAATGATAAAATGTTATATAGTACAGTTTTGAGAAAGGATTTGGTATGAACCTGTATTTAGTCATTAATTAATTAGTATTTACAATTTACTAAGCTAGTTTTGCTATTAGACAGTTTTTGATTATCTCCTTGTCACGGGTGTGCCAGGTGTAATAGACAGTTGCTCTGGATCTGGCTGTAGAATGTCACTGCGCTTGGCATTGCAGACACCTTCTTAATTCTTCTCCCTTTAGGACCCGCGGTGACCTCCCTCCTGCTCCCTCTTGCATGGGAGTTAAAAACACTCAGTTTGCTCTAGGGAATCGCCGGTGATACTTCTGACTCGCCCCCTGGGCCGTGGGGCACTCGGAACCGGGCAATAGGGAGACGATGGGGGTAGTAGTGGCGACCCGGTCCCGTGGCTCAGGGTGGTCAGACCAGTGGCAGTCTTTTAGATGTTTTAAGAGATGTCCGACTACGCCACCCGTGGATTGCGGTTATTAGGAACCGCCGCTGCAGGGCAGACCGCTGGGGCCGATGATGTATGCAGCTGGGATGGTGTGACTCCCCACGGGAAGAGTGCGGCCCCAGGGCAGTGTAGTGGATGGTGGGAGTGATGGTGGTGAGAGTCCCAGTACCGGTAGTGCCAGAGGAGCGAAAAAGCACACAGACAACGTACTGCAGTCCAGGGTCTTTACTCACGGTTAATATCCAAGTCACTTCAGCTGGCAATGACTGCCCGAGCCGTGCTGCGTCCACCAGGTGAGGGGCTCGGTCAACTCCCAGGCAGTTCAGGAATATGTCACAGGACCCCCTTCTTTCTTTCTCTGGCCTGCCTCACCAGTGACCCACTTTTGTCCAGCTGCCGCAGACCTGCGCAGGTAAACGTGGGCCCCGTTCCCCGCTGTCCTTTATGGTGCCTTCCTAGCAGGTTTGATGAGGTGCTGCACCAATAAATGGTCACAGCCTCCGGTCTTTGGCTGAGGGTTGTTTCTCCTCCACCAACTTGGGATCCGGCACCCTTAATCTGCCTGACCCTTCACCCTGTATTCTCGTGGGTTCTTAGGGTCCCTTCCACCTTCTTGTTCCTGAGCCCTTCTGTTTCTCTATCTCTCCTCCTCTTCTCCTGTTCCTTCAGCTCCTGTTCCTTCTTCTCCTCCTGTTCCTTCTTCTCTCAGGCCCCGGCCTCTTCTCTAGGCCTGCCTCTGGAGCAGCACTCAGCCTGAGCTGCTGCTCCCTGTCAGCTCTCCTCTCAACTTCTCCTCACAGACTGAACACTGAACTAAGATGGTGCCCACCTTTTATACCTCCCTCTGACCATGAGCCCAGGTGACCAGCAACCAATGGGCTCCTTCCTACGCTCAGGAACCAACCCCTATCTGCCCCTACAGCACTGGGTATTCCACCCCCCTCCCCACTCCAGACAGGGACATAGTCGGTCGTGCCTGCACTTCTGCCTAGTGGGAGCACCGTTGAGCTGTCCCTCGGAAATGGGGTGTGTGTGCTGTATGCAGCTAACTGAGCCCTGGTCCATACTCCATCCTTACCCGGGAGTGGAATACCACACCTCTGGCAGAGGTGCAATACCCCTGTAGCGGCCGAACCCTCGGGGCGCTACACTTCTATGTACCTTTGTGCAGGCTTCAAGCACTAGCAGTCGGCTAGCTTCTTCTCTGGTGCCCTTGGAGGACAGTTGGCGTTTCTCCTCTGGTGTCTGCTCAAGCTAAGTTTATCCCCTTTGTTTGTCTACCTTGTTGTCTTTAGTTTGAAGTGGGGCCTGACCAGTGCTCACCCCTCCTCCCTCCCTATCTAGGGCCAATCTCTAGGGACATACAGGGTTTAGGGTCCTGCTCGGCGATAGGTGTATAGGAACGGTAGGGTAGGCAGGGTGATATTAGATCTTCCAACCCTACATGCGTGACACTCCTTCATTGTGTGCACTTTTAAGAAGTGAGATCATGATACAGATTTTACATGTAAAGTTTTTTTTGCCGCCACTGTATGGGCATTTATTGGAGTGGTAACATAAATGAACAAATCAGGTGAGCAACCCCCTCACCTCTCTATTTCATTTTTAAAATACGGTATGGCACTTATGAGGCATCTCCATTGTCTTGCCCCTCTTTTATTCTTCCAGAAAATGTATGAATGGGTTTACTATTTCCCTAGTCTATAGGGTGTGCCCCTGTATTCAGTATGGCATCATCTACACTGATTGACAGGTCCTCTTTAAGGGTAAAAATCCCAAGATCAAGCAGCTCTGTAAATTATTTCCATATCCATATGCCATGACTTAAAGCTATTCATTTTATAGAAAAAAAATTCAAAACAAACCTGTTTACTGGAATAGAGAATGAAATACGCAGGGAAAGATTCCAAAAAAACTATTTTCAAGGGTGATATAACACAATATGTATGGTTAGATGACAAGAGTGGATTTTTATCTTTCAAGAAGAAGACGTGAGGTCGGAATATCATTAACTTGTGTGGTATCAGACAAAAGCGGAGTCATGAATTATGCAGGACACTAATCTGGAGTCTCAGCACATAAAAGGACCAGCACTTCTGCCTCTGAACCTGTAACCAGTCTGCATTCTGAAGAGCCATCACACAGGAAACTGGCTGAGACACCCACTGTGTGCGGTGCCACTTGTGGCACAGTCATTTCTCTGTTTCATCTCCGCTATCAGCTGTGAAGAGCTGACATGAGGCATTAGTAATCAGCCCAGCTACTAATGAGCATGAATGTGAACACAGAATAACCTTTTGTTCTGAAATACAATAAACTAGATAAAAGAATGTCTACTTTGATATTTTTAGATTCTTTTTTAACGTTAGTCTCGAATTACCCGCCATATGTGATACAAGCATCCCTTCGCTACAATAAACACTCATCAAAGCAACGAGAAAGAAAGAACTGCTAAACCAAAATGTCCTGGCTGACAATGCATGAAATCAGAGAGAAAGAGGCAAAATATATCAGGAGATGAGTAGTTTCTATGGGACACGGTCTTATCTTATCTGCTTAAAACTCCCGTTTTCCAGTAGCGCACAAAGCACGATATTCTTCATACTGTCACCATCAGCAAGGAAATATTTTCACATGTCAAACTGCCAAGCCATTGGCGGAAATACCTGAGGCCAACAAACTTTTTTTTAAAACCAATAGTAATGTTTTTAAGCCCGGTGGCTCAGTGGTTAGCACTGCAGCCTTGCAACACTTGGGTCCTGGGTTCAAATCCCACCAAGGACAACATCAACAAGGAGTTTGTATGTTCTCCCCGGGTTTCCTCTGGGTTCTCCAGTTTCCACCCACATTCCAAAGACATACTGATAGGAAATGTAGATTGTGAGCCTCAATGGGGACAGTGATGACGATGTCTGTAAAGCGCTGCTTAATATGATTAGGATTTATTTTACTCACTTATATAGCCCAAACTGAGATCAACTAGATTTCAAAAGTAATGCAGTGGACTATGCCATCAAAAGACAAAACTTGGGGCTACATGGCGACACTGGTCCATTTTGTGAACTTGTTAGAGCTATGTTTTGGCTTAAAAAAAAAAAAAGAAATAAAACTGCACACAGGTCACACGTGACTTATATTGAAGTCTATAGGAGAAAAGTCAAAGTGAAGACAAAATATCCAACGAGGTTGGACTTTTTGTTTCTGTCCTATTGTGGTTGCGGCAGGAAATCTATACATCAGTGACCAGAAGCTAAGTAACAAGGACTAAACAAACATTTCTGATTTCAGCAGCTAGAAAGGTGATGTTGTTTCATTTTAGTTTTAGATAGGGTGCATAAGACAAAAAGGTTTGGGCAAGTAAGACTTTTACCTAGGAGGGTGCCTAAGTCCAAATTAGTATTTTTTCCTGGCAGTATCATTAAGTATAGTACTAGAAAGCACCATTAAATGGAAAGAACCCATTATGGGATGATAAGCAATTGGAATCAATATTGCCACCCTACATTGCCCATTATCCGGTCCATTGGGCATGACAGTAATCTCTGGTCGCTGGATGAAAGCCATGAGGGCAGAGCAAACTATTATAGTGCGCATTCGCCGGTGCTCTTCTCCCCTTTCCCGCACATGCGCAAATTAGTACTTTGATCTGCCCTCAACAGGGCAGAGGGAAGTCCTCCTGCACAGGAGCACAATGAAGAACACAGTGAGGATGACGTAGGATGCATCATCCACATGACGCAGGGAAGGAGGACGGTGATCTCAAGAAGAGAGGAGGTGTCGGATCAAGACCAGAGATGCCCATCTGACCGGACCGCTCCATAGGTGAGTCTAATTAAAGCTAATTTTTTTGCCTCGCAGAGCTGATTTGTGACATATATAAAGCATTCTAGAATGCTGTATATGAGGGCTTACAGGTGCTGGCTGTACTATATATGTGGAAAACCTGGTGACAGGTTCCCTTCAAAGGGGTTCTTCGGGGAGATGAAAAAAAAATTTGCAGTTAAGAAAATTTGATTTCTTAGACCTTACAAAAGATCCTCCTGTAGGATGGCTACATGTAAAATATCTTGTTCCTTCATGGGAACCATTATGTCCCATTCTTCCCCAAGCCACATGTCTGGTGTAGGTGGCACCAATCCAACAAATGAATAGTTGCAAATTCTTCATCACAAATTATACGTCAATCAACGGGATCACTGGGAATTGCTTCAGTCATTTTGCTGAAGATGTTTTACAACAGTTGCAGCGCTGCTAGAATTCAGACATTCTTGCCATACTACCTTCCTGGTCTCCAGGAATCCTAGCAGTGCTGCAGCTGTTTAAGTAGTGATGAGCGAGCATACTCGCAAGTACTCGGTACTCGCCTGAGCATCTCAGTACTCGAGATGCTCGGAGCTCGCCGAGTACTTGCGAGATGCTCGGGAGGATGCTCGGGTCCCCTCCCTGCATGTTTGGCGCTCTTTAGAGCGCCACTCAACATGCAGGGATTGCCTGCCACTCATTGTAATGCCGCAGCCATGGTGGTTGTGGCATTACAGTGATTGGCTGGCCGCACAGCGTCATCAGTTCTATATCAGACCTGGCGCCGCTGTGCTCGTCAGTCTACTCAGCAATCAGGCAGTGTAGGGAGAGGTGCTGCTGAGCTAGGGAGAGATTTGGTTGTGCATTAGGTAGTTTAGGGAGAAAACAAGTACATTACACATATCCATCTCAACAAACAGTCCTTCTGAGGACTAACTAATCCATCTGAAGAGATATCAGGCAGGCAGTGTATATAGGCAGGCAGGCAGTGTATATAGCAGACTGCAGTGCACATAGCACAAGAGGCTCCATTCCAGTTCTGCCTTCTGCTGCTGTTAGATATTTCTATACAAAGGTCCAGGTCTCAGGGGCCAGGAATAATTTTTTTTGGATCTTAATCCTCATTATTTGCTTAAAAAGCAATCCAGAGAACACCGTTTTTCTGCGCCATTTGCTTGTTGGCACTGCAAAATACAGCCAGGTCCTTTCCATATTACAGCGCTAAAAATCCAGCTATTTAAAACTGTGGTTTGTCTGTCACACGGATCACATATAATTGTGCTGAAAATATTGCCATTTTTGGCCTCCATTCAAATTTTTTCAGTGTGTCAGCGAAGTTTTTGACATCGGTTTGCTGTTCAAAATAGGTACCTACAGGCCAGGTATTTAAAACTGTGGTTTCTCCGTCACACGGATCATATTCACATATAATTGCGCTTAAAATACTGCCATTTTTGGCCTCCATTCAAATTTTTTTTCAGTGTGTCAGCAAAGTTTTTGGCACTTGTTTGCTGTTCAAAATAGTTACCTACAGGCAAGGTATTTAAAACTGTGGTTTCTCCATCACACGGATTACATATAACTTCGCTCCAAATTCAGCCATTTGTAGTGAGCGTGGAAGATATTGTCCTCCATTTAAAATGGGCAAAGTGCATGGCAATGGACGGGGAACAGGACATGATGGCGATGGTGCATGCAGAGGCCGAGGCCAAGTCCGTGGGCAAGCTGAAATTGTGCCACAACAAACACCCACATCTTCTCGCCCGATGTTCCTGTCCCAATTCCTAGGGGACCACAGCACACCACTATTGAACCCAGAGCAGTGTCAAAAGGTTGTTGGTTGGATAGCCAATAATGCTTCCAGTCACTTAGCCACCACCACCACCACCCTGTCTTTCACACGGTCAAGTCTCAGTAGCCGTGAGTCTGGACCACATATTCCTCACCCTGATCCTCCTTACTCCCACCATGCCGAGTGCCCGGAGACAACTGATCCCACACTTGGACACTACGAAGAGCTGTTCACTTTTCCTCTTGCCCGGTCCACTTGAGGCGGGGCAAGAGGAGATCGCATGTAGCAATGCCCAAATATTTGAACAGCCACGGTCACACGAAGGCAACGGTGGGAAAGTGTCACAAGAGGTGGACGATGATGAGACACAATTGCCAGGAAGTCAGGAGGAGGAGCAGGGTGCGGAAGTGGAAGACGAGGTGGTGGATGATATACTAACTGACCCAACCTGGCAGGAGGACATACAGAGCGAGGACAGCAGCGCACAGGGTGAGGAAGGCAGAGCACCCCAACAGGCAGGAAGAAGCAGTGTGGTGGCCGCAGAAAAAAGGCAGGCAACCATTCCCCGTAACACCAACATGAAGGAAGTTGCCAGTACAACTGTTAGGTCTTCCCGAGTCTGGTTGTTTTTTAAAGACTCTGCCGATAACCCCAAAAAGGCCATTTACACCACCTGCCAGGCCAGCATCAGCAGGGGTGACAAAACTAGCAGCCTGACCACCACCAGCATGATCAGGCACATGGCAGCAAGGCACCCGACTTTGTGGGCCGAACCCCAGGGTCCAGGAACAGTGTCTGTGGGTGGCACCATTGCTTCTTCCGCTGTTGTGCATGCAAGCCAATCCCCTGTCCATGGTGCATGCGAAAATGCCTCCTGCCCTGACCTGTCGTTGCACACTCTCAAGTAGCAGCATCAGGAAGCACGTCCACGTCCTTGTCCCAGTGCAGCATTCAGTTGTCCATACCCTAGTCCTTGGAACACAAGCGCAAATACGCCGCGAACGCCCTAATGCCACACTACTAAATTCCCATATTTCACGACTGCTTGCGCTCAAAATGTTGCCTTTTAGGCTCATGGAGACGGAAGAATTCCACAACCTGATGGCGGCGGCCGTCACTCGGTACTCGGTCTCCAGCCTCCAGCCGCCACTATTTCTCCCCAAATGACACAAGCACGTGTCCCAAAACATTAGCCGTGCCCTCAACAATGCAGTTACCGGGAAAGTCCACCTAACCATGGACACATGGACAAGTGCTTGTGGGCAGGGACGGTACATCTCGCTGACTGCACACTGGGTTAACATAGTGGAAGCTGGGACCCAGTTGGACCTTGGGACGGAACACGTCCTCCCGACGCCAAGGATTGCAGGCCCTAGGTCAATCAGGGTTGCCCCCACAGTCTATAGCTCCTGCACCTCATCCTCCTCAGCCTCCTCCTCCTCTTCAGCCTCCATCTCTGAAATGACCACATCAGTCACAAGCTGGAATCACTGCAGCACTGCCTTGGCCAAGCGGCAACAGTCTGTGCTGAAGCTAATATGCTTAGGTGACAAACCGCACAATGCTGAAGAGTTGTGGACAGCTCTGAAAGAGCAGGGAGATCTGTGGCTCACACCGCTGAACCTACAGCCAGGCATGGTCATGTGTGACAATGGCCAGAACCTGGTGGCGGCTCTGAGGCGAGGTGAGCTCACACACGTACCATGCCTGGCCCATGTGCTTAACCTCGTGGTTCAGCGGTTTCTCAAATCCTACCCGGAGCTGCCAGATCTGCTTGTTAAAGTACGCCGCCTGAGTGTCCATTTTAGAAAGTCACCTACAGCTTCCGCCGCCCTTGCCGTGCTTCAGCAGCGTTTGCAGCTTCCAGCTCACAGACTGGTATGTGATGTCCCCACGCATTCGAACTCTACACTGCAGATGTTGGGAAGGATTTGTGAGCAGAAGAGGGCAGTTGTTGAGTACCAGCATCAACAAGGCCGTCGGTATTCAGTTCAGACTCCACACATAAGACCTCAGGAGTGGACATGGATGTCAGACACATGTACCATCTTCCAAAACTTTGAGGATTGCATCAAGATGGTGAGCGGCGATGACTCCATAATTAGCATCACCATCCCGCTTCTCTGTCTTCTGAAACGCTCTCTGCTCACAATCAAAGAGGATGCATTGCAGGCGGAGCATGATGAGATGGAGCAAGGAACCATACAGGGTGATTACACACAGCCCAGCCTCATCTCATCCCAACGTGGATTGGGTGACAATGAGGAAGAGGAGGAGGAAAAACAGGAGCTAGTTTCAAGCTCTATAGACGATACTACCTGCACAACTGTCATACCATCTGTTCAGCATGGATGACCAGAGGACAGAGAGGAGGAGGAGGAGGAGAGCATGGTCAGTCATCCTCTTGGTGAGGACACGGAAGTCTTGCATGTTAGTAGTCTGACACGAATGGCTGAGTTTATGTTACGCTTCCTTTCCCATGATCCTCGCGTTCTCAAAATTTTGGGTGACAGTCATTACTGGTTGGTGACACTTCTAGACCCATGCTACAAGGAGAACTTTATATCTCTTATTCCTGAGGCGGACAGGTCTACAAAAATGGGGCTGTACCAGAAGGCCCTTGTTGCGGAACTATTAAAAAAATTCACATCTGAAAATCCTGGCGGCAGAGATCACACTTCGTTGGACAACCAAGGAGTACAAGCGAGAGAGACACAACTTCAATCCAGCAGAGGCAGGGGAACACTGTCAAAGTTCTGGGAGAATTTTCTCAGCCCCTCCCATCGTACAAGCCCTGAGGTGCGGGGTACTCTCACAAGGAGTGCAAAGTTTGGGAAGATGCTGAGGGAGTACCTTGCCGACTGTACCAATGTCCTCCGTGATTCCTCTGTGCCTTATAATTATTGGGTATCCAAGCTGGATACGTGGAATGAACTGGCTCTCTATGCCTTGGAGGTCCAGGTCTGCCCTGCCGCCAGCGTTTTCTCAGAGCGGGTTTTTAGTGCCGCTTTTGGAATTATAACTGATAAGCGCATCCGCCTGTCAACTGAAAGAAAATGCTGACAGGCTGACTCTTATAAAAATGAACAATGGCTGGATTGGGCCAGACTTCTCAACACCACCGAATGATAGCAGCGTAACATAAACTCAAATCCTGTGTCTTTTTTTGGGAGGTGTATTCCCATGCACCTCTTCACACCCACACATGGGCATATGCTTCCTTACTTTGTCTATTTGCTCTTGTCCTCCTCCTTCTCCTCATCCTCCACCACCACCATATCACCAGAGTGACCGAGGTCTGTGATGCAACACCCACATCATTTTTTTAAAGGTTGTTTATGATGCCCATAAAAAAAGATATTATACAGTATGTTCATGTATACCCCCCAGGGGTAAATGTTTGTCAGCCCATACACTTAGTGCATGGGCATTACAAGTATAGGAGACCCGCTCCTTTCTAATGGGAACATTTTTTTATGAGGCCCTCCTCCTTGTCGATTCCAAGGGGCATTGAAGTGCCTTCCAATTTTTGGCAGCCCTTGCATTCACTGCATAGGCAAACACAATGGGAGACCCACTTCCTAATAATGGGAACATTGTTTTAAGGAGGCCCTCTGACCTCCACGTCTCTTCCAAGGGGCATTGGAGTGCCTCCCAATTTTTGGCAACCCTTGCATTCACTGCATAGGCAAACACAATAGGAGACCCACTTCCTAATAATGGGAACATTGTTTTAAGGAGGCCCTCTGGCCTCCACGTCTCTTCCAAGGGGCATTGGAGTGCCTCCAAATTTTTGGCAACCCTTGCATTCACTGCATAGGCAAACACAATGGGAGACCTACTTACTAATAATGGGAACATTGTTTTCAGGAGGTCCTCTGACCTCCACTTCTCTTCCAAGGGACATTGGAGTGCCTCCAAATTTTTGGCAACCCTTGCATTCACTGCATAGGCAAACACAATGGGAGACCTACTTCCTAATAATGGGAACATTGTTTTCAGGAGGCCCTTCTCTAAGTCTCTTCAAAGGGGTATTGGGGTGCATCCAAATTTTCAAAGTGGTATTGGGGTGCGTCCAAATTTTGGGCAGCCCTGCCACTCACTGCATGCGCAATAACAGTATAGGAGACCCACTCTTTAGTAATGGGAACAATAAAACATAGCCGGCTGATGGCTCTCTAAGAATTGTGAGGGCCGACTGCGGGCCCTTTAAGAATAGTAAAGGTCACCTGATGGCCCTATAAAAATAGGCTTTGTGACTTTCAGAGTCCCTCCTTCATAAATGAAACACGATGTGTCTGATGATATCTCACACACCACATGGCCAGATAAGGTTGTTAAATGTTAAAATGACATTTCCTGGTGAATGCTTTGGTCACGGTTGAAAACAATGCAAAAGTGAAAAAACGGATCAATACGCATCAAAAACGCTACGTGTGAACATAGCCCAAGGTGTGGAGGAGCATTTTTGCTTTTGGTTATTTATTTTGCTTTATATACAAGTCATTACCCTGGAAAGGATGTTCCTTAACATATTTCCCAGGAAAATCCATTTTGGTTTTGTTTTTATATGTTTTATTGAGTCCGTAAAAGTGGCGTAATACCTCTGACAACGTTGTTGACAGGACAGAAGTGACCTGGGAGTCAGACATGCTTCCAGGGGTCTTCCCCATGCTGCCCCCATGTAATTTGAGCACTGTTCCCATCGATTTGGGCAATTTTTAGACCTTCTGCAGACCACTGAGGGGTGCCGTCTGAAAAATGCTCGAGTTTCCCATAGACTTACATTGGGCTCGTTGCTCGGGTCGAGCACCCGAGTATTCCAATTTGCTCGACCCGAGCAACGAGTACCCGAGCATTTTAGTGCTCACTCATCACTAGTTGTAAGACATCTTCAGCAAAATTATAATAGTTTATGCATAAATGTCTACTCTGTATGTGCTTCACACACCCATACCGTTATGTTGTTATACAGTAGCTGAAGTATACTCTAGACCAGCCATCTAGAACCCTGCTCTGCACTGACTAGGGACGAAAAAGTCTCTGATTTGGCCTTCTTGATTTGAAGCAGAACTAATTTTTCTACTTTTTTAATGAAGCATTGCCTGTCAACAAATCTTTTTATGTCAAATGGTGCACTCCGCAAGGAAAAATATTACCCCTTAGACCTTTATAAAAGTACTTTCTCCCAGCCAATCAATATCCTGCTCTACACTTATAAAGGATCAAGAATCCTGAAACAGCTGTTTGTAGATGGTCTCTCTCCTTTTTGGAGAAGTCTCTGGTCTGGCTGATATAAGATAGTTTTCTTTACATTGAAGAACTGCTTGATATTAAATCCCCATGCACTACTGCATCTTTTCAATGAGAGCTAGTACTGCCCTGAATATGTTGAACATTTGAGATTCTTCTTCTTATTATATACAATCCTCAACATTGAAAGAATTATCGAATTATGGAAATCACAGGATATATAGACATGTGAATGATATGCAAATGATGAGAAAACAGAAGCAAAATGTTCACAATATCTTGATTTATTCAGTATCGAGTATGAGCGCCACATGCGGAAATCCCAGTACTTACACGGTTTGGCTGTTACCAATGATGTTATTAATGCTTGTCTTAGGAGTGTTCTGCCACACTGAAAACACTTGGGCAAATCATCAAGATCCGCTGCTGGCAGCTCCATGTGCAATTCACGACCAATGATGTCCCAGATGTGCTCGATGGGAGACAAGTCCGGAGACACTGCAGGCCATGGTAGTATGTTTAGGCTACACACTATGCTCATAGTAGCACCAACAACATGTGGCCTGTTATCATGGTAAAAAAAGGCTCCTGAGACACTTTGTAGATATTGATAGCACACCAAGGCGTGTAAGTGCCTGGAGCTCATACTCAATCCTGAATAAATAGGGATTAAATCCTGCATATAACCAGGCTAGATGTTCACCTTAGTCAGTTAGCTGGGGAAAGTTGACCAGAATGGATTATGTTGAAACTGGAGAGAGACAAGCCAGAATTTCTCTTGGAAAAGAGATTGCACAGGCCGTGTGCACCAAACTCCAACTATCTCTGGTTGCTATGGACCATAGCTGTTTTGTGTGACCGAACTGAGACTAGCTCAGCCATGTATGAGTAGAAGTTTATGGTTTTGCTTTTGGTGCTGCGTAGTGTTGAGCGAACATGCTCGACACTGCTCGGTACTCGCCCTGATTGTTAGGCATTCCTCACATGTATTAAAGCTGTCAAACAGTCGCAAATCATGCACACGGAGTGACTCAAACATAATATACGAGCACGCCGCAAATACTCGGCGAGCACCCAAGCATGCTCGCCGAAAGGGTCAACAGAACACACTCACTCATCACTAGTTAGCAACTAAAAAGGAGCATCTTCTGATGAGAAAAGTCGAAGAAAATCAACATCGAAGTTCACTGCAGTTAGCTACAGAAATAGAAAGTCAAACGGGGGTGAATGTTTCCCGTGACACAATACGGAGCACACTGCAGAGGAATGGCATGCATGAGTGTTATCCACGAAGGAAGCCGCTCCTAAAGCCCATGTACAAAAAAGCCCATCTGCAATGTCCCAGGGCCCATGCTGAAAAATCTGAAAATTACTGGGACTCTATAGTCTGGAGTGATGAGACCAAGAAAGATGTTTTTGAAACCGATGGCTTCAAAACTGTATAGAGATGAGGAGGAGTACAAAGAAAAATGCACGGGGCCTACAGTGTAACATGGTGGTGGCAGTGTCCTTACGTGGGACACATGAGTGCTGCTGGTGTCGGGGAGCTACATTTCATTGAGGATATCATGAATTCACAGATGTACTGCTCTATATTGATAGAAAAGATGCTACCATCACTCGGTGCCCTTGGTAGATGAGCACTTTTCCCACATGACAAAAACATCTGAGGCCACAGTTGAATCTCTAAAGAACAAGGTGAAAGTGATTCAGTGGCCAAGTGTCTCCTGATCTAAACTTGTTAATTTCATTCCTAGAAGTCTTGGTGCTGTCCTCGTGGAGATCATACAAAATGCTAGATGTAGACGTTTTTATTGTTGGGTGTACTCATTTTTGCATCAAATAATTTGAGTAAAATTGAAGATTTTGTAATGAAAGTTATATTATTAACCTTACTTTCATGTTATGGGTTAAAACATGTTCTATGAAGCTCAGTCTTGTCAAATTGTTCTTCTATTCCTTGAGATATTGATTAAAATCTTACTTTTCCAAGGGGGTGTACTCATTTATGCTGAGCACTGTATATATAGTTATTACTATCATGCGCCTATTGCTTATCACGTTATCTCACTTAAACAACATGCAATTATTGTGCTATAAAGGACATTTTGCTTTATTAAAATAGTTCCTCTGGTTAGTTTCTGGGGACCGTGTCTAGAATATAAATTCTTTAGCCTCACTATACAGCAAAGAAGCAGACTATTGAGACTAATGCCAAGGCCAGCAACATTCAGCGGACAACACAAACGTCTTATAAAATGGACCTTTATTACTGTCCAGAGAGCTATTACAAGATCTCACTTTAGAACACCATAACCTGCTTAATAAAAAAAGGCTTAAGTCAGAGCTCAGATCATTGGTCTTTCAGGAATAAATGTTTTTTTACCCTTTTATCTAATCATATAATTAGTGTACAGGCTCCTATCGGGACAGTTTTAGAGCCGATGAGAAGTCAACATGGGCATGTTTTTCTGTGCATTGTAGATTTTTGGATTTTTTTTAATAACTAAAAGGAGTTTTATCAAGGGTGAATCTATTCCTTATGCTGCCAAAAAGTAAAATGAAGCCCATTTCTTTCCTAAAATGGGAATGATCACATACTGTATCTTTGTTTTATTCCTGTAACACCAGGATATCTGCTGTCCTTTGAAACTGACCTTATTGTACTATCGATCGATCCCTATGGTGCCTTAAAGTAAATCTGTCACCAAGTTTTCCCAATAGAAAGCTGGCATCCTGCTGCATCAGTCACGATCGGTGATGGCACTGAACATGGCCTTTGGATGCTGTGTCACGGGTGTGTCAGAAGTGACAGACAGTTGCCCTGCAGTTGGTTGCAGGAAATCTCTTTGTTTGGCATTACAGACACCTTCTTAGAGGCGGTCTCTCTATGACTCAGCGGCTACCTTCCTCTAGCTAATTAACACCCTAGCCTGGGTGTATAAATACCTGCTGTCTGCTAGAGGAAGGTGCCGGCAATACTCACATTACCCTTGTGAAGGCTGAGAGCAAGTGCATTACTTCTTCCTCTTTGGAGCTATGAGGACAGGTGTTCATCTCTCTGAAGTCGACTAAAAGCTAAGCTATCTTTCTTTGATTGTTCCCCCTTGTTGTCTTTAGTTGTCAGTGGGGATCGACTAGCGCTCATCCCCCTCCCTTCCCTAGCCAGGACCTAACGCCAGGGAAAGACAGGGCGAGGTTTGCATGCGGCGATTGGTGAAGAACTAATATAGGGACATTAGTGGAGACAGGGTGATGGTAGATCAACCTAGGAGGTCTCCACTCCCCTCTTTCCCTAGAGTCTGGGCTCACTTTCCCTCTTCCCTTTGTGTTGTCTTTCCCACACCTTGCTTGACATGCTGCTGTTAACAGTGACTATGGCATCTAGATGGTTAACAAAGCGTGGCGGCTTCCTCTTTAACCCCATGGGCACTCTGAGATCATGATTGTGTGGTCCTGATGTTTGCCATGGTAATTCAAGGCTAAATAGTGGCCTTAGAATCTGCCTGCTACTGTGACCAGTTCAGGAGTTAGCAACATTTAGGTGGTAAAAATAGCAATTCTCTTTCTGGTCATGCCACGCTGCATAAATTCCTGAAAAGTGTCTTAAGGGTTAATTAGCTACCTGACAGCTGCTTTGAATATGGTGAGGGGTGCTGTTTTTAATATGATATCACTTTTGGTTGTTTTCCAGTATTTGGGTCCCTCAAAGTCACTTCAAAACTGAATAGATCCCTAAAAAAATAAGTTTTGTAAATTTCCTTGAAAAAATGAAAAATTGCAGTTACAGTGTTAAAGTTTCTAGCATCCTAACAAAATTTAAGAGTATTTTACAGGTGGTGCTGATGTAAAGCAGACATTAGGGAAATGTTATTTATTAACTATTTTGTGTGGTGTGACTAGCTGGATTAAAGGGATAATCGTTCAAAGTTTGAAAATTGAATTTTTTTTTACATTTTTGTCAAAGTTCTGATATTTTTATAAATAAAAGTAAAACATATTGATCTAAATTTCCCAGTCACAAAAAAAAACAATCTCAGAATCACTGGGATATGTTGAATCATTCCAGAGTTATTGCCACATAAAGTGACACTGGTTTGAAAACTGGTTTGACACAGATTTGAAAAATTTGCCCTGGTCATGAAGGGGTTAATAACTTTCTATGAAATCTATGATCCAGTGCTGAAGAGACCAGACAGCACCAACTGAGTATATGAAAAAAAATAAAAAGAATAATAGCAACAAATAAAATTGTAAAAATAATGATTTGTATATATAATTTGTATAACAGGATTGTTACTATGCCTGATATTAATTAAGGTGTAAACTTTCTATATATACACTGGATATAAAAAAAATGTATACAACCCTGTTAAAATTCGCCGGCCCCTCCGTCTGTCTCTAGCCTGTGATTCCCAGGCCCCTCCGCCTGCCTCTAGCCTGTGATTCCCCGGCCCCTCCGCCTGCCTCTGGCCTGTGATTCCCCGGCCCCTCTACCTACTTCTGGTCTGTGATTCCCCGGCCCCTCCATCTGCTTCTGGTCTGTGATTCCCCGGCCCCTCCGCCTGCCTCTGGTCTGTGATTCCCTGGCCCCTCCGCCTGCCTCTGGTCTGTGATTCCCCGGCCCCTCCGCCTGCCTCTGGTCTGTGATTCCCCGGCCCCTCCGCCTGCCTCTGGTCTGTGATTCCCCGGCCCCTCCGCCTGCCTCTGGTCTGTGATTCCCCGGTCCCTCCGCCTGCCTCTGGTCTGTGATTCCCCGGTCCCTCTGCCTGCCTCTGGTCTGTGATTGCCCAGCCCCTCCGCTGCCTCTGGTCTGTGATTCCCTGACCCCTCTGCCTGTCTCTGGTCTGTGATTCCACGGCCCCTCGTTCTGCCTCTGGTCTGTGATTCCCCAGCCCATCCACCTGCCTCTGCTCTGTGATTCACTGGCCCCTCTGCCTGCCTCTGATCTGTGATTCCCTGGCCCTTACGCCTTCAACTGGTCTGTGATTCCGCAGCCCCTCCGCCTGCCTCTGGTCTGTGATTCCCCAGCCCCTCTGCTGCCTCTGATCTGTGATTCCCCGGTCCCTCCGCCTGCCTCTTGTCTGTGATTCCCCAGCCCCTCCACCTGCCTCTGGTCTGTGATTTCCAGGCCCCTCCGCCTGCCTCTGGTCTGTGATTCCCCGACCTCTCTGCCTGCCTCTGGTTTGTGATTCCCAGTACCTCTGCCTGCCTCTGGTCTGTGATTTCCAGGCCCCTCCGCCTGTCTCTGAGCTGTGATTCCCCGGCCCATCCGCCTGCCTCTGGTCTGTGATTCCCCGGCCCCTCTGCCTGCCTCTGGTCTGTGATTCCCCGGCCCCTCTGCCTGCCTCCGGTCTGTGATTTCCCGACCCCACCACCTGCCTCTGGTCTGTGATTACCAGCCCCTCTGCCTGCCTCTGGTCTGTGATTCCCCGGCCCCTCCGCCTGCCTCTGCTCTGTGATTCCCTGGCCCCTCCGCCTGCCTCTGCTCTGTGATTCCCCGGCCCCTCCACCTGCTTCTGGTCTGTGTTTCCCCAGCCCCTCTGCCTGCCTCCGGTCTGTGAATCCCCGGCCCCTCTGCCTGCTTCTGGTCTGTGATTCCCCGGCCCGTCAGCCTGCCTCTGATCTGTGATTCCCCGACCCCTCTGCCTGCCTCTGGTCTGTGTTTCCCCAGCCCCTCTGCCTGACCTCCGGTCTGTGAATCCCCGGCCTCTCTGCTGCCTCTGGTCTGTGATTCCCCGGCCCCTCTGCCTGCCTCTGGTCTGTGATTCCCTGGCCTCTCCGCTGCCTCTGGTCTGTGATTCCCCGGCCAATCCACCTGCCTCTGGTCTGTGATTCCCCAGCCCATCCACCTGCCTCTGCTCTGTGATTCACTGGCCCCTCTGCCTGCCTCTGATCTGTGATTCCCTGGCCCTTACGCCTTCAACTGGTCTGTGATTCCGCAGCCCCTCCGCCTGCCTCTGGTCTGTGATTCCCCAGCCCCTCTGCTGCCTCTTATCTGTGATTCCCCGGTCCCTCCGCCTGCCTCTTGTCTGTGATTCCCCAGCCCCTCCACCTGCCTCTGGTCTGTGATTTCCAGGCCCCTCCGCCTGCCTCCGGTCTGTGATTCCCCGACCTCTCTGCCTGCCTCTGGTTTGTGATTCCCAGTACCTCTGCCTGCCTCTGGTCTGTGATTTCCAGGCCCCTCCGCCTGTCTCTGAGCTGTGATTCCCCGGCCCATCCGCCTGCCTCTGGTCTGTGATTCCCCGGCCCCTCTGCCTGCCTCTGGTCTGTGATTCCCCGGCCCCTCTGCCTGCCTCCGGTCTGTGATTTCCCGACCCCACCACCTGCCTCTGGTCTGTGATTACCAGCCCCTCTGCCTGCCTCTGGTCTGTGATTCCCCGGCCCCTCCGCCTGCCTCTGCTCTGTGATTCCCTGGCCCCTCCGCCTGCCTCTGCTCTGTGATTCCCCGGCCCCTCCACCTGCTTCTGGTCTGTTTCCCCAGCCCCTCTGCCTGCCTCCGGTCTGTGAATCCCCGGCCCCTCTGCCTGCTTCTGGTCTGTGATTCCCCGGCCCGTCAGCCTGCCTCTGATCTGTGATTCCCCGACCCCTCTGCCTGCCTCTGGTCTGTGTTTCCCCAGCCCCTCTGCCTGACCTCCGGTCTGTGAATCCCCGGCCTCTCTGCTGCCTCTGGTCTGTGATTCCCCGGCCCCTCTGCCTGCCTCTGGTCTGTGATTCCCTGGCCTCTCCGCTGCCTCTGGTCTGTGATTCCCCGGCCAATCCACCTGCCTCTGGTCTGTGATTCCCCAGCCAATCCGCCTGCCTCTGGTCTGTGATTCCCCAGCCTCTCCGCCTGCCTCTGGTCTTTGATTCCCTAGCCCCTCCATAGGCCTCTGGTCTGTGATTCCCCGGCCAATCCGCCTGTCTCTGGTCTGTGATTCCCCAGCCCCTCCGCCTGCCTCTGGTCTGTGATTCCCAGCCCCTCCGTAGGCCTCTGGTCTGTGATTCCCCGGCCTCTCCGCCTGCCTATGAGCTGTGATTCCCCGGTCCATCCGCCTGCCTCTGGTCTGTGATTCCCGGCCCTCTGGCCTGTGATTCCCCAACCCCTCTGCCTGCCTCTGGTCTGTGATTCCCAGCCCCTCTGCTGCCTCTGGTCTGTCATTCCCCGGCCTCTCCGCCTGCCTATGAGCTGTGATTCCCCGGTCCATCCGCCTGCCTCTGGTCTGTGATTCCCGGCCCTCTGGCCTGTGATTCCCCAACCCCTCCACCTGCATCTGCTCTGTGATTCCCCGGCCCCTCCACCTGCTTCTGGTCTGTGATTCCCCGGCTCCTCTGCCTGCCTCTGGTTTGTGATTCCCCGACCGCTCTGCCTGCCTCTAGTCTGTGCTTCCCCAGCCCCTCTGCCTGCCTCCGGTCTGTGATTCCCCGACCTCTCCGCTGCCTCTGGTCTGTGATTCCCCGGCCCCTCTGCCTGCTTCTGGTCTGTGATTCCCCGGCCCCTCCGCCTGTCTATGAGTTGTGATTCTCTGGTCCATCCACCTGCCTCTGGTCTATGATTCCCGGCCCCTCCGCCTGCCTCTGGTCAGTGATTCCTGGCCCTCTGGCCTGTGATTCCTGGGCCTCTCTGCCTGCCTCTGGTCTGTGAAAGACAGGTCATTGCTGAGATTTCAAACACAAGAGGCTGGTCATTCACAGACCGGAGGTATGCAAAGGGGCTGGGGAATCATGGATAGGGAGGATTAGATCCAGTGTACAGTCTGGTCACTGTGCACCAAAATCTAATTAGCAGTAAACTTCAAATGGTGATTAAAGAAGAACCACAAAGCGGATTTTTTCACCAAAGGTATCAATGTAATCAGTGTTATGGCGCTATTGCAGCCATGTCTTTACTTTACATTACAAAATTGTACTCATAGGTTTCCATTAAACTCATGTTAAATAGTAGTCAGTGCACAACTACCACAGCTAAGAGGGTACTGTACACAAGGAGATGCCCTCAAAATCTGATTGATTTGGAGCTACTACAAGGGAGAGCGGGCATTGATTGCCAATTCATGATGTGCCATGCTGATAGACACATACCCTAAAAGACTGAATATTATTACAAATTCAAAGCGTACCGCAACAACTTATTATCTTTAGGGTGTGCATACTTATGCAACCACATTATTTTAGTTCTTTATTTTTCTTTTTTACACCTCATAACATTTCAGTTTATTTTTCAATTCAAGTCTGCCACATACATGCACTTCTCATCCTGCCTTGTGTGGCCACTAAGCCATCACGGTGTACCTCCACAGTCTGTGCAGAGCGGCTGCTCATTTACTTTGTTTGGGAGTGGCCGCGTTTCGCAGATTGTGGCTATATGAATAATTGACATTTGCTAGTTTTGGAATTGCTGAACCCGTAATACTGAATAAAATGTATCCTGGCTTTTTGTTTATGATTCTGATGCATGTTGCCGACTCTTGTATAGACCGGCGTGGTCGGCTTCTAAATTACAGAAGTGATAGAAGATCACAAGCCATCAAATGGCTTCCCGCCTATTGTCCCAGCAGTTGTGTCTCTCTAATGGAAGGTTCACACGACCGTATTTTCGGTCCTATTGCTGTCTGTGAAAAAATCGGACATCACTCGGCCAATGTCATTCAATGGGGAGGTGCAGATGTGCGTTTTTTTCACTGACCAAATCTGCGTGTGAAAGAAATCACAACACGCACTAGTTTCTTCCCTAAATCAGATGAGCCTCACCCAATCAAGTCTATGGATGCACAAAAAAAATCAGATGCCATACAGAGCCACAGCACAGCATCCATTTTTTATGAATATATTGGAATTCTGTAACATAGGAAACTGTAAATGGACTTGGACTGATAACTGCTGCGGTAAAAAATGGATTGACAAGTGAGAAAACAATTGTCTGTTTTCTCAATGATTTTTATACGTTCGTGTGAATCCGAGATTCTTCTTGGTATGATTTTTTTTTTTTACATAAAAAACCCTGGTATTTTATCAGGGGTGTGTAGACTTTTTATATCTACTGTTGGTCATTCTTAATAAATTCTTTACCATAATAGCATCTCTTTTTATCAGTTTCTCATCAACTGTCATTGTTCTATAAACATGCAATCAGATCCTTCCTATTGCTGTACATGCATCAGTTCCTTTTCTATTGTTCTCCTGGGATTCTGCACTTTATTTATAGACGGCTTGGCATATCTAAGAACTAGGATCAAAGCAATTTCGAATTGTAGTTAAGTGGTCTCTTGAGACAAATTTATATATCACATCAATGCTGTGTTCCAGCCAAAACAGAAGTACAGTACTAAACAAGCAGCCATTGAAATTTGACACACTTCCTTCCTATTATCTAATTCTACAGGACATGGTCTTGAATGCAATAGCCACTGGACTTATTCCTTATTGCAAGCTGTGGTCATATAATTGTTCTTTAACTTTTTGTTTTCTATAATGAGTATTGGATATATATTTATATATAGTGAAGTCTGCATGTAACCAATGGTTATGATATAATTGTTATATGTGGTATGGATCCAGTGTCGGACTGGGATGCCAAGGGCCCACCAGTAACCAACTCCAAGGTCCCGCTTTTTAGCTACATACAAATGTGACATTATCCTCAATCACAAATTTTTATAACAATGATCTGGGTAGATTGTTAAATGAATATGATGCCGCCTTTGTCTATACATAGTGGTTCAAGTATAGTGTGCCAAGTACTGCTCATATAAGAGGGTGGTGGCCCACCAGAGGATTCTCCTGCTCTCCTGTGGGCCAGTCCAAGCCTGTATGGATCCATAATACAGCACTAATGTTATCCTAAAGTAGTTTCAGTTCCTCCATGGGATGCAATGTTTTCATATGCTGTTTGTGTGCCATATGTAAAGATTATCATGCATGTTCAAGTGCATGCCGTAGAGAGGCCAATTCTCCGCCATGGGACTCTGATACTTAGAGGCTGGAGTAATTCTGAAATTGAGCACTAAGAGAGCTTTTCCCAACACTACAGTATTAATTTTCTTCACATTATTATTTCTTTTTGAACAGACTAGATTTGATTATTGGTTTTACTGTTTATGTTATGATTCTTGAATATTTCTCTACCCTGACTTTAGGATAACAAAATAAATGTATCTTTTAAATCACACACTGCTTTGATGGTTTGGGAAAGTTTATAAAAGGAATTCAGAACAGACTGAATCCAAGTATATAGGGAATGGCACATGTCCAATGTCTATAACATTCTGTAAAAAATAAGATGATCAATTAAAAATAGTTGCATTATTTGGCTTTGTAGTACATATACAGAAGTGTCACCTACCATCAGAATTGTAGTGCTTAAAGGGAATCTCAACCCTCCTAAGACGTCCATATGGGCATGTAGGTCATAGAAAGTTATATAAAATGATATGTTGATATCTTCGATCCGATGTCTTATTCTAGAGAAATCTATGTTTTTCTCAATATATAAATGAGCTGTTAAGATCTATGGGCTGGACATACATCTCCCTGAGAATCTGCCTCAAGAGCATATTTTAAATGAAAAGGGGGTGTGAGACATGTAATGACTGACAATCTGCTCTCCTGATCTACATGTCTCACACTTGTAGCACCCCTTTTCATTTAACATATTTCAATAAACATTTACAATAGCTCCCAATAAAGATCAATCTTACCTGGGATCATATTTGAAGTTGGCCCCCACTTGTGTCTCCTTCTGAGCTGCTCCTGATGAGGCCAATACATAAATTGGTAAGGCACCTATCGCTGTAATGAGTGTGGCCCTATAGCCTTCCTTACCCTTTTAAGACTCTCCGCCATAATATACTCTACTTTTTCCCTATACTTCCTAGGTGTTTCATACTTTGAGATATTGGATTCCTCAAAGCAGATAGAGATGGGGGCCCAGGTACTAATAGATATATAGTTATAGTAGTGTGTGTCAACTAAGATGGCTTTATGGAGAATTTACTAGCAGTCTATAGGTGGTAGAGGGTGTAAATACAATTGTTTTGTGCATCATATAATCAGCTTCTCCAAAGAAGATACAGACCACGGAGTGTTGGGGACCACATTGCATTGGCAAGAGTATTGCAATAGTGCGTCCTTCCCTGGACACAGGTTAAAATCAGAAAACCAATATAACAACAAGGTCATGTCACGTTTCCAAAGAGGCGTCTGACATTACTTCTAGGGGCTGTGTTATAGAGGGTTATAATACAGTCCAAAGACCCAACAGAAAGGGACTTAAAGCATTACAGCTATAGTAGGCCGGTAGTACATTCCAATAGTAGGAATGTAAAAAATACACAAGTCAATATCAGGAGACCTAGTGTTTATTGGCCAAGTATTAATCTTCTTAGACAAGGTCCCTTTTAGAGAGTATGAAAGGTGGTCTCAATCATTCAGTTAGAGCTGGGTAAGATAATAGCCCTTTGAAGGTAGGAAAGCATGTACTGGTTTGGAGCAAAAGCAAGTCCTGAGTCGGCGCACTGAGTTCCATGAACACAGAAGATGATGATGAACTAATCTGATCATCGGTGGCAGGCCATGCTGGTCCAGTAAGGTCTGGAACGCAAGGACTTGTACTTGATGGTGTTAATGCATGGTGGACATAGTGGCTGGCCCTCGTGGTTGGAAGCAAGATTTAGTATTTCAGTGCCGCTCAAGACAACGGGACACCTACTCAAATACTCTATTGATAGAGAAAGTGGAGAATGGAACTAGGAATCCATTTATTTAGTGATTGTTTAATCTCTGAGAAAAGGCCCTGCTAAAGAGTATGAGTTCTATTTAAAGGGATTTTCTCAACGTGAATCTTCAGCTTCTGACTCCCTGTTGTGCCGGGAGTGCTGCCCCCCTGACGACTTACAGTTCAGACCAGTGTCATGGTCCTGCCGCTAGCCTAAACTGTGATCTCTCCCAGGCTACTAGCAAAGGCAGCTTTCCCTCGAGAGGAGAGCAGGGGAACTAAGACTTGTTAGATCCAGCAATCCAACCAGCTTCAGGGTGCTACAAGCAGGCTGTACAGGTCCGTTTACAGGGCCCAACTGGCGACACTGAATGACTGACGATAGGTAAATATTTATTGATCGGTGGTTGTTTAATAGCCGGTTTACACAGGCAGACTGGGCTAAACGATGCACACGATCATCAGTGCACATAGGCTGCCATTGTTCTTGATAGCATGAGTTCTGTTTACACTGCGTGATTATCTGCTGAGAATGCTGATTTTTTAAGGAAGCTTAAAAATCATTTCACCAGATGAACGAGCCTTTTGTCCGTTCTTTGGGTGATCCCTAAGAACACTCGTTCAAGATAATCTTTCAGTGCAAATGCACCATAATGATCCAATAAGAACTGGAGAGCAGGGACTTGTACCTGGTAATGCTGATGTATGGTGGATGAAGGAGCTGAGGGACCACCTCAGATACACTCTGGATGGAGAAAGTTGAGAATAGAGCTGGGAATCCAATTGCTTTATGTAGGCATAAGCCTGGACGGTTTCTTGCAGGAGGGCATTGTTCAGTCTTCTCTGGAGTTAGACCATGGAGTGTGGGATGAATTGATGTTAACCTGGTGGCAGCCAAGGGTGTAGGGAGCCAGGCATGGCAAGCTGATTTTCATTGCATGTGGGAACTATAATTAGAAGTGTAGAAACTTAGTCATGTATGGCACTGTGCGGGATTAGGTCTCTAGCGATGCTGGTCATGCCGCTCTTAAGTAGAAATATTTCTAAGATTAAACAAATGTTCTGACTGCTTAGAAGTGATTTCTTTGTATTGAGAATACATCTCAGACTCAACCACATATATGAATAAGTTTATACCAGTATTTAAAATATTCCAATATACGGCACATGCCATATTTGTGCAAAGATCTGCAAAACTTTGAGGAAGTGGATGTGGTCTCAAAGCAGCAAGTTATCAAAATGCAAAGAGATGTGAGTATTTTAATAAATTGGCACAAATCACTCCAACTAAATATTTTTCTTAGACTGGCCTAAAAAAATCAGAGTAAATGTGTGCCATTGAGTTTACGTGATCCTAGATTACTCAGTTCTCCTGAAATCCGTATGCCAGTGCACTTATGTAGGTCAAATGCTGCTGAAAATAGTCTTCTGCTGATGCATTCACAGCAGAGAACTATTATTATAATAGAGTACAGAAAAAAAATCAGCAATTAGAGCAAAAATATCAGAAACAGAAAAAAGGAAGGTTTCTATGTGATTGTAGATAAGGTTACTATAGGACGTAACTCCTGACTAACTGGGCTTTAGGGCTTGTTGGCTTGAGTGCATTAGTCAGACAGTACACTGACCACTGTAATTCAATAGGTCTGTTCAAAAGACAGTTTTTTCACACAGACTGAGAATGCACTATTCTCTTCATATTTTGGATGAGACGCGCCCATTCAAGTCTATGGATGCTCAAAAAAAATCAGTTGCCGTACAGATCAACCATATAACATCAATTATTGCAGATACAGTTCTAATATTAATATAGGAGATTGTATTTCATCATGTACATTTTAAACTGTCAGTATTTAAAAATGGATTCAATACGGATGTAAAAAACAAACACATGGTTTGCATATGGATGCAATACGGACGAAAGTTGGCAATTTTTTAATGGCTGAAAATCGGACAATCCTCCATATGCTCGCCTGAATCCGGCCTTAGTGATTGCGCATTGTTACAACCAATATATATATATATATTTTATTCTAAAGCAGGAGTGGGTAATTAATTTTCCCAAGGTATCACATGAAGGACCGTGACTGTTGTAGAGAGACAAAAAATTAGGCTGAAGTTAACTGTGCTTAGTACTATTCTCATATTTCCCAATCGTCCCTGATACAGCAAATTTGGAGATCTGTCCTGCTGTCCTGGGAGGTCGGGGGTATGCCCGATTTCAGCTACATCTGTGTATTAAAGGGAACCAGGTTTTTCCCATATGACCTAAGGCCACCACCTTTCTACCCTGTGTTACAGCATTCTGGAATTGTGCATTTATGTCTCCAAGCCTCCTTGCATAACAAACAAAAAGACCTTTTATACTCATAATTATTATTATTAATTTATTATACTGTAGAAGAGCTGAGTGTGTGTGTATAGATAGCAGAACTGAGTGTATTTGTGAAAGCTGCTCTTGCAGAATCTAAAGCTAGTGGTCCTTGCCAAGGAAACCAGCCAACAGACTGCAGAGATGGCTGGTAAGCTAGACAATGAATAGTAAATTATAGGATAAAAAAATCTCCATGTCACAGGGTTACCGCAACTGGGTGGAGCCAGAAGACCTCAGCATCTGAGGGCTCCTACTCCGGCTCCAAGAAGAAGCATTTCTCCTTCATTTCAAGACATGTTTTACTTCTTCTGGCAGAACAGGGGTTAAACGGCCATGTTGGAAATCTTGGTGCTCACAGCTGAGCTCGGTTAGCCACTCCTTTTCCTTTTATAATCTGGGCTCTGATTTTAGTCCTTGTCAGAGCTAGCTTTTGCTGCATGGCTAACAGAGGAAGAGGAGTTATTATGAGAAGGAGAGTTGGAGAGATTATCAGAGACTGTTGTATGGTTTGTACGCATGGTAATTCCTTATGCTTCTCCATTTTGGTTTATTCCCCTACCTTCACATCCTGGTGCTTCCCTCTGTTATATGAGAGTGAATATTTTGTGTACCCGAAGTTTTCTGTTTACCCCTGTCTGTGTAGCCTTGTTTGTTGGGTGGGTGTTCTACAGTGCACAGTAGCGCCCCCTTTCCTGGGTGGGGGAGGAGAACAGATGGAGGGCTAACTCAGGAGTTAGGGCGAGGGTGGAGGCCCTGGCATCCTCACCTTCAGAGGTATCCCAGGGAATAGGGCAAGCTAGGGCTCCCCCTAGTGTTAGGGACAAGGTAGGAGCCCTTGTTCTCTGGTCACCAACCAATCATGCAGTGACACTCCATTCTTGAAAATTGATTTTTAAAGAGGCATATTGCATTTATTTGTAGAAGTACTTTGCAGATTTACCCGTTTAACAAGATAAGAATAAACTTTTAACCCCTTAACAGTCTATGATGTACTATTACGTCATAGAATGTGGCAGGGTGTTTGGAGCGTCCTCAATAGAGGGTACATAGCCAGCATCTACCTTTAACGGGAACTAACATATATTGCTCCTGTTAACCTCTTAAATGCTGCTGGCAATCACTGACAGCTGGATTAAAGCACCACGAGCCTGCCCAGATGTCCATTTACCTACCCCGCAACGCAATTGCAGGGAGTGATTGTAGGGAGCTGTTAAAGTGGGGTTTTTTTTGGTTGCCACAACAGCACAAAGAAATGTAATAAGAAGCACTCAAAACATAGTATGTACCCCAAAATGGTATAAATGACTTACAAAAAAACAAGCCCTCACAATGCTCCATTGATGGAAAAATATAAAAGTTATGGACTGACACAAACCATATTGACACAAACCAATTTTTTTTTACTACGACCATTTTACAGCACCAAAGTTCGGGTCCCTATTGACTGCTACCCAAACCGAACTTTGGACTAATATTTGCTCGAACCGGACAACCCCGAACATCCACGGACCTGTTCATCCCTAGTTGTCAGGTAATTTTCATTGCACAATTAATGTCATGAAAGTAAAACCCAAAAAACAAAGATGTTATTACATTCTTTTCTCCATTTTAACCGCACTTGGAATTTTTTTTGCCATTTTCCTTACTCTATATGGTAAAATTAATGGTGTCATTAAAAACTACAATGAGCTCCATAAAAAAACTGTCATATGCCTATGTCGGCAGTAAAATAATAAGGTTTCGCTATTTGAAAAAGGGGAAGGAAAAATGAAAACGCAAAAATGAAAATTGGATGCATCCATAAAAGGTTAATACAATGATGCCAAATCACAGAGGTAGTAACGATTATACACAATGATGTCACAGTACAGAGAATAAATACTGTTATCCCCTTGGGAAGCAGCATGACCCTCTCTATGTGGCCGCAAGCTCTCCACCACCTATATATACAGCATGTGCTGTATGATCCTCGCTCTATATACGCAGTACATCTATACAGTCTCTCATATAAATGAATGCATACATTTAGCGGGACTGATCAAAAAGATCTCCATAAGACCCACTTTACTTTACACTGCACTCATACCAGGACTTATCAACAGCCCTCTAGGCTGGATGTCGGATGTCCTCTACACATTTCATTGGGAATGCAGAATTCATTTTTAACGGAGTATGCAAACGATCAAATGTCCCTCCAGGGCAAGCTCTGACTGTCAACGGAAGGTCAGACTCACTGATGGTAATGTGCAGGGAAGCAGGCATCCATTTCTAATATTTTGCCATGTTATACAGCTCAATGATTAGCAACCTGTAGCACTCCAAGCTGCTGTCAACGTATGCTGGGCGTTTTAGCACACCTATAGCTCCCAACTGTCCCAGATCCAGTGGGATAGTCATGAAATTGGGTTGCTATCTCGCTGTCTCGGGAGGTCGGAGATATGTCCCGAATTCAACTGCATCTATGTCCTCAGAACACACATACGGTTGAACATAATAATGAAGCAAGGAGCCTACAGAGCATGGCTTCACCATTCCATCTAGGTAGAGCCTGAAAGTCTTTCACGGAGAATATCACATGACCTGAAGGTTTTGGAAGATCTTTCAGGCACTACCTAGACTGGTAGCAGTGATAAGTTCAGTAACACAGGAGCAATGAGCAGAGATGTGACAGGCTAGTATAATGCTTGTGTGGGAGTACCATACTGTGTGTAAAGTGTATTAGGGGGACATCAAACTGTGCTTTAAAGGTGGGTTGGGACTTAAGTGGCATCATATTGTGTGGGAGAAGTGCAGGGGGCATCATACTGTGTAGGGGGCTTTGGGAGCATCATACCCTGTTGTGGGACTAAGGGGGCATCATATTGTGTGAAGGTAACTGTAGTGGCCACTGCAGGGTGAAATCTACTGTGTAGGGGAATGTACAGTGGGTGCATCAGACTGGCGTGTGGGGAGCAGTGGGGGCATCATACTTGTGGTGGGGAATGTACTGTGATGGCATCATACTGTGTGTTGTGGAATGTACTGTGGGGGGCATCATACTGTGTTTTGACGAATGTACTGTGGGGGGCATCATGCTGTGTGAGGTGGATATCATACAGTGGGTGAATTTAAAGAAGCACTCATATCTACCGTATAGTGCAGATTATAAGACGCACCGGTTTATAAGACGCACCCCAAATTTTGGGGAGGAGAATAGGAAAAAAATGTTTTTTTTATAAACCGCTGCCTGTTATAATCAGCTTACCTTGAGGGGCCGAGGCGTTGGTGGAGTGGGGTCCCAAGTGGCAGGGTCGAGGCAGGACAGGGTGTTCGGAGGCAGGAGTCGGGAGATCGCTGCTGCAGGGAGATCATGCTGCGGACTCCATGCTTGTAGTAGGTGTTTGGTGGTGTGGGGGCTCCGCCGACATTTTGTAAAAGCCGGAGCCCCTCAGCTTCCATACTTTCCTATACGGCGGTCTCCGGGAAAACGGCCACCAGAGGCGGCGCAAGCTCAGATTGAGATCTCGACACCAAGATCTCGGCTCCAAGGTTTCAATCGCAGCCATCTTCCGACTCCTGCCTCTGCCAGAAGCAGAAGCTCCTGGCAGCAGCGACCCCGGGACCCCGCTCCACCAATGCCGGTAAGCACATTCGGATTATACAGTTCAGATTATAAGACACATCCCCTTTTTCCCCCCAATTTTTGGTGAGGGATGTGCATCTTATAATCTGAAAAATATGGTACATATTTTTTTATTAAATCTGTGTATATGTCCATGTAATGTAGTGTGAGTGTGTTAACTTACTCACCTACTACTTCTGTCTCTGGGATCTAGTGTCGTCCTGTTCCTCTTCTCAGTGACGTCACTGCAACTGCGACCAGTCAGCTCATTCTATGCTCTAGGCATGAGCTGGAAGTCTCTTTTACAATGTGAGTCTATGGTACCTTGTTTCGACGCTCCACAGACTTACATTGTAAAAGCCACTTTCGGGCCACACAGAGGACAGTGTGACCTGGAGAGTCTGCAGAAGCATTTTAATATGGAATGTACTGTGGACGATTCATACTTTGTGTGGAGGAATGCAATATGTGGTTGGCATCATACTGTGAATGGAGGAATGTACTACATGGTGGGCATCATACTATCTCTGGGGGAGGTAATGTGTGGGGGGGCATCATACTTTGGGGGCTGCTGGGACATAATACTGTGTGTGGAGGAATGTACTTCCAGGAGGTTTCATAATGTGTGTGTGGGGGCCATGAAAGTGGTACCATTCTATGTGGGAACACTAATGGGCCTCACCAGTAACAATATATGTGTGTGGGCACATATAAAGTACTGTGTGAAGTTTGACGTATAATAGAAATTGCTGCGGCACACCGTGTAGGTGTCCCTATTTCCTGTCTTTCAAAGTTTGGAGGTATGGTTGCAGTTTTATCACAGCTGGAAAACCACAGGTGAAAAACCTTTGTTACGGATCCATTATAGAGAGCATACATATAAAACCTCTCCAAGCTTTTCTTTTTTGGTATCTTCACATATTTTTTTAGTTTGCAATATACAGCAAATGTTTTGCTATGTGGAGACCATCAAAAATCACCTAGCGGATATTAGCATATATTTTTTCAATCTTGTGTAGATTCCCAGGGCAGCTCAGTACATCAATAGTGATGAGCGAGTATGTTTTGTTAACCCTTTCGCCGAGTATGCTCGGGCGAGCACCGAGTAGTTACAGCTGCTTGGTGTTATGTATGAATCACTCCCGTGTGCATGATTTGCAACTGTTTGACAGCTTTAATACATGTGAGGAATGTCTAATTCTTACACATTCCTCACATGTATTAGAGCTGTCAAACAGTTGCAAATCATGCACATGGGAGTGATTCAAACATAACACCGAGCAGTTGTAACTACTCGGTGCTCGCCCGAGCATACTCGGCGAAAGGGTTAACAAAACATACTCACTCATCACTACATGTGAGGAATGTGTAAGAAATAAACATTCCTCACATGTATTAAAGCTGTCAAACAGTCGCAAATCATGCACACGGGAGTGATTCAAACATAACACCAAGCAGCTGTAACTACTCGGTGCTCGCCCGACCATACTCGGCGAAAGGGTTAATAAAACATACTCGCTCATCACTACCAATGATCACTATAAACAGGAATGAGGGTGTTAATGTGCTATTCAAAACTATGCGAACGGGAAGTCCATGCCACTAAGGTGCTGGTCACCGTTTGGCAAGGCCTAGACTACACCCAGGAAGACCCAGTGTCCTGACTACGCCAGTCAAGACCAGGATCTGTGCCCTATGCCGGCCAAGACCCAAAGACCAGGCAACGCTCGTCGAGAGCCAAGGCCCAGTCCTTTCTGCCCAAGGGCCAAGAGACTGCCGCTGATGGTCAAGCCACGAAGATCCGCAAGGTGAAAATGACTTGAGAGACACGCCTGCAATAGCAGAGGGAGAGCGAGAGTGAGCTGGGCCGTCACTTTCAGCTCTAACATACAGTACCAGGGTCAGCCAGGATTTGGACAACAGGTTGGGAGGGGGCTGGTTGGTGCAAGGGAAGGTCGACGTGCTTTAATAGACTACGTCAGAAAGACTTGCGGCCTAGCAAGTCCACAGGAAGAACTTATGTGGTAATTCCCGTGAATGGGCGTCCCACATCTGTGAAGGGAACATTAGTGTTATATAGTGAAGAACTTGCGTTGCTATTTCAATCTTATTGTTATTTAGTTCATTTTTTATTTTCTTTGTTATTGTCATTAATTGTTTAGAATTACTGTAAATTACTATTGCATTTAAACCAAATTATACCGTTCGCTGACTGTTCCTGCCTTGTGTCCTCTGTGAGTTGCATCCCTACATTTGCATTATAGGTTCTCCCCCCTGCCCCTCACATACAAGGCATGTAAACTAAGGGCCCATTAAAAGTGTGTTACATCTGTTAGAGGCAACAGGCTCAAAAAGGCTACCTCGGACAAACTTGGCACAAGCCACCCCATCTGGCTAATTTCAGAGGAACCCTGGCCTTCACCCTTTAAATGCATGTAAAGGGCTCTAGTCTTACATCTGGGTCCATTGGATTGCTTCCACAGAAGGGCTGCTGGTTGGAGGAGTGAACTAGAGGCAAGAGGGGTCATCACATGGGGTTAATACCGAGAAGACATACTGTATCAAGATAGGGGGGGTCGGAGACAGCTGCCTCTGGACTATAAGACGCAGGTAGAATCATAGAATCATAGAATCATAGAATGGTAGAGTTGGAAGGGACCTCCTGGGTCATCTGGTCCAACCCCCTGCTCAAAGCAGGATTCACTAAATCATCTCAGACAGATGTCTGTCCATCCTCTGTTTGAAGACGTCCATTGAAGGGGAACTCACCACCTCTCGTGGCAGCCTGTTCCACTCATTAATCACCCTAACTGTCAAAAAGTTTTTTCTAATATCTAATCTGTGTCTCCTCCCATTTAGTTTCATCCCATTGCTTCTAGTCTTTCCTTGTGCAAATGAGAATAAAGATGATCCTTCTACAATGTGACAGCCCTTGACATATTTGTAGACAGCTATTAAGTCTCCTCTCAGTCTTCTTTTTTGCAAGCTAAACATTCCCAAATCCTGCAACCGTTCCTCATAGGACATGGTTTGCAGACCAGTCACCATTCTGGTCGCTCTTCTCTGAACTTGCTCCAGTTTGTCTATGTCTTTTTTAAAATGTGGTGCCCAAAACTGTACACAGTATTCCAGATGAGGTCTGACCAAAGAGGAGTAAAGACCAATAATGACTTCACGTGATCTAGACTGTATGCTTCTGTTAATACATCCCAGAATTGTATTTGCCTTTTTTGCTGCTGCATCACACTGTTGACTCATGTTCAGTCTATGATCTATTAGTATACCTAAGTCTTTTTCACATGTACTGTTGCTTAGCTCTATTCCTCCCATTCTGTATATGCTTTTTTCATTTTTATTGCCCAGATGTAGTACTTTGCATTTTTCCCTGTTAAAAACCATTCTGTTGGTTGCTGCCCACTGCTCCAGTTTATTTAGGTCTTTTTGAATCCTCTCTCTCTCTTCTCTAGTATTAGCTATCCCTCCTAGCTTTGTGTCATCAGCAAATTTAATCAGTTTACCCTCAATTCCTTCATCTAAATCATTGATAAAGATGTTGAACAATACAGGTCCCAGGACGGAGCCCTGTGGTACCCCACTTGAGACATTCATCCAGCTGGATGTGAAGCCATTTACAATCACCCTTTGAGTACGATCACTAAGCCAGTTATGAATCCACCTAACAGTTGCCTGGTCCATTGCATACTTGGTCATTTTTTCAATAAGGATGGTGTGAGATACTTTGTCAAATGCTTTGCTGAAGTCAAGATATACTATATCTACAGCATTTCCCTGATCCACCCAGTCAGTTATTCTGTCATAGAAGGAAATTAAGTTAGTCTGACATGACTTGTTAGTTATAAACCCATGCTGACTCTGGTTAATCACTTCATTCTTATCCAGGTACTTACATACATGTTGTTTAATAATTTGTTCAAAGATCTTTCCTGGTATAGAAGTCAGACTCACCGGCCTATAGTTCCCTGGGTCCACCTTCTTCCCCTTTTTGAAGATAGGAACAACATTTGCTCTTCTCCAGTCTTCTGGGACTTCTCCTGTTCTCCAAGAATTTTCAAAGATTATGGAGAGTGGTTCTAAAATTTCTTCTACGATCTCCTTCAGTACTCTGGGGTGTAATTCATCTGGACCTGGAGACTTGAACTCATTTATGTTAGCTAAATATTCCCTCACAATCTTTCTGTTTACAGATAACTTGGATTCTTCTATTCCTTTAAAAGGACAGTGAAGATCAGTTGATGTTACATTTTCTTTCTGAGAGAAAACAGATGCAAAATAGGAATTAAAAAGTTTGGCCTTCTCAACATCCTCTCTTACCATTTCTCCATTTTCATCCTGTAAAAATCCTATAGCATCTTTGACTTTTCTTTTACTTTTGACATACCCCCAAAATCCTTTTTTATTGCTTTTGACATCTCTTGCAAGCCTTAATTCATTGTCAGCTTTAGCTAACCTGATACATGCCCTACAGGATCTGCAGACTGCATTATAATCTTCTTTAGATATGCCTCCCTCTTTCCATTTAATAAACATTTCTTTCTTTCTTTTTAGCATGTGTTTAAGTTCTGTGTTCATCCATCCTGGTTTCCTTAAATGCTTCCCATTCTTCCTACTTTTCGGGATTGTTAACGATTGTGCTTTGAGAATCTCATTTTTAAAAATTTCCCATCCTTCCTGGACATTTTTGTCCTTAAGGACATCCAGCCATTGGATCCCTCCTATTCTCTTTCTGAGTCTCTTAAAATCTGCCTTTCTAAAATCTAACCTTGAAGTTTGAGTCTTCACATGTCTTCCTCCTCTAGTTATCCAAAATTCTATAATAGCATGATCGCTGCCTCCTAGGGTCCCAGCGACTTTTACCTCCTCAACCATTTCCTCCTTGTTTATAAGGATTAGATCCAAAGTAGCAGATCCCCTTGTTTTCTCCCCTACCTTTTGGAAGATAAGTTGTCAGCAAGAGAGGATAAGAATTTGCTTGACCTGTTAGTTTTACTTGAGAGAGATTCCCAACAAATGTCTGGATAGTTGAAATCTCCCATGACCACTACGTCATATTTTTTTGAGAACTTGGTCATTTGATACATAAAGAGTTCATCCATATCTTCAGCTTGCCCAGGTGGCCTGTAGTAAATGCCTACAATGGTGTCCTTTCCGTTGTTCTCTCCTTGTATTCTTACCCAAACACTTTCCACCACAGAACTCCCAGTCTCTGAAGCTTCAATCTCTGTGCAGATATACGCTTTTCTAACATACAATGCGACACCTCCTCCTCGTTTATCAAGTCTGTTTCTTGCAAATAAGTTGTATCCTTTTAGCCTTTTATTCCAATCATGTGTATCGTCCCACCAAGTTTCAGTGATTCCAATGACATCATATTTCTTTTCCTGCGTTAGTAGTTCTAATTCTCCTTGTTTGTTGCCCATGCTTTGTGCATTTGTATAAAAACATTTTAGTTTGTGATTGGTTTCTCTTCCTCCCATATTTTTATTATTTAAATTGTTTTGTCTTTGTTCTTCCTTTCCACTTCCAGTAGCAGAGATCTCAATAGTATTTGTCAGCTGTATGGCTTTTTCTGGCCTTTTGCTTCCCTTCCCACATTGTTCTAGTTTAAAGCTCTCCTGATGAGTGCAGCAAGGCAATTTCCAAATACATGTTTTCCAGTCTTCGTAAGGTGCACCCCATCTCTAGCAAGTAGTCCATCGTATAGGTAATTCATTCCGTGATCCAGAAATCCAAATCCTTGTTGACGGCACCATCGACGTAGCCAGTTGTTCACCTGTAGAATCTTATTCCACCTCATTGTTCCATGGCCATCCACTGGGAGGATGGATGAGAAGACCACCTGCGCTCCCAATTCTTTCACTTTCTTGCCCAAGTCTTCAAAGTCACTGCAGATGGTTTCCAGGTCCTTTCTTGCGGTATCATTTGTCCCCACATGTATTAGCAGGAATGGGTAATGATCTGTAGGTCTGAAGAGTCTTGATATCCTGTCAGACACATCTTTAATTTTTGCTCCTGGAAGACAGCACATTTCTCTTGAGGTTATGTCTGGTCTGCAGATAGCAGCCTCTGTTCCTCTTAACAGGGAACCCCCCATGACCACCACTCTCCGTTTTTTCTTCACAACATTCTTCTTTCTCCATCCAGGAGGATTCTGAGGGCTTACAAGGTTATTCATTGCTGGCAAAGTCTTATCTTGCTGTATTTCTTCATGGTTCTCCTGTGAGAGAGCCTGGTACTGGTTCCTGAGCAGTATAGGTGCTGACTGCCTCTCTATCCTCCTGCTTCTCTGGGTTACATGCTTCCATTCCTCTGTTTCCTCAGGTGCAGTTCGAATTTCTTCTCTTTCTGAATCATGAAGAGATAATTCTGCTCTGTCTAAGAACTCTTCACCTTCCTTAATGATTTTCAAGGTAGTTAACCTCTCTTCTAGATTTCGCAACTTTTCCTCCAACAGGGACACAAGCTTGCATTTCTGGCATGTGAAGTTTGGCTTTTCCACTGGCAAGTCTGTGAACATGTAGCAGGATATGCAGCTCACCAAATGGCTCCTGGACTCTTCCATGTTCTTACTGTTAATGTTCTGAAAACAGTGAAAAAAGCTTAAAAAAAAAGCTTCAAAATGCGCGCGCCGGTAGGTGCGCGGTTTACCGATGTCCTCTTTTCAGCTCCAGCAGCCAAAATCCAGTGTTCTTTGAGCTCACGGAGACTCTTCACTTACCCCAAAATGCAGTGGGAATATGCAAATTATCTCCTCAGGACTCCTCCCCAGGTACTTTTTAGAATGGTTTTCTCCCGCTAAAAAGTGCATCTTATAGTCCAAAAAATAAGGTAATTACTAGTGTTGAGCAAACATGCTCGACACTGCTCGGTACTCGCCCGAGCATCACGCTACTCGGGATGTTCGGCGAGCACCGAGCATTTCCGGGTTACTCGGGCGGGAGCTCGGGTCTCCGCCCTGCATGTTTGGCGCTCTTTACAGAGCCAATGAACATGCAGGGATTGCCAGCCAGTCACTGTAATGCCGCAGCCATGTTGGTTGTGGGCATTACATTGATTGGCTGGCCGCACAGCGTCACCTCGAGTATTTAAAACCGGGCGCCGCCATCTTGGACACAGACGGCTGGGATCAGACAGATCAAACAAACAGTCCTTCTCAGGACTAATATCCATCCCAGATATCAGACAGGCAGGCTGTACAGGAGACGCAGTGCATTACAGTCCTGTGTGCTCCTGTTGCTATTTTTCCAGGTCTCGGGGGCCAGGAAAAATCCTTTTTTTTCCATCTAAATCCTTTTTTTTTTTTTCCTCCTTCACACTGTACAAATACCCATCTTATTAGCCTTTTGGTGTGTCCCCCCCCCCCCCCCAAAAAAAAAAAAGTGTGTCCGTGACAGTTCAGACACAAATATATATTTTTAAAAGAGTCTGGTGTAAGCCAGAGAAATAGAAGTGTGGTTTTGCAGTTCGACGGTTCAAACCTCTGTATTATCCACTTTTGGGCCATTTTACCTAAAAAAAAAACAGTTTGAGTGTGTCGCTCACTGTTCAGCGGCAAATATATCTATTTAAAAAAGTCTGGTATACACCAGTAAATTATGACTGTGGTTTTGCCGTTCCACGGTGAAAATTCTCTGTTATCCTGCTTTTGGCATTTTTTGCCGTAAAGAAAAACAGTAATAGTGTCTCCTGATTGTTCAGACACAAATATATCTGTTGAAAATAGTCTGGTGTAGGCCCGAGAAATAGAACTGTGGTTTTGCAGTTCCACGGGTCAAATCTCTGTATTATCCTGCTTTTGGCATTTTTTGCCATAAAGAAAAACAGTAATAGTGTCTCCTGATTGTTCAGACACAAATATATCTGTTTAAAAGAGTCTGGTATACACCAGTAAATTATAACTGTGGTTTTGCCGTCCCACGGTAAAAAAATCTCTATTATCCAGCTTTTGGTATTTTTTCCGTAAAGAAAAACAGTAATAGTGTCTCCTGATTGTTCAGACACCAATATATCTGTTTAAAAGAGTCTGGTATACACCAGTAAATTATAACTGTGGTTTTGCCGTTCCACGGTGAAAAATCTCTATTATCCTGCTTTTGGCATTTTTTGCCGTAAAGAAAAACAGTAATAGTGTCTCCTGATTGTTCAGACACAAATATATCTGTTGAAAATAGTCTGGTGTAGGCCCGAGAAATAGAACTGTGGTTTTGCAGTTCCACGGGTCAAATCTCTGTATTATCCTGCTTTTGGCATTTTTTGCCATAAAGAAAAACAGTAATAGTGTCTCCTGATTGTTCAGACACAAATATATCTGTTTAAAAGAGTCTGGTATACACCAGTAAATTATAACTGTGGTTTTGCCGTCCCACGGTAAAAAATCTCTATTATCCAGCTTTTGGTATTTTTTCCGTAAAGAAAAACAGTAATAGTGTCTCCTGATTGTTCAGACACCAATATATCTGTTTAAAAGAGTCTGGTATACACCAGTAAATTATAACTGTGGTTTTGCCGTTCCACGGTGAAAAATCTCTATTATCCTGCTTTTGGCATTTTTTGCCGTAAAGAAAAACAGTAATAGTGTCTCCTGATTGTTCAGACACAAATATATCTGTTGAAAATAGTCTGGTGTAGGCCCGAGAAATAGAACTGTGGTTTTGCAGTTCCACGGGTCAAATCTCTGTATTATCCTGCTTTTGGCATTTTTTGCCATAAAGAAAAACAGTAATAGTGTCTCCTGATTGTTCAGACACAAATATATCTGTTTAAAAGAGTCTGGTATACACCAGTAAATTATAACTGTGGTTTTGCCGTCCCACAGTAAAAAATCTCTATTATCCAGCTTTTGGTATTTTTTCCGTAAAAAAAAAATTTAATAGTGTCTCCCTGATTGTTCAGACACAAATATATTTGTTGAAAATAGTCTGGTGTAGGCCAGAGAAATAGAAGTGTGGTTTTGCAGTTCCACAGTTCAAACCTCTATATTATCCACTTTTGGGCCATTTTTACCTAAAAAAAACAGTTTGAGTGTGTCGCTCACTGTTCAGCCGCAAATATATCTATTTAAAATTGTCTGGTATACCCCAGTAAACAATAACTGTGGTTTTGCCATTTCACAGTAAAAAATCTCTATTATTCAGCTTTTGGTATTTTTTCCGTAAAGAAAAACAGTAATAGTTTCTCCCTGATTGTTCAGATTGTTTAAAAGAGTCGGGTGTAGGCCCGAGAAATAGAACTGTGGTTTTCCTCTTCCACGGTTCTAATCTACTTTTTATTACTCTTTTTCCATTGATAGTGCGAGTGTAAGCTATTTTACTTCATTTACAATGGGCAAGACGCCTGGCAAGGGACGTGGAAGTGGACGTTCTGGTGATGGTTCGTGCAGAGGACGGGGCCGTGGACAAGGTGAAAATGTGCCACAACCAACAGCCACATCTTCTCGCTCCCACTTCTTGACCGAATTACTAGGGAAGCACAGAACAACACCAGTATTGCGAACTGATCAGTGTGAACAGGTTATTAATTGGATAGCAGATAATATTTCCAGTTACCTGGGCACCACCACCTCCGGTCTGTCTTCCACACGGTCAAATCTTAGTAACCGTGAGTCTCGACCACATACTCCTCCTCACCCTGATGCTGCTTTCTCCCACCATGCCGAGTGTCGTCAGACAGCAACTGATCCCACAGTTGGACACTCTGAAGAGCTGTTCACTGGTCCATTTCCAGATTTGGGCCCCTCGCCTGCTCCGCTTGAAGTGGTGGAAGAGGAGATCCCATGGTAAAATATTTGAACAGCCACGGCCACAGGAAGGCGACGCTGGCAATTTGTCACAAGAGGCCAGCAGCACATAGGGGGAGGGAGGCAGAGTACCCGAACACACTACCCGGATAATACCGCCATACAGTGCTAAATAACACACCGCTCAGATAATACCGCCATACAGAGCTAAATAACACACCGCCCAGATAATACCGCCATAGAGTGCTAAATAACACACCACCCGGATAATACCGCCATACAGAGCTAAATAACATACCGCCCAGATAATACCGCCATACAGAGCTAAATAACACACCAACCAGATAATACCGCCATACAGTGCTAAATAACACACCGCCCAGATATTACCGCCATACAGAGCTAAATAACACACTGCCTGGATAACACTGGCATACAGAGCTAAATAACACACCGCCCGGATAATACCGCCATACAGAGCTAAATAACACACCGCTCGGATAATAACGCCATACAGAGCTAAATAACCAACCACCCAGATAATAACGCCATACAATGCTAAATAACACACCGCCTGGATAATACCGCCATACAGTGCTAAATAACACACCGCCTGGATAATACCGCCATACAGAGCTAAATAACACACTGCCCGGATAATACCGCCATACAGTGCTAAATAACACACTGCCCAGATAATACCGCCATACAGAGCTAAATAACACACCGCCCAGATAATACCTCCATACAGTGCTAAATAACACACTGCCCAGATAATACCACCATACAGAGCTAAATAACACACCGCCCAGATAATACCGCCATACAGAGCTAAATAAGTTGAGCCGCGCGTGTGCGAGATGTACGGATCGGATCCGCGCGTGTACGAGGTGTACGGAGCGGAGCCGCATATGTACGAGGTGTACGGAGCCGAGCCGCGCGTTTATGGAGCAGAGCCGCGGGTGTATGAGGTATTTTTGTTTTTGGTTATTTATTTTACCTTATACACAAGTCTTTACCCTGGAAAGGATGTGTTCAGTCACAGGAAAACAGTTTCAGTTTCGTTTTTGAACGTTTTATTGTGAGCCCGTAAAAGTGGCTTAATACCTCTGACCACGTTGTTGACAGCAGTGACCTGGGGGTCAGAAATTCTTCCTGGGGCGATCCCCATGCTGTCCCCATGTCATTTGAGCACAGTCACTATCGTTTTGGGCACTTGTTAGGCTTTTAAATGACTGCCGGGGGAGCCGCCGCAAAAATGCTTGGGTCTCCCATAGACTAACATTGGGCTCGTTGCTCGGGTCGAGCACCCGAGTATCATGGCATGCTCGGCCCGAGCTTCGAGCACCCCAGCATTTTAGTGCTCGCTCAACACTAGTGGTAATACTTCAAGTACCTTTTATTAACGCAAGTTAGTACCGAACCTTTTCTCAAAACTGAACTACATAAAGCTACTGTATACAAAGAGAAAAAAGTCACAGCCCCAAAAGACTAATGAATTGGGGCTGGACCTACATACGTAGGCTCTCAATAACTAAAACAACTTTGATAGCATTAGGGCAACTCGTTTTAAAAGCAAGACGTTTTTTCCCTCAGACTGAAAAGCATCAAAGGCAAAAGAAAATATCACATCAGCTCACTCTGTCCAAGTATCATTCAATCTAATAAGGGTGTGGTGAACGGACAAAGACCACGGGCCGGCTCCCAGGTGGAAATGATCAGGTAGAAGGCAGAAAAACTTGATGCAACCACAACGGAAAAGACTATAAAAACATTAAAACGTTATTTACTAGTAACTATTAAAATATCAAAAGGGAAAAATAAAAATGAACACACTAGGGGGTTGTACAAAATTATCAACTTGAAAATGACCCTGCTATATTTGGGCAAACATTTAATTAACCCCCCCCCAATGCGATGGCTAAAACAGATTCTCTGTGGCGAGGTGTGATGTTAGGTGGTATGGATGATGTTTCTACTCGTAACTAGAGATGAGCGTTGTTCTACTCGAACTGTTCGCCAATCTCAAATTCGAGCTGTTTTGGGCGGTGTTCGAGCCGTTCGGCGAACACGAACAATTTGAGAAAAATTCGGCTGTTCGAGGTTATGTTCGATAACTGTTCGTGCACCAAAATCATAACTGGATTTTTTCTCAGTAATGATGAAAATTAATGTTAATACGCAGTTTGAGTGTACAGCGGGGTGGGGGGAGGGGCAGGGGATGGATCTCTGCAGGAATAATGAAGATCTCCATTTTTTTTCTCTTTCCCGCATTTACAGTGGGGAGGTGCAATCTGTCAGCCTATCAGCAGCGCACACACGGAGCGAAGTGCTTTTTTTCACACAAGCAAGGGCATGTGTCATTGGCAGTGTATGTCACATGTCCTTGCCCTATAAGACCAAGCCATTTTCCCCGTCGCCACCATTTTCTCACTGCTGCAGCTGCGTGTTAGACGGCACCGCTGTTGCTGTGTGCGCTATACCTTGTTAATTTCAAGCCAATTTTCGCACAAATCTACAGATAGCTTGGGAGTAGGGAATAGTTGTGATTGCAGTCCTTTTAAGGACTAGGTTACAGCATTTCCTACGACTTTTATCAGGCAGGTCTGTGCCCTTAAATAGATAGGTTGTGGGAGTAAAGACTAATTGTAATTGCAGTCCTTTTCAGGACTAGGTTACATCAGTTCCTATCAGTTTTTGCCAGGCAGGTCTGTGCCAGTGCTGTGCAAGTTTTTTCACAGCATTTGGCTGAATCTAGCAAAGCTAATCCTTTTTGGCCTATTGCAGAGTGTGTTAGTCAGTGGAGTAGCGTATCTGTGTTGCAAGATATACCACCTGTGTATAGAATACCAATTTTTTTACTGCACCTAGTGAAGTAAAATCTTTTGGGCATAGCATCATTCTATTAGTCCATCTATACTGACCTCCATCAGGTTGCAAATTGAATATAATTTTTTTCTGCATCTAGCTCTGAAAAAATATTGGGCTTCTAGCTGTGTGTGGGACTTGTTCTATTAATCCATCTATACAGACCTCCATCAGGTTGCAAACTGAATATAATTTTTTTCTGCATCTACCTCTGAAAAAATATTTGGGCTTCTAGCTGTGTGTGGGACTTTCTCTATTAGTCCATCTATACTGACCTCCATCAGGTTGCAAATTGAATATATTTTTTTTCTGCATCTAGTTCTGAAAAAATATTTGGCCTTCTAGCAGTGTGTGGGACTTTCTCTATTAGTCCATCTATACTGACCTCCATCAGGTTGCAAATTAAAAATAATTTTTATCTGCATCTACCTCTGAAAAAATATTTGGGCTTCTAGCTGTGTGTGGGACTTGTTCTATTAGTCCATCTATACTGACCTCCATCACGCTGCAAATTAAAAATAATTTTTTGTCTGCATCTAGCTCTGAAAAAATATTTGGCCTTCTAGCAGTGTGTGGGACTTTCTCTATTAGTCCATCTATACTGACCTCCATCAGGTTGCAAATTAAAAATAATTTTTATCTGCATCTAGCTCTGAAAAAATATTTGGGCTTCTAGCTGTGTGTGGGACTTGTTCTATTACTCCATCTATACTGACCTCCATCAGGTTGCAAATTGAATATAATTTTTTTCTGCATCTAGCTCTGAAAAAATATTGGGCTTCTAGCTGTGTGTGTGACTTGTTCTATTAATCCATCTATACAGACCTCCATCAGGTTGCAAACTGAATATAATTTTTTTCTGCATCTACCTCTGAAAAAATATTTGGGCTTCTAACTGTGTGTGGGACTTGTTCTATTACTCCATCTATACTGACCTCCATCAGGTTGCAAATTGAATATAATTTTTTTCTGCATCTAGCTCTGAAAAAATATTGGGCTTCTAGCTGTGTGTGGGACTTGTTCTATTAATCCATCTATACAGACCTCCATCAGGTTGCAAACTGAATATAATTTTTTTCTGCATCTAGCTCTGAAAAAAAATTGGGCTTCTAGCTGTGTGTGGGACTTGTTCTATTAATCCATCTATACAGACCTCCATCAGGTTGCAAACTGAATATAATTTTTTTCTGCATCTAGCTCTGAAAAAATATTTGGGCTTCTAGCAGTGTGTGGGACTTTCTCTATTAGTCCATCTATACTGACCTCCATCAGGTTTCAAATTAAAAATTATTTTTATCTGCATCTACCTCTGAAAAAATATTTGGCCTTCTAGCAGTGTGTGGGACTTGTTCTATTAGTCCACCTATACTGACCTCCATCAGGTTGCAAATTCAAAATAATTTTTTGTCTGCATCTAGCTCTGAAAAAATATTTGGCCTTCTAGCAGTGTGTGGGACTTTCTCTATTAGTCCATCTATACTGACCTCCATCAGGTTGCAAACTGAATATATTTTTTTCTGCATCTACCTCTGAAAAAATATTTGGGCTTCTAGCTGTGTGTGGGACTTGTTCTATTAGTCCATCTATACTGACCTCCATCAGGTTGCAAATTGAATATAATTTTTTTCTGCATCTAGCTCTGAAAAAATATTGGGCTTCTAGCTGTGTGTGGGACTTGTTCTATTAATCCATCTATACAGACCTCCATCAGGTTGCAAACTGAATATAATTTTTTTCTGCATCTAGCTCTGAAAAAAAATTGGGCTTCTAGCTGTGTGTGGGACTTGTTCTATTAATCCATCTATACAGACCTCCATCAGGTTGCAAACTGAATATAATTTTTTTCTGCATCTAGCTCTGAAAAAATATTTGGGCTTCTAGCAGTGTGTGGGACTTTCTCTATTAGTCCATCTATACTGACCTCCATCAGGTTTCAAATTAAAAATTATTTTTATCTGCATCTACCTCTGAAAAAATATTTGGCCTTCTAGCAGTGTGTGGGACTTGTTCTATTAGTCCACCTATACTGACCTCCATCAGGTTGCAAATTCAAAATAATTTTTTGTCTGCATCTAGCTCTGAAAAAATATTTGGCCTTCTAGCAGTGTGTGGGACTTTCTCTATTAGTCCATCTATACTGACCTCCATCAGGTTGCAAACTGAATATATTTTTTTCTGCTTCTACCTCTGAAAAAATATTTGGGCTTCTAGCTGTGTGTGGGACTTGTTCTATTAGTCCATCTATACTGACCTCCATCAGGTTGCAAATTGAATATAATTTTTTTCTGCATCTAACCCAGCCAATAGTTTTGGCCTAATACCACAGTTTGGCCACTCAGCTCTGCTCGGTTCCCATCCATTGTTTTTTTGTGCAAACAACTCCAGAGTTGTGAATTAGTTAACCACCAAAATGAGTGGAAAAAGGCCTGCTGCTGGTGGAAAGGGGAATAGGCATGTTGGGAAGGGGAAAAAAGGTTGTGTCCGTGGGGTAGGTGTTAAAGCAACAGTAACATCTGCAGAAGAAAGACCATCTTCCAGCCAAACTAAAATGTCTACTTCTTTTAGCGGACAATGTGATAAGATCCCTTTCTTACGGCCACGCCAATCGCTACAAATTCCAGATGAGGCACAAAAACAGCAGGTGCTTCAACGGATATCAAGTGCTCCTTTAAGTGGGCTCTCCTCCACATCAACTTCAACATCACAAATACTCCAGTCCTCAAAGGTGTCACCCCAATCGCACTTGCTTCCTCACAGCTCCCAAATCTCCAGCTGCCCGTCTGAGTATGAGGTAGAACAGATGGTTGAGTCTGCAGAGCTGTTTACTCATACTATAGCCTGGAAATCAGAGGTCGACTCCAGCGCTTCTGTGAATCCAGACGAGGAAATGATCTGCACTGATGCCCAGAATCTTTATGAGTCGGATCCAGGACCAGACGCTGAAGGTTCTGACCATAATGTAGACCCTCATTCCCAAACTGTAACTCCTGTTGGTGGAGACAATGAGGAAGACGATGATGAGACTCAAATACCTGATTGGAGCGACAACTTTAGTTTTTTGTCAGGGCAGGAACAGGTTGGCTCTGAGGACGACGGGTGTGATAACGCACAGGGTGATTGTGATGAACCTGTAGCCGCCATCTTGGTAATGATAAATCATATTCAGGGATGGCCACACTTCAGCAGCCCCCACCCTTGGGACCTTCTGTTAAAACGTCAACTAGATAGTTTCCCCCCATCCAGGCTCCTGTAAGATAAGAAGCCTACTTAACACTTGAATGCTAGGAGCTTCAAAGACTTCGAGAGGAAACACAGCCAGCAGGGGGGGTGCTTCGTCTATCTGTACCTGACCATTTGTCCCATAGGACTAGTTTCTTTGTCTGTCACAAGCATGGAGGCATAAGATATAGAAACATGAATAGTACACGCATGTTGCGTGGGATGGGCCAATAAAAAAATATCACGGCGTCCCGGAGCCATTGCGCACACAAGCCTCCGCGGTAGACGTTTGTACGTGCTCTGGAAGCCAAGATATAGCGCGGAGCCATTCCTGAGGACCGTATGGTATCATAATTGATATCAAAAGGTCGGTTACGGCGGCCCGAATCCATGGGAACCCCTGGGGGTATCATGAGACCATCCCAGAAGAAGTTATTGGGTTCCATAGAATTTGGGCTTCTGATCGAAGTTAGACCTGAGGGTGGAGACTGAGCCAGCTGACCTCACCAGCAGTGGGCGGGACGGGGCAGGTAAGATAGCAGGACAGACAAGAGACAAGTCAGTCTTGACCCAAGAGTGGGGTGCTGAACATCTGAGCACCAGCTGAGGCCACCAAGGGGAGGAGCAGTTTGACCATGCGGTGGTAGGCCTCAGCCTGTAACAAAGAACCGTGCCTGCGACCGCAGAATCCTCTCCCTGCGTCACAAGAAAATCAAGAAACCGGTAACTGATATGCTGTGGTGATTCTGTGTGTTGTATTCCATTGTTGTATAGTTTAGCCTGACCTTATACCTGTGTATATTTAGTTGTATATCGTGTATCTAGTGTATTATTATAATCAATTACCTCAAGTAATTGTGGGCCTGCCTTTTATTCTGCATAACGAACGCACGTCCGTGTGAGCTCGGCTCAAGCCAAAACGCTACCCAGGGTTGGTTCCTGACCCGATATAGGCCCATTCACGGACTGGGCGTATATCTAAAATAGGGACTGGTGGCAGCATACCAACTGGGGATTGGGGAAGGCTGGTAGTGACGGTCGGAGGTTCAGATATATATATTCCTGGCGCGGCCAAGGAAGATATATATACCGCCCTCACTACAGAGGGCCCCGATACCCAGTAGGTTACAGGACAGTCTCCCTGGCGACCGCTTATCCTAGGTGCAGTTCCTTGACTGACCTGAGGCTAAGAGGGCGCTAGCGAGTTGTGCTGTGTAGTGACGTTACGGTTTAGTGACGTTGAAGGGATAACACACTACCGTGTTCCCTGCGCTGGTTGCAGCTACCTGGCACTACTTTCTCTAGGTGCAGTACCTTGACTGACCTGAGAGGTAAGGGGGCGCCAGAGAGCTGCACCCACCGGCCGGCTTTCATCACAGTGATGATGATGAGGTTGGAGATCCCACTTACTGTCAACCCACAGTCAGCCAAGAGATGAGGTCAGCAGAGGAGGTGGAGGAAGATGCTAGTGACGACGAGGTCAGGTTGCGCCTTCCTGGACAGAGACGTAGTACTGGAAGCACGTCAACAACTGCATCCTCAAACACAACTCTGCCTCTCACCACAAGTCGTGGTGGCTCTTCAGGTCGCATGGGTGCTAAGCCTTGCATAGCCTGGGCATTTTTTCAGATCGATAAAGATGACCCAACTCGTGTTATCTGTAACATTTGTCAGCAAAAGCTAAGTAGAGGCCAAAAAATACATAGTTTGAGTACTTCATGCATGAACCGGCACATGGACATGAAGCATAAGTTGCAGTGGGAAGCTCAGTGTGCTACAATGCGGCCTAGCCGGCCGGGCCAACCACCGTCTGCCATATCTTGTGCATCCGCGGCCTCTTCATCCTCTGTGACTGGGGGGACAGCAGTCACACCTGTTTTGGGGCGCAGACCTGCCACCTCTTTACCCGCAACAGCCAGCGTGATTGGCAGGTCATCATTTTCTTTGGAGGTGGTAACACCAGCTGGTGTTGAGCGCTGTCCGACATCGATAGCACCACCTTTGGATCAAGGCAACCTAACATGTCCGCCTGCATCTTCCTCACAGACCGGCAGTTTGCCAGGGACACCCTTATCAACCCCGTCTAAGCACAATAGCCAGCCCTCGGTCCCTCAGATGTGGACAAGTAAAAGACCATTTCCTCCTAGCCATGAGAAAGCTAAGAGGTTGAATTTCACCATCTGCAAGCTCTTGGCTACAGAAATGCTGCCTTTCTGCCTGGTGGACACAGAGGATTTTCGAGACCTTATGTCCGTCACAGTGCCCCAGTACCAGATGCCCAGTCGGCACTACTTCTCAAAGAAAGGTGTGCCTGCGCTCCACCAGCATGTCGCACACAACATCACCGCTTCTTTGAGAAACTCTGTGTGTGACAGGGTGCATTTCACCACAGACACTTGGACGAGTAGGCATGGACAGGGGCGTTACATGTCGCTGACTGGGCACTGGGTAACTATGGTGACAGCAGGACAAGGGGCTGCTGTCCAAGTCTTGCCGTCCCCACGAGTTGTGCGTCAATCCTCTTTATGTCAAAGTTCCTCCACTGCTTCTGCCTCCTCAACCTCCTCTCGGTCTTCCACCTGCACCCAAAGCCTGTCTGGTCATGCCACAAGCTTTCTAACTGCGCAGAAGGGATCCTGCACACCTCCTTACTATGCTGGCAGTAGGGCTCAACGTCATCAGGCGGTTTTTACTTTGAAATGTCTGGGAAATGTGAGTCACACAGCTGAGGAGTTGTGGTCAGCTCTGGAGAACCAATTTCATGAATGGTTGTCTCCACTGGACCTGAAACCAGGGAAGGCCGTGTGCGACAATGCTGCAAACCTGGGTGCGGCCCTTCGCCGGGGCAATGTCACACACGTGCCTTGTATGGCTCACGTGTTGAACCTGGTTGTCCAGCAATTTTTAGCCCACTATCCCAGACTAGATGGCCTTCTGCAGAGGGCACGGTCGCTGTGTGCTCACTTCCGCCGTTCGCATCCCGCAGCTCAGCGACTTACATCTCTACAGAAGTCGTTGGGCCTGCCACTTCACTGGCTAAAATGCGATGTGCCTACCCGGTGAAATTCAACTCTGCACATGTTGCAGCGACTGTGGCAGCACCGACAAGCCCTGGTGCAATACGTTCTGACGTATAGCCTGGGCCAACGAGATCCAGACGTGGGGCAAATCACGCTGGAGGAGTGGTCTCAGATCAGGGACCTATGCACCCTTCTGCACAGTTTTGAAATGGCGACGAAGATGTTTAGTGCTGACGATGCCATTATCAGCATGACTATTCCGGTGATTTACATGCTGGAGCATATGTTAAACAGAATTCGGAGTCAGGTGGTGGCACAAGAGGAGGTGGAGGAAGTAGAGGAGGAGGAGTTGTATGCGGAAGGGCTAACATCTGCAAGGTCCAGACGGTCGGCAGCACCAAGGCGGCAGGCATGTGAGGGTGGGGGAGATGGTTTTACCAGGGCGCATGGTAGCAGCCAAACTAGTGAGGAAGGTGCAGGAGCCCAGGAAGAAGTGGAGGACGAACTGATGGAAGACTCATCAGATGAGGGAGACCTTGATCACATTTCTGTTGTGCGAGGTTGGGGGGAGAGGACAGAGGAAGGAAGCATGATTGTTACCTCGCCACCAACACAACAGGGACTTGGTGCTCCTGGATGCGCAACACACATGAGTGCCTTCTTGCTGCACTACCTGCAACATGACCCTCGAATTGTGAGAATTAGAAATAATCCTGACTACTGGGTTGCCACACTGTTAGATCCCCGGTACAAAAGTAAATTTGCAGAAATTATTCCTGCCATAGAAAGGGATGCACGCATGCAGGAGTATCAGCAGAGACTGTTGCAGAATCTTACATGTGCTTTTCCACAAAACACCAGTGGTGCACGTAGTGAATCTCACAGTTCCAACTTGCCAACCGTGGGACCGTCAAGTGTTCAGCACTCAAACCATAACAGAACCACAGTATCTGCTGGTAACATCAATTTTGCGCAATCATTTCACCACTTTTTTAGCCCATCCTTTGCAAGGCCACAGGAGACAAGAAGTCTGACACATAGTCAACGCCTAGAGACGATGGTACAGGAGTATCTCCAAGTAAACATTGAAGCCATGACTGTGTCACTGGACCCTTGCTCTTTTTGGGCTTCCAATCTGGATAAATGGCCGGAGCTAGCCACTTACGCCTTGGAGATCTTGTCATGCCCCGCAGCCAGCGTTCTGTCTGAACGAGTGTTCAGCGCTGCTGGTGGTGTGCTGACAGATAAGCGCACGCGGCTCTCCACTGATAATGTAGACAGACTCACGTTCATAAAGATGAACAAATCATGGATCCGAAACGACTTTTCTACCCCTGTGTCATCCTGGGGAGAGTAAAAGATGGATGATTGGTTAAAATCACCCTACCAACCGTTTTAAGCTTTCAAATTACTAATCATGTTTATCTGTATCTTGGCTGGAAAATAATTTGGGCTTTGTAGCAGTGTGCAGCACTGATTCTATTAGGCCATCTATAATAAGCTCCACCAGATTTAAAATTACTAATCATGTTTATCTGTATCTTGGCTGGAAAATAATTTGGGCTTTGTAGCAGTGCGCAGCACTGATCCTATTAGGCCATCTATACTAAGCTCCACCAGATTTAAAATTAATAATAATTTTTAGCTGCATCTAGCCCGGAAAATAATTTTGGGGCTCCGAGATGCGCAAGACACATAAGTGCCTTCTTGCTGCACTACCTGCAACATGACCCTCATATTGTCAGAATTCGAAGTAATCATGACTACTGGGTTGCCACACTCTTAGATCCCCCAAACTTTTCGATCAACCTTTTCATTTTAATAAAGACCAAAAAAATGGTCATTTTTGAAATTATAAGCATTAACAGGTTATTAGAAACTGAAATCAAACAGTTTTCAACTCAAAACTTTATTCTAGGTGATGTTACATTTTCACATAGGACCCCTTGTTCGAAAGGAGCTTCTGAACTCTCTCGTCCATTGAATTTGTCAGGTTTTGGATGGTTTCTGCTTCAATTGTTTTGCATGAGGACAGAATACCCTCCCAGAGCTGTTGCTTAGATGTGAACTGCCTCCCGCCATCATAGACACTCCTTTTGATGATGCTCCAGAGGTTCTGAATGGGGTAGAGGTCAGGGGAGCATGGGGGTCACACCATAAGTTTGTCCCCTTTTATGCCCATATCAGCCAGAGATGCAGATGTTTTATGTGCAGCATGAGATGGTGTATTATCATGCAAAAAAATGATCTTGCTGTGAAATACACGGTTCTTCTTCTTGAACCATGGCAGGAAGTGCTGTTTGAGAAAATCCACATACATTATGGAGTTCATCTTTAGCGCCTTCAGGGATCCTAAAGGGGCCGACAATCTCTCTCCCCATGATTCCAGCCCAAAACATTACTCCACCTCCTCCTTGTTGGCGCTGTAGCCGTGTTTGCGTGGGGTGTCCATCAACCAGCCATCCTCCACTCCATCCATCTGGACCATCGAGCGCTGCACGGCACTCATCCGTGAACAAAACAGTTTTGAAATCAGTCTTCATGTAATGTTTGGCCCACTGGAGCCGTTTCTGCTTGTGTGAAGTGGATAGAGGAGGTCGACAGGATGGCGTATGCACAGCTGCAAACCTCTGAAGGACCCTGCATCTTGTTGTTCGGGGACGTTGGAGGCACCAGCAGCTTCAAAAACTTGTCTGCTGCTATGACAAGGCTTTTTTGCCGCTGCTCTTTTAACCTGACATAATTGCCTGTAGGAAAGAGTCCTCAATTTGCCCTTATCAGCACGCACACGTGTGTACTGTGAATCAGCTACATACTTCTTGATTGCCAAGACACTTCATCCTGATCATCGCACAATGTTGATTGTAGTCATGCCTTGACCTAAACACTCCACAATTTGTTGCTTCTCAGCAGCCGACACATCCTTTTTCTTTCCCATTTTGGCAGAAAATGTAGGCTGCTTAATAATGTGAGACAGCCTTCTTAAGTAGTCTTGCCTTTCATTGGACACACCTGCCAAACTAATTAGCACAGGTGTCTGCAATTGCTTACAGTGATATAAAGAGCCCTGACACACATCACCATCAATGAGTTTAACTGACAAACAAACAAATTCTTCCCTTATCACTCCTAAACACTTTTTGCATAATAATTTGGAACACAGTGTACATGTGCTTTTCCACAAAACACCAGTGGTTCACGTAGTGAATCTTACAGTTCTAACTTGCCAACCGTGGTCTGTATGGAGTTGTTCAATAAAGGGCCCAAAATTAAGATAACATAGATGGGAGAGGTCTCTATGAATAGGAATTCCTAAGTATTTGATACCCTGTGAGGGCCAGGCAAAGGGAAAGTTGGACTGGATGGAATCCTATATGGATTTGGGGAGGGAGACATCGAGGGCCTCAGACTTCGCTGCATTGATTTTAAAATTTGACCATGTAACAAAGTGATCTATTTCAGCCATAACAGCATGGATGGATATATGTGATTGAGTGATATATACTAGGACATCATCAGCAAATAGAGAGCACTTGTACTCGGTGCCTCCCACCTCAATCCACCTAATATTGGGGTTATGGCGAATTGATGAGAGCAGGTGCTCCGTCACTAGGATGTATTAGAGAGGGGACAGAGAACATCCCTGCCTTGTCCCATTGGTGATTGTGAAAGGTGATGAAAATGTTCTGACTCGCCCCCTGGGCCTTGGGACACCCGGAGCCGGACCCTTTTTGGTGGATGCTGGTGGTTGTAGTCTCCGTGGCGGCGACCCGGTTCCGTGGCTCAAGGCGGTCAAACCAGTGGCGGAACTATTTATGTGGTTTTGATGTTTAAATGTCCGACTACGCCACCCGTGGATTGCGGTCAGAGTGAACCGCCGCTCCAGGGCAGACCGCTGAGGCTGGTGTTGTGGGTGCAGCAGAGCGTAGCATAACTCCCCACGGGAGGAGTATAGCCTCAGGGCAGTGTATGCGGAGGATGGGGGTGATGGTGCAGGGCAGCAGCAGTAACGACACGGAGTCAGTGATGCAGTCCAGGGCCTTTACTCACAGTTCTTATTATCCAGACCACGTCTGCAGGTAACGGCTGCCCACGTCGTACTGTGCTCACCAGGTGAGGGGCTCAGACAACTCCCAGATAACTTTGGAGCGCTTCACAGGACCCCCTTTGTGTGTCCTTTGTCTGGCCTTTCTTACCAACCCTTCTGTCCGGCTGCCTCGGGCCTCCTCTTGGTAAACTTGGCGCCAGTTTCCCTGACCCTATGTGGTGCCTTCCTAGCGGGTGTAGCGAGGGGCTGCGCCACATAAAATGTCACAGCCTCCTGTTTCTAGCTGAGGGTCGTTTCCTGCCTCCACTAGTTTCGGTGACCGGTCTCCCCCTTTGGCCTGACCCCTCCACGCAGGTGGATTCGGGCGTGCGGTGGCGACTCGCCCGTCCGCACCCCTGGGATCCCTTCGTTCCTCGTTCCTGGAGCCTTCTCCTCTCCTCTTCCTTCCTTCTCCCTCTTCCAGGCCTGGGCCTCTGTTACTAGGCCCGCCTCCAGAGCAGAGCTCATGCAGAGCCCCTGCTCCCTGCCACTTCTGCTCAGACTTCTCTGCACTGAACTAAGATGGTGCCCACCTTTTATACTCCCTTCTCAATGCACCCAGGAACTGCTTCCTCCCTGCTCCTGCACTACAGGGTTCCCCTTCCTCAGTGTTCCCTCCCCCCACTCCAGCCAGGGACAGGGACTGTCGTGCCCATCTCAGGGCCATATTGGTCGCCCTGCCCCACGGCAATGTGGTGTAATGCATGCAGGTGTCGGGTCCTGATCCACACTCCATCCTTACCTGAGAGTGAGATATCACACCTCTGGGTGAGGTGCAATACCTCTGTAGCAACCGAGCCCTCAGGGTAATACAGTTCCATTTATCTTCAGCCTAGGTGACGTATTGCGATACAGGGCCGTGATTTTGGCTATAAAAGGGTCCCCTAGACCCCTACCCAAAACTTTTTAAGAGAATCATATATGGCGTGCCAGGAGACTCTATGGAATGCTTTCTCAGCATCCAACGAGAGTATCTAATTACAAATTTTTAACTGCATCTAGCCCAGGAAATACTTTGTGCCTAGTAGCAGTGTCTGCTAGTCAGCGGATTATCCCGGCTGTTAAGCAAGCTACACCACCTATAGTTTTGACACTTAATTTTTTCAAAGGAAATGCTTCGGGACCACGGGATACTCAGTGAAGAGCATCAGGAGGCACCCCAAGGCATAGGGGCTGGGACTGGCAGTAGGATGCCTTGCGGTGGACAGCCGAGCTCGATCCTTATAAAAGCTTTTTAACTGCAGCAGCTTTAGTGGACGCTACTGGAGCTGGAATTACGCGGCTGCTGGCATGAGACTTGCCCTCCAATAGATCCTTGTAAATGGATTTAAAGTGTATTCATTCAAATTAGAGAGACAATTTAAATTAAAAAGCTTAGAGCTGCCTCCACCACAGGGGGGCTCGCTCGACCCACCAGCGGACAGGCACCAGTATTGGGAGAGGGGGGCTGGCCGTCAGGGTTCACCGCGGCTCTGGCACAAACCCGGCGACACGGAGGTGGCACGGGCAGGAGCGGACTGAACGTGTCGGCTTCTCACTTTTTGGATTTTAGAAGGGCATGACATGCCTATATCTGTGTCTCCCCCTCCTTTTACTCCTCCACCTCTTTTCTTTTCGCATGACTATATGTACTTGTCACTTTTCCATGTGTTAGTTGTGTCTTCAGAGCAGTTTGTCAGCTTTTGGACACCTTTGAAGGTGTTTTCTATGTGTTTCTATGTGTTTTTGTTTGCCTGCCATTGGTTTTAACGGTGTTCGAAGGTGTTCGACGAACAGTTCGACGAACAGTTCGGTGAACACACGGGTGTTCGATGAACCGAACCGAACTCGAACACTACGGGGGTGGCTCAACACTACTCGTAACTGCTTTTCCAGGTTTGTGTTGGTCTGGAGCACAGGCGGCTCTTTGTGATGATAAGTTTTGTAAAGAACTCGCAGCAAAAAGTATTGAATACAGATGTATATTACACTACATGCCTCCTCTCAGTGGGAAACCTGTCACTGCTCACTTTATATTTATAGAACTCAAGCACATCATATCAAACATGGGGCTGGGGCGTAGACATCACAGCAGACATGGGGCTGCTGCACAGACATCACAGGAGACATGGGGCTGCGGCACAGACATCATAGGAGACATGGGGCTGGGAACAGACATCATAGGAGACATGGGGCTGGGAACAGACATCACCAGAGACATTGGGCTGGAGCATAGACTTCACAGGAGACATTGGGCTGGTACGTACACATCACAGGAGACATGGGGCCGAGGCGTAGACATCACAGGAGACATGGGGCTTGGGCGTAAACATCACAGGTGACATGGGGTTGGGACGTAACATCACAGGAGGACTGGATGGAACATAGAAATCATAGGAGAACAACAGAAATTACATGGAACTGTGGTATATACATCACAGGAGACATGGGGCTGCGGTATAGACATCAGAGAGGGCAAGGGGCTGTGGCATATATATCAGAGGAGGCATGGGGTTTCCTCTCCCGCATAATCATCACCCCTACAACATCATGACCAGCTGCCAATCATTGTCATGGCAACCCGAGGTCAGACAGCTATGGTGTACCTGTTAGACCATGCTGAGAGTGTAACATCCCTGGCGGCGTGCTGGCATGGCTTACCATCTCCCACCATGCAAGTGGTGCTGTGTGCATGTCTCTTGTCTGCTGGTTTAGGGCGGCGGCGCTGGTACTTCCTGATTCTTAAAGTTACAGTGTGCGCAGTCCTAATGTGTCCCCAGCCTATTGCTGTAAGTCACTGGATACTTAAACCTCCTCCACCCAGTAGGAGGGGCGTGAGCAACACTTTCTTTCAGTGTGTTCTGTGCAACTGAGTTGCCAGGTCCTGTCCTGTATCTTGCCTGTTTCTGCCACCCTGGGGGCTGAGTACCCAGGCCCGTTACCTGTATCTGTGACTTCAGTCTTTTCCGCCACCCTGGGGGCTGTATGCCCAGGCTCGTTCCTGTATCTCGTTCCAGTGTCATTTCCTGTCTGAACTGTGTCCTAGCCCGTTACCTGTTTGTCTCTATGTCTGATCTTTCCCTTTTTCTGCAGTGTCTGAACCAGTACCTAACTCCTACTCGTTGTCTCTGTACTTCTGTTTGTGAGTTTTGTGTCCACTCGCTACTTCATTGCAAGTATCTTGTGTGTATCTGGTTCTGTTTGTCCCATTTCCCTGCCTTTGTATCTATCTCCTATGTTTCTAGCTATCTTCCTGTGTTTCCCAGTCTGTTCCATGTGAACAGAGCCCTGTCCTGTCTGCCCGCACCTGCGGCTCTGCTCTGCTCCGCTTGCCCTCCGCACCTGCGGCTCTGCTCTCCTCCGCTTGTCCTCCGTACCTGTGGCTCTGCTCTGCTCCGCTTGTCCTCCACACCTGCGGCTTTGCTCTGCTCCGCTTGTCCTCCGCACCTGCGGCTCTGTTCCTGTATCCCAGTCTGTACTGGTCCCTATCCAGCCTCTTTTCCTACCTGCCAGTACCGGCCTGTCTGTATACCAGCCGAGCCTGCTAGTACCCGCCTGTCTGTATACCAGTCGTGCCTGCCAGTACCCACCTGTCTGCATACCAGCCAAACCTGCCCGTTTCTGCATTCCCCGGTGTGGGTCAACAGCTGTGACCGGGGTCTGACCTGGAGTAGCACCTGGGCCACCTCCCACGTCCCTCCTTGGACCACGGAGTCGATTAAGCCGCCGTGTGTTCGTGGTTGGATCTGGCGAGGCCCCTAGTCACGCCCCTCCAGGCACTACTCGGTTTGTGGCCCAGTGGGACCACTAACCATGCTCAGGCCATGGTCCCCGTTGAGTCCCACGGCCCTTCACTCTCGGAGACATTTGAATCCTTGTCTGGCGAATATGTGCACCAAGAAAAAATTTTTTCTCAAGCTGAGGTCCAGGCGATTTACGCACCAGCCCAAATGGAGCTATCAGCACTCGTTCCTGCAGATCCACCACGGTACTATGGGAATCCAAAACAAAGCCGTGCGTTTGTGGAGCAATGCATACTACATTTCAAATTTTATGCCAACTATTTTCCCACCGATCGGGTTAAGGTGGCATTTCTGATGTCCTACCTAGCAGATGATGCCTTAAATTGGGTCACCCCCTTATGAGAAGCAAGGGATCCTATCGTCTCTGACCTGCAGGTCTTCCTGGTGGCCTTTCTAATGGTCTTTGATGACCCTAATCCTGAAGCTTCTGCTAAAGCTTCCCTTCCCAATATCCTGGAGCAGTCCAGATGGGTGATGCGTGTAGGTAGCCCACCAGTTCCCCAGCCTAAACAGGCTGCTGCCCACACAGAATCCACACAGGATAACAATGCTCCGCAGAATAATTCTCTTCCCAGCCTCAAGAGGCAGTCCAGACGTGCAAGGCGTAGAGGTAGACCGTCACGTCAGGTTCTGTCCTCCCAAAGACCTCCTGTTCCCCAGCCTGTAGAGGAAGCTACTCACACAGAATCCATGAAGGTTGACCCATGTTCGTCAGGCAAAGCAGAGGCCGGAACTCAGTCATAAAATCGGATTACGGACCCGCTGCGGTTGTTAGGTACACCCTGACAGTCTTTGTCCACCGAAGGTTGGAGAGTCCCAAGACATTAGGCCTGTAGGAGAGGCTGCCCTTGGCGTTAGTGTTTCCTCTCTACAGATGAACGTGACTGTCTACGTGGCAAGTGAAGGCCTCGGATTAACCGGAAGTTTCGGGCTGAAAGCCTTGAAGAGTCGGTGTCTGATTCCCGTCCAACAACTCCAGAATCCGGTTTGGGCATTGTCAGCGGAAGGACGAGCCCTACTCAGAAACAGTCTAAATATGTCTGTACAAATTAAGCTCCAGACTGGAGCATTACACATGAAGAAGATCACATTCCAGGTGCTGTCTGGTTTACCCACTGGTCGTCCAGAGCCAAGAGCTCTAGTGCCCGCTCAGGTCTGGAGATCCTGCATGATGTTTCCTGGGGGACTGCTGAGGTACTAGGGGTGTCAAGTCCCCATATCTTCAGGACAGTCAGCAATGTCATCTTCTTCTTCACCAGATCTGCTAGTCGCTGACTCGCTGTGCGTTAAAGTCTCCGAAGGAAGCGGAGGCGATGTTCCCACAAAGTCTCGACGATTGTACCAATGATCTGGCTTCAGGTACCGCCCCGCCTCGCAGACGTGTCATCTCAGAGACTTGACTGATGATGGTGCCGAAACAAGGATTTTCCATCTCTAATAAGTCTGGCAATAAGTCCATCAAGGCGGTGGCTACCCCCAAGTCTCTGCACCCCTCCAACCAGGTGGAGGACCTCCAGTTGTATCTTGAATCCTCCGGGGTGCTACCTGATGTTAACAAATGGAGGGAGACTTTCCTACACCCTGTTCCTAGTACTTCGTCCACCTCATCTGATGCTGAGGATGGCTTGATGGGACGAAGCATCCTAGTCACCAGGATGGTGAGACCAGTCTCGTATCCTCTAGTGGACAGAAGAGGTAGTCTTCTTGAAAAGAAGTCTTGGGAATCCATTGTGAAGGATCGGCCTCCAACTTCTCTGCAGAAAATCCTTGCAGGCTTGAAGAAGAGGGGGCGTAAAGGGGGGGTACTGTAACATCCCTGGTGGCGTGCTGGCATGGCTTACCATCTCCCACCATGCAAGGCCGCCAACTTACCTATCAGTCCATGCTGTGCACTATACTCCTTTACTTGCTGTGTGCATGTCTCTTGTCTGCTGGCTTAGGGCGGCGGCGCTGGTACTTCCTGATTCTTAAAGTTACAGTATGTGCAGTCCTAATGTGTCCCCAGCCTATTGCTGTGAGTCACTGGATACTTAAACCTCCTCCACCCAGTAGGAGGGGCGTGAGCAACACTTTTTTTTCAGTGTGTTCTGTGCAACTGAGTTGCCTGGTCCTGTCCTGTATCTTGCCTGTTTCTGCCACCCTGGGGGCTGAGTACCCAGGTCCATTACCTGTATCTGTGACTTCTAGTCTTTTCTGCCACCCTGGGGGCTGTATGCCCAGGCTCGTTCCTGTATCTCATTCCAGTGTCAGTTCCTGTCTGAACTGTGTCCTAGCTCGTTACCTGTTTGTCTCTATGTCCGATCCTTACCTTTTTCTGCAGTGTCTGAACCAGTACCTAACTCCTACTCATTGTCTCTGTATTTCTGTTTGTGAGTTTTGTGTCCACTCGCTACTTCATCGCAAGTACCTTGTGTGTATCTGGTTCTGCTTGTCCTGTTTCCCTGCCTCCGTATCTACCTCCTGTGTTTCTAGCTATCTTCCTGTGTTTCTCAGTCTGTTCCATGTGAACAGAGCCCTGTCCTGTCTGCCCGCACCTGCGGGTCTGCTCTGCTCTGATCCGCTTGCCCTCCGCACCTGCGGCTCTGCTCTGCTTGTCCTCCGCACCTGCGGCTCTGCTCTGCTCCGCTTGTCCTTCGCACCTGCGGCTCTGCTCTGCTCCGCTTGTCCTCCGCACCTGCGGCTCTGTTACTGTATCCCAGTCTGTACTGGTCCCTATCCAGCCTCTTTTCCTACCTGCCAGTACCGGCCTGTCTGTATACCAGCCAAGCCTGCTAGTACCCGCCCATCTGTATACCAGCCGTACCTGCCTGTACCCGCCTGTCTGCATACCAGAAGTGCCTGCCAGTACCCACCTGTCTGCATACCAGCCAAACCTGCCTGTTCCTGCATTCCCCGGTGTGGGTCAACAGCTGTGACCGGGGTCTGACCTGGAGTAGCACCTGGGCCACCTCCCACGTCTCTTCTCGGACCACAGAGTCGATTAAGCTGCCGTGTGTTCGTGGTCAGATCTGGCGAGGTCCCTAGTCACGCCCCTCCAGGCACTCCTCGGTTCGTGGCCCAGTGGGACCACTAACCACGCTCACGCCAATCAGTCCGGGCGTGAGCGTAACAGAGAGCATGGTCTAAAAGGCGTTCTGCCAGTGTGTCACTGATAGGTATAATGCATTATACCAACAATCAGAGTATTAGAAGTTAAATTCCCATAGTGGGACTAAGTAAAAAAGTTTAAAAAAAAGTTTAAAAAAATTGTAAAAATATTAAAACAAAATCACAAAATAAAGGAAAAAAATGAACTAAATATTGTACCAATAAATACATATATTTATTTTAAAACAAAAATAAACAAAAAAAAAGTACATATTTAGTATTGTCGCATTCGAAACTACCTAATCTGTAAAACTCTCACACTATTTAATCCCCTCAGTAAACAATGTAAAAAAAAAGACATAAAAAATTATGCTTTTTCATCAAACTGCCAAACAAAAAGTTGAATGAAACGCGATCAAAACTACGAATGCAAATAAAAATGGTATCACTGAAAACTTCATCTTGCCCCAAAAAAAATATATAGCTCTGTCAGTGGAGAAATAAAAATGCTATAACTCGCAGAATACAGTGATGCAAATATAATTCTTTTTTCTACAGTTTTTATTGTGTAAAATCATCAAAACATAAAAAACAATATAAATGTGGTATTGCTGTAATTGTACTGACCCGAAGAATAAAGCTGCCTTATCAATTTTACCACACGCGGAACGGCATAAAAAATAATAAATAATTCCTAAATTGCTGGTTTATGTCCTTTCTGCCTCCCAAAAATCGGAATAGAAAGCGATCAAAAAATAATACAGTAGGGAAAAAAGTATTTAGTCAGCCACGAATTGTGCAAGTTCTCCCACTTAAAAAGATGAGAGAGGCCTGTTACTGACATCATAGGTAGACCTCAACTATGAGAGACAAAATGAGAAAACAAATCCTGAAAATCACATTGTCTGATTTGGAAAGAAATTTTTTTCAAATTTTAGTGGAAAATAAGTATTTGGTCAAATACAAACAAGCAAGATTTCTGGCTCTCACAGACCTGTAACTTCTTTAACAGGCTCCTCTGTCCTCCACTCATTACCTGTAGTACTGACACCTGTTTGAACTTGTTATCAGTATAAAAGACACCTGTCCGCAACCTCAAACAGTCACACTCCAAACTCCACTACGGTGAAGACCAAAGAGCTGTCAAAAGACACCAGAAACAAAACTGTAGCCCTGCACTAGGCTGGGAAGACTGAATCTGCAATAGGCAAGCAGCTTGGTGTGAAGAAATCAACTGTGGGAGCTATAATTAGAAAATGGAAGACCTACAAGACCACTGATAATCTCCCTCGATCTGTGGCTCCACACAAGATCTCACCCCGTGGGGTCAAAATGATCTCAAGAACGGTGAGCAAAAATCCCAGAATCACACTGGGGGACCTAGTGAATGACCTGCAGAGAGCTGGGACCAACGTTACACAGGCTACCATCAGTAACACACTATGCCGCCAGGGACTCAGATCCTGCAATGCCAGACGTGTCCCCCTGCTTAAGCCATTACATGTCCGGGCCCACCTGAAGTTTGCTAGAGAGCATTTGAATGATCCAGAAGAATATTGGGAGAATGTCATATGGTCAGATGAAACCAAAGTACAACTGTTTGGTAGAAACACAACTCGTCGTGTTTGGAGGAGAAAGAATGCTGAGTTGCATCCAAAGAACCCCATACCTACTGTGAAGCATGGGGGTGGCAACATCATGCTTTGGGGCTGTTTCAAGGGACCAGGACGACTGATCCGTGTACATGAAAGAATGAATGGGGCCATTTATCATGAGATTTTGAGTGCAAACCTTCCATCAGCAAGGGCATTGAAGATGAAACGTGGCTGGGTCTTCAGCATAACAATGATCCCAAGCACACCGCCAGGGCAACAAAGGAGTGGCTTTGTAAGAAGCATTTCAAGGTCCTGGAGTGGCCTAGCCAGTTTCGAGATCTAAACCCTATAGAAAACCTCTGGAGGGAGTTGAAAGTCCATGTTGCCCAGCGACAGCCCCAAAACATCACTGCACTAGAGGAGATCTGCATGGAGGAATGGTCAAAATACCAGCAACAGTGTGTGCCAACCTTGTGAAGAATTACAGAAAACGTTTGACCTCTGTCATTGCCAACAAAGGATATATAACAAAGTATTGAGATTAACTTTTGTAGGTGACCAAATACTTATTTTCCACCAAAATTTGAAAAAAATTTCTTTCCAAATCAGACAATGTGATTTTCAGGATTTGTTTTCTCATTTTGTCTCTCATAGTTGAGGTCTACCTATGATGCCAATTACAGGCCTCTCTCATCTTTTTAAGTGGGAGAACTTGAACAATTGGTCGCTGACTAAATACTTTTTTTACCCCACTGTATGTGCCTGAAAATGGTACCAATCAAAACTCATTCCACAAGAAAAAAGCCCTCACATGACTCTGTGAGCAGAAATACAGAAAAATTATAGCTCTCAAAATATGGCGATGCAAAAAGCGTTTCTTACTGTGTGATAGTAGCCAAACATAAAAAGCTGATATAAATTTGGTATCGCTGTAATCGCACCGACCAGAAGAATAAAGTAGTCTAATTACTTATACCACATCAGGAATGGCTTAAAAAAGAAATAAAACCAATTATTGACTTGCTGTTGATTTGTTCATTCTGCCTCCCAAAGATCGCTGAGCGCTTACTCCTGGGTTTCTGTGTAAAGCTCTGAAATACGTGATTCAAACGGAACACCAGATGGAACATTCCCTATAATGAGGCAGATGGAGACACTTTGGACGCCGTCTGGCCTGTGATCCAGCGGTGTCCACATTTTTACATGTTTTTTTAGGCGTGCACAAAAGCGGAGTCGGCCACAGTTTCGTACACTTCTGCGAACCCGGACACCGCTAAACAGAGGCCAAAAGGAATCCACAGTAATTCTGTTGCCTCATTAGTGAATGGATCCATCGGGGGTTTCATCAGAATTACATATTTTGTAGATTTAGATGAAACCTCAATGTAAGTGCTCAGCGTAGAGCACAGTATAAATGTGAACTGATTCAAATGTTATCTACCCCAAAATGCCACCAATAAAAGCTTCAGCTCAACCCAAAAAAAAAACAAATCCCCACTCGGGTCTGTCATCTGTTAACAGAAATGTAGGGGGTGTCCAAGTTGCTAGTATCACACAGGCTCTGGAAAAGTGACATGGCTCCCACCAAAAGAAATCTAGTGAAATCTACGCTACTAAATCCAAATGACCCCTCCATTCTGTGCCTCATAATGTGCCTAAACCACAGTTAGCATACACATGTTTGACGATAACGTAGAGAGGAGAGCCCAGTTAATTTACATAATTAAAAGATAAGTAATGCAATGTAAATACAAATGTATTTCACTTGTTATATTGATTGAAACTGTATAGTGTTCTAAATAGGTTATATAATATAGGAGCAAAGTACAATACCTTGTAAACAAATGGGACTAGCTGGATTAGACATGTTTAGTGATGCTAAATTATGCTCAGCTTAGAGACTTGAAATGCTGGGGGGGGATAGCACAGTCATTTTCAGGTCTCTTAAGTTAGAGCGTATAGATGCATTGGGGCATAGTATTTATCCAGTGCTGGAATCTGGAGCTTTCTCTATGGCACCACTGTGAAAAAATACCCAACATCAATATGTTCCACAAGATATCATTTTACAGTTGTGCTCAAAAGTTTACGTACCCCTGCAGAATTTTTCCTTTCTTGGCCTTGTTTCAGAGAATATGAATGATAACAAAAAAACTTTTTCTCCACTCATGGTTATTGGTTGGGGGCAGCCATTTATTTTCAAATTACTGTGTTTTCTCTTTTTAAATCTTAAAGACAACCAAAAACATCCCAATGACCCTGATCAAAAGTACACATACCCCAGATCTTAATACCGTGTATTGCCCCCTCTAACATCAATAACAGCTTGAAGTCTTTTGTGGTAGTTGTGGATGAGGTTCTTTATTTTCTCAGATGGTAATGCTGCCCATTCTTCTTTGCAAAAAGCCTCCAATTCCTGTAAATTCCTGGGCTGTCTAGCATGAACTGCGTGCTTGAGATCTCCCCAGAGTGGCTCAATGATATTGAGGTCAGGAGACTGAGATGGCCACTCCAGAACCTTCACTTTGTTCTGCTGCAGCCAATGACAAGTCGACTGGCCTTGTGTTTTGGATTGTTGTCATGTTGGAACATCCAAGTACGTCCCATGCGGAGCTTCTGGGCTGATGAGTGCACATTTGCCTCCAGTATTTGCTGATAACGTGCTGCATTCATCTTTCCTTCAACTTTTACCAAGTTTCCTGTGCCTATGTAGCTCACACATCCCCAAAACATCAGCGATCCACCTCCGTGCTTTACTGTAGGAATGGTGTTCCTTTCATCATAGGCCTTGTTGACCTCTCTCCAAATGTAACATTTATGGTTGTGGCCAAAAAGTTAAATTTTTGTCTCATCACTCCAAATTACTTTGTTCCAGAAGTTTTGAGCCTTGTCTCTGTGCTGTTTGGCGTATTATAGGCGAGATACTTTGTGGCATTTGTGCAGTAATGGCTTTCTTCTGGTGACTCGACCATGCAGCCCATTTTTCTTCAAGTTCCTCCTTATTGTGCATCTTGAAACAGCCACACTGCTAGTTTTCAGAGAGTCCTGAATTTCAGCTGATGTTATTTGTGGGTTTTTCTTTGCATCCCAAACAATTTTCCTGGCCATTGTGGCTGAAATTTTTGTTGGTCCACCTGACCGTGGTTTGGTTTTCACAGAGCCCCTGATTTTTCATTTGTTAATCACAGGTTGAACGCTGCTCACTGGCATTATCAATTCCTTGGATATTTTTTGTATTCCTTTCCTGTGTTATACAGTTCAACTACCTTTTCTCGTAGATCCGTTGACTGCTTTCTCCATGACTCACAATCCAGAAACATCAGTGGCTGGATGAAAGATGCAAGAGTCTATCTGGATCCCAGAAACTCACTCAGCTTTTGACACACACTGATTACAAGTAAACAGGTCACAGGTGAGGATGTTACCTTTAGTAGTCATTCAAACCAATTTGTGTCAAGTTCTGTGCATATTATCAGGCCAAAATCACCAGGGTATGTGAACTTTTGATCAGGGTCATTTGGATGTTTTTGGTTGTCATTAAGATTTAAAAAGAGAAAACAGTAGTTGACAATAAATGGCTTCTTCCAACCAATAACCATGAGTGGAGAAAAAGTTTTTTTTATTATTATTCATATTCTCTGAAACAAGGTCAAGAAAGGAAAAATTCTGCCAGGGTATGTAAACTTTTGAGTACAACTGTATATTAAGAGACTTTGGGAGCTTAAAAATTGCTTTGTAACCTATGTGGGACATCACATTTGAGAGAAATAAATAAATTATGGATCACTTATTCCGGCATAGGTCAAGTGTCTTAAATATGGGTCAGATTCCAGAAGGAGAAAGCATAATAGAGCTGAAAGATTCAATAAGTAGATATGAGTTACAACCTACTACTTTCTTTTATTACTGTTCATGCTTGCAGGTGTTGATATCAAAAATACCTAAAAAATTAACGAGATTCTGTAGGTGATCTAATTGATAATTAATAGAACATCCAGTAAGTGTTGCAAGGTTGCAGCAGGACAAGTCTTGAATGGGAGGTATGTGTCACCAAGGTGGCTAGCTTCGATGATATAGGAGCCGGTGAAGCAGGCTCCAGCACGGATAGTGCTGAGAGCTTTTTTAAAGGGCCAGATTTTGGATCCAGGTTATGGGATAGGCCAGAAGAGCTGGGTGAGACATTCCTATACCTCCTGTTCTAGGCCTTGAAACGGCCTATTTACGGCAGTTCAGCTGCCTCATTCAGGGTCTGTGAGTAAACTTGGAAAGACCTGTGATGCTGTGCAGATTTGTGTGTGGAGACCTTTGGAAACGGGTGAAGCCCATACATCTGTGGGACTGTTTATTTTATGTTATACCGTTTTGCCTGAGAAAAGCTGTTTCTTTTTGCTTACGATGAAGATTTATGGACTGCAATAAATCCACTTCTTGAGCATTAAACAACTTCGTGGTTGTGCCTACCTCAAACCACTGCCACAGAGAGTGAACTCCTTACAGAGTCTAATGATCAAACGTTATAAACTAATTTTGGCCAAGAAATTAAAAAACACCCTGTTAAAATGCTTTGAAGAATGGAGAGAAGAATAGGTATGATTGAACAGTGCAAGCAAGCAGTGATTTTTATAGAAACTTGGATGTGTCATGATTCCTCCTATCGGTGTGTCTGGATGCAATGAGTGACAGTTCAGCCGTCCAATCTAGGGCAGGGGCATGCTGAGCTGTCAGTATGGTGATGGACAGTTCTGACGTCTAATCGGACACTTGGGCATGCTGAGTTGGCAGTGTGTTGAGTGACAGTCCAGCCGCTCAATCAGGGCCAAGGTGTGCGGGGTTTCCTCCAAGTGTCTTCTGTTTGGAGTGATTACTTGGCTATTTAACTGGCTCTCTGCCTCCAATTACTGCCAGTTGTAGCTTATGCTCGGTGGTGTCTACGTGCCTTGTGTTCCTGTGCTCAGTCTTAGAGCTATTGTTTCCCGACCTTTGACCTTTTTTCTGACCATCCATTTGTCTAGCTCCTCTGTCTTGATCCACTACCTTCACTAATAGTTAATCCTCAAAAAGCGTCTGGACAAGCAAAAAACTCAGAAATTGTTATAGTCTCCAAGCACTGATTATAGACAAGAATGGGTTACTATGAGTCGGGATTTGTCCCAGAAGCCAATATCCAGCTGCCAGGGCGAAGACAGAAGTCTTGAAAAATAAGGGTGAACATTGTAAATTTTGAGTCTTTGTATAATCTTGATGCAATTGTCAATAAAAGTTTAAAAACTTATGAAATGCTGATAATTGTACTTTAGAACCATAGAAGACTAAAAGATCTAAAAACATTGAAGCAGGAAACTTTGTGAAAACCAAAATTTATGCCAGTCTTAAAACCTTTGGCCACAACTGTAGCCAAGAAGAAATTAACATTAGATTGATGACATTATTATTGGCATGAATGAATCTATATAAACATTAATGAGGAAGAAATGATCATTCATTAATAGGATAAAGTGTGGACGCTAAAACTTCCTAAAGCCTGTGACCTGTTAGTCGAAAGGTTGAAGAAAAGAGAAATGAGAATCATGAGACTTCAGAGACCGAGCGCATTTCAGAAATTACAATTATTCATCACTGTTCTGCGTGAAGTTATTTTTACACCCTCTGATGGAAGAGTATCTAAAATAAAACATTGCCATCTATGCAAATGTTAGTGCTTTTCCCCGAGGTCACTACATACTTACACAGGAAGAAGTTAATAGGTTAATTTGGTCATAGAGCTTTTGGGTTTTCACAGCTGAAGACCAGTTGGGTATGTCCATGTCTACAAAACACTTGCTTCAATGATCCACCTCTCTATAGTTTTATGTATTTAGCAGATATCACAAAACAAATGTAGCACTGTCATTTTTATCTTTGAGCTGGTATTGCTAGGTATTACTAGTGGAAAACTGCAATACCAAACTCTGCTCCTGCATAAGAATGGCACTGCTTAGTACAAGGTTAGGTTCACACGAGCGTAAAAAAAATTGTTTCATCCAGAAAACTTGGACAATTTTTTTCTCACTTGACATCCGTATACAATCTGTTTTTTTTTAGTCAGCAGCTACTTATCATTTTCAGTTTCCTGTGTTACAGAATTGCAATGTGTCCATGCCTCCATATGGCATCCCTTTTTCTTTTGCACATCCACAGACTTGAATGGGTGAGTCTCGTCTGATTTACAGAAGAAACTAGAGCATGCTGCGGTTTTTTTCACAAGCAGATTCGGTTAGTGAAAATAATTGCTCATTTGAACTACCCCATTGAATAACATTGGTCTGTTTTTTTTCAAGGAAAGCACTCGGAGAGCAAATACAGTTGTGTGAAAAAGCCTTAAAAAGTAAACCTCTGTTTAAGCTTAGATCATCTCTTCAACCCCTTACAGACATCCACCATACCTGTATAGTGCAAATCTACAGTGGGTGTATGGAGAGGTGAGCCCGGCCCAATACCAGGCAGAGAATGGCTGTGACACTCAGTTAGGACCAGCCTCTAACAGCCAACATTAAAACAGAGCACCGCCTGTGACTGTTAATCTGTTAAATGCAGCTATCAATCTCTGACAGCAGCATGGGGGCACGTCATTCTATGCGGTAATTGGCACTCCCGTGATGCAATCGCAGGTCGCCGATAGGTTGCTGTGACAGCCAGGGTTTTGTTACAGACCTTCATGCTTGCCATAAAACCTATTATCAAAAAATTATTACCCCCCTTTTACTCTGATGACATCATTACAACCCCTTTAGAATTCTCTCAAGCAGCTTCATAAGGTTGTCACGTATAATGGTTTTCCATTGCTTTTTTAAGGAATTCCCAGAGGTGCTGAGTAGAGATGAGCGAACCTGAACTTAAAAGTTTGGCATTGGTACCAGAGAGTTAGTGTCCGGTGCTAAACACCAAAAACTGACTTGCAATGTTAGGGTACAGTTCTTGTAGTGTCTTTTAGTGTGTGACAGCAGCCAAATATAAAAAAACGCTATAAATCTGGTATAGCTGTAATCGCACTGAATCGAAGAATAGTCGTCTTATCACTTATACCGCACGAGGAATGGCGTAAAAAATAAATAAAACCAAATCTTCACCTGCTGTTGATTTGTTCATTCCGCCTCACAAAGATCACAATAAGGCTCGGCACAGATCTATCCTGCGTTCTTCAGCGAGTGCTTACACCGGGGTTTCTGTTGAAATCTCTAATATATGATATTCAGATGGAAACCCCGGGGGAAGATTCCCTATAATGAGCAGATGGAGACAGTGTGGATTCTGTCGGTTCTATGATCCAGTGGGGTCCTTCTTATTAAGTTTGCATAAGCATGCGGTTGGCCACAGTTTTGTGCACCTCTGAAAAGAAGGACCCCAGATGGACTCCATAGTAATTCTGCTTCCTCATTATAGTGAATGGACCCGTCGGGAGTTTCATTTGAATCACGTCATTCGGAGATTTAAATGGAAACCCTGATGTATGTGCTTAGCGTAGAGCTGAGGATAAGTGTGATTGATCCAAAATGGTATGTAAAATGTTCCCAATAAAAGCTTCAACTCAATCCACAAAAAAAGCAAGTTCCCACTCAGGTCTGTCATCTGTCAATGGAAATATAGGGGGCTTCCACGTTACTGGTAATACAAAGGCACTGGAAAAGCGCTATCGCTCCTCGCTCCCCAAAAGAAATCCAGCGAATTCTGTGCTCCCAAATCCAAATGCTCCCCTCCTTTCTGAGCCCAAAAGTGTGACTAAACCCCATTTAGCATCCACACGTTTGGCATTTATGTAGCAATGAGAGCCCACATAATTTATGGGTTCATGTCTCTAAAATCACGAGCTTGGCACAACATACTGGTCACTACAACATACTGGTCACTACAACATACTGGTCACTACAATGTACTGGTCACTACACTGGCAGATTTGCAATTTTCACTCAGCAACATCCACTGCTGCTTGTTCCTGGAAAACACCCATGGAGTCAAAATCATCACTACACCTGTAGATAAATTCCTAGTGGGGTGTAATTTCCAAAATGGGGTCACTTAAGAGGCGATCCTGCTCTTCTAGCACATAGGGGCTCATTATACTGTATGGCGTCTGCAAACTATTCTACGATAATTTGTTCTCCAAGAGTCAAATAGCGCTCCGCCCTCCCGAGTCTTGCCATGTGGCTAAGCAGTACTGTACAGCCACATATGGGATATTGCCACTTTCAGCAGAAATTGTGTGACAAATTTTAGCACCATTTTTACCCATATCTCCTTGTGAAAATGTAAAATTTGGGGCTAAAACAAAATTTTTGTGGTAAAAATGTAACTTTTTTCTTCACTGCCCAATGGTATAAAATTCTGTGACACACTTGTGGTGTCAATATGATCACTGCATCCTTAGATGAATTCATTGAGAGGTGTAGTTTGTAAAATGAGGTCACTTATTGGGGATTCTGCTTTTTTGCCACCTCAGGGGCTCTTCCAGGGTGGGTCATGGCACCCGCAAACCAAAACAGCCAAATCTGCACTATAATATGGCGCTCTTTCCCTTCTCAGCTTTCCACTGTGCCTGAAAAGTAGTTCCCGATTACATGTAGGGTATTGGCGCACTCAGGAGTGATTGCACAACAAACTGTGAGGTCCATTTTTTCTTATTAGCCTTTATAAAAATTAAAAACTTGGGGCTAAAGCAACAGTTTAGTGCTAAAAATTAAATTATTCTTTCTTCACTGCCCAATGGTATAAAATTCTGTGAGACAAATGTGGTGTCAACATGCTCACTGCACTCCTAGATGAATTCATTGGAGTGAATTTTTTTTAAATGGGGTCAGTTATGGAGGTTTATGCTGTTCTGGCACCTCAGGGGCTTTGCCAATGTGACATGACACCCTCAAACTATTCCACCAGAATCTGAACTACAATACCGCATTTCTTCCTTTCTGAGCTTTGCCCTGTGCCTCAAAACCACATGACCACATATTGGCCTACTTAGGAAAAATCGCATAACAAATTGTATGGTTTATTTTCTCCTATTATCCCTTTTGCAAATTAAAAACTTGGGGCATAAGCAACATTTTAGTGGAATAAATGGTCATTTTACCATTGACTCAGCCTAATGTTATACAATTCTGTGAATCTCCTGAAGGTTTAAAATGCTCTGTCACAGGTGTGTCAGAAGTGACAGAGAGTCACCCTGCAGTGGGTTGCAGGAGATCTCTACGTTTGGCATTGCAGACACATTCTTAGAGGCTGTCTCTAGGACCCAGCGACTACTTTCTTCTGGCTAATTAACACTCTTGCCTGGGTGTATAAATACCTGCTGTGTTCCAAAGGGAGGTGCCGACGATATTCATTACTCCTTGTGAAGGCTTTAGAACAGTACGTCTTCCTCTCTGAAGCTTGAGGACGTGTGCGCATTTGTCTGGAGTTGTCTAAAGCTAAGTAATTTCCTCCTGTTTGCCCTCCCTTGTTGTCTTTAGTGTTCTGTGGGGATCGACTAGTGCTCATCTCCTCCCTTCCCTAGCCTTAGCCATATGCCAGGGAAACACAGAGCGAGGCACGCATACGGCGATTGGTGAAGAACAAATATAGGGTTGTTAGGGGAGACAGGGTGACACTAGACCAGCCTAGGAGGTCACCACTCCCCCCTTTACCTAGAATCTGGGCACTCTTTCCCTCTTCCCTTTGTGTTGCACTAAGTTTTTCCCACACCTTGCGTGACATGCTCACGCTCACGCAAGAAGGAATAGAGGTACAGAGAGATACATAAAATGCATGTACACTAATGCCAGAAGCCTCACCAACAAAATGGAGGAATTAGAATTAATTTTGTTGGAAAATAATTATGACATGGTAGGGATATCTGAGACGTGGCTGGACGAGAGCCATGACTGGGCAGTTAATTTACAGGGCTATAGTCTGTTCAGAAATGACCGTACAAACAAGCAAGGGGGGGGGGGTGTTTATATGTAAAATCATCCTTAAAACCTGTCTTGCGGGAGGATATAGGTGAATCTAATGAAAATGTAGAGTCCCTGTGGGTGGAGATAAGGGGAGGGGGAAAAAATAATAAATTACTGATAGGGGTTTGTTATGTCTCCAAAAATAATGGAAGCAGCGGAGAATATCCTCGTAAAGCAAATAGATGAAGCAGCGACTCAAGGAGAAGTCATTATTATGGGAGACTTCAACTACCCTGAAATACATTGGGGGACAGAAACATGTAGTTCAAGCAAAGGTAATAGGTTTTTGACAACTATGAGAGACAATTACCTTTCACAACTGGTTCAGGACCCAACAAGAAGGGGGGCACTGCTAGACCTAATATTAACCAATAGGCCAGACCGCATATCAAATATACGAGTTGGGGGTCACTTGGGTAATAGTGATCACAAAATAATACGTTTTCATGTAACCTTTAATAAGATGTGTAGTAGAGGGGTTACAAGGACACTAAACTTCAGGAAGGCAAATTTCCAAAGGTTGAGAGATGATCTTAGTGCAATAAACTGGGATGATATCCTGAGACATAAAGCTACACAAAGCAAATGGGAGACATTTATTAACATCCTGAATAGGACCTGTGCACAATATATACCCTTTGGGAATAAACATGCTAGAAATAGGAGGAAACCACTACGGCTAAATAGAGCTGCAAGGGGCGCAATAAGTGACAAAAAGAAAGCATTTAGAGAACTAAAGCAAGTAGGTAGTGATGAGGCATTAAATAAATATAGAAAATTAAATAAATTATGTAAAAAACAAATCAAGGCAGCAAAGATTGAGGCAGAGAGAATCATTGCCAGAGAAAGTAAAAATAAGCCCAAAATATTCTTTAACTACATAAATAGTAAAACACTAAAAAATGATAGTGTTGGCCCCCTTAAAAATAGTCTGGGTGAAATGGTGGATGAGGATGAGGAAAAAGCCAATATGCTAAATGATTTTCTTTCAACCGTATTTACACAAGAAAATCGCATGACAGAAAACATGATTAGTGATAACAAAAATTCTCCATTAAATGTCACTTGCTTAACCCAGCAGGAAGTACGGCGGCGTCTAAAAATCACTAAAGTTGACAAATCCCCAGGCCCGGATGGGATACACCCGCGAGTACTGCAGGAATTCAGTAACATCATAGATAGACCATTATTTTTAATCTTTAAAGATTCCATAATAACAGGGTCTGTACCACAGGACTGGAGTACAGCAAATGTGGTGCCAATATTCAAAAAGGGGACAAAAACTGAACTTGGAAATTATAGGCTGGTAAGCTTAACCTCTACTGTGGGTAAAATCCTGGAGGGTTTCCTAAGAGATGCTATACTAGAGAATCTGAAGAAGAATAACCTCATGACCCAATATCAACATGGGTTTACGAGGGACCGTTCCTGTCAGACTAATCTAATCAGTTTTTATGAGGAGGCAAGTTCTGGACTGGACCAAGGAAATGCAGTGGATATTGTGTATATAGACTTTTCAAAAGCCTTTGATACGGTTCCACACAAAAGGTTGATACATAAAATGTGAACAATGGGGATAGGGGAAAATATATGTATGTGGGTTAAGGATTGGCTCAGTGATAGGAAACAAAGGGTGGTTATTAATGGAAAACACTCAGACTGGATCTCAGTTAACAGTGGGGTACCACAGGGGTCAGTATTGGGCCCCCTTCTTTTTAACATATTTATTAATGACCTTGTAGGGGGCATACAGAGTAATATTTCAATATTTGCAGATGACACTAAACTCTGCAGGGTAATCAATACAGAGGAGGACAATTTTATATTACAGGAGGATCTATGTAAACTAGAAGCTTGGGCTGATAAATGAGCTTTAATGGGGATAAATGTAAGATAATGCACTTGGGCAAAGGAAATAAAATGTATAATTATATGCTTAATTGTAAAACACTGGGTAAAACTGTAACTGAAAAAGACCTGGGTGTATTGGTGGACGACAAGCTCACGTTTAGTGGCCAGTGTCAGGCAGCTGCTGCAAAGGCAAATAAAATAATGGGATGCATTAAAAGAGGCATAGATGCTCATGAGGAGAACATAATTTTACCTCTATAAAAGTCATTAGTGCGACCACACTTAGAATACTGTGTACAGTTCTGGTCTCTGGTGTATAAGAAAGACATAGCTGAACTAGAGCGGGTGCAGAGAAGAGCGACCAAGGTTATTAGAGGACTGGGGGGTCTGCAATACCAAGACAGGTTATTACACTTGGGGTTATTTACTGTGGAAAAAAGAAGGCTTAGGGGTGATCTTATTACTATGTCCAAGTATATGAGGGGACAGTACCAAGACCTGTCTACTGATCTTTTTACTCTGAGGCTAGAGACGGGGACAAGGGGGCATCTTCTACGTCTGGAGGAAAGAAGGTTTAATCATAATCACAGACGGGGATTCTTTACTGTAAGAGTAGTGAGACTATGGAACTCTCTGCCGCATGATGTTGTAATGAGTGATTCACTGTTAAAATTTAAGAAGGGCATGGATGCCTTTCTTGAAAAGTATAATATTACAGGTTATAAAAACTAGATTCCATGATAGGGCGTTGATCCAGGGAACTAGTCTGATTGTCGTATGGAGTCGGGAAGGAATTTTTTTCCCCAATGTGGAGCTTAGTGTTTGCCACATGGTTTTTTTTTGCCTTCCTCTGGATCAACATGTTAGGCTATGGGTTGAACTAGATGGACTTAGTCTTCCTTCAACCTTAAAAACTATGTTACTATGTTACTATGTTACAACACCCTAGATAAATTTCTCAAGAGGTGTAGTTTCCAAAAGGGGGTCATTTGTGGGTTTCTGCTGTTTTGGCATGTCAGGGGCTCTTCAAATGTGACATGGCATCCACAATCTATTCCAACCAAAATTGAGCTCCAGAATTCAGTTGGCGCTCCTTCCCTTCCGAGCCCTACCATGCACCAAAACAGTAGTTTTCCACCACACAAGGGGTATTGGCGTTCTCAGGAGAAATTGCACAACAAATTGTATGTCTATTTTCTCCTGTTACCCTTGTGAAAATGAAATATTTGTGGCACAACCAAAATTGCGGGAAAAATTTATTTTTTTCATTTTCAGCGCCCAACGTTATAAAATTCTGTGAAGCACCAGAGGGTTCAAGGTGCTCACCACACCTCTAGATAAGTTCCTTCAGGGGTCTAGTTTCCAAAATGGGGTCAGTCAATTTTGCACTCCAAAAGTCAAATTGTGCTCCTTCCCTTCCAAGCCCTGTCGTGCGCCCAAACAGTAGTTTTCCACCATATAAGGGGTATCTGTGTACTCAGGAGAAATTGCACGTCAAATTGTATGGTCCATTTTCTCCTGTTACCCTTGTGAAAATGCAAAATTTGGGGCTATATCAACATTTTTATGGGAAAAAATAAAATAGACATGTGGTAAATGTTATTTATTAACTATTTTATGTTACATAACTATCTGCTTTAAGGGTGTAGAAATTAAATTTTGAAAATTGAGAAATGTTCAAAATTTTTGCCAAAATTCTGATATTTTCACAACTTAATGCAAAAATTATTGGCCTAAATTTACAACTAACATGAACTACAATGTGTTGTGAAAAAAACAATCTCAGAATCACTGGGATACGTTAAAATGTTCCAGAGTTATTACCACATAAATTGACACTGGTCAGAATTGTAAAATTTGGCCTGGTCAGGAAAGTGAAAACAGACTTGGGGTTGAAGGGGTTAAAGTGTATACAGGAAGCTTCCAATCAGGAGTGTGGGCGGTGTTATACACAGCTCAGCATTCATAGCACTGCTACATCTACAGTAGAGAAAACAGGGATTTCATCAAAAATGCACCAAGCAGACCAGTAAGTGATACATCGCTGGAATCAAGATTTCTGCCCCTACATTATGCTGCTCCCAGATTCACAGGGGCGGCAGTGCTTGGGCCACCCTTTGATTACTACTTACAATGCAAGCACGCGCATGCAGCATTCACTACTGAACACTACAATGCATGGAATGAAGGATTACATCCTGACTGACACCAGTGCCAATGTCAGGACATTTTTTGTGGGCGGCTATTGTGACAGCAGTCTCATTGTATCCTATGTGATGTATACAAAAGTCTCAGTGTATCTTATGTGATGTATATACAGTACACCAGTCTTGGAGTCTCCTTTGTGATGTATATACAGCAGTCTCAGTGTCTCTAAGGTGATAAATATATAGAAGTCTCAGCGTATCTTATGTGATGTATATACAGCAGTCTCAGTGTCTGCTATGTGATGTAAATTCACCAGTGCCAGTGATTTCTATGTGATGTATATACGGCAGTCTAGGTGTCTCCTATGTGATGTATACTGCAGTATCAGTGTCTCCTTTGTGATTTATATAGAGCAGAGTCTCAGTGTCTCATATGTGATGTATGCAGCAGTCTCAAGTGTCTCCTATGTGATGAATACAACAATCTCAGTGTTGACACCCTTCAAATTGTTTCAGAAAATGAATTATTTCTCCCAGAAAATTATTGCAATTACCGTATTTTTCAGACTATAAGACGCACTTTTTTCCTCCAAAATTTTGGAGGAAAGTGGGGGGTGCGTCTTATAGTCCGAATACTATATTATTGTATGGCCACATGGTGGTGGGTGTGAGGGAGCGGCAGCGGGGGATCAGCGGGGCACAGGAGGCAGCAGCAGCCTGCTGCAGCCTGCGCTGTGCCCACTACTAAAGAAAATGAATATTCCCTGCTCCCCACGCCCATGGGCGTGGAGAGCAATGAATATTAATTTCTCTTGATAGCCGGCACACTGTACTGCAGCGTGGCTCCTGCTGCACTCTGCAGTCTGTGTGCCCGCTATTAAAGCTCATTGAACAGACTGAATGGTCACTGCTCCCCACGCACAGAGTCCCGGCATGGGGAGCAGTGACTATTCCAGGACAGCGTCTCACACTGTGTGAGGGCGCCTGGCAGGGACGCCATGCGCGCCCTGCCATGCGCCGCTCACACAGTGAGAGTGTCAGCAGCAGAGCGGGACAGCGCTGGAGGAGAGAGGAGGTGAGTATGATTGTTAATTTTTTTTTGTTGTAGGCAGCGTGATGGGGGCTCAGAGGGTGCCATGCATACCAGGATGGGGGCTCAGAAGGTGCCATGCATACCAGGATGGGGGCTCAGAGGGTGCCATACATACCAGGATGGGGGCTCAGAGGGGTGCCATGCATACCAGGATGAGGGCTCAGAGGGTGCCATGCATACCAGGGTGGGGGCTCAGAGGGGCGCCATGCATACCAGGATGGGGGCTCAGAGGGTGTCATACATACCAGGATGGGGGCTCAGTGGGTGCCATGCATACCAGGATGGAAGCTCAAGGGGTGCCATACATACCAGGATGGGGGATAAAGGGGTGCCATGCATACTAGGATGGGATGGGGGCCACTTATACAAGGAAGGAGGGGCCATACATACCAGGATGGAGGATATTAACAGAATTGGGGGACATTACCCAATACCAGTGTCAGCAGCAGATCCCCTCCCCGATAACAGGGCATCATGACCACATTTTTTGCTTAAATTTTTTTTTCCTATTTTCCTTCTTTAAAACCTAGGTGCGTCTTATGGTCCGGTGCGTCTTATCGTCCGAAAAATACTGTACACGTTTTGATATACACATGTTTATTTTCTTTGTGTGCATTGGAACAACACAAAAAAACAGAGAAACTGAATTTTGGACCACTCTTCTTTTGCCATCTTCTCCAGGTCTCTTATTTTTGAAGGGTGCCTTCTCCTAACAGCAACTTTAAGATCTTTCCACAAGTGTTCAATGGGATTTACTTCCAGTCTCATTGTTGACCATTTCAGAACTCTCCAGCACTTTGTTTCCATCCATTTCTGGGTGCAGAAAACAAACCCCAAAACATCTTTGAACCTCCACCATATTTGACTGTAGGTACTGTGTTCTTTTCTTTGTAGACCTCATTCCATCTTCGATAAAAAGTAGTTTGATGTGCGTTACCAAAAAGCTGTATCTAGGTCTCATCTGTCCACAAAACGCTTTTCCAGAAAGATTTTGGCTTACGTACATTTTGGCAAACTGCAGTCTAACTTTTTTATTTATCTGTGTCAGCAGTGGGGTCCTCCTTGGTCTCCTGCCATAGCGTTTGATTTCATTCAAATGTCGACGCATAGTTCGCTCTGACACTGATGCACCCTGAGCCTGCAGGACAACTTGAATTTCTTTTGAACTTGATTGGGGCTGCTTATCCACCATCCGGACTATCCTGCTTTGCAACCTTTCATCAATTTTTTTATGCTGCCCACGTCCAGGAAGATTAGCTACATGGGTTGTCAACTTCTTGATTATGTTGCGCACTGTGAACAAAGGAACATCAAGATCTCTGGAGATGGACTTGTAACCTTGAGATTGTTGATATTTTTCAACAATTTTGGTTCTCAAGTCCTCAGACAGTTATCTTCTTCTCTTTCTGTTCTCCATGCTTAGTGTGGCACACACAGACACACAATGCAAAGATTGAGTCAACTATTCCCCTGGTTTCAGCTGTGATTTTCATATTGTTACTTGCCATAGGGGAGTTTGAATGAGCATCACATTCTTGAAATAAAGTTGTTTACTCACAATTTTGGAAAGGTGCCAACAATTTGGTCCAGCCCATTTATGGAGTTTTGTGTGAAATTATGTCCAATTTGCCTTTTTTGTCTCAGTTTTTTTGTGCTGTTCCAATACACCCAAAGGAATTAAACAGTGTATAACAAAACATGTATAATTGCAATAATTTTCTGGGAAAAATACTTCCTTTTCTGGAACAGTTTCAAGGGTGCCAACACTTTCGGCCATGTCTGTATGTGATGTATACAGCAGACCTCCAACTGCTTGACTTCTCTAAATGTTCTATTACGAGTAATGCACTTCCCACTGTGAGGAGACATGCAGCGTAATATGCATCTGTGTTCAGAACAACTTGCTGCTGTGATCAGGACTTTACAAAACTCGTTAAAAGTCGACTGCGCTCCAGACCACGGACATCTGATATAGCAGTTAGAAGTGACAACATCATCAATACCACCTAACATCGCATGTCTGATAGTTATCAGAAAGAGAATCACTAATTTAAAGGGGTATTCCCAGAATAGAAAATTATCCCTATCTACAATTGAAATAGCCAGGAACTGTACGTGTATTCTCTTGCAGTCCTATAGGTAATGAATGGAGCGAAAGTTGAGTATGAGCACCTCCATTCAATTAAATATGGGCCTGTGTAGAGCTCCATTCTCGAGATTGCTGGGCATCCCAGTAATCAGATCCCCGGTGATTAGGAAGTTGTCCCCTATACTATGGTGTCGTAGACGAATATCTACTGTGCCAATGTAGTACTGGTGAAGGAAGTACCTTCCCTCTGGCACTGAAAGGGTTAAAAAGCATGTTCCCGAAAGTTCGATCTCTCTGGGCTGCAGTTAGGTCCATTTAAGGGGTTAGCTGCGATAATCCAGCCCAGTAGAGGGAGGGGGAACCCAGTGAGTTGAGTACAGGAAGTGAATAGTTCAGTAGTGTACAGGGCTTCCAAAAAGCAACAGGCTCCATATACTGGTTGCTAGGGTAGACGTGGGCCTTAGTATCCCAGACAGTGGATCAGCAGACGCAAGAATCTCTTCACAAGAGTCTTAGTATCCCAGACAGTGGATCAGCAGACGCAAGAATCTCTTCACAAGAGTCCCCTTAGACAGCCTGGGAACCTCGAGAGAGTCGTCGGGGACCGAGGGGCACATTCTGTCTGCAGGACTGCAGAAGAAGTTAGGACTCAAGGCTAGCACATGGCGAGAACTCAGATCCGGATATACTGTTATGGGTGAGGAAGATTCTCTAGGGCTAGAGAACAGAGCATAGAGATGCTTCACCTTAAGAGGGAACCAGGGCTTAAGTTGTATCAAGTACCTGTGGGAAAGATGACAACCCGTTGGGCCTTATCATTTATACCTGCCTCTAAATATTGTACATACTCCCAGTTACCTAGTAAAGTCCCAGTTATTGTTATGAACTTTGTGTCCTCTGAATTCATTGATGCCCTGGTTTCAGAAGAGAAATCCCTGGAGACTGCAGAGACCAGCTGGTCAGAAGTAAGTGGAAAGCATCACATACACGGCAGCACATCAGAGGGAGGACACACTTTGTCTGTCGGGTGACAGCGAGTATGGGCTACAGCTCTCCCACGACTACCTTACACCAACCCCTCATCTTACTATTGGCTAATTGCCTACAGGCAAGCATATGTCCTGTTGTAGGACCCTTTAATTTCAGGAAGCTCATAAGCGTATTACATGATCCTCCTCAGCTCTCCTAACTGGCCTAGGAGAAAGGAAGAGTAATGAAGGCTATAGGGGACTTCATCATAAGAGGAAGAGTGGATTTTGGACGAATCAGTCAGAAATGTCCTATCCTGACTAAATATACTTCTGTATAATTTGTGTAATGTGAGAAGCCAAACTAACCCATGCAAATCAGACCATTTTGAAGATTTTGATGAACTCTGTGGGTATCTGCATTCTAGTTTGCGGCTCATTTTTTATTAAATAAATACAATGCCCCGCAGGCAACCAGTGACTCACTCTTCTCTAAAAACATAAATAAACTGAGCAGATCAATTTGATTATCATATGGTGAATAACGGCTTTGTTTTATCTATTTACTGCTACATGTGATCAGAGACACATTCACATTTGTTGGTGTCACTGTAGTGACATTATCACTATGACCAGTGGGAATCTATCTGTATATAAGTCAGATTAGACTTTTGTAAAAATAATTCTTGGCTGTCAGTCATGATTGCTGTGTTTGCAGTGATACGGCAACTGAGAAATGACAGTTTAGGCAATAGGTAAATGAAGTCTACCAGGCACCGATGCCGGTATCTGTCATACAACGGTTCTGCCAATACCTTGTGTTTTTTGGTTTATAAAGGAGACCATCATACAGAGATGAGAATAGCTGCAACCAGATTTACTGATGGAACTTTTAGAACTATTTAGAATATTAGAATTTGTGTGATCATTTTCTCATAGGCGTTTTTTGTACGACGCTATTGCTTATGTAGAAAAACATGGGACAAATCAGGAGTGTCAGGAGTGGCTGTTGTCCATCCATCTATTGTCTCTTTATGACCTGTCTCATCGGGAGTAATAAAAGTAAAAACTTTTGTGGGACAACACTTAGGCAAGAACTGAAAATGTAATTTTTTGGGCAGATTTATGGGCTCTACTTTTTCTAAAGTTTCTACAAACGTGGCAAAAAGTTTTGAGACTGACAAATTTTGGCTTTCACAAAGTTTTCTGCTTTATTGTTTTTCGGTCGTTTAGTCAGATGTTTCTATGGTTACAGAAGTACAATTATACACATTTCATAATATTTTAAACTTATATTGAGAAATACATCAAGTTTATGTAACAACTCAATATTCATAGTGTTGACCCTTATTTTTCAAGACTTCTACAATTCACCCTGGCAGCTTGGCAGCTGGACATCAGCAAATTGCTCCTGGATGGTTGGGAGAAGTTGGGATGGTTGGGATGTTACATACCATTTTGTATTCATGGCAGTGTTGTCAGGCAAAATTGTGAGTGAGTCCCCCCCATGAAAAGCCCCCATATCCCTACAACGAAAGGGAGAGGGCAACGGGAAGGGGAACGGCCACGACAGAGATTGGGTGGTAGTGGGAAAGGGTCAGCAGCGTAGAGAGAGAGGAGTTGGAGAGGTGTTGGCAACAGAGGGGAGATGTCATGGGTGTGTCAGATGTGACAGACAGTCGCTCTGCTGCTGGCTGCAGAAGATGCCTTTGTTTGGCCTTAAATCTGTCTTACTTTAGGACCCAGCGGCTACCTCTCTCCTGCTCGGATTGACACCCTGGCCTGGGTGTTTAAATACTTTCAGTTTGCTGCAGGGAGGGGCCGGTGATATTCGCATGTTCTCTTGTGAAGGCTTGGAGCTATTGCAGTCTGCTTACTTCCTCTCTGGTGCTTTGGAGGACGTTTGATGTAATCTCTCTGAAGTCTGGTCAAGTTAAGTTTCTCCCTCCTGTGTTTGTCTCCCTTGTTGTCTTTAGTTTTAAGTGGGGATTGGCCAATGCTCATCCCTTCCCTTTCCTGTCCAGGGCCTAGCTCTAGGAATTTACAGGGCTTAGGTTTCCTGTTCAGCGATTGGTGAGGAACCAATATAGGGACGGTATGGGGGACAGGGTGATTTTAGATCAGCCTAAGGGTCTACACTCCCCCTTTCCCTAGTGTCTGGGCTCCCTTTCCCTCATCCCTTTGTGTTGCACTTAGTCTTTCCTACACTGTGCATGACATTATCAACAGCCGTACATATTTAGAAAAAGAAAAAAAGACACATGGTTTTATTTGTGTGGTTGTCTAACAAACGAAGTAGAACTCTACAACGCTAAGCATGCGAACATGAAATATATGAAATTTGAATAGCATTACTGCTCTAGAAAATAGAAATGAGAAATCTTAGCGCATAAATTGGCCAATTCATGTGTACCTGGTAGTTATGTTAATGTGTTTCTCGTCATACCAGGACCCTGACAAATTGAACTCCTCTCTAAGGGACAAAAGTCTGCAGAGTGCTACTTCGCTTGTTAGTTGTATATGGAGGTAGCTGCTCCTAGTAAGCACCTGTTCACACCTATTTCTTGTTTGGGAAGTCGTCAAAAACCCAGCAGTGTTTCATCTTGAGCTACCCCAGGCCCTTAAGATCCACAATGTCTTACACAGGTGTCTACTCAAGAGATATGTGGAACCTCTTGAGTCCTCACCCCGACCGCCGCCCCCAATAATGGTTGATGGTAATCTGGAGTTTCAGATTTCGAGGATTGTAGATTCTCATCTGCAACGTCGTTCCCTACAGTACTTGGAAGGGTTATGGTCCAGAGGAGAGGATGTGGGTTTTAGCATCAGAGATGAACGCTCAGAGGCTGGTTCGTTCATTCCACACCTCTTATCCTGAGAAACCTGGTCATGAGTGTCCAGAGGACAGTCATAGAAGGGGGGTACTGTCACGGGTGTGTCAGTTGTGACAGACAGTCGCTCTGCAGTTGGCTGCAGAAGATCACTTTGTTTGGTATTACAGACGCCTCCTTAAATCTGTCTTACTTTAGGACCCAGTGGCTATGTCCCTCCTGCTCTGACTAACACACTGGCCTGGGTGTTTAAACTCTTTCAGTTTGCTGCAGGGAGGGGCCGGTGATATTCGCATGTTCTCTTGTGAAGGCTTGGAGCTATTGCAGTCTGCTTACTTCCTCTCTGGTGCTTTGGAGGACGTTTGATGTAATCTCTCTGAAGTCTGGTCAAGTTAAGTTTCTCCCTCCTGTGTTTGTCTCCCTTGTTGTCTTTAGTTTTTAGTGGGGACTGGCCAATGCTCATCCCTTCCCTTTCCTGTCCAGGGCCTAGCTCTAGGGATTTACAGGGCTTAGGTTTCCTGTTCAGGGATTGGTGAGGAACCAATATAGGGACGGTATGGGAGACAGGGTGATTTTAGATCAGCCTAAGGGTCTACACTCCCCCTTTCCCTAGTGTCTGGGCTCCCTTTCCCTCATCCCTTTGTGTTGCACTTAGTCTTTCCTACACTGTGCATGACATTATCACCAGCCATACATATTTAGAAAAAGAAAAAAAGACACGTGGTTTTATTTGTGTGGTTTTTTTTTCGGGCGTGCATTTTTTTTCTTTCTCCTTTGGTTATAGAAGCGGTTGCCAAACGGGCAGAGCAGCTGCACTGTCTGTCTCTGGAGGTGACTGACCTAAGCTGTCAGTTTCAGCAGCAGCAACAGCGGCTGCAGGTCGCTAATGTTGAGGTCTCTGCCGGTAAGCCGGTCCAGCTTGAACCCAAGGTTGCCCTCCCAGACAGGTTTTAAGGAGGTAGGGACAAGTTTTTTGTATTCAAGGAGGCCTGCAAACTGTACTTTAAACTTCATCCTTACTCCTCCGGAAATGAGGAGCAACGAGTGGGAATTGCGATGTCACTGCTGCAAGGAGAGCCTCAATCCTGGGCTTTCTCTTTATCTCTTTACCACAGGACTCTGTTTGTCTCCAGTCTGTGGAGGGGATTTTTGGGGCCCTGGCCCTCATCTATGATGATCCTGACCGAGTCGCCTTCGCTGAGTCTAGGCTACGTCGCCTCCAGCATGGGAATCGGTCAGTGGAGACGTACAGCTCCGAATTCCGTAGATGGGCAACGGATACAAAATGGAATGACCCTGCTCTTAGAAGCCAATTTTGTCAGGGCCTTACTGAAAGGTTGATAGATGCTTTGGCAGTGTATGAAACCCCGGAGTCCTTGGAGGCTGCCATGTCATTGGCTATACGCAGGGCCGGCTCCAGGTTTTTGTGGGCCCTGGACGAAAGAGTTTCAGTGGGCCCCTTTAACACATACCACGATTCATGATGCACAGATACCGCAGAGAAATATATATATATATATACAAGGCCAAAGATTTCACTTCTTACATTACATAAGTGATATCTATTGTAAATTCTACAATAGCTCAGAAACCGGTGCATCGCTCCACACAGTATACTGGCCCCCATATAACGCTCCATACAGGATACTGGCCCCCATATAATGCTCCATACAGGATACTGGCCCCCATATAACGCTCCATACAGAATATTGGCCCCCATATAATGCTCCATGCAGGCTGTGCCCCCACATAATGCTCCATGCAGGCTGTTCCCCCCACATAATGCCTCATGCAGGCTGTTCCCCCCACATAATGCCCCACACAGGCTGTTCCCCCCTTATAATGCCCCATGCAGGCTGTTCCCCCCATATAATGCCCCATGCAGGATGTCACCCCCCCCTTATAATGCCCCATGCAGGATGTCACACACCCCCTCCCTTATAATGCCCCATGCAGGATGTCACCCCCCCTTATAATGCCCCATGCAGGATGTCACACCCCCCTCCCTTATAATGCCCCATGCAGGATGTCACGCACCCCCCCTCCCTTATAATACCCCATGCAGGATGTCACACCCCCCCTTCCTTATAATGCCCCATGCAGGATGTCACGCACCCCCCCTTTTAATACCCCATGCAGGATGTCACACCCCCCTCCCTTATAATGCCCCATGCAGGATGTCACACACCCCTCTCGCTTATAATGCCCCATGCAGGATGTCACACGCCCCCCTCCCTTATAATGCCCCATGCAGGATGTCACACACACCCCTAATAATGCCCCATGCAGGATGTCACACCCCCCCTCGCTTATAATGCCTCATGCAGGATGTCACACCCCCCTCCCTTATAATGCCCCATGCAGGATGTCACTCCCCCATATAATGCCCCATGCAGGATGTTACACCCCCCCTTATAATGCCCCATGCAGGATGTCACACACCCCCTCGCTTATAATGCCCCATGCAGGATGTCACCCCCCCCCACCATATAATGCCCCATGCCTCCATACAATAAAAAAAAAAAATCAAATACTCACCTCACTTCTCACCTGCTGCAGCTGCTCCGGACTCCTCAGGCGTGCCGGCGTCTTCCCGCTCTGCGCTGTGATGGCTCAGGAGAAAGCGCGGTGGAAAGACGTCACCGCGCCCTCTGACCGGAGACGTCACAGTGCAGCAGGTGCGGAGGATGCAGGACCTGCTGCGGATGCACGGGAAGAGGTAAGTATTGCGCCGGGGCCCTGAGCAAGCGGGGGGGGGGCGGGCGCTGGCACCGCTCTCCTCCGCTCAAGGGTCCCATAGCGCGGCAGGGTGCCCAACGGCGAGTGGTCCCCCCACCTGCTCAGGGCCCCGGCACTTGCCCGGGTGCGCCGGGTGCTGACGCCGGCCCTGGCTATACTTGTTGATAGACGCCTTCGGGATAGGTGGGTAAGACCACCTTCTCTGGGGTCTTCTTGTCAGGGTTATGCCCTTTGCCGGGGGAGCGGTCTGGCGGTGACCCAGTACTGGGGGAGGTGGAGGAACCCATGCAGTTAGGGGTTTCCTCTGCATCGTACATTTCCCCGGAGATTTGCAAAAAAAAGGCGTATGTTTTTTTTGTGGAAAAAAGGGACATTTTATTGGGGCATGTCCTTCGATTCCTAAGCAAAAGGAAACTCAATTAACCATTGGTAGTCTGGAGTTGGCTAAGCAAGGGGTGCATTTATCGTCAACCTGCAGTTCCCGGTTTGTCCTGACAGCAGAGGTGGTGCTAGAGAGCAAAACCGAGAAAATTTCTGTGTTTGTTGACAGTGGAGCTGGAGTCAGCATGGTTGATGCTGAGTTTGTGAGAACTCATGGTCTTGCTTGCTGTACTTTAGCCAAACATATTCTCATCTTCGCCATCGACTCAGCGTCACTTGCACAGAAAGCTCTAACTCAGATTTTACATAATGTAAGACTGAGGGTGGGGTCGGTTCATTGTGATATAATCCCTTGATATGTCCCTTGCTATGTCCACTTACCAGACCCTCATCTTCGCCCGTGGCCGCAGGGTTCTTCTTCGTGAATAAAAAAGATGGCGGCCTACGTCCCTGTTTAGATTTCCGGGAATTAAATCAAATTACCATCCGAGATCCATACCCTCTTCTTCTGATTCCAGATGTGTTCAGCCAGGTTGTGGGAGCGAAGGTATTCTCCAAGTTGGGTTTAAGGGAGGTTTACAATCTGGTTAGAATCAGAGAAGGGGATGAATGGAAAACAGAGTTCAAAACCCCTGAAGGGCATTTCGAGTCTGGTTATGCCTTTCGGTCTGACCAATGTGTAGCGCCCCGAGGGCTCGGCCGCTACAGGGGTATTGCACCTCTGCCAGAGGTGTGGTATTCCACTCCCGGGTAAGGATGGAGTATGGACCAGGGCTCAGTTAGCTGCATACAGCACACACACCCCATTTCCGAGGGACAGCTCAACGGTGCTCCCACTAGACAGAAGTGCAGGCACGACCGACTATGTCCCTGTCTGGAGTGGGGAGGGGGGTGGAACACCCAGTGCTGTAGGGGCAGATAGGGGTTGGTTCCTGAGCGTAGGAAGGAGCCCATTGGTTGCTGGTCACCTGGGCTCATGTTTCTAGAGGGAGGTATAAAAGGTGGGCACCATCTTAGTTCTGGGTCAGTTCAAGCAGGAGGAGAAGAGAGAGGAGTTCGGCCAGAGAGGGCTGACAGGGAGCTGTGGCTCAGTCTGGGCCCAGCTCCATGAGGCAGGCCTGAGGAGAGGGCCAGGAACAGAAAGGAACAAGAACAGAAAGGAACAGAAACAGAAAGGAACAGCAAAGAAAGAGAGGAAGAAACAGAAGGGCTCAGGAACAAGAAGGTGGAAGGGACCCTAAGAACCCACGAGAATCCAGGGTGCAGGGTCAGGCAGATTAAGGGTACCGGATCCCAAGTTGGTGGAGGAGAAACAACCCTCAGCCGGAGGTCGTGATCATTTATTGGTGCGACACCTCATCAAACCTGCTAGGAAGGCACCATATATGACAGCGGAGGACGGGGCCCACGTTTAACCGCACAAGTCCGCGGTAGCTGGACAAAAGTGGGTCACTGGTGAGGCAGGCCAGAGGAAGGACAAAAGGGGGTCTTGAGCCATACTCCTGAGCTGTCTGGGAGTTGACCGAGCCCCTCACCTGGTGGACGCAGCACGGCTCGGGCAGTCATTCCCTGCAGAAGTGACTTGGATATTAACCTGAGTAAAGACCCTGGACTGCAGTACGTTGTCTGTGTGCTTTTTCGCTCCTCCGGCACTACCGGTACTGGGACTCTCACCACCATCACTCCCACCATCCACTACACTGCCCTGGGGCCGCACTCTTCCCGTGGGGAGTCACACCATCCCAGCTGCGTACATCATCAGCCCCAGCGGTCTGCCCTGCAGCGGCGGTTCCTAATAACTGCAATCCACGGGTGGCGTAGTCGGACATTATCTAAACCATCTAAAAGACTGCCACTGGTCTGACCACCCTGAGCCACGGGACCGGGTCGCCACTACTACCCCCATCGTCTCCCTATCGCCCGGTTCGGAGTGCCCCACGGCCCAGGGGGCGAGTCAAATGCACCTGCAGTGTTCCAGCATTTCAGAAATGATATTTTACATCATTTGGTGGAGAGGTTTGTGGTGGTCTATCTGGACAATATTTTGGTTTACTCACCTGATTTTGAGACACATCGGGGACATGTTGAACAGGAGCTCCAGATATTAAGGGATAACAGACTATATGCCAAACTGGAGAAATCTGTTTTCGCCATCCAGGAGGTGCAGTTTTAGGGTACCTGTCGTCATCTTCGGGTTTTCGGATGGATCCGGCGAAGATCCATGCTGTTCTTGATTGGGACCGTCCCGAGAACCTGAAGGCTTTACAACATTTTCTGGGCTTTACTAATTAAACTAACTAAACTAACTAAAATTATTCAGTAATTGTGAAACCCCTTACTGACAAGACTAGGAAGCGGTCTGATTTTTCCAAATGGTCAGATGCCTCCCTGCAGGCTTTTTCCTCCCTAAAGAACTGTTTTGCCACGGCACCTATACTCAGTCTGTCCCATGTTTTCCAACCCTTTATTGTAGAAGTTGATGCGTCAGAGGTGGGGGTTGGGGCTGTGTCGTCTCAGGGTTCATAATCTGGTAAATGGCGTCCATGTGCTTTCTTTTCTAAGGAATTGTCTTCGGCTGGGATAAATTATGACAGGGGAATAGGGAACTTTTCGCGATCAAATTGGCATTCGAAGAATGGCGACATTGGTTGGAGGGAGCTATCCATCCTATTACACTGTACCCTGAACTGTAGGGTGAGGTGTTGGAGGCCCAGGGGGACACCCCTGCCTCCTGCCCTTCAGGAAGGTTATTTGCACCATCTAATCAGCGCTGCAAAGTAATTAAGGATCATCACAACTCTGTGCTTGCTGGTCATTTAAGTGGTAAGGCAATTGCAGACCTCCTCTCTCGTCGTTTTTGGTGGCTGGGGTTGCATCGGGATGTAGTTGAACACACTATCTTCTTGCAGTATTTGCGCGCGTTCTAAAGTATCGCATACCCGTCCATCTGATATTCTTCTTCCGCTACCTATTCCTAGCAGGTCATGGACACACGTGTCCATGGATTTTATTACTGACCTACTGGTATCTGCAGGCAAACCTGTGGTTTTGGTGGTTGTAGATAGGTTCAGTAAAATGGTTCACTTCGTCGCATTACCAGCACTGCCAAATGCCAAGACTCTTGCTCAGGTGTTTATAAATGAGATTGAGAAGTTTCATGGGGTTCCCTCCGATGTGGTGTCAGATCGGGGGACCCAGTTTGTTCCAAAGTTCTGGAAGGCATTCTGTTCTCGACTGGGGATGTAGCTGTCCTTTTCCTCTGCCTTCTATTCTCAGTCGAATGGACAGACTGAGCGCGTTAATCAGAATTTGGAGACCTACCTCAGGTGTTTCATCTCCGAAAATCAGGAGGATTGGGCAAACTACTTACCGCTGGCAGAATTCGCTATTAATAATCATCACCAAGAATCTACTGGCAGGTCACCATTCTTTGGTGCATACGGTTACCATACACAGTTTGGTACTTTTAGTGGGGGAGTGGGTTCGGGAGTTCCTGAGGAGGAACATTTTGCTTCGTTGCTCTCCTCGGTGTGGCGGGGGGTTCTGAGTAATTTGAAGATCATGGGAGACAGGTACAAACGTATGGCTGACAGAAAACGCTTGCCAGGTCCGGACCTGAATGTGAATGACTTTGTGTGGTTGTCTAACAAACGAAGTAGAACTCTACAACGCTAAGCATGCGAACATGAAATATATGAAATTTGAATAGCATTACTGCTCTAGAAAATAGAAATGAGAAATCTTAGCGCATAAATTGGCCAATTCATGTGTACCTGGTAGTCATGTTAATGTGTTTCTCGTCATACCAGGACCCTGACAAATTTAACTCCTCTCTAAGGGACAAAAGTCTGCAGAGTGCTACTTCGTTTGTTAGTTGTATATGGAGGTAGCTGCTCCTAGTAAGCACCTGTTCACACCTATTTCTTGTTTGGGAAGTCGTCAAAAACCCAGCAGTGTTTCATCTTGAGCTACCCCAGGCCCTTAAGATCCACAATGTCTTACACAGGTGTCTACTCAAGAAATATGTGGAACCTCTTGAGTCCTCACCCCGACCACCGCCCCCAATAATGATTGATGGTAATCTGGAGTTTCAGATTTCGAGGATTGTAGATTCTCATCTGCAACGTCGTTCCCTACAGTACTTGGAAGGGTTATGGTCCAGAGGAGAGGATGTGGGTTTTAGCATCAGAGATGAACGCTCAGAGGCTGGTTCGTTCATTCCACACCTCTTATCCTGAGAAACCTGGTCATGAGTGTCCAGAGGACAGTCATAGAAGGGGGGTACTGTCACGGGTGTGTCAGTTGTGACAGACAGTCGCTCTGCAGTTGGCTGCAGAAGATCACTTTGTTTGGTATTACAGACGCCTCCTTAAATCTGTCTTACTTTAGGACCCAGTGGCTATGTCCCTCCTGCTCTGACTAACACACTGGCCTGGGTGTTTAAACTCTTTCAGTTTGCTGCAGGGAGGGGCCGGTGATATTCGCATGTTCCCTTGTGAAGGCTTGGAGTTATTGCAGTCGGCTTACTTCATCTCTGGTGCTTCAGATGATGTTTGGTGTAATCTCACTGAAGTCTGCTCAAGCTAAGTTTAACCCCCCTGTGTTTGTCTCCCTTGTTGTCTTTAGTTTTTAGTGGGGAATGACCAGTGCTCATCCCTCCCCTTCCCTTAGGTTTCCTGTTCGGCGTTTGGTGAGGAACCAATATAGGGATGGTAGGGGAGACAGGGTGATATTAGATCAGCCTAGGGGTCTCCACTCCCCCTTTCCGTAGTATCTGGGCTCCCTTCCCCTCATCTCTTCATGTTGCACTTAGTCTTTCCTACACTGGGCGTGACAGGAGAGGACAGCTTCTTTATTTTTAATATTATAACATGATAGTGTAAAGGAGTGGAGAAGCTATGGAAACATTTCCTGAAGATCTTATAGTGATGTAATGCATTGCCATGTTTTGAATGTTGTTTTATCTATTTTGTGGCCTGCATCACTTAGCTAACCAGTGGATAGGGTTAACTATTGGGGCCAGCCCATGAAGTGAGGAGTTAAGTGGGCAAAAGGAACTCAGTTCTTGTTTGATAGGCAGATACAGTGGTAGAACACAAAGAAAAGGGAAGAACTATGATCCAATTGTTCGCAGACCGGCATTGTTTATGGGTATAAACAGAAAAAGGATGATCCCATCAGCTCACCTGTAGGGGTAATTGAATAATCCTCAGAGGGTGCGGTGCTCAGAAAAGTCCTTGGGCTGGTTCCCAGGTAAAGCAATTAGTATAAATGAAAAGGTACCCAGCTACCACCCCCCAAAAAAATGGTATAGTAATACCATCTTTTATTGATATGCTCTAAAAATTGTAGAATTATATAAAAATAGAAACACTTTTTTATGCGTGTTGAGCGTTAATATCTCTTAATCATAGCTTTTACTGTTAAGCGCTTTTAACTCTTGAAACGCATAGGCCAATTGCTTCTATTTTTATGTAATTCTACAATTTTTAGAGCATATCATAAAAAGATGGTTTTACTATAGATTTTTTTTGGGTGAACAGTAGCTGGATACCTTTTGGTTTATACTAACTGTTTATGGGTGTTGTGTGTGAAGATGGGAGACCATACTTGGATAGCACGTTCGAGAGTGAGCAAGTATCAAGTGGCAGAAGGATTCTTTATCTCAGGCAAGTGGGTGCTTACAGCAAACGTTATCTATACTAGATAAAAAGTGAAAGGAGAGATGAAAACTGAGCTAACGATTACAAAATAGAAAAACGTGCTTTTTATTGAAGGACAATTCAATCAAGATATCTGCAACAAATCTGCAACATAGTAGAAAGGAGGCGCAAAGTTAAAACACGATAACATATTAAAATTGAGAAAAATGCAAAGGATAACATGCTGTGAATATAATACACACCTGTTTGTATCTATTGCCTTGATGATATATAATGCAGATGTATGATATAAAAAATGTGTAGTTACATGCAAAATTATGCAGTATATATCAATATGAAGCACCTATAAAAAGTCACTGACTTTTTGATATTACTGGGTATATTCTAGAAAAAACTGCAAAGTATCATGTGACTCATTAGTGTTACAAGGTCTCAGGTGTGAATGGGGAGCAGGTGTGATAAATTTGGTGTTATTGTTCTCACACTCTCTCATATCAGTCACTGGAAGTTCAACATGGCACTTCATGGCAAAGAACTCTCTGAGGATCTGAAAAAAAGAAATTGTTGCTCTACATAAAGATGGCCTAGGCTATAAGAAGATTGCCAACACCCTGAAATTGAGCTGCAGCACGGTGGCCAACACCATACAACGATTTAACAAGACAGGCTCCACTCAGAAGAGGCCTCGTCATGGTTGACCAAAGAAGATGACTGCACGTGCTCAGCGCCATATCCAGAGGTTGTCTTTTCACAATAGACATATGATTGCTACCAGCATTGCTGCAGAGGTTGAAGCGGTGGTGGGTCAGCCTGTCAGTGCTCAGACCATACGCTGCACACTGTATCAAATTGGTCTGCATGGCTGTCATCTCAGAAGGAAGCCTCTTCTAAAGATGATGCACAAGAAAACCCACAAACAGTTTGCTGAAGTCAAGCAGACTAAGGACATGGATTATTGGAACCATGTCTTGTGGTCAAGATAAACTTATTTGGTTCAGATGGTGTCAAGCGTGTGTGGCGGCAACCATGTGAGAAGTACAAAGACAAGAGTGTCTTGACCATAGTCAGGCATGGTGGTAGGAGTGTCATGGTTTGGGGCCCTTACGTGCTGTCAGCTGTGGGGAGCTACAGTTCATTGAGGAAACTATACTTTCTTGTATTGCGGTACAAGAATGCTTGACAAAACGGATTCTTGTACCGCGAAACGTGCGTTGGGCGCTGTCTTACCCTCACCACCCTTCCTCCATCCCTGGTAAGCAACTTGGTTTATACTGTTAGATCAACTGGGGGCTTATTGTGTATATATAGATCAGTGTTCTTATATGCCGTTTGTTATTATCTTTATATTGGCTTAGTCACTGATCCCACTGCATTTGGGCTGTGCCCCTTTACTTACAAAAGGTGGGCCACTGCGCTTTAAAATGGCCAATAATGTATTTATGGGAGTCACCCACGAACATGTGAGGTGTATTTGGCCATAGGGCATAGTGCAATAGTCGTTTGGGCACAGTGGACATTTTTACCTGATACGGTATTCTCTGCTTCTACATTGCTTTGAGTCTGTATTCCATCATACTCTGCTCCCTTTAATAGTTCTCACACAGGTTCATACCTATGTACATAACTTGTTGTGTTCACTTCGTATGCTGTCTTTGTACAATTTTTATTGATATTTTCCAATAAAATGAATTTATATATTTTCACTACTTTTGCTGTCGCTTTCTCCTATTTTTCATATGCTCTTTGGACAGCCAGCGGTAGGTGGCTTCCACCGCCCATTGTGGAGTAGTGACCCACCCCTTCAGGCTTATATTTGCTATGGCTATGCCAAGTTGTTTAATACCTGAATGGATGTAGACAGCAGTGTCCCCAGTATGTGCCCACCCCAACACACGTTTTGGCGTATCTGGAAGTGTTAGGTATTCAGTCACGGGGGCGGCGCGGGTTCAGTCACTGCACTGTGTATAGACAGCAGCAGTTCTAATCACGCTCCCTGCACTGACTGACAGCCAGCCCTACTGCTAAGCCGCTGTCAGAGAGTGCCGGAGGCGTGATTCTATACACAGAGCAGTGACTAAACCTGCGGCGCCCCGTGACTGGAAGCCGAACGCTGCTGGCGGGAATAAAGCTCATTTACTCCCGGCAGCAGGGGTCTAAATCCTGGTGCTGGGCAGGCTCAGAACGCTAATAAACTGCAGATTATCCCCATATCTGTAGGTGAAAAGCATTTTTTCACGTGACAGGTTCCCTTTAAGGCTATGTTCACACATCATGGTTTTTTCAGCGTTCATTTTCTGCAGCAAAATCTGATCTCTTGCCAGAAGGTTGTTCAGGATTTTTGTTGCGGTTTCCTTGTTTGTTTTTTTTGGTGCGCCTTTTCAGCATTTTTCTCACTGTCCTTTTGTCTTTGTTACGCAATGTACATAAAGTTCAGTGAAACAAAAACCTCATTCTGGTTTAGGCACAAAAAACACTGAAAAAAACATGATGTGTGAACATAACCAAAGTTCAGCTTTGCTTCCACCACAGAAGCATGACAACAGGTCACCAATGCAAGACATGTGTGAAACCATATTAACCAGAATTACAACTGTACAGGGGGGAGGTGAATTGCTCAGGAATAGTTTAGACATTGGCAGTGCATTGAGTTTGTATGACACTATTTACTTTCACACTATGGTCTACCATTGAGTTGCTCAGGGCATTGTTCAATTTCACACCTCCCTGGGCCACAGGTATTGTTCAATCTCACACCTGGTCCAGCCAATGTTTACACTTTACACATCACTAATTTAATTATACTGTACTAATACAAACTACCATCTCAGTGACCAAGACAAGATGGTAAAATCACAAAAATAAATGTCTCACATACTGCTGTACTTGCTTATTTTCACTAAAAACACAGCAAAACCTGATAGCTATGTTCACACCAGGCGTTTTTTTCACTACCCATTACTTCCAATGGGTGAAAAACGCTGAAAAAAAAGCTTAAAGAAGTGATATATTGATGCAAAAAAACATGCAAAGCACAAAATCCTAAACAAAAAACCCCATGATGTGTAAACTAAGAATTCTGAAATCTCACAGACTTTGCTGGTACTGCAAAACGCAGCTGACAATTTGCATAAAAAAAACAGGATGTGTGAACATAGCCCAAGTGTTGTGTCTGCTCTCTGGTGTATACAAGGTTCACCAGTTCATTCAGTAAAGTGTATTTAGGGACTCTGGTCGCCCTCATTGATCTTGGTGGGTCCTGGCCGGCCATATCAAGAGGCAGCATGCGGACTGCAATGGCTATCGCTACGGTAACAGACCCCCATTTTCTGTAATGTCCAGGACATGGAAACAAGCTTGACCAGGGTGTCTGCCAGCGTTACAATAACATTCAGCTTTTATTTATTGGTTTTCAAAAACACTTTTTTTATGGCAAAACAACCACTATAAAGAGCCACCACAATGTTTAGTTAGCACAGCCTCTGGTGGATGAGCAGCCTCTGGTGGGTGCGCAGCCTCCGATGGGTGCGCAGCCTCCAATGTGCGTGCTCACCCTCCAGTGTATGCACGTTATCCTGTGTAGACAATAGAAACTTTCACTGGGCCATTATTATCTGTCGCAGTGGCCCTGTATGTCGCAGACAACTCTTGTTTATCTCTCTATATCGCGATTTCAATTGAATTCGTCTCTCAGGCTCCACCGCGGGTCACGTGCTCTCCGTCACGTGATTTCAGCCCGTTGCCCGTTGCTACGTTGCCCCTCCTCCCTGCAGCTGTCGCTAGGCTTGACGACTGTGATTGGTCTGACGTCAGCGTAGTTTATAAGTAAGAGGGTGGCGTTATGCTAATTAGAAGAACGCGGGGCAGGGTTGTGGTGACTGCTCGGAGGATGCGGCTCTGCAGCCCAAGCTGTGCCCGCCGGGAGAGCTGAAGGACGGCCGTGCTAATTCCGCTGCAGCTGGAGACGGTGAGAGCCCGCAAATAGTGTGTATGTGGATATACCGACCGGACCGCCAGTGCTGCGGTATATACATACATACATAGGCTGGCACAATAAGAGAGCAGCCTGTCCCATAGGAGGGCAATGCTGCCTAGTTGTATCGTCAGTCAGTGGCATCCCAGGCAGCATGCAGTGCCTGGCACCTGACAGCACACAACTATACCATCATGGTAGATGCAACACGATTGTGTGTGATGTCATCATGTGGGAGCACTGATCCCTCTCTCCTGGGGCCCACAGCTACCTGAGAGTGGTGGGGCGTGAGGCTATAGCGGGATGGGTGGCAGGGTGTGTGGAAGGGCAACAGGGTGAGAGGGTATAGTAGGGAGTGTGGCTGGGTAACAGGGTGCAAGGGTATAGCGAGGTGTGTGGATGGGTGGCAGGGAGCGAGGGTATAGCAGGGTGTGTGGATGGGTGGCAGGGAGCGAGGGTATAGCAGGGTGTGTGGATGGGTAACAGGGTGCGAGGGTATAGCAGGGTGTGTGGATGGGTAACAGGGTGCGAGGGTATAGCGAGGTGTGTGGATGGGTGGCAGGGAGCGAGGGTATAGCAGGGTGTGTGGATGGGTGGCAGGGAGCGAGGGTATAGCAGGGTGTGTGGATGGGTGGCAGGGAGCAAGGGTATAGCAGGGTGTGTGGATGGGTGGCAGGGAGCGAGGGTATAGCAGGGTGTGTGGATGGGTAGCAGGGTGCGAGGGTATAGCAGGGTGTGTGGATGGGTAACAGGGTGCGAGGGTATAGCAGGGTGTGTGGATGGGTAACAGGGTGCGAGGGTATAGCAGGGTGTGTGGATGGGTAACAGGGTGCGAGGGTATAGCGAGGTGTGTGGATGGGTGGCAGGGAGCGAGGGTATAGCAGGGTGTGTGGATGGGTGGCAGGGAGCGAGGGTATAGCAGGGTGTGTGGATGGGTGGCAGGGAGCGAGGGTATAGCAGGGTGTGTGGCTGGGTAACAGGGTGCGAGGGTATAGCAGGGTGTGTGGCTGGGTGGCAGGGTGCGAGGCTATAGCAGGGTGTGTGGATGGGTGGCAGGGAGCGAGGGTATAGCAGGGTGTGTGGATGGGTAACAGGGTGCGAGGGTATAGCAGGGTGTGTGGATGGGTAACAGGGTGCGAGGGTATAGCAGGGTGTGTGGATGGGTAACAGGGTGCGAGGGTATAGCGAGGTGTGTGGATGGGTGGCAGGGAGCGAGGGTATAGCAGGGTGTGTGGATGGGTGGCAGGGAGCGAGGGTATAGCAGGGTGTGTGGATGGGTGGCAGGGAGCAAGGGTATAGCAGGGTGTGTGGATGGGTGGCAGGGTGCGAGGCTATAGCAGGGTGTGTGGATGGGTAACAGGATGCGAGGGTATAGCAGGGTGTGTGGATGGTTAGCAGGGTGTGTGGATGGGTAACAGGATGCGAGGGTATAGCAGGGTGTGTGGATGGGTGGCAGGGAGCGAGGGTATAGCAGGGTGTGTGGATGGGTGGCAGGGAGCGAGGGTATAGCGGGGTGTGTGGATGGGTGGCAGGGAGCGAGGGTATAGCAGGATGTGTGGATGGGTGGCAGGGAGCGAGGGTATAGCGGGGTGTGTGGATGGGTGGCAGGGAGCGAGGGTATAGCAGGGTGTGTGGATGGGTGGCAGGGTGCGAGGGTATAGCAGGGTGTGTGGATGGGTAACAGGGTGCGAGGGTATAGCAGGGTGTGTGGATGGGTAACAGGGTGCGAGGGTATAGCAGGGTGTGTGGATGGGTAACAGGGTGCGAGGGTATAGCAGGGTGTGTGGATGGGTAACAGGGTGCGAGGGTATAGCGAGGTGTGTGGATGGGTGGCAGGGAGCGAGGGTATAGCAGGGTGTGTGGATGGGTGGCAGGGAGCGAGGGTATAGCAGGGTGTGTGGATGGGTGGCAGGGAGCGAGGGTATAGCAGGGTGTGTGGATGGGTGGCAGGGAGCGAGGGTATAGCAGGGTGTGTGGATGGGTGGCAGGGAGCAAGGGTATAGCAGGGTGTGTGGATGGGTAACAGGGTGCGAGGGTATAGCGAGGTGTGTGGATGGGTGGCAGGGAGCGAGGGTATAGCAGGGTGTGTGGATGGGTGGCAGGGAGCGAGGGTATAGCAGGGTGTGTGGATGGGTGGCAGGGAGCGAGGGTATAGCAGGGTGTGTGGATGGGTGGCAGGGTGCGAGGGTATAGCAGGGTGTGTGGCTGGGTAACGGTGCGAGGGTATAGCAGGGTGTGTGGCTGGGTGGCAGGGTGCGAGGGTATAGCAGGGTGTGTGGCTGGGTGGCAGGGTGCGAGGCTATAGCAGGGTGTGTGGATGGGTGGCAGGGAGCGAGGGTATAGCAGGGTGTGTGGATGGGTAACAGGGTGCGAGGGTATAGCAGGGTGTGTGGATGGGTAACAGGGTGCGAGGGTATAGCAGGGTGTGTGGATGGGTAACAGGGTGCGAGGGTATAGCGAGGTGTGTGGATGGGTGGCAGGGAGCGAGGGTATAGCAGGGTGTGTGGATGGGTGGCAGGGAGCGAGGGTATAGCAGGGTGTGTGGATGGGTGGCAGGGAGCAAGGGTATAGCAGGGTGTGTGGATGGGTGGCAGGGTGCGAGGCTATAGCAGGGTGTGTGGATGGGTAACAGGATGCGAGGGTATAGCAGGGTGTGTGGATGGTTAGCAGGGTGTGTGGATGGGTAACAGGATGCGAGGGTATAGCAGGGTGTGTGGATGGGTGGCAGGGAGCGAGGGTATAGCAGGGTGTGTGGATGGGTGGCAGGGAGCGAGGGTATAGCAGGGTGTGTGGATGGGTGGCAGGGAGCGAGGGTATAGCGGGGTGTGTGGATGGGTGGCAGGGAGCGAGGGTATAGCAGGATGTGTGGATGGGTGGCAGGGAGCGAGGGTATAGCGGGGTGTGTGGATGGGTGGCAGGGAGCGAGGGTATAGCAGGATGGGTGGCAGGGTGCGAGGGTATAGCAGGGTGTGTGGATGGGTAACAGGGTGCGAGGGTATAGCAGGGTGTGTGGATGGGTAACAGGGTGCGAGGGTATAGCAGGGTGTGTGGATGGGTAACAGGGTGCGAGGGTATAGCAGGGTGTGTGGATGGGTAACAGGGTGCGAGGGTATAGCGAGGTGTGTGGATGGGTGGCAGGGAGCGAGGGTATAGCAGGGTGTGTGGATGGGTGGCAGGGAGCGAGGGTATAGCAGGGTGTGTGGATGGGTGGCAGGGAGCGAGGGTATAGCAGGGTGTGTGGATGGGTGGCAGGGAGCGAGGGTATAGCAGGGTGTGTGGATGGGTGGCAGGGAGCGAGGGTATAGCAGGGTGTGTGGATGGGTGGCAGGGAGCGAGGGTATAGCAGGGTGTGTGGATGGGTAACAGGGTGCGAGGGTATAGCGAGGTGTGTGGATGGGTGGCAGGGAGCGAGGGTATAGCAGGGTGTGTGGATGGGTGGCAGGGAGCGAGGGTATAGCAGGGTGTGTGGATGGGTGGCAGGGAGCGAGGGTATAGCAGGGTGTGTGGATGGGTGGCAGGGTGCGAGGGTATAGCAGGGTGTGTGGATGGGTGGCAGGGTGCGAGGGTATAGCAGGGTGTGTGGATGGGTAACAGGGTGCGAGGGTATAGCAGGATGGGTGGCAGGGAGCGAGGGTATAGCAGGGTGTGTGGATGGGTGGCAGGGTGCGAGGGTATAGCAGGGTGTGTGGATGGGTAACAGGGTGCGAGGGTATAGCAGGGTGTGTAGATGGGTAGCAGGGTCCGAGGATAACACATCTCCCAATCCCCGGGGGTCTGACTGATCTGATTTGGAGTATTTCTTTGTGGATGGGATAAGCGGATTTCTCTCCCCTGTGGCATACCTCTAGGTATTTCCCAGGGGCGGCAGCTCTGGGCTGAGCTGGTGGTTGCTGTGGATTGAGCTCCAGGTCTCTCTCCCTTTGTGTTGTGCAGCGTTTCATGGCACGTCTAATCCCGTTAGGCTATGTGCCCACGTTGCATTTATGAAGCAGAAAATTTCTGCTGCATAAATGCAAGTCCTCTCCCGGAAAAACGCATGCGGAATTCCGCACGCGTTTTTCGCGCGTTTACCACGCGTTTTCCACATGCGGAATTGCCTTGCATTTTTTATACATTGGACAAAGGCAATTCCGCTTGCGGAAACGCAAAATTAAATGACATGCTGCGGATTTTTGAACGCGGCATAAACGCTGCGGAAAAATCTGCAGCATGTGCATAGAACTTGCGGAATCCCATTGGGGACCATGGGGTGCGGATATACATGCGTTTTTCAAGCGTTTACGCTGCGGAAATTCCGCAGCATATACGCTTGAAAAATGCTACGTGGGCACACAGCCTTACATACAGACACATGGGCTCTGAAGTGGCTGCAGCTGTCAGGGGGATGTGTGATCTGTTGCAGGGACGTATAATGTGTTTCGGGTCCTGATAGATTCCTTGTCTGTTTGATGCCAGGCTTCCAGATTGTTCCTATTTCTTCAGGGGAGCAATAGCAGGAATGTGCGATCTGGGATTTGCTCAGGATCCAGTTACAATCGGTGATGTGAGCTGAGGCTATGTAACACTGAGCTGTGCTTCTAACCTCCATCTGCTTCTAGCACGGGATCTTGGTCTAGATCTGCCATTTTACTTAATTTCACTGCCGTCACCGTCATAGTATGAAAAGGCAAAATTGGTTTCCTAGCAACCACACTTATCATTTATTAGAGACTGGTCAGTAAATTATAATATGTGGAAGCAGAATAGAAAGCAAATCTGTTGTCACTTAGGTTTCAATGAAACGGAAATATATTTACCATTAAAAAGAAAGAAGACAAACAGAAATACATGATAAATCTGTAATATCGTGTGGAGTGAATCGGGGCGGATCAGTGTGTAGTTGTCCTCCAGTACCTGTCCTCATCCCCCATGAAATCTTTAATAGGACCAGAAGCTGCCAACCTTCTATTTTGCAATCCACTCTTTTAGACTGTTGCTCATCAGCATTCTGTCTGTACTATACCTGCTGGAACCTTCCTTTGCTTCCAAGCATGCATTGCATCTCCCTCTGTCTAATGACTTGCTTGTATCACGATATTTACAGAGGACCTATCACCAGTTTTAGCATGTTAAATCGGCCACATCATGAATAGTGGCTGCAGAGCTAAATAAAATTTATTTTTTCTCATCTCACTTGCAGAGATAATGGCATCTAAAATTTAGACTGTAATTTATGGTAAGGTCAAGGGGGCATTAGCAGATATTGTTCTCTGGGTGCGTATACTTTTTCATGATGTTATTCAGTCATAAGCAGGAAGCGTCATGCAGGGGGGAAAACATGCCCCAGAAAAGCTTAGAACTTGCTTTTACTGTGTGAGACAATGCAGTGCCGCACAGCCCTGCTCTCCTCACCTACTGTGTAAGGTACAGCAGAGCTATGTGTCATTAGAAACACCTCTAGCAGCTTTCATTTCATGGCAGTTAGTGAGGGGTGAGTAGGAAACAGCAGAGCTGACAACACCCTGAAATGAAAGCTCCAAGAGGTGTTTGTAATTACAGTGTTCTACTCTATTCACTCCACCCCCCTCCCCACAACAACTGCTATGAAATGAGAGCTGCTAGAAGTGTTTGTAATTACAATTAGTTCCACTCTACTTCTTTCCCCCCACACTGACTGCTATAAGATGAGAACTGCTAGAGGTGTTTGTAATTAGTGTTCTACTCTATTCACTCCACCCCCCTCCCCACAACAACTGTTATGAAATGAGCTGCTTGAAGTGTTTGTAATTACAATTAGTTCTACACTACTTCTTTCCCCCCACACTGACTGCTATAAGATGAGAACTGCTAGAGGTGTTTGTAATTACAATGTTTTACTCTATTCACTCCACCCCCCTTCCCACAAGGACTGCTATGAAATGAGAGCTGCTAGAAGTGTTTCTAATTACAATTAGTTCTACTCTACTTCTTTCCCGCCACACTGACTGCTATAAGATAAGAACTGCTAGAGGTATTTGTAATGACACATAGCTCTGCTGTACTGTACATAGTAAATGCAGAGAGCACCAAAGAGAGCAGGGCTATGGGGAGAGGGCTGAATTTAGTTGTCAGATTACAAACCCCTCAAAAGCTCTTCTGATTACTGAGTGTGTCAGTTATCACTTCTATGTCTGTGCTCAAGTAACTTCTGCAGGGAGATCAGGCTGTCTTTACATCTGACACAGGAGCAGCCTGCCTGTTTTTGCTTACTCCAGTGTGAGACATGACACCCTGCTTTGATCGTCTCTGCAGAGTGATTACAAGTTATCTCAGCACAGCAGACATGAGTGTGATGCTGACACCTCTCTGAACAGGCCGTGTGGGGGAGGATCAGTACAGCAGAGGAGGCATTGTTATGAGAGAACTGATAGAAGGGTGTGTAATGTGACACCGCTAAACTCTGCTGTGCTGCCCCTCACCCCACAGGAACCTTTTCTGAAATGGTGTGGCATATTCTTTTTTTCTTTGTGTTGCTTTCTTCTTTTGATTGGTCAGGATCATACAGGGAAAGAAATACACGCCCCCAGTGAATACTACCTGATAACACCCACTTGGACTAAAAAAAAAAAGTTAGGTTCCAAATACATTAATTACTAATATCTCCACAACATAAATGAAGAGAAAGAAAGTTTTATTCCGCTCTGCAACAACTATTACATTGTGTGTCCAGTTCAAAATGTTTCCACAAGAAAATTTGGTGAAAGGTCCTCTTTAAATCTACATAACAAGTTCAGTAAAATTGTAGATGCATTGCACTGGGTCACACGGAGTTACATCTCATAGCACGGAGCTGCATTCATAATGTAGTTATCATTGCACCATGCTGACAGATGTCAGACACATGGGAAGTGCTGAGTGGAGCTTCTATAATAAGGTGCGAGAAGAGTCTGCTTTTCCTCCACGATCACTGTATGGCGCCCAATGTAAGGCTGCACTTTCCAGGAAGCAAATTACTAGAGCAGACTCCTTTATCCTACACCTTCCTAAATATATATGTAATGTAATGCAATGCAGCATGTGTTAAAATAGTTACTTTCCCGCACCATTCCTGTCCTCTTCTGTCCCACATGACCTGAAATCCGACTGCCCTTCTCACATAGGGTCTTGTGTGCAGCGGAAGTCGCTTTCTCATAAGTCTATGGATCATTGTTTTGGTTTTCATAGAATTAAAATTGTAAAGTGCTGCGGAATATGTTGGTGCTATAAAAATAAGAATTATTATAATTACATTGGAGAAGACTCACCAGCCCACAAAGTGTGAGCCTGCAGAGCGGTGAGGTAGGCCAGTTTGGAGTCCTAGTGGTCAGACTCCTTGCGTTTGGTTAATTATGGCCTATCCTAATAGACCAAGACTGTAACTACCCATCTGTACATAAGTAATGCGGAATATTTGCAAACTTGCTCAATGTTTTATGATTGCAGTCGAGTATGTTTCTCTCCAAAAAGCTTTTAAAGAAAACATAGTTTAAAGATTCAGCTGAGGAGCATAGGCAAAAAGGAGACTAGTCCGGCGCCACTTCTCCTCTCTGCCCATGTATTCATATCGGAGAAATCTGTCCATCAACTACAGCGCTCTGGGGGGCGGCAATAAGTTAGTCTTGTCTATTCCTATGATCCCTGGCTACATCTTCATGAATCGGGCTCCCTTAAGGGTTACTGTACTTCAGTTCTACTGTCCTTAATCTGCTTCCGCACATTATATGAACTCATCCTTTGTGTGTAATGATATATAATGTATACTACTGCTGGAATTAGGAAACTGAAGAACCTGGGAGTGAGTGGTCGCTGGTGGAGTGGAAACATTGTAATCTTATTGTCTTGTCAGCATTGTTTGGATGTGCTGCTAGAAAGGTAGAGAGGTCCCTATGTACAGTGTCCATTTTAGGACATGATCAGATATCAAAATCAAACATCAGAATGATGTCAGTTTGAGGCTAAATACCAATTCTGACAAGTGACTTTTACAACTGTTATAATGATAAAAAAAAAAGTCACTGTTCGCCGATGGGACTTGAACCCATAATTCTATGTCCAGAAGCCAGTGCACTAACCACTGAGCTATTAACTTAGTTGTAAAAACCTGAGAGTTCTATTTGGTTATTTTTTTTAAATTATGCCTGTTTAGCACAAAAACTACAGGGGTGTTTTACTTTTAATACCTGACATTCTGATTGTCATCCTGATGTGTTCAGAGTTTCAGACACGCCATTTATTTGCATGGTAAATTACATAGCCAAAGTAAATTGAGAGGCAATAATTTACTACATATCTATTTCCAAGTGACTTTATATTTGCATAATTTCTTAAAGGGGTCTAATGATAAAAAAAATGTATTGTAAATTTTTATTTACATCCACCCAAGTACTGGCTGCACACTCCCAATTTACTTTGGCTATGTAATTTACGATGAAAATACACAGCGTGTCTATTTGAACTCTGATACTGTAGTTTCAGAGACTGATACCTTACCATTGCGCTATGCAGTCAAGTGATATCAACTAGCAGCTTTTCTTGTCTTATGAGATCAACCATGAGAATACTGAGGGTGACTAAAAGTCATTGTGATTCTGATGTTTGAAGAAAGTCACACCTCAAAATCAAACATTATTTGAATTTGGCTTGCTTGCAGTCTGTGCATAAGTCCCAATGAGTTTCAATCAGGATTGCACTGAAAATCGTATAACCAAATAGAACTCCAAGGTTTTTACAACTGAGTTTATAGCTCAGTGGTTAGTGCAATGGCTTTGGGACACAGAATTTTGGGTTCAAGTCCCATCATCGAACAGTTACTTTTTTTTATTATTATTATTACAGTTGTAAAAGTCACTTGTCGGGGTCACTTGTCGGGATGTTAGTGGCTATGTGAGACTGGTTCTGATTTTCAGAGTTATGAAACAGATTTGCAACCTTTATTTTTTAATATACCAGAAGTTTACTTTAAATAAGCATGTTGTACCTAAGTTTGAAGGAGATTTCCACTTTTAGAAAAATGTACCCCACCAAATTGTAAAGTAACAACATCAGATAGTACTCGCCCTCCCCGGTTCTAGCACTGGCTCTCCACTGCTGCTCTGGTTTGTGTTTTTGCTGCAACAGTGACATGTTGATAGCTCACATCACCGCTGCAGACAGTCACTGCACAGTGGCTCAACGAATGTAGACCACATGAACTGCTGAAATCAGTGATTGGCTGGAGTGCTGTAGATTTGACTTCAACGCTGCAAAAACCGGGGTAGTGGCAGACACACAGCGCAGGACCCAGTGAGAGTGAGTATAGCAGTTCGGGGGGGTTTTTTGCACTGAAACTGCACCTGGGGACAATACTTTACTGAGACTGGAACACCTCTTTAACTCAGTCTATGCCGGGCTAGCCTGAAGTGTCTCTCCTGCTGCTGAGATCTCACATTGCACAGTACATTCTGCAGCTGTCAGGCTGGTTGGGCAAAGAGAATACGCTTGGAATCATAAACTATTTCATCTCTGTATGCACATCCTTGTCCAGTCCTCCTGTCTGTGCTCAGTGAATGCAGCACCTGATTTAGGAACCTTGGGAGATGTTTCTGTCTCTTGTAAGCATGCGCTGCTAGGTTAAGAAGCTTTAGGTTATGAGGTCTTGTTTACGGTGTTGAACATGCGGCAGGTGATGGTCTCCAGAGGTGACACATGAGAAGAGGCAGCCGATGACACAACAAGCAGAGACTTGTAAAAAAGAAGAAAACAACTGTATCACCTGAAGTTTACAATGCTCTAGTTCTCATAGGTGATTATCCCTGGGGAGACAGTATCTCTTCTCAAACTGGAATAAGACATGTTATGTTTAAAGAGGAACGGTCTGCTCTCCTGACATATCTATTGGAATAAATACTTGTTCTCCCTGTGTTATAACAATTATGAAGCATGTTTACAACTCTGTTCCTTAATCCTTCTATTGTTCCTCCTATGAACAAAAATTGGCAACATGATGCTATCAATTGGGGAGATGGAGGAGGGAAGACACTTAACAGTCTAATTTATAGGGATACTCTACTGTGGCATAAGGAATGGTAACCCTTAGTTTATTCATAAATATTCAGGAGGAATAGCTGATCAACAGTTATATGAAAATGTGCTGCTGAATTATTTCGAGGGAAAACAAGTATTTACTGAAACAGCCGTAGTGTCAGGTTTTATTTAACACTGCCTGAAATTCCGCTGGGTCATTTGTTGCAACATATATAACCCAAGTGATGAAAAGGCTTTCCTGATCCATCGCTATCTGATCCATGAGTTGGTAAAGGTATGTGCTTCCTAGCCTTGGACCTCCTTCACACTTGTATGTACAGATCTGTAGTTGTAAGTAAAAACCAGGAGTGAAACATAAACGGAGAAGACCTAAATGGAGAGATCTGCTTGTCTTCTGTATTTTCCTGGGATTACAGTAGCTTGCAAATACTGGTGCAACATGCTGACTGTAATATGGGAGTATGAATGGCCGGAGTCTGCGCACTGTCCCAACCCCTTTTGGGCGCATCTTCCCTGCAGTCTCTGCTACCATTCAGGCTTATAGTGTCAATGTACCAATGTGCCCACGATGCAGAAATGCATATTTTTTACGCTTCTCCCTGGCAGGAAAAACGCATGCTTTTTTTACATGCGTTTTTCCTGCCAGGTAGAAGCGTTTGTGAAGCGTTCTTCACATGCATTTCTGCATGCGGGTTATCAAGCGCTTTTCCAAGCGATTTTAGCATCACTTAGAAAAGTGCTTAACAACTTGTTCACACTATATAAATCCATGCAGCCAGCAACCGGCATGGATTTATAGTAGTGTGACCAGGTTAGTTTAAAAAAAAAAAAAAAAAAAAAAGATTATACTTACCTTCCGATGTCCTCCCGGTGTTTTCTCTGCCGCGTCCGGTCTCTTGCACTGCTCGCGGTGGTGTGAATGACCTGCGGTGACGTAATTCAGTCATGTGACAGGTCACATGAATCAATGACGTCATGGCAGGTCCTTCACAACACCGCGAGCAGTGCAAGAGACCGGACAAAGGGGAGAAAACACTGGGAGGACATCGGAAGATGAGTATAATCTTTATTTTTTATTTTACATTCTTTTTTTTACAGTTTCTATGGTACCCAGGTCTGGTGGAGAGTCTCCTCTTCTCCAGACCTGGGTACCATCCACACATTGAACCGTGTGATATCCGCTTGTGCGGATGCAGTGATGCGGATATCACGCGGTTCAATGCAAGTCAATGGCGGCGATTACACTGCGTGTCCGCAAAATTAATGGACATGCTGCGGGTTTTTGAGCGCAGCATAAATGCTGCGGAAAAATCCGCAGCATGGGCATTGACATTGCGGCTCGTCATTGGGGACCATGGGGGGCGGATTACCAAGCGTTTACGCTGTGTAAATTCCGCAGCATAAACGCTTGAAAAAAATGCTTCGTGGGCACACAGCCTAACTGCATATATATCTGCATTGCAGCTGCGTTTAATGTGTTTGCTTCTAGGTGCCAATGGAACTTTAACTGCAAAAGGGTAGGCATGCCGGGTGTAGGATCCCCACCGCTCTAATATTACTAGTGATGAGCAAGCGTGTTCTGTTAACCCTTTCGGCGAGCATGCTCTGGTGCTCGCCGAGTATTTCCGGCGTGCTCGAATGTTATGTTTGAGTCACTCTGTGTGCATGATTTGCAACTGTTTGACAGCTTTAATACATGTGAGGAATGCTTAACAAACAGACATTCCTCACATGTATTAAAGCTGTCAAACAGTCGCAAATCATGAACACGGAATGACTCAAACATAACACCCGAGCACGCTTCAGATACTCGAAAACCACCTGAGCATGCTCGTAAATCACGAGTAACGAGCATGCTCGCTCATCACTATTAATTACCTATCCTAAGTATAGGTCATCAACACTTACTAAGCAGACAATTCCTTTAAATGGTGTGCAGACAATAAGTGGTAAATAGGGTCCTGTTCATAGTGTATCTGCACATTCATGTAACTTTTCAGAATTTGCTTTCTGAACTAGAATTCAGAATCATGTGCACATTGGGAATGAGAAGATTTCTAGCCATGACTTGCACCCCGTATTTCTGGCAGTATTTCCCTCTGCCTCCTTGTACCTTTTGTTTCCTTCCAGTTTCTCCCCGTCACATCTCCATCGTTTTATAGGAGCAGGTGTAATTTCTTCCTTCACTGCAGACAGATTTGTAGACCTGTTTGAGAATAAACGATCTGTTCGATAGAGAAGTGACTGATAAGGGGAGAGTGAAGCATTTTTCTCTAATAAAATATATGTTTCTTTTCTTCACTAGTTCTATCGAATTATTAAAAAGCTAAAATATAGAAGTGAAAGTGCAGTTTCTATTTAAAGAAAAGCTCACAAACCCATAATTTTCGTTTTTCTTTTGGCTAGTAAGGTTTGTAGCTGAAGTCATATTGTTTTATCAGTCTTAGTACAATTTCATCTTTCCCAGGATTTAAGCAGTTGTCATCATGGCTTCAGTTTTGCAGTATTTTTAAGACGGATGTGTTTGTCACTGGACAGGGAAGTGACTGAGCAGCCGAGAGTCCTGTCATCCAGCTTACAATGGAATTTTCCACTGATTAAACATTGGTGTTTTGGACATGAGCCACGCAGCGCAGACAGACCACTCCGTCTGTTACATTGGAGTAATAGAATGCAGCATGTTGTGATGCAGTTTTTGGCTAAGTGCACACGATGCAGAAATGCTCCGGATTTTTCCTGAGCGTTTCTGCATTTCCCTGGCAGAAAAAAATGGATGCAGATTTTACATGCGGATTTTACATGCATTTTTCCTGCCAGGGACAAACGTAAGTGAAGCGTTTTGCACATTCGATTTCACATGCGGGTTGACAAGCGCTTTCCAAGCGATTTTACCATCACTTGGAATGTGCTGAGAACCAGACAAATCGTACATGGCAGCTCTGCTTTCAATTTCCTTTTAAGTCAGTAATTCCTTGAACTCCCTAAAATTCGGCTCATCATTTTCTTGAAAGGAACCTGTCAAAAGGATTCCGGTCCCAAACCACTCCAAATCTATGTAAAACAGTGACAAGTTCACAATGACCTTCTTTCTCCGAAGAGATTCGGCATAAATAAGAAAATGTATTTTTACTGCTGTAAGATGTCACATGAGGATCTGCCCTCTGTAACTGTCTAGTTGGCCTTCACTCCCCATGGTTTGGGTACGTCATCCTAAGCCACACTTGGTATCATATGGCGCATGCGCCGTGCATAGGTGGAGGCATTGTACCTTCCTGCGTTATGCATACAACTAAAGCTGCTTAGGGTGGCTTGTGATGCTTTAGCGCTGGAAGGAAGACTGGACATCTTGACTAATTGGGCTACAACCACTACATGGCATACACTTGGTAGCTAACAATGTTCTTACCTAAAGGTGTAACAGTAAGGGGTGCAAAGAAGTCTCTAATAACAGAGAGATAAGAAGACACCAGTGTTCTAAATGGCACACAGCAAATATTAAATGAGTTACCCCCACCCCATCTGTAGAAGCAGCACTACTCTTGTTTTTAGGTTATGTCTTGTGCTGAATGATGCTGAGCTACAATATGTTGCATGGTCCATGGACTTGAATGGAATTCTCTGGTGGAAAAAGTAACCTTTCTATGTGAAGTCATACACTTAGGTCCGCTTAGGATAAAGCATGTTCATAAGACAACAAACAGGGAGTAGTAATTTTGCAATGGCTGGAGAGTCACAGGTTGGGAGGACTCTATTATACAGCAGTGGCATGCTCTTCCTCCCAATCTGATGATGGGTGTGGAGAGAACGCTGCTGCATGTCTGGTGGGACTGTAACAATGCTGACGCAACCATATTGATACTTAGTATGTATTGTGCACATGTCCTATTAATTAAAACCGGACTCTTGTACTGTACCTGCCGGTTCCTCATCAGCTGTCCTGTCCAGTGTGCGGTAGCATCATCTCCATGTCAGATGTCAGATCCGTTACTGCACAAACCCTTTTAGTATGGAGTGGCACATTGTCAGAAATACCGTATATGTTGTATGTAGACGGCCATGTGATATTGTGTGCTTCACACACAATGCCCAATTTAAAGGTTGGCACTGCAAAGATCCGATTTTGGCTGAAGGTAAAGTAGTAAGGCCTCATCTAGACGTCCATTTTTGCCACATACGAGAAAACCAGATTGATTGTGTTGGATCTAAGTTTGGTCCTAGTGTCATTAGTTTTTCTCATACGTGGAGAAAAGAAAAGTTTCTCCACCTTCTTCTTTCTGATGGTTCCATGAAAAAAGCGGTCCAATTTATTTATTTTTTTCCTGGACCCATAGACTTGCATTTTTCATTTTGATCCAATCCTCGGTCTACAAAAGATCATGGCCCGATAGACTACCACAGGTACGAATGCGATCTGTGAAAACCACGGATATCACTCGCACGAGAATATCGGAGGTCTAAATGAACCTTTTAGAGATATCATACGTACAAGTTAGACTCTGCTATGTAAATACTGGCCCTCTCCATATGCTTTCCAAGGGTTATGTGGAAATTACCGTTCACTACTGGATGGATTGATTTTTTTTTTCGGCAATTAAGACCAGGAGTAAAAATAAGAGGTGTAGAATATTGATTCTGGGGAAATCTAAAGCCATGGTTTACATGTATATAATGAATTACTTCCCAGATTCTAATCAGCTGCGAGGTTTTGTGTTTTATTCATACAGCGACAGGATTTTGATCAAGGCTGCACGTAATACCACCTCCTTACAGGAATGTGTATATGGATGGAGTCAAAACAAGACATAATCTGTTTTATCCAACAATCACGTTAAAAATAAACCTTTTGAAATGTAGCATTTACTAGGTATTTGCTATATCCCACTACAGGCGCCCCCAGTGACGGCTTATGTAACGTCTATATCAACATTCCAAAATCGTACAACTTTTTATATCTGTCATAGATATAAAAAGTTGTATGATTTTCAAATCTTGATAATCTATGGAATAATTCTAAATAAAGAATTAGAAGATGTGCTGCGCCGCTTCCTGTAGCGATTTTAAGGTCGGATGTAGGAAAACGGTCTTTCCACTGCATTAGATCTCGTGCACACAGTAGTATCTTGGCGCGCTGTATTACATCATTCCCTAATATGGCAACAGTAAATTGCATTGGGAGCATGCTTACTGCCATATTAACCTTCTTATAGATGCCATGTACAGTACAGACCAAAAGTTTGGACACGCCTTCTCATTTAAAGATTTTTCTGTATTTTTGATTGAAAATTGTACATTCACACTGAAGGCATCAAAACTATGAATTAACACATGTGGAATTATATACTTAACAAAAAAGTGTGAAACAACTGAAAATATGTCTTATATTCTAGGTTCTTCAAAGTAGCCACCTTTTGCTTTGATGACTGCTTTGCACACTCTTGGCATTCTCTTGATGAGCTTCAAGAGGTAGTCACCGGAAATGGTTTTCACTTCACAGGTGTGCCCTGTCAGGTTTAATAAGTGGGATTTCTTGCCTTATAAATGGGGTTGGGACCATCAGTTGTGTTGTGCAGAAGTCAGGTGGATACACAGCTGATAGTCCTACTGAATAGACTGTTAGAATTTGTATTATGGCAAGAAAAAAGCAGCTAAGAAAAGAAAAACGAGTGGCCATCATTACTTAGTACGAAAAATTGGGAAAACTTTGAATGTGTCCCCAAGTGCAGTTGCAAAAACCATCTAGCGCTACAAAGAAACTGGCTCACATGAGGACCGCCCCAGGAAAGGAAGACCAAGAGTCACCTCTGCTTCTGAGGATAAGTTTATCCGAGTCACCAGTCTCAGAAATCGCAGGTTAACAGCAGCTCAGATTAGAGACCAGGTCAATGCCATACAGAGTTCTGGCAGCAGACACATCTCTACAACAAGTGTTAAGAGGAGATTTTATGCAGCAGGCCTTCATGGTAAAATAGCTGCTAGGAAACCACTGCTAAGGACAGGCAACAAGCAGAAGAGACTTGTTTGGGCTAAAGAACACAAGGAATGGACATTACACCGGTGGAAATCTGTACTTTGGTCTGATGAGTCCAAATTTGAGATCATTGGTTCCAACCACCGTGTCTTTGTGCGACGCAGAAAAGGTGAACGGATGGACTCTACATGCCTGGTTCCCACCGTGAAGCATGGAGGAGGAGGTGTGATGGTGTGGGGGTGCTTTGCTGGTTACACTGTTGGGGATTTATTCAAAATTGAAGGCATACTGAACCAGCATGGCTACCACAGCATCTTGCAGCGGCATGCTATTCCATCCGGTTTGCGTTTAGTTGGACCATCATTTATTTTTCAACAGGACAATGACCCCAAACACACCTCCAGGCTGTGTAAGGGCTATTTGACCAAGAGGGAGAGTTATAGGGTACTACGCCAGATGACCTGGCCTCCACAGTCACCAGACCTGAACCCAATCGAGATGGTTTGGGGTGAGCTGGACCGCAGAGTGAAGGCAAAAGGGCCAACAAGTGCTAAGCATCTCTGGGAACTCCTTCAAGATTGTTGGAAGACCATTTTCGGTGACTACCTCTTGAAGCTCATCAAGTGAATGCCAAGAGTGTGCAAAGCAGTCATCAAAGCAAAAGGTGGCTACTTTGAAGAACCTAGAATATAAGACATATTTTCAGTTGTTTTACACTTTTTTGTTAAGTATATAATTCCACATGTGCTAATTCATAGTTTTGATGCCTTCAGTGTGAATGTACAATTTTCATAGTCATGAAAATACAGAAAAATCTATAAATGAGGTGTGTCCAAACATTTGGTCTGTACTGTATGTTACCATAACCCCTCTAGAAACACTATATAACTATGGAATTATACTAACCCCAACATAGTACACCATAGTGTCATAGTAGTCAGAATAAATCAAGCCAAAAGAAAGTGGCGCTCTAAGAGCACAGCATTCATATACAAGTCCCAGTCCATCCTAATGTTCAGATTTGCCTGTGTATGTGACTCTTCCTCCTTAGATCACCATTTTATTATTATTTAGGAGGGTCCACATGTTACATTTGGGGATCACTGCAGCTGGAGAGGTACTGGCTTTATCATGAGTTCTGCAAAGACAAGAAACCAGACATTTGTCACTGCATTAAGCCACAATGAAGCAATAGCTATGAACCTGGATCTGTCTGCCAAGGAACAGGACTGAAAGCTTTCCCTTCATGTCTGTGAGTGGATGTAGTGTTACACAGTGTCTTGCCGACTTTGTTTTTTTTCACGCCTGTGAATAGTCTGACCTCTGACTCTTCTGCTTAGTCTTGTCATTCCAACACTGCTCTGAATTGCATTTTGGCAAAAAAGGGCCAGAGGACAAAAAGTGATGAGAAAAATCCCACGTGCTGCAAATATCTGAGGTTTTTTTCAGTCTTTGTGACGTGTACATGGAGTCCGTTGATGGTCTGGGCAGGATGGGACTTAGGGTCAGGGATGATCTTTAAGTGAACATGTCTTCACTGTGCGGATTAATGGCTCTGGGGTATGTTTCACTGTGTAGATTTCTCTTTAAGGCTGTGTGCCCACTATGCGGATTTATGCATGACCCGGTCAGGTGATGGTCGCGTGAACATCAGCTGACTAAATGATGTCACGGAAGGTCCTGCCAATTCACCGGGGGCCGTCGGAGAGGTGAGTATAAGGTTTATTTTTCTTTCTACTTTATTCTTTTTTTTTACTTAGATGCACCATTTGAAAGCAGAACTCTCCTCATATGTTGGTCACACAATATAAATCCATGCCAGTTGCATGGATTTATATTGTGTGACCAACTTGTATTGTCAAGCCCTTTTCCAAATGCATTTGATTGATGCTGAAAATCGCTTGGAAAACCACTTGAAAAAACGCATGTAAAATCCGCATGTGTTTTCTCTGCCAGGGAGAGGAAAAAACGCTCCGGAAGACTACTTGCCCCCATACACATAAATAAGTTGGCCAAACCTGAAAATGTTGGCCTTACCAGTTGAGTCTCTTGTTTGTATAGCGCCGTCCTGAGTGACTCTTCCCTGCAAGAAGGATCGGTGTTATTGAATTTCAGCATGTTCTATCACTGCTGTACAAATTGGCCGCACGTAGAAAAAAATGTAAATTTGAGAGACTATATTCTTTGAAGGATGAGAGAATAGTTTTAGTGATATCATTTTTTTCTATACACCTGTTGATCTTTTTTTTTTATTTATTTTTTTTTAAATGGCATTAATTGTATGGATTATGGTACAGTTTTATAGCTTGTGTCGTTACGGATGTGGCGATAGCAAACGTGCACTTTTTTGTTTACTTTAGTTCGAACATAGCCTGGTCCCCATATTGCATTAATGCCCCCCCCCCCCCAGCTTGGTTCCCATATTGCATTAATGCCCCCCCCCCCCAGCCTGGACCCCATATTGCATTAATCCCCCCCCAGCTTGGTTCCCATATTGCATTAATGCCCCCCCCCCCCTAGCCTGGACCCCATATTGCATTAATGGCCACCCCCTAGCCTGGACCCCATATTGCATTAATGGCCCCCCCCCAGCCTGGTCCCCATATTGCTTTAATGCCCCCCCCCCTAGCCTGGACCCCATATTGCATTAATGCCCCCCCCTAGGCTGTACCCAATATTGCATTAATGCCCCCCCTAGCCTGATCCCCATATTGCATTAATGCCCCCCCCTAGCCTGATCCCCATATTGCATTAATGCCCCCCCCTAGCCTGATCCCCATATTGCATTAATGGCCCCCCCCAGCCTGGACCCCATATTGCATTAATGCCCCCCCCCCAGCATGGACCCCATATTGCATTAATGGCCCCCCCTAGCCTGGTCCCCATATTGCATTAATGGCCCCCCCCAGCCTGGACCCCATATTGCATTAATGGCCCACCTCCCAGCCTGGACCCCATATTGCATTAATGGCCCACCCCCCAGCCTGGACCCCATATTGCATTAATGGCCCACCCCCCAGCCTGGACCCCATATTGCATTAATGGCCCACCCCCCAGCCTGGACCCCATATTGCATTAATGGCCCACCCCCCAGCCTGGACCCCATATTGCATTAATGGCCCACCCCCCAGCCTGGACCCCATATTGCATTAATGGCCCACCCCCCAGCCTGGACCCCATATTGCATTAATGGCCCACCCCCCAGCCTGGACCCCATATTGCATTAATGGCCCACCCCCCAGCCTGGACCCCATATTGCATTAATGGCCCACCCCCCAGCCTGGACCCCATATTGCATTAATGGCCCACCCCCCAGCCTGGACCCCATATTGCATTAATGGCCCACCCCCCAGCCTGGACCCCATATTGCATTAATGGCCCACCCCCCAGCCTGGACCCCATATTGCATTAATGGCCCAGCCTGGACCCCATATTGCATTAATGGCCCACCCCCCAGCCTGGACCCCATATTGCATTAATGCCCCACCCCAGCCTGGACCCCATATTGCATTAATGCCTCCCCCCCCCCCCCCCCAGCCTGGACCCCATATTGCATTAATGCCTCTCCCCCCCCACAGCCTGGACCCCATATTGCATTAATGCCTCCCCCCCCCCCCCAGCCTGGACCCCATATTGCATTAATGGCCCACCCCCCAGCCTGGACCCCATATTGCATTAATGCCCCACCCCAGCCTGGACCCCATATTGCATTAATGCCTCCCCCCCCCCCCCCCCAGCCTGGACCCCATATTGCATTAATGCCCCCCCCCCAGCCTGGACCCCATATTGCATTAATGCCCCACCCCAGCCTGGACCCCATATTGCATTAATGCCTCCCCCCCCCCCCCCCAGCCTGGACCCCATATTGCATTGATGCCCCCCCCCAGCCTGGACCCCATATTGCATTAATGCCCCCCCCCCAGCCTGGACCCCATATTGCATTAATGACTCCCCCCAGCCTGGTCCCCATATTGCATTAATGACTCCCCCCAGCCTGGTCCCCATATTGCATTAATGGCCCCCCCCTAGCCTGGTCCCTATATTGCATTAATGGCCCCCCTAGCCTGGTCCCTACATTGCATTAATGGCCGACCCCCCCCCCCCCCCCCCCAGCCTGGTCCCCATATTCAAGTAATGGCCTCATTGTGCTGCTCTTCACATTAAAAAAAATCCTCACCTGTTGTCCTCTTCTCCTCCACATCCGGGACAGTGCATGGCAGTGACATCCTACGCTGCCCGACATGCAGATGTCAGCTGCTGCCCTCTGATTGGCTATTGGCTGCTATTGGTATTGTGGCGTAGAGACCATCTCTCTGCACCGCGGTACATTTCAATTGCAGGTGTCTGAGGATGCACATTCAGTTGAAGAGAAGCGCTGGGGTTGGTGGCCCCCCTAGATCAAGACACATCGTTACAGGAGCTCATGTGCCTGCGGACCACATGAAAAAACCTAAGGGGCCGCCGGTTTGAGACCCCTGATCTTTACTTTATCACATCATGTAAGCTGTCGTCAGATATTTGTCAGTGTCCTATTTTCCACTGAGAGCACATGCATGCTTGTCCAAATTGAGCGTGCATTACTATGTAGTGGGGGTCAGGAGGAATAGCTGTCACCTGAATGCCACTGTCCGACAACCAGCAGGTTTAGTGGATGTGTCTTGTTTTAAAAGGACAATGCACCTGAAGTTGTATGGAAACTTTTGGAACCGGGCACTGATCCCTTTGGTCGCCATTGTGTGTTCTGATGATAAGACTATCATTTCATATAACAATAAATCATTTTAAGGGACTGATTTAAAAAAAACCCACATATTATAGAAGGTAAAGTATAAGAGCTGATTCAGCTCTTCAGTCCTTTGAACCATCTTAACAGGTTTATAAACAATAATTTATACGCAGCCCATGTATATCCCGACAGTGGCACAGCACACCTTTAAGGTTGCGTGCCCACTATGCATTTTTCAAGCGTTTTTGATGCGGAATTTCTGCAGCGTAAACACTTGAAAAAGCGCTTGGTAATACGTGCCTCATGATCCCCAATGAAAATCCACATGTTCTGTGCACATGCTGCGGAAAAATCCGCAGCATGTCCATTATTTGTGCGTTTCCGCATGCGGATTTGAGGTCACAATGCATTGGAAAAATGCAAGTCAAATCCGCATGTAAAAACGCTTAAAAACCGTGTGTAAAATCCGCAAGCGTTTTTACTGCCAAGAACATAAAGAAACCCTGTGGAAATTTTCAGCTTCAATTCTGCATCGTGGGCACATAGCCTAAAAACTGGTCCTGCATTGCATGAAATTCGGTACCAAGTGGTTCAATGGGTATCTTCAGAAAGCGCTCTGCCCACAATCTCCACCCTTTCACATTTGATGTAAATGACCCCTCCAAACCATCTGTAGGGGATGTCAATCATAGGGCAATTGGAGGCAGAAAGGTGGTGCTGAGCGTGGGGTCGTAGACACGAATCAGACCTCTGCAAATTTTTGCATGCGGAACTGCACGTTTTGCAAACTGTTTTTTTAAAGGTATGATGAGCAACTGTGGGGACGGTAAGGGGTTTATAGGACGTGTATTAGATGGCAGCATCTACTTATTGGTGTTATTTAAATGTCAGTAATTTTCTAAAGTAGGTGGTTAAAAAAAAGAGCAGCCATTAGAGTGCCCTGATCTGTCTGATGTCATTAGTACATGATAACAAATAACCAATATTAGTATGAATGCCTGACTGATCCAACACTGCTATGTTCAGGACTGGGCTGCTATCCGTTCAGGAGGTTCTGGCATTATGAAGCCATGACCATACTTTAAAGGTTATATCCATGATACAGCCTTATTTTGACCATATCTATCTCTGCACTATCATTAATGTATTATTTATTCTCAGCAGAGTTTCCCATCTCATTGGATTGAAGGCTGAAGACTTCTCCACCCAATCCCAGCCATGTCTATAATGGACCATAATCCCACCACTGGCGTGGTTACAGTCATTGTTATTCTCATCGCCATCGCAGCCCTTGGTGCCTTAATTCTGGGTTGCTGGTGTTACCTTCGCTTGCAGAAGCTCAGCCAGTCTGAGGATGAGGAAAGCATTGTTGGAGAAGGGGAGACCAAAGAGCCTTTTCTCTTGGTTCAGTATTCTGCTAAAGGGCCTCGGGTGGAGAAGAAAGCCAAGCTGACACCCAATGGCACGGAGACACACAGCTAAGTCACCATATCCCTCCAGCCAACATGTGTGAAGAAAGCAGAACTACTACTGTGAAAATAATAGACCCACGTACTGTTCGGATGGTGAATTTCCTCCGTAGCAGCCCGTCTCTAGCTGATGACACTGCATGCGCGCAGTTCTTTCATACAACCCTCCATTTTCATACCCCGTGTTACTTGAATGTGCAATCATCCTGCTTTTTTGGACAACACCCCCTGGAATGTGAACGTCCTCCGCCTCATCCATTGTACATAACGTACGTTTTTAAGTGTCCAACTGATTTAATGTATTAATTTGCAGATAACCCAATTTAAAGTTGTTGTTTTTTTTTCATTAACCATGTCTAACCCACTGATGAATTCTTACGTGGTGAGCCTGGGCTTTTCTCATGGATCTAGACACTACAAACACTACAAACTCATATCCTTTAGGAAGGAAAAAGGGGGATACACCATGGTGTTGGACTTGTTGAATTTCGCTTTAAGCTTTATAACTGCAGTGACCCTGCCAGGTTCGGTAGACCTCCAAATAGAGCCTGTGATCGGGAAATGCCTTATAAGACGTGTGCCAGGAGGCTTCAGGAGAGGATGCGGCAGAAGAGCATTTAGAGATTTTATTTTTTATAATGAAACGAGCATTTTAGATTTTCATAGCGACTCCTACATTTGTACGTTTGTCTTCATTGTCATAAATTATTGTACTGATGAATAATGTACAGTGTTTTTACCTAGAACTGTCATTTCTTAGTATGTAAGTGGTGGCGAGTGCCGCATAGTGTTCTGCATTTAACCTTTTAGTGGAAAAAAGTCTAAAGTTGGAGTGAATTTGATTCTTTTGGTACCAAATGACCTTCTTGATAGGCTCCATTTATGTATATTACTAATTATATCTGTACCCATCCACCAGAGACAATCCAGTCACTTGGCCAATGTCACAATGACTTCTGTACTGGGATGAATGGCTGGTGCTGTAAGGAAGCTGTTGCAATTTTTTTTTTCATTCCCCACCACTAAATCAGGTTTCTTCTAGATGTAATTTTGATTTGTGTGTTTCCTTTAAATGAAATGTAAAGCATAAATTAAAGTGAAAAATTTTATTAGGTGTGATGCTGCAACCCAAGAGCAAAGGTGCCGTCATTGAGCCTGATTTTCATACACAAGTCTTAACGAAGGGCGTGCAGGAATAAGATGTGCCAAATTAATTAACAAACGCACACCACTTCGGAGCATTTTGCCAGTGGCGTATGCCTTTGTGCACCTCTCCAGAGAGGTTATTCCAGTCTGGACCTTGGGAGTTCTTTTGGCGGAGCTGCCTGAAACTTTCATGGAAATGCCAAAAGTTGCCTGATTTTGGCGCAACTTCAGTTTGCACAAAAATGTTGTGACTTTTCAAGTGTTTTATGCTAGTTTTGATGAATTGGGGCCAAAGTGTTGCCACAATGCTGACTTGCCATGCTATAATGCTAAGAATCTAGCACATGGTGCCTACTGCCCACTAAACAGCATAGAGATGGACACTGACAGGGTTACTTATCAAAATGTGCAAATAGTATGTGCCGTGAGCCACATTTAATGTTTGGTTTTAGTAAACCATTTTTGCAGAGTTTGTCAAGGGGGAACTCCTACATAGAAAGGGAGAGGGTTTAACATGCACCAACATATGGCAACATTTTGGATAAAATGTTGATCCATACATAAGCCAATTACCAGGTAGTATAATTTACTCTACATATTAAACTGGATTAGTAAATTTACTTCAATATACATTTTAGGAAGGAAAGTGACTCAAGTATTTATGGCTGCCAGAAATTGTTTCGCTTGCATATCTACAGCAACTTAAGGCGTGATCGTCTTTTTTTAAACCAATAGGAATACCTTAAAGATGTTGCATAGGTTTGGGTTAAAAAACAGCCACAAAACAAAACATGCGGGGATTGCCCGTGTTTGTCAGGCAATCCCTGCATGTTTTTTGGCTAACAGCCGTGTGACATGCGGCTGTGGGGACTCGAACATGTCACTCGAGCACCTGCGATACTGTGCATAGCCGAGCACCCTAGGCAAACTCAAGTAGCGAGCACTTGCGCTCAACACAAAAAAAAATGCCACCGAAAATGTCTGAGCTGCAATATCGGAGACAGTTCATAGTTAAAGGTGGTACTGGTTCTGTGAAAAATGATCCACCTGTAACCAGCAGTTTTAGTTCCACCTGTATAGAACACAATGAACAATAATTTTCTAAGATATGTAGAATTGTTTCCTCCAGTGATAAATCATATTTAAGGCTCCACAAGGCGAGACAACCCGGTAATATGTGATTAGTATTGTGGCTGGTTATGGTGGGTGTACCCTCGCCCATCTTGATTGTTACGAGTGTCTTGGCCTAGTAGAATAAACTTCTCATGCGGAGCTGTCTTCTGATTAATACCTATTATACACATGCAGCTTTAGTCCAATCAATCTATCCACTTCTGTAATGTTGAATCACAAAGTTCAAGAATTTTTTTTTTTTAATTTAAAGTTTATTTTTTAAAGATAAAAGAACAGTCAAGTGGAAACCTGACAAAAACCTTTGCCAAGATTGAAAATCCCTTTAATAGATAATGAATGGAGGGGACGTTTGCATGCTTGACCTCTGTTATATTCAGATGGTGCGTGCAGAACTCCTATATCAGTATTGCAGCGGGTGTCTCGACAGACACCCAGTGGTTAGTAAGTTATCCCTTAAGAGGCCAAGACACCAGTAGCAGGGCATTGTAGTAGCTTAGGTATCCATGGTTACGACCACTCATATAGTTAGTTAGCTGTTAGTGGTGGTAACCATGGATACCTAAGCTACTGCAATGCCCTGCACATGGGGTAAGTGACATAGCGAATCAGAAGAACTATACTACATTTCTAATTGGAGGTATTTGCTAATATTATTATTATTACACCTACTACGTATTGGGATAGGATCTTGGAGATGGGAATACCCCATTAAGCTATTTGCACCAGATTTCTTGCAGAAAAAAGCAACATTTTTACATCTCTTGCCTCTATTTTATCGCGTTCACTACTTGCCTAAATTTCAGCTTGTGCCCGCACAGCCCAGAATGTGGTAAATGTATGAACAGGCCTGTTAATTAATTTAGCACACCCTACTCCAGCACGCCTGTTTAAGACTGGTGTATAAAATACAAGTCTTAGTAATTTTCCCTACAAAAGACAGAGATCCCAAATATAAACTATTGCTTTATAGACATTCTTTTTTCCCTCCCCAATCCATTTTTCAGTGGTATTTCATATTTGCATTGAGTTCTTGTATTAAATGACACTATTAAACCTTGCAAAATAAAGTTTATTTTCACGGGAATTCCAGTAACAATCCAGTACAGTTGATAGATTACTGCCAAGAGACGGTATGACCATCATAGCTTCCTCCGGTAGAATTAGGATTTACTTTTGATGTGACGTGTAGAGCGCATCTTACACTTCTCAATAGTACATAGATCTGGTTATAACTGTGCCATATGAAGAGTGTGCAAAAAAAAAGCCATAACAATAAACTTACATTGAAACAAACGACTGGTCCATTTCTTCATGAATGTGCGTTGTTCACTTTAAGCTTAAGCATTCTCTTAACCATATCCTCCTCCTTCTGCATATAAAATATTCACATAAGAATTAACTACGAATGAAGAGACCGTCACACAGGATAAGCATATACCGCTAGAACACTGCATGCAGAATGCTTGGGGCTTACTGTATAAATACTGTAGAATTGGGCATCTTCAGCCTTGTCTAATGCTACCAGATGTGGGGAAGGTTTTTCCATACAGTCCCTCGGGAGTAGTTGTGCCAATTATATACGGTTTTCTGGCGGGTTCCGAAAAGAGAATGTAAAAAGAAAATGGCTTATATGTTTAAATTAAGTTTTATGGTTTACAATATTTAAAGGGAATGTTAGTAGGATCAACCTTCCTAAGCCGTCTATATGGGCATGCAGGTCATAGAAACCTGAATAAAATGATACCTTGAGATCTGCGATCCTATGTCTTATTCCAGAGAAATCTACATTCTTCTTTATGTAAATGAGCTGTTAATTTATGGGCCGGACATGGATCTCCCTGAGTCTTTGCCTCCAGAGATTATTATAAATGAAAGTGGGTGTTAGCAGTGTGAGACATGTAATGACTGACTACTATAATCACACTCAGTAGAACTGATCTTTTGTCTCATTACAAACACACAGATGCAGTTGTAGTTCTCAGTGCTGTCAGCTCTGCTGTACTCTCTTCCCCCCTCTCAGCTGTGTGAAATGAAAGCTGAAGTGTTGTAGTCAGGTAACTAATAATAATAAAGCAGCACACTGTAATGCTAAGTATGCGAACATGAAATATATGAAATTAGAATAGCATTACTGCTGTAGAAAATAGGAAAAAATGAGATCTTCATGCATAAATTGGCCAATTCATGTGTACCTGGTGTTTCCCACACATAAGCAGACTGTCCCTTAGAGAGGTATTCACATTGATCGGGTCCTGGTATTTTGAGAGACGCCTTAACGTGGCTACCAGGTACACATGAATTGGCCAATTTATGCGCTAAGATTTCTCATTTATTTCTATTTTCTACAGCAGTAATGCTATTCAAATTTCATATGTTTCATGCTTGCATAGCGTTGCAGAGTGCTGCTTTGTTTGTTATTTGTTTATGGAGGTTGCTGCTCCTAGTAGGCTCCTGTTCACACCTATTTCTTGTTTTGGAAGTGTCGGCCAGTTTGTGTGTTGTAGTCAGGCACAGCTCTGCAGTTGAGCTGAGAGCAGGAGCGGCGCAGCTGCAAATGTGTTTGTAATCAGACATAGTTCAGCTCTGCTGAACTGTTAATTTATAATCACACAGTTTTGCAGTGGGATCAGACTGTCAGTCATTACATGTCTCGCATTGGTAACGCCCCCTTTCATTTAAAATAAACTCTGGAGGAAGATTTTTAAGCAGATCTCTCTCTGCCCATAGTTCTTAAAGGGAACCTGTCACCAAGAAAATGCAGTCCAATCTCCTGGCAGGATATTATGGGGACATTGGAGCTAAGTAAATTGATATATACAGGTGCTTCTCACAAAATTAATTTATTTCTGTTCAATACAAAAAGTAAAACATATATAGTCATTACAAACAGTGATCTATTTCAAGTGTTTATTTCTGTTAATGTTGATGATTATGGCTTACAGCCAATGAAAACACAAAAGTCATTATCTCAGTAAATTAGAATACTTTATAACAACAGCTTGAAAAATGTTTTTAAAATCCGAAATGTTATCCTACTGAAATGTATGTTCAATAAATGCACTCAATACTTGGTCGGGGCTCCTTTTGCATCAATTTCTGCATCAATGCAGCGTGGCATGGAGGTGATCAGCCTGTGGCACTGCTGAGGTGTTATGGAAGCCCAGGTTGCTTTGATAGCAGCCTTCAGCTCGTCTGCATTGTTGGGTCTGGTGTCTCTCATCTTCCTCTTGACAATACCCCATAGATTCTCTATGGGGTTAAGGTCAGGCGAGTTTGCTGCCAATCAAGCACAGTGATACTGTTGTTTTTAAACCAGGTATTGGTACTTTTGGCAGTGTGGACAGGGGCCAAGTCCTGCTGGAGAATGACATTTCCATCTACAAAAAGCTTGTCGGCAGAGGGAAGCATGGAGTGCTGCGCTGACTTTGGTCTTGATAAAACACAAAGCACCAGCAGATGACATGGCTCCCCAAACCATCACTGATTGTGGAAACTTCACACTAGACCTCAAGCAGCTTGGATTGTGGCCTTTCCACTCTTCCTCCAGACTCCGGGACCTTGATTTCCAAATTAAATGCAAAATTTACTTTCATCTGAAAACAACACCTTGGACCACTGAGTAACAGTCCAGGTCTTTTTCTCCTTGGCCCAGGTAAGACTCTTCTGGCGTTGTCTATTGGTCGTGAGTGACTTGACACAAGGAATGTGACACTTGTAGCCCATGTCCTGGATACGTCTGTGTGTGGTGGCTCTTGAAGCAATGACTCCAGCAGCAGTCCACTCCTTGTGAATCTCCCCCAAATTTTTGAATGGTCTTTTCTTAATCCTTTCAAGGCTGCGGTTATCGCAGTTGCTTGTGCACCTTTTTCTACCACATTTTCCTTCCACTCAACTTTCCATTTATATTAATGGGTACAGCACTCTGAACAGCCAGCTTCTTTAGCAGTGACCTTTTGTGGCTTACCATCCTTGTGGAGTGTGTCAATGACTGACTTGACAGATGTCCAGAAGGCAGCAGTCTTCCCCATGATTGTGGAGCCTACTGAAACAGACTAAGGGACTTTTTTAAACGCTTAGGAAGCCTGTGCTGGTGTTTTTTTTAATTATTCTAATTTACTGAGATAATGACTTTTGTGTTTTCATTGGCTGTAATCCATAATCATCAACATTAACAGAAAGAAACACTTGAAATAGATCACTCTGTTTGTAATGACTAGTGTTGAGCGATACCTTCCGATATCAGGAAATATCGGATCGGGCCGATACTCAAAAAGTATCGGATATCGCCGATTCCGATACCGGAAACCAATGCAAGTCAATGGGACACAAATATCGGAATAAAAATAAACCCTTTCTTTCCTTGTAGGTTAATTCTACATGAAGGAAAACAACTAACAATAATGTAGAAATGTATTGGGGGAGGTGGTTGCCCAAATCGATGGGAACAGTGCTCACAGTGAAACATGAAAAGCCGGCAATTCAGCAGCGGCATACACCGGTACCCGACAATTTAGAACAGAAAGAATAGAGCTTCACACATAGATTAGATAGATAGAAACATGTCAGTCACATTTATAAGAAGTACAGTGATAGTGTTGGTTACTGTACTTGTCATTTAGTGTAAAGGATTTATTTAAAAAAATATTAGTGTTTTCATGCACCGTCTCTTTAAAAAAGCCGGCCGGCAATTCCACAGCGGTACCTGACAATTTAGAACAGAAAGATAGATAGAAACATGTCAGTCAGATATATAATAAGTACAGTGACAGTGTTGGTTACTGTACTTGTCATTTAGTGTTAAAATAAAGGATTTATTAAAAAAAAAAATTGGCGTGGGGTTCCCCGTAATTTTAGTCTCTAGCGGAGGTTAAGCAGATGGCTGGGGCAGATGTTTGAAGCCTGGGAAGGGGGTAATACCCACGGAGCTTCCCAGGCTACTAATATCAGCCCCCAGCTGAATACCTAGCCTTTACTAGCTATTAAAATGGGGGACCCCCAAAAAAAATGACATGGGGTCCCCCCTATTTTAATAGCTAGCAAAGGCTAGGCAGACAGCTGGGGGCTGATATTAATAGCCCAGGAAGGGTGCCATGAATATTGGCCCCCTCCCAGGCTTGAAACACCAGCCGTCAGCTGCCCCAGAAATGGCGCATCCATAGGATGCGCCAATTCTGGCACTTAGCCTCGCTCTTCCCACTGCCCTGTAGAGGTGGCAGTGGGGTAATAGGGCTGGGGTTGATGTCAGCTTATAATGCCAGCTGACATCAAGCCCAGGTTAGTAATGGGGGTGTCTTATAGACGCCTCTCCATTACTAACTCCATAGTCAAAGTTAAAAAAAAACACAAACACCCAGAATAAAGTCCTTTAATTGAAATAAAGACACAATTCTTTATTGTTCTAAATTAAACCATACTTACCATCACGCCCATTCCAGCTGAAGCCAACGATCTCCTGCAATAAAAGAAAAATAATAAAGCAGCATCATCCTTACCTTTCCATGGTTCCCAGGACGGCTCCAGCTCTGCTACATCGAGATGACAGGCTGGAGCGCAGCAGAAAGCTGCCATCTAGCCGGTTATCCCACAGACACTGAGAAGCGCAGGCATGCTTGCGCTCCTCAGTATCAGGCTGTGACGGCATCCAGATGAGCCGAGGTCATGTCCAATGAACTCTGCTCACCTCATGCACGTCACTGACAGCGTGGGAAAATTCTCCTGCACTCAGCGCTTCAGCATGAGAATTTTCCCACGCTGTCAGTGACGTGCATGAGGTGAGTCGAGTTCATTGGACATGAACTCGGCTCATCTGGATGCCGTCACAGCGAGACACTGAGGAGCGCAAGCATGCCTGCGCTTCTCAGTGTCTGCGGGATGACAGGCTGGATGGCAGCATTCTGCTGCGGTCCAGCCTGTCATCTCGATGTAGCAGAGCTGAAGCTGTCATGGGAACCATGGAAAGGTAAGGATGATGTTGCTTTATTATTTTACTTTTATTGCAGGAGATCGTTGGCTTCAGCTGGAATGGGCGTGATGGTAAGTATGGTTTAATTTAGAACAATAAAGATTTGTGTATTTATTTCAATTAAAGGACTTTATTCTGGGTGTTGTGTTTTTTTTAAATACTTTACTAGAAATTCATGGCGGTCATGTCTAATATTGGCGTGACCCCATGAATTTCGGGCTTAGGGCCAGCTGATAATGCCAAGCTGGCCCTAACCCCTTCATTACCTATTGAGCCACCGCACCAGGTCCCTGGATGAGTTGGGTACAGCGCCAGAAGATGGCGCTTCTTTGAATGCGCCATTTTCCGGGGTGGCTGCAGACTGCAATTTGCAGCGCGGGGGGGGGCCCAGAAAGCTTGGGCCTCCCTGTGTTGCGGATTCCAGCCCCTAGCTGCCTAGTTGTACCTGACTGGACACAAAAATAGGGCGAAGCCCCACGTATTTTTTTTTTTTTATTATTATTTCATGAAGTTCATGAAATAATTAAGAAAAAAAGGGTGTCCCTATATTGTTGTGTCCAGCTAGGTACAAATAGGCAGCTGGTGGTTGGGGGCAGCCCGTTCCTGCCTGCTGTACCTGACTGGACACAAATATAGTGCTAAGCCCCACGTCAATTTTTTAAAATTATTTCATGAATTTCATGAAATAATTAAAAAAAAAAATACGTGGGGCTTCGCCCTATTTTTGTGTCCAGCCAGGTACAACTAGGCAGCTGGGGGCTGGAATCTGCAGCGCAGGGAGGCCCAAGCTTTCATGTCCAATGAACTCAGCTCACCTCATGCACGTCACTGACAGCGTGGGAAAATTCTCCTGCACTCAGCGCTTCAGCAGGAGAATTCTCCCACGCTGTCAGTGACGTGCATGAGGTGAGCTGAGTTCATTGGACATGAACTCGGCTCATCTGGATGCCGTCACAGCGAGACACTGAGGAGCGCAAGCATGCCTGCTCTTCTCATTGTCCGCGGGATGACAGGCTGGATGGCAGCTTTCTGCAGCGATCCAGCCTGTCATCTCGATGTAGCAGAGCTGAAGCTGTCGTGGGAACCATGGAAAGGTAAGGATGATGTTGCTTTATTATTTTACTTTTATTGCAGGAGATTGTTGGCTTCAGCTGGAATGGGCATGATGGTAAGTATGGTTTAATTTAGAACAATAAAGAATTGTGTCTTTATTTCAATTAAAGGACTTTATTCTGGGTGTTTGTGGTTTTTTTTAACTTTGACTATGGGGTTAGTAATGGGGGTGTCTTATAGATGCCTCTCCATTACTAACCTGGGCTTGATGTCAGCTGGTATTATAAGCTGACATCAACCCCAGCCCTATTACCCCACTGCCACCGCTACAGGGCCGTGGGAAGAGCGAGGCTAAGTGCCAGAATTGGCACATCCTATGGATGCACCATTTCTGGGGCGGCTGACGGTTTGTGTTTCAAGCCAGGGAGGGGGCCAATATTCATGGCACCCTTCCTGGGCTATTAATATCAGCCCCCAGCTGTCTGCCTAGCCTTTGCTATCTATTAAAATAGGGGGGGACCCCACGTCATTTTTTTTTTTTGGGGGGGGGGGGTTCCCCCATTTTAATAGCTAGTAACGGCTAGGTATTCAGCTGGGGGCTGATATCAGTAGCCTGGGAAGCTCCATGGGTATTACCCCCTTCCCAGGCTTCAAACATCTGCCCCAGCCGTCTGCTTAACCTCCGCTAGAGACTAAAATTACGGGGAACCCCACGCCAATTTTTTTTTTAAATAAATCCTTTATTTTAACACTAAATGACAAGTACAGTAATCAACACTATCACTATACTTCATATATATGTGACTGACATGTTTCTATGTATCTAATCTATGTGTGATGCTCTATTCTTTCTATTCTAAATTGTCGGGTACCGCAGCTGAATTGCCGGCCGGCTTTTTTTAAGTGACGGTGCATGAAAACACTATTGTTTTTTTTAATAAATCCTTTACACTAAATGACAAGTACAGTAAGCTGAGCGCTGCCATCCAGCTTGTCATCCTTCAGAGACACGGCAGAGCGCAGGCATTATGGGAACTTCCGATTCCGGTATTCGATATTGTAAAAGTATCGGAACTCCGATACCATGAATATCGGTCGATACCCGATATTTCAGTATCGGAATGCTCAGCACTAGTAATGATTCTATAATATATGAGTGTCACTTTTTGTATTGAAGAACTGAAATAAATTAACTTTTTGATGATATTCTAATCTTGTGAGATGCACCTGTAGTTTTCTGAGAAAAGATTCACTTATAACCTGTGTTTTATTCATTTAAACCTAAGCGCCTTCTGGACTTTTGGTCCATTGTACAGTCAGTCACTGCTGGGACTGCCCAAAGAAAACTGTCAGCCACTGATAGGGACCGCCCATTGTCCTAAAATTCCAGAAAGAGCAGAGGATTAAAGCCTAAGTTGTACTGAATCTTTTCATAGAATACTATAAATATGTCTACTCCGCTCCCCCTGCTGTACAACAGGATGCTTGCAGATTGGACTTAGTTTTCATGGTGACAGGTTCCCTTTAAGAAATCATTAACGTTTTTGTTTTTAAATGTCCCTCTCTATAAATTAACCCTTACCCTCATAATAGTCCTACTTCCTGTTCTGTAGAGATTATGTCTCAGGAGTCATCACTAGAGATAGAACAAGCCACAGGATGAGGCTGCTGTAAAGCATACAGCAATCGCTCCTGATAACACTAAGAATTCAGGTAAGATTGTTGCTCCCCACAAGTGTGTAGGAAATATAATGGAAAAACAAATTAATCCTAAAGTAAAAACTGGTTAGAAAAATATACATGTACCCCCAATCTGGTTTTATTTAACAAAAAAAAATGGTGCTAAGTGAGAGCCACGTCATACAAGGAATTTGGATGAATGGAATGTGTATTAAAGCAAATTAAAGGCATAATTTCATTTCCCACCAAATGAGAGCAATAATTTTTGAAGGAATGAAGCAGAAGCCATCACTTCTTACTACCGGAGCACTAATCGCACAAACATTCTAGTCAGTGTTTGTTCATTAATGTTGGAGGAGAAAAGCAGCACAGAAGTTAATGTTAATTAACTAGAATGACCCCATTGATCACCTCGATGTGGCTGCATATACATGCACTTTGTTTTGCACCAATTATGCACTTTTCTGCATGCCACCAACACAGGCTGATTATACCCCACGACTAATTATGAAAACCCAATCCCTAATATTTCTATAGAACTAAACTTTGATCACTATTTCTATGGATATGCAAGTTCGGTTCATTAGAATTTAGAGCGGACTTACCGGGTCCAAGAAGAACAGAACATTTTAGGGGTTGTGTAAGCACAAAAAGATTTTGGGTTCTTACCATAAAATCTCTTTCTCTGAGCTTTTATTGGGGGACACAGAAAACCATGAGTGTATCAGCAGCATACACTAGGCAATAAAAAGTTAGCTCCTCCTCAGTAGTTTACACCCACCAACTGGAGCCAAACCGATCAGTTAGTGTGAAAGTAGGAGAAGCAACCTGAAATAGAACACAGACTGGCCCAACAGAAACATTTAGAAAAATGGTGGGTGCTGTGTCCCCCAATAAAGGCTCTGAGAAAGAGATTTTACGGTAAGAACTCAAAATCATATTTTTTCTATCGCTTCATTGGGGGATACAGGAAACCATGGGATGTTCCAAAGCAGTCCCCAAGGATTGGAAGACAAACAAGGACTAGTCAAAGGCACGAGCAGCGGTGAGAATCTCAGGTAGGACACCAGCCAATGCAAAGAATTTCCGCCCAGGCCCGAAAACGTGGAAGAAAGAGAGCACTTTGTAGAACTTGGAAAGTAAAAATGGATAACTGAGAAACAGCTTAGAGAGCTGCCAATAGAGGCCTGATGAGGAATGGTGCAGGAGGTCCTCGGCCCAGATGACGAGAGCAGGAAGAAAGTGAAGGAGGTCTGACCTATGTCAGTATGCGTCCAGAATCTTAGAGTGGATCCTGACTCGAAGGCGATTATGATGACTCTAGACGCAAACGGGGAATCTGAGGAAACTGTTCTCGACAGAAGTGCTGAAACGCACTCTGACCAGTTATAATATATCCAAGAGACTGATAGGAAGACGAGAAGGAGGAGAACGGAGCAAGGATGACTAAAAAGGGAAATGAAGAAAGAATGCTGTAGCGTGTTCCACACCAGATGCGGGGCCCCCCCCGAAGCACATGGGGGGTCGTTAGAGATTTAGTAAGAGTGTGCATTCCCCCAGGAAAAACACGATCAAATGAAACAGAAAAAATGTTGTTGTTTTTTTCTATAAGGAAGGTAGAAATCTGCCCCTAGGGAGCTGAGGAACAAACTAAACTCAAGCTCCGATAATAGGGAGGAAGAGGAAGGGGAGAATAAGAGGGTTTCCCAACATAGATCATAATCACGCCGCGATCGGAGGAACTGGGGCTAGGAAGCTGCGTTTCACGAGCAGGCCGTGAAACCGGAATAGTCAGATCGAAATAGTGAAGATGATTGATTTGGAAAAGACTTATATAGAAGTTTCCAAGAGGAAACTGTAAGAAAATAGACTAACTCCATGCTATAAGAAGGCAGGAGAAAGGGGCAGTATTCGAGTGTAGACGACTACGAAAGTGTGGGAGAACAATTGCTGAGTCGCGGAATCTGGAAGTGGGACGAAAAAACCTCATAGAGTACCCTGGATCTCTTCGGTACTGATTATCTTGATATGCTGTTGCCTTTATGAGGCGAATTCCAGGTTATATCTTTATTATACATCAGTTATAGTGGTGTCCACATTTTATATGTAGGATTATCTCTCTATCTCTGCAGGTTTTGTGTGGCACTTTATGCCTATTTGTATGGTATCATAAGGAATTTATTTATTTTGAAAGGGTGCGGACCATATATATTGATAGGTCCTGTATAGAGGTTTTGATATTATATTAGATCATATGTTCATTTTGTGTGTCATTGGATTTTTAGCTGTAAAGTCTATTGTGGGTTATTGTGTGTAATCTGTATGTCATAAGTATTGTCTTATTTTTATGGTAATCCCTGTGTATATGGCATGTTTCTTTTCTTTGTTGATTTATGTATCTCTTTGGTACGATGTAGGGTATGTTCTGCCATAAATGACTATGGACAAGAACCTTCTGATGAAACAAAACGGAGAACCGTCTAATGAGACAACCCTTCTTCTGTCGAAGGCCTTTCGCAGGTTAGGAAGTCGGTAGAACGTAGTTTACTGTGGACGAATCAGCAGACTCTGATCAGTCCATGACCAGATGCCTCCGCCAAGGTTGACCAGGACAGCGTTACACCTTAGAAGGAGAGAGAGTCCTGGGTTCCGCCATGGAAGGAAAAGAGAGCACTACCACTCCGGTTTCTAGATGAAAGAGAGGAGGCTTAATTAACTTATGGGCGATCCAGAGCTGTGCAATACTGGACTAAAGTTCCTAGCCGAGAAGAAAGGAGATGCCACTCATGACAAAATTTCTTCGGTCTGAAGGATCTTTTGCGAAAAATGGGGGTAGAAACCCACAGGTAGGCCAAGACTAAGATTACGCTCTGACGAAAGAACACATGGAAGGAAAGTCAGAGATATTGAGTTCCGAGAATGAGAGTAGAGAACCCTTCTGGAAAGGAAGGCTGCGCATGTGGATTGAGACAGCATGTTCTGAAAACTAGAGACTGGGATGAAATAAGGGACGATTATGACCTAATGAAGGTCGAACCAGAGCGGAAGGGTGATCAGAAAAAAGTGCAAAAAAATCTCACAACATGTAGAAAAAAAGAGGAGCCCTGGACCAAATGTGTGATCCTTGTAAGGACATGGAGAAGAGGCTAAGCTGATGGTAACTCCAAGGGTTGGCCGAGATTCAGGAGTCTCTGCAGTCCAGGAGAGATGCACTGAAGCCAATTCTAGCGCACTGGGCAGAGGAAGGCCGTAGGTTCTATCGAATTAGCCATCTTGAAGGGCGTTAGAAGGCACATCAGTACCTGAGCTTTAGCTACAGAAAGGAAAGAGAGGAAATGTCCTACACTGAACTGGGGGCTAATTAGAAGGGAAAGCCCTGAGCGGCTGGGGTAAGCCACGCAAAGCTGGAAAGGAGACCTACCAACTCCCTGGGGAGTTGACCCTGGAGAAGTCTGACCCTAGAACCCAAGTGCTGAAGGACAACCGTGCCAGAAAAAAAATGGCGAAAGAGGACTATACTGATGAGGACTCTAGTCGTTATGATGACAACTGATCCAGCCTAAGGAAACAATTACCGATAACCTGAGGCCTCCTGGGTAACTCTTGACTGATTTGGACCCGGTTATGGAAACAAGTATCGAGAACCTGATGCGTGTTGGGTAGCTCTTCTCGAACCATCTTGGAAAGGAAGGGGCAAGGATCCTTGCGTGTAGAACCGCTTACCTTGACTAAAGCCACAACACGACAGATAATCGCGAAGAAGGTTGAGAATGTCGTAAGCTGTAAGATCCAACAATGGCAATATGGTCAGCTATGTCCAATGAATTGGAGGAGGGACCTTGGAGAAATGCCTGGAGCAGGTAACTGGAAAAGCAGAGTCAGACTCACCGACACAACCAGGTGGGCATGGGTGCTGAACCTATGTACCGCAGGATGAGACTTAGCCAGGGATCCTGTAAGTTGAAATGATTTGTCCGGGAGAGACAGTGCTGGACCTGAAAGTCATAATCTAATCACCGGAAGGGAAGAAAACAGAATTACTACTCTAAATACAGAGATAAGATACAATTCTTACTCAAGGAGGAACTCGATCACGTGATGTTCAGAAATCGGATCCAGGGGTGGTGACTCACCGGGTAGTGGACAGAAGCACCAGTACCGCTGCTGCATCGGCCACGAGGTACATGGTAAATGGAACTTCTAATTCACTGGACAGTGGTCAGAAACAAACATGGACCACAGCCGCAATCAACCATGAGGAGCGGACAAGACGTTAGAACTGCTTCGATTTGTCCTATACAGCCTGGCATCTAACTCACCGTAGATGGAAAAAAAAAAAACGTCGGCATAGGTGGTAGATATCATATGATTTTTTTTTTGTTGTTTTAATATAAACTGACTAACAAAGGGCTAGGGATAAAGACCCTCTATACAGCTGGGGACCGGACCAAACAACAGTAGAACAGCTGCACCTCTCCCCGTGTGGTGAAAAGCTGGCCTCAGGGAAAGAAGATGGCGCTGAGGAGGGGGTGGAGACAGAGTTCCCTTGCATCTGGGAAGTGTGGCACCCCAGGGGTCTGGTTGCCACAGTAATAGAAATATTATGTCTGAGAGCAAGTGGGAGGTTTCTCTGGTTAGGAGCCCTAAGCATGCAACACTGCCCGACCAGACCTGGGAGGGGAGGAATCTGCCCTTATAAACTGGGTCTGGGGCGGGATTAGGAAGTGAAGTCCCAGACAGAGACAGAGCCTGCAGAACAAGCAGAGCAGTCAGAGCCTGGAGAGGGAAAGTGACAACAGGAGCTCTGTAGGAGCAGGAGCGAGTGCCAGAGGCTGGAAGCTAGAAAGCTCGCCTTGGCTGAAGACACTAAACCCGGACACGGAGTCCGAGGCTGTGGGGACATCCAGGTCCAGCAGCAGAATCCAACTGGCAGGGGATTCCATGTCCTCTGGCCTTAGAAGCCCGGAGGCACGGTCACAAGCAAGGGACCAGCACCGCCATCGTGAAGCGGAGGCTAACGGAAGGCCCCAAGTCACCGGCCATACGGGTGAGCACCACACGGTAGACTCAGGGACGTGGGCTACTTCTACCCGCATAGAGCAAGGTAGCCAGGAAAGAGTGCAGATAGTCGGGGAGGCCTACAACTCCACCTGGCCAGGGGGGATCCTACTTGCTTACAGACTGACCAGGCCCCTACTGCTAACCAGTACTCCCGGGAGGGTCTGCGTTATACCATCAGTAAAGACCCTGAACTGCACCACACGTCTCTGTGTTTCATCGCCGCACCAGCACCATCAGTATTGGGACGCTCACACCATCACTCCCATCATCCACACTAGCTGCCCTGAGGCAATACTTCTCCCGTGGGGAGTTATCCCATACTTGGCTGCGCTTACAACATCAGCCTCAGCGGTCTGCAGCGCAGCGGCGGTCCCCACTGACCGCAATCCATGGGTGGCGTAGTCGGACATTTGTTATCACACTCAGACTGCCACTGGTTTGACCGCCCTGGGCACGGACCGGGTCACAGCCACGGAGGACTACAACCCCCAGCGATCCGGCTCCGGGTATCCCCTGCACAGCACAGGCCCAGGGGGCGTGTCAACTTTGGCGTAGTCGGTAGGATTTCGTGCCCGCAACCACCGGGTACTGCGTGCCTGAAAAAAGACTTTTATACTTACCTGTGGTGAAGTTTCCCGCCGTCCGGAGCCGTTTCCCGCCATCGGACGCCATCTTGGGTCGTTTCCCGCCGTCTTCTGCCGTCTTCCCGCCATCCACAGCTGCTTCCCGCCTTCGGACGCCATCTTCGGGACGCCGCACGGGCAGAAGAGGGGCGTGGACGCCGAAAGCGAGCGAGATCCGAAGCTCCGCCCCACGCACTGACGCTGCGCAAGGTCCTGGAAGGGAGGAAGAGCGACGCTGACGTCATCGGAGCGCGACGCCAGGTCCTCTACCCCGACGATTGACTGCGGAGCCACGGCCTACGGAAGAAGAACATCGCAAGGTAGGCCACGGTCCACTAGGGGGGAAGGAGGATGTCGGATACCGAGGGGAGCTCCACCGCCACACCAGCCGCCAGCGCAACCGCTGCAGCGGTCATGCCATTCACCATGCCCTATATCCCGGGGGCAACCTGGCTACCCCAGTACTCAGGGGAGTCACATACCCTGAGTGACTTTAGGGAAAAACTGGATAGCCTCTTCCAGGTATACCCCCTCACGGAAGAGCAAAAAGTGAGCATCCTGGTGGCCCAGTTAATCGGGGCAGCCCAAAGGGAGGTAAAGTCCTGGTCACCTGGGAAGAAGAGGACTGTCAGAGAAATACTAGCCCGGCTAAAAGACACATTTGACACCCGCACCTCAGCCGAGATAAAACTCAGATTTTACGGGTGCAAACAACGGGCATATGAAAGTATAAGATACTATGCTCTAAACCTACAAGAGGCCCTGAGAGCCATTAAGCAGGCAGACCCTGACAGCGTGGGAAATGAAGACAAGCTGTTGACCGAACAATTTATTGACGGTCTACTGTGCAATGCCCACCGAACCCAGTTGCGGGCAATGGCCTTACAGGACTCTGACCTGGACTTTGCACAGTTCAAGGACAGAGCCATCCGGGTGCTCAGAGAACCGGCACCAGGTGGCGCTGTGACCCACAGGCGCCCTGCTATCACTTATCACCAGGACGCGGCGCCCTTGTCTGCAGGGCCTGTGGGAGCTGATGCGCAGGCTTTGAACAATGGCCGGGCTACAGACCTGCACCATCAGGTCCAAGAGCTGACTAAGAGCGTTGCCGCGCTAACCAGAACTGTGCAGTCTTTACAGGTCTCTTCTCCAGGAAAGATCCAGCTGGCATCCGGACCGGAGGACGTCCCGTGGCGCCGACTGAGGAGGACCCCACTGGCCAGAGGAAGGCCCAGCGACCGGTACAACGAGGACGGACGACCCATCTGCCGCCGCTGCAATCAACCCGGACATATGGCAAGGTACTGTCATTTAAACGGGCACAACCTGGGGTAGAGGGCCAACCCCCAGGCATAAGATCATCAGGCCCATCGAACTGGCGTGATAAATACGTAGGGGGACATCCAGTCTTGCCTGTGGTACTGGATGGCATTCCTATGAGTGCCCTACTAGACACTGGGTCACAGGTGACTACCATCCCGTACGTGCTCTTCAAGCGGTACTGGAATGACTTGGACATAACCCGCTACCCAGATCACGACCTGAGCATTATAGCCAGCAATGGTCAGCCCGTGCCCCAGATAGGATTTAAAGAGGTGACCATCAAGGTTGGTAAAGTTGAACTGCCGGCACAAGGACTGATCATTGTGGACATTGACCGTCGCGAGAGTCACCCAAAAATAACCCTAGCTACTAACGTAATCAAAAACTGTCTTGCAGAGGTGATTCTTATTTTGCAACAGGTTGCCAAGAACGCCAGTTCCAGCCAGCAGCGTGTCCTCCAAAAAGAGATCCAGGCACTGATGAAACGGCAACAGGTGGAACTATCTGGTGGTGAGATTGGTAGCGTGAGAATGTGTGACCCGTTCCCTATTGCCATGCCCCCGAAAAGTGAGATGATGATTTGGTGCGGGCAGCTATTGGTCTAAGAGGTAGAGACTACCAAGCAATGGTAGAACCCATCTACCCAGACAGTAGGCCCACCATTTTGACAGCACGGGGGGTGGTCGATGTACGCCATGGGAGGGTGCCCGTCCGCATCATAAATATCGGGGAGAGAGAAGTATACCTGCGCCGGTATGCCACGCTAGCCAAATTGTTCACCATCAACCAGAACTCTGTACAGGCCGTGGAACCCTTGCCTCCATCTCAACCAGAGGAAGGTAACGGCTCTAAGAAACCAATGGAGGACTGGTGTCAGCAACTGCATTTGGGTACTGACTCCACTCCCTCACACCAAAAACAGGGAGTCTATCGGGTGGTCCAAGAGTACGAGAGAGTGTTTAGTAAACACCCGCTGGACTTCGGGCGAGTAAAGTGGGTAGAACATCACATCCCCACGGGAGACCATCCTCCCATAAAGGAGAGATACTGACCCGTACCCCCTGCACACTATCAACACGCCAAGGGGATGCTAAAAGAAATGAAGGAGGCTGGGGTAATTAGGGACAGCTGTAGCCCCTGGGCAGCTCCACTAGTCTTAGTGAAAAAGAAAGACAACACCATGAGAATGTGTGTAGACTACAGGAAGGTCAACCGTATCACACACAAAGATGCGTACCCGTTACCAAGGATAGAAGAGCCCTTAGCTGCATTAAAATCTGCTAACTTCTTCTCTACTTTGGATCTCACTAGCGGGTACTGGCAGGTTCCTGTAGCAGAGGCGGACCGCGAGAAGACCGCATTCACCACCCCGATGGGTTTCAGCGAATTTAACTGTATGCCGTTCGGGCTCTGCAACGCACCAGGAACCTTCCAACGGTTGATGGAATGCTGTCTGGGACACCGGAACTTCGAGACGGTCCTACTATACCTGGACGACGTCATCGTCTATTCCAAGACCTATGAGGACCATCTGGAACACCTGGCAGAAGTGTTTGAAGCCCTGGCAAACTATGGCCTAAAGGTAAAACCCTCAAAGTGTCATCTACTGAAGCCAAAGGTACAGTACCTGGGACACGTGGTGAGTGCTGACGGAGTGGCCCCCGACCCTGACAAGATCACCGTGATTAAGGACTGGCCAAGACCATCCAGCATAAAGGAAGTGCGGCAGTTCCTCGGGTTGGTAGGCTACTACCGAAGATTCATTCCCGGTTTTACCAAGAAGGCAGCTCCTATGCAGGACCTCCTGATAGGCTAGTCCAGGAAGGCCAAAAACCAGAAGCCACCCTTCAGATGGGAAAAGCTGGAAGAGGAGTCCTTCCGCCAGCTGAAGATGGCCCTCACGGGGGATGAAATCCTGGCGTACCCTGATTACAGCCAGCCCTTTATCCTCCACACGGACGCAAGCAACATCGGGCTAGGGGCCGTACTGTCCCAGATCCAGCAGGGGAGAGAACGGGTAATTGCTTACGCCAGCCGAAAACTGCGACCCACGGAAAGAAACCCTGAGAATTACAGCTCGTTCAAGCTGGAGTTCCTGGCAGTGGTGTGGGCAGTAACCGAACGTTTCAAGCATTACCTTGCCTCTTCCAGGTTCACCGTGTACACGGACAACAACCCGTTGACACACCTGGACACCGCAAGACTGGGTGCCCTGGAGCAGAGATGGATGGCCCGCCTGTCCAATTATGAGTTCACAATCAAATACAGGGCAGGGCGCTCCAATACCAACGCAGACGCCCTGTCCAGGATGCCAAACCTACCGGACGAAGGGGAGGATCCAGAAGAATTGGAAGAGATCGAACTCCCTGCGTTTCACCGTCATGGGATTACCCAGTATTCCCACCGTGTGAGGGGCCAGCGATCCGCTACGTTCAACCCCTTACCCCACTACAACTGGGCGGAGATGCAAGACAGTGACCCCGCAGTCCGTCTGGTGAAGGAGATGCTGACCCAGGCTGACGCCCGCCTGGACCCAGACGCTCTGGAAGAGACCAAGCAACTGTGGACGGAGAAGAGCAGACTGTTTCTCTACAAGGAGAAGTTATGCCGCAGAATGGTCAATTCCCGGACACATGAACTGATCTGGCAGGTTGTGGTACCGAGACGGGACGCAGCTATGGTGCTGGAGGCCTACCACAATGGGGCAGGGCACTTCGGATGGAAGAAGCTGGAGTTCCTGCTGCGTGAACGGTTCTACTGGATAGGCAAGAGAGGAGCCATTGAGAGGTGGTGTAGAGACTGTGGCCCGTGCAATCTAAGAAGAAGGGACCGTGCCAGCCAGAGGACTCTCCTGCAGCCCATCACCAGGCAGCCGCTGGAACTGGTCGCTCTGGACCATGTTAAACTGGCTCCAAGCAGAAGCGGGTATGTCTACGCCCTAACCATCGTGGATCACTACTCCCGATTCCTAATGGTGGTCCTCGTCAAAGACTTAACAGCACAAACAGCAGCTAGAGCCTTCCAGCTGCACTTCTGCCGCCCACCCGGGTACCCGGACCAAGTGCTGACGGACCAAGGACCAGCCTTCGAAGCGGAGGTCTTCCAGGAGTTCTGCAACCTGTATGGCTGCAAGAAGATAAGAACAACGCCCTATCACCCCCAAACCAATGGACTCTGCGAGAAGATGAACCAGGTGGTGATAGATCTGCTAAAAACATTGCCCCTGGAAGAACGCAGTCTGTGGCCTGAGAAACTGCCCGATCTGGTGGACCTGTATAACCACATCCCGGTAGGTTCCACCAACTGTACCCCGGCTTACCTAATGCGAGCAAGACCTGGTAAGCTGCCTGTTGACCTGGATATGGGAGTCCTGATACCCGAGGACACCTCGCCAGAGACAGACTGGGATACAGAACGGCAGCAGCAGTACCGGAAAGTACAGGAGAGCGTCGAGCGAAGTCTCTGTCAATCAAGAGAAAGGCAGGAGAGGACTTATAACCAACATGCTCCCGCTGTTCCCCTGGTACCTGGAGAGCAGGTCTTGAAAAGAAAAAGGCGGCTCCATAAGTTGGACGACCAGTGGGAAAAGGACCCGTACACCGTACTGCCCTCAAGCCACAATAATCCAAAGGTGTACGTCATCAGCAAGGATGGAGGAGAGACCACAGCCACTGTCTCCAGAGACCACCTGAAAAAGTGCCCCGAGAAGTTGCAAAGCACGGATGAAGATCAGGAAGACCCTCAACCCGTAGAGGAAAAGGAGGAAATGATCAGCACCGTACTCGGAGACTTTCCCCGGTCCTGGACACAAGTAAACAACGCTATCGTGGTGCCCGTCCTCACCTTTCTCCAGCCAGCCTACAGAAGACCAGTTGGAGCTGGAAGAGCAGCCGGCCCAGGAGGCAGAAGAATCCACACCAGCAGCGCAGGAGGATCAACCCTCTGCTAGTAGTGAGCCTGCCGTGCCCCTAGTGAGCCAAAGAGTACGCAGACAGCTGCCCAGCTTACCCATAACACCTCCTACACCCTGTAGTGCAGGACCAGTTAGTGAGCTCCGTAGGTCCACTAGAGTCACTAGAGGTCAGATGCCCGCTCGCTGGAAAATATAAAGTAATGCACTGTAAATTTACCTGTTTCTTGAAAATGTTTATGGTTTTTGTTGTTGCCTGTTATTAATTATGTTTCTCAGTTACCCTGCAGATTTATTTGGACTAACAGGTTATGGACGCTGGATAACCGGAACAATCTTGTAGATAGTTGCACCTTGGTGCCTCTTGCGAAGACGGCCGCGGAAGAGAAAACCTGTCTGGCGTGGCCTCCTTGCGGCCCAAAGTAGCTAGCATCAGCCTTGCAGCCACGCCCAAGGCCAACGCAAGGGGTTTGCTTTGGACAGGTCCCCTACTTCGTTTAAAGCTTCACCTTGGGTGACATGGACACCCTTTTGTTTCACAAACTTCACCTTGGGTGATATGGACACCCGGTTGCGGACACGCCGTGACCTTTAACCCCTTAAGCCCCGCGGGTGGTTTGCACGTTAATGACCGGGCCAATTTTAACAATTCTGACCACTGTCACTTTATGAGGTAATTACTCTCGAACGCTTCAACGGATCCCCCTGATTCTGAGATTGTTTTTTCGTGACATATTGTACTTCATGATTGTGGAAAAATTTCTTCGATATCACTTGCGTTTATTTGTGAAAAAAACGGAAATTTGGCGAAAATTTTGAAAATTTTGCAATTTTCAAAATTTGAATTTTTAAGCCCTGAAATCAGAGCGATATGTCACACAAAAGAGTTAATGAATAACATTTCCCACATGTCTACTTTACATCAGCACAATTTTGGAACCAAAATTTTTTTTTGTTAGGGAGCTATAAGGGTTAAAAGTTGACCAGCGATTTCTCATTTTTCCAACAAAATTTACAAAACCATTTTTTTAGGGACCACATCACATTTGAAGTCACTTTGAGAGGTCTTTATGACAGAAAATACCCAAAAGTGACACCATTCTAAAAACTGCACCCCTCAAGGTGCTCAAAACCACATTCAAGAACTTTATTAACCCTTCAGGTGCTTCACAGGAATTTTTTGAATGTGGAAGAAAAAAATGAACATTTAACTTTTTTCACAAAAATGTTAATTTAGACCCAATTTTTTTTTATTTTCACAGGGGTAACAAGAAAAAATGGACCCCAAAATTTGTTGTGCAATTTCCCCTGGGCACGCAGATACCCAATATTTGGGGAAAAAATACTGTTTGGGCGCACGGCAGGGCTCGGAAGGGAAGGAGCGCTATTTGACTTTTTGATTGTAAAATTTGCTTGAATAATTAGCGGACGCCATGTTGTGTTTGGAGAGCCCATGTGTGCCCAAACTTTGGAGCTCCCCCACAAGTGACCCCATTTTGGAAACTAGACCCCCCAAGGCACCTTTCTAGATGCATAGTGAGCACTTGGAACCCCCAGGTGCTTCACAAATTGATTCGTAACAATGAAAAAGTGAAAAAAAAAACACTTTTTCATTTTTATGAATCAATTTGTGAAGCACCTGGGGGTTCCAACTGCTCACTATGCATCTAGATAGGTGCCTTGGGGGGTCTAGTTTCCAAAATGGGGTCACTTGTGGGAGAGCTCCAATGTTTGGGCACACAGGGACTCTCTAAATGCAACATGGTATCCGCTAACAAATTGAATGGAAAATCGGCTCAAATTGTTAGCGGACACCACATTGCGTTTGGAGAGCTTCTCTGTGCCCAAACTTTGGAGCTCCCCCACAAGTGACCCCATTTTGGAAACTAGACCCCCCAAGGCACCTTTCTAGATGCATAGTGAGCACTTGGAACCCCCAGGTGCTTCACAAATTGATTCGTAATAATGAAAAAGTGAAAAAAAAAACACTTTTTCATTTTTACGAATCAATTTGTGAAGCACCTAGGGGTTCCAAGTGCTCACTATGCATCTAGATAGGTGCCTTGGGGGGTCTAGTTTCCAAAATGGGGTCACTTGTGGGGGAGCTCCAATGTTTGGGCACACAGGGACTCTCTAAATGCAACATGGTATCCGCTAACAAATTGAATGGAAAATCGGCTCAAATTGTTAGCGGACGCCACATTGCGTTTGGAGAGCCCCTCTGTGCCCAAACTTTGGAGCTCCCCCACAAGTGACCCCATTTTGGAAACTAGACCCCCCAAGGCACCTTTCTAGATGCATAGTGAGCACTTGGAACCCCCAGGTGCTTCACAAATTGATTCGTAATAATGAAAAAGTGAAAAAAAAAACACTTTTTCATTTTTACGAATTAATTTGTGAAGCACCTAGGGGTTCCAAGTGCTCACTATGCATCTAGATAGGTGCCTTGGGGGGTCTAGTTTCCAAAATGGGGTCACTTGTGGAGGAGCTCCAATGTTTGGGCACACAGGGACTCTCCAAATGCAACATGATATCCGCTAACAATTTGAGCCGACAATTTGTTAGCGGATATCATGTTGCATTTGGAGAGTCCCTGTGTGCCCAAACATTGGAGCTCCCCCACAAGTGACCCCATTTTGGAAACTAGACCCCCCAAGGCACCTATCTAGATTCATAGTGAGCACTTGGAACCCCAGGTGCTTCACAAATTGATTCATAAAAATGAAAAAGTGTTTTTTTTTTCACTTTTTCATTTTTACGAATCAATTTGTGAAGCACCTGGGGGTTCCAAGTGCTCACTATGCATCTAGAAAGGTGCCTTGGGGGGTCTAGTTTCCAAAATGGGGTCACTTGTGGGGGAGCTCCAAAGTTTGGGCACAGAGGGGCTCTCCAAACGCAATGTGGTGTCCGCTAACAATTTGAGCCGATTTTCCATTCAATTTGTTAGCGGATACCATGTTGCATTTAGAGAGTCCCTGTGTGCCCAAACATTGAAGCTCCCCCACAAGTGACCCCATTTTGGAAACTAGACCCCCCAAGGCACCTATCTAGATTCATAGTGAGCACTTGGAACCCGAGGTGCTTCACAAATTGATTCATAAAAATGAAAAAGTGTTTTTTTTTCACTTTTTCATTTTTACGAATCAATTTGTGAAGCACCTGGGGGTTCCAAGTGCTCACTATGCATCTAGAAAGGTGCCTTGGGGGGTCTAGTTTCCAAAATGGGGTCACTTGTGGGGGAGCTCCAAAGTTTGGGCACAGAGGGGCTCTCCAAACGCAATGTGGTGTCCGCTAACAATTTGAGCCGATTTTCCATTCAATTTGTTAGCGGATACCATGTTGCATTTAGAGAGTCCCTGTGTGCCCAAACATTGGAGCTCCCCCACAAGTGACCCCATTTTGGAAACTAGACCCCCCAAGGCACCTATCTAGATTCATAGTGAGCACTTGGAACCCCAGGTGCTTCACAAATTGATTCATAAAAATGAAAAAGTGTTTTATTTTCACTTTTTCATTTTTACGAATCAATTTGTGAAGCACCTGGGGGTTCTAAGTGCTCACTATGCATCTAGATAGGTGGCTTGGGGGGTCTAGTTTCCAAAATGGGGTCAGTTGTGGGGGAGCTCCAATGTTTGGACACACAGGGGCTCTCCAAACGCAACATGGCGTCCGCTAACAATTTGAGCCGATTTTCCATTCAATTTGTTAGCGGACACCATGTCGCGTTTGGAGAGCCCGTGATGTGCCTAAACAGTGGAGCTCCACCACAAGTGTCCCCATTTTGGAAACTATACCCCTCAAAGATTTTATTAAGGTGTATAGTGAACATTTTGAACCCAGAGGTACGGCACATTATTTGTTTACGTTAGGTCATCATATTGAATAAGTTTTCATTATTCTTGAGCGCAAGTGCTCGCTACTTGAGTTTGCATCGGGTACTCAGGTATGCACCATGTACAGCGTGTGCTCGAGTGACATGCTCGAGTCCCTGCTCCGCATGTTTCACGGTTATTAGACACCCAAAAAAAAACATGCGGGGATCGCTCGTGCATGGCAGGCAATCCCCGTAAAGTTTTTTGGCCGCGAAGCATATGGGGCAGAGACTCGAGCATGTCACTCAAATACCCACGATACTAAATGCATACCAGAGCACCCGATGCAAACTCAAGTAGCGAGCACTTGCTCTCAACACTAGTCGCCATATCGTCATCTTTTTTTCTTACTTTTGAAAAAAATCCCAACCCCAGCCCTAACCCTAGCACAACCCTAGCCCCAGCACAACCCTAGCCCCAGCACAACCCTAGCCCCAGCAGAACCCTAGCCCCAAACCCAGCCCTAACCCTAGCCCAATCCTAACTCAAGAGTTTATTTTTGACGCCGTTCCTTGTGCGGTATAAGTGATTAGACGACTTTATTCTTCGGGTCGGTGTGATTACAGCAATGCCAGAATCATATGGGGTTTTTATGACTGACAGCTGTCACACACTAAAAGACGCATTTTTTGTAAAATCTAGTTTTTGCATCGCCATATTTTGAGAGCTATAATTTTTCCAGATTTTGGCAGACAGTCATGTGATGGCTCGTTTTTTGCGGGATGACTTGACGTTGTTATTGGTGCCATTTTCAGGCACGTGACATTTTTTGATCGCTTTCTATTCCGATTTTTGGGAGGCAGAATAAACAAAAACCAACAATTCAGGAATTGTTTTTTTTTTTTTTTTTTTTATTCTGTTCCGCGTGTGGTAAAATTGATGAGGCAGCTTTACTCTTCGGGTCAGTACGTTTACAGCGGTACCACATTTGTATCATTTTTCTATGTTTTGGCGCTTATACACAATAAAAGCTATTTTATAGAAAAAAATATTTTTTAGTATCGCTTTATTCTGAGAGCTATAACTTTTATATTTTTCGGCTGATGGAGCTGTATGGCGGCTTGTTTGTTGCGGGACGAGATGACGCTTTCAGCGGTATCATTTTTATTTATATGCGTCTTTTTGATCGCGTGTTATTCCACTTTTTGTTTGGCGGTATGGTGATAAAGCATTGTTTTTTGCTTGTTTTTTTTTTTTTTTTTTTTACCGTGTTCACTGAAGGGGTTAACTAGTGGGAAAGTTTTATAGGTCAGGTTGTTCCGGACGCGGCGATACCAAATATGTGTACTTTTATTGTTTTTTTTTTATTTTTTTTATAATAATATTTATTGATGGGTACATTATATTTTTATTTTTGGTGTATTATTTTTTTTATTTTTTTTATAATATTTTTGCACATTTTTTTTTTTTTTTTTTCCCACTTTCACACAGTTTATACACTTTATTACTTTGTCCCACTCTGGGACTTTCACTTTTTTTTTTCTGATCGCCTGCATGGCACAGGAATGGAGCACCATCCCTATGCCATGAAGGCTGTCAGAAGTGCACAGTGTGAAGATTGCTTGGAGATGCACTGCGCATGTCCAAGCAATCTTCCTGCTCTCTGGTGACCCGGATGTTGTCATGACGACATCGGGTCGTCATGGCAACACCCGGGAAGCCTTTGCAGACTGCGCTGGAAGCCGGAAGAGGAGGTGAGTATCGCCGATCACCTCCCCTTGCCCCCGCAATGCCGCGATCGACTTCGATCGACTTCGATCGCAGCATCGCGGGGGTTAATGTGCTGGGAGCGGTGCGTGACCGCTCCCTGCACATAGTACCGGGTGTCAGCTGTGACAATCAGCTGACACCCGGCGGCGATCGCGCCCGCACAGCCTGTGTGCGCGCGCGATCGCGATGACGTACTAATACGGGTCTGGCTCTTAAGTCCCAGGGCACAGACGCGTATTAGTACGTCAGATGTTATTAAGGGGTTAAAGAACTAAAGCGTCTTGTAAATATGTTACTGTATTATCGTTTATACCCTTGTATTTATGTTTCTTTAAAAATGTGTTTAGTCCCGGAGTACTAAAATTTACTAGGGGGGAATGTGGCACCCCAGGGGTCTGGTTGCCACAGTAATAGAAATATTATGTCTGAGAGCAAGTGGGAGGTTTCTCTGGTTAGGAGCCCTAAGCATGCAACACTGCCCGCCCAGACCTGGGAGGGGAGGAATCTGCCCTTATAAAAAGTGGGTCTGGGGCGGGATTAGGAAGTGAAGTCCCAGTCAGAGACAGAGCCTGCAGAACAAGCAGAGCAGTCAGAGCCTGGAGAGGGAAAGTGACAACAGGAGCTCTGTAGGAGCAGGAGCGAGTGCCAGAGGCTGGAAGCTAGAAAGCTCGCCTTGGCTGAAGACACTAAACCCGGACACGGAGTCCGAGGCTGTGGGGACATCCAGGTCCAGCAGCAGAATCCAACCGGCAGGGGATTCCATGTCCTCTGGCCTTAGAAGCCCGGAGGCACGGTCACAAGCAAGGGACCAGCACCGCCATCGTGAAGCGGAGGCTAACGGAAGGCCCCAAGTCACCGGCCATACGGGTGAGCACCACACGGTAGACTCAGGGACGTGGGCTACTTCTACCCGCATAGAGCAAGGTAGCCAGGAAAGAGTGCAGATAGTCGGGGAGGCCTACAACTCCACCTGGCCAGGGGGGATCCTACTTGCTTACAGACTGACCAGGCCCCTACTGCTAACCAGTACTCCCGGGAGGGTCTGCGTTATACCATCAGTAAAGACCCTGAACTGCACCACACGTCTCTGTGTTTCATCGCCGCACCAGCACCATCAGTATTGGGACGCTCACACCATCACTCCCATCATCCACACTAGCTGCCCTGAGGCAATACTTCTCCCGTGGGGAGTTATCCCATACTTGGCTGCGCTTACATCAGCCTCAGCGGTCTGCAGCGCAGCGGCGGTCCCCACTGACCGCAATCCATGGGTGGCGTAGTCGGACATTTGTTATCACACTCAGACTGCCACTGGTTTGACCGCCCTGGGCACGGACCGGGTCACAGCCACGGAGGACTACAACCCCCAGCGATCCGGCTCCGGGTATCCCCTGCACAGCACAGGCCCAGGGGGCGCGTCAGAAGCAAGGCGCACTGTGGATGTGTGAGGACGGTGAGCGGCGAATGCGGGAGACCGCGCGACTGATTGGTTGAAATGGCGGCGTGTCCCGGCTGCAGGAGCAGACCCGGAACAAAGCCGGGGACTAAATGTAGAAACCTGGCCGCCGGGGAGAGACAGAGCGACGTGGTTGAAGAAGGGGGCGTGTCTGGCATGAAGAAAGCCTGCGTGATGGAAGAGTTGATGGGACGGGGTCCAGCGCCGCAGCTAGGTCACACAGAAGCCTGGGCCTAGATTAGGAGGGGAGGCCAGCCGAGGGAGCGAGAGCGGTGCGGAGGTGTCAGGACGGCACCAGCAGTGAAGATCTTGTGCTGTAGGCGCACACGGCTCCCAGACCACACAATGATGCAGTTGTGATCCCAGCACATTGTCCCCTTTGCAAGGTCCCAGCGGCGCTCATTCGGCAGAGCCGAATAAAGAATCCCCTGTAATGCCTTCTGCTCAGGGAGCCGCTGGAGAGGGGGAGAGAGAACCTGGTTTCGCTGTAGAGGACCTGTGGGAGAAAATTCTCTCTCCATCCCTGAAGATGAATCACAGATATCCCATCAGACGTCCGAACCTCACCGGATTGCAGAGCATCTGTACCTCCTGAAACCATCAGGCTCTGGTGGGCGAGTGGGGGGCCAGGACCGTCCTTCGGATCACCTGAACACTCTTGATGTGTTAGGGGCAAGGGTCCTGCAGGATAGACAGATGAGGATACGGTGTGGCAGTTCACGCCCTATCATTGTCTCTACATGGGAGAATAGTGTGACTGTTCACACTGTTTCCCTCCAGAGGCTTGTGAGGAATAAAACCTTCTGAAAAAGAAAGGGGAAAAAGTTACTGAAAAATGACAAAAACAAAAGGTAGATATGGGTCTAATGACAGACCTGTGTCCACCTCCTACTGACCCTAACCTAAACTGATCTGTTTGACTCTGGTCAGTGGGTGTATACTACTGAGGAGGAGCTAATTTTTTTATTGCCTAGTGTCAGCAGCATACACCCATGGTTTCCTGTGTCCCCCAATGAAGCGATAGCGAAATAATCGACTGTTTAGTACCAACATGTAACTGTGTCTGGATACAGAGGCAGCTCATGGACAAGACAATGCATCAGTGACGTGGTTTGTGAGGTCTTATAATCGCTATACTTGTTCATTTAATTTTTTCCTTGTTGACAAAACCGGGATGTAACAAAATAAAAATTCTTTGCATTTGATTTCACTGGAAATCTCTTGGCCCAGAGCTATAAAAAGATCAAACTTACAAAGCACTCACACACATTTAATGGATAAAAAAAACATCTTAGTGGATATGCACGTAATGTAGTGAGAGTGTATTAATATACTCACCTACTGCTGCTCTCTCCGGTTTCCAGCGCCATTCTGCTCTGTGACGTCCGGTCCCTTCAAATATCAGGGACCTGGAGCAGTTTGCCAAAGAAGAATGGTCTACAATTCCAGAAGAGCATTGTAAGAAACTCATTGATGGTTACCGGAAGCGGTTGTTCGCAGTTATTTTGGCTAAAGGTTGTGCAACCAAGTATTAGGCTGAGGGTGCCAATACTTTTGTCTGGCCCATTTTTGGAGTTCTGTGTGAAATGATCAATGATTTGATTTTTGCTTCATTCTCTTTTGTGTTTTTTCCTTGCAAGCAAATTAAATGAAGATAATAAGACCAAAGAATTTGTGATTGCAATCATTTTCAGGAAGAAACTGAGTATTATCTGACAGAATTGCACGGGTGCCAATACTTTTGGCCACCACTGTATTTTTAAAACATTTTTGCAGTGTTTATTGGATCACATTTTTTTTATTAAACTTGAAATGTTCACACTGGGACTTTTTCAGCAGGTTCCTTACTTACAGGGCCTAGCAATCACAGTAGGTGACGTCATGGCGCCCCCTTCTTTCACAATGACCATTGCACAGGCTTATTAGATGTTTCGATACAAAAAGGTAGGTTCTGAGTCAGTCTATTGCTGCTCATGTACATGCGTTTCCTTAAAGGGAATCTGTCAGCAGGTTTTTTATTTTGCCACTTTATTGGCTTCTAGAATTTGCTGTTCTCGGAAACCTTGATTCAACGGATGTGTCGCTTACGGAGCGGCTTGCTGTAGTTTTGCTAAAACGGATTTTATCAGCAGATGATCACTAGAGGACTAGTCCTCCATATTCATGAGCTTTGTAAAACCCCGCCCCCACACCACCGATTGGCAGCTTTCTAACCATGTACAATCGGTGGTGTGGGCGGGGGTTTTACAGAGCTCAGCATTCGGAGAACTGCAGAAGAAAAAAAACAAAACTGGTTTTATCAAAACTACAGCAAGCAGCCTGTAACGGGTCTGGGAGGCGGAACCTCTGGGCTACAATACAAGGGGGCGGTCCTTGTAAGGGAGCGGGTGGCGACCAGGCAGGTAGTCACAGGAGGTGACCAGGACAGTCTCTGGGTGTACGGGCAGGAGGACACGGCAAGTGATCGGGGCAGTCTCTGGATAAAGGGTAGGTACGACCTGTGATGGCTGAACCTCCAGGTAGGCTAGCAAGGCAGATGAAGAATGTGTGCTCCCAGGTGAGCAAGCGAGAGTCTCTGGAGTAGCAGGTGGTCACAGCACGTGACGGCGGAGCCTCCAGGTAGGCAAGCAGGCAGGTAACGGAGAAGCGCTCCCAGGTGAGCGGGCAAGAGTCTCAGGAATAGCTGGTGGTCACAGCACGTGACAGCGGAGCCTCCGGGCAGGCAAGCAGGCAGGTAGCGGAGAAGCGCTCCCAGGTGAGCGGGCAAGAGTCTGGAGTAGCTGGTGGTCACAGCACGTGACAGCGGAGCCTCCGGGCAGGCAAGCAGGCAGGTAGCGGAGAAGCGCTCCCAGGTGAGCGGGCAAGAGTCTGGAGTAGCTGGTGGTCACAGCACGTGACAGCGGAGCCTCCGGGCTGGCAAGCAGGCAGGTAACGGAGAAGTGCTCCCAGGTGAGCGGGCAAGCTGGTCCATAGACAGACTGACCGGAGTTGTAAGGCAGACCGTCGGACCTCAGGAAAGCAGGCAGGTAGCTGAGGTGCGCTCCCAGGTGAGCGGGCAGGCTGGTCCTTAGACAGACTGACAGGAGTAGTAAGGCAGACCGTCGGACCTCAGACTAGCAGACAGGTAGCAAGTAATCAGGCAGGAATCTGACAGGTAACTGGCAGGTGACTGGCAACGGGACCTGAGGGCTGAAGCACAGGTGAGACACAGGTGCAAACAACATTGCTGGGGCACCTCCATTTTGGAGGAGGTGCCTTATATATGATGAAGTCCTCCGGCCATTGGCCGGGGACTCCTTAGGACGGCGCGCGCGGCCCCTTTAAGAGGGGAGCGCGCGCGCGCCCTAAGCACAGGGGCCGGGAAGGAGCGCGCGCTGAGAGCAGAGCGGGAGGAGGACGCCGGGAAGGAGCGCGCGCTGACAGCAGAGCGGGAGAGGGACGCCGGGCACGGGGCAGAGCGGTGAGGGGAGCAGCGTCCCTGCCTAGCAGAGGGCAGGGACGCCGGCACTACAGTACCCCCCCCTTTAGGCCCCCCCTTTTTTAGGCCAGACAGAAATTTAGCTAGGATGAGAGGGGCATGGATGTTCTCCCGGGGCTCCCACGTTCTCTCCTCAGGACCAAACCCCTTCCAATCTACCAGAAAAAAGGTCTTTCCTCTTACCCTTTTGGTGGCAAGAATGTTCTCTACCTCAAACTCGTCCTCAGCAGAAACCGGAGCAGGAGGCGTACCTGTAGACTTGGAAAAAGAGTTAAGTACCACAGGTTTGAGGAGAGATACATGGAAGGAGTTAGGGATCCGTAAGTTGGCCGGGAGTTTCAATTTATAGGCCACCGGGTTGATCTGACTGGTGACCTCCAGAGGTCCGATGAACCGAGGCCCTAACTTGTAAGAGGGTATCTTGAGTCGAACATATTTAGATGAGAGCCAGACCTTATCTCCTGGACGAAATTGAGGAGGATCCAGGCGTTTTTTGTCAGCGTATCTTTTCATCCGCTCGGACGACTGAAGGAGTGCGGATCGGGTACTCTCCCAAATGGAGGAAAATTTGCTAACGAGAGATTCCGCAGCCGGGTTGTCCACCGAGGTGGAGACAGGAAAAGGAATCCGAGGATGCTGACCAAAGACTACAAAAAACGGGGATTTGGAGGAGGATTCGCTCTCGTGATTATTGTAAGAGAACTCGGCCCATGGTAGGAGATCCACCCAGTCAGAATGGTGGGCATTAACGAAGTGCCGGAGGTAACTGGTCAGGTTCTGATTGATCCGCTCCACTTGACCATTGGACTGTGGGTGGTAAGCGGAAGAGAAGTCCAGGGTGACGTCTAGTAGTTTACAAGTGGCTCTCCAGAAGCGTGAGGTGAACTGTACCCCACGATCCGACACGATGTGGAGGGGCAGGCCATGAAGACGGAAGATGTGACGAATAAAGTCTCTAGCTAGCTCGGGTGCAGACGGGAGGCCTGGCAGGGGAACGAAATGAGCCATCTTGGAGAAGCGGTCAGCGACCACCCAAATGACCGTACAACCGGCAGAGAGTGGGAGGTCAGTTATGAAGTCCATTGCAATATGCTGCCAGGGGGCAGCAGGTACTGGGAGCGGAAGGAGGCGACCGGCTGGCAGATGTCTCGGAACCTTGTTGCGGGCGCAGGACACACAGGCAGAAACAAAGTCTATTACATCCTTGTGCAGGGTAGGCCACCAGTAGTGCCGGGAAATAAGCTGGAGGGTCTTCTTCTGACCAGCGTGGCCAGCCAGTTTAGACGAGTGACCCCAGTGAAGGATCTTCTCCCGATCAGGTACTGATACGAACGTCTTTCCGGGAGGGAGACGATTTAGACTCACGGGAGCCACCTGCATTACTCTGGCGGGATCGATGATGTGTTTCGGATCTTCTTCGAGAAGGCGTGGCGTGGCCGCCTTGACGTTTTTGTCAGCCGGGCGAAAATGAAGGACAAAATCAAAACGAGCAAAAAACAAGGACCACCGGGCTTGGCGCGGGTTAAGTCTCTGGGCATGCTGGAGGTAAGCCAAGTTCTTGTGGTCAGTGTAAATTATTACCGGGTGAAGAGCCCCCTCAAGCAGGTAACGCCACTCCTCCAATGCCAGTTTGATGGCCAATAACTCTCGATCTCCAATGGAATAATTGCGCTCTGAGGAGGAGAAGATTTTAGAGAAGAAGCCGCAAGTTACCATCCTCCCGGAAGAAGATTTTTGAGTAAGTACCGCTCCAGCTCCAGAGGAGGAGGCGTCCACTTCCAGGAAGAACTGCTTGTTGCCGTCCGGGCGATGCAGCACCGGGGCGGAAGAGAAGGCCTGTTTTAAGGAAAGAAAGGCTTCTTCTGCTTCGGGCGGCCACTCTTTGGGATTAGTACCCTTACGGGTGAGTGCGGAAATAGGGGCAGTCCGGGAAGAGAAGTGTGGTATGAAGAGGCGGTAGTAGTTGGCGAAGCCCAGGAACCGCTGAATGGCCTTCAACCCCTCCGGTCGGGGCCATTTCTCGATGGCAGACAGTTTCTCTGGATCCATTCGTAGGCCGGTCTGAGAAATAATGTAGCCCAAAAACGGAAGCGAGGTCTGCTCAAAGAGGCACTTCTCGTATTTAGCGAAGAGGTGATTCTGCCTGAGCCTGAGCAGGACCTGACGAATGTCCCTCCGGTGAGTCTGGAGATCCGGAGAGAAGACCAAGATGTCGTCCAGGTACACCACTACGCAGGAGTAGAGAAGGTCCCGGAAGATGTCATTGACCAACTCTTGAAAGACGGCAGGAGCGTTACAGAGACCAAAGGGCATTACCAGGTATTCATAGTGGCCGTCCCGGGTGTTGAATGCCGTCTTCCATTCATCCCCTTGACGGATACGAACCAGGTTGTACGCCCCACGGAGGTCTAGTTTGGTGAAGATTCTAGCCCCCCTCAGACGATCAAATAATTCTGGAATGAGCGGAAGGGGGTACTTATTCTTCACCGTGATCTGGTTTAGGTCTCTATAGTCTATACAGGGACAGAGAGAGCCGTCCTTCTTTTTGACGAAAAAGAAGCCTGCTCCCGCCGGGGAGGTAGATTTCCGGATGAATCCCCTGGCCAGATTCTCCTCAATATATTCGGACATCGACCGGGTCTCAGCAGCGGATAAAGGATAAATACGCCCACGGGGAGGAGTAGTACCGGGTAACAGGTCGATGGGACAGTCGTATGGTCTATGAGGGGGTAATGTCTCTGCCTCCTTTTTATTAAAGACATCAGCATAAGACCAATAAGGAATTGGAAGTCCAGGTAGATTAGCTGGGGTAGGAGAGGGACGGACGGGATGGACGGGAACCAGGCAGGTCTTATGACAGTCTTGTCCCCAGCGAAGGACTTCTCCGGTTTGCCAGTCAAGCACGGGTGCATGTCTCTGGAGCCAAGGCAGACCTAGCAAGAGGGCGTGAGAGAGTCCAGGCAGAACATGAAAGGAGATACTTTCAGAATGCAGCATTCCCACCTGCAGAGTAATGGATTCGGTGATGAGTTGGATGGGGCGTGGTAAGAGCCCCCCATCCACGGCAGCCACAGACAAGGGTACAGCCAGAGGTTTGGTGGGGATGCGGTATTTCTCTACCAGGGACTGTGAAATAAGATTCCCGGCCGCTCCAGAGTCCAGTTGGGCTAGTTCGAAATAACGGTTCTCCCCGTAGACGATTGAAACTGACAACAGCAGGGATGGAGAGGATTTATTCTTGTCTAGGTGGACCTCTCTGAGCGAACCTAGACACAGGCGTTTCCCGACCTCTTCGGGCAGGCACGGATCCGGTGCTCCTTGCTGCCACAGTAGAAGCAGGTCCCCTCGGCACGGCGTAAGTCCTGACGGGTCTTGACCATCTTGGTCTGGTCGACCTGCATAGGCTCAGGAGGGTGTACCTGGTTAGAGACAGAAGGAGTGACGGGTTTCTGAAAAGTAGGAGCTAGACGTGGTAACCTCCTCTCACGGGTGACCTCTCTGGCACGCTCCTGGAACCGTAGGTCAATCCGGGTGGCAAGAGTTATTAAGTCATCGAGAGTGGTAGGAATGTCCCGACCGGCAAGTTCATCTTTAATACGGCCGGACAGACCCTCCCAGAAGACGGAAACCAGAGCGTCGTTATCCCAGGCCAGCTCCGAGGCAAGGGTACGGAACCGTATGGCATATTGGCCCACGGTGAGACTCTCCTGACGGAGGCGTAGCAACGATGATGCAGATGAGGTCTTCCGTCCGGGTTCGTCGAAGACTTTCCGGAAAGCCGTGAGAAAAGCAGGCAAGTTGGACACCAGGGGATCTCCTCTCTCCCATAGAGGATTTAGCCAGGCCAGGGCCTCCCCGGTGAGATGGGACATGATGAAGGCAATTTTGGCCCGGTCGGAGTTAAACTGGTGGGACAAAAGTTCAAAGTGCAGGGTGCACTGATTTAAGAAGCCCCGAGCCTGGACGGAGTCGCCTCCGAAGCGAGGAGGTGCAGAAAGCCGGGGTCCGGGGTAGGATACCATGGTATTAGTGGGCAGCGGAGCTGCCGGATTGCAAGATATGGCACTGGCGGAGGTTGTTGGTGGATCAGACAGAGTGTTCAGGCGAGTATTGACATTCCGCAGGTGACCCAGGATGGACTCCTGTTGGGACCTCTGACGGGACAGTTCAAGACAGAGGTCCGAGAGCGAGGGAGCTTGGGTGCCACCGGGTTCCATGGCCCGAGCAAACTGTAACGGGTCTGGGAGGCGGAACCTCTGGGCTACAATACAAGGGGGCGGTCCTTGTAAGGGAGCGGGTGGCGACCAGGCAGGTAGTCACAGGAGGTGACCAGGACAGTCTCTGGGTGTACGGGCAGGAGGACACGGCAAGTGATCGGGGCAGTCTCTGGATAAAGGGTAGGTACGACCTGTGATGGCTGAACCTCCAGGTAGGCTAGCAAGGCAGATGAAGAATGTGTGCTCCCAGGTGAGCAAGCGAGAGTCTCTGGAGTAGCAGGTGGTCACAGCACGTGACGGCGGAGCCTCCAGGTAGGCAAGCAGGCAGGTAACGGAGAAGCGCTCCCAGGTGAGCGGGCAAGAGTCTCAGGAATAGCTGGTGGTCACAGCACGTGACAGCGGAGCCTCCGGGCAGGCAAGCAGGCAGGTAGCGGAGAAGCGCTCCCAGGTGAGCGGGCAAGAGTCTGGAGTAGCTGGTGGTCACAGCACGTGACAGCGGAGCCTCCGGGCAGGCAAGCAGGCAGGTAGCGGAGAAGCGCTCCCAGGTGAGCGGGCAAGAGTCTGGAGTAGCTGGTGGTCACAGCACGTGACAGCGGAGCCTCCGGGCTGGCAAGCAGGCAGGTAACGGAGAAGTGCTCCCAGGTGAGCGGGCAAGCTGGTCCATAGACAGACTGACCGGAGTTGTAAGGCAGACCGTCGGACCTCAGGAAAGCAGGCAGGTAGCTGAGGTGCGCTCCCAGGTGAGCGGGCAGGCTGGTCCTTAGACAGACTGACAGGAGTAGTAAGGCAGACCGTCGGACCTCAGACTAGCAGACAGGTAGCAAGTAATCAGGCAGGAATCTGACAGGTAACTGGCAGGTGACTGGCAACGGGACCTGAGGGCTGAAGCACAGGTGAGACACAGGTGCAAACAACATTGCTCGGGCACCTCCATTTTGGAGGAGGTGCCTTATATATGATGAAGTCCTCCGGCCATTGGCCGGGGACTCCTTAGGACGGCGCGCGCGGCCCCTTTAAGAGGAGGGGAGCGCGCGCCCTAAGCACAGGGGCCGGGGAGGAGCGCGCGCTGAGAGCAGAGCGGGAGGAGGACGCCGGGAAGGAGCGCGCGCCGACAGCAGAGCGGGAGAGGGACGCCGGGCACGGGGCAGAGCGGTGAGGGGAGCAGCGTCCCTGCCTAGCAGAGGGCAGGGACGCCGGCACTACACAGCCCTATAAGTGACACACCATACTTCTCTCAGATGATGTAGCAAAAAAACAAAACAAAAAAAAAACAACTGGTGACTGATTCCCTTTAAAACAAGAGGAAGTTAGTCTATAAATAAATTTAAAAAAGCCACCGTGGCCAGTGTAAAAATTGCAAGATTTTTAATTTTGACATGGAAATTCACCATTTACCAAAAATGCTGACAAGTGTCCCTAATGGCACCCAAGGATCCAACTTTGTAGCAACAAAGTCGTGTCCGAACTTATGGGCTGTGGGATCCCACAACCTTCCCTGAACCACCTTTAGGCCACGGCCCCACTATCAGTATTCTGTCAGTATTTTTTCTCAGGCGTGGGTGATAAATGCAGAATTGGAGACTTGTTTCTATAATACCTTTTCTCTGATTGTTCCTCACCTGGTTTTGATTCCCACTCCGGAGAAAAAAATACTGATCGAACACTGAACAAATAGTGATAGTGGGGCTGAATACTGATAGTGGGGCCGTGGCCTTAATATGAAAGCATGAGCTCTCATGTGTTATCATGAGAGATTCTGAGATCTCGTGCCTTCACTTCAAGGTAGGTAGGTAAGTAGGGTGGTGGTCACAGAGTTGTGAGACTCCACTCTGCATTTTTAGATCCCATTACTCAGAAGTTTGAACATGACATGCTAGTGAGTCGAGTCCTTTAGGTGACATTAGGGACACTTGTCAGCATTTCTGGTTATTGTTTAAGTTTTAAACACGACCTTCAGCAGAGATACAAAATGACAATATGGCCGCCTGACCAGAAACACCCTTTAACACCGGAGGAAGATTAAAAAATAAATTTTTATTCTCTACCCGCCTGCAAAAGATTTTATTTACAGTAAGAAAATTTGCATAAATTATTTTCCAAATATTTCTAATAAAAATATTCAGTCTGTTTTATTGTCTTTATTGATCTCTAACGTCATTGAGTCTTCTGTGTCGATATCAGATGATCCCTCAGAAACTTCGGTACTATCGGAGGTTGGCCCGCTTTCATCCTCAAGGTTACCGTGATTTTCAGTCTCTAACTTTGCATTGTTTTTGGCTTCTAATGAAACCACCAGAAACTTGAGCAGTGCGTTTTCTGCCAGAAGACTTTCAGAAGCGGCTACCAGCTCTTTGATCTTATCTGCCATGGTTCCTGCCTCCCGGGCTTTCTGCTCATACAGAGCTTGCAGTTGTCCCTTGTGATCCTCCAGGGCTTTGTTGTGCTTTTCTAATTTTTGTTTTTGCACTTTAAGGTCTTGTGCATCTTTTCTCGCTTCTGAAATATGTTCTGCCAGCTGATCCTGAGCCTCATGTAAAACATTAATTTCTGCTCGGAGTCTGTGGATCTCTCGTTCCAAGTAAGAAACATGATCCTCTTTGTACTGTAGGTAGTGCTTGGGGCACGAGGCTGGTGGATCTGTTCCAGTGGAAGGCAGGGTGGAATATTTGAGTAGAAATCTCAGAAGGTTCGGAATGGTGATCTGCTCGTCCTCCGGATACTTCACGCTGTTCGCTTTCCTGTAGATATAGCAGGGTATAATTATAAACTGGCAATTACACGAGTACAATTATACTACATAACACACTAGATGACCATTAACGTCAGCAATGAACTAAACTTCCCTACACAGGATTTATGCATGTGAGCCCAAATAGGGGCAATGATGGCAATGTATGTACAGCTCTGTGGAATAGGATGGTGCTATAAAAGAAAGCATAATAAATCTATAATCCAGAAAAGTCCAACCTAGCATAATCTCTAGCAGAATAAATCATCACCGCAAGTGGACAAACACCCCAAAATCCACAAGGAGCATTGTCTGCCATCAGTGGACTTTTCAGCATATCAACGGGCAGCAGATTTGTGCAAATATTCTGCTGCAGATATTTCTATAATAATAATAAATTATTTTTTTTTCCGGCAGCACGTGCATGGTTGTCGCAAGCCCCAGTCAAAAACATGGCAAAAAAGCAGATAGGGGATGAGCGAGCCTGCTTGGATAAGGAGATATTCGAGCGTGCTCGGATAGAGGAGACGGAGTGCTCGAGTCAAGTGCTCGGGTGCACGTGGCCTCATGTATCGTGGCTAATACAGAGCCGCTAAATATGCGGACGCGGCTACCCGAGCATTTGACTCGAGCACGCTTGGATAACTGCTTATTCAAGCAGGCTCGCTCATCCCTAATAGCAAAAATTTCTGCACCAAATTAACCATACGTGAAAGTCCCCTCCATAAACATTAAACCAACGTCGGCCGATATCCACATGTTTGGCTGAAGGTCTAATGTGTATGGCGGGTGCCAGAAGACAGGTGGTTGGGAGAGATGTTGATCGTACATGTCCAATTGCAGACTGTGGATCATATTGTTCTCCCAGAGATAAAGCGCTGGCCGACATGTCATCTGGCGGCTTTCTCAGAGAACGAAGGAGCGCTCTGTCAAATGAGTGCTCCTGTGTAGGGGAGAGTTGGCTGAAATGTCTGTCATCCAATCATTCGGCTGACAGCCATCTGATTTGTATGGCCAGTTTTAGATCACCACTGGGTCCTGTAAATTATTATTAAGGAATTATCTAATAGAGTCTAGATTGCTCCTTCGCTCATAATTCTGCTGGCCACCCTTAGAAACACGTACAAAGTTCTGTGGTCTCATCTGAACAAATCTCATACACACAGAATTTAAAATTTGCAGCGCGACAATCCCAGGTCTGAACCTTCACCCTTTTCAGTGTCGAGAGATGAAATTCACAGCCAGATCCACAGGTCACACATGTAGATTCTGCTTCGGATTTATGACAAAATGCACAGGCGGGTCTATGGCAGAGTTTCTGCTTGACAACCCGATCCTAAAAAGATCTTAGGCTACATATCCAGCCAAAACTGGAGCTCACACCATGCACTGCTCTCTGCAAAGACTAATTCATTTTGATACCAAAAGGTAAATCAATATTTTTGTGAATGTAACTAAATTGTATCCATTCATCTATCATACATATCTATGTCTATATACATACACACTTTTTTTTTTTTAAAGGAAGCCTCCCAAGAAGCATAAGTGTTTCTGAAAATCTATTTTAATATCTTCTATGCTTATATTTGCACCTGGCAGTTTAAACCTCAAAAAGAACAAGAAAGGTAATAGAAACCTTGTGAAACCTAATCACCGAGTACATGGATAACTGCAGACTTAAAGCCTACGTGGCTTACGTTGTGCCACACATACAAATTAATTCATGTACATGTGAAAACCATTATGTTTCTTATAAGATAGAATCAAAGAGTTCACTGCAAAAGTAACATAGGGCAACAACTCCCAAAGCAAAAAAAAAAAAAGCTTTATAGGCTTTAAAAGTGGTAATCCCCTAAAAACAACTCCCATCTATATGGACTATTTGTGCAACTGAGTATTGATGAGGGCTCAGCTCCCCCACCGCTAGGTCACAACAGGTCAAAGGAGTTAAGCCCAAGTCACACTAAGCGAGATCGCTGCTGAGTCACAAGTTTTGTGATGCAACAGCGACCTCAGTAGCGATCTCCCTACGTTTGACACGTAGCAGCGACCAGGCCCCGCTGTGAGATCGCTGGTCGTGTCGAAATGGCCTGGACCATTTTTTGATCGTTGAGGCTCCGCTGGGTAGCATGCATCGGGGTGTTGACATCTTACCAAAGACCTCGTTGGCGACTCAGAACTGAGACACATAGGCGCGCATTTGCGTTGTTATACAGATCATTACGGGTCGCCGCATCGTTGGGAAGATCTGACTGTTTGACATCTCACCAGCGACTACATAGCGACGCAGCAACGATCCCTGCCAGGTCGTATAGTTGTTGGGATCGCTGTAGCGTTGCTAAGTGTGACGGTACCTTTAGAAGTCTGCGGATATGACGCATACAGTAGGTGAAAGAAAATTGGTGACATTTTATTTATTTTACTAACTTATATAGCACCATTTATTCCACAGCGCTTTACAATGCATTGGCACTCTTCCCATTGGGGCTCACAATCTAAATTTCCTATCAGTATGTCTTTGGAGAGAGCCCGGAGGAAGCCCACGCAAACACGGGGAGAACATACAAACTCCTCGCAGATGTGGTCCTTGGTGGGATTTGAACCCAGGACCCCAGCGCTGCAAAGCAACAGTGCTAACCACTGAGCCACCGTGCTGCCCAATACTTATAAGTAAAAAAATTTCTAAAAGGTGCTATTGACATGAAATTCTCTCTAGCCGTCAGTAACAACCCATCCACACAGGCAAAGAAATTAAACCATGGATGTCCATAAATTAAGTTGTGAGTCATAACGAGAAGTGACAGTATTGAACTCACTTACTGAAATTTATTCAATACTTTCTATAAAAGCCTTTGTTGGTGATGAAGCTTCAAGACGCCTCCTGTACAGAGAAACTAGTCGCAGGCATTGCTCAGGTGTGATTTTGGTACATTCTTCCACACAAACAAACACTCTTCAAATCCTGAAGGCTCCATGGGCCCCTTCTATGAACTCTGAGCTTTAGTTCCTTCCATACATTTTCTATTGGATTCAGGTCAGGTGATTGGCTCGGCCATTCTAGCAGCTTTATTTTCTCTTTGAAACCAATTGAGAGTTTCCTTGGCTGTGTGTTTGGGATCATGGTCTTGCTGAAATGTCCACCCTCGTTTAATAATCCTCATCATCCTGGCAGATGGCAGCAGAGTTTTATCAAGAAGATCTCTGTACATTTGTCCATTCCGCTTTCCTTCAAATCATATGAAGTTTGCCACTGCCATATGCTGAAACCAGCCCCACACCATGATGTTCCCACCTCCAAACTTCACTGTTGGTATGGTGTTTTGGGGTGATATGTGCCTTTTGGCCCCCAAACATGGTGTGTATTATAGCATCCAAAGAGTTCAATTTAGGTCTCATCTGACCAGACTATATGCTCCCAGTATTTCACAAGCTTACCTAATGGTGGTGAGCAACCTTTAAAACGCACTAGAACATACTTTTTGTTCAGCATGGAGTTTTGTGTGGTAAGTGTGCATACAAGTCATGAACATTGAGTGCATTACTTATTGTTTTTAGTAAAACTTTCTGTAGCTCTCCACAGGTGGTCCTTGGCTCTTGGACAACTTTTCTGATAATTATTTTCACTCCTCTGTCGGAAATATTGCGGAGAGCATCTGGTCGTGGCCGTTTTATGGTGAAACGATGTGCTTTCCACTTCCGGATTATGGTCCCAACAGTGCTCACTGGAGCCTTTAGATAGTTAATTCTTCTGTAACCAATGCCATCAGTATGTTTTGCAACAATAAGGTTGCAGAGGTCTTGAGACAGCTAACTGGTTTTACCCATCATGACATGCTTCTTGTGTGGCACCTTGGTAACGAGACACCTTTTTATAGGCAAACAGTTGAACCAGCTGATATTTTTCACTAAGTGGCAGGATTGCTTTCTAATTACTGCTAGATTTCAGCTGGTGTCATGACTTTCTGCACCTCTCTTTCTTCAGGCGTTCAATACTTTTTCCCTGTATCATTTCTCATTATTACATATAGTTTATGGACATCTATGGTTTGATTTCTTTGCCAGTGTAGATTATTTCACCTGCTGTATGTGACATGTAAGCAGCTTAGAGGTTGGATTTCTCATGACAGGTCTCTACAAAAAAACATATTATGTTTATTAGGACAAGCACTTACTCAACCAGAAGACTGCTTCAAAATGAAAAAAAAAGCGCTGACAAATTCCTTCTAAAATGGGCCGAGCACCTGTAGTACTCCAAAATTGGGAATTAATTGACCAAAATTATTTTAAAATGAGCTGAACTGGGGGCCCAAGGTTGAAACTCCTCCTTAGAACCAACCACATGCATGAATATTGCAAGGACACCGCATTAATCAATAGGTCGAAGGTCCAAATATCCTCCCTTCAGGTCAGTTGGAGATGGCACTTACACTTTAAATGAAGACACTATTACCCTGTTATTCTGCACAATGAGGTGACTTATTGCCTATCCATTGCGGATGATATCTGTCAGTCTGTCATTTACTATATAATCCAGTGCTATAATGAAGGGATCATTGGGGCAGAACACTGCGGTATCTACAGAAATGAGCTTTATTTGCATAGGATGAGCAGGAGATTATAGCTGCATGCGTCTCAGCCGTGAAGCCAGCGCACATGTTCTGCTTGTGTATTTATAGTATAGAGGAAACAGGACTACGATGTTTTACAGTAAAACCATTCTGGTTATTAGCAGAAATGCCCTCTACCCACTTTGCTTCCTCTTTATCAGACGCCCCAACAAGTATGAAAAGAAGCAATGTCCCTGAAGTCAGAGGACATCACTTACACAATGCAGCTATGAAAAACTAGTTTGCGTGTTCCTTTTATTACTTTTTTCTTAATCTCCAGAGTCTTAAAAAAAAAAGTTGCGACACGAAATTATGTTACGCTCTGCTCAAATATATTAGAGGATTTTTTTTTATTATTATTAACCCCTTCACGACATATGACGTATAGTAAGGTCACATATCGTATCTCCCCCTTTGATGTGGGCTCTGGCGATGAGCCCGCATAGTTTCAGGCACATCCACAGGTGTCCCACCCACAGCTGTTAACTAGTTAAATGCCAAGTAGTCAATCTATGAGCGCAGTACTTAACTCACGGAAACCGGATGCGCGTCACTAGATCCGCCAATCGGCGCCGTAGTCACATGATCGCGAGGCGCCAATGGGTTGGCATGACAACCCGGGGTCTGCAAGAGACCCCTGTGGTTGTCATTGCCGAACTGCTTTGAGTGCCGCCCCGTGGCCTGCGCTCATAGCAGATGATCAATTCTGCTACACATAGCAGGACTGCAGTCCTGCTATGTGTAACACAAGCGATCAGATGATCGCAGCTTCTAGTCTCCCATAGAAACTATTGAAGCATGTAAAAAGTGTTTTTAAAAATATTTAAAAACTGTAAAAAAATATAAAATATAAAAAATACCCCCATTTTGCCCCATTCAAAATGAAAAATACACATATTTGGTATCGCCAAGTTCATAAGCCCGATCCATCAAAATGTAAAAAGAATTAATCTGATCGGTAAACTGATTAAGAAAAAAAAATCTAAAGCACTAGAATTACTTTTTTTTGGTTGCCGCAACATTGCATTAAAATGGTATCAATAAAAACGTCAGCTCAGCACGCAAAAAATAATCCCTCACCCAGCTCCAGATTGATGCAGACGCTACGGGTCTCGGAAAATGGCAGCATAAATAAAAAGAACCTATAGATTTTTGGTATCTACAAACTCATAATGACCTGAGGAATCATAATGGCAGGTCAGTTTTAGCATTTAGTGAACATGGTAAATAACCCTCACCTCACCCAAAAAAATAAATTGTGGAATTGCACTTTTTTTGCAATTTCACCGCACTTTGAATTTTTTTCCCGTTTTCCAGTACATTATATGGTAAAAGCAATGGTGTCGTTCATAAGTACAACTCGTCCCGCAAAAAACAAGCTCTCATACGGCCATATTGACCTAAAAATAAAAATAAAAATTATGGCTGTGGGAAGAAGAGGAGCAAAAAACGAAAGCGCAAAAACGGAAAATAGCCGGGAGGTAAAGGGATTAATACAAATGGAAAATGTAAGAAAAAAAAACAAAAAAAAAAACAGTAATCAATTGTCTAGAAAAACCTGTCCGTCAAGATGGAGCAGATAAGCTGCGGCATACATGTGCCCTACCAATAACCTGTAATGAACGCCCCAGCAAGAGCTGCCAAAGTCTTCAAGGATTTAGTCTTCATTAAGATTTAGTGCTTACATTTTTACATGATCATCAAGAACGATACAGATAAAGTCAATGTATTAAGCAGCAGAGGGTTAATCAGTTATGGCTGACACTGTTACTGTGAGGTTGCAATATCATCCAGGTGATTCCAACCCCAGGATCAATGGTTTGTAATTCTATGTGGTGCCGAAGGTGATGCCACCAGTGTGGCACATGCGTGGTTACTGAGGACATAGGACAAAATCTGCACAGTACAATGAGAAGCAGCCAGTTTAATCAAAGAGGTTGAACAAACATATCCTGTGAAACGTTTAGGAATTGTAACCATTTTTCTATGAAGCCTCCTCATTTCAGGGGCTCAAAAGTAATTGGACAAACTAACTTTACCATAAATAAAATGTTCATTAATACTTTGTAGAGATTAATTTGCAGACAATGACTGCCTGAAGTCTGGAAGCCATGGATGTCACCAAACTCTGGGTTTCCTCCTTCTCTGTGATGCTTCGCCAGCCTTTACAGCAGCTGACTTCAGTTGTTGCATGTTTGTGGGTCTTTCTGCCTTATGTCTTGTCTTAAGCATGTGAAATGCTGCTCAATGAGGTTGAGATCTGGTGAGTGACTCAGCCATGGCAGAATATTCCTCTTTGCTTTAAAAAACTCACAGGTTGCTTTCGCAGTATGTTTTGGGTCATTGTCCATCTGTCCTGTGAAGCATCGTCCAATCACCATTGCTGCATTTGGTTGAATCTGAGCAGAAAGTATCGCCCTGTAGACGTCAGGATTCATCCAGCTGCTTCTGTCTTCAGTCACATCATCAATAAACTCTAGTGGCCCAGCGCCATTGGAAGCGGTGCATGCCCGCGCCATCACACTGCCTCCACCATGTGTTACAGAGAATGTGCTGTGCTTAGGATCATGAGCTGTTCCAAGCCTACTCCATGGTTTCTTCTTCCCATTATTCTGGTACAGGTTGATCTTAGTTTTGCTTTTCCAGAACTGGGCAGCTTCTACATATTTTTTTTTGGGGAAAAGTTTAATCTGGCCTTTCTATTTTTAAGTCTGATTAATGGTCTGCACCTTGTGGTGAACCCTCTGCATTCGCTCTCTTGAAGTCTTCTCTTTATGATAGACTTAGATACTGAAACATCTACTCCCTGGAGAGTGTTCTTCACTTGGGTGGATGTTGTGAAGCAGTTTTTCTTCACCATGGGAAGGATTCTGTTATCACCACTGCTGGCTTGCGTGGACATCCAGGCCTTTTTGAGTTCCCAAGCTAACCAGTGTAGTCTTTATTTTTTTTTTTTGCAGAATGTACCAAACTGTTGATTTGGCCACTCCTAACATTTCTGCCATCTCTCTGATGGACTTTTTTTTTTCAGCCTACTGATGGTCTGTTTCTCTTCAATTGAGAACTCCTTTGTCCGCATGTTGTAGGTTCACAGCAACAGATTCCAAATGCTAATTCCACACCTGGAATCAGCTCCAGACCTTTATCCTGCTCAACTGATGATGGATTAACAAGGGAATAGCCCATGCAGCCCATTAAAGAGCTTTTGAGATAATTGTCCAATTACTTTTGGTACCGATATAAAAAAATAAAAAAAAAAAAAAGGCAGCTACATGTTAAAAAGCTGCAATTTCTAAACCCTTACTCCAATTAAAATGTGAATACCCTCAAATTAAAGCGGAGAGTCTAAACTTTAAGCTCCTATTGATTATATAACTGTATCTTGAATATGTTTTGGTAAACAACCAAAGCTTGTGTTACTGTCCAAATATTTCCGGACCTGCGTAACCACATATATGTACAGAGCATTTTAGAAATGTGTAGCTAGATGATAATTTCTAAGGAAAAAGCTCTCCTGGAGCTGTACATTAAAAAGGGGTTGTCCACATCTGAGGAAATTGTTGGAAAGCCCTGCAGCTTGCCAATTCCTAAAGGTGTAATCACCGCTAGGCTCTGACTCTGCTTGTGATTGCAGGTGGCATCATATGGAGAAGAAGCTGTGAAGGGAAAACAGTGTTGAAGCAGCACTGTAGGTCCCCTCATTTTCAGGATCGGTGAGGGTCCAAAAGTTGGACCCCCCAAAGGTTAATAATCCTTTGGGGGGGTCCAACTTTTGGACCCTCACAGTGAGGGCAGATCTTAGAAATTTGCAAACCTTTATGGAAATGGGATTACCACTTTAAGTTAGGCCCATGAATACAGCCAAATGAACTCCCAATCATATCAAATGGCTAATCCGTAACTTCCAGAAGGCAATAATCTTATTTTAAACGAATCCTTCAGACTATTTGAAAATACAACATGGTGCATGCAAAAATTTATGTTTGATATAGTGCAGAAATCTCTATGTGGAGGTTTGTTAATCACAGCCTGTTGCAGTGGTCCACTGTACACTATGTATGTTACATGCTAGTTTAATGTCAGACATTACTGGGCTCCTCCAAGTAGCAGAATCATAAAGGTGCCCCCATAGTGTATTACTGATAACTAAAAAATAAACATATCACATAGCTCAACGTTCTCGTCAGAAGAAATAAAACAATTCTGGGGTAAAAAGGTTCAAAAACGTCATACTACTTACCTATGCTGGGGGAAGAGCATAATGGTGGGTACACGGTCCACCATAAACTCCCAAGGGAGATCATTCTGTGCAATATTTATTCTGGAAGGAAAGTGAAGGAAAAGATCATTATATCAGCAGGAGAATTTACTAATCACCACTCACAATTTTAATAAAGGGTCAAGCCAGATGAGGAGTGATTTTAATGTAATTGAGATAGTAAGTTCAGTCTAATTTCCATTATCATAGCTGTCCCATGTTCTAATATCCTACAAGAGATCACGATTAGTGATAAGATTAGGAGGTATTCCCTTCCACATCAGGAGGAGAGCGGGACCAGGGACATCATAGTCTATTGAGAACTGGTGGGTCGGGTAAGAAACAGGTCAGGAGCACAATCTCTGATGGGTTGCATCCTAATTGGTAGGCATCAGTAAGGGAGGAGAGTGAGGCAGGCATCATCATGCCAACATGTGCCGGGTCACGTAATGAACAGGATAGGTGCACGATACCTACCGATAATATAGGTGACCCGTTATATCAGTAAATGGGCCGGTGACACCACATTATTATCTGCTGGCTCGTGTCACCTGTCCTGTTCATTACGTGACCTGCCACGCATCAGTGACATCACCAGCCCCACTCACCTCCCAATGCGGAAATGAGTGGAGACTGATGACCCCCTTCAAGAAAGGGGCTGCAGACTGGCTCAGTTTATTAGCTTTTTGCAAGCCATTCTGTGTCATGGTAGATGCAGAGAAATTTAAAAAATAAATAAATAAATATGGGTGGGCGGGAAGAGGTAAAGCACAGTGGGTATTTTGGGACAGCTATCACACTGAAAGTTTTTTTTAGCAAGTTTGATCAGTTTCAATCACATTGAGACAACTTTATCTGTTGGACAACCCACTTGTCCAGACGGGGAGTGTTTTTTTATTGGGCACATAGTAGTGAATCTGTAGTTACAGCAGTGCCTATGTTTGGTAAAAAGGTTTTTCGTATTGCTCTAACCACTATGTGGGTGTTTTTACACTTTGGGTGTAAAAGTCACATGAAAAGTTGCATTCTGTAAAATTGTGGCAACTTGTGCAGTTTAGTCATTTCAGCCAGACTGCAATGTATGACAACCCCAAGAGTAGCCTGCACTGCAAACATCCAAGGTGGTACATGGGTGTCATGTAGAAGGGAGTCTCAAATGTAGCAGTGTGATAAAAGACAGAGCGCCACAGCTTTCAAAATAGCTGAAACTTTCTACTCTGAAGAGCAGCTCTGGAGCACAAACTGCTGATACTACAACTTTACAACTGTGGAAACTAAAAGAAGGTATATTTGTGTATTATCTGGTTGGAAAGCACTTCCAAGGATCTTTTACGTTACGGGGAACAGGTCACGTGAAAAAAAAGCTATTATCCTGTAGATATGGAGTTAATCTGCAGGTTAATAGCGTTCTGAACCTGCCTGGTGTCCGCACTTTGAGCCTCAATACCGGGAGGAAATGAGCTTTATTCCTCCCGGTAGTGTTCGGTTTCAGTCATGGGGGCAGCACCGGCACAGGTCCAGTCACTACTCTGTGTATAAAGAACGGCAGGCCCTAATGCAGAGTCAGTCAGTCCCGGGGCAGGGGCAGTTCGCTATTAGCAAAGAGAACAATAAGAATGTCCAGCATCCGCAGCATGTAGATAGGTAGGGTTAAAAATGACTTTCATTGCGACATTAAAACAAGAAACAATAAAAAGGCATATAGCACAAAAAGGGGAGTGGGGGCGGAAAACCAGGAACACAGGTCTACACGTTTCGAGAGTATATGCTTAGTCAGGACAGTGTTCCCGATTTTCCGCCTCCCTTCCCCCTTTCCCTTTTGTGCTATATGCCTTTTTATTGTTTCTTGTTTTAATGTCGCAATGAAAGTCTTTTTAAACCCTACCCATCTACATGGGGCGGATGCTGGATTTTTTTCGTTCTCTTTGCTGCTGCTGCACAGAAGCTGTCTGGAGGTTCTGTGCACCGCACATGTGTTTTTTTCAAGTGACAGGTACCCTTTAAAGTGAACCTGACAGCTGGTATATGATGCCCGATCCACGGTTAGCATGTATCCGGCACTGGCTGTATGATCTCAGCCATGTATGTGTGACTCTAAAAAGCTGCAGTGTTTCAGAGAAAAATCACACTTTAAAAGCCGCCGGGGACTAGTTGGGACAGGCGGGTCCCTGGCAGCTTCTCCCCGCTTGCTGCCCTGGAGTCTATGTCTTTATGTGCACATAGGCAGAGACCTGTCAATCCAGGGCGGCGGGCAGGGAGAAGCTATTGAACCAGGTTTTTCTCTGAAACACTGCAGCGTCTCAGAGTTACACACACATGACTGGAATCGTGCTGCACATAAAACAGGCAGCATGTATAAGCTGTCTGGTTCCCTTTAAAAATATTATCATATGCTTATTTCAATTTAATCTAGAAAAAAAAAATGTAAAGATTTTTCAGCCATATTGTCACCAGTATATCATCCATCTGTCCATTTTTACATGTCAATAATTAAAATAAATTATACTAGGTGAAAATAGCTTCCCATGTGAAAAATTGCAATGGATCTGTTAGACAGATGCCACACAGACTGTGGCAATATAGCATTAGTTTTGTGTTTAACAACCAATGAAATGTATGCGGCAAAAATCGTTAATATTTATTGCACATATCATGTATATATCTTGTTGCTGACAGCCCATCATCAGGATCCTTTATAATTTTATCTACTGTACTTCATAAACTTTAATCATTCTTTTATCATCAATTTACTCTTTGTTTTGTTCCATAGGGTAGCATACTTTTAAAATAACATTCACAGCAATACTCACCCTCCCCAGGTCCCGCACTTCATCTCTGCTGGTCTTTGGTGATTGGCTGCAGCAATGTGCACTACTGATGTGAAGTGACTGCTGCAGCCTATCACTCGACTCAGCAGCTTGTGCCACCTACATTGTCAGAGCCGCTGAGCACTGTAATTGGCTGCAGTGGTCACTGTAATTGGCTGCAGCTGGCCCCAGGGATGGCTAGTATAGCAGCAGCTGTTACTTTAGACGTGCAACCCTCTGGGACAGTGCTTATTAAAGGGGTTATCCGGTTAAAAGGTTAAACAACCCATCATCCTTCATGTTTGTGATCAGGTTAATACATGAACGCTGATTAGCTGTTACAAGCCACAAATCCTCCACAAATCTGGTGCAACAACCAGGCTACTAAAATTCACAATTAAAAAGGTGTAACAGAGGACTGGTGATAAGTTGTGGATTGCTGGGCGTCCAATCGCTGAGATAACCCACCAATGTCAGAACATGGTACTGGTACCCCATGCACACCACTCCATTCATGGTCTTTGGGTAGGACCCCCTTAGGGGACTCCAGAGCCTTGTTCTCAGGATCGGTGTGGGCCTCCAGTGGTCGCACCCCCAAGTGATCAATAATTTATCACCTATCTTGAAGTTATGGTGGGCTAACTTCTTTAAATGGTCCATCTTCTTGCAAAATACCTCAATTATCAGTGCCAGACTGTTTGTTTATGTGATAATACTATCTTACCTAGCAACAATGAGACTGTCTGTAGCCAATAGCTGCGAGAGTCGGATAAAAATATGATTCAGAGTGGCACAAAAACCACACCAGGTTGTATAGAACAGCAACAACACATCCTGCCAAAGAGACAATTGTGGTTATACAGGTTGTCATGACTGTAGATGCAAACAGATATGACCTCACAGTCTAGAAAGACATCACTTCTAAGTCTCTGAAATCAGTTTTTGAAAGTAGCTGCTTTCTGGTTGGCCCGTTTACATCACATAGAAGACTGGCATGATTGTAATCCCACCACTCGCCCACGGACAATACTCCATTCATCAGCTCATTACTGGACCCGGAACGTGTGAATGGCCCATTGAACCGGACTGCCCCGGAGCCCCAGCCGGAGTCTGCCTGGAGCTGGAGTAAAGGCGAGTTATTATGTAAGGATGGCAGAAGAAGAAAAGCCCGGCATTCTGCTCATCCTACAGGAAGCCCTTCCGCGTAGACAAGTCATTGTACAGACACAGCACAAACCTTTCCGCTGTCCAGAACAACATGGCGAAAAGTAGTAGTCGTAACTTCAGTGATTAGTTGTGATCGTAACGCTCCTAACCCAGGGTCACTGACCAGATGCCTCCGCAGCGGACTGTAAACTTTGCTGAAGTTCTGGATAAAAACCTCTGAAAAAAGGAGATTATTAGGGCTATTATAATATTGCAGAGGGGTTCTAAATGCATCGTGATTAGTGATGAGCGCAAGTGCTCGTTACTCGAGTTTGCACAGAGTATCGCGGGGGCTCGAGTGAGATGTTCGAGACCTCCCTGACTCGTGTTTCACTGCGGCTAGACAGCCACAAAACATGCAGGGATTGAAAGTGTTTGTCAGTCAATCACTGCATAGTTTGTGGCTGTCTAACGGCCATGAAAAATGTGGCCGCAGGGACTCGAAAATGTCACTTGAGCACCCGCGATACTCGGTGCATACCCGAGCACCCTAAGAAAACTCGAGTAACGAACACTTGCACTCATCACCAATTGTGATTAACTACAAAAATATACATGCATAAATACTATTCCTAAAATAGGACTCAAGACCTTTATAGCACATACGGTACACAGTTGTGTATTGAAATCAAAATCGGGAGCCAATTATGTGTAATCAAAATTGGATGCCAATCAAAGCCACGATCTTGGGCAAATACATCATTCTATCACTAGAAATGTCACCCATCTACAAAGTCACTATTCTACTGGAGTCACACATTCAGTTTTTGATCCTTGTGTCCAAACCAGAAGTGAATCCAGAAAAAAGAAAAAGTAGTAGTGGTCTTTAGGTTTCCCCATTCTTTTTGTGCCCATTTCTGGCTTTGGCTCAAAGATCACATGTGAATTACCGTTTGTGGAGTGAACTGAACCACTCCAATAATTTTTTATTAAGTGTGTGTGTAGTGTGAGTGCAGTAACTTACTCACAGATTGCCGTCTTTCCCAGTTTAGAGCGCCGCTCCGATCCTCTGCGCACTCACTCTACTTCTATTCTGATTTGCCGGCTAACACTGGGGTCTGTGTGTGACCGGAAGTGGCTTTTACAGTGTATGTCTATGGGGTGTCAGAACGAAGCTTCATAGACTTACAGTGTAAGGGTAGGGTCACACCACCGTTTCCTCTACATCCAAGAAAAAAGGTCCAATTACTCTGATCAGAAAGACAGCAAGCGTAGGACAGCACCTCACCACAAATAAAATATGTAGGTAATGGTTGCAAGTATCCACCATAAAATCCAGCAGTGAAAAGAGCGACAACAGCATTCACGGTAGCAAAAGATATCTTCTTTATCGTTACATCACAAAATAAACTGAGACATCGAAACGTTGCTGCCTCCCTGTATTTCGTGATGTGATAATGAAGGAGACTATATTTTTTGCTACTGTGGATGCTGTGGTCGCTCTCTTAACCTTTCAATTACTCGGATCAGACTTTGAACAGAGTAGCATCAATTTTTCTCAGACAAAAAAAAAATTGCGTTTGGGTCAATTTTTTTTTTCACGGACATATACACTTGCATTGCCAATTCGACACTTGGTCAAAAAAAGAAAAAAATTGGACATGTGCTCAGCCCCATAGAATACCATAAGTATGAGTGCTATCCGTGAAAACCACATCCAGCACTTGTCCGAGAAGATTGGTCGTGTGCACGAGCTGAAAAAAGTGACTTCTGAGTCACACAGACCCCAGAGCCGGTGAGTCGGGATAGAAGTCACGTGAGTGAGAAGAGGAGTGGAGTGGAGTGGTGCTGGAAACTGGGGAAGACCGCAATTGGTAAGTATATAAATGCACTTGCACTGCAGTCCACACACATTTACACAGGTTTCACTAATAAAATAATTATTGGGAGTGCTTCTTTAATAGATGTTCGCAAATGTTGCAGCCCTGACCCCCTCCCTTTTGTCATACACCATGCCAACCCTGCTAAGCATTGGTCAGTTTTATTAAAATTGGATACTTTTGCACAAAAATGGCATTTACCATAATCTGCAGCTTTTTGGGGCGCCTTTTATGACATAAGGTATGCCACATATTAGCCCCAAAAATACCTCATGTGTATGGACAGCCTCAGATAGTGATGTCAGCTGATGACAATGTGAGACACGGCTAGATGGGCATACCTAACGTGGGTCCGATGAGGGTCTGACTCTGGTCTATGACATAATGGACCTCTTCTTTCAAGTCAATGATAGCAGCAAACTTTCTCTCCTGAGCGGAGGCTCCCAGCCGCTCGGCATACAACCAGGATAAGTTGGAATCCAGGAGATACATATTTAAGGTCTTGTTGGTCCTGCACCTGAGGCCAGCGATACTGTCATTGCTCATATGATAGCTGGAAGTGACTTGCTCCTTCTCCTCAATATGAGGCACTATATGTGACAATTGCTCATTAGGGGCCTTCCCTTGGGAAGAAAGCACAGAGAACGCATAGTCTTGGCTGGTGGTGGAAGCAATCAACCCTCTGCTTACTGTCTGACAACAAGCAGTGTAGAAGAAATAAGGGCTGTAGAAGCTGAGGAAGTTGCTGCATTCTCTCACAGATGACATTAAGGCCAGGAAGAAATGTTCTTGGAGGTAGAAGGACTCTAAGGCTGCGGTGATGTGCAGAAAGTTGCAGTTTTGCTCAGTGACGGAGCTCAGAGAGACTCCTCGGCTCTGGTTCACACAAAGCTCACACACGTTCTGGACCCTGGACAGGAGCTGCCACTTTGGCAGGACAATGGTGTTACAGCAAGAGAATGGCGATACAGCTGGAAATGACGCTGAGCCCAGATCTTCTCGCTCCTGGTGGTCAGAGAGCGGCCTCTGGGTGCAGCTGTTGTACCTCAGGACAACTTCCATGATCTACAATACACACGTCACATATGGTTAAAGAGAATACATTTAAAAACAAAAACTGTAGACAATGGGATTAAATAGCAGATTCACCATAATTGTCATGGTTTAGTGAATGGAGCTGTGACGCTAGTGTGAACAGAGCCTAGGTGCATCACAAGCAAACTGCTGGAGTTTCAGATGACAAACGAGTACTAGCAAAATGTATCATGTAGGGTAAAAGCAGATTGGGTGAGGGGTCACGGACGCAGACGCTCCCATGAGCCGATAAACAAGTTGTGTAACCTACTGTGCTCCAAAGAGAACAAAGGATTATGCAACGCTAACAGAATCCCCCACACGCCTCTGGAAACAAAGGGAAAGGCTTTCCAACTTTACGAGTAACCGTCGCCGCTTTAAGTGTTTACCCCATAACTTAATAGTACAAGTGAAGATCAGAAACTCCAATATATCTCAGAGAAATCTACTTTCTCCTCCTGGACAGATAAATTACTCGCAATTTACAGCTACAGTAATATCTGGACTTACGAGTTCAATTCATTCTGTCACCGAGCTCTTAACTCCATTTGCTCTTATATCAAATTAAATGTCCCCATTAAAATGAAATTAATCCGTTCCAGCCCCCCCCCCAAAAAAAAAAAAAACCCCACACTAATTTTTTTTTTGGGAATTTTTCTTATTTAAAAACACCCAACTTAAATATAAAATACAGTAATGTACAGTATGAACAATTAATAAACATGTAAAACTATTGCACTGTACTTTATATAAATTCACTTAATAGTCTTCACATATAAATATAGCAAATATTGAACCCTAAAGCCAACACTCCAAAGAGTCAGAGAGTGCACATAATAGTGCAGTATACTGTACCTTGCTGCACATGTGAAATAACATACAGTACTGCCACAGAAAAAAATAGCAGAAGCATAAACTAAAAAATAACCATTATCCTATGTGCAGCCCCATGTCAAATGCATGCAGTGCTAAAAATCGAGTCCATCCCAGGAAAATGCAGGCATACCACTACTTCCATATTTAAAATGTCTTGACATGTTCTCTTTTCAAGAGGCTTTCAATGAAATCTGCGTGTAGCTTTACTGGAAACAGCTAAACCATGAGTAGCCGAATGCTAGCAGACAGTAGCCACTAACCTCATCCAGCAGGGGCTGTTCTTCAGCAAGTGGGTTGAAAGGTATGAACATGAAGAGGGCCGGGCCTTTCTTCAGCTCATTATTCAGAAGAAGACTTTTACCACCATAAGGACGTAGCCAACGTAGCAAGCTCTCCCGGTTATCTAATGCCCACTTGAAAATATTTGCAGCTGTGAAATTAGTTACATGATTAGGGTACACCTGCCAGTAAAAGGAAAAAAAAATAAGTAAAAAAGGACTGAAACACACAAAAAGTACAGAATAAAAACCAATTTGGGACTGGGCCACTTTCCCCATTTTCCTAACCAGGCACACTTTTGGGGTTTTTATCATACATGAGATTTCAACAGCTATAAAATAATGTTTTTTGTTTGGATATTGAAAATAATTTTTCACACTACATGGGACTTCATTTCTATGTCACGTTTACACTTTTTTAATTTTATTTACTGATACTGGGAGAAAATGTAAAGAAATAGGTATGTGTAAATACATAAAAACATATTTTACATTGTGTTCCCCTTTCCATAGAAATTAATGTTGTTATATTTTGGATAGATATATGTTTTCAACAAGAATTTCTACCCCCCCCCCCATAAAAGGTCTTAAAAGACCTTACTGTGGGCATCTGAACACATTTTTATTGCATATTTCCTCTTAACTGTGGCTGGTATATTGTCCCAAGTTCAGAGGAAATGTGTAGCAGAACTGGCTGGGTCTTTGAGGACCCAACAGCTCCTGCTGACTCCTTACACCCAGCGATCACATGATCACTGGGTCCAGAAGAGGAAGCACTGTCAGTGCACACAGTGCTTCCTTAGCGCAGTGTAAACAGCGATCAGAAGCACAAACATAATAAATCCTGTCTGCACCTAGGTGGGGAGTCCCAATGGGACCACCAAAGGGTGCCTGAACACAGTGTGAAACCACCCTTTTTTTAACTCCTGAAGTACTTACTAAAGATGAATTGAGGTTTCTATGCAAATAGACACTTCCTGGACTGCTGAGAGAGATTTCCTTTGCAAGTGCTTGACGAGTGATTACTCCAAAGCGTATAGTATCTATATAATCTGCAGAGAAAATGACAGGAAAAATTAGGACGATTATTTTATTTTTTTGAAGAACAAAGACCACAGAGTGTCACCTAAACACCTTTCCTATACTATTCAGAGCACTATGACAAGACCCACAAGTATCGTCAAGGCTTCCCCATCAGGGTGAAAAACCCTGCAAGATTTCTCCCCCATGTCAGAATACTTGCAATTGCTGCCTACCTGTCTGTGATAAAGGGGAATCATGTGGATGAATTGGGATTGAAACGCGGCAATTCAGTCTGATGTGCCGGCCCATATACATGGTTATGGAGAGCGCCGCACACACCACTACCTACGTCACTTCTAATAATCTTCCTAATGTTTCTTTTAAGTATGCTGTATATAATGTGGTAATATAAGAAATAGCGGTTTCACAACCAAATCCATGCAATACTGCGCTGTTAGTACACCTGGAATGAAGACTAGATGGGTCCGGCTACTACACATTACACCACCCCACACCATAATCCTGGGGAGACAGGTGTGATGTTCCCTTGTGGTGGCCCCTTCAAAGCATTTCCCATGTGGTCTCCACACCAATCTCCAGATATCATTGAATCCATGACTTCAGTCCAGCCTCCATTGCAGCCTTCCTCTGTACCATGACAGCCTTTGAGAGCAATGGCGTGAGGTCAATGAAGAAGCCATCATGAATGTCACACCTACTCCAAGGATTATGGTTTGAGGGTCAGTGTAGGGTAGCTGTACCCCTCTACCTAGCAGGTGTACTTAATCGCTTGGTGTTCCATAGATCCGGTCATGGAACCAGTGGTACAACCATTTGTCCAAGAGTCCCAGGAGCAGTTTTCACCACGATAACACCAGACCTCATGTTTTGTGCAACAGTGAGCAGCCTGTGTGGCCTAAAAGTGCTACATGGCCTGCAGGGTCTCAGTATTTGTCCCTTTTTGAGCACATCTGGATCATCATTGGTTAACAACTGCAAAAAGAACTGCCAGCAGCGGACCTTGAGGATTTTCCCAAGTGCATTCAGCACAGCAGAACACTCCTTAGATAGCAGCCAAAGTGTGTAATGGTTATAAGTGAGGTTATTAAGTGCGGGTGACTTCTGCACGGGCCGCTCATTCTCAATACTGAAGAAGTCAAGATGTTATGATAATGGTTTCCATTTTTTCATCATTTGCACATCATTAACATGTCTATCCATCCTGTGATTTCCATAACTCCATGACTTTTCTTTCTTGGTTTTACAATTTCAATGTTGATAAACGTATAATCGTTTTATCTTCTGACTGATCAGATGTTTAGGCTGTGGGAAACAGTCAGAGATATAACTAGTATTGTGACTTGTAAAGGGAAACGGTCAGCATCTTTTAACATAACTTGTATATGGGGTGAGAAGACTAGCGTCTACACAGCCTCACAACCAAGACCTCTTTGGTAGAGATCTGATGTGCTGGTCGTAAGAAATCTAGAATAGACCATGTAGACTACAATTTCCAAGTGCACTGGCACACCTACAGCGCATTCCAGCCTGATTCGCATAGGACTTCTAGAGAGATTAGAATATCAGGACCCTCAGCCATGGAATAAATACGGCAGAAAAAAAATGCAGTCAAATAAATGAAAGCATTATTTTTTAGCATTTCTGGCAGTTAACAACTGATCAGTATAGTTCACTGAGAAGCGAAGAAAAAAAAAAAAAAAAACTTTAGTTTTACAGCCACCACTGACTGCAGCAAGTGACATTTTCTACTCATTTATTATCCCAAAAGAGTAGATGGCATTTATAATAATCATCTCCTCAGTGAGACCTAATAAAAGCAGAGGAGCCGGCACTGAGTGCGGGGCATGGTAATCATCTCATGATTCACTGCAATAATGAGAGTCAAAGTATAGTCTACACTACCCTGCCGTGGGCACGAGAACACCCAGACATATGGGCACGAGAACACATCTCCCATTATTACAACCCGAGTGATTACATGGTGGGTTTTTTTGCTTCTTTAACAAAGTTGCCCATATTCCAGGTCACCCCCATTACATGCGGTTGGAGAGTCTCTACCAGTGATATCTGTCTAGTAGTTTGCTACAGGCAAAATTAGTTGCAATTTCTGCCTTAAAATGTCCATGTGCACATTCCAACAAGACCTTTACCCTTTCCTGTTCACCCTTAGCCATGGATTTTTTTGCAACGGATTTTAAAGCAACATGAACACGTCACTTAGTGAAGCAAATTCAGTATGGACACCTGTGTATGAACAGATTTTAAAGGAGTCGTCAATATTCAGTTTAGGTCCTGGCACTGCATCTCTATCAGGCTAAAAACTCTTGTTATAACTCATAAAAAAAAAAATATATACATTTATATTTTACATACATACTGGATGGGAGATATGCATCACTGGAGGTTGTTCGCTTCAGTGATATGAACCTAGGAAAATGCTCCAGCACACTAAGTGCTGAGAGGGGTTAATCAGTCATGTTTAAGGCTAGGGTGGGAGGAGTCAAGAGGATAAATACCCAGCCTTCTGGAGCATTCAGTGGTGGGTGGGCCTGGAGGTGCAAGCTCTGGGGTGTTTTCATGTTAAGGAAAGCTGAATATTTTGTGGTTTGTTCCTGAGCGGGCGGAGCCCCGCAACAACACGGACTGCGCCATACGTTATGTTTTGGTTTTCCTGTTAGACCGGGAAGACAGTGTTCGTTTTGCTCCCAGACCTGGACTAAAGCCAACTCCTGGACAGTCTGTGGTGCAACGTGACGTTGGTGGATGAAGCGAGACATGATGTCCCAGATGTGCTCAATCGGATTCAGGTCTGGGGAACGGGAGGGCCAGTCCATAGCTTCAATGCCTTCATCTTGCAGGAACTGCTGACACACTCCAGCCACATGAGGACTGGCATTGTCCTGCATTAGGATGAACCCAGGGCCAACCGCACCAGCATATGGTCTCACAAGGGGTCTGAGGATCTCATCTCGGTACATAATGGCAGTCCGGCTACCTCTGGCGAGCACATGGAGGGCTGTGCGGCCCTCCAAAGAAATGCCACCCCACACCATTACTGACCCACTGCCAAACCGGTCATGCTGAAGGATGTTGCAGGCAGCAGATCGCTCTCCACGGCGTCTTCAGACTCTGTCACGTCTGTCACATGTACTCAGTGTGAACCTGCTTTCATCTGTGAAGAGCACAGGGCACCAGTGGCGACTTTGCCAATCCTGGTGTTCTGTGACAAATGCAAAGCGTCCTGCACGGCGTTGGGCTGTGAGCACAACCCCCCTCTGTGGACGTCGGGCCCTCATACAACCTTCATGGAGTCGGTTTCTAACCATTTGCACAGACACATGCACATTTGTGGCCTAATGGAGGTCATTTTGCAGGGCTCTGGCAGTGCTCCTCCTGTTCCTCCTTGCACAAAGGCGGAGGTAGCGGTCCTGCTGCTGGGTTGTTGCCCTCCTACGGCCCCCTCCACGTCTCCTGGTGTACTGGCCTGTCTCCTGGTAGCGCCTCCAGCCTCTGGATACTACGCTGACAGACACAGCAAACCTTCTTGCCGCAGCTCGCACTGATGTGTTATCCTGGATGAGCTGCACTACCTGAGCAACTTCTGTGGGTTGTAGAGTCCGTCTCATGCTACCACGAGTGTGAAAGCACAACCAACATTCAAAAGTGACCAAAACATCAGCCAGAAAGCATTGGTACTGAGATGTGGTCTGTGGTCCCCACCTGCAGAACCATTCCTTTATTGAGGGTGTCTTGATAATTGCCAATAATTTCCATCTATTGTCTACTTCATTTGCACAACAGCATGTGAAATTGATTGTCAATCAGTGTTGCTTCCTAAGTGGACAGTTTGATTTCACAGAAGTTTGATGTACTTGGAGTTATATTCTGTTGTTTAAGTGTTCCCTTTATATATACACACTACTCAAAAAAAATACAGTTATATGAAAAAGTTTGGGCACCCCTATTAATCTTAAGCTTAATGTTTTATAAAAACTGGTGTTTTTGCAACAGCTATTTCAGTTTGATATATGTAATAACTGTTGGACACCGTAATGTTTCTGCCTTGAAATGAGGTTTATTGTACTAACAGAAAATGTGCAATCTGCATTCAAACAAAATTTGACAGGTGCATATGACGCGCCCCTGGGCCTGTGTCGCACTGCGGTGCGCACGCGGGAACTTACCCGGAGCCGGATCCGTGGAGGGTTGTAGTCTCGTGGCGGTGACCCGGTCCGTGCCCAGGGAGTCAAACTGGACGGCAGTCTATTAGTAGTAAATAGTTGATGACTACGCCACCCGTTGAGTGCAGCCAGGGAGCTGCTGCTGCGGGGCAGACCGCTGAGGCCGATGGTAGGATTATGCAGCGTGATAGTATAACCCCCAACGGGAGGGGTATGGCCTCAGGGCAGCCGACGTGGATGATGGGGGTAGCAGGAACCACTCAGAGACGGTACGGTGTAGTTCAGGGTCTTTACTGGTAACAACGATAGACCCTCCCGGAGTACTTGCTAGCGAACGGGGCCTGGTCAGTCCTTGAGCAGATGGGATCTCCCCTGGCCAGGCGTAGTTGTAGGCCTCCCAAACTGACTGTACTCTTCTGGCTACCTTGCTAGAAGCTGATGTAAGTAGCCCACGTCCCTGAGTGTACCGTGTGGTGCTCACCCGTATGGCCGGTGACTCGGGGCCTTCTAATGGCTTCCGTTCCACGATGGCGGTGCTGGTCCCACGCGTGTGACCGTGCCTTCGGGCTTCTGGGCCAGAGGACCTGAAATCCCCTGCCTGACAGATTCTGCTGCTGGGTAGGAGTTAGTCCCCACAGCCTCGGACTCCGGGTCCGGAAAGAAGTCTTCTTAGTCAGGGCGAGCTCTGCAGCTGCCAGCCCCTGACTCCTTGTGACTCTGCTGTTTCCTATGCTGCTTCTTGTCTCTACTCCACTTGTCTGACTCACCCTGCCTCAGCCCCGGGTTTATACAGGGGAAGTTCTTCCCCTCCCAAGACTGGGCAGGAGGTGTGGCATGCACAGGATCCCTGACCAAAGGACCTCCCACCTGCTCTCAGACATAACATTACATTACTGTGGAAAACCAGACCCCTGGGGTGCCACATTCCCCCCTAGTGAAATTTAGTACTCCGGGACTAAACACATTTAGAAAAACATAACAAGGCAAAAACATTAATAATACAATAAGAAAACATATAAAGATGGTTACGGCGTGTCCGCAACCGGGTGCAGTCTCTGAAGAAAGCAAGGTGTCCATTTCACCAACACAGGGAGACGTAACCAGGTAGGGGTCTGTCCTACCCCGAGTCCTTAACAGTCTCTAGTCCATCCTGGGTTACGCTCCAACTATGTACAAGGATTCCCGGTAAATCCACCAAGGATCCCTAAAAATAACTAGAAACACAAAATTATACACAAGCAACAAGACACAGAAAAACATAAATAAAACAATTTATACACTTCAAATTCTCCAGCGTGCGGGTAACTGGCCTCTAGTGGCCCGAGTGGACCTACGGAGCTGACTGTCTGGCCCTGAACTACAGGGTGTAGGAACTGTCAAGGGTAAACTGGGCAGCTGTCTACCGGCTCTTTGTCTCACTAGGGGTACGGCAGGCTCACTATAAGCAGAGGGTTGATTCTCCTATTCTGCTTGTGTGGAGTCTTCTGCCTCCTGGACCGGCTGTTCTTCCAGCTCTACCCGTTGCTCCGTAGGTTCTTGGGATGATGGTTGGAGGAAGGTGAGTACGGGTACCACAACTGCACCATTGACTCGAGTCCAAGACTGAGGGAAGTCCCCGAGCACGGTACTAACCATATCTTCCCTTTCTTCCACGGGTCGATGGTCTTCTTGTTCCTCTTCAGGGTTCCTCAGTTGTTCGGGACACTTCTTCAGGTGGTCCCGGGATACAATGGCTGTGGTTTCCCCTCCGTCTTTACTGATGGTACAGACCTTCGGGTTCTCGTGGCTTGAGGGCAGTACGGTGTACGGGTCCTTCTCCCACTGGTCGTCCAACTTGTGGAGCCGTCTCTTCCTCTTCAAGACCTGCTCTCCGGGTACCAGGGGAACAGCGGGAGCATACTGGTTGTAAGTTTTCTCTTGTCTTTCCCTAGCCTGACAGAGACTTCGCTCCACGCTCTCCTGTACTCTCCGGTACTGCTGCTGCCTCTCTGTGTCCCAGTCTGTTTCTGGTGAAGTGTCCTCGGGGGTCAGGACTCCCATTTCCAGGTCAACAGGTAACTTACCAGGTCTTGCCCTCATTAGGTAAGCCGGGGTACAGTTGGTGGAACCTACCGGGATGTGGTTGTATAGGTCCACCAGATCGGGCAACTTTTCAGGCCACAGACTGCGTTCTTCCAGGGGCAACGTTTTTAGAAGATCCATTACCACCTGGTTCATTTTTTCACAAAGTCCATTAGTCTGCGGATGGTAGGGTGTCGTCCTTATCTTCCGGCAGCCATACAGATTGCAGAATTCCTGAAAGACCTCCGCTTCAAAGGCAGGTCCCTGGTCCGTCAGCACTTGGTCCGGGTACCCGTGTGGACGGCAGAAGTGCTGCTGGAAGGCTCTAGCTGCTGTTTGAGCCGTTAAGTCCTTGACGGGGACGACAACCAAGAACCTGGAGTAATGATCCACGATGGTTAACGCGTAGACGTAGCCACTTCTGCTTGGGGTCAGTTTTACATGATCCAAGGCTACCAGTTCCAACGGTTGCCGGGTGACGATGGACTGCAGGGGAGTCTTCTGGCTGGCTCGGTCCTTCCTTCTCAGGTTGCACGGGCCACAATCTCTGCACCACTTCTCGATGGTTCCCCTCATGCCTACCCAGTGGAACCGCTCGCGCAGCAGGAACTCCAGCTTTTTCCACCCAAAGTGTCCAGCTCCGTCGTGGTATGCCTCCATCACCATGGCTGCGTCTCTTCGTGGCACCACTACTTGCCAGAGTAATTCATGCGTCCGGGAGTTAACTATTCTGCGGCACAACTTCCCTTTGTAAAGGAACAGTCGACTCTTCTCTGCCCATAGTTGTTTGGCTTCCTCCGGAGCGTCTGGTTCAAGGCGAGCCTCCGGCCGAGTCAGCATCTCCTTCACCAGTCGGACGGCAGGGTCGCTGTCTTGCGTTTCCGCCCAGTTGTAGTGGGGTAAGGGGTTCAACGTAGCAGCCTGCTTACTCCTTACCCGGTGGGAATACTGAATAGTCCCATGACGGTGGAACGCAGGGAGTTCAACTTCTTCCAGTCCCTCCGGATCTTCTCCTCCGTCCGGCAGGTTGGGCATCCTGGACAGGGCGTCCGCGTTGGTATTGGAGCGTCCTGCCCGGTATTTAATTGTGAACTCGTAGTTGGACAGACGGGCCATCCACCTCTGCTCCAGGGCACCGAGTCTTGCCGTGTCCAGGTGTGTCAGCGGGTTGTTATCCGTGTACACGGTGAACCGGGAAGAAGCGAGGTAATGCTTAAAGCGCTCAGTGATTGCCCATACTACGGCCAGGAACTCTAACTTAAATGAGCTGTAATTCTCGGGGTTCCTTTCGGTGGGTCGCAGTTTTCGGCTGGCGTAGGCGATTACTCGTTCCTTCCCCTGCTGGATCTGGGACAGTACGGCTCCTAGCCCGATGTTACTGGCGTCGGTGTAGAGGATAAAGGGCTGGCTATAATCCGGGTACGCCAGGATTTCGTCCCCCGTGAGGGCCATCTTCAGCTGGCGGAAGGACTCTTCTTCCAGCTCTTCCCATTTGAAGGGCGGCTTCTGGTTCTTGGCCTTCCGGGACTGGCCTATCAGGAGGTCCTGCATAGGTGCTGCCTTTTTGGTGAAACCGGGAATAAACCTTCGGTAGTAGCCTACCAACCCGAGGAACTGCCGCACTTCTTTTACGCTGGAGGGGCTTGGCCATTCCTTAATTGCGGTGATTTTATCAGGGTCGGGAGCCACTCCGTCAGCGCTCACTACGTGTCCCAGGTACTGCACCTTTGGTTTCAGGAGGTGACACTTGGAGGGTTTCACCTTTAGGCCGTAACTCGCCAGAGCCTCGAACACTTCCGCCAGGTGTTTCAGGTGGTCCTCATACGTCTTGGAATATACGATGACATCGTCCAGGTACAACAGGACCGTCTCGAAGTTTCTGTGGCCCAGACAACACTCCATTAGGCGTTGGAAGGTTCCTGGTGCGTTGCAGAGTCCGAACGGCATGCAGGTGAACTCGCTAAGTCCCATCGGGGTGGTGAATGCGGTCTTCTCCCGGTCTGCCTCTGCTACAGGAACCTGCCAGTACCCGCTAGTGAGATCCAAGGTAGAGAAGAAGTTAGCAGATCTTAACGCAGCCAATGACTCCTCTATCCTTGGTAAGGGGTACGCATCCTTGTGTGTGATACGGTTGATTTTCCGGTAATCTACACACATCCTCATGGTGTTGTCTTTCTTTTTGACTAAAACTAATGGGGCTGCCCAGGGGCTACAACTATCCCGGATTACCCCAGCCTCCTTCATGTCTCTAAGCATCCCCTTGGCGTGTTGGTAATGTGCAGGGGGTACGGGTCGATACCTCTCTTTTATGGGAGGATGATCTCCCGTGGGGATGCGATGTTCTACCCCCTTGACTCGCCCGAAGTCTAACGGGTGTTTACTAAACACTCTCTCATACTCTTGAACCACCCGATAGACTCCTTGTTTCTGATGTGAGGGAGTGGAGTCAGTACCCAGATGTAGTTGCTGACACCAGTCCTCCATGTCTTTCTTAGAGCCGTTACCTTCCTCCGGGTGAGATGGAGGCAAGGGTTCCACAGATTGTATAGAATTTTGATTAGTGATATATAATTTGGCTAGCGTGGCATACCGGGGCAGGTACACTTCCCTCTCCCCGATATTTATTATGCGAACGGGCACCCTCCCATGGCGTACATTGACGACCCCCCGTGCTGTCAAAATGGTGGGCCTACTGTCTGAGTAAACTGGTTCTACCATTGCCTGGTAATCTCTACCTCTCAGACCAATAGCTGCCCGGCACCAAATCATCATTTCACTTTTTGGGGGCATGGCAATAGGAAAAGGGTCACACATTCTTACGCTACCAATCTCACCGCCGGAGAGTTCCACTTGTTGCCGTTGCATCAGTGCCCGGATCTCTTTCTGGAGCACCCGCTGCTCGCCGGAGCTGGCATTCTTGGCAACCTGCTGTAAAAGGAAAATCACCTCTGCAAGACAATTTTCAATTACATTAGTTCCTAGAGTTATTTTTGGGTGACTCTCATGTTTATCAATATCTACAATGATCAGTCCCTGTGCGGCCAGTTCGACTCTACCAATTTTGATGGTCACCTCTTTAAATCCGATCTGTGGCACGGGCTGACCATTGCTGGCGATGATACTCAAGTCGTCGTCGGGGTAGCGGGTAATATCCGAGTCATTCCAGTACTGCTTGAAGAGCACGTACGGGATGGTGGTGACCTGTGACCCGGTGTCCAGTAGGGCACTCATGGGAATGCCATCCAGTACCACAGGCAAGACTGGACGTCCTCCCACATATCTGTCGCGCCAGTTCGATGGGCCTGGTGATCTTTTTCCTGGGGGTTGGCCCTCTACCCCAGGTTGTGCCCGTTTAAAGAACAGTACCTTGCCATATGTCCGGGTTGATTGCAGCGGCGGCAGATGGGTCGTCCGTCCTCACTGTATCGGTCACTGGGTCTTCCTCTGGCCGGTGGGGTCCTCCTTGGTCGACGCCACGGGATGTCCTCCGGTCCGGATGCTAGCTGGATCTTCCCTGGGGTGGAAACCTGTAAAGACTGCACAGTTCGGGTTAGCGCAGCAACGCTCTTAGCTATCTCTTGGACCTGATGGTGTAGGTCTGGAGCCGGGTCATTGTCCAGAGCCTGCGCATCAGCTCCCACAGGCCCTGCTGACAAGGGCGCCGCCTCCTGGTAGTAAGTGGTAGTGGGGCGTCTGTGGGTCAACGCCACCTGGTGCCGGTTCTCGGAGCACCCGGATGGCTCTGTCCTTGAACTGTGCAAAGTCCAGATGGGGATCCTGTAAGGCCATTGCCCGCAACTGGGTTCGGTGGGCATTGCAATATAAACCCTCTATAAATTGTTCAGTCAACAGCCTGTCCTCGTTTCCCACCCCATCAGGGTCGGTCTGCTTAATGGCCCTCAGGGCCTCTTGTAGGTTTAGTGCATAGTCCCTTATACTCTCATGCGCTCGCTGCTTGCACCCGTAGAATCTAAGCTTAATCTCGGCTGAGGTGCGGGTATCAAAGGTGTCCTTCAGCCGGGTTAGTATCCCTGCGACAGTCTTCCTCCCAGGTGGCCAGGATTTTACTTCCCTTTAGGCTGCCCCAGTTAGTTGGGCCACCAGGATGCTCATTTTTTGCTCTTCTGTGAGGGGGTACACCTGGAAGAGGCTATCCAGCTTTTCTCTAAAGTCATGCAGGGTATGTGACTCCCCTGAGTACTGGGGTAGCCAAGCTGCTCCCGGGATATAGGGCATGGTGAAGGGCATAACTGCAGCAGCGGTGGCGCTGGCGGGGGTTGAGGCAGCGAAGCTCTCTTCCGTATCCGACATCTTCCTCCCCCCTAGTGGACCGTGGCCTACCTTGCGATGATCCTCTTCCGTAGGCCGCGGCTCCGCAGTGGATCGTCAGGGTTGATGACCTTCCGTCGCGCTCCTGTGACGTCGGCGTCTGCTGGGCTCCTTCCAGGACCTTACGCAACGTCCGGACGTGAGGCGGGGCTTCAGTTCTCGCGCGCTTTCGGAGTCCACGCCCCTCTTCCCGCGCGGCGTCCTCAAGATGGCGTCCAATGGCGGGAAAACTCCACGGATGGCGGGAAGAAGGTCGAAGATGGCGGGAAAACTTCGCGGATGGCGGGAAGAAGGTAGAAGATGGCGCCGGATGGCGGGAAACCTCCACGGATAGCGGGAATCTTCACCACTGGTAAGTTTGAACAGTCTTTGCTTTTCAGGCACGCAGTACCCGGTGGTTGCGGGCACGAAATCCTGCCGACTACGCCAAAGTTGACGCGCCCCTGGGCCTGTGTCGCACTGCGGTGCGCACGCGGGAACTTACCCGGAGCCGGATCCGTGGAGGGTTGTAGTCTCGTGGCGGTGACCCGGTCCGTGCCCAGGGAGTCAAACTGGACGGCAGTCTATTAGTAGTAAATAGTTGATGACTACGCCACCCGTTGAGTGCAGCCAGGGAGCTGCTGCTGCGGGGCAGACCGCTGAGGCCGATGGTAGGATTATGCAGCGTGATAGTATAACCCCCAACGGGAGGGGTATGGCCTCAGGGCAGCCGACGTGGATGATGGGGGTAGCAGGAACCACTCAGAGACGGTACGGTGTAGTTCAGGGTCTTTACTGGTAACAACGATAGACCCTCCCGGAGTACTTGCTAGCGAACGGGGCCTGGTCAGTCCTTGAGCAGATGGGATCTCCCCTGGCCAGGCGTAGTTGTAGGCCTCCCAAACTGACTGTACTCTTCTGGCTACCTTGCTAGAAGCTGATGTAAGTAGCCCACGTCCCTGAGTGTACCGTGTGGTGCTCACCCGTATGGCCGGTGACTCGGGGCCTTCTAATGGCTTCCGCTCCACGATGGCGGTGCTGGTCCCACGCGTGTGACCGTGCCTTCGGGCTTCTGGGCCAGAGGACCTGAAATCCCCTGCCTGACAGATTCTGCTGCTGGGTAGGAGTTAGTCCCCACAGCCTCGGACTCCGGGTCCGGAAAGAAGTCTTCTTAGTCAGGGCGAGCTCTGCAGCTGCCAGCCCCTGACTCCTTGTGACTCTGCTGTTTCCTATGCTGCTTCTTGTCTCTACTCCACTTGTCTGACTCACCCTGCCTCAGCCCCGGGTTTATACAGGGGAAGTTCTTCCCCTCCCAAGACTGGGCAGGAGGTGTGGCATGCACAGGATCCCTGACCAAAGGACCTCCCACCTGCTCTCAGACATAACATTACATTACTGTGGAAAACCAGACCCCTGGGGTGCCACACATAAGTATGGGCACCTCACCAGAAAAGTGACATTAATATTTAGTAGATCCTCCTTTTGCAAAAATAACAGCCTCTAGTCGCTTCCTGTAGCTTTTAATGAGTTCCTGGATGAAGGTATTTTTGACCATTCCTCTTTACAAAACAATTCCAGTTCAGTTAAGTTTGATGGTCGCCGAGCATGGACAGCCCTCTTCAAATGATCCCACAGATGTTCAATGATATTCAGGTCTGGGGACTGGGATGGCCATTCCAGAACATTGTAATTGTTCCTCTGCATGAATGCCTGAGTAGATTTGGAGCGGTGTTTTGGATCATTGTCTTGCTGAAAGATCCATCCCCAGCGTAACTTCAACTTTGTCACTGATTCTTGAACATTATTGTCAAGAATCTGCTGATACTGAGTGGAATCCATGAGTCCCTCAACTTTAACAAGATTCCCGATGCCGGCATTGGCCACACAGCCCCAAAGCATGATGGAACCTCCACCAAATTTTACTGTGGGTAGCAAGTGTTTTTCTTGGAATGCTGTGTTTTTTTGACGCCATGCATAACGCCTTTGTGTATGACTAAACAACTCAATCTTGGTTTCATCAGTCCACAGGACCTTCTTCCAAAAAGAAATTGGCTTCTCCAAATGTGCTTTTGCATACCTCAGCCGACTCTGTTTGTGGCGTGCTTGCAGAAACGGCTTCTTTCGCATCACTCTCCCATACAGCTTCTCCTTGTGCAAAGTGCGTTGTATAGTTGACCGATGCACAGTGACACCATCTGCAGCAAGTTGATGCTGCAGCTCTCTGGAGGTGGTCTGACGATTGTCCTTGACTGATCTCACCATTCTTCTTCTCTGCCTTTCTGATGTTTTTCTTAGCCTGCCGCTTCTGGCCTTAACAAGAACTGTCCCTGTGTTCTTCCATTTCCTTACTATGTTCCTCACAGTGGAAACTGACAGGTTAAATCTCTGAGACAGCTTTTTTCTATCCTTCCCCTGAACAACTATGTTGAATAATCTTTATTTTCAGATCATTTGACAGTTGTTTTGAGGAGCCCATGATGCCACTCGTCAGAGGAGATTCAAACAGGAGAACAACTTGCAAGTGGCCACTTTAAGTAGCTTTTCTCATGATTGCATACACCTGGCTATGAAGTTCAAAGCTCAATGAGGTTACAAAACCAAAAAAAGTGCTTTAGTAAGTCAGTAAAAAGTAGGTAGGAGTATTTAAAACAAGAAAATGATAAGGGTGCCCATACTTATGCACCTGTCAAATTTTGTTTGAATGCAGATTGCACATTTTCTGTTAGTACAATAAACCTCATTTCAAGGCAGAAACATTACTGTGTCCAACAGTTATTACATATATCAAACTGAAATAGCTTTTGCAAAAAACACCAATTTTAAGAAAACATTAAGCTTAAGATTAATAGGGGTGCCCAAACTTTTTCATATAACTGTATATACCGTATTTTTCGGACTAAGACGCACCGGACCATAAGAAGCACCAAGGTTTTAGAGGAGGGAAAAAAAAAAATTTAAGCAAAAAATGTGGTCATGATGCACTTTTAAGGGGGAGGGGGTCTTCTGCTGACACTGGTATAGGGGTAATGTCCCCCAATTCTGACAATATCCCCCATCCTGGTATATATGCCCCCTCCCTTCCTTTTATACGTGGTCCCCATCCCCATCCTGGTATGCATGGCAGCCCTCATCCCTATCCTGGTATGCATGGCACCCCTCATCCCTATCCTGGTATGCATCGCACCCCTAATCCCTATTCTGGTATGCATCGCACCCCTAATCCCTATCCTGGTATGTATGGTCCCCTCATCCTTATCCTAGTATGCATGGTCCCCCTAACCCCATCATGCTGCACATAAAAAATAAATAAATAAACACTCCTACTCACCTTTCTTCTCTCCTCCAGCGCTGCGTCCTGTCTGCCCGCACTGATGTAAGCCGCGCGTGACGTCACTGCCATGCGCGGCTCACAAGGAGAGATCAGCTGCCGGAAGTCACTGATCCCCACGCCGGGTCTGTGAGCACGGGGAGCAGTGACTTCATTCTCCTTCATAGCCGGCACACAGCGGATAAGCGCTGCGGCTCCTGCTGCTGCCGGCTATTGCGTGTGCCCGCTCATTAAAGGACATGAATATTCACCCCCTCCCCACGCCCATGGGCGTGGAGAGAGGTTGAATATTCATACCTTTTAACAGCGGGCACAGGCGATTCCGGCAGCAGCAGGAGCCGCAGCGTGGCTACACTGTGTGCCACTATTAAGGAGCATGAATATTCAGTGCTCCCCACCCCCCATATACATACACACACACGAGAAGGTGCGTCTATTTAATGATAATGTAATAATTTTTATTTCTATAGCGCCAACATATTCCACAGCACTTTACATTTTAGAGGGGTCTATTTAATCAAAAATAACATCACTGACAGACTGAAGGCAATGTCACCAGTACAAGCAGGCACCTACCTCTCTGTAAAGAGTGCAGAGCAGATCGGAAAAATGTCAGATATCCGGGAGGTTGAGGCGATGCATTAAATTCGAAAAAACCCAGGACACCAGGCTAAAAGAGAAAAGGATAAAAGGGACTGCCATGAATGATATCCGTGCTGTCTTATTGCAAAGGTAACATTTGATCATAAAAATGTATGACATCCACAAAAGATGGATTTAATGTCAAATAAAATCTAAATCTTGTCCAGTCAGCAGTGTAAAGTCTGTACAAAGAAGAACGCTAAGAAATCACAGCTGCAGCCTATGGGAATATATTGAGCAGTCACTCAGCAGCAGCTCTAGACTTACAGCTCTGAAGCCTGTATCTCAGATTATTTACATGGGACTGCTTATATCTACACAGTGGGATCCTATTCACTGAAAAATGCACAAACAATGTATTAAACATTATCCATCCCCCCTTTTGCTGTGAAAGTAACAAAATCCTTCTAATGTAAACTCCAATACAAGAGCGCCCCTCGCCCAAGAAAGGATTAGCATCATATTGAGATCTGTCATAATGCCAGACGCAGGATGGTCAGGCTCATGCATTAAATAACTAGCGCCACCTGCTGGCCAGTGATCATTACCACATGCCTGTTCTGATTCAGCAGAAGGGTCACATTTACTATAGAACAAAAAATAATGTTTGCAGGCACAATGTCAATATTTACTCCATAATTTACGCCTTAAAATTCCACAACGGATATACGGTAGGTCAAGGCACAAGTCAGAAAGTATGGTGTGGGCTTCGGCTGTATGACATGTGGCATCTACCTCTAACAGCAGCAATCAGCACTAATACCGATCTCGGACAGTGGCATTTATGGAGTTAACAGCAGAATTTATGTGCAGAGATCTGATCAAGGCGTCCATTCGGGCTTCCATTCGGGCGCCCATCCATAACACAACAGACAGGACAGCATTAACTGCACCGGAGTCATCAATGGTTCATGCGATTTGATAAATCTGTCTAATTAAGAATAGCAGGACTAAGTTTATACCATGGATTAGTAAACTTAAAAGGTGTATTCCCATCTCTAAAATCCTATCCCAATATGTAATAGGTGTAATAATATTAGCAAATACCTCCAACTGGAAATTAAGTATAGTTTTTCTGATTAGTGATGCCTCTTTTCTCATGTGCAGGGCATTGCAGGACCTTCGGTATCTATGGTTACAACCACTAGCAACTAGCTGTCACCATCAGTGGTCATAACCATGAATACCTAAGGTCCTACAATGCCTGCACATGAAGAAAGAGACAAAGAAATGTAGCATAGTTATTCTGATTCGCTAATTGGAGGAATTTGCTATTATTACACCTACTACATATTGGGATAGGACCTTGGAGCTGGGAATACCCTTTTAATTACTGCCAAAAGTTTGTGCCAAAATTTTAGTGACTGGTTTGGCACATAGGTCATGCCCCTTGAAGGACAAGGCACAAAACGTGTCTAAAGCACGATAAACATGGTACAAAATCAGGGAAGACAGGTTTTTTGGGGGTGCAAACTAAGCCAAAATTATTATGCAATTTAGCTTGATAAATATGCCAGTGTTTCTTCGACCCCTTCCCGCTGACGCCACATTTCACCCTCCTTACCAGGCAGCATTTAAAGTGATACATACAGGCTGTTTACAATTTTTAAATTAACAAAAAACTGACCGTTACTTCCAAACAGAAAACCGGTGTTTACAGGTGCTTACTAGGAGTGGCCATCTCTATAAATAAAATTGCACTCTGTAGTGCTATAGCATGAAATATCCAAAGGGTAATGTTTCTCCTTGCGGAGAGTGACATGTTAAGCATGTAAAGGTGAGGAGACTTTTAAGCCGCAATACTCCTCTGGGAAATATCTCTTCAGAGAGGAAGAGAACTAGAACTCTAGTGCCACCTATAGGAAGTAGCGATCCTAAAAGTCAACATCGACCCTTTAATGAGACTAGTTACATGACTTAGGATAATAGCTAAAACCAAAAGCTATTATCCCAAGGCATGTGATAAGGCTCGTTAAAGGATCGATATTGACTTTTAGTATTGCTACTTCCTATAGGTGGCACTAGAGTTATAGTCCTCTTCCTCTCTGAAGAGATAATTTGCATAGCATGAAATAATCACATTAGGATAGTTTCCCAGCAATAAAGGTCGCCTTGTCGTGGGATGCTTGGCATGCACAAATTGGCTGAATTATGTGCCAAGTATCTTTGTTTTTTCTTATTATCTGGAGCAGTAACGCAATTCCAATTTCATATATTATTTCATATTTACATGCTATAGCGCTACAGAGTGCAACTTTATTTGTTGATTATGTACAAAGATGGCTACTCTTAGTAATCACCTGTACGTAACTGTTTTCTGTTTGGAAGTGATGGTCAGTGTTTTGTTATTTATATATAGGCTCTGACTGAGCACTTCACCCTCCAGTTTGTGGCAGTTTTAATTACAGCAGGATCCTATCTAGCCATATAAATGCAGGCTGCAGCCCAGGAAAGGAATCACATTAGTATAGGTTCCCAGCAAAAGGAGATCGCCTTGTCGTTGGCTGCTGGGCATGCATGAATTGACCAAATTATGTGCAAAGTATCTCCATTTTTTCCTATTATCTAGGGCAGTAATACAATTCGAAATATTTCATGTGTACATGCTATAGCGCTACTTAATTTTTTCGTTCCAATTTTTAATTACACCTAACTGAAGTAATGATTTTTAGCTACAAAAGCTGCCAAAAAAAATAAAAATGCAATTATGGGATTTCTATTTTTCTCTACAAGTTTACCGATCAAGTTCAAAAACTTTCATATTTTGATCGACTGAATCTTTATGGATGCAACAATAAGAAAAATTGTTTATTTTTTTTACTTTTAATTTGGAAAATAAAGAGGCGATTTTCATTTTTATTTTCTACATTTAATCTATTTTTCTTTCTAGTCTTCTTAGGGGAATTGAAGCTTGCACTATATACAATTCCACAGTAAAAACCACAGTCTCCTATGAACGCCAACCGTAGGCTAAAGAAGAAGAAAAAGAAGGGGACACGACATATGACAAATGTAGGTCATAATATGGCAGAAGGCGTGAAAAAGGGGGAGAGTAAAAAACAAAAACACACAACAACAAATTTATCCAATTCCTCCAAAGGGATTTAGTCTTACATATTTTGGAAGGAATTCTCCCCTCAATACAAGATGATTAGCAACCAAGTTTTTGATTTCCTCTGAATCAACACTGTACGATTATAGGTTACAGTTTTTGGCCCTGACACAACAAAGTGTTTTTGCCAGAATTCTGGGGTAACACTTTGATAAGTTGCAAAATGTTTGCACAACTCGATGCTACTCAAAAGTTGTGACTTTTGGCTATTTCATGCCAGTTTGCACAGCAAAATGGGTGGAGCTGGGGCAGGACGGGGGCATGATGATTACGCCAGATTTGTGACGAGGCGTGCGGAGATGCATCACACTTTTCAGATGGGTGCGCCTCTCCATCAATTAGGTACATCTGACTCCATCATGCCCCTCAGCATGAATAATGCCAATTTTGATGAATTGGGGCTTATGTGTCTTTTTTCTCTAACCTTATAAAGCTACCGGTGTATATCCAGGAGGAAAGCACAAACCATATGTTAAGAACAAGACCTTTCAAAAGCCTAAATAAGCCAGAAAGACAGTACAAGCTGGCAATACCTCCAAGTTGGAAAGAAAATCCTTTAATTTTTCCATTGAAGGAATATATAAAACGGGACTCATGACTCTTCGAATAAACTTCTCAATATATCCTGCTGTCAAAGGGCCTTTATACTCAATGGGTCCAAAACTGCAAGCAAAAATATGTAGCATTAATAGAGGGGAAAAATAAAAAGGAAACTGAAGAGAAAAAAACCTTTAAGTATTGCTATGAAGAATTTGTGTTAAAAGTTGAAAATATCAAGAGCAGATTCATAAATTATTCTGATATTGTCAATGGAGCCTCAGTCTTTGGAGGTCCTGTACTGTATGTAGGGGATACCCATATTCGGTTAGCTACAAGAGAAATACAGATTCCTAGTTTGCTGTGACATTTTGAGATGGACATGTGACAACAGTAGCCAATAACTGACTACAGAGGACAATCGTAAGGTCACCGCTGCAGTCAGTGATTGGCTATAGTGGTCACATGGGCATGTAGAAACATCACTGGAGGCCGGGATACAGAGACCATCAGGGGACACGGGACCTGGCAGCACAGGAGAGGTAGGGGAGTATTACTCAGGCAGAGTTCACATGTCTGCACTTCATTCATGGTCAGAGTATGGACTGCTTTCCTGGACGAGCTTTAAATTTATTATTACACACTAGGGGTGCACAACCTGTGGCCTGGAGGCCACGTGACCCATAATGTCATTCTGTGTGGCCCCCAACAATCTGGTCACAGACATGCTTGTGTGTGACTGCTTAAATGGTTTACATATCAGAAACAAGGAGTGGTACATAACCATCTTTGTGCCCCCATAAATATGAGAATAGGCTCTCTTGACCCTCATTTGGCTCTCCAGAAATGTGTACAAAGTTACATATGGTCATTATGTAGATGCTCTCTCCATTGTATTTTATGGCAGTAGTTTACAATGCAGAGTCACGGGCGCTTATTGCCTTCTCTGGAATGCTCACCAAGTAAGAAGGGAATCCCAATTATTCCCATAGGCGCATGTTCCACTTTCTGGACTGCTATCAATTATACATGTACTTTTCCTATCCCAGAAATGTCTCTGATGGTAATACCCTGTAAGTTTTATGGTGGTCCTTGGGAGGGATTCCACATGACAATATGGCCCTTGGACCAGAGAAGGTTGTGCATCCTTCTTACATATCACTCTAAGCTTTTGGTACATTAAAAAGGAAACATTTTATAATAGAGGCTGCACAAGTTCCGTATTTTTCGGACTATAAGACGCGCTTTTTTTCCTTCAAAATTTTGGAGGAAAGTGGGAGGTGCATCTTCTAGTCCGAATATATATATATGTATAATATGGCTGTAGGTGGTGGTGGGAGCGGCAGCGGGGCACAGGAGGCAGCAGCCGCCTGCTGAAGCCTACACTGTGCCCGCTGCTTAAGAAAGTGAATATTCCCTGCTCCCCACGCCCATGGGTGTGGAGAGCAATGAATATCCATTTTCCTTAATAGCGTGCATACTGTACCCGCAGCGCGGCTCCTGCTGTGCTTGGCGGTCATGTGCCCGCTATTAAAAAGATCATGAATATTCACTACAATCCACTCCCATGGGTTGTAGTGAATATTCATGGTCTTTAACAGAGGGCACACGAGACCGCAGAGCAGCAGCAGAAGCCGTGCTGTGGGTACAGTGTGCGCGCTATTAAGGAGAGTGAATAGTCACTGCTCCCCACGCACACAGTCCCGTGGGGAGCAGTGACTATTCTGGCAGACCATCTCACAGTGTGAGGGCGAATGGCAGTAATGCCATGCACGGCTCACAAAGTGAGATCATTGTTGGCAGCGGAGCAGGACGCAGTGCTGGAGGAGAGAGGAGGCGAGTATAATTGTTTATTTTTTGTGTGCAGCGTGATGGGGAACAGAGGGTGCCAAGCATACCAGGAAGAGGGATGAGGGGGGCCATACATACCAGGATTGGGGATGAGGGGGTGCCGTGCATACCAGGATTGGGGTGAGGGGGTGCCATGCATACCAGAATGAGGGGGGCCAAGCATATCAGGATGGAGGGGTGCCAACCATACCAGGATGGGGATGAGGGGGCTATATCTACACCAGGATGGGGGATATTAACAGAATTGGGGGACATTACCCCTATAACAGTGTCAGCAGCAGACCCCCACCCCCCTAACAGGGCATCATGACCACATTTTTTGTTTCAATTTTTTTTTCTAATTTTTCTTCCTCTAAAACCTAGGTGCGTTTTATGGTCCGGTGCGTCTTATTGTCTGAAAAATATGGTAAATATTAAATTTCATATGGCATATTAAACAGCGCCTCCCTCCTCTCCCCATGTACTAATTAGGGTGATCTTGGTGCAGCTGAGTAGCTTCAGCACACCCATCCACCCCCATAATTTGGATTCTGTGCCTCCGTCTCTGGGTGATTGATAGGGCTGGCTTGCACGGAAACCAGCAACATCTTAAGAAATAGCTGGTTCTTAGATCAAGGCATGTGTGCACAGTGCTCTCCCTCAGCTGCATGCTTGCAGTGTATGGTCACAGCAGAGTGTGCACAGTTCTCCCTCAGCTGCATGCTTGCAGTGTATGGTCACAGCAGAGTGTGCACAGTTCTCCCTCAGCTGCATGCTTGCAGTGTATGGTCACAGCAGAGTGTGCACAGTTCTCCCTCAGCTGCATGCTTGCAGTGTATGCTCACAGCAGAGTGTGTGCACAGTTCTCCCTCAGCTGCATGCTTGCAGTGTATGCTCACAGCAGAGTGTGCACAGTTCTCCCTCAGCTGCATGCTTGCAGTGTATGGTCACAGCAGAGTGTGCACAGTTCTCCCTCAGCTGCATGCTTGCAGTGTATGGTCACAGCAGAGTGTGCACAGTTCTCCCTCAGCTGCATGCTTGCAGTGTATGGTCACAGCAGAGTGTGCGCACAGCTCTCTCCCTCAGCTGCATGCTTGCAGTGTATGGTCATAGCAGAGTGTGCGCACAGCTCTCTCCCTCAGCTGCATGCTTGCAGTGTATGGTCACAGCAGAGTGTTCGCACAGCGCTCTCCCTCAGCTGCATGCTTGCAGTGTATGGTCACAGCAGAGTGTGCACAGTTCTCCCTCAGCTGCATGCTTGCAGTGTATGGTCACAGCAGAGTGTGCACAGTTCTCCCTCAGCTGCATGCTTGCAGTGTATGGTCACAGCAGAGTGTGCGCACAGCTCTCGCCCTCAGCTGCATGCTTGCAGTGAATGGTCACATCAGAGTGTGCGCACAGCGCTCTCCCTCAGCTGCATGCTTGCAGTGATTGAACACAGCAGAGAGTGTGCACACAGTTCTCCCTCAGCTGCATCCTTGCAGTGTATGGTCACAGCAGAGTGTGCGCACAGTTCTCCATCAGCTGCATGCTTGCAGTGTATGGTCACAGCAGAGTGTGCACAGTTCTCCATCAGCTGCATGCTTGCAGTGGATGAACACAGCAGAGAGGGGAGAGCTGTGTATAGGCATACTCCAATCTTGGAACTTTTGCTGTGAGGAAGGCGAAGTATTTAAATTCATGGGCAGAACAGTGCACTAAAGCTGCTCAGTCCCACTAAAGATGCAGCAAGCAGCCCAATTCGCAGATGGTAATAAATAGCATTTTTTTTCTCTTTTTTTTAGGGAATGACAGATTTATACAAAAAAAAAAGTGTGATTTTTATAGGGGCCTTGTCCTCTATCACAGTTTAAATTGTGAGGGGGGGTAGACATTCTCCCTTTAATGTAAGGCTATGTTCACATCACTTTTGACCCTACGTTCAGTGGCTCCATTGAGGCGTACGTCCGGACCACCACAATACAGGATTCAGGCTTATACGCCAAATAGGTCCATTGCCTATAACGATGCAGACACAGTGCCAGTGTAAACTGACTAGCATCATTTTAGGCCGTATGCGCCTAGTCGAGACGGACACCAATATGTAGTCTTGAGGTCAGTAGGATGAGCCTACATAAACTCAATGGGCCTTCCAATAATCCACATGAAACAAAAAAGGATACAAATGTACAAAAAACTCCTACAAGCAGCTAGGCGGAGAGCTGCAGAATTTAGCTTTTTTTTTTTTTTAAATACTTAAATAATCATGGAATTATTCCAATTCTTGTCCAGTCTCTGCCCGTGTTTCAGCAGTCATTCTGCCCCGATTTCATGATTAAGACGATTATTCTGAGACAGAACGGTTGCTAGGAGCATGCCGTCCTAAAAATCTCATTCAATAGACAGATCGTTAAGAGACAGTGTTAATACCTACCGCAGACTGTCACATCAGGCACAGGCTCCACAGACATCTACACTAATCACCAAGCCCCAGCTTTAACCCCTTTCCGACAAGGCGATTCTACAATCTTTTTCATTTTTGTTCTTGCCATCAAGAGCCATAACTTTTTTTTTTTTTTTTACATTTTTTAGATGTTCAATAGGAGTTGTTTTATTTTTTTTTTGCTGGACGAGTTGTACAAAACAATTCCAAGTGCAGTGAATTTTTAAAAAGATCCCGAAATAATGCCGAATTATTATTCATTTATTTTTTTTTTACAGCATTCATTGTGTGGAATAAAGGACCCGGCTGCATGGATTCTCCAGGTCAGTAAAATTACAGAAATACCAAACTTGTGTGTTTTTTTTTTTTATTTAAGCACTGAAGGAAATTCAGAAATTCATAAAAATAAAAAATAAAAATTTACAGGTGCATCTCACAAAATTAGAATATCATCAAAAAGTTAATTTATTTCAGTTCTTCGATACAAAAAGTGAAATTCATATATTATATAGAGTCATTACAAGTAGAGTGATCTATTTCAAGTGTTTATTCCTTGATTTATTTAATGTTGATGATTATGGCTTACAGCCAATGAAAACACAAAAGTCATTATCTCAGTAAATTTGTATTGAAGAACTGAAATAAATTATTCTAACTTTGTGAGATGAACCTGTAAATAAATAAAAATAAATAAATTTGGTGGCGTCTCATTTTTCAAAGGCCGGAACATTTTCATTTTTACATTCATGGAGCAGTTTGCGGGACTGACTGACGTCATTATTCATCGCATTTGGAAGTCGGCCTGACGATTTGACCGCTTCTCTCTGCATGTTTTGTGCTGCGGTGGCGACCAAACAAAACATGCAATTTTGGCAGTTTAATTTTTTATGGCATTTACCAATCAGGTTACTTAACTTTATATTTTCATAGTCCCAACTTTTACAGACAGAGCAATACCAAATATATGGGTAGTTGTTGTTTTTTTAAATTTCCTAATCTTTGATGTGGTAAAACCAGCAAAGTGAATGAGATTTCAGAAATCTCATGCTACTTATTTTCCCCGAAATCACTAGAAAACACAATTTTTGCTGCAATTTGGAAAAAAATGCAGCAAGAAGATAAGAGATGCAAACGCATTAAACGTACCTTGGAAGTTAAAAGGGGTTGAACAGAACATCCCTTTTAACTAAATTTCTAAATAGATGCCAAAAGTTGGGAGACAATCAGTTATCTGCCACCAAAAAGGATCTGTCTATGGGTAACTGGAGAAGAAAATATATTACTACACAGTGCCAACGTGTAACCCACTATACTTGTCCACTTACCTCCTATGGTACAAGTTAATGACTGGGAAATAGAAAAAACTCCTTTGTTTCCTGCATTTGCCATGATGCCACCAGCAGTTGACAGCCACAAAAAGTACCTAAAAGAAATGGAAATGAGAAGACGTGAGACACAAAAACAATGATCCACCCCTCGCTCTCAGGAAGACCCCCGAGCAACACCGCACAGAAGATCTAGAATAGCCTTAGAAGGAATCCTTTTTATGGGAATGGTCTACATTTCTGGAGCTGCAGAGCAATTTTACTTCTATTTTGTGTAATTGCACATTTTTGGGGGGTTACTGACCCTATAGCACCAATTTCTTAGCTTTACAATACACCAGGTACTAATACCATCGTTCTAACATTTTTCATTTCAAAAATGGTTACTCGGAGATATTTTTCTTAACTTGTAGTATAGAAGCGATCAATGCACTTACTTGATCTGCAAGGTTATTAGCCACATGCTGGATTTCTTTCCTTGCAGCAATGGATTGTGCACACCAGGGCGCATACAGGAAAAACAAGGTGATCTCAGAGTCCTGACGAAGGTGTTCTGCATAGTCAATCTGGCCGAGGTACAGGTCCACCACCGGTGACTGGGTGGGGAAGAAGTGCATGGGCAGCTTTGCTGGCATGATGACATCTTTAGCCCGGCTGGAAACATAAATAAGAAAAATAAGAGAAAAATATCAATATCACCAGGTCCAACATGCAGTATGTACGCATATTGGTAATAAGAGCCTTTTTGGAGGTACTAAATAAAGATTACCTGAAACACGCTAGGCTCTGAGGTGCGTCTAATGAGATACTGCTTTGTAAAAATGTGGCACTGCCTTATCGCTACATTATAAGAAATTCATTAGTAATGACTTGCTTAGTTATGATTGCCGGGCGGGCTCTGCAAAACCGTACAACCATTAAAAGGGGGTTTCCAGCTTTGAGAGCAAAGTCTCCAGTAACTACGTGACTTCAGACTCCTGAATCTTGTGCACACTGTCATGACTCCCCGGTATTGCCACTAGGAGAAAGCGGTCACATCTATGCGGTCAGCGTACGTGAAGTATTCGGCTTCACTCAATTCACCAGATGAGACTAATCGGCACGTGACCACCAGCAATACTGGAAACTATGACAGCGTGCACACCGCATGCTGTCATGATTCAGACGTTTGTGATCACAGTGTGACTGCAGACTTTGCTCTAAAGCCGGACAACCCCCGAGGGTGGTTTACACGTTAATGACCAGGCCAATTTTTACAATTCTGACCACTGTCACTTTATGGAGGTAATAACTCTGGAACGCTTCAACGGATTTGGAGATTGGGTTTTTGTGACATATTGTACCTCACGATATTGGTAAAAAAAAATCGATATGAATGGAGTTTGTGAAAAAAAAATCAGAAATTTGGCGAAAATTTTGCAATTTTCAAAATTTGAATTTTCTTGCCCTTAAATCAGAGAGATATGTCACACAAAATAGTTAATAAATAACATTTCCCACATGTCTACTTTACATCAGCACAATTTTGGAACCAAAATTTTTTTGTTGTTGTTAGGAAGATATAAGGGTTAAAAGTTGACCAGCGATTTCTCATTTTTCCAACAAAATTTACAAAAACATTTTCTTTAGGGACCACATCACATTTGAAGTGACTTAACTTTTTTCACAAAAATGTTACTTTAGACCCAAATTTCTTTATTTTCGCAACGATAACAGGAAAAAAAATGGACCCCAAAATGTGTTGTGTAATTTCTCCTGAGCACATCGACCCCCATATGTGGGGGAAAACCACTGTTTGGGCGCACGGCAGGGCTCGGAAGGGAAGGAGCGCCATTTGAATTTTCGATTGTAAAATTTGCTTGAAAAATTAGCGGACGCTATGTCGCGTTTGGAGAGCCCCTGATGTTCCTAAATAGTGGAAACCCCCCACAAGTGACCCCATTGTGGAAACTACAGTAGATCCCTCAGGGAACTTATCTAGATGTGTGGGGAGCACTTTGAACCCCCTTGGTGCTTCACAGAAGTTTATAACATTGAGCTATAAAAATAAAATTTCCACATTTTTCCCACAAAAATGTTTTTCAGCTCCTGTCAGATTGTTTTTTGTTTTTTTTGCGGAACAAGATGATGTTTTCAGCGGTACCATTTTTATTCACATTTGTCTATTTGATCGCGTTTTATTACATTTTTTGTTTGGTGGTATGATGCTAAAGCATCGTTTTTTATTTATTTATTTTTTACTGTGTTCACTAAAGGGGTTAACTAGTGAGACCGTTTTATAGGTCAGATTGTTCCGGATGCGGCGATACCAAATATGTGTACTTTTGTTTTGTTTGTTTTATACTAATATTTACAGTACAGTATATTTTTATTTTTTGGGAATTATTTTTTTTTTTTACTTTTACACCTTGTCCCACTATGGGGCTTTCATTTTTTGCAGGCTGATCGCTTGCACAACACAGAGATGCAGCAGCAGCATCTCTATGCTATGCAGGCTGTCAGCGCTGCACAGGCAGAAGTTGCTTTGATCCTGCACTGCCCATGATCAAAATATCATCCTGATGCCTGGTGACCCGGATATTGTCATGACAACATTGGGTCACCATGGCAACGACCGGGAATCAGCAGCGCCGGATCCCGGAAACAAGGTAAGAGGGGCGTGCTTACCTCCCCTTGCTCACGGAATGTTTGCGATCAACTTCGATGGCAGCATTTCGTGGGTGTGGGACTGCTCCTGGCACATAGTACCGGATGTCAGCTGTGAGGATCAGCTGACACCCGGCGGCAATCTCCCCGCACAGCTTCTGTGCGGGAGCGATCACATTGTCAGTAATAGTACGTCCCTGGCTCAATAGGCCCTGGGCACAGGGATGTACTATTACTGACAATGTCAGTAAGGGGTTAATTTCTAATGAAATCAGCAGAGAGCCATTGCCATATTTAAGAAGGGGAAACTCAGAGGCACCTTGGATGCTACACGCTGCTCAGATCTGTATGACCTCAGTCTCCTGAACACATCTGTTGCTGCAGAACCTCTTTCTGAAGAGGAATTGTCAGGTTAATCAATAATATTTTTAATGACATATTCAGACTTTGGGTGGAAGTCAGCCGGTCTCCTAAGTATATTGGATTATATGTAAAATATTTAGCACCACTTCTAGTGATAAAATGCGGGAAGGAGGAAAGGTCAAGGCAAGCAACCCCAAGGTGCGATAACAGGAGAATGTCTTCTTGTCTGTGTACACGGATACAGAAAGCACAAGGAGCGATGAGATCCTGCACATACATCCTGCTGATAGAAATCACATTACAGCCATATGGTAAAGAAGATCAGTAGTCACAAACATGGCCCTAGGTGGCCAGTAATGGTATCGCGGTGAATGGCAGATCTATATGTGTTGGGCTGGGTTCACACTAGCGTTTTTACATTGCAATTTTCAATTCCGTTTCAGAAGCAGAAAAACTGAAAACCCTACTGATTGCTACAGGAAAATAAATGAAAGGATCAGTCTGTGTCAGTTCATCTTTGTTACATTCATTTAAAAACACAGGATGCTGGGTTTTTTTTTACTACACACTCAAGTCTACAGTAAATTGATTAAAAAAAAAAAGAAGCCCTAACTTATCAAGATTAGCGCGAAATAGGGGCGAGTGGAGTCAGACAGTCCTCATAATGAATTAGGAGCGTCTGACGAGTGTCTCGCAGCTCCCGCCGACCTTACTCCAGTCCCTGACCGGAGTGACAATTTTGGCACAGAAAACACCACAGTTTGCCATGGATTAGACGAGCTGTGAATTTATGCCCCCACTACACCTCCCCACTCTGCCCATTTTGGCCAAGCAGGGAAAAACTGGTGTAAAAATGCCAAAAGTCACACATTTATGCGGAATTCAAGAGTTGTTTTGCAACTTTTCAAAGCAATTTACACCCAAATTCTGTCGAAATTGCTTTGATGAAGTGGAGCCGAAGTCTTCTATTTAGTGTAAAAAAATAGATAAATAAAAAAAATAAATAAAAACACGAGTGTGAACCTAGACTTATCTGTCACTGTACCGAAGATACAGACCAGGGAGTCTCAGCCCAATATTAGACTTAAAGGTCAAGGTGAAAATTGAAAGATTTCAGCATTTTATTTAATTATAGTGATCTGAAAATGTAAAACACAGCCTGACTGCTGCGTGTGAACTCGAGCCAAGGACTCATTCACATGCCAGTATGTTTGTATAGGTGTTTGGATGCCAAAGCCAGGAGTGGAGCATACAGAGAAAAACTACAAAGACCTGTTGTGTGTTTTGGAAACACTCCTGGTTTTGGCATACAAATACTGGTCAAAAAATACTGATGTGTGAATGAAGCCTTACAGAGGAGGGGGGCACACTTCCTAATGAACAATTATTCCTGGGTATTTGGTTACCTTTATGTTTCCAAATGCTATTGACCTGCAGATATGGGGTTAAACTGCATGTAAATAGTGTTACAATGTTGTCCTCTCACATATGGCTGGAGAAGATGAACTTTATACCTCCCAGAAGTGGTGCTTTCAGTCATAGAGGTGAGCGCGGAGCAGCAGCAGTCACTGCTCACTATACTGTGTCGGCTGTGAGCACTATGATTGACAGCCATCAGTGCAGAGCAAGCTGTCAATCATAGTGCCGGGGCGTGCTCACAGCATAGTGACTGGTCACTCCAGGCACCAATGACTGAAAGCCGGCGGCTCCTGGGAGGTATAAAAGTCTCTCTCCTGGCTGCGGCACTTCCAGTATGGCGGCAGGGCAGCATTGTAGCGCTATTTACAGGCAGATTATCCCTATATCTCTGGGTTAATAGTGTTTGAAGATATGACAGGTTCCCTTTAAGACCTTATACGGATCAGATGTGTTTTTTATTATATCTTGATATGTAAATCCAAAGAGTTAAGAACACTTAATTTTCCTCATGATTGTGTGTAGTGCACAGTATATGGCATTATACCGTATCTGCGCTGTATACGGCACATCAGCTATGTAGTGTGCGGTGTATGAGGACATATGTAATGTGTACGGGGGCAAGGAGTTTGTATGTTCTCCCCGTGTTTGGGTGGGTTTCCTCCGGGTTCTCCGGTTTCCTCCCACACTACAAAGACTGATAGGGAATGCAGATTGTGAGCCCCGATGGGGACAGTGATGATAATGTATGTAAAGCGCTGAGGAATTAATGGTGCTATATAAGTGACCGTAATAAACACTGGTATACGGGCAGGGCTGTATATGAGGAGATATCAATAGCATGTACGTGCTGTATATGGGCAGTACATGTGCAGACACACACAGATATATATATATATATATATATATATATATATATATATATATATATATATATATATATATATATATATATATATATACACACACCAGCTGCGGCCGGGTAGTTACCTGCAGGTGAACCTGAGCGCCACGACCAGGGCGCAGCTCAGCGCGATGGCCCCACACAGCAGCTCCGGCCTCCGGCCCATCAGACACAGCAGCCGCTTAACGTGCAGCCAGGCCGGCCTCTGCATTCCGCTTATAGAGCGGATGGGCGGCCCGAGCCCGCTGGGGGCAGGACGGGGCTTCTCCTCATCACACCCCGGGGCCGCCACCAGCGCGAACCGGGCGCCGCCACGTCTGTCACACAGGACTTCCGCGGCTCAGCCGAACCATGGGCGGGGACCGTGTGCAAAGAGCGGCCGTGTACAGGGAAGCCGAGGCTCCGTCACCCAGTGCTGGTCCCCGCCTCCAACACATCAGCTGCAGGACACGGTCACCCGGCAACGCGCCCCTCAGCTGCACACGTGACCCCGGCAATGTCATCCGTCGCCCCTTCCCGCTGTCATCCGTCGCCCCTTCCCGCTGTGATCTCTCACCCCTTCCCGCTGTGATCAGTCACCCCTTCCCGCTGTGATCCGTCGCCCCTTCCCGCTGTGATCCGTCGCCCCTTCCCGCTGTGATCCGTCGCCCCTTCCCGCTGTGATCCGTCGCCCCTTCCCGCTGTGATCCGTCACCCCTTCCCGCTGTGATCCGTCGCCCCTTCCCGCTGTGATCCGTCGCCCCTTCCCGCTGTGATCCGTCGCCCCTTCCCGCTGTGATCCGTCGCCCCTTCCCGCTGTGATCCGTCGCCCCTTCCCGCTGTGATCCGTCGCCCCTTCCCGCTGTGATCAGTCACCCCTTCCCGCTGTGATCAGTCACCCCTTCCCGCTGTGATCAGTCACCCCTTCCCGCTGTGATCCGTCTCCCCTTCCCGCTGTGATCCGTCGCCCCTTCCCGCTGTGATCCGTCACCCCTTCCCGCTGTGATCCGTCTCCCCTTCCCGCTGTGATCAGTCACCCCTTCACGCTGTGATCCGTCTCCCCTTCCCGCTGTGATCCGTCTCCCCTTCCCGCTGTGATCCGTCTCCCCTTCCCGCTGTGATCCGTCTCCCCTTCCCGCTGTGATCCGTCACCCCTTCACGCTGTGATCCGTCTCCCCTTCCCGCTGTGATCCGTCTCCCCTTCCCGCTGTGATCCGTCTCCCCTTCCCGCTGTGATCCGTCTCCCCTTCCCGCTGTGATCCGTCTCCCCTTCCCGCTGTGATCCCTCACCCCTTCCCGCTGTGATCTCTCACCCCTTCCCGCTGTGATCTCTCACCCCTTCCCGCTGTGATCTCTCACCCCTTCCCGCTGTGATCTCTCACCCCTTCCCGCTGTGATCTCTCACCCCTTCCCGCTGTGATCTCTCACCCCTTCCCGCTGTGATTTCTCACCCCTTCCCGCTTTGAAGGATGCAACCAAACCTCTTCTGGTGCCATTTCCTCTCACACAGAAATAATGCCTGTTGTGAAGCATTCTTTTTCTACTGGCAGTGGTGTAGAGTGGTCTGCTACTATCATGGCCCCCATGATGCTTCATAACGTGCTGCACCCCTAATTGCCCCAAACACTGTGAACCCCTTATCAAGCAATGCTCCCCACAAACAGTGTGACACCCCATAATGCCAAGGTCTAGGCTTCATAGGAGTACCAAGATGGAGGCAACAAGGGCCTTTAGTAGGTTGCCATGATAACCCTTTGTCCTGCTGAGGAGTTATCAGATTTACAGTGCTGGCCAAAAGTATTGGCACCCCTGCAATTCTGTCAGATAATACTCAGTTTCTTCCAGAAAATGATTGCAATCACAAATTCTTTGGTCTTATTATCTTCATTTAATTTGCTTGCAAGGAAAAAACACAAAAGAGAATGAAGCAAAAATCAAATCATTAATCATTTCACACAGAACTCCAAAAATGGGCCGGACAAAAGTATTGGCACCCTCAGCCTAATACTTGGTTGCACAACCTTTAGCCAAAATAACTGCGAACAACCGCTTCCGGTAACCATCAATGAGTTTCTTACAATGCTCTGCTGGAATTGTAGACCATTCTTCTTTGGCAAACTGCTCCAGGTTCCTGATATTTGAAGGGTGCCTTCTCCAAACTGCCATTTTGAGATCTCTCCACGGGTGTTCTATGGGATTCAGGTCTGGACTCATTGCTGGCCACCTTAGAAGTCTCCAGTGCTTTCTCTCAAACCATTTTATAGTGCTTTTGGAAGTGTGTTTTGGGTCATTGTCCTGCTGGAAGACCCATGACCTCTGAGGGAGACCCAGCTTTCTCACACTGGGCCCTACATTATGCTGCAAAATTTGTTGGTAGTCTACAGACTTCATAATGCCATGCACACGGTCAAGCAGTCCAGTGCCAGAGGCAGCAAAGCAACCCCAAAACATCAGGGAACCTCCGCCATGTTTGTCTGTAGGGACAGTGTTCTTTTCTTTGAATGCCTCTTTTTTTCTCCTGTACACTCTATGTTGATGCTTTTTCCCAAAAAGCTCTACTTTTGTCTCATCTGACCAGAGAACATTCTTCCAAAACGTTTTAGGCTTTCTCAGGTAAGTTTTGGCAAACTCCAGCCTGGCTTTTTTATGTCTCGGGGTAAGAAGTGGGGTCTTCCTGGGTATCCTACCATACAGTCCCTTTTCATTCAGACGCCGACGGATAGTACGGGTTGACACTGTTGTACCCTCGGACTGCAGGGCAGCTTGAACTTGTTTGGATGTTAGTCAAGGTTCTTTATCCACCATCCGCACAATCTTGCATTGAAATCTCTCGTCAATTTTTCTTTTCCGTCCACATCTAGGGAGGTTAGCCACAGTGCCATGGGCTTTAAACTTCTTGATGACACTGCGCACGGAAGACACAGGAACATTCAGGTCTTTGGAGATGGACTTGTAGCCTTGAGATTGCTCATGCTTCCTCACAATTTGGTTTCTCAAGTCCTCAGACAGTTCTTTGGTCTTCTTTCTTTTCTCCATGCTCAATGTGGTACACACAAGGGCACAGGACAGAGGTTGAGTCAACTCTAATCCATGTTAACTGTCTGCAAGTGTGATTTAGTTATTGCCAACACCTGTTAGGTGCCACAGGTAAGTTACAGGTGCTGTTAATTACACGAATTAGAGAAGCATCACATGATTTTTCAAAGGGTGCCAATACTTCTGTCCACCCCCTTTTTTAGGTTTGGTGTGGAATTATATACAATTTGGCTTTAGGACAATTCTTTTTGTTTTTTTTCATTGAAGACAAATTAAATGAAGAGAATAATACCAAAGAATTTGTGATTGCAATCATTTTCAGGAAGAAACTGAGTATTATATGACAGAATTTCAGGGGTGCCAATACTTTTGGCCAGCACTGTAGGTGACTTTATACCTGAAGGGGGCCATCATTTTGATTAACCCTTTTACCCCCGAGGGTGGTTTGCATGTTAATGACCGGGCCAATTTTTACAATTATGACCACTGTCACTTTAACTCTGGAACACTTCAACGGATCCCACGGATTCTGAGACTGTTTTTTCGTGACATATTGTACATCATGATAGTGGTAAAATTTCTTCGATATGACTTACGTTTATTTGTGAAAAAATCAGAAATTTGGCGAAAATTTTGCAATTTTCAAAATTTTAATTTTCATGCCCTTAAATCAGAGAGATATTTCACACAAAATAGTTAATAAATAACAGTTCCCACATGTCTACTTTACATCAGCACAATTTTGGAACAAACTTTTTTTTATTAGGAAGCTGTAAGGGTTAAAAGTTGACCGGCGATTTTTCATTTTTCCAACAAAATTTACAAAAACTTTTTTGTAGAGACCACATCACATTTGAAGTGACTTTGAGGGGCCTTTATGACAGAAAATGCCCAAACGTAACACAATTCTAAAAACTGCACCCCTCATGGGGTTCAAAACTACATTTAAGAAGTTTATTAACCCTTCAGGTACTTCACAGGAATTTTTGGAATGTGGAAGAAAAAAATCAACATTTAACTTTTTTAACAAAAATGTTACTTTAGACCCCACAACGGTAACAGGAAGAAATGGACCACAAAACTTGTGCAATTTCTCCTGAGCACGCCAATGCGCCATATGTGAGGGAAAACCACTGTTTGGGCGCACGGCAGGGTTCGGAAGTGAACGTGCGCCATTTGACTTTTTGAAGGTAAAATTTGCTAGAATAATTAGCGGACGCCATGTTGCGTTTGGGGAGCCCCTGATGTGCCTAAACAGTGGAAACCCCCCCAAAAGTGACACCATTTTTTAAACTAGACGACTCAGGGAACTTCTCTAGATGTGTGGTGAGCACCCTGAGCCCCCAGATGCTTCACAGAAGTTTATAACATGGAGCCATGAAAATAAAAAAATCACATTTTTTCCACAAAAATGATCTTTTAGCCCCAAATTTTTTATTTTCACCAGGATAAGAGGAGAAAATGGACCCTAATAACTGTTGTGCAATTTCTCCTGAGTACCCCGATACCCCATATGTGGTGAAAATACACTGTTTGGGGCTCACGGCAGGGCTCAGAAGGGAAGGAGCACTTAGTGACTTTTTGACCGCAAAATTGGCTGGAATCAAGAGCGGATGCCATGTCGCATTTCGGGAGCCCCTGATACGCCTAAAAAGTGGAAACCCCCAAGTGACCCCATTTTGGAAACTAGACCCCTCAAGGATTTTATCAAGGGATATAGTGAACATTTTGAACCCAGAGGTACAACACAGAATTTGATAACATTAGGTCATCATATTGAATAAGTTCTCATTAGTCTTGAGCGCAAGTGCTCACTACTTGAGTTTGCATTGGGTACTCGGGTATGCACCATGTGTCGCGGGTGCTTGAGTGACATGCTCGAGTCCCCACCCCGCATGTTTCACAGTTGTTAGACACCCAAAAAAAAATATGCAGGGATCTCTCTTGCATGGCATGCAATCCCCGCAAGGTTTTTTTTGCCCACGAAGCGTATGGGGCGGAGACTCGAGCATGTCACTCGAGCACCTGCGATACTAGGTGCATACCCAAGCACCCGATGCAAACTCAAGTAGCGAGCACTTGTGCTCAACACTAGTCACCATATTGTCATCATTTTTTTTTCTTTACTTTTGAAAAAATCCCAACCCTAGCACAACCCTAACCCTATCACAGTTCTAGCACAACCATAACACTAGCACAACCCTAACCAAGAGTTTATTTTTTACTCCTTTCCTCGTGCGGTATAATTGATTAGACCGCTTTATTCTTCGGGTCGGTGCGATTACAGCGATACCAGATTCATATCGAGTTTTTATGATTGATAGCTGTCACACACTAAAAAAAACTTTTTTTTTTGCAAAGACTAGTTTTTGCATCGCCATATTTTGAGAGCTATAATTTTTTCATATTTCAGCCGACAGCCATGTGATGGTTTTTTGCAGGACAAGTTGACGTTTTTATTGGTGATATTTTCAGGAACTTGACATTTATTGATCGCTTTCCATTCCGATTTTTGGGAGGCAGAACAAACAAAAAACTACAATTCAGGAATTGTTTTTTTGTTGGGGAGGCGGGGGGGTTATGCCGTTCCGCGTGTAGTAAATTTGATAAGGCAACGTTATTCTTCGGGTCAGTACATTTACAGCGATACTACATTTATATAGTTTTTGGCGCTTTTACACAAAAACTTTTATAGAAAAAATAATTTTTTGTATCGCTTTTCTGAGAGTTATAATTTTTTTATTTTTCGGATGATGGAGCTGTATGGCGGCTTGTTTTTTGCGGGACAAGATGACATTTTCAGCGGTACCTTTTTTATTTACATTCGTCTTTTTGATTGCGTCTTACTCCATTTTTTGTTTGGCGGTATGATGATAAAGCATCGTTTTGTGCTTCGTTTTTTTTTTCACCGTGTTCACTAAAGGGGTTAACTAGTGGGAAAGTTTTATAGGTCGGGTCATTCCATATGTGGCAATACCAAATATATGTACTTTTATTGGTTTCTTTGTTTTTTTCATAATATTTATTTATGGGTACAGTATATATATATATATTTTTTTTTTGATTATTTTTATTTTAAATATTTTTATTTATTTTTTTTACTTTCGGATACTTTTTTTTACTTTTACACTTTGTCCCAGTCTGGGATTTTCATTTTTTGCAGGCTGATCACTTTCATAGCATAGAGATGTAGTCGCATCTCTATGCTATGCTGCATGTCAGCGCTGCACAGGCAGAAGTTACTTTGATCGTGCTCTGCGCATGATCAAAGTAACTTCCTGCTGCCTGGTGACCCAGATGTCGTCATGACGACATTGGACATTGGGTCACCATGACAACTACCAGGACCCGACACAGACAGCGTGCGACGCTGGAGAGGAGGTAAGTAAGCTGCGCTTACCTCCCCTTGCTCCCGGAATGTTGCGATCGAATTCGATCGCAGCATTAAGGGGGTTAATGTGCCGGGATTGGTGTGGCACTGCTCATAGCACCGGGTGTGAGAATCAGCTGACACCCGGCGGTGATCGCGCCCGCACACCCTCTGTTAAGGCCCGATCTCCAAGGCGTAATAATAAGTATCTGGTCCAATAGGTCCAGGGTGCAGATATGTATTATTACGCCTGATGTCAGAAAGGGGTTAAAAAAACTACTGTTGCCGCACTGTCTTGCTGATATCCTCCATAACCCCAAGTGACAGGCACTGCGCTGCCATCGGCATTGCAGTGATGACTGGGGCACAGGCAGACCAGTGTCAGTGTAGCCAGGCAGGAGCCGTGGGTGAGGTAGTCATTTCTTACGCCCCAGCACGTTACATAAAGGTGGGAGTCCTGGCTGGGTGTGTGGACTTGTGCTATGGGGGCGCTACGCCCTTGCAGGCCGCATGTTACTGATGACTTTGGCTGGCCCGGACCAGATGTTGAAGACTTCAATGAGGGAGACCACCATTCAAAAATAAACATTTTAACAATAACTTTGTGGGGATTATGTACAGTAGATAGCGGGTACACAACTTTATGAACGTTTCCTTCTCAATATGGAGCATCTTCACACAGTCTCTGTTCCTTTCTCGTTACTTGTCTGATCTCTATCTCCACTGTTTCACTTTCCTTCACCACAGCCCAGTTGAGTACCACAGTCTAGTTAGCAAGAGTCCAATTCTCAACTCGCGGTGCCACGTCTTCTTTCCTTTCAAGGGGACTATATCACCAGTATGGCCGGTACTTATCTTCTCTGCTACTAACGCTCTCGAACTAACGCCCTGGGTACTCTCTCTTTATCTCATGTACTCTGTCCCGTCTTGACCCGTTACCTCTCTGAGTTATAAACTCTGGGCCGTACTGCTAGGCGTCCTGTCCCAGGACCTGTCTCCGATCAATCACTCCATCCTTCTGTCGCCTCTCTGTTTCTCTTCACTTCAGTTCAGGCTAACCACCGTCTTGGTCTCCCTTCACTTCGGGACACCCACATCATGCGGCACTCCTTACTGTCCAGACCTTAGGTTTAACTCAGACACACACTGGGCCCTAACTGAAGTATTGACAGGAAACTGTCTCTGTATCTTCACCTTAGCCCCTCCCACTCTGGGTTAGTCCCAACCATTTACTATAACTTTCCCTAATACCAACATCATTAACTCATGTCACAGTTCACATTATACAATACACTGTGTTCCAAATTATTATGCAAATAATAATTTCTCAGATTTTCCCAAATTACCTATATGAATTGCAGTCATTGTAATTTTCCAGTCAAATAACTATTAGAGTACAATTGAAAGGTTTTTGTACAAACTGCCTATGATAACAGTATATTTTTAAAAAAATAAAAAACTCAAACTGCACTCAAAATGCATCGGTGTCCATCAACCATCCATCTGGACCATCGAGATCATTTCATGCATGATAATGCCCCGTCTCATGCTGCACATAACACATCTGCATCTCTGGCTGCTATGGGCATAAAAGGGGACAAACTTATGGTGTGGCCCCCATGCTCCCCTGACCTCAACCCCTTTAAGAACCTCTGGAGCATCATCAAAAGGAGTGTCTATGATGGCAGGAAGCAGTTCACATCTAAGCAACAGCTCTGGGAGGGTATTCTGTCCTCATGCAAAACAATTGAAGCAGAAACCATCCAAAACCTGACAAATTCAATGGACGAGAGAGTTCAGAAGCTCCTTTCGAACAAGGGGTCCTATGTGCAAATGTAACATCACCTAGAATAAAGTTTTGAGTTGAAAACTGTTTGATTTCAGTTTATAAGCATTAGCAGGTTATTACAGTTTCAAAAATGACCATTTTTTTGTTCTTTATTAAAATGAAAAGGTTGAAAACTCTGCTGTGCATAATAATTTGGAACATGCATTTTGAGTGCAGTTTGAGTTTTTTATTTTTTTAAAAATATACTGTTATCATAGGCAGTTTGTACAAAAACCTTTCAATTGTACTCTAATAGTTATTTGACTGGAAAATTACAATGACTGCAATTCATATAGGTAATTTGGGAAAATCTGAGAAAATATTATTTGCATAATAATTTGGAACACAGTGTAATATACTTGTTCTTCAAGGGGGAATGTGGACAGACCTTCCATCTTTTTACATCAGTGACTCTGTCATTGCTCACCAGACTGCATACACCTCAGCCATCACGGACAGTGAGCACATACTGAATATAACAATGCGCTGGGACCAACACTATTTTCAACTGTATGCATCATCTGGTGAAGAACTAATTAAAAGCTATTGCGGTGCAGAGAGCCTCTAACTCTCTGCCCCTATATGCAGTATGAGGTCCCCAGAATGAGCATAGCCCCCTGTATACAGTATGAGCCACCCACATAGCCTCCTATATACAGTATGAGCCTCCCACATAGCCCCCCTATATACACTGTGAGCCCTCACATAGCTCCCTATATACAGTGTGAGCCCTCACAGGCCTCCCTATATACAGTAGGAGCTCCCATAGACCTCCTTATATACAGTATGGGCCCCCCATATAGCCTCTCCATATACAATGAGCCTAGCCCCCTGTATACAGTATGAGCCCCTCACATAGCCCCCTATAAACTGTATGAGCCCCCACATAGTCTCCTATATACAGTATGACCCCCATAGGCCTCCCTACATACAGTATGAGCCCCCGCATAGCCCCCCTAATATAGTATAAGCCTCCCACATATCCCCTATATACAGTATGAGCCCCCACATAGGCTCCTATATACAGTATGAGCCCCCATAGGCCTTCCTATATACAGTAGGAGAACCCAACATAGCCCCCATATATAGTATAAGCCTCCTACATAGCCCCCTATATACAGTATGAGCCCTCATACGCCTCCCTTTATACAGTATGAGCCCTTATAGGCCTCCTTATATACAGTATGAGCCCACATAAGCCTCCTTTTATACAGTAGGAGCTACCACATAACCTCCTATACAGTATGAGTCCCTACATAGCCCCCTATATACAGTACATGCCCCCCTATACAGTACAGTGAGCCCCCACATAGCCTCCGTATACACAGTATGAGCCCTCATAGGCCTCCCTGTATACAGTAGGAGCCACCACATAACCTCCTATTTACAGTATAAGCCTCCCACATAGCCCTTATATACAGTATGAGCCCCTACATAGCCCCCTATATACAGTATGAGCCCCCACATAGGCCTCCCTATATACAGTATGAGCCCCCACATAGGCCTCCCTATATACAGTATGAGCCCCCACATAGCCCCCTATATACAGTATGAGCCCCCACATAGGCCTCCCTATATATAGTATGAGCCCCCACATAGGCCTCCCTATATACAGTATGAGCCCCCACATAGCCCCCTATATACAGTATGAGCCCCCACATAGGCCTCCCTATATACAGTATGAGCCCCCACATAGGCCTCCTTTTATACAGTAGGCGCTACCACATAACCTCCTATACAGTATGAGTCCCTACATAGCCCCCTATATACAGTAAGAGCCCCCCTATACAGTACAGTGAGCCCCCACATAGCCTCCGTATACACAGTATGAGCCCTCATAGGCCTCCCTGTACACAGTAAGAGCCACCACATAACCTCCTATATACAGTATAAGCCTCCCACATAGCCCCTATATACAGTATGAGCCCCTACATAGCCCCTATATACAGAGTGAGCCCCCACATAGCCTGCCTATATACAGTAAAGCCCCCATATAGCCTCTCCATACAGAATGAGCATAGCTCCCTGTATACAGTATGAGCCCCTCACATAGCCCCTATATACAGTATGACTATCACAAAGCCTGATCCATATAGTATGAGCCCCCACATAGCCTCCTATATACAGTATGAGCCCCCATAGACCACCCTACATACAGTATGAGCCCTAACATAGCCCCCTAATATAGTATAAGCCTCCCACATAGCACCCTATATACAGTATGAGCCCCAACATAGCCCCCTATACAGTATGAGCCCCCATAGGCCTCCCTATGTACATTATGAGACCCCAACATAGCCCCCATATATAGTATAAGCCCCCCACATAGCCCCTCATATACAGTATGAGCCCCCACATAGCCTCCTATATACAGTATGAGACCCCAACATAGCCCCCATATATAAGCCTCCCACATAGCCCCCTATATACGGTATGAGTCCCTACATAGCCCCCCTATATATAGTGAGCCCCCACATAGCCCCCTAATATAGTATAAGCCTCCCACATAGCCCCCTATATACAGTATGAGCCCCCACATAGCCCCCTCCTATACAGTATGAGCCCCCATAGGCCTCCCTATGTACAGTATGAGACCCCAACATAGGCCCCATATATAGTATAAGCCCACAAATAGCCCGTTATATACAGTATGAGCCCCCACATAGCCTCCTATATACAGTATGAGCCCCCACATAGCCTCCTATATACAGTATGAGCCCCCATAGGCCTCCCTATATACAGTATGAGACCCCAACAGCCCTCATATATAGTATAAGCCTCCCACATAGCCCCCATATACAGTATGAGCCCTCATTGGCCTCCTTATATACAGTAGGAGCCTCCTATATACAGTGAGCCCCCATATAGCCTTCCTATATACAGTATGAGCCCTCATAGGCCTCCCTATGTATAGTATGAGCCCTCATATGCCTGCCTGTATACAGTAGGAGCCACCACATAGCCCCTATATACAGTATGAGCCCCTACAAAGCTCCCTATATACAGTATGAGCCCCCACATAGCCTCCCTATATACAGTATAAGCCCCTCACATAGCCCCCTAATATAGTATAAGCCTCCCACATAGCCCCCTATATACAGTATGAGCCACCACATAGCCCCCTATATACAGTATGAGCCCCCACATAGCCTCCTATATACAATATGAGCACCCATAGGCCTTCCTATGTACAGTATGAGACCCCAATATAGCCCACATGTATAGTATAAGCCTCCCACATAGACCCCTATATAAAGTGAGCCCCCAATTAGGCCTCCCTATATACAGTATGAGCCCTCATAGGCCTCCCTATATACAATATGAGCCCTCATAGGCCTCCTTATATAGAGTAGGAGCCACCACATAACCTCCTATATACAGTATGAGCCCCCTATATACAGTATAAGCCCCAAATATATACAGTACAGTGAGCCCCCACAGTCTCCCTATATACAGCATGAACCCTCATAGGCCTCCCTGTATACAGTAGGAGCCACCACAACCTCCTATATACAGTATAAGCCCCTTATATACAGTATGAGCCCTTACATAGCCCCCTATATACAGTGAGCACCCACATAGCCTCCCTGTATACAGTATGAGCCTTCAAAGGCCTCCCTGTATACAGTATGAGCCACCACATAACCTCCTATAAACAGTATAAGCCTCCCACATAGCCCCTATATAAAGTATGAGCCCCCACATAGGCCTCCCTATATACAGGATGAGCCCCCACATAGGCCTCCATATATACAGTATGAGCCATCACATAACCTCCTATATACAGTATGAGCCCCCCCCTAGCCCCCTCTACATAGTATGAGCCCCCCACATAGCCTCCTATATAGCCTCCCTATATACAGTATGAGCCCCCAAATAGCCCCCCTATGTACAGTAGGAGCCCCCACATAGCCTCTCTATATACAGTATGAGCCCCCCCCTAGCCCCCTCTACATAGTATGAGCCCCCCACATAGCCTCCTATATAGCCTCCCTATATACAGTATGAGCCCCCAAATAGCCCCCCTATGTACAGTAGGAGCCCCCACATAGCCTTCTATATACAGTATGAGCCCCCACATAGCCTTCTATATACATGCAAACATCCCATACACCTATTTAAAAAAAAAAAAAAAAAAAAACATACCTCGCTCTTGTTCCTCGGTGCTCTTCTCTGGTCTGTGCATGTGCCTCGTCCTCCCCCAATGTATTCACTGCTGTCTGCATCCTGAGGATGTGGAAGCGATGACAGGAGGTGGCAGATGAGGGTATGGCGTTGGCCTGTGGGCCATTGCTTCAGCCCTTTGGCTTTCTTGGTCGGCAGGCCACACTTCGCCCAGCTCTGTCATAGACTAATCTGTATATTCCATAAAGGAGTATACACTGCCAGTCCCCCAGCGACACTGAACAGCTGCTTGGAGACCGGCCCGGGGATTGGGGCATATATACAGTCATGTCCAAAAGTGTTGGCACCCTTGAAATTGTTCCAAAAAATGGAGTATTTCTCCCAGAAAATTATTGCAATTACACATGGTTTGTTATACACGTTTATTTCCTTTGTGTGTATTGGAACACAAAAAAAAAACAGAGAAAAAAAGGCAAAATGGGCTGGACAAAATTGTTGGCTCGTTTCCAAAATTGTGGATAAACAACTTTCAAGCATGTGATGCTCATTCAAACTCACCTGTGGCAAGTAGCAGGTGTGGGCAATATGAAAATCACAACCGAAACCAGATGAAAAGGGGAGAAGTTGATTAGATTTTTGCATTGTGTGTCTGTGTGAGCCACATTAAGCATGGAGAACTGAAGGAGGAAGAAGAAAACTGTTTAAGGACTTGAGAACCAAACTTGTTGAAAAATATCAACAATCTCAAGGTTACAAGTCCATCTCCAGAGATCTTGATGTTCCTTTGTCCAGGGTCTGCAACATAATAAATAAATTTACAACTTATGGCACTGTAGCTAATCTCCCTGGACATGGACGGCAGAGAAAAATTCCTGAAAGGTTGCAACGCAGGATAGTCCGAATGAGCCCCAATCAAGTTCCAAAGAATTTCAAGCTGTCCTGCAGGCTCAGGGTGCATCAGTGTCAGCGTGAGATATCCGTCAACATTTGAATGAAATGAAACGCTATGGCAGGAGACCCAGGAGGACCCGACTGCTGACACAGAGACATAAAAAAATCTAGACTGCATTTTGCATACGTGTACGTAAGCTAAGACCAAGATAGAGCTTTTTGGTAAAGCACATAATTCTACTGTTTACCGAAAATAGAATGGGGCCTACAAAGAAAAGAACACAGTACCTACAGTCAAATATGGTGGAGATTCAAAGATGTTTTGGGGTTGTTTTGCTGCCTCTGGCAGTGGGTGCCTTGACTGTGTGCAAGACATCATGAAATCCGAAGATTACAAAAGGCTTTTGGGTCGCAATGTAGAGCCCCAGTGTCACAAAGCTGGGTTTGCGTCCTAGGTAATGGGTCTTCCAGCAGGACAATGACTCCAAATATACTTCAAGAAGACCCCAGAAATGGATGGAAACAAAGCACTGGAGAGTTCTGAAGTGGCCACCAATGAGTCCGGATCTAAATCCCATTTTGGAGAGATCTTAAAATTGCTATTGGGAGAAGGCTCCTTCAAATATGAGAGACCAGGAGCAGTTTTCAAAAGAAGAGTGGTCCAAAATTCCAATTGAGAGGTGTAAGAAGCTTGTTGATGGTTATAGGAAGCGATTGATTGCAGTTATTTATTCCAAAGGGTGTGCACCAAATATTAAGTTGAGGGTGCCAACAATTTGGCTCTGCCCATTTTTGGTGTTTTGTGTGTAATGATGTCCAATATGCCATTTTTTGTTCTCTGTTTTTTACATGGAATCTATGACATCCATTGGAGCCTCTACTTAACACAGGAGCTTTATCCGGTGTACGCATTAAACGAGGGCCTTAAAACGTGGTGTGAACATAGCCTGTTAGACAGTTTTGCTAAATGAGGCCTTGTACATTCATTCCACAAAGCAAATAAATTTGTATGGTACATAATTTATTTTTCTGTGTAGATTAGACACATACAAGAGTGTATTAAAAAGTTATATAAAAATACATTAAAACGTAGCAACAGGCAATCAACACTTCACACTGTAATAACAATTTGGCAAAAACTGAACAAATACTATGACTTAATGGAAATGTAACTAGTGCTTCCTTTACATGTTTGGTCATTGACTAGTGTTTCAGGAGACAAGGCATACAGCATTTTGTTTATTTTGTGTTATTTTATGAATGCCAGAAATTTATGGATACAACCCTATGGAATTTATGGAGTGTCTAGGAGAATCCAACCAGTATCATAAGCGTGGCAGTATCTTTTGTCAGGTGAGATGATTTTTAAACTATCTTAATTAAAAATCATTCTCGGCAGCACATTGTCCTGTGTAAACAGGTGATGTGCTGCTGACAACAGGCGCATCAACGATCATATTAACCATCGTAGTGTGGGCAGTCGGGTTATTAAATGACCGTCAATCTGCAAACGTAGCAGTGTAAACGCAGCAATATGGCTGAAGATACTGTACTAGCCACTGAAGCTCAAAAACATTAATAAGATTAAGATTTGGTGAATCACATTTGTGATAACTTGTAGTATCATGGCACACTTGACAATCAGAGAATGTGAAAAGCTACAGAAACGGAAAAGCCCCCAAAAATTACAAAAACGTTATTACAATACGTGACAAACCTTCATAACATAGTTTGTTAGGTGAAGCCAAAGTGCCTAAAGTTACAATCGCAATTCCATAGTCAATTAACGGCGTACTGATTTTTCTTTAAAGAAAATCAGGCCAAAAGTGACCAGTTTTTGCTCAGATTTTATTCTCAATGCTACCCTAAAGTATTGTTTTTTTATTCTTTTTTTTTTTAAAATGGGCCATAAAGTTCCCGAAACATGGACCATTATTTCTAATATGCTTCAAGTTCTCAATCAGACGTCAGTTTTTCTCACGTGTCAGCAAGTGTCATCAGTTTTTCTGAGTGTGATCCAATTTTTCATGGACCCATAGACTTGCATTGCCGATGCTCCAGTCGAAATCAGACAAGTCTCCGATATTTTCCGTGACCCACTTGGTCCAAGGACAATAAAATCAGACATGTGATCAACCCTGTGGAATATCATAGGTATGAGTGCTATCCGTGCACTAGTACTAGCAATAGCACTTGTACGAGAAAAAAAAGACATCTGAATGAGCCCTAAGATGCTATTTTTTACGGTCTTTACAAGGGGGTGTGGATCAGAGTAATTATGCAAAGCAGTCAAGATACACGCCCACCTGTGAGCCACACCCCTTTGGTAAATTAGAACTAAATAAAAAGGCCCACCCCACTGGACGTATGGTGGATTTAAGAAAAATAAAAAAGGAATACTCAGGGGAGCAGCGGGAATAACAAGAGCAAAAACTGGCCACTTCTGACGGCGCGACAGGTCCCCTGTAAATGTCTAGCAGAATGCAAAATCCAGAGTTTATAAGAATATAAATAAAAATGTTCCAGAAGTAAAAAAAAAAGGCAATAACTATGAGTGTAATGACCAGTTAACAGGTAAACATGAAGCAGATAAACGGATTTTAGTGGTAGTGAACACAAAAGTGACCTAAGGGACTATAAGGTCAAATTAGTCAACTTGAAAACAACTAATTATCACGGGATGCTACCATGCTAAAGGGCCACTAAACCTAAAGTCAATCATTTATCAGCGCTGATAATATTATTCACATATACATATGGCGGTTCTCAGATTTGGATATAATTGAGATGTAGCAGTAATCACAAGGAAAGGGATTTTTCTGGTCAATTGCCCCAGTTAGTGTCTCCCCAGGTGCATATGGGGTCGTTCAGACAGCTTTAAAAAAAAAAAAAAAAAACATTTCCTTTATTTTTACGCCCCCTTAGGGGAATTGAACCTGTAATCAATCACTTATACTATATAATGCAATACCATAGCGGTATATAATTAAATTGCAGTTCTCTTATGAAGCTCAGCCTCCTATGGTGCATGAGCTCACCAGCAATTGTGCCATTTAAAATCTGGTCAGGGATTGCTAGCAGCATCTAAGTGGTTAATAGCAGCGATTGGAGCTCAGCTGCTGCTGTTAGAGACAGATGCCGACTAAGTAAAACAGCCAGCATCTGCCTGGTATGAAGCAGGCACAGCTCCTGAGCCAGCTACATACAGCCCTCAGGACTCTGTGATGATGTAAGTTTTCATTGGTTGTTTAGGAGTTAAATAATAGGACCGGTGCAAAATATTTGCTGCACGCTGAATGGTTGCTTTTACAACTGTACCTCCCAGTAATGTCTCTCTACGTTTGATTTAGGTTCGGCATACCCAAGTACAGTGCATTTTCATAAATCTAAGTAACATCAGATTAAAGGAGTTCTCCGGGAATGGGAAAAATAGCAATAATAAAGAAATGTCATTATAAATTAATTCCTAAATACCTTGAATTATCAGATCACAATTTGTCTAGGGAGATATTGATTACGGTACAATAAAATGACTGCCATCTTGTTATACTGGCAGAAACCTGTCCTACAATGTTAAAGACAGGAGCATGTGCAGTAGGAAGCTCCACCGCCTCCCATCGTGTATAGGAGGGGTGCTGCAGAGGGATATTCAAATCTAATCCTGGAGACACCAGGGGTGCCACAGCTAAGAAATTACTCACACTAATGTCCACCTTTTCTGAGCGGCTGCCGTGACCTGGAGGTGTCCCATATTACAAAGTGTCAAGCTATCTTGGGGTCACAGCAGCGGAGCATCCTGCTGCACATGCTCACAGGCACCTATTATAATTCAAAGACATCAGAGAAACAAGACGGGGCCATGATACTGTACTACAGTGATTAGACTGACCTAACTTGATGAGATAATAAGTACAAAAGACCTAAGACTAACATCCCCCATAATCTGAACCTCGCACCTCCATTTCCAAGACTTCCCTCGTGCTGCGCCAGTTCTCTGGAATGCACTACCCATCTCTGCCTACCACCTCAACTCAGTAAACCAACCTTCCCCTGTTTCCTCCCTCTAAATATTATTCAGAATCTGCTCCCTTGTATTGAATTTATTGTCTGTACACGTCCCCGCTTAATTGTAAAGTGCTGCGGAATAGGTTGGCGCTATATAAATAAAATTATTATTATTATTTAGAAATGTATACAGAATGACATGTCCTTTATTTTTTTATCCCCAGAGCACCCCTTTAAACTTGAAAGTGTGCCAATTATAAAAAGCTCAGCATATTGTGCTCATATTCTATTAACTATTGACTTAATATCATGTCAAAAAGATTCTTAGCTATTGTCGAAAGCTATTAAATCCAACTAATTACTATGTCAGACTTATAATCCAATGGCCTGGCATATGGAGCTCCGCACCGACAAACAAATACTCACATAGTCACTGTCTCATTAGAGAAGATCTGCCCTTATCTGGCTGAAATTAAAATCCGGAATGTCGGAAATATCAATATTACTCGGTCCACATGGCACCCTATCTAGGAGGTAAAGCACATATACACTGATACTATGTGACATTAACACTGCAGCTTGTCTGGACACAAACCTTAGTGTCCGTTAGGCGATTGTGCACATGGAGTATTTTTGAAGCCATCAAAAACGATGAGTTTTTCAAGCGGAAATCACTTTAGGAAACACTTCATCTATGTAGAATTTTCTAAAATTTTTAGCATCATTTAGGGGAAGAGACCCTGATTCCAGGGATGTGTCACTTACTAGGCTGTGTATTGCTATTTCAATAACACCAGTGTTTTATCAGCAGGAGACAAGCTTCCTCGTGCCTCTTAGTCCAACCACACCCCCAACACTGATTAGCAACTTTCTATCACTATACAATATACATAGAAAGCTGCCAATCAGTAATGTGGGCGGGGTTATACCGAGCTCAGCATTCAGAACACTGCTAGATCTACAGCAGAGAAAACAATGATTCTATCCCAACTGTTGCACCCAGTAAAATAAATGATAGATCACTGGAATCAGGGTCTCTGTCCCTATATCATGCTGGTGATGGATTCTCTTTAAGCGAAGGCGAAAAGGCCTCAAAAATACTTACAAAATACTCATAAGGTTAGCCAGGTGGCTTTGTGAGGTTTTCTGCAACCTTCTCGTTGACTTCTATTGGAAAGTATGGAGCGGCTTTATAGAAGAAAACACATGAAGAATTCTCTGGTCACAACTTTTAAACTCTTATTGTTTTTGGGAACCTGAAGCTAATTAAAAACAATCAAAAGACTGAATGTATGAACAGCAAGTAGTGTTTCAGGTGGTTTTTAGACCAGATAAGCTCCAAAAGACATCTCAAAAAACTCCATATGCACATACCTTACAATGCTCCAAAGCTCTCATCTGGAGACTGAATCATTTGGTTGCCTTACGAATATAGCATCTATTTAGGGTAAACCACACATTTAGTAAATTATTATTTTTATGTTATATTTAGATTTTTTTTCTTTTTTTTTTTAATATATACTCCAAATTTTTCCCATTATAGTGACCGGAATTGGCAAAAGACTGGAATAAAATAAGAGAGTAATCAATAAAAAACGTATTTTCCAAAATCAACCCTTTCTCGCAAAATCATTGATTTTGTTTAGTGTATCAATCAAGCAGTATAACAATTTATTAGTCTGCAATGCAGACTTCATTACTGGTCAGTTTTGCTCCTTTACAACCCTATTTTTAGTTGTTTTTTTTAAACTCTGAAACCATGATCTTTTCCGTAAGAGATCTACATCCACATATGACTCAGAACATCAAGAAGAGCGGACCTGATCTTCTAACAATATCAGGACCTTTGTAACTCTTACACCGGTTTACCCATATGGTATTTTGTTTCCTTGTGTAATCAGAGGCTTAATTGAAATTCTTAATCAAAAAACTATATTTTCCAAAGTCATTATCATCGGGGTTAAGCAGCTGATCGTTGCGAGCTCTCTCTAGCTTGTGACGTAGAACGTTGCTTCTCTCCTCCCATTCCAAAAGTTCCGCTTTTCCGTGAGCATAGCTGCATTGGTCGCCATTCGGACACGAGCCGGATAAGAACCTGATTTCCAGCAAGGCACAAGAAAATAAAAAGTTATTTCATGTTCTACAAAAAAAAACCTACATAAGTACAGTAAATTTACTGCTGAAAGAAGAAGCTATCAAGGTATACCTTAAGAGATTTTACATAAAAAAAATAAATAATAATAATTTATATATAAATAATAATAAAGCTATGGCATCTGCCACTGCGTAGGCATATAGTGGCACAAGTTACCTATAGACTCCCATGCAAAAAAAAAGGATACTCTGTTTTTCTATACAGCAAAAGAAACATATACAAAGCTAAAACTTTTTTGGCTTCTGTTGGGTAAATCAAGCCCTATGTTTGCAGCTTACTTAACATAGGGCTTAAAGGGGATTTCCAGTTATAATATAAACAGACTGTTGTCTTACAACTGACAGTATGAAGTCACGCATTGTGTGTATCTAAGGCCCTGTTCACATAACATTAAAAGGTTTTTTGTTTTCATTACAGTTTCGGGAAAACCCCGTTCCACCGGCACAATTCATTTTATACAAATAACAAACTCCCCTAGTCCAGTGCTGAGTTTCTGCTGCTGATTTCGGTGTCTGTAATTGTCTGCAGCGCTGAAGTCAGGTTGACAGAGCTGCAGCCAATCAGTGAGCTAAGCGGTTTGTGCAGAGCTGCTGAGTTCACTTATTGGCTGCGGAGCTGTCGACATGACATCAGTGCTGCAGACCATAACAGATGAAGACTCAGTGCTGGACCCAGGGAGGGTGAGTTAAGCAAGTATTGTTTTTCGAAAAGAAACAGCGCCGGTATAGAGGGGTTTTCTGAAACTGGAAAAGCCCTTTAAGGTGATGTGTACAGGGTGTAAATGCACTCAATGCTTGACTTCATACTGGCAATGGCAGTGGTAGGACGAGTCTTTGTATATTGTACTGTTGTCATCGAAGTGTCAGCTCTTTTGTAATATAGGCCGTGACCTTTCTTACTGGTTAGACAAATCCCAGTCAGTCAAACATCTTGCTATTCTGTGACACTGAAGGGTTTGGCCAGTTTATCGTTATTTTACTGTGTTGGGGACATGATTTTGTGGCTCTTACTAATATATAAGTATTACAGGTCCTCCTCCAACAAAAAGGCTGTTGACACGACCAGACCTATCCACCCAGCCTCCTATGTGTTGGATGTAACGCCATCTAGTAAAGTGCGGCAACCTACTTTTTACATAAGCTAGAATGGCCAGTAGGAAAACGATGCTGCCAGATGTTCTGATCATCTTCGGAGTGGAAAACCTTCTCTTTATGCTTTTCTGACGAAATATGCATCTTCCACTGACGTTCACTATTGCAGTTTTTACCGCAAAGCCAGCAATGAAAATCAACCTGCAGATGAAATTTGACACCAATTAACGTGTACCAAGGATGTTTTAAAAATTAAAGGGATTTTGCCCTTTCAGAAAACTTTCTGTCAAAGGCTGCGGTACCTATAAAAAAAACTGAGTATTACTTGCCCTCCCCGGGTCCAGCGTTGTTGTCTCCGCCACTGCCCTGGTCTCTGTTGTTTGGCTGTAGTGCTGACATCACTGCAGCCAATCAGTGAGCTCAGCAGCTTGTGCACGGGCAGAGGCACTGATTGACTGCAGCACCGTCAACGTGACGCCAGTACTGCAACCAAACAACAGAGACCGGAGCAGCGGCGGAGACCACCGCGCTGGACCCAGAGAGGGCAAGTAATTCCTTGTTTGTTTTTATATCTACTATAAAAGATACTTTTCCGAAAGGGGACCACCCCACCTTCAATTTAATCTTGGAAACTTAGCATTCTAAAGAAAATGATTACATGATCCACACACTTAATAAAGTTTAGTAAAAAAATAAAAAGAAGGATTTTAAAAATATTAGAAATAAATGTTTGTATTTTTATATGGGGAGTAAAAAAAAAAAAATCAAGAGACCTGGTAATCAGTTTTTTACCCTCTATACACATTCCACAAAGGGTTAAAATGTCAAATAAAAAGTGAAATTGTAATATAAAGTAGAACCTGATACTTTGGGAGAGGTTCATGTCATCACACTAGAAGAACTTACTGCAGTTTCCGCGTAGTCGGTGGGGAGGTGGATCTGTTTGTTCGCGTGGCTTGAAACCTCGTTCCCTTTTGCAGTCTTTTTGCTGTTCAGCTTCTCATACAACTGTTCCATATCCTGAACTGACCGGAAGGTGAGGATGTTACAACGCAATTCACACACACATGTAACCACGGCCTCAGACCATGACAACTAGTGCGCACAAAAACTAAGTAAACCGGTTACCAGCTCTCTTTCTGACAATAAAAATCAGAAATAAAGGAGCAATTTGACTAGTGATTTTCGGTAATATCTAAAAATATTTTCATAAATCACTCTAAATATATTGAAGAGTTTTTCCATTTTGTACATTAATCACTGTATAATGAGGAGTTATGCAACGTCGTTGGGGTCTATACGGCCACGTCTGATCATTCCCGGCGTGAACGTGGTGGCCAGGGCCTGCCTCACTAGACCAGGCTACAGGACCACTATTCAGTAGGTAGAGTCAAGTACCACCTCTGCAGCCGATAATGGCATATTCTGTGGCTATGCCATAAATGTCCATGATGGCAATACCCTTTAACAGAATTATTAATTGAAGGGAATCAGTCCGCAGGTTTTCGCCACCTAATCTGAGAGCAGCATAATGTTGAGAGAGAGAACCTGACACCAGTGATGCACCACTTACTGGGCTGCTCGCTGTAGTTGTAATAAAATCTTTGTTTTATTATCACCAGAGAACAAGTAAACCTGCTGCCATGTAGTCCTCCATAATCATGATCTCTGTATAACCCCTCCCCCAACACTGATTGGCAGCTTTCTGCCTATGCACAGTGTACACAGAAAGCTGCCAATCAGTGGTGTGGGCGGGGTTACACATAGCTCAGCAGAGACCTGCTAGATCTGCAGCAGATATAATGGATTTTATCAACACTGCCGCAAGCAGCTCTGTAAGTGATACGTCACTGGAATCAGGGTCTCTGCCCCTACATCATGCTGCGCTCAGATGGGGGAGCAGAACCTGGTGACAAATTCCATTTAAACATTTTATTAAATGTGATGTCTCACATTCATAAATGTGAAAAATTGTAATATACTAGTAAATACAAGCAACGTTGCAATTTACCCCTCTAAAGGACAGAGTGATTTTTAACTTCATAGCGTATAGCTCATTTTCTAGGTTAGCGGCCACTCTGCAGTCCGAGCATGGCATGTTTTTTCGGAATAGAGGGTGCGGCATGTGCAGGCTCTATGCTCTCCAGCCTGCTTGCATACTACAGAGCTATCCCCTGGATCCGACCAGCCTCTGCCCCCCTGATCTACTGCCGTGCTGCAAAGGCAAAGCAGCCTCAGAGAAAGCACAGTTCAGACCAGTGACACAACTATGAGGCTGGTCTGAACTGTCGATCTTCAAGTCTGCACCGCCCCCCGGCAAAGCAGCCTCAGAGAAAGTACAGTTCAGACCAGTGACACAACTATGAGGCTGGTCTGATCTGTCGATCTTCAAGTCTGCACCGCCCCCCGGCAAAGCAGCCTCAGAGAAAGTACAGTTCAGACCAGTGACACAACTATGAGGCTGGTCTGAACTGTCGATCTTCAAGTCTGCACCGCCCCCCGGCAAAGCAGCCTCAGAGAAAGTACAGTTCAGACCAGTGACACAACTATGAGGCTGGTCTGAACTGTCGATCTTCAAGTCTGCACCGCCCCCGGCAAAGCAGCCTCAGAGAAAGCACAGTTCAGACCAGTGACACAACTATGAGGCTGGTCTGAACTGTCGATCTTCAAGTCTGCACCGCCCCCGGCAAAGCAGCCTCAGAGAAAGCACAGTTCAGACCAGTGACACAACTATGAGGCTGGTCTGAACTGTCGATCTTCAAGTCTGCACCGCCCCCCGGCAAAGCAGCCTCAGAGAAAGTACAGTTCAGACCAGTGACACAACTATGAGGCTGGTCTGAACTGTCGATCTTCAAGTCTGCACCGCCCCCGGCAAAGCAGCCTCAGAGAAAGCACAGTTCAGACCAGCAGCACAACTATGAGGCTGGTCTGATCTGTCGATCTTCAAGTCTGCACCGCCCCCGGCAAAGCAGCCTCAGAGAAAGTACAGTTCAGACCAGTGACACAACTATGAGGCTGGTCTGATCTGTCGATCTTCAAGTCTGCACCGCCCCCGGCAAAGCAGCCTCATAGAAAGCACAGTTCAGACCAGCAGCACAACTATGAGGCTGGTCTGATCTGTCGATCTTCAAGTCTGCACCGCCCCCGGCAAAGCAGCCTCAGAGAAAGCACAGTTCAGACCAGTGACACAACTATGAGGCTGGTCTGAACTGTCGATCTTCAAGTCTGCACCGCCCCCGGCAAAGCAGCCTCAGAGAAAGCACAGTTCAGACCAGCAGCACAACTATGAGGCTGGTCTGATCTGTCGATCTTCAAGTCTGCACCGCCCCCGGCAAAGCAGCCTCAGAGAAAGTACAGTTCAGACCAGCAGCACAACTATGAGGCTGGTCTGATCTGTCGATCTTCAAGTCTGCACCGCCCCCGGCAAAGCAGCCTCAGAGAAAGCACAGTTCAGACCAGTGACACAACTATGAGGCTGGTCTGATCTGTCGATCTTCAGGTCCGCTCCGCCCCCGGCAAAGCAGCCTCATAGAAAGCACAGTTCAGACCAGTGACACAACTATGAGGCTGGTCTGAACTGTCGATCTTCAAGTCTGCACCGCCCCCGGCAAAGCAGCCTCAGAGAAAGTACAGTTCAGACCAGCAGCACAACTATGAGGCCGGTCTGATCTGTCGATCTTCAAGTCTGCACCGCCCCCGGCAAAGCAGCCTCAGAGAAAGTACAGTTCAGACCAGCAGCACAACTATGAGGCTGGTCTGATCTGTCGATCTTCAAGTCTGCACCGCCCCCGGCAAAGCAGCCTCAGAGAAAGCACAGTTCAGACCAGTGACACAACTATGAGGCTGGTCTGAACTGTCGATCTTCATGTCCGCACCGCCCCCGGCAAAGCAGCCTCAGAGAAAGTACAGTTCAGACCAGTGACACAACTATGAGGCTGGTCTGAACTGTCGATCTTCAAGTCTGCACCGCCCCCGGCAAAGCAGCCTCAGAGAAAGCACAGTTCAGACCAGCAGCACAACTATGAGGCTGGTCTGATCTGTCGATCTTCAAGTCTGCACCGCCCCCGGCAAAGCAGCCTCAGAGAAAGTACAGTTCAGACCAGCAGCACAACTATGAGGCTGGTCTGATCTGTCGATCTTCAAGTCTGCACCGCCCCCGGCAAAGCAGCCTCAGAGAAAGCACAGTTCAGACCAGTGACACAACTATGAGGCTGGTCTGATCTGTCGATCTTCAGGTCCGCTCCGCCCCCGGCAAAGCAGCCTCATAGAAAGCACAGTTCAGACCAGTGACACAACTATGAGGCTGGTCTGAACTGTCGATCTTCAAGTCTGCACCGCCCCCGGCAAAGCAGCCTCAGAGAAAGTACAGTTCAGACTAGCAGCACAACTATGAGGCTGGTCTGAACTGTCGATCTTCAGGTCCGCACCGTCCCCGGCAAAGCAGCCTCAGAGAAAGTACAGTTCAGACCAGCAGCACAACTATGAGGCTGGTCTGATCTGTCGATCTTCAAGTCTGCACCGCCCCCGGCAAAGCAGCCTCAGAGAAAGCACAGTTCAGACCAGTGACACAACTATGAGGCTGGTCTGATCTGTCGATCTTCAGGTCCGCACCGCCCCCGGCAAAGCAGCCTCAGAGAAAGCACAGTTCAGACCAGTGACACAACTATGAGGCTGGTCTGAACTGTCGATCTTCATGTCCGCACCGCCCCCGGCAAAGCAGCCTCAGAGAAAGCACAGTTCAGACCAGTGACACAACTATGAGGCTGGTCTGAACTGTCGATCTTCAAGTCTGCACCGCCCCCGGCAAAGCAGCCTCAGAGAAAGCACAGTTCAGACCAGCAGCACAACTATGAGGCTGGTCTGATCTGTCGATCTTCAAGTCTGCACCGCCCCCGGCAAAGCAGCCTCAGAGAAAGCACAGTTCAGACCAGTGACACAACTATGAGGCTGGTCTGATCTGTCGATCTTCAAGTCTGCACCGCCCCCGGCAAAGCAGCCTCAGAGAAAGTACAGTTCAGACCAGCAGCACAACTATGAGGCTGGTCTGATCTGTCGATCTTCAAGTCTGCACCGCCCCCGGCAAAGCAGCCTCAGAGAAAGCACAGTTCAGACCAGTGACACAACTATGAGGCTGGTCTGATCTGTCGATCTTCAGGTCCGCTCCGCCCCCGGCAAAGCAGCCTCATAGAAAGCACAGTTCAGACCAGTGACACAACTATGAGGCTGGTCTGAACTGTCGATCTTCAAGTCTGCACCGCCCCCGGCAAAGCAGCCTCAGAGAAAGTACAGTTCAGACCAGCAGCACAACTATGAGGCCGGTCTGATCTGTCGATCTTCAAGTCTGCACCGCCCCCGGCAAAGCAGCCTCAGAGAAAGTACAGTTCAGACCAGCAGCACAACTATGAGGCTGGTCTGATCTGTCGATCTTCAAGTCTGCACCGCCCCCGGCAAAGCAGCCTCAGAGAAAGCACAGTTCAGACCAGTGACACAACTATGAGGCTGGTCTGAACTGTCGAGCTTCATGTCCGCACCGCCCCCGGCAAAGCAGCCTCAGAGAAAGTACAGTTCAGACCAGTGACACAACTATGAGGCTGGTCTGAACTGTCGATCTTCAAGTCTGCACCGCCCCCGGCAAAGCAGCCTCAGAGAAAGCACAGTTCAGACCAGCAGCACAACTATGAGGCTGGTCTGATCTGTCGATCTTCAAGTCTGCACCGCCCCCGGCAAAGCAGCCTCAGAGAAAGTACAGTTCAGACCAGCAGCACAACTATGAGGCTGGTCTGATCTGTCGATCTTCAAGTCTGCACCGCCCCCGGCAAAGCAGCCTCAGAGAAAGCACAGTTCAGACCAGTGACACAACTATGAGGCTGGTCTGATCTGTCGATCTTCAGGTCCGCTCCGCCCCCGGCAAAGCAGCCTCATAGAAAGCACAGTTCAGACCAGTGACACAACTATGAGGCTGGTCTGAACTGTCGATCTTCAAGTCTGCACCGCCCCCGGCAAAGCAGCCTCAGAGAAAGTACAGTTCAGACGAGCAGCACAACTATGAGGCTGGTCTGAACTGTCGATCTTCAGGTCCGCACCGTCCCCGGCAAAGCAGCCTCAGAGAAAGTACAGTTCAGACCAGCAGCACAACTATGAGGCTGGTCTGATCTGTCGATCTTCAAGTCTGCACCGCCCCCGGCAAAGCAGCCTCAGAGAAAGCACAGTTCAGACCAGTGACACAACTATGAGGCTGGTCTGATCTGTCGATCTTCAGGTCCGCTCCGCCCCCGGCAAAGCAGCCTCATAGAAAGCACAGTTCAGACCAGTGACACAACTATGAGGCTGGTCTGAACTGTCGATCTTCAAGTCTGCACCGCCCCCGGCAAAGCAGCCTCAGAGAAAGTACAGTTCAGACCAGCAGCACAACTATGAGGCTGGTCTGAACTGTCGATCTTCAGGTCCGCACCGTCCCCGGCAAAGCAGCCTCAGAGAAAGTACAGTTCAGACCAGCAGCACAACTATGAGGCTGGTCTAAACTGTCGATCTTCAAGTCTGCACCGCCCCCGGCAAAGCAGCCTCATAGAAAGCACAGTTCAGACCAGCAGCACAACTATGAGGCTGGTCTGATCTGTCGATCTTCAAGTCTGCACCGCCCCCGGCAAAGCAGCCTCAGAGAAAGCACAGTTCAGACCAGTGACACAACTATGAGGCTGGTCTGATCTGTCGATCTTCAGGTCCGCTCCGCCCCCGGCAAAGCAGCCTCATAGAAAGCACAGTTCAGACCAGTGACACAACTATGAGGCTGGTCTGAACTGTCGATCTTCAAGTCTGCACCGCCCCCGGCAAAGCAGCCTCAGAGAAAGTACAGTTCAGACCAGCAGCACAACTATGAGGCTGGTCTGATCTGTCGATCTTCAGGTCCGCACCGTCCCCGGCAAAGCAGCCTCAGAGAAAGTACAGTTCAGACCAGCAGCACAACTATGAGGCTGGTCTGAACTGTCGATCTTCAGGTCCGCACCGTCCCCGGCAAAGCAGCCTCAGAGAAAGTACAGTTCAGACCAGCAGCACAACTATGAGGCTGGTCTGATCTGTCGATCTTCAAGTCTGCACCGCCCCCGGCAAAGCAGCCTCAGAGAAAGCACAGTTCAGACCAGTGACACAACTATGAGGCTGGTCTGAACTGTCGATCTTCATGTCCGCACCGCCCCCGGCAAAGCAGCCTCAGAGAAAGCACAGTTCAGACCAGTGACACAACTATGAGGCTGGTCTGATCTGTCGATCTTCAGGTCCGCTCCGCCCCCGGCAAAGCAGCCTCATAGAAAGCACAGTTCAGACCAGTGACACAACTATGAGGCTGGTCTGAACTGTCGATCTTCAAGTCTGCACCGCCCCCCGGCAAAGCAGCCTCAGAGAAAGTACAGTTCAGACCAGCAGCACAACTATGAGGCTGGTCTGATCTGTCGATCTTCAAGTCTGCACCGCCCCCGGCAAAGCAGCCTCAGAGAAAGCACAGTTCAGACCAGTGACACAACTATGAGGCTGGTCTGAACTGTCGATCTTCAGGTCCGCACCGTCCCCGGCAAAGCAGGAAGTCAGAGGTAAGGAGCAGTGCACGACTGAAGATTCATGATGAGAAAACCCCTTTAATCTTCACTGGCATAAAACCGGAAAACTCCTATAAATAATTCACATAACACAAAGTAATCAGTGACTGGTAACTTCTGCTTATAGGATGGTTATTCAGCGGTTTCACAGTCCTGTAGTCACAATATTTGGTAACACTTTATCAGACACATCTGATATTGAGGGTTTTCACTGTGAATATAAAATCAGATAAAGAAAACCTAAACTGTCATTGCAAACCACAATGAATGAGACTGATATGTCCCCAAAGCTACTTTAATGTATACATGGTAATGAAGGTAAAAGTAACATGTCCTAAGCAAATAGTCCAAATTATACCCGGTTTTCTGCCTACCACAGATTCTCTACTGAACAGAAGGAAACAGACTTTAATCATAGCCTCAATGCTAAAATGGACCCCTGATAAGCATTGGTGAAACGCGCGTCGGGTGTTTGGTGGGTGAGCTTATTACTTACGTTAGTATTTAACCCTTAATATGTATTTTTTTTATTATTTGAGGGAAGTACTTACTTGTATTTACTAGGTTTTGTCTCTGCATGTGTGTCTCATTTAAAAATTATTACTATGGGTAGCATACCAACTTGTGCATCCACTATGGAAACTGACTTTAAGGGGCTCATATATACACACTTATTTGTTTATATGATTTATTATGTACTGATTCTGCCCTGTGTATACATATATACATTTTTGTAGGGATTTTCCCACATCAGCTCACCCTCAATTTTAACTTTTTGTCGGTACTCATTGTTCTTAATTGTATATTTAATAAACTTTTGATATTTTATTAATATTGATATGATTATTTTTGTCCTGGCATACAATTTTTTTTCTTTGGTTATAAAATGGAAAAAGAATACATCATAGATTATTGCATGGTTGAAAGCAATTGGCTATTCTTCTAACAGTCAGCATCTTCCTGAAAATATTGATTAGGCTTAAAGGGATTTCCACATTGCAAAAAAATAAAAATAAATGATGTATATCTATGGAGATAGAAGAGACGGCCAACGCGTCAGTCTATCCCTGACCTTTATGACGGCCTATGTCCTATATGAGTGCCCCCGAATCTGCTAGGACGCGTAGGACATAGACAATATCAGCCCCTGTATCTGTTAGGAACCATAGCACATAGGTTGAGATGAATTTATGTATTTATAATGCTTTGCTTATATATAGCACCATCATGTTCGGCAGCGCTTTACAAGGTCTGGGACAGGCCGAAACGTTGGCTATCCTTTCTATTTCCATATGCTACCTTACCAATAAAACTTTTATAATTCGTTACAAGCCGAGATTAGAGGAACTTACTGCTTAAATCTTTCATAAACGTCCATATTTCTTTTTCTTCTTGGCTGTGAGCAAATGCACAATTTCCTATATATTGACATTTTTTGCCATTCAATATATGATGACACAACTGTGGAAGATAAAATACATGTGTTTGTGTAAGAACGGGTTAATTGTAAGCCCCCTTCTTAGCACAAAAGCCGCTTTACTGATCTTTTTGAGCATTTATCTAAAAACAATGAAGCAGAGACGTCATCTAGAAGTAACACCACAATGGACAGAAGGTATGTCACGTCACCAGCTGCTTCTATACACAGAAGCCTCAATAAACAGTTCAAGCAACAGTAGAAAACAACTCTGTATCAGTTAAAGAAGTTGTCACCTGTCTGGACAACCCCTTGTAAAATAAAGTAGTCACCCTTGTAAAAAAAAAAAGACGACCTTATACTCACCTCCAGCACCAACGCTGTTCCAGCGATCTTGGTGCTGGGTCTCCCAGGGCTTGCGTGACATTGTTACGCTATGGGAGCCCTGCTGGGCTGCTGCGCCGTTACTTCCCCTGAACAAATGTCAAAGTGGCAGAAGTGAGAGCACAGCAGCCCAATAGCGGGCGCCGATTGGCAGCAGTGCTCATGTGGTATAACAATGTGACGCAAATATGGTGGAATGGCGCCGATGCGGGAGGTAAGTATCAGTTATTTTTATTTTACAAGGGGGACTACTTAGTTTAAAAAGGGGTTGCCCAGATAGTGGACAACTCCCTTTAAGAGGTAGGTAGATACCTTGGAAAATCAAGATTAAAAAATCACCTCAAACTGAACTGGAACTGGCTTTTTTGTAGGACATGGTCGTATAGATATCCACTTTTTGCGCTCATTGGACATCACAAGGACAACTTGGCGATCTTTAGTCCACCTAAGAGGAAGCAATATTTAAGGCAGTGATTGCACTTTATCTTACATGATCTTTTATTGGTCCACTACTGCTGAGGAGGCACTGCTCTGTTATACTTACATGTGTCTGGCTTTTGCGCTGCAGTATCTTCTGTTTTTGTCAGACTCAATCACTTGGCCATTTCTCCAGCATTGTCCACAAACAAACTTGATGTTGAAATTTGGATGTCCTGAGCTATTGGGAGCGCTCAAGAGCTGAAAGCAGAGTGACAGAATTAAGATATTTTCTTATACAGTTGTGCTCAAAAGTTTTCATACCCCAGCAGAATTTTTCCTTTCATGGCCTTGCTTCTGAGAATATGAATGATAACAAAAAACTTTTTCTCCACTCATGGCTATTGGTTGGATGAAGCCATTTATTATCAAACTACTGTGTTTTCTCTTTTTAAATCTTAATGACAACCAAAAATATCCAAATGACCCTGATCAAAAGTTCACAATAAAAAAAGACAGACACACAGAGATGATAGGTATTCTTTAAAGAGAATCTATCAGCAGGATTTCACACCCCAAATTATTTATATGTGCATGTAGCTCTTTCAAAGACAAGTCGAGCAATACCCTTACATGGCCAGTTTATTTCTGCGTTCGTGAGAAATCAGCGTTTGAATTTATATGCAAAGGAAGCTGAAGGACTATGGTAGATCTGAAGCTTCTGTCATTCCAGCTCTATTCCCCGCCAAGCACCACCTCCTCCTGCAGACTGAGTTTTCCTTTGCCTGAAGTCTCACGTCAAAGAGGCTGTCAGTCTAGCAGGAGGCGGCGCTGGGCGGAGAATAGAGCTGGAGTGACAGAGGTTTCAGATCTACTATAGCTATTCAGCGTTATTTGCATAGCATGGAGGAACTGACTGGCCATGTAAAGGTATAAATGGACTTGTCTTTGAAAGCTGCATGCAACATATCAATATTTTGGGAGTGAAATACTGCTAACAGATTCCATTTCATACCACGTATCTTTTTCAGCGTTGTTATAATATTTCAAATAAATTAACATTGTTGGATTTTGTATGTTCTCCCCATGGTCCTGTGAATTTCCTTCAGTTTTCTTCTTACAATCCAGAAAACAGGCATCCCATGAATTTGAAATTATTGTGTGTTTGATAGAAGGAATTTAGATTGTACGGACAGGGAATGTTGTAACTGTTGATAATGTCTGCACAGCGCTACAGATTATGTTGGCGTTATATAAGGAACGAAAACATAAAATATAATTAAATATATCAAAAACTGAACATATACCTGGGGCTTTAGCGAACTGGACTCCTTTGCCCAATATGACTCTGACTCCTGAACAATTCGCTCAAAGGAAATTCCTACAAGTAAAAAGTAATAACTAAAATGATGAAACAATGTAATATGAAGTAATATAAATCAATGTATGCGTTGGACGGTACTCGTACTAATGTGCAGAAAATCTGTTCTCCTGTCTATCATTATTTACCAAGAATGTGCAAATTGCCACTTCAAAGAAGAGGACTTATACTTTTAGTGACAACTATTGGAAGTAGCAATCCTAAAAGTCAATATCGACCCTTTAACGGCTTGCTAAAGGGTTGATATTGACTTTTAGGATTGCTACTTCCAATAGGTGACACTAGAGCTCAACTGTTCCTCTCTGAAGAGACAATTTGCACATTTAATTTCCCAGGCGAGCATGCATGGCCTATAAGTCTCCTTACACTGACATGTCACTCTGCACAAGGAGAAATGTTACCCCTTAGATCAGAGGTCCCCAACCTTTTTTGCACCAGGGACCGGCTTTAAGCAAGACCAGTTTTCCATGGCCCGGTGGGGGTGGGGGCGGGGCTTTGGTCATATGGGGGTGGGGTTATGGAGGGGTGGAGCTGTATGGGGAGGATGCTGGCGGGACCTCGGTGTACAGCGCTGCTAAGTAGCAGCATTGTACATTGAGCGTCAGTGTATACAGCGCTGCTGCTTAGCAGCGCTACACACTGAACACCGGTACCGGGAGCCGCGTCACTGAAGCCAGTCTGCTGCCCCAGCACGCCCCACATAACATGTTCTGCCGGGGGCGTGTCAGTGAGGAGAGCCTGCCGCCCCACCCCGTCAGGAACACACCATGCTGTGCAGGAGGGCCGCGTCACTAAGACCCGCCCCGTGACGTACAACAGGTACCATGCTGTGCTGTGGAGGGCTGCGTCACTAAGACCCGCCCGACGCCCCACCCCGTCCTGCATAATGTTCTCTGCCGGGAGCTGCGAGCTGTCACGGCTATGGCAGAAAACATTATAAATCCACACAGAGCGAGTTCTGACCAGGCGCAGGGCCGCGGAGCTAGCTGTCAGCGGCAGGGCCGGCTCCAGGTTTTTCTGGGCCCCGGGCGAAAGAGTCTCAGTGGGCCCCTTTAACACATACCACGATTCATGATGCAGAGATACGGCGGAGAAATATATATATATAGTACAATGCAAAGATTTCACTTCATGAGTGATATCTATTGTAAATTCTACAATAGCTCAGAAACCGGTGAATCGCTCCACACAGAATAGTGGCCCCCATATAAGGCTCCATACGGAATACTGGTCCCCATATAACGCCCATACGGAATACTGGCCCCCATATAACGCTTCATACGGAATACTGGCCCCCATATAAGGCCCCATACGGAATACTTGCCCCCATATAAGGCCCCATACGGAATACTTGCCCCCATATAAGGCCCCATACGGAATACTTGCCCCCATATAAGGCCCCATACGGAATACTGGGCCCCATATAAGACCCCATACGGAATACTTGCCCCCATATAAGGCCCCATACGGAATACTGGCCCCCATATAAGGCCCCATACGGAATACTGGCCCCCATATAAGGCCCCATACGGAATACTGGCCCCCATATAAGACCCCATACGGAATACTGGCCCCCATATAAGGCTCCATACAGAATACTGGCCCCCATATAACGCTCCATACAGGATACTGGCCCCCATATAACGCTCCATACAGGATACCGGTCCCCATATAATGCTGCATGCAGGCTGTTACCCCCCACATAATGCCCCATACAGGCTGTCCCCCCCTTATAATGCTCCATGCAGGCTGTTACCCCCCACATAATGCCCCATACAGGCCCCTCCCTTTTAATGCTCCATGCAGGCTGTTACCCCCACATAATGCCCCATACAGGCTGCCCCCCCCCCCTTATAATGCTCCATGCAGGCTGTTCCCCCCCACATAATGCCCCATACAGGCCCCCCCTTTTAATGCTCCATGCAGGCTGTTACCCCCCACATAATGCCCCATACAGGCTGCCCCCCCTCTTTATAATGCCCCATGCAGGCTGTCACCCCTCCTCTTTATACTGCCCCATGCAGGCTGTCACCCCTCCTCTTTATACTGCCCCATGCAGGCTGTCACCCCTCCTCTTTATAATGCTCCATGCAGGCTGTCACCCCTCCTCTTTATACTGCCCCATGCAGGCTGTCACCCCTCCTCTTTATACTGCCCCATGCAGGCTGTCACCCCTCCTCTTTATAATGCCCCATGCAGGATGTCCCCCCCTCTCTTTATAATGCCCCGTGCAGGCTGTTCCCCACCTTATAATGCCCCATGCAGGCTGGTCCCCACCTTATAATGCCCCATGCAGGCTGTCACCCCTCCTCATTATAATGCCCCAAGCAGGAATCCCCCCCTCTTTATAATGCCCCATGCAGGCTGGTCCCCACCTTATAATGCCCCATGCAGGCTGTCACCCCTCCTCATTATAATGCCCCAAGCAGGAATCCCCCCCTCTTTATAATGCCCCATGCAGGCTGTTCCCCACCTTATAATGCCCCATGCAGGCTGTCACCCCTCCTCTTTATAATGCCCCAAGCAGGATGCCCCACCTCTCCTCTTTATAATGCCCCATGCCTCCATACATTAAAAAAAAATAAAAAATCAAATACTCACCTCCCTTCTCCTCACCTGCTACCTGCTGCCCGCCGCTTGCTGCTCGGCTCCGAACTCCAGCGTTGTCGTTTCTTCCCGCTCAGCGCTCCCTGTGACGGCTCAGGGGAGGGCGCGGTGTAAAGACGTCACCGCGCCCTCTGACCTGAGACGTCACAGGGAGCGCAGAGCAGGAAGACAGCTGATCTGCGGAAGCACGGGGAGAGGTAAGTATCGGGCTGCCGGGGCCCTGAGCAAGCGGCGGAGAAGGGCGGGCGCTGACACCGCTCTCCTCCGCCCATAGCTCAGCGGGGTGCGCGACCGCCAGTGGGCCCCTCTGCCTGCTCAGAGCCCCGGCATTTGCCCGGGTGCTGACGCCGGCCCTGGTCAGCGGCGCCGCGGACCGGCTGAAAAACCCCAACGGCCCGGTCCTGGTCCGCGGACCGGCGGTTGGGGACCTCTGCCTTAGATCACCAAGAATGGAAATTAATTACGGGACTGGGCATTCCTTCCCTGTTTTGAGATCCCACTCCCATTCTTGGTGTATAAAACCATTCAGCCATCATCAGCCACTACACACAGCAGGCTCACTCACCTGTCTTTTCTTGTATGACCCAGACTCTAAGTTCTACCAAACTGTGAGCGTAGAAGCAATCATTATCTCTTATGCATCCATACCGAACCTCATGTCGACAAAGATCAAGTAAAACCAGATTGTTGAATGGACGGATCTTGCAGTACTTGACAATAGAGTCTCGGAACATGTGAACAAGACACCTGTAGTACAGGAATAGAAACACATGATGAATACATATACATGTAACACGTGGGGTTGTATGTACTAAACAGTGATAAAACACAACACCTGCCTGACAAAAAGAATTATCTGATTTTCCCCTTCACGTCAGAATGCTTTCACATTCATAAAATGACACAAAAGGGTGCAACCAGAATTCTTCTAATACCACACATAATATACAAGTCACATACAGCAGCTATAACAGCAGGGAGTGCAACTTGTGTTACAAAATACTCTGCCATTGGCAGGCAAAATGGCTCAGAGTTTCATCATTAACCCATGTGAAAAGCTGTAAGGAAGAAGAGACAGAAATAATAACACTTGAAAGAATAGCAGAAACATTGGGAGATTTATTACGTCACCTGTAGCAGTTTTGCTTTTAAAAGAAAAGTTGCATCATTTTTGTGACGCTCGCCACATAATACACCTATGACACTCAATAAATTTGTCATATTTTATTTCAGTGCTTTTTTAAGTATAGGTCTGTCACCCCAAATAAAAAATTAAACTAAGCATATGATTATATAGGGTACTATTGGCCCAATTCATCAAGGCTGGAGTTCTTCACACTGGTCTTGATGGGTAGATGTGCTGGTGTCAGACGCTCCGGATTGATGATGATGCGCACACCTCTTCATGAATCGGGAGCGTCGGACGAGTGGTCTTCACCTCTTCATGAATCGGGAGCGTCGGACGAGTGGCCTACACCTGTTCATGAATCAGGAGCGTCGGACAAGTGGTCTACACCTGTTCATGAATCAGGAGCGTTGGACAAGTGGTCTACACCTCTTCATGAATCGGGAGCGTCGGACGAGTGATCTTCACCTCTTCATGAATCGGGAGCGTCGGACGAGTGGCCTACACCTGTTCATGAATCAGGAGAGTCGGACGAGTGGTCTACACCTGTTCAGGAATCAGGAGCGCTGGACGAGTGGTCTACACCTCTTCATGAATCGGGAGCGTCGGACGAGTGGTCTTCACCTCTTCGTGAATCGGGAGCGTCGGACGAGTGGCCTACACCTGTTCATGAATCAGGAGCGTCGGACGAGTGGTCTACACCTGTTCATGAATCAGGAGTGTCGGACGAGTGGTCTACACCTGTTCATGAATCAGGAGAGTCGGACAAGTGGTCTACACCTGTTCAGGAATCAGGAGCGCTGGACGAGTGGTCTACACCTGTTCATGAATCAGGAGCGTTGGACGAGTGGTCTACACCTGTTCATGAATCAGGAGCATCGGACGAGTGGCCTATACCTGTTCATGAATCAGGAGCGTTGGATGAGTGGTCTACACCTGTTCATGAATCAGGAGCTCACACACGAGTGGCCTACACCTGTTCATGAATCAGGAGCGTTGGACGAGTGGCCTACACCTGTTCATGAATCAGGAGCATTGGACGAGTGGCTTACACCTTTTCATGAATCCGGAACATCAGGCAAGTGTGTGCCTCAACACAAATCTTACTCCAGTCCCTGCTAATATAAGATTTGTGGTGTAGCAAACGCTGCAGCTCATCATAATTTTGACGAGCAGCGGTCACCACTCCCCATCCACTTTCTCAGAACTGGGCGAAAATAGCGTGAGAATGGCAAAAATTGCAAAATTTTACCGCAGCCTCGAGTCGTGCCAAAATTATGTGACCCTTCAAATCTTTTGATGCCAGAAAAAGCTGTTTATGCAATCTACAAAATTAAGGTGCTCGATGCACACTTATTGTACTGGCGAGCTTAGTGCACCGTTTCGCCCCCTAAATTACCGTGCCTCACCGCCTCCCCATATACTGATTGACAGCGCTTGCTTGCCCAAACAGAAATCAGTTGATAGTGCAGAATCCAAGTGCGCGAGCACACAGACAACTCTGCTGCAGCCGCTCACTACTCTTCTAGGTGTATCAGTGTAGAAAGTGGCCGCAGCAGAGAGGTTTCAGTTTTAACAGTACTAGCCCTGGTAATGGCAGGCATGCTTATTCAGAGGCAGATCTGTGAACTGAGCCCTAGGCCTCAATCAGACTAATTTGCATATTAAATAAATGGCTTTTTCTGGATAATAATTACTACACTAAAAACGTTTTACAGGGCTAAGTCTACATTTCCATGTGCTTTGCTAAATTTGTGCCTTGTGCTGCAGATATAGCACCTTGAAAAATGATTAATACCCCATGAACTGTTTCACATATTGTCATGCTACACCCACAAACGTATTGGGATTTTTTGTGATATACCAACACAAAGTAGCAAGTATTTGTGAAGTGTAAAGGAAATGACACATGGTTTTCTAAATATTGAAAAAATATTAATCTGAAAATTGTGACGTGCATTTGATTTCAGCCCCCCTTGAGTCAGTACTTCATAGGACCACCTTTCACTGCAATTACTACTGCAAGTCTTTTGGGGTATATCTCTACCAGTTTTGCACATCTAGATGATGATATTTGTGACCATTCTTCTTTGCACACCCGCTCTAGCTCAGTGAGATTGGATGGAGGCGTCTATGAACAGCAATTTTCAAGCTTTGTGATAGATTTTCAATGGGATTTAGGTCTGGACTGTGACTGGGCCATTCACACACATGAATATGCTTTGGTCTAAACTATCCATTGTAGTCCTGGCAGTATGTTTAGGGTCATTGTCATGCTGGAAGGTGAACCTGCAACCCAGTCTCACTTCTTTTGCAGCCTCTAACAGGTTTTCCTCCAGGATTGCCCTGTATTTAGCTCCATTCATCTTCCCATCAACTCTAACCAGCTTCTCTGTCCCTGCTGAAGAAAAGCATCCTCAGAGCATGATTGTGCCACTAACATGCTTCACGGTGGGGATGGTTTGTGGGGTATGAATAATTTTTCAAGGCACCGTATGTTTCAGGTTGTCCACCATTGCACTATTCCGTACTACTATCATAATGAGATTTTTGTAAATAATAAAGTTAGGTAGAACCAGCGGTCACTAAACCACAATTTAATATTTCATTCAAACATTGATATAATCAGAACGATCGGCAAGACCACAACACTGTAATGTTAACAGGACCGGCTTTGGCTGTAGGAGCCGTCCATTCATACTCACTTGTTCTCTTCAAAATGGTGCTTCGCAACAGGATGTGAGCAGCTAAAGCTAAATGTGTCCTTATTTTTTTCACTAATAATTCTGGGTTTGTGATCAAAACATTTCTGGAATAGAAATATCAAGTAGTAATATAGAACGCCAATCATTGTTATTAGTAAATTCAGTTACTCATCAGTCTGAACTTCCAATCAGTGATATTAAATACGATAGGGATGAATGTATTACTCCACCTCTTCTGGTATCAAAAAAGTTGACTTTTTGCACCAGCCACAATATGAGCACTTAAAAATAGGTGGGGGGGCGACCCACCGTACATCAAACTTACTAATAGAAAACTGGCATATGTTGTGGCAGAAATCTCCACCAGCCTTCATTTTATGGTGCAGTCAAAAACAAGCAAAATGTTTGAAAGACAAAAGAATTAGGCACAATTTGGTGCTTTTTGGTTGTAGACTGGTGTATGAAATGCCGGTCTTGATAAATTGTCTCCCCTCTGTGCCTTCATAAAGTAACTGTCGTTTTAGTTTTTATTCCATAAATCAATAATACACATCTGATCTTATCAGAGAAATTCTTTCTCCTCTTGGATTCATCTTTCAGTAAATATAGATTATGTCATTACTGTGATAAAGAATGACAGTTGGAGCTTATAAAATTCTATGGAGGAGCTTGAGGCCGACACATTCGAATGCACGTTCCATAGAACTTCATGAGCACCAGCTGTCATCTCCTGTCTTATTGAGACAAATGGATTCTAGAGGCGCTCCCGTGGAAGAAAGAGTAACCAAAAAATTGTTGAATCTCCCAAATGTGGTGCAATCACATGAAGGATATTCCACAAGGGATTAATATTTGATATGAGTGAATATGATTTTTTAATAAACCTACAAATATTAATCCCTTGTCGAATATCCTCCATGTGATTGCACCACATTGGAAGATCAACAATTTTTTTGGTTACTCTTTTTTTCCACGGGAGCGCCTCCAGAATCCATTTGTCTCCATTTGTTCACGTGGTGGCTGTCTGTCGGGTAGGACAAATATACCACCACCATCTATGGAAGAGCTGCAAATCGTGGTCTGAGAACCCTAATAACGGACAAATTCCTCAAATAGGCTCAACTCTATCAGCACAACTTGCTCAGGTGAGCATAAAAGATTTTTTATTCTTTTAAAATTTTTAGTCTCTACTTACTACGCTCAGGTAGCGCTCTCTTTCCCTTTTTCCTCCACATCTTTCTACCCAGGAACAATCTCTTATTTTAGTAATGGGAAAATCTGTGTACACTAAAATAGATTTTAGAAGTGAACTGAGAATACTAAGAATGAAACATCAGGAGGAGAAAGAGGCAGATTTGTCTGATAAGATATATTACACAGTTGCTTAATTTCATGTGTTCTATTGATTTCTGGAAAAAAAATATATAAGGCTATGTGCCCACGATGCAGAAATGCTCAGGATGTTTCCTGAGCGTTTCTGCATCTCCCTGGCAGAAAAAACGCATGCGGATTGTACATGCGGATTGTACATGTGGATTGTACATGCGTTTTCCTGCCAGGGACATGCGGATGTGAAGCGTTCTTCACATGCATTTCCGCATGCGGGTTGACAAGCGCTTTCCAAGCGATTTTAGCATCACTTGGAAAGTGCTTGTCAACTTGGTCACACTATATAAATCCCTGCAACCGCCATGGATTTATATAGTGTGACCCGAGAGAATGTCAAAAAATAAATCTATACTTACCTTCCGATGGCCCTTGGTGTCTTGCTTCGCTCGGTCCCGGCTGCCAGCAGATCGCAGTACACTGAAGGACCTGCCGACGTCAGCGTTGTGTGACCCGTCACATGACTATGACGTCAGCGCAGGTCCTTCAGTCTATCGCGATCTGTCAGCATGAGAGGAGGAGCGCACTGGGGGCAGCCAGAAGGTAAGTATATATTTATTTTTTATTTTATTCTTTTTTTTTTTTTACAGTTTTCTATGGTACCTGGGTCCGGAGGAGAGTCTCCTGTCCTCTAGACCTGGGTATCATTCGCACATTGAACGCATGTATTCCGCATGTGCTTATCTAGTGATGCGTAATCCATGCGTTCTAATGCAAGTCAATGGCGGCAAAAACGCAGCACTTCCACAAAATAATTGGTGCGTTTTTTTCCGCAATGATAACCTGCAGCGGAAATTTCCGCAGCATGTGCACAGCTCATTGGGGAACATGGCAGGCCTTCTACCATGCGTTTTTTAAGCGTTTCTGCAGCGTTTTTGCCGCTGCGGAAACGCTTAAAAGACGTATCGTGGGCACACAGCCTAAAACGATGATTATTCTTCAAGTAATGTGAGTATTTCTGTATGTCGTTTCTGCCTTTATATTATAGCGTCTTTATGGATTGCTGTATAACTGAACTTGAGCCTGCAACTATGTGACTAAATTCTGACTTAATGAGCATTGTTAAAGGGAATCTGTCAGCAGGTTTTTGATACCTCATCTGAGAGCAGCATGATGTAGGCAAAGAGAAGCTGAATTCACAGATGTATCACTTCGATAACTGAGTGAGGCTGTTCTGACACAATCAGTTGTTTGATTTAGCATGAAGCAGAGCAGAGGAAGCTAACCCCGCCCACACCAGGCTCTGCATTTACAATGTCCATAGACAGTGAGGTGCTAATGACAGCAGGGTCTCATGTGACCAGCTAGTCCAGCAATGATAAGCTCCTAGTGCTAAAACAATCATTGGAAGCAAACACAGAGCTTGAGACTCCACTGAAATCTGTGTTTTAACCCCTAACTCATGCTGTTTTCAGATTACATAGCAAAAACCTGCTGATAGATTCCCTTCAAATGAGACCAGTGCTTTGAAGCCTCTAACTACTGATGTCAGAAGAAACTCCTAGTGAAGACAATAGTAGACAGATCCACTTTAACAAAGAGAAACAGTTTATGGCCGAATTTGCACGTGGTTTATTTTTTTTTTTTGCAGCTTGGTTTAATAATAAAAATTGGAATCAGAGAAAATGGCACCTCATAGCTGCATCACCGACTGCAATGCAGAAGAGGATAATTTAATACGACAGAGAGATTTGGGGAAGCTGCAGGCTTGGACCAAGAAATGGCACTTGGGCAGAGGAAATAAAATGTACAGTTATGTACAAAATGGTAAAACACGGGTAAAACTATCAATGAAAAAGACTAAGGGTATGTACACAACGTCTTTTAATATGCCCTTGCTTTAGTATAATTTATTTTTAAAATACTAGTTTAATACTAATATTTTTCAATTAATTAATTATGTTTTTTTTTTTTTATTTGTGTAACCGCACTGGAAATAAAGTCTATTGCTTTCCATTTTTGTGTCTCTTTTTTCATGAGTGGCGGTTACTATGATATATCCTAGGTTGATAATTGTATATTTTGTCTAGATCTCCAAGTGTATATAATTAACCATTTCAGAGGGTTTTCTTCGTAAAAGGAATCTGTCAGCGGGTTTTTGCTATGTAACCTGACAACAGCATGCTGTAGGGGTTAAACACAGATTTCAGTGATGCCTCCCTTATCAAGCTCAGTGGTTTTGTTTGCTTGCAATGACTGTCTTAACACCAGGAGCTTATCAGTGCTGGGACACATCAGCCTGTGCATGCTAGTTCGACACGCCCCCTTCTGTGATAGGCAGCTCACTGTCTATGGACATTGTACAGTTGAAAACAGAAGTTTGCATACACTATATAAAAAGACACATTCATGTTTTTCTCAATATCTGACATGAAATCAGCATAAACCTTTCCCGTTTTAGGTCAATTAGGATTACCATAATTATTAATATTTGCCAAATGCCAGAATAATGAGAGAGAGAATGTTTTAAGGCATTTTTATTACTTATTGCAAAGTCAAAAGTTTACATACATTTCATTAGTATTTGGTACCATTGCCCTTAGACTGAATGCCTTGGGTCAAACGTTTGGGATATCCTTCCACAAGCTTCTCACAATAGTTGGTCGGAATTTGGGCCCATTTCCCCGACAAAACTGGTGTAACTGATCCAGGTTTGTAGGTCACCTTGCTCGCACCTGCCTATTCAGCTTTGCCCATAAATTTTCAATAGGATTGAGATCAAGAATTTGTGATGGCCACTCCAAAACATTGACTTTGTTATTCTTAAACCACTTTGTTACCATTTTGGCAGTATGCTTCGAGTCACTGTCCATTTGGAAGACCCATTTCCGCCCAAGCTTTACCTTCCTGGCTGATGTCTTGAGATGTTGCTTCAGTATTGCCACATAATCTTCTTTTCTCATGATGCCATCTATTTTCTGAAGTGCACCAGTCCCTCTTGAAGCAAAACAACCCCACAACATGATGCTGCCACCGCCATGTTTCACAGTTGGGATGGTGTTCTTAGGCTTACAAGCTTCTACATTTTACCTCCAAGCGTAACAAAGGTCATTATGCCAAAAAAGTTAAACTTTAGTTTTATCAAACCACAGGACATGTCTCCAAAAATTAAGGTCTTTTTTCCCTTGTGCATTTGCAAACATTAATCGGACTTTTTATGTTTCTTTTGGAGTAATGGCTTCTTCCTGGCAGAGTGGCCTTTCAGCCCATGTTGATACAGTACTCGTTTCACTGTGGTTATTCACTTCCGCCATCATCTTCACAAGGTCTTTTGCTTTTGTCCTTGGGTTGATATGAACATGTCAGACCAAAGCACGTTCATCTCTGGGACACAGAACCCGTCTCCTTCCTGAGCAGTATGATGGCTGGACATTCCCATCTTGTTTATTTGTACTTGCGTATAATTGTTTGTACGGATGAATGAAGCACCTTCAAGTATCTTGAAATTGTACCTAAGGATGAGCCAGACTTGTGCAAGTCCACAATTCCTGATATCTTGGCTGATTTCTTTAGATTGTCCTATGATGCTACACAAAGAAGCAGTGTGTTTCAGGTGTGCATCATATGGGCAGTCCAGAATTGTGTTAAGGCATAGTAATCTTCGTTTATGTAAACTTTTGACTTTGCAGTAAATAATAAAAATGCCTTAAAACATTCTCTCTCTCTCATTATTCTGGCATTTGGCAAATGTTAAAAATTATGGTAATCCTAATTGACCTAAAAGGGGAAAGGTTTATTCTGATTTCATGTCAGATTGTTACGCTCGCGCCCGGACTGACTGGCGTGAGCGCGATTAGTGATCCCACTGTACCATGAACCGAGGAGTGCCTGGAGGGGCGTAACTAAGTATCAACCCAATCTGACCAAGGTCGCACGGCGGCTCAAGGAGGACCAAGGAGGAACCGAGCAGAGGGACCAGGTGCGACTCCAGGTCAGACCCCGGTCACAGTTGTTGACCCACACCGGGGAATGCAGTAACAGCAGGTTAGACTGGTATACAGGCAGGTGGGTATTGGCAAGTACAGCTGGTATGCAGACAGGTGGGTACTGGCAAGTACGGCTGGAGTGCAGACTGGGAGGTACTAGCAGGTTGGAGCGCAGGCTGGATAGGGTCCAGTACAGACTGGGAGACAGGTACAGAGCCGCAGATGCAGTAGACAAGCAGAGTAAAGCGAAAACCGTCGGAGCGGTGGACAAGGCAGAGCAGAGAGAAGCCGCCGGAGCGGTGGGTAAGGCAGAGCAGAGGGAAGCCGCCGGAGCGGTGGGCAAGTCAGAGCAGAGAGAAACCGCCGGAGCGGTGGGCAAGTCAGAGCAGAGAGAAACCGCCGGAGCGGTGGGCAAGTCAGAGCAGAGAGAAACCGCTGGTGCGGTGAGCAAGGCAGAGCAGAGAGAAGCCGCCAGAGCAGTGGGCAAGTCAGAGCAGAGAGAAGCCGCCGGAACGGTGGGTAAGGCAGAGCAGAGGGAAGCCGCCGGAGCGGTGGGCAAGTCAGAGCAGAGAGAAACCGCCGGAGCGGTGGTTAAGGCAGAGCAGAGGGAAGCCGTCGGAGCGGTGGGCAAGACAGAGCGGAGCGAAACAACAGGTGCGGTGGACAAGGCAGAGAGGACAGGGCTCTGTTCACATGGAACAGACTGGAAAATACAGGAAGATGGCTAGAACACAGGAGGAAGATACGGAGGAAGGGAAAAGGGACAAGCAGAACAAGATACACACAAGGTACTTCCTATGAAGTAGCGAGTGGACACAAAACTCACAAACAGAAGTACAGAGACAACGAGTTGGAGTTAGGTGCAGGTTCAGATACTACAGGAAAAGGGAAGGGAAGGACATAGAGAAAAACAGGTAACAGGCTAGGATACAGTTGAGACAGGAACTGCTACTGCAATGAGATACAAGAACGAGCCTGGGTATACAGCCGCCAGAGTGGCAGAACAGACTAGAAGTCAGAGATAACAGGCCTGGGTATACAGCCCCCAGAGATGGCGGAAACGGACAAGAAGTCACAGATAACTGGTCTGGGTATGCAGCCCACAGAGATGGCGGAAACAGACAAGAAGCAGAACTGGACCTGGCAACTTCAGAGTCAAGGAGCACACTGAATGTTAGTGTTGCTCAGGCACCTCCTACTGGGTGGAGGGGGTTTAAATATCCAGTGACTCACAGCAATAGGCTGGAGACGCATTAGGGGTGCGCCCACAGCAGCTATAAGAATCAGGACGTAACTGGGCCACCGCCCTAAGCAGTCAGTCAAGAGACATGCACACAGCATGAACTGGAGCAAGATTTGCAGGCTGGACTGACAGGTAAGATTGCAGTCTTGCATAGTGGGAGGTGGTGCACTATGCAAGCACGCCGCCAGGGATGTTACACAGATATTGAGAAAAACATGCATATGTGTCTTTTTATATAGTGTATGTAAATTTCTGGTTTCAACTGTATATGGAGCGCCTGGTGTGGGCGGGGTTAGCTTCCTCAGCTCTGCTGTATTACTAAACCTAAAAACTCTGATTGTGTCTGTAACTTCTGCACCCAGTAATCAAAGTGATACATCGTTGGATTCAGCTTCTCTTTGCCTACATCAGGCTGCTTTCAGATGAAATAGCAAAAACCTGCTGACAGATTCCCTTTAATTGGATGTAATTATGCAGAGCAGCCTAAAGACGCCCCCGATAGAATCTTGTGAGCCAAAAGAAGGGTACAAGATTCTGTAGATGGGACATTAATCCAGGTAACCAGTCTGATTGCCAGATCTGGAGTTGAGCAATTACCATCTGTCTCATGGAGTTCTTGCCTACCTCTGGAAAAACAGTTTTGAATTAAAGGTTGAACTGGGTATTTTTTCAACATTAGAAGTAAAGAAACTACTGAAGTAATACACAAGTCATAATATCATAACTTACCTCGCAAAGAAAAACAAACGTCCCAGAATACTCCTGCAATAGATGAGGGATTGTCAGATTGACTTTTTTGCTGCCTCCGAACATTGAATCTCTGCAAAACATTCCTTTCCTCTCCAGAGTCCACACATCGATTTCTTCTTGACAGTATGCAAACGTGCAGCATCCTGGGTAAGTGCACTCGATGCCTTGAGCAACGTCTACAAAATACATTAAATGGGAAATTCAAAATGTTATAAAGTCAGCTCATTCATCATGAAAACCAGGCTACAAAATTTTTCACTACAAGTATCCATTAAACCAGTGTTACAGGGCCATTATGGCCATACCTTTACTTTAACAGGTTAAATCGTAAAGACAGGAACTAGTGATTTAAAAAAACCTATCAACCAAGTGAGGCATAGGTGGAAAAATATAGGTAACCGATATGTCACAAAATTATTTTCTACAGTCTATGAAAATGATTACAAGTCACTAAATACATTTTTTGCAGTATTTCATCCAATACTGATGCAATACCTCCATATAGCTAGCCTCATTTTAACACAGAGAGTTCCTTTATATTCATCATGGACCTAAAAACTGGTCTGCAAGAAAACAGTTAAGAAGGGTGCACAGACTTTTTTTTGCTTTCACAAAGTTTGTCTCCAATCATAAAGGACCGTTCGTCAGGACTTCTATACAATAAAAAGGCTCATATACACTGCAGAGTATGCTTTCTCTGCACCTAGCCTTCCAACTGAGGTCTAGAGCTTAATGTCCAGCACTGACCATAAGCTCATGGTCCAGTTTTAGCATTTGCTGGCTGTTTACAAACCCAGCGATCAGTTGTCGGATACCTTTACATATGTAGTATTGACCCGCATAGTGATTCTTTATTGGTCTTGGTCTTATTCTCTTCCATTTGTCATCTGAAGGGCTCTTCATTCTCCCTATAAAAATGTCCTTCTTACATTTATGATCCAAGTTGGGATGATAATTGTAGCTCAAAGACTTTAATCCTATTAAATAAAGAAGATAAATCTAGAATATAGTCTGTGATATAAACATGTGAAAATCATATCATATAACAAGGGTTCGCCATAAGAATTTAAGTTAATAAAACAGCCTGTCTGCTTGAAGGGAAGGCCTGGAAAGTTTTAAACCCTGTAACGAAGCACTCCCATGAATTTTCTTTTTTAGTTATGGCACCACTCTGAGTTTTTATTTTTTTTATTTTCCAGCTGCAGTGGTGCCATGAGTCTAAGTTCCCTGCACCTAGCATTATACTCGCCAGCCAACATCTTCATCTTTTATCGGCGCCACTCTGGTCGTCTTCTGCAGGTTGTGACCTGCCGGATCGCTCCAGTGTTTGCTGGGCGATGCAGAAGTCACAACTCAATGTAAGTCTATGAAAGGCAGAAAGAGGCTCTCAAAGACTTACACTGAGAGCTTGTGACCGTTACTTCTGACTTCCGGTCAGTCTGGAGATGTGGTTACAAGATCAGGAGTGGAGCAGCACTGGGAAGAGCTGAAGACGGCAGCTGGTAAGTATAATACTAAGGTCAGGGACCTTACGTGAGTGCCACCACTCCAGCACTGAAATGAACAAAGAAGGTGGAGTGGTGCTTTAAATCTGTGTATATACAGTACAGACCAAACGTTTGGACACACCTTCTCATTTAAAGATTTTTCTGTATTTTCATGACCATGAAAATTGTCCATTCACCCTGAAGGCATCAAAACTATGAATTAACACATGTGGAATTATATACTTAACAAAAAAGTGTGAAACAACTGAAAATATGTCTTATATTCTAGGTTCTTCAAAGTAGCCACCTTTTGCTTTGATGACTGCTTTGCACACTCTTGGCATTCTCTTGATGAGCTTCAAGAGGTAGTAACCGGATATGGTCTTCCAACGATCTTGAAGGAGTTCCCAGAGATGCTTAGCACTTGTTGGCCCTTTTGCCTTCACTCTGCGGTCCAGCTCACCCCAAACCGTCTCCATTGGGTTCAGGTCTGGTGACTGTGGAGGCCAGGTCATCTGGCGTAGCACCCCATCACTCTCCTTCTTGGTCAAATAGCCCTTACACAGCCTGGAGGTGTGTTTGGGGTCATTGTCCTGTTGAAAAATAAATGATGGTCCAACTAAACGCAAACCAGGTGGAATAGCATGCTGCAGCAAGATGTTGTGGTAGCCATGCTGGTTCAGTATGCCTTCAATTTTGAATAAATCCCCAACAGTGTCACCAGCAAAGCACCCCCACACCATCACACCTCCTTCTCCATGCTTCACGGTGGGAACCAGGCATGTAGAGTCCATCCGTTCACCTTTTCTGCGTCGCACAAAGACACGATGGCTGGAACCAAAGATCTCAAATTTGGACTCATCAGACCAAAGCACAGATTTCCACTGGTCTAATGTCCATTCCCTGTGTTCTTTAGCTCAAACAAGTCTCTTCTGCTTGCTGCCTGTCCTTAGCAGTGGTTTCCTAGCAGCTATTTTACCATGAAGGCCTGCTGCACAAAGTCTCCTCTTAACAGTTGTTGTAGAGATGTGTCTGCTGCCAGAACTCTGTATGGCATTGACCTGGTCTCTAATCTGAGCTGCTGTTAACCTGCGATTTCTGAGGCTGGTGACTCGGATAAACTTATCCTCAGAAGCAGAGGTGACTCTTGGTCTTCCTTTCCTGGGGCGGTCCTCATGTGAGCTAGTTTCTTTGTAGCGCTGGCTGGTTTTTGCAACTGCACTTGGGGACACTTTCAAAGTTTGCCCAATTTTTCGGACTGACTGACCTTCATTTCTTAAAGTAATGATGGCCACTCGTTTTTCTTTACTTAGCGGCTTTTTTCCATAATACAAATTCTAACAGTCTATTCAGTAGGACTATCAGCTGTGTATCCACCTGACTTCTGCACAACACAACTGATGGTCCCAACCCCATTTATAAGGCAAGAAATCCCACTTATTAAAGCTGACAGGGCACACTTGTGAAGTGAAAACTATTTCTGGTGACTACCTCTTGAAGCTCATCAAGAGAATGCCAAGAGTGTGCAAAGCAGTCATGAAAGCAAAAGGTGGCTACTTTGAAGAACCTAGAATATAAGACATATTACTCTGTCGCCTCATTGGGGGACACAGGACCATGGGTGTTATGCTGCTGTCCACTAGGAGGCGACACTATGCATAATCTGAAAAAGATTAACCGTGGCTCCTCCTCTGCAGTATACACCCCTGGACGGCATCAGCCTTCTCCAGTTTTTGCTTAGTGTCACATAGGAGGCACACCTAAAACTTTTACTCCGTTTTCACCGACGGGATTACAGATGAAGAAAAGTGGGTCTACTGCTAGACTCCCGGCATGGCTCCTTCCTCGGCCCCTTATTATGGGGTGCACGGTTGAAGTTGAGATGGCTATTCCCCATGTCGCTCCTTCCCCAGCCCCTCGGGTGCTGGTTCGAAGTCGAGACCCCCCTCCTTCCCCAATTCCTTTTGGTCTCTGGGTTGAGGTCGAGGCGAGGATATAGCCCCCTGATGGTGACAACAGCACCTCCCTAACCCCCCCCCCCCCGCCCCTGGGGGTATTAGGTTGAAACGCTTCAGGTAGGGCCTGTACACGCAGCAGCTCCTAGCAGCCAGCACACTACGGCTGAATCCAGGGACCCCAGCCCTGCTGCGGGCTCCTGTCGGGCCAGGGGGAGCGCAGGCAGAACACAACAGAGGCACAGGCCTCCCTGCACCCTGTTTCTGCGGCAGCACCAGCTCTACGGTGCCTCTTCACAGGACCCACCCTTCCGCTTATACCCCACTGCTATCCTGCCTTTAAATCCGGGGGGGTCCGGTTCAGAGTCGGCCCACATCAGAGTACAGTCGGACAATGCCACGGCTGTGGCATATGTGAATCACCAAGGGGGGAAATGCAGTGCCCAGGCGATGCGAGAAGTGACACACATTCTCCACTGGGCGGAAGACCCAGGTTCGGTCCTCTCTGCGGTCCACATTCCGGGTGTGGACAACTGGGAAGCAGACTTCCTCAGCCGGCAAGGAATGGACTCGGGAGAGTGGTCTCTCCATCCCGAAGTTTTTCGACAGATCTGCCATCGCTGGGGGACTCCGGACGTGGACCTAATGGCATCCCACTTCAATGCCAATGTCTCCAACTTCATGGCCAGAACTCACGACCCGCGGGTGCTAGGAGTGAACGCCCTGGTTCAGGACTGGACCCAGTTCCAGCTCCTGTACATTTTTCCACCTCTCCCCCTGATATCCAGAGTGGTGAGGAAGATCAAGCAAGAGGGAGTTCCAACCATCCTAATCGCACCAGACTGGCCCAGACGTACATGGTACGCCGACATCGTACAGCTCACAGCAGACGTCCCCTGGCGTCTCCGAGACCGCCCGGATCTTCTGTCACAAGGCCCGTTCTACCACCAGAACTCAGGGGCCCTCAATTTGACGGCGTGGCCATTGAGACCTGGATTCTAACCCAGTCACAGTTCTCACCGGACGTCATTGGAACCATGATCAGGGCACGGAAGCCAACCTCTGCTAAGATTTATTACCGTACCTGGAAAGCCTTCTTTGCCTGGGGCGAATCTCGTGGCCAGACCCCATTCCCTTATTCCCTCCCCAGGGTACTTGGGTTTCTCCAATCGGGTCTGGAGGCCAGACTGTCCCTGGCCTCCCTTAAGAGCCAGGTGTTAGCTCTCTCAGTGCTTTTTCAGAGGTGCATTGCTAACAAGCCGCAAGTAAGGACATTTCTTCAGGGGGTTTCCCGATTGGTTCTCCCCTACAGACGACCACTAGAAACGTGGAACCTCAACCTGGTGCTGACAGCATTGCAGGAAACACCCTTTGAACCCCTTAGGGAAGTCCCACTCCGCCTTCTATCCCAGAAAGTGGTTTTCCTGGTGGCAATCACCTCGCTACGCAGGGTGTCTGAACTGACAGCACTCTCCTGCAGACAGCCCTTCCTGGCTTTTTACCAGGACAAGGTAGTTCTCCGTACGGTCCCATCCTTTCTTCCGAAGGTTGTGTCCAACTTCCACGTCAATGAAGAAATTTCACTGCCATCCCTCTGTCCGGTCCCGGTTCATAGAGTGGAGAAGGCTCAGCATACGCTTGACCTTCCTTCCGGAAGTCTGATTCGCTTTTCCTTCTTCTGGAAGGCGGCCGCAAGGGTCTGCCAGCTTCCAAAGTTATCCTTGCCAGGTGGATCAAATCCACCATACAAGAGGCCTACCGCCTCAAAATTCTCCTCTTCCAGCAGGTATTAAGGCACACTCTACATGTGCGGTAGGGGCCTCCTGGGCCATTCGGCACCAGGCTTCGGCACAACAAGTGTGTAAGGCAACCACCAGGACTAGCCTACACACGTTTACCAAACACTACAGGGTTCATACCCAGTCCTCAGCAGAGGCGAGCCTGGGTAGATGTGTTCTGCAGGCAGCGGTACCCCAATTGTAGGGGCCCGTTTACACAATATTCGGCCATTGCTTCCCTCCCAGGGACTGCTTTGGGACGTCCCATGGTTCTGTGTCCCTCAATGAGGCGACAGAGTAAAGGAGATTTTTGTGTACTCACCGTAAAATCTCTTTCTCTTAGCCTCTAATTGGGGGACACAGCTCCCACCCTGTCGCCCGTTCCGGGCCGTTGTTATGTTGAGTTCTCAAATTGTTTTGTTTTTTTTTAGCTCGTACATAGTTGCCTTCTTATAGGCATGGTTATGTTATCCATGTTACGTTCCTCCTAATGCTTTTGCACAAAACTGGAGAAGGCTGATGCCGTCCAGGGGTGTATACTGCAGAGGAGGAGCCACGGTTAATCTTTTTCAGATTATGCATAGTGTCGCCTCCTAGTGGACAGCAGCATAACACCCATGGTCCTGTGTCCCCCAATTAGAGGCTAAGAGAAAAGGAGATTTTTGTGTACTCACCGTAAAATCTCTTTCTCTTAGCCGAACATCCACAGTCCTGAGCCTCCCCGGAGACTGGCAGGCCTGGTCTGTATCTGCCGACCGGTAGCTGCACGTTTAATCTTTTCCTGCAGCAGATAATGGCCGCCGGAGTAAAACTTGAAGAAGAAGGGGGGCGGAGAGCTGAAAAGGGCGGCAGTTTGCTGTGAAAACGCGCCCTTTCAGTCTGGATCCGCCCCTTCTATGACACTGTAGAGTGTCATATTTGTCATCCGGGGGGCGGGCCAGGGGGCGGAGAGGGGCTGGCGGCTTCGGCTAGGCCGGAGCAGCAGTCTAAATTAGAAACCTGATGCTCAAAGGGGCTCCAGGCCGGCGCGGAAGTCCGGGAGGGTGCCGGATTTGAACCGGACCCCCCCCGGATTTAAAGGCAGGATAGCGGTGGGGGTATCAGCGGAAGGGGGGGGCCCTTGAAGGGTCCCCCTGAGGCAGCACAGCGCTGGTGCTGCCGCAGAGACAGGGCCAGGAAGGCCTGTGTCTGTATTATGCCATGCCTGCCTGCACTCCCCCCCGGCCCCGACAGGAGTCCGCAGCAGGGCTGGGGTCCCTTGATTCAGTGCAGTGTGCTAGCTACTGGGAGCTGCAGATTACTGGCTGTACAGTCCCTACCTGAGGCGTATCAACCTAATACCCCCAGAGGGGGATTAGGGAGGGTGCTGTTGTCACCATCAGGGGGCTTTATCCTCGCCTCGACCTCAACCCAGAAACCAAAAGGAATTGGGGAAGGAGGGGGGTCTCAACTTCGAACCAGCACCCGAGGGGCTGGGGAAGGAGAGACATGGTGAATAGTCATCTCGACTTCAACTGTGCACCCCATAATAGGGGGCAGAGGAAGGAGCCATGCCGGGAGTGTCGCAGAAGATCCACTTTTCTTCATCTGTAATCCCGTCGGGAAAAAACGGAGTAAAAATTTTAGGTGTGCCTCCTATACGACACTAAGCAAAAACTGGAGAAGGCCGACGCCGTCCAGGGGTGTATACTGCAGAGGAGGAGCCACGGTTAATCTTTTTCAGATTATGCATAGTGTCGCCTCCTAGTGGACAGCAGCATAACACCCAGGGTCCTGTGTCCCCTAATGAGGCGACAGAGTAAGAGATTTTACGGTGAGTACACAAAAATCTCCTTTTTCAGTTGTTTCACACTTTTTTGTTAACTATATAATTCCACATGCGTTAATTCATAGTTTTGATGCCTTCAGTGTGAATGTACAATTTTCATAGTCATGAAAATACAGAAAAATCTTTATATTAGAAGGTGTGTCCAAACTTTTGGTCTGTACTGTATGCAAATAGTGTAGTGCCAGTGTATTAATATACTCACCTACCGCCACCTTCTCCGGTGTCCAGCGCTTTTCTGCTCCTCTTCTCAGTGTCGTCACTGCTCTACAGACTCCCCAGGTCACACTGTGCTCTCCATGACCTGGAAGTGGCTTTTACAATCTAAGTCTACGGAGCGTCAGAACGAGGCCCCATAGACTTACATTGTAAAAGAGATTTATGAATCATGTATAGAGTGACCCAGAGAGTCTACAGAGCAGTGACGTAACTGAGAAGAGAAGACCGGCGCTGGATAAAGCTGAGGATATTATCACATACACACTACACTACATGCACATATACACAATATTAATGACAAATAATATTCATGTGAGGGCTTCTTCAAGGTTCTATAGTTAAATGGAATTATCTTACCTGCTTTGGTAAAACACAGCTGACAGGCCTGTCTGAACTCATGGGTATCTTCAAGAGGATTACTGATATTTGTCATAGTAGTTGGCTCCCCATTAACACATTCTAGCAGATGTGTTTTCTTCTGTGTCCCAGAAAAATCCATAGGACTTTCTGGTTGGAGAAAGTATTTGGAATCATTTACCTGTATAATATGAAAACAGCAAACTCTGTTAAGGCAGCAGACTCTTATTTATTTTCTTTCTCCAATTTTGGACAACCCCTTTAAAGCGGATCGGTCACCAGATTCTTCTTCAAGTCTAAGTGATACAATGTTTGTAGCTTGTATTGCAAAACCCCTAATCCCTGTCCTGGTATGTATGGCACCCCTCATCCATGTCCTGGTATGCATGGCACCCCTTATCCCTGTCCTGGTATGCATGGCACCCCTAATCCCTGTCCTGGTATGCATGGCACCCCTAATCCCTATCCTGGTATGCATGGCACCCCTCATCCCTATCCTGGAATGCATGGCACCCCTTATCCCTGTCCTGGTATGCATGGCACCCCTAATCCCTGTCCTGGTATGCATGGCACCCTTAATCCCTATCCTGGTACGCATGTCACCCCTCATCCCTGTCCTGGTATGCATGGCACCCCTCATCCCTGTCCTGGTATGCATGGCACCCCTTATCCCTGTCCTGGTATGCATGGCACCCCTAATCCCTATCCCATGGGCATGGAGAGAGGTTGAATATTCATGTCCTTTAAACAGCAGGCACAGGAGATAGCCGGCAGCAGCAGGAGCCGCAGCGCGGCTACACTGTATACCGCTATTAAGGAGCATGAATATTCATTTTTTTTTAGCAGCGGGGACAGTGTAGGCTGCTGCCTCCTGTGCCCCACTCCTCCACCGATACCGCTCCCCCCACACCACACATAAATATACACACACCCCATTTTCCTCCAAAATTTTGGAGGGAAAAAGTGCGTCTTATAGTCCGAAAAATATGGTATATGTGTATGTATATATACATACATACACACGTGTATAGATAAAAACATATATAGTCCGAAAAATACGGTGTATACATACATACATACGTGTATAGATAAAAACATTAATATATATATATATATATATATATTACACATGCAAGTTCTCTTTACTATATAAAACTTAAGAAAGTAAATACTCACAGAAAATGCAGTAGTGTGTATTCCATTGAACTGATCTAATACAGAAATATCTGAAAAGGTGTATAAAATAAAAAATTAGAATACATCCACAACAATAGACATTTTACGTTTATGGTTTATGCAGGTGTTTAAAATTACCTCTTTGAGAGCTATTCATAGGAAGGGGGTTTATAGAAAAGCTTTCCAAGTTGGGGGTTATCATCTGGGGGAATGGATAACTCTGGAATATCGAAGGTGGATCCAGTCCTGAAAAGTCATTCAATCTGCTGCTGCTTCCTATAGCACTGCTCATCTGAAACAGAACGCCGCAAGCGTTTATCAGGCTTTTTTTTTCTTCTGGAGTTCAGTAATAAAGCAATGAGATACTACAGTCACTTGATGTCAGGTTACATTGAGCGAAAAATCACCTGCCCCATTATTTATATGCAGTTTTGAGGTTTTGTCAAATAAGACGGAGCCCAGGAGCAAATACGGTACTTGAAATCCGACACAGAGACTAAGGGCTAATGCAGATGTCCGTATAAATCGGTCCAAGCACAGACTGGCATATATAGATATATATATAGACATATATGACACTATCACGCTCGGGTCGGGGGGAGCAGCAACCAGTCCGACCATTCACGGACGTGTGCATGAGCCCTAACTCTCTGTGTGCCTCCTCCGGCAGAGTGCTTGTGATCCTGAGAGATAACATGCTTCCAGATGTCTGCAAAAAAAAAAGCGGGGAACCTTCAGATCAGCACCATCTATGTCCTTAAAATTTCTGGGTCTAGTACTAGAGTTTCGCTTTTATAGGAATTAATTACAACTTTGCATTGCTGCAAAAATCCTTTTTGCTGTGTTGAGCTACTTGTAAAATCTAATGGATGCAAAAAGGACAGACCACACCTCGTATGTGGTGTTCACCCAAATACTAGGTGGAAAAAAACAAATCGGTTAGCTGAAGGAAACATAAGAAAATGCGTCATTATTGGCTGCACTGAAAAACGATCATTTGGGTGAACACCCTCCACTATTTTATTTCTGTAGGTATCTAATTTAGACATGGGTGGCGACAGACATATAGGGAGTCAGATTTAACTTCTGACATGGACTACTTCAATGACCGTTAAACCTAATAAGTTGCCTAAAAATAAATCTGAAGTCCAATCTCAAGTTTGAAAATATTTCTAAATCAATGTTTCTTCACAATGGTTCATTTTTGAGGAGCCAAGTCCTGTCCCCTACATGTTCTGCAAAGCAGACAAGTGCTTATATCCAATGACATACACGGTTTCTTAGTGATAAATGCTTTACAGGGCTAATAAAGTAAGGCTATGTGCACACTTGCATGAAAGGGAATCTGTCAGCACGATTTTACCTTCCGAATTATTTATATGCACAAGTAGCTCTTTCAAAGACAAGTCCAGCAATACCTTTATATGACCAGTCTGTTCCTCCATTACTGAGAAATCAGCGTTTGAATTAATATGCAAATGAGGCTGAAGAGCTATTGTAGATCTGAAGCATCTGTCACTCCAGCTCTATTCCCCACTCAGTGCGGCCTCCTCCTGCTTCACTGACAGCCCCTTTGCCTGAAGTCACACAACAGAGAGGCTTTCAGTCAAGCAGGAGGCGGCGGCAATGGGTGGAGAATAGAGCTGGAGTGACAGAGGATTCAGATCTATAGCAGCTCTTCAGCCTCAACGACATATCAATTCAAAAGCTGATGGACTGGCTATGTAAAGTTATGGCTGGAATTGGGTTTGAAAGTGCTACATGTGCACAGAAATAGTCTGGGGGGGGGTGAAATCATAGAGACAAATTCCCTTTAAAAAGAGAATCCCAGCAGATATCATTTATAGCAGAGTATTAGGATATGCCATAAATGTGATTGCTTGAAGTTAGTCAGTTTCTAATTACTGATAGATTTCAGCTGGTGTCATGACTTTCCAGGGTTTTTTGCACCTTTCTTTTTTCATGGGTTCAATAATTTTTCCCAGTGTCATTTCTCATTACTAAACCGGGGTCACATGGAAGTCAATTCTCTCATTGAGAGAATCAGGCCAATTTATGCTAATGACACTCGGCTTAAACTCTGTCAGAGTTTTAGCCGGGTGTCATCTTAGTGTGAGCCGAGCCTCTCGCATGAGAGAATCACAGCACAGGTGCGACGAAGATGGAGAACTTAATTTCTCCATCTTCTCTGTGAGCGTACATCAGACTGCACTCGGATGACAACCGAGCGCAGTCCGATCTTTCACTCGCACTCTTAGACTTGAATGAGTGAGTGCGATCCGATTACAATAAAGGGACAGCGAGTGGCTTCATATTAAATGTTGGCAAATTTTACCATAATGGTTTAACAAGCTGACTTCTGTATGAAGTCAACTGGAGACAACAGAGATTAGAAAGGACACTACTTTAAAATAAGTGAGAGTCCCATCATTCAGTAAGAGACCTGAAAAATGTACATTAAAAAAGTTAGAAGGGGTTGTTCAAGTAGTGGATATCGCTTTTAATCGATTAGATATTTAGTGTATTCTATTGACATAAGATGCATATTTCTGGTAGAAAAACCCATTATTAGTTGTAGAAGTGCTCCCAAATTTAATTTAAATGTGCATTTTTCATGATTTTTTTTAAAGTGATTATGATCATTCTTAAAGGTAATTTAAAATAGGTTTAAAGGTCTTTTACAACTGGAAATTTAGCACAGCACTACAACAACTCATTACGTCACGGCAAGATTCTACAAAGTGACCATTACTTCTCCTAGGTCCTATATTCCAGCGTTACCTCCGGTGTTATGGACGACCCAGTAAGGACCAGCCTGAAGAACAGATTGCACAATTTAATTCTCAGTGTTTACACTTTAAGCTTCCATTCCATGTTAAATCGATTAAATAATTGAAAACGATGCTCGAGAATCTGAAGACATTATCAGCAATGTGACAATTAGAAAAATTTTAAATGGGTAAGCGAATCCAAAAAGGAAATCTAGAACCAATATCACTCTTAAAATGTCATAAAAAGCCAGCACTGCACAATGGAAATCTGAAAAAAAAAAAATACTGCAAAAAATATAGAGATTTTTCCCATTAAGCTCACCATGTTTAGTCCATTGCATGATGGCACAGAATCGAGGATACGGTCCAATTCATCACCAATAATTTCATCCCGCAAAATTGGGAGAGGAAATAAAGCAGATGTATCACTACTAATAAGTGCGGATGGAAACAGCCCAGGCTCAGAAACTGGAGGCAAACTAGGAGAGGCTGACGGGCCTGGGACTGGTGATGCCTCTCTTAATGGTTCATTGCTAAGACTCAGTGTAGAGAAAGGGGCCAGAGGAGATTGATGACCATCAACTGCGGGCAAATCTGAAATACAACATGTACATGAAATGTCATTTTCTACTGCTTTTACAATAAAAGAAAAAAGTGATTTGCTTGTACAGCCAGTTCAAGACCAAACCATTTTTCCCTACTCATGACCAGGACAGTTTTTACATTTTTTTCTACACGTTGATTTAAAAGCTATAAAGTTATATTTTATTTGGTTACTCAAATAATTTGTATTTGTCTGATCATATGTCAGGACCTAATGTTTATATCAATTTTACACTCGGGGTGTGTGTCTTTTTTCATATTTAAAAAAAGAAAAAAAAAATAAACCCACAAGGGGGCATTAAAATACATCCTAGATCATGTTTTTCTTTTTCATAACAATCATTTTTATATGTCAAACACGTCTTTTGTTGTTTTTTTTTCCCTCATTGGGATGGGAAACAAAGGTTTGGCCTGGCAGCGTGTTTTTTTTTTTAAATATAGTCTTATTTTTCTTCACTTTATTTACTTGACACTTTCTTCCCCTCCAGAGGGTCGTTAATCCTTTCCCTGCCTTCCAGCCCCGAGATATCACTGGTATCAGGAGCGATGAGTCTCTCTTCTGAGAGAATTGGCTCAATTATGATAATGACACTCATCAGAGTTTGATCAGAGTGTCCGTCTATTGTGAACCGATTCTCTCAAATGAGATAACGGCATCACAGATGCAGAGAAGACGGAGAACTTAAAGGGGTATTCCCATCTCCAAGATACACCTACTACATATTGGGATAGTAACAATAATAACATTAGCAAATACCTTCAATTAGAAATGTAGTACAGTTCTTCTGATACACTATGTTTCTTTCCTCATGTGCAGGCATTGCAGGACCTTCGGTATCCATGGTTACGACCACTGATATAGTGAGAGTTAGCTAGATAGATGCTAGTGGTCGTAACCATGGATACCTAAGCTACCGTAATGCCCTGCACATGATGAAAGAGACAGAGAATCAGAAGAACTATATTACATTTCTAATTAGAGTTATTTGCTAATATTATTATTATTACACCCACTACATATTGGGATATGATCTTGGAGATGGAAATACCCCGTTAATTTCCCCATCTTCTCCATTTTTTGTGTCGGCGAAAATCGGTCTGCACTCGGATGACACTGATGTTTTACACGCAGCCATAGACTTGAATGGGTGTGTGTCATCTGATTTGTGGAGCAAATCGCAGCATGCTGCAATTCTTTTCCACACACGGATTCGGTCTGTGGAAAAAAAAACGCAGATCAGCACTGCCCCCTAGTATAACAATGGATCGAGTGCTATCCGATAAAACATCAGATAGCACTGATATCGTGATATCTTGGACAGGGTTTTGAGTAGAGACGCGATCCAAGTCTTGTTTTAAAGATCAGCTTAATTGGACCAGTTTTCTCGGATGTGAAAAAAATCGGTAGTGTGAACCTACCCTTAATGTAAGTCTATGAGGGTCTCGTTCTGAGTCTGATAGATTTACATTGAGAAAGTGACCTTGGTTTACACAGAAAAGCTGGGTTAGCCGACTGGGCACAATTGTAGATACATGATGCAGGATAGGACGGCAGTGGCACTGGGAACAGCAGAAGACAGCAACCGCTAAGCATTTTGATGCACTCACTAATGATAACAGAGGGTGCAATTAAAACAAACATTGGTGTGGTCCTTTAAGTATTAGTTGGGAGATCAGAGCGAACTGTGGGCCCATTCAGCATAAGGTGATAATCTTGGTCCAGCGTTCACATACTGGCCTACATAAGCTTATAAAAAAGTATAAAATAACAGACATGCACAGAAACTCACTTACCCGGCTCTATCTGATCTGCACAACTATCAGACAGCTGCAATTTGAATTAAAATGTATTAATGCCTACTAAATGCTGATAAATAATGCATGTTCTTCCATAGAAAATCTCCTCAGTAATATAGCAATTTAGCAGATTGCATTTCTCTCTTAGTATAATGAAGCAAGCGCAAGGTATAAGTATATTTTCAATTAGGGCAATGAGAACACGATACACAAATCAAACATTATAGATGTCTGATACTAATCTGTGCTGTCACTATCTAATACAATGGTGATTAACAAAATTAATAACAAAATAGTAATTATAATAATTTAGGCTATGTCTCTATGGGTTTCACCATGTCAGGGACCTGACATAATTACTGGCCGTCCTTCATCAGTTTATTCGTCCGGATACAGGGTGTTTGCAGTATAAAGTTAGAGGTTTGTGTCGGGATGATGCTTCAGTATGGATGCCGTCTTTGATGTATTTTAAAATATAGGCTAAATACTATACCACACAGTGTACTTGCTTTCCTCTGGCACAGTCTGAACTGCACCGATGGTTTTGCAGTTGGAAAATCTGATCACAAGTAACTCCATGCTAAGCTGTAACCTATAGAGCATTCTGTACGTAGGGAGCATTTACCTTCTCTGATGGATCCACGATGGGAACCTGGGAATTTGGCTAAAACACAGAAGTAGTATTTTAATATCAAATATGTAAAATAAAAGATGATTTAAGTTGATAGTCCATGCAAAAAAAAAAAGTTTCCCAGGAACTTGGAGCTGTAAAAAATAAAGTGATCCTCCCGTACCAGCACTCCCCTGGCTGCTCTGTGGTCTGCGCAGGCACTGGAAGAGGAAACGTCACTGTTCCACCAGCAGCTGCAGAACCGCTGCAGCTTGTCATTGGTCAGGTGACTTGAGCAGCGCGTCATTGGATGTTTTTCTGCTCAAATCACCTGATGGCTGGAGCCACAGCGGCCCTGCTGCTGGTGGACGGTGACGTTTCATCTTCCTGGGCTGGAGCCAGGTGGGAACTGGTAGGTATCACTTTACTTTACTCGGGAACTTAACTTTTTGTCCATAGAACCTTTACATTTCCGTTTTAGAGAAACAAATAAAATTCATGTGCAAAACGGATCCATTGCTTTACTGCAGCAAAATAGCTCAACTGCATATTAGCGGGTCCGTTTTGTGTCAGTACTGCATGAAGAAATGTTTCTTGTTCTAAAATCTGACAAATCAGAACCCAGAAGAATCCGATAGGGCCATTTGCTTCCGTTTGCATCAGTGAAGCAATGGATCCGTTCTGCAAATCAATTCTGTTTGTTTTTTCTCTACAATAGAACATGTGAGCTTAAAATACATAAAAAATACATAAAAATACACTTACCTGTGCGCGAACATAGGCTTTCCTAATTTTCAGTCCCAGCTTCATAGCTAGTTCGTGTGTCAATTTCACCACACTGTCATCCTGTGGGAATGTTATATGTATTTGTAATGAAATATTTCTAAACTAACTACAAAATAATGAGAAGAGCCTGTAATTGCATAAGTCTAATAGGCGAGGATTAGGGTATGTAATTGTAAGTGTATTAAAAGTTAAAAGTGCATCGCATGCTGAAATACAAGGCGGACACGGCTTTTCCCTTGAACAATTTTGTGCTCCCCCTATCATAATTATTATCTTAACAAAATCAGCAGCTTGAGTCAAGTTTCACCAAACTGATAATTATGAGATATCTATAGGACATATTATAAAAGTCAGCATGGTACAATCAGCAAAACAGGGGTCGGCCTGCCTGTTGTGCCCGGTGTCGATCTCTGCTGGCACAGTGGTCACACACTGCTCCTGCCGGCGACTCAGTGGCTTCCACGGATGTCACGTCCACAGAGTTGGGGCTTTTCCTTCCACTCTGCTCTGTTGACGGAGCGTGACTGCGGGGAGACAGCTGTCAATCAGCATCACGTCGGCAGTCACGCCCCGTCAGCAGAGCGGAAGAAGAAGAAGAGCTGCTCTGTTGACGTGGAGCAGCTGAATCGCCAGCAGGAAGGGTCAATGACCGCTCTGTCCCGGTGCTGGGTAGTTAGCAACCACATGCCTGTTAGTTTTTAGGCCCATAGTAAAGATTTAAAATAGTTCTGGATAAATCGTTTAAAGACCAGGCATGAAAGAAACTTAATGACTCGCCAATTTACCAGTTTTTGCTTCTCCACATTTTCACATCCATAGCTTTTTTACTCCCAATGATGTGTATATATACGAGGTCTTGTTTTATAAAACCAAACAGAGACTAGGAGTATAAATGGCTTACAAAAGAAGATTGTTTATTAATAGATAAATATACAGTACAGAAATCCATTTTAAATATCATAAATGTAGGAGAAGGGGAAAAAAAAGTGCAAAGTGCCCAAAACAAGGTCCCCAAAAGTTCACAGCATCCGATCCCAAATGTTGAGGAAGTTGCAGCCATCAAAATTTCAAGCCACACTCACCACTGCAGTAGTGGCCCGAATGGATGTGGGAAAACCCCACTTACCAAGTAGGAAACAGTATGTACTCACCGCAAAGTGGATGGGAACGCAGGGAAGGGGGGGCCTTAGGGTAGCAGGCGCACCTCTACGCACGTTTCGTTGTCACAGGACAGCTTTCTCAAGAGGAACTTCCTCCACAACCTACCCTGAGGCATCCCCGTTCCCTGCGTTCCCATCCACTTTGCGGTGAGTACATACTGTTTCCTACTTGGTAAGTGGGGTTTTCCCACATCCATTCGGGCCACTACTGCAGTGGTGAGTGTGGCTTGAAATTTTGATGGCTGCAACTTCCTCACCATTTGGGATGGGATGCTGTGAACTTTTGGGGACCTTGTTTTGGGCACTTTGCACTTTTTTTCCCATTCTCCTACATTTATGATATTTAAAATGGATTTCTGTACTGTATATTTATCTATTAATAAACAATCTTCTTTTGTAAGCCATTTATACTCCTAGTCTCTGTTTGGTTTTATATATGCTGTGAGTAGGCTGTCTGGGTAAGGCCCAGTTATCCGGGATTCTGACCCGTTTTTTTGGGTTATTTGACATGTTGGCTGCTGTTTATAAACTGAGGTCTAGTTTTATGCAGAAAAAGATACAGTATTTTGCAGCACTGTTTTGGAGAACATATAAACTGCTGTGTAATGAAATTGTGATTGGAATCCAAATATAGGAAAACATACATTTTGTTTTTGCTTTTTATGTATATTTCTGTGTTTCCACAGTTTTCATAATTGTGCAGTTGCTCCACTGTAACTGGGGCATCCATAGTAGCCTACGTTAAGGATCATGCAAATGTCCAGGAAATTCGGCCCAAGCATGGACCGCAATACACGGACTGTCCGCGGGTCTCCCAACCCAAGCCCTGCTGTCTCATAAGCATATATGAGGCTATCAAGTTCAGGTCGGTGCATTGCGGTCCATACTCAGACAAAGTTTCAGGGACATCTGCATGAACCCTTACAGGGGCAAACTACACTACAGTAACAGAAGTCACTAGCAGAACTGACCTGGGTGTCTTAAGATGCAGAAACTCTGCTATTCTATTCAATATGCTTCAGTCTTGTTCACCGGCCTAATCTAGATTACAGGAATTTTAACCCTATGCTTGGTGGTTATGAGGTTAAAGAAAAATGCCTATTTACCCACCTACTAGACTCCTCTTCATTCACAACTGAAATCTGTTTTCAGTGAAGCAAAATTACTAGATCACTGAGGGATCAGATTACAGTTGCTGCTCATAAGTCTTTTGAAAGTGGAGTTACGCTTTAAGATACTAAAATTTCCACTCTGACTCTTTCTCCAATATTTATATTTTCATTTAGAACATTAATGAAATAGACAAATTAGAAGACACGAATGAATCGCTTTAGGTTAACTTACCTTAGGGGCAATGATAGAGCATTTTGCAACTGCCTCATATGCCTCCTTGTACCTCTCTAGTGTGAATAAGGCTTTGGACTTGCAGTACAATGCCCTGAGGTTTTTGTCATTAATATGTAAAGCGTCTTCACAATCTCTCAAAGCATCTTTATGGAAACCCTACACAGAGAAACCGTATTACTTCCCTTGAGTGACCATACCAGAATACAGATTATTGTTATGTCCACGTTCAAACACAAATTTACAGATTACAGAATAGTTAACAAATCATATGCTATATAAAATTACTGTTCATGAAAGTTAAGTAACGCTGTAAATATATTACTTTATTAATGCTATGCTGACAATAAATCCGTATTATAACTCTATGATAGAGATCAGCTAAGGGTATGTGCACATGTTGAGTATTTTGGGTGCAGAAAATTCTGCACCATTTCTGCATCTCTTGGCAGGAAAACGCAGCCTCAAAAACATTGCGTTTTTACCGCGCTTTTCTGCCTGTGTTTTTTCAGTACATTCAATGGGTGAAAAACACAGGCAAAAACGCACAGAGAATTGACATGCTGCAGATTATTTTCTGCACCAAATCTGCAAGTCAAAAATACTCAACGTGTGAATGACACTTCAGGTTTCTCCTTCACTTTGCTGGCATCAGGTTTTGTTAACAAATCCACGCGATCTGTTCCCATTGTGATTTGCAGTGTACATCACTGACAAGTTAGAGAGAACAAATATGCAGCACAGTATAGAATATACAGTGCCTACAAGTAGTATTCAACCCCCTGCAGATTTAGCTGGTTGACACATGCGGAATTAACTTGGCAATGTGACATTTGTACTGTAGATCAGCCTGGAAGTGGGAAATGCACTGCAGCAAATTTTTTTTTTTTTTTTTTTTTTTAAAAAAACGTTAAAAGTTAATTCAGAGTGTCATTTATTATTCAACCCCTCAAACCACAAGAATTCTGTTTGGTCCCCCTAAAGTATTAAGAAGTAGTTCAGGCACCAAGAATAATGAGCTTCACATGTGTGGATTAAAGATCTCTTTTGCCAGCCTTTTCTGACTATTTAAGACCCTCCCAAAACTTGTGAACAGCACTCAGACATGGTCAACATGGGAAAGACAAAGGAGAATTCCAAGGCCATCAGAGACAAGATCGTGGAGGGTCACAAGGCTGGCAAGGGGTACAAAACCCTTTCCAAGGAGTTGGGCCTACCTGTCTCCACTGTTGGGAGCATCATCCGTAAGTGGAAGGCTTATGGAACTACTGTTAGCCTTCCACGGCCAGGACAGCCTTTGAAAGTGTCCTCCCGTGCCGAGGCCAGGCTTGTCCGAAGAGTCAAAGCTAACCCAAGGACAACAAGGAAGGAGCTCCGGGAAGATCTCATGGCAGTGGGGACATTGGTTTCAGTCAATACCATAAGTAACGTACTCCACCGCAATGGTCTCCGTTCCAGACGAGCCCGTAAGGTACCTTTACTTTCAAAGCGTCATGTCAAGGCTCGTCTACAGTTTGCTCATGATCACTTGGAGGACTCTGAGACAGACTGGTTCAAGGTTCTATGGTCTGATGAGACCAAGATCGAGATCTTTGGTGCCAACCACACACGTGACGTTTGGAGACTGGATGGCACTGCATACGACCCCAAGAATACCATCCCTACAGTCAAGCATGGTGGTGGCAGCATCATGCTGTGGGGCTGTTTCTCTGGCAAGGGGCCTGGCCATCTGGTCCGCATCCATGGGAAGATGGATAGCACGGCCTACCTGGAGATTTTGGCCAAGAACCTCCGCTCCTCCATCAAGGATCTTAAGATGGGTCGTAATTTCATCTTCCAACAAGACAACGACCCAAAGCACACAGCCAAGAAAACCAAGGCCTGGTTCAATAGGGAAAAAGTCAAGGTGTTGGAGTGGCCTAGTCAGTCTCCTGACCTTAACCCAATTGAAAACTTGTGGAAGGAGCTCAAGAATAAAGTCCACATGAGACACCCAAAGAACCTAGATAACTCGGAGAAGATCTGCATGGAGGAGTGGGCCAAGATAACTCCACAGACCTGTGCCGGCCTGATCAGGTCTTATAAAAGACAATTATTAGCTGTAATTGCAAACAAGGGTTATTCCACAAAATATTAAACATAGGGGTTGTATAATAATTGACCCACACTTTTACGTTTAAAATGTAATAAAATTCAACTGAGCAACATAACTTTTTGGTTTGTAAGATTTATGCTTCTGTTCATAAAACCTACTCTCGTTTGCAGTTTGAAGGCTCTAACTTATTTGCATCTTATCAAACCAGCTAAATCTGCAGGGGGTTGAATACTACTTGTAGGCACTGTAGTATTGCTTAGTAAACTATGCTATACTATCCAGCAAAAAAGAAAGAAATACCAGCGCATCGCACCCCTAAAAGGACACTGTAATGGGGAACTACGGATATGTTCTCCATTTACAGATTGCAGGACTTAAATGTACACAGCAAGCCGAGAGAACACATCAGCTGGTCCTCCTTACTCGCTACACACGCACCTTCACCTTGCTGGCACCAGCTTTTCTTCCATTAGTAAAAAGAATCAGGCGTACTGGCATGCTACGCATCATCATGTGCCTTCTTTGAATGGACGTTTTAGCATTTAATAATAATAGCAATTGATAAGTCATTTTAGCAAAAGACACCTGACAGGTTGCAGAGAGATAAATAAAGCTATGTTATTTTTATACTTAAAGGATTTGTATGTAATTAGAAAAAAGGGGTCTGCTTTCCATTCAGAATCAGTGCCATAACCAACAAGTATTGCAATTTATAGGGGAAAAAATGGATCTTTTTTTCCATGAACACAACTCCTTTAATATGTATACGCTACAAATAGGCAATGGGAATTGGGGCTTGATGTGACCATTAAAAGCAAACTGCAAAGATCCACCTCCAGTAAGTGTTAGGCCTTAAAGGTGTATTCTGGTCTAAGAAAGTTAGCTACTGGGACATCTGCTGATTGTCAGAACTTGTGTCCCCTGTTCTCACCTGGCTGCTAGACTGTGGTCAGGAGGAGTTGGCCTGTGCACCACGCCGCTCATGCACCACGCCGCTCATGCACCAGGCTGCTTGATTCACAGCCTATGGCGCTGAAGATACAAAGATCTTCATCAGTGGACAAAAGTCCCCATTTTACTGATTAGTGGGATCCTAGTGGTGGGACACACGCTGATCTAATAATTATTACCTATTCCATGAATAGATGATGCCATGCGAAAACCATATTTCACCTAGAAGCAACTATTCTGTAATAGAGAGCCAACTGGGGGCACACAGAATACCCACACTCCTGCCATGTGCATGAAGCCATATCCAGCCTGAGGTTTAAAGCGTAACCGTCGTTATCATTTTTATTTCATAAATCAGTAGTACTGTTGAAATGAAGCAACTTTGTAATGTATTTTATTGGAAAAATCTGCTTCGATCTCTGCCAAAATTGGTCATTATGCAAATTATCAATTCTGTGATGAAATCTGTATTCAGTGAAGACATCTTCCCATTACGGAGATAGGAGATGGCAGTTGTCAGTTGAGAATTTTGATAATGACTGATTAATTCTGGTACAGAAAGAAGCAGATCTCTCTGATAAGATATATTACACAGATGCTTATCTTCACGTGTATTATTGATTTATGAAATAAAAAAATTAAAACGATGGTTACACTTTATGTGTCACCTCCTATGAATGCGGTACTTTAATAGATCCCTTTAAATGCCGTGCTCTTTCCATACTTAATACATACATATTCTTAATAACATCTGACGTATACAATGCTCTCACCGTGTCTATGTAACATGCCGCCCGATTCACATGCAGCTTCCCCAGTGTCTCGCTGGTAATGGCAATCTCCTCAGATAAAGCGTAGCTGGCAATATTAAGTGCCTCTGTGTATTGGTTTATTGATTCTTCCTTGATTCCTTCTCTGTACAGATCATTTCCTTCATTGAAAAGGTTTCTTATCAGCTTCTGAATAAAAATCTGAAAAGACAATGCAAGATGTCAACATGCATAAAAATCCCAACCTTTGGGTCTTCAGACTACAGGATGCATTGTACCTTAAAATGCAGAAATAATTAAAACCTAACACAAAGAAAAATGGTCTATCCTGTAAATCTACTATTAGTAATGAGGTAACATAGTGAGCGGAGTCCTGCATGCTCAGACTCCTCTGCTTGTTAACACTGGCAGCCGGAAGCATTCTGACTATTCAGGTGAGGCCAGATAAGTGACTCCAGGCTAATTCTGCAGCAAATTTAACCATATACATCGCGAGAAAAATCCAGGGGGTAAATCTGACATCCTGCAGACCCAAGAACATTTGTAGGAACAACTGAGCGCAATGAGGTGTTACCAGATATCAGCGTTAAGTGACAGGCGGTACTGCTCACCTCATGGGGTTGTGAGACACAACAATATCAGGGCATCAGAAAAACAACTGCAGCTGCTGCAGCACCGCAGGTAGGAGGTCCAATGTTGTATCTAGGAATTGTTGGTAGCCTGTGCTTCTGGTGAGGTATCCAATAAAGGAATCCAATCTGGTATATAGGTAACAGTGCAGTTTATTCTCGACGCGTTTTGTGCACATTCACAGCATGCCCTAAATTCTGTGCTGATTTTTTTCTGCTGCATAGGTACTGTGTGAATTCCCCATTAAAGGGAACCTGTCAGTCGATTCATGCTGCCCAAGCCACTTGCAGAATAAATCGGAGTTTGAATATCCGGCAAGGGACCATAGGCAGAAATGAGACCGATATGGAAGCTGCCCCTTGCCGGCTTCTCCCAGCGCCGCTCCTTGCCGGCTTCTCCCAGCGCCGCTCCTTGCCGGCTTCTCCCAGCGCCACTCCTTGACGGCTTCTCCCAGCGATGCTTCTTGCCGGCTTCTCCTAGCAACGCTCCTTGCCGGCTTCTCCTAGCGCCGCTCCTTGCCGGCTTCTCCCAGCAATGCTTCTTGCCGGCTTCTCCCAGCGCCGCTCCTTGACGGCTTCTCTCCCAGCACCGCTCCTTGACGGCTTCTCCCAGCACTGCTCCTTACCGGCTTCTCCCAGCACCGCTCCTTGCCGGCTTCTCCTAGTGCGGCTCCTTGCCGGCTTCTCCCAGCGCCGCTCCTTGACGGCTTCTCTCCCAGCGCCGCTCCTTGCTGGCTTCTTCCAGCGCCGCTACACATGAGTGACAGGTCTCTCGTTAAGTACATATATGAGTGACCTGTCAATAACCTCTAGCAACTCTGAGAAAATCCGGATGGGGAGGCACCGGACTAGTCTCGTCTCTACCTAAGGTCCTTGACTGAATTTTTAAAACTATACTTTCTCTAATATGCTGGATCATTTCAGAGAAAAATATACCTGGTTGCAATCATGCAGCCAGGCTCTGATTCCTGCCTTCCATGGTTTAGCCAGGAAGAATCGACTGACAGGTTCCCTTTAAACATGCATCATGTGTAAATTCACTAAAAAGACACATAATATTGTTACAAGTTTTAAATATTTACCTCATAATCTTTCTGGGGTCCAGGGAATGGCAATGGGGACCTAAAATAAAAATAAGCCAGAAAATAAATATTAGATTAAAATACTCTCCGAAGGCTTAGATCCAAAAGATTAATGAGCATGTGATGATAATTACCCATCGACACTAATATTCTCTAATTGGCGGTCACATTATGTAAACTGGCTTTTAGGCGCAGGGTTTAGTGTTGACCTCTAATTTGGATCCCTGTAGGCCGAGTTCATGTTAGTTTTTTTTATTCTTATTGGCAAAAACTGGGCTATTTTTTTTTCTTTTCAATGTGCCGGATAGATTTTTAGCCCGTCTACCTTTTTACAATCCACCTGTGATAAGTTTTTTTTGCGTAGAAACAAAAAAATTTACTTTTTAAAAGCGTCACCTATGAAATGCCCAGCGAAAAATGGACAGCACTTGGATGACGCTGTGTGCAGTCCTTTTTTTTTCCACTGACAAGGGTCCATTTTTTTCCGCAGCACCCTCAATGGTAAGAGCGACAAAGTCAAAAGATAAGGAAATAATTCACTTGTCTCAGGTAGTCATAGAAACAAAATCAGAAAATCAGGACAGAGCTCATACGCAAAAATAGAAGCAACGTTTCACCCTACATGGTCTCCATCAAGCTACACACAAGGAGTTAAAAACAGCAGGTTTAAATAGGGCGGTCATTAAGAGAGCATCAATCAACGCTCAGGTAGACGCCTTTCCAATCAAGTACATCCGGCAACAGAAAAATCAATAAAACAATGGCATTCCCATTAGCGGGCAGCAAGGATCGGTGATTGGTGTTCTCTTAATGATCGCCCTATTTAAACCTGCTGTTTTTAACTTACTATGTGTAGCCTGATGAAGATCATGTAGGACGAAACGTTGCCTCTATTTTTGTGCATGGAGGAATAAATACATTTCTACTTTTTTTGAACTCCCAATGAGCGCTATCATGATTTTGTTTCCATTTTTTTGCAGACCATTGATCCGCAAAAAAAAACCCAGACAGGTGAATATACCAATTAATACTAATGTCTCCGTGTTATGTCTGTTAAAAGAACAATAAAAACTAAGGGGTGAATGAGCCCATAGAAAGAGAAAACAGGTGTAGTCAAGAATAAGACTATGACGTAGGCAAGTAGGAATAGTGAAGAGAATCTGTCACCAGGCTCTTGTTATCTGATTTCAGAGCAGCACAATTTAGGGGCAGAGACCCTGATTGCAGTGATATCTCACTTACTGGGCTGCTTGCTAAAGTTTTGATAAAATCACTGCACAGCTACCAGTTCTCTGATTGCTGAGCTCTGTATAACCCCGCCCACACCACTGAATAGCCGCTTTCTGTGTACACTGTGCATAGGCAGAAAGCTGCCAATCAGTGTTAGAGCTATCAGAGCTCATTAATATGGAGGGCTACAAGACAGCAGGTTCACTAGTGATAACCTCCTACTCATAAAAAGGCGATTTTATCAAATCTACAGCAAGCAGCCCAGTAAGTGACACATCACTGGAATGAGGGTCTCAGCCTCTACATTATACTGCTCTCACATTAGGTGGCAGATTCACTTTAACAGGGTCTTACAACCTTAGACCCCCCCCTCCTCTTGGAAATAGAGGATCTCCGAAAGGAAATGCAGCTGCCAACAAAAGGAAGAGTCTTAAAAGAAAGTTTGCAGCATATATGCACACCTCTCTGCACTAAAATCTAGTAACAGGCGAGTGTGAGGCCATCACATATACCCTGTGGATGCGCTGTAAATGTATAAAGCGGGAAAAATCCCTTCAGGCGCATCCGAATCCTATTCATTTCAGCAGTTAGGCTGCGTGCCCACGATGCATTTTTTAAGCGTTTCCGCAGCGGTAAAAACGCTGCAGAAACGCTTAAAAAACGCATGGTAGAAGGCCTGCCATGTTCCCCGATGATAAATTTCCGCTGCAGATTATCATTGCGGAAAAAAACGCAGCACTACCAATTAATTTGCGGAAGCGCTGCGTTTTCGCCGCCATTGACTTGCATTGGAACACATGGAATCCGCATCACTGCATCTATACATGCGGAATCCAAGCGTTTCAATGTGCGGATGGTACCCACGTGTGGAGGAGAAGAGACTCTCCTCCAGACCAGGGTACCATAGTACCTGTAAAAAAAAAAGAATAAAATAAAAAATAAATATATACTTACCTTCTGATGGCCCCCAGTCTCCTTGTCTTCGCTTGCCGGCAGCTCACAGTGGACTGAAGGACCTGCGCTGACGTAATTTAGTCATGTGACGGGTCACGCGACCGCCGACGTCGGCAGGTCCTTAAATCTACCGCGAGCTGCCGGCAAGCAGAGACAAGGACTCCGGGGGCCATCAGAAGGTAAGTATATATTTATTTTTTACCATTCTTTCGGTCACACTATATAAATACATGCCGGTTGCATGGATTTATATAGTGTGACCAAGTTGTCAAGCACTTTCCAAGTGATGCTAAAATCACTTGGATAATGCTAGTCAACCCGCATGCGGAAATGCATGTGAAGAACGCTTCACTTCCGCATGTTCCTAGCAGGAAAAACGCATGTACAATCTGCATGTACAATCCGCATGTACAATCCGCATGCGTTTTTTCTGCCAGGGAGATGCAGAAACGCTCAGGAAAAAATCTGGAGCATTTCTGCATCATAGCCTTAATGTAGGGTGAATACTGGCAGTCTTACTGAATAAATTCCAGTCCACTCTTTATATCTTCCTGCCGGCTGAGACGGTCATTTGACATGTAGGACATGATGTTCTCCTCATCGGATTCTTAAATGGTTAAAAATCTATAAAATGAAAAAAAAAACATTTATTTAGTACTAGTATCAGAATATTTTCAACAAACAAGAAGTGTTTTGATTTTTTATTTTGCCATAAAACAAAAGGGGAGATTTACTAAGCAAATAGTGGCAGAATTCTGGCCCAAAGAATAATAATCATAAACCACTGTTTTTTTGACTCATTGAATTTACCTTTTGTATTGCTAGATATATTGGAACATAGTTTGTTTTTGAGCATGTTTTTTATATTGCTTTTTTTTTCACTTGGGTATAAATAAAAGTATTTTTTATTACTTTCAATATTTTGAGTCCTGGACTCCTTTCATTTTACTTACTGTGCACATAGCCCCTTTTCCTCGCTGTGGGATATTTTTGTAGGACTGTTATATATTTAGAAAATAGCACAAAGTATTCTTTTAACAATTACATAATAAAACAACTTTTTTTATGTTTTTGTAGAGATATTGCACAATGTCAACAGCAGACAGCTCCAAAGGCAACAGTATCCTGTCGTTTTAGGTATTTTCTATGCTGAAAACTGGATTTGTCACATTTTTATACCGTGTCTGTTCTTCGTTACTGTGATCACAAATTACCGGACTATAAAAAAACATGTCATGTAATACACACACGCAGATATTAGTATATACTGCAAGCAGAGACCAATGAAAAAAGTCCATTGTGGTATTTTTTACCATATTAGATTATTATATTTACCATATAAATATTATATATTTACTTTCTAATATACACCAAAGAGTTTAAAGGGAACCTGTCATGTAAAAAAAAAAAGGTTAATAGTGTTCTGACACCGTGCAGCCACCACACTGCGAGCCCCTCTGCCAGGAGGAAATGAGCTTTATTCCTCCCAGCAGGCTCGCTCTATCAGTCACAGGGGCGGTGATGGTGCGGTTTCCATCACCGTTCCGTGCATAGACTGATGCAGCTGTAACCGCGCCCCCGGCACTGACTGACAGCCGGCTCAGCATTAAGGATTTCAGCTGCCGCTTTCTATGCACTGTGTGACTGAACCTGCGTAAGCACCGCCCCCGAGACTGAATAATAATAATCTTTATTTTTATATAGCGCCAACACATTCCACAGCGCTTAACATACATTTTCATGGCTGTCCTCATTGGGGCTCACAATCTGCATTCCCTATCAGTATGTCTTTGGCGTGTGGGAGGAAACCAGAGAATCTGGAGGAAACCCACACAAACACGGGGAGAACATACATACTCCTTGCAGATGTTGTCCTTGGTGGGATTTGAACCCAGGACCCCAGTGCTGCAAGGCTGCAGTGCTAACCACTGAAAGATCGAGCCTTCTGGGAGGAATAAAGTTCATTTCCTCCTGGCAGCGGGGCTCTCAGTGTGGCAACTGCACTTTGTCAGAACGCTATTAAACTGCAGATTAACTCCATGTCTGCAGGTTAAGTGTTTTTTTTTTTTTTTTTTACATGACAGGTTCCTTTTAATTTTTTGCAACCTAACAGCAATGCTACATTTCTGAACAAATGGATACATTCAGAGAAAAAACACAGAGTTCATTTGAATTCCTTTCATGTTGTTGCAGTCTATGGTCCTGTTGGCAGTTCGTCTGAATCCCATTTTTAGTCGGATTCAGATGGCACCCCTTGATGCATTGGAGAAGCGAAGTGTGAACAGGGCCCATAGTGCGCTTGATTGTATGGGAGGAGAGGACCCAGGAGCCATTATCTGTCCTCACCTAGATTGCCGGGAGTGTGGGCAATATATCAGTGTGCAGCATATCTCTTCTGCTCAGTATTCAGTCTCACGCATGAAACCGATTTTAAAGATTAAAAATGCTTTTAAAATAGTCACGCCTGTAGAGGCATTACTGCAACCTCTGCATGCAGACATCACAGCTGAGGCCAGTGATTAGCTGCAGCGGTACACCACATGATCACTGCAGCAGCTGAAACCAGAAGGGAAATTAACAGTTGAGTATTGGGTTTTCTTTTATTATTTATGGATTCCCTACTGGCTATTACAATTTTTTTTTTTTAGACAATCCCTTTAAAATATTTAAAAAGGCAGCAATATGATGACCGTATTTCCTATCTGCTGATACATATATGGAAAGTCCGGCATTTTATCTGTTACTTTATTGCCATTTACTACTTTTAAGAGCATAAAAAGAGATAAAACACAAGTACACCGACACATACCTATGCTGAAACAACACTCTCGGCACATCTGGCCCATTATAGTCTATGGATATGTATCGATTGTACACCCAGGGAGTGTTTACTATAGATATGCAACCAACCTGGTCAAGTTTTGTTGCAGGGGTGTTTCCACCTTGGACATTTATAGCATATTCAGATCTGATGTTGGCGGGTCCCACATCTTAAAGGGGCGTTCTCAAGTTGAAAACTAGATCACTGGGGGTCCGAACGCCGTAGCCCCCACCGATCCCAAGAATCAGGGCTCTTCCCCCAGGCTGAAGTTGACCATGCGCACTGCCGCTCCATTCATTCTTAAAGGGAGTGCTGGAGATTGCAGAGCGCAGCGCTCAGCTGGTCTTCGGCCCTCCCATTAGAATGAATGGAGCAGCAGTGCACGCATGATCGACCTTTACTTCCTTCAGCAGGGGCTCTTCAGACCCATGGTTCCCAGGACTGCTGGGCGCCAATGTAGAATCGTCAGCGATCGGATAGGGGATAATTTTTAAAAACTTGAGAACACCCCTTTAAGAATAGTACCCCATTTTGCGCTGCCATGAATGGAGAGCTTAGCTCTCGCCATCCACTTCTATGGGATTTCCAAAACTGGTCAAGCGAGGCAGTGGTGAAAGACAGAGCTGCGTTCTTGGAATAGGAGGTAAAAAGCAGAACGATTAGACATTTCTGAGATAAGAATGTGTTTTTATGTCCTTTATACTGCATGACATATAGCAGTCAGTGAGTGTGTATGGAGTGAGCTCAGCACCTGCCCAGTGTGGCTATATAACCCCTCAAATGCTGCAGTCAATCACTGATCCAGGAGCTGTGTATGTTCACTTGCCTTTAGCTAAGTGATCATGGGCTGCCGCCGCGTCGCCTTAGCAGCCTGGAGCCTACTGAAATACCCTGCCTTTGTCACTGCATAGTGGAGCAGCTGCAGGAGTGGAAGATCGGCTGTCAGACACAGCCAGACTCCCCAAAGAGAAGACAGAGGCGGTTTCTGACCGCCTCTGCCTTCTCAATCTCTGTATACACTGCTAAACACGCACTGGGAATATGATAATGAGCAGCACTAATGGCGCTTTCTGCTCTAAGCCCAGCAGTCCTGTGATTGCTGGGTGTAGGGAGAAGACAGGAGGTGTTGGTCGTTAGGAAACCCAGTCAGCTCTGCTATGCAAAAAAAAGGAGGCTGCATCTCTACTTTAACTGGGACTAATATACCAGCACCAGTTATAAGAAAAATCAGGTTTAAAAAAAAATAAAAAGTATTTAAAATATTGAAATACACCCCCCACCACCACCAAAGGTCTTTTATGACCTTATGGGGGCACAATACGTAAAATCAAGGAAAAATAAATAAAAACCCTCTGCCAATCCAAATCATATCTACTAGCCTCATCTCTGTTGATAAAAAACATGTATCCAATATATCAATATAATTCTTACAGAAAGGGTGAGACATTATTAAATATGTTTTAGTGGTCAAATGTGAAAAACCGACACACCGATATCAGCAATAAAAAAAGGCAGTATGACCCCACAGCTGCAGGTTAGCAGCGTTATTTTACATGACAGGATTCTTTTAATATGTTTTAAGTATTTTTTGATTATTTTTTTTTAGCAGACCCTCCAAAAGAATAAGTGCACATGGGGTCTCACGCTTTTCCCAGGTGAAGCCCGCTACGGGTGGTCATTCTTGCGCTGCCGACATCTTTCGCTCTGTACTTTCAGTATAGAGAACAATCAGCATGTCATTTATTTTAACCTTTTCATGGACATAAGACGTGTCGTTATTACATTGCGGGGCATTATGTCCTCTTTCTTGCCATCTGAAAAATATGACAAGTGCATCCACCCTAAAATAGTAAAAAAAAAAAAAAAAAGAAGACGATGCAGCTTTGCCATGGTCATAATTGAACTGTTCCGAAGAATCATGTCGCCAGGTCATTTCTCCTGTACAATGAATGCCGTAAAAACTAAACCCAAAGAACAAAGGTGGAATTGTAAGGTCGCCGCATTTGGAATTGATTTCCATGTTTTTCAGTACAATTGACGCTCGTCCATAAGGGGTTAAGAGCAGCTCAGACACCGGTGTGAACAGGCCCTTACTGATGAAGAAAGCACGTAAGTGTTCACATTCCTGTGCATTGTGCCAGGTGTGGGCGCACAAGGTGGCAAGTGGTGCAGGCAGGCAGTGCTGCCGTCTCTGGCTCTGGGCACCGACAGCCTGCGGAGTGGGTGTCAGTCCACTCCCTGAGATGTGCAGGAACCAGGATATGGAGGAACTTGGCAAGTCCTTGTTACATATCACCTCCATTACCTGGTGCCAGGGCTACAGGCGGGCACACAGCTCCAGACACACAGGAGCTGCACTACTGCAGCACAGGGGGAGCATGCTGGGAGTTATAGTGCCACAGTCAGGAACTTCCCAGCCTCTTCCTCCTTTATTCCATTAGTGGTGGTCACCATCAGGACCACCAGACTGCTAAGTGTCAATGTCAGGGACTAAGCTATGTGCAGCTACTCTAATAGATATATATAGAGACCCCACAATAACAACACACAGTCCAGGACCCCCGCGCCACAGCACAGCCACCCGTACAGTGCCCGCGACCCCCGCAGCCCGCTGCTTCTTACCTGGCGGCGGTGGAGGCGCCGATTCTTCAGGGTGGAAAACGAGGAAGCCGGAGCCGCCGACACTCACAGCGCCACCTACAGGCAGAAGGACCGAAGCGCAGAGGAGCAGGTTGTGGCATCTCTATGCCAGCATGGCATCGTACCGTGATTGTGCCAGGCATAGAGACAGCCAACATGGGGGACATGAGTAATAGAAAGAATGAGAACTGTATAAATATGGCTTGTGCTGTAAAATGGCGTGGGCTGCCCAGCCTGGCATACCGCCTCAGAGCCACTGACATACTGTCCAGCCTGGCATACTGCCTCAGAGCCACTGACATACTGCCCAGCCTGGTATACTGCCTCAGAGCCACTGACATACTGTCCAGCCTGGCATACTGCCTCAGAGCCACTGACATACTGCCCAGCCTGGCATACCGCCTCAGAGCCACTGACATACTGTCCAGCCTGGCATACTGCCTCAGAGCCACTGACATACTGCCCAGCCTGGTATACTGCCTCAGAGCCACTGACATACTGTCCAGCCTGGCATACTGCCTCAGAGCCACTGACATACTGCCCAGCCTGGCATACCGCCTCAGAGCCACTGACATACTGTCCAGCCTGGCATACTGCCTCAGAGCCACTGACATACTGCCCAGCCTGGTATACTGCCTCAGAGCCACTGACATACTGTCCAGCCTGGCATACTGCCTCAGAGCCACTGACATACTGCCCAGCCTGGCATACTGCCTCAGAGCCACTGACATACTGCCCAGCTTGGTATACTGCCTCAGTGCCACTGACATACGGCCCTGCCTGGTATACTGCCTCAGAGCCACTGACATACTGCCCTGCCTGGCATACTGCCTCAGAGCCACTGACATACTGCCCAGCTTGGTATACTGCCTCAGAGCCACTGACATACTGCCCAGCCTGGCATACTGCCTCAGAGCCACTGACATACTGCCCAGCCTGGCATACTGCCTCAGAGCCACTGACATACTGCCCAGCCTGGCATACTGCCTCAGAGCCACTGACATACTGCCCAGCCTGGCATACTGCCTCAGAGCCACTGACATACTGCCCAGCTTGGTATACTGCCTCAGTGCCACTGACATACGGCCCTGCCTGGTATACTGCCTCAGAGCCACTGACATACTGCCCTGCCTGGCATACTGCCTCAGAGCCACTGACATACTGCCCAGCCTGGCATACTGCCTCAGAGCCACTGACATACTGCCCAGCTTGGTATACTGCCTCAGAGCCACTGACATACTGCCCAGCCTGGCATACTGCCTCAGAGCCACTGACATACTGCCCAGCCTGGTATACTGCCTCAGAGCCACTGACATACTGTCCAGCCTGGCATACTGCCTCAGAGCCACTGACATACTGCCCAGCCTGGCATACTGCCTCAGAGCCACTGACATACTGTCCAGCCTGGCATACTGCCTCAGAGCCACTGACATACTGCCCAGCCTGGTATACTGCCTCAGAGCCACTGACATACTGTCCAGCCTGGCATACTGCCTCAGAGCCACTGACATACTGCCCAGCCTGGTATACTGCCTCAGAGCCACTGACATACTGTTCAGCCTGGCATACTGCCTCAGAGCCACTGACATACTGCCCAGCCTGGCATACTGCCTCAGAGCCACTGACATACTGTCCAGCCTGGCATACTGCCTCAGAACCACTGACCTACTGCCCAGCCTGGCATACTGCCTCGGTACCACTGACATACTGCCCAGCCTGGCATACTGCCTCAGTGTCACTGACATACTGCCCAGCCTGGCATACTGCCTCAGAGCCACTGACATACTGCCCAGCCTGCCATACTGCCTCAGAGCCGCTGACATACTGCCCAGCCTGGCATACTGCCTCAATGCCACTTACATACTGCCCAGCCTGGCATACTGCCTCAGTGCCACTGACATACTGTCCAGCCTGGCATACTGCCTCAGTGCCACTGACATACTGCCCAGCCTGGCATACTGCCTCAGAGCCACTGACATACTGCCCAGCCTGGCATACTGCCTCAGAGCCACTGACATACTGCCCAGCCTGGCATACTGCCTCAGGGCCACTGACATACTGCCCAGCCTGGCATACTGCCTCAGTGCCACTGACATACTGCCCAGCCTGGCATACTGCCTCAGTGCCACTGACATACTGCTCAACCTGGCATACTGGCTCAGTGCCACTGACATACTACCCAGCCTGGCATACTGGCTCAGTGCCACTGACATACTGCCCAGCCTGGCATACTGCCTCAGAGCCACTGACATACTGCCCAGCCTGGCATACTGCCTCAGAGCCACTGACATACTGCCCAGCCTGGTATACTGCCTCAGAGCCACTGACATACTGCCCAGCTTGGTATACTGCCTCAGTGCCACTGACATATTGCCCTGCCTGGTATACTGCCTCAGAGCCACTGACATACTGCCCAGCCTGGTATACTGTCTCAGAGCCACTGACATACTGCCCAGCCTGGCATACTGCATCAGAGCCACTGACATACTGCCCAGCCTGGCATACTGCCTCAGAGCCACTGACATACTGCCCAGCCTGGTATACTGCCTCAGAGCCACTGACATACTGCCCAGCTTGGTATACTGCCTTAGTGCCGCTGACATATTGCCCTGCCTGGTATACTGCCTCAGAGCCACTGACATACTGCCCAGCCTGGTATACTGTCTCAGAGCCACTGACATACTGCCCAGCCTGGCATACTGCATCAGAGCCACTGACATACTGCCCTGCCTGGTATACTGCCTCAGTGCCACTGACATACTGCCCTGCCTGGTATACTGCCTCAGAGCCACTGACATACTGCCCAGCCTGGTATACTGCCTCAGAGCCACTGACATACTGCCCTGTCTGGTATACTGCCTCAGTGCCACTGACATACTGCCCTGCCTGGTATACTGCCTCAGAGCCACTGACATACTGCCCTGCCTGGTATACTGCCTCAGAGCCACTGACATACTGCCCAGCTTGGTATGCTGCCTCAGTGCCACTGACATACTGCCCTGCCTGGCATACTGCCTCAGTGCCGCTGACATACTGCCCAGCCTGCCATACTGCCTCAGAGCCACTGACATACTGCCCAGCCTGATATACTGCCTCAGTGCCACTCTCAGTCTGCCGATCTGGTCATGGTGTGACGGTATTTGTCCCTTGTATATGGTATTATTTGATCATTATGTGGTGGTAATATGTGATCTGGTCATGGTGTGATGGTATTTGTCCCTTATATGTGGTATTATTTGATCATTATGTGGTGGTAATATGTGATCTGGTCATGGTGTGACGGTATTTGTCCCTTGTATGTGGTATTATTTGATCATTATGTGGTGGTAATATGTGATCTGGTCATGGTGTGATGGTATTTGTCCCTTATATGTGGTATCACTTGGTCACTATATTCTGGAAATATGTGGTCTGGTCACGGTGTGGCGGTATTTCTTCCTTGTATGTGGTATTATTGGCGGTCATTTGTTCTCTCTGATATTAATTAGGAGAAGATTCTTTATTTCTATTAGAGATTAAATACTTGGAACAGAGCGGCAGAGATGCACTTACAGAGGTTCTGCGGTAAAAAAAAGTAATCATCTCTCCACAGGATAAGTGATAACGTATTGATTGGAGGGGTTCTGACTGCTTGGACCCAATCGGCAGAATGTGAAGCTTTTATCCCCATTAGATTGGAGTGGCATATGAGACTCAACCACTGATCCATTCATTCCCTCAGTGGCTGCAAGCCAGGGTCGGAGTCAGCACCTGGCGCACCCGGACAAGTGCCAGGGCCCTGAGCAGGCGGGGGGGCCCACTCACGGTCGGGCACCCTACCGGGCTATGGGCGGAGGAGAGTGGTGCCAGTGCTCGCCCCTCTCCCCCGCTAGCTCAGGGCCCCGGCAGCCGGATACTTACCTCTCCCCGTGCATCCGCAGATCCGCTGTCTTCCTGCTTTGCGCTCCCTGTGACGTCTCAGGTCAGAGGGTGCGGTGACGTCTTTCCACCGCGCCCTCCCCTGAGCCGTCACAGGCAGCGCAGAGCAGGAAGATGCCGGCAACGCTGGAGTCCGGACCTGAGCAGCGGCAGCAGGTAAGGAGAAGTCAGGTGAGTATTTGATTTTTTTTTTTTTTAATGCATGGGGCATTATATGAGGGGGTGACATCCTGCGTAGGGCATTATATGGGGGGGGGTGACATTCTGCATGGGGCATTATATGGGGGAGTGACATCCTGCATGAGGCATTATATGGGGGTGTGACATCATGCATGGGGCATTATAAAGAGAGGGGGGTGATATCCTGCATGAGGAATTATATGGTGGGGGAAAGGAACATAATGCATGGGGCATTATATGGGGGGGAGAGGTGACATCCTTCATGGGGCATTATATGGGGGGGAAGGGACATCCTGCATGGGGCATTATATAGGGGGGGGACATCCTGCATGGGGCATTATATGGGGGGGAAGGGACATCCTGCATGGGGCATTATATGGGGGAGGAGGGGCATCCTGCATGGGGCATTATATGGGGGGAGGAGGGACATCCTGCATGGGACATTATATAATCTTTGGTCTTGTACTATATATATATTTTTCTGCCATATCTGTGCATCATGAATCGTGGTATGTGTTAAAGGGGCCCACTGAGACTCTTTCGCTCGGGGCCCACAAAAACCTGGAGCCGGCCCTGCTGCAAGCGCTCTCTTGTTTTTTTTCTGGAAGCCCCAAAGAGAATGACCACAGAAATATTCAGACATCCCACCTGTCGCTCCACTATAACAGGGATAACGGCTTACAGGTATTTGCATATAGCTGTAAGGTGGGCCCGTTGAGTCAATTCCCCCTGTGGGCCCCAGACACCCCAGTGACTAGCGGCGCGACGATGCTGTTGATGCGAACTGTCAATCAAGCATGAGCATACTACCCTGCCTTTGGAAGACAGGGAAGTGGTGCAATCCTTAACCCCTTCACGACATATGACGTACATTTACATCATATGTTGTGTCCCTGCCATTGATGTGGGGTTGCACGCCAAGATGATGGCTGATTTAATGAGCCATCATGTGCCTTTAACAGTCGCCGGTGGAGCCGAGCCCCACCCTCAGCTGTTAACCTGTTAAATGCCGCTGTTAATCTCTGACAGTGGCATTTAACACACAGGGGGCACATCTTTCCATCGCGTCATTATGATGTTAAAAGTACATTGTGGGACAAACCGCAGTGTGGATTTAGTGTTGTTGTTGTTGTGCTTTAAATTCTGGCGTTAGATGTGCCAGAATGTTGTTGAAAATCATCATTTATGGATAAATGTGATAATTAAATGTACCAAAAAGATGTTTGCAACACGACAGACACTTGTCTAGAAAAAGGGTCATGGTTTTGTTGTGTCACAAAATTCTACGAAGAGACAGGAAGAAAATTTGATTGACAGAACACGTCCTTCATCGGAAACATTGGATTCTTGTAATTATAGAAAGCAGCAATGGTGCAATATTTTATTAAGTTATACCAATTTTAAGAATGTAAAAGGACAAAAACTTGATTGACAGGACACTTTATTGGAAACTGTGGATAATACTAACAATATAAATGAGCAAGCGTGCCATTTTTTGTTAGAAAGATATATCACTATTAATATTGACATTAATTAGGTTCATGAGAAAACCCTTTTAAAATAAATAGGAAGGAAAAGAAAAGTGCATTTATCTGTTTTGGCACAAATACTTTTTTTTTGCAGGATTCATGATTACTTAGTCACTTTGAATTTTTTATGAATGAGCTCAAATGCAATTAGTTGTTAGTACTGCAATACATTTTTATCTGTTGCAGAGCAAAAAGGTATATAGCGGGTGAAGTAAGTATTGAACACGTCACCAATTTTACTAAAAAGTAAATATATTTCTAAGGGCTCTTTCATACGTCAGTATCTCCGGTACGAGTGGTGACAGTTTCCACACGTACCGGAGACACTGACACACGCAGACCCATTAAAATCAATGGGTCTGTGCACATCTCAGTGAGTTTTCACTGACCGTGTGTCAGTGTGCTCCACACGGAGACAAGTCTGTTTTTTTGTGGATACACGGTCCGCAAAACATACCACACGGATGACATCCGTGTCATCTGTGTGACATCCGTGTTTCATCCGTGCGCCTGGGTATGGTGCTGTTCCCAAGCGCCGGTGCTGACTGCTTGCCCTCATCATGGTTCCCTGCCGGCGCTGTGATCGGCACCAGCAGAGACAATGATGAGGGTAGTTGTAGTCTGCTCCTGGTGTCCCCACCTGTAAAAATAAGAATAAAATAATAAAATCCATATACTCACCTCTCCTAGATGTCCACGGCTGTAATCCATGCGACTGCTGCTGCAGAGGAGCCGGGGAGAATGAGCAGCTCCAGAGCTGCAGCTCAGGAGCGGTGTCGTGTCACTCACTGAGCACAGCTCTGGAGCAGCTCATTCTCCCCGGCTTCTCGGCTTCAGCGGTCGCATGGATTACAGCGGGAGACACCTAGGAGAGGTGAGTATATGGATTTTATTATTTTATTCTTATTTTTACAGGTGGGGACACCGGGAGCAGACTACCCCTACCTTCATCATTGTCTCTACTGGTGCTGATCACAGCGCCGGCAGGGAACCATGATGAGGGCAGCGTTCAGCACCGGCGCTTGGGAACAGCGCTAACTGTAGCGCTGATTAACAGGCGCCAGTTTGTGTGATCCTGATGCAGCACACGTGCCGTACACGGATGCAACACGTAAAACACACATGGATACACAGGCACATGGGACAAGGATATCTCAGGTACCATTTTTTTCCAGTACTGGAAATATCTGGACGTGTGAAACCGGCCTAAAGGTGCCAATGACATGAAATTCTCACCAGGTGTCGATAACAACCCATCCAATACATGCAGGCAAAGAAATCCTACCATAGATGTCCATAAATGACGTTATATGAAATAATGAGAAATGATACAGGGGAAAAAGTATTGAGCACATAAAGAAAGAGAGGTGCCAAAAGCCATGGGAAGTCATGACACCAGCTGAAATCTATCAGTAATTAGAAAGCAATCCTGCAATTTACTGAAAAAAAATTTCAGCTGGTTCAACAGATGGGCAATAAAAAGGTGTCTCATTACCAAGGTGCCACACACGAAACATCTCATGATGGGTAAAACCAGTGAGCTGTCTCAAGACCTTTGTGTAACATTCCTGGCGGCGTGCTTGCATGGTGCACCACCTCCCACCATGCAAGACCGCAATCTAACCTGTCAGTCCATGCTGCACTCTTTGTTTCAGTTCCTGCTGTGTCCATGTCTCTTGTCTGATTGCTTAGGGCGTCGGTGCGGCTTTCTGCTTGTTTCTTATAGCTACTGTGTGCACAGTCCTAATGCGTCCCCAGCCTATTGCTGTGAGTCACTGGATACTTAAACCTCCTCCACCCAGTAGGAGGGGCCTGAGCAACACTTTCACTCAGTTTGTCTTTGCAACTGAATTACCAGGTCTTGTCCTGACTCTAGTCTGTTTCTGCCACCCTGGGGGCTGAGTACCCAGGGCCGCTACCTGTAACTGTGACTTTTAGTCAGTTTCCGCCTTCCTGGGGGCTGAGTTCCCAGGCTCGTTCTTGTATCTTGTTCCTGGTTCAGATCCTGTCTGAACAGTGTCCTAGTCCGTTACATGTTTGTCTCTATGTCTGTACCTTTCCCTTTTCCTGCAGTATCTGAACCTGCACCTAACTCCAACTCGTTGTCTTTGTACTTCTGTTTGTGAGTTTTGTGTCCACTCGCTACTTCATTGCAAGTACTTTGTGTGTATCTGGTTCTGCTCGTTCTGTTTCCCTGCCTCTGTATCTAACTCCTGTGTTCCTGCTATCTTCTTGTGTTCTCCAGTCTGTTCCATGTGAACAGAGCCCTGTCCTGTCTACCGCATCTGCGGGTTTTGCTTTGCTCTGCTTTGCTTGTTCACCGCATCTGCAGGTTTTGCTCTGCTCTGCTTTGCTTGTCTACCGCATCTGCGGGTTTTGCTCTGCTTTGCTTGTTCACCACATCTGCGGTTATGCTCTGCTTTGCTTCACCGCATCTGCGGGTTTTGCTCTGCTTTGCTGGTTCACCGCATCTGCGGGTTTTGCTCTGCTTTGCTTGTTCACCGCATCTGCGGGTTTTGCTCTGCTCTGCTTGTTCACCACATCTGCGGGTTTTGCTCTGCTTTGCTTGTTCACCGCATCTGCGGGTTTTGCTCTGCTTTGCTTGTTCACCGCATCTGCGGGTTTTGCTCTGCTTTGCTTGTTCACCGCATCTGCGGGTTTTGCTCTGCTTTGCTTGTTCATCGCATCTGCGGGTTTTGCTCTGCTTTGCTTGTTCACCGCATCTGCGGATTTTGGTCCACTCTGCTAGTCTACCGCATCTGTGGCTCTGTTCCTGTATCCCAGTCTGTACTGATCCCTATCCTGCCTACGTTCCTACTTGCCAGTACCCGCCTGTCTGCATGCCAGCCGTGCCTGCCTGTGCCCACCTGTCTGCATGCCAGCCATGCCTGCCAGTGCCCACCTGTCTGCATACCAGCCGTGCCTGTCAATATCCACCTGTCTGCATACCAGCCGTGCCTGCCAGTACCCACCAGTCAATATGCCAGTTTAACCTGCCTGTTCCTGCATTCCCCGATGTGGGTCAACAGCCGTGACTGGGGTCTGACCTGTAGTAGCACCTGGTCCCTCCGCTCGGTTCCTCGCTCGTTCACGGAGTCAACTGAGCTGCCGTGCGTCGGGTTGATACTTAGTTACACCCCTCCAGGCACTCCTCGGTTCATGGTACAGTGGGATCACTAATCACACTCACGCCAGTCAGTCCGGGCGCGAGCGTAACACTTTGCAACCTTATCTTTGCAAAACATTGATGGCATTGATTACAGAAGAATTTCTACACTACTGAATGCTCCAGTTAACACTGTAGGGGCTATAATCTGGAAGTGGAAAAAACATTTCACCATAAACCAGCCACAACCAGGTGCTCACCGCAAGATTTCAGACAGAGGAGTGAACAGAATTAGCAGATGAGTTGTCCAAGACCTGGAATCAGCAAGTACAATTGTTTCAAAGAAAACTATAAGTAATGCACTCAACCTCCATGGCCTGTATGCACATTCACCACGCAAGACTCCATTACTGAACAAAAATCTTGTTCAAGCGTGTTTAAAGTTTGTTCAACAACATTTAAACAAGCCTGTGAAATACTGGGAGAATATAGTCTGGTCAGCTGAGACCAAAATTGAACTCTTTGGATGTCATAATACACATGATGTTTGGAGGCCAAAAGGCACTGTGTGACAACACAGCTTTTCTTCTTAATTATGCCAGACATACTTTCTGATGGCAAGAGCAGTATACCTTTATTATTATGTTGACTTTTTAACCTGTGATCTTCTTTAGTTGATTAACACAGACTATTGTTTGAATAATCCTGAATGTTGACACTTGAGTTAAGATGTACTACAACTAGTGTTGAGCATTCCGATACTGAAATATCGGGTATCGGCCGATATTCGCGGTATCGGAATTCCGATACTTAATTCCGATACTTTTACAATATCGAATACCGGAATCGGAAGTTCCCATAATGCCTGCGCTCTGCAGTGTCTCTGAAGGATGTCAAGCTGGGTGGCAGCGCTCAGCTGAGATCCAGCCTGTCATCAGAATGCCATCCCAGCGGGGGAGAATTCTCCTGATTGTTTAAAAGCCGGCGCGCGGTAAAAAGCCGCCGGCTTTTAAACAATCACACAGCCCCATACTGCTTCCCCGCAGCCTCCCACCCCGATCCTCCGCTCCCCTCGCCACCTCCCATCCCGATCGTAAGTTAGGACCGGGCGGGGAGCGCAGCACCAAGGAGCGGGGAGCGAAGGACCCGGGCGGGGAAGCCGGCAGTGAAAAGACTTCACCGCCGGCTTTCCCGTTCTGTGCTGCGCTTTCCCGCCGGTTATTTCAAATGAACAGCTGAGGTATCAGGTGATGCCGATCAGCTGTTCATTTGAAGTAGCTGCGGTGCCCTCAGAGGGTTCATGTGAGTTCATGCTTGACTGCATTGCATGAACTCACATGAACTTTCCCACGGCCGCACAGGTCAGCCTCACCTCCCAGACCATCAGACCGGTCATGATTAGTGTGTGTGCGCGTGTGTGTGCGGGGTGTGTGTGCGATGTGTGTGTGCGGGTGTGTGGGGTGTCTGTACGGTGTCTGCGGGTCTGTGCGATGTTTGTGGGTGTGTGCGGGTGTGCGCGGTGTCTGTGCGATGTGTGCGGTGTCTGTGCGATGTCTGCGAGGGTGTGCGCGGTGTCTGCGATGTGTGCGTGCAGGCAGACATAGGCCGATGTGACACTACTACTCCCATCGGCCTATGTCTGTCCCCCGTCCACTCGTGCCAGCAGGATCAGCTCGATGGGAGCAGTAGTTCCCAACAGCCTGATCCTGCTATTTAAATTGCCCTACTGTGCCCCAATAAATTTTAAATACATGTCATTGGTGGCCAGTGGTTACCTACAATAAATTAGTTCATACATTACCTGTCCCCGCCGATCGCCACCTAAAATAAAGTAAAAAATAAAAAACTACACCTATACTCACCTAGACACCTAATTCCCCGAAGCCATCGATCTCCTGTAATAAAATCTAAAATAATAAACCACAACCTTATCCTTACCCCTCCGTAGTAGTCCATGAGTGTCCCACGAAGATCTCCAGTTCAGAGCAGCCACATACAATGTGACCGCTCTGAACCGCTGCCGCCGCTAGAATGACGGGGCCGTAAGGGTTCGCCGGAGTTCAGGCAGCGCTGCTCCGGTTAGCTCCTTTACGGCCCTGCTGTATCGTGAGAAATTCCCACGGTACAGCACTGCCATAAAGGAGGTCTCCGGAGCAGCGCTGACTGAATGCACTCCGGTGACCTCAGTCAGTGGCTCCCGCTGCCGGGAGCGGACGTGTTCCCGGCAGCGTGAGCTTACAGCAGCCATGCACAGCTGTCACCATCTCCAGATGTGACAGCTGTGCATGGGAGATCAGCGCAGGAACGTGGACAGGTAACTATTTTTTTTAGTAAACTAAGAATTAAATAAAATGGTCTGTTTTATTTCAAATAAATTATTTTTTTCTGGGTGTAGTGTGTTTTTTCTTTTCAACACTTTGTAGGTTAGTAATGGGGGTGTCTTATAGACGCCCATCATTACTAACCTGGGCTTCATGGCAGCTGGCGCTGACATGAACCCCAGCCCTATTACCCCACTGCCACCGCACCAGGGCAGCGTGGAAGAGCGAGGCTAAGTGCCAGAATTGGCGCATCATATGGATGCGCCATTTCTGGGGCGGCTGACGGCTGGTGTTTCTAGCATGGGAGGGGGCCATTATTCATGGCACCCTTCCTGGGCTATTAATATCAGCCCCCAGCTGTCTGCCTAGCCTTTGCTAGCTATTAAAATAGGGGGGACCCCACGTCATTTTTTTGGGGGGGGTCCCCCATTTTAATAGCTATTAAAGGCTAGGTATTCAGCTGGGGGCTGATATTAGTAGCCTGGGAAGCTCCATGGGTTTTACCCCCTTCCCAGGCTTCAAACATCTGCCCCAGCCGTCTGCTTAACCTCCGCTAGAGACTAAAATTATGGGGGATCCCACGCCATTTTTTTTTTTAAATAAATCCTTTATTTTAACACTAAATGACATTTGAGGAGTTAATAAAGATGCAGTCCCTAAATTATTATTTATTTTTTAATTAATTTTTCCCAAAACTTTTGACGTGGGCTTCGCCATATTTTTGTATGCCAGCCAGGTACAGCATCCAGCTTCTATGAACGCGCCATTTTCCGGGGCGGCTGCGGACTGCAATTTTCAGCGGGGGGGGGGGGGGGGCAGAAAGCTTGGGCCTCCCTGCGCTGCAGATTCCATCCCCCAGCTGCCTAGTTGTACCTGGCTGGACACAAAAATAGGGAGAAGCTCCACGTTTTTTTTTTTTTTAATTATTTCATGAAATTCATGGAATAATTAAGAAAAAAAGGGCTTCCCTTTATTGTTGTGTCCAACCAGGTACAAATAGGCAGCTGGTGGTTGGGGGCAGCCCGTTCCTGCCTGCTGTACCTGGCTGGACACAAATATAGTGCAAAGCCCCACGTCAATTTTTTTTAAATTATTTCAGGAAATTCATGAAATAATTAAAAAAAATTGATGTGGGGCTTCGCCCTATATTTGTGTCCAGTCAGGTACAGCAGGCAGGAACGGGCTGCGCCCAACCACCAGCTGCCTATTTGTACCTAGCCGGACACAACAATATAGGGAAGCCCTTTTTTTCTTAATTATTCCATGAATTTCATGAAATAATTTAAAAAAAAAATACGTGGGGCTTCGCCCTATTTTTGTGTCCAGCCAGGTACAACTAGGCAGCTGGGGGCTGGAATCTGCAGCGCAGGGAGGCCCAAGCTTTCTGGGCCCCACCCGCTGCAAATTGCAGTCCGCAGCTGCCCCGGAAAATGGCGCGTTCATAGAAGCGCCATCTTCTGGCGCTGTACCCAACTCATCCAGGGCCCTGGTGCGGTGGCTCACTGGGTAATAAAGGGGTTAAGGCCAGCTTGGCATTATCAGCTGGCCCTAAGCCCGAAATTCATGGGGTCACGCCAATATTAGACATGACCGCCATGAATTTCTAGTAAAGTATTTAAAAAAAACACAAACACCCAGAAAAAAGTCCTTTAATTGAAATAAAGACACAATTCTTTATTGTTCTAAATTAAACCATACTTACCGTCACGCCCATTCCAGCTGAAGCCAACGATCTCCTGCAATAAAAGAAAAATAATAAAGCAACCTCATCCTTACCTTTCCATGGCTCCCACGACAGCTTCAGCTCTGCTACATCGAGATGACAGGCTGGACCGCAGCAGAACGCTGCCATCCAGCCTGTCATCCCGCAGACACTGAGAAGCGCAGGCATGCTTGCGCTCCTCAGTGTCAGGCTGTGACGGCATAAAGATGAGCCGAGGTCATGTCCAATGAACTTGGCTCACCTCATGCACGTCACTGACAGCGTGGGAAAATTCTCCTGCACTCAGCGCTTCAGCGTGAGAATTCTCCCACGCTGTCAGTGACATACATGAGGTGAGGTCATGTCCAATGAACTCAGCTCACCTCATGCACGTCCCTGACAGCGTGGGAAAATTCTCCTGCACTCAGCGCTTCAGCGTGAGAATTTTCCCACGCTGTCAGTGACGTGCATGAGGTGCGCCGAGTTCATTGGACATGACCTCGGCTCATCTGGATGCCGTCACAGCCAGACACTGAGGAGCGCAAGCATGCCTGCGCTTCTCAGTGTCTGCGGGATGACAGGCTGGATGGCAGCGTTCTGCTGCGGTCCAGCCTGTCATCTCGATGTAGCAGAGCTGGAGCCGTCGTGGGAACCATGGAAAGGTAAGGATGAGGTTGCTTTATTATTTTACTTTTATTGCAGGAGATCGTTGGCTTCAGCTGGAATGGGCGTGACGGTAAGTATGGTTTAATTTAGAACAATAAAGAATTGTGTGTTTATTTCAATTAAAGGACTTTATTCTGGGTGTTTGTGTTTTTCTTTAACTTTGACTATGGGATTAGTAATGGGGGTGTCTTATAGACGCCTCTCCATTACTAACCTGGGCTTGATGTCAGCTGGCATTATAAGCTGACATCAACCCCAGCCCTATTACCCCACTGCCACCGCTACAGGGCAGTGGGAAGAGCGAGGCTAAGTGCCAGAATTGGCGCATCCTATGGATGCGCCATTTCTGGGGCGGCTGACGGCTGGTGTTTCTGGCCTGGGAGGGGGCCAATATTCATGGCACCCTTCCTGGGCTATTAAAATCAGCCCCCAGCTGTCTGCCTAGCCTTTGCTAGCTATTAAATTAGGGGGGAACCCACATTATTTTTTTGGGGGGTTCCCCCATTTTAATAGCTAGTAAAGGCTAGGTATTCAGCTGGGGGCTGATATTAGTAGCCTGGGAAGCTCCGTGGGTATTACCCCCTTCCCAGGCTTCAAACATTTGCCCCAGCTGTCTGCTTAACCTCCGCTAGAGCCTAAAATTAAGGGGAACCCCACGCCAATTTTTTTTTAAATAAATCCTTTATTTTAACACTAAATGACAAGTACAGTAATCAACACTGTCACTGTACTTCATATATATGTGACTGACATGTTTCTATGTATCTAATCTATGTGTGATGCTCTATTCTTTCTATTCTAAATTGTCGGGTACAGATGCTGAATTGCCAGCCGGCTTTTTTAAAGAGACGGTGCATGAAAACACTATTATTTTTTTAAATAAATCCTTTACACTAAATGACAAGTTCTGTAAGCAACACTGTCACTGTACTTCATATATATGTGACTGACATGTTTCTATCTATCTAATCTATGTGTGAAGCTCTATTCTTTCTGTTGTAAATTGTCGGGTACCGGTGAATGCCGCTGATGAATTGCCGGCTTTTCATGTAATACATTCTACATTATTCTTAGTTGTTTTACTTCATGTAGAATTAACCTACAAGGAAAGAAAGGGTTTATTTTCATTCCGATATTTGTGTCCCATTGACTTGCATTGGGTTCCGGTATCGGAATCGGCGATATCCGATACTTTTTGGGTATCGGCCCGATCCAATCCGATACGATATTTCCTGATATCGGAAGGTATCGCTCAACACTAACTACAACTTATTGTCTGCAAATCTTGCAAGATAGGGTCAGCAGTACTGTTTGATAATATGCTGATTACGTATTATACCAGCTAAAGAGAGTTGTTGATTTGCCGAGCAATGGAGGACAAACTATGCAAGTTGATTAAATGCTTAAACAATGAGTGATGAGCTCTTGCCACCTTCATCCCTGATCCTTGACCTGTGAATGATGGTTGCAAGGACAATTGTGATCTATAAAAAGGGGGTCTCTGTCTCTATTCGGTGTCATTCTACAGCATGTCAGCTTATGGGACTTCGGCCCCAGCTGGACAAATACAGATAGGCTCCATTGACCATTGCTGAACCCTCAGAGATGTCCTGAAGAATCCAGGTTGGTACAAACAGGTCACTTGGCCCTAGACCTCACTGCCCTCGGCTAGTTTTCTAAGCTTGTCATTACCTCCTCTCTTTGGGGGTCCGCCAAAAGCGGGGTGCCACTGGTGGGGGTAGTCGGCCCTGGAAGCCCCGAAACCGTAGCTGTTCTATCCAAGGTGGACCAGCGGAAGGGAGAGTACTCTGTAATTTGCACCATTTTGGGTACTTGCTGGGACTGTTCTATATGTTATTGTCCGCTTTGTGGTTCAATAAAGTATTGCCACACTGTTTTACCCTCACCCTGTGTTGTCTGAGTAGTGTTACACCCACGGAAGACCCCGTGTCTTCACACACTGCATATCACCCCAAAAACATTATACCAACAGTGAAGTTTGGAGGTGGGAACATAATGATGTGGGGCTGTTTTTTAGTATATGACACAGGCAAACTGTATGTGATTAAAGGAAGGATTAGTGGATAAATGTACTGAGACATTTTTGATAAAAATCTGCCATCAACCAGGATGATGAAGATGAAACGAGGGTGGACATTTCAACAAGACATTGATCCTAAACATGCAGCCAAAGAAACTCTCAATTGGTTTCAGAGAAAGAAAATAAAGCTGCTAGAATGGCCCAGCCTATCACCTGAACTGAGGCCAACAGAAAATGTATGGAAGGAACTAAAGCTCAGAGTTCATAGAAAGAACCCATGGAGCCTTCAGGATTTGAAGAGTGTTTGTGTGGGGAAAAAAGGGGCCAAAATCACACGTTAGCAATGCATGTGACTAGTTTCTCCATATAGGAGAATTCTTCTCCAGTCTTAGATGTTCTCCAAATCATGAGTCTGCAGCGGCCTTTTTAAGCTCTGTAAGCGGTTGTGATCATGCAACCCTACCAGGTGAGCACATTTGCCCACGTTCTCCCATTTTTATCCGGATAAGATCCTATTGCGCTTATTCTCCTTCCAGCTCAATTATCCTATTTCCCATTATTACACATAATTTATGGACAACAGTGGTTTGATTTCTTTGCCTGTGTGGATTTGATGGGCTGTTACTGACATCTGGTGAGAATTTCATGTGAATAGCACCTTTAGAAATATATTTACATAGAAAACTGGTGACGTGTTCAATACTTATTACACCCGCTGAATATACAGATAGCTATAACATGTATATAATGGATGTCTGTCTATCTATAAAAATGGTATTCAGTAAAAAATGAAAAATGAAGCCCAAGTGGACCTATGGGCGTAGTATTCCATGATTCAGCTTTATCGCATTAATCAAGAATAAATTGGATTGTATGGAAGGGCTGGAAGTTGTTTAGGGTTAAAAAGTATAAGGGGTGTAAAAAGGAGGGTGGTTTTGAGTAAAAAGCAAGCCTATATATAATTAGGAAGGGAGTGTGTGGTTTTCAAACTGCATGGAGGTACCACGGAAGAAGGTCCTACCCTCCCTGTTAGTTGAGAAGATGGATAATTTTAAAGTAGTAAGGAGATGTATTGTTGTTCTTCAGTGTCATTTCTGCTTGCGGAGGGGAGAGGGTTCTTGGAATTGGTGGTGGGGGGAAAGTTATACATAGAGTAGATGGTAACCTGGTGGAGTTATTTGGGACTATTCAAGGTGGGGTTCCTGTGAGTCGGTGGTATGGAAAAAGGTTTTCTGTCAAAAGAGGTGCCCCTGAGCCTGTGATTGCAGCTGCGGGTAATGCCGCAAGGTTACAATCTTTGGGTACCACCAGGTTTTGGAGCTCCAAGAGCCTCCTTACATCAAGTTATGTATTTATTATATTTGTTTTATGCCATTTTGGCCAATTTAATCCAAGTAACTGGTATTTTTTATTTGGGAAATCGGAGAAAAAGAGGAGTACTGAAAAGAGATAGTTAATGGTCAGAATCTCCCATACCAGAGACATGGAAGACTTTGGCACTCCAGGAAATGGTACTACAAATAAAATATGCAAACACGGAAAGCAGGAAATCCCCAGAGTCTTTGTCAGTAAATCTATATACTTACCATACAGTTATAACCACTTTAAAATAAAGAACATATCCTGAACAAACATTTACATAGTATCACACATTGTATCTTGACTTCATTTTGGTTTATAGCCATTCTGGTAGAACTGTTCTTTATATTTTATTCACTTGATAAAACTACACTATGTGCAAAATTATTAGGCAAATGCGTATTTTGATCACATGATACTTTTATACATGTTGTCCTACTCCAAGCTGCATAGGCTTGAGAGCCAACTACCAATTAAGTAAATCTGGTGATGTGCATCTCTGTAATGAGGAGGGGTGTTGACTAATGACATCAACACCCTATATAAGGTGAGCTTAATTATTAGGCAACTTCTTTTCCTTCGGCAAAATGGGTCAGAAGAGAGATTTGACGGGCTTCGAAAAGTCCAAAATTGTGAGATGTCTTGCAGAGGGATGCAGCAGTCTTGAAATTTCCAAACTTTTGAAGCGTGATAATCGAACAATCAAGCGTTTCATGGCAAATAGCCAACAGGGTCGCAAGAAGCGTGTTGGCCAAAAAAGGCGCAAAATAACTGCCCATGAATTGCGGAAAATCAAGCGTGAAGCTGCCAAGATGCCATTCGCCACCAGTTTTGCCATATTTCAGAGCTGCAACGTTACTGGAGTATCAAAAAGCACAAGGTATGCGATACTCAGGGACTTGGCCAAGGTAAGGAAGGCTGAAAAATGACCACCTTTGAACAAGAAACATAAGATAAAATGTCAAGAATGGGCCAAGAAATATCTTAAGACTGATTTTTCAAAGGTTTTATGGACTGATGAAATGAGAGTGACTCTTGATGGACCAGATGGATGGGCCAGAGGCAGGATCAGTAAAGGGCAGAGAGCTCCACTCCGACTCAGATGCCAGCAAGGTGGAGGTGGGGTACTGGTATGGGCTGGTATCATCAAAGATGAACTTGTGGGACCTTTTCGGGTTGAGGATGGAGTGAAGCTCAACTCCCAGACCTACTGCCAGTTTCTGGAAGACAACTTCTTCAAGCAGTGGTACAGGAAGAAGTCGGTATCGTTCAAGAAAAACATGATTTTCATGCAGGACAATGCTCCATCACATGCATCCAACTACTCCACAGTGTGGGTGGCCAGTAAAGGTCTAAAAGAAGAAAAAATAATGACATGGCCCCCTTGTTCACCTGATCTGAACCCCATAGAGAACCTGTGGTCCATCATAAAATGTGAGATCTACAGGGAGGGAAAACAGTACACCTCTCGGAACAGTGTCTGGGAGGCTGTGGTGGCGGCTGCACGCAATGTTGATCGAAAACAGATCAAGCAACTGACAGAATCTATGGATGGAAGGCTGTTGAGTGTCATCATAAAGAAAGGTGACTATATTGATCACTAATTTTTTTGGTTTTTGTGTTTGCATGTCAGAAATGTTTACTTCTAAATTTTGTGCACTGATATTGGTTTACCTGGTGAAAATAAACAAGTGAGATGGGATTATATTTGTTTTTTATTAAGTTGCCTAATAATTCTGCACAGTAATAGTTATCTGCACAAACAGATATCCTCCTAAGATAGCCAAATCTAAAAAAAAACACTCCAACTTCCAAAAATATTAAGCTTGGATATTTACGAGTCTTTTGGGTTGATTGAGAACATAGTTGTTGATCAATAATAAAAATAATCCTCTAAAATACAACTTGCCTAATAATTCTGCACACAGTGTACTGTTTATAATTTCATGATTTACACCATGAAAAGGGATACAAAAGGGTTTAGAAGTAATTAACCTGAAAGCTTAACCCCTTACAGAAGCATTCCCATATGTACAGGTGCTTCTCAATAAATTAGAATATCATTAAAAAGTTAATTTATTTCAGTTCTTCAATACAAAAAGTGAAACTCGTATATTATATAGAGTCATTACAAACAGAGTGATCTATTTCAAGTGTTTATTTCTGTTAATGTTGATGATTATGGCTTACAGCCAATGAAAACACAAACGTCATTATCACAGTAAGTTAGAATACTTTATAACAACAGCTTGAAAAATGTTTTTAAAATCCGAAATGTTGGCCTACTGAAATGTATGTTCAGTAAATGCACTCAATACTTGGTCGGGCTCCTTTTGCATCAATTACTGCATCAATGCGGCGTGGCATGAAGGCGATCAGCCTGTGGCACTGCTGAGGTGTTACGGAGGTCCAGGTTGCTTTGATAGCAGCCTTCAGCTCGTCTGCATTGTTGGGGCTGGTGTCTCTCATCTTCCTCTTGACAATACCCCATAGATTCTCTATGGGGTTAAGGTCAGGTGAGTTTGCTGGCCAATCAAGCACAGTGATACTGTTGTTTGTAAACCAGGTATTGGTACTTTTGGCAGTGTGGACAGGGGCCAAGTCCTGCTGGAGAATGAAATTTCCATCTCCGAAAAGCTTGTCGGCAGAGGGACGCATGAAGTGCTCTAAAATTTCCTGGTAGATGGCTGCACTGACTTTGGTCTTGACAAAACACAGTGGACCTACACCAGCAGATGACATGGCTCCCCAAACCATGACTGATTGTGGAAACTTCTCACTAGACCTCAAGCAGCTTGGATTGTGGCCTCTCCACTCTTCCTCCAGACTCTGGGACCTTGATTTTTAAATGAAATGCAAAATTTACTTTCATCTGAAAACAACACATTGGACCACTGAGCAACAGTCCACGTCTTTTTCTCCTTGGCCCAGGTAAGACTCTTCTGACGTTGTCTATTGGTCACGTGTGGCTTGACACAAGGAATGCGACACTTGTAGCCCATGTCCTGAATACGTCTGTGTGTGGTGGATCTTGAAGCAATGACTCTAGCAGCAGTCCACTCCTTGTGAATCTCCCCCAAATTTTTTGGGAGATTCTTAACAATCCTTTCAAGGCTGCGGTTATCCCGGTTGCTTGTGCACCTTTTTCTACCACACTTTTTCGTTCCACTCAACTTTCCATTAATATGCTAGGATACAGCACTCTGTGCATAGCCAGCTTCTTTAGCAATGATCTTTTGTGGCTTACCCTCCTTTTGGAATGTGTCAATGACTGCCTTCTGGACATCTGTCAAGTCAGCAGTCTTCCTCATGATTGTGGAGCCTACTGAAACAGACTAAGGGACCTTTATATACGCGTAGAAAGCCTTTGCAGGTGTTTTTGTTAATTTTACTAATTTACTGAGATAATGACCTTTGTGTTTTAATTGGCTGTAAGCCATAATCATCAAAATTAACAGAAATAAACACTTGAAATAGATCACTCTGTTTGTAATGACTCTATATAATATACGAGTTTCACTTTTTGTATTGAAGAACTGAAATAAATTAACTTTTTCTTGATATTCTAATTTATTGAGAAGCACTTGAATATATGTACAATATATATATATACTGCTCAAAAAAAATAAAGGAAACACTTAAACAACAGAATATAACTCCAAGTAAATCAAACTTCTGTGAAATCAAACTGTCCACTTAGGAAGCAACACTGATTGACAATCAATTTCACATGCTGTTGTGCAAATGGAATAGACAATAGATGGAAATTATTGGCAATTATCAAGACACACTCAATAAAGGAGTGGTTCTGCCGGTGGGGACCACAGACCACATCTTAGTACCAATGCTTTCTGGCTGATGTTTTGGTCACTTTTGAATGTTGGTTGTGCTTTCACACTCATGGTAGCATGTGACGGACTCTACAAACCACAGAAGTTGCTCAGGTAGTGCAGCTCATCCAGGATGGCACATCAATGCAAGCTGTGGCAAGAAGGTTTGCTGTGTCTGTCAGCGTAGTGTCCAGAGGCTGGAGGCGCTACCAGGAGACAGGCCAGTACACCAGGAGATGTGGAGGGGGCCGTAGGAGGGCAACAACCCAGCAGCAGGACCGCTACCTCCACCTTTGTGCAAGGAGGAACAGGAGGAGCACTGCAAGAGCCCTGCAAAATGACCTCCAGCAGGCCACAAATGTGCATGTGTCTGCACAAACAGTTAGAAACCGACTCCATGAGGGTGGTATGAGGGGCCGACGTCCACAGAGGGGGGTTGTGCTCACAGCCCAACATCGTGCAGGACGCTTGGCATTTGCCACAGAACACCAGGATTGGCAAAGTCTTCACGGGAGCCCTGTGCTCTTCACAGATGAAAGCAGGTTCACACTAAGCACATGTGACAGACATGACAGAGTCTTGAGACGCCGTGGAGAGCGATCTGCTGCCTGCAACATCCTTCAGCATGACCGGTTTGGCAGTAGGTCAGTAATAGTGTGGGGTGGTATTTCTTTGGAGGGCCGCACAGCCCTCCATGTGCTCGCCAGAGGTAGCCTGACTGCCATTAGGTACCGAGATGAGATCCTCAGACCCCTTGTGAGACCATATACTGGTGCGGTTGGCCCAGGGTTCCTCCTAATGCAGGACAATGCCAGACCTCATGTGGCTGGAGTGTGTCAGCAGTTCCTGCAAGATGAAGGCATTAAAGCTATGGACGGGCCCGCTCGTTCCCCAGACCTGAATCCAATTGAGCACATCAGGGACATCATGTCTTGCTCCATCCACCAACGTCACGTTGCACCACAGACTGTCCAGGAGTTGGCGGATGCTTTAGTCCAGGTCTGGGAGGAGATCCCACAGGAGACCATCCGCAACCTCATCAGGAGCATGCCCAGGCGTTGTAGAGAGGTCATACAGGCACGTGGAGGCCACACACAATACTGAGCTTCATTTTGACTTGTTTTAAGGACATTACATCAAAGTTGGATCAGCCTGTAGTGTGTTTTTCCACCTTAATTTTGGGGGTGACTCCAAATCCTGGCCTCCATTGGTTAATAAATTTGATTTCCATTGATGATTTTTGTGTGATTTTGTTGTCAGCACATTCAACTTTGCACAGAACAAAGTATTCCATGAGAATATTTCATTATTCAGATCTAGGATGTGTTATTTGAGTATTCCCTTTATTTTTTGAGCAGTGTATATATATATATATATATATATATATATATATATATATATGTGTGTATATATATATATACATACAGTGGTGGCCAAAAGTATTGGCACCCCTGCAATTCTGTCAGATAATACTCAGTTTCTTCCTGAAGATGATTGCAATCACAAATTCTTTGGTATTATTATCTTCATTTAATTTGTCTTCAATGAAAAAACACAAAAAGAATTGTCCTAAAGCCAAATTGGATATAATTCCACACCAAACCGAAAAAAGGGGGTGGACAAAAGTATTTGCACTGTTTGAAAAATCATGTGATGCTTCTCTAATTCGTGTAATTAACAGCACCTGTAACTTACCTGTGGCACTTAACAGGTGTTGGCAATAACTGATTCACACTTGCAGCCAGTTAACATGGATTAAAGTTGACTAAACCTCTGTCCTGTGTCCTTGTGTGTACCACATTGAGCATGGAAAAAAGAAAGAAGACCAAAGAACTGTCTGAGGACTTGAGAAACCAAATTGTGAGGAAGTGACGCGCCCCTGGGCCTGAGTCGCGCAGCGTTGCGCACGCGGGAGCCTACCCGGAGCCGGATCAGATGGGGGTAGTAGTCTCGTGGCGGTGACCCGGTCCGTGCCCAGGGAGTCAGACTAAGTGGCAGTCTATTAGCAGTAGATGGTGGATGACTACGCCACCCGTTGAATGCAGCTATGGAGCTGCCGCTGCAGGGCAGACCGCTGAGGCCGGTGGAAGGATGGTGCAGCGTGGATGGTATAACCCCCAACGGGAGGGGTATGGCCTCAGGGCAGCCGACGTGGATGATGGGGGTAGCAGGAAGCACTCAGAGACGATGCGGTGTAGTTCAGGGTCTTTACTGGTGACAAAGATAGACCCTCCCGGAGTACTTGCTAGCAATCGGGGCCTGGTCAGTCCTCGAGCAGATGGGATCTCCCCTGGCCAGGCGGAGTTGTAGGCCTCCCAAACTAACGATACTCTTCTGGCTACCTTGCTAGAGGCGGGTATAAGTAGCCCACGTCCCTGAGTGTACCGTGTGGTGCTCACCTGTATGGTCGGTGACTCGGGGCCTTCTAGTAGCTTCCGCTCCACGACGGCGGTGCTGGTCCCACGCGTGTGACCGTGCCTTCGGGTTTCTGGGCCAGAGGACCTGAAATCCCCTGCCGGTCGGTTTCTGCTGCTGGGTAAGATTAGTCCCCACAGCCTCGGACGCCGGGTCCGGTGATAACTTCTCAGTCAGGGCGAGCTCTGCAGCTGCCAGCCCCTGACTCCTTGTAACACTGCTCCCACAGAGCTCCTGTTGTTCTTTTCCCATAGCTGCTTCTCTTCTCTGTCTCTACTTCTGGCATGGCCCAGGAGCTGGGCCCAGCCGGAGCCACAGCTCCCTGTCAGCCCTCCTGGCTGAACTCTCCCTTTGAACTCCCCAACCCTGCCTCAGCCCCAGGTTTATATGGGGGAAGTCCTTCCCCTCCCAGGACTGGGCAGGAGGTGTGGCATGCATAGGATTCCTGACCAAGAGACCTCCCACCTGCTCTCAGACATAACATTGCATTACTGTGGAAACCAGACCCCTGGGGTGCCACAGAAGCATGAGCAATCTCAAGGCTACAAGTCCATCTCCAAAGACCTGATTGTTCCTGTGTCTTCCGTGCGCAGTGTCATCAAGAAGTGTAAAGCCCATGGCACTGTGGCTAACCTCCCTAGATGTGGACGGAAAAGAAAAATTGACGAGAGATTTCAACACAAGATTGTGCGGATGGTGGATAAAGAACCTCGACTAACATCCAAACAAGTTCAAGCTGCCCTGCAGTCCGAGGGTACAACAGTGTCAACCCGTACTATCCGTCGGCGTCTGAATGAAAAGGGACTGTATGGTAGGATACCCAGGAAGACCCCACTTCTTACCCCGAGACATAAAAAAGCCAGGCTGGAGTTTGCCAAAACTTACCTGAGAAAGCCTAAAACATTTTGGAAGAATGTTCTCTGGTCAGATGAGACAAAAGTAGAGCTTTTTGGGAAAAAGCATCAACATAGAGTGTACAGGAAAAAAAAGAGGCATTCAAAGAAAAGAACACAGTCCCTACAGTCAAACATGGCGGAGGTTCCCTGATGTTTTGGGGTTGCTTTGCTGCCTCTGGCACTGGACTGCTTGACCGTGTGCATGGCATTATGAAGTCTGAAGACTACCAACAAATTTTGCAGCATAATGTAGGGCCCAGTGTGAGAAAGCTGGGTCTCCCTCAGAGGTCATGGGTCTTCCAGCAGGACAATGACCCAAAACACACTTCCAAAAGCACTATAAAATGGTTTGAGAGAAAGCACTGGAGACTTCTAAGGTGGCCAGCAATGAGTCCAGACCTGAATCCCATAGAACACCTGTGGAGAGATCTCAAAATGGCAGTTTGGAGAAGGCACCCTTCAAATATCAGGGACCTGGAGCAGTTTGCCAAAGAAGAATGGTCTACAATTCCAGCAGAGCATTGTAAGAAACTCATTGATGGTTACCGGAAGCGGTTGTTCGCAGTTATTTTGGCTAAAGGTTGTGCAACCAACTATTAGCCTGAGGGTGCCAATACTTTTGTCTGGCCCATTTTTGGAGTTTTGTGTGAAATGATCAATGATTTGATTTTTGCTTCATTCTCTTTTGTGTTTTTTCCTTGCCAGCAAATTAAATGAAGATAATAATACCAAAGAATTTGTGATTGCAATCATTTTCAGGAAGAAACTGAGTATTATCTGATAGAATTGCAAGGGTGCCAATACTTTTGGCCACCACTGTATATATAATTTAATAAATGTGTGCATATTTGCATATAATGTAGTGTGAGTGTATTAATATACTCACCTACTGCTGCTCTATCCGATGGCCAGCGTCGGTCTTCTGCTCTTCTCAGTGACGTCACCACTATTGCAACTAGCCGGATCACTCTATGCTCTATGCATGAGCCAAAAGTCTCTGATACAATGAAAACATATTGAGTCTCGTTCTGACACTCCATAGACTTAAGCCCCCGTCTCACATAGCGATATCGCTAGCGATATCGCTGCTGAGTCACGGTTTTGGTGATTCACCAGCGACCTCACCAGCGATGTCGCTGTGTGTGACACTTTGCAGCGATCAGGCCCCTGCTGTGAGGTCGCTGATCGTTGCAAAGTGTCCTGGACCATTTTTTGGTCGTTGGCCTCCCGCTGGCCAGCACACATCGCTGTGTGTGACCAGCGGGACCAACGATCTGGCTGGTAACTATGGTAAACATCGGGTTACTAGGGGCACGCGCGCACTTAGTAACCCGCTGTTTACCATGGATACCACTCTGCTACGGTGCGCGGAGGCTCCCGCGCACCGTAGCAGAGTGGTATCCATGGTAAACAGCGGGTTACTAGGGGCACACGCGCACTTAGTAACCCGATGTTTACCATAGTTACCAGCCTGCTCCTGCTTGCAGCAGGCTGGTAACGGGAGCAGGACATCGTGGAACGATTCTTTCCACGCTATCGCTGCTCCCCTGATCGCTGGTGAGCCTGCCTGTTTGACAGCTCACCAGCGATGTATTAGCGATGCAGCAACGATCCCTGACAGGTCGTATCGTTGTCGGGATCGCTGCTGCATCGCTTAGTGTGACGGGGCCCTTACATTGTAAGGCCACGGCCCCACTATCAGTATTTGGTCAGTATTGTTTCTCAGGAGTGGGAGCCAAAACCAGGTGAGGAACAATCAGAGAAAAGGTATAATATAAACAAGTCACCAATTCTGCATTTATCACCCAGTCCTGAGAAAAAATACTGACAGACAGAATACTGATAGTGGGGCCGTGGCCTAAAAGTAATTTCTGGCATGACCCGGGCCAGTCTGCAGTGAAGTAACATCTTTGGAGAGAGGTGTATTAATACACTCACACTACATTGCATGCATGTACACATAGATTTAATTTAAAAAAAATCTAGGTGTGAGTGCTTCTTTAATGCTTAGGTGACTTCTCATTTTTACATTTTAAATCTTTTTTCCTAGTTTTCTATCAAGAGTCTTAACTTTTTAATTTTCCCATTCATATAGCCGTATGAGGGCTTGATTCTTTTTTTGTGGGACGAGTTGTAGTTTTGAATGACATCATTCATTTTCTTATACAACGTACTGAAAAATGGGAAAGCAAATCCAATTTAGGATGAAATGGGGAAAAAATATAAATACTTTTTGGGGTTTTGTTTTTACAGTGTTCATTGTGCAGTAAAAACAACCTATGAATATGATTCTTGGGGTCAGTGTGATTACGACCATAACAAATCAATTTTATTTAGGTGGTGAATAATAAATCAATGCAGGTATGGCATTGTCGTAATTGTGCTGACTTGGAGAATGTTTCCATTTTTACTGTACAATGAACACTGTAAAAACAAAACCCAAAAACTATACAACTCCTGGCAAAAATTATGGAAACACCGGGCTTGGAGGATGTTCATTCAGTTGTTTAATGTTGTTGAAAAAAAGCAGATCACAGACATGGCACAAAACTAAAGTCATTTCAAATGGCAACTTTATGACGTTAAGAAACACTAAAGGAAATCAAGATAAAAAATGTGGTACTCAGTAAGGGTAATTTTTTTCAGACCCAGCAGAGGGAAAAAATTATGGAATCACTCAATTCTGAGGAAAAAATTATGGAATCACCCTGTAAATTTTCATTTCCAAAACTAACACCTGCATCAAACAGATCTGCTCATTAGTCTGCATCTAAAAGGAGTGATCACACCTTGGAGAGCTGTTGCACCAAGTGGACTGACATGAATCATGGCTCCAACACGAGAAATGTCAATTGAAACAAAGGAGAGGATTATCAAACTCTTAAAAAAAGGTAAATCATCACGCAATGTTGCAAAAGATGTTGGTTGGTACAGTCAGCTGTGTCTAAAATCTGGACCAAATACAAACAACATGGGAAAGTTGTTAAAGGCAAACATACTGGTAGACCAAGGAAGACATCAAAGCGTCAAGACCGGAAACTTAAAGCAATATGTCTCCAAAACAGGAAATGCACAACAAAACAAATGAGGAACAAATGGGAGGAAACTGGAGTCAATGTCTGTGATCGAACTGTAAGAAACCACCTAAATGAAATGGGATTTACATAAAGAAAAGCTAAACATAAGCCATCATTAACACCTAAACAGAAAAAAACAAGGTTACAATGGGCTAAGGAAAAGCAATCGTGGACTGTGGATGACTGGATGAAAGTCATATTCAGTGATGAATCGCGAATCTGCATTGGGCAAGGTGATGATGATGGAACTTTTGTTTGGTGCTGTTCCAATGAGATTTATAAAGATGACATGAAGAGAACATGCAAATTTCCACAGTCATTGATGATATGGGGCTGCATGTCAGGTAAAGGCACTGGGGAGATGGCTGTCATTACATCTTCAATAAATGCCCAAGTTTACATTGATATTTTGGACAGTTTTCTTATCCCATCAATTGAAAGGATATTTGGGGATGATAACATCATTTTTCAAGATGATAATGAATCCTGCCATAGAGCAAAAACATTCCTTGAAAGAAGACACATAAAGTCAATGTCATGGCCTGCAAATAGTTCGGATCTCAATCTAATTGAAAATCTTTGGTGGAAGTTGAAGAAAATGGTCCATGACAAGGCTCCAACCTGCAAAGCTGATCTGGCAACAGCAATCAGAGAAAGTTGGAGCCAGATTAATGAAGAGTACAGTTTGTCACTCATTAAGTCCATGCCTCAGAGACTGCAAGCTGTTACTAAAGCCAGAGGTGGTGCAACAAAATACTAGTGATGTATTGGAGTGTTCTTTTGTGTGTTTGTTTTACATGATTCCATATTTTTTTCCTCAGAATAGAGTGATTTTTTCCCTCTGCTTGGTCTGAAAAAAATTACCCTTACTAAGTACCACATTTTTAATCTTGATTTCTTTTAGTGTTTCTTAAAGCCCTAAAGTTGCTATTTGAAATGACTTTAGTTTTGTGCCATGTCTGTGATCTGCTTTTTTTCAACAACATTAAACAACTGAATGAACATCCTCCGAGCCCAGTGATTCCATAATTTTTGCCAGGGGTTGTAGTATCACAAAATAATAGGAATTAATGCCACCCCATAATGCAACTTGTTCTATAGTATGATGGGGACTACCGAAGTGAAATAACATGTAAGAACAAGAGACAAAAAGGAAACTTCGGATACACGTCCCAAGTATGTGAAAAATGTAAACTCTTTATTGACAAAAAAGATATGGAAACATATGTGGATCACTCAGAGACAATTAAAAACAATAAAAGAGCTAGGGAGCAGGAACAGCATTACATGTGCAGTCACATATAGATAGATCATATGTAAATATAATAGGAGCACTTACAGCTTAAGTGAAGAAGGGGCAGCTCACACATCTATTGCATATTATAAACTCCACAATAGGAGCAAGTTAGAATTATAGTGCCCTATACATATCAATGATAAATACATACATATTTTGAGGGCACAACACATAGTCAAACTTGAAAATGACAACTCACATGTATACCACTAATCACTATGTTCAATAGGATATTATAAATGCAAGACATATGCTTAGAATTTGGTAAATGACTATTAGTGAAAACTTCATTCATCTCTGTGGAGGCTTGCCCCTAAAAAGACTCACAGGGTGATATACCCTTCTATCTGTGCTATTTAAGGATCACATGGGGTTAAAGTAGTAAGTGACCACAAAAAAGTATTTCATTCACCCCTATGGGTAGATGCTAGTCAATGGAGAGAATAACAGGGTGATTCACCCATCCGCTTATGCTGTATGGAGGAATAGCATACTCACAGTGACTGCAGCGAGAACACCCGGACCTGCTTCCTGCTCTGCCCTACGCGCGTTTCGGCTTCACTTGCCTTCATCAGGGGGTGGTGCACAGAACGGAGTAGCCGAGTTTAAAAGGACAGAATAGCCAATAGGATAAGGGGGTGTGTAAGTAATTGACCAATCAGTGTGGGGAGGGCGTGGTGTGACGCATGTCCGTCACCGCCCCACCGCCGCATCCATGGCAACCGCGTCATGTGATCCCCAGTCGCATGGTCACGTGGGGATCACATAAAGATACGGCCAACGTATAATATGTTTCCTACAGAAACAGAACAGAAAGCATTGAGAGACTTGGAGGATCTGCAGAGAGAGAGTGAAATGGGTGAAGGTAATATGATTCCCCCTTCAATTGCACCTAAATGCAAAAAATTCCCACCTTTGTCTGCTTGCTCCAATATTGACCTATTTGTACAAATTGTCTCTAAAGATTTGGAAAAATTACCACAAAAATTTCGATATGACAATCTCACCAGGCAAGAAAGGGAATCTTTGAAAAAACTAAAATCTCTGAGTGATGTGGAGATTAAGCAAGCAGACAAGGGTGGGAATGTAGTTATCTGGCCTAAGTCCAGCTATGAAAAAGAGGCATTTCGGCAGTTAAATAAGGAGGCTAATTACAAAAAACTTACCTTCAATCCTTCGAGTAATTTTTATAACAAATATGACAAGTTCTTACAAAGAATGAAAGATGCTGGGACGATTTTGGAGAAACTATGCTCTGCACTTAAAGTGTTGGAACCAACCATTCCAACACTTTACTTGCTACCTAAAATACATAAAGACAGCAAATGCCCACCTGGTAGACCAATACTATCCGGCTGAGGGAACTATCTTGAAAATGCCGGTAAATTAATTGACACGAAATTGCAGCCCCTTGTCGAATGCCTCCCCTCTTTTATTAAAGACACTGGAGATTTCCTTAGGAAAATTGATGAACTTTATATAGGACCCGGTACACTATTAGTGACCTGCGATGTTGAGTCACTTTACACGAATATACGCCACGTAGATGGTGTTGGAGTGACGAGGTTCTTTTTGCAGTCAGCCAATCATTCTAAAAACATGATCTCCTTCATCTTAGAACTGTTAGAATTTGGCCTTTCCCATAATTTCTTCGTATTTAAAGGGTCGTACTTCCTGCAGCTCCAGGGTACAGCAATGGGGGCCCCTTTTGCCCCATCCTACGCCAACCTGTTCCTGGGGCCGTGGGAAAGAGACCTATTTCAGTCAGATGGGCCGGCGTCGATGGACCGCGTCCTTTTTTGGACGCCGTACATCGATGATATCTTTCTGATCTGGCAAGGCTACCTGGAAATGCTGCATTCCTTCATGGGGGAACTCAATAATAACGATTACAATATTCATTTAACCTATCAGGCTAATACTTCAAGTATTGAGTTCCTGGATGTAAAAGTTATAAGGGATGAGAAAGATATGCTTCAGACTACGGTCTACCGCAAACCATCTGCGGTGAACTCACTTCTACATGCATCATCTGCTCATCCCCAGCACATGATCAGTGCAGTTCCTACGGGACAATTTTTACGTCTAAGACGGTTGTGCTCCTCTGAAACTGAATTCTTGACTGAGTTACAAAAACTTATGACAAGATTCAGAGAAAGGGGCTACAGTCATCGAGCTTTGAAGAGGGCATTCCATCGTGCTAAACACACTAGATGGCATGACTCCTTATATTCCGCTAAACCGGGCAAAGACAGTGACATCATACGTTTTATTACGACATTTAATTCAGGGGCATTAAAGGTCCGTGATAGCCTTACTAAATCATGGCCAATTTTACTGGCAGACCTTGTATTGTCTAATTACTTACCATCCAAACCACAGATTACCTTTAGAAAGGACAAAAACCTTCGTGACCATCTCACAAGGAGCCATTATCATTGCACTGCCCCTCCTAATTTTTTGAGTAGGTCCATGTGCACTAATGGTTGTTCACCATGTGGCAAGTGTTTGGCTTGTCCAAACATTGAACGCATCGATTCATTTACAGATTCAAATCAATCTAAGACCTATTCTATTGTCAAATCCATTACCTGTGTTTCAAAAGCAGTAGTATATTATGCAATATGCCCATGCCCAAAAATTTATATTGGACTAACCACCAGGCAATTAAAAATAAGAGTACGCGAACACGTACTGGGCATTGAGGCTGCCGCGGCAGAGACTGATATTTCCTTACTTAAAACACTACCGAAACACTTTAAATTGTACCATGGATGTGATGCATCGAAATTCAAAGTTCGCGGCATAGACTTGGCCACTAGCAACATTAGGGGGGGCAATGTAAGTCAAAAGTTGGCCCAAAAAGAGAGCCGATGGATTTAGATACTTAAAACTAGTGTTGAGCCACCCCCGTAGTGTTCGAGTTCGGTTCGGTTCGTCGAACACCCGTGTGTTCGCCGAACTGTTCGTCGAACTGTTCGTCGAACACCTTCGAACACCGTTAAAACCAATGGCAGGCAAACAAAAACACATAGAAAACACCTTCAAATGTGTCCAAAAGCTGACAAACTGCTCAGAAGACATAACTAACACATGGAAAAGTGACAAGTACATATAGTCATGCGAAAAGAAAAGAGGTGGAGGAGTAAAAGGAGGGGGAGACACAGATATAGGCATGTCATGCCCTTCTAAAATCCAAAAAGTGAGAAGCCGACACGGCCAGTCTGTTCCTGCCCGTGCCACCTCCGTGTCGCCGGGTTTGTGCCAGAGCCGCGGTGGACCCTGACGGCCAGCCCCCCTCTCCCAATACTGGTGCCTGTCCGCTGGTGGGTCGAGCGAGCCCCCCTGTGGTGGAGGCAGCTCTAAGCTGTTTAATTTAAATTGTCTCTCTAATTTGAATGAATACACTTTAAATCCTTTTACAAGGATCTATTGGAGGGCAAGTCTCATGCCAGCAGCCGCGTAATTCCAGCTCCAGTAGCGTCCACTAAAGCTGCTGCAGTTAAAAAGCTTTTATAAGGATCGAGCTCGGCTGTCCACCGCAAGGCATCCTACCGCCAGTCCCAGCCCCTATGCCTTGGGGTGCCTCTTGATGCTCTTCACTGAGTATCCCGTGGTCCCGAAGCATTTCCTTTGAAAAAATTAAGTGTCCAAACTACAGGTGGTGTAGCTTGCTTAACAGCCGGGATAATCCGCTGACTAGCAGACACTGCTACTAGGCACAAAGTATTTCCTGGGCTAGATGCAGTTAAAATTTGTAATTAGATACTCTCGTTGGATGCTGAGAAAGCATTCCATAGAGTCTCCTGGCACGCCATATATTATTCTCTTAAAAAGCTTGGGGTAGGGGACCCTTTTATAGCCAAAATTACGACCCTGTATCGCAATACGTCACCTAGGCTGAAGATAAATGGAACTGTAGCACCCTGAGGGCTCGGTTGCTACAGAGGTATTGCACCTCACCCAGAGGTGTGATATCTCACTCTCAGGTAAGGATGGAGTGTGGATCAGGACCCGACACCTGCATGCATTACACCACATTGCCGTGGGGCAGGGCGACCAATATGCCCCTGAGATGGGCACGACAGTCCCTGTCCCTGGCTGGAGTGGGGGGACGGAACACTGAGGAGGGGGAACCCTGTAGTGCAGGAGCAGGGAGGAAGCAGTTCCTGGGTGCATTGAGAAGGGAGTATAAAAGGTGGGCACCATCTTAGTTCAGTGCAGAGAAGTCTGAGCAGAAGTGACAGGGAGCAGGGGCTCTGCATGAGCTCTGCTCCGGAGGCGGGCCTAGTAACAGAGGCCCAGGCCTGGAAGAGGGAGAAGGAAGGAAGAGGAGCGGAGAAGGCTCCAGGAACGAGGAATGAAGGGATCCCAGGGGTGCGGACGGGCGAGTCGCCACCGCACGCCCGAATCCACCTGCGTGGAGGGGTCAGGTCAAAGGGGGAGACCGGTGTCCGAAACTAGTGGAGGCGGGAAACGACCCTCAGCTAGAAACCGGAGGCTGTGACATTTTATGTGGCGCAGCCCCTCGCTACACCCGCTAGGAAGGCACCACATAGGGTCAGGGAAACTGGCGCCAAGTTTACCAAGAGGAGGCCCGAGGCAGCCGGACAGAAGGGTTGGTAAGAAAGGCCAGACAAAGGACACACAAAGGGGGTCCTGTGAAGCGCTCCAAAGTTATCTGGGAGTTGTCTGAGCCCCTCACCTGGTGAGCACAGTACGACGTGGGCAGCTGTTACCAGCAGAAGTGGTCTGGATAATAAGAACTGTGAGTAAAGGCCCTGGACTGCATCACTGACTCCGTGTCGTTACTGCTGCTGCCCTGCACCATCACCCCCATCCTCCGCATACACTGCCCTGAGGCTATACTCCTCCCGTGGGGAGTTATGCTACGCTCTGCTGCACCCACAACACCAGCCTCAGCGGTCTGCCCTGCAGCGGCGGTTCACTCTGACCGCAATCCACGGGTGGCGTAGTCGGATATTTAAACATCAAAACCACATATATAGTTCCGCCACTGGTTTGACCGCCCTGAGCCACGGAACCGGGTCGCCGCCACGGAGACTACAACCACCAGCATCCACCAAAAAGGGTCCGGCTCCGGGTGTCCCAAGGCCCAGGGGGCGCGTCAGAACATTTTCATCACCTTTCATAATCACCAATGGGACAAGGCAGGGATGTCCTCTGTCCCCTCTCTTATACATCCTAGTGACGGAGCACCTGCTCTCATCAATTTGCCATAACCCCAATATTAGGTGGATTGAGGTGGGAGGCACCGAGTACAAGTGCTCTCTATTTGCTGATGATGTCCTAGTATATATTACTCAATCACATATATCCATCCCTGCTGTTATGGCTGAAATAGATCACTTTGTTACATGGTCAAATTTTAAAATCAATGCAGCGAAGTCTGAGGCCCTCGATGTCTCCCTCCCCAAATCCATACAGGATTCCATCCAGTCCAACTTTCCCTTTGCCTGGCCCTCACAGGGTATCAAATACTTAGGAATTCCTATTCATAGAGACCTCTCCCATCTATGTTATCTTAATTTTGGGCCCTTTATTGAACAACTCCATACAGACCACGGTTGGCAAGTTAGAACTGTAAGATTCACTACGTGAACCACTGGTGTTTTGTGGAAAAGCACATGTACACTGTGTTCCAAATTATTATGCAAAAAGTGTTTAGGAGTGATAAGGGAAGAATTTGTTTGTTTGTCAGTTAAACTCATTGATGGTGATGTGTGTCAGGGCTCTTTATATCACTGTAAGCAATTGCAGACACCTGTGCTAATTAGTTTGGCAGGTGTGTCCAATGAAAGGCAAGACTACTTAAGAAGGCTCTCTCACATTATTAAGCAGCCTACATTTTCTGCCAAAATGGGAAAGAAAAAGGATGTGTCGGCTGCTGAGAAGCAACAAATTGTGGAGTGTTTAGGTCAAGGCATGACTACAATCAACATTGTGCGATGATCAGGATGAAGTGTCTTGGCAATCAAGAAGTATGTAGCTGATTCACAGTACACACGTGTGCGTGCTGATAAGGGCAAATTGAGGACTCTTTCCTACAGGCAATTACGTCAGGTTAAAAAGCAGCGGCAAAAAAGCCTTGTCATAGCAGCAGACAAGTTTTTGAAGCTGCTGGTGCCTCCAACATCCCCCGAACAACAAGATGCTGGGTCCTTCAGAGGTTTGCAGCTGTGCGTACGCCATCCTGTCGACCTCCTCTATCCACTGCACACAAGCAGAAACGGCTCCAGTGGGCCAAACATTACATGAAGACTGATTTCAAAACTGTTTTGTTCACGGATGAGTGCCGTGCAACACTCGATGGTCCAGATGGATGGAGTGGAGGATGGCTGGTTGATGGACACCCCATGCAAACACGGCTACAGCGCCAACAAGGAGGAGGTGGAGTAATGTTTTGGGCTGGAATCATGGGGAGAGAGATTGTCGGCCCCTTTAGGATCCCTGAAGGGGTAAAGATGAACTCCATAATGTATGTGAAGTTTCTCAAACAGCACTTCCTGCCATGGTTCAAGAAGAAGAACCGTGTATTCCACAGCAAGATCATTTTCATGCATGATAATGCACCGTTTCATGCTGCACATAACACATCTGCATCTCTGGCTGATATGGGCATAAAAGGGGACAAACTTATGGTGTGACCCCCATGCTCCCCTGACCTCTACCCCATTCACAACCTCTGGAGCATCATCAAAAGGAGTGTCTATGATGGCGGGAGGCAGTTCACATCTAAGCAACAGCTCTGGGAGGGTATTCTGTCCTCATGCAAAACAATTGAAGCAGAAACCATCCAAAACCTGACAAATTCAATGGACGAGAGAGTTCAGAAGCTCCTTTCGAACAAGGGGTCCTATGTGCAAATGTAACATCACCTAGAATAAAGTTTTGAGTTGAAAACTGTTTGATTTCAGTTTCTAATAACCTGCTAATGCTTATAATTTCAAAAATGACCATTTTTTTGGTCTTTATTAAAATGAAAAGGTTGATCGAAGAGTGTGGGGGATTTAAGAGTGTGGCAACCCAGTAGTCAGGATTACTTCGAATTCTGACAATCTGAGGGTCATGTTGCAGGTAGTGCAGCAAGAAGGCACTTATGTGCCTTGCGCATCTCGGAGCCCCAAAATTATTTTCCGGGCTACATGCAGCTGAAAATTATTATTAATTTTAAATCTGGTGGAGCTTAGTATAGATGGCCTAATACAATCAGTACTGCGCACTGCTACAAAGCCCAAATTATTTTCCAGCCAAGATACAGATTAACATGATTAGTAATTTGAAAGCTTAAAACGGTTGGTGAGGTGATTTTAACCAATCATCAAGCTTTTACTCTCCCCAAGATGACACAGGCGTAGAAAAGTCGTTTCAGATCCATGATTTGTTCATCTTTATGAACGTGAGTCTGTCTACATTATGAGTGGAGAGCCGCATGCGCTTATCTGTCAGCACACCACCAGCAGCGCTGAACCCACGTTCAGACAGAACGCTGGCTGCGGGGCATGACAAAATCTCCAAGGCGTAAGTGGCTAGCTCCGGCCATTTATCCAGATTGGAAGCCCAAAAAGAGCAAGGGTCCAGTGACACAGTCATGGCTTCAATGTTTACTCGGAGATACTCCTGTACCATCGTCTCTAGGCGTTGACTATGTGTCAGACTTCTTGACTCCTGTGGCCTTGCAAAGGATGGGCTAAAAAAGTGGTGAAATGATTCCGCAAAATTGATGTTAACAGCAGATACTGTGTTTCTGTTACGGTTTGAGTGCTGAACACTCGACGGTTCCACGATTGGCAAGTTGGAACTGTGAGATTCACTACGTGCACCACTAGTGTTTTGTGGAAAAGCACATGTAAGATTCTGCAACAATCTCTGCTGATACTCCTGCATGCGTGCATCCCTTTCTATGGCAGGAATAATTTCTGCAAATTTACTTTTGTACCGGGGATCTAACAGTGTGGCAACCCAGTAGTCAGGATTATTTCTAATTCTCACAATTCGAGGGTCATGTTGCAGGTAGTGCAGCAAGAAGGCACTCATGTGTCTTGCGCATCCGGGAGCACCAAGTCCCTGTTGTGTTGGTGGCGAGGTAACAATCATGCTTCCTTCCTCTGTCCTCTCCCCCCAACCTCGCACAACAGAAATGTGATCAAGGTCTCCCTCATCTGATGGGTCTTCCATCAGTTCGTCCTCCACTTCTTCCTGGGCTCCTGCACCTTCCTCACTAGTTTGGCTGCTATCATGCGCCCTGGTAAAACCATCTCCCCCACCCTCACATGCCTGCCGCCTTGGTGCTGCCGACCGTCTGGACCTTGCAGATGTTAGCCCTTCCGCATACAACTCCTCCTCCTCTACTTCCTCCACCTCCTCTTGTGCCACCACCTGACTCCGAATTCTGTTTAACATGTGCTCCAGCATGTAAATCACCGGAATAGTCATGCTGATAATGGCATCATCAGCACTAAACATCTTCGTCGCCATTTCAAAACTGTGCAGAAGGGCGCATAGGTCCCTGATCTGAGACCACTCCTCCAGCGTGATTTGCCCCACCTCTGGATCTCGTTGGCCCAGGCTATACATCAGAACGTATTGCACCAGGGCTTGTCGGTGCTGCCACAGTCGCTGCAACATGTGCAGAGTTGAATTCCACCGGGTAGGCACATCGCATTTTAGCCGGTGAAGTGGTAGGCCCAAAGACTTCTGTAGAGATGTAAGTCGCTGAGCTGCGGGATGCGAACGGCGGAAGTGAGCACACAGCGACCGTGCCCTCTGCAGAAGGCCATCTAGTCCGGGATAGTGGGCTAAAAATTGCTGAACAACAAGGTTCAACACGTGAGCCATACAAGGCACGTGTGTGACATTGCCCCGGCGAAGGGCCGCACCCAGGTTTGCAGCATTGTCGCACACGGCCTTCCCTGGTTTCAGGTCCAGTGGAGACAACCATTCATGAAATTGGTTCTCCAGAGCTGACCACAACTCCTCAGCTGTGTGACTCACATTTCCCAGACATTTCAAAGTAAAAACCGCCTGATGACGTTAAGCCTTACTGCCAGCATAGTAAGGAGGTGTGCAGGATCCCTTCTGCGCAGTTAGAAAGCTTGTGGCATGGCCAGACAGGCTTTGGGTGCAGGTGGAGGACCGAGAGGAGGTTGAGGAGGCAGAAGCGGTGGAGGAACTTTGAGATAAAGAGGATTGACGCACAACTCGTGGGGACGGCAAGACTTGGACAGCAGCCCCTTGTCCTGCTGTCACCATAGTTACCCAGTGCCCAGTCAGCGACATGTAACGCCCCTGTCCATGCCTACTCGTCCAAGTGTCTGTGGTGAAATGCACCCTGTCACACACAGAGTTTCTCAAAGAAGCGGTGATGTTGTGTGCGACATGCTGGTGGAGCGCAGGCACACCTTTCTTTGAGAAGTAGTGCCGACTGGGCATCTGGTACTGGGGCACTGCGACGGACATAAGGTCTCGAAAATCCTCTGTGTCCACGAGGCGGAAAGGCAGCATTTCTGTAGCCAAGAGCTTGTAGATGGTTAAATTCAACCTCTTAGCTTTCTCATGGCTAGGAGGAAATGGTCTTTTACTTGTCCACATCTGAGGGACCGAGGGCTGGCTGTTGTGCTTAGACGGGGTTGATAAAGGTGTCCCCGGCAAACTGTTGGTCTGTGAGGAAGATGCAGGCGGACATGTTAGGTTGCTTGATCCAAAGGTGGTGCTATCGATGTCGGACAGTGCTCAACACCAGCTGGTGTTACCACCTCCAAAGAAAATGATGACCTGCCAATCACGCTGGCTGTTGCGGGTAAAGAGGTGGCAGGTCTGCGTCCCAAAACAGGTGTGACTGCTGTCCCCCTAGTCACAGAGGATGAAGAGGCCGCGGATGCACAAGATGTGGCAGACGGTGGTTGGCCCGGCCGGCTAGGCCGCATTGTAGCACAGTGAGCTTCCCACTGCAACTTATGCTTCATGTCCATGTGCCGGTTCATGCATGAAGTACTCAAACTATGTATTTTTTGGCCTCTACTTAGCTTTTGCTGACAAATGTTACCGATAACACGAGTTGGGTCATCTTTATCGATCTGAAAAAATGCCCAGGCTATGCAAGGCTTAGCACCCATGCGACCTGAAGAGCCACCACGACTTGTGGTGAGAGGCAGAGTTGTGTTTGAGGATGCAGTTGTTGATGTGCTTCCAGTACTACGTCTCTGTCCAGGAAGGCGCAACCTGACCTCGTCGTCACTAGCATTCTCCTCCACCTCCTCTGCTGACCTCATCTCTTGGCTGACTGTGGGTTGACAGTAAGTGGGATCTCCAACCTCATCATCATCACCCTGTGTGTTATCACACCCGTCGTCCTCAGAGCCAACCTGTTCCTGCCCTGACAAAAAACTAAAGTTGTCGCTCCAATGAGGTATTTGAGTCTCATCATCGTCTTCCTCATTGTCTCCACCAACAGGAGTTACAGTTTGGGAATGAGGGTCTACATTATGGTCAGAACCTTCTGCGTCAGGTCCTGGATCCGACTCATAAAGATTCTGGGCATCAGTGCAGATCATTTCCTCGTCTGGATTCACAGAAGCGCTGGAGTCGACCTCTGATTCCCAGGCTATAGTATGAGTAAACAGCTCTGCAGACTCAACCATCTGTTCTACCTCATACTCAGAGGGGCAGCTGGAGATTTGGGAGCTGTGAGGAAGCAAGTGCGATTGGGGTGACACCTCTGAGGACTGGAGTATTTGTGATGTTGAAGTTGATGTGGAGGAGAGCCCACTTGAAGGAGCACTTGATATCCGTTGAAGCACCTGCTGTTTTTGTGCCTCATCTGGAATTTGTAGCGATTGGCGTGGCCGTAAGAAAGGGATCTTATCACATTGTCCGCTAAAAAAGTAGACATTTTAGTTTGGCTGGAAGATTGTCTTTCTTCTGCAGATGTTACTGTTTCTTTAACACCTACCCCGCGGACACAACCTTTTTTCCCCTTCACAACACGCCTATTCCCCTTTCCCCCAGCAGCAGGCCTTTTTCCACTCATTTTGGTGGTTAACTAATTCACAACTCTGGAGTTGTTTGCACAAAAAAACAATGGATGGGAACTGAGCAGAGCTGAGTGGCCAAACTGTGGTATTAGGCCAAAACTATTGGCTGGGTTAGATGCAGAAAAAAATTATATTCAATTTGCAACCTGATGGAGGTCAGTATAGATGGACTAATAGACCAAGTCCCACACACTGCTAGAAGCCCAAATATTTTTTCAGAGCTAGATGCAGAAAAAAATTATATTCAATTTGCAACTTGATGGAGGTCAGTATAGATGGACTATTAGAACAAGTCCCAAACACTGCTAGAAGCCCAAATATTTTTCAGAGCTAGATGCAGAAAAAAATTATATTCAATTTGCAACTTGATGGAGGTCAGTATAGATGGACTATTAGAACAAGTCCCACACACTGCTAGAAGCCCAAATATTTTTTCAGAGCTAGATGCAGAAAAAAATTATATTCAATTTGCAACCTGATGGAGGTCAGTATAGATGGACTAATAGAACAAGTCCCACACACTGCTAGAAGCCCAAATATTTTTTCAGAGCTAGATGCAGAAAAAAATTATATTCAATTTGCAACCTGATGGAGGTCAGTATAGATGGACTAATAGACCAAGTCCCACACACTGCTAGAAGCCCAAATATTTTTTCAGAGCTAGATGCAGGTAAAAATTATTTTTAACTTGCAACCTGATGGAGGTCAGTATAGATGGACTAATAGAACAAGTCCCACACACTGCTAGAAGCCCAAATATTTTTTCAGAGCTAGATGCAGAAAAAAATTATATTCAATTTGCAACCTGATGGAGGTCAGTATAGATGGACTAATAGAACAAGTCCCACACACAGCTAGAAGCGCAAATATATTTTCAGAGCTAGATGCAGAAAAAAATTATATTCAATTTGCAACCTGATGGAGGTCAGTATAGATGGACTAATAGAATGATGCTATGCCCAAAAGGTTTTACTTCACTAGGTGCAGTAAAAAAAAATGGTATTCTATACACAGGTGGTGTATCTTGCAACACAGATAGGCTACTCCACTGACTAACATACTCTGCAATAGGCCAAAAAGGATTTGCTTTGCTAGATTCAGCCAAATGCTGTGAAAAAAACTTGCACAGCACTGGCACAGACCTGCCTGGCAAAAACTGATAGGAACTGATGTAACTTAGTCCTGAAAAGGACTGCAATTACAATTAGTCTTTACTCCCAACCTATCTATTTAAGAGCACAGACCTGCCTGATAAAAGTCGTAGGAAATGCTGTAACCTAGTCCTTAAAAGGACTGCAATCACAACTATTCCCTACTCCCAAGCTATCTGTAGATTTATGCAAAAATTGGCTTGAAATTAACAAGGTATAGCGCACACAGCAACAGCGGTGCCGTCTAACACGCAGCTGCAGCAGTGAGAAAATGGTGGCGACGGGGAAAATGGCTTGGTCTTATAGGGCAAGGACATGTGACATACACTGCCAATGACACATGCCCTTGCCTGTGTGAAAAAAAGCACTTCGCTCCGTGTGTGCGCTGCTGATAGGCTGACAGATTGCACCTCCCCACTGTAAATGCGGGAAAGAGAAAAAAAAATGGAGATCTTCATTATTCCTGCAGAGATCCATCCCCTGCCCCTCCCCCCACCCCGCTGTACACTCAAACTGCGTGTTAACATTAATTTTCAGCATTACTGAGAAAGAATCCAGTTATGATTTTGGTGTACGAACAGTTATCGAACATAATCTCGAACAGCCGAATTTTTTTCAAATTGTTCGTGTTCGCCGAACGGCTCGAACACCGCCCAAAACAGCTCGAATTTGAGAATGGCGAACAGTTCGAGTCGAACAACGCTCATCTCTACTTAAAACCCTACATCCATCAGGTCTTAATGAGAATATCAGCTATGTGCCTTTTCTCTGATCGCCCTGTTATGGTTCTAATGTGATTTTAAGTGGTGTTTTATGTTTCTTTTATTAATTGTTGTTTCTTATTTTAGTTCCCTTGTTGAAGTAACTTCTCCTTATCCCCTTTGGGTGTGATATGAAGATACACCTAAACTGGATGGTGAATGTCAAGTTACATACATGTTGATGGATGTATACAAAGATTATTTTGTTGACATATTATGTTATATGATGACTGTCTTTTGCCATATGTTGTATTTTTTGATTTATATTCTGATGTTGTATTTACTCTTAGTCTTCTTGATATAAGGACACATCTTTCTGCTCACATCCGATGGTTATCTGATTTGTCAAATGTTGTCTAATTATCATATTAGGTTTATATGTTAGATGTGTTGATCTCCGCAAACTCTGGATATATGAGATTGATGAACATCATTGATGGCTGTTGGTGATTCCCCCTTCGGTCTTGTGGGGACATGAGGTCAAATAATGATATGATGACATCCACTTAGACATATACTCTTATCTTTTATGTTATTATGATGATATTCATCTAGATACATATTTTCATCTTCATGTCACTGTATGATGTCCATCGATCTTCTGCTAATTATACTATCTGCACACTTGTTATTTTTTGACCTGTTTAATATAGGATTATAATGGAGAGGTTTCTAGATATTGGATAGGGATATTATGTTTTAATGTCCTTTTTGCTTAGGTTATGTGTGCTGTAATTTATTGGCAGAATACAGGTATCCTCACATCTGTCATTAGTAATATAATCATTTCAGATTAATCAGTAGGTGTATCCTTCCTCCGTTATGATTGACTACCTCTTTGTGTCCATGACTGCGGGGCGGGCTGCACGCATGTCTCCGCTGCCTGCCGTCGCTTCCTCGTTGGCCGTATCTTTATGTGGTCTGTGACGCATGGTCACGTGGTTCTCCACGTGACCATGCGACTGGGGATCACATGACACGGTTGCCATGGATGCGGCGGTGGGGCGATGACGGACATGCGTCACACCACGCCCTCCCCACACTGATTGGTCAATTACTTACACACCCCCTTATCCTATTGGCTATTCTGTCCTTTTAAACTTGGCTACTCCGTTCTGTGCACCACCCCCTGATGAAGGCAAGTGAAGCCGAAACGCGCGTAGGGCAGAGCAGGAAGCAGGTCCTGGTGTTCTCGCTGCAGTCACTGTGAGTATGCTATTCCTCCATACAACATAAGCGGATGGGTAAATCACCCTGTTATTCTCTCCATTGACTAGCATCTACCCATAGGGGTGAATGAAATACTTTTTTGTGGTCACTTACTACTTTAACCCCATGTGATCCTTAAATAGCACAGATAGAAGGGTGTATCATCCTGTGAGTCGTTTTAGGGGCTAGCCTCCACAGAGATGAATTAAGTTTTCACTAATAGTCATTTACCAAATTCTAAGCATATGTCTTGCATTTATAATATCCTATTGAACATAGTGATTAGTGGTATACATGTGAGTTGTCATTTTCATGTTTCACTATGTGTTGTGCCCTCAAAATATGTATGTATTTATCATTGATATGTATAGGGCACTATAATTCTAACTTGCTCCTATTGTGGAGTTTATAATATGCAATAGATGTGTGAGCTGTCCCTTCTTCACTTAAGCTGTAAGTGCTCCTATTATATTTACATATGATCTATCCATATGTGACTGCACATGTAATGCTGTTCCTGCTCCCTAGCTCTTTTATTGTTTTTAATTGTCTCTGAGTGATCCACATATGTTTCCATATCTTTTTTGTCAATAAAGAGTTTACATTTTTCACATACTTGGGACGTTGTAGTATCACAGTATATAGTATAAATCACAGTCTCTTATAACGGTCAGCCTTTGGCTAAACTTCACAGGAGTACCAAAATGGTAGCTTCACCAGACCCCCGTCTACCATGGTAAACCTGTGATTGCGCTGAGAGAAGACCTTGCAGACGAGCATTGGCAACTTTGCTATTTAAATGCCACTGTCATAGATTGACAGCAGCATCTAAATGGTTAACAGTAGTGAGCAGAACTCAGCTTAGACCACGGCTGATAGACACAGATGCCTGCTATTTAATTTAGCTGGCATTTCCCACAATTGAAGCACACACCTGCTCCATGATGATGGATGTATCCATCACAGTGTTAGGAAATGTGGTTCTACGCTCCCACCTGGAAATGGATCGGTACCGTACTCTGCTACGCTACTCTGGTTGCAAGTGCCGCCATTGTCTTGCTGGACACCCAACAGGGTACACTGTCAGCCTTCCCTAGTTATCAGGAAGGGCTCTGTTCTGGAGGTGGAGCTACCACTATAGCTCCAAGCCATCCCAGATTCAGCAACCATCCGCATCCTGTCACTGATTTTGTCCCAGTTTCTATTATCAGAGAGATGAGGAGGCGCCTCCTCTTTAGGGAGGCGGGGTGGCTTCACCTTGCTCATTGGGTCTCCCTAGGACTTGATCTCGCATCTCTGTGTTCAGAGGCTGCTGCTCTACCAATAAGCCACAGCCCACAATGATATAGATAAGAGAATTTTTTCATCCTATAAAATTACTAAAAAGTAATAATGAGAAACACTTGATAATGAAAAAAGTAATTTTTAATGCGTTTTTTAAAAATAAATGTACAGCGCAAATTAGTAAATAACACTATTTGATGTCCCTGTAATCGTAACGACCAGCACAACACAGCGATCAGATTATTTTCGGGAATTGGTGAATGACATTCAAAAAATGGTGTACAGTGGGTACGGAAAGTATTCAAACTCCTTTAAAATTTTCACTCTTTGTTTCATTGCAGCCATTTGGTAAATTCGGAAAAGTTCACTTTTTTTCTCATTAAAGTACACTCTGCACCCCAACTTGACTGAAAAAAACAGAAATGTAGATTTTTTTGCAAATTTATTAAAAAAGAAAAACTGAAATATCACATGGTCATAATTATTCAGACCCTTTGCTCAATATTGAATACAAGCACCCTTTTGAGCTAGTACAGCAATGAGTCTCCTTGGGAATGATGCAACAAGTTTTTCACACCTGGATTTGGGGATCCTCTGCCATTCTTCCTTGCAGATCCTCTCCAGTTCCGTCAGATTGGATGATGAACGTTGGTGGACAGCCATATTCAGGTCTCTCCAGAGATGCTCAATTGGGTTTAGGTCAGAGCTCTGGCTGGGCCAGTCAAGAATGGTCACAGAGTTGTTCTGAAGCCACTCTTTTGTTATTTTAGCTGTGTGCTTAGGGTCATTGTCTTGTTGGAAGGTGAACCTTCGGCCAAGTCTGAGGTCCAGAGCACTCTGGAAGAGGTTTTCATCCAGGATATCACTGTACTTGGCCGCATTCATGTTTCCTTCAATTGCAACCAGTCGTCCTGTCTCTGCAGCTGAAAAACACCCCCATAGAATGATGCTGCCACCACCATGTTTCACTGTTGGGATTGTATTGGGCAGGTGATGAGCAGTGCCTGGTTTTCTCCACACATACCCCTTAGAATTATCACCAAAAAGTTCTATCTTCATCTCATCAGACAAGAGAATTTTATTTCTCATAGGCTGGGAGTCCTTCATGTGTTTTTGAGCAAAGTCTATGCAGGCTTTCATATGTCTTGCACTGAGAAGAGGCTTCCGTCGGGCCACTATGCCATTAATGCCGGACTGGTGGAGGACTGCAGTGATAGTTGACTTTGTGGAACTTTCTTTCATCTCCCTACTGCATCTCTGGGGCTCAGCCACAGTGATCTTGGGTTTCTTCTTTACCTCGCTCTCTAAGGCTCTTCTCCCATGATTGCTCAGTTTGGCTGAACGGACAGGTCTAGGAAGACTTCTGGTGGTCCCAAACTTCTTCCATTTAAGGATTATGGAGGCCACTGCGATGGTTAGGAACCTTGAGTAATGTAGAAATTATTTTTTAACCTTGGCCAGATCTGTGCCTTCCCACAATTCTGTGTCTGAGCTCCTTGGGCAGTTCCTTTGAGCTCATGATTCTCATGTGGTCTGACATGCGCTGTGAGGTCGTATATAGACAGGTGTGTGCCTTTCCAAATCAAGTCCTATCAGTTTAAACACAGCTGGACTCCTATGAAGGAGTAGAACCATCTCAAGGAGGATCACAAGGAAATGGACAGCATGTGACTTAAATAAGAGTGTCTGAGCAAAGGGTCTGAATACTTATAACCATTAGTGTTGAGCGAGCATGCTCAACACTGCTTTTTACTCGCCCGACCATCACGCTACTCGGGATGTTCGGCGAGCACCGAGCATTTCCGGGTTACTCGGGCGGGAGCTCGGGTCTCCGCCCTGCACGTTTGGCGCTCTTTACAGAGCCAATGAGCATGCAGGGATTGCCAGCCAGTCACTGAAATGCTGTAGCCATGTTGTTTGTGGGCATTACAGTGATTGGCTGGCCGCACAGCGTCACTTCGAGTATTTAAAACCGGGCGCCGCCATCTTGGACACAGTCGCTCCGGATCAGCCAGTGTAGGGTCAGTGCTGCTGAGTTAAGGAGAGATATATAGTGCGAAATAGGTAGTTTAGGGTCTCTAAAGCCTGCCAAATCAAACAAACAGTCCTTCTCAGGACTAATATCCATCCCAGGTATCAGGCAGGCAGGCAGGCTGTATAGGAGACGCAGTGGTTATACCAGCAAACGCTGCATTACAGTCCTGTGTGCTCCTGTTGGTCAAATTGCTAGACTTATCACCCCGGTCTCAGGGGCCAGGAAAAATTCTTATTTTTTTCATCTAAATCCTGTTTTGTCTTTTTTTCCCTCAGTCAGACTGTCAAAATACACGTCTTATTAACCTTTTGGTATCCCCCCCCCCCCAAAAAAAAAAAATTGAGTGTGTCTATGACTGTTCAGACACCAATATATCTGTTTAAAAGAGTCTGGTGTACGCCACATAACTATAACTGTGGTTTTGCAGTTCCACGGGTCAAATCTCTGTATTATCCTGCTTTTAGCATTTTTTGCCGTAAATTTTTTTTTTAATAGTGTCTCCCTGACTGTTCAAACACCAATATATCTGTTTAAAAGAGTCTGGTGTAGGCCAGATAAATAGAACTGTGGTTTTGCAGTTCCACGGGTCAAATCTCTGTATTATCCTTCTTTTGGCATTTTTTGCCGTAAAAAAAACCTGTAATAGTGTCTCCCTGACTGTTCAGACACCAATATATCTGCTTAAAAGAGTCTGGTGTAGGCCAGATAAATAGAACTGTGGTTTTGCAGTTCCACGGGTCAAATCTCTGTATTATCCTGTTTTTGGCATTTTTTGCCATAAAAAAAAACTGTAATAGTGTCTCCCTGACTGGTCAGACACCAATATATCTGTTTAAAAGAGTCTGGTGTACGCCACATAACTATAACTGTGGTTTTGCAGTTCCACGGGTCAAATCTCTGTATTATCCTGCTTTTGGCATTTTTTGCCGTAAAAAAACTGTAATAGTGTCTCCCTGACTGGTCAGACACCAATATATCTGTTTAAAAGAGTCTAGTGTAGGCCAGAAAAATAGAACTGTGGATTTGTGGTTCCACCGGTCAAATCTCTGTATTATCCACTTTTGGGTCTTTTTTACATAAAAAAAACAGTTTGAGTGTGTTGCTGACTGTTCAGCCCCAAATATATCTATTTAAAAAAGTCTGGTATACGCCAGTAAATTAGAACTCTGGTTTTGCAGTTCCACGGTTCAAATCTCTGTATTATCCAGCTTTTGGCCTGTTTTACGTAAAAAAAAACAGTAATAGTGTCTTCCTGTCTGTTCAGTCACAAATATATCTGTTTAAAAGATTCTGGTGTAGGCCAGACAAATAGAACTGTGGTTTTACTCTTCCACGGTTCTAATCTCCTTTTTATTACCCTTTTTCCATTGATAGTGCTAGTGTAAGCTATTTTACTTCATTTACAATGGGCAAGGCGCGTGGCAAGGGACGTGGAACTGGACGTTCTGGTGATGGTGCGTGTAGAGGACGGGGCCATGGCCAAGGTGAAAATGTGCCACAACCAACAGCCACATCTTCCCGCTCCCACTTCTTGACCGAATTACTAGGGAAGCTCACTACAACACCAGTATTGCGAACTGATCAGTGTGAACAGGTTATTAATTGGATAGCAGATAATACTTCCAGTTACCTGGGCACCACCACCTCCGGTCTTTCTTCCACATGGTCAAGTTTAAGTAGCCGTGAGTCTCGACCGCATACTCCTCCTCACCCTGATGCTCCTTCCTCCTACCATGCCGAGTGTCGTCAGACAGCAACTGATCCCACACTTGGACACTCTGAAGAGCTGTTCACTGGTCCATTTCCATATTTGTGCCCCTTGCCTGCTCCGCTTGAAGTGGTGGAAGAGGAGATCCCATGTAGCGATGCCCAAATATTTTAACAGCTACGGCCACAGGAAGTCGACGCTGGCAATTTGTCACAAGAGGTGGACGATGATGAGACACAATTGCCACGAAGTGAGGAGGAGGATCGTGGTGCGCAAGTGGAAGAGGAGGAGGTGGTGAATGATCTAGTAACTGACCCAATGTGGCAGGAGGACACGCAGAGCGAGGCCAGCAGCACACAGGGGGAGGGAGGCAGAGTACCCCAACAGACAGGAAGAAGCAGTGTGGTGGCCGCGCACAGAAGGCGGGCAACAGTTCCCCGTAACACCAACATGAGGGACGTTGCCAGTACAACCGGTAGGTCTTCCAGAGTCTGGAATTTTTTTAAAGACTCTGCTGATAACCCCAAAAAGGCCATTTGTACCATCTGCCATGCCAGCATCAGCAGGGGTGACAAAACTACCAGCCTGACCACAACCAGCATGATCAGGCACATGGCAGCAAAGCACCCGACTTTGTGGGGCGAACCCCAGGGTCCACGACCAGTGTCAGCTGGTTTCACCACTGCTTCTTCAGCTGTTGTGCGTGTGATAGAACCCCCTGTTGTGCGTGTAAGGCAATCCCCTGTCCATACTGCATGCAAAGATGCCCCCTCCTCTCAGTCTTCACTTGTTATGGCATTTTCTCAAGAAACAGCATCAACGTCCATGTCCACGTTCCACCGCAATGTTTAGTTGTCCATATCCCAGAGCTTTGAACGAAAGCGCAAATTCGCAGCCAACGCCCCACAGGCCACAGTCCTAAATTCGCACATTTCCCGACTGCTTGCGTTGGAAATGCTGCCTTTTAGGCTGGTGGAGACGGAATCCTTCCGCAACCTTATGGCGGTGGCAGTCCCTTGGTACTCGGTCCGCAGCCGACACAATTTTGCCCGGTGTGCCATCCCCGCACTACACAAGCACGTGTCACAAAACATCTGCCATGACCTCAACAACGCAGTTACTGGGAAAGTCCACCTGACAACGGACACGTAGACAAGTGCTTGTGGCCAGGGACGGTACATCTCCCTGACGGCACACTGGGTAAACATAGTGGAAGCTGGGACCCAGTCGGACCTTGGGACGGAACACATCCTCCCCACACCGAGGATTGCGGGCCCTATGTCAGTCAGTGTTGCCCCCACAGTGTAGAGCTCCTGCGCATCATCCTCCTCCTCCTCATGTTCAGCCTCCATCTCAGATATCACCACATCAATTACAAGCTGGAAGCACTGCAGTACTGCCTCAGCCAAGCGGAAACAGGCTGTGCTGAAACTCATAAGCTTAGGTGATAAACCTCACACTGCTTGAGAGTTGTGGACAGCTGTGAAAGAGCAGGCAGATATGTGGCTGAGACCGCTGAACCTACATCCAGGCATGGTCGTGTGTGACAATGGCCGTATCCTGGTGGCGGCTCTGAGGCGAGGCGAGATCACACGCCTACCATGCCTGGCTCATGTGCTTAACCTCGTGGTTCAGCGGTTTCTTAAATTGTACCCTGAGTTGCCAGATCTGCTCGTCAAAGTACGCCGCCTGTCAGCTCATTTTCGCAAGTCGGCTACAGCTTCCGCCGCCCTTGCTGTGTTGCAGCAGCATTTGCAGCTTCTGTCACACTGACTGGTGTGTGATGTCCCCAAACGTTGGAACTCTACCCTCCACATGTTGCAAAGGATTTGTGAGCAGAAGAGAGCAGTTGTGGAGTACCATCTGCAACAAGGCCATCGATATTCAGGTCAGACTCCCCACATAAGACCTCAGGAGTGGACCTGGATGTCTGACATATGTACCATCCTGACAAACTTTGAGGAGTCCACCAAGATGGTGAGTGGCGATGACGCCATCATTAGCGTCAGCATCCCACTTGTCTGTCTTTTGCAAAGAGGAAGCATTGCAGCCAGAGTATGATGAGATTGATCAAGAAGCTGTAGCGGGCGATTACACGCAGCCCAGCCTCATCTCATCCCAATGTGCATTGGGGGACAATGAGGGAGAGGAGGAGGAGGAAGAACAGGAGCTGGTATCATGCGCTGTAGACGGTAGTACCTGTACAACTGTCATACCATCAGTTCAGCGTGGGTGGCCTGAGGACAGGGGGAAGGAGGAGGAGGAGAGCATGGTCAGTCGTCATCTTGGTGAGGACACGAAAGTCTTGCCCGTTACCAGTCGGGCACGCATGGCTGACTTTATGTTATGCTGCCTTAACCGTGACCCTTGCGTTGTCAAAATGTTGGGTGACAGTCATTACTGGTTGGTGACACTTTTAGACCCCCGCTACAAGGAGAACTTTCACTCTCTTATTCCTGAGGTCTACAAAAATGGGGCAGTACCAGAAGGCCCTTGCTGCTGAACTGTTAAAAAAATTCCCATCTGAACACGCTAGCGGCAGAGGTCACAGTTCGGTGCCCAACCAAGGCGTACATGTGAGAGAGACGCAACTCCAATCCAGCAGAGGCAGGGGAACACTGTCAACGTTCTGGGACAATTTTCTGAGACCCACCCAGCTTACAAGCCCTGAGGTGCGGGGTTCTCTCACAAGGAGTGGAAAGTTTCAAAAGATGGTGAGGGAGTACCTTGCCGACCGTACCAGCGTCCTCCGTGATTCCTCTGTGTCTTTTAATTTTGGGTATCCAAGTTGGACACTTGGAATGAACTTGCTCTGTATGCCTTGGAGGTCCTGGCTTGCCCTGCCGCTAGCGTGTTATCGGAGTGTGTTTTTAGTGCCGCTGGGGGAATTATAACTGATAAGCGCACTCGCCTGTCAACTGACAATGCTGACAAGCTGACCCTTATCAAAATGAACAAGGGCTGGATTGGGCCAGACTTCTCATCACCACCAAATGACAGCAGAGTAACATAAAGTCAAATCCACTGTGTTATTTCGGGAGGTGTATTCCCATGCACCGCTTCACACCCACACATGGGTATACGCTTCCTCATTTCGGCTGTATTTTGCTCTTCTCCTTATCCTCAGCCTCCACCACCACTATACCACCAGGGTGACCTTGGTCTGTGTTGCCAGCATTGCAAGTTCCTCCGTCCTAATTTTTGGCAGCTTTTGCTTGGAAGGCATAGGCAAAGACTATGGGAGACCCACTCCCCAATAATGGGAATAATGTTTTTAAGATGCTGTACTGCATGGCTCTTCCAAGGGGCAATAAAACCGTCTTGTTAAGCTACTGCGACCTCCACCACTTTTCCCAGGGGCATTGATATTGTCTTTTTATTCCACTGCGACCTCCACCATTCTTCCAAGGGGCATTAAAACCGTCTTGTTAAGCTACTGCGACCTCCACCACTTTTCCGAGGGGCATTGATATTGTCTTTTTATTCAACTGCGACCTCCATGTCTCTTCCAAGGGGCATTAAAACCGTATTGTTAAGCTACTGCAAACTCCACGTCTCTTCCAAGGGGCATTAAAACCGTCTTGTTAAGCTACTGCAACCTCCACGTCTCTTCCAAGGGGCATTAAAACAGTCTTGTTAAGCTACTGCAACCTCCATGTCTCTTCCAAGGGGCATTAAAACCATCTTGTTAAGCTACTCCAACCTCCATGTCTCTTCCATGGGGCATTAAAACCGTCTTGTTATGCTACTGCAACCTCCACGTCTCTTCCAAGGGGCATTAAAACCGTGTTGTTAAGCTACTGCAACCTCCACGTCTCTTCCAAAGGGCATTAAAACTGTCTTGTTAAGCTACTGCGACCTCCACCACTTTTCCCAGGGGCATTGATATTGTATTTTTATTCCACTGCGACCTCCACCATTTTTCCAAGGGGCATTAAAACCGTCTTGTTAAGCTATTGCAACCTCCACCACTTTTCCCAGGGGCATTGATATTGTATTTTTATTCCACTGCGACCTCCACCATTTTTCCAAGGGGCATTAAAACCGTCTTGTTAAGCTACTGCAACCTCCACGTCTCTTCCAAGGGGCATTAAAACTATCTTGTTAAGCTACTGCAACCTCCACGTCTCTTCCAAGGGGCATTAAAACCGTCTTGTTAAGCTACTGCGACCTCCACCACTTTCCCCAGGGGCATAAAAACCGTCTTGTTAAGCTACTGTGACCTCCACCATTCTTCCAAGGGGCATTAAAACCGTCTTGTTAAGCTACTGCGACCTCCACCACTTTTCCAAGGGGCATTGATATTGTCTTTTTATTCCAGTGCGACCTCCACCATTCTTCCAACCGGCATTGCATTTCCTCCTAATTTTAGTCAGCTTTTGCTTTTCAATGCATAGGCGAACACTAAGGGAGACCCACTCCCCAATAATGGGTAGAAGGTTTTTAGTATGCTGTAATCCACGTCTGTTTCAAGGAGCATTGCAGTTCCTCATAATTTTTGGAAAGCCTTCCATTCACTGCTTCGGCCAACAGTGCACAGGAGACCCAGTTGCTATAAATGGAAAAAACAGTTTAGTTAAGGCCCTCTGACCTCCATGTCACTTCCAAGGGGCATTGGAGTGCCTCGAAATTTTTGTTAGGCATTGCACTCACTGCATGCCCTTTACAGTGTAGCCAAACCGCTCCTTTTGGTACAGAAACAATCCTACAAGACATGTGTGGTTGACTGGCCAGATATTGATGTGAATGGTCCCTGTTCCTCCTGCTCTTTCTCCTTTGCCACCACCTCATCCATCATTCATCACCTGAAGCTTTGCTTTAACGGGAGTCATAGAACTGGGATAGTAGCAGGAAAACATCCAGAAATCCTCGGAGGAGGTAGGATATGCGCCAAAACGCTGACCACCTCAGGCCTAGTCGCTACTACATACATGCGCTTGCATTCCAAGAAAACAAATCAGACTCTAACTTCTATCATCATCATCATGCTCCTCATCTTGGCAATCTCAACTCCCCTGATGGAGAAGCCAGGGCCCACCGGAGGAGTTTGGTTCTCTGGTGGGCTCGTCTAATGCTGCCCTAAAGCAGGCCAGGCTAAGAAAAGTGTGGGGGAAGTTTCAAGGAGAAATAGGGGCGGCTGGGGACCGTTTATGGACACCCGGCCGCCCCCAGGCGGCTGGGGACCGAGTATGGACACCCGGCCGCCCCCTGGTGGCTGGGGACCGAGCGTGGACACCCGGCCGCCGGGCGGCAGGGGACTGAGTATGGATACCTCGCTGCCGAAGCAGCCATGAGGTAGTGGCCAGCTTCGGCCTCCTCCAAACTAAAAGGCCCCATTTCAAGTGCAACAAGCAGTATGGTATTGCAGCCTGGGGTTAGGTGGGTGGCAGGCTCCATACTTGCGCTTGCATTGCAAGGACTGGAGGAGGTACAATTGAACACTGCCCTGGGACAAGGACTTGCATGGGGATAGTTGCAAGTCTGCATCTTCTGATGCGGAAAGGATCACTTCTGATGGGCACACTTTTAGGCAGTGACCTGGGTGTCAGAGATGCTTCCAGGGTTCTTCCCAATGCTGTTCCCATGTCTTTTCAGCACTGTATGCATGTGTCACACAGCAAATGGCCAGATAAGATTGTAAAATGTTAAAATGACATTTCCCGGTGAATGCATTTGTCACGGTTGAAAGCAATACAAAAGTGCAAAAACGCATAAAAAATGCTACTTGTGAACATAGCCCAAGGTGTGGAGGAGTATTTTTGTTTTTGGTTATTTATTTTACCTTATACACAAGTCTTTACCCTGGAAAGGAAGTTCCTTAACATATTTCACAGGAAAGCATTTTCAGTTTCGTTTTTGAACATTTTATTGTGAGCCCGTAAAAGTGGCTTAATACCTCTGAACACGTTGTTGTCAGCAGTGACCTGGGGGTCAGAAATGCTTCCTGGGGCGATGCCCATGCTGTCCCCATGTCTTTTGAGCACTGTCACTATCGTTTTGGGCACTTTTTAGGCTTTCTACAGACTGCCGGGGGTGCCGCCGCAAAAATGCTCGGGTCTCCCATAGACTAACATTGGGCTCGTTGCTCGGGTCGAGCACCCGAGTATCACAGTGAGCTCGGCCCAAGCTTCGAGCACCCGAGCATTTTAGTGCTCGCTCAACACTAATAACCATGTGATATTTCAGCTTTTCTTTTTTAATAAATTTGCAAAAACTGTCTACATTTCTGTTTTTTTTCAGTCAAGATGAGGTGCAGAGTGTACTTTAATGAGAAAAAAAATAAACTTTTTAGAATTTACCAAATGGCTGCAATGAAATAAAGAGTGAAAAATGTAAAGGGGTCTGAATACTTTCCGTACCCACTGTAATTGATATTTTTTCTTTCTTAAACCTATAAAAAATGTAATAGAACTTTAATACTGAGGCCGTGTTCACACATAGCGTAAATATTCTCTGATTATTGCGTGTTTGCTGTGTTTTGCCCCTTATATGATGTGTATTTGGTGCAGATATGAAGCAGAGTTTTTAATGCTTTTTTAATAGTACAGAAAAGCTTCTGTGCATAAAAATGCAATGGCGGTTTTCTTTCATGCGTTTTTTTCAGAAGAAGCCTATAGAGAAATAATGCACCAAAACCGCTGAGTTTAGCAATGTCTTTAGACCAGAGGGCAGAGATTTCATGACGTCACACCCACTTTGCTTCCAAATTTAGACCTTGTTCACATGTAATGCGTATTTTCCGCTGCTTTTTTTTTTTTGCACAAAAATTCTGCTGTGTTTAACTGTCCAATCAAAGTGGATTTGATTTCATGAGAACTGCGCCCGCTGTGCGCCCAAGGATGCTGCTGACGTGTGCGGTTTTGGTGCTTTTTTTCTCTCTTGTCTTCTATGTGGAGCCTAAATAAAAAAAAGAAGGTGAAAAACTGTAGTGATTCTTTTAAGTGCAAAATCAAAGCTTTTCTGTACTATAAAAAATATATTAAAAACATGACTTGAGATCTGCACCAAAAATGCATCAAATAAGGGGGTAGGAGATTGTTATTGTGTCGTTTAGTGCAGATCCTGCAGAAAACAAAAAGCACAGTATTTCTGCAAGGTGTGAATACAGCTTTACAGACACAAAAAAGCCAGATGTCATGTAGTGAAGCTACATAAAGATGAGAAAGTTTTGGCAGCTCCGACTGTGAATGAAAGAACAAAAAATAAATCCACAGGTCCCAACTAGAGATGAGAAGGACGCACAGATGATGTCCTGCCGGCCATGGGTAATCAAAAGCCGCGCCAGGGACGCTGGAAGGTAAGAGATTCACGGCCTCCCATCCAGCCGCCAGGTTGCACTGACTTGCATGCTGGACCACAGACCTGTAAATCCATCCGCTCATCTCTAGTCCCAACTGTCCCAGATATAGCGGACAGTCGCAGATTTGGGTCTACGCCCCGCAGTCTCGGGCATCTTCTGAATTTCCCTTACTTCTGAATTTCCCTTACTACCACCGCCCCTCTGACAACTCCTCCTGCCAAGGGAGAAAGAAATGATAAATGGGTGTGGATTGGGGTGTGGCCTGGGGCATGGCTAAAATTTGCCATGACGCTCTACACTCGCTGCATGATTTGTCACTCTTTCTGTTCTTCAAAAGTTGGGAGGTATGGCTATCACACATGCAGGGAAACCATCCCCATTTTATGGAGTGCTACATTCTGGTGTATTAGGATATGGGGGGACGCGGGATACCATATCTCCCACGGGTTTCACTTCTTGGGGAACATGGGATGCTGTATTCCCCAGTTGCCAGGCACTGCAGGACGCTGCTGTGTTTTGTACTAGGCAGTGTTGGGATTGTGTCCATTCTGCAGTGCAAGTTAGCAGGGAGTGGTTGCTTGGGGATGATTGGGAGGTATTCAACACCTGATCATTTCCTTCAGCATCAGGTGGGCTATTTAACCCTGCTCCCAGCTCAGGTCTTTGCTGTTTATTGCAGTTCCTTTGTGCTGTGGGGGTGAGTGGTGCTCGCAGTATTGGTTGCTCTCTTTCGGGGTTGGTCTTAGGGTTTGTTTCCCTTTCCCTTAATGCTACACTCGCAGAGGTACCTATTCTCAACTAGGCTCCAGCAGCGTCACCAGATGCCAGTTGCCCAGCGACAGCGGGCTTGTGAAGGGCTCTGCTAATGTCTTCCTCCCATTTACTGGAAGCTGGGTGAAGAGTATCCCAGCCCTTTAAGGCTCGCTTAGCTGGGGCAGCTTGCGCCAAGTGCATCTGTGGCTGCACCTTTGCTGGTTTGGTGCCAGTCTTGCATTAAAGGGTTCATTTCAAAGTATTGTTCTGAACTTCTTTTTGCAAAATGATCTAAATGATAATAAATTGGTGAATGCCAAGAGAATGTTACTATTATGAACATCAAGAAAGAAGGAATTCTGCGGTGTTAGTGAAGCGCTAGAACAACTAGACAGTGGATTAGGTTATAACACACAAACCTTTTATTGTTTAGTACGCTCTCTAACGCCACGACGCGTTTCGATAGCAGACGCTATCTTCCTCAGGTAGATTAGAGAGCAAATGAAAGAGCAACCATTATATAAGGTAGGTGCACCAATCAAAGGACACTAACAATTATGACAACACAGGAAATACAAAACAGGAAGTAAAAAAAAAAAAAAAAAAAAAAAGGTAAGTAAAAGAAATGAATATCATATAAATATGAATATAAATACTACATTAGATCAGCAGGCTAAAAGAGAGGATAAAAGATGCCACAGAATACCCAATAATGTCATGATGTACTAAAAGCAGGGATTATGAATAAAATATAAAATTAATAAAAAAAATAAAAAATGAAATAAAAACTAGTAATGCATGAATAAGAACCAAGAGAGAAATAGGGTTAATGAATCGCATTCTCAATTGTTAAATTAAGGCCCTCAGGGGACAGAGTGCCCAATCTAAAAATCCAATAACTCTCACGATTAATTAAACGACCCAAGCGGTCAGCCGTGGTTTCAGCAATCTGATCAATAATTTTAAGCCTTAAGTCAGTAGGATCCTTATTATGCGCCACAGAAAAATGTTTAGAAACGCTATGTAGAAGGAAACCACTACGAATATTAGACCTATGCTTATTCATCCGTGCATGCATGGCCTGTATTGTACGGCCCACGTATTGTAGGCCGCACGTACATTCAAGAAGATATACCATGAACATGGAGTGACAGTTTAAAAATTGTCTAATGGTATATGTTTTGCCAGTGGTATTCAAGGAGAAAGTCTTTGAACCACTAAAGATGCTCTGGCAACACATGCATTTTGGGGACCCACAAGAGAAACAACCACTGATCGAATTGCCCATGCTGGTAGATTGGGTTGGAGAGGATTCACATAGCGTATTGCTAGGAGCCACCATATTGCGGAGGTTCTTACCCCTTCTGAACACCACCCTTGGTTTATCAGGAAGGTGCCTAGAGAGGACCGGATCGCTCTTAAGGATAAACCAGAATTTGTCTAGTAACTTCTGGATGTTCCTGTGAGACTGGTTATAAGTAGTCACCAGGCTCCAGTTACTCAACTCAGTAGCGTCATCAGGGTTTTTATCACTGGCCGAAGTCATGCTCTTAACAATACTGTCTTGGGAACGGAGCTGGAGTTTTTTGATACAGGACTCTTGAGATAATGCTCTACATTTCTGAAAGGCATCACTCAGTAATTTCCGTGGATATCCTTTTTGCCTGAACCGTTTGTTGAGGATTTTGGCCTCCAGGGCAAAATCAGAATTATTAGTGCAGTTTTTTCTGATCCTCCAGTTTGGCCATATGGTACGTTTCTGACCCATCTAGGGAGGTGTCCACTGTCAAAGCAAAGGTAGCTGTTAACATCAACCTGTTTAAAATGGGTAGACGTGGACAACCTCCCCGACGGGTCAACCCGCACCAAAAGGTCCAAATAATGGAGGGCTGTTTCTGACACAGTTTCTGTAAAGGTAAGACTCCATGTATTCAAATTTAATTCTTCCACAAACATAGATGCCTCCTCTTTAGTCCCTGACCACAAAAAGAAGAGATCATCAATGAAACACTTGTAGAGGAGAACATGTCCAGCTGCAGAGGGGGACTGCGCGATGAAGACAGACTCAAACACCCCCATAAACAAGTTAGCGTAACTGGGGGCGAATCTCGTCCCCATCGCGCAGCCCCTCAACTGCTTGTAAACAGATGTCCCAAAAGTAAAAACATTATTGTTCAAAATGAATAGGATCCCCATCTTAAGAAATTCCTTCTGGTCCTCCAAGAGAGTATCATCCAAGGACAGAAAATGATCTACCGCAGATATGCCTAGCTCGTGAGGAATATTGGAATAAAGAGCTGTGACGTCTAAAGTCATCAGCAAACAACCTGGCACTGAAGGAACATCCCTAAGGTGTCTGATCAATTGGGATGAGTCCTTCAGATAGGACGCTAACTTAAGAACAAACTTTTGCAAAAAAAGGTCTATATAATGTGATAAGTTGCAAGTAATAGAACCTACCCCTGAAATTATGGGGCGGCCAGGAGGGTTTTTGGCGTCCTTATGGACTTTGGGCAAAAAATAGAAAAAAGGGGTCTGATACCTCTAGATGTTTAAAAATTTCATCTCTTTCTTATTTAAAATGCCTCGAGCATAGGCATTCTTAATAAGTTTATTGTAATTTAGAAAAATAGAGACGGAAGGATCATTATCAAGTCTCTCATAGTAATTTACGTCGTCGAGAATTCGTTTACCTTCACTCAGATACCAAACGCGATTCATCACCACTATGCCCCCCCCCTTATCCGCATTCTTTATAACAATCTCCCTATTTTCTCTTAGAGTATTAATAGCCTGCCTTTTCCCCGGAGTTAGATTATCTCTTTTTCTAATATTCGCAAAGGACCGGATTTCTTTGAAGGCTAAATGTTGGAAGGTTTCCAAGTGGGGGCACCTATGATGTAAAGGGAAAAATTTACTGGTATTTTTTGGGTTCACATGTTGGAACCCATCTGTAAGAGGTTCATTAGGGGCACTCATCATATCAATTGGACCACATTTTTTGCGCTGCCTTTCTAAAATAAAATGGCGTTGAACAGTTAGTTTCCTCATGTACTCATTAAAATCAAGATACAAGGTAAAGGCATTAGCCGGTGAGTTTGGGCAAAATGAAAGGCCCCTTTTAAGTAGTGACACTTGACACTTGTTAAAATCCCTTTCTGACTGTTCCTCTGAGTGCACGGGGATTTTTAATATCTCCGATATTACTCTCACGGAGGAACAAGTGTCACTACTTAAAAGGGGCCTTTCATTTTGCCCAAACTCACCGACTAATCCCTTTACCTTGTATCTTGATTTTAATGAGTACATGAGGAAACTAACTGTTCAACGCCATTTTATTTTAGAAAGGCAGCGCAAAAAATGTGGTCCAATTGATATGATGAGTGCCCCTAATGAACCTCTTACAGATGGGTTCCAACATGTGAACCCAAAAAATACCAGTAAATTTTTCCCTTTACATCATAGGGGCCCCCACTTGGAAACCTTCCAACATTTAGCCTTAAAAGAAATCCGGTCCTTTGCGAATATTAGAAAAAGAGGTAATCTAACTCCGGGGGAAAGGCAGGCTATTAATACTCTAAGAGAAAATAGGGAGATTGTTATAAAGAATGCGGATAAGGGGGGGGGCATAGTGGTGATGAATCGCGTTTGGTATCTGAGTGAAGGTAAACGAATTCTCGACGACGTAAATTACTATGAGAGACTTGATAATGATCCTTCCGTCTCTATTTTTCTAAATTACAATAAACTTATTAAGAATGCCTATGCTCGAGGCATTTTAAATAAGAAAGAGATGAAATTTTTAAACATCTCGAGGTATCAGACCCCTTTTTTCTATTTTTTGCCCAAAGTCCATAAGGACGCCAAAAACCCTCCTGGCCACCCCATAATTTCAGGGGTAGGTTCTATTACTTGCAACTTATCACATTATATAGACCTTTTTTTGCAAAAGTTTGTTCTTAAGTTAGCGTCCTATCTGAAGGACTCATCCCAATTGATCAGACACCTTAGGGATGTTCCTTCAGTGCCAGGTTGTTTGCTGATGACTTTAGACGTCACAGCTCTTTATTCCAATATTCCTCACGAGCTAGGCATATCTGCGGTAGATCATTTTCTGTCCTTGGATGATACTCTCTTGGAGGACCAGAAGGAATTTCTTAAGATGGGGATCCTATTCATTTTGAACAATAATGTTTTTACTTTTGGGACATCTGTTTACAAGCAGTTGAGGGGCTGCGCGATGGGGATGAGATTCGCCCCCAGTTACGCTAACTTGTTTATGGGGGTGTTTGAGTCTGTCTTCATCGCGCAGTCCCCCTCTGCAGCTGGACATGTTCTCCTCTACAAGCGTTTCATTGATGATTTCTTCTTTTTGTGGTCAGGGACTAAAGAGGAGGCATCTATGTTTGTGGAAGAATTAAATTTGAATACATGGGGTCTTACCTTTACAGCAACTGTGTCAGAAACAGCCCTCCATTATTTGGACCTTTTGGTGCGGGTTGACCCGTCGAGGAGGTTGTCCACGTCTACCCATTTTAAACAGGTTGATGTTAACAGCTACCTTTGCTTTGACACTGGACACCTCCCTAGATGGGTCAGAAACGTACCATATGGCCAATACTGGAGGATCAGAAAAAACTGCACTAATAATTCTGATTTTGCCCTGGAGGCCAAAATCCTCAACAAATGGTTCAGGCAAAAAGGATATCCACGGAAATTACTGAGTGATGCCTTTCAGAAATGTAGAGCATTATCTCAAGAGTCCTGTATCAAAAAACTCCAGCTCCGTTCCCAAGACAGTATTGTTAAGAGCATGACTTCGGCCAGTGATAAAAACCCTGATGACGCTACTGAGTTGAGAAACTGGAGCCTGGTGACTACTTATAACCAGTCTCACAGGAACATCCAGAAGTTACTAGACAAATTCTGGTTTATCCTTAAGAGCGATCCGGTCCTCTCTAGGCACCTTCCTGATAAACCAAGGGTGGTGTTCAGAAGGGGTAAGAACCTCCGCAATATGGTGGCTCCTAGCAATACGCTATGTGAATCCTCTCCAACCCAATCTACCAGCATGGGCAATTCGATCAGTGGTTGTTTCTCTTGTGGGTCCCCAAAATGCATGTGTTGCCAGAGCATCTTTAGTGGTTCAAAGACTTTCTCCTCGAATACCACTGGCAAAACATATACCATTAGACAATTTTTAAACTGTCACTCCATGTTCGTGGTATATCTTCTTGAATGTACGTGCGGCCTACAATACGTGGGCCGTACAATACAGGCCATGCATGCACGGATGAATAAGCATAGGTCTAATATTCGTAGTGGTTTTCTTCTACATAGCGTTTCTAAACATTTTTCTGTGGCGCATAATAAGGATCCTACTGACTTAAGGCTTAAAATTATTGATCAGATTGCTGAAACCACGGCAGACCGCTTGGGTCGTTTAATTAATCGTGAGAGTTATTGGATTTTTAGATTGGGCACTCTGTCCCCTGAGGGCCTTAATTTAACAATTGAGAATGCGATTCATTAACCCTATTTCTCTCTTGGTTCTTATTCATGCATTACTAGTTTTTATTTCATTTTTTATTTTTTTTATTAATTTTATATTTTATTCATAATCCCTGCTTTTAGTACATCATGACATTATTGGGTATTCTGTGGCATCTTTTATCCTCACTATTAACCTGCTGATCTAATGTAGTATTTATATTCATATTTATATGATATTCATTTCTTTTACTTACCTTTTTTTTTTTTTTTTTTAACTTCCTGTTTTGCATTTCCTGTGTTGTCATAATTGTTAGTGTCCTTTGATTGGTGCACCTACCCTATATAATGGTTGCTCTTTCATTTGCTCTCTAATCTACCTGAGGAAGATAGCGTCTGCTATCGAAACGCGTCGTGGCGTTAGAGAGCGTACTAAACAATAAAAGGTTTGTGTGTTATAACCTAATCCACTGTCTAGTTGTTCTAGCGCTTCACTAACACCGCAGAATTCCTTCTTTCTTGATTGCTAATCTCCCTTGTGGAGAGCGGTGGAAGCTGCTCTGTTTACAACTAGCTTACTACAGGACCTGCCGTGATGTCATTGTGGAATGCCCACTTCGGTCACACGGTCCTGGTCATGTGACCGCTGAAGCAGACAGAAGCTCCCTACAACAGTTCCTGCTAAGTTGTGATCATCTTACAGACTCCCACCTGGAAGCGTTTTCCCTTGTTGTGCGGGGCTCCTTTACACAACAGGATCAGGTGAGTGGTCACAACATCTCCCCCTTCATTCCCCCCCCCCCAAACCTCAGGCTCTTCACCATTGGCGCTCCTACTGTTTTTGTTTTCCACTATTATGAACACAACACACACTCCCTTGCGGGTAACAGAAAAAGGGCAGACCTACTACAGGGAGACACCGCACTCACACCCAACTGGTCCCTGTATAGACTAGAAAGACCCTAGCCACACAATTCAAAAACACCACAACGGACCTGGCTGCATAAAAGGCCATCGAGGGGTTTCACGTACCTACTGATGAATCAGAGGGGACACCGTAATACACTGCCAACAAGAGGAGAGTGGAGTGCAGGAAGATATGAAAACCCAGGGTGAGAAAATAAAAACACATTCATATTGGGTAAAGAGAGTTCGCTAAGGAGAGCCAAAAGTCCCCACAGACACCTCACACAACAGAATTCACCCACATCCCCCCAACACTGTATGATGGTCCCCACAGTATGATGCCCACATGCAGTATAATGGCTCCCACACACTGTGATGGCCAAAACAGATCTCACACACATAGAATGATTGCCACCAAAATCTCCCACACAATTTGATGGTCATCCACAGCCCCCCACAGTATGGACCCCAAAACACCCCACAAAGTATAAAGGTCTCCTTAGTACCCACCCGTGCGTTTTTTGCTGGCCCCCACAGTGCCACCCACAGAGTATGATGTCCCCTGAGAATGATGCCTCCACACAGTATAATGCCTCTCACACAGTAAGATTGCCTCCACAGCTTCCCCCTTACACCCTATATGATGGCCCCCATAGGACTCCCAAAACATCTTCCACAAAGTATGACTACCACCATAGTCCCCCCCAAACACAGTATGGTGGCCTAAACAGACCTCTACAGTAAGATGCCCCCCCCCCCAGTCTGCCACACACAGTATGGTGCTCCCACAGCCCCCTAGAAATACTGATAAAATAAAAAAAAATAAAAACTACTCACGTAGCCCTGCACTGCTCAGCTCTGTGTAGCAAGTGGACTGAGGCTCCACATAGCAGGCGCAATCTAATGATAATTGTTTGCTGCGCTGAGACTCAGTCGTACTGGCTGAATGGTGGAGCGGATGGCTCCCTTTTACACCATTGTGTTCAACTGTATTTGCATCCTCAGGATGCAGATACTTTTGAAATAGAAATGCTGGGCATGAAGCCTCCATTAATGGTACTCCACTATGTACTACCAATAAAATTATTGTAGAGTATTGGTAAATTTATAATTACCTACAGGCTGCGCTGGGCGGACATGGTGGCCCTCAGTAGGCACCCCTCAATCATATCACAAAGGAGGGTGATCGGCATCAAAATTGACTGTTGCCCCCTTCCAGGTAGACAGCACAATGTTACCATATTGAAGAAGCTGCAGTCATTGTAGAAGTGCCATAACACCTTGAAACATCTGATTGACAGCGGTGCAGATAGTTGTACTCCCACAGATATGATTTTGATGGGTCTATCCTAAGCATAGACAATTAATATTTGGATTCCCAAAAACCCCTTTAATGGGGTTAGTGCCTGGGGAGCTATAGCTTATACAGAATGGGAGGAATAGAGCTAAGCAACAGTACATGTGAAAAAGACTTAGGTATACTAATAGATCATAGACTGAACATGAGTCAACAGTGTGATGCAGCAGCAAAAAAGGCAAATACAATTCTGGGATGTATTAACAGAAGCATACAGTCTAGATCACGTGAAGTCATTATCGGTCTTTACTCCTCTTTGGTCAGACCTCATCTGGAATACTGTGTACAGTTTTGGGCACCACATTTTAAAAAAGACATAGACAAACTGGAGCAAGTTCAGAGAAGAGCGACCAGAATGGTGACTGGTCTGCAAACCATGTCCTATGAGGAACGGTTGCAGGATTTGGGAATGTTTAGCTTGCAAAAAAGAAGACTGAGAGGAGACTTAATAGCTGTCTACAAATATGTCAAGGGCTGTCACATTGTAGAAGGATCATCTTTATTCTCATTTGCACAAGGAAAGACTAGAAACAATGGGATGAAACTAAATGGGAGGAGACACAGATTAGATATTAGAAAAAACTTTTTGACAGTTAGGGTGATTAATGAGTGGAACAGGCTGCCACGAGAGGTGGTGAGTTCCCCTTCAATGGACGTCTTCAAACAGAGGCTGGACAGACATCTGTCTGAGATGATCTAGTGAATCCTGCTTTGAGCAGGGGGTTGGACCAGATGACCCAGGAGGTCCCTTCCAACTCTACCATTCTATGATTCTATGATTCTATGATATAAAATAAATGTGTGAATAAAATCATTTCTTTGTGTTCATATGTAAATTTTCCCTTTAGTGGGTGCACTTCTCTGAACAGTGCTATGAGCACTCATCTACTGTGCTATAGATAAATGCAGCCCTGATTTGGAGTATTCTATTTGAACCCTACACAAGGCTTTACCATTAGGATTGTCTCCATTAACCATTTTAATATCTGAGTTAAAAAGAAAATACAAAGAAATATTCACAAATTAAGCTATATGCATACAGAGTTTTCTAGAGTGGAAACCTCCTCAGAAAATGTTCATTCTTTGGGAACGTTTTGGAGAAGTTTTAGGGTATGTTCACACAATGCTTTTTTAGGAGATTTTTGAGCAAAGCCGCTCGGAAAAAAGCCTGAAAAAAAGCACTCAGAAAATGCTTGAAATAATCTTCATATTCATTTCTGTGTAATAACGACTTGCTGTCCATGTGTTTAGGCTTTTGAGCGTCCGCTTCAGGTTTCCAAAAATGCCAAGCAGTTAAAAGAAGTGAGCATGACCATTTTTCAGCAGTTTTCCACTTGGAAGATGCTCTGTACTTTACAATAGAAGTGAATGGGAAGTAGTTTCCACTACAAAAAAACGCTAGTGTTTGCTTCATTGCTTAATGAATGTTAAAAAGGGTCCGAAAACTGCCCAAAAAACACAAAAAACTGCTGAAAAAAATACCCATAAAAAGTTTCCAGAAAACAGCAACAAAAAAAGTTTACCAAACACTTCAGTAAACATTAAAAATAGTTTACAAAAACACTTCAGGATAAAAATAAGAAGCCGGCATTTCCTTCCTGATATGGTTTCCACTTGAAAACACAGTTGTTTTCACCTGTCTGAAAAGTTTTGTGAACATACCCTAAGGCCACGGCCCCACTATCAGTATTTGGTCAGTATTCAGTCAGTAATTTTTCTCAGGAGTGGGAGCCAAAACCAGGTGAGGAACAATCAGAGAAAAGGTAGAATAGAAACAAGTCCTCAATTCTGCATTATCACCCACTCCTGGTTTTGGCTCTCGCTCCTGAGAAAAATTACTGACCAAACACTGATAGTGGGGCAGGGCCTTAGTGTTTCCTAAAGCACTTCCTTACATGGTTTTGAACAGTTTTGAAAGTTTTTTTGAAGCATTTTTATCTGAAGCATTTTTTTTTCAGTCTTTTGATTGAACAGTGCGTAGTTCGGATAATTTTCCATCAGGAACACTTAAAAAAAAGTGACATACACTTCTTTTCTCCCACCAGGCTTTTTTCGAAATCTGAAGCAGAAGGTTTCAGCAAAACATAGCCGAAATTAGATGTTTTTCTTTCTCAGAAAAGCCTTTTGTCTTGTCACTCTACCCCACAAGGCAGACATATGAAGAATACAAAATATTGTTATCACATGCAGTACGGAACCAGTACTCGTCAGAAATTCCTGCATGTCTTTTAATATTGCTGCAGCCCTCTTGGCCACCTGCCAGACTAATTTTCTTCATGTTTTTCCATCAATTTTTGAGGGATGTCCAGTTCTAGGTAATGTCACTGTTGTGTCAGATTTAATCTTGATGACACAATGTTCCCTTGTATACCTAATGCCTTGAAAAAAAGTGTACCTTTCTCTTGACCGATAACTTTCACCAAAAAAGATCCCTTTGCTGTGTTTCAAGCTGTTTACAAACCATGGCTTTTGCTATAAAGGTAAAATGCAACTGAGAAAATATCAGGAAGATCCTACTAGATCCCTTTGCTGTGCTGCAAGCTGTTTACGAACCACGGCTTTTGCTGTAAAATGCAACTGAGAAAATGTCAGGAAGATCTTACTAGATTCCTTTGCTTTGTTGCAAGCTGTTTACGAACCATGGCTTTTGCTGTAAAATGCAACTGAGAAAATGTCAGGAAGATCCTACTAGATCCCTTTGCTGTGTTGCAAGCTGTTTACGAACCATGGCTTTTGTTGTAAAATGCAACTGAAAAAAATGTCAGGAAGATCCTACTAGAACAACTAAACTTTATATGGGATCAATCAGAATCACTATAAATGATGGCAGCTGTGTACTGACTATTATGTAGCATGAGGTTAAGGGTTCTCTCACACTGACGTATAAAAAAATCGTTCCTATTCTCATCCAGAAAAATGGGGCGATTTTTTTTTTTCACTTGTCATCTGTGTGTGATCCATTTTTATACTCAGCAGCTATAGGAACAATTAACAGTTTTTCTATGTTACAGAATTGTAATGTATCTGTGAAAATCAGATGGTCCATATAGCATACTATGTTTTTCCCACACCCATCAGATTTCGGAGTGAAATCGCAGCATGCCAAATACAGCTGAGAAAAAATACGCAGATCTGCACTGTCTCGTTGAATAACATTGGTCCGAGTGCAATTCGATTTTTTTATCAGATTGCACTTGTCCGATTTATACGCAAATGTGAGCGAGTCCTATATGTGATTGACTAATTCTGAACGATTGGGTGTCATTGGATACTACATACAGCAGATGGCAGTAATGGTTCACAGAGAGAAATAAAGCTGCAGACACACAAGGAACATGTCAGTGGGAGGAGCGCTGCAGTCTTGTGATTTCTGCCTGTAGTTCCTGCTTCCTGCTGCTGATGTTCAAAATTGTGTCCCTGGGACTTGGGAGCTGCACAGATCTGGGGGCTCAGGTTGGTCTTGTTACCACGTACCTAATACATTAGTTGTACATCATTTTCTTGTGTTGATTTTGCTACATTATTATGCAGAAATGTCAGCACTTAATTGTAATAGTATTTGATTTCCCTGCAGGACGCCGTCTATTATGCAGAACAGCCGCACACATTAGTGCATTAATTGGCTGAGTTCTGTGTATGTTTTTATATTTATATACAGGGAAACTTATATAATGCATATGACCCGTATTGCAGATTTTATTGACTGTGACTGTGTGGAGCATTCGTGGCACACGATTGCCCGTGGCTACTGGCAAATGAGTTTACCCATCACACACTTCACAGCCTTACTTCCATGCTAATTATGGCTTGTTAGTTGTTTTTTTTTTTATTATGGTAATGTATGTGCACACATTAAGTATTTAAACAGGTTTTTCATTGACAGGAATAATACACACGTTTTTGATACATTTTTCTTCTGCTAAGTGACCTAATTTAAATAATTTGTTCAGAAAATCTGCAAAGTCAAAAGCTCATGATGGGAACGTAGCCTTAAGGGAAATTAATTGCCTGAGAAAGGGAATGTTTTCTACAAGAAAACTTAAGTCAATGATTAAAAAAGAGCCACTGATCTGATTCCTTCAACAAATGTATCAATTAAATCAGTGTAATAGCACTTTTATGGTCATACCTTTACTTTATAGTCCTAAATCTGGCTGAGAGGTTCCCGCAAAAGTTAAAAGAGCACTCTGGTAACTTTTTTATTTTTTTTATTCCCCTCCCCTTTGTTAGCAATCACGAGTAAAATATAATCACTGGTCGCCATCTTTTGACTTTTTCTCAGTATAAGTCTATGAAACTCAGAATGAGGCTAGAGAGTCTAAGGTCTCATTCACACATCAGTATTTGGTCAGTATTTTTGCATCAGTATTTTTATGCCAAAACCAGGAGTGGAACTTGCGGAGAAAAACTGTATTTGAAAGATTGACACCTGTTCTGTGTTTTAGAGACATTCCTGGTTTTGGCATACAAGAACAACATCTGCAAGGAGTTTGTACGTTCTCTCCATGTTTGCGTGGGTTTCCTCTCACACTCCAAAGACATACTGATAGGGAATGTAGATTGTGAGCCCCAATGGGGACAGTGATGATGATGTCTGTAAAGCGCTGTGGAATTAATGGCGCTAGATAAGTGAGTAAAATAAATAAATATAGTGACCGGTATGCATATGGCATGGGCAAATAGAAAATAAAAGCGCAGACTATATAACTTAAGAGGGTTGTCCACTACTATTCAAAATAGCCCAATATGTTTTTATGATGAAAAGAAGCTTCTTTCTAATTATCTCCCGCTGCTGTATCTGCCTGTGAGTGGCGCTATCACTGGCCGCTCACAGGCACCACGTGACCCCGCGCTGACGTCAAGTGAGGCATGACTCAGCGCTGGGGTCCCAGAGGTGGATGCTGGGCTGTGGGCGTCACACCCAGCATCCTCCGCGTGCTTTCCCAGTGAATGGGGACAGGGAGAGCGCGCTGTGGATGCCGGGTGTGACGTGTGGGGTAACCCCGCCCACAACCCAGCATCCACCGGTGGAACGCAGAAGACAGAGACCCCCTTCTGCATCCGGAATCATGACGTGACATCAGCGGATGTCAGAGCCGACTGCAGCCGGGGGTCACATGATGCCTGTGAGCGGCTTGAGATAGTGCCGCTCACAGGCAGAAACAGCAGCGGGAGGTAATTAGAAAGAAGCTTCTATTCATCATAAAAACACATTGGGCTATTTTGAATAGTAGTGAACAACCCCTTTCTGGCCCAGGGCATACTAATACATATCTGTGCCCTGGGCCTTATGGGCCTGATATGTATTAGTACGCCCTATCTTTAATGTGGCCCCACGACTTCGGTCGCGGTTATCTCGTTGAATTTTCGGCACCATCTTACCTCAGGGTAGATGGCGCTGTCATCCCGGATTGCCGGAAACAGTGCTGTGCAGCCTAGGATCGGTGCTCGTAAGAGCACCGATCGTAGGCTGTTGCTAGGAGAGCCCAGCCCTTGCCCCAACCCACTATGATTGGTGCGATCGCCGATCACATCGATCACGCCAATCATAGCGCTACCGCGCTGTAACAGGGCGGTCACGGGGCGGTAACCGGCTTGTGACCTGCCTGTCACTGCACTATGACCCCCTGTGATGTCAGCAGAGCCCCCAGCCAGCTCTGATTGGAGCGATCGATGATGACATCGATCGCTCCAATCAGATTACCTGAACACAGGTGACAGGGCAGTCACAGGGTGGTGACCGGCTTGTGATCTGCCTGTCGCCTCCCTGTGACCCCCTGTGGTACGTGCTCAAGCCCCAGCCATCTCTGATTGGTGCGATCGATGTCGATCGTTTTTGTGGGAAAAAAAAATATTTTTTTTTTTCGCGGCTCTACGTCATAAACTTTTGCGAAACACTTGGGGGTTCAAAGTGCTTACCACGCATCTAAATAAGTTCCTTAAGGGGTTTAGTTTCCAAAATGGGGTCACTTGTGGAGGTTTCCACTGTTTAGGCACATCAGTAGCTCTCCAAATGCGACATGGGGTCCGCTGTGAATTCCAGCGAGTTTTGCATTGAAAACATCAAATGGCGCTCCTTCCCTTCCGAGCCCTGCCGTGCGCCGAAACAATGGTTTTCCCCCACATATGAGGTATCAGCGTACTCGGGAAAAATTGCACAACAACTTAGGGGGTTCAATTTCTCATAGTACCCTCGTGAAAATAAAAAAAAATTGTTAAAAGTAATTTTACTAAAGTAAAATTTTAGTGAAAAAAAAGTTAAATGTTCAGTTTTTCCTTTCACGTTCAATTAATTGCTGTGAAGCATGTGAAGGGTTAATAAACTTCTTAAATGTGGTTTTGAGTACCTTGAGGGGTGCAGTTTTTAGAATGGTGTCACTTTTGGGTAATTTCTGTCATAAAGACCCCTCAAAGTGACTTCAAATGTGACGTGGACCCTAAAAAAAATAAATAAAAAAAAATGGTGTTGTAAATTATGTATCGCTGGTCAACTTTTAACCCTTACAGCTCCCTAACAAAAAAAAAAATTGTTTCCAATATTGTGCTGATGTAAAGTAGACATGTGGGAAATGTTATTTATTAACTATTGTGTGTGACATATCTCCCTTATTTAAGGGCATGAAAATTCAAAGTTTGAAAGTTGCTAAATTTTCGCCAAATTTCCGATTTTTTTTTTTTTTTTTTTTTCACAAATAAACGCAAGTGATATCGAAGAAATTTTACCACTATCATGAAGTACAATATGTCACGAAAAAACATTCTCAAAATCAGGGGGATCCGTTGAAGCGTTCCAGAGTAATTACCTCAAAAAGTGACACTGGTCAGAATTGTAAAAATTGGCCTGGTCATTAACGTGCAAACCACCTTCAGGGGTAAAGGGGTTAAGGAAGTTGTTCACTATCATTGGTGACCTATCCTTACATCAATGTCCGATCAGTTGCTCTGTGTCGGCGGCCGCCTCCGCCGCTGGTTGGAAATTCTTAATATCGGAGCTGCTCCGTCTTCTGATGGTGACTGCAGCCGGGTACTACACATCCACCTCCTATCCAAATCATACAATTGTGTTTTGTTTTTTTTTCACTGCACAAAAGAAAAATAAAGATGCATGCTACAAAGATGCTAAATGTAACACCTCTATATTCCATATGGATGACAGGTATATACTTTAACTCTTAGACATTTCTGCTAAAGTTTTAAGATCTCAAGTTTCCGTGAGTCACACCTTGACCACAGCCGGATTGAGGTCAGTCAACATCCGACAGTGCAGGAGCCAAGTTAGGAAAGTGTGATGTTGTGTCTCGTGACTGTAGCAGCTGTATATTGGTAGGTTTTTGTGTTGGGAATGACAGCTGAATGGTGACTTCATCTCACTAATTCAGACAAACCTGTAAATCAGGTTTTCTTTCAAACTGTCATTTTGCTCAAGTAAATACATTTTAGAGAGAGGTCAATTGTAAACAGGTAACATCCTGAGCACTAAACATCTGACCAAGAATATTAATGTGATGCTGGACTTTTTTCTTGGAGCCTCCATTATAGGTTCCATACTATTTGACAAACAATAGGGCTGCAATATATAACGTATGGGTTTTATTTTATAGTGGGTCTCTATGGTGGGCAATGCCCCGTCACTGACAGTGCAAACCGCCTGAGCGTAGGTGCCCGACTCTGGACAGAAATGCAGTTTGTAGTAAGCCTAAGCCATAATGCAACCAAATAGTAACTTGGTATGAAATGTAATACGTTTCTTCTTGAATCACTCATAAAATGTGTTACTTTTATAGGATACAACTGGCCAAAATGCATCTGCTATTCGTGGGCTTAGTCCTTACCCTGTCATCACTCGTTTCATCTTTGGACAATGGATTAGTCAGGACACCCCCCATGGGCTGGATGACGTGGGAGCGCTACAGATGCAACATTGATTGTGAAACAGACCCAGATAATTGTATAGGGTAAGTCTGACTGTGAGTTGTTTTTCAACTGTAGTTATTAGCAAAGGGAAACTGTCAGGAAAGTAATGCTAGCCTTACTGCAGACTGTGCAATTCAGTGACTGCTGCCAGGATTCTAGAAAACTGTGTGTTACTTTTAGAATGCTGCAACATTTTGAAACATCAGTTTTAAAGAGGTTATCATGAATCAGGATAGGTGATAACTTTGATTGGAGGAGATCCCACTATTGGGACCCCCACTAATCCTGACAACAGAGCTTTGACTTGCTGCTTTTTTTTGCTGGATTAGTCTCCTCTCCGGCTATGATCCCCGGTTAGATCGTCAAAGTATTTTTCTCTATAATGCTGGAGTGCTTTAGAGTAAAATATACCTGCCTGCAGTCATGAAGCCAGGATCTGATTTATGCTGCCCACGGTTTGGGCAGCATGAATCAGATGACGGGTTACCCTTTAAATACTCATGGTGAGTGGTAAAGTACTGCTCAAGCGTGTTTTTGTTTTTTCCCCATCCATTAGTTATCTGTAATGTATGTTCAGTGAATGCATTAAAATACTTGCAGGTCACTGTTTTCTGCCAATTCCAGTGGTGCATCATGTGACCGCAGTTGTGACCAACCAGCTAACAGTGTTTCTGTGTGGGCCACCAGTCACTTTCTGAATATAAGCCTATCAGACTCCGAACGAGGCTCTCATAGGCTTAAATTAAGAAAAGCACCAACTGTCCGCGGTGTGAGCCAGGAGGAAACAGCTGCTGCCACATGGTGCGGAAGGGAGACCGGAGCAGGGCTGGAAACTACAGAAGACGGCAGTCAGTAAGTATTTTAAAGGGTTATTCTCACAATTACAATTCTTTGTGAAAAAAAAGTGCAATTCCATGTTTATTGTGGAATGGGCTGTCTTATTCAGATCTGCTAAAACTACATTACCCATCAGCACTTGCTTCTCCTTAGTGCTGCAGACCCCCCCTCCTGTGTGTTCCTTATGTAGCACCCCGAGGGCTCGGCTGCTACAGGGGTATTGCACCTCAAACCAGAGGTGTGATATTCCACTCCCGGGTAAGGATGGAGTGTGGACCAGGACTCGTTTAGCTGCATGCACCACACACACCCCATTTCCGAGTGACAGGTCAACGGTGCTCCCACGAGACAGGAGTGCAGGCACGACAGCATCTGTCCCTGTCTGGAGTGGGGAGGGGGTGGAAAACCCAGTGGTGTAGGAGCAGATAGGGGTGGGTCTCTGGGCATAGGTAGGAGCCCATTGGTTGCTAGTCACCTGGGCTCACACATAGAGGGAGGTATATAAGGTGGGCACCATCTTAGAGTCAGTTAGTTCAGTTCAGAAGGAGTTCAGCCAGAGAGGGCTGACAGGGAGCTGTGGCTCAGTCTGGGCCCAGCTCCATGAGGCGGGCCTGGAGTAGAGGCAAGAAACAGCAGAGAGAACAGGAACAGAAGTGAGAAAGGAAACAAGGAACAGAACATTAAAAAAGGTCCAGAGACACGAAGGCAGAAGGAACCCCAAAGGCCCAGGAGATTGCGGGTGAAGATTTGGCAGAGCAGGGTACCGGAACCCAAATTGGTGGAGGCAACAGATTCCTCAGCCAAAGACCGGAGGTTGTGACCACATCTTGGTGCGACCCCTCACTACATCCACCAGGAAAGCATACCACATAGGGTCAGGGAAACTGGAGATAGGTTTCGCCAAGTGAAGGCCCGAGGGAACTGGACAAAGTTGGGTCACTGAGGACTGCCAGAGAAAGGAAAAGAAGGGAGCCCTGTGCCACGCTCTGGAATTGCCTGGGAGTTGGTCGAGTCCCCTGCCTGGTGGACGCAACACGGCTTGGGCAGTCATCGCCTGCAGGATTGACACGAATAACAACTGTGAGTAAAGCATTGGAAACTGCAATCCCACATCTCTGTGTTTCATCGCCGCACCAGCACCATCAGTACTGGGACGCTCACACCATCACTCCCATCATCCACACTAGCTGCCCTGAGGCAATACTTCTCCCGTGGGGAGTTATCCCATACTTGGCTGCGCATACAACATCAGCCTCAGCGGTCTGCTGCGCAGCGGCGGTCCCCACTGACCGCAATCCACGGGTGGCGTAGTCGGACACTTGTTAAAACATTAAGACTGCCACTGGTTTGACCACCCTGGGCACGGACCGGGTCAACGCCACGGAGACTACAACCCCCAGCGATTTGGCTCCGGGTATTCCCCGCACAACGCAGGCCCAGGGGGCGCGTCACTTACAAGCCTTGTCACCTATGAGTTATCATCAAACCAGTCTAAGTATAGAATTCCCCTGAAGTGTTTGTCCCATGACGGCTGGAGATGGTCTTCAACTATCAGAACAATGCATCTCAGTCCTTCTTTCAATAATTGTAGACGGTCTGGAGAAGGTTTTCAGTCATTACAACAGTATTCTGGTCATGGTCTCAAATTATGCATTTTGGCCATGTTTGTGTCATCGACATATGACATGATGATGATAATAATCTTTATATATAGTAAGAAAGAAATCTCAATGCTTTTACACTGTGTAATGAAAACCTAATAAGGTGACGGCGAAGCAAGATAGAGCGCTTACTCTGAGTTAAATTGGGTTCATATATTTTAACGTCCTGTAAATATGGTGGGAGTATCTTGTGTTCCTTCTCATGTGGGGTTTTTGTTTTTTTTTGTGTTTTTTGACTGATTTCTTATCTGTATTTCAAGATGTCACAAACCAGAAAGAAGAAGAAAAAAAGTAGATGATATCAGTTCTACATATTTGGCTTTTCTTTTTCACTGGTATAAGGAACTGTGACAGACATTGGTAGGATGCCAGGCATTATAACATTTTTTATTTCAACTTTTTGACGGTATCTTCAGCAGTAAACTAAACTCCTACTATAAGATAGACCCCCATTTTACTCCTCTAAGTCACTTGTAAGGCCACATGTGGAGTATGGGATTGAATTTTCGGCTCCACATTTTAAGAAGGATATTTGGGAAGTTAGACTCGGTTTAAAGGCGGCAACTAGATTATTAAAAGGATGGAAGGCCTCTCATATGATACATGTGGGGCCAATACAAAGGACTGGCACATGATTTATTCCTTCCAAGGACCTTACAAAGAACCAGGATCTAAGGGGTCACGTTTCTCCTTGTGTAGAGAGACTTATAGGCCATGCAGTGCTCTTCAAGGAAATTTAAATAAGACAATTTGCCTATCAGAAAGGTAGAGGACTTGAACACTAGTGTCACCTATTGGAAGTAGCAATCCTAAGCCAATATCGACCCTTTAATGAGACTTGTCATATGTCTTGGGATTTGGCTGTCATATCTCATGCTTTGCACTGAGGAGGGGGTAACACTCTTAAACACGTGTCTGAAAATTGAGATACTGGTTTGGCTTGTATTCTAAGTCTTATGATACAGAATTTTAATCTGGTGTCAATTTAAACTTCTTGTAATAATTTTCCATCTTCACTTCTTTATATTTTGAATCTTTAGCCACATTTTAAGGAAACTATTTTTTTATGCTTATGTTGTAAAAAAAAGAAGTGGTCAATCACGATCAGGAAATCCCCACAGATTCTACATGAAATTTGTCTATGAAATAATAATAAATGTTTTTAACTCGTTGCTTGTACACAGAGATATGCTGAGAACAGAATATTGTTCTTTACAGTGAGTAAGACCAATGAAAATGTAAGGATTCCCCATGATGGCAGAGATGGCATGCCTGCGACCCCTTTTGGAGTTTTTTTTTGTTTTTTTTAAACTCATCAGCAATATTCTAACTGTAAATTTTCTTCCGTCTGAACTCAGTTGTATCCATATATTTTGAATAGATTTGGGCGAATTTATTTCTGTACAATTGAATTATGCTCTGATTTTACAAAAAAATTTTCTTGTTATTTGCTTCCTACGAATTCAGCAAAATGGTGGTCACATGACTGCCATTTTGCTGAACCGTAACAAAAGGTTAAAAAGCAAAAAAAAAAAAAAAATCGAATACTCGCCTCTCCAGTCACCTCCGCTGCTCACTCTCCCCGTACAGTCCTCTGTGCCTCTCCTTACCACTGCCTCATGGTGAAACCCTGGGCCTCTTCATGCTTGGCCAGGAATTTTGGGTGCAACCAGGCCCGGGACGTCTCTGCTCATTCACATCGTAAGGTAGTAGCCACGTTGTGACCTTCCAACACACAGTTTAAAGGGGTTTTCCACTACTAGGACAACCCCTTCTTGATCTAAATGTTTGGACCCAATAAAATAAAATACATATACTCGCCTCCCATGCTGGCGCTGTTCCAGCGGTGTCGGTACTTGTGGTCCCAGGGTTCCTGCGCGGTTGTTGTGACTCCCGGCACCCAATCAGTGCTGGCATCACTGTTCCCACCTTTGTACGAATTGACCATGAAGAGGATGTCCGGGCTGCAGCTGATCTGACTTTCTCTTCATGTTCAATTCGTACAAAGGCAGAGACAGTGACCTCAGCGCCTATTGGGAATCGGGCTCACGTGTCACAACCACACAGGGGCCCCCGGACCACGAGTGCCGACACCACTTGAACATCGCCGGCATGGGAGGGGAGTATAAGCGTTTTTTTTTTATTTTATCGGGGCCAGTCGTGGGGTATGACAAGGAGATGTCCAAGTAGTGGACAACTTCTTTTAAGCCTACTCTCTCGGCTGCGACTAGACCTGGGACATCCCTGTCATGAGGTCATGACGTGTGCTTCAACCTTACAATGCATGTGTACTGGGATGTCCTGGGACTATTCGTGGTCAGAAGTCCTGGCCTAGCGCTTGGTGGTTGTAAGATGGATGTATGGGGGTCAGTGAACAGGTGGGGTACTAGGAATTTTTTTTTCTACATATTACATTTATTACGCTCTGGTGTCTCTCCAAACCCCAGAGCATGATACAAGACATTCAATTTGCGGAGAATAAATTTGTTGCAAAACATATTTCCTGGACAAATCTGCGCTATTTGGCGATCTGCTCATCTCTCATTTTGAAGGCTTCGTTATGATCACCGGGTTATGTGATCTCCAGTCCAACACAGGACTCCCTGTTTAGAGAGGAAATCAGTCTCTGCCATGCTGTAAACTGCAGGATGACATGATCACCTGTCAATCCCCCCCCAATCTTACACATATGCAGCACTGTGCAATAGTTTTAGGCAGGTGTGAAAAATCTGTACATTATTATTTTAATTTATGAGATTTAAAGGGATTGTCTTAAGTCATTATTAAAAAGGTGGCCATATGACTTTAAATAAATCTGTGTATTTTCTTTTAAAGGGGTTTTCCTGGACTTTAAAAAAAAAAAAAAAAAAAAAATTAGAGTGCGGATTACCAGATAATTAGTGTGCAATGCGCACACTGTCACGAAATCCACTTTAATCCCTGCGCAAGTGGGTGATCTCATGGCTGTTAATTGTGGTCACGTCACGCGCCAACTACAGTGCTGTGCAAAAGCCTTAGTCCAGTCTGGAAAAAATACTGGAAAGTAAGAATGCTATCAAAAATAGAAGTGTTAATAATTTTATTTTTTATGAATTAACAAGATGCAATGTAAATGAACGAAAGAGAAATCTAAATCGCACCAATATCTGGTGTGACGTCCCTTTTGCCTTCAAAGCAGCATCAATTTTTTTCTAAGTACACTTCCTTACATTTTGTGGAAGAACTAGACAGGGAGGTTGTTTCAAATATCTTGGAGAATTAACCACAGATCTTTTGAGGATGTAGAGTAGCTCAAATCCTTCTGTTTCTTTATGCAATCCCAGAACGACTTGAAGATTTTGAGATCTCTATGGGGTTATATAATCACTTCCAGGGCTTTTTGTTCTTTTTTGTCACAGGTCATACACCATGGTAAGACTAAGCACAGCAACAAGTCACAAGAAAGGTCTTACTGCATCATGAAGGTCTCTCACGGGCTAAGATTGCAAAGCCGACTTGGATTTCAAGATGTGCTGTTCAACAGTGCAAAAATGATGCAAAAAGTCCATTTGCAGACACGTGTTTTGGGGTGTTTGCCCCTCCTCAGTGGCAAGCAGGAGAGCTGATTTGGCTATATGAGAGGCATCTGACTAGAGATCGCTCCACAAGGAGAAATGTTCCCCCTTAAAACTTAGTTAGAGGCCTCTCACCTACCCAAATCGGATCTCTTGCTTTGCACTGAGAAGGGGAAATGCCCCAAAACATATGTCTCGAAATTGAATTTTTTGTTTGGCCTCTTATCCTCAGTCATGTGGCAAGGGTCGTTATTGACTTTTAGGATTGCTACGTCCAATAGGAGGCACTAGAGATCACGTCCTCTTCCTCTCTGAAGAGATTATTTGCATAAAACAGACTTGCATCACTGGAAAGGAGGTAAAACTGAACCCAAATGAATGAGCATGTTAGGGGGCACATCTTCATGCCATCTTCTAGGGTAAAGATGTCACTCCCGAGTGCTTAGCACAGAGCACTTCTGTAATGTTAATGTAGTCTAACCAGTTCTTGTTTTAATGGGGCAGTATGAATCTGGCTTAATCTGCTGTGACAACCCCTTCAAATAATAAGAAATCGAGATTGCAGGTTTTTTTTTGTTTTGTTTTTCTTAAATAATCGGTTTTGGTTTAATATTTTTTAGTGAAGACTTAATAAAGAGAATAGCGGACAAAATGGTTGACGGTGGATGGAGGGATCTCGGTTACGTTTACATTAGCATCGATGATTGCTGGACCCTAAAGGAGAGAGACTCTAGTGGACGACTTCAACCTGACCCAAAAAGGTTTCCAAGTGGCATTAAGTCACTTGCAGATTATGTAAGTACAAATATTTAATATTTCCATCAACCATTTATGTAATAATTGTTTATAATATTCCAGGACTGAATCATTCATGTATTGTGATTTATCAGATAGACATTGCATGGACTGTGGCGTCACCAATACATTTGAATCATCAACGTTAATTATACTGTCAAGTTCCTTTAAAAACTGTGTAGAAGTTTACCTAGAAGATTTGATAATGTTTTGAAGATGAAGGGCAGTCACACCAGATATTGATATGATGATTTTTTTTATTATTATTATTCATTCACAATTAAAGTAAAACCCCTTTTAATCCCTTCATGAACGTAAGTTTATGTCACTGTCAAGAAGGGGTTCACGACTTATGACATAAACTTACGTCATGGCAGTCGGGCAATGCATTATACTAGCGATCAGAGTAATGAAAGTTAACCCCTTTCCGACGTGGTACGTAATAGTACGCACCACGTTGTCACCCCCTGTTCAGCGTGGGCTCCGGCGCTGAGCCCGCGCTAAACCGGGCACATGTCAGCTCATTTATACAGCTGACATGTGCCCGCAACAGCTGCGTGTGGAATTGCGATCCACCCGCAGCTGTTAACTAGTTAAATGTTGCTGTCAATCTGACAAAAGCATGTCGCTTACATCGCCCATTGGTGACCCTGTCACACACATGATCGCGGGTCACCGATGGGTTGGCATGACCCCTGTGGTTGTCATGTCCAGATTGCCACGAGCAATCCTTGCCCCCCCCCTTTTTTTCCCCTCATTTTGTGATAGTTTGCCTGGAACCATCTATGCAATATGTATCTAGATCTTTTTTTTTAAAAAAAAAAAAAAGATCATGGTGCAAGATTCTGCAGTATATTAGTTTTCGGAAATCATTCCATTAGAGGATTCTGCTCTTCTGGCACAGTGGGGACCGCCAGAGTTCTGTGCTGTGCTCTGCACTAAACCATCCAGTGTCCTGCCCCTCCTGCTAGGTGACCTCAGTCTTCAGTGTTGGAGTGGGCCCTGTAGGATCCTATGATATGTGTTCCCCCAATGGTGACAGAAGTCTGGCAGGCGGAGCAGGACGCTGCCGTTTAGCACAGCACAGAATTCCGGTGGTCCCTACTGTGCGTGAAAAGCAGCATCCTCTAATAGAATTATTTAGAAAAACTATTCTCATGCAAAGTCCATAGTTTTTCTTGTGAAAGTGGTGGGACGCTTTAAAGCTAGATATCTTTTGCCACTCGTTTAAGGTTTAAGGTTATGTTAGACCGAGAGGAATGGTATTTATCATGATATGATCTCCTATGTATTACAGCTCCATGCCAGAGGTCTGAAGTTGGGTATTTATGGTGATCTGGGTAACTATACATGTGGTGGCTATCCTGGGACAACTTTGGACACTATCAAGATTGATGCTGAGACGTTTGCAAAATGGGAAGTTGACATGTTAAAGTTTGATGGCTGTTACTCAAACTCCTCCGAAAAAGCATTAGGTATGTTCATGTCAGCGTCTTGTTATTCTACTACGTTAACTTAGAATTTTCAGTAAAATCATCGATTAAATGACAACTTTATCAGCTATACAATATTGCACCACAATTTTCTGGCCTTTTTCTATTTGATATGAATAAAATATGTATGTTTCTTATATAAGTCTAATCCTATTTGTGTATTAAAAACCCTTTTTGTACCTTTTTCACATGTACAGCACTCTGGAATTAAAGGAGGTTTAAAATAAAGAATAATTCCACTGCACTATACAGAGGTTTATGATCATCACTAACCTCAGAACTTGTCACCAATGATCTCACAATTTTCCTATTTTAGTCACACACACCAGGGACAATGTCATAGGAAGGCAAATAAAGGGGTTTCTAATCTGGGTGCCAGACTCCTCTCTCGATCTTATGTTGATGATCTCTCCATAGGATGTCATCCATATAAAAGTACTGTTAAAAAAATATGTGTTCAGATTTTTATTTTTAAACATGCAAAATCAAATCCGTATGTCTGAGAAAACAACCAACTAACCGAACCATAGAGGTGTGTGTGTGTGTAATATAAATATGGCATTTTTGCTGTTTAACAAAACATATTCAAGATACAGTACGGTAATCAATATGGGCTTAAAATGGAGACTCTCTGCTTTAATTTGCAGGTATCCACATCCTAATTGGAGTAAAGGTTTAGGAATTACAGCTCTTTAATATGTGATGAGACCAGTTTTTAAAGTGAAGACTTAAAAGCGGTTGAGTTTTAAAATTTGGTCCACTTATTCCCTGTTTCAAGCAGTTTGTCACTTTGTTTTCAAGACAGTCTGACTTTTTGTAATGAAGATAGTAGTATATAGTTCATTGGTCCAATCTAGTGTGGACGGTGGATTTACGTGTTTCCAATGTCTTCATATAACAGTTTTAGTTATTCTGATGTTTGTATTTAAGATCTAGATTGAGTGGATCTAGTTTAGCAGTAAGGTTTATCTTACCTTTTTAACCCCTTTGCAACCCTGGGATTTTCCATTTTTTTGCATTTTTGTTTTTTGCTCCCTTGTTCCCAGAGCCATAGCGTTTTTATTTTTTGGTCAATATGGCCATGTGAGGGCTTTGTTGCGGGATGAGTTGTACTTTTGAATGACATTACTGGTTTTACCATATCGTGTACGTGAAAATGGGAAAAAAATTCTAAGTGCGGTGAAATTGCAAAAAAAAAAGTGCAATACCATAGATTTTGTTTTACCACGTTCACTGAATGCTAAAACTGACCTGCCTTTATTATTCTCCAGATCATTACGAGTTCGTAGATACCAAACGTGTATAGGTTCTTTTTTATTTAAGTGGTGAAAAAAAATTCCAAAGTTTACTAAAAAAAAAAAAAAAAAATGGCACCATTTTCCAAGACCCGTAGCGTCTCCATTTTTCGGGATCTGGGGCCGGGTGAGGGCTTATTTTTTGCGCGCTGACCTGAAGTTTTTATTGATACCATCTTGGGGTAGATCCAATGTTTTGATCGCTTGTTGTTGCATTTTATTGCAACCTTGCAGTGACCAAAAAACGTAATTCTGGCGTTTTGTGCTGTCCTGTACTACTGGGAAGACTGTGAACTGCTGTGCTGCTAAGGAAACTGTACTGTTTGTCACTGGAGCCTGTTGCTCATAAGACTTTACTTGTACTGGCTGTGAAACTTCTTATTAAATGCTACTATTCTACCGTTTATGAGGACTCTTGTCAAGTGTGTCTGGTCAGCAAGTGAAACAACCTATGTGTCTGTGCCTGAGGGTCAATACCCCGTGTGCCTGAGAGAAGCTGCAGCACATGGTCTATGGTCGCCCTGAGTAATGGTTCCCCCAGGATTCCAAAGAATTCATGAAACCCATCTCGCCTCTGAGCCTAGCAGCTTGCGTGTAGCAGTTATCTTCAAGTAAAGACACCTCCCCAATAAGATCTACTGAAATGTCACTGACATAGGAGAATGCTTAAAAGGGCAAACATTCACTAACCTCTGGACACTGTGTCCAATTTTTGCTTTTGTGCGTTTTTTTTATTGCCTCCTAACATGAGTCGTACCTTTTTTTTGTCATTTCATCGACATGGCCGCATGAGAGATTGTTCTTTTCAGGACAAGTCTCTCTTCACTTTTTTTTTTTTGGTCCCCTTAAAAAGAACTTGAATTTGCGATCAGAAGGGGATAGGTGCTTGTAATAGTGAGCCCCCAGGAATGCGTGCCTTTTAAAAGGTGTAGTCCTCTGCTAAACTAGATCCACTCAATCTAGATCTTAAATACAAACATCAGAATAACTAAAACTGTTATATGAAGACATTGGAAACACGTAAATCCACCGTCCACACTAGATTGGACCAATGAACTATATACTACTATCTTCATTACAAAAAGTCAGACTGTCTTGAAAACAAAGTGACAAACTGCTTGAAACAGGGAACTCTCTGATTATCGACAGTGGTGTGAAAAAATGTTTGCCCCCCCCCCCCCCCCATCCTGATTTTTTTTTTTTTTTCTTTCTTTCTTTGCATGTTTGTCACACTTAAATGTTTCCGATCAAAAAAATGTTTAAATATTAGATAACACAAGTAACCACAAAATGCAGTTTTTAAATGAAAGTCTTATTATGAAGGGAAAAAGGTATCCAAACCTACAGGGCCCTGGGTGAAAAAGTGATCCCACCCCCCTTTAAAACATAAATTACCTATGGTTTATCACATATTTGGGAAGCTGAGTTCAATTTCCCTGGCCACACACAGGCCTGATTACTGCCACACCTGTTCTCAATCAAGAAATCATTTAAATAGGACCTGCCTGACAAAGTGAAGTAGACCAAGATTTTCACACCACTGTAGATAGGCAAATCCAGACAGACAATAAACGATGAATCTCTTACACCTACTCATTGTAGGAATTCTCTGCAGGATGTCACACAACAATCAGCAGCTTCATATACCATGTGATCTTTATGTAACTAAAAATGTAGGCATTCCCAGGAAAGGGAGTGTCCAAGAATGCCATTTTTTATTTCAAATAGACACCAATTCAATTATTTTATTTTTTTTTTTTATACAGGATATCCTAAAATGAGTGCAGCGTTAAATGCGACTGGGAGGCCAATCCTATATTCCTGCAGCTGGCCTGCGTATGAAGGTGGCCTTCCTCCAAAAGTGAGCATGACCACACTCCTATATCTCTTTGCTATGCCATGATTCTCCATTATTATTAGCATGGTAAAAGCTTATGGTTATCTTCTGACAGGTGAACTACACATTATTGGGGGAAATCTGTAACATGTGGAGAAATTATGGTGATATTCAGGACTCGTGGGAGAGTGTGCTGGACATCATAGAATGGTTCGCTGCCAACCAGGACAATCTACAACCAGCTGCTGGCCCCGGCAGGTGGAATGATCCAGATATGGTGAGCAGAACAGGAATGAGCCTCACTTGCAGCATTATTCTTATAAAGCATGTCTTTTATAGTATTTAGTATTTATAGTATTTAGGGTCTCTGTAAATGGAGCTGCCCCACTGCTGAAGAAAAGCTGTAGTCAGAAAAATGGCCAATGATGAAGCTTGGCAGATGAGTGAAGTCATACAGTCCTGCTCATAGTTATTGGCACCCATGAAGTTTAAGTACACAATGTGGAATATCCTCTGGGAAAAAAAAAATGAATTAAGTGAAACTGTTTTTTGTATAGAGCACTAGTGTTAAATACAAAAGAGCAAATGATAAACAATTTAAGATAAAAAAAAACAATGGGAGGGAATAATCAAAAAATCTAAAACTTGCTGTGACACTGGTATTGGCACCCTTTACATTAATTTAGTATGGAAACAAATTTTGACTCGCCTGTGGTAAATCACAAAAGATTCACCTGTGATTAATTGTCGGTGCCCATGCGACATGAATTAGCCAATCAATGATGACTTCAGTGTTTTAAAAAGCCACATGGTAGGCTCTGTTCCTTTGTCACATTGGTGAAGACAAAAGATCCGTCTGAGGACATCAGAACTGCTATTAGCAAACACAAGACTTCCAAAGGGTATAAGGCCATCTAAAGACTTTGTTATCCCAGTTACCACAGTGAGCAATGTTGTTTAGATTTTTGCCAAGCCTAGAACCGTCAAGAACCTCCCTGGACGTGGGAGAAAGAAGAAAATTGACAAGAGATGTCTTCGAAGGTTGGTGCGAATGGTGAAAAAACACCACGTCAAAGACCTGAAGGCCAACCTGGAACAGTCTGGAGTCATGGTACCATATGCCACACACTAAACCAAGCAGAACTCTCTGGACAAAGAGTACCTTGACAAGCTACAATCCTTCTGGCAAAATGTTCTGTGGACAGATGAAACAAAAATAGAGCTTTTTGGCAATGCAAAGCAACAGTTTGTTTACAGACGGAGCAATGAATCTTATAAGCAAAAGAACACCTTACCAACAGTTAAGCATGGTGAAGGATCCATAATGTTGTGGAGTTGCTTTGCTGCATCTGGAGGCCTTGATCGTAACACAGAAATCATGAAATCCAAGAATTATCAAGAGATTTTAGAGTGAAATGTCCTACCCAGTGTAAGAAAACTTGGTTTGAGTCGAAGATCATGGGTCTTCCAGCAAGACAATGACCCAAAGCACACATCCAAAAATACACAGGAATGATTGAAAAAGAAAAAATGGAATGTTTTAAAATGGACAGCAATGAGTCCTGACCTCAATCCCCCTGAAAATCGAGGGTGAGTTGAAATCTGCCATTGGAAAAAAAAAACCCTGCAAACATTTAAGATCTTGAACAAACTGCAAAGGAAGAGTGGGAGAAAATTCCAGCTGAGAAGGGCAAGAAGCTTATAGAAACCTTTGGAGGCTGTCATCAATGCCAAAGAGTGTGCAACCAACCTCCATGTTACAATTTCAAGGTTTTATTGTTGTATTACTTTGGACCACTAATTAAAAAATCCTGAGGATATAACTTTAGTACATTTCCATTTATTTATGAAGATATTATTATATTGTACAGTCTATGAAAAAAATGGAGTGCCAATAATGGTGAACAGCACTGTAGCTATGTTTTTTTTTTTTTGCTTGTTTTTTTTTCTGGTATTATTGATTTCATATGTTAAGGTTTCCCTATATCTAAAGATGGGTTACGTTGCTTTGACTGTAAAGAATCAGTTATGTCAGCCATCACTTTAAAATTGAGCACTAATATCCTTCATTTAATCACAAGTTTTGGCCATTTTCTGTTGTAGCTCATCGTTGGGGATTTTGGATTGAGCTATGAGCAATCTAAATCACAACTGGCAATTTGGGCAATTCTGGCAGCCCCATTAATCATGTCTAATGACCTGAGGACTATCTCTGAAGACGCAAAGGAACTACTGCAAAACCATCTTATGATATATATTAATCAGGATCCTCTTGGAAAGCAGGGGACAAGAATTGCAAAGGTATCTGTGGCTTAAATAACACATTTGTTGTACTTTTGTGAAAGCCTAATTTGTGTGTATGCATTTTGTTAGAAAGAAGATTTGGAAATCCATCTGAAATGTGTAATTCATGGTAACAAGACATGTCCATAATAATTAGTAGACCTTACAGACACCTAAACTTTTGGGAATCAGTGGAGTCCGAGCTTGGATTTACAGCGGTGTGATCTTCACTCTGCATACTTGTTCTCCAATTTTTTGGCTCTCCATCTTCTAAGATGGGTTCACACCATAAGAACTGGAGCATTAAACTACCGCTGATCAGTAAATATGTAAGGATGCGCACTTAACGATATATAATGGCTCATTCAGTGCACATAGGCTGATATTGTTCTTGGAAACGAGTCATGTTCACATAAGGTGATGAGCTGCCGAGAACGATGATCTTTTTGTACATTATACCTGACAAACAGGTGTCTTACTCCTTCATTGGGTGATCAGCAGCCTGTTTTTGACTGAAGGATTATCAAGAAGCAAGCGTTCATAGAAATGCTCATTTATGATAATCTTGTAATTCAAATAGACCCTTAGGGAGCCACAATTTTCAGGATGCCATGACAGTCGCAATTTGGACAGCCATAAGCTGGAAAACGCTGGTCTGTATGGTATAACAAAAAATAGAGAAGTCATGCACTAGACATAGCACAATGAATCAGGAATAACCTTTTAAAGGATACTCTGTCTTCAGAAGTTACCACTGTAGGGATTCAGGTAGGCATGAGGTAGCATTCACACAACCAATGCGGTTTGGTCCAAACTGGTGCAATTTTATTCCTTTCATAAAATTCCAAAGGATTCAAAACCAAAAACAGCCTCTTCTGGGCCCAAAGGTATCACCGCAAATGAACAGTTCATTCAGCTGGCATACATTTTGTCAGTGAGGGCTCACCCGGACAGATTACAGTACCTACTCTCAGAGGAAACTTTATGCACAGAAGAGGTCTGGTCCTACAAGTCTCAGTATCACCTTCAGCCTGAGCTCTAGCAGCTTCCAGTCCAAACAGAAGTGTTCAACTCCATGTGCAGTTCACACTGAACATGCTACAACTTCCACACTTTACTCTGCAGCTCCAACACACGGAATGCTCAGCTTTCGTAGCTGACCCGTGCAGTCTCCATTCAGAGAGAGACTTTGGCTTGTCTCTATCCCATGTACAGCTCACATTTTGGCTGGTCACTCACCAGCCTCAACACAGTCCCCTCTCTTCCATCCAGCACACTGAAACTAGGTGAACCCATTTCCTGGTTCTTAGTCAAAGTTAATCTAATTAAGACCTGCAGTGCTAGGGTTTAACCCAGTCCTATCTGGCTTTGCTACACCACCTATTCATAGCAGCTGGACCCCCACTAATACCAAGAAAAGGGGTCTAAGGTGTTCAGTCTGAATGTTGCACTTTTTTGACGTTCACATCACTGCTCCATCCAGAGCACCTCTCCATTCAGACAGGGCTCTCCAGAGCCCCATTCTTGAGATCTGTGTTGCTCTCGTCAAGTTCTTGCCAATCCTATGGATAGGCACTAACCTCTATAGATGGGAATAACCTTTTAAGAATGTGGAAGCCATGTGAAATAGTTTAGTATTTTCTATTGTGTCTCAAGTGTTGCATCTGATGCCAGAAGCATCACTTAGTTGTAGATGTATTGTCTTCTGGATACTATTTCACTCTTGCTAAGGTTTGTCCTTATTGCAGGTTGGCAGTCTGGAGCTATGGATAAGAGAACTGGTGGATGAGCAGTATGCTGTGGCTGTGCTGAATACAGGAACGGATGGTCTCCCAAAACGCTTAGTCACAAGCCTTACCAAGATGAACATAACCAAGTGCGCTTTTGGCTATAAAGTTTATGACGTATTTGAAAAAGAATACTTGGGCACTTTTAAACCAGAAGAAGCATTTACAATGAGTATTAACCCTTCCGGGGTAGTCATGTTGTTTGTTCGCCCAGCTGCTATGCCTTATCGCCCTTTATAATGTCATATTTGAATACAGCAAGATTTGAATAAGACGTTTGGGCAATCCGGCGCTAAAAGTGCATTTTATATGTGAGTCTTGTGCCTTTTTTTTTATACTTGAAATACTTGAAATCGCTGGCAGTGCTTCGTTGAATAAAATGCTAAGCAATACTACCTTATTTTATAGCAAAATGTCATGAAAGCGGTATGTTTTCTTACGATCTGTTGCCTATCCAATCTTTCCAATCTCTTTTCAATGAATGGTCTAGATATATTTATTGGCTTCATTAATTTAATTTAAAAAAAATCTCCTGTCATCAGAGTTTGACTTGCACTCCTATAGATGTCCACACATGGTAGGGCTTGATATTTCTAGAATAGACGCTGTTCAGATCCTCGTACACCTACAATAACTGCCAGCTGAACACTATTACAGTTGACTACTATTCCTTCCAACAACCATACACTTGGTTTCGCCTAGTGTATGCGTTTTCAGTGGGAAAAGGGGACTATTAGCCTACATTCCCACAATGAGCTTTTGATGTTGCAGATTTTCTGCACCCATGGGTTACTTATATTTCTTCGCAAATACAGTGTAAAAAAAACTCACCAAAAACTCCTAGTGGGAACATAGCCTTACAGCTCAACTTTATTCACTAAAATAAGCATGACCTAAAATATTCAACAAGAGTAGTTCTTTTTTTGAAAGAAAAAGAGCAGAAATTATTTTCTTACCCATAAAAAAACTCATATGAAGGGGTTGTGCCAAGTTAATATGGAGGTAACTTATTGATCGCTGGGAGGAGTGAGGGTGGGAACGCAATGATCTAGTTAATGGGGCTTTGAATAGCCTTGTCTGAATGGTACAGTGATGGAATGTGCACCTCCGCTCTTTCATGAACAGATAACTTGGTACAACCACTTTAAGACAGAAATCACTCAGGTATTTTTTTGATGATTTTCTTTTTTTCAGACTAAACAAGATCGGATACAATTGGAGTCTTTATTCTTTCCTTTTATGCCTTTCTTTTCTAAAATTTTTGGCCTCAGCGTTATCTGTTTTGGAAAACATAAAACGTGAATAAACTTCTTTGTAAATTATGAAAATGTAATGTCATTAATTTTATGTTTTGTTTTTTTTTTTATTTTCTGTCCCTAACTTTTTTTTTTTTACACTTTAGGCTCACTTACAGATAGCGTTATTAGGCGTACATAGCAGACAATGAGCAAAGAGTTCAGGAGTTATCCAAATGTCTAATTACTATAATTGAATGCAGACATACCGTGCCCATACTGTATACTTTATATTCTGTCTTTTCTGTGAAATTGAACGCTACTATCTTTACACTGCCTCTATGTCTTGACCTATACATGCACATATACACTCGGGGGCAGAGGGGACATTTTTCTTTATGATCTGTGCTATGATGTTGATTTTGTTACCTGTGCACAGACTTTATTATATCTCATTTATAGACAATTGTGAATAATAAATCCGGATAAGAAAAGTCGTCTCAGTGTGATCCTTGTATGTAAAGTACTGTATGTTGGTTAAGTTTCATAAACCGTATGGTATGTGACAATCATGGAGATTTCACAGCATGGACAATATGATATCCATTGCTGTATTTCTCCATTTTCAAAAACTTGTTTGTTTTAATTAAACCTTTTAATACAGAATAAGACATTAAAGACAGTGTGTATGTATTAGAGGTTTAAAAAATAAATAAACTTGGTCATACAAGGCCATATGGTGCAGATAAGTAAGCACAGGCCGGTGGGGAGCACCAGAACAGTGGCACGGGGGGATAGGCTGAGTATAGTTGTTCTGTTCCATTATCACAATGCCTGCCTTTTAGTATCTTTTTTTTTTTTTTTTTACTTTGGAATATTCTTTTAAGGTTACCTATGCAATTTTGTTTCCCAGCATTTTTTCACTTAAAATGCCATTGATTCTATTGACAAACCAACAGGTTTCATAAAATAGTCATCAACAATACATTGAAGGTTAAAGACCTGTCACCACTGCCAGGTCAAGTGTGGTCATTTTTGGCTCTTATTCTATGCTGCTCCCCTGAAAATTCCATTTTTCATTTATTTATTTTTTTTAAATCTACCATACGGTTCCAGAGATATAGGCATTTTTATTTAGCGCTGTTTTTTATGGTCTTTACTAAGGTGGTGTAGGTGACCGGATTCTCTGAGTGCTTGTCTTTGGGCTGCTCTGCATAGTGAACAAATGAGCAACTCGCCCTTGATGAAGATTATAAACAGCCCACATCTTTACCGGTAGATGATTGCTGTGTTATTCAGCCATCATCTTCCTTTAACAGCTGCAGTTGGAGCAGAGCTTTCCCTGTGACTGTTAACCTGTTAAATGCCACTGTGAGTCTGACAGCGGCATTTATTGCTGGCAGGTGGGCGCGTCATTCTCTGCTCCCAGAGGAGCACCCGTGATCCAATCGCGAGGCGCCGATGGGTTGCCATGACAGCCAGGGGTCTGCTTAAGACCCCTGTATCTGTCATGATGTTTCTACTGAGACAGCCAGCCCATAGCTGGTGTTCATAGGTGACTGTAATTTTTGCTATACATAGCAGTACTGTAGTATGGCTGTGTTTAGCACAAGCAATTGGATGATCGCAGGTTCAAGTCCCCTAAGAAGACTAACAAATACAGTATAAAGTGAAAAAAAGTTTAAACATATGAAAAAAATTAAGTATAAATCGCCCCCTTTTCCTCCATTAAATATAAAGAAAAAAATCCACGTTGGGTATCGTTATGCACATCTGAGCTATAAAAATATAAAATTAATTAACCTGATAAGTTAATAGCATAATCAGAAAAAAATCTAAACGCCAGAATTAGTTTTTCGGATGCTGCAACAGTACAAAAAAAAAACAACAAAACAAACAATGCAAGAGGCGATCAAAACATTATCTACCCTAACAAAGTTCTTCTCCTTTAATTTACAAACGTCTTACATTTATAATGTCGAGTCCATTCACTCCATTACCAGACTTTGTGCGTTCTAATTTCTTGTTAAAAGTTTACAAAATCTTTAATAAAGTTTGAATTTGAAAAAAAAACAAACATTATCTACCCCAAAATGCTATAGATATAGATTAAAAAAAAGTCAGCTCAGGGCTCAAAAAATAGCCGTAACACAGCTCCTTTGACCAAAAATGTAAAATGTTACGGGTCTTGGAAAAATGGCAAGATTTTTTTCTTCGACACTTAAATAAAAATGAAACTATACAGGTTTGGCATCTTCGTAATCATACTGACCTGAAGAATCATATTGCCTTGTCATTTTATCATATAGTGAATATGGTAAATAAATAAAAAAATGCAATTTCACTGTACTTTTTTCCCGCGTTCCAGTACTTCACATAATAAAATGAATGGTGTTCTTCAAAAGTAGAACTCTTCCTGCAAAAAAAAATAAACCCTCATACGGCTATTTCGACAGAAAAATAAAAAAGTTATGGCTCTTGGAAGAAGGGGGGGGAAACGAAAAATGCAAAAAATGGAAAATTGCCCGGTTGGGAAGGGGTTAAAGAATAATACAAACTGTTCTTTTTATTGATCCAATGCATAAAGCAAGACTGCTGTTTTGACTGTCCAGTCCCTTCGTGAATGAAAGTCACTGGAAACGCAGTTTAGTCTGGTCTTGCAATCCTGTATCTTTCCATCCTCATGGCTGTGGACTAGTGAGTATCTTTCACCCCGGGTAATCAGCATTTTGATTAAAGGGGCTTCAATCTTGTATATTCATGAAGAATAAGAGCTGTCCCCATTTAACAGACACAGCAGAAGAAGCCTTTCTGTGCAAGGAAGGGGGCAAGTTATTACCGAAATGAGAGTTGTGACTATATTTGCTCGTGCTGTCGCTTAGTGTAGTAAGCACTGGATGGAGGGTCTTTTTTTTTTTTCAAACCTCTGCTATCTGTGGAATAACCATTTATTCATTTTTCACTGGATGAAAGATAACTTGCTGTAACACGTATGCCGGAATGCAACGCACAGAGACACAAGGTAGGAACAGTCAGGGGTGGATATAACCACTTTATATGTATAACAACTATTATATAAGGGGGTTAGTAACAAGGGTAATAAACCGCAACTTGAAATAACAATAAGAAATATCTTTCAGTGAATAACAATAAAGTTCTTTGCAAAAGGGTGATGCACCCAGTCGTGGGAGTCACCACGTCAGTTCTTTTTATATTGCACTAGCTGGGGTCACCAGTTTTTCCCGCTAGGCCGCAAGTCTCTTCTGGATAAACTCTATCAGATCCCGTTTAGCCTCCCATGCACCAACCGGTCCCCTCTCAACCTGAAATCCTAATCCCAACTGTCCCCGCTACCGTAGGTGAGAGTTGGCAGTGACGGCCCTGTTCACTTGCGCGCTTCCTCTGCGGTTGCTGGCACATCTCTCCTGTCGCTGTCCTCTCTGTTCTTCTTGGCTTGACCGTCGACGGTAATCTCTCACACTTGCGGTAAGGGGATCCAGACCTTGGCTCTTGACAGGAGGTGTCGGGTCCCGGGAACTTACTCAGTGTGGGGCTCAGGGCGCTTCTGTAAGTGGTCCGGGGCTTCTCAGTCAGTGTCCGGCTCTGGTGTGACTCTCCCTGTGTCTTGGCTCGCTGGACTTTTATATCCAGGAAATCCCTCGTTAAGGTCGCCTGATTAGGTCCGGCATCTGAATTTGTTCCCCCTTTAACTCTTCTAGTATAACTTGGTTCTGCTTTATTTTGCCTGTCCAGCAGATGGCAATCTTTCCTCATCTCTGGCACATCCTGCAAGAAACCTCCTAATGGTTCGTTGCTCTCTACTACACTCCTCCCCCCTTTTTGCTCGCGCGAATGGACTTCTTGCGGGATTGACGTCTCCTTCCAGGCAGTGCAAGTTCAGAAAAGATTTGAGCACGCTCTTCTGTTTTCTGTTGAATCTGAGACCAGAAACTCTCCTTGGGCATACCGGTTAGGAGGGATTCCAGCATTAGCCTGCTCAGTTCTGCAGAGGTGATTTTGGAGTTCCTGAAGAATCAATCACTGGGGATAGCAAATCGCCTCCCGATTCATTCTCTGTCCAACTTGAGGGTGACACTGGCAGCTCTGGCAAACTCAACAGTACTGTAGCCCATCCTTCTTCATCCCCCAAGTCCCCCGCTTGTGGCGTCTCAGCCATTTCAGTTGGAGATTCAGTCCGATGACAGTCTTCCACTTTGGAAAAGCAGGGCCGCAGCATGTTGCGGTGCAACACTCTGGATGTCTCCGTGTCATCACCTTCGGGTCGGACGTTGTAGACCGGGTTATCAGGGTTACCTTCTTCACCACTTGATAAGGTATTGCCTCCCAATGGTGATCCAGTTTACTCCCGAGCCGCTTGGCTCACACTAGCATACGGTCCCCTGACTGGAGTGGTCCACCCGAGGTCTGGGGATGACTTTAATGTTCCACTTCCTGGAACTTCTGTTCAGTCAATCTTCTTACAGTGTGAAGCCGGCGTCGGTGCTCCTGAATCCATGTACTTTGGCTACTGCCCATACAGGGGTCTTCTGATTCCAGCTCCAGCTCAGTGATTTCTCGTCCATTCCTCCCAAACGGCAACATATAAGGGGTGTAGCCCGTAGTCGCTATTATACACACACACCAGCTCAGACACAAAGTCGGGCCACTTCATCTTCTTGTCTTCTTCCAGAGTTTGCAACAGGGTTCAGTTGAAGCTTTCGCAGGCTCCATTCCCCTGGGGGTGGTATGGCGTTGTTCGGGATTTATCGATTCCATAGATGCAATATAGCTCATCCTTCACTCGCCTCTGGAAGCAGGCGCCCTGGTTGGAATGTATTCGCTTTGGGCACCCATATATTCGAATGAAATCCTGACAGCTGGCCTTAGCTGCAGCTTCTGCTGTCTGATCTTGAGTAGAGCTCACCACTGCGAACTTGGTGAAGTGGTGAGTCATCACCAAGCAATACCCGTAGCCATTGTATGACTGCCTGATGAACTGAACTTCAATCATCAGGACCTCCAAGGGCGCAGAAGTTTGGATGGTCTGAAGAGGAGCCCTCTGTTCCGGGGGCTTACTTAGCTCACACTGGCAACATTTTTGGCAAACTCCTTCAACTTCCTGACGCAGTTGGGGCCAATACACCAGCCGTTGTAACCACCGGAAGGTCTTCTCCACACAAAAGTGAGCACCCCTCTCATGAAGCCTCCTTGGCCAGCTGTATCACTAATGCTTCTGGAACCAATACTTGCCAGCTAACGTCGAACTCCCAAGGTAATTGGATTCTTTGGAATAGCAAGCCATCTTTCAGAAGGAGCCTTTTCCACTGGCCCAGGATTTGCAGAGTAGTTAAGAGCAAAGCAGCCCTGGCCTCCTGGTGGGGTATTTCCCCCAAGGTGACCCATTCTCTCAGTTTCGCCAGTTCTGGGTCAGACTGCTGTAGATGTATCCACTCGTCTCTTGATCGGCCTAGAATTTGAGTGGGTCTGGGCTCTCCTCCGGACTCCTGGGTGTCTACTATAGCAGCGGCAAACTGACTGAAATCCGGGTTCTCGTCGCCTTCAAGCTCTTCGTCTATGTCCCTTTTTGGCTCCGCTTGGGTGACTCAGGACAAGGCATCTGCATGAGTGTTCAGGGCCTTAGACCGATAGGAGATCTTGTACTGGTATTTGGACATCCTTGAGACCCATCGCTGTTAGAGAATGCGAAGCTGGGCGCGTTACAAGTGGGCCAAGGGGTTGTTGTCTGTCCGCACTTGTACTTCTGACCCTGAGAAGTACTCTGCAAATTTCTCGGTCATGGCCCATACCAATGCCAGTAATTCCAGTTTGAAGGAGATGTAGTTTTCTGGGTTCTTTTCTGTATCCCCCAGTGACCGGCTGGCATACGCGATCACCCACTCTCTTCCTTCTTGTACTTGTGCCAATACTGCTCCCAGACCATGCAAGCTCCCGTCAGCGTACAACACTAAGGGCTGTGAAAAAATCAGCGTAGGCCAGAATTGGGGCATCCGTTAATGCCATTTTCAATGCTCGGAAGGCTTCTTGTTGTGGGCCTCACTGAATAGGTTGTCACTTGGCTCCCCCCTCCGTTTCTCTCAGCAGCTCATTGAGCGGTACCGCAATCTTAGCGAAGTCTTTTACGAATCGGCGGTAGTATCCAGCGAGCCCCAGAAATGCCCTCAGTTCTCTCAGGTTGGTAGGTGTTGGCCACTTCTGTACTGCAGCCCCTTTCTCTGCGGTGGGGTGCACTCCTGCACTGGACACTGTGTGTCCCAGATATTCAATCTCCCACTTGAATAAATGACACTTGCGAGGTTTGATTTTCAATCCGTGTCTCTGAAGTTGTTCTAACACTTGTTCCAGTCGGCAGAGATGACCTTCAAACGTAGCAGAATAGATAATTATATCATCTAAGTATATCAAGGTAGCTTCGAAATTAAGATCCCCCAAGCATCTTTCCATCAGCCTTTGGAAGGTCACTGGTGTATTTGTTAGCCCGAATGGCATCCGGTTGAACTTGAACAAGCCCATGGGGAGAACAAAAGCTGTCTTCGGACTGTCCTGCTCAGCTTCACAGTTCTTTCACCTCCTGATACATGTGAGGTGGGATCTGCCAATAGCTCTCTCGAATGGGAGCGGTATTCCCTGTAGGTATTTCGTGCTGAATGTCCTGGGTGCACCCAAAGTCATCTTCATGCTGTGCAAACACACCCTGGTACTGCTGTAGTAACTGTTCAACTTGTCTGACTTGGCTCATGGAAGATTCAGTAAGGTTAGCCTCCATTTGCTCTAAGAAATGGCGTCCAGCCAGTGGTTCTCTTCCATTCTTTTGACTGTTGAGTGACACCTCTAGTGTCCATGGTTCTCCTTTCATGGATGTCAGTCCTATAGTATCAGCTCTGGGGAGGTCCTCTGGCATTATACAAACTCAAGCCACCTCTTGTCGGGGTAATAACTGTAAATTCGCCCTGCTTAGGTTGATGCAACGTACGGGCACCCGCCGCTGTCACCTGGTGGCTAGGGTGTGAGCAATCAGGAGTCCGGAGGGTACCTTCTCTCCCTCTATTGGCTCAATCTGAACATCTAAAGATACATGTGCCAGTACTGGTATAGTGAGTACAGTCTGTCCCACTGGCAGTGTCACCATGGCTTCCGGCGTTATTGATACTTAAGGCAGCGGGTAGCTTCTGAATTTGGTTGACTCGCACGAGATGCTGGAATACTCTCTTGCTGGCTAGATGACGAGTGGCATGGTTCCAATTATTTTTGTTGGCGTCCTCGGCTAAGCACTGCCCGACCTCTTTTAGCACGGTCATGCCCAAGGTTACAATGGGTCCTTAGCCTCCAGACCCCGTGGTCAACACTATCCCTTTTCGACCGAGGTCCTTTCCACACGCCTGGACAGCCACCAGCTGGACAGTGGGTTCTTTTCAGGAGCTAGAAACTTAGGGGAAATGTCTTTGGAAATACGCCTCAGGCAGAGTAGTCACCTGAGACCCTGTCCATTAAACAGTGAATCCGTCGCCCCATTAAATTCAGCCCAGATGATGGGCCTCTCGGAGACCATGTCCTCAGAGTTCCCCCTTCTACCCTCTGAGGCTCGGAACCCCATGGTATGCTCCACGACCGTGGGGCGCCTTAGTTTAACGGCTGCCCCCATCTCCTCCTTTCTCGACTTGGGCAGTCTTTGGAGATATGTCCTCTACCTCTGCAGGTCCAACACTCTGGTCCTCACTCCTGTGATGGGCTGAATATACGACGTGGTGGAGTATGGTAGGAACGCTTCTCTCGCTCTGACCGGTGTCCACGTGGGGCTGAGCGACCCACCAGGGAGAGGGCAGTGATGGTCCCTTTAATATTGTGCAACTCACATCGAATATCCCGAATCTCTTGTTGCATCTTCCACACCCAGTCGGGCTCTTTGTGGGTTAATTCAGGAATAGTCACTTCATAGCTCTGGACTGCGGCTTTGAGAACAGGAACCTCTTTTTCCAAGACTAGGGGCGAAGTTTGAAGTACAATTTGCATGCCTCCTTAAACACAAAAAAACTGTCCCTACCTCCTGAAAACCTGTCCGGGAGGGCAACATTGGGCTCAGGCTGGACAGGCTTACCAGCAGAGACCCCCACATTGGTGACCTGCAGCCGCTGAAATTGCTGCTGCACTTCAAAGCGGAGGTCATTCACCTCCAGAGACAGCCCGTGCAGCCGCTCTGCAACCGATCCCATACCAAGGGAGAAAAGGAAAAAAAAGGTACACACCGAAAAACACACAGAAGGAAAAAAAGGAACCCAAAGTGTCAGATTTGTGTCTTTTTTTTCCCCTCAAAAAAAACGTGCATGGCCGGTCATAATGTCACGCCAGGTGTGCATGCAATACAGGGGGGGAAAGGAAAAGGGAGCCTAGACACTAGGGAAAGGGGAAGTGGTGACCTCCTAAACTGGACTAGCGTCACCCTGGCTTCCCCTAACGTCCCTATACAGCCTCCGCAGCTGTCGCCGATCACCTGCCTTGCCCTACTATCCCTGGCGTAAGGCTACAACTGGGGGTGGAAGGAGATGAGCACTAGTCAACCTCCGCTAGCACTCTAAAGACAAAAGGGGAAGACAACACAGGGGAATTACAACTTAGCTTTAGAAGAAACTCCAACAGGGCACACGACCTCAAGACTCCAAAGAGGATGTGATGCTACTTGAGCCAAGCTGCTCCAGGTAGGAATGAGTATAACCGGCGACGCCCACCTAGAGAGACCAGGTATATATACATCCAGGCCAGAGGGAGGTAGACGCTGGGTCCCAAAGACAACCTCCTCTCTAGGAAGCTGTCTGCAATGCCAAACGTGGAGATCTCCTACAGGCCACTGCAGTGCGACTGCCTGCCAACACACCTGTGACACATACAGAATAGAGCAGAGGTGCGCATTCTTGGTCTCTGCTCCATTCATTGCCTATGGAACTGCCAGAAATGGCAGAGTGACGTACTCAGCTTTCTCCGGAAATACCATAGACAATGAATGGAATAGTTAAAAAATGCTGTTGCTGGAAAAATGTAGTTTAAGTAGGACCTAAGTACATTCTCCCGTTGCCACTGCTCTACTCATTCTGGTACAGTTTTTTTCTTCTGTGCCCTTCCATTCCAAAGTTATGTCCCCCAGTAATAAAGATGCAAATTTTCCCTTCAAGCAACAGGGCATTTAATGGAATAGCTATAATCTGCTTAACATACGGCAGAAAATTTCCCTCAGTATCAACAACATATAACAGCCAAGAGGTATCTCTTAAAATATAACCTTTAATAAATCTCTAAAAAGATGTATAATAAATACCTCTGATATCTGATACTAGCCACTAATTACATCTTATTCACATCAGGATGGACAAATATAACCTCTTAAAACACCTCAAACAAGAGGCAAAAGATGTCAAAAATAGACAAATAAATCTAACACATATAATGTCTAATTAGCCCCTTTAGGATGTACACATATGACCTTTTGGATAACGAATGTCAAAAGGCCAATAATTTCAAGCCAATCCTGGTCAATAAATGAAAAAATACAGTGCTATCAAGCATTAGTGATATGTGTGGATCTCACCCATTTTGGCATGTGGGCATCATTCGGGGTTCTTCATCCCATTCAGTCGATTTGTTCTTTGAAAGAAATCTACCCTGTCATGCCCCTGGTGTTAGCTCCCGTCCTAACAAGGGCAGTACCCAAGTATATCTTACAACAACACCCACAAAAAAGTCCCTCCCGACGCGTTTCTTCCTCCTTATGAAAGATTCATCATGGGGAGTGTATTTGGTATTTTGGAGAGCACTAGCAATACATAAGAGCAAAAAAAGCGACTCTGTGCTATAAAGTGCCAAGTGACTTAAAAAACGTAATGAACCTCACAATGGTGAGTGTCCATCTCAGGGGTACAAAGTGCTGTTACCACTTTCCACAATTGAAAAAAGGGGCATAACTTTTGAAACACAAGGGCACGAAGAAAAATAAAAAATGTTCCAGAATCAGAGGAGCACTCAATTTAAAGTGAACCTGTCATCACGATTTAATCTGTTAAAATAAATGTATGGCCATAAGGGCCCTGAAATACGGATTTAATGGATACTTGTAGTGAAAAAATGTGTAGGCTGATTCTTCTTTAATTCACCTTTTAGAAGTTTTGGCGCAATAGCCTCTCCATGCATCGGGTTGGACTGTGGGTAGGGTCTTCGTCTCTGCCCTGGCTCCTCTGCATGTGTATGAGCTTCCTTTTTTAAATTTCACGCTAGCGACGCCCTTGCCATGAGCGGTGCTCACATTCATGTCCCGGCGTTCTCCAGCAAAATGGCGCCAGAGGCCGCGCATGTTCAGATTAACCTCCGGTGGTCTCCAGCAAAATGGCATCGGTAGCTGCCCATGCGCAGATTGGGATCTCTGCTCAGTGACGAGCCAAGATCTCTATCTGCGCATGCACCGACAGTGGCACCATTTTGCTGGATACTGTAAGGTTAATCTGAACATGCGCGGCCTCGGGCGCCATTTTGTTGGAGCATGCCGGGACATGCATTCGTGCAAGAGCGGCGCTAGCGCAAGCTTTAAATAAGGAGGTTCATACAAATGTGTAGGGGCCACGGCAGAGCTGAAGACCCTACCCACAGTCCTTCACTGATGTACAGAGAGGCTGTTGCACCAAAACTTCTAAAGGTGAATTAAACAAGAACTAGGCTATGGATTTTTCCACTACAGGTATCCATTACATCAGTATAACAGAGCCATTATGGCCATACCTTTATTTTAACAGGTTAAATCGTGATGACAAGTTCTTTTTAAATTAAAAAAAAAATCAAGTGAAAGATCTTAAATTGGCATCCATTCGAATTAATATTCACCATGTAAAACAGGGTCTTTTAGATTGAGGAATGCACTCTAAAGAGTATTTTACAATGGGTAGAAGTTGTACTGATAGAACAAATCCTTAAATGGGTCATCAAGACCACCCAAGCTGTGAATAATTACATAAGATAATGATATTTAAATGTGGAACTAGTTTAATTTAAGTTTCTATGAATAAAACTTCAAGAAATAACTACAAAAGGTAAGAATAAAATTATACTATTTCTGTCTATGACTTAGTGATAAGAACATATTCTTGATAAACCAAGAACCTAAACAGAAAAAATAACACAAAAAGGGACCTGGGGAGACCCTTCTTAGGGAAGAAGGTTGTTCCCTGTGCTGTTTTTCTATGGTTAAATGATTTCACTCCATATTTTAAGCTGGTGCAGCTGCACAGGGGCGCACTGTAGGTATCAACTGCGATCTTAATATATATATATATTTTTTCAAGTCTACTAGATGTCATTTAACGGTAAGTGGAAACGGCCGTAGATTCTCTCATTATAAGAATTGGGTCAGTTATGCAAATTAAACTCTGATCAAACTTTGATCAGAGTGTCTGCTTAGTGTGATTCGATTTTATCGGATGAGAAGATGGATACATTTTTTTCTCCATTCTGTGAGTGCAGGGAAATTTGACTGCACTCAGAAGTGATCCAAGTGCAGTTTAATGTTTCTCAAGCACTCGTTGACTTGCATGGCCAAGTGCAATCCGAATATAAGATCAAACTTGGACATGCAGCTATTTTTGTTTCCTCGGACAGACTCTGTCGGACATGTGCACAGCCCCATAGACTAACATTGTTCCGAATGCAATCCGATGTTTTGTCAGATCACACTTGGACCGAAAATACTCTCATCTGCACCTGCCTTAATAAAGACTGATGTATTGATGAAATTGGTACACAATTAAAGGATTCAAATACTAAAGAGAAGCTGAATGATTGTCAAGAACAGAGTGAATCTAGTTGTTACTTAACAAGGGCCCACTTAGTTTTCTTGGACAGAAGCCATATACTGTTTATGCTCAAGCAAAGCTACACTGAAGCCAATGAGTACAAGCCTAGAGTTCTAAAATATTCATTGTTTTTAATTATTTTCTCTAGTACATTCCATACTTCCTACATTTTTGGTTTATTGACGGTATCAAACTGGTTTTACTGATTTTAATCAAAAAGCCAAAAAAATTAACTCCCATGCAAAGTACGAATAAAAAGGAAAATTTTTATTGAGCAAATAGATTCTTATAGGAAGTGAAAATGAAGTAAGTTCATATGAAGAAAGTTGCTGAACAACAATAAATATATGTCACAATAAATGGTGTAATCAGATAAATTATGAAAAATGGCACAGTCATAAAATATATCTTTATTAGTGTTGAGCGAGCACTAAAATGCTCGGGTGCTCGAAGCTCGGGCCGAGCTCACTGTGATACTCGGGTGCTCGACCCGAGCAACGAGCCCAATGTTAGTCTATGGGAGACCCGAACATTTTTGCGGCGGCTCCCTCGGCAGTCTGTAGAAAGCCTAAAAAGTGCCCAAAACGATAGTGACAGTGCTCAAAAGACATGGGGACAGCATGGGGATCGCCCCTGGAAGCATTTCTGACCCCCAGGTCACTGCTGTCAACAACGTGGTCAGAGGTATTAAGCCACTTTTACAGGCTCACAATAAAACGTTCAAAAACGAAAGTGAAAGTGCTTTCCTGTGAAATATGTTAACCCCTTAACGACCATGGGTCTTTCTGTTTTTGTGTTTTCCTTTTTTGCTCCCCTTCTTCCCAGAGCCAGAACTTTTTTAATTTTCATTGAATATGGCCATGTGAGGGCTTATTTTTTGCGGGACGAGTTGTACTTTTAAACACCATCACTGGTTTTACCATATTGTGTGCTGGAAAATGGGAAAAAAATTCCAAGTGCAGTGAAACTGCAAAAAAATGCAATTCCACAGTTGTTTTTTGGGTCCTTTTTTTACCACGTTCACAGATTGCTAAAACTGACCTGCCATCATTATTTTCCAGGTCGTTACGAGTTCATAGACACCAAACATGTATAGGTTCTTTTTTATTTAAGTGGTGAAAAAAAAAATCCAAAGCTTGCTAAAAAAACAAAAAAAAATGACTCCATTTTCCGAGACCCTTAGCTTCTCCATTTTTCGGGATCTGGGGCCAGGTGAGGGCTTATTTTTTGCGTGCCGGGCTGACGTTTTTATTGATACCATTTTGGGGTAGATCCGATGTTTTGATCGCCCGTTATTGCATTTTATTGCAAAGTTGTAGCGACCAAAAAAACTTAATTCTGGCGTTTAAAATTTTTTTCTCGTTACGCCGTTTACTGATTGTATTAATTCTTCTTTTATATTGATAGATCGGGAGATTCTGAACGCGGCGATACCAAATATGTGTATGTGTTTTTTTTTTTATATATATATATTTTATTTTGAATGGGGCGAAAGGGGGGTGACTTAAACCTTTATATATTTTTTTCTTTTTTTAAAAACTTTTTTTTTACACTTTCTGCTTGCTTCTATAGTCTCCAGAGGAGACTAGAAGCAGCAGTTGTCTGATTGCTTCTACTGCATACAAGCGATGAGCAGGTCGCTTGTATGCAGGAGAAATGCTCACTTGCTATAAGCGCTGACCACTAGGTGGCGCTCATAGCAATTGAGACATGACAACCACAGGCGTCTGCTGCAGACCCTGAGTTGTCATGCCCACCCATTGGTGACCCACGATCACGTGACGGGGTCACTGATGGGCGGGGCTTAGGACTCCCGGAAGCGCGAGTTAAATGCCACTGTCAGAGATTTAACATGTTAACAGCCGCGGGTGGATTGCGATTCCAATAATCAGCTGACATGTGCTCGCTTCAGTGCGGCCTCACCGCCGGAGCCCCCGCTGAACCGGCCTTCCCGACCTGGTGCGTACTATTACTGACCAGGTCGGAAAGGGGTTAAGGAACATCCTTTCCAGGGTAAAGACTTGTGTATAAGGTAAAATAAATAACCAAAAACAAAAATACTCCTCCACACCTTGGGCTATGTTCACAAGTAGCATTTTTTATGCGTTTTTGCACGTTTGTATTGCTTTCAACCGTGACAAATGCATTCACCGGGAAATGTCATTTTAACATTTTACAACCTTATCTGGCCATGTGCTGTGTGACACATGCATACAGTGCTAAAAAGACATGGGAACAGCATGGGGAAGACCCCTGGAAGCATCTCTGACACCCAGGTCACTGCCTAAAAGTGTGCCCATCAGAAGTGATCCTTGCCGCATCAGAAGATGTAGACTTGCAACAATCCCCATGCAAGTCCTTGTCCCAGGGCAGTGTTCAATTGTACCTCCCCCATAACTTGCAATACAAGCGCAAGTATGCAGCCTGCCACCCACCCACCCCCAGGCTGCAATACCATACTGCTAGCTTGCTTGCACTTGAAATTGGGCCTTTTAGGCATGTGGAGGTGGAATCTGGCCACCACGTCATGGCTGCGTCGGTAGCCTGGTATTCATACTCAGTCCCCAGCCGCCCGGCGGCCGGGTGTCCACGCTTGGTCCCCAGCCGCCAGGGGGCGGCCGGGTGTCCATACTCAGTCCCCAGCCGCCCCGCGGCCGGGTGCCCACACACGGTCCCCAGCCGCGTGGGGGTGGCCGGGTGTCCATAAACGGTCCCCAGCCGCCCCTATTTGTCCCGGTGCGCCTTATACACAAGCGCGCATACCAAAACATTACCTGTGCCCTCCCCAGTGCATTTAGTGGGAAGGACAGCCTAACCACAAACACGTGGACAAGTGAATGTGGCCAGGAATGGTCCATCTCACTGACGCCTTCACACTGGGTTAATATTGTGGAAGCCGGGACACAGTTGGACACTGGGATGCAACACGTCCTCCAGACATAGAGGATTGCGGTTCCTGGGTCAATCAGGCTTCAACACAAAGTTCAGAAGGTAGACAGCAGCAGTGGTCGGCCTCCTACACAACGAGTAAATTATTCATGATCATGAGGCCATCCACCTCCTTAGCTTTCTGTTCCTTGGAATGCAAGCGCATGTATGTAATAGCAGCTAGGCCTGAGGTGGTCAGCGTTTTGGCGCATATTCTACGTCCTTCGAGGATTGCTGGATGTTTTCCTGCTACTATCCCAGTTCTATGACTCCCGTTAAAACAAAGCTTCAGGTGATGAATGATGGATGAGGTGGTGGCAAAGGAGAAAGAGCAGGAGGAACAGGGACCATTCACATCAATATCAGGCCAGCCAACCACACATGTCTTGTAGGATTTGTTTCTGTACCAAAAGGAGCGGTTCAGCTACACAGTTATAAGGCATACAGTGAATGCAATGCCTACCAAAAATTTCGAGGCACTCCAATGCCCCTTGGAAGTGACATGGAGGTCAGAGGGCCTTAACTAAACCGTTTTTTCCATTTATAGCAACTGGGTCTCCTGTACACTGTTGGCCTAAGCAGGGAATGGAAGGCTTTCCAAAAATTATTAGGCACTGCAATGCCCCTTGAAACAGATATGGATTACAGCGTATTAAAAACCTTCTACCCATTATTGGGGAGTGGGTCTCCCTTAGTGTTCGCCTATGCATTGAAAAGCAAAAGCTGACAAAAATTAGGAGGAAATGCAATGCCCGTTGCAAGAGTCGTGGAGGTTAGAGGTAATTAAAAACAACATGTCAATGCCCCTTGGAAGAGCTGTGGAGTTCAGAGTGGTTTAACAAGACGGTTTTAATGCCCCTTAGAAGAGACGTGGAGTTCAGAGTGGTTTAACAAGACAGTTTTAATGCCCCTTGGAAGAGATGTGGAGGTCACAGTAGCTTAACAAGATGGTTTTAATGCCCCTTGGAAGAGACGTGGAGTTCAGAGTGGTTTAACAAGACAGTTTTAATGCCCCTTGGAAGAGTGGTGGAGGTTACAGTGGAATAAAAAGACATTATCAATGCCCCGTGGAAGAGACGTGGAGGTCACAGTAGCTTAACAAGACGGTTTTAATGCCCCTTGGAAGAGTGGTGGAGGTCGCAGTGGAATAAAAAGACAATATCAATGCCCCTTGGAAGAGTGGTGGAGGTTACAGTGGAATAAAAAGACAATATCAACGCCCTGTGGAAGAGACGTGGAGGTCACAGTAGCTTAACAAGACGGTTTTAATGCCCCTTGGAAGAGTGGTGGAGGTCGCAGTGGAATAAAAAGACAATATTAACAACCCTTGGAAGAGACGTGGAGGTCACAGTAGCTTAACAAGACGATTTTAATGCCCCTTACAAGAGCCATGCAGTACAGCATATTAATAACATTATTCCCATTATTGGGGAGTGGGTCTCCCATAGTCTTTGCCTATGCCTTCCAAGCAAAAGCTGCCAAAAATTAGGAAGGGGGAACTTGCAATGTCCCTTACAAGAGCCATGCAGTACAGCATATTAAAACCATTATTCCCATTATTGGGGAGTTGGTCTCCCATAGTCTTTGCCTATGCAATCCAAGCAAAAGCTGCCAAAAATTAGGACAGAGGAACTTGCAATGCTGGCAACATGGACCACGGTCACCCTGGTGGTATATTGGTCGTGGAGGCTGAGGATAAGGAGAAGAGCAAAAAACAGCCGAAATGAGGAAGCGTATACCCATGTGTGAGTGTGAAGCGATGCATGGGAATACACCTCCCGAAATAACACAGTGGATTTGACTTTATGTTACTCTGCTGTCATTTGGTGGTGATGAGAAGTCTGGCCCAATCCAGCCCTTGTTCATTTTGATAAGGGTCAGCTTGTCAGCATTGTCATTTGACAGGCGAGTGCGCCTATCAGTTATAATTCCCCCAGCGGCACTAAAAACACGCTCCGATAACACGCTAGCGGCAGGGCAGGCCAGGACCTCCAAGGAGTACAGAGTGAGTTCATTCCAAGTGTCCAGCTTGGATACCCAATAATTAAAAGGCACAGATGAATCACGGAGGACGCTGGTACGATCGGCAAGGTACTCCCTCACCATCTTTTGAAACTTTCCACTCCTTGTGAGAGTACCCGGCGCCTCAGGGCTTGTAAGCTGGGTGGGTCTCAGAAAATTGTCCCAGAACGTTGACAGTGTTCCCCTGCCTCTGCTGGATTGGAGTTGCGTCTCTCTCACATGTACGCCTTGGTTGGGCAACGAACTGTGACCTCTGCCGCTAGCGTGTTCAGATGGGAATTTTTTTAACAGTTCTGCAGCAAGGGCCTTCTGGTACTGCCCCATTTTTGTAGACCTCAGGAATAAGAGAGTGAAAGTTCTCCTTGTAGCGGGGGTCTACAAGTGTCACCAACCAGTAATGACTGTCACCCAACATTTTGACAACGCGAGGGTCACGGTTAAGGCAGCGTAACATAAAGTCAGCCATGCGTGCCAGACTGGTAACGGGTAAGATTTCCGTGTCCTCACCAAGATGATGACTGACCATGCTCTCCTCCTCCTGCTCTTCCTCCTCCCCCCTGTCCTCAGGCCACCCACGCTGAACCGACGGTATGACACTTGTACAGGTACTACCGTCTACAACGCATGATAGCAGCTCCTGTTCTTCCTTCTCCTCCTCCTCCTCTCCCTCATTGTCCCCCAATGCACGTTGGGATGAGATGAGGCTGGGCTGTGTGTAATCGCCCGCTACGGCTTCTTGATCCATCTCATCATACTCTGGCTGCAATGCCTCCTCTTTAATTCTCTGCAGAGAGCGTTGCAAAAGACAGACAAGTGGTGGGATAATGACACTAATGATGGCGTCATCGCCACTCACCATCTTGGTGGCCTCCTCAAAGTTTGTCAGGATGGTACATATGTCAGACATCCAGGTCCACTCCTGAGGTCTTATGTGTGGAGTCTAACCTGAATATCGACGGCCTTGTTGCAGCTGGTACTCCACAACTGCTCTCTTCTGCTCACAAATCCTTTGCAACATGTGGAGGGTAGAGTTCCAACGTGTGGGGACATCACACACCAGTCGGTGTGCCGGAAGCTGCAAACGCTGCTGCAACACAGCAAGGGCGGCGGAAGCTGTAGCCGACTTGCGAAAATGAGCTGACAGGCGGCGTACTTTCACGAGCAGATCTGGCAACTCGGGGTACGATTTAAGAAACCGCTGAACCACGAGGTTAAGCACATGAGCCAGGCATGGTACGTGTGTGATCTCACCTCGCCTCAGAGCCGCCACCAGGTTACGGCCATTGTCACACACGACTATGCCGGGATGTAGGTTCAGCGGTCTCAGCCACAGATCTGCCTGCTCTTTCACAGCTGTCCACAACTCACAAGCAGTGTGAGGTTTATCACCTAAGCTTATGAGTTTCAGCACAGCCTGTTGCCGCTTGGCGGAGGCAGTACTTCAATGCTTCCAGCTTGTAACTGATGTGGTGATATCTGAGATGGAGGCTGAACATGAGGAGGAGGAGGAGGAGGAGGATGCGCAGGAGCTGTACACTGTGGGGGCAACTCTGACTGACATAGGGCCCGTAATCCTCGGTGTGGGAAGGATGTGTTCCGTCCCAAGGTCCGACTGGGTCCCGACTTCCACTATGTTTACCCAGTGTGCCGTCAGAGAGATGTACCGTCCCTGGCCACAAGCAATTGTCCACGTGTCCGTTGTCAGGTGGACTCTCCCAGTAACTGCGTTGTTGAGGGCACGGCAGATGCTTTGGGAAACGTGCTTGTGTAGTGCGGGGATGGCACACCGGGCAAAATAGTGTTGGCTGGGGACCGAGTACCGAGGGACGGCCACCGCCATAAGATTGCGGAAGGATTCTGTCTCCACCAGCCTAAAAGGCAGCATTTCCAATGCAAGCAGTCGTGAAATGTGCGAAATTAGGACTGTGGCCTGTGGGGCGTTAGCTGCGAATTTCCGCTTTCGTTCAAAGGTCTGGGATATGGAAAATTGAACGCTGCGGTGGGATGTGGACGTGGACGTTGATGCTGTTTCTTGAGAAACTGCCATAACAAGTGAAGACTGAGAGGAGGGGGCATCTTTACATGCAGTATGGACAGGGGATTGCCTTGCACACACAACAGGGGGTTCTATTGCACGCACAACAGTGGAAGAAGCAGTGGTGACACCCGCTGACACTGGTCGTGGACCCTGGGTTTCGCCCCACAAAGTCGGGTGCTTTGCTGCCATGTGCCTGATCATGCTGGTGGTGGTCAGGCTGGTAGTTTTGTCACCCCTGCTGATGCTGGCATGGCAGGTGGAACATATGGCCTTTTTGGGGTTATCAGCAGAGTCTTTAAAAAAATTCCAGACTCTGGAAGACCTACCGCTTGTACTGGCAACGTCCCTCGTGTTGGTGTTACGGGGAACGGTTGCCTGCCTTCTGTCTGCGGCCACCACACTGCTTCTTCCTGCCTGTTGGGGTACTCTGCCTCCCTCCCCCTGTGTGCTGCTGGCCTCACTCTGCATGTCCTCCTTTCACGTTCGGTCAGTTACTAGATCATCCACCACCTCCTCCTCTTCCACTTGCGCACCACGATCCTCCTCCTCACTTCCTGGCAATTGTGTCTCGTCATCGTCCACCTCTTGTGACAGATTGCCAACGTCGACTTCCTGTGGCCGTGGCTGTTCAAATATTTGGGCATCGCAACATGGGATCTCCTCTTCCACCACTTCAAGCGTATCAGGCGAGGGGCCCAAATATGGAAATGGACCAGTGAACAGCTCTTCAGAGTGTCCAAGTGTGGGATCACTTGCTGTCTGACGACACTCGGCATGGTGGGAGGAAGGAGCATCAGGGTGAGGAGGAGTATGCGGTCGAGACTCACGGCTACTAAGAGTTGACCGTGTGGAAGAAAGACCAGAGGTGGTGGTGCCCAGGTAACTGGAAGTATTGTCTGCTATCCAATTAATAACCTGTTCACACTGATCAGTTCTCAATACTGGTGTTGTTCTGTGCTTCCCTAGTAATTCGGTCAAGAAGTGGGAGCGAGAAGATGTGGCTGTTGGTTGTGGCACATTTTCACCTTGGCCACGGCCCCGTCCTCTGCACGAACCATCACCAGAACGTCCACTTCCACGTCCCTTGCCACGCGCCTTGCCCATTGTAAATTAAGTAAAATAGCTTACACTTGCACTATCAATGGAAAAAGGGTAATAAAGAGTAGATTAGAACCGTGGAAGAGGAAAACCACAGTTATTGTTTACTGGGGTATACCACACTTTTTTAAATAGAGATATTTGCGGCTGAACAGTGAGCGACACACTCAAACTGCTTTTTTTTTAGATAACAAAGGCCCAAAACTGGATAGTACAGCGATTTGACCCGTGGAACTGCGAAACCCCATGTCGGGCCTACACAAGACTATTTTCAACAGATATATTTTTGTGTCACAACAGTCAGGAGACACTACTGTTTTTCTTTACGGAAAAAACTACCAAAACCTGAATAATAGAGATTTTTTACCGTGGAACAGCAAAACCACAGTTATAATTTACTGGTGTATACCAGGCTTTTTAAAATATATATATATTTGCGGCTGAACAGTGAGCGACACACTCAAACTGTTTTTTTTAGATACAAATGGCCCAAAAGTGGATAATACAGAGGTTTGTACCGTGGAACTGCAAAACCACACTTGTATTTCTCTGGCCTACACCAGACTATTTTCAACAGATATATTTGTGTCTGAAAAATCAGGGAGACACTATTATTATTTTTATACAGCAAAAAATGCCAAAAACAGGATAATAGAGATGTTTTACCGTGGAACATCAAAACCACAGTAATAATTTACTGGTGTATACCAGGCTTTTTAAAATATATATATATTTGCGGCTGAACAGTGAGCGACACACTCAAACTGTTTTTTTTAGATACAAATGGCCCATAGAACTGCAAAACCACACTTCTATTTCTCTGGCCTACACCAGACTATTTTCAACAGATATATTTGTGTCTGAAAAATCAGAGGCACACTTTTTTTTGGGGGAGGGGGGCACCAAAAGGTTAATAAGATGGGTATTTGTACATTGTGAAGGAGGAAAAAAAAAGAGGATTTAGATAAAAAAAAAGGATTTTTCCTGGCCCCCGGGACCTGGAGCTAAGTCCAGCAATTTCAGCAACAGGAGCAGCACACAGGACTGTAATGCAGCGTTTGCTGGTATAACCACTGCGTCTCCTATACAGCCTGCCTGCCTGCCTGCCTGATATACCTGGGATGGATATTAGTCCTGAGCAGGACTGTTTGTTTGATCTGGCAGCCTTTACAGACCCTACACTAACTATTTTGCAGGATATATCTCTCCCTAAATCAGCAGCGCTGTCCCTACACTGTCTGATCTGGAGCGACTGTGTCCAAGATGGTGGCGCCCGGTTTTAAATACTCGAGGTGACGCTGTGCGGCCAGCCAATCACTGTAATGCCCACAAACAACATGGCTGCGGCATTACAGTGACTGGCTGGCAATCCCTGCATGTTCATTGGCTCTGTAAAGAGCGCCAAACATGCAGGGCGGAGACCCGAGCTCCCGCCCGAGTAACCCGGAAATGCTCGGTGCTCGCCGAACATCTCGAGTAGCGTGATGCTCGGGCGAGTACCGAGCAGTGTCGAGCATGTTCGCTCAACACTAATCTTTATATATCTATATTGCACACAATCCCAAATGTAACACAGTTCAAGTATATTAAATAGTAATTGTGCAAGATAGAATACAATAGATAGTAACAAATATATATATCTGGTTACACAGAGTGGAACAATTAAGGTTCAGAGCAATGTCTCCACCCAGTGGTGTCAAAAAAGAACTACAGTTGAAACAGTCCTATTGTAAGTTGTAGTGGAAGTAGAAGCTACAAATACACCAAATACAAGTGTGTATAATAATAATAACAGAAGATCAATGTTATTCCAGAAAATAGATTAATGGTGTAGAATAGCTAATACCAACCACATATGCATTAGGAATATACCAGCATGCGCTATCAGGACAACCAATCGACCATCCACATACCTTAAATGGGACAGTTTCCATCCAAAACACATAAAAAACTCTATTGTCTACAGCCAAGCCATCAGATACAATCGGATATGTTCCAACCTTATGGATAGAGACAAACACCTTGGTGGCCTCAGAAAGACCTTTTTAAATCAGGGCTACCATCCAAGAACAATTGAGAACCAGATTACAAGAGCCACCAGAATGTCAAGGAATCATCTCCTACATTAGAAAACGAAACAAGAAAGCAACCGGGTGCCTCTAGTAGTCACCTACAATGCAAATCTGGAAGCGCTAAGGAGAGCTGCATGGAAACTACAACCCTTACTACAAAAAGATGCCCCGATTACGATCCATATTTTCAGGCCCTCCACTTCTGTGCTTTAGGCAGCCCCCAAATCTAAGAAGCAACATTGTCAGAAGCTCCCTGTCCTCTCCACCAGCTACAGGTACCTTTCCCTGCAACCAGAAAAAATGTAAAACCTGTCCGTTTATAACGACCACAGACAAGAGGAGGATACCCAACTCACATCAGAACTACAAGACCCCAGGTACTTTCAGCAGCATCACATCTAATGTGGTGTACTTAATTATATGTTCCAAATGTCAGGCTGGGTTTCTTTATGTTGGGGAGATAGGGCAAAAACTTAAAGAAGTTGTCCACTACTATTTAAAATGCCCTCAATGTATTTAACCTGTGGAGAGAAGATTTTTTCTAATTACCTTGTATTGTGTTTAATGCCTGTGAGTGGCACTATCGCTGACCGCTCACAGGCATCAAGTGACCCCTGGCTGCAGCTGGCTCTTGCTTCTGCTGATGTCACGTCAAGTGAGGCATGATTCAGTGCTGCGCTCCCTGCAATGGATGCTAGGCTGTTGGTGGGGTTTCCCCACGCATCACAGCCCAGCATCCACCGCGCACTTTCCCTCTACTGCATTCATTGGGAAAGCGCTCTGTGAATGCTGAGCTGTGACGCACGGGGAAACCCCACCCACAGCCCATCACTCACCGGGGAGTGCAGCACTGAGTCACGCCTGGCTGCAGCCGGAACTTGACGTGACATCAGCGCATGTTAGTGCCTGCTGCAGCCGGGGGTCACGTGATGCCTGTGAGCGGCCAGCAATAGCACCGCTCACAGGCAAGAAGGACAGCACAAGGTATTTATAAATAAACTTATTTAGACCATTTAAATACACTGGGGGCATTATCCATACTAGTGGACAACCCCTTTAAAACAAGGATGAATTCTCATCGCCACACAATAAAAGAAAAAAGAACAGATCTACCTGTGACCAAACATTTTTGTTTCCCTGATCACAGCATCATGGACATGAAATTACTGGTATTAAAAGGTAATTTCAAATCTCAGAGAGACAGAAGAATCTGGGAATACAAACTTATTACAACCTTTGACTCACTCAATGCAAGAATGAATGTGTCGCATGGATTTATGTCATTCTACATCAACTAAGGAATATGCTCCTCGAACCTGTAGGGTCATCACAAAACTCAACCAGACTTCAATCACAGAACAATAAAACTTTCACACTCCTTATCTATGAACTGCTCCAATATTTACTGCCACAACTGTTTATCCCTCTCCCATGCTCATAGTTCTGCTTCATGTCACTTGTCTCAGCTATTGCATTATTTCTGTGTCCTATTGTGTATAAATCAGTTAGCTATTAAAAGGTATAAACCACTGAGGACTCTCAAATCTAAATATTTTTCTATCTACTGGATAACATGGTACAAAGATATATATTTTCCCTGTATTGAAATTTCATTGAATCCATTCTTCCCTATACCCTTGAAATATTCCCAGTACAATTGGCTGCAACACAACCTCAAAACATGATTGATCCACCCCCATGCTTAATGGTTGGCGAGATGTTTTTTTCCTGAAATTCTGTGTCCTTTTTTCTCCACACATACCTTTGATCATTATGGACAAAGAGTTCTATTTTAACCTCATCGGTCCACAGGACTTGTTTCCAAAATGCATCCGGCTTGTTTAGATGTACTTTTGCATACTTCTGATGATGAATTTTATGATGAGGGCTCAGGAGTGGTTTTCTTCTGATGATTCTTCCATGAAGGCCATATTTGTGCAGGTGTCTCTGAACGTCTGTGTACAACAACTCCAGAGTCTGCAAAATCTTTCTGAAGGTCTTTTGAAGTCAAGTAGGGGTTCTGATTAGCCTCTCTGGCAATCCTACGAGCAGCTCTCACTTAAAACTTGGTTGGTCTTCCAGACCTTATATTGACCTCCACTGTTCCTGTTAACTGCCATTTCTTAATTGCATTTCGAACTGAGAAAAGGGTAAATTTGAAAATGCTTTGCTATCTTCTCATAGCCTTCTCCTGCTTTGTGAACCTACACCATTTTCATTTTCAGAGTGCTAGGCAGCTGCTTAGAAGAACCCATGGCTGCTGTTTTTTTCCACAGGGTTAGAGGAGGCTGGGTTTTTATAAAGCTGGGAAATTTGCATCACCTGGCCTTTTCTAACGATGATAGTGAAGAAACCATAACCCTAACATTCTAATTGAGGTCTGAAATCTTGGTCAAAGTTATCTGAGCACAAAAAATCTCCAAGGGTGCCCAAACTTTTGCATCGGCCCATTTTACTTTTTGTAATTTTTAAAATGTAAACTATGAAAATATTTATTTTTTTGCTAAAAATACAAAGGAAATGCTTAAATGTTCACAATAACAGTAATTTTGACCAAGGGTGCCCAAAGTTTTACATGCCACTATATACCAGGATGGAGAGCACATATATATACCAGGATGAGGGACATATATATCAGAATAGCGGGGCCCGTGTCCAAATATTCATGTATCGATGTTGGTTCTTTTGACATATTCATGTAGTGATGGTTGTTCTGGTGATGTATTCATCACAAGAACCATCATCAGTACATGAATACAAAACCAAAATCATCAGCAGTACATAAATAGACCACCAGAGCCACCAATAGTGCATAAATACGGTACCAGAACCAACATCAGTAAATAAATAGGTCACTAGAGCCACCATCAGTACATGAATATGGCACCAGAACTATAATCTGTACATGAATATATCACGAGATCCACCGTCAGTAAATAAATACAACACCAGTACCATTATCAGTACATGTATACAGGGCCGGCTCCAGGTTTTTCTGGGCCCCGGGCGAAAGAGTCTCAGTGGGCCCCTTTAACACATACCACGATTCATGATGCCGAGATACGGCGGAGAATATATATATATATATATATATATATATATATATATATATATATATATATATACAGTACAGACCAAAAGTTTAGACACACCTTCTCATTTAAAGATTTTTCAGGATTTTCATAACTACGAAAATTGTATATTCACACTGAAGGCATCAAAACTATGAATTAACACATGTGGAATTATATACTTAACAAAAAAGTGTGAAACAACTGAAAATATGTCTTATATTCTAGGTTCTTCAAAGTAGCCACCTTTTGCTTTGATGACTGCTTTGCACACTCTTGGCATTCTCTTGATGAGCTTCAAGAGGTAGTCACCGGAAATGGTTTTCACTTCACAGGTGTGCCCTGTCAGGTTTAATAAGTGGGATTTCTTGCCTTATAAATGGGGTTGGGACCACCAGTTGTGTTGTGCAGAAGTCTGGTGGATACACAGTTGATAGTCCTACTGAATAGACTGTTAGAATTTGTATTATGGCAAGAAAAAAGCAGCTAAGTAAAGAAAAACAAGTGGCCATCATTACTTTAAGAAATGAAGGTCAGTCAGTGCGAAAGATTGGGCAAACTTTGAATGTGTCCCCAAATGCAGTTGCAAAAACCATCAAGCGCTAGAAAGAAACTGTCTCACATGAGGACCGCCCCAGGAAAGGAAGACCAAGAGTCACCTCTGCTTCTGAGGATAAGTTTATCCGAGTCACCAGCCTCAGAAATCGCAGGTTAACAGCAACTCAGATTAGAGACCAGGTCAATGCCACACAGAGTTCTAGCAGCAGACACATCTCTTCAACAACTGTTAAGAGGACACTTTGTGCAGCAGGCCTTCATAGTAAAATAGCTGCTAGGAAACCACTGCTAAGGACAGGCAACAAGCAGAAGAGACTTGTTTGGGCTAAAGAACACAAGGAATGGACATTAGACCAGTGGAAATCTGTGCTTTGGTCTGATGAGTCCAAATTTGAGATCTTTGGTTTCAACCATCATGTCTTTGTGTGACACAGAAAAGGTGAACGGATGGACTCTACATGCCTGGTTCCCACCGTGAAGCATGGAGGAGGAGGTGTGATGGTGTGGGGGTGCTTTGCTGGTGACACTGTTGGGGATTTATTCAAAATTGAAGGCATACTGAACCAGCATGGCTACCACAGCATCTTGCTGCGGTATGCTATTCCATCCGGTTTGCGTTTAGTTGGACCATCATTTATTTTTCAACAGGACAATGACCCCAAACACACCTCCAGGCTGTGCTAGGGCTATTTGACCAAGAAGGAGAGTGATGGGGTGCTACGCCAGATGACCTGGCCTCCACAGTCACCAGACCTGAACCCAATCGAGATGGTTTGGGGTGAGCTGGACCGCAGAGTGAAGGCAAGAGGGCCAACAAGTGCTAAGCATCTCTGGGAACTCCTTCAAGATTGTTGGAAGACCATTTCCGGTGACTACCTCTTGAAGCTCATCAAGAGAATGCCAAGAGTGTGCAAAGCAGTCAGCAAAGCAAAAGGTGGCTACTTTGAAGAACCTAGAATATAAGACATATTTCCAGTAGTTTCACACTTTTTTGTTAAGTATATAATTCCACATGTGTTAATTCATAGTTTTGATGCCTTCAGTGTGAATGTACAATTTTCATAGTCATGAAATACAGAAAAATCTTTAAATAAGAAGGTGTGTCCAAACTTTTGGTCTGTACTGTATATATATATATATATATATATATATAGTACAATGCAAAGATTTCACTTCTTACATTACATGAGTGATATCTATTGTAAATTCCACAATAGCTCAGAAACCGGTGAATCGCTCCACACAGAATACTGGCCCCCATATAAGGCTCCATACAGAATACTGACCCCAATATAACGCTTCATACGGAATACTGGCCCCCATATAAGGCCCCATAAGGAATACTGGCCCCCATATAAGGCCCCATACGGAATACTGGCCCCCATATAAGGCTCCATGCGGAATACTGACCCCCATATAAGGCTCCATGCGGAATACTGGCCCCCATATAAGGCTCCATACAGAATACTGGCCCCCATATAAGGCTCCATACAGGATACTGGTCCCCTTATAAAGCTCCATACAGGATACTGGCCCCCATATAATGCTCCATACAGGATACTGGTCCCCTTATAAAACTCCATACAGGATACTGGTCCCCTTATAAAACTCCATACAGGATACTGGTCCCCTTATAAAGCTCCATACAGGATACCGGTCCCCTTATAACGCTCCATACAGGATACCGGTCCCCTTATAACGCTCCATACAGGATACTGGCCCCCATATAATGCTGCATGCAGGCTGTTACCCCCCACATAATGCCCCATACAGGCTGTCCCCCCCTTTTAATGCTCCATGCAGGCTGTTACCCCCCACATAATGCCCCATACAGGCTGCCCCCCCCTTATAATGCTCCATGCAGGCTGTTCCCTCCCACATAATGCACTATGCAGGCTGCCCCCCCCTTTATAATGCCCCATGCAGGCTGTTCTCCACCTTATAATGCCCCATGCAGGATGTCACCCCCCCTCTTTATAATGCCCCATGCAGGATGTCCCCCCCCTCTTTATAATGCCCCATGCAGGATGTCCCCCCCTCTCTTTATAATGCCCCATGCAGGCTGTCACCCCCCTCTCTTTATAATACCCCATGCAGGATGTCACCCCTATCTCTTTAAAATGCCCCATGCAGGATGCCCCCCCCCCTCTCTTTTTAAGCCCCATGCAGGATGTCACCCCCCTCTCTTTATAATGCCCCATGCAGGATGTCACCCCTATCTCTTTATAATGCCCCATGCAGGATGTCACCGCCCTCTTTATAATGCCCCATGCAGGATGTCCCCCCCTCTTTATAATGCCCCATGCAGGATGTCCCCCCTCTCTTTATAATGCCCCATGCAGGATGCCCCCCCCCCCCTTCTCTTTATACTGCCCCATGCCTCCATACATTAAAAAAAAAAAATCAAATACTCACCTCCCTTCTCCTCACCTGCTACCTGCTGCCCGCTGCCCGCTGCTCGGGTCCGAACTCCAGCGTTGTCGGCGTCTTCCCGCTCAGCGCTCCCTGTGACAGCTCAGGGGAGGGCGCGGTGTAAAGACGTCACCGCGCCCTCTGACCTGAGATGTCACAGGGAGCGCAGAGCAGGAAGACAGCTGATCTGCGGAGGCACGGGGAGAGGTAAGTATCCAGCTGCCGGGGCCCTGAGCAAGCGGCGGAGAAGGGCGGGCGCTGACACCGCTCTCCTCCGCCCATAGCCCAGTGGGGTGCGCGACCGCCAGTGGGCCCCTCTGCCTGCTCAGGGCCCCGGCATTTGCCCGGGTGCGCCGGGTGCTGACGCCGGCCTTGCATGTATACGTCACCAGAGCCACCATCAGTAGATGAATACATCACTAGAACCACCATCAGTAAATTAATAAATCACCAGAACCACCTTAAGTACATGACTACGTCACAAAGCTTAGTTCAGCAGTTGTAATGTCAAGTCAGACCCATATACATTTGCATTTCTTTAACCTTACAGTATGTCTTTAACAATCGTAAGGAGATGCTGGGAGCCGTTGTCACTATCAGACTATGGACCATACAGGAATCAGTACTGATGAGATGCAGTCAGTATCAACAAGTAAACATTTACCTCCAGGTGCTTTATAGGTGACATCTTCGCTGATTGAGACATTTCTTTTTTTTTCGTCTCCAACTTGTCCAGATGTCATGATGACTTTTCAGATCCAAAGCTCTTCTTTGCAGACTTCCCTCTTCTTCGCTCTTCTGCAGCAAATCCCAATACGGTGCCCTTAAAAATGTTATTAAAATGCCCTCTGCATAAAACTATCTGTCTATACTTTGCCCTAAATTAGCGTCCTATGGTATATGACATGCCCACTGTCTAGCTATAACCATCACACTGTCTGCCCTTACAAGCTATAACCACCACACTGTCTGCAATTATCAGCTTTAACTGCCACACTGTTCACCCTTATGAACCACGACCTATACCATGGCTGTCCCCTCTCCACTGTTTTCCCGTACACTCTCTATATCTTCACACTGTCCCCCACCAGGCTAACCTCTCTCCATACTGTGCCCACATTTCCCACTGTCCCCTCTCAATATTTATTCTGATCCCTTTCTTCACACTATGTCCTCATACTGCCCACCACGTTGTCTTTTCCAAACTGTACCACCCTTCTCACACTGTCCCCCTACATGGTATGATGGACACCACAGCCGCCCATACAGTATCGCCCCCAATATACACTATGATGTTTACCACAGCCCTCTATGCAATATAAAGTCTACCATAGCCCCCCATTATATAGCAGGGTCACCACCACAGCCCCTCATATGTAGTATGATGTCCACCACAACCCTCTATATACAGTATAATGTCCCCTACAGTCTCCCATATAATATGATGTCCCCACAGTCAGCCGCTCTTGTAATGTTCCCACAGTTAGCCCTTTGTAATGTCCCCCACAGCCAGGCCCTCATAATGTCCCCCACAGCCAGCTCTTGTAATGTCCCCACATCCAGACTTTCACATTGTCCTCATAACCAGCCCCTCAATGTCCACACAGCCAGCCCCTCAATGTCCCCATAGCCAGGGCCACCATCAGGGCATTACTTCCCTTACTGGCGTATGGGGCCCGGTGAGTAGAGGGGGCCCGACTATTCCCCCTCTATTCTGCTCACCAGGCCCCAGCGCCACATTCTGCCGGTACTCTTACTGTGAACGTGGTCCTCGGACACATGTTCACTTTAACTCTATTGGCGTGAGGGAAGCTTCCAATCACAGGCTGACAGCTGATGTCAGCACGCACGTCGCTGGCGTATGAAGTCACTGTCATGCGCCAACGATCGTGCTTCCAGTGATGGCAGAGCCGGACAACGCTGGAGCGCTTGAAGGTAAGAAGAAACTTTTTTCTTTAACTTTTTTTTTAAAGCCGCATTATAGGGAAAGGATGGAAACATGGGGGCAGAAAACATGGAGGCAGGATGAAAACATGGGGGGCAGAATGGGGGACATTGGGGGCAGAAAATATGGGGGCAGGATGAAAACGGGTGACATTGGGGGCAGGATGGGGATATTGGGGGCAGGATGAAAACATGGGTGACATTGGGGGCAGGATGGAAACATGGAGCAGAATGTGGGACATTGGAGCAGAATGGAAATATGGGGGCAGGATGGAGACATGGGGCAGAATGGGGGACATTGGGGGCAGAATGGAAACATGAAGCAGGATGGAAACATGGGGGCAGGATGGAAACATGGGGGCAGAATGGGGGACAATGGGGGACATTGGGGGCAGAATGGGAATATGGGGGCAGAATGGGGGACATTGAGGGCAGAATGGAAACATGGGGGCAGAATGGAGGGCAGAATGGAGGATGGGGGGATGGAAACATGGGGGCAGGATGGAAACATAGGGGCAGAATGGAAGCATGGAGGCAGAATGGGGGACATTGGGGGCAGAATGGAAACATGAGGGTGGAATGTGAGACATTGGGGGCAGAATGTGTGACAATGGAGGCGGGATGGAGAGACATGGGGCAGGATGGAGAAACATGGGGCAGAATGTGAGACTTTGGGGGCAGAATGGAGACATGGGGGCAGAATGTAGAGACATGGGGGGCAGAATGGAGACATGGGGGCAGAATTGGAAATATGGAGGCAGAATGGAAACATGGAGGCAGAATGGGAGACATTGGGGGCAGGATGGAGAAACTTTGGGGGCAGGATGGAAAGACATTGGGGGCAGGATGGAGAGACACTGGGGGCAGGATGGAGAGACACTGGGGGCAGGATGGAGAGATATTGGGGGCAGGGTGGAGACATTGTGGGCAGGATTGAGACATTGGGGGCAGAATGGAGACAAATGGAGACATGGGGCAGGATGGAGTCATTGGAGGCAGAATGGAGACATTGGAGGCAGAATAGGGGCAAGATGGAGACAATGGGGGCAGGATGGAGGCATTAGCGGCAGGATGGAGACATGGGGGCAGGATGTGGGACATTATTACTGTAGGGGCTAATTAAAGGATATTATTACTGCTGTGATGTATTTTATTTTTGAGGATACTGTTTTCAGTGAGGGGGCGTTCTGTTACTGTGCAGGGCGGCACTATGTCACTTTTTTTCTTCTTCTGGTGCAGTGTAGAAGTTGGGGAAATTTGGGGAATCTGCTCTGTAAGGTGCTCTAGATAACTGTGGCATTTTATGCAGAGACGAGTCCTGGCTGGAAGAAGTGATATCAGTCTGCGCTGTATGAAGAGGAAAAGCAAAGATGAAAGACTTCAACTAGAGACGTCACCAGTGAGTCAGTGTGTTATCTGTACACTGACACTATACACTGTATACTATGTACAGAAATCCTGTATATAATGGTACTTATGGTAATATTAGTATTTTGTTTTTTTATTAATGATAGGTATTGTAGTATTCGGTCACTATCTGGTGGTAATATGTGATCTGTTCACGGTGTGGCGGTATTTGTCCCTTGTATGTGGTATTATTCGGTCACTATGTGATGGTAATATGTGGTCTGGTCATGGTGTAGTGGTATTTGTCCCTTGTATGTGGTATTATTCAGTCACTATGTGATGGTAATATGTGGTCTGGTCATGGTGTAGTGGTATTTGTCCCTTGTATGTGGTATTATTCAGTCACTATGTGATGGTAATATGTGATATGGTCATAGTGTGGTGGTATTTGTCCCTTGTATGTGGTATTATTGGTCATTTTAAAAAATGTATGTGACACATTCCCATAAATAAAAATATACCTAAAAAGATTATTGAGTATTATAAGAAATGTTCAATAGGCTAGAGTAGATTAGAGCCCAGCCAGAAGAGTCTACCTTGTCATGGTGGAGGCTTAAAAAATCTTTTGGGCAAAACAAAAGCTGCTGGATATGTATGTGATATGGTGTTTGATGGGAACTGTTAATGTGTGATTGGTGAAGTCATGGTGAGAAGTGGAGTTTTTCCAAGAGTGGGCGGTGGAACTGTGGAAGGTTCGAGGGATGGAGGCGGAGCTGGGATGGAGCCTGGGCGGAGTCTCAAGGGGGCCTGAAAATTTTGCCAGTATGGGGCCCCGAAATTCCTGGTGGCAGCCCTGCTCACAGCCTTCCACTCATAATGTCCCCACAGTCAGCCCCTTTTGTTATAGCCTTCATTTATTGGCAAAGTAAAATAAGAAAAATAAAAAAAAGCTTATACTTACCCAATACTGGCTCCCCCTCCTCTCCCCGCTCCTCTTCTTCTCTTCTGTGAAGTACAGCAGTGGGTGCAGGATGGTGCAATGACGTCACTGTATTGCGCCACCGACGTCCCCTGCGTGTGCCATCTCCAACAGGGCGCTCCTCTGCTCCTGTCCCCGCCGGCGCTCACAGCAATTTTATTCGCGTCTGACAGACTCAAATGCAATTGAGTGAAGGGAGTGAGCGATGGCCCAGGGGGCAGGAGAGATTGGTGAGCAGTGTCAGTGACTGACACTGCTCCCCTGTGTGACTGTGCCCCGGCCATCACTGTGCTGAATGCCTGAGGCCAAAGGAAGGTGTTGGTTGACTACAGGCATTCAACAGTGTCAGATTTTTTTTCTCTAAAGTGCGCCCTCATCGGGGAGGCAGGAGGTAGTTCCTATGCAGGTGTGTAATGCAGGTGCCGGAATGGAACGCACAGAGACACAAGGCAAGGACAGTCAGAGATGAATATATACAGTTTATATATACTGTAGATATAACAGGTATTCTGAACAAGGAATTGGCAATAGGGGTAATGAACAGTAATTTGAAATATTAACAAAATACAAAGTCTCTCAAGGTAATGTGGTGCACCCAATTATGGGAGTCACCACGTGAGTTCTTTAACTCTGTATATGGCCCTAGCGGGGGTCACCGGTTATTCCCGCTAGGCCGAAAGTCTTTTCCGGACAAAGTCAATTAAATCACATTTAGCTTCTTCCGCCCCAACTGTTCCCCTCCCAACCTGAGTACCTAAACCCAACTGGCCCCGGTACTGTGAGTGAACAGTAGAAGTGACAGCCCTGTTCACGTATGCAGCTCCTCTGCTTTCACTGGCGTGACTTTCCTGGCTCAGCAGTCTCCCAACTCCTCTCTTCCTGGCCGTTGGAGGCAGTCTCTCAAGCCGTGGATGGGGGGATCCAGACCTCGTCTGTCGGCGGGCGAGGTTGGGTTCCGCGCACTCACTCAGCACCGCAAGCATGTTCCAACTGTACTCAGTAGGCACAGCACTCGGGTCACATTTGTGGGGGATCCGGAGCTCATCCACCGGTGTCCGGCTGTGGCACCTCGCAGACCTCTGGCTTAGGCCTGTCACGCGGGGCTTCTCAGCACACAGGGAGCGCATCTGCTCCTCTCTGCTGCTTGGCGCCAAAAAAGACTCAAGCTTGGCGCGCTGGCCTCTTATATATTGGAACTCCTTCCTGGAAGTCACCTGACTGGGTCCAGCATTTAAATCTGCTCCCCCTTCAACTTCTCTTGTACAGCTTGGTTCCGCATGACTGTGCCTGACCAGCAGATGGCAATCTCTCTCCATCTTTGAAGCATCCTGTAAGAATCCTCTTAAAGGCTCTTTTGTCTCCATTACAGGTGCATATGACGCACCCCTGGGCCTTCGTCGCGCGGCATCGCGCGCACGGGAGCTTACCCGGAGCCGGATCTGTTGAGGGTTGTAGTCTCGTGGCGGTGACCCGGTCCGTGCCCAGGGAGTCAAACTGAGCGGCGATGTATTAGCGGTAGATGTTGGACGACTACGCCACCCATTGAGTACAGCTAAGGAGCTGCTGCTGCAGGGCAGACCGCTGAGGCCGGTGGTAGGATTGTGCAGCGTGATAGTATAACCCCCAACGGGAGGGGTATGGCCTCAGGGCAGCCAACGTGGATGATGGGGGTAGCAGGAATCACTCAGAGACGATGCGGTGTGATTCAGGGTCTTTACTGGTGACAAAGATAGACCCTCCCAGAGTACTGGCTAGCGATTGGGGCCTGGTCAGTCCTTGAGCAGATGGGATCTCCTCTGGCCAGGCGGAGTTGTAGGCCTCCCAAACTGACTGTACTCTTCTGGCTACCTTGCTAGAGGCGGGTATAAGTAGCCCACGTCCCTGAGTGTACCGTGTGGTGCTCACCCATATGGCCGGTGACTCGGGGCCTTCTAGTAGCTTCCGCTCCACGACGGCGGTGCTGGTCCCATGCGTGTGACCGTGCCTTCGGGTTTCTTGGCCAGAAGACCTGAAATCCCCTGCCTGACGGATTCTGCTGCTGGGTAGGAGTTAGTCCCCACAGCCTCGGACTCCGGGTCCGGTAAGAAATCTTCTCAGTCAGGGCGAGCTCTGCAGCTGCCAGCCCCTGACTCCTTGTAACACTGCTCCCACAGAGCTCCTGTTGTTTCTTCCCATAGCTGCTTCTCTTCTCTGTCTCTACTTCTGGCATGGCCCAGGAGCTGGGCCCAGCCGGAGCCACAGCTCCCTGTCAGCCCTCCTGGCTGAACTCTCCCTCTGAACTCTCTAACCCTGCCTCAGCCCCAGGTTTATATAGGGGAAGTTCTTCCCCTCCCAGGACTGGGCAGGAGGTGTGGCATGCATAGGATTCCTGACCAAGAGACCTCCCACCTGCTCTCAGACATAACATTGCTGTTACTGTGGAAACCAGACCCCTGGGGTGCCACACATACACCTTGTTCTGGCCCTGTGTATGAGTGTAGCATGGATGTCATGTGGGGTGTAAATGCATTCCCTAGCAGTACTGCAGTAGCTGCTACAGCACGGATACAAGTAGGAGACCTTCTGATAACCGGGTCCAGTTGTGCTGAGTAGTAATCTATTGGTCTTTGTCACCATTTTGTCTGGACTGCTGTAGCACAAACTCCTTCCATGCAGAACAAGAAAAATGGCTGATCATAGTTTGGTGTGCCTAGGGCCAGGGCTGACACAATGAGTCGTTTGAGAGAATGGAAGGAATCAATAGCTTCTTGGGTGAGATCAAAAGAGTATGATGACTGACAGGGCTGCCACCAGGAATTTCGGGGCCTCATACTGGCAAAATTTTCAGGCCCCCTGGAGACTCCGCCCAGGCTCCACCCCAGCTTCGCCTCCACCCCAGCTCCACCTCAACCCCTCGAACCTTCCACAGTCCCACCGCCCACTCTTGGAGAAACTCCACTTCTGCATACTGTCCTCACCAATCACACACTAACAGTTCCCATCGAACACCATATCACATACATAGTCAGCAGCTTTTGTTTTGGCCAAAAGATTTCTTAAGCTCGCCACCACAACAAGGAGACTCTTCTGGCCGGGCCCTACTCTACTCTAACCTATTAAACATTTCTTATAATACCCAATACTCTTTTTAGGTATATTTTTATTTAAGGGAATGTGTCACATACATTTTTTAAAATGACCGATAATATCACATACAAGGAACAAATAAGATCACACCATGACCAGACCACATATTACCACATACAGGGACAAATACCATCACACCATGACCAGACCACATATTACCACCACATAGTGACCGAATAATACCACATACAAGGAACAAATACTGCCACACCACATATTACCACCACATAGTGACCATATAATACCACATACAATAGAGAAATACCGCCACACCATGACCAGACCACATATTACCACATAGTGACCGAATACTACCACATACAAGGTACAAAAACTGCCATACAATGACCAGACCACATATTACCACTGTTACGAGTCCGGGTTGTGGAACCCCTGTGCTGCGGTGCAAAGAGGGACCAGAGGGGCGTAACTAGGTATCAACTCGGACTGACAAAGGTCGTACGGAGGCTCAATCGACTCCGTGACCAGGGAAGGACCGAGCAGAGGGACCAGGTGCTACTTTGGGGACCGACCTTGTATGACAGCAGGTGACTCCCACGGGTCAGAAGGCAGGGACTGACCGGTACAGCAGATGAGCACGGCAGGAAGGCTGACGGGTGATCCAGGCAGACAGGCAGGCAGGGCAGGTAACAAGCAGGAGGCTCCAGGTAGGCTGACAGGTAGGCACGGCAGGTAACAAGCAGGAGCCTCCAGGTAGGCTGGCTAGTAGGCACGGCAGGTAACAAGCAGGAGCCTCCAGGTAGGCTGGCTAGTTGGCACGGCAGGTAACAAGCAGGTGCTTCCAGGTAAGTAGGCGGGTTGGGCCCATAGACAGACTGGCGGACTGGACCGTAGGCAGACTGTCAGGCCGGAGAGTAGACAAGCTGGCGGACAGGACTGGTAGTCAGGCTGGCGGGCAGGACTGGTAGTCAGGCTGGTGGGCAAGACTGGTAGTCAGGCTGACAGGAAGGCAGGACTTGTAGTCAGGCTTAGTAGCGGGACCTGAGGGCTGAAGCAGAGTTTAACACACAAAGCTACAACCTTGCACGGGCACCTCCATATTGGAGGAGGTGCCTTTAATAGAGGAAATCCTCCGGCCATTGGCCGGGGACTTTTTAGGATGGCGCGCGCGGCCCCTTCAAGAGGGAGGGAGCGCGCCCTAAGCATAGAGGCGGGGAAGCTGCGTGCACCAGCAGCAGCTGCAGGGAGGCCAGAAGACGCCGGAGCAGGACCGCGGCGGTAAGGGGGATGGGGTCTCTGCCGGGCAGGAGTCAGAGACGCCGATGCTACGTTACCCCCCCCCCGCCCCCTTTATGCCCCCTCTTTTTCAGGCCAGCAAGAAATGTTTTAAGGAGAAGCGGGGCATGAATGTTCTCCCTGGGTTCCCAAGTTCTCTCCTCTGGGCTAAACCCCTTCCAATCAACCAGAAAAAAGTTTTTCCTGTTACCCTATTGATGGCCAGAATGTTTTCTACCTCATAGACGTCCTCAGCGGAGATCGGAGCTGGGGAGGTACCTGGCTTGTCGGAAAAAGAATTAAGCACAACTGGTTTGAGGAGAGATACGTGGAAGGAGTTGGGAATCCGTAAGGTGGCCGGGAGTTTTAACTTGTAGGCTACTGGGTTGATTGGCTTGAGGACTTCAAATGGGCCGATGAACTGTGGGCCCAACTTATAGGAGGGTATTTTGAGACGAACATGTTTGGAGGAGAGCCAAACCTTGTCTCCCGGACGGAATTGAGGTGGATCCAGACGTCTCTTATCGGCATGCTTCTTCATCCGCTCGGAGGATTGAAGAAGTGCGGATCTAGTGTCCTCCCAAATAGTGGAAAATTCGCTGACCAGAGACTCTGCGGCAGGGTTGTCCACTGAAGCGGAAACGGGAAACGAAATCCGGGGATGTTGACCATAGACCACAAAGACCGGGGACTTGGAAGAAGATTCTCTCTCATGGTTGTTGTAGGAGAACTCGGCCCATGGTAGGAGCTCCATCCAATCGGTATGGTGAGCGCTGACGAAGTGCCGGAGGTAGCTGGTAAGGATCTGGTTGATACATTCCACTTGACCATTGGACTGCGGATGGTAAGCGGAGGAGAAATCCAGGGTGACATCCAGCAGCTTACACGTAGCTCTCCAGAAGTGCGAAGTGAACTGGACCCCTCGATCACACACAATGTGGAGGGGTAGACCGTGGAGACGAAAGATGTGATGGATGAAGTCCTTAGCCAGCACAGATGCAGACGGGAGACCAGGCAGAGGGATGAAGTGGGCCATTTTAGAAAAGCGGTCAGCGACCACCCAAATGGCCGTACAACCGGCAGAAACAGGGAGATCAGTAATAAAGTCCATAGCAATGTGTTGCCACGGGGCAGCAGGTACGGGAAGAGGCAGGAGACGGTCGGCAGGAAGATGTCTTGGAACCTTATTGCGGGCACAGGACGAACAGGCCGTGACGAAGTCTACCACATCCTGGCGCAGGGTAGGCCACCAGTAATGCCGGGTAATGAGCAGGAAGGTCTTCTTCTGGCCAGCATGGCCGGCTAGTTTGGATGAATGACCTCAGTGAAGAACCTTCTTATGATCCAGAAACGCTACAAACGTCTTACCAGGTGGGAGACGAGACAGATCCAAGGGGGCCACATTCATCACTTTGGAGGGATCGATGATATGCATAGGCTCCTCCTCTTGATCGGAAGACAGGAAGGATCGGGACAAGGCATCTGCTTTAACGTTCTTGTCCGCTGGGCAGTAATGTACGGTAAAGTTGAAGCGGGCGAAGAACAAAGACCACCGGGCCTGACGCGGATTGAGTCTATGGGCGTTCTGAAGATAAGCCAAGTTTTTATGGTCAGTATAGATGACCACCGGGTGCAGAGTCCCCTCAAGCAGGTAACGCCACTCTTCCAGCGCCAATTTGATGGCTGGCAGTTCTTGGTCTCCTATGGAGTAGTTGCGCTCAGACGAGGAGAAGAGCTTGGAGAAGAAGCCGCAGGTTACCATTCTCCAGGATGGAGATTTCTGGGTGAGCACCGCTCCGGCTCCGGAAGAGGAAGCATCAACCTCCAGAAAGTACTGTTTGATGTTATCCGGACGGTGCAGCACAGGGGCAGAAGAGAAGTCTTGTTTTAAGGAGAGGAAGGCCTCCTCCACTTCGGATGGCCATTCCTTAGGATTAGCTCCCTTTCAGGTGAGCGCAGAGATGGGAGCAGTCCGGGAAGAGAAATGTGGGATGAAGAGACGGTAATAGTTGGCGAAGCCCAGGAATCGCTGAATCGCCTTCAACCCCTCTGGACCGGGCCACTTTAAGACGGCAGAGACCTTCTCGGGGTCCATCCATAGACCTGTCTTAGAGATAATATATCCCAGGAACGGAAGAGAGGACTGCTCGAAGAGGTATTTCTCAAATTTTGCATATAGGTGATTCTGCCTGAGCCTAAGCAGGACCTGACGAACATCCCTCCGGTGTGAGGGAAGATCCAGAGAGAAGACCAAGATGTCGTCCAGGTATACCACCACGCAAGAATATAAGAGGTCACGGAAGATGTCATTAACTAATTCTTGGAAGACAGCGGGAGCATTACAGAGACCGAAGGGCATCACTCGGTATTCATAGTGACTGTCCCGGGTATTGAATGCCGTCTTCCACTTGTCTCCTTGGCGGATCCGGACCAAGTTATACGCCCCCCGAAGATCGAGCTTGGTGAAGATCTTCGCGCCTTTAAGGTGGTCGAACAGGTCAGAGATGAGCGGCAGGGGGTATTTGTTTTTGACGGTGATTTGGTTGAGTCCTCTATAATCGATACATGGACGGAGTGAACAGTCTTTCTTTTTAACGAAGAAGAATCCGGCTCCAGCTGGGGAGGAAGATTTCCAGATGAATCCCCTAGCCAGATTTTCTTCGATGTACTCCGACATGGCCCGGGTTTCGGCCAACGACAACGGGTAAATACGCCCACGGGGTGGAGTGGCACCGGGTATCAGGTCGATAGGGCAATCATATGGCCTATGAGGTGGCAGAGTCTCTGCCTCCTTTTTGTCGAAGACATCAGCATAAGACCAGTAGGGTGCTGGTAGACCGGGTAAATTAGTCGGAGTAGATGGAGGTCGAGCCGGGCAAACCGCAACCAGGCAGGTCTCATGGCAATCCTGCCCCCAACGGAGCACTTCACCGGATTGCCAATTCAGAACGGGTTCATGTTTCTGTAGCCAGGGTAGATCTAGTAAAAGGGGGTGAGAGAGTCCGGAAAGCACATGGAAGGAAATCCTCTCTGAGTGCAGCATTCCCACCTGCAGGGTTACGGGCTCTGTGACGAGCAAGATGGTCACCGGAAGGATGAGGCGGCTGCCAATGGTTCAGCCAGAGGTTTGGTAGGAATCTGATACTTCTCTACAAGGGACTGGGATATGAGATTCCCAGCGGCTCCGGAATCCAGATGTGCGGTTTCAAAGATTCGGTTCTCTCCACAGGAAATTGAGACGGACAAAGTCAAGAACGGAGAGGATTTACTTTTCCTAGGACGACCTCTCCGAGCGGTCCTAGACACTGGAGTTTCCCGGCTTCACCGGGCAGGAACGAATCAGGTGCTCCTTACTACCACAGTAGAAACAGCTCCCCTCGGCTCGGCATGTCTCTTGGCGAGATTTGACCATCTTGGTCTGGTCGATCTGCATAGGTTCGGGCGAGCGTGCCCAGGGAGTTGCAGGTTGGGAAGCAGGTTTCTGGAAAACAGGAGCGAGACGAGGAAATCTTCCCTCCCGGGTAGACTCTTTAGCACGTTCTAGGAAACGGATGTCAATCCGGGTAGCTAGTGACACCAGGTCATCCAGGGTGGTAGGAATGTCCCGGCCGGCTAACTCGTCCTTAATCCGACCGGAAAGGCCCTCCCAGAAGGTGGACACCAGGGCCTCGTTGCCCCAAGCAAGCTCAGAAGCGAGGGTACGGAACTGTATGGCATACTGACCCACGGTGAAACTCCCTTGGCGGAGACGGAGCAATGAGGAAGCAGTGGAAATCCTTCGTCCGGGCTTGTCGAAGACCCTCCGGAAAGTAGTAAAGGAAAGCCGGAAGATCTGACACCAGGGTATCCCCTCTCTCCCATAAGGGGTTTAGCCATGCCAATGCTTCTCCGGAGAGGTGATACATGATGAACGCCACCTTGGCCCGGTCGGAGGGAAACTGATGTGCCAGAAGTTCAAAGTGCAACGTGCACTGATTTTCCTTTGGCCATACGGTGCCTGGCACCTGATGCATTTCCATATCCTCAAACAAGGTGTTCTCACAACTTTTGACATACAGTACAGACCAAAAGTAGGACTATCAGCTGTGTATCCACCACACTTCTGCACAACACAACTGATGGTCCCAACCCCATTTATAAGGCAAGAAATCCCACTTATTAAACCTGACAGGGCACACCTGTGAAGTGAAAACCATTTCCGGTGACTACCTCTTGAAGCTCATCAAGAGAATGCCAAGAGTGTGCAAAGCAGTCATCAAAACAAAAGGTGGCTACTTTGAAGAACCTAGAATATAGGACATATTTTCAGTTGTTTCACACTTTTTTGTTAAGTATATAATTCCACATTTGTTAATTCATAGTTTTGATGCCTTCAGTGTGAATGTACAATTTTCATAGTCATGAAAATACAGAAAAATCTTTAAATGAGAAGGTGTGTCCAAACTTTTGGTCTGTACTGCATATACCATTCCTGCAAGTTTGCATAAATGTTTATCTAAGAGGGGACTTGTGATAGTAATACCCTTAGGAGTGTATTGTATGGTAGCCTAGATAGCACTAACACATCTGTCCCCATCAAATTCATAGCAGCATTTTCACTAGAAATATATTTTGCAAGCATATCTTGGCTATCCAGTAATTTTCGTTTCATCCACTTAGTCAGGGGAACTTCAGTCACCGGTCCTTCCACCCCATACACTCCACAATATCGTTAGTAATCATGTCTGGCTTTATCAAGTCCTGTGGACCACAGTCTGGGCTGCCCCAGGGTCAATAAAAAATTGTGCCTCCTCCCCCTCTCCCGCATTGTTATGGTCGTACTCACTGGTGGACACAGACAGAAGAGGGCCCCTGTGAAAGAACAGCATATGGGCCCTCTTCATCATAATGCACAATTCCACATTTTGGAGGTAGAAATGTACCACCTTACCTCTTGGACCCCTGGGCTGCACCAATGATATGTCCCGCCCTGATCAGTATTGATAAAGCTCCTCCATGGACTTATGTTACATACACAGACAGAGAACTTTCAGCAGAACTTTCCATGTTTTAGCTTGAACCCAGCAAATTCCTGGGCCACCTGCCAGGAGTGCCAACAGCCAGGACACACGGAGGAGGAGACTGAGGCAGCCTGCGTCTGAGGAAACATGTAATAAGATGTAGAGGGAAGTAAGGGGTTATCACAGCACATTTAAAAAGAAACTCAGGAGTAAAGAAGAGCTCATAGACATAGGAGAACGTCAGAGAGAAACATCAAGCTGGTGCTTCATCCATGGAACTTGAAATCTTCCTTGTGGTTTTCCTGTGTAGCTGTGAGTAATATTAGACTTTTTTATTTTATATATTTACGCTATCGGTCCTACTATGCTAATTACACTCTGATCAGAGTTTGATCCGATTTTCTCAGATGAGACGATATAAAAAAAAAATTCTCCATCTACTCTATTCTGTCAGTCTGCAAAAATCAGACCGCACTCCTATGTCATCTGAGTGAGGTCCGATTTTTTTTCTTTTATTTTTATTTTCCCACAGCCTTACTGACTTGCATAGCTGAGTGCAATCCGAAAATCGGCTGCAAATTGTTCATGCTGCAATTTTTTTTCCTCGGACAGACTGAGAAAAAATCAGACTTGTGCACGATCTCCATTGAATAACATTGGTCCAAGAGTAATCCGATGTTTTGTCAGATTGCACTTGGGCCGAGCCCTTAGGCTATGTGCACACTGAGTATTTTGTGTGCAGAAATTTCTGCATCTCTTGGCAGGAAATGGTAACCTCAAAAACGTTGCATTTCTACGGTGTTTTTTTTCAGTGCATTCAATGGGTGAAAAACACCGGCAAAAACGCACACAGATTTTTCTCTGCACCAAATCTGCAAGTCAAAAATACTCAATGTGCATGACCCTTCAGGTTTCTCATTCACTTTGCTGGCATCAGGTTTTGCTAGCAAATCTGCATGGCAAAAACGCACCAAATCTGCAATGTGTGCACACAGCCTAGGGTTCATGATTTCAGAAGCTTCAACAAACGACAAGTTATTTTATCAAACGTTATGTAATAAGAACGTTTCCAACTAGATCTGTATTGTTCTTCATGGGTTTATATAGTTACATTGTTTTAAATCTCTACAGGAAAATAGTTTTGGGACTGACAATCAGTCATGCAAACTCCTCACACAATTTGAGATTATAGTTATAGTTATATTGTATGTATGTATGTGTGTGTGTGTGTGTGTGTGTATATATATATATATATATATATATCAGTGCTTCTTCTACAAATGGACAACTATATGCCAGTGTTTTGCACCTACCTAGCCCAATTCCAGAGCCAACTCTTACTGCCACCCGCTGCATTGCCGCTTGCAGTTTTATGCGACACAGCCCCCCCGGATAGAGAGTAAGGCACCATATTAGTTGCAGCATTTTGACTGTATAGTGCTTAGTTTGGAGAGGTTTCTTTCAGGATCCGCATCAATGAAGTGACTTTCACTTTGTATTTTTCACCCAGTGTTTTTTTTTTTTTTTAAATGTATACATAATTGAAAAAGCACATGAACAGCAAAATGGACTTCCCATAAAAATGAATCTGAAGAATTTTGCATGAGTTTTTGAAGTGGCTTTTGAGGATATGCTTGAAGAGGATCCACTGTAAAAAAAAAAAAAAAAAAAAAAAAAAAAAAAAAAAAAAAAAAAAAAATCCTTAAAAAAACTTTGTATGCATATAGCTTTAAAGGTAGCTGCAAAGGGGAAGGTATACACAGTTCTCCACAGTGTGGACAGGGAAGAAAGTATCTACAGTCTCAGGAAGGGCAGAGAGAACAGGCTGCTGAAAAGGAGAGAAGCAAATGAAAAGGAAATAAGTACAAGATATTGCAAGATATCAAAAGCTGTGTTGATATTTGTTAATGAAGACAATAGTACCCTTGATAAATGCAGACCTCACATCCAGCCTACAAGGCTATGTTCACACAGTGCGTTTTTTGTAGTTTTTTTTTGAGCAGACAAAATCTACTCTTTTTGCGGCATTTGTTTGGTTTTGGGTGCGGATTACTTGTGTGATTTGTCTCCAGTACATGTGTCACAACGTTAGTTTTATTCAGCAAAAATGCTGCAAAAAAGCTTCATGTGTTTTTGCAGCATTTTGCACGTTCTCATTACTTTTTATGGGTAAAAAAAAATGCTGCAGAAATGATGGAAGAACTGACATGCTGCAGATTTCCAATTCAGTCAGGAAAAAAAAAGTGTGTGAATGAGATTTCTAAAATCTCATAGCTTTTGCTGGTACTGTAAAAAACAGCTTTTAATTTGCATGAAAAAAAAGCAGCAAAAACATAATGTGTGAACATAGCCTAATACTAGGAGAGACATTCCCACAATAGAAAAATCTGAAACTATACACAATATACAAACTGTGCATCAGGGTATCTGGAAATGAAATTAGAAATGACGATTGCAGACAGAAACTTATTAATTAGAGTGTAACAGTTAACATATGTAAAAATAATTTTTACCATGTAAAAGGTGTCTATGGCCTTTAACATTATAGATGGGTAGGTACAATTACATTTCCATAATTCTTATAGAAACACTGGATATATTTTGCATACACCGCACCATGACATGAATATGTACATGCACAACACTTACTGGTCCTCTGCAGTCTATTGTATCCACATTATGACTGTTCCCATAGGTTGGTATCACCTGCACATTTCCTAAAATGGGAGCGCTATGTGAATAAACTCCCTTTTTTGCTAAGGGTAGCACAAGCAATACCAGAGGAAGGGAATATGTAACATTTCTCAGTTCCATTTCCAATTACTCTTCAGATGTCTGAATTCCTTAAGCTCTACCTTGCTCCCACTATCACTGTCCCTATATTCTATGCATCAAATATATTTACGTTAAAAACACACGCAAATGAGCAACATGTTTATGCCTAAATTTTTGACTCATACGTTATGTCCATCTATGTATCCATACATTTATTATTTTTTTCAAGCCCGTTGGTTTAGACAGGACTACCCCCTGGATTTTTGCACCTCTGTCCGGAGGTGCAGATTGTGTCTAGAGAACTAAACCTTTTCTTGTCAACAAAATTTATTAAAAATGTATGCATTAGAAATATTGAAATAAATGATGGAGAATAAAAGTATATGTCTTTTATTTTTGGAGGGGCCAGAAAATTATGGTCAACTACTCTTTTCTCTATATCTAGAAAAATTGAACACAACTCAGTCCGGGATTAGAACAAAGGATCTTCTATGGGTTGTATCTGGCGTTGCAGCTCCATTCTCATTCCATGCAAAGAAGTGGTGCTGTTTAAAGAAAATTAGCAGAGCCTCCTTTTTCTTATCATGGTCAACCTGTGTTACACTTTTATAAAATACATTTTTTGCAATTGAACATTGATGAACGAAAGGGACCTGCAGTGCTGTCCAGTTTGGCAGTATGGGTGTGTGTGCTGTCCAACTGGAGTTATCAGCTCCCTGCTCCAGCAAATTGGAGAGCACCACACCCTACTTAACCTTCCAGATCACTGCTGGACACTGCCATATATAGCTTTCTGTACCTCTGCTTTAGTCCTGTCTGTTCAACTCCTGTGTAGCATCATTGTTTCCTTTTATTTGACCTTGGCTTGTTTTATTCACTATTCTTATGTCTTCTGAATTTGTACTTTTCCTGCCCTCTTTGTTCTGAAATGACTACCTGACCACTCCTGCCAGCCTGCTCCACCGTACAGCAGCTTATTCCATGATGACCCCAACCCCGGGGCCCCTTTTTAAGTCCAGAACCCTGTACCAGGGTTAAAGGGTGAAGGCCAGGGCAGCCCCTGGAATCTGGTAAGCATAGTGGCTTGCGCTAAGCAAGCCTGTCTGTGGTTGCCAATTTAGAATTGCCACGTGCCCACTGACAGAGCTATATTACAACCACATGGTACTTTTCAAATGAGTTACTTACATGCAGAACTTATAGTTGTTTCTTATATTAAAGGTTATTTAAAAACCACGCTAAATGATCTGTGTCTTTTACTATATAGAAAGATGACAGGTGCACTTAGAGTTAAGTTCCCTAGCAGGTGGGATGTGGGCATTGCCAATTTAGCACATAGTTGCTGCCAGAGCTTACAGCACATTAGGAAACCACACAGGAAAACATGGCTGGTATACCATTCATTACTGAAAGGGATCTGGAGGTTTGTTATGGAAGAAACTACAATAACTCCATCTTTTTTTTTTCTTTTTGGATAATTTATAACTTTGATTTCCACTGGAGGCCACTCATGGAATGAAACGGAAGCAATTGCCCAAATTAAACTGCTATAAAAGACACACAAGATGCAGCCACGTGCTGCTCTGATGCTTTATACTAAAGTTTGCAACCACATCTTTGGCTAAACTATCTTATGGGACCTTTCTAGCTGCAGGTGCATTATAATAGTGTTGTGAGTTACCAACATCCAAGATCAAAATCAAGATTATCCCTATATAAAAAGGACCATATTACTACAGGAAAATGGGGACAAAATAGGCGGCTGGACCCACATTTTAGCACCAGTTTTGCCACTCTGGTCCAAAGACCCTGGTGTTTTATTTCCCCTCTGCATTTTTTCCAAGACTATATTAATGAAGTTCCGGTGGAAAGGCGATTCCTGGATAGGGTCTTGCCAAATAATACAAATTACAATGGGATTAACCAGAGCAAGGCCCCTATAGCAGCCGCAGGACCTCCTCTATGGCATGGTCACCTCTGCCATTGTAGAAGCAGAGGGCTGTCAGGATGTTATTGCATCCTCAGAAGTGTGTAACGAGCGTACACTGGCTCCAAAAAAATAAACCAAACTATAGGAACAGTTCAAAGTGTCTTTTTTCCCAGTCATCTAATATGGAGGCACTTGCACTTTTAGCATTGCACAAGAACAGAACTTTTCCAAAAATAAACAGTGTCTCTGTTCTCTCTACACCTTTCGGGGTGTGCCTGATCACACGTCTCCTCTGGACATTATACAGGCAGTCACTTACCTTTAGTTCCAGTGAGACTTACACGGTTTTGTGACTGCTCACCAAAACAGACACTCTATCTTTGCGCTCCATGCCCTCACAGTGCCCACTTGCACAACCAAGCAGTCTTCTCCTGACACACATTCCAACCCTCACCCTCAAGGTGCCAACTTATAAAACCAATGGTCTGGATTTTAAATTGCACCTCCATGCTCTCATCCCTGCAGTGGCATTCTCCTCGCTCGAAGTACGATCCTTCCCTGGGCTACAGTATCTCCCCTCGGCTTTTGTATGTCACCGCTACTTTAGGTGGCACACACTCCCACCGTCTCTTGGCTCTGCTCTCTACAGCTACGCCAGGCAGCATGTATTGCCTTGCCTAACTGCAACCTCCTCTCACGCGGACACTATCAGGGTGGTCTCTTTATGGGGGCCAGTCATCTATGCCGGGACAGTCACAGAGGTAATATCCCATCTGCACTGCAACTTGGTGGAACACAGTTCAAAATGTTTCCATCTGCTACGAATACTCAGCAACATAGCTCCTGCTCACTACACAGGCCCTCTGCAACTTACACCGAATGGAGGGAATTTATAAAAATAAGAACGATGCTCCTTTTAGTATTAGAGGTGCACGGATAGGGTCCCAATCCTTATAATACGACAAATGGAATCCGACACTCATTCAAAGATTTTTTTTATTATTTGAATCAAAGAGTAGTGTATAGAATGTGTACCGAATGAAGGGAAGCCAGACCCTAAATAATTGTTTTCTGTCTCTTACACACTGTGTGATCTTCCTCCTTCAGTCTTCTGGACAACATACCTTAACTCCTAAGCTGCTGCATCATTAGCATGACTCTAACAGGTGCAAGTAATAATAATAATAATAATAATAATTTTTATTTATATAGCGGCAACATATTCCGCAGCACTTGACAATTAAGCGGGGACATGTATAGACAATAAATTCAATACAAGGTAAGACCGCTTAAACAGTTACATTAGGAGTGAGGTCCCAGCTTGCAACTTACAATCTACAAGGAAATAGGGGGACACATAGAAAATGCATTGCTGCTGATGAGCAGACAATTAAAACATAGAAAAGTGCACTGAACATTAGTCCATGTGAGGACTGGATACACACAAATCTCTTAGGTCATCTTTCTCTGCAGTTCTGCGGCCAGGTAATAAAGTACAATGATTACATATCTATATATATAATCGTCTAATTCTGTCTGTTTGTCTGTAACGGAAATCCCACATCGCTGATTGGTCGCGACAGCCATCCGCGACCGCGCACAGGCAGCACGTGACCCCCGGCTGCAGCCGGCTCTTGCTTCCGCTTACGTCACGACAATTTGCGGCTGCAGCCAGGGGTCTCCTGTTCCACGTTCTACGGTTAGTGACGAGTTGTGGGTGGGGTTATCCCCCATCGCGTCACACCCAGCATCCACCGCACGCTCTCTCAATGAATAAATAAACTACATACATATTCTAGAATACCCGATGCGTTAGAATCGGGCCACCATCTAGTAGGAACATAAAATGCAAAAGAATAATGGAAAATCATAGTCAACATGCCCATCATAATAGTCTAAATGATAAGAGGGTGGCCCCCTTGTTCACTCTTTTAAAATAATTAGACTCCTAGCGATTTCATATGATTTAAAATTATTCCGGGCACAGATCTGCTGCCATGGTATTATCAGGGGCCCTTTATTATGAAAACCTAAGTAATGTTCCAAAATGATATAGTCATCCAGTGTCCCAGTAGTGACAGTGCTCAATATAGTCACACAGCGTGTAATAGCACAAAGTGCACAATATACACTTTTACCATTTACCAATAGTGGAGTTCCCCTGAAACTAGAAGGAGAGAAAAATAACGCTTTCTGAGAGTTGTATAATTAAAAATGGTAAAACCAATGATAAGGCATTTTCTAACCTGATGAAGTTGTGCACATTAGGCACAAGTCCAAGAGTAGAGATGAGCGTTGCTCTACTCGAACTGTTCGCCAATCTCAAATTCGAGCTGTTTTGGGCGGTGTTCGAGCCGGTCGGCGAACACGAACAATTTGATAAAAATTCGGCTGTTCGAGGTTATGTTCGATAACTGTTCGTGCACCAAAATCATAACTGGATTTTTTCTCAGTAATGATGAAAATTAATGTTAATACGCAGTTTGAGTGTACAGCGGGGCGGGGGGAGGGGCAGGGGATGGATCTCTGCAGGAACAATGAAGATCTCCATTTTTTTTTCTCTTTCCCGCATTTGCAGTGGGGAGGTGCAATCTGTCAGCCTATCAGCAGCGCACACACGGAGCGAAGTGCTTTTTTTTTCACACAAGCAAGGGCATGTGTGATTGGCAGTGTATGTCACATGTCCTTGCCCTATAAGACCAAGCCATTTTCCCCGTCGCCACCATTTTCTCACTGCTGCAGCTGCGTGTTAGACGGCACCGCTGTTGCTGTGTGCGCTATACCTTGTTAATTTCAAGCCAATTTTCGCACAAATATACAGATAGCTTGGGAGTAGGGAATAGTTGTGATTGCAGTCCTTTTAAGGACTAGGTTACAGCATTTCCTACGACTTTTATCAGGCAGGTCTGTGCTCTTAAATAGATAGATTGTGGGAGTAAAGACTAATTGTAATTGGAGTCCTTTTCAGGACTAGGTTACATCAGTTCCTATCAGTTTTTGCCAGGCAGGTCTGTGCCAGTGCTGTGCAAGTTTTTTTCACAGCATTTGGCTGAATCTAGCAAAGCTAATCCTTTTTGGCCTATTGCAGAGTGTGTTAGTCAGTGGAGTAGCCTATCTGTGTTGCAAGATATACCACCTGTGTATAGAATACCAATTTTTTTACTGCACCTAGTGAAGTAAAATCTTTTGGGCATAGCATCATTCTATTAGTCCATCTATACTGACCTCCATCAGGTTGCAAACTGAATATAATTTTTTTCTGCATCTAGCTCTGAAAAAATATTTGGGCTTCTAGCAGTGTGTGGGACTTGGTCTATTAGTCCATCTATACTGACCTCCATCAGGTTGCAAATTAAAAATAATTTTTTTCTGCATCTAGCTCTGAAAAAATATTTGGGCTTCTAGCAGTGTGTGGGACTTGGTCTATTAGTCCATCTATACTGACCTCCATCAGGTTGCAAATTAAAAATAATTTTTTTCTTCATTTAGCTCTGAAAAAATATTTGGGCTTCTAGCAGCGTGTGGGACTTGTTCTATTAGTCCATCTATACTGACCTCCAACAGGTTGCAAATTAAAAATAATTTTTTTCTGCATCTAGCTCTGAAAAAATATTTGGGCTTCTAGCAGTGTGTGGGACTTGGTCTATTAGTCCATCTATACTGACCTCCATCAGGTTGCAAATTGAATAAAAAAATTTTCTGCATCTAGCTCTGAAAAAATATTTGGGCTTCTAGCGGTGTGTGGGACTTGGTCTATTAGTCCATCTATACTGACCTCCATCAGGTTGCAAATTAAAAATAATTTTTTTCTTCATTTAGCTCTGAAAAAATATTTGGGCTTCTAGCAGTGTGTGGGACTTGGTCTATTAGTCCATCTATACTGACCTCCATCAGGTTGCAAATTAAAAATAATTTTTTTCTGCATCTAGCTCTGAAAAAATATTTGGGCTTCTAGCAGTGTGTGGGACTTGGTCTATTAGTCCATCTATACTGACCTCCATCAGGTTGCAAATTGAATAAAAAAATTTTCTGCATCTAGCTCTGAAAAAATATTTGGGCTTCTAGCGGTGTGTGGGACTTGGTCTATTAGTCCATCTATACTGACCTCCATCAGGTTGCAAATTAAAAATAATTTTTTTCTGCATCTAACCCAGCCAATAGTTTTGGCCTAATACCACAGTTTGGCCACTCAGCTCTGCTCGGTTACCATCCATTGTTTTTTTGTGCAAACAACTCCAGAGTTGTGAATTAGTTAACCACCAAAATGAGTGGAAAAAGGCCTGCTGCTGGTGGAAAGGGGAATAGGCGTGTTGGGAAGGGGAAAAAAGGTTGTGTCCGTGGGGTAGGTGCAGAAGAAAGACCATCTTCCAGCCAAACTAAAATGTCTACTTCTTTTAGCGGACAATGTGATAAGATCCCTTTCTTACGGCCACGCCAATCGCTACAAATTCCAGATGAGGCACAAAAACAGCAGGTGCTTCAACGGATATCAAGTGCTCCTTTAAGTGGGCTCTCCTCCACATCAACTTCAACATCACAAATACTCCAGTCCTCAAAGGTGTCACCCAAATCGCACTTGCTTCCTCACAGCTCCCAAATCTCCAGCTGCCCGTCTGAGTATGAGGTAGAACAGATGGTTGAGTCTGCAGAGCTGTTTACTCATACTATAGCCTGGGAATCAGAGGTCGACTCCAGCGCTTCTGTGAATCCAGACGAGGAAATGATCTGCACTGATGCCCAGAATCTTTATGAGTCGGATCCAGGACCAGACGCAGAAGGTTCTGACCATAATGTAGACCCTCATTCCCAAACTGTAACTCCTGTTGGTGGAGACAATGAGGAAGACGATGATAAGACTCAAATACCTGATTGGAGCGACAACTTTAGTTTTTTGTCAGGGCAGGAACAGGTTGGCTCTGAGGACGACGGGTGTGATAACGCACAGGGTGATGATGATGAGGTCGGAGATCCCACTTACTGTCAACCCACAGTCAGCCAAGAGATGAGGTCAGCAGAGGAGGTGGAGGAAGATGCTAGTGACGACGAGGTCAGGTTGCGCCTTCCTGGACAGAGACGTAGTACTGGAAGCACGTCAACAACTGCATCCTCAAACACAACTCTGCCTCTCACCACAAGTCGTGGTGGCTCTTCAGGTCGCATGGGTGCTAAGCCTTGCATAGCCTGGGCATTTTTTCAGATCGATAAAGATGACCCAACTCGTGTTATCTGTAACATTTGTCAGCAAAAGCTAAGTAGAGGCCAAAAAATACATAGTTTGAGTACTTCATGCATGAACCGGCACATGGACATGAAGCATAAGTTGCAGTGGGAAGCTCAGTGTGCTACAATGCGGTCTAGCCGGCCGGGCCAACCACCGTCTGCCATATCTTGTGCATCCGCGGCCTCTTCATCCTCTGTGACTGGGGGGACAGCAGTCACACCTGTTTTGGGGCGCAGACCTGCCACCTCTTTACCCGCAACAGCCAGCGTGATTGGCAGGTCATCATTTTCTTTGGAGGTGGTAACACCAGCTGGTCTTGAGCGCTGTCCGACATCGATAGCACCACCTTTGGATCAAGGCAACCTAACATGTCCGCCTGCATCTTCCTCACAGACCGGCAGTTTGCCGGGGACACCCTTATCAACCCCGTCTAAGCACAATAGCCAGCCCTCGGTCCCTCAGATGTGGACAAGTAAAAGACCATTTCCTCCTAGCCATGAGAAAGCTAAGAGGTTGAATTTCACCATCTGCAAGCTCTTGGCTACAGAAATGCTGCCTTTCCGCCTGGTGGACACAGAGGATTTTCGAGACCTTATGTCCGTCGCAGTGCCCCAGTACCAGATGCCCAGTCGGCACTACTTCTCAAAGAAAGGTGTGCCTGCGCTCCACCAGCATGTCGCACACAACATCACCGCTTCTTTGAGAAACTCTGTGTGTGACAGGGTGCATTTCACCACAGACACTTGGACGAGTAGGCATGGACAGGGGCGTTACATGTCGCTGACTGGGCACTGGGTAACTATGGTGACAGCAGGACAAGGGGCTGCTGTCCAAGTCTTGCCGTCCCCACGAGTTGTGCGTCAATCCTCTTTATGTCATTTTTCCTCCACTGCTTCTGCCTCCTCAACCTCCTCTCGGTCTTCCACCTGCACCCAAAGCCTGTCTGGTCATGCCACAAGCTTTCTAACTGCGCAGAAGGGATCCTGCACACCTCCTTACTATGCTGGCAGTAGGGCTCAACGTCATCAGGCGGTTTTTACATTGAAATGTCTGGGAAATGTGAGTCACACAGCTGAGGAGTTGTGGTCAGCTCTGGAGAACCAATTTCATGAATGGTTGTCTCCACTGGACCTGAAACCAGGGAAGGCCGTGTGCGACAATGCTGCAAACCTGGGTGCGGCCCTTCGCCGGGGCAATGTCACACACGTGCCTTGTATGGCTCACGTGTTGAACCTGGTTGTCCAGCAATTTTTAGCCCACTATCCCAGACTAGATGGCCTTCTGCAGAGGGCACGGTCGCTGTGTGCTCACTTCCGCCGTTCGCATCCCGCAGCTCAGCGACTTACATCTCTACAGAAGTCGTTGGGCCTGCCACTTCACCGGCTAAAATGCGATGTGCCTACCCGGTGGAATTCAACTCTGCACATGTTGCAGCGACTGTGGCAGCACCGACAAGCCCTGGTGCAATACGTTCTGACGTATAGCCTGGGCCAACGAGATTCAGAGGTGGGGCAAATCACGCTGGAGGAGTGGTCTCAGATCAGGGACCTATGCACCCTTCTGCACAGTTTTGAAATGGCGACGAAGATGTTTAGTGCTGACGATGCCATTATCAGCATGACTATTCCGGTGATTTACATGCTGGAGCACATGTTAAACAGAATTCGGAGTCAGGTGGTGGCACAAGAGGAGGTGGAGGAAGTAGAGGAGGAGGAGTTGTATGCGGAAGGGCTAACATCTGCAAGGTCCAGACGGTCGGCAGCACCAAGGCGGCAGGCATGTGAGGGTGGGGGAGATGGTTTTACCAGGGCGCATGGTAGCAGCCAAACTAGTGAGGAAGGTGCAGGAGCCCAGGAAGAAGTGGAGGACGAACTGATGGAAGACTCATCAGATGAGGGAGACCTTGATCACATTTCTGTTGTGCGAGGTTGGGGGGAGAGGACAGAGGAAGGAAGCATGATTGCTACCTCGCCACCAACACAACAGGGACTTGGTGCTCCTGGATGCGCAACACACATGAGTGCCTTCTTGCTGCACTACCTGCAACATGACCCTCGAATTGTGAGAATTAGAAATAATCCTGACTACTGGGTTGCCACACTGTTAGATCCCCGGTACAAAAGTAAATTTGCAGAAATTATTCCTGCCATAGAAAGGGATGCACGCATGCAGGAGTATCAGCAGAGACTGTTGCAGAATCTTACATGTGCTTTTCCACAAAATACCAGTGGTGCACGTAGTGAATCTCACAGTTCCAACTTGCCAACCGTGGGACCGTCAAGTGTTCAGCACTCAAACCATAACAGAACCACAGTATCTGCTGGTAACATCAATTTTGCGCAATCATTTCACCACTTTTTTAGCCCATCCTTTGCAAGGCCACAGGAGACAAGAAGTCTGACACATAGTCAACGCCTAGAGACGATGGTACAGGAGTATCTCCAAGTAAACATTGAAGCCACGACTGTGTCACTGGACCCTTGCTCTTTTTGGGCTTCCAATCTGGATAAATGGCCGGAGCTAGCCACTTACGCCTTGGAGATCTTGTCATGCCCCGCAGCCAGCGTTCTGTCTGAACGTGTGTTCAGCGCTGCTGGTGGTGTGCTGACAGATAAGCGCACGCGGCTCTCCACTGATAATGTAGACAGACTCACGTTCATAAAGATGAACAAATCATGGATCCGAAACGACTTTTCTACCCCTGTGTCATCCTGGGGAGAGTAAAAGCTTGATGATTGGTTAAAATCACCCTACCAACCGTTTTAAGCTTTCAAATTACTAATCATGTTTATCTGTATCTTGACTGGAAAATAATTTGGGCTTTGTAGCAGTGTGCAGCACTGATCCTATTAGGCCATCTATAATAAGCTTCACCAGATTTAAAATTAAAAATAATTTTTAGTTGCATCTAGCCCGGAAAATAATTTTGGGGCTCCGAGATGCGCAAGGCACATAAGTGCCTTCTTGCTGCACTACCTGCAGCATGACCCTCATATTGTCAGAATTCGAAGTAATCATGACTACTGGGTTGCCACACTCTTAGATCCCCCAAACTTTTCGATCAACCTTTTCATTTTAATAAAGACCAAAAAAATGGTCATTTTTGAAATTATAAGCATTAGCAGGTTGTTAGAAACTGAAATCAAACAGTTTTCAACTCAAAACTTTATTCTAGGTGATGTTACATTTTCACATAGGACCCCTTGTTCGAAAGGAGCTTCTGAACTCTCTCGTCCATTGAATTTGTCAGGTTTTGGATGGTTTCTGCTTCAATTGTTTTGCATGAGGACAGAATACCCTCCCAGAGCTGTTGCTTAGATGTGAACTGCCTCCCGCCATCATAGACACTCCTTTTGATGATGCTCCAAAGGTTCTGAATGGGGTAGAGGTCAGGGGAGCATGGGGGTCACACCATAAGTTTGTCCCCTTTTATGCCCATATCAGCCAGAGATGCAGATGTTTTATGTGCAGCATGAGATGGTGCATTATCATGCAGAAAAATGATCTTGCTGTGAAATACACGGTTCTTCTTCTTGAACCATGGCAGGAAGTGCTGTTTGAGAAAATCCACATACATTATGGAGTTCATCTTTAGCGCCTTCAGGGATCCTAAAGGGGCCGACAATCTCTCTCCCCATGATTCCAGCCCAAAACATTACTCCACCTCCTCCTTGTTGGCGCTGTAGCCGTGTTTGCGTGGGGTGTCCATCAACCAGCCATCCTCCACTCCATTCATCTGGACCATCGAGCGCTGCACGGCACTCATCCGTGAACAAAACAGTTTTGAAATCAGTCTTCATGTAATGTTTGGCCCACTGGAGCCGTTTCTGCTTGTGTGAAGTGGATAGAGGAGGTCGACAGGATGGCATATGCACAGCTGCAAACCTCTGAAGGACCCTGCATCTTGTTGTTCGGGGGACGTTGGAGGCACAAGCAGCTTCAAAAACTTGTCTGCTGCTATGACAAGGCTTTTTTGCCGCTGCTGTTTCAACCTGACGTAATTGCCTGTAGGAAAGAGTCCTCAATTTGCCCTTATCAGCACGCACACGTGTGTACTGTGAATCAGCTACATACTTCTTGATTGCCAAGACACTTCATCCTGATCATCGCACAATGTTGATTGTAGTCATGCCCTGACCTAAACACTCCACAATTTGTTGCTTCTCAGCAGCCGACACATCCTTTTTCTTTCCCATTTTGGCAGAAAATGTAGGCTGCTTAATAATGTGAGAGAGCCTTCTTAAGTAGTCTTGCCTTTCATTGGACACACCTGCCAAACTAATTAGCACAGGTGTCTGCAATTGCTTACAGTGATATAAAGAGCCCTGACACACATCACCATCAATGAGTTTAACTGACAAACAAACAAATTCTTCCCTTATCACTCCTAAACACTTTTTGCATAATAATTTGGAACGCGGTGTACATGTGCTTTTCCACAAAACACCAGTGGTTCACGTAGTGAATCTCACAGTTCTAACTTGCCAACCGTGGTCTGTATGGAATTGTTCAATAAAGGGCCCAAAATTAAGATAACATAGATGGGAGAGGTCTCTATGAATAGGAATTCCTAAGTATTTGATACCCTGTGAGGGCCAGGCAAAGGGAAAGTTGGACTGGATGGAATCCTATATGGATTTAGGGAGGGAGACATCGAGGGCCTCAGACTTCGCTGCATTGATTTTAAAATTTTACCATGTAACAAAGTGATCTATTTCAGCCATAACAGCAGGGATGGATATATGTGATTGAGTGATATATACTAGGACATCATCAGCAAATAGAGAGCACTTGTACTCGGTGCCTCCCACCTCAATCCACCTAATATTGGGGTTATGGCGAATTGATGAGAGCAGGTGCTCCGTCACTAGGATGTATAAGAGAGGGGACAGAGGACATCCCTGCCTTGTCCCATTGGTGATTGTGAAAGGTGATGAAAATGTTCTGACGCACCCCCTGGGCCTTGGGACACCCGGAGCCGGACCCTTTTTGGTGGATGCTGGTGGTTGTAGTCTTCGTGGCGGCGATCCGGTTCCGTGGCTCAGGGCGGTCAAACCAGTGGCGGAACTATTTATGTGGTTTTGATGTTTAAATGTCCGACTACGCCACCCGTGGATTGCGGTCAGAGTGAACCGCCGCTACAGGGCAGACCGCTAAGGCTGGTGTTGTGGGTGCAGCAGAGCGTAGCATAACTCCCCACGGGAGGAGTATAGCCTCAGGGCAGTGTATGCGGAGGATGGGGGTGATGGTGCAGGGCAGCAGCAGTAACGACACGGAGTCAGTGATGCAGTTCAGGGCCTTTACTCACAGTTCTTATTATCCAGACCACGTCTGCAGGTAACGGCTGCCCACGTCGTACTGTGCTCACCAGGTGAGGGGCTCAGACAACTCCCAGATAACTTTGGAGCGCTTCACAGGACCCCCTTTGTGTGTCCTTTGTCTGGCCTTTCTTACCAACACTTCTGTCCGGCTGCCTCGGGCCTCCTCTTGGTAAACTTGGCGCCAGTTTCCCTGACCCTATGTGGTGCCTTCCTAGCGGGTGGAGCAAGGGGCTGCGCCACATAAAATGTCAGAGCCTCCGGTTTCTAGCTGAGGGTCGTTTCCTGCCTCCAATAGTTCGGGGACCGGTCTCCCCCTTTGGCCTGACCCCTCCACGCAGGTGGATTCGGGCGTGCGGTGGCGACTCGCCCGTCCGCACCCCTGGGATCCCTTCATTCCTCGTTCCTGGAGCCTTCTCCTCTTCCTTCCTTCTCCCTCTTGCAGGCCTGGGCCTCTGTTACTAGGCCCGCCTCCGGAGCAGAGCTCATGCAGAGCCCCTGCTCCCTGCCACTTCTGCTCAGACTTCTCTGCACTGAACTAAGATGGTGCCCACCTTTTATACTCCCTTCTCAATGCACCCAGGAACTGCTTCCTCCCTGCTCCTGCACTGCAGGGTTCCCCTTCCTCAGTGTTCCCTCCCCCCACTCCAGCCAGGGACAGGGACTGTCGTGCCCATCTCAGGGGCATATTGGTCGCCCTGCCCCACGGCAATGTGGTGTAATGCATGCAGGTGTCGGGTCCTGATCCACACTCCATCCTTATCTGAGAGTGAGATATCACACCTCTGGGTGAGGTGCAATACGTCTGTAGCAACCGAGCCCTCGGTGCTACAGTTCCATTTATCTTCAGCCTAGGTGACGTATTGTGATACAGGGCCGTGATTTTGGCTATAAAAGGGTCCCCTAGACCCCTACCCCAAGCTTTTTAAGAGAATCATATATGGCGTGCCAGGAGACTCTATGGAATGCTTTCTCAGCATCCAACGAGAGTATCTACTTACAAATTTTTAACTGCATCTAGCCCAGGAAATACTTTGTGCCTAGTAGCAGTGTCTGCTAGTCAGCGGATTATCCCGGCTGTTAAGCAAGCTACACCACCTGTAGTTTGGACACTTAATTTTTTCAAAGGAAATGCTTCGGGACCACGGGATACTTAGTGAAGAGCATCAGGAGGCACCCCAAGGCATAGGGGCTGGGACTGGCAGTAGGATGCCTTGCGGTGGACAGCCGAGCTCGATCCTTATAAAAGCTTTTTAACTGCAGCAGCTTTAGTGGACGCTACTGGAGCTGGAATTACGCGGCTGCTGGCATGAGACTTGCCCTCCAATAGATCCTTGTAAATGGATTTAAAGTGTATTCATTCAAATTAGAGGGACAATTTAAATTAAAAAGCTTAGAGCTGCCTCCACCACAGGGGGGCTCTCTCGACCCACCAGCGGACAGGCACCAGTATTGGGAGAGGGGGGCTGGCCGTCAGGGTTCACCGCGGCTCTGGCACAAACCCGGCGACACGGAGGTGGCACGGGCAGGAGCGGACTGGCCGTCTCGGCTTCTCACTTTTTGGATTTTAGAAGGGCATGACATGCCTATATCTGTGTCTCCCCCTCCTTTTACTCCTCCACCTCTTTTCTTTTCGCATGACTATATGTACTTGTCACTTTTCCATGTGTTAGTTGTGTCTTCTGAGCAGTTTGTCAGCTTTTGGACACCTTTGAAGGTGTTTTCTATGTGTTTCTATGTGTTTTTGTTTGCCTGCCATTGGTTTTAATGGTGTTCGAAGGTGTTCGACGAACAGTTCGACTAACAGTTCGGCGAACACAAGGGTGTTCGACGAACCGAACCGAACTCGAACACTACGGGGGTGGCTCAACACTATCCAAGAGCACATATGCTAAATCCAAAAGGTACAGCCGACCTGGTGTGTTGTAAGAAACTCCTCCAAGGGAGTTCCGTCAGTGCATAATTAGGGTGGAGATACCATGTGAATGGTGCTCCCGTGGTAGCGAATGTAACGGATGAAAATAGCACCAAAAATAAAATAATTTTTTAAAAGCACCGCTTTTTGACTACATCTAGCCTAACTAAGGTGTACAGCACTTGAGGAAGGCTGGATACAGTCGAAACAAGTTGTGTTTTTGATAAATTATTTTATTTTTGGTATTATTTTCCTTTGCTACCACAGGAGCGCCATTCACCTTGTATTTCCACCCACTTTTGCCCATTATGACTGCACTAGTAAAACACATATTCTGAGTAGGCAGTCAGTCTGCGCAGCTAGGCGACCCTTTTAATCTACCAACTACGCTATATTTATGGAATGATTCATATAAGAATTTACACCTTTTAGTATTGTGCATAAATATAATATAGAAAGCACTGATACATGACATTAGTATTGAAGTCATGGGCAAACAATTTCTAGCGTTGTGGAATATCTATCGTTTCAGAAAAGATAGTAACCCCATTGTGTATTAGGATTAAGTCTGATATGCAATTACTATATGCCTTGTCTCATATTACCTGTTCTCAGTTATTCTGACCTTTATTATATACATTAGGATATAATTGGAGGTAGTGAGTAGAGGCCCTGAAGGAGAACAACTAAATAGTTCAGTTTGCTTTAATGATCTCTATGTAATGTATTAAAGAGGTAGTCGGGGACTTAACATTGATGACCTATCCTTAGGATAGGTCATCAATGTCTGATCAGTGGGGGTGTGACACCCGGCACCCCCGCCGATCAGCCTGTGGCAGCCGGAACTGCTCAGTTGTGGAGCTGCACAGCAGCATCAACTGTATAGTGGCTACAGCTGGGTACTGCACGTCTGCCACCTATTCAAATCAATAGGGGGTGGATGTGTACTACCTAGCCGCGGCCACTATTCCGTCAACGGAATTCTGCAGCTCCGCAACTGACCAGTTCCGGCCACTACCAACACCTGTAACAGCTGATCCGCGGGGGTGTCGGGTGCCGCACCTCCAATGATCAGCCTTTGATGACCTATTCTAAGGATAGGCAACCAATGTTAAACTCTCGGACAACCCCTTTAAATCTGACACCTCGGGACTGTGTAATCCTCTATACTACTTTTATACTCTGTGTAAATGAACACTATCCTTTCACTAGTACATTTTAGACAACAGGACTCGCAAAATGATTCTTGAAATGATTCTTGCTTTTTCTTTTTGGTTAAATTGTGTGTTTAACAGTCTTAGAGATGTTGTTTTTTTTTATAAGATTTTGCCAACTAATTATTTGATTATTGTAAAAAATAATCTGTCAACCTAAATAGGAGTCCAGAAATAGACTTTGTTCAAGCCTCTGAGCTTAACGGATCCCAGGAACACATTGGCATTCACCCTTTCATCCCTATAAAGGTCTTTCATGCTACAGCCCCTGAGTTGTGTCCATAAAGAAGCCAAATGAGAAGGAGAGAAAACAGGACGAAATCCTCAAACATAGCCAGGATAAAGTACAAGTGTGAGGTCAGACAGTCCAAGCGTCAAAAACAAAGTATAGGTCATTCAGGGGTTTAATAGGCAGAATAAACAGGAACAAGCAGGGTAAAATAGCAGATGTTAACCCACAATAACTGCCAATGGCCTAGTGAAGGGTTTAAATAGAAGACCTAGTGCGCCCGTTGTCCAGTGGACCTATCCGATGACCAACTCTAGCGATTGACTATTCAGCAGGACCATGATTCACACTGTTGGTACTATATGAGTTATTGGATGAAGGGCACGCATGCGGTGTTATCCTGTCCGGTTGGGAAGCATCTCTGAGAGCAGCCCTGCCTTTAAAATTGATTGGGTGCTGTTTTTATGACACCCAGTCATCACCTCCATCAGGAACCAGAGCAGAGATGCCTGGCAGCAGTAAGCGGTGCGAAAGCTGAGGGCAGGTAAGTTTGTAACAACCACTTATTGGAATTGCCTGTCAATCCCTATGTAGTGGAAGCCTCCAAAAAAAGTCAAATGTGTTTGCATTCTACTTGTAATAAATTCATTTTGAAGGTTGATTTATTTCTTTTTTAATAACAATGAAATGTCTCATTCACCTGTAACCATAATGTACAAACATTGCCTTACTGCGAAACGAACAATACTACTACGCAGAGAATAAGGAACTTGTATGAGAAGGTGAGAATTCATGATCAAATATCCATTTTATGATTAATTGTACAATTATGAAAAACTCCCAGATTCCCAACATCTCTATGAAAAGATTGTATTCATTGAGCTCATGTGAGACAGATTTGTGACCAGAAAACTGACCAAAAACTTAATTGTAAAGAGAAAAACTCCCCATGCTAACACTTTTCTTGGAAATTAACAAGCTTTATACTATTCCGATAAGGGAAATCTGATCTGATGGCAGGCATATCCTACAGTAAAAGTCCCGGTACGTTGTGTTTTTCAGTAGTAGAAAAAACAGCGACTTGAATATATTCAGATTTAAGATGGAATTAAATAGACAATCCATTGCCCTTGTTACGCTCTGTTTCGACTGGTGGCTGAGGGACCACTGTGCCACGGACCCTTGTAGGGCCTGGAGGGGCGTAACTAAGCGACCACCTGGTTCTTCACTAGAGCCCCTGATGGTGTTGTTAGCCTTGAGCCGCAGGTAGACGCTAGGTGCTACTCCAGGACGGACCCTGGAGCCGCAGCAGCTGACCCCAAAGGGGTAGGGAAAGGAGTTTGTATGTTCTCCCCGTGTTTGCGTGGGTTTCCTCCGGGTTCTCCGGTTTCCTCCCACACTCCAGACATACTGATAGGGAATGTAGATTGTCCCCATTGGGGCTCAGAGTGCCCATAATGTCTGTAAATTGTTTGACTTGTAAAGCGCTGCGGAATATGTTGGCGCTATATAAATAAAAACATTATTATTATAAGGAAGCAGGGATGGACTTCGAGAGTCAGGCCGGCCAGGAACTGGTTAACAGGAGGAATGTATCCTGGATGCTGTATGGTTGGTTTAGTGGAACGGATACCGGAACAGGTACAGACAGGGCAGGATCAGGAACACAGGACAGACTCAGGTATAGGATTACGGGTGCAGGTTCAAACTGGACAGGAGAGGGTAGAGGTACAGATGCGGAGAAGATGGATCAGGACTAGGTATAGGCAGGACGGTTTCAGGATCTGGCTCAGATAGGACGGACAGGATCAGGTTCAGGAAGTATGGCTACAAGGACCTAACAACTAAGACCTAACTAAAGTTGCTCAGACACTTCCATATAGGGGAGGGTGCCTTAAACATCTGATGTCTCCCAGCTATTGGCTGGGGACATTTCAGAAGTGTGGGCACTGCCCCATTAAGAAACTGGGAGCGCGTACCCTAAGCACACTCCCAGGAGACCTGCGCGCCTTGCGCAGGTCCTGGGAGGAAGCAGACGCTCCGGAGACCAGAGCAGAGCACGTCGACGTCCCTGCTGGGAGGAGGAAGAGGGAACGTGCAGGGATGCCAGCACTGACATTACACTCTTCCACATTAAATATGCAAATTGTCTCTTCAGTCCAGAAAAGGACTAGAACTCTAGTGCCACCTATTGGAAGCAGCAATCCTAAAAGTCAATATCGACCCATTAATGAACCTTGCCACATGACTTTTTTGATAAAAGCCAAACCAGAATCTCAATTTGCAGACACATGTCTTGGGGTGTTGCCTCTCCCCAGTACAAAGCATGAGACTTGATTTGGCTATATAAGAGGCCTCTGCCTGGTGTCTAAGTCTGACTGGGGTGTGATTGGTAACATTTCTCCTTATAGAAATTTTACTTCTTGGTCCCCAGTCAAAGGCTTTTCCTACAGCCAAATCAGATCTCATGCTTTGCACTGAGGAGGGGCAACACGCCAAAACACGTGTCTACAAATTGAGATTCTGGTTTGGCTTTTATCCTAAGCCATTTGGCAAGGCTCATTAAAGGGTCGATATTGACTTTTAGAATCGCTGCTTCCAATAGGTGGTACTAGAGTTCAAGTCCTCTTTCTCTCTGAAGAGACAACTTGGATATTAAATTTCCCAGAGGAACATTGCACAGCCTTATAAGCCTCCTTACCCTGGCATTTCACTTAGCCACATTAATCTCACACAGTCATGTTTAAAATACATGTTATCATCTTCTATTTGCTTTGATTATTCAGGGAACATCTGCATCCTGAAATTAAATGTGGTAATGGGAGCAACAGCTATGGCAACAAAAAAAAGTATGCCGTTATTAGTAAATGTGCTTAATTATGACACTTGAGAGTTCAATTATCATATAGGGGCTTCCACTTCAACATAGAAAGGTGGACATAGGATAAGGAACCCCTTAACGTATTCCTCTTTCTTGCTATATATGTTAGTTTCCTTCATTACATGCTTTTATTTCAATAATGGTTTCTACCTTTTTAAAGGGTTATTCTCATCTCTACCTTTAACAACCAAGATGGAAAATACTTGCTTTCCAACCACCAAAAACCCTGTGGAATATGCTGTTTCTGTAACCCCCATTCATTTTTTTGAAGTTCTGTAAACGGAGTAGCACAGCTGAGCATATAACCACTGATTTAGGGTCCATGATAAGGAAGTAGTCATTCTCTTCTTGGCTATGAAAAGCTGAGAAACGAAAAACCATTTAAAGAAGTTGTCCACTACTTGGACAAACCCTACTCATACCCCGCGCTTGGCCCCTATAAAATAAAAAAGCTTATACTCCCCTCCCATGCCGGCACCGTTCCAGCGATATCGGCACTCAACACGGGAGGTGACTATAAGCTTTTTTATTTTATTTTTCACGTCACATAGGTGTGTTGATTGGTTGGGGTCTTAGCACCAAATCACTACATCAAAGGAATAGAAGCATCTAGACAACTGCTGCTTCCTTTGAGGCTAAAGATAGACTCAATCTTTTTTCTTTTGAGTGTGTCACAGTCATGGAGGAGAGCAGCACTCGGCTGATTGCTTCTGCTTCTTCATTTTGGAGATTGGAGGGGGTGATCAATTTCTGTATCCCCCTCCCCATGTCTTTATGGCTAGTGAAAAGATTTTTAAAAGTGCAATTATGCTAAGTCAGTTTAAGGTCAGTTGTGCAATAGCATGAACAAACTTTGGAAAATGTATGTGAAAAAAAAAGGTCTTTGCTGCTGGGTTGGCTCTGGCACAAGAACAACTTATGCTTTATGAATGACTAAAATTAATGGGTAGACGTATGTAATAAAGAATAAGAGCTCCTGCGTGATGTGGCATTAGTGAGGAAAGACTGCCATCTGCTGGCCGGACGAAACCATGTGGAACCAACTGGTATCAGAAGAGTTGCAGAGGGAGCAAGTTCGTGTGTGGGACCCGGTCAGGTGCCTTGGATGAAGGAGTTCCCAGATATAAAGGACCTGCACGTCAAACCGCAGGAAGATTTGGCACCAAAGAGAGGAGTGGTGCAGACATGTGCCAGAGACGACGCTGAAGCCAGTGTGACAGGCCCCAGCAGAGTACGTGCACCAGCAGGGTGCTGAAAGCAGTCAGACAGGACCCGGACGCCGCCCAGTGAAATCCAAAGACCCGACCTGCGCCGGTCAAGATCCAGAGCCCAGGCGACGCCTGTCGAGAGCCGGGAACCAGCCCTCTTTTACTCAGGCCTAGAAGACACCCATCGTTGGTCAATCACTGAAGAGCGGCAAGGAGGCGTCAATCAGAGGACACCTGCGGTTACAGAAGGATGATGCGAGTGATCCGAGCTATCACTTCCAGCAACAACGTACGGTACAGGGGTTGGCCTGGGTAAGGACAATAGGTGGGTTGGGGGCCAGTTGGTACACAGGAAGCTCAATGTTCTTTGATTAACTTTGTTAGACAGACTTGTGGCCTAGTGGGATAATCCGGTGACCCCTGCTAGGGCCATTGTTGAAGGAAGAGCCAAAGTAGCGGCTCCCCAGGAATGGGTGTACCACCCTTGTAGGAAGGACACAAGTATAATCCCTGAGAGACTTTTCTGATATTCAAATTCTATTCTAAATCCGTTTTATGTTTACTGCTGTATGGTTTGCTGCTGTTTTATACTGCTTCATATTCTTAACTGTTCCCTGACCACTGTGAATTCCCGCTTTATCGGAAGAGAATAAATCATTCATTGACTGTTCCCGCCTTGTGCCTTCTGTGCGTTGCATTCTGTCTCCTGCTTACACATATCCCTGCTTTTAACAATTGTTTTTTCAATTAAAACATTATTTCTACATTGCAGGCCTGAATGCTGACCTGGGCAGTTCACAGATACGGCAGAAAAGAGGAATTATTGAATTAGCCGGAGCCATTGAATGTGGAACCGACAGGTCTTCTCTGTTGTATCTTGGATATGGATGTTACTGTGGTCTAGGGGGATATGGAATACCAAAAGACAGGACAGACTGGTATTTAATTTCATAGCTAACTCCATTGTTGAGGTTGATTTATTGTTATTCTGGAAGGTGCCCAATCCATTGTTAATACAGGGGATAAGCAGAGTTGCCAGGCAGCTGTTTAAAGCACTCTCTTTATGTTTAGCTCCTAGTTTTCTAATGCATATCAATCTTAAAAGACCTACATCTACCGGAAAATGTGGCTAATTGCACCAGGTAAGGGGGCCGCACATTCGCAGCTCTTTCTATACATTTCATTGGGAGATCAAAAAAACTGCATTATGGTGCACTTAGCAATTTTTCCGAACTCCTATAAAAATTAATAAAGAGACCCAACCTCAAATAGCGGATCTGTCTCGTTTGTGTGGGGAGGTAATCGTCTTCCTCACCCCGGCACGCTACGTGAAGATGTGGGTCCTGGCTGGGTGTGTGGGCTTTGTCTATGGGGGCGTTACACCCATGCTGCAGGTCGCATGATGCTGGTGACTTCATCTGGCCAAGACCGGATGTTGAACAGTTTCGTGAGGTAGACCATCACCCAAAAATAAAGTCTTTTACGTAACATTAACTTGGTCGGAACTATGTACAATACAGTTATATGAAAAAGTTTGGGCACCCCTATTAATCTTAAGCTTAATGTTTTATAAAAATTGGTGTTTTTGCAACAGCTATTTCAGTTTGATATATGTAATAACTGTTGGACACAGTAATGTTTCTGCCTTGAAATGAGGTTTATTGTACTAACAGAAAATGTGCAATCTGCATTCAAACAAAATTTGACAGGTGCATAAGTATGGGCACCCTTATCATTTTCTTGTTTTAAATACTCCTACCTACTTTTTACTGACTTACTAAAGCGCTTTTTTTGGTTTTGTAACCTCATTGAGCTTTGAACTTCATAGCCAGGTGTATGCAATCATGAGAAAAGCTACTTAAAGTGGCCACTTGCAAGTCGTTCTCCTGTGTGAATCTCCTCTGAAGAGTGGCATCATGGGCTCCTCAAAACAACTGTCAAATGATCTGAAAACAAAGATTATTCAACATAGTTGTTCAGGGGAAGGATACAAAAAGCTGTCTCAGAGATTTAACCTGTCAGTTTCCACTGTAAGAGTAAGGAAATGGAAGAACACAGGGACAGTTCTTGTTAAGGCCAGAAGTGGCAGGCCAAGAAAAACATCAGAAAGGCAGAGAAGAAGAATGGTGAGATCAGTCAAGGACAATCCTCAGACCACCTCCAGAGAGCTGCAGCATCAACTTGCTGCAGATGGTGTCACTGTGCATCGGTCAACTATACAACGCACTTTGCACAAGGAGAAGCTGTATGGGAGAGTGATGCGAAAGAAGCCGTTTCTGCAAGCATGCCACAAACAGAGTCGGCTGAGGTATGCAAAAGCACATTTGGAGAAGCCAATTTCTTTTTGGAAGAAGGTCCTGTGGACTGATGAAACCAAGATTGAGTTGTTTGGTCATACAAAAAAGCGTTATGCATGGCGGCAAAAAAACACAGCATTCCAAGAAAAACACTTGCTACCCACAGTAAAATTTGGTGGAGGTTCCATCATGCTTTGGGGCTGTGTGGCCAATGCCGGCACCAGGAATCTTGTTAAAGTTGAGGGACGCATGGATTCCACTTAGTATCAGCAGATTCTTGACAATAATGTTCAAGAATCAGTGATAAAGTTGAAGTTACGCAGGGGATGGATCTTTCAGCAAGACAATGATCCAAAACACCGCTCCAAATCTACTCAGGCATTCATGCAGAGGAACAATTACAATGTTCTGGAATGGCCATCCCAGTCCCCAGACCTGAATATCATTGAACATCTGTGGGATCATTTGAAGAGGGCTGTCCATGCTCGGCGACCATCAAACTTAACTGAACTGGAATTGTTTTGTAAAGAGGAATGGTCGAAAATACCTTCATCCAGGATCCAGGAACACATTAAAAGCTACAGGAAGCGACTAGAGGCTGTTATTTTTGCAAAAGGAGGATCTACTAAATATTAATGTCACTTTTCTGGTGAGGTGCCCATACTTATGCACCTGTCAAATTTTGTTTGAATGCAGAGTGCACATTTTCTGTTAGTACAATAAACCTCATTCCAAGGCAGAAACATTACTGTTTCCAACAGTTATTACATATATCAAACTGAAATAGCTGTTGCAAAAACACCAATTTTTATAAAACATTAAGCTTAAGATTAATAGGGGTGCCCAAACTTTTTCATATAACTGTACATAGCGGGTGCATAACTTCACTAATGTTTCCTTTACAACACGGAGCATCTTCACACACAGTCTCTCTACTGCTTCCAGGCTTGTTCCCCTGTCTTCACCACAACCTAGCACAACACCACAGTACAGTAAGTGATAGTACTGTCCTCAATCCGCAGTTCTGCGTCTTTTTTCTCTTAGAAGAGTTAGCTGGTCACTATGGCTTTTACTTGGCTTCTTTACTTGCTGATGCTTTGGAACTCCTGCCCAGGGAACCCTTTGTCTCATTATTATTATTATTTTTTATTATAGCGCCATTTATTCCATGGCGCTTTATATGAAAAGGGGTATACATAATGAATAACAGGTACAATACTCTTTGAACAGAAAAAGTCACCGACTGGTACAAGAGGAGACATGACCTTGTCCACAAAGGCTTACAGTCTAAAAGGGATGGGTGAGAGTAGAAGTGGTCGTGCAGCAGTATGGTGGATCGAGGGTTACTGAAGGTTGTTGGCTTGTCGGAAGAGGTAGGTCTTCAGGTTCCTTTTTGAAGGTTTCCATGGTAGGAGTCTGATATGTTGGGGTAGAGAGTTCCACAGTAGGGGTATGCACAGGAGAAATCTTGTATGCAATTATGGGAAGAGGTTATAAGATGAGAGTAGAGAAGGAGATCTTGTGAGGATCGAAGTTTGTGTACAGGTAAGTACCGGGAGACTAGGTCACAGATGTATGGAGGACACAGGTTGTGGATGGCTTTGTATGCCATGTTTAGGATTTTGACCTGGAGTCTCTGGGCAATGGGGAGCCAGTGAAGGGATTGACAGAGGGAAGAGGCCAGGGAATAGCAGGGGAACAGGTGGATTACTCCGTCAGCTGAGTTTAGGATAGATTGGAAGATTGCGAGAGTGATAGAGGAGAAGCCACAAAGCAGGAGGTTGAAGTAGAAGAGGCGGGAGATAATGAGGGCATGCACTAGTGTTTTTGCAGTTTCTTGATTAAGAAATGTGCGGATCCAGGAAATATTTTTGAGTTGGAGTCAGCATGAAGTGTAAAGGGCTTGGATATGTGGTTTGAAGGAAAGTCAAGGGTTACCCTGAGGCAGCATGCTTGAGGTATTGGGGAGAGTGAGCAGACATTGACTTTGATGGATAGGTCTTTTGGGGGGCTTCAGTGAGATGGTGGAAAGCTGATGAATTATGTTTTGTCCATGTTAAGTTTTGGAAATCTAGCAGAGAAGAAAGATGAAATAGTGGACTGACATTGTAGGATTCTGTTCAGTAAGGAGGTTTATATCTGGTCCAGAGAGGTAGATCTGTGTGTCATCAGCATAGAGATGATACTGAAAGCCATAGGACTCTATGAGCTATCCCAAGCCAAAGGTGTAAACGTAGACGAGCAGAAGACCTAGAACTGAACCTTGGGGGGATACTGACGAATAGGGGGCGAAATGAGGAGGTGGTGTGTGAGACATTGAATGTCCGGTCTGTTAGGTATGAGGATATCCAAGATAGGACCTAATCTATGATGCCAAGATATGAGAGCATCTGTAGTAAGATGGAATGGTCCACTGTGTCGAAGGCAGAGGACAGACCAAGGAGGAGGAGGACAGAGTAGTGTCGCTTGGATTTGGCAGTTAGTAGGTTGTTGGTGACTTTAGTCAGGGCAGTTTCAGCGGAGTGATGTGGTTGGAAGCCAGATTGTAAGCTGTGAAAGAGGTAACAGGAGGAGAGGTGGGAGGACAGTTCAAGATGGATGTGTTGTTCCAGTAGTTTTGAGGCATAATGGAGAAGTGATGGGGTGATAGCTAGACACAGAGGATGGGTCAGGGGAGAGATTTTTGAGGAAGGGTGTGATCAAAGCATGTTTGAAGCAAGAGGGGAAGACATCAATTGTTAGTGACAGGTTGAAGAGATGGGTTTGGGTTGGGATGAAGACTGTGGGGAGGTTTGGGATGAGATGGGATGGGATCGGGTCAAGTGCACAGGTGGTGAGATGTGATCTGGAGAGTAGAGAGGAAAGTTGATCTTCTGTAATGGTGGAGAATTTGGTTTTGGAGGAGGGCTGTGGGGAATGTAGGCTAAAGCTTTGTCTGATTTTATAAACCTTCTGCTTGAAGAATGAGGCAAAGTCTTCAGCTGAAATGAGAGGAGAGGGAGGAGGTGCTGGGGGACGGAGGAGAGAATTGAAAGTGTTGAATAGTTGTTTAGGGTTGTGAGACAGGAAGGATATGAGAGATGAGAAGTAGGTTTGTTTTGCTGCAGTGAGTGTGGACCTGAAAGTAGTATGGCACGGTTTGAATGTGATGAAGTGCTCATTGGAGTGGGATCTTTTCCATTTCTGCTCAGCAACCTTGGAAGCCCACCTCAGTTCTTTAGTCAGGCTGGTGTGCAGGATTGCCTGTTGATTGTGCAAGCTTTGGTATGTCTGAGGGGGGCAACCGATTTGAGAGCTGCAGCTGTTGTGGTGTTATATAAAGCTGTAGCAGCATCTGCATTGTATAAATAACTTGTGTCTGCAAGAAGTAGAAGGGATTCAGAAAGTGAGTGTAAGTCAAGGTGTTTTGAGATTTCTGCAAGGGTGTGCAAGTTTGTGGAGTGATAATTGTGCACCAGGAGAGGGAAGAGAATATGAGTAAGTTGTGGTCAGACAGAGGGAGAGGCACGTCTCATGCTCCCTGTTCCATCCTGGCCAGTTACTTCTCTGTCTGGAAAACTCGAGGTCGTACTGCTAGGCATCCTATCCCAGGACCCATCTCCAATGCATTACTCTGACGTTTGATCACTATTTCTTCCTTTAATCTGGATCTTGCTTTCCACTGCCTTGGTCTTCACTCACTTTAGGGACACCCAATTCATGTGGCTCTACTGAATACTCAGACCGAAGGTCTGCTCCAGCTGCAAGCTAGACCCTGTCTGACTCAATACCAAGAAGTCCTCTCTGGGCTAGTCCCATCTCTTAACTCTATCCATACCTACTCACTGCCTGTTGCTGGGCAGAACACAACTCTATAACATAACAATGTAAAACATTATAATACATCACATCACAGCAAATATCAGCAAGGGGGAACATGGGCACAACTTCCATTTTATTACAAACTTATTCTTGAGATAGATACGATTCCTAGTACTAAGACCTGCGTCGTGCATTTATGACATATTCTGTTGATATGCCATAAATGTCTGCTACAGTTTAATAATTTTATTAAATATATCTTATCAAAAAAGCACAAAAGTATCCCTAATGGCAGGCTAAAGGACCCGACGTATTTTCAAAAGCTGAATCCGAACTCCCGGGTTCTGGGATCCCATTTTGCATGCTGGGCCCACTCTGTTCACAAGAGGGCCCACTCTGTTCACAAGAGATCCCACTGTTTGATCTAAACCAGGGTTACTGCATCCTATATGTCACGACGGTAACTGGCATGCCTCCTCAGAGCCGCTCTACTCACCGTCGTCACTGCATGGCTTCTTCTCGTTTCAGGCCATCTCGCTGAGTTTGCCTCTTGCAGCACATCTGCATGTTTTACATTTGAATTTACGGGGGAGTGGTTTGTCTCTGCAGTAATTTAACCCTGCTGTGTCCCGCAGAGATTAAGTTCCCTGACCTATCCCGTGCCAGAAGGGTCTATATTGGGAAGCTGCTCCAACCACTCCTTGCCCGAAAGTTGGTTCCTAGCCTGCTAGTACCTGTTTATGTATATCTCCATATTCTGTCTCACATTATCGACCATGCCTGTTAATCCTTGCAGTTTTACTTCACCATCCCTAACTCTGGTTTTGTATTGTGAACCTGTACTGCCTGCCCTGACTTTGGACCATCTGACTACGCTTTTGTCTCACCCTCCTGTACCTTGCACCCATACTTCTGACCCTCTGGTCAGTTGCTGCAGTTCCCGGGGACTGCCCTGGAGTGGTACCTGGTGTCTACCGGCAGCCCAGCCTATCCCACCATCAGAGTCCCTAGTGAAGACCCTGTAAACACTTATTCATGCCCCTTCAGGGTAAGCCCGGCCAGTGGCGCAGTGGATCAACCTCCACCATCGTTACACTATACAACATAATTACCAATCAGTAACCACTCTAGTTATGTTACCAATCTGTAGCTGCTTAGTGAAGGATGCAGCAGAGCTTGTTTAGATCAAAGCACAAGATGATGTGATGACACGCAATATATCGAGCTTTCACTGTGAGGAGGGCCCTGGAGGGTTGGTGGATCCCATTTTGCATACCGAAATCCCACAACCCATAAATTCGGACCCACCTTTTACAAGAAAGTTTTGTTCTTTAGTCTGCCATTAGGAACACTTTTCAGAATTTTTATAAGACATATTTAGTAAATCATCAGTCTCTGGCTAACAACTGTTTTCTTAAACTGGAGGGCAGCCATAGTCTGGTGATGGGTACTCTAACCCCTTCATGCTCCTTGACAGATACAGTCATGGCCGAAAGTGTTGGCACCCTTGAAATTGTTCCAAAAAAGTAGAAGTATTTCTACCAGAAAATTATTGCAATTATACATGTTTTGTTATGCACATGTTTGTGTGTATTGGAACAACAACAAAAAAAAGAGAAAAAAAGGCAAATTGGACATAATATCACACACAACCCCAGAAATGGGCAAGAAAAAATTGTTGGCACCTTTTCAATATTATGGGTAAACAACTTTGTTTCAAGCATGTGATGCGTATTCAAACTCACCTGTGGCAAGTAACAGGTGTGGGCATTATGAAAATCACACCTGAAACAAGAAAAAAAGGGCAGAAGTTGACTCAATCTTTGCATTGTGTGTCTGTGTGTGATATACTAAGCATGGAGAACAGAAAGAGGAGAACTGTTTCAAGACTTGAGAACCAAAATTGTTGAACAATATCAACAATCTCAAGATTGCAAGTCCATCTCCAGAGATTTCTAAGTCACTTTGTTCACGGTGTGCAACATAATCAAGAAGTTCACAACCCATGGCACTGTAGCTAATCTCCCTGAACGTGGACAACCGAGAAAAATTGATGAACGGTTGCAATGAAGGATAATCCAGAAGGTGGATAAGCAGCCTCAATCAAGTTCCAAAGAAATTCAAGCTGTCCTGCAGGTTCAGGGTGCATCAGTGTCAGCGCAAACTATCCATTCGACATTTGATTGAAATTAAACGCTATGGCAGGAGATCCAGGAGGACCTACCTCTGACAGAGACATAAAAAAGCTAGACTTCAGTTTGCCAAAATGTATGTAAGCCAAGATCCTTCTGGGAAACCATCTTGTGGATAGATGAGACCAAGATAGAGCATTTTGTTGAAGCACATCATTCTACTGATTACTGAAAACGGAATGAGAAAAGAATACAGTGCCTACAGTCAAATATGGTGGAGGTTCAAAGTTGTTTCGGGGTGGTTTTGTTGCCTCTGGCACTGGATGCCCTGACTTTGTGCAAGGCATCATGAAATCTGAAGATTACCAAAGGATTTTGGGTCGCAATGTAGAGTCCAGTGCCAGAAAGCTGGGTTTGCTTCCTAGGTCATGGGTCTCCCAGCAGGACAATGACCCCAAAAATGTTTCAAGAAACACCCAGAAATGGATGGAAACAAAGCACTGGAGAGTTCTGAAGTGGTCAGCAATGAGTCCGGATCTAAATCCCATTGAACACCTATGGAGGGATCTTAAAATTGCTGTTGGGAGAAGATGCCTTCAAATAGGAGAGACCTGGAGCAGTCTGCAAAAGAAGAGTGGTCCAAAATTCCAGTTGAGAGGTGTAAGAAGCTTGTTGGTGGTTATAGGAAGCGATTGATTGCAGTTATTTATTCCAAAGGTGTGCACCAAATATTAAGTTGAGGGTGCCAACAATTTTGTCGGCCCATTTTGGGGGGTTTTGTGTGAAATTATGTCCAATTTTTACCTTTTCTCTGTTTTTTTGTGTTGTCCCAATACACACAAAGGAAATAAACATGTGTGTAATTGCAGATACCAGCTATAGCCAGCATCGGCCTCTAACAGCAGGGATCGGCTCAGCTGCCTATCACTGTCGTTAACCGCTTAGTTGCCGTTGTCAATCACTCACAGTGGAATTTAAGCACTGCGCTCTGGCTTGGACATTTGTCTAGGTGTTATTCCCCCCCGCATTGCGATCGTAAGAGAGCCGCTGAGTTGCTATGACAGCCAGGGGCAGGCTGTACACCCCCATGTTTGTCATGTGATTTCTTCTATCATGTCCAGCCTGTGGCTAGGTGTCGTAGGAGACTCATTTTTACTATATGCAGCAAATCTATGGTATTTCTATAAATAATATTGTCTTTTTTTTTCTAGGTGTTGCTTTAAACATGATTGTTGCTATGGAGATGCCGAAAATTTTGGTTGCCATCCTAAGCACCATAACTATAACTGGAAATGTGTCAATCGCTCCATAAGATGTGGTAAGAAAATGGAAGAATTTGCCATATTACAAGCTTTCTGGGGAATAAACAGGAGTCAGAACTCGTTAGGATACCAGACCTGTAGAGATTCAGGATTAACCATTTAACAGAATCGCAACGGTTAAATGCCGATGTCAGCATTCAAGTGGTTACACAGCAGTGATTGCAGCTAGCTCCGGTCATGACTGTTAGAGGCTGGTGCTGGCTGTAGAATGCAGACAGCATCTGCCGTTTTATGCTGCAGGCTCAGCTCCTGAGCCTGCTCCGTATACGTGCAACAGACCTGAGCTGTACAAATATCGGAAAGCGGTTCAGTTAGGTTTTCAGTAAATTTGTCTGCGCTTGGAATAGTAACCTTAGCTGTGTCATCTTTTTATCTTTGCTCAGTTGCATCCATTCATTATCACCTATGGGCAGCTGTGTCCTTGATCTCCAGTCCAACTACCATTCCAGTACATGCACAAATTTGTAGACTATTGGATGACATCAAATTCCTCCTGGCAGCTCTCAGACCCTTCACATGTAACTTGGCCCTCTTTCTTCCTTTGTATACCCCCCGTGCAATTAAATTGGGGAAGATTTATAAAACCATCTTTAAAGAAAAACAGTCTTTACCCATAACAACCAATCACAGGACAGTTTTCTCACCTGTCAGAGAGTTACATAAAGTGTAACTATCACTTTATAAAACTTTTCATATATTATAAGCTTTGAATAGTGTTGCTAATCGGTGGTGGTGATGGGGGCCTGGGGCTGGAGATTGCCACTGATCGGTCAAAACACCGCTCTGAAGTGCGCAGCTCCTGCATGATCTGCGTTGCGCACACACCTCCATAGTACGTCTATGGCCGTACACATTCACTCTCAGAGAGCCACGTATGAACTGATAGACTTCCTATAGAGCCCGTACACCTCATACAGGAATTGTGCACTTCAGAACGATGTTTTGACCGATTGGTGGTGGTCTAAGAACCCGGACTACCACCGATCAGCAATACTATTCAGAGCATTAGATATACAACACTAGAAATAACTCACGTTATTTAAGCAAGATATATATGTGGGTGTTCACCCAGAAGATATAAATAACAACAAAAAAAGAAAGAACACCCAAATTATCAATAAATATTGTTTTTATTTAATCAGAAATATATAAACTGCCACTTGGCAGAAAGATAAAAATATATAAAATAGGGGAAAGAAAACAGGAAAATCACAGAGAAACATATAAAAAGTGGGTCTAATAAATTGCTATCAATTATAAAGTAGAATAGTAACACATAGTGAATCCAATATTGAGATTATACAAATATATTTGTAGGATTATCACATATCTCAATGGAATTACAAAATATAATGCCCTCTGCATACACAGAAACCTGTATCCGTAGGGTTATCCCATATATCTCAGTCCTACACATACAAAGAAAACCTCTTGGGAACATATCACTATGCAGAATATAGATAGATAAATAGAAGAATTTATACCAGATATAGCTGCCCAATTGCTCCAATGTACGTTTCGCCAGGTGGCTTTCTCAAGGAGCATCAAACTTTTTTCTGTTTATCTATCTATATTCTACATTGTGATCTATTCCTAAGAGGTTTTCTTTGTATGTGTAGGGCATTCTACTTTTGTAGGTCCACTGAGATATTAAGGTGAAGGAGTGGCAGACAATCAAGAAATGGTACAACTATAACAGAATATATTCAAGAACGTTCACATTGTTCTTTAATGATAGTTTATACTGAACTATATAGGCAAAATTAAATATTTGTGAAGTGTTTGCCTTAACCCCTAAATAACACAATTTATGGTTTTGCTCTTTCGTTTTTTCTCCCCTTCTTCTTTATTTTTCAGTAGCCATATAAGAGCTTCTCTTTTGCTGGACGAGTAATAGTTTTGAATGACACCATTCATATTACCATTTAATGTGTAGAGAAATAGGGAAAAAACTGAGGTGCCATGGTAAAAAAGGCAATCCTGCTTTTTTTTTTTCTGTTAAGATTTTACAGAGTTAACTGTACAGTAAAAATGACGAGGCAACATAATTCTGCTGGTCAGTACGATTATAGCAATACCAAACTTGTAGAGGTTTTTTCTTTTCTGCTATTTCAATGGCTTAGAGAAATTCGGAACTTTGTAAAACATAAATTTTTTTGGTTTGTGCTACCATTTTGCAAGACCCAGAACTTTTTTATTATTCTGTCAATGGAGCTATATGAGGTCTTGTCTTTTGGCACACCGAGCAGTACATTTTCTTGGTACCATTTTTGGATACTTAATATGTTTTGAAAAATATTAGAATTTGAGAGTCCTCAGTGTTTGATACCTTTTAATGGCTAACTGAAAAGATGGTAACAAATTGAAAGCTTTCGATACTACTCAGGCCTCGTCATCAGGCATAGAATAACACAAAATCTGAAGAGTCACATATTTATACACAACAGGACACAGAAATAATGCAATAGATAAGACAAGTAACATGAAGCAGAACTATCAGTAAGGGAGAGGGAGAAGCAGTTGTGGCCTTAAATATTGGAACAGTTCATAGATAAGGAGTGTGAAAGTTTTATTGTCTTGTGATTGAGGTCTGATTCATGGTTGCGATGCCCCCACAGGTCTGATGAGCACATTCCTTAGTTGATGTAGAAAGACATAAATCCATGCAACACATTCATTCCTGCTCTGAGTGTGTCAAAGGTTGTCATTAGTTTGTATTCCCAGGCTCTTCTGTCTCTCTGAAATTTGAAGTTACCTTTTAATACCAGTAATTTCATGTCCATTATGCTGTGATCAGGGATACAAAAATGTTTGGCCACAGGTAGATCTATTCTGTTTTCTTTTATTGTGTGGCTATGAGAATTCATCCTTGTTCTAATTTTTTTGCCCTGTCTCCCCTACTTCCAGACCCCCAGTAGGACATTTGGTACATATAATTAAGTACACTACATTAGATGTGATGCAGCTGAAAGTACCTGGGATCTTGTGGTCCTGATGTGAGGTGGGGATCTTTATCTTGTCCGTGTCACAACTACTTCTCCCTCTCCCATACTGATAGTTCTACTTCACATCACTTGTCTCATCTATTGCATTATTCTTGTGCCCTGTTGTGTAAATATGTGACTCTTCAGATTCTGGGTTATTTTATGCCTGATGAAGAGACCTGAGTAGTCTCGAAAGCTTGCAATTTGTTACCTTTTAATGGCCAAGTGAAAAGATGAAAAGAAATATGCTAGAGCGACAATAATATAAAAGAACCATATTGAGTATAGGGATCCTCCCAAACTAGATATGAGCAACAATAGAGAACAATAGGGAGTACACAGACTTCGTACTGCGTTCCACTGACGTCAGAGGAAGTATGTGGATACACTGTCACCTATTTAGATTGGAGCTCACTTTAGGATTGGATTTGTTGTTATCAGGCTGTAATCACTGGTATAAAACCTGCCTCCCAGCACAGTAACTCCTTCCCACTTGGGACATATCCATTTCCTGTATTACTCTGTCTAATATAAATAATTTTATATGTTTTAATCTAAGTGTTCAGTTACCATTATATGTAACTAGCTACTGACCCCGTTCTACGCCCAGGTGGCGAGCATTTTTATTGGTATATGGCCTCCCATGCTGGTATGTGCTGCCCCCATCCTGTCCCCACCATCCTATCCTGGTATGCATGGCACCCCTCATCCCCAATCCTGGTATGCATGGCACCCTCATCCCCAATCCTGGAATGCGTGGCACCCCTCATCCCCAAATCCTGGTATGTGTGGTACCCCATCCCTCATCCCTATCCTGGTATGTATGGTATCCCTCATCCTGTGATGCATGGCACTCCTCATCCCCATCCTGGTATGCATGGCCCCTCATCCGAATCCTGGCATGCATGGCACTCCTCATCCCCAATCCTGGTATGCATGGCTCCCTCATCCCCAATCCTGGTATGCATGGCTCCCTCATCCCCAATCCTGGTATGCATGGCTCCCTCATCCCCAATCCTGGTATGCATGACACCCCTCATCCCCAATCCTTGTATGCATGCCACCCCTCATCCCCAATCCTTGTATGCATGCCACCCCTCATCCCCAATCCTGGTATGCATGCCACCCCTCATCCCCAATCCTGATATGCATGGCAGCCCTCATCCCCAATCCTGGTATGCCTGGCTCCCTCGCCCCCATCCTGTCATGCATGACACTCCTCATCCCTATCCTGGTATGCATGGGCCTCTCATCCCCAATCCTGGTATGCATGGTACCCCTCATCCCTATCCTGGCATACATGGTACCCCTCATCCCTATCCTGGTATGTATGGTACCCCTCATCCTGGTATGCATGGCACCCCTCATCCCTATTCTGGTATGTATGGTACCCCTCATCCTGGTATGCATGGCACCCCTCATCCCGATTCTGGTATGTATGGCCTCCTCATCCCAGAAACCTGGTATGCATGGCACCCAATCCCTCATCCTAGTATGCATGGTACCCCTCATCTCTATTCTGGTATGCATAAACCGTTATACTCGCCTTTCTTCTCTGTGCTCCAGCGCTGCTGCGTCCTGTTCTTCCGGAGGCCGGGGGAGGAGCACCGCGCTGTCCGGCGCCAATTTGCTGAAGACACACTGCAAATGTGTCTTCAGTAAAATGGCGTTGGATATCGCTATGCGCATGCCCCGATCCGAAGCCTCACTCCTGCCGCATCCTACCGCTCCTCCCGGTTAGGTAAGTATGTACGTATGGCGCCGGAGATCGCGGTATGCGTTCAGTGCCTACGCATACCGCGATCTCCAGCGCCATACACTCCTCTTACCTGGAACGGCTGGATGCGTGATTCTGTCTTGAGCCAGACTGCGCGTCGCGCATGCGCAGTCTATTGAGGCTTCAGACAGAGACACGCATCCCCGGTTATATTATGGATATATATACTTGCCAGTTCCGTCACACGTTTGTGTTTATCATTTAAATCACTTCAAACTCCTGTTATTATTTTTTGTCTCTTTTAACAAGTTCTAATAAAATTGATCATGTTTTATATGCATCCCATTTTCATTGAACCTTTTTTGGGATCTGTGTACTCCCTATTGTTCTCTATTGTTGCTCAAGTGAAAAAATGGCATCAACCACTGAAGACTCTCAAATTTTAATATTTTTCTATTTACTGGCTAACACAGTAAAGATATATTTTTCCTATATTACTATGTTTCGATCACTTTTTATAGTATTTTTCTAGGTGCAGTGACCAACAGTTTTTTTTAATGTCGATTATTTTATTTTCTTTACAACATTTCCCGTACAACTTCTGCAATTTTATAGTTTGATAGATCGGATATTTCTGGATATGGCAATATCAAATATGCTTATTTTTTATTTTTACTTGGGGGAGGGAAGCGGTGAAGGAGGATGATTTAAATGTTTTTTTATTAAACTTTGTTACATTATTCCCCCTAGAGGACTTGTACCTGCGATTGTATTATAGCCTGCACTATACATGGCAATACTACAGTTTTTATCATGGTCTTATATGAAGCCTAGCCAAAGGCTGGTCTTTACAGAAGTACCATCATGGCAGGTACAGGAGCTTTCAGCAAGCCCCTGGCTGCCAGGAAAACCTATCGGCACCCTATGATCACATTGCGGAGGGGTCGAGGGTGCCTGTAATGAATGCCGACAAGGATTATGCTGTTTAAATGCCACCATCAGTTATTGACAGCAGCATGCAATGGATTAACAGCAGTAATCAGAGCTCGCTGCAGTTGCTACTGTTAAATGTGAGAAGTGGGCTTAGCTCCTGAGCGTGCTCCATACTGTCGCACCCGTTGTATGAAATAATGGTATGTCATGGACGGAAATGGGTTAAGCAACATTTTTTTGAATATGAAAAATGCGGCATTAGCAATATAAGAATACTATACTAAACCCGTTGCGAGTCATTAGGTTCACTGTGACCTTACCGGAGTGAACACATTACTAATTTGTTGTTAGCCCTCAAGCCTAAATTGCAATTACACCCCTGGTAATTTAGCCTCCAAACACAGGTTTTCTGGGCTGTTTATAGAAAGCACTTCCATATGGTTTGTTGCGAGAGACATTTAGTGCAGAGTAAAGGAAGCCACTTATAGTAATTATGGTTCATTTTGATGGAAAACATGTCGATTTCCACAAATGTGGTTCTACTCGGATGTTCTATCTTTATCATCCTTGCATATTATTTTCATTTGGTAAGATGGAAATAGGTTTTACATCATGTCTACTATAATGCGTATAGTTATTCGACCCTTTAAAAGAACAAATCAAAAAACATCTCAATTAAGTTGTTACGATTTTATATGGTAATGCAACCATGCGTAAATGGATTATGAAGTGATGCAAAGTTGATGTTACTCACCAGTCCAGTGCGGAGTGCACAGATAAAGAAGCAATGATAGTTCTCTCTCAATTAATACCAGAATACAGTTACTGCTATTTAAGGCTTATTTGATGTCCAATATAGTGCTCGAATAATTTTGTCAATTAAAATGAAAGTAATCCTTCCATATAGAACAGCACGGTGGCTCAGTGGTTAGCACTGTAGCATTGCAGTGCTGGGGTCCTCGGTTTGGACCCCACCAAGGACAACTTCTGCAAGGAGTTTGTATGTTCTCTCTGAGTTTGTGTGGGTTTCCTCTGGGTTCTCCGTTTTTCTACCACACTTCAAAGACATACTGATGAGGAATTTAAATTGTGGGGACAATGGTCATGATGTCAGTAAAGCGCTGTGGAATTAATGGCGCTATTTAAGCAAGTAAGGTAAATAAATATACTGATTAGTTAATTGCATAATTTAGTATTAATAGGAAATTCATACAGCCTGTAAATGCTTCACATCCTAACTGAGCACTCAATCATTAGTCCCATAAAAAGTCCAACTAGTATTATCATACATAAAAATCATACCGTATACTGTAAAATATACACATTTACATCCATGTATACAAACATAATGCATTGATGATGTGGATCTCTGCTATCATGGCATATTCAAGAAGATCTATTCTAGCTTTTAGACAGAGGGATGGAGTTTTTTTGTGATCCTGGCCTTATGTGATCTGCCTAAGATTAACTAAACACTCTAAATGTTGACTTGTGTTAAAAGGTTTTCCAGTTTACACTTTTACTCCATTGGCTTCTTGTACTTAAAATTAACCAATACAGCTGTATTTACCTACTGCTGCTCCAGTGGCGGCTCTCCGCTGCTGCCTCCAGTGTTTGTTGATATAACTGCAGTGGGGGCATCATATTGTTATCACTTGACCGCTCAGCGGTCTGATGTTGTCTACCTCTGCATCACTGATTAGCTCAGTTAATAGTTGCAAAAGTCACACGAAGTCAACATGACATTGCTGCTGCAGTCACAAAAGACTGGAAATAGGAGCGGAGAGCAGGCACCTGAGCAGCAATGAGTAAGCACAGCTGAATTGGTTATTTTTATGTACAAGAGGCCGATGGAATAAAAAATGTGAACTGAACAACCTATTCACACAGGTTGATGTTTAGAGTGTTTAGTCCTCCTCAGGCAGGGCTTTCCAAAGCACATTGGTCACCTAAGGCCTAGATCCCAAAAAATGTCTTGTGTCTGATACACCAGGGTTCCCCAACTCCAGTCCTCAAGGCCCACCAACAGGTCATGTTTTCAGGATTTCCTTAGTATTGCACAGGTGATAATTACATCACCTGCACAGGCAAGAATTCCATCACCTGTGCAATACTAAGGAAATCCTGAAAACATGGCTTTTTGGTGGGCCTTGAGGACTAGAGTTGGGGAACCCTGTGATACACTGTCTGAAAGCTAGAATAGATCTTCTTGAATATGCCGTGAGGGCAGAGATCCAGGTCATCAATTCATGGTCCAACTTCTGAGTGGTGGACACAGACATAAGAGGGTCCCTGTGCAAGAACAAGATATGGGCCCTTTGTAGTCCAATAACTCATCATAATGCAACATTCCTCCTGCTTTGGAGGTGTAAGTAGCCCCCTTACCTCCTGGACCCCTGTGGGGCTTCCGAGGTTGCACTAATGATATGTCCGACCCTACAACACCTAACTATACGCACTATAGTTACACCCCTGAATTTTCCATAACTTCTACTGACCACTTCTCTTATTTCGGTCGCCAACATTCTACCAAATTGAGCAATACTACTGAGAGGTGTACAGTAAGTCTATTACATACCACCATGCTAAAAGCTGAGTGAGCAGAGAAGTACAAATTTTGGCAAATAAAAGAAAATGTCCTGTCTTGGGAAACTGTATTACCACTGTACTGAATACTTGTTTTGTTTTTCAGATTACACAAGAGATTTGTGCCAAAAAATACTGTGCAAATGTGACAAAGAATTAGCAAAATGCCTGCAGAAAGCACCTTATAAAGTAAAGTATGCCCTGTATCCTAATTTCTTATGCGGGAAGGAAAATCCCCAATGCAAGTACTACAACGACTGATACAAAGAAGTCCTTTGTACAGAAATCTGTACCATTCCCAAAAATCATTCATAGCTGAAGAAAAATATGTGAATTAATAATTATACCTGCCATGGGTGAATTGACTATAAACTCTCAACTTCTGCACGGTAGTGTTTTTTCTTACTTAAAGAGGTTGTCCACTACTTTTTCACTGATGACCTATTCTTTGGATTGCTTGATTGCAGAGCTGCTCCATCGTCTGATAGTGGCCGCAGCAGGGTACTACACATCCACCTCCAATTCAATTCAACAGGAGGTGGATGTGTAGTACCCTGCCGCGGCCACTATCAGAAGATGCAGCAGTACTATAATCGAGAAGTTGCCGGTGGCCGCTGAACGGCGGGGGTGCCAGGTGTCGCACCCCCATCGATCAGACATTGATGACCTATCCTAAGGATAGGCCATCAATGAAAAAGTAGTGGACAACCTGTGTTCTACAGGAAATAAAATAAAAGAACATTTTCCTCTCGGACTGGCACTGCTCCGGCAATGATGGCCCTGTGATTCCCAGAGGTGATTTTACATTGATGTGTCACTATTTTGAGGTTACGGACATTTACACTGCACAATTATCAAGAATGAGCTTTCGTAGGAATTTTATAGGCACCAGTGTTTTAATATTGCGTTACGTGATTTTAGATTCCAACGGCTGCTGAGAAATTCTTGGTGGTGCAAATGCTAACAAATTAGGTATACAATCATGTAGAGGACAGAAAAGCAACACTCACCATTTCCTTTGTGGCTAAAAGTCCTTTATTTTAAACAAAATGGACAAAAATTCAGCAGTATAGCAGGGGAGACGTGGGGAGAGGAGACAGGTGGGCGACGGCAGTTTTGCGTCTGTATGGCACTTCTATGGGTCCAATCTAAAAGTGACGTGTACTCACTTCCTTTTATGGGTGGTAACACACATACGTCATTAAACCAACTTTACATAAAACAATGTTAAATGCATCATATGCAATAATACAGAAAGCATAAAAAAGCACATATGTAATTTTTCATTTACCCTCTTTTACTAATACTAGTCTATTGTAGTCACCTCCTTGGGTGGGATATTTGACGTGTTCCAAGCCTGCAAAACACAAGAAATACGGGATGTTGTTATGACATTGTTGTTTATGTCTAATTAATTTTGGCAAGCCTTTTCCAAATGTGATGGAATTCAAATGTTCTCTAAGGCTATGTTCACACATTGCGTTTTTTCAGTGTGTTTATTTATGCATTTTTTCAGCTGCGTTTTACAGTACGAGCAAAGTCTGAGATTCCAGAAATCTCCTACACACATCATGGTTTTTATTTGTTCAGTATTTTGTGCTTTGCATGATTTTTCGTAGAATAGAGCATGTCACTTCTTTCTTTTTTCACCCATTGGAAGTAGTGAGTGATGAAAAAAAACGCATCAAAAATGCAGGTGTCAGGTTTTTCAGCGTTTTTTGTGCCAAAACCAGAATGAGATTTTTTTTTTTCACTGAACTTTATGTACATGCATAAAAGAGAGAAAAGGACAGTGAAAAAAACGCACCAAAAAACAAGAAAAAAAAGTAAGAAAAATCCTGAACAAACCTCCTGCCAAGAGATCAGGTTTTGCTGTAGAAAAAATACGCTGAAAAAAACGCAATGTGTGAACATAGCGTACATCGTATGAAAAGTGGAGGTATCGTTTTACCTATGTAGAAGAAATTGCTGGGACAAAATATAACATAAACTACATGAGATGAATTCTTTAACTTCATGTAGTTTTGAACCTATCCGTACATGTTTTCCTGTTAGATGTAATCTACAATATGAACAACTGCCACATCTATAATTTCCTACTAGAATGTTATTATACAAAAACCTTTGTCTTTTGTTATTATTTTTTTCTTAGCCTTAGGTACTGACTATAAGGCAAGCTTTTTTTAGTGTGTTGTGGGTGGGCAGTGTTGTAATGCAATAACATGTTGGTTGCCGTTAATTTTCTAAATGTTTTATTATTAATATTGACATCTAGAATGTTAATTTTCACATCAAGAAATTTTGAAGAGTCTCTCCCAAATATTGAAGTGAATTTCATGTTGACTGTATTGTTCTCATTAAGATATGTTGCAAATTGTTGGAATTGCTGTTCTGTACCGTCCCACACAATAAAAATGTAGTCAACATAACGACGGCAAGCTCCGATATATTTAATGAATGGATTATTTGTACTGTATACATATTTATTTTCAAAGTCGGCTAAAAAAAGATTTGCTAATGTACATGTGATGGGCGTACCCCTTACTGTACTGGTAATTTAAAGGAACCACTCCTCATCGAATTTAAAGGCGTTATGTGTCAAAATAAATTGTTAAACCTCTCTATTGAATTTGATTTTATTTTCATTAATCTCTGTATTTATTAAGATGTTTTTAATAGCTTCTATACCGGTTGTCTGAGGGACGTGTGTGTTTAAACTATATACAGGTGCATCTCACTAAATTAGAATATCATCAAAAAGTTAATTTATTTCAGTTCTTCAATACAAAAAGTGAAACTCATATATTATATAGAGTCATTACAAAGAGAGTGATCTATTTAAGTGTTTATTTCTGTTAATGTTGATGATTATGGCTTACGGCCAATAAAAACAAAAGTCATTATCTCAGTAAATTAAAATAATTAACAAAAAACACCTGCAAAGGCTTCCTAAGCGTTTAAAAAGGTCCCATAGTCTGTTTCAGCAGGCTCCACAATCATGGGGAAGACTGCTGACTTGACAGATGTCCAGAGGGCAGTAATTGACACGCTCCACAAGGTCCCAGAGTTCCAATTTTCATTTGGAAATCAAGGTCCCAGAGTCTGGAGGAAGAGTAGAGAGGCCACAATCCAAGCTGCTTGAGGTCTAGTGAGAAGTTTCCACAATCAGTGATGGTTTGGGGAGCCATGTCATCTGCTTGTGTAGGTCCACTGTGTTGTATCAAGACCAAAGTCAGCGCAGCCGTCTACCAGGAAATTTTAGAGCACTTCATGCTTCCTTCTGCTGACAAGATAATTGGAGATGGAAATTTCATTCTCCAGCAGGACTTGGCACCTGTCCACACTGCCGAAAGTACCAATACCTGGTTTACACACAACAGTATCACTGTGCTTGATTGGCCAGCAAACTCGCCTGACCTTAACCCCATAGAGAATCTATGGGGCATTGTGAAGAGGAAGATGAGAGACACCAGACCCAACAATGCAGACGAGCTGAAGGCTGCTATCAAAGCAACCTGGGCTTCCATAACACCTCAGCAGTGCCACAGGCTGATCGCCTCCATGCCACGCCACATTGATGCAGTAATTGATGCAAAAGGAGCCACGACCAAGTATTGAGTGCATTTACTGAACATACATTTCAGTAGGCCAACATTTCGGATATTAAAATAATTTTTCAAGCTGGTGTTATAAAGTATTCTAATTTACTGAGATAATGACTTTTAAGTTTTCATTGGCTGTAATCCATAATCATCAACATTAACAGAAATAAACACTTGAAATAGATCACTCTGTTTGTAATGACTCTATATAATGAGTTTCACTTTTTGTATTGAAGAACTGAAATAAATTTAACTCTTTGATGATATTCTAATTTAGTGAAATGCACCTGTATATGTCGATTGAAGCTAAACACCACCATTCTTGCCAGTCGATTTTGCTTAATATGTTCAAGAAATCTCCTGTATCTTTTATATACTCTGGAATATTGGACAAAAATGGGAATACTCATACGAATACTTGTTTTTCGGTAATCATGCAGTCTAAACAGAATTTCGAACACCCAAACTGTTATCAAAACGCTCAGGTGAAATTTTCATTTGGTTTGTCCAAAAAATTATCGTTTTCAGCAGTGCCTTGTCCTATGTAAACGCTATTAGAGATCGTTCAGTGTGAATCTGAAGTGCGGTCAGCCTTAGGGCTCGCTCACACAACAAAGTATTGTCCATAAAAAAATGAACAGCGTTCGGACCAATGTTATTTAATGGGGCTGTGCAGATGAGCGATTTTTTTTAATTATTATTTTTTTTTCATTGATCAAATCTGTAAGTGAAAAAGATTGCAGCATGCAGTTTCTTCTTTCAATTGGATTAGATTCACTCATTCAAGTCAATGGGTGCACAAAAAAATCAGATTCCATACATATAGCATCCAGTTTTTACGGATACATTGCATTTGTTTAAAATAGGAAACTGTAAATGGTCTTGTAAATTATTAACAGATGGTCCTGTAAAAATAAAAAAAACAAGTATTGCATACAGATGACAAATGAGAAAAGAATTGTCTAATTTTTCTGGATGAAATGGGGAATTTTTTTTTTACATACGGTTCTCTGTGCAATTGGCCTTACATAAATTGCTTCTGTTTACAGACAGGCTGTCCATACGAGAGTCAGGGTCTGTGACAAAAAAATGATAAAATCCCTCTTATCTGCAGCAGATCTACCAGTTCTTAGAATGCTGAGCTCTGTATAAACCCGCCCACATCACTAATTGGCAGCTTTCTGCCTATGCACAGTGTGCATAGAAAGCTACCAATCCGTGTTGGGGTCGGGGTTATACAGAGCTCATGAATATGGAGGACTATATGGCAGCAGGATTACTAGTGATAAAACTGTTATGATCTGCAACATGTACTAAGGAAAGATAGGGGAAAGCTGTCCCTACAGTAAGACTAAGCTGAATCCCTACGATGTAGTGGGCTGCCTGTTCCTAGCAAACAGACCCGCCTTAGTCCTCGGCTAGTCTGAACGAAGACCTATAGCATTAAGGGAGGGGTCCCTAAAAGAACTAAGGACTGGGACAAAAATGGGACACCTCCTAAACAGAGAAGTTATTGCAGAACACAAAGACAAACTGACAAAAAGGTACTAGAGGTCCCAGAAGGACCAAGCGAACTGACGGAGAAAGGTACTGAAGCACCAGGCTAGAGAAACAGTCAAACACTGAAGTCCAGCACAGCCAGAAGGGCGGAGCTTGAATATAAAGGCAGATGGTCACGTGACCGCAAAACACAATGGGAATAAACATGCTAGAAATAGGAGGAAACCACTATGGCTAAATAGAGCTGTAAGGGGCGCAATAAGTGACAAAAGGAAATCATTTAGAGAACTAAAGCAAGTAGGTAGTGATGAGGCATTAAATAAATATAGAAAATTAATTAAATTCTGTAAAAAACAAATCAAGGCAGCAAAGATTGAGGCAGAGAGAATCATTGCCAGATAAAGTAAAAATAATCCCAAAATATTCTTTAACTACATAAATAGTAAAAAACTAAAAAATGATAGTGTTGGCCACCTTAAAAATAGTCTGGGTGAAATGGTGGATGAGGATGAGGAAAAAGCCAATATGCTAAATGATTTTTTTTCAACCGTATTTACACAAGAAAATCGCATGACAGAAAACCTGATTAGTGATAACAAAAATTCTCCATTAAATGTCACTTGCTTAACCCAGAAGGAAGTACGGCGGCGTCTAAAAATCACTAAAGTTGACAAATCCCCGGGCCCGGATGTGATACACCCACGAGTACTGCAGGAATTAAATAACGTTATAGATAGACCACAGGTCTGGCGTATAGCAAATGTGGTGCCAATATTCAAAAAGGGGACAAAAACTGAACTTGGAAATTATAGGCCAGTAAGCTTAACCTCTACTGTGGGTAAAATCATGGAGGGTTTCCTAAGAGATGCTATACTAGAGTATCTGAAGAAGAATAACCTCATGACCCAATATCAACATGGGTTTACGAGGGACCGTTCCTGTCAAACTAATCTGATCAGTTTTTATGAGGAGGCAAGTTCCGGACTGGACCAAGGAAATGCAGTGGATGTTGTGTATATGGACTTTTCAAAAGCTTTTGATACGGTTCCACACAAAAGGTTGATAATTAAAATGAGAACAATGGGGATAGGGGAAAATATATGTATGTGGGTTAAGAATTGGGTCAGTGATAGGAAACAAAGGGTAGTTATTAATGGAAAACACTCATACTGGGTCTCAGTTAACAGTGGGGTACCACAGGGGTCAGTATTGGGCCCCCTTCTTTTTAACATATTTATTAATGACCTTGTAGGGGGCATACAGAGTAATACTTTTTTTTTTTTTTTCTGAAGAAGAACAGAAAAGCTTTTGTGCAAAACCCAGATTGTTTGTGATTCAAAGAAAGCAAATTTAAACCACCTTGGGTTACCCTAAAAACCTAAGTTCAAGTCATTTTAACTGGGTGGGTGCTGGGTCTTCCGGACATACTACCGACACAAAAAATGCAACTAGTTTCCTTTCATCAGACTGCAGCATTGCTGTCTATACTCGGAAGATATTAAAGTGGTATTCCCATCCCCAAGATACTATCTCAATATGTAGTAGGTGTAATGATAATAATAATATTAAATACCTTAAATTAGAAATGTAGTATAGATTTTCTGATTTGCTATGTCACTTACCCCATGTGCAGGGCATTGCAGTAGCTTAGGTATCCATGGTTACGACCACTCATATAGTGACAGTTAGTTGTTAGTGGTCGTAACCATGGATAACCTAAGCTACTGCAATGCCCTGCACATAAGGTAAGTGCCATAGTGATTTGGAAGAACTATTCTACATTTCTAATTGGAGGTATTTGCTAATATTATTATTATTACGCCTACTACATATTGGGATAGGATCTTGGAGGTGGAAATACCCCTTTTTAATTTTGCTCTGCTTACAATTGGGTGCTCTTCACCCTAATAATCATGATGATCTCTTCTCATGGACGACCACGGCTGAAAAATATTGGGAAATTTCCATGATTATTTTTTTAAACGGAGGTAGCATTTCATATTTTATGATGCATAATATACATACATTGTAAAAACCTGTTTGTATAGTTTGAAATTGATTTTGACACTTGAAATGTATATTTAGATAGATGAAAACACTTTTTACTTTGAGATTTAAATACGTCTTTACAAGCAAGAAGGAAATGTTGACTTGTTAATTATTGGAAAAAGTGTCGGGTCTGGCAGATATTCGGGGCTATAATAAACTTCAACACTTTTTTGTCTGCCCTGGGTGCTCTGTGTTCTTAAAGATCGAGGGTAAACTTGGTCATAAATATCAACTCCGATAGTTACAGGGCCTAATATAGTACTAATATACAAGCCCAATTCCAAAAGAGTTTGGATTATGCGTAAAATATAAAGAAAACAAGGATTTGGAAATCTGTTATAGCCGTATTGTATTCACAATTAAACATAGGACAAATATCAGAAGGTGAAAATTGGACATTTTTCCTTTTCATTTGAAAAAATACTGCAGTCAATTTCTTTTTTTTTAATACATAATTTTTATTAGGGTTTTCAGAAAAAAACAAACATATAAAGCCAAATTTGAGAAGCTAATCAGGCGCCCGTATGCAGACAGGGCACAAAGTACAAGCATTAGTTTGTGATTAGCTGGCACAACATATAAAACCGAGATTAAACATTAACATCTTAAAGTCATCATTGTCGAAACTAATAAAAGAATTAGATGCAGGTAACTATTGCGTTCTGTTTTTCTCCCCTATTTTAGTTTATGCGTAATAGTCCAAAGTTGTTATTGAGATCCTCTAAAATATACCATTCTGTAGAAGTAAATGGTTCGACAATTCTTTTTTTTCATTCAGAGAGCAACATGTTATAGATAAACTGTTTCCACTTTAATAGAAATTTACCAGCTTGCTGTTCCTGGTTACTGAGGGCATCTAGTTGTTCTCCTCCCATAAAATGTTTCATTTGGGCCGTTAACTCTGCTATGGGGGGAATGTTGGGGTCTAGCAAATGTTTTGGGTAGCTGTTTTTTTGGCCAAAATGAGTAGAGTGTGGAGCAGTTTTGGGGGGCCTCCTATATTCTTGTTAGGATTCTCTGGGTTACTCCAATAATGTAATAGGGCTAAGTATGGAGAGAGGGTGTACCCTGGACCCCAAATAGTGTGAATCATATCTGGGACCTGATCCCAAAACAGTGTTGATTCGGTGCAGGACCATAGGCCATGCATGAGGTCAGAGTAGGGGTGATGACACTTAGGGCACGCAGTTAGTCTATTCGATAGTGGATCTTTTTTCGGTATATTAAAGACGTAGATGGCCCCATGTATTATTTTATATTGAGTTTCTTTCCATGTTTCACTTATAATGTATTTCCTAAATACCTTCCAACCTAATCTGATCTTAATGGGAATTTCCACATCTTCCAATTGTTGCTTCCAATATTTAAAAAAATGTCTGGGTGCACCCCTAACAAATTAGATTTCATTACCGAATAGAGAGTAGATATTGAGGGGGTACCTATTGGAGATAGTAATATGACATCCAATTCGTTGAGGGAGGTCTCATAAGTAACATCTCTTAAGTTTGACATAACGGAGAGTATGATTTGTTCATACTGAAAGCCATGTTGGAGAGGTAGTTTATATTTTCCCATACATTCTGAATATGTCAACCATCTCTGTTCGGTTGGGTGGAGGAGATGAGATATGTTATCTATACCAGCCTGTTGCCATTTAGAAAATAATTTGTTTTCATTGCCCTGAGGAAATTCTGGATTCTGCCATAGCTTTAGATGCTTAGAAATTCTGAAGGAAAGGCCATATTTTTTCCTAACTGCCTTCCATGCGGAGATAGTGTCTCTAAAAGTCACTGACCTTTTGATTGCTAGGGGTAGGGAAGTAAATCGGGAGTGTAGAAGTGCAATCAAATTGAAGGGGTAAGCATAATCTGATTCCAACGTATAGTCAGAGTATGTATGTCTTTTGTGGAGCGAAAGAGGCAAGCGAGGTTATAGTTCCTGATGCTTGGAAATTAATGCCACCGTCGTCTTTCGATGACATAAGTTTGTCTGAGATTAATTCTAGGACGTTTTCCCCTCCATATAAAATGACTAAAGGCCTTGTTGAGTGTATTTACATCAGAATGTTTCAGGAGCTGTGGTAGGGTTTGGAGTTGATACATAATTTTGGATGTACTGATCATTTTGACCAAATGTGCCCTACCCAAAAAAGACAAGGGCAAATCCTGCCATGACTTTAATTGATTACTGATTTTTTTAATGAGGTGGGGATAATTTAACGTGTACAAAGAGGATGGCGAGCGACCTATTTTGATACCCAAATAAGTGATATAAGAGGGAGCTAAAGTTAAATCATTGAAAGATCCTCTTGGGTAAAGTTTTATTCCTTTTTCAGTTAATGGAAGTATTTCACATTTTTTGGCATTTATTTTAAACCCAGAATAAGCACCAACATTTTTAAGCAAATCCATCACTATCGGTAAATGCAGAATGGGATCAGACATAAACAGAATGATATCGTCTGTAAAATAAAAATGCCTGAATTGATCTTCTAGTAAATTTGGATGCCTGAAAAGGTGTTTGGATCCGACAGAATATGAACTAAGGGTTCCAGTGCTAGGTTAAAAAGTAGGGGGTACAATGGCCAGCCTTGTCTCGTTCCCTTTTCAAGGGGGAAGGGAGTGGACAGAAAACCCGGGGTATATACCGGAGCCTTTGGAGACATATATAGATTGCGTATATAGTTAAAGAAGTGGCCTGTCAATGACATCTTAGTTAAGACCTTGTATAGCCACTCCCAATTAATGTTGTCAAAGGCCTTTTCCGCGTCTAGGGAGACAATCGCTGGGGAACCTTTTAAGTTAGGTGAAGAGTGGATTTTATCCAGTGCCAACTGTACTTTTCTAATGTTTAGCGTGGCTGAGCGACCTTTAATAAAACCTGCTTGTACAGGGGATATGAGGTGAGGTAAAATGGAGGCCAGTCTGTCAGCCATTATTTCGGACATTATCTTAATGTTTGTTTTTATGAGGGAAATTGGTCTGTATGAGCTGGGGGATAATGGATCTTTGTCTGGTTTTAGTAACAATTTAACGTAAGCCATATTTGCGGAAGAGAAAATGGGATCGACTTGAGATATTTTGTTAAAGATCGATTCTAATAATGGGGAAACCTCTTCCCTTAAAATCAGAGGTGTAGCCATCTGGGCCAGGGGCTTTATTTGGTTTCAAATTTTTAATTGTATTAGTGACCTCTTCCAATGAGAGGTTTATTCAATATAGATTTTTGTTCCTCTGAAAATAAAGGCAGCTTGACCCTATCTAAGAGTGTATCGGATAGGGGCATGATTTGTTTTGGATTTTTATATAAGTCCTTATAAAAAGAGCCTAGGATCTCATTAATTGATTTAGGATTCGTGTGAATTACCCCGTTGGTATTTCGCAATGGAAAATTCCCTGTGGCTTTTTCAGGCCTCTCGCCAGATTGGCCATCATCCTCCCTGATTTGTTGCCAAACCTATAAAAATATGTTTCTGTTTGGGATAGGTGGAATTTTTCTCTCATATCTGCGTATTGGTTGAATTCAGATTGTTTCTGAGACCAGTATGTTTTATTTAAAGGGGAAGGGTCAAGAAGAAATTTAGTGTAGGTTTGTTTCAGTTCAGAGGACAGTTCACCATACCTTCTCATAACTTTTTTTTTTGTGGGAGAACGTATACGCCAAAATTTTCCCCCTAAGTACCACCTTGGCCGATTCCCATAGTAGTGTGGGATCATTTTGGTGTGCCAAGTTGTCTGACAATAATTATTGCCACCATATTTTGAGAGAGGAAACAAATGAATCATCTTTGCAGAAATAATCTGGGAATCTCCATAAGAAATCAGAGCCCCGAGGTAATTTCTTTCATAGTTCCAAATTCACTGGAGCATGGTTTGAAATAACAATATTATCAATGTGTACAGTAATCAATTTAGCTAACAGGGAGAGGGAGATAAATATATAGTGAATTCGAGACCAGGAGTCGTTGGCGTGTGAGAAATGTGTGAATTCTCTGCTGCTAGGGTTTAGGAATCTCCACGAGTCGATTAGTTGGCAGGTGGACATAAGAGGTGCTAGCGCTCTATCATGCGAGGTTGTTGATTGCAAAGTACCAGAAATATTTTTCCTATATTCGTGGACTGAAACCACCAAATTAAAGTCACCACCTACTATTTTATTAGGATTAGGGTCGAGCAAAAGTCTAGTCTCCAGTTGTTTAACAAAAGATTTGTTTCCTATATTAGGGGTCTATACATTATAGATAGAGAAGATTCCACAAGATGTGGATATAGTTAATTGTGCCAGTCTTCCCTCTCCATCCGTTTGCTGGCTGATGATCTGGTGTGTAAATTGTTTATTGGTAAGAATTAAGTCCCCAGCTTTTCTATTTACAGACGAGGAACCATAAACGCCACCTAGCCATAATTTTTTCATCTGGGGGAAATCTGCTTCCGGGAGATGTGTCTCCTGTAGGAGGGCTATGTGGGGTTTTAAACGTTTTAAATGCCTAAAGACTTTCATGCATTTTTGGGGAGATCTCAAACCTTTAACGTTCCATGACACGATAAACATATTCTGGAGCCGTAGGAATAAACATGGCTGGTAAGATACTTACAAGACAATGATGACATGTAGCTAGATTGTATAATAAGGAACAATATTCGAACATGTAAAACAAACTTAAGTAACCAATAATAAAATGTTAAGAAAACATTTGTCCTAGCAAGAGCGTAGATACTTTGTATCTGCTTGCTAGGGAAACCTTTCCCCTGGGCTTCACTTCTGCCCGATAATGTGTATAAAACTACAAATTTCAATTTATCCCCCATTTTCCATGTTGTTTTTCATCAAAATTCTTCTTCCATTTGACCCCTTATTGATTCTAGTCTCCTCTCCCACCTCCCCCATGGAATATAATAATGTTAGTCAAGATAGTAGGAGTCCGTATGGGGAGAAGGGCGAAAGCAACTGCCTCCATACTAACTTTCCCCCAACACCTCCAGGTGTATAGAGGGAGAAGCTTGCTGAATCAACGATTGTTATAACTCTGGTCTCCTTTGTCTCCTCACCTCGTAGAACCCTTTGGGGACCGCGAGCAAGAAGGAGCATCATCCTGGTGGATCCGTTCCGGGCTGGCCCCCGGGTGCAGGAGATTGTTGACAAAAGTTTCCGCTTTATCAGGTGATATAAATTCCCGGAAGGAACCATCTGTGTCCTTTAAGTGTAGAATCGCTGGGTAGCGGAGTTGAAAGTGAATTTTTTTCCTTGTGAAGTCTGGTAAATATGGAGCTGAAGGTCTTCCTTTTCCTGGTTACTTCATTGGAGTAGTCTTCAAAAAGCAAGATTTTATGGACTTGAATGATCAATGGGTGGTTTAATTGTTTGTATGCTCAAATAATGTCCGCTTTATCATTGAATTCCAGAAATTTCATGATGACCTGTGTTGGCCTGGTTGTACCCTGGTTCCCAGAGGTAGGTGAAGGGACAATTCTGTGGACCCTTTCCACCTTTTTACCTTCGGGTAGTCTTAGGGCTCTTGTAACTTCATTTTCACATAGTGGTTTCAAGGTGTTTTGAAGATACGTCTATGGTAGTCCCACCAAACGTAGATTGCTTCTGAAGGAGCGATTTTCTAGGTCGTCTATGGGGTCTCTCAAGATTATGTTTTCACAGACGATAGCAGATATTTTGGTATGGTCCTCTTTTGAATCATCTTCGATATTTGTGATTATAATTCGGTAAGCTGTTCAGCCTGTTCATCCTGTCTGGCCTGTAGATCCATCATGGCAGTGTTTAGTGTGGACTGTATTATGGTTTTGGTTTCGGGTAATAGCTTAGCCGTGACCTCCTCCGCTAGTTCTGAAGGATCCATTTGTGTCTCCCCTTTTCTTGAAGTAGAGTTGCGGGGAATTTTTGGGGGCTGACGCGACTCCTCTCCACCTTCAGATTGGGTGGGATGTTCCTCTTGGTCAAAAGTAGGAGGCCAGTGATATTGTTTAGACATAGCCTTGGGCTAGGTGATAGTTTCGGAAACCACTGAGTTGCCAGAATCAAGAGTCAGGTGATTGGAAGAAATGTACAGGGGGGATGAACATGAACAGTTAATCAGAGCTCACATGGTCGGTGCCTGAACCGGAAGGCTCACAGATTCATAGTTCGTAGATTGTAGCTACGGCATGGTAAGAAATGGAGAAATCACCAGAGCAGATTATCTACTGACCAGTTATAAATTATGGATGCAAGGCCAGGGCTGGTTACTAAATGGCCTTAGAAAACTTGGATGATATCACAAGGATAGCGAATGAACAATAACTAATAAATTTGGGCTGTAGTTTCCTTGTGGTCCACAAGATGGTGCTCGGAGTAGCTATTGATAAGTAGCTGTTTTATTACAAATGTCCACTGGATGGAGTTTAAATGTAAAATAGGGAGCTCAGGGCTGTGAAGCCATCATTAGAAATTGCTTTTCAATTGTAAATATTCTATTTTCTTATATGTTGCTCCTTTTATTCCTTGTTAATAATTAGAAAAAGTTCACGCTGAGAACATTAGATGTCACTTGAGATCTTTTGTCACTTGAAGTGCTATGCTTCAGCAGATTGAAAGGTGACTTTTCAGGGGATTAAAGATCTGTGGCTCTCAATGGGTGCTAGGAAGAGAGATGTGTTTTTCCTTTTTAATTAAGATTAGAAGAGATGCAGTCTGTTAGGTTATTTGAGGCTCCTGTTTCAGTGTCCCTATATGTGTGGCGCACGGCCAGCAAGATGGCAGCTGTTCGTGTGGCAGGAAAACCCCTGGCAACCGGGACAGGGTGGCCGGGGCAGATCCGCAGGGACTCGCCAAGCCGCGGCACAGCGTCTCCCAGCGCAGCAGCGGCACCCCTCCAGAGAAGACCGTGGACCCACCAGCAGCAGCCGGCAAGCAAAGAGTTCAGGCCGGTAAGCTCTTTGTGCCTGTGTCCGCAACTGACCCGCCTCTCTTCTACTCCCTTACCTGGGTCCTTGTAGTCACAGGCACAGTCGGTATGGAGGCGGCAGTGCCTCACTCCGTAGCCGCAACCGATTTAGATCGGGTCCCCCACAGCCTGTCTCAAGCACTCCTCCGCTGTCCCAGCAGGTCACGCCATGGATCTCACAGAGAGGCCGCAGCAGCGGCCCCCCAGGTAAGCCCGAATTCACCGGGTAGTGTGGTGGCCTCCACTATGTACCGGTCCACAACCGAGGGGTCCAGGGACCTTTCTTTTGACTTTGGGTCGTTGGAAGGGGGGAAAAAAGCCTTTATAGGAGTTAATTTCAGCCAATTTCAGGAAGCTCTTTTGAAGTGAGACGCTCTCCCTCAGCAGCACTCGGAAGTGAGACTAATTGCTGGAGGTTTGGGAGAGGAATATAGTCCCATTCTTGTCTGATGTAGGGTTCTTGCAGCTTCACCGTCCGGGGTCTTCTGTTGGATATTTTTGTTTCATAAAGCTCCAAGTGTTTGATATTGGTGAAAAGTCTGGACTGCAAGCGGCCAGGTCATCACTGAAACTCTTCTTCTGCGAGTCCTACTTGTGAAATATCTTAACTCCTGCACCGGCTTCAGTCCAACAATGTCAGGTCTCCTGGTGCTCACGTGCCATTTTTATTCCATGTGAGCCTTGCAGCCAATCAGAGGCCGCTATTGGGCTGCTGTGCTCTCACTTCTTCTGCTTGTCCGAGGGAGTAGTCCAATATCTGCCTCGGATTGGCTGCAGGGCTCAAATGGTAAAACAATGTCACAGAAGACCCGGTACCAACATCGCTGCAATGGCGCAAGTGCAAGAGGTGAGTATATGTGGTTTTCATTTTACCCCATTTAAAACAAGGGGTTGCATAGGTAAAGGACTACCCCTTTAAAAGAACATCTGCAGCACAGTATGCATTTTTATTCAACTATGGAAGCTTATTGGTGATGTATGGCTTTCCAATGACAGACTGTAAAGATGTTAGCAGCACTTTAAGTTGTATTACCATTTTTAGAAGTTATCACCTATGTATCAGATAGATGATGGGTTCATGGCCGATTGCTGGGATCCGAGGCTCTGCAGAGTGCCATCAGGACAGCACTTGGCTTTTTCTGCCATTGGTGCGTATATACAGCCACTGTTCTTATGCTGATCTCATGAACATTAGGGTCTCAGCGATCGGACCCCACCTGACCAGCAAATCATCATACAGCCTATGGATAAGTGATAACTTCTAAAGATGGAATAATCCTTTAACTTTTCTACAGAATAAATATTAAATGAAATCTGTCACCAGCTTTCTGCCAGCTAATCTAAAAAAAAAGTTGCGCAAAACTTTTGAAACTATTCAAAGTGTTTTACACCAGTTTTCTGCTGTTTTTTTTTTTGTTTATAACAATCAAGGGGGCCAATAACGGTGACCACAGCTACAGCTAATGGATGACTAAAGGCCAACTTATATCCTTTTTATACCAACTCTTGCCATTTTGTGCCATAATAGATCTTTCGTCTTCAAGACTGGCTTTTTATTGCGGTGTTCAAGTACAACCAAATGTATAGGAAATGCAGACACATGTATGATCCCAACAGAGGCCCAGGGTCACACAGCAAGGACTGATCTGGCGATTGACAGCTACATATTGTCCTTAGAGGTTATTCAGAAATTGGCCATCTGAGATCTCTAGTGTAGGGCCAGCTGTGCTGACTATAGCCTCGATTCATGAAGGTTGCCATCTTCTACACCAGTCTTGATGAACAAGACACACTGGTATAAGATATGCTTCTCAACAAATTTGGTGCATTTTTCAGCTCGTGGAAAATGCAGTAATCAATGACTGGAGTACATTTTTGTTGTACCTTACACCACTTTTGTAGGGTAAATGATGATGAATTTATTGTCTGTGCTTGGCCATAGCCACTTTTCAAAACGTTGGCGGAGTTGCCAAAATTTCAGATTGTCAGAATTTTGGCAAAAAACTGATGAATTGGGGTCTAAAGACGACTCTGTTGTACAATCTGAGACATTGGAGGGCTTCACGCTTCTAAGTAAGACATTGGGGGATATTCCAGTATGCGCTGTAATCAACCTCATCTGAGAAGCAGCAAAAAATTATCATCAATGAACAAACTTTAATCCCTTCTTGCCCAGCGATTCGTTTTTGTACCTTTGTTGTTTTTTCCTCCCCTTCTTTCAAGAACCATAACTTTAATTTTTCTGCTGATATAGCCATATGCAGGCTTTTTTTTTGGCTGAACAAGTTTTCGTTTTGAATGACACCATTTATTTTACTGATAACCTACAGAAAAATGGGCCAAAAAATTTCAAGTTGCGTGAACTTGTGAAAATAAACACAATTTTACAATTGTTTTTTGTTTGATTTCTAGTGTTCATAGAGTTGTAAAATTGACCTGGCATTACAGAGAGACTAAAATTATATGTTTAATGTACTGTATATATTTTAGTAATAAAAAAGAATTCCAAACTTTTTAGGAAAAAAAATTGCTTATATCGCTGCTCTTCCGTGGTGCACAACTTTTTTTTTTTGCCCTCAATGAACTTGTCTGGGGCTTTGCGCTTGGTTTTTGTGCATCAAGCTAACTTTTTATTGATACCAATTTAGATGTGTTTGATCACTTTTTATTGCCTTTTTAGGGGGCAGGGCAGCAACTATTAAATGGCAATTCTGGTATTTCAGTATTTTTTTTTCCTTTTCTAAACATATGGGTAAAATAAACATACTTTGATAGAATAGACAGTCGTAGCCAACACTACCAAATTCATATATATTTTTTAAAGGGGGATGAAATTTGTTTTTACATATTTTTGAAACCTCTGAACATACACTACAGAATAGTAAAATACAGTTATAGTAGTTACTGATCTCCTTTGGAGCCCAGTGGGTGTGGGGTTTCAATGGGTGCCAGTACAACGGTATCAGGCAATCATGCCATCAAATGGTTGAACAGCAGCTATCCGAACTAGCTCCACTTGCTTTTCTTCGCAAGTAAAGGATGAATAACAAAACCATAAACCACCAAGACCAAATATAGAGCAGGTTTTGCTCTTGAGCCTACTCCATACACCCTCACCAGATACCAGTACGTTTTAGGTCAGGCCTTGTCACGCAGTGCAGGAAAGGCAAAGTGCAACACGAAGGGATGAGGGGAAGGGAGCTCAAACACTAAGGAAAGAGGAGGTGAAGACATCCTAGGCTGATCTGATATCACCCTGTCTTCCCTACCGTCCCTAGATTGGTTTCTCACCAATCGCCGATCAGGATCCTAAAACCCTGTATCTCCCTAGAGGTAGGCCCTGGCCAGGGAAGGGGGGGGGGATGAGCGATAGTCCCCACTAACAACTAAAGACAGCAAGGGGAGACAGACAGGAGGGAAGTAACTTAGCTTGAGCAGACTTCCGAGAGATTACACACACGGCCTCTAAGCACCAAAGAGGAAGTAAGCAGACTGCAACAGCTCCAAGCCTTCACAAGGGGTCATGTGAATATCACTGGCACCTCCCTATAGGAAACAGGAAGTATTTAAACACCCAGGCCTGGGTGTCAATTAGCCAGAGGGAGGTAGTCGTTGAGTCCTAATGCGAGACAGATCTAAGAAGGTGTAAGGCCAAACGAAGAGATCTCCTGCAACCAACTGCAGGGCGACTGTGTCACATGGCACACCCGTGACAGGCCTTCCACAATAGTAATTTATTATTTTTCTTACTTATATAGCACCATTAATTACATAGTGCTTTACAGACATTAATAGGCACTGTCCCCATTGGTGCTCACAATCTAAATTCCCTATCAGTATGTCTTTGGAGTGTGAGAAGGGACCGGAGAACACAGTCAGAGGTGAGGCACTGACACCCATCATACCTACCATTAGTCGTTTTTAGGTTCTGCTCCTCTGGCGGCAGACAAAGTATAAAGCAGTGGTCATTCTAAGGGAGTGCAGCAGATATCCCTAGAAGTGAATATGATCGGAGTGGCAATAACAGTGAACGGACACTAATGTGTATGGATCACCGGCGTTCAGCTATCATACACCATGAATATAATTCATCCATGGGGGGGGTGCAAATGGCTTTAGTGTTAGCCAACAATTTCAGATTGAAAATTAGTAGCAAAGCTTTACCTTTTGTACTGTTTCATACTGAGGATCATTGGGCCCACCAGAGTCTTGACACTGAGGGCCCACCTTTCATCTATACAAAACCAATGAATTATCATTAAAGAGATTTTTCAGACTTGGGCTAATTTTCATCAGGCACTGTATCAAATGGTATAGCTGTAAGATACAGTGTTAGGATTAGGCTCAGCTTGCTGATTCGATTGTCACCATGTTTAATCCTCAAATACCGTTGAAATCCAGATGGTGGCACCAGTTTCTCCCTCACTCAAGAGGCTCATAGCATCTACACTATAGACTCCCCTGGAGGCGAAGCCAGGCCCACCAGCGGATTCTCCAGTTCTCTGATGGGCCAGTCCAACCCTACTCATGTAATGTACACAAAGTCAACCAACTACTTCAACTGCCGACCTGTTTTCTAGAGATTGTTTATTCTGGATACAACTGATCAGTGCAATTGTGGTGTTATTACATTCCAGTCACTCCAAAAATTAAATCTTTATTAACTTGGTTATTACAAGAAAGGGTTTCGCAAACATCATACAACACCTTAAAAAAGCTCCAATAATTCTTTTTTTGATTTAATTTAAACCAAATTCCTAAAGGAAAAAAATTCGGACTTGTCTGTTTTGATTTTCACAGTACTTGCATACAAAAAACTGAATTTGTGGAGGTGCCATCACAGTGACATAATGTTAACCTAAAATAAGTTCATTTTGTTGGTATTAAATAAATTAAGATATATATATATATACATATTCTGAAGAAAATACATATTTACAAAGTGTTACAGTAAAGTACAGCAAGAAGACCACGGATGTACATGTGCAGCTATACTAGAGCTCAGCCCAGAAAAGATGGAAACTGTAAGCAGCATGGAGGGTGCATGTTGCTATACATTAGTTTTCTATAAGAAAGCAGCCCTTTTAAAGGGTTAACCTAGCTTTACTCACTTTCATATTAGGAAGATGTCATTGAGGCTATAGCTATCTAACTGCTTGCTAGCATAGGCGGCAAACATCAGACAAGTGCTATTTATTAAGACCAGTGTGCGATAACTAGATCCAGCTGATAGCTGAAGACTTAAAAGGGGTATTCCCATCTCCAAGATCTTATCCCAATATATAGTAAGTGTAATAAGATTAGCAAATAACTCCAATTAGAAATGTAGTATAGTTCTTCTGATTCCCTAAGTCACTTACGCTATATGAACGGCATTGCAGTAGCCTAAATATCCATGGTTACGACCACTAACAACTAACTGTCACTATAGGAGTGGTCGTAACCATGAATAACTAAGCTACTGCAATGCCCTGCACATGAGGTAAGCGACATAGCAAATCAGAAGAACTAAACTACATTTGTAATTGGAGGTATTTGCTATTATTGTTACACATACTACATATTGGAGATGGGAACACCTCTTTGACACCAGTCCTGATCACTTTTCAATACAAAAATTAGGAGCCCGGTTACCTATTTAATGGTTAAAATTAGGGCAATTAAAACATTTTAGTACATGTCCGTTCTCTGAAAACCTACTTTCCAAACTTACAGTGGTCATAAGGGGTTAACTGTCAACTTTCGCTACAGAACTAGGCAAAGGGCCACTTGGTATTACAGTTCAACTAAAATCAAGCTGAAAAGGAGAACACAAAAATTCTAATATACATTTGGTGTAAAGGAAACCCATCAAGGGGTTTTTACTGTTGATGACTAGTCAGTCTCCTCGCTGTTACCAGAACTGGTCGGCTGAGAGCTTGAAGTCAGTACATGCTTTACTGAGCGGGATGTCAATCTGATGGACCATGCTAACCGCGAGGAGATAGTGACAGGTTCTCTCTCCTGCACATCACAGATGAATATGAATATTAGTCAGGAACTTATTAAACTTCCATTTCTCCAGGCCAGCATAAGCAGCGACAGGAAAACCCCTACAAAAAGGTAATTGTGATGCCTATAGCATTCTTGGCAGTGGTTTAAGGAAGGTTTTATCAGCACAAAATTACTGTTCAATGCAACCATGGGAGCTCGGTGCACTCTCAGCAGGGTTAACAGCAAAGTGCACCTTCCCACCGACTTGTCTTCCATCTCTAGCCTCTTCTGACACCGGTAATGCCAAAACTGTCAATCAAGGACGAGGGGGCAGAGATCGATGAAAACCAAGTAGGTAGTTAGGTGCATCGAGCGCCCGTGCTTGGTTTGATCAGTTACTTTGTCCTGACCGACTCTCTTTAATAACTGCAACTTTAATGACTGGTTGCATTTAACTGGGTGAAATTTCAATATAGTCTATTGCAAAACAAACAAAAAAAATAGAACAAAGAAGTTCGATATTGTTGTTAAATGTGTAGAATACATAAAGAATATGTTGTAGGCTGGCATGTTTTATCAGAATAAGCGATCGTTCACACCATCTGGGTACATGAGGATATGGGTAGAGGCACTGAACTACTGATTGTGTGTCCTCCAGTGTAGAGTAGGTAGGCATTATGAACAGTAATCCAGAGAACACCAGATGGTACCACCAAAGGTACGCTAAAGAATAAAAAAAAAAAAAAAGTTATGTTTTGTGTTGTTTTACTGAGAAATGTAATATTTTATTGACTACAGCTTATTTAATATGAATATCCCAACTCCTATTCAACAGCATGAATGAAGGACCAGGCATGTTGAATTTTAACATGTCTGAGCCTCTGTTCTCATAGCATATAAGCAGCTTATGCCCCCTCCTCTTTGGAGAACACATGTATATGTGGCTATGCATGAGTGGGTTGAGATGCAGAACGGACCACTCCAGTTGAGGAAAGATTAATGCTGCCCTGCGCCAGCCATACCAGGGCAGTCTTCACGTCTGCGGCTGGCATCCTGGGCCTTTACTATGACAAAGCCTCACCCTGACACCACAATACACCATTTTCTGATTTTCCATAACCTTCAGTCACGCAAATGACATTATACATGACCACCATTGCTTTTACAGTAAAAGCTTAATCTGAAGTTGTCACTGGTTTGAAGTCCTCAAACCACAATGTTGTAATTAAACATATCACTGTGCTGTACTAGTAAAAAGCACCACAGAAAAAGCAGTCAGTCATTCTGTACAGTATGAAAATTAGAGTAATACCTGTCCACTGCATTGTAAACAGGATGGATCAGTTTAGGGAGGAAAAAAAAAGTTATGGTGACTGGTTTCCTTCAAGTTACACCCATTTATAACAAGGCTCATCTTAGGACAGGGACAATAGTATGGACACTTCTTCAATGTCATTCAGTTACTACATAGTCCTCATCACTTCAACTAACTTGCATTGCTAATAGGCAGCAGTTAGAGTATGGCTCCATTGTCAGACAAAGCAGTGAGCTGCTGCAGGCAGTTACCTTACAGCCAGACACTTGCCACCTGTGCATCTGTAAAATACTTGATGAAAGCAATGGCAGTAGGATTGACGATTAGGATTTATCATCTCCATCACTGTGAAAGAAAAGCTGAAGTATGCCTCTGAGAAGTAGCCCAGAATGAGACCCCTAAAGTGGAAGGATTGTGAAACACTTATTATTGAGAGTAAGGAGCACATTCGCATTAGACTGCCTTTTGAAGCACTTATGGCAGTGGTACATATCAGATTAAAACTTGTCTTTTACAATGATGATACTAAAACTGCATCCAAAACACTTTTAAGCTAGCTGTGGATGACTCTTCTACCCCCCCCCCAAAAAAAAAACAAAAAAAACAACACATTCAGAAAGTATAAGGTCTAACCACCACAGCTCCGGTGCAAGCTAATCCAGTAGTCCCCAGGGGGGACAGAAAGCAATGGTGTCTTGTTTCGCCATTACGGGACAGCTGAGGTTTGTGATTGCTTTCCAGTCACCAGACCGCTGCAGCCAAAGTTATCATAAACACATCTGACGGCTGCAGCCAGAGTATAGTGGTCTGGTAACCATCACTTGCTCCTGTCCCGCCAGAGACCACCAGTCTAGCGTTGACATCACCCAGCCTTTGCTATAGTCAAGGGTGTTAAATTGCTATATTCACCCACTTTTAAAAACCCTTTAAACTGCTTTCAAGGTATTATACCTAATGTTCACAGCAGTTTTACAGGGTCAGAAATTGGTGAAAAACTTACTTTAAGAAAGACAATTCAACTCTTCTAGCACTAAAGGGATTTGTACCAAGTATGGAAGTTACTCTATTCATAGGATAGGGGACAACTTCTGGATTGCTAAGGGACCAACAGCTGGGACCCCCCAGCGATTCAGAGAATGGGGCTCTGCAGAGCTCCGTATGAATGGACGGGCAGTGATAGTCGTACTCGACCATCTCCAGCAGTCTCAGGATGAATGGTGAAGAGGTGCAAGTACTGAGTCTCCGTTGCATTCTGCAGAGTCCCATTCTCAGGATCAGTGGGATCCCAGGGGGTCATCCCTTCTCCTGTGGATTAGGATTAACTTCCATATTTGGTACAAACCCTTTTATCAAACATTAATTTTACAGTTTATTGCATGAGTCTAGCGGCAAAAAGTTATTCACATAAAGCTTAGAGGCAGGGAAGGGTCATTATTTGGTTCCGCTATACAAGAACGTCATAAAAAAGAGAAGTTTCTACAATATTGAAAAGTGACAAATTTCTGAAAACTTTTTTTTTTTCACATTTAGAATTAATAAAAATTGCACTTAGTTTGCAGCTTAGATTCAAGATCCTTCAAAATAAAAAACAAAATAATTTAATTTCAGAACTATTGCTACTAGCAGGACAGAAGGCTTAGGCAGCACAAGGGTAGACCATGGCAGATCTCAACTGCACTCATTTTGGATCCAATTAGATTATGAGTGTTACTTTGAAGAAAAAAAAAAAAAAAAAGAAGAAGTGTAAAAAATTCAAGTAAAAACCATGTCGAAAACTACAATAGGAGTACAGCATATAAAAATATGTATGCACCCCTACTGCCAGTTCTCCTTATTTAATTAAATGGGAGAAAGGCAAATTATAAGCTTCATTAAAACGGTCTGTAGTTGGCTCAAAAATGGACAATGTGTGAAGAGCAAATCAAATTTCCACTGACCGCACAAAACAACCACAAACTGGCCCTATGTGAACGCAGTCTTAAGAGGCTGCACATTATGGTTTACAACCTACATAGGAATAAATTCACTCAATCTCCAACGCTCTAATATAGGACAAAAGAAAAAAATATATATATATATATATATATATATATATATATATATATATATATATATATATATATATATATATATATATATATATATATATATATATATATATATATATATATATTCATGTCTAAAAAGGGAAAAAAAAATCCACATAAAAAAGTATGAAAATATTTTGACCTTAATAGTGCCTCTTGCATTTAAAGTCTTATTAAAATAAATGGATCACACAGTGACTGTAGAAAGAGCAGACGTCTTCCATCCTTTAATTCAGTGTCACGACTTGTGTCCAATCCTGGGAAGGAGAACTGCTCATGTCTCACATCGCTTGGGTCTCCAATCTGCGGAACTTTTTCACCACCAAGTCAATGTTAATGATTGGGTTAAAATATAAAGCCCAGTAAAACAAGCAGTTGCAGACAAACTGTGGGATTACAGGCCAGAAGATGGCAACAAAGACTCCTTGGGTCGACATCTTCCAAAAATGTCCCCACATGTGTCGAGGAAGGGACCTGGAAGAAGGAGTTGAAATGTGTTAACATATTGCATCAATGTAGCTTACACAGGCAAAAGCAGTCCATCTCCGGAGCATGTCTTGCCCTTGGTGGATGACATGACTTTTTTTTTTTTTTTTTTTTTCTTTAATGTAAGCCATTAAAATCATTTTATATTAAGGGAGAGTTGAGCAAAAAGATTCACAGTATCCTGGATGGTCCAAAGGCCCTAATAGTCTGTGGAGGCCAGACCATTAAACTGAAAACCTCCATAGGCCTCTTGTAAAAATTGTCCCAGTTAAATCCGCTACAGGAAAATGTTGTCGTTTTTTTTGCAGCGGTTCCGCAGCCGACATTTTACCTCTATACTGTTGAATATAGTTAGAGGGCGGCTTTTCAGCAGGCCTTCTAAAACACAAAAAAACAAAATGTATGTGCACAGGGTGATTAGATGCCAGTGCAGCTGCTGAGTTTTTCCAGGCGGAGCAGTTTCAGGGAAACACCGGCAGTAATGTTCCTGAAGCAGCTTGCCGAATTTCTTGCGGTGCTCTCAATATACAGCACGGTGGACGTGGAAGCCGCCTGGAGGAGAAGTATGTTTCCAAACCCTGAAGCGATTAAAAAGAAGAGACCCAAGACAAAACAATGGTTTTGACATTGCAGTGCATTATGTCCATTTTATGGGGTGCTGGGTAACCTTCCTGAAAAATATAGCATACTGGGACCACTACTGATGAGAGACCATTGCAACATCATGGCACACATGACATCAGATGTCATAGGTGGTAACGGAGGTTCACAGTGCACTGATCCGATCCCCGTACACTAACATGGCCACTGGACCAGGTACTGCAAATCTTTTTTGCTCAACTTACCAGTCACCTGCCGCTCTGGTTCTGCAAGTTCCCTGATCAGGTCATCACTTTAGGCGACATCGTAAACCGAGAGTGGAGGAGAACCAGGGAAGGGTGGTCATGAGCGAGGCAGGGGTATGAGGAGGTAATTACTATGATGCGGTATGTCATCTTCCAGGCAGCGTCCTCACCAGAGCCTGGAAGAGGTCATTTATATAATGTGAGAAAAAAAAAAAAGGGATCCATCAACAAGCCATCTGATATGAAGCATACAGGGATCAACCTGTATGGACATATTAATAGTTTCGATCGGTCATGCTGCACCATGTAGTAGAAGGTATAACGCTACATATACTGAGAACATACAGAACATCGCTTACCGTAATTGGCTGCTCGACCACAGTCTCCAAAATGAAAATAATTCCAGCACTGTAAGCAGCATGGCATTCACTATTATGAAGCGAGACGTCCAGTAATGAACTTCTAGCCAGTCCCATGCAAACTCTGCAAGTAGCTGATATGGAAGAAATGCATATTTGACTAGGAACTCACGCCACTGCGTCCACGTGGGATCCTGCAAATCCTGAAAAGGATATAAAAAGATATGGTTAAAGTATGCGTATTCTGACAATTTAGCAGCCGACACCAGCAGTCACTCATCCTATGTCTGCGGACTGGCTGGAAGGTTTTTGCTTTGCAATGAGATACTGGGGGCAAGTGTCAGTGCATCCGTATTGTATAATGTGTATATGTGGGTGTATACTGTATGACTACACTATGCATGCATTAAAAAAAAAAAAAAAATGGAGTCACATCCAGATTTCAGTAAAAATGTTGCAAGCATTATTTTTGTTAAAGCAAACAATATCTTCCTATTCACAAACCAAAGTCTTATTTTCACATTCAGATCTATTCACAATGCCAAAGCAAGGTGGTCATAATCTTGTTGGCCAAAAACCTAAAATGGGGTGGGAACAGTCAACAATTAATGTTTATAGGGGTGATCAGACTTCACCCCACACCTTAAAATTTGACACCCAATTCTTATTTTCCTGTATTTAATCAGGTGTCTCCTGTCCTATTGAGAACACATGCACGCTCCACTGAGCCCAGCATCCATGTGTATGGAGAGGCGAGAAGGTATAGCGGTTCATCCATTGACCATCGTCACACAGACGTCTGATTACTCAGACTGTAAGCTGTTGGGCAGAATGCTCATTGCAAAATAGACAGAACATACAATTGATTATGTACAGGAAAGGTTCCCAATTGTAAGTGCAGGATAAAATGAGGTTTTACTAAAAGGGAGCACTACAATTCTCATCTGCAATCATTATCAATCAAAAAAAAAAAAAAAGTAACCCTGTTAGGAAATGAGTTCCTTAAACATTAGTTTGTGTTAGTATTCACACAAGGCTAAAACAATACAGTATCATCAGCTCAAACACCAGCTTACCGGCACGCCAGCATTGCCACGTAGTGCACTTAAGGCTACAGACACCTGTAGGTTATACAATATACAGAAATCCCTCACTGCCTCGCTGTTAGATATATACACAACTAAACATGATACATTAAACCTCACACCCAATAAGAGGGCACATTTTACAAAGGGTTGGTAATACTTGAAGGAGTTCAGAGTGTAGACAAGATATGGTTATTTTTCTGCCAAAAATCACAAGCAAATTAGCAAAACTTCTCCCACTTAAGTGTCATCTTTAAAAATGCATAGTTACAATGAAAGGGGAGAAATGAGATCTTCACCAGGTTTAAAGAGGACCTTTCGCCAAATCTTTATTTGAGGCTGTGTGCCCACAAAGCGTTTAAGCGTTTCCGCAGCAGCAAAAACGCATGGTAGAAGGCCTGTCATGTTCCCCAATGATAATCCGCATGTGCTGTGCACATGCTGCGGAAATTTCCGCTGCGGATTATCATTGCGGAAAAAAAACAGCACTACCAATTATTCTGCGGAAGTGCTGCGTTTTCGCCGCCATTGACTTGCATTAGAACGCGCCAATTCCGCAAGACTGCATCTGTACTTGCGTAATTGGCGCGTTCTAATGTGCGGATGGTACCCGGGTGTAGAGGAGAGGAGAGTCTCATCCACACCCAGGTACCATTAAAAGCTGTAAAAAAAAAATAAAAAATAAATAAAAATGTATACTTACCTTCTGGCGGCCCGCGCTGCGCTCCTCCTTGCTTCCCGGCACTTCGCGATGGAATGAAGGACCTGCGCTGATGTCAGAGTCATGTGACGCCGACGTCGGCAGGTCCTTCAGTGTACTGCTGCCGGCAGCCGGGACGGTGAAGCAAGACAGCGCGGGCAAGTATATATTTATTTTTTGACATTCTCTCGGGTCACACTATATAAATCCATGCTGTTAGCGTGGATTTATATAGTGTGACCAAGTTGTCAAGCACTTTCCAAGTGATGCTAAAAAAAAAATAAATAAATAAAAAAAATAAATAAATAAATAAATAGCTTGGAAAGCGATTGTCAACCTGCATGCGGAAATGTAAGTGAAGAACACTTCACTTACGCTTGTCCCTGGCAGAAAAACGCATGTACAATCCGCATGTACAATCTGCATGCGTTTTTTTCTGCCAGGGAGATGCAGAAACGCTCAGGAAAAAATCCGGAGCATTTCTGCATCGTGGGCACATAGCCTTAAAGTGGATGTCAGTTTTCACTAGGGATGTGTACTTCTCCCTGTATGATGCTGACCAATCATAAGCAGGTACCAACACTCAAAAGAAAGTACAAGCCCCACAATAGCTCAGATCAAGTTTCTCAGTGTGAAAAATGTAATTATACAGCCCTGATCTCTTTGACTATTGACTTGTGCAGGTGGTTAGCCTAAGAGAAATCAGGGGCAGGACAGCTGAGTTTAGCTGTGTCACATTACAAACCTTTCCATCAGCTCTCCTCACTACTGCCCCCCCCCCCCCTCCCATTGCCTGTCCAGAGATATCAGTATCACACTTATGGCTGCTGTGCTCATCTTGTAATTGCTCTGCAGTGAGGTTAGAGCAGGTCTCACACACTCTGTAATCAGGAGAACTGGTGAAGTGCAGCTGAGTGTTAGTAATCACATTCATGTCTGCTGTGCTCAAGCAACTTGTAATCATTCTGAGATGAGACCAGGACTGTCAATATATCTCACATAGTAGTAACCTGCCTGTTCTGGAGTACCCCTGTGTGAGATAGGACACCCTACTCTAACTTCACTGCAGAGCAATTACAAGTTGAGCACAGCAGCCATAAGTGTGATACTGACATCTCTGGACAAGCAGTGTGGGTGCACTAGTGAGGTGACAATGCTAGGAGAAGAGGAGAGCTGACAGAAGGGTTTGTAATCTGACACAGCTAAACTCAGCTGTGCTGCCCCTTTCCCCTCATTGACTTGCACATGTGGTTAGACCGGGATACCAGGGCAGTATCATTACATACTGAGAAACCTGCTCTGAGCTATTGTGGGGTGTGTTCTTCTGCAAACTATAGTCAGTAAACAGACCAAGAAAATCAGACATTTAAAACTGGAAGTGTTATCTACGCCAAAAGACAAAAGGTTTACTTTGTATATGTTGCGCATAGTTACATAGCTTGAAGACAGACTTGGGTCCATCAAGATCAACCTTTTTAAAGGATCTCTGATTGAATGACAGGTACACATTGGAGAAAACATGTAAGGATGGTTCACTTTATACAAGATCCAATAGTTTATTTTGAAAAATTAAAATTTAGACAAAGAAAACCTCTCTTACTGGTCTTTGAGAATAACAGTCATGTCAAAATGGTTTCTTTTGGACGTATACAGGCTATACTGGCAGACCATGGCACAAAAGTCTGATCATTGGGGATTCAATGATAGCCACCCTGATCACCAAGGAGAAGAAGCACCATTTCAGCTCACAATAGCTGCACTAGTAAAATTCTGGCTCCAACACTGAAATTGCAACACCAAGAAGGAAAAGTCATGGAATTATGGAAATCACAGGATGGATAGATATTAGTGATGAGCGAGTAGGCTCTTTGGGCAAGCACGCTCAGGTGCTTGCTGAAAGAGTTAATGAATTCAACTCGCTCATCACTAATAGACATGTTGATGTGCAAATTCTGAAAAATATGGAAACAAAGTTTTCAAAACATCTCGAATTATCCAGTACGAGCACCACTTACAGAAATGCCCGCACTTAACCTCATTGATAGCAGCCAAGGTGTGCATTAATGGTTGGCTGATGTTCTACTGTTCTCAATGCACTTGGGCAAATCATCAAGATCCGCTGCCGCCAACCTCCCTTTGCAATTGCCAACCAATGAAGTCACAGATGTGCTCTAAGGGAGACAAGTCTGGAGACACTGCAGGCAATGGTAGCATGTTTTAGGCCATGAAGGCTGCTCCGAGTAGCATGGGCAACATGTGGTCTGGTTTTGCCGTTGTGAAAAAACTCCTGGGACACTTTGGAGAAATTACAATACCATTGGATTGACCAAACCTATGCGACGCCAAGCTGTTAGTGTACCTGGAACGAAGACTAGTGGCCCAGCTACTGCACATTATGGTGTGAGGTGGCATAATCCCTAGAGTAAGACCAGTGCGACACTCCTTTGTGAAGGCCCCTTCATGGTGTTGCCCAAATGGTTTTGACAGATTTGAAGAATGACGTGTAATGATCCATTCTGTACTGCAAGTGAAATTAGATGTCACATACCAAGCCTCAGGTGTCAAACAGTGTTTACACAAACCATCAGGGGGATTCTGCAAGACATTGGGCTACAAGCTAAACGTCCAGCTGCAGATGTTCCATTAACCTCACGCCACCGCTCTAAAAGGCCATCATGGTGCAAAGAAAGACGGAGATAGAGGCTGGAACTATCCTCTTCAGTGAAGAGTCCTGCTTTCATCTTGGACACAAAAACAGCCAAAGATTGGTTTGGAGACCACGTGGGCAATGCAATGAAGATGCCTTCATAAAGGAATGGAGTAGTTTTTCAATACAATGCCAGACCGCATGTTGCTCGAGCTACAGTGAGCAGCCTGCATGGTCTATAAGTGCTACATGGCCAGCAGCATTTCCAGACTTGTATCTCAGAGAACATCTGGGACGTCATTGATCAGCAATTGCAAAAGAGCTGCCAGCAGTGGATCTTGACGATTTGCACAAGTGCATTCAGCGCAGCAAAACTTTCCTCAGACAACCATTTATAACCTCACTGATAGCAGCCAAGTTGTGCAAGTGGGAAATCTCATACTCGATACAGAATAAACAGATGATTTGAAGATTTTGTTTCCATTTTTTCATCATGTGCATATCATGAACATGTCTATCCCTCCTGTGATCTCCATAATTCCAAAGACTTTCTTCATGGTGTTGCAATTTCAATGTTGAAGAGAGTATATGACAGACTTTCCACAGATAAGATGTTGAACGAAAATGAATACACCACAAGTATCATAAATCTGATCCTTAGAGACTGGCACCACTGGCCAAACCTTGGTAAGGTAAAAATACATGCTATGGCGTTACGAGTCAGTGATGCAAAACTTACTATGAATTTGGTAATAATGTCTTCTTCATCCTCCTCCTCCAGAGGACAAGTAGTGTGGATGAAGGGTAAAAATGTTTCTGAGTAATCAAACAAGTACATGTACAACATGCTGAGCCGCGGCGAGCTCTTCAGAGCATACAACAGAAAAAGGGATTTTCCAGGGTTTACAGCCTAAAAAGAAAGTGGGGAAAAAAAAGAAAAAAAAAAAGTTTAAATGCACATTAGAAACGAAATATGTATTTGTCCCCCAATAGAACAAAATATCACGATAAAAAAAAAAAAACTTTTCTTCCAATGTCGCAGGGGTTGATCGAGCCATACGAGGGCTGTGTGTTTCTGGGACAAAGTTGTAAATTTGAACGAATGACAATTACACCAATACTTTGAGTTTTGTTTTTACAGCGTTCATTGTGTGGTATAAGCAACCTCAGCAATATGATTCTCCATTTTAGTATGATTACACCGATAGCAAACTTGTACAGTTTTTTTTTTTGTTCTTTAAGTGGTTAAAAATTTAAAAAAAAATATGCATTGGGGAAAAATATGTTTGTACAGTCATGGCCAAAAGTATTGAGAATGAGACAAATAGTAATTTTTCCAAAGTTTACTGCTTCATTTTTTGTAATGGCAATTTGCATATACTCCTGAATGTCAAAGAGTGATCAGCTTAACAGCAATTACTGTACTTGCAAAGTCAATATTTGCCCAGAAAATGACCTTTAACCCCCAAAACACATTTCAACATCATTGCAGTCCTGCCTTAAAAGGAGCAGCTAACATCGTTTTAGTGATTGATCCATTAACACAGGTGTGGGTGTTGATGAGGACAGGGCTGGCGGTCAGTCATGATTAAGTAAGAATGACATCACTGGACACTTTAAAAGGAGGCTGGTTCTTGGTATCATTGCTTCTCTTCAGTTAACCATGGTTATCTCTAAAGAAACACGTGCAGCCATCATTGCACTGCACAAAAATGGCCTAACAGGGAAGAGTATCGCAGCTACAAAGATTGCACCTCAGTCAACAATCTATCGCATCATCAAGAACTTCAAGGAGAGAGCTTCCATTGTTGTCAAAAAGGCTCCAGGGCGCCCAAGAAAGACCAGCAAGCGCCAGGACCGTATCTTAAAACTGTTTCAGCTGCGGGATCGGACTACCAGCAGTGCCTAGCTTGCTCAGGAATGGCAGCAGGCTGGTGTGAGTGCTTCTGCACGCACTGTGAGGCGGAGACTCTTTGAGCAAGGGCTGGTTTCAAGGAGGGCAGCAAAGAAGCCACTTCTCTCCAGAAAAAACATCAGGGACCGACTGATATTCTGCAAAAGGTACAGGGAGTGGACTGCGGAGGACTGGGGCAAAGTCATTTTCTCTGATGAATCCCCTTTTCGATTGTTTGGGACATCTGGAAAACAGCTTATTCGGAGAAGAAGAGGTGAGCGCTACCACCAGTCTCGTCTCATCCCAACTGTAAAGCATCCTGAAACCATTCATGTGTGGGGTTGCTTCTCAGCCAAGGGAATCGGCTCACTCACAGTCTTGCCTAAAAACACAGCCATGAATAAAGAATGGTACCAGAATGTCCTCCAAGAGCAACTTCTCCCAACCGTCCAAGAGCAGTTTGGCACCCAACAATGCCTTTTCCAGCATGATGGAGCACCTTGCCATAAAGCAAAAGGTGATAACTAAATGGCTCATGGAACAAAACAGAGATTTTGGGTCCATGGCCTGGAAACTCCCCAGATCTTAATCCCATTGAGAACTTGTGGTCAATCATCAAGAGACGGGTGGACAAACAAAAACCAACAAATTCTGGCAAAATGCAAGCATTGATTATGCAAGAATGGACTGCTATCAGTCAGGATTTGGTCCAAAAGTTGATTGAGAGCATGCCAGGGAGAATTACAGAGGTCTTGAAGAAGAAGGGGCAACACTGCAAATATTGACTTGCTGCATTAACTCATTCTAACTGTCAATATAACCTATTGGTACTCATAATATGATTGCAATTATATTTCTGTATGTGATATAAACATCAGACAAACACTAATAGAAACCAGAGGCCAGCAGATCATGTGAAAATTTAATTTTGGTGTCATTCTCAAAACTTTTGACCATGACTGTATAGCTACTTTGAGATCTGTAACTTATCGTTTCATCAATGGAGCCACGTTTGAGAGCTTGGCTTCTGCATGCTGAGCTGATGATTTTATTGATACCATTTTGGGGTATATACAACGTTTTGGGCGCTTATTAAATTTTTCCACACCGTCTAAATGCTGCTGTTAGAGATTGACAGCAGCATTTAAATGGTTAAAGGGGTTGTCCAGCTTTGGGATTAAAGTCTGATGTGACTGTAGACTTCTGAATCCTCACCGCATACATCGCACAGTCAGGATTCTCTGATGCTAGCAGCGAGAGTGGGCGGTTACGTGCAAATATACGACTTGTATTCTGATTAGAAGTGCACAGCCTTACTCAATACAAGTGAATTAAGCAAGGATGAGCACATCTAGCCGGCACGTGATCGCATGTATGACAGCGTGCAATATGCACGCTGTGAGGAGTCAGAAATAGACTGACTGCAGACTTATCAAACCTGGACAACCCCTTTAACCTGCAGCAATTAGAGCTTTCAGAAACCAGGGGTCAAGTGCCTAGTAAAAAGCAGATTCAGCTCCGTAGCGAGATTCATACTTTCCTTAGCAACCTATGCTGAAAATGGAAATCATAGGTCATTATGGAGCTAAACAGTCACCATCTACTTTTAGGATTGATGACTCCAATAGGCGCCACTTGAGTCCCTGTTCCCTTCCTCTTAGAGGCCAGGCAAAGTCTCTTCAAAAGTTCCCCAACAGCATGTTTGGCACTCTCAAGGAGAAACTTTACTCCTTAGGCCACCATCTCACCCAACAAGCCTCCTACTTTGCACTGATGAGAAGCAAGAACCCAGAAACAGACAACTGCAAATGGAGTTCTTTGCCTTTTGGAAAAGATTCTGGTTTGGTTTCCTAAATCATTTTGTAAGACTTTTTAAAAGGGTATTATGGAATTCTAAGATTGCTGTTGACAACAGATGGCACTTAAGACTGTTCTCTTCTTCTTTGAAGGTCTTTGCATATTAAAAAAAAAAAAAAAAAAGTCCATTTTTTGTAGACCCAAAACAGGATGTGTGAATAAGGCCTGTTACATAGTTGAGAGGTGTCACTTTTTTTTTTTATTAAATAGGACCTGTTGGCTTTTCTGAAAACTTAGTTTTAGTAAAAGCTTATATGCCCCAATTGTAGGGACACGTGCCAGATCAGTGATGGTACCAGACTGTGTAGGGACACTCCTCTTTCACAAGGTAAACGTTAACCCCTAGTTTACGTGTATATTTTCAGCAGGAATAACAGAACACCACAATGCCAAGTTCTATGAAAAGGTTATTGGTTAGGGTCCTTTCCCTGTGAACCCAAGTGATCACTAGTGGAGCATGGAGATGTAGTTCTTTAACAGATTGTCTCCATGGTGTTTTCTACGACAGTGAATGGCAGACAGAAAAACACGTGGACGAGGCCTGAGGATTGCAGCACCTTCATACTAATGATCTTGGGACATTCCCTGATCACATTATCCTGAGATGTTTCACTGACATGTAGTGTGGGTGACAGATATGACAGGAGGTCTCCTGAAGCTGTAATATAGTTGCTGCAGAGGGGCAGTAACTGTCTAGTCAAGAAAACATGGCTAATCTTTACTTTCACCAATACAATAGAAAGTTGTATACCTTATATTCCCACAAATTCTGAGGTGGCTTCACCCCCAGGGTTTTAACCCTCTCCAGCTCCATGATAATGGCTTTCCTGTGACTGTTGCTCTCTATACTGTACGGCTCTTTTGAGAATTCCTCCTCAGCCAGTGTCAGCAGAAGCCTGTTCAAAGAAATACCTGTTAGTAGGTAGATATTCAATGGGAGGCGGATGTACAGTCCCCTTCAGCGGCAAAGCTCCGCAAGTAAGCACTTCCGGCCAGCGACAACCGCTGATCGGCGGGGGTGCCAGGTGCGGGACCCCGGGCGAAATTTTTTGTAATTAGCAAAATGCAAAGTGAATGTACAAAAAAAAGAATCTAAAAGTCACATGAATTGGTGTGACTGCCCTTCATCTTCAAAACAGTATTAACCCCCCCCCCCCCCAAAGGTGGTTTGCACGTTAAATGACCAGGCCAATTTTTACAATTCTGACCACAGTAATTTTAGGAGGTAATAACTCTGGAACGCTTCAATGGATCCCACCAATTCTGAGATTGTACTTCATGATAGTGGTAAAATTTCTTCGATACGACTTTCACATTTGTGAAAAAGAAAAAAATCTGAAATTTGGCGAAAAAGTCGCAATTTTCAAACTGACTTTTCATGCCCTTAAATTCAGAGCAATAGGTCACACAAAATAGTTAAAGGAAATCTGTCACCCCTCTAATATGGGCATACAGGTTATAGAAAAGTAAATATATACACACACCTTACCTGTATGGCCCATAGTAGAGGTTAGATTACAGAGAGAAGTGTTTTTATCATTGTTTTGCACAGGCTTGTTATCCCCTGGATGCCAAGAAATCCCCACCTATCTATTAATCCCCGCCTATGTGCTTATTTATCATATTCCACTCCCCTGCACGGCCCTGTGACGTGCACTGGTCTCCCTCACTTCCCGGGCACGCGCAAAGCACCGATCAGAGTGCGCTTTGTTCCTTCCCGGCCCCATCTGCCTGTGTGCTGCGCTGCAGGGTTCTATTGCGCAGGGGAGTCAGTGGCACGCCTGCGCAATAGAACCTTGCAGCGCAGCACACAGGCAGATGAGGCCGGGAAGGAACAAAGCACACACTGAGTGGTGCTTTGCGCGTGCCCGGGAAGTGAGGGAGACCAGCGCACGTCACAGGGCCGTGCAGGGCGGGGAGAATATGATAAATAAGCACATAGGCGGGGATTTCTTGGTGTCCCCCGGGCGCCAAGCCTGTACAAAACAGAGTTGATAAACACATTTCTCTGCAATCAGACCTCTACTATGGGCCATACATGTAAGGTATAGATTTCCTTTTCTATAACCTGTATGGCCATAGTAGAGGTCTGATAACTCCCAGGGGGTGACACATTTGCGCTCAACACTAGTCGCCATATCATCGTCATTTTTCTCTTTACTTTTGAAAAAAATCCCAAGCACAACCCTAGAGTTTTAATTTTTACGCCTTTCCTTGTGCGGTATTAGTGATTAGACGACTATTCTTCGGGTTGGTGCGATTACAGCGATACCAGATTTATATTGGGTTTTTATGATTGACAGCTGTCACACTAAAAACCCTAGTTTTTTTTTTTTTTTATTGCAAGAAGTTTTTGCCTCGCCATATTTTGAGAGCTATAATATTTCCATATTTCGGCCGACAGTCATGCAACGGCTTGTTTTTTTGCGGGACAAGTTGGTTTTTATTGGTACCATTTTCGGGCACGTGACATTTTTGGATCGCTTTCTATTCCAATTTATGGGAGGCAGAATAAACAAAAACCAACAATTCAGGAATTTTTTGGGGTTTTTTTTTATGCCATTCCACATGTGGTAAAATTGATAAGGTAGCTTTATTCTTCGGGTCAGTACGTTAATAGCAACACTACATTTATATTTTTTTTGTGTTTTGGCGCTTTTACATAAGCTATTTTATAGAATGACGGTATGATAAATACATAACGAAGCAAAAAACGATGCTTTATTTTTACCATGTTCAGTAAAGGGGTTAACTAGTGGGACAGTTTTATGGGTCAGTTTGTTACGGAAGCAGCGATACCAAATGTGTACTTTTATGGTTTTATTTTTCCAGACTATTTATGGGTACAGTATTTATTTTTTTTTATCCCCCCTCCCTTTTACACTTTGTCCCACTATGGGACGTTCACTTTTTGCAGGCTGATCGCTTATACAGCATAGAAATGCAGCAGCAGCAGCAGTATCATCTCTAGGCTATGCTGCGTTTCAGCGCTGCACAGGCCAGGCAGAGGTTACTTTGATCGTGCCCTGCGCATGTCTAAAACACATTTCCATCCTATATGCCTACTTGTCTATTTAATGCCACAATCTAATCTATTTCCTAGTATATTATAATAAAAAAAAACTACAATCACCTCACTACACCAACATTCACCCCCCCCCCCCCCTCCACTCCCAAAGCTACTTGCAGGGGCAGCGCTAGTTCCTGCAATCCGGGTAATCTCTTTACAATGCCCACAGACCGTGCGCTCTCTAGCTGGCTCGTTACTTCTGATCAGAACTGGATAACGAGCGCACTGTCATTGTGCACAATCTACTGATCATCTGTCGGCATTGACAACAGACGCATGCTCAGCAGTGGAGCAGGGACTGGGCTAGTCCCTGAAACGGAGGTCACTGATGACACTTCATCTCAGGCTACCCCCAACATGATACTCAAACAAAGTATCACAGCATGCAATTATACAAAAGGAAGTAGTAAAAAACAAAAATAAATAAAGCCGTTCAATAGATAGTGAGGGAATGGTAAAGACTTCATTAAATTTATAAAATATATTAGATGGGCATTTATGATAAAAATTACTTTGTGTTTTGAACAACCTCTTTAAAAAAAGAACTGAAAAAAATAAAAACAAACAAAAAAAAAAAAAAAAAAAAAAACACAACCCAACAATATACACCCCATGCCATGTACAGCATGTTATTTTACATTTCTGCTTGCCCACTCCATGTCAGACGTCAGGGAAGTAGCCAGTCAGCAGCGTGACTGGTAATTACTAGTGATGAGCGAGCACTAAAATGCTCGGGTGCTCGATGCTCGGGTCGAGCACATTGGAATACTCGGGTGCTCGACCCAAGCAACGAGCCCAATGTAAGTCTATGGGAAACTCAAGCATTTTTCTGGTGGTCCCCCGCGGCGGTCTGCAGAAGGTCAAAAATTGCCCAAATCGATGGGAACGGTGCTCAATTAAACGTCAGGCAGGCAGAATATATAGGCAGACAGGGTATATAGGAGGGTGCATGAAAAACATAGCAGGGCACTTGGAACACACTAGTGCCCTCCGATTTTCATGCACCCGTCTCTTTAAAAAAGCCGGCCGGCAATTCATCAGCAGCATACACCGATACCCGTCAATTTAGAACAGAAAGAATAGAGCATCACACATAGATTAGATAGATAGAAACATGTCAGTCACATATATAATAAGTACAGTGACAGTGTTGATTACTGTACTTGTCATTTAGTGTTAAAATAAAATTAAAAAAAAAATAAAAAAATTGGCATGGGGTCCCCCGTAATTTTAGTCTCTATCGGAGGTTAAGCAGACGGCTGGGGCAGATGTTTGAAGCCTGGGAAGGGGATAATACCCACGGAGCTTCCCAGGCTACTAATATCAGCCCACAGCTGAATACCTAGCCTTTACCAGCTATTAAAATAGGGGACCCCCCCAAAAAAATGACATGGGGTCCCCCCTATTTTAATAGCTAGCAAAGGTTAGGCAGACAGCTGGGGGCTGATATTAATAGCCCAGGAAGGGTGCCATGAATATTGGCCCCCTCCCAGGCTAGAAACACCAGACCTCAGCCGCCCCAGAAATGGCGCATCCATAGGATGCGCCAGTTCTGGCACTTAGCCTCGCTCTTCCCACTGTCCTGTAGCGGTGGCAGGGGGTAATAGGGTTGGGGTTGATGTCAGCTTATAATGCCAGCTGACATCAAGCCCAGGTTAATAATGGAGAGGCGTCTATAAGACACCCCCATTACTAACCCCATAGTCAAAGTTAAAAAAAACACAAACACCCAGAATAAAGTCCTTTAATTGAAATAAACACACAATTCTTTATTGTTCTAAATTAAACCATACTTACCATCACGCCCATTCCAGCTGAAGCCAACAATCTCCTGCAATAAAAGTAAAAAAGCAACCTCATCCTTACCTTTCCATGGTTCCCAGGACGGCTCCAGCTCTGCTACATTCAGATGAAAGGCTGGATCGCAGCCGAAAGCTGCCATCCAGCTTGCCATGCCACAGACACTGAGAAGCGCAGGCATGCTTGCGCTCCTCAGTGTCTGGCTGTGACGGCATCCAGATGAGCCGAGTTCATGTCCAATGAACGAACTCAGCTCACCTCATGCATGTCACTGACAGCGTGGGAGAAATCTCCTGCGCATGCAGTGAGCGTGAGAGAATTCTCCCACGCTGGGATAGCATTGAGATGACAGGCTGGATTGCAGCTGAGCGCTGCCATCCTTCATAGACACTGCAGAGCACAGGCATGCTTGCGCTCTACAGTGTCTCTGAAGGATGACAAGCTGGATGGCAGCGCTCAGCTGCGATCCAGCCTGTCATCTCAATGCCATCCCAGCGTGGGAGAATTCTCCTGCTGAAGCACTAAGTGCAGGAGATTTCTCCCACACTGTCAGTGACATGCATGAGGTGAGCCGAGTTCATTGGACATGAACTCGGCTCATCTGGATGCCGTCACAGCCAGACACTGAGGAGCGCAAGCATGCCTGCGCTTCTCAGTGTCTGCGGCATGGCAAGCTGGATGGCAGCTTTCGGCTGCGATCCAGCCTGTCATCTGAATGTAGCAGAGCTGGAGCCGTCCTGGGAACCATGGAAAGGTAAGGATGAGGTTGCTTTATTTTACTTTTATTGCAGGAGATTGTTGGCTTCAGCTGGAATGGGCGTAATGGTAAGTATGGTTTAATTTAGAACATTAAAGAATTGTGTTTATTTCAATTAAAGGACTTTATTCTGGGTGTTTGTGTTTTTTTAACTTTGACTATGGGGTTAGTAATGGGGGTGTCTTATAGACACCTCTCCATTACTAACCTGGGCTTGATGTCAGCTGGCATTATAAGCTGACATCAACCCTAACCCTATTACCCCACTGCCACCGCTACAGGACAGTGGGAAAAGCGAGGCTAAGTGCCAGAATTGGCGCATCCTATGGATGCGCCATTTCTGGGGCGGCTGACAGTTGGTGTTTCTAGCCTGGGAGGGGGCCAATATTCATGGCACCCTTCCTGGGCTATTAATATCAGCCCCCAGCTGTCAGCCTAGCCTTTGCTAGCTATTAAAATAGGGGGGACCCCACGTCATTTTTTTATTTTTTTTTGGGGGGGGGGGTCCCCCATTTTAATAGCTGGTAAAGGCTAGGTATTCAGCTGGGGGCTGGCATTAGTAGCCCGGGAAGCTCCGTGGGTATTACCCCCTTCCCAGGCTTCAAACATCTGCCCCAGCCGTCTGCTTAACCTCCGCTAGAGACTAAAATTACGGGGAACCCTACGCCTTTTTTATTTTTATTTTTTTTTATTTTTTTAATAAATCCTTTATTTTAACACTAAATGACAAGTACAGTAATCAACACTGTCACTGTACTTATTATATATGTGACTGACATGTTTCTATCTAATCTGTGTGATGCTCTATTCTTTCTGTTCTACATTGTCGGGTACCGGTGTATGCCGCTGATGAATTGTCGGCTTTTCATGTTTCACTGTGAGCACTGTTCCCATCGATTTGGGCAATCACTGTAATGCCACAACCACCATGGCTGTGGCATTACAGTGAGTGGCAGACAATCCCTGCATGATTGGTGCTCTAAATCGCGCCAAACATGCAGGACGGGGACCCGAGCTCCCGCCCGAGCATCTCAAAAGTACTCGGCGAGTACAGAGCATGCTCACTCATCACTAGTAATTACGCATTCTATTAGACAAGCCCAAACACAACAGCTGCCTGCCATGTTGCTAGTGAATATAACATTTACAATACAGTGACATCAGTTTTCTCACCTGCCATTAACTCTTCCTAATAAAAATCTCTCTTTGTAATGGGAAGCCCATGGACCCAACTGTTCGAGCCAGAGGACTACTTCTTCAGGAGTCCATTTAGACACCGGTTTGTGGACCAAGAGGTCATGTTCAGATTCCCTACTGCTCCAATGATACACCAGTAATACCACCTGCGGCACAAACAGCAACAAACCACCCGATAAGAACACAGGGGATACCCAACATCTACATGGTTGTGATTCACACAAACTGCTGCTGCGATCCTGAATATACAGAATGGCACACAAGATTTACAGTCTTAAAATATAAAACCTCAGCAACTGCCATAAATCATTAAAAGGCGTTCTCCACCTTGAAGGAAGATTTTCTCTTTGGGCTAAAAATATTTTCTGATATTGGTTTTCATTAAAAATGTTCAATTGTTTGCCTTCTACAGACTGAGCTGCACTGTGTATTGCTGACAGCATGAGTAATCTCAGAACTCATCAGTGAGCTCCTGACAGGAGAGCTGGTAGTCGTCCGTCCGTCCCCCCCCCCCCCATCATCAGCCCATTTGTGAACATAGATCATATCAAAGTTTGATGTGCAGGAAAACAATTCGCCTATAAAATGCAACATTTTTAATGAAACCAAAATTTTTTTGGGGGGGGGGGGGGGGCTATAAAAACACCCACAAACCATGCATTTAGCAGAAATTTCTGCCTTCCTGACAACACACAGTAAGCTTAGTGTAGAGCCCACGGCTTCATTGGTGCACTATGCATGCCCAGGGAAGCAGCAGTGACTTAGGACAGAGCCAGCCATTAACGCCCGCTCAGCAAATCTTACAAAGTGGCTGTGTCCTACATCAGCGCTGCCTCCCTGGGCATGCATAGTGCACCGATGAAGCTGGATACTTACATCCATCTTACTGTGCATTGTCAGAGATCTGCAAAGGAGATGCCGCTCTCGCCATTTACGTTACTCAGGTCCACAGGCGGCGTGATGACTAGTCTGTGGAAAACAAAGACCACTAGACTAGTCACCCACTAATTATATTGCCACTGCAGTTATAAGATTCGCTTTAGGCATATGCAAAAAAACAAGACAATAACAATAGCTTGTTAGGAAGGGTACAAATAACGACTTTACAGGGGCATATTGTTTATTTCTTTAATGTTATGGAGTCCGGTTGGAAAATATTTTCCGTTGTCGGCCAAAACAAAGCGTGTATTGAATGATCATTTGAATTTGACAAGTCATCTGCCCCTTTAGGTTAAGTTCCCACAATGAGTTTTTAACGCAGTGCATTTCCACTGAATAAAAAAAAGCAGAGTCTACAGTCCCAGCAAAGTGGATGGGATTTAGAAAAATTTCATGCCCACTGTGGGAGAGATATTTTATATACATACTCTTAAAAAAAAAAAAAAAAAACACCCCACACAACCACACACACGCATTTTTAGTGAGTAATCGTCTGTCTGTCTTGGAAATCCCGTGTCGCTCATTGGTCCGGCAGCGGCCAATCAGCGCTGCGGGATTTCTGAAAAAAATATGGCGGCCGTTAGCTTAGCGGCTCATCTTGCGGGACGGAGCTCAGCGGCGATGCAGCCGGGAGATGACCGACGCAAGGCGCTCATCTCCCGGCCAGTAGCAGCAGAAGGACCGCCGGCACCGCTGACCTCCATGCGGAAGGGAGACCGGGGAGCGGCGCTGCCGGTTGGGATACTTCTGCTGCGAGCGCCCGCTCATGTCCTGCGTTCTCGCTGCGGAAGTACCCGCACAGGCAGCGCCGCTCCCCGGTCCTCACCAAGACGATTCGATGATTGGTTGGGTCCGAAGACCGCGACCAATCACTGATCTTACCACAAAAGTTAAACACTACTGTGCTGATTGGTCCCTCACCCTGCCCACGACCAATCACCGATTTGGGCGCCAAATTTAAATATCGGCAGCGACCAATCACCGATCTTGGCTCCACATTTAAACACCACTGTGCTGATTGGTCGCCGACGCTGGGCGTGACCAATCACCGATTTTGTCGCCACATTTAAATAGCGTCCGTGACCAATCAGTACAGCGGTGTTTAAGTTTGACGCCAAAATCGGTGATTGGTCGCGGACGCTGCCTGCGACCAATCACTGATCTTGCCGCAGAAGTTAAACACTACTGTGCTGATTGGTCGCAGCCGGCAACCGCGACCAATCAGCAATTTTGGCGCCAAATTTAAACACCGCTCTGCCGCATACATATTCTAGAATACCCGATGCGTTAGAATCGGGCCACCATCTAGTCCACACATAACTATCAAGAAAGTTGTCAAAGTCAAATACCAGGACAAATCAAAAATAAGGATCTTTAATTAAAACATGAAAAAAACAAAAAAAAGGAAAAAAAAAAAAAAAAGCAGTGGCAAACATGCTATGTAAAAACAAATGCATTCAGATTCAATGATAAAAATGCAAGTAACTCAAAATGTTCTGAAATGCTGCAGAAATCCACAACATGAAAAAGTCATCAAATTGACTCATCGTGGGAACCTAGCCTTGGAGTATGTGCACACATTATGTATTAGATGAGTTTTGCAGGTGAGCCACTTCAGGAAGACGCCGGCAGTTGATTTCCTTAAAGGGAATCTGTCAGCAGTTTTTGCTCCCTCATCTGAGAGCAGCATGATCTAGGCAGAGAGAAGCTGAATCCAGTGATGTATCACTTAGATTACTGGTTGCAGCCGTTCTGACACAGTTTTTTAGACTTAGCAATGAAGCAGAGCTGAGGAAGCTAACACCGCCCACACCAGGCTCTGTACATACAATGTCCATAGACAGTGAGCTGCCCATCACAGGAGGGGGCAGTGTCAGCTGAGGGGGCACACCTGCTGTGTCCCAGCAGTGATAAGCTCCTGGTACTAAAACAATAATTGCAAGCAAACAAACCCACTGATCTTGACAACTTCAGATTATATAGCAAAAACCTGTTGACAGATTCCCTTTAAGCGGCTTTGCTGGCAACTATGCTATTGTTCTTGGGACTCCACCGCCAGGCGTCTTTCGCTCAATGCTCTCGGTATAGAGCAGGTGGCTTCCCAGTGAAAAGCACTTGAACAAGTATGTCACTTTTAACCACTTCATGGTTTCTGACCCCTGAAGTTGGTAAAAGACATGACATAAGGCAGAAAACGTTCACAGTAATGTCGTTTGGACATTGCTGTGCACAAAGTTCATTTCAAAGGGCCTGAAAAAGATGTAGTGTGCACATACCCTTATGATACTTTAACCTACCATTTAAGTTTGGGTTGACAATGGATGCATAATTTGTACAAATTAATTTCAGGAGATCAAAAAAGTGATGTGAATCAACATGTGCATAGCTCAACCAATGTAAACTTTAGAAATAAGTTACACTACAAAACACCAGAGGGTCACTTACTGCAACTGCTGTTAATGCAGTCAGCACTCCTGAGAAGAAGCCACCTCCACCCCGCTGCTGGTTGGCCTGCCCTTCCCTGGAAGACGACTGATTCTGTTCATTTCCATACTTATTGAAGGCCTGTAGGGCCCTGGCAATTTCAGTACTCTGCTCAAGGTCCTCGTATTTTTCTTTTATCGTATCAGGAAATAGTTTTTCAATGACATCCCTGAAAAACAAAAATTTCAGTGAAGAGGTTGTAACAAGAAGACATACAATGTAACAGTGATCATTTTATAATCTGATATTTTGGCGGGGGGGGGGGGGGGGGGGCACACATGCCAAACTCTGGCACTTGGCCAAATCTGGCCCACAGGGTGATTATATTTGGCCCGCGATGCCTGCACCGTCCTTAACCTCCAGTTGAAAGCAATGATGGGAGAGAAGCAGTCCACACCCTCCCTCATCATTGTCTCTCTGCGTCTGAGGTCTCAGCGTGGCGGGCGCGATGATGTCGCCATTTCGTGCCTGCTGTGCTGAGCTTCAGAACACACTACAGAGACTGGAGCAGTGGGAAACAGGGAGGCGTGAGTATTTTTAATACAATAGCTTTCCATATAGTTTAATGGGCCCCATATGTGGGCCCATTATACTGTCTACAGAACTAAGTAGGCCCATTATATTGGATGAGAAAGGGGGAGGCTATGTGGTGCCCATAATACTGTATGGAGGAGTATGTGTGGCCCCATAATAGTGAGTCACAGTTGGGGCATCAAGCTGTGTTGGGGGTGGGATGTGCGGAGGTTCACCATACTCTGTTGGAGAGGGGTATAGTAGGGTCATCATACTGTGCGTGTGAAGGGTACTATGGAGAAATTCACTGTGGGGGTATCATACTGTGTTTTGGGGCACTATTGTTGGCATCATACATTATCTGTATTTTTTATTAACATGTTTAAAATTAGGCTAAATGCTTTTTACTACTCTTACATATTATTCCAGTATGCCCCATTTGTGATTGCATTTATTTTATTCTAGGTACTATTAAAATGTACTTTGCTCGTGAGACCATTAAGTTTGTATCCATATGATAAGGTTCATTGTTATATTTGATAAAGAAAAACTCTCAATTGTAGACATTTAATAAATATATCAAAAGGTTGGCCCGCGACTGTCCAAGTTTTTAATTTTGGCTCTTTGCGTATAGAGTATGACACCTGTCAATCTGCTGAGCAAGGGAAGGACATACCTCCGTGACCAGTCATGTTAGCCACCTCGCTCCCGACCGACGCTGTAAATTATGTTTTCTTGTGCAACGTCGCTGCATTTCAGAGTAAAATTATACAGTTTTTGCAATAATAGTTCCGGTCACTGATTCATGCTGGCTGTGGTTCAGGCGGCATGAGTAAGCCGACATGCTATGAAAATACAGCCTTTAAAAGGGAACCTATGAACAATATTTAAATGTACAAATCAGTCTCATTGAGATTTGCTGGATGTTATGCAAAATTCTGTGCCTAAGCCTGGCCGTCTGTTCGCCCCACAGACAAGCCTAAGATTGGCCTGAAGAAGGTATCATTTATGTAGTTTTGAGAATAGAACGTCCATAAAACAGTTCAACTATTCAAACAATATGTATAACCTTTAACCGTCAGCTCCATTTACCTAAGAAGTATGTTCACTTTTGGAAAGCCTTCCCACTTGTCACGACATTCAGGACACTCCGTCTTCTTTGAAGACACCCACCATAGGGCAAGACAATGTCGGCAGAAGCTGTGCCCACAGTTCAGAGTGGTGGGGTTCACCAATATATCGTAGCAACAATTGCAAGAAAATTCACTAACTGAAATGTTCCGGTCTAATTTTGGACCTGAACCGCCCTCGCTTTTGGCACTTTCTAACTTCACATCTTCCTCCATGGCTGCCGTGTGCAAACTGTCAGCCACGCAAATGAGAAAACCAGGTCCTCAAACAAATCATTGAAATCCGATTGTTATTAACCCTGTAAGCAGAAACATGGTCATTAGTGTGAACGTTCATAATAAATACATGTGAAGTTGGGTGAAAGCACTGCTTGCATTATGTATTAGCACCATTAGAAGTCAAAAGGGGGTTTTGTAAACCACTGCAGAATTAATCAACATAACAAGAGTAACCCCCGCCCCCTCCAATAAAAAAAAATATAAATATATATATATATATATATATATATATATATATATATATATATATATATATATATATATATATATATATATATTTTTTTTTAAATTTCACCTAAAAAAAAAAATACATATCCGGTACTATCACAATAGCGAGCATGCTTCCAGTGAGCTTAAATTCTAGTTTCTAATGTAGAATTTATACATGGCTGCTCTGTCCTGCTTGGGATGTCATTTACTTCTAGTCTGCATACAATTCACTAGCAAGAAGAGAATTGCTTCAGTCATTTACAAGCGCTTCTCACTAAATTAGAATATCAAAGTTAATTTCAGTTCAATACAAAAAGTGATACTCATATTATAGAGTCATTACAAACAGTGATCTATTGCAAGTGTTTATTTCTGTTAATGTTGATGATTATAGCTTACAGCCAATGAAAACACACAAGTCATCTCAGTAAATTAGAATAATTAAAAAAAAAAAAAAAAACTATGCGTTTAAAAAAAGGTCCCTTAGTCTGTTTCAGTAGGCTCCACAATCATGGGGAAGACTGCTGACTTGACAGATGTCCAGAAGGAGGGTAAGCCACAAAAGGTCACTGCTAAAGAAGCTGGCTGTTCACACAGTGCTGTATCCAAGCATATTAATGGAAAGTTCAGTGGAAGGAAAAAAAGTGTGATAGAAAATGTGCACAAGCAACCGGGATAACCGCAGCCTTGAAAGCGGTAATTAGACTTAGCGGTAATTGTATTTCCAGGAGTCCATCCTGACAGCATCATGGAGGACGTACTCATCCTTTCAGGGACAGGAAACAGAGGTTTAAAGCCCCCCCCCCTCCCTCCCCTCCAGTGTCCAAGTACCACCCCAGGATGGATGTAATACATTTATTAATTTCTATGCATTGTGAAGTAAAGAGGGAGGGAAACTAACTGTGCTGTCAGGATGGATTCCTGGAAATACAATTACCGGTAAGTCTAATTACTGCTTTCCAGGACGTCCCCCTGACAGCACCATGGACAATAAAGTATTTCCCTAGGGTGGGACAAGCACATGGAGAACCTTCCTGCCAAACGCTACTCCCTGTTCTGCTAGGACATCTAGCTTATAGTGCCTGTAAAAGGTACTCAGACTCGTCCATGTCGCAGCAGTGCTTATCTGTTCTATAGAGGCCCCCCTTTCTCTGCTCTAGATGTGGAGATTGAGCGAGTTCAATGGGCTTTCAACCCTTCCGGGGATTTTCCCCTCTGCTGAATAGGCGAGACCTATCGTGGATCTAATTAACCCTGCGATAGTTTAGACGCTCTCTTCCCTTTATTCTTACCCCCATACTGGATGAACAGGTTGTCATCTATCCTCCAGTGACAAGTGGCCTCTAGGTAACTGATGACTGTTTTTTTCTATTCCCTGGATGTGAGACAAAGTTCTGATTTTTAGGGAATTGGAAAAGTTACAGCAGGACAATTTCCTGATTGATGTTCCTTGTAGAGACTAATTTAGGTAGCAACCCCGGTTTTAACCTCAGCACTATTCTATCATAAATCTACAAATATGGATCTTCCATGAATAACGCCTTTAGCTCCCCCACCCTCTTAGCGGTGGTGATAGCAACTAAAAAAAAAAAGCTGTTTTAAAAAAGGTAAGCTTGCTGATGCTCATTTCATTGGTTGGCTCATATGGCTGCTTGCATACGGCATTAAGCACCAAATCAAGATCCGATAACCCACAGGATTTCAGGATCTGCCTCTCAGGATCCATGCCGAGAATTGCAGTCTATCCACGTTCTGATTTAAGGCCGGTCCCTGGTGAAGGAGATCCTTCCTTAAGGGAAGTAATATGGGATCATCCTGGCCAAAAGAGGAAACTCTCTCCTTCTTGGCCAGAAAGGAACCATCAGGATTAATTTTTATTTGATCCTCCTGTACTTTCCTTAGAATCAAAAAGGTAGGGGAGGGAAGGCGTAAGAAAGGCTTTCGGACCATATCTGGGATAGCGCATCGACTCCGGTAGGGTTGTCTCGGGGATTTAGAGAGTAGAATTTTTTGGCCTTTGCATTTTTCTTCGTCGCAAACAGGTCTATCTGTGGGACACCCCAACGACGACACAATGTGTCAAATATCTCCCCATTCAGTTCCCATTCTGAAGGCAGAATTTCCCACCAGCTTGGAAAATCTGATTGTGAGCTCCTTTTAAGTGGACTGCCGAGATTGACTGGGTAGAAAAATTGGCCCCAACAAGTATTTTTGACGCAAGACCCAGGACTACGGTGTGTCTCGGGCCTCCCTGATGTCGTAGAAAATACACTGTTGTCGTATTGTCCGACAGTATCTTTAAGTGTTTGTTCCACACCAGGCGACGATTGCGCTGAAGAACTTCCCATACGGCACAAAGTTCCCGGTAGTTTGATGACATGGCTTGAACCTCTGGAGACTAAGTCCCCTGATAATACCTTCCCTCTATGTGGCCACCCCAACCTGACCGACTTGCATAGGTAGTAATGACTACAACTGGAGAGTGAATCCAATCTACCCCCACCTGAAGGTTTTCTGGGTCTGTCCACCTAACCAGTGACTTTGATATTAGTGACAAGGGCATCATTTTGTCTAGGGACAACGGCTTTTTGTCCCAAAATTACAAGACCGCTTTCTGAAGTTTCCTTGAATGAAATTGGCTCCACTTCACACAAGGAATGCAGGCAGTCATCAACCCGAGGATCTTCATTGCAGGCCTGATTGAGCAATGACTCTTTGAGAACTGACATATCTTGTCTCTTATTGCCCGTTTTACTATGGGTAGAAATGAGGTTCTTAGATGGAGTCTAAAGTAACCCCCCCTGTACTGTGCAGATTAACACCATACCTGCAGGTTAATAGCGTTTTTTTTATTTCTGGTGATAGGTTCCCTTTAAATGCTCCTGTCAATCTGACAGTGGCAATCAAGTGGCACCGTACCATGACACACTCATTGCTGCGATCACGTGGTGCTGATGGGTTACATTGGCAGCTGAAGGCCTCTGTTAGTGCCCCCTCTGCATAGTTCTATGAAGCCCAGCCACATGGTGCGCTTCATAGGAGACAGTCATTTCTTCTATATACTGCGGTGCTGTTCAAACAACCACTTTTGCCAAAATCACATTTTTTTAAAAAAATGATTCGGTATCGGTGTTCACAAAAACCCAATCTATGAAAATATAACATTAACACAAAAAGCTAAGTGGCATTACGTCCTCCCCTCCCCCCCTTTTTGTAAAGGCATTTTTTTTGTCACCGCACCTCCCACAAAAACTGAAATAAAAAGCATCCAAAACATCATATGGACCCCAGAGTGGCATCAATAAAAATGTCTGCTCACTGCACAAAGAACAAAAAAAAAAAAACACTTGTTTTCTCCCTGCAGCTGCATTTCCAATTATGACTGCTGCACTTGTTTAAAGCAGTATTTACCTGCACAATACCAGTATGGCTGCAGGTAAATACTTTTTTTTGCCAAAAGAGGTTCTACTTAGAGAGGCATGAACCATAAAAGACCAAACTTTGGAGAGAACGGCTAAACAAGTGGATCTAAATTTACAAGACCATCTACAGTTTCCTATGCTCAAGAATTGCAGAGTATAAAAAAAAAAAAAAAAAAAAAAAAAAAAAAACCACACATGCTATACTGGGGCTCTGTATTGCATTTGATTTTTTTTTTTTTTTTTTTTTATGGGGGGGGGGGGGGGGACACACCCATACACTTGAAGGGTGAATCTCGTCAGATTTGTGGAAGAAACTAGTCCATGCCGCAATTTTTTTCAAATTTACATAAAGATTCAGTTTGTGAAAAACTGCAAGGCTTGTCCGCACTGCCTTATTAAATTACTGCCAGAAAGTACAGTCGTGTGAACGAGCCCTTACAACGATCACCTATGCACAATACAGGTGATCACTACTAGACCCTTATTAAATACAGCGCTAAGGTTTGTACAACTCCCTGATAACAGGGCCAGCGATAGACTCCCAGGACGATCTGTGCAGTTTTGAAAAAGCACAACACTAAATATTTTTTGGCACCGGACAACCCCCTTTAGGTCATAAATTGAAGCAAGTGTGAAAACTTAGCCAAATACAGGTAATTCACAGAAGACTGCTTCATACATGCACATTGTTGTGTGTCCATAATATAGATTCACAATACGACCAGTTAATGAAACAGATGAGCAAAAAGACTTAACTTAGTTCTGACCTCTGGGTCTGTACTATGCTGCAGCCAGGCTTCATTTATGGGGCCAGCATTTGATGCCTCTCAATTCTCAGGCCCTGCGAAGTCCACCTGACAAAGCAGAGTGAAACGCGTTTGTGGGAGCTGGGACACCATTCCTCATTAGAACTTGATGCAAGTTACCTTCATTTATATTGTGCTTCCTGACGCTTATGAACTACTACTAGTCTGACAGTTTTTGCGGTTTTTGTTACTAGCCCTTGGTACGCCTACACGTTTTACTGTAAGTGTAATGCTCTATGTGCACTTTAACTGAGGATAGTGGTAAAGTTTTTTTTAATATACACTTTATGCAATTGTGCAGCAGATGTACTAACCTTTTTTTTTTTTTTTTTTTTTTATCTGCAGGCTAATAGCATTCTGAAGCTACCACACTGACAGCCCGGCTGCTGGGAGGAAATACAGTGTATTCCTCCCGACAGCCTCCAGCTTTCAGTCAGAGGTTTGGCTTGTGCCGCTGCATTCACCGCTCAGTACATAGACAGTGGCGGCTATAACCATGCCCCACACTGACACGTTGCAGAGACAGCCATTAGTCAATGTCGGGGTGCAGTTACAGCTGTCGCTCACTATGTACTGAGCAGTGACAGAAGCCGCACCTCTAAACTGAAAGCCAAGGCTGGGGGGAGCTATAAACTGCATTTCCTCCCGGGTTTTCAGCGCAGCAGCCGCATGGCTTTAGAATGCTATTGACCTGCAGAATAACCCCATATCTATAAGTGTTCCTTTACATGACAGGACCCTTTAATGGCTGTTTTTTTACTCCTCTTCAGCAGCCCTAACTTTTTTGTTTTTCACTGATATTGTTGCATGAGGCATTGTTTTCTGCAAGAAAATTGGTTTGATTTTTTAGTGCCATTTTACTATACATATTACATTAGTAAGTAATCTATATAACCGTTTTCACTATTATATATATATATATATATAAACTTTTCAATAGTTTTTTCCTTTTTTTAAAATTCAGGTTCCCCATTGAATGGATTCTCCAGGTTATTATGGTCATTTAGATAACTAATATGTGCAGATTTTTATGTTTAAAAAAAAAAAAAAAGTATTTTATATTTAAAAATTATTTTTTTTTCTATTTTGGAGGAAAGAACTTTTTTTTTTTTTTTTAAACATATGTCTCTTAAGAGATCACCAAAAACCTCTACTGAACATTTTTCCCCAGTTACTGGGAAATTCATAGTAGTCCCAGTTAGGCCACATTCAGACGTCAGCTTTTCTTGTACGAGTTGTCTGCATTTTTCACGGATAGCGCTTGTATCTATGATAGTCTATGGGGTAGCTCACATGCCCGATTTTTTCTTTGGACCGTGTGGTCTGCACAAAAGCACGGAGACTTGTCCAATTAAAGGGGTTGTCCAGGCTCTTGCATAAATTCTGCAGTCACTATATGTGAATCCGTACAGAACACACACTGCACGCTGTCAGAGGGCGGTCATGTGAACAAAAGTATGTGATTTGCCACATTCAGACTAGACTTGTCCGGCCTTGCTCAATTCACTTTTATCTCCTGACTGGAGGAGGACAGCTGTGACGCTGGGATCAGGAGACCTGTGGCCAGTCTGTTCAATGTGCTCCACGATCGGATTGAGATCCACTGAAGTCTGCATGAGCCCTAAGGCTTAGTTCCCAGGATGAGTTTTTGACACGGCGTATTTTCAGTGCGCAAAAAATATAATGCAGCGTCTTAGGCTGGGTGCCCACGTAGCGTCTTACAAGCGTTTATGCTGCGGCATAAACGCTTGGTAATCCGCCCCCCATGGTCTCCAATGACAAGCCGCACTTCCAATGCCCATGTTGCGGATTTTTCCGCAGCGTTTATGCTGCTCTCAAAAATCCGCAGTATGTCCATTAATTTTGCGGACACGCAGCGTAATCGCCGCCATTGACTTGCATTGGACCGCGTGACATCCGCATCACTGCATTTGCACATGCGGATATCACACGGTTCAATGTGCGGATGGTACCCAAGTCTGGAGGAGAGAAGACTCATCCAGACCTGGGTACCATAGAAACTGTAAAAAAAGAATTTAAAATAAAAAATAAAGTTTATACTCACCTTCCGATGTCTTCCCGGAGTTTTGTCTGCTCCGTCCGGTGTCTTGTAATGTTCGCGTTGATGTGAAGGACCTGCCATGACGTCACTGAGTCATGTGACCCATCACATGGCTCAATGACGTCACCGCAGGTCCTTCACACCCCCGCAAGCAGTGCAAGACACCGGTAAGACATCGGAAGGTGAATATAAACTTTATTTTTCACCATAACTATCTTGGTCACACTACTATAAATCCATGCCGGTTGCATGGATTTATATAGTGTGAACAAGTTGTCAAGCACTTTCCAAGTGATGCTAAAGTCGCTTGGAAAAGCGCTTGATAACCCGCATGCAGAAATGCATGCAAAGGCGCTTGACAAACTCTTCTACCTGGCAGGAAAACCGCATTTAAAATCCGCATGCGTTTTTCCTGCCAGGGAGAAGCGTAAAAAATATGCAGCATTTCTGCATCGTGGGCACTTAGCCTTACAGTTCCCAAAAAGTGGATGGAATTTATAGAAACCTCATACCCACTGTGCTTTTTTTATGCTACAGAAACTGAACCACGGTGTGTTTTACTTGCGGATTTTCTCCATAGACTTGAATAAGATGAAGAAAATCAGCCGATAAAAAATGCTTATGTGGTAAGATTGCATTTTTTGAAGTGGAAACACACCAAAAACGCAGGTAATCCACACATGGCTATTAAAAAGGGTTAATGAGGACTAACAACTAGGAAAAAGGAGAGTGGAGACCCCTAGGCAGATCTTACAACACCCTGACTCCCCTATCGTCCCTAAATAGGTTCCGCACCTATCGCCGAGCAGGATACCTAACCCCTAACTGTCCCTAGAGCTAGGCAGGGGACGGGGTGAGCACTAGTCAGGCCCCACTACAACTAAATACAAAACAATGGGATATACTTAGCTTTAGAAGACAACAACCATCCAAGAAGAAACTAGCCGACTACTAGTACTCCAGGCCTGAGCAGGGGAAAATAGTTCTATCACCGGCGACTCTCTGGAGACACTGAGAGTGTTTAATATATCAAGCAAGGGTGTGTCAATTAGCAGCAGAATGTGGAGATCACTGCTGGGTCCTAGCGAGAGAAGGATACCACTACACTACAGAGATGAAAGGATCAAGAAGGTGTCCGCAAAGTCAAGCGCAGCGACCTTCTACAGCTGGATCCAGAACGCATGTCACACCTGATTCACCCGTGATATTCTCCATATTAACAGAGCAGCTTTTCTTTTTACTCTGTCAACAGGGTGTGACTGCCGATGTCATGGTGATAGACAGCCGCCTCCCTGCAGTTAGAGACAGCTGTCAATCAACATGACATCAATAGTCATGCCCCTTCAACAGAGTAGTGCGGAAGAGAAGCCACTGAATCGTGGGAAGGATCGGTCAGTGACTGCTCTATGCCGGCAAAGATCAGCACCGGGCACAACAGGCAGGTACTTAACAGCTACCTTCCTGTAAGTGCTTAGGCCCATTGTAAAAAAAAAAAATAAAAAATTAAATAGCCCCATAAAAAGTTTTATCAATGCTAAATAGCAGGAAGTTTCCAAAACAAATAAGCTTTAAAAAAGTGTCATACCAAAAGGAAACAAAAAAAATGCATGTAAAAGAAATGCAAATAACCTAATAGGTTCAGAAACGCTGCATCATAAAAAAAACTCCCCAAAGACACATGGTGGGAACGTACAGTCATATACAAGTGGGGGTCTCCGTTGTGGGGTTTAGCCGAGGGTTATTCAGTATGTGACCCTCTGATGTAGGAAATGCCAGCACCCTGGAACATACGGTGCTGGCCTGCCCTATCTGCAGAGGAGAACGCTGGGTCCATCAGATAAGGGGCGCAGAAAATGTAATATTCTGGGGGAGTGGCACTATAAGTGGGTTAGGGGGTGAAATACTTGCCCTGGGAGACAGCAAACTCAGATACACTCCTGGTGATGGGCACAGGTCTATGGGTAATAGGTACAGCAGTACAGGCCAATGGTGCTGGCCATACATGTGCCCAGCCTGCAGGTGACCATAGGGCAGAACCCAGCCACACTCCTTGTGATGGGCACAGGTCTATGAGTAATAGGTGCAGCAGTACAGGCTAATGGTGCTGGTAAGAAGCGTGCCCCGCCAACCATAGGGCAGAACCCAGCCACAGGTCTATGGGTAGTAGGCACAGTAGTATGGGCTAATGGTGCTGGTCATACATTTGCCAGGCTGGCAACCTACCATAGAGCAGAACCCAGCCACACTCCTGATGGTGGGCACAGGTGTATGGGTGATGGGCACAGCAGTACAACCTAGTGATGCTGGGCATACGTGTGCCCAGTGTATGGACAACCATATGGCAGAAGTCACCAGCGTTGTTCGGTCTCCAGAACACCATGCCATGTGGCTGCGGAATGAGTGGCATCTATCCAGCAGACCTGGCATGGAATACCCCGGCAGCAGGTGGGCACACGGCAGGTGGGGTGTCTCCCTGGCACTGAGGAGCAATACATCATGTATCCATACACTACACAGGTGACATACAGCGGAATAACACTGCTCAAGTACTACCCAGTGTCATGCCTGGCAGCTATACCCTTACTATGCTGTCAGCTGGATGCCAGCAATAAGTACCTGAGCTCCCGGTGCCACCACACAGAAGTCGCCATTACACTGACAGCCGCCAGGCCCTTCTTGCCCAGTAACACCATTACCTGCTTTGGCTTCACTTGCAGCTCCGGAGGATGCCGCCATCTTCCCCAGCGTCAGCGAATCACTCGCTCTGCTTCCGCCTGGAAGCTCCGGCTATTTGCCGTCTTCTGCGCAGGCGCGGCGCGGCAGGGCAGTCACGTGATGAGACCTGTCTCAGTTTTCCTCCAGAGCAGCATTCAGTGACTGAGCGTCCCCCTTCACCGTCACATCACAAGACTGTGTGACCCCAGCGTGCCCTGACAGGAGGCCACGCGTGGGCACACTGCTTACAGTCACTGGTAAAGGTGATGGGAGACTTACTGCCACTACCACACCTTGCCATTATGGCTTCTCTCACAATTGCATCAATTCACACCTTGCAGCTTTGTGAGGGGTTGTTTTGTGTGTAGAACTACCCCACACACCTGTCTTTTTAGTCATTTTTCATTTACCATAAAATAGTGACGTCTGGAAGTCGCCTGAAGAACGGAGCGCTCATTTCTTTTAGTCGCTTCAGATTTCGAAGCCTGAAAAGATTAAAAGTAATTACAAAAGATGCTACATGAGCGGCCGGTTGTTTGCATGTTGCGCTTACGTTCATTATTTTTTCGCTTTTTTTTAGTGATTTTTCAAGCGGGTTTGAGGCAGAGAATCCACTAGAAAAAGCCACCATATGCACATAGCCTTAATCAGGAGCCAAATCTGGGACACGGAGCCTCTGTGTGCCCCACACACTCCAGCATGAATATCTGTAGGGTAATGGGTGCATATGAATTAGTGGTGGTCACCGATATGGCTCTCTCCATTGTAGTTAATGACCGTAGAGTTTACAATCGGGAGAGCCACATGCACAGCGTCCTCTACAGACCGAGTGCCCAAACTGCAACCCCCTTATTTATCACACAGTGCCAACACCACAATTTAACCTGAGTGCTGAGGTCTTAGTTTAGAAAAAAACAACTCGTATATTAGCATCTTCACTACCTTGGGTTTTTTGCATTGTCGTTTTTTGCTCCTCTTCTTCCCAGAGCCATAAATTTTTCTATGGTCAATATGGCTTGTTTTTTGCAGGACGAGTTGTACTTTTGAACGACACCATTGGTTTTACCATATCATGTACTGGAAAACGTGAAAAAAAAAATCCAAGTGTGGTGAAATTGCAAAAAAAGTGCAGTTCCACAATAGTTTTTTTTTATCATGTTCACTAAATGGTAAAACTGACCTGCCATTATTATTCTCTAGGTCATTACGAGTTCGTAGACATCAAACATGTTTAGGTTCTTTTTTATTTAAGCGGTGAAAAAAAAATCCAAAGTTTGTAAAAAATAATGTCGCCATTTTCAGAAACCTGTAGCGTCTCCATTTTTCGGGATCTGGAGCCGGATGAGAGCTTATTTTTTGTGTGGCAAGCTGACATTTTTATTGACACCATTTTGGGGTAGACACGATGTTATTGCATTTTATTGCAATGTTGCAGTAACCAAAAAAATATAATTCTGGCGTTTTGATATTTTTTCTCATTACGTCGCTTACCGATCGGATTAATTCTTTTGATATATTGATAGATCGGGCGATTCTGAATGTGGCGATACCAAATATATGTATTTTTGATTTTTTTTTTAATTGTTTTATTTTTAATGGGCTGAAAGGGGGGCAATTTGAACTTTTATTTGTTTTTTAAATATTTTTAAAAACATTTTTTTTTTACTTTTTACCTGTTTCAATAGTCTCCATGGGTGACTAGAAGCTGCGATCATCTGATCGCTTGTGAAACACATAGCCTGTGTGTAGCATAAATGCTCACTTGCTATGAGCCCCGACCGCTGAGCGCAGATCGGCTATGACAACCGCAGGCGTCTCCCTGAATCAAGCGAGGCGCAAAGTGGCGTGCACCTCTGTTGGCGCCCGACCACTATTAGATTCCGGTTGGGGACTTGAGTTAGATTTGTGGCGTAACGAACGCTGCTGCTTGTCATGAATTTGATGAGTGAGGTTCGCCAGACCACGCCCTAGCGGAGCTCGGCAAAACTGTTTTGAAAATGCCAAAACTTGCAAAATTTTTGGCAACTCTGCTTTGCGCAAAAAATGTTGTGACCTTTCAAAGCTTATTTTACACCACAATTCTGGCGTAAAAGCTTTGATGAATCGGGGCCATTGTGTGCACATACCCTTAGGCTATGTGCCCACGATTCAGAAATGAAGCGTAAAATTTGCGCTTCATTTCTGCATGTCCTTGCCAGTAAAAATGCCTGCGGATTTTAACACACGTTTTTGAAGCGTTTTTGACATGCAGATTTGCCATGCCTTTTTCTAATGCATTGAGTAGGCAATTCCGCATGCGTAAACGCACAAATAATGGACATGCTGCGGAATTTTCCGCACATAAAATCTGCTGCGGTAAATTTCACAGCATTGGCACAGAACATGCGGATTGTCATTGGGGACCATGGGGCACGTATTACCAAGCGCTTTTCAAGCGTTTCCGCAGCAGAAATTCCGCAGCAAAAATGCTTGAAAAACGCATCGTGGGCACGCAGCCTAATGGTATGTTCTGATGAGCATAGCGTACAAACAGCACAAGGACCATTGTAAGTCAATGGTGTGGTTCACATGACTGTTTTTACACACGGACCAACAGTACTAATGTAAACAATCGTAGCATGCACTAGTCAAATCCGTTTTATGGATCAGAATTGCCCTATGATGGGTGCATTAAAAAAATGGATATCATAAGGAAATCATCTGTATGACATGTGTTTTTTTTAGCAATTATTAACAAAGAAAACTCGGCTTGGCCTATAATTATATTTTAAATTGTTGATGTATACAACAAATGTTGTACAGATGTCTTATGGATGTGAAAAACGGACACATAGACGACATATTGATGGCATACGAATTACTAAAAAGGTGAAAACTTTTTTTTTTTCTGGATGGAAAACAGACAATTTCTCATAAGCTCACCTGAGATCACTCAGTCTGAGGTTTTTCACATATATAAGTTCTGTTAGTGTGTTTTTACTGAACATATAACCATTATAGTCTATGGGATGTTCACTTGTCCTTGTTTTTTGGCAGTGTCCACAAAGCGAAATAAAAGGAGACGTGTCTGTTTTTGATCCAAGTTATGGATCACATGTGTTTGATCCAGACAATGGGTCCATAAAAAAAATATACAGCCGAGTCCTCCAGCCACAGATTTCGACAAATCCCATGTAGGGTCTATTCACACAGTGCAATCATATCGCATTTTCCCCACAATTGTATGAAATTACATTTTCATTTTAAAGCAATTGTGCCACATTTATAGCAAAAACTGCAATACGAGAGCGAAATATTTATTTACTATGCTTGTTTTTATTCTGCAGCAGTTTAAAGAGAAATATGTGTAAGGGTCTGTGCCCACGATGCGTTTTTCAAGCGTTTATGCTGCGGATTTTTTGCAGCGTAAATGCTTGGTAATCCGTCCCCCATGGTCCCCAATGAAATTCCGCACTTTCAATACCCATGCTGCGGATTTTCCTGCAGCGTTTTTGATGCGCTCAAAAATCCACAACATATCCATTATTTGTGCGTTTACGCATGCGGAATTGCCATCTACAATGCATTAGAAAACGCATGGCAATTCCACATTTGCAAAACGCGCATCAAATTCCGCACGCGTTTTTCTGGGCAAGGAGATGCAGAAATGAAGCAGAAATTTTCTGCTTCATTTCTGCAACGTGGGCACATTGCCTGAATCAATTTGCTGAAGTTTCTTTCTTTTTTGGGTGGGGGAGGGTTACGGAGTAACTTTGAGCTATGAACTTGCTATGAATATTTGCTCCAATTAGGGATTTCCATTGGGTGGGATCAATCGTCAATCATTATAAAGGTGTTCACATGGAGATGCTGCACAATGGAGCACCAGTGAAAGTGAACACAAGCTGTGGTTGTGAATAGGTTTTCTTGCAGAAGGTGACTCCATTTATTTTTTATGTGTAGTGTTTATTACCAGTAAAGTCAGTGGTGGCTAAAGACTAATAAGAGACCTTGTGCAGTCTATGATAGATGCTGCTTTGGAGATAGAAGTGGCTCCTGTATAGTTGCATCAATGTATGTCCGCTTCTGAAATGTTTGCCAAACTGGTTATGACTTTTTAATGATTTCTTGAATGTGTAACACATTAAACTCCAGAAAACAATCATCTGCATTTCTGTTTCTTACCCTTGCAGGAGACATGGGCATTTGTCACTGCAGCAGTGCTAAACACTGTGATCCTGAAGATAGAGGAAACTGCTTTCGGGTGAGCGTATTCACATGGTTGCATTTTTAGGGATCTATCACAAAGGGCAGTTCTGGCACAATTTAGGTAACTTTTACCTACCTTCTAACTAACCTAAGGCTATTTTCTCACCATGAGCTTTTGTTGAGTTTTTGATGTTGTGGAATTTCTGCTCCTATTTTAAATTGGGTTACTAATTTAGGCTTTTGTGTGGGGTGTGTGGTTTTTTTTTAGTTTTAGTGTGTCTTTGACGCTATGGTTTCTCTAGTCATGCGTTAAATAAAGCTGCCTTGTTTCTTGATACCTCCTGGTATTTGGCTTTGATAAGCTATTCACATACTTGGGTGTGCATTACAGAACTCCTCGTACCTGCAAGAGGAATTACCATGCTGCACGCACATATAAAACATGCATCGCAGGGCAATTTCCGCAGCGCTAGAAAGCATAGTGAGCAGGAGATTTCCATAAATCTCATACACTGTGCTGGAACTCTAAGATGCTGCAGTTTTGATTCTGCCAAAATAGTGTCTAAAATGCACCGAAAGGTCTTTGAGGGAACGTAGCCTTACTGTCTGGGCATCTTGCAGTTTGCGGCGATAGTCTTTTTCCCAGGGACATGGATTTAAAATTTTCTTAGTATTTAGAGGGAGGACTTAAAATGTATCCTAAACAAGAAAATGTAGAGGGCTTTTCAATTTCAGCAAAAAGATGGGCAGGTGGCAAAAACCTGGTAAGATTAGACCCTTTTAAGGTGTGTGTGTGTGTGTGGGGTTGTTGTTTTTTTTTTTTTTTTTTATGCTTTACTTTTAGATTTTAGTGGGGGGTGGAATTACAAATCAGGTTTCTTTAATAATTTTGCAGTTTTTCTGTCCAAAGCAACTGTGGAGCCCAGTGTACAATGGACAGCAAAATGTGTTAGAATAAGCTCACTGATTTATTCTCAAGGGGATAGTCCAGGCATGTGCACGGTGCAGCCATATAGATGCTGGGTCTCTTAGGGTGAAGATGCTTTAATGCTTTAGGAAACTGCTGCTGGGTTTTCCTGTAATGGCTTCCGATGCATTTTTCTGACATATTTGCAATGTATCCATCACCAGTGTCTTGCTAGAGAGCAGATGGCAGGTTTCTGAATCCTGGAGTCTTTAAAAGTGACATAGGATGGACCATGGGCACAGCAATGTCTTTACATTGCAGTGCATTATGTATGTTATATCATGTATGTTTTATGGTGCCTTTTCAAGTGGATGCTATAGAAGGCAAACTGTCAAATTTTTTTTTAATGAAACCCAATTGAGAGTTGTTTCCAATACCCCAAATCATGCCATCCTGTGTGTGTGTGTGTGTGTGTGTGTTATATGGTATTATCAGTCCATTGCACTCAATTCAAAATTACAGGCCTATCCTTTCCACGCTCCAATATGCAACCTTTTTCCAGAGCACTTATCTTTGGGTACAGCCAGACAGTCATTTAAGTCTGCCCGAGATCGGACTGCAGTACATGGACTGGCCGGCAGCTCTCCTGACCTGAGTGTCAGCTTCGTGTATTTCTATGCAGCTGTCACATTCAAGTTTTAGAGAGCTGACGGACAGTCAGTGCACTGCGTTCTGATCTCGGTCCAATTTAAATGGCCGTCTTACTGCGCCTTTAGACTGTTCTAGATTGCGACTTGTTTTTTTTCTCAGGAGTATTCTGGAACAGCAATTCTGCATCTGGCCTAATCTTTAAGGGAATCTGACAGCAGGTTTTTACTATGTAATCTGAAGACCGCATGAGGTAGAGATTAAAACAGATTCAGTGATGCCTCTTATCAAGCTTCTGGTTTCGTTTGCTTACGATTGTTTTTGCACCAGGAGCTTTTCACTGCTGGGACTAGCTGGTCCCTTGAGCTCTGGTGTGATAGGCAGCTCACTGTCTATGGACTTTGTACACTGAGAGCCTGGTGTGGGCGGGGGAAGCTTCCTCGTGCTAAATCAAAGCTGTGTCAGAGTGGCTGCACGCAGTAATCTGTGATACATCGTAACATTCAGCTTCTTTGCCTACATTAGGCTGCTCAGATGAGGTAGTTAAAACCTGCTGACAGATTCCCTTCAAGGGGGGGGCTAATATAACCTCCCTTTCCCCCTTATATAAGAATCTTCATTGCTGTACTATAAAACTTTATTAAAGAAGCACTTGCACTAACTTTTTTTTTTATATAGTAAATGTCTGTACATGCATGTAGTGAGTGTATTTATATATTTGCCAACCGCTGCTGTCAGGGTCCTAGCTGGGTGTGTTGACTGGTGCTGTAAAGGCGCTATGCCCATGAAGGCCCCATGTAACCGATGTTGCTTGTTTGCTAGGACCATCTGCTTTACAGGTGACTTACAGTTCGATGAGGGAAATCGCCAGTCCAAAAAATCTCTTCTAAATTGGAACTTGGTAGGGAATATATACAGAATTTAGTGGGTACACAACTTCACGAATGTTTTCTTCACAAAACAGAGCATTTTACATAGTTTCAATTCCTTCCTCTTTACTTGTCCTCTGAACTCAGTTCCTCACTATTTCACCACATCCCAGCTCAACAAACACTGTTCTGTTTAGCAAAAGTCCTTTACTCAACCTGCAGTTCTACGTCTTTTCCCCTTAGATGAGCTTTGGTGCCAACATGACTGATACTTAACTTCTTTACTTGCTGATTCCTTGGAACTCCTGCCTGGGACACTTAGTCTCACATACTCAGTCCTGTCTAGGCCTGTTGCATCGGAGTCTTAAACCCTGGGCCTTAAAGCTAGGCATCCTTTCCCAGAACCTATCTCTGGAAAATCACTGTCACCTCTTCTCTGCATCTCCCTATCTCTTACTTTTGGTCTCCTCTTACTTAAAGATGCACAAGAATGCAGCACTGTTCACATTGGACCTTTTTAGGACCTGGTGTGCATAGTGAAAGGGGCTATCTAACCCACTACCAGAAAACTGTTCCTTTCCATTAAACTTATCCCCTCCCCCCTCTGGGCTATTCCGAACATTAAGTCTCACTATCCCTACTGTCAAACTACAGTCAACCTCATTAATACAAGTGACAATTTACAGGCTTGGGTAAAACTCTGTTATAATATAGCCTTCTTAATATGACCTTTCTGTTCTTATTTTTAAGGTTATCAATGTGAATGACAATGGCAAAAATGTCTGTCCAGGAATCATGGAGCTTACAGAGACTACTCTAATTTTTCATATTAGGAGAGGAGGGTTTGTGAAATGGCCTTACATCAGCCTGTTGAAATATGGCTATGACACTGATCTGTTTTCCTTTGTCTGTGGCAGGAGATGTCAGACTGGAGAAGGTAATATTACTTTTTTTTTTTTTTTTTTAAACAAAAACTTGGGATATGTGCAGTCTTAGCGTCGTTTTTAACTTAAAACACTAAAAATGCTTTAGGATGAAAAACTCTAAAGCCTCATAGAAAGATTGTTTCCTAAAGCAGGATCTGCTTGAAAAGCTCACATTTGTGGTGACATTTTCTAAATGGTTATGAATTGCATGCACAAAATGATGACTTTTTAGCTGTAAAAAGGGTCGTCTGGTCTTGATCTGACTGCACACTTCTGAATCCTTGCAGCACGCTCACCGCACTCTGATTCTCCAGTGTTCATGTTGAGAGCATGCATGCAGTCACATACTGACTAGACTCTGCCTCGCTCAGTTTAATGGATTGAGTGAGGCCATGCACATCTAGTCTAACTGTGGCAGGAGGGAGGTATGTGACCTCAAGTATGCAATTTGCATAACCGACCACTCTCTGACTCAAAACCAGAGAATCCTGACAGTGTGCCATGTGCGCATTGTGAGGATTCCGAAGCCTGCAGTCCCATAGAGGCTACAGACTATTGGCACAACTCCGGATAACCCCTTTAATGCCATATACATATGCTGTGTGTTGTAGGGGGGGGGGGAACAGCTGAATAAACTGCAAGAAGACTGAAGCCATAGTTTTTCTACACAAAGTATTAATAGCAGGGCTTCCAACACCTTTTTGGTTTTCAAGAGTTGAGGTAAACGTGCTGCAGAAGCAATGATGGGTGTGAAATTGGGGGCGGGGGGGACTTGTTTAGGCATTATACTAATATCCAATTTGAATATACAGTAATTACACCACTTCACATTTTGGTATTGCCTTTCAGGCAGTTGTCTTAGATATTTTTTAAATTGTCTTGTTGGCAACTCAATTCATGCCATGGACATAAAAATCACAATACTATTTGTCTGTATGTTACACTAATCAAATGAAGTTGCATAGAGAACCTTCTTCTCTTGGCCAATATTACCTCTGTTTATAAAGTCCACACTGAAGTCTTGTGATCCGATTACGTCACCTCCCCTTATTGAAGCTTGTACTTCTTGTTAACCTAACAATAATTACACCAGGATTACTAGTGTTTTAAGGACATCAAAAACCAAAGGTCCGCATTTTATCTGCTTTCCCAGATAGAAGTCAAAAGTTAACACTGTAAATATTTTAAATTGCACCAGGCTGTAACAATTACACATCTATAACTAAAAGCTTTGTTCACATCAGTTGAACAATGCATGGTAAAATGCCAGATTGGGGTCTGATTTCCTTTTGTACATTGTAGTCAGTAGGATCAGTCATGTTGGAGATCCAGCCAGGGCTGTGGAGTCGGTAAGTGACTCAGACTCCACAGCTCGGCCTCATTACTGAGCGTGTACATAAAGTGCAGCACAGATTCATCTCAACTAACAGCCGAGATCCTTAGATAGGAACAGAACAGACCTTTTCATAACTTTCCCAAATTCTTAAGAAATCATTTACAGCACATATTGCATTCTACTAATGAACCCAATTAATTATATATTGTCGAAGTCGGTCCATTTTATACAGACTGACTCCACAGCCCTGGATCCAGAACTTCTATGATAATTATTCTGCCCGTGAGAATTGGGATGCAACAAGGCAGAGGTGAGACAGAACTAGAGTCAGGAATTGAGCCGGACCGAATACCAGAATAAGAACTACAGGATCCAAGGTGCCCAAGTGAAAAGCATAATCCAGGAAAAATGCCAAGGCCATGATTGGAAATCAATTATTTTGGACTTTCTACTTTGATCTAAAGGAAAAGATCTCAATTAGTCTGGAGGCAACACATGCACGACAGCCAGTCTCAGATAATTTGTGCAACTAATATCTATGTTTTAAACATGCTGTAAGTGTAGCCCATCTGCGATTTGGCTGTAAATGAGTTGCTTATGACCTGTCACTTGCAATTTGCGATGGGAAGTGCAACACATGTCCAATGCAATGCCAAAGGTAATCATTAGATGCAGTCTTAAAGAGCACAGATCTATCAATGGCTGTTGGGTACTATTGGTACCTGACATGGCCGGCCAGCATGAAGCTAAAGTTGGTTTCTGGTGAGATGTGACTGTCATAACATGTACTATAGACTAGAGTTCCCCATGTTCCTTACTTAGCAGTGCAGCCTTTACACCAGGAATTATGTAGATACTTTTTTATATTAACTTTTGTGGTTTTTGTTTTTCCCCCACTTAGGGATATTTGGGTTCAGATGTAACCGAGCAGAAGAGCTTTTTAACTTGTTACAAATATGTATGCAAAACAATCGAATAAGTGTTATTTCTGATATAGATGGAGACTCTCCAGTAGGTAAGTGGTTGTTCCCCTGTGACTGCATTTAGATGTGGCTGTAATGGTGCTGTATTACTGATTACATTGATGCATGGGAAGAAATCCACTTTGTGGTTCTTCTTTAATCACCATTTGGAGTTTTATGCTGATCAAATTTCAGTGCATAGGGGCTGGACTGTACTCTGGGTCGTCTCGTCTGAGTCCGACACCTCAACCTGCCTACAACTTTTGAATGACCGGTCACGGCTGAGACTTTAAACAGAGGAGGCAAGTGGAGGGGCTGGGTAATCAGACTGGGTGGAGGAGACCCAAGACATAGTCCAGCCTCTGTACACCCAAATCTAACTGGCATTAAACTTCAAATGCTAATTAAATAACCATAAAGCAGTATCAATGCAATCTATATTTCAGTGCAACTACAAAATCATACTTGGTCTGATAGGTTTTTCTTTAAAGGACTCTTCCAGGATTGAAATAAAAAATCTTGACTTTGGCACCAACCCTTTAGTTCAAAAAAGAATTCTTTCTTAACCCCTTCATGACACTGGATGTAAACTTGCACCATATGTTGTGTTCCTGCCTTTGTGGACTCGCCAGAATCAGTGTTGGAAATTACACAAGTGTTATAAATGTAACCACTTGCCAACATGCGTGTGACAGAGTTAAGATGGTTGCTGTCTGACATCCTTGCATGTCGCCCTGAGGGTCTGCCCTTACCTGTCAGCGATTGCTATGATCACTTTTTTTTTTTTTCTCTTTTCTGTGTGCGTGTCGTCCTACGCTGAGCATTTATGCTTTGATTGGTATCGCTGATCAGATTTTTTTATTTTAAAGTTAATACATTGTAGTTTTATAGGTAGCGAACATCAGTGTTTGACTTCTGATTTTATTTTAGAGGGAAAAAAAAATGGTATGGTAGAGTAGCTTTATAGGTAGGGAGATAGCTCATTTTTAAAAAAAAAAAAAGTGCCAAGTAAATTTAAGTGTATTGAACGTCACTAATTTTTATAAAAAAAAAACAAAAAAAACCTTTGTCTACATCTGATTCTTTTTCTTGAGTGCTTTTTTTTTTTTTTTTTAATATAATGCACACATGCGTTTTGAAAACTAAAATAAAAATGGCCCATTAGTCAAGACTCTAGTCGCCAGAAGAGACATACATTTTGTTTGCCTCTAACACGGATTCAGGCAGTGAGGAAGATCCCATGTTCCTCTCTTCCTCCTCTAGTGAGGATGGACCCCCAGCAAGGCACCCTAGGACCTAAGCAACCCCTACGGCAATCTATTACATATGGACTGCAACCTCCCCCCCCCCCCCCAAAAAAAAAAAAAAAAAAATTTATCAGCCTGTTATTCCGGACTTCGTCAGCAGCTCGGGAATAAAATTTGATGTTATAGGCCTCACTGAAATTGACTTCTTCAAGTTCTTTTTTCAGTGAGGAAATAATAAATGTTATGGTGACCGAGACAAATTTATATGCCCATCAATTTTTTTACCCAAAATCTCATGTCGTCATACTCCAGATGGACCTTTGTAAATGCAGCAGAAATTATGACTTTTTGGGATATTGTGCATGATCAAAAAACCAGAGCTTCGGCAATACTGAAGTACTTATATTCTCTGCAGAACACCGGTATTCTGTATGGCCATCACAAGGACACGATTTGAAGCTGTGTAATGATGCTCAGTTTCCTCCCCAAGACTATCCCAACTTTGATAATCTTTAGAAAACTCATCCAGCAGTTGACCACTTCAGCACAAAATTTGAGGCGTACAACCCCCCCCCCCCCCCCCCCCCCAAAGGGACATCTCTATAGACGAATCTCTGGTTCATTTCAAAGGGAAGCTAAAATTCCAAAAATTCTTGCCCAGAAAGAGGGCCAGGTCAACATTTAAACTGTACAAGCTGTGCGAGAGTACCTCAGGGCAAACCCACATATTTGGGGTCTACGAAGGGAAGGATGCCCAGAGTAGCCCCCCCCCCCCCTTTCCTGGGTGTGGGAAAATTGTGTGGGAATTGCTGCAACCACTGCTGAATAACAGTTATTGCCTCTACATAACTTTAACACCAGCATCCCACTCCTCGAGACTACCTCTGTCAAAGGTACAGTTGCATGCAAAAAAAATCAGAGGCTTCCCTAAGCCACCAATTGGGCAACTGCCAAGAGGGGGCGAAAGCAACCCAATACAGCGACAACATGATTGAGGTCAAGTATAAGGACTAGGGATTCCCTTATCTTGACCACTATACAGGGTGACAACAGCTCCCATGTCACTGTCCGAGGCATCTCAACACAAGTCCCAAAGACAGATTGTATCTTGGATTATAAGTAAATGGGCAGGTCCTCAAACCATAAAGTGCCATGCTAAAGTATGGTACAAAAAATTGGCCGTGCACATTGTACAGATGGCACTGTATGATGTTTTCGTGCTGCTTCGATCTGCAGGCAATACAGGAACCTTCCTTAGTTTTCAGGAGGTAGTCAGGGCCCTAATGTTGGGCACTAAGGTGAGGGTCCCAGTACTTCTGAAACTGATGTTGACCCGGGACAATACGGGCACTATTTTCTAGGCGAGGTTCCCCGAACAGCGAAGAAGGGAGAAACACAAACTGCAGAGCATGCTCCAAGAGGGAAATATGGAAGGACACATTTCCTCATTATGAAACCTGACCTTTGCATGAAGGATTGCTTCAAAGTGTGTACCACACGTCCACAAACAAATAAAATTTGGTTTTACCCTGTTGACACAACACACTTTAATAATCTGATGTGGTGTTATGTGCAAGTTGTGTACAGTACATTATACTTTGACACCAGTAAACCAAAAGCATTATAATCATTATTATGAAACTCTGCCTCTAAATATTTTCCTTGGGGAGGGGGTCTAGTTTCCAAAAATAGGTTCTCAGTGCCTGAATGGCTGAAATCCCCCACATCACGGGCTCTCCAAAGGCGACATTGTCTACTCTTAATTTCAGCCAATTTTCTGTTCAAAAAGTCAAACTGTGCTCCTTCTCATCTGAGGCCTGCCATGCGCCCGAACAGGTTTCCCCCACATATGGGGTATCGTTATACTCAGGAGAAAATAGACCCCAAAAGTTGTTAGGCAATTTCCCCTATAGACCTTGTCGGGGGGGAAAAAAAATATTGGGGCTAAAATCACTTGTGACTAAATTCATCCCCCCCCCCCCCCCTTTCACATTCCATTAATTCCTGTGAAGCACCTGATGGGTTAATCTTCTTTGAATGTGGTTTTGAGCACCTTGAGGGGTATTTTCTGTCATATAGATCCCTCAATCACTTCAAATGTGATGTGGTCCTTAAAAAAATAAAAAAAAAAAATAAATGGTTTTGTTCTAAAAAATGCAAAATCGCTAGTCCACTTTTAACCCTTCTAACTTCCTAGCAAAAAAGTTTCCAAATTCTGCTGATTTTAAAGTAGACCTGTGGGAAATGTTAACTATTTTGTGACCTCTTTCTGATTTGAGGGCATAAAAATTCAAAGTTTAAAAATTACAAAACGTTCAGTTTTCACTAAACTTCCAGGGTTGTGTTCCCCCCCCCCCCCCCCCCCCCATCAAATGCAAGTCATATCAAAGAAATGTTACCACTATCGTGAAGTACAATATGTCACGAGAAAACAGTCTCAATCACTATGACCCATCGACTCATTCCAGAGTTGCCTCATAAAGTGACAAGAAAATGGCCTGGTCAAGAAGGTGAAAACAGGTTTTGGTGTGAAGGGGTTACATAGGAATGTACTTTGTGAGTCGACCATGGAAGCTGAAAGATGCACATAATTGCTCTCATCTTAATCCAGCACACCCTAGATCAAGGCTGGCATACAAATTGCCAGTCTCAATAACTTATCTTATATTGTGTCTTGCTCTTTTTTTTTTTTTTTTTTTTTTTTCCCTCTGCTCTGACTCTTGTTTCATGTTGAATATTGGTCTTTTGCAGATGCTGAACAAAGCTTCCCATACCGGTATGAGACCTACCCCACTCTCCCAGCAACCTCTCTAATCTCCTCTTCCCTAAGGCCAGAGCCTATTGGAAGTGAATTCATCACTACTTCATCTTCTACAAGAACTTCAGAAGTGAGAATCAGTTGCTGTTGACTTTGCCATACATTCTTTATAGCTCTGTTAAATATCTAATGTTTTTCTTTTTATTTCTTTTCTCCGTCCCCCCTCATTGAATTGCAAACTTCCTGAATATAACAAGGTGAAAACTCAAAAGGTATCCAACTTGCCTCTACAACATAAGCTTTCAGATGGTGGCATGAGTCAAATGTCTATGCAAAGCTATCTTAATGTAGAGGAACATCTTGGACTTGGCCAAGCCTGTATGGTTGGGAACATGATTAAAAGAGAAGAGCTAAAAACTCTTAGTATACAATCTGGAGATTTAAATGGAGCCATTTGGGACACTGGTTATGACAGTGATGACCGTCAAGAGTTCTCTTGTATAAGAAGAATGGGGTATGAAAATGTTTCAGCTATTCCAGGAGCATGTCTTAGGTCTAGGAGCATGTTGGTTTCCTTCAGTAGCTCAGAGTCTCAAAGCAGTGATAATCTAACACACGATAAATTAGGATGTGTTAATAGTAAGGCATCTTCTCCATCTATCTTTGAGGAACAGTATAAGATTGAGCAAAATATAGCCACCATGAAGGAAAACGGCAGTTCATTAGACACAGAGAAATTGTCTTCAGCAAGAGATTCCAAAATACATCAAGACTGTGCACCCATCTATTTTAATTTTGATGTCAGGCAGTCCTCTCGGGAATCAAAAACTCTCAACTACATCCAGGTCGAGATGGAAAGCGGTATTGACTCTGACAACCCTGAAACACCTCAAAGTCCTGATGTACAATGGAGCATGTGCCACCGGTCTCAGCTTTACACAGAACTCGACTTGGCAAAAACCACAGCTTTGTCACTTATACAGAGAAACTGGCCCAATGAAGAAGGCACCAGGAAAACTAGACATAATGGCAAACCTTTCCCAGTTTGACATCTGGTGTAGTGTTTTTGTTTTTTTACAATTTTAGTCTTTAAAGCAAAGCTTCTTTTTTATCATTGAGCATACAGTTTAGTATGTAAAATCTAGACTCTGTAATTTTTGGGTACTAGTCTTGCAGTCTTCACTTATCTTTAGCTGGTCTTAATGAGTTAAACAGCAAGGGGGCTAGCACATCTTGCTGGCCATTAAAATATTAATCAATTTTTTTTTTTTAGTTTTTTTTTTTTTTACACCAATTGGTCATGGGTCCAGTTGACTACCTTACGACATTTGGTCACATGCAGATCTTGACAAAACTGAAGGATTAGGCCTTATTCACACTTGTACATTTTGGATAGGCCATATGCAGAAGTTACTATGCAGCATGAAGTACAAATCTCTCCATTCCTAGGACTGGCTTTCAAATGGTAAATACTGACTTAACACAACCATGATATAATTTATTGTGGTAGCCTTGTGCCCATTAACATTCCTACTAGGAAAAGTTTTAGAAGGCCACCAGTAGATTGTGTAACACTAATCCTGCAATTCTTGTGTCACCAAATGTCGGTGGGCAAGCCTAGCCTTTTTTTGATTCACTGCTAAATAGAGCCTGATGGGAGATTCATGATGCTCAGACCAGTGTTTCAGAGTAAAATTTACAAGACTGCAATAACACCGCTATTGTTGGGTTACTTTTTAAGTTCTGTCCTAAAACTTCACATGGCAAAATTTATTGTCTATATCAGGAGAGGGTGGGGAGATGTTTATTCACTTTTTTACTGTATTTTCCAATGGTGACAAACTGCATGTATACTTTAAATGCAGTTAATAAAGCATTAAAGTTTTTACTGTGTTGTAATGCCTAATTATGAACGAGGAGAATCTGGCAAGTGGTTTGTGCCATGCCAAAAATCTTACACCAGTCCCTGACTGGAGTAATATGTGGTAAAAGAACAAATCACTCCTGTGTATAGGTTCACAAGTAGGACCCAATCCGTAGGAAGAATTTGGCACTCAAATATAGAATTTCAAGGAGATTTGAGAGTTGCAATCCACAGTGAGAACATAATGTCTTGGTCTGTGCATAGACCTTCCTCAGATGCACAGATTGCCACCAAAGAACAAGTGTAAAAGGTTGCTTATGGAAGGTTTGAGTAGTGGAGAACGTACTATAGGTGTTGTGCCTTTGGAAGCCACACATCCTGATATGCTTCCATAAAGGCCACATCTATAGTGGATTCTCCACTACTCTATGGTGCTGTATGCTGCCACCTTTTACACTTCTTCTCTGGTGGCAATTCATGCATTTGATAAAAGGTCTATGCACAGACCGAAACCTTTTATCTTCTCACTGTGGATTGCAACTCCCAAATCGCCTTGACTGTATATTTGAGTGCAAAGTTATTCCTGAGTGGAGTAAGGCTACATTCTGACTATAAGCTTTTGGTGTGTTTGACGCTACATATTTTTGCCTTACAGTTCCAGTTAAGTGGATGGAATTGATAGAAATCTCATGCCCACTGGGCTTTAAGTTTACTCCATGTAAACTGACCTGTGTTTCAAATCTACATGTCAATTTCTCTTGTGGCTACTGTAGAATCTGTTAAGTTTTGCGAGCCTGTTAATATTCAGTGCTCCTAGATAATCAAGAGATTTAATACAAATAGATTTCCCGTATGTTAGGATATTTATAATACCTGACAAGGGTGCATTGAAAGGAAAAATGTAAGAGGCTGGTGGAAGATGCCTAACTAGCTCGGTGTGCTGCCTTATCAGCTGCACTTGGCCCATATACTACCCACCCCCAAGGGTGCCAACAACTTCGGCCTTGACTGTAGATTGAGTTCAGGCATTCATATTGCACATATTAATATTGACCAAATTGGTGTCCAACATATGTCTTGGGCCGTTCTGTTCAGAATTGATCGGTGGTGTCTGGGTTCTGTGACCGACACCACCCACGGACTGAAAACAGTGGCCATAGGCCACACCATGTGGCTCTCTGCCCACCCTCCTCCATCCGGCATCACAAATTCACCTCTATATTCATCCTCAGGATGAAGGTAGCAGTGAGTATAATGGTGTGGGAGGGAGCCGCCAGATCATTCCACCCTTCAGCATGTGACTGAGATGGCGGACTTGATGTCACTTCATCATGACTGCTATGCAGAGAATCAGTACTCGGATCAAAGACTGGAGAAGGGTGCAAGGGGTATGGTAAGTGAATTGCTTATTTTGTGTGAATGGTTTTTCACCTTTTTTGACCAGGTGAAATTTTACAACTTTGTCTAGTGTCACTTTGTGGTAGTAATTCTGGAATATTTCAATGTATCCCAGTTATTCTGAGACTGTTTCTCGGTGACACATTGTACTTTGTTAATAGTAAATTTTAGGTTGGAATTTTGGCAAAAGTTTGGAACATTTTGCAATTTTTATATCCTTAAACCAGTTAGTCGTGTCGTGCTGTACAATATAATAAACAACTTCCCACAGGTCTACTCAGCAGCTGTATTATTTTTGAAGTTTTTTGTTATGAAGTTAGAAGGGTTAAGTTAAACAGCTCTTTATTTGTAGAATCACAATTGAAGTGGCTTTGAGGGGCCTAGATGACAGAAAATACTCAACAATTATACAATTTTAAGAACTGCACCCCTCAAAGTCACATTCAAGAAATTTAGTAACACTTTAGGTTGCTTCAAAGGAATTAAAGCAATGCTTAAGGAAAAACTAACAAATTCATTTAACGCCAAATGTTACATTTTGAGAAGGGTAACAGGAGAGAATAAACATTAAAATTTATTGTACAGTTTCTCCTGAGTTCTCCGATACCCCTTTATGTGGAAGGAAACTACTTTTCTGGCACATGGAAGGGTAGGAGCGCCAATTGACTTTTGGAATGTAAAACTGTCTGGAATCGATAGACGCTATGTCGTGTTTGCAGAGCCCCTGATATGCCAACACAGTGGAACCCCCCCTCCCCCATAAGGGACCCAATTTTAGTAGTACTACCCCCTCTCAAGGAACATATCTAGAAGTGTAGTGAGCAACATTGAACCCACAGGTGCTTCAGAACTTTATAATGCTGAGTAGTGTTGAGCGAGCATGCTCGGTACTCGCCCGAGCATCACGCTACTCGGGATGTTCGGCGAGCACCGAGCATTTCCGGGTTACTCGGGTGGGAGCTTGGGTCTCCGCCCTGCATGTTTGGGGCTCTTTACAGAGCCCATGAACATGCAGGGATTGCCAGCCAGTCACTATAATGCTGCAGCCATGTTTGTGGGCATTTATAGTGATTGGCTGGCCGCACAGCGTCACCTCGAGTACTTAAAACCGGACGCCGCCATCTTGGACACAGTCGCTCCGGATTAAACAGTGTAGGGACAGCGCTGCTGAGCTAGGGAGAGATTTATCCTGCAAAATAGTTAGTGTAGGGTCTGTAAAGGCTGCCAGATCAAATAAACAGTCCTTCTCAGGACTAATATCCATCCCAGATCTCAGGCAGGCAGGCTGTATTGGAGACGCAGTGGTTATACCAACAAACGCTGCATTACAGTCCTGTGTGCCCCGGTCTTAGCTCCAGGTCTCGGGGGGGCCAGTAAAAATCCTTTTTCATCTAAATCCTTTTTTTTTTTTTTTTCCCCCTCCTTCACACTGTACAAATACCCATCTTATTAACCTATTGGTGCACCCCCCCCCCCCCAAAAAAAGGTCTCTGATTTTTCAGACACAAATATTACACACTTGCTTAATCAGTCGAGATGGAGGAAGAACGTCTGCAACAGTGTCCAGGGACCACCTAAAGTTGTGTCCAGACTTACTGAAACCCCGAGAAGAAGTGCCTCTCACCAAAGCGGAGGAGCCTAAAGAAACAGTGCTCCATACTGATTTAGGAGATTTCCTGGCAGATTGGCCCCAACTAGGAGGAGCAGTAGTCATCCCTGTAATCACCTTCTACCCACAGCAAGAAGAACCTATAAGTGATTCAGAAGAGCCTGTTCAAGCAGAATCCCTGGAGGAAGGATCCCTGGTTGGAACAGAGCAAGAAGGCCCAGCCAATGGTATGCTTGCTAGTCCAGTAGTGAGGTCAATACAGCCTTGTAGCCCCTCCACACCTAGTACTGACACATTGGGAGGTAGTGCACCTACCAGTACTTCACGTATCCCGGTACTACGCAGATCAACACGTAGCACACGAGGTAAAACCCCTGTTAGGTACACTCAGTAAAATAGTCAAATTTCTGGAATGTAGATGGTTACCCCTGGGGTATTGCATTAAAAGTCGTAATGTACTGTATTAACCACTTCGCGCCAGAGCCTGTTTTTGCCTTTGTGACCGGGCCAATTTTTTCAATTCTGACCACTGTCACTTTATGAGGTAATTACTCTGGAACGCTTCAACGGATCCCCCTGATTCTGAAATTGTTTTTTTGTGACATATTGTACTTCATGATAGTGGTAAAATTTCTTCGATATCACTTGCGTTTATTTGTGAAAAAATGGGAAATTTGGCGAAAATTTTGAAAATTTTGCAATTTTCAAACTTTGAATTTTCATGCCCTTTAATCAGAGAGATATATCACACAAAATAGTTAATGAATAACATTTCCCACATGTCTACTTCACATCAGCACAATTTTGGAACCAAAATTTTTTTCTGTTAGGAAGCTATAAGGGTTAAAAGTTGACCAGCGATTTCTCATTTTTACAACAAAATTTACAAAAACATTTTTTTAGGGACCACATCTTATTTGAAGTGACTTTGAGGAGCCTTTATGACAGAAAATACCCAAAAGTGATACCATTCTAAAAACTGCACCCCTCAAGGTGCTCAAAACCACATTCAAGAAGTTTATTAACCCTTCAGGTGCTTCACAGGAATTTTTGGAATGTGGAAGAAAACAATGAACATTTAACTTTTTTTCACAAAACTGCTACTTTAGCCTCAAATTTTTAATTTTCACAAGGGCAGCCAGAAAAAATGGACCCCAAAATGTGTTGTGCAATTTCTCCTGAGCACGCTGATACCCCATATGTGGTGCAAAGCCACTGTTTGGGCGCACGGCATGGCTCGGAAGGTAAGGAGCGCCATTTGACTTTTGGAATGGAAATTTGACTGGAATGGATAGCGGACGCCATGTTGCATTTGGAGAGCCCCTGAGGTGCCTAAACAGAGGAAACCCACAACAAGTGACCGAATTTTACAATCTACTCCTCTGTATAAATTAATCTAGTGGTGGGAAAATAAGTAGATAGGTAAATGGTCACTAAACCCATAGATGAATTCCCACAGAGGTGTCATTTCCATAATGGGGTCACTTCAGGGGCGATTATGCTGTTCTGGCACTTTTCAGAGTACCAGAGCTAAAGAATCCCCCCTGAAGTGACCCCATTTTGGAAATGACACCCCTCTGGGAATTCATCTATGGGTTTAGTGACCATTTTAACTCGATGGATGATTTCCAGAAACAAGCACGCAATGGAAGGTTTAGATTCTGGAGAACCCCCCCTGGAAATTAAGTGAGCTCTACTCGAATGTGTCATTCACTAAATGAACCAAATGTTTGAATGACAAATTGGGATACATTTTTACAGTTTAAAAACGTGGTTCTGTGTGGAAGATTTTAAAGCAGTCAGTGACACATAAGGCTGGCAATGATGGGCATTGTGGGCAATAGTAGCGGGTATCACGCCTCATTCCTCTCTTAGTACATACACGACATCTTTTCTGGGGGTTCCTTCTTGTTTCCGTTGCTGGAATAAGTGCAATAAAATGTCGCTCAGTGAGTCTTTTCACATCCTTAGATTCTAATGGATGAGCGGGGCTAACACTTTGAAAGACAAGATTTTCAATTACCTTTTCTTGATAATCAAGAAAAGGATCTGAATTTCCTGCTTTTTTGTACAACACAAAAGAATTGTATGTGGCCACCTGAAACAAATAAATAACCAACTTTTTATACCAGGTATAGGACTTTCTTGATACCTGGTATGGCTGTAGAACCTGGTCTGCAAGGTCCACACCCCCTTTGTGTTTGTTGTAGTCAATGACTGACACAGGTTTTTGCTTCGGAGTGGTGGATCCTAGTTCTACAGTGGCCCTTGTGGCATCTGTGTGGATCGAGCTGAGGACAAAAATATCCCTCTTATCCCTATATTTCAGGGCAAGCAGCTCTCCGTTGCGTACAGCCCCTGACTGCCCCTTTTGAAACTTTTGGTTGACCAATGGTTGTGGAAACCCCTGACGGTTTTTACGGATGGTCCCACAAGCCCCGATGTTGTGTTCAACCAGACTTTTAAATAGGGGTATGCTGGTGTAATAATTGTCCACATATAGATTGTAGCCTTTTTGAAAAAATGGACTTATCAGCTCCCAAACAATTTTTCCAGATGTCCCCAGATAAGTAGGGCATCCTGGTGGGTTTAGTTGGCTGTCTTTCCCCTCATATATGCGAAAAGCGGATGTGTATCCAGTTGAACTTTCGCACATTTTATAGAGCTTTATTCCAAACCTTGCCCTTTTAGATGGGATAAATTGCTTGAGGTGCAGTCTTCCTTTGAATTTTACAAGGGACTCATCTATAGAAATATTTTGTGTTGGGGTGTAGAGGCTTAAGAATTTTTCTGACAAATTTTCAATGATGGGTCTAATTTTATATAACCTGTCATGTTCTGGGGCATTTCTGGGCAGGCATTGACTATTGTCGTTAAAATGCCAAAACCGCATGAGCATTTCATAACGGGTCCTAGGCAGAATGACTGAAAACATAGGGGTGGCTTGAACAGGGTGGTTGGACCAGTAGGATCGAATGCTCGGTTTTTTAACAAGCCCCATGGCAAATGTAAGTCCTAAAAATTTTTTTATTTCCGGGACATTAGTTGGTGTCCATAAATTTGCCCTAGCATAGTAAGATCGGGGATTCTGGCTTATGAATTGGGATGCATATAAATTTGTTTGCACGACAATATGCTCTAGCAAGCTGTCTGTAAAAAACAAATTAAAAAAATGAATTGGTCCAAAATCTTCCACCTCCACATTTATACCAGGAATGGCGTTGAAATCAGGGCTGAATGGAGCAGCCGAATCCGAAGCCCCCCATCTGGGAAATGCTAGATCATGTGGCAACGCCCCTTGTACACTGGCGTGCGCCAATTCACTAGTAGCAGGGACAGCGCTTGTACTGGGCAATGTTCCCTGATTTGGAGACGTTTCTCCAGTAGCACTATTTGCACCTATTGCTGTACTGGTCCTTGGGCTTGAGGATGGAACAGAATCACTGCTCATTTCTGAGCTCTCAGTGTCGCCGCTACTAAAGCCCTCAAAATCCATATCTCCATCTGAGATTGCGCTGTCATCAGTGTCAGAACACAGCAGGGCATACACCTCTTCTGCGGTATAAGTCTGACGGGCCATTTTATTTTTAGATTTTTTGACTGGACTGACCGGACGGGACTGACCGGACGGGACTGACCGGACTGGACTGACTGATCTGACAGGACTGACTGACTGATCTGACAGGACTGACTGACTGACAGATCTGACAGGACTGATCTGACAGGACTGACTGATCTGACAGATCTGACAGGACTGATCTGACAGGACTGACTGATCTGACAGGACTGACTGACTGACAGATCTGACAGGACTGACTGACTGGACTGATCTGACAGGACTGGACTGACTGACTGGACTGACTGACTGGACTGATCTGACAGGACTGACTGACTGACAGATCTGACAGGACTGACTGACTGATAGATCTGACAGGACTGACTGACTGATAGATCTGACAGGACTGACTAACCCTAACTCTTACTTTCTTTTTTATTTATTTTTTTTACTTTCACAGTGGCAAGGCTGACACAGCTCTTGTCACACTGTTTGTCCTCTGCTCTCTCACTGAGATCGGAGGAGAAACAGTGTATTTATCAGGCAGATCGCCCGGGAAAGTTTGTTGCTAAAACAAACTTCCCTGGTGATCTCTCTGATTGGCTGGTGTGACGCTGACATCATCGAGACCTGAGCCAATCAGGTCTTGATGATGTCAGAGGTCACAGCACCGGGATCCCCGCCGCTCCTGAGGTATGTGGGGGGTCCCGATCGCCGACCACCAGCTGTCACTATCTTTTAAATGCCGCGATCGCTATGGATCGCGGCATCTTGAAGATAGGAACAGGTTAACATCATGGGGACCTGATCCATTCAGGTCCCCATGATGCCACATGTCAGAGCTATCGCTCTGAACCGGTACCGCAGCGCTAGCAGGACCCTGGGGGTCCTGAGCGCTGCGGGACCACCCACCGTTTTTAAACGTCGGCGCTGCACAGAGCCCGGGCAGCGCCGACGTTTATGTACAGTGGGCGGTCCTGAACCGGTTAATTGTGTATTTAAATGCATATGTGTATTTTGTGCTTTGCTTTGTAAGACAATTCAAGTGATATGGACACTTTACCTTATTAATTTCTTTATTGGTTACCTAAGAACTGCGTGGCTGAGGACTATGTGCAGCCCAAAAACTGCTTCTTGTATATAATTGCGCTCCCTGGAGTGCCACCTTTAGGTGACCTCAGAAGGAAAACCTGTCTGGAGTGGCTCTCTTGGAGGTCCAACTCGGGATCTTCATGCCCTGCAGCCACCCCAGGGCCTACGTTGAGGGTTTGGGACAGGTCCCTCAAATCACCAAGTACTCTACCCTGTGAGATGGACATCCTATCTGGGAACATCACCACAAGAGACTTGAACTCTGAGGACGCTTTGTATTTGTTTATATCGTTATGGAACGTTTAAGCTTGGTGCCCCCCATAAAGGGAAGATTGTTCATGTTGTTATTGTTGTTTGATAAAATGTACTTCAGCCCGGGAGTGCTGAGCTTTGCTAGGGGGGAATGTGACACCCAGCTGCGCTTGGTATCACAGATCCTAGAAGTGTGCATTAATGGATTCCTCCACAAGAGGCCCCCATAAACATTCACATATCTCCACCTTCCGCCTCAGACCAGCAGAGGGAGCCCGTTAGGGATATAAATAGGGAAGGTGGAGCTAGGCAGTGCAGTCTGGAGTCGACAGAGAGCCAAGTCTGTTGAGAGAGTTCCTGCAGTAGAGAAGCCTGAGAGAGGTCACTCTGCAGTGGAGCACAGTCCAGACTCAGTTGTAGCTCAGGTAGAGCTTTAGGTGTGCCGGCGCCATAAGATCGGTGAAGCGCGGCAAGCTGCCGTTAGTGTGTAAAGCCTAGTGAGGGCCCGAGTAGGCCGAAGGCGAGTGGAGAGTTAGTATATAGGGGGCAGAGGAGCTTAACTAGCTCACCCCGAAGCAGTTACCGGACACCGGGTCTGAGCTTACCGGGATCTCTATGACCCAGTAAGGCATAACCGGAATCCCTGGAGAGCTACAAGTCCCAGGATCGCTAAAGTGCTGATACGTAACAGAGTCGGGAGACACACAGGCCCCGCAAGCTGAGGAGCGTGTATTCCAAGAGAAGGCCCTACCACAAAGTCAGCCAGCGCAGGACAGAGACAAAGTTAGGCCTAGCTCCAGGCAGGTCCGAAACTTAATATGCAGAGGCAAGAAACAGGAGGCCCTACACCCGCTCATTGGGGAGGATCCAGATATACACCCTTCACCCTACAGTGCTCTGGGATGTGCCTGAATTTCCACCAGTAAAAGGTACTGAGGCGACTATCGTGTCTGTCCCTGTTCTTGCTCTGACCCGGCTGGGTCTCGCCTGTCCTGCATCCCCTTTTCCCTATGCTGCCCTGAGGCCTAGCTCCATCTGTGGGGCGCTATACCATCGAGTTGCCTTACCATCGGCCTCAGTGGACTGCACAGCGCTGGTGATTCTCACCATAAGCCACAGGTGGCGTCACGAACTTTTATAAAACTAAGAAACCTATTATCCCCTTTTTAAAGAGTGACCCCAGGGTACGGGCCCGGGAGCCGACCACCGCGACATCCCCAAGGCCAGGCAAAGGCCCGGGTACCGAGTCATCCCCATCCCCTGGGCTGGTCAAATATATCTGTTGAAAAGAGTTTGGTATAGGCCACAGAAACAGAAGTGTAGTTTTGCAGTTCCACGGGTCAAATCTCTGTAGTATCCAGTTTTTGGGCGTTTGTATCTAAAAAAAAAAAAAAAAAAAAAAAAAAAACAGTTTGAGTGTGTCGCTCACTGTTCAGCCAGAAATATATATATTTAAAATTTTATGGTATGCCCCAGTAAACAATAACTGTGGTTTTGCCATTACACTGTAAAAAAATCTCTATTATTCAGGTTTTAGTATTTTTTCCGTAAAGAAAAACAGTAATAGTTTCTCCCTGATTGTTCTGATTGTTTAAAAGAGTCGGGTGTAGGTCAGAGAAATAGAACTGTGGTTTTCCTCTTCCACGTTTCTAATCTACTTCTTATTACCCTTTTTCCATTGATAGTGCGAGTGTAAGCTATTTTACTTCCTTTACAATGGGCAAGGCGCGTGGCAAGATATGTGGAAGTGGACGTTCTGGTGATGGTGCGTGCAGAGGACGGGGCCGGGGCCGTGGCCAAGGTGAAAATGTGCCACAACCAACAGCCACATCTTCTTGCTCCCACTTCTTGACCTAATTACTAGGGAAGCACAGAACAACACCAGTATTGCGAACTGAACAGTGTAAACCGGTTATTAATTGGATAGCAGATAATACTTCCAGTTACCTGGGCACCACCACCTCGGGTCTGTCTTCCACACGGTCAACTCTTAGTAGCCGTGAGTCTCGACCGCATACTCCTCCTCACCCTTATGCTCCTTCCTCCCACCATGCCAAGTGTCGTCAGACAGCAACAGATCCCACACTTGGACACTCTGAAAAGCTGTTCACTGGTCCATTTCCATATTTGTGCCCCTCGCCTGCTCCGCTTGAAGTGGTGGAAGAGGAAATCCCATGTAGTGATGCCCAAATATTTGAACGGCCACAGGAGTCGACGCTGGCAATTTGTCACAAGAGGTAGACGATGACGAGACACAATTACCAGGAAGTGAGGAGGAGCATCGTGGTGCGCAAGTGGAAGAGGAGGAGGTGGTGGATGATCTAGTAACTGACCCAAAGTGGCAGGAGGACATGCAGAGTGAGGCCAGCAGCACACAGGGGGAGGGAGGCAGAGTACCCCAACAGGCAGGAAGAAGCAGTGTGGTGGCTGCAGACAGAAGGCGGGCAACCGTTCCCCGTAACACCAACACGAGGGACGTTGCCAGTACAAGCGGTAGGTCTTCCAGAGTCTGGAATTTTTTTTAAAGACTCTGCTGATAACCCCAAAAAGGCCATTTGTACCACCTGCCATGCCAGCATCAGCAGGGGTGACAAAACTACCAGCATGATCAGGCACATGGCAGCGAAGCAACCGACTTTGTGGGGCGAACCCCAGGGTCCACGACCAGTGTCAGCGGGTGTCACCACTGTTTCTTCCGCTGTTGTGCATGCAATATAACCACCTGTTGTGTGTGCAAGGCAATCCCCTGTCCATACTGCATGTAAAGATGCCCCCTCCTCTCAGTCTTCACTTGTTATGGCAGTTTCTCAAGAAACAGCATCAACGTCCATATCCCAGACCTTTGAACGAAAGCGGAAATTCGCAGCTAACGCCCCACAGGCCAAAGTCCTAAATTCGCACATTTCACGACTGCTTGCGTTGGAAATGCTGCCTTTTAGGCTGGTGGAGATGGAATCCTTCCGCAACCTTATGGCGGTGGACGTCCCTCGGTACTCGGTCTGCATCCGACACTATTTTGCCCGGTGTGCCATCCCCGCACTACACAAGCACGTGTCCCAAAACATCTGCCGTGCCCTCAACAACGCAGTTACTGGGAGATTCCACCTGACAACGGACACATGGACAAGTGCTTGTGGCCAAGGACAGTACATCTCCCTGACGGCACACTGGGTAAACATAGTGGAAGCCGGGACCCAGTTGGACCTTGGGACGGAACACATCCTCCCCACACCGAGGATTGCGGGCCCTATGTCAGTCAGAGTTGCCCCCACAGTGTACAGCTCCTGCGCATCATCCTCCCCCCCTCCTCATGTTCAGCCTCCATCTCAGATATCACCACATCAGTTACAAGCTGGAAGCACTGCAGTACTGCCTCCGCCAAGCGGCAACAGGCTGTGCTGAAACTCATAAGCTTAGGTGATAAACCTCACACTGCTTGTGAGTTGTGGACAGCTGTGAAAGAGCATACAGATCTGTGGCTGAGACCGCTGAACCTACATCCAGGCATGGTCGTGTGTGACAATGGCCGTAACCTGGTGGCGGCTCTGAGAAGAGGCGAGATCACACACGTACCATGCCTGGGTCATGTGCTTAACCTCGTGGTTCAGCGGTTTCTTAAATCGTACCCCGAGTTGCCAGATCTGCTCGTGAAAGTACACCGCCTGTCAGCTCATTTTTGCAAGTCGGCTACAGCTTCCGCCGGCCTTGCTGTGTTGCAGCAGCGTTTGCAGCTTCCGGCACACCGACTGGTGTGTGATGTCCCCACATGTTGGAACTCTACCCTCCACATGTTGCTAAGGATTTGTGAGCAGAAGAGAGCAGTTATGGAGTACCAGCTGCAACAAGGCCGTCAATATTCAGGTCAGACTCCACACATAAGACCTCAGGAGTGGACCTGGATGTCTGACATATGTACCATCCTGACAAACTTTGAGGAGGCCACCAAGATGGTGAGTGGCGATGGCGCCATCATTAGTATCAGCATCCCACTTGTCTGTCTTTTGCAACACTCTCTACAGAGAATTAAAGAGGAGGCATTGCAGCCAGAGTATGATGAGATGGATCAAGAAGCAATAGAGGGCGATTACACACAGCCCAGCCTCATCTCATCCCAACGTGCATTGGGGGACAATGAGGGAGAGGAGGAGGAGGAGGAAGAACAGGAGCAGGTATCATGCGCTGTAGACGGTAGTACCTGTACAGCTGTCATACCGTTGGTTCAGCGTGGGTGGCCTGAGGACAGGGGGGAGGAGGAGGAGGAGGAGGAGAGCATGGTCAGTCGTCATCTTGGTGAGGACACGGCGGAAATCTTGCCCGTTACCAGTCTGGCACGCATGGCTGACTTTATGTTACGCTGCCTTAACCATGACCCTCGCGTTGTCAAAATGTTGGGTGACAGTCATTACTGGTTGGTGACACTTGTAGACCCCCGCTACAAGGAGAACTTTCACTCTCTTATTCCTGAGGTGGAGAGGTCTACAAAAATGGGGCAGTACCAGAAGGCCCTTGCTGCAGAACTGTTAAAAAAAATTCCCATCTGAACACGCTAGCGGCAGAGGTCACAGTTCGTTGCCCAACCAAGGCGTACATGCGAGAGAGACGCAACTCCAATCCAGCAGAGGCAGGGGAACACTGTCAATGTTCTGGGACAGTTTTTTCAGACCCTCCCTTCGGACAGACCCTGAGGCGCGGGGTACTCTCACAAGGAGTGGAAAGTTTCAAAAGATGGTGAGGGAGTACCTTGCTGACCGTACCAGCGTCCGCCGTGATTCCTCTGTGCCTTTTAATTATTGGGTATCCAAGCTGGACACTTGGAATGAACTCGCTCTGTACGCCTTGGAGGTCCTGGCCTGCACTGCCGCTAGCGTGTTATCGGAGCGTGTTTTTAGTGCCACTGGGGGAATTATAACTGATAAGCGCACTCGCCGGTCAACTGACAATGCTGACAAGCTGACCCTTATCAAATTGAACAAGGGCTGGATTGGGCCAGACTTCTCATCACCACCAAATGACAGCAGAGTAACATAAAGTCAAATCCACTGTGTTATTTCGGGAGGTGTATTCACATGCACCGCTTCACACCCACACATGGGTATATGCTTCCTCATTTCGGCTGTTTTATGTTCTTCTCCTTATCCTCAGTCTCCACCACCACTATACCACCAGGGTAACCGTGGTCCATGTTGCCATTATTGAAAGTTTGTCCATCCTGATTTTTGTCAGCTTTTGCTTGGAAGGCATAAGCAAAGACTGTGGGAGACCCACTCCCCAATAATGAGAATAATATTTTTAAGATGCTGTACTGTATGGCTCTTCCAAGGGGCATTAAAAGCGTCTTGTTATACCACTCTGACCTCCACATCTCTTCCAAGGGGCATTAAAACCGTCTTGTTATACCACTCTGACCTCCACGTCTCTTCTGAGGGGCATTAAAAGCATCTTGTTATACCACTCTGACCTCCACGTCTCTTCTGAGGGGCATTAAAAGCATCTTGTTATACCACTCTGACCTCCACGTCTCTTGTAAGGGGCATTAAAACCGTCTTGTTATACCACTCTGACCTCCACGTCTCTTCTGAGGGGCATTAAAAGTGTCTTGTTATACCACTCTGACCTCCACGTCTCTTCTGAGGGGCATTAAAAGCGTCTTGTTATACCACTCTGACCTCCTCGTCTCTTCTGAGGAGCATTAAAAGCGTCTTGTTATACCACTCTGACCTCCACGTCTCTTCTGAGGGGCATTAAAAGCGTCTTGTTATACCACTCTGACCTCCACGTCTCTTCTGAGGGGCATTAAAACCGTCTTGTTATACCACTCTGACCTCCACGTCTCTTCTGAGGGGCATTAAAAGCATCTTGTTAAGCTACTGGGACCTCCACGACTCTTCCAACGGGCATTACATTTCCTCATCATTTTTGGAAGCTTTTGTTTGGAAGGCATAAGCAAATACTATGGGAGACCAACTCCCCAATAATGGGACTAATGTTTGTAATATGTTGTACTGCATGGCTCTTGTAAGATTCATTGCAAGTTGCTCTGTCCTAATTTTTGGAAGCTTTGCTTGGAAGGCATAAGCAAATACTCTGGGAGACCCACTCCTCAATAATGGGAATAATGTTTTTAAGATGCTGTACTGTATATGGCTCTTGTAAGGGGCATTAAAACCGTCTTGTTAAGCTACTGTGACCTCCACGTCTCTTCCAAGGGGCATTAAAACCGTCTTCTTAAACCACTCTGAACTCCACAGCTCTTCCAAGGGGCATTAAAACCGTCTTGTTAAACCACTCGTAGCTCCACGTCTCTTCCACGGTGCATTGATATTGTCTTTGTATTCCACTGCGACCTCCACCACTCTTCCAAGTGGCATTAAAACCATCTTGTTAAGCTACTGTGACCTCCACTTCTCTTCCAAGGGGCATTGATATTGTTTTTTTATTCCACTGCGACCTCCATCACTCTACCAAGGGGCATTAAAACCGTCTTGTTAAGCTACCGTGACCTCCACGTCTCTTCTAAGGGGCATTAACACCGTCTTGTTAAACCACTCTGAACTCTACAGCTCTTCCAAGGGGCATTAAAACCGTCTTGTTAAGCTACTGTGACCTCCATGTCTCTTCAAATGGGCATTAAAAGCGTCTTCTTAAGCCACTCTGAACTCCACAGCTCTTCCAAGGGGCATTGAAATGTTGTTTTTAATTACCTTACCTCTAATCTCCACGACTCTTCCAACGGGCATTGCATTTCCTCGTAATTTTAGTCAGCTTTTGCTTTTCAATGCAAAGGCGAAAACTAAGGGAGACACACTCCCCAATAATGGGTAGAAGGTTTTTAGTATGCTGTAATCCATATCTGTTTCAAGGGGCATTGCAGTTCCTCATAATTTTTGGAAAGCCTTCCATTCACTGCTTAGGCCAACAGTGCACAGGAGACCCAGTTGCTATAAATGGAAAAAAAGGTTTAGTTAAGGTCCTCTGACCTCCATGTCACTTCCAAGGGGCATTGGAGTGCCTCAAAATTTTTGCTAGGCATTGCACTCACTGTATGCCCTATAACTGTGTAGCCGAACCGCTCCTTTTGTTACAGAAACATATCTTACAAGACATATGTGGTTGACTGGCCTGATATTGATGTGACTGGTCCCTGTTCTTCCAGCTCTTTCTCCTTTGCCACTACCTCATCCATCATTTATCACCTGAAGCTTTGTTTTAACGGGAGTCATAGAACTGGGATAGTAGCAGGAAAACATCCAGCAATCCTCGGAGGAGGTAGGATATGCGCCAAAACGCTGACCACCTCAGGCCTAGCCGCTACTACATACATGCGCTTGTATTCCTTGAAAACAAAGCAGATGCTAACTTCTATCATCCTCATCATGCTCCTCCCCTTTGCACTCTCAAATCCCCTGATGGAGAAGCCAGGGACCACCGGAGGAGTCTGGTTCTCTGGTGGGCTCGTCCAATGCTGCCCTAAAGCAGGCCAGTCTAAGAAAAGTATGTGGGTCGGTAACAGGAGAAATAGGGGCGGCCGGGGACCGTTTATGGACACCCGGCCGCCCGCATGTGGCTGGGGACCGTGTGTGGACACCCGGCCGTGGGGCGGCTGGGGACCGAGTGTGGACACCCGGCCGCCCCCTGGCGGCTGGGGACCAAGCGTGGACACCCAGCTGCCGGGCGGCTGGGGACTGAGTATGGATAAAAGGGCCGCCGACGCAGCCATGACATGGTGGCCGGCGTCTGCCTCCACATGCCTAAAAGGCCCAATTTCAAGTGCAAGCTAGCTAGCAGTATGGTATTGCAGCCTGGGGGTGGGTGGGTGGCAGGTTGCACACTTACGCTTGCATTCCAACAAAACAAAGCAGATGCTAACTTCTATCATCATCATGCTCCTCACCTTGGCACTCTCAACTCCCCTGATGGAGAAACCAGGGCCCACCGGAGGAGTCTGGTTCTCTGGTGGGCTCGTCCAATGCTGCCCTAAAGTAGGCCGGGCTAAGAAAAGTCTGTCGGGATGTTCCGCGGAGAAATCGGGGAGGCTGGGGACCGTTTATGGACACCCGGCCGCCCCCAGGCGGCTGGGGACCGTGTGTGGACACCCGGCCGCGGGGCGGCTGGGGACTGAGTGTGGACACCCGGCCGCCCCCTGGCGGCTGGGGACCGAGCGTGGACACTCGGCCGCCAGGCGGCTGGGGACTGAGTATGGATACCTCACTGCCGAAGCAGCCATGAGGTAGTGGCCAGCTTCGGCCTCCTCAAAACTAAAAGGCCCCATTTCAAGTGCAAGCTAACAGTATGGTATTGCAGCCTGCGGGTGGGTGGGTGGGTGGGTGGTTGGCTGCATATTTGCGCTTGCATTGCAAGGAATGGTGGAGGTACAATTGAACACTGCCCTGGGACAAGGACTTGCACGGGGATAGTTGCAAGTCTGCATCTTCTGATGCGGCAAGGATCACTTCTGATGGGCACATTTTTAGGCAGTGACCTGGGAGTCAGAGATGCTTCCAGGGATCTTCCCCATGCTGTCCCCATGTCTTTTCAGCACTGTCTGCATGTGTCACACCGCACATGGCCAGATAAGGTTGTAAAATGTTAAAATGACATTTCCCGGTGAATGCATTTGTCACAGTTGAAAGCAATACAAAAGTGCAAAAAGATGCTACTTGTGAACATAGCCCAAGGTGTGGAGGAGTATTTTTGTTTTTGGTTATTTATTTTACTTATACACAAGTCTTTACCCTGGAAAAGAAATTCCTTAACATTTTTCACAGAAAAAAAGTTTCACTTTCGTTTTTGAATGTTTTATTATGAACCTGTAAAAGTGGCTTAATACCTCTGAACACGTTGTTGACAACAGTGACCTGGGGGTCAGAAATGCTTCCTGGGGCGATCCCCATGCTGTCCCCATGTCATTTGAGCACTGTCACTATCGTTTTGGGCACTTTTTAGGCTTTCTACAGACTGCCGGGGGTGCCGCCGCAAAAATGCTCGGGTTTCTATTAGACTAACATTGGGCTCGTTGCTCGGGTCGAGCACCCGAGTATCACGGCGAGCTCGGCCCGAGCTTCGAGCACCCGAGCATTTTAGTGCTCGCTCAACACTAATGATGAGCTGTGAAAATTAAGAATTTTTCCAGCAAAAACATTGCTTCAGCCCCAAATTTTTAATTTTCACTAAGGTAACAGAAGAAAATGGACCTTGCAATTTGTCCTGAGTACACCGATATCCTATATGTGGTGGGATATGGGAGTGAAGAAACGCCAATTTAATTCTGGAGCGCAATTTTGGTTGGAATAGCTTATGGATGCCATGTCACATTTGAAGAACCCCTGACATACCAAAACAGCAGAAACCCCCACAATGGAACCCATTTTGGATACTGCACCTCTTGGAGAATAAATCAAGGGGTGTAGTGAGCATTTTTAACCCTCAAGCGATTCACAGAATTTTGTAACATTGAGCTGTCAATGGAAAATTACCATTTATTTTTTATTCCCCACTAAAATGTTACTTTGGCCTCAAGTTTTCAAAAGGGATAATAGGAGAAAATGGGCCACACAGTGTGTTGCTCAATTTCTCTGGAGTATAACTATCTCATATGTGGTTGAAAACTACTTTAGAGGCACAATGCAAAGCTCAGAAGGAAAGGAGTGCCATATTTTAGTACACATTTTGCTGAAATGGTGTGAGGGTACCATGTTACATTGGCAGATCCCCTGAGGTGCCAGGACAGCAGGCCACACACTCACATTCACACACACACATTCAAAAGTTGCCCCACTTTACAAACTACACATCTCAATGAATTCACCTAGGGGTGTAGTGAGCATATATAGACACCACAGAATTTTATACCATTTGGTAGTGAAGATTTTGACTCAATGGGTATTTGCCAGAATCAAGCAGCAGGGACTGTTGCTGAGTGAAAATTGAAAATTTAGCATTATGGGGCCCAGCTCATGATTCTGGAGACATGAATAAATTAAGTGGGATCTCATCACTACAGAAATGACAAAAGTGGATGCTAGCTGTGGTTTGGGCACACTGGGGCTCAGAAGGGAGGGGGCATTTGGATTTGGGAGCAAAGAATTCGCTGGATTTATTTTGGGGGGCGAGGAGCCATTTTGCTTTTCCAGAGCCTTTGTTTAACCAGTAACGTGGAAGCCACCTATATTTCCATTGACAGATGACAGACCAGAGTGGGGACTTGCCTTTTTTTGGATTGAGTTGAAGCTTTTATTGGGAACACTTTATATAACATTTTGGATCACATTTATCCTGTGCTCTCCCCTGAGCTCTTACATCGGGGTTTCCATCTAAATCTCCAAATTACATGATTCAGATGAAACCCCCGAGGGATCCATTCACTATAATGAGGCAACAGAATTACTCTGGATTCCGTCTGGCCTCTGTTCAGCGATGTCCTTTTTCAAAAGTGCACAAAATTGTGGCGAACCGTGCAATTTAAGCTAGTTTTCTGCTGTAAAACAACTTGAACAGTGCAAAATGTTTGCACAAGTTGTCGATGCACAAAAAAATGTGACGTTTGGCATTTAAACTCTAATCTTGATCCGTAAAAAAGACAGACGTGAACAGCTCCATTAATTGTCAGATTGGCTATATTGTGCAGCTATTCCCATCACGCTTGCTGGGTTCTCTGCTCACCTTGCTGAGTTGTACTAGATTATAGGCCCTACTCTACTTCTTGCAGTGTCAGATCCTTTCTCCGAATCCGCTCATCATCAGGACCAGTAGAATCATAAAACCATCAGTGATCAAAAAGTAGGAAAAGTTGTATCCTAAGAAGGATGAAAAAGCAATGAATAAACGATGTCACGGTATCCTAGTCTGATATTCCACTGGATCTGGTGGCATTTATTTGCTTTTTTAGCTTTCGTTAGATTAAAGAGTTGTATCTTTGTATTGTGATGAGATAACTGTATGAGCTTGTTTTTTATCTATTTTATTTTTTATTACTACTTTTGAAAGAACTTAAAAAAAAATTGCTTTGGGTTGCCATTTACTGCATCCCATTTTTTTCTATATTTCTGCTGATAGACCTATGTGAGGGCTTATTTTTTGTGGGGCAAAGTGTAATTTATATTGGCACCATGGGGTACATAGAATTTTTTGATTTCTATTACATTTTTTATTGCCTTTTTTTGGATCTTTTTATTGTTTTCCTTCAGCATTTCAAGTATGTGGTAATTCATTTTGTATACCTCTTTTTATATTTTGAACATTATAAAAGGCTGAGGAGAAAAAATATCGCAAAAATAGGATCTTATCTGGTAATAATTGTCAAGAATAGTAATAAAACATGCTGACCTGTTCCCAGGTTTTGCGGCTGCTGCAGATTCACAGGTGATTTCACCAGAGAAATATAAAAAATGGAAATTTGTGGTCTATATCCGAACTGCCAACTGATGAAGTGACATCTTTTATTTTTCTACGCGTTTCGAAGTGTAATCCACTTCTTCATCATGAACAAAACCATATGCATTTACAGGGTTCACAAAGGTTTATATAGAGGAGCATTTTAAAAAAGAGCACCTTATGACAATGTGATGTGTCAAAGTTCATAGGGTAGACACATGATGTGGTTCAGGTGAAGGAGAAAATGTGTAAAGATATATAGATATATATATATATATATATATATATATACAGTGCCTACAAGTAGTATTCAACCCCCTGCAGATTTAGCTGGTTTGATAAGATGCAAATAAGTTAGAGCCTTCAAACTGCAAACGAGAGTAGGTTTTATGAACAGAAGCATAAATCTTACAAACCAAAAAGTTATGTTGCTCAGTTGAATTTTATTAAATTTTAAACATAAAAGTATGGGTCAATTATTATACAACCCCTATGTTTAATATTTTGTGAAATAACCCTTGTTTGCAATTACAGCTAATAATCGTCTTTTATAAGACCTGATCAGGCCGGCACAGGTCTGTGGAGTTATCTTGGCCCACTCCTCCATGCAGATCTTCTCCAAGTTATCTAGGTTCTTTGGGTGTCTCATGTGGACTTTATTCTTGAGCTCCTTCCACAAGTTTTCAATGGGGTTAAGGTCAGGAGACTGACTAGGCCACTCCAACACCTTGACTTTTTCCCTCTTGAACCAGGCCTTGGTTTTCTTGGCTGTGTGCTTTGGGTCGTTGTCTTGTTGGAAGATGAAATTACCACCCATCTTAAGATCCTTGATGGAGGAGCGGAGGTTCTTGGCCAAAATCTCCAGGTAGGCCGTGCTATCCATCTTCCCATGGATGCGGACCAGATGGCCAGGCCCCTTGGCAGAGAAACAGCCCCACAGCATGATGCTGCCACCACCATGCTTGACTGTAGGGATGGTATTCTTGGGGTCGTATGCAGTGCCATCCAGTCTCCAAACGTCACGTGTGTGGTTGGCACCAAAGATCTCGATCTTGGTCTCATCAGACCATAGAACCTTGAACCAGTCTGTCTCAGAGTCCTCCAAGTGATCATGAGCAAACTGTAGACGAGCCTTGACACCTTGACATGACGCTTTGAAAGTAAAGGTACCTTACGGGCTCGTCTGGAACAGAGACCATTGCGGTGGAGTACGTTACTTATGGTATTGACTGAAACCAATGTCCCCACTGCCATGAGATCTTCCCGGAGCTCCTTCCTTGTTGTCCTTGGGTTAGCCTTGACTCTTCGGACAAGCCTGGCCTCGGCACGGGAGGACACTTTCAAAGGCTGTCCTGGCCGTGGAAGGCTAACAGTAGTTCCATAAGCCTTCCACTTACGGATGATGCTCCCAACAGTGGAGACAGGTAGGCCTAACTCCTTGGAAATGGTTTTGTACCCCTTGCCAGCCTTGTGACCCTCCACAATCTTGTCTCTGATGGCCTTGGAATGCTCCTTTGTCTTTCCCATGTTGACCATGTCTGAGTGCTGTTCACAAGTTTGGGGAGGGTCTTAAATAGTCAGAAAAGGCTGGCAAAAGAGATCTTTAATCCACACATGTGAAGCTCATTATTCTTGGTGCCTGAACTACTTCTTAATACTTTAGGGGGACCAAACAGAATTCTTGTCGTTTGAGGGGTTGAATAATAAATGACACTCTGAATTAACTTTTAACGTTTTTAAAAAAAACAAAAAAAAATTTGCTGCAGTGCATTTCCCACTTCCAGGCTGATCTACAGTACAAATGTCACAATGCCAAGTTAATTCCGCATGTGTCAACCAGCTAAATCTACAGGGGGTTGAATACTACTTGTAGGCACTGTATATATATATATATATATATATATATATATATATATATATATATATATATATATATATATATATATATATATATACATATATATATATACACTGCTCAAAAAAATAAAGGGAGCACTCAAATAACACATCCTAGATCTGAATGAATGAAATATTCTCATTGAATACTTTGTTCTGTACAAAGTTGAATGTGCTGACAACAAAATCACACGAAAATCATCAATGGAAATCAAATTTATTAACCAATGGAGGCCTGGATTTGGAGTCACCCCCAAAATTAAAGTGGAAAAACACACTACAGGCTGATCCAACTTTGATGTAATGTCCTTAAAACAAGTCAAAATGAGGCTCAGTATTGTGTGTGGCCTCCACGTGCCTGTACGACCTCCCTACAATGCCTGGGCATGCTCCTGATGAGGTTGCGGATGGTCTCCTGTGGGATCTCCTCCCAGACCTGGACTAAAGCATCCGCCAACTCCTGGACAGTCTGTGGTGCAACGTGACGTTGGTGGATGGAGCAAGACATGATGTCCCAGATGTGCGCAATCGGATTCAGGTCTGGGGAACGGGCAGGCCAGTCCATAGCTTCAATGCCTTCATCTTGCAGGAACTGCTGACACACTCCAGCCACATGAGGTCTGACATTGTCCTGCATTAGGAGGAACCCAGGGCCAACCGCACCAGCATATGGTCTCACAAGGGGTCTGAGGATCTCATCTTGGTACCTAATGGCAGTCAGGCTACCTCTGGTGAGCACATGGAGGGTTGTGCGGCCCTCCAAAGAAATGCCACCCCACACCATTACTGACCCACTGCCTAACCGGTCATGCTGAAGGATGTTGTAGGCAGCAGATCGCTCTCCACGGCGTCTCCAGACTCTGTCACGTCTGTCACATGTGCTCAGTGTGAACCTGCTTTCATCTGTGAAGAGCACAGGGCGCCAGTGGCGACTTTGCCAATCCTGGTGTTCTGTGGCAAATGCCAAGCGTCCTGCACGGTGTTGGGCTGTGAGCTCAACCCCCATCTGTGGACGTCGGGCCCTCATACCACCCTCATGGAGTCGGTTTCTAACTGTTTGTGCAGACACATGCACATTTGTGGCCTGCTGGAGGTCATTTTGCAGGGCTCTGGCAGTGCTCCTCCTGTTCCTCCTTGCACAAAGGCGGGGGTAGCAATCCTGCCGCTGGGTTGTTTCCCTCCTATGGCCCCCTTCACGTCTCATGGTGTACTAGCCTGTCTCCTGGTAGCGTCTCCAGCCTCTGGACACTATGCTGACAGACACAGCAAACCTTCTTGCCACAGCTCGCATTGATGTACCATCCTGGATGAACTGCACTACCTGAGCAACTTCTGTGGGTTGTAGAGTCCGTCTCATGCTACCATGAGTGTGAAAGCACAACCAACATTTAAAAGTGACCAAAACATCAGCCAGAAAGAATTAAGCTATCCAATCAAGTGATACTAACTGATAGATTTTCTTATGAGATCAACCATGAAAATACTCAGGGTGTCACTTGAAATGATTCTTGGGTATAGTGTCTGTGTAGCACTATAAAAATATAACACTATGGTATGACTATATCACAGTGAAGGATATAAATACATATATATATATATATTTTTTTTTTTTTTCTTATCACAGGTGTGTATTTATAAAACTTAGAACATTCCTCAGGTATAGTGCCAATATAGCAGGTAGTATGATACAGAACACTGATGTATTATGTGGTGGTCCATATGTATGTATGTATAATATAGTTAGATGAAAAACATATTATTGAATATCAAATTCCTGCTTAAAATAAAAAATAATTACTTTGTTGATTTAATATCTGATCTCATTAGGAAAGTGAGTATAAATATATATGTAAATAAGTTGATTAAGTTGAGAAAGGAGATAAACATGATAGAATATGAGACATACAATATAGAAAAAACATTTAAAATTGTACTGGTCAATTAATAATAATCAATAAACCTACAACACATGAGAAGAATATAAAATGTTTAAAAATGCAAAAATATGCGAGGTAAAAATATATTACAATATTTCTGGCATTGAAAGTTCTTGAGAAAATTCATCGAGATATATGTGAAAATGGGTGGAAAAATTATGTTATTGTAATTCAAGGCCAATAGTCTGTAGATAATGAGGACGTGTATAGTCCAAGGATGATGATCTATAGAATTGCTTCTGAGAACTCATTTAATCCGTGAGGTTTCAGTGTGTTTAATCTGTACATCCAGTAGAACTTCTTTCTGTTTAGATTCTGGAAGCGGTTGGGGAATGTTACAAAGGATGTGTTCAATTAGGCTGATCCTCAGTTGTTTATGGTTCCTATTGTGTTTAATGGAACAGTGCCTTGATAAGCCATGTTTTAGAAAACCTCTTCTGATGTTATATCTATGTGAGTTAATTCTTTTATGAAGTGGTTGAGTGGTTCTGCCCACATATTGTTTATTGCAGCTGCAGCCGCAAGTTATTACATATTATTATTATTATTTATTATTATAGCCCCATTTATTCCATGACGCTTTACATGTGAAAGGAGTATACATAGCAAAAACAAATACAATTACAATAATCCTGAACAATACAAGTCAGTGACTGGTACAGGAGGAGAGAGGACTCTGAATGTGGGGGCTCACAATCTACAAGGGATGGGTGAGGATACAGTAGGTGAGTCTGATGTGTTGGGGTAGAGAGTTCCCGAGTAGGGGGGATGCACAGTAGAAATCTTGTATGTGATTGTGGGAAGAGGAGATAAGAGGGCAGTAGAGAAAGAGATCTTGTGAGGATCGGAGGTGGCGTGCACTAGTGTTTTTGCAAATTCGTGGTTGAGGAATATGCGGATCCGGGATATATTTTTGAGTCGGCAAGAAATGTAAAGGGCTTGGATATGTGGTTTGAAGGAGAGATTAGAGTCCAGGATTACCCCAAGGCAATGAGAGTGTGAGTGGGCAGTCATTGACTATAATGGATAGGTCATGTGGTGGGGTTGAGCGAGATGGTGGAAAGATGATGAATTCAGTTTTATTCATGTTAAGTTTTAGAAATCTATCAGAGAAGAAGGACGAAATAGTGGGCAGATATTGTGGGATTCTTGTTAGTAAGGAGGTGATATCAGGTCCAGAGAGGTAGATCTATGTGTCATCAGCATAGAGGCGATACTGGAAGACGTGAGCTATCCCAGGCCGAAGGTGTAGATGGAGAAGAGCAGGGGTCCTAGAACTGAACCTTGGGGGACACACCGACAGATAGGGGGCGAGATGAGGAGGTGGTGTGTGAGTGGGAGACACAATGTCCAGTCTGTTAGGTATTTGGAGATCCAAGATGGGGCCAAGTCTGTGAGAGAGTTTGTAGTAAGAGGGAATGGTCCACTGTGTCAAAGGCAGATGACAGGTCCAGGAGGAGGAGGACAGAGTAGTGTCGCTTGGATTTGGCAGTTAGCAGGTTGTTGGTGACTTTAGTCAGGGCAGTTTCAGTGGAGTGATGTGGTCGGAAGCTAGATTGTAAGCGGTCAAAGAGGGAGCAGTAGGAGAGGTGGGAGGACAGTTCAGAATGGAAATGTTGTTCCAGTAGTTTTGAGTCGCAGGGGAGAAGTGATATGGGGTGATAGCTAGTCAGAGAGGATGGGTCAAGTGAGGGCTTTTTGAGGATGGGTGTGATTGAGGCATGTTTGAAGCATGAGGGGAAGACACCAGTTCTTAGTGACAAGTTGAAAAGGTGGGTTAGGGTTGGGATGAGGTGGGACGGGATTGGGTCAAGTTCGCAGGTGGTGAGGTGTGATTTGGAGAGTAAAGAGGAGACTTGATCTTCTGTAATGGTGGAGAAGTGGGGTTTGGAAGAGGAAGGTTGCGTAGATATGAGGAGGGGCTGTGGAGACTTTAGGCAAAAGCTTTGTCTGATTGTGTCAATAGTCTGCTTGAAGAATGAGGCTAAGTCTTCGGCTGAGATGAGTCTCCGCTCAGCAACCCTGGAGGCCGTTTGCAGTTTTTTTAGTCAGGTCGGTGTGCCAGGGTTGCCTGTTGAGTGTGTTATATAAAGCAGCAACAGCATCTGCATCATGTAATGAACTTATGCATGTAAGAGGGAGAAGGGATTAAGAGAGTGAGTGTAGGTCAAGGTGTTTGAGATTTCTGCGAGGGTGTGCAAGTTTGTGGAGTTGGGATTGTGCACATGGAGAGGAGAGGGTAGAGAATGTAAGTAGATTGTGGTCAGATAGAGTGAGAGGAGAGTTAGAGAGGTTAGATAGGGAACAGAGGCTGGTGAAGATGAGGTCTAGTGTGTGGCCATCTTTGTGAGTGGGGGCGGAAGACAATTGAACAAGGCCGAAGGAGGAAGTGAGGGATAGCAGCTTAGAGACAAATGAGTGGGAAGTGTCAATGGGGATGTTGAAGTCACCCATGATGATAGTGGGGATGTCAGCAGAAAGGAAGTGAAGTAGCCAGGTGGTGAAGTGGTCGAAGAAAGTGGTGGCTGGCCCTGGGGGGCGGTAAATGACGGCCTGTTGGAGGGAGAGTGAATGCGCACAGAATGCACCTCAAAATAGGGGAGAGTAAAGCATAGCGGCAGTGGGATTTGGGTGAATGAGCAGTTATCTGACAAGAGAAAACCTACCCCTCCACCATGCTTGCCGCTGGAGCAGGGGGTGTGAGAAAAGTAGAATCCACCGTACGAAAGGGCAGGTGGAGAGGCCGTGTCAGAGGGGGTGAGCCAGGTTTCGGTGATGCGGAGGAAGGAAAGTTTGTTAGTAATGAAAAGATCATGGATGTAGGAAAGTTTGTTGCAGATGGTGCGAGCGTTCCATAGAGCTACTGTTGTGAGGAAGCGGGAGCTGAGCAGATGGATATAAGGTTTGAAAGGTTACGAGAGTTTGTGACAGATTGTGGATAGGAGGCGATAGTGACTGCGGGGATGTGCTGAGGAGGGCCAGGATTTGGAGAGATATCACCAACAGTCAGAAGGAGCAGGGAAAATGTCAGCAGGTGAGAGATGGAGAGGGCATGAGGTGGCTGTCTGTGTTTGGAGACATAGGATTGAAGGTTGAGGAAGAATTCTGAGGAGGAGGTGAGATGAATGGGGAAGATGGAGGGAGAGATGAAGAGTTCATTACTTGGTGTAGGGATTAGGGGGTTAGCAAAAAGTGGAGGACTATAGGGGAGAGAGTGAAATCAACAGAAACAATGTTTACTTTGCCTGGGTATCCAGTTTTTCGGTTTCCTTCAGGTTCAATTCAGGTCTAATTCAATATGTCACACTCGTGTGATTCAAACTTGTAAATACACACTGGCCGGACTGCGTCAGCAGACTGGGGGCTCACAATATATATGCTAGCAAATGCATTCAGGTGTTAAGCAGAGGGGAGAGGCCAACCCATCTTTATCAGATAATTAGAAATTGGGCCAGATGCAGGATATAACACAAGCAAAGTAAAACAGGCTGGTCATAAAGAAAAGAAAAGTGTTGAAAAGGGGTCGTACAGTGGTAAGCTTACAAACATACCGAGTTGTTAGTGAGTGCAGGAGAGGTAAGATATATCACATCAGTACTACATGTTAAGTGTTGATTAATTATGAAGTTCTCCTCAGTAGAGATAGAGACAAAATTATTAGTGCCATGATTAATGGATGGACAACTTAGACAACCATTTGACATGCATTTGAAAATGCCATTCACTACGTTTGTGAGTGACGGTGTCATGGGAACACCATTCATTTGAAGGCAGCTCGGAGCCAATATATTTTTTACCGTTTGTGCCCTGCGAAAAGTTATAGCAGGCTTATTTGGCAGAGCTTTTCCTACAATAGGATCGTTCTGGAGTATATGCCAGTGTTGAAGGAAAAATTGGCATATCTCCTTATGATAGGAGATAAATTGAGTGGCAAAGTTCAAATTATACTTACCGGTATTTCCACTTTCTGGTTTGACTTTTTTAACCAGCAGTGATTGCTGGTCAAAATTTCGTGAGCTTGTTAGGGCTTGTTTGACCATATTCTTGGGGTATTTCTGAGATAAAAATCTCTCTCAATTCATACAAGAGAGATTTTTATCTCAGAAATACCCCAAGAATATGGTCTTATGAATAAATGCCCTACACCACTTTATTACTTCCCACGCATTTCAACGTTCGAATCAGGGAAGCATAATAAAAAATCATTTTCCCCGCAGGAGTACTAAAGTATGAAAAAAGAAAGACACGCTTTTGAAACAGTAATTTATTGCATGGAATTTATGTATATTCATATATTTTATAATATGTTGTGTTTTTAACCCTTTAATAACCGGAGCATTTTCTGTTTTTGCGTTCTAGTTTTTTGCTCCCCTTGTTCCCAGAGCCTTACCTTTTTTTTGTTCACTTAAAATGGCCATGTGAGGGCATACTTTTTTTTTACCACATTCACTGAATGCTAAAACTGACCTGCCATTATTATTCTCCAGGTCATTACGAGTTCATAGACACCAAACATGTATAGGTTCTTTTTTATTTAAGTGGTAAAAAAAAATTAAAAGTTTACTAAAAAAAAAAAAATGGCGCCATTTTCCGAGACCCATAGCGTCTCCATTTTTCATGATGTGGGGAGGGGGGAGATGCATCTAGTAGTGCGGGGCTAGGTAAAATAGGAGGCCGGTCATTGAAGGCACAGTGAGCTGTCATAAGAGCATACAGATGAATATGTAAGCACAGCACCAAATGGAGCACCCCCCACAGGCCGCCCCGAAGCACGAGCATATCATTATCTCCAAACTGAAAGTAAAGATTACACAAGAACCACAGGACGGATTTCATCAACCAAGGTATCATTTTAATCAGTGTAATGTCGTCCACCTGACAGTGTATACAGTTTACTGAGCACAGTCCTGCTGACAGGTGCGCTTTAAATGAAAACACACATACTTAACTCTCACATCAAACTACTTAAAACAGCATGTCATAGAAATTCTTAAAATCTCTATGCCACATGAAATTACAGGGGCAAAAATAGGTGACTGTCAGTCAGACTAATACAAGGGGCATTCATACGGAACCCCTCCCTCCTCTCCTCTCTCTGGTGCAGTAGCAAAAAGGGCTTCCAATCCACAAATCTCTTTTAATAGTTGAATTACACAGATTAACATATAGGAAATAAGAGCTGGAGAGTGAACTATCTTAAGTAACATGCAAAAGCTCCTTTAGAACAAACGACCCTGGCAGTACTAACGAGGATTTCTATTGTACATAGACAAAGTTATAGATTGGACAGATAATTAAGGCACAAAGCCTTTTGTCCCCTGGAAATACATTGTCCTTTCAGGGGAAATGTTATGCATTTATACTAAACACTTTTGTCCCTGTAAGGGAAATATTGTACCTGCAATAGATGTGATATCTCCGAAAGAAAATGTGGAATATCGAAGTTTGTATCCATTTGATAGTGATGGGACATACCTTTTCAGCTTCAGGGCTAATAGGGGAAGAAGATGCATATTTTTTCCTAACTGTAACCCCTGCTAATGGGCCACAAATCAATAATGGGCAAATTGCTGACAGCAGCAATGTCATGTTTGGTCTCTGGGTAATGGTAAAATCCCAATTAAAAAATATTGGCGGTGATTTCTAACTTCTTCGATCATCCGGAGGAGAGTTATCACATAAGTTGAGAATTCCGTTTTGCTTAATCACAGGTTACCTTATCTGTTATGATCTGTAACATGCAGTAAGGAAAGATAGGGGAATGCTGTCCCTTCAGTAAGACTAAGCTGAATCCCTACGATGTAGTGGGCAGACTGTTCCTAGCGAACAGACCCGCCTTAGTCCTCGGCTAGTCTGAACGAAGACCTATAGCATAAGGGGAGGGGTCCCTAAAAGAACTAAGGACTGGGACAAAAATGGGACACCTCCTAAACAGAGATGTTGTTGCAGAACACAAAAAGACAAACTGACAAAAAGGTACTAGAGGTCCCAGAAGGACCAAGCGAACTGACAGAGAAAGGAACCGAAGCACCTGGCTAGAGAAAAACAGTCAAACACTGAAGTCCAGCACAACCAAAAGGGCGGAGCTGGAATATAAAGGCAAATGGTCACGTGACCGCAAAACACAAGATGGAAAAAACAAACAGGAGGGTTCTAACAGTACCCCCTCTTTTATGAGGATCCTCCGGATCCTCCAGGCTCAGGCCTATCCGGAAACCTCTTGTGGAAAGCTTTAACAAGCCTAGGAGCAGAGACATCATCCGTCCTTACCCAGGAGTTGTCTTCGGGACCGAAACCCTTCCAGGAGACAAGATACTGTAATCTCCCTCTATGCCATCTAGAATTCAAGATACGAGAAATTTCATATTCGCCGTCTTCCACCACAGGAGAAACTGTGACAGTGGCGTCCCTATCTTATACATCAGCCTTCTTCAACAAGGAAACATGAAACACAGGATTAATCTTCCAGCAAGTAGGGACATCCAACCTAACAGCAGACGGGTTAACAACCTGAAGCACTTTAAATGGACGCACAAACTTAGGACCCAGTTTTTTTAGAGGGAATCCTCAACCGCATCTTCTTTGAGGACAACCAAACCATGTCACCCACAGTAAACAAAACCTCCTTACGTTTCCTGTCAAAATACTTCTTGGACTTCTTGTTAGCCTCTTGAAGGTTGCAACGTACATTAGTCCAAACTATCTCCAAATCACTGGAAAAATTCTCCTCCTCCGGCACCGCCGACCCCAATTTGGAGAACGAACCAAAAGACGGATGTCTCACAGTACAACAAAAAAAAGGAGAACACCCAGCAGAGGAGGATGTATGATTGTTAAGAGCAAATTCTGCGAGAGGCAGAAACTCAGACCACACCTCTTGATTGTCCGCCACAAAACAACGCAAAAACTGTTCAACATCCTGGTTCTTTCTTTCAGTCTGTCCATTAGACTCAGGATGCTAACCAGACGAAAATGACAAATGGACTCCCAACCTGTCACAAAAAGCACGCCAAAAGCGAGCCACAAACTGAGGTCCTCTATCAGAAACAATATCCGTGGGAACGCCATGGAGCTTGACAATCTCGTCAACAAATGCCTTAGTGAGTGTCTTGGCGTAGGGCAACTTAATGAATGGAACCAAATGGCACATCTTACTAAAACGGTCCACGACCACCCAGAAGACAGTAAAACCCTCGGACACAGGAAGATCAGTAATAAAATCCATTGTGAGATGCGTCCAAGGCTCACTAGGAACCTCCAGAGGGCAAAGCAACCCCGCAGCAGGAGTATGTGAAGCCTTTGACCTAGCATACACAGTACATTGACGCACCCACTTGATGACTTCCTTCTGCCATCCAGGCCACCAAAAACTGCGACTAATATGTCTCTTAGTCTCCGAAATTCCTGGATGACCTGCCAACCGAGACTCATGACACTCCACAAACAAATCTCTCCTAAAGGCTCTAGGCACGAACAACCTCCCATGCGGAGTGTTAGATGGAGCATCATCTTGAGCCTTCAGAATCCCATTCTCCAAAACGGAGTCCAATTCCGCCACCACAACTCCTTTCTGTAAAATGCTCTCCTCCTCCTCGGCACCGACCGTAGGAGAGAAGCTGAGAGATAAAGCATTGGCTTTAACATTCTTAGTACCAGGGATATAGGTAACAGAAAAATGAAACCGAGAAAAAAAAGGTGCCCATCTAGCTTGGCAGGCATTCAAGCGCTTGGCAGCATCCAGATAGATCAAATTCTTATGATCTGTGAAAACCTGAATAGGAAATCTAGCGCCTTCCAAAAAATGGCGCCAATGTTCAAACGCGAGTTTAATAGCCAGCAACTCCCGATTTCCAACATCATAATTCAGTTCGGTTTCCGAAATTTTTTTTGAAAAGAAGGCACAAGGATGTACTCCATCCTTGTTCTCCTGAGACTAAACTGCTCCGACCCCCACAGATGAAGCATCGACCTCGACCAAATAAGGCTTGGTCTCATCAGGCTGCATAAGGATAGGGGCAGAACTGAACCTCTCTTTGAGATACTCAAACGCTTCAATGGCCTCAGTAGTCCACTGGACCGTTTTCGCACCTTTCCTGGTGAGATCGGTCAGAGGCTTAACAATTATACAAAAATTCTTAATGAATTTCCTGTAATAATTGGCAAAACCCAAAAATCTCTGTATAGTTTTCAAACCAATAGGCCTAGGCCATTCCTGCACAGCCTGAACCTTTACCGGGTCCATCTCAAAGCCCTCACTGGAGACAATATAGCCCAAAAAAATAATTTTCTGCACAGCGAACTCACATTTCTCCAGCTTAGCAAAGAGTGAATTATCACTCAATAACTGTAAAACTTCACGTACACTCTGCCAATGGGACTCTAACTCTGGTGAATAAATCAAAATGTTATCCAAATGCACAACCACATTCTTACCAATCAAAGGTCTCAGGATGTCATTAATAAGGTTCTGAAAAAATGCAGGTGCATTGGTAAGACCAAAGGCATCACCAGATTCTCAAAATGACCTACCGGAGTGTTAAAAGCTGTTTTCCATTCATCACCCTCCTTCACTCGTAACAAATTGTATGCCCCCCGGAGATCAATTTTAGAGAACCACTTGGCCCCCACCAACTGGTTAAACAAGTCAGGAATTAATGGCAATGGGTAGGAATTGCATACGGTAATCTTATTAATTTCACGAAAATCCAGACATGGACGTAAACCCCGGTCCTTTTTTTTAACAAAGAAAAATCCAACTGCCACAGGCGATTTAGAAGGTCTAATGTGACCAGCAGCCAGGCTAGTCTGTATGTACTTCTCCAAGGCCTTTCTTTCAGGAATAGTCAGCTTAAACAAGCGACTCTTGGGAAGAGTAGCTCCAGGAACAAACTCAATGGCGCAATCATAATCCTTATGAGGAGGTAAAACTTGCGACTCCTCTGAAAAAACCCTCCAAAAATCTTGAATAGGTACAGGTAATTCCCTTTTTTCCACAGCCGCAATGCGACCATTACAACATTTAACATAGCACTTCGGGCTCCAAGACTTAATCACATTAGTAGACCAGTCCAGCAAAGGATTGTGCAGTTTTAACCAAGGCAAACCTAAAATTACCAGAGAGGGTAAATTATCTAATACAACCAAGTCCAAAATTTCTTGGTGAACTCCATTGATAGTGAGGGGAAATGCAGCAACCTTGTGAGTAATACATTTCAAGGGAGTGTTATCAATTGCAATCACAGAAATAGATGATGACAAAGATTAGGATTTCAATTTAAGGTTTTCCAAAAACCCTTTATCAATCACATTAAGTGTTGAACCACAATCCACAAATACCTGAAATTCAATCAAATTTTCCTGCAAAGTAGTACTCCCAGAAAGAAATACTCCTGCAGAGCGTAAACAAGCTATACGGGCGTAACTGACTTTTTTTTTCTTTACTTAAATGAAGCTCACAATACTTAATCAAATGGTCAGCTTTACCACAATAAAGACACAATCCATCGGCAAATCTCCAGTCTCTTTCCTGAGAGAGGAGTGACATCGCTCCAACCTCCATTGGTTCTCCGCCGTCAGAGCAGATTTTCTGAGGACTAGGACCTGACATTAAAAAAGTCTTTACCTCATTCACCCTGGACCTCAGTCTCCTGTCCACACGAACAGCTAACTACATGGCATCCTGCAGAGTCTCAGGTGCGGGGAATGCAATTAGCAGATCCTTAACCCTTTCACTCAGACCAGCAAGAAATAAACATTTCAGCGCAGGATCATTCCATTTGACTTCTGAAGCCCATCTCCTGAAGTGTGTGCAATAATTTTCAACATCACCTGACTCCTGATTCAAACGCCTGAGTTCTGCCTCAGCAGATGAGATTCTATCAGGATCGTCATATAATAGCTCCATAGCAGAAAAAAATTCTTCTACAGACCTTAAACACTGATCATTAGCTTGGAGAGAAAAGGCCCACCCCTGTGGTTCATTGCTCAAAAGTGACATAATAAAACCAATGAGCTGTGATTCATTCCCAGAGGACCTTGGTCTCAAATGAAAATATAACAAACAAGCATTTTTAAAGGAAAAAAAATCTTGCCGTTTACCATAAAAAACATCAGGCAGTCCTACCTTTACATCTGCATGATTTTTCAAATGGTGTTTTATTTTTTTACGAATGTTAGAAGGGTTAAAAGTTTAGCAGCAATTTCTCATTTTTTCAAGAAATTTGCAAAACTTGTTTCTTTCGGAATGTATTCAGATTTAAATGTACTTTGAGGGGCCTATATATTGGAAACTCCACAAAAGTGATACAAATTTTAAAAACTGTAACCCTCAAAAAAACTTCAAAACTACTGTCAGGAGATTTTTTTTAACCCTTCAGAAATTAATGTAAAGTGGAATGAAAAAACAAATGTAATGTTTCCTCTAAAATGTTGCTTTAGCCCCAGTTGTTTCACTTTTACAAGGAATGGCATGAGAAAATGGACTGCTCACTTTGTTACCCAGTTTCTGCAGAGTGCCCTGATACCCCACATGTGGTAAGAACTTCTGTATGGACAAACGTCAGTGCTCAGAAGGAAAGGAGCGCCATTTGAATTTTGGAACACAAATTTTGCAGAAATAGATTTTGGGTGCCATGTCATAATTGCAGGGCTCTAAGGTGCCTAAACAGCAGAAACCCCCAACAACTGACCCCATTTTGGAAACTACACCCCTCAAAGATTTTATCCAGTGGTATAGTGAGGATTTTGAATTCACAGGTATTACACAGAATTTGATAACATTAGGTCATCATATAGAAATATTTCAATTTTTTTTTTACAAACATTTATTTTTAGCCCTATTTTTTTCACTTGTGCAAGAGGTAACATGAAAAAATGGACCCCACTTTTTTGTGAGCGTGGCGATACCCTACATGTAGTCAAAAAGTTCTGTTTGGACAGACTGCCGGGCTCAGAGCAGACTATTTGAATTTTGAAATGCGTATTAGGCTTCAATAAATTGTGGGCACCATGTTGCATTTGCACAGTTTTTGACATGCCAAAACAACAGAAAACCCCCACAACTGACCCTATTTTGTGAACTGCACCCCTAAGGAATTAATTTATGGGTGTGATGAGACTTTTGAGCCCACATCTTATTAAATGATTTAGTTCAAAATGAGTGTGAAAAACTTTAATTTCATTTTTTTTCCACACAAATGTCATTTTTAGGACAAATTTTTCATACATAGTAGTGAGAGATGAGGAAATGGACCCCAACATTTATAGAGCTGTAGCATCCAGTCCGCAAGTTCCATGCCACCCATAAATTTATTGTAATCCTGTATACAGGCAGGCTTCAGGTCCCTAGAACTTGCCGCACCTACATAAATTTGGCTGCTTCTGTCAGCATGAATTGATGTTAAAATGAGGACATACTTCTTGTCCCAAAATTTAGAGTGCTTACATTTCGCTTGCCTTTCATTTCTGCTTGACAAGTATCTTGGGCAGTGCTCTTGACAATTCTGGCGTATGGTACTGACGCGCCCCTGGGCCTGCTTTCTGGTGTAGCGTTGCGCACGCAGGGGTTACCCGGAGCCGGATCTATTAGGGGTGGTAGTCCTTGTGGCGGTGACCCGGTCCGTGCCCAGGGAGTCAGACTGAGTGGCGGTGTACGTAGCAGTAGATATTGGACGACTACGCCACCCGTTGAATGCAGCTATGGAGCCGCCGCTGCAGGGCAGACTGCTGAGGCCGGTGACACATTTGTGCAGCGGAGATGGTATAACCCCCAACGGGAGGGGTATGGCCTCAGGGCAGCCGACGTGGATGATGGGGGTAGCAGGAACCACTCGGAGACGGTACGGTGTAGTTCAGGGTCTTTACTGGTGACAAAGACAGACCCTCCCGGAGTACTGGCTAGCGAATGGGGCCTGGTCAGTCCTTGAGCAGATGGGATTTCCCCTGGCCAGGCGGAGCTGTAGGCCTTCCCAACTAACTGTACTCTTCTGGCTACCTTGCTAGAGGCGGGTAAAAGTAGCCCACGTCCCTGAGTGTACCGTGTGGTGCTCACCCGTATGGCCGGTGACTCGGGGCCTTCTATTTGCTTCCGCTCCACGACGGCGGTGCTGGTCCCACGCGTGTGACCGTGCCTTCGGGTTTCTTGGCCAGAGGACCGGAAATCCCCTGCCTGACGGATTCTGCTGCTGGGTAAAAGTTAGTCCCCACAGCTTCGGACTCCGGGTCCGGTGAGAAAGCTTCGATCAGGGCGAGCTCTACAGCTACCAGCCCCTGACCTCTTCTTAGCACGATTCCCACAGAGCTCCTGGTCTTTCTTTCCTATTACTGCTTCTCTTCTTCTCTCTACTCTTCTTCTTAACCCTGCCTCAGCCCCAGGTTTATATAGGGGAAGTTCTTCCCCTCCCAGGACTGGGCAGGAGGTGTGGCATGCATAGGATCCCTGACCAAGAGACCTCCCACCTGCTCTCAGACATAACATTGCTGTTACTGTGGAAACCAGACCCCTGGGGTGCCACAGTACCACGTGCCACTGTTTGCTTGGCAGACATGTACCTGAACAGGGGTATAATTGTAGTTATCTATGTGCAAGTTATACCCCTTATCTAAAAGGGGATACACCAGGTCCCAGGTAATTTTCCTAGCTATATTCAGTGAGGGGGGCATTGTGGAGGAACAATTTGGGTGTCTTTCTCCTCATAAACCCTGAATTTGTGTGAGTAGCCAGAGTCGCTTTCACACAATTTATACATTTTCAGTCCGAATTGTGACCTTCTGTTCGTCAAATACAGCTTGAAATGCAGCCTGCCCTTGAAAAGGACCAGAGACTTGTCCACACAAATTTTTACTGGGGTATATATGTGGGAAAATTTATGACTAAAATGATTTATTAGGGGCCTGACTTTGTAAAGTCGGTCATTGCTTGGGTCATTGGGAGGGGGGCAATTTCAGTTTTCTGCTAAGTCGTTGCTGGGCCATTACTTCTCTGTACATAGGGGTGTCATACAGGACGTCAGATGACAAATAAGATCTGATGTCATGCTTCATGGTGGGAACCAGGCATTTTCTGCGTCGCACAAAGACACGGTGGTTGGAACCAAAGATCTCAAATTTGGACTCATCAGACCAAAGCACAGATTTCCACTGGTCTAATGTCCATTCCTTGTGTTCTTTAGCTCAAACAAGTCTCTTCTGCTTGTTGCCTGTCCTTAGCAGTGGTTTCCTAGCAGCTATTTTACCATGAAGGCCTGCTGCATAAAGTCTCCTCTTAACAGTTGTTGTAGAGATGTGTCTGCTGCTAGAACTCTGTGTGGCATTGACCTGGTCTCTAATCTAAGCTGCTGTTAACCTGCGATTCCTGAGGCTGGTGACTCGGATAAACTTATCCTCAGAAGCAGAGGTGACTCTTGGTCTTCCTTTCCTGGGGCGGTCCTCATGTGAGCCAGTTTCTTTGTAGCGCTTGATGGTTTTTGCAACTGCACTTGGGGACACATTCAAAGTTTGCCCAATTTTTTGGACTGACTGACCTTCATTTCTTAAAGTAATGATGGCCACTTGTTTTTCTTTACTTAGCTGCTTTTTTCTTGCCATAATACAAATTCTAACAGTCTATTCAGTAGGACTATCAGCTGTGTATCCACCAGACTCCTGCACAACACAACTTATGGTCCCAACCCTATTTATAAGGCAAGAAATCCCACTTATTAAACCTGACAGGGCACACCTGTGAAGTGAAAACCATTTCCGGTGACTACCTCTTGAAGCTCATCAAGAGAATGCCAAGAGTGTGCAAAGCAGTCATCAAAGCAAAAGGTGGCTACTTTGAAGAACCTAGAATACAAGACATATTTTCAGTTGTTTCACACTTTTTTGTTAAGTATATAATTCCACATGTGTTAATTCATAGTTTTGATGCCTTCAGTGTGAATGTACAATTTTCAAAGTCATGAAAATACAGAAAAATCTTTAAATGAGGTGTGTCCAAACTTTTGGTCTGTACTGTATATATCTATGTCTATATATACAGGGTGGTCCAAAAGTAGGTGGCCAGAAAATAATAACATTTATTTTGATTTATATATAAAATTATATTTACTAACACAAGCATAACATTGACAATTAAATTTTATTCTGAACAATAATACAAAAGCCCTTAAATTTTATCAACGCAGGTGCTCAAACTGTTTTCCATTACAAGTTGCACAGCTTTGAAGTCTGCCTCTTACTCTTCAACAAACTTTTTTGCACAAGTCTCTTTGGGTATTAATTTCTTGAAATGCATCTCTTATGTAATTTTTCAAATCACTAACACTTTTTGGTTTTCGACTATAAACTTTGTTCTTGAGAACTCCCCAAAAGAAAAAATCCATTGGGGTCAAGTCTGGTGAACGTGCCGGCCAATCAAGTGAGCCTCTTCGGCCAATCCATCTATTAGGAAATGTTTCATCAAGATTCTCACGGACTACTCTTGAATAATGTGGAGGGGCCCCATCTTGTTGGAAATAAAGCTCATTTGAATTAGGCTCTTGCTGTAACTGGGGAACAACTTGATTCATTAGAATTTCGAGATACTTATCTCCTGTGACTGTTCCATCAAAAAATATTGGTCCTAAAACACCAAAACTTGAAATACCATCCCAAACATTGACACCAGGCTCATTTAGTTGTTGCTCTAATGTTAAATGCATGTTCTCATTATACCAGTAAATACAATTATGTCTGCTAATATGGCCGGATAATTTGAAAGAAGCTTCATCACTCCACATAATGTTATCTAAAATTACTGGATTTTCTTCAAGTTTGTTAAGCATAATCTCACTAAATTGCAGCCGCCTGTCTGGATCATCCTCCAATAAACCATGAATTAGACGTGGGCGATAAGCTTTCCACCCAATAGATTTCAGAAGCTCGTGAAATTCCCAATTCCAAAGAGGCTCTTCTGGTGGACTTTTTTTGACTCTGAACAAATGTTTCCGCAACAAGCTGTTAATTATCTTCTGCACAGACTGTTTTGGGTCGACCAGTTTTTGGAGCATTAAGGATTGAGCCAGTGGCATTGAATTTGTCACGAATGCGGTAAATGGTTTGTCTCTTTGGGGCTTGAGTACCAAATGTTTCAACCCAATTTGCTCTAATGGTTTCTGCATTTTGAGATTTCCAATACTCTGCTAAAATCCATTTTCTTTGATCTGTATTTAAATTATTTGCCATTATGTGTTATCTGAATTATCTGAAAAGAAAACAGATTTGGGGGAGATCTATCTGTGAAAACTAGGTCTGTGAAACTAGCTCAGTTGCCCTTAGCAACCAATCAGATTCTACCTTTCATTTTTCAAAGAGTCTGTGAGGAATGAAAAGTGGAATCTGATTGGTTGCCAAGGGCAACTGAGCCAGTTTCACTTTACACCATGTTTGATAAATCTCCCCCTTCATAACCTTATTACACTTTCTGTCCATCTACTTTTGGAGCACCCTGTATATGCAGATGCATCTCACTAAATTAGAATATCATCAAAAAGTTAATTTATTTCAGTTCTTCAATGCAAAAAGTGAAACTCATATATTATATAGAGTCATTACAAACAGAGTGATCTATTTCAAGTGTTTATTTCTGTTAATGTTGATGATTAAGACTTACAGCCAATGAAAACACAAGAGTCATTATCTCAGTAAATCAAAATAATTAACAAAAAACACCTGCAAAGACTTCCTAAGCATTTAAAAAGGTCCCTTAGTTTTGTTATAGTAGGCTCCATAATCATGGGGAAGACTGCTGACTTGACAGATGTTCAGAAGGCAGTCAATGAAACACTCCTCCAGGTCCCAGAGTTCCAATTTTCATTTGAAATTGTTACGGGTCCGGATGGTGGAACCACTGTGCCGTGGTACAAGAAGGGACCAGAGGGGCGTAACTAAGTGCCAACCCGGACCGACCCTGGCTACACTGCGGCTTAGTCGACTCCGTGAACCAAGGAGTGACCGGGAAGGTGGACCAGGTGCCACTCTGGGACCGACCTCGTGTGAGAGCAGGCGACTCCCACCGAACTGACAGCCAAAGCAGACAGGCACGGCGGGTGTGCTGGCAGCGCTGGAAGACAGACAGGCGGTAGTCAGGCTGGCGGGCACGGCTGATAGACAGGCTGGCGGGCAGCACGGGAACCTGAGAACTGGAGAGGCAGTTTAATGCAAACCAACTTCAACGTTGCACAGGCACCTCCATTTTGGACGAGGTGCCTTAAATAGCAGATGTCCTCCAGCCATTGGCTGGGGACATCTTAGGACGGTGCGCACGGCCCCTTTAAGAAGCAGGGAGCACGCGCGCGCCCTAAGCATAGTGCCCAGGGATCTGTGCTTGACGCGGGCACCCCGGACTGGCAGGGAGGGAGAGCCAGGAGGAGGAGCGGAGGACAGCGGGTCGGGGCCGCGGCGGTAAGGAGATCAGCTCCTCTGCCGGGCAGGAGGCAGAGACACCGACGCTACAGGAATCAAGGTCCCAGAGACTGGACGAAGAGTGGAGAGGAACACAATCCAAGCTGCTTGAGGTCTAGTGTGAAGTTTCCACAATCAGTGATGGTTTGGGGAGCCATGTCATCTGCTGGTGTAGGTCCACTGTGTTTTATCAAGACCAAAGTCAGCGCAGCTGTCTACCAGGAAATTTTAGAGCACTTCATGCTTCCCTCTGCTGACAAGCTTTTTGGAGATGGATATTTCATTCTCCAGCAGGACTTGGCACCTAATCATCAACTTTAACAGAAATAAGCACTTGAAATAGATCGCTCTGTTTGTAATGACTCTATATAATATATGAGTTTCACTTTTTGTATTGAAGAACTGAAATAAATTAACTTTTGATGATATTCTACTTTAGTCAGAAGCACCTGTATATATATATATAAATGACACAGGAGATGAGGAACAGGGACACTGGAATGACACTGGAAGATATACCGTATATTGCAGATTATAAATTGCACCGGATTATAAGATGCACTCCATTTTGAGGTGCAAAATAGGAAAAAATGTTGTTGTTTTTTTTAAATAAAATGGTGTGACTTATAATCCGTTTTACCTGAGGGGGGCAGCGGTGGTGGGGCAGGGGCCACAGAAGCCAGGGTCACAGATACAGGAGGTTGGCAGCGGTGGCTGCGGCAGGAGTCAGGCAATGCTGCGGGCCTCATCCCCTCAGCATCTTGTCCCGTTCTCCAGAGATCTTGTCTCTCGAGATCTCAATCTTCGCATGCTCCGGCGCCCATTTTCCCGAAGCCCACCGAAGAGCTATGTACGGGAGAGGGAACCTACGCTCACTACCGGCTTCTTATGAGGACGGGGCCAACAGCATTGCCCCACTCCCGTCGCCACCACCGCCCAAGTCATCCTGAATCAGCGACCCTGCGGAGAGGACGGGGCCCGCAGCATCGCCAGACTCCTGTCGCAGCCACCGCCAACCTCCTGTATCTGTGACCCCGCTCCACTGAGGCCGCCCCCCAGGTAAAATACCATACCTTCAAATTATAAGACGCACTCCCTTTTTCCGCACAAATTTGGGGGAACAAAGTGTGTCTTATAATCCGAAAAATACGGTAGGTGATTTAGACATTTATGGATATACCACTTTTCTGACAGCAGCACAGTACCGATCTCCAACACAGTCACTGAATTGGGCTATGCTCCAGAACTGTTTCCATAGAACTGCATCAGTTATGTGACATACATGTAGATCGCATGTCGAGAAGAGGATATATTGTTTTTAAGTGCAACACCACTTATACCCTAGTTTACACGTGTGTGAGAAAACCATGTGTGATGGTGATGACTATACAAAGTAGTCCAGTGCTATGTATATTCTGCTGTATTCTAAAGATCTATAAAAGAAGACTCAGATACACATAATGCTGACTTCTTTACTAACTTTATTCAAGTTGGATAATGTGGAAGTTTCCATTAGAAGTCAGGAAAATAGTCTTAAATGTGGCCCTGATGATGATGGGCCTTTGACTCACGAAGAGTCGTCCTTTAGCACTCAGGAGAGGAAAAACCCCCAATGGAGGAAACCTCTAGGGAACCATGGTTAAAGGAGTGCCCTTCCCTTGGGCTGTGGATAGGTGAGAGCAGAGCCCGAGCCCAGAATCTGCCTCTTCTTACAGCAGGTACCTCACTTGTGTCGTGAGTACACTTGGCTGCTGAAAGTCTGGTAAATGTCATATCCATGGGTGAGAGCAGAGACTGAGCCCAGAATCTGCCTCTTCATACAGCAGGTAAGTCACTTGTCCGTGAACACATCTGACTGTGGAAAGTCCGGTAAGTGTCATATCCTTGGGTGAGAACAGAGACCGAGCCCGGAATCTGTCTCTTTTTGCTTATTCACAGGTTGCCTGATCCTCACTTCATAGCTGCCATGTAATGGAGTTGTTGCGGAGTCGTCTCCTCCTGCTGCATTCCTGATTCAATGTTGGAACTCAGAGAGCCTTCATTCTCGATTTTTCTGCAGAAAAAATAACGGATTATGACTAACCATGGAGCAACAGAATATTACATATACGAAACAGATAAAAAAATGTATATTAACATGACATCCCCTTAGGAGAATGTAGATAATATTACAACACCCAATGGACCTATTGCAGACTCCACTTTGATATAAATGACAGTTTATATCCTATAGATCAGATCTCGGGGGTTCCCCTATAGAAAATACAGACTTTTATACAAAACTAATTCCTAGCTTTAATGGGGTATTTCCAACTCATCCGTTTATAGCATATCCACTTAATAGTTTGTAAAAAAATAATCAAAATTGAAAAGAAAAAAAATAGGATGAAGTAGATAATGCACTGAATAAATTAGGAACAAATTTCTTTACTATATCCACTGTAATCATCCAAATAATGGGGCAGGACAGCAATAGCTACCATATTTTGCGGATTATAAGACGCACCCCAAATTTTGGAAAAAATAGGAAAAAAACCTTTTAAATAAAATGGTGCTGCGTCTTATATTCCCTTTTAATGGTAGCTTATCTGGGGGCGGCTGCAGTGGAGCTGGGTCACAGGAGGTAGGGTTGCTGCTTCAGTAATTTCTTTTAACAATATACATAGAAGTTGTAGCACAGCCAGGTAGGACAGGATTAAGTCCTAGCTTTTCAGGATTTGAGTAGATGCACCCATCTAGCTTTTTTACTAAAACCAGGGCCTGTGTTCAGTAGGTGTGTCACTCTGCTGGATGAAGCAGAGTCGAGTGTGCTGGAGCTGGTGAGTGTTCAGCCAAAATGTGAGTTGTAACTTAGAGAGAGAGATGTGTCAGGATCTCTCTCTAAATGAAGACTGCATGGGTCAGCTAGGATAGCTGAGCAGTCTGTGTGCTGGAGCTGGAGAGAACCATGTGACAGCTGCAGCCTGTTCAGTGTGAACTGTGCTCGGAGTTGAACACTCTGTTTGGCACTGGAGACTGCTGGAGCTCAGGCTGAAGGGGATACAGATATTGGTGGAATCATGTCTCTTCTGTGTATGAAGTTTTCTCTGGTAGAATGGACTGTAATCTATCCGGGTGAGCCCGCACTGACATATGTGCCCTGCTAAATGGACGTTTTTTTTGCTGTGATACCTTTGTGCTTGGAAGAGACTGTTTTTGGTTTTTAATGAGTTTTATGAAAGCAAAAAAACTGCACCAATTTGGACCAAAACGCTTTGCCTATGTGAACACTACCTAATGCCTACCTGAGAGCCTGAATCCCTACAAAGTCTAATATATACCCATTAGTTACCCGCAGGGCACAACTTCAGGGTGACCTGTGTGTGAGCCACAAGACGTCTACATTAAAATATTCCCATTACTGGAGGAACCTGAAGATGTGACATTTCCTGTACACATTCCTGTGTAGCCTATTAATCATTACTTACCAACAGAAGGCATCAATGGCAACAATGGCCTCAATGGCACCTTTGGTTATTGCAAGGACAAACAAAATGGCAGCATCTATTATCAATGTTAACGACTGTATCCTGAGAAGTTTCTTGAGGAACGGTGTTATACACTAAAAAGAGAAAGAACATAAGTGATCATGTAACCAGAGCTGGAAAGTGTTCAGAAGTGAAAACCAGATTCCCCTTTTTCACTTGTAAAGCCCATGGAATAAATGGCGGTATAATAATAATAATAATGGGCAGACTGAGGAACCAAATATGACTATTAAAAAAAGGGTATTTAATTTGGAAAAATTATGGATTATCTTTGAAGTCATATCAATATATAATGGACAATACATAGATCAGTTCTTTTATATTCCTGGAATAGGGAACGAACACATAATGGGAGATGACGGTTCAAGAAAAATGCCCACAGAAAAAAGCCCAAAGGGAATAAATGCCCACAGGGAAATTGGCAACATAAAAATGTACCCACTCAGAATGTTGCTGGCATGGAAATTTGCCCATACGAAAATTTGCCCACACAGTTTTGCACCATTGCAGCAACAAAAAGTTTTGGATCTGTGATATTTGAGGTGCAAGGTGAAGATGTTCACATGATATCTGATCAATTTGTGTTTTTGGGTTGACCTAGTGCAAACGTTATGAAGATCTGTTGTTTTGAAACATGTTTGTACCAGTCTGTTATTATCATTAATAGATAGATACAGTCTGGTCTCATCACTCAGTGATTCTGCCGTACTCCTCCCCGCAGCCCAGCACATGCTGAGCTCAGGAAAAACGGCAAGAAATGTGATCCCGAAGATAGCTATTACTGCCATCTGTACACACAAAGGTATCAATGGGTTATCTGTGGTGTTACATAGGACTGCGGGTCACATCTACATAATATATGTCTTATAATAGTTCTGAAACTTACCGTCAGAGGGGATGACCACATTCCCATCAAGGCTGCTGGTGGGGTCAGTTGGGTGAGCCATGTTGATCTTGGTGTCTTTGAGGACGTCTCTCTTTTCAGCCACAGGTCCATGAGGCACATCCTCATTTATAATAGTTCTTTTGACCTCCTGATCTCCTGTAATGGAAAAAAATTGAAATTAACATTAATAAAATATTCTAAATGTTTATTGGAGGTTATCAGTATAGTATTAGAACGTTTAGTTGGTACTTTAAACTATGACAATGGAGGGGCTGAGCCTCTATAGCTACCAATTAGTGTTGAGCGAGTATTTTCTATTAACCCTTTCGCCGAGTATGCTCGGGCCGAGCTCCGAGTATTTACAGCTGCTCGGTGATATGGTTGAATCGCTCCTGTGTGCATGATTTGCGACTGTTTGACAGTTTAACTACATGTGAGGAATGTCTATTTCTTACACATTCCTTACATATAATAAAGCTGTCAAACAGTTGTAAATCATGCACACGGGAGCGATTCAACCATATCACCGAGCAGCTGTAAATACTCGGAGCTCGCCCGAGCATAGTCGGAACAGAACATACTCGCTCAACACTACTACCAATATATTAATGGTTCATTCACTGACTAGTTCCTAGAGGAGACCATTTTTTTATTTATATATTAGGTTGTGTTTCTATTAAATATATTTAGTAAAAACCCTGAGAACTTACTGTCAGAGGAGGTGACCTCATCCTCATCTGGGCTGATATTGATTATTACATTAGGGGGTCCAGGCATTGAGATCTTGTTGCCTGTGAGGACGTCTCTCTGGTCATTCCTGGGTCCATGAAGAGAATCATCAATTGTAATTGTTATGTCATCCTCATATTTTCCTATAACACAGAACATTGAAATCAACATTTCTAAAATAAAAGCTTCCATTATGTTTCTACTCTATGTCTATGGATCATTTTTTAACAAGATCCTTTAAGAGACAATTTTTTTGTATTAAATACAATTTATACATTGAAGAAGACAAATCGGGAGGTCCTCAGTGTAAGTAACGAACTTCACAATGCGGACTGCTTCCATGTAATATAAAGCCGGCAATAACTGCCTGTATGTATGTATATATAAAAGAAGCACTCTGAGCTAAATTATTATTGCTAATCACTTCTGAACATATCAGTAGTGTAATGAATATGGTAAAAAACTGATCGCTGTCTTCTCCGGTTTGCAGCACAGCTCCAGTCCTCTGCTGAATCATGTGACTGTAAATCGGACAGGATATCACAATGCCTTTCTTGTGTGTGGACTGGAAGTTGCTTTTGCAATGTAAGTATATGGAACCTCGCTCTGACTCTCATAGTCTTACATTGGGAAAATCGCTACCGCGCCACACATAGTGCTGGAAACCAGAGAAGACGGCAAATGGTAAGTATTTTATCACATATACACTACACTACTGATATATCTATAAGGGATTAGACAATACATATATAGCTGGCGTGCTTCTTTAATGTGAGATTTGTTAAGCTATAGTTACCATTTAGTTTGGTGTTGCTCTCTCCAAAATCATCGGCGCACCATTGCCTTTCAAGATCTTTCCTTGTCTTTTTCTTTTTCAGATAACTATACAATTGCAAAAATAAGTCATATTGTAAATCACAAAGTAAAGCATATCTGTATTCTGCAGAATGTAACAATGAAACATTTGATCTAGTCCCATCTATAGAAATATCACCAGCCAGTCATTTTGGTGTCTATGACAATCAGCAATTTCTATTACTAAGGTATATACAAAATGTAGCAGAGCAAGGTTTTAGATTTTTTTTTACTAAAACCAGGGCCTGTGTTCAGTAGGTGTGCCAGTCTGCTGGATGAAGCAGAGTTGAGTGTGCTGAGCTGGTGAGTGTTCAGCCAAACTGTGAGCTGTAGCTGAGAGAGATATGTGCCGGGATCTCTCTCTGAATAGAAACTGCATGGGTCAGCTTGGAAAGCTGAGCAGTCTGTGTGTTGGAGCTGGAGAGAACCGTGTGTCAGCTGCAGCCTGTTCAGTGTGAACTGTGCCCGGAGTTGAACACTCTGGCACTGGAAGCTGCTTGAGCTTGGGCTGAAAGGGACACTGAGATTGGTGGGATCGTTCCTCTTCTGTGTATGAAGTTTTCTCTGGGAGAAAGGACTGCAATCTGTTCTGGTCAGCCTGCACTAACATATGTGCCATGCTAAATGAACTGTTGGTTTGCTGTGATACCTTTGTGCCCAGAAGAGGCTGTTTTGGGCTTTGAATCCCTTGGTGTTTTTTGAAAGAAATAAAAGTACACCAGTTTGGACCAAATCGCATTGCCTGTGTGAACGCTACCTAATGCCTACATGAGAACGTGAATCCCTACAAAGTCTAATATATACCCATCAGTTATCCACATGGCACAACTCCAGGGTGATATGTGTGTGTCACAAAATATTCCCATTACTGGAGTAACCTGAAGATGTGACATTTCCTCTACAGACTCCTGTGTAGCCCATAAACAATTCCTTACTATACTTACCAACGGATGACACCAATGGCAACAATGATTATTGCAACGCCGAAGAGAATGGCAGCCGCTATAACAATCTTAATGACTGTATCCTGAGATATTTCTTGAGGAACGGTGTTATGTGCTGAAAAAAGAGAAAGAACATAAGTGATCAGGATCAGAGCTGGAATGTGTTCAGAAGTGGACACCAAATACATGAAATGGGCGGACTGAGGAACCAAATATGACTATTAAAAAAGGGGTATTAAGTTTGGAAAAATTCTGGATGATTTTTGACGTCATATCAATATATAATGGACAATACAGAGATCTGTTCTTTTATATTTCTGGAATAGGGAATGAACACAGGATGTGAGATGACACGTGAAATTATAGATAAGACAGTAAAAATCCTCCAATCCATGTATAATGTGACCTCATATAAATCTCCGGTCACATAAGAAAAGTTGCAGAGTCTGATGCTCATAACCTGGGCCTTATTAATGGACCCCAGTAGTTTCTGGGGCCGGATGTGAAATGTTACATGTGAAGGACATGTCTGAATTCTGAGCTGCTTACCGCATGCTGCTGAGCACGGACCATGGTGCAGGACTACTTTGGCCCCTAGAAAGTAAAAATAGACATTAAAGAAAAACTCTACTGACAAATAAAAAGTCACAAGTATCCCCTGTATGTCTTGTGGGCGCCTTCAGCTACATGTAGTAGTGAGTGCATCCAGCAAGGAGAGAACAGTATTAAAGGGGTTTTCCCATGAACAAAAGTACATTTTAATCAATAGATCTTGGAATAATAATACATTCCACAATTGGATGTGTTTAAATAAAATGTTCCTGTGCTGAGATAATCTTATAAATGTGCCCCTGCTGTGTACTGTGTAATGGCTGTGTCTCACCGTGTACGGAACATGGTCTGATCATACCACATCTCCTGGGCAGGGGGGAAGCAAAAGAGTATACAGACAATACAGCAGGAGATCACAGCTGATTCTTTTTTTTTTTTAAAGTAAAACATTGTTTAAAAACAGACAGGGAAATGTTTTACCTCACAAAAAGAATCAGCTGTGATCCCGTACTGTCCTGTCTGTATACTCTTTTGCTTCCTCCCCTGCGAGGAGATGTGGTATGATCAGACCATGTTCCTGCACCGTCAGACACGGCTATTACACAGTACACAGCAGGGGCACATTTATAAGATTATCTCAGCACAGGAACATTTTATTTAAATGCATTTTGTGGAATATATTATTATTCCAAGATCTATTGATTACAATTAACTTTTGTTTGTGGGAAAACCCCTTTAAGGGGTATTCCCATCTCCAAGATCTGTCCCAATATGTGGTAGCTGTAATAATAATAATGTTAGCAAATCCCTCCAATTAAAAGTATAGTATAGTTTTTCTAATTCACTATGTTTCTTTCCTCATGTTCAGGCATTGCAGGACCTTAGGTTTCCATAGTTATGACCACTGACATAGTGACAGCTAGTTGCTAGTGGTCGTAACCATGGATACCTAATGTCCTGCAATGCCCTGCACATGAGGAAAGAGACAGAGTCAATCAGAAAAATGACACTATCTTTCTAATTGAAGGTATTTGCTAATATTATTATTACACATACTACATATAGGGATATGATCTTGCAGATGGGAAAACACATTTAATGCTCTGTCTCATCTATGTTAAAAATGAAAATGACAGTTACTTTTTATGCCATGAAAATAAAACAACAAAAAACATGGCAGAACTGCATTTTTCCCCCTAATTCCACATTGAATGGTAAAATGAATGGTGTCATTCAAAACTACAACTCGTTCCACAAAAAAATAAACAAGCCCTCATGTAGCAATATGAACACAAAAAAGTTATAGCTCTTGGAAGAAGTGGAGGAATAAAAGAAAGTGCAAAAACAAAAATGGGCTGCAAAGGGAAGGGGTTAACCCCAGAGTATATTTGGTAAAGACCTTACCTGCAGGGATCCTGATCTGCGCTCTTGATGGATGGTTGCGGATAAAGATGGGAGCACCTTCCGCAGATGCTAATAGCACGCTGAGAATTAGAACAAGTCTAAACAGCATTTTAGCCTGGAGGAACATCGCTTACTGTGTAGTGCACAATCAGCCTCTCCAGACAAAGGATCTCACTGCAAAATCACTGGTTATAACCAAGGATTCCGTGACCTCACAATTGGAATCTAATTGTGACATCACGGGGACCAGACTACACGAGTGATCATTGACATCACCACTTACAAATGATCTATACTAAATGTTGATGGTGGCCACTAATTGTCTTGGGCATGTATGGTGTCACCAAATATTTGAAAAAGTCTCAGCAATTCATAAAATCCACTGGTTGTAGTGGACACTAGTATTGCCAAGATTCATAGGGTTTTAAGCAGAGATAGATTGTTGATGAAACATGAAGGGCTTGTTCTTTTAGGTGTTGACATGTAAATGTTATTTTTATATGTATTTATATATGAGATAGACTGGTGCCTACATAATTATTTTACAAAAAGCCCATGGGCGTGGAGAAGAGTAGCGGATACTAAATACGAATACTAACGTATTATCTTTAATAGCGGGCACATAGGATCGCTGAGCTGCAGCAGGAGCTGCGGCCGTTGCTTACACCGCACTATTTAAGAAAATGACTATTTACTCCTCTCCACGCCCATAGTTCCAGCGTCAAGAGGAGTGAATATCCCTGCAGCTCACCTCAGCGTCTGAGGGTGCATGGCAGTGATGTCATTCGCTGCTCAGATGCTGAGGTGAGCTGCTGCTGGGAGAACAGGACACAGCACTGGAGCAGAGGGAAGGAAGGTGAGTAGGAGTGTTCATTTTTTTCATGTGTGCAGTGATGGGGGGCCATGCATACCAGTATTGGTGATGAGGGGGCCATGCATACCAGGATTGGTGATGAGGGGGCCATGCATACCAGGATTGGGGATGAGGGGGCCATACATACCAGAATTGGGGTGAGGGTGCCATGCATAACAGGATTGGGGATGAGGGTGCCATGCATACCAGGATTGGGGATGAGGGGGCCTTGCATACCAGGATTGGGGATGAGGGGGCCTTGCATACCAAGATTGGGGATGAGGGGGGCATGCATACCAGGATTAGGGATGAGAGGGCCATGCATACCAGGATTAGGGATGAGAGGGCCATGCATACCAGGATTAGGGATGAGGGGGTCATGCATACCAGGATTGGAAATGAGGAGTCGGTGTGTACCAGGATTAGGGATGAGGGTCATGCATACCAGGATTGGGGATGAGGGGGCCATGCATACCAGGATTGGGGATGAGGGGGCCATGCATACCAGGATTGGGGATGAGGGGGCCATGCATACCAGGATTGGTGATGAGTGGGCAATGCATATCAGGATTGGAGATGATGGGGCCATGCATACCAGGATTGGGGATGAGGGGGCCATGCATACCAGGATTGGGGATGAGGGGGCCATGCATACCAGGATTGGGGATGAGGGGGCAATGCATGCCAGAATTGGTGATGAGTGGGCAATGCATACCAGGATTGGAGATGATGGGGCCATGCATACCAGGATTGGGGATGAACGGGCCATTCTTACCAGGATGGGGAAATTTACCAGTAGCTGCTGCATTTCCCACTCTGGGCTTATACTCGAGTCAATAAGTTTTCCCAGTTTTTTGTGGTAAAATTAGGTGCATCGGCTTATATTCGGGTCGGCTTATACTTGAGCATGTATGGTAATTAATTTAGGTTAATATCTAATTTATTTTAATTATACTTATTTATATTTAGATTCTTGTTGTCACTTTACATTTATCAATTTGTTCCCTTAATACTTATTATCTATTTGTCACTAGATAGTCTCACAGATATATATTGTTTTAATTATGTCATCAAATACTTATTTTTATATATTGTCTGCATTTTTATATATTTATTTCTCAAAGTTTATCATGGAATACCCAGACCGTCCCTTTCCCCTCCACTGTTTTGATATTTTTTAATCATGTCTCTTGTTTCATGTTGTTCTTAACTTTTTTTGTCCTTGTAATTACTAATAAAATTGATTTGCCTACTTTTGAATGCATTTTTTTGGGGTCTACATGTATTTTGGTGAGAAATTACACTTCACATTCAATGCGTGTACTTTAAAGTAATATACACATTATCCACAAGAGGGCGCATTCATCAAGTCTGATTTTATGCTAGCAAAACTTTTTAAAGGGAGCCTGTCACCTGATTTATGCTGCCCCAAACCACGGGCAGCATGAAAAAGAGCCTGGCAACATGATCGCAGACAGGTATATTCTTCTCTGAAATAATCTAGGGAAAACATAGTTTGAAGATCCAGCATGGGACTATAGCCAGATACCAGACTATTCCAGCTCCACCCCACGCCGTTCCAGGTGATTGACAGGTCTCTTGCTGTGGGAGAGACTTGTCAATCACCTGGAGCTCCGCTGGTAAGAGTCAGACTGATCTGGCCTCCGGCTATGGTTTCCTGTTAGATCTTCAAACTATACTTTTCCTTGATCATAAATTTCTCATTATTATACATAACTTAATTTATGGACATAAATGGTATGATTTCTTTGCCTGTGTGGATTTGATGGGTTGTTACTGACATCTGGTGAGAATTTCATGTCAATAGCATATTTAGAAATATATATGGTGATGTGTTCTATACTTATTTCACCCGCTGAATATATATGTGGCTTGCCCGTCTTGGCAAGTAAGCACACTTTCTCTGACACACATGCCTTGGTTTAAGGGGTAGAAAAATAAAGAATGAAAAATAAAAAAAATGCTTTTAAGGTACTGTTACTACAGATCAATTCACAGTCACACTGACTATGCAGGTACAGCACCTTCCTATCACTTGAATCGTTGTATTATTCACTGACTGGGACTACTACTCCCATTTTCAATGTGCTTCAGCACTGCAGTATTACACCCCGATAAGTTTTAGGCCTTTTTCTATCTCCATGTGTAATGAGCTGTGCGCTCGGACCTCCTATCACACCTCCTATGTGCATGTCTGCATATGTAAAAGTCTACAAAGAAATTGTGCATACAGAATCCAAACGTAATACAAGGTAAAGCTTTATTGAAAATATAAAAAAACTCCATAAAACTGATTAAAAAGTGAGAGACCAATGCAGAAATCATATAAAAATATATAATGCATCCATGAAAAGAATTTTGGGTTATTGAATAAACTTTAATCAAAGTACAAAACAATATAAGGCCCACACAATGAACATGGTGTTTGGTATAAACTAATGCAGTGTATAAATTAGATCAGATTGGACACATACATCAAATAATTATAATAATATAGCACTGTGCTGATCTATGGTAACACATAAAAAAAAGTCCAGGGCAAATAATGCAGCCAATGGATTTAATAGAAGTGGAGTAGAAGGTGAGCTCTGCATATGTAAAACATTACCCCCTGCAGATGTGAAGCCAGGTGTGGGAAAGACTTAGTGCAACACAAAGGGAAGAGGGAAAGAGGAGCCCGGACACTAGGGAAAGGGGGAAGTGGAGACCTCCTAGGTTGATCTAGCGTCACCCTGTCTCGGCTCTTCACCAATCGCCGCACGCGTACCTCGCCCTGTCTTTCCCTGGTGTTTGGCTCAGGCTAGGGAAGGGAGGAGATGAGTACTAGTCGATCTCCACTAAACACTATAGACAACAAGGAAGCACAAACAGGGGGAGAATGCTTAGCTTTAGATGACTCCAGACAAATGCGCACACGTCCTCAAGCTCCAGAGAGGACAAAGTACTGCTCTTGCTAAAGCCTTCACAAGTAGTAATGAATATCGCCAGCATCTCCCTCTAGAATACACCAGGTATTTATACACCTAGACCAGGGAGTTAATTAGCCAGAGGGATGTAGCCGCTAGGTCCTAGAGACAGCCTCTAAGAAGATATCTGTAATGCCAAACATACAGATCTCCTGCAACCAACTGCAGGGCGACTGTCTGTCACCTCTGCCACACCCTTGACACCAGGCCCAGACACGCGCTTAGGAGCAATGCCATCATCTGGGGGTGGCGTCACGCCTCCAGAGATATCTCATTAAGCAGACTCACAGCCAATAGCATCTGGTGACAATGTCCTGGTGAATAAAACACTGAATTTGATTGGCGCAAGTCACGATGATGAAACGGGGGTGGACACATCACATCATAAGTGATGGTCCAGCCACAGGACCCGAGTCACCTCCCATATAAATCCTATGTGTGGGCACACAGGGGACACCGCTCATCCCTCTCCGCCTACGCTGCGGTTGTCGCTCCCTCCCCACACTCAATTGTATTCCCGTCTATCAGACACATACAATTGATGTGATGCGCCAGCATCATGCTGTATGCTTCTCCTCCCTTTGATGGGTTGCCAAAATTGTCTGAGCAATTGCTGGCTCTCCGATGGTGGTGTGGTCAAGGTGGTTGGTGGATTTGCAGCATTCCCCGAGTTGCCAACTACATACAGACAATACTTTGTAAAAAGAGGGGTTGGGAGGGAATAGTTAGGAATCATTGATCACTATAGAGTCCATCATGCCTGACACCATTACACAGAATATGGCTTTCCAAGCTGCAAAGCAGATAAAGGAGAAGATTAACCGGTAAATTGTAAGTCAGATTTTGGCAATAGGGGGCACACTGTTTGTGGACTGCTAAGTCTCCTAATCACGTGCCAAAGGCCAATGAGTGCTACCAACTGACAACAAGACTGTAATTTGTACAGGTATACTGAACTAAGCATGGCAGCACATTGTAATCTTAGGGGGCTAGTTTAAACATTCACCCCCAATAACTGGCAATATGTGTACCAATTTAGTTTGGGAACCTGCCACGACAAATTCACAATGGCAAAACAATATCTTAAGTCATTACTTACTGATTAATTTCCAGAACCGGCCTTAGAAACTCCATCACGCGAAAATACATATATGGAAGTCTTATTAAAAAACAGACAAAATACATGTATTCAAAATATTTTGTTCGACTTATTTTTCATATCCTCTCTAAAACTGAGAAGAATATATTTTCTCCACCCCTTTGTCCAATAATATCTGGGATAAATTCCCTAGCGTATGCTCATGGGTGGATGAGAAATTACAGCCTTTAGTTAAGAGAGCAGAATCGGTTTTGGTGTATATCCCTTACATGGGTCACATAATATTTCTGGTCTTTATACCTCTATCCCTCACACCCGTGTCTTGGTATAGCTCCAGTCCTGTGCCGCCAACTTCTGACTGACTGGAAGTGACAAAAGCTCTCAATGTAAGTCTGTGAGAGCCTTGTTCCGGCTCTCAGACACTTACATTGAGTTGCGACTTCCGGCTCACCCAGCAAACAGTGGAGCCATCCGGCAGGTCACAAACAGTAGAGGACTGACCGGACCGGCGTGGATAAAAGATGAAGACGGTAGCTGGTAAGTATAATACTAGGGGGGACGTACTAAACTGCATATTGGGATGATGGGCTGCAATGCTAGACTCGACCACTAGATGGCAGCACATTTTTCAAATGCAGACCAGGAAATGACTTCTGGCCTTGATACTGGATTAGAAGAAGCTGCAGTTTTTAACTCTTGACCTGTAATATAGAAAGAAATCAGAGGGAATTCAATGGAAATACTAAAATGAATCAGAACATCCACACGGCTGGATTAAAGTTTAATAATAGAACCAGGGAAAAAAGATTGTAACTATATGGGATTATGAGTAGAATATCGGGGTTACACACGCCTGGTGATATATCTCATCAGCATCTCATAGGAATATAGGTATAATTATTGTTCTGTATGGGGATTATGGCTAAAACATCACAAATACACATGCCCAGGAACATACTTCATCTACTTCTGATAGGAATATGGGTATAACTATTGTTCTGTATGGGGATTATGGATGAAATATCACAAATACACATGCCCAGGAACATATTTCATCTACTTCGCATAGGAATATGGGTATAACTATTGTTCTGTATGGGCATTATGGGTGAAATATCACAAATACACATGCCCAGTAACATATTTCATCTACTTCGCATAGGAATATGGGTATAACTATTGTTCTGTATGGGGATTATGGGTGAAATATCACAAATACACATGCCCAAGAACATATTTCATCTACTTCTCATAGGAATATGTGTATAATTATTGTTCTGTATGGGGATTATGGCTAAAATATCACAAATACACATGCCCAGGAACATACTTCATCTACTTCTGATAGGAATATGGGTATAACTATTGTTCTGTATGGGGATTATGGATGAAATATCACAAATACACATGCCCAGTAACATATTTCATCTACTTCGCATAGGAATATGGGTATAACTATTGTTCTGTATGGGGATTATGGGTGAAATATCACAAATACACATGCCCAAGAACATATTTCATCTACTTCTCATAGGAATATGTGTATAATTATTGTTCTGTATGGGGATTATGGCTAAAATATCACAAATACACATGCCCAGTAACATACTTCATCTACTTCTGATAGGAATATGGGTATAACTATTGTTCTGTATAGGGATTATGGGTGAAATATCACAAATACACATGCCCAGGAACATATTTCATCTACATTCAATAGGAATATGTGTATAACTATTGTTCTGTATGGGGATTATGGGTGAAATATCACAAATACACATATCCAGTAACATATTTCTTGTACTTCTGATAGGAATATTGGTATAATTCGTATTCTATATGGGGATTTTAGGTGACATATCAGGAATACATATGTGAACAATTTTCAAAAAGAATATGAGTTGTGACAGGTTGACCACAGTAATGATAGTTGTTGGCTGCTAGGAGGCCATATGGACACTCATCCCAGCAGCATAGGGGTTAATCTATTGGGTGGGGCAATTTGGACACTGTTGGGAGGGTTATTTGTTGGCCCTATGCCCTCACAGCAGTGTTGTGCATTGCTCGAGCCGGACCCGGAAGTCTGAAGGGTCCCATGCAGGCGAGAGAGGCCTGTGGGCAAGGAAAATTATTGGGGCATGGTGCCCAAAAGTGTTTGAACAGTGCTGTAACTGAGCCGTATCTTTTTCTGTTGAAATAAACCTGGCAGGAGCCAGAATTACCTTTAAAACCCATGTGAAGTGCCTTTAATTGAAGAGTGCCATCCGCCTGGAGACGCTAGCGGCGATCCCGAGACTGAAGTTGTCACAGGGTATAAGTATTTTTACTGGGAATTATGGTCGAAATACAATGAATACACATGCCCAGTAACATATATGATTTACTTCTGCTTGGAATATGGGTATAATTGTTCTTTGTGGGTATTTTAGGTGATATATCATGAATACACATGCCCAGTGTCATATTCGATCAATTCCCGGTAAGAACATGTGTACAATTATTGTTTTATATGTTGATTATTGGTAAAATATGATGAATTCACATGTTGAAACATTTCATTAACTTCCGGTAAGAATATGGGTATATTTATTATTCTATAGAATCATAGAATCATAGAATGGTAGCGTTGGAAGGGACCTCCTGGGTCATCTGGTCCAACCCCCTGCTCAAAGCAGGATTCACTAAATCATCTCAGACAGATGTCTGTCCAGCCTCTGTTTGAAGACGTCCATTGAAGGGGAACTCACCACCTCTCGTGGCAGCCTGTTCCACTCATTAATCACCCTAACTGTCAAAAAGTTTTTTCTAATATCTAATCTGTGTCTCCTCCCATTTAGTTTCATCCCATTGCTTCTAGTCTTTCCTTGTGCAAATGAGAATAAAGATGATCCTTCTACAATGTGACAGCCCTTGACATATTTGTAGACAGCTATTAAGTCTCCTCTCAGTCTTCTTTTTTGCAAGCTAAACATTCCCAAATCCTGCAACCGTTCCTCATAGGACATGGTTTGCAGACCAGTCACCATTCTGGTCGCTCTTCTCTGAACTTGCTCCAGTTTGTCTATGTCTTTTTTAAAATGTGGTGCCCAAAACTGTACACAGTATTCCAGATGAGGTCTGACCAAAGAGGAGTAAAGACCGATAATGACTTCACGTGATCTAGACTGTATGCTTCTGTTAATACATCCCAGAATTGTATTTGCCTTTTTTGCTGCTGCATCACACTGTTGACTCATGTTCAGTCTATGATCTATTAGTATACCTAAGTCTTTTTCACATGTACTGTTGCTTAGCTCTATTCCTCCCATTCTGTATATGCTTTTTTCATTTTTATTGCCCAGATGTAGTACTTTGCATTTTTCCCTGTTAAAAACCATTCTGTTGGTTGCTGCCCACTGCTCCAGTTTATTTAGGTCTTTTTGAATCCTCTCTCTCTCTTCTCTAGTATTAGCTATCCCTCCTAGCTTTGTGTCATCAGCAAATTTAATCAGCTTACCCTCAATTCCTTCATCTAAATCATTGATAAAGATGTTGAACAATACAGGTCCCAGGACGGAGCCCTGTGGTACCCCACTTGAGACATTCATCCAGCTGGATGTGAAGCCATTTACAACCACCCTTTGAGTCCGATCACTAAGCCAGTTATGAATCCACTTAACAGTTGCCTGGTCCATTGCATACTTGGTCATTTTTTCAATAAGGATGGTGTGAGATACTTTGTCAAATGCTTTGCTGAAGTCAAGATATACTATATCTACAGCATTTCCCTGATCCACCCAGTCAGTGATTCTGTCATAGAAGGAAATTAAGTTAGTCTGACATGACTTGTTAGTTACAAACCCATGCTGACTCTGGTTAATCACTTCATTCTTATCCATGTACTTACATACATGTTGTTTAATAATTTGTTCAAAGATCTTTCCTGGTATAGAAGTCAGACTCACCGGCCTATAGTTCCCTGGGTCCACCTTCTTCCCCTTTTTGAAGATAGGAACAACATTTGCTCTTCTCCAGTCTTCTGGGACTTCTCCTGTTCTCCAAGAATTTTCAAAGATTATGGAGAGTGGTTCTAAAATTTCTTCTACGATCTCCTTCAGTACTCTGGGGTGTAATTCATCTGGACCTGGAGACTTGAACTCATTTATGTTAGCTAAATATTCCCTCACAATCTTTCGGTTTACAGATAACTTGGATTCCTCTATTCCTTTAAAAGGACAGTGAAGATCAGTTGATGTTACATTTTCTTTCTGAGAGAAAACAGATGCAAAATAGGAATTAAAAAGTTCGGCCTTCTCAACATCCTCTCTTACCATTTCTCCATTTTCATCCTGTAAAAATCCTATAGCATCTTTGACTTTTCTTTTACTTTTGACATACCCCCAAAATCCTTTTTTATTGCTTTTGACATCTCTTGCAAGCCTTAATTCATTGTCAGCTTTAGCTAACCTGATACGTGCCCTACAGGATCTGCAGACTGCATTATAATCTTCTTTAGATATGCCTCCCTCTTTCCATTTAATAAACATTTCTTTCTTTCTTTTTAGCATTTGTTTAAGTTCTGTGTTCATCCATCCTGGTTTCCTTAAATGCTTCCCATTCTTCCTACTTTTCGGGATTGTTAACGATTGTGCTTTGAGAATCTCATTTTTAAAAATTTCCCATCCTTCCTGGACATTTTTGTCCTTAAGGACATCCAGCCATTGGATCCCTCCTATTCTCTTTCTGAGTCTCTTAAAATCTGCCTTTCTAAAATCTAACCTTGAAGTTTGAGTCTTCACATGTCTTCCTCCTCTAGTTATCCAAAATTCTATAATAGCATGATCGCTGCCTCCTAGGGTCCCAGCCACCTTTACCTCCTCAACCATTTCCTCCCTGTTTATAAGGATTAGATCCAAAGTAGCAGATCCCCTTGTTTTCTCCCCTACCTTTTGGAAGATAAAGTTGTCAGCAAGAGAGGATAAGAATTTGCTTGACCTGTTAGTTTTACTTGAGAGAGATTCCCAACAAATGTCTGGATAGTTGAAATCTCCCATGACCACTACGTCATATTTTTTGGAGAACTTGGTCATTTGATACATAAAGAGTTCATCCATATCTTCAGCTTGCCCAGGTGGCCTGTAGTAAATGCCTACAATGGTGTCCTTTCCGTTGTTCTCTCCTTGTATTCTTACCCAAACAGTTTCCACAGAACTCCCAGTCTCTGAAGCTTCAATCTCTGTGCAGATATACGCTTTTCTAACATACAATGCAACACCTCCTCCTCGTTTATCAAGTCTGTTTCTTGCAAATAAGTTGTATCCTTTTAGCCTTTTATTCCAATCATGTGTATCGTCCCACCAAGTTTCAGTGATTCCAATGACATCATATTCCTTTTGCTGCATTAGTAGTTCCAATTCTCCTTGTTTGTTGCTCATGCTTTGTGCATTTGTATAAAAACATTTTAGTTTGTGATTGGTTTCTCTTCCTCCCATATTTTTATTATTTAAATTGTTTTGTCTTTGTTCTTCTTTTCCACTTCCAGTAGCAGAGATCTCAATAGTATTTGTCAGCTGTATGGCTTTTTCTGGCCTTTTGCTTCCCTTCCCACATTGTTCTAGTTTAAAGCTCTTCTGATGAGTGTAGCAAGGCGACTTCCAAATACATGTTTTCCAGTCTTCGTAAGGTGCACCCCATCTCTAGCAAGTAGTCCATCGTATAGGTAATTCATTCCGTGATCCAGTAATCCAAATCCTTGTTGACGGCACCATCGACGTAGCCAGTTGTTCACCTGTAGAATCTTTTTCCACCTCATTGTTCCATGGCCATCCACTGGGAGGATGGATGAGAAGACCACCTGCGCTCCCAATTCTTTCACTTTCTTGCCTAAGTCTTCAAAGTCACTGCAGATGGTTTCCAGGTCCTTTCTTGCGGTGTCATTTGTCCCCACATGTATTAGCAGGAATGGGTAGTGATCTGTAGGTCTGAAGAGTCTTGATATCCTGTCAGACACATCTTTAATTTTTGCTCCTGGAAGACAGCACATTTCTCTTGAGGTTATGTCTGGTCTGCAGATAGCGGCCTCTGTTCCTCTTAACAGGGAATCCCCCATAACCACCACTCTCCGTTTTTTCTTCACAACATTCTTCTTTCTCCATCCAGGAGGATTCTGAGGGCTTACAAGGTTATTCATTGCTGGCAAAGTCTTATTTTGCTGTATTTCTTCATGGTTCTCCTGCGTGAGAGCCTGGTACTGGTTCCTGAGCAGTATGGGTGCTGACTGCCTCTCGATCCTCCTGCTTCTGTGGGTCACATGCTTCCATTCCTCTGTTTCGTCAGGTGCAGTTCGAATTTCTTCTCTTTCTGAATCATGAAGAGATAATTCTGCTCTGTCTAAGAACTCTTCACCTTCCTTAATGATTTTCAAGGTAGTTAACCTCTCTTCTAGATTTCGCAACTTTTCCTCCAACAGGGACACAAGCTTGCATTTCTGGCATGTGAAGTTTGGCTTTTCCACTGGCAAGTCTGTGAACATGTAGCAGGATATGCAGCTCACCAAATGGCTCCTGGACTCTTCCATGTTCTTATTGTTAATGTTCTGAAAACAGTGAAAAAAGCTTAAAAAAAAGCTTCAAAATGCGCGCGGTTTACCGATGTCCTCTTTTCAGCTCCAACAGCCAAAATCCAGTGTTCTTTGAGCTCGCGGAGACTCTTCACTTACCCCAAAATGCAGTGGGAATATGCAAATTATCTCCTCAGGACTCCTCCCCTGGTTATATATATATGGGGTTATGGTCAGAATGCCATGGATATACAGATCCTGTAACCTATTTGCATCTGACAGGATTACATGTCCATTGACTTCTCCCACCCCTGGGAGATGTGAGCCCTGGCATCATAGCGCCTTATTAGATAGGCCGGCCATGTCAGAGTGATGAGCAGTCTTGCACCATACTTCTTGCTTATATACCTATATTATTCTCAACACATTGTTCTTTATAGGATGTTGGATCTTTTGGATGGTTTTATTGGTTACTTTGGTTTGTTGACATCAATAACTTTTAATGGAGATATATAGAAATTTTTTTAAACAACTTTTAATAAAATAATAGGTTTTATCTTAACCAAAAAATTTGGAAATGGAACATGTATTTTAGTGTATACTGGTCTCTAGGTTAATATGAAGGCCATCATAACAAATACAACAAAATAGCTTTCATGGAACAATAAATTATCCTGCTTACATGTCTGATATAGGACTCGGTATTGCTTCTTAGTCAGTAGGCAAGGCATAATTGAATCTTATGTGCTTGTTTTCCATCCAGGTTCACTTGAATGGGAATGGAAACTTTCATATTGTTCCCTAGTATACAGGGCAGATTTTTTTTTTTGTGTGTCCATTTCTGTGCTGCCACTATCATCCTCTGCTGTGCGTCAGAAACCCGGGTCCAGTGCGTGGCATATTTCCTTCTACTTCTTCAAGAGAATTCTGACCTCTGCCGCAACACTCATGTGGAGGGGTGGACATCAAGGGAGGATGATGTCTCCCTGACATAGGTCACAGACATCATCCTCCCTCTCCACTGCAATAGGGATTGGTGGTGGGCAGACCTACCCACCCCTCTGCCCTCACTGCCTCCCTGATTGCACAGTTTAGCTGTGCCACCATCAAAAAGTCCTATGTTCAGCACATTCGTTCCTGATGTACAGAACACACATTATGCCAATTCAGAGCCTTTATACACTCTTTACTGTATTTTCTGGGCACTTTTGGAAAATAGTGAAAGTCTAAAGCGCCCATAAAATACAAATTACTTGTAAAATTCTGCATTCCAGGCTAAAAATATCAATCTTCCTTGTTTTTGATCTGTTTAAAGAGTCAGTGTACTTTTTACTTACCTGTCATTTTCAGCTCCGCGCCATCCTCCAGATGCTTTTTGGACCCACAATGCCGGGTCTCCTCATGCTCCTTCACCGCTTCTGACCCGCCGCAGCTCCGGACTCCGGTCTCAGCACTGCGCTCCAACAACTGAGAAAAATCGGAGCGCAGCACTGAGACCGTGTGCCTGATTGGCTGGCTGCTCACAGCAGTTTTCAGCCAGCCAATCAGGATCGCTGTATCAGCGCTGGCACTTCCCTGTCACGTGACACAGCTTGTCCAGCGAGGGATCTTCAGCGGGTCAGAAGCGGGTGAAGGAGCGCGAGGAGACGTGGCACCGCTGGACTGAGGAGGATCGGGAGGACAGTGCGGACCTGAAAATGAAAAGTTAGTAAAAAGGACAGTTACTCTTTAAAAAGTAAGTTCACATTAAAATATAAAGTTTTTTTTTTTAAATATCAAGTCTCTCACCGTAAACAAAATGGCAATAACATTTTGCACTAGTTTCTTTTACATTGTAAACATAGGAAATATTTTGGTGGTCGGCCCATCGGTGCCACACACTTCTGGTGATACCAATTTCGACACATTACACACAGGATCTGTTTTTCTTCATGCTAAATGTCACCTGTGCAATAGCAAGACCTGCAAAATGTCCACCCTTCTGAATTGCTGTAGCGGGATGCAAGAGTACTTATTTCCTGCTCTGTTTCCTTTTCTATTATTTTGATCATTGATGGGCTGTAGGTCTTCATTTTCTCAGCCACAATTTTTTGTTGTGGTGTTTGTTTGGTGCTGAAATGTGAGTAATTAACTTCCATAATCTTGGTCTGTATCCACCTTCTAACATTATTGCTGTCATAGCAATGAACATAGTTAATACCATTACATATCACATATGAATTTAGTATGACATGCACTCCACAGTCATATGAATTATTCTGTTTTGGGCAGTTGGCGCTCACAATAAAAGTCCATTCATCTTCAAAAAACTCCACTGAGGAACATAGAGAGTGGATGCCATAGAGAATTTTTTTGAGAACAGCACAGTGTATGTTGTATTCGGAGATCATAGAGTCCATTAATGTCACTGTTTTAGATTTTAGGTCTGCTAAAGCCAAAAACCAGTGGAAACCTCGTCCGTATAAAGTGAGGTCACTGTTTATTGGAAATAGCAAAATGTCATAGTTTAAAAGTGCTAAGGAATCAGCAAATCATAAAAAGGATGCGTGACCTCCATTACTAACAGCATTGAAAAAATGTGGAGGAACAGCCAAACAACCACTGGAAATTCCAGATTCCTTAACCAACTGTATTATGGCACTGTCTATTACTTCTCCTTCAAGCCAGGCCTTTGGTTTTAGACATAGTGTCAGACTGTCAATTAGGTCTACTGGTTCATCCCAAGGCTTTCTATCTATAAAGCTAACAGACTTTCTTGGTGTGCTTTCATACTTTGGAGATTGTAGTTCAATATTCTCATCAGTTAATTCTGTAAGCGTGAGACTGTAGAACGAGCAAGAGAGCTTGTAAAAGAACTTCAACATGATGTTTCAAGGATGGAGCGAGACTGCCATCTACTGGCCAGAGGCAGTCAAGCGGAACCAAAATATATAAGGGAAGTTGCAGGGAGGGCAGATTCAGACGCTGGACCCGATCAGGTGACTTCCAGGGAGGAGCTCAGAGAGATAAGAGGCCAGCGCGCCAAACCTGAGGGGTCTTTGGCGCCAAGCAGCAGAGAGGAGCAGACGTGCTCCCTACGTCCTGTGACAGGCCAAATCCAGAGGCCTGAGAGGTGCTCCAGCCGGGCACCGGTAAAAGAGCTCCGGATCCCTCACAGTTGTGACTCGAGTGCTGTGCCTGCTGAGGATACTAGGAACCTGATCGCGCTGCTGAGTGAGTTCGCATAACCCGACGTCAGCCGCCGACAGACGAGGCCTGGACCCCCCTATCCAAGGCTCGAGAGACTGCCTCCAACGGCCAAGCAGAGAGGAGCTGCATACGTGAGCAGGGCTGTCACTTCCACTGCTCACCCACGGTACTGGGGACAATTGGGTTTAAGTACTCAGGTTGGGAGGGGAACGGTTGGGGCTAAAGTAGCACAATGTGATTTAATTGAATTCATCCGGAAAGAGACTCACGGCCTAGCGGGAATAACCGGTGACCCCCGCTAGGGCCAAATTCACGGTTAAAGAACTTGTGTGGTGTCTCTCATGCTTGAGGGCATCACCTTACTTTACGAGACTGCGCCTTATTTTAAGAGACTGCGCCTTACTTTGAGAATTTCATATTTTTCTGATATTTCAAACCACTGTTCATTACCCTTGTTGCTAATCCCTTGTTTCAGTATACCTGTTGTATAAAACTGTTTACAAACATCTCTGACTGTTCTCGCCTTGTGTCTCTGTGCGTTGCATTCCGGCACCTGCATTACAAGACTTTCACAGGAAAACGGTGAAACTCGTTGGTTATCAATTAGTTTGTGTGAACTGGCAGACTGGTCTTGAGTATTCTCTATTAACTGCATGACTGTAGGTATCAAGATTGCATGAGATTCATTTGCTACATTCTCCTCTAGGTTTTTTTGGTTAAGATTTGGCTGTGATGAGTTTGGCTGAGTTGCCATCTCGGAATCTGGTGCAGCCTCTGTTTCATAGTCATAATCTCTCTTTCTTGCCTTTTTACGTCCTGATTTTCCCTCTTTCCGACGTTGTCGTTTCCTCAAAGTGGAAAGATTATAAGTGAAATTATCTGGGATAAAAATTCCACATGCCTTTTGGACTGCAATTAAATGGAAACAGTCCAGAGCTATTACAGGAACATTGAGGTTTTCTTGACAAGCACACTGAATGGACATCATTTTTAAATGGACTCTTAACAACAAACACCTGTAGTTGCCCATTTAAAGAAACTAAATTGTTCTCAATGCATAAGTTTGCAATAGCTGTCTGTGTCATTCTGTTAGTGGATTCTTTTTTAAGGCTGGGAACAATTGTGGAATTTTCTGATTTCACCTTCTCAAAAATTTTCTCAACTGGTATATATAATGGGAATTGTGTGTACTCATTGGGGACTTTCTGCAATTTCTTGAATGTTGCTTTCAAGTGATACATTCCTAGACTATAGTAAGCCCTTTGGAACTCATAAACATAAAACAATTGTAAATGGAGTAAGCACAATAGAAGGCAGTCCAAAGACAATTCTTTCCAATCTGTTGCGTTTTTCAATATTTTGTTCATGCTTTCACTTACATTATTTGTTGACCCTTTATCTTGAAATGCTGCAAACTTCTTAGTATAGAACCTGCTTGCAAATTTGAATATGTGTTCATGCAAATTATGTTCAAAATATTCAGCGAACGAGTGCGACCACAGTATTTTGAACTCTTCATATTTGTTCCTCCATTCTTCTTCACTTTCAGAATCTTTAAGCTGTTCTACATGATCCTTCAATACCTTTATGTCATCGTTTTTTCCTCTAGCAGACTTCACCCAATATTCAATATCTCTCAAAATGTGATTTTCACATAACACAAGTGAAATAGATTGTGCCACTTTCTTCACAGCATTAAGAATTCCTTTTTCACGATCAGTCACAAATGGAATAGTTTTGATGTCTTTTAGATTTAACTGATTAACAAGTTCTCCAATGAAGAGTTCATGGTATTTTTGAAACTTCCTTTCATGAACCATAAAAGCTACAGGAAATATTGGATTTTTCTCCAACATTGTATTTCTCATGACAAAAGTTGACATGTAGAAATCACCAAGGTTAAAGGTGGTGTCATAGGCAAACATTTGTTCTATTTCGATGTCTTGTAAGGCACTTTTTATTAACTCTTTTCCAAAATCCATTAACTCTTTTGACCACCACAAGATCTGGATATATTGTGACATGTCTTACAAAATCTGTTTGTTCTGCCAGCTGTATTGTACTAAAAATTTCATCTTTACCAGTTTTGCGTCTGATAATTTCTGAATAGTGAACATTCTGTACTTGTTTTAGATTTCTTGGGCGATTTACTGCTGCTCTTCCATCATCTCCTCCTGCAGATGCCTCACTATGCAATTTTGAGTATGTGTTTTTTGGAGCACTGGAGTAATGTTGTCTACATTTTATTAAAAGCGATGGAGTGGACGGTATGAAAAAACGGTTCAATTTTGAATTTCCATGAGGGGATGGAAAATTTACAGAATGATCTCCAAGATATTGTATAACTTTTATATGTTTGTGTGGCCCAGTCATGTATTGCCATACCTGGAAAAAAATGAAATATAATGTTAAACAAACATCTTTTTTCAGATGAGAACTAAAGAGACATAGTAAAACATTGTCTGTCATAAGTTATTTTGCACATTCAAAATGCTATGCATGTTGTGTTGATCAAATGGTAACAGTTCGTTTAAAGGGTTTGGCCCAACTATTGGGACTTCTGGGGAGGGCTGCCCAGTCGTCCCAGCAGCCTAATGATGCGGGTCGCACTGTGGTGCCAGCTCCCGCCACCGCAGCGCGACCCACAAAAGTCCCGGCGCGCGCTCCCGTTGAACGCGGTGGATGGATGACCACCGCTAGGGGGAACGCGACTGTGTACCCAAGCTCATGGGAGACTACAACTCCCATAAACGCTCGGGGTCATGGCACACATGCGCTGTAGCGAGCTATAGCCAGGAATGCTGGCCAGAGTATGCGCTAGTGCTCATGTCTGGCCAGCCCAGTTATAGAACTACAGGACATATCCCTGGGTGATGCAAATAGCATCGCTCCAGGGGTGTCCTGCTTCAGCCCCCCCAGCGGCCACAGGGACATAGGAAACATATTACAAAAAGTAGTATGCTGCTGTGTTCTGTATAATGAGGGGGGGGATCTTGAAGTTGGTCCTACCCCTTTAAGTCTATTGGATTTGAATTTGTGTTTGACAGTAGCAAAAAGGACAAATGGTCCCGCTCAGCGCTCCGACTTTTTTTGCTGGTGCATGGAGCGCTGTGTCAGGACTTAACCAGGCCAAGAAAAGGGTGAAGGAGCCGTCGGGGACCTGGAGAAGCTAATCCTGATGTGATAATCGTGCCGCCGTGTGTCCGAATCCGGCAGGTAAGTTGAACCTATACTTCCTCTTTAACAAGACCTCCGGCTGCCATGTGAGTTTCATGGACGGCCATGAATTTAATTGCGGGTGTATGTGGTTCTGCAAGACCATTTAAATGGCACTTTCAGTATTCACAGTATGTTAAACAGCCACAATCGGTTTTCTCTGGTCATAGCCGTTTGCAGGTGTGTCAGCTTTCACAGTAGACACGCACCATGCATGTACACAGCATATACTGACACCAGACAAAAGATGTGTGTATATATGTGACACCCCAGGGGTCTGGTTGCCACAGTGATAGAGATATTACGTCTGAGAGCAGGTGGGAGGTCTCTTGGTCAGGGATCCTATGCATGCCACACCTCCTGCCCAGTCCTGGGAGGGGAAGAACTTCCCCTATATAAACCTAGGGCTGAGGCAGGGTTAGTGAGTAGAGAAGAAGTAGAGAAGAGAAGCAGCATAGGAAGAAACAACAGGAGCTCTGTGGGAGCAGTGCTACAAGGAGTCAGGGGCTGGCAGCTGCAGAGCTCGCCCTGACTGAGAAGTTATCACCGGACCCGGAGTCCGAGGCTGTGGGGATTAACTCCTATCCAGCAGCAGAAACCGACCGGCAGGGGATTGCAGGTCCTCTGGCCCAGAAACCCGAAGGCACGGTCACACGCGTGGGACCAGCACCGCCGTCGTGGAGCGAAAGCTACTAGAAGGCCCCGAGTCACCGGCCATACGGGTGAGCACCACACGGTACACTCAGGGACGTGGGCTACTTATACCCGCCTCTAGCAAGGTAGCCAGAAGAGTATCGTTAGTTTGGGAGGCCTACAACTCCGCCTGGCCAGGGGAGATCCCATCTGCTCAAGGACTGACCAGGCCCCAATCGCTAGCCAGTACTCCGGGAGGGTCTATCTTTGTCACCAGTAAAGACCCTGAACTACACCGTACCGTCTCCGAGTGGTTCCTGCTACCCCCATCATCCACGTCGGCTGCCCTGAGGCCATACCCCTCCCGTTGGGGGTTATACTATCACGCTGCACAATCCTACCACCGGCCTCAGCGGTCTGCCCTGCAGCAGCAGCTCCTTAGCTGTACTCAACGGGTGGCGTAGTCGTCCAACATCTACCGCTGATACAGCGCCACTTAGTCTGACTCCCTGGGCACGGACCGGATCACCGCCACGAGACTACAACCCTCAACAGATCCGGCTCCGGGTAAGCTCCCGCGTGCGCAACGCTGCGCGACACAGGCCCAGGGGCGCGTCAACTTTTGGCGTAGTCGGCAGGATCTCGTGCCCGCAACCACCGGGTACTGCGTGCCTGAAAAAGACTGTTCAAACTTACCTGTGGTGAAGATTCCCGCCATCCGGCGCCATCTTCCGCTTCCTTCCCGCCATCGGTGGAGTTTTCCCGCCATCCGGCGCCATCTTCAGCCTTCTTCCCGCCACACGTGGAGTTTTCCCGCCATTGGACGCCATCTTGAGGATGCCGCGCGGGAAGAAGAGGGGCGTGGACTCCGAAAGCGCGCGAGAACTGAAGCCCCGCCTCAAGTCCGGACGTTGCGTAAGGTCCTGGAAGGAGCCCAGCAGACGCCGACGACACAGGAGCGCGACGGAAGGTCCTCAACCCTGACGATCCACTGCGGAGCCGCGGCCTACGGAAGAGGATCATCGCAAGGTAGGCCACGGTCCACTAGGGGGGAGAAGGATGTCGGATACGGAGGAGAGCTTCACCGCTTCAACCCCCGCCAGCGCCACCGCTGTTGCGGTCATGCCTTTCACCATGCCCTATATCCCGGGGGCAGCCTGGCTACCCCAGTACTCAGGGGAGTCACATACCCTGCATGACTTTAGAGAAAAGCTGGATAGCCTCTTCCAGGTGTACCCCCTCACAGAGGAGCAAAAAGTGAGCATCCTGGTGGCCCAATTAACCGGGGCAGCCCAAAGGGAGGTAAAGTCCTGGCCACCTGGGGGGAGGACTGTCGCAGGGATACTAACCCGGCTGAGGGACACCTTTGATACCCGCACCTCAGCCGAGATCAAGCTTAGATTCTACGGGTGCAAACAGCGGGCACATGAGAGTATAAGGGACTATGCCCTGAACCTACAAGAGGCCCTGAGAGCCATTAAGCAGACCGACCCTGACGGCGTGGGAGACGAGGATAGGCTGTTGACTGAACAATTTATAGAGGGTTTATATTGCAATGCCCACCGAACCCAGTTGCGGGCAATGGCCTTACAGGACCCTCATCTGGGATTTGCACAGTTCAAGGACAGAGCCATCCGGGTGCTTCGAGAACCGGCACCAGGTGGCGTTGTGACCCACAGACGCCCCACTACCACTTACCACCAGGAGGCGGCGCCCTTGTCGGCAGGGCCTGTGGGAGCTGATGCGCAGGCTTTGAACAATGACCCGGCTCCAGACCTGCACCATCAGGTCCAAGAGCTAGCTAAAAGCGTTGCTGCGCTAACCCGAACTGTGCAGTCTTTACAGGTTTCCACTCCAGGGAAGATCCAGCTGGCATCCGGACCGGAGGACATCCCGTGGCGTCGACCAAGGAGGTCCCCACCGGCCAGAGGAAGACCCAGCGACCGATACAACGAGGACGGACGACCCATCTGCCGCCGCTGCAATCAACCCGGACATATGGCAAGGTACTGTCCTTTAAACTGGCACAACCTGGGGTAGAGGGCCAACCCCCAGGAAAAAGATCACCAGGCCCATCGAACTGGCGCGACAAATATGTGGGAGGACGTCCAGTCTTACCCGTGGTACTGGATGGTATTCCTATGAGTGCCCTACTGGACACCGGGTCACAGGTCACCACCATCCCGTACGTGCTCTTCAAGCAGTAGTGGAATGACTCGGATATCACCCGCTACCCTGACGACGACTTGAGTATCATCGCCAGCAATGGTCAGCCCGTGCCACAGATTGGATTTAAAGAGGTGACCATTAAAATCGGTAGAGTCGAATTGGCAGCACAGGGACTGATCATTGTAGACATTGACAAACACGAGAGTCACCCAAAGATAACTCTAGGAACTAATGTAATTGAAAATTGTCTTGCAGAGGTGATTTTCCTTTTACAGCAGGTTGCCAAGAACGCCAGCTCCGGCCAGCAGCGAGTGCTCCAGAAAGAGATCCGGGCACTGATGCGACGGCAACAGCTAGAACTCTCCGGTGGTGAGATTGGTAGCGTGCGAATGTGTGACCCTTTCCCTATTGCCATGCCCCCGAAAAGTGAAATGATGATTTGGTGCCGGGCAGCTATTGGTCTGAGAGGTAGAGATTACCAGGCAATGGTAGAACCAGTTTACTCAGACAGTAGGCCCACCATTTTGACAGCACGGGGGGTGGTCAATGTACGCCATGGGAGGGTGCCCGTTCGCATAATAAATATCGGGAAGAGGGAAGTGTACCTGCCCCGGTATGCCACGCTAGCCAAATTGTATACCATCAATCAAGATTCCATACAGTCCGTAGAACCCTTGCCTCCATCTTCCTTGGAGGAAGGTAACGGCTCTAAGAAAACAATGGAGGACTGGTGTCAGCAACTACATTTGGGTACTGACTCCACTCCCTCACACCAGAAACAGGGAGTCTATCGGGTGGTTCAAGAGTACGAGAGAGTGTTTAGTAAACACCCGTTAGACTTCGGGCGAGTCAAGGGGGTAGAACACCACATCCCCACGGGAGACCATCCTCCCATAAAAGAGAGGTATCGACCCGTACCCCCTGCACACTACCAACACGCCAAGGGGATGCTTAGAGACATGAAGGAGGCTGGGGTGATCAGGGATAGCTGTAGCCCCTGGGCAGCTCCACTAGTCTTAGTCAAAAAGAAAGACAACACCATGAGGATGTGTGTAGATTACCGGAAAATCAACCGTATCACACACAAGGATGCGTACCCCTTACCAAGGATAGAGGAGTCTTTGGCTGCTTTAAGATCTGCTAACTTCTTCTCTACCTTGGATCTCACTAGTGGGTACTGGCAAGTTCCTGTAGCAGAGGCGGACCGGGAGAAGACCGCATTCACCACCCCGATGGGACTTAGCGAGTTTACCTGCATGCCGTTCGGACTCTGCAACGCACCAGGAACCTTCCAACGATTAATGGAGTGCTGTCTGGGCCACAGAAACTTCGAGACGGTCTTGTTGTACCTGGACGATGTCATCGTATATTCCAAGACGTATGAGGACCACCTGAAACACCTGGCGGAAGTGTTTTCGAAGCTCTGGCAAGCTACGGCCTAAAGGTGAAACCCTCCAAGTGTCACCTCCTGAAACCAAAGGTGCAGTACCTGGGACACGTGGTGAGCGCTGATGGAGTGGCTCCCGACCCTGATAAGATCACCGCAATTAAGGAATGGCCAAGTCCCTCCAGTGTAAAGGAAGTGCGGCAGTTCCTCGGGTTGGTAGGCTATTACCGCAGATTCATCCCCGGTTTCACCAAAAAGGCAGCTCCTATGCAGGACCTCCTGATAGGCCAGTCCCGGAAGGCCAAGAACCAGAAGCCACCCTTCAGATGGGAGAAGTTAGAAGAAGAGTCCTTCCGCCAGCTGAAGATGGCCCTCACGGGGGATGAAATCCTGGCGTACCCTGATTACAGCCAGTCCTTTATCCTCTACACCGACGCAAGTAACATCGGGCTAGGAGCCGTGCTGTCCCAGATCCAGCAGGGGAAAGAACGAGTAATCGCTTACGCCAGCCGAAAACTGCGACCCACCGAGAGAAACCCTGAGAATTACAGCTCATTTAAGCTAGAGTTCCTGGCAGTGGTGTGGGCAGTCACCGAACGCTTTAAGCACTACCTCGCTTCTTCCCGGTTCACCGTGTACACGGATAACAACCCGTTGACACACCTGGACACGGCAAGACTCGGTGCCCTAGAGCAGAGATGGATGGCCCGTCTGTCCAACTACGAATTCACAATCAAACACCGGGCAGGACGCTCCAATACCAACGCGGACGCCCTGTCCAGGATGCCAAACCTACCGGACGTAGGAGAAGATCCAGAGGGACTGGAAGAAGTTGAACTCCCCGCGTTCCACCGTCATGGGACTATCCAGTATTCCCATCGGGTAAGGAGTAAGCAAGCCGCTACGTTTAACCCCTTGCCTCACTACAACTGGGAGGAAACGCAAGACAGTGACCCTGCCGTCCGACTGGTGAAGGAGATGCTGACTCGGCCAGAGGCTCGCCTTGACCCAGACGCTCCGGAGGAAGCCAAGCAACTGTGGGCTGAGAAGAGTCGACTGTTCCTTTACAAGGGGAAGTTGTGCCGCAGAATGGTTAACTCCCGGACGCATGAACTAATCTGGCAAGTAGTGGTGCCACGGAGAGACGCAGCCATGGTGATGGAGGCATACCACGACGGGGCTGGACACTTCGGATGGAAGAAGCTGGAGTTCCTGCTGCGCGGGCGGTTCCACTGGGTAGGCATGAGGGGAACCATCGAGAGGTGGTGCAGAGACTGTGGCCCGTGCAACCTAAGAAGGAAGGACCGTGCCAGCCAGAAGACTCCCCTGCAGTCCATCGTCACCCGGCAGCCGTTGGAACTGGTAGCCTTGGATCATGTAAAACTGACCCCAAGCAGAAGTGGCTACGTTTACGCACTAACCATCGTGGATCACTACTCCCGGTTCTTGGTTGTCGTCCCCGTCAAGGACTTAACAGCTCGAACAGCAGCTAGAGCCTTCCAGCAGCACTTCTGCCGTCCACACGGGTACCCGGACCAAGTGCTGACGGACCAGGGACCTGCCTTTGAAGCGGAGGTCTTCCAGGAATTCTGCAATCTGTATGGCTGCCGGAAGATAAGGACGACACCCTATCATCCGCAAACTAATGGACTTTGTGAGAAAATGAACCAGGTGTTAATGGATCTTCTGAAAACGTTGCCCCTGGAAGAACGCAGTCTGTGGCCTGAGAAGCTGCCCGATCTGGTGGACCTATACAACCACATCCCGGTAGGTTCCACCAACTGTACCCCGGCTTACCTGATGAGGGCAAGGCCTGGTAAGCTACCTGTTGACCTGGAGATGGGAGTCCTGACACCCGAGGACACTTCACCAGAAGCAGATTGGGACACAGAGAGGCAGCAGCAGTACCGGAAAGTACAGGAGAGCGTGGAGCGAAGTCTCTGTCAAGCTAGGGAAAGACAAGAGAAAACTTACAACCAGTATGCTCCCGCTGTTCCCCTGGTACCCGGAGAGCAGGTCTTGAAGAGGAAAAGGCGGCTCCACAAGTTGGACGACCAGTGGGAGAAGGACCCGTACATCGTACTGCCCTCAAGCCACGACAACCCAAAGGTCTGTACCATCAGTAAAGACGGAGGGGAAACCACAACCATTGTATCCCGGGATCACCTGAAGAAGTGTCCCGAACAGCTACGGAACCCTGAAGAGGAACAAGAAGACCCTCGACCCGTAGAGGAAAGGGAAGACATGGTTAGTACTGTGCTCGGAGACTTCCCTCGGTCTTGGACTCAAGTCAATGGTGCAGTTGTGGTACCCGTACTCACCTTCCTCCAACCAGCATCCCAAGCACCTACGGAGCAACTGGTAGAGCTGGAAGAACAGCCGGTCCAGGAGGCAGAAGACTCCACACAAGCAGAACAGGAGGATCAACCCTCTGCTTATAGTGAGCCTGCCGTACCCCTAGTGAGCCAAAGAGCCGGTAGACAGCTGCCCAGTTTACCCTTGACAGCTCCTACACCCTGTAGTTCAGGGCTAGACAGTCAGCTCCGTAGGTCCACTAGGGCCACTAGAGGCCAGTTACCCGCACGTTGGAGGATTTGAAATGTATAAATTGTTTTATTTGTGGTTACCTGTTTTTCTTGTTGCTTGTAAATAATTATGTGTTTCTAGTTATTTTTAGGAGTCCTTGGTGGATTTACCGGGAATCCTTGTACAATTAGTTGGAGCGTAACCCAGGATGGACTAAAAGACTGATAAGGACTCGGGGCAGGACAGACCCCTACCTGGTTACGTCTCCCTGTTTTGGTGAAATGGACACCTTTGTTTTCTTCAAAACTGCACCCGGTTGCGGACACGCCGTAACCATCTTTATGTGTTTTTCTTATTGTATTATTATTGTTTATACCTTGTTATGTTTTTCTAAAAATATGTTTAGTCCCGGAGTACTAAATTTCACTAGGGGGGAGTGTGACACCCCAGGGGTCTGGTTGCCACAGTGATAGAGATATTACGTCTGAGAGCAGGTGGGAGGTCTCTTGGTCAGGGATCCTATGCATGCCACACCTCCTGCCCAGTCCTGGGAGGGGAAGAACTTCCCCTATATAAACCTAGGGCTGAGGCAGGGTTAGTGAGTAGAGAAGAAGTAGAGAAGAGAAGCAGCATAGGAAGAAACAACAGGAGCTCTGTGGGAGCAGTGCTACAAGGAGTCAGGGGCTGGCAGCTGCAGAGCTCGCCCTGACTGAGAAGTTATCACCGGACCCGGAGTCCGAGGCTGTGGGGATTAACTCCTATCCAGCAGCAGAAACCGACCGGCAGGGGATTGCAGGTCCTCTGGCCCAGAAACTCGAAGGCACGGTCACACGCGTGGGACCAGCACCGCCGTCGTGGAGCGAAAGCTACTAGAAGGCCCCGAGTCACCGGCCATACGGGTGAGCACCACACGGTACACTCAGGGACGTGGGCTACTTATACCCGCCTCTAGCAAGGTAGCCAGAAGAGTATCGTTAGTTTGGGAGGCCTACAACTCCGCCTGGCCAGGGGAGATCCCATCTGCTCAAGGACTGACCAGGCCCCAATCGCTAGCCAGTACTCCGGGAGGGTCTATCTTTGTCACCAGTAAAGACCCTGAACTACACCGTACCGTCTCCGAGTGGTTCCTGCTACCCCCATCATCCACGTCGGCTGCCCTGAGGCCATACCCCTCCCGTTGGGGGTTATACTATCACGCTGCACAATCCTACCACCGGCCTCAGTGGTCTGCCCTGCAGCAGCAGCTCCTTAGCTGTACTCAACGGGTGGCGTAGTCGTCCAACATCTACCGCTGATACAGCGCCACTTAGTCTGACTCCCTGGGCACGGACCGGATCACCGCCACGAGACTACAACCCTCAACAGATCCGGCTTCGGGTAAGCTCCCGCGTGCGCAACGCTGCGCGACACAGGCCCAGGGGCGCGTCATATACACAGCTGATGTCAGGAAGGGGTTAAATATGAAAGCATAAAAATACTGTATCATTTGACAGTAAACTACAATTGCTTTTATTGCTGTACCTCTTTTCTGAATGTCAGTAGATACTGTTTACCATTTGGATCCTTTAAAGCAAAATACCTATAAAAGGAGTATTTCCAAAATGAGTTGTAGTACACAATATAAACTTTATCCACGTGACATTCACAGTATAAATGGAAAGAGAACATAAATTTACTTCAGGTCAAAATTGTACTGTCTTGTATTCATGTAATTTTCCAGTCCTTACTTCCTTGTTTCACTTTGCTTGGGACCCAGGTTACAAAATCCTAGTAAATTCATGGACAGTATATAAAAGTATGAAACCCTCAGGGATTCCCTGCAGCGCTGGGACCAAAGAAAAGGAGCAGACAGAAGTGGGGAGTAGGTGAGTACCACAACACTCCTCAGGTCTCTGCAGGTTATTTCCCATTCTGTGGATAGGGAATAACTTGCGGAGGGCTCGTGGAACCACAAGTCCCAGGATACAAAATACATTAAAGTCTATGGAGACGCCAACATGTTTTGTTTTTTTTTTGGCGCATCGGGCAAGCGTTTATTATTTTTTTTAGCTTGTGAAGAGCATTGCACAAGTGTCATGACGCATGTCCAACGCAAGCGTAGGCTAGGCCTTTCACATGGGCATATTTCACGCAGGCATTTGTTAGCCAAAACCAGGAGTGCATTCCAAATATATGCATATTTCACCCAGAAGTGATTGCGTATTTATTAGGCAAAACAAGCAGTGGCTTAAAAATACACTTGTGAAATATGCCCATGTGACCTAGGCCGCAGCCAGAGGCTATCCCCGCTGGCAAAATCGGTGGGCTGCAACATAATAATGCAGCGCTGAGCCGCACATCAGCACCACCTCACTATGTAGCTGCCTCACACCCAGCTGTCACACCCCCAGCCCAGCAGTCACACCCCCGCGTTTGGCCGTCACTGCCCCTCCACCAGAAAGCTCAGCCCCCGCCCAGCGCTTGTACAGCTGGCAACTGCCGCCCCATCCAGCCCATGTTACTGACCCCTGTCGCCTCACCGTCACTCCTGGCGCTCTCGCATGCGCCCTGCAGAGCAATTTGTCAACTTGGCATAGAGCGAAGTCGACAAGATGCACTTAGTTCAGGGAACTGAACACAGCGGCTGTATAGGTGCCCGGCAAGACCTGGGAGCGGCGCTCGGAACACAGTTGTTTTTTTTTATTGAGCCAGCGGGAACATGCTTGCTCAAAAAAAAAGTGCAAGTACTCTTTAAATCAGCCGTGTGGCGCACAACCAGCAAACCAAAAATGAGCTACGCGGTTTGTTATATTATCTATGATTCTTAGGAATCAGGGTACACCTCATAATGTGCTAAAAGAACAATTTTACCAGCCTGATTCTGACTGATTAGAACTGGTAATGAGTCCGAATGCACATCTAATGTGAACACCATGGTGATAAATATTTATTAATTTTCTTGATCTTTGAGGAACTGCTACTTAAAGGGGATCTATCAGCAGTTTTTTTTTACGTATGGAGCTGTAAGCAGGCTTGTGCTGGCCTGCTGAGACAGAGCTGAATGCCACCTGCAGCACGCTTCTCCGTTATGCCATGTGTGCACAGGGGGACCAAGAAGTCTGCGTGCATGGTTTGTAAATCCACTAGATTAGTCTGATGATGTGGTCTGCCCTATTAAGAACGACGGGACAGCCACGTCATCAGACTGATATTGCTACAGTGCATGTAGACTTCCGGTTTCTGCTGCGCCTGAATGGAACCACGGACAATAGCACTGCTGGTAGCATCAATCTCTGTGTCAGGAGGCCAGAACAAGCCTGCTGACACCTTCATATGTAAAAAAACCCTGCTGATACCTCTCCAGCATCCAGGCATATGGTGCATGTGTGGCGCCCTGCTGCGCATTGGTGCCACAGATCCTAGAGGGGTGCATGGACGGATTCCTCCACAAGAGGCCCTCACAGCATACACACACCTCCACCTTCCACCTCAGACCACAAGAGGGAGCCCGTTAGGGATATAAATAGGGAAGGTGGAGTTAGGCAGTTCAGTCTGGTCTACAGTCTGGAGTAAGTCTGAAGTCTGTAAGGAGTCCAGTTACAGTCTAAGTCTGGAATCTACAGTCTAAGTCTACAGGCTGCTGCACCCAGAGAGGTTGTCAGCCCAGACCCAGACCTGGTCCGTAGTAAGGTGGAAAAATTATATAATTAATTGAGATGCCTAACCCAGTCCCTTATTTTTTGCGTTATGGCTGTAAATTATGCACCTGAATTGGCCCAATGAAATTTCATTATAAGTTATCTATTAAACAATTACTGTGAATTGCTCGTATAAATGTGAGCTATGTTCTGCACCCGACATCCAGCTCACATAGTCTGACACTGCCTGCTGTAATAATCAACTATGGATCATGCTTTATTATATGTATAACTGTGCTCACGATCCTCTCCCAGGTGCCGAGCTCCGCAAATGCCGGCAAATGCTTTGACAGTTTTACACCTACAAGCCGTAGATTTGTGTTTGTGCAGATCAAGGAGACAGATTAGTAGTGTAAAGAGTGGTCTCGGGATGCAACGTGACGCTGCTGGATGGAGCGAGACATGATGTCCCAGATGTGCTCAATCGGATTCAGGTCTGGGGAACAGGCGGGCCAGTCCACATCTTCAATGCCTTCATCTTGCAGGAACTGCTGACACACTCCAGCCACATGAGGTCTGGCATTGTCCTGCATTAGGAGGAACCCAGGGCCTACCGCACCTGCATATGGTCTCACAAGGGGTCTGAGGATCTCACCTCGGTACCTAATGGCAGTCAGGCTACCTCTGGCGAGCACATGGAGGGCTGTGCGGCCCTCCAAAGAAATGCCACCCCACCCCATTACTGACCCACTGCCAAACCGGTCATGATGAAGGATGTTGCAGGCAGCAGATTGCTCTCCCCGGCGTCTCCAGACTCTGTCACATTTGTCACATGTGCTCAGTGTGAACCTGCTTTCATCTGTGAAGAGCACAGGGCGCCAGTGGTGACTTTGCCAATCCTGGTGTTCTGTGGCAAATGCCAAGCATCCTGCAGGGTGTTGGGCTGTGAGCACAACCCCCATCTGTGGACGTCGGGCCCTCATATCACCCTCATGGAGTCGGTTTATAACCGTTTGTGCAGACACATGCACATTTGTGGCCTGCTGGAGGTCATTTTGCAGGGCTCTGGCAGTGCTGCTCCTGTTCCTCCTTGCACAAAGGCAGAGGTAGCGGTCCTGCTGCTGGGTTGTTGCCCTCCTATGGCCCCCTCCACGTCTACTGGTGTACTGGCCTTTCTCCTGGTAGCACCTCCAGCCTCTGGACACTACACTGACAGACACAGCAAACCTTCTTGCCACAGCTCGCATTGATGTGCCATCCTGGATGAGCTGCACTTCCTGAGCAGCCAACATTCAAAAGTGGCCAAAACATCAGCCAGAAAGCATTGGTACTGAGATATGTTCTGTGGTCCCCACCTGCAGAAACACTCCTTTATTGAGTGTGTCTTGATAATTGCCAATAATTTCCATCTATTGTCTATTCCATTTGCACAACAGCATGTGAAATTGATTGTCAATCAGTGGACAGTTTGATTTCACAGAAGTTTGATGTACTTGGAGTTATATTCTGTTGTTTAAGTGTTCCCTTTATTTTTTTGAGCAGTGTATATACTGTGTTGGGGGAGCTGTTGCGGCTTAGGAGTGGGGCACATGAGGCAGCAGCTGCCCGCTGCAGCCTACACTGTCCCCACTGCTAAATAAAATGAATATTCACTGCTCCCCACGCCCATAGGCATGGGGAGCACTGAATATTCATGCTCCTTAATAGCGTCACATAGTGTATCAGCAGCGCGGCTCCTGCTGCTGCCGGGCGATCGCGTGTGCCAGCTATTAAAGAGCATGAATATTCACCCCCTCTCCACTCCCGGCTATGAAGGAGCATGAAGTCACTGCTCCCCGTGCACACAGTCCCGGCGTGGGGAGCAGTGACTTCCGCCAGCTGATCTCTCCTTGTGAACCGCGCATGGCAGTGACGCCATGCGCGGCTCACATGGAGAGATCAGTGCGGGCAGACAGGACGCAGCGCTGGAGGAGAGAGAAGAGAGGTGAGTAGGAGTGTTTGTTTTTTTATGTGCAGCGTGATGTGTATTAGGGGGACTATGCATACCAGTATAAGGATGAGGGAGCCATACATACCAGGATAAGGATGAGGGGGCCATACATACCAGGTTAAGGATGAGGGGCCATACATTCCAGGTTAAGGATGAGGGGGCCATACATTCCAGGTTAAGGATGAGGGGGGCATACATACCAGGATAAGGATGAGGGGGCTCATACATATCAGTATAAGGATGAGGGGGATCACACATACAGTATAAGGATGAGGGGGCCATGCATATCATGATAAGGATGAGGGGTGCCAAGCATATCAGGATAAGGAGGGTGGGTGCCATGCATACCAGGATAGGGATGAGGGGTGCCATGCATATCAGGATGGAGGGGTGCCATGCATACCAGGATGAGGGGAGCATGCATACCAGGATGAGGGGTGCCATGCATACCAGGATAGGGATGAGGGGTGCCATGCATACCAGGATGAGGGGTGCCATGCATACCAGGATAGGGATGAGGGGTGCCATGCATACCAGGATAGGGATGAGGGGTGCCATGCATACTAGGATAGGGATGAGGGGTGCCATGCATACTAGGATAGGGATGAGGGGTGCCATTCATACCAGTATAGGGATGAGGGGTGCCATGCATACCAGGATAAGGATGAATGGTGCCATGCATATCAGGATGGAGGGGTGCCATGCATACCAGGATGGGGATGGGGGCCACGTATAAAAGGAAGGGGGAACATATCTACCAGGATGAGGGATATTATCAGAATTGGGGGACATTACCCCTATACCAGTGTCAGCAGCAGACCCTTTCCACCTTAACAGTGCATCGTGACCCCATTTTTTGCTTACATTGTTTTTTCTATTTTCCTCCTCTAAAACCTAGGTGCATCTTATGGTCCGGTGCGTCATATAGTCTGAAAAATACAGTATATATTATGTAGATAATACTTAATTATGTATCATAATTTTCTCAGCATTAAATGTATTTTGTTATTTCACATAACATTTTTTTTTCCAAACATGCATGAGGCCTCTGTCACACGCAGTCACACTTAGCAACTGCTCATTTACTTCATCTGTCATTTCACTCTGACATTCACAGATTTGTTCAACCTATACATTCCACATACAAGGTGTGAATACATACATATATATATCTAACCCCAAATTATTGTATCCTAATTATCAATGCGCATTGTAAACTATTAAATTTAATATCTTAATATTTCTTTGAATATTCCCCAAATACATCTTATATAAGATTTTTTCCTTTACTGAAATTTAGGACGCTTGAAAAAAAGAAAAAAGCTTTTGACTTGCAAAAATAGAAATGTCTTAGATTCTTTTTTTTACTGGCTACCAGGTGTAACCGCTTCCCGACCGCCCACTGTAGATAAACGTCCGCGCTGCCTGGGCTCTGTGCAGCGCGGACGTTTAAAAACGGTGGGTGGTCCCGCAGCGCTCAGGACCCCCAGGGTCTTGCAAGCGCTGCGGGAGCGGTGCAGAGCGATAGCTCTGACAGGGAACATCATCGGGACCTGATTGGATCAGGTCCCAGTGATGTTAACCCTTTGCTGTCTTCTATATGCCGCGATCTTTAGTGATCGCGGCATATAGAAGACAGCAGGAGGAGAGGGGGTGGTCCACTTACCTCTCCGACGGCCGCCTTATACCTTCCAGGACCTGACGTCGCTATGGCAGCTGGAGGTCACATGACCGCCTCCAGATCTGCCATATATGGTGTCCTGCCTGGCTCAGCCTGCAGCTGAAGCCAGGCAGGAGACTGACTGTGAAACAGTCAGGGAAGATCTCATGTAATGTAATACATGTCTATTACATTACATGAGATCAGTGATCAGAAAAATAAAAATTAATGTCCTATACAGGGACTAAGTAAAAATGTAAAAAAAAGTAAAAAAAAATGTTTTTAAACTGTTAAAAAAAATTACAAAATAAATAAAAATAAATAAATAAAATATTAAACCGATAAATCCGTATATTTATGCAAAAATAAAAAAAGTACACATATTTGGTATCATCGCATCCGAAACAACCCGAGCTATAAAACTGTCACACTAATTAACTCCTTCTGTGTACACCGTAATAAAAATAAATAAAAAACGGAGCAAAAAACTATGCTTTTTCCTCATATCTCAAACAAAAAGTGGAAAAAAATGCGATCAAAAAGCAAAATGGAAATAAAAATGGTACCGCTGAAAACGTCATCTTGTTCCGCAAAAAACAAGCCACCATACAGCTTAATCAGCCGAAAAATAAAAAAGTTATACCTCTCAGAATAAAGCAATGCAAAAAAAAATATTTTTTCTATAAAATGGTTTTATTGTGTAAAAGCGCCAAAACATAAAAAAATATACAGTAAGTGTAGAATCGCTGTAAACGTACTGACCCAAAGAATAATGCTGCCTGATCACTTTTACCACACGAAGAACGGCATAAAAAAAACCCTCAAAAAACAATTCCTGAATTGTTGGTTTTTGTTAATTTTAGCTCCCAAAAAACGGAATAGAAAGCGATCAAAAAATGTCACATACCCAAAAATGATACTAATAAAAATGTCAACTCGTCCCGCAAAAAACAAGCCGTCACATGACTCTGTCGGCCAAAATCTGGAAAAATTATAGCTCTCAAAATATGGCGATGCAAAAACTAGATTTTGCAAAAAAAAGCGTCTTTTAGTGTGTGACAGCTGCCAGTCATAAAAACCCGATATAAATATGGTATCTCTGTAATCGCACCGACCCGAAGAATAAAGTAATCTAATCAGTTATATCACACTAGGAACGGCGTAAAAAATAAATAAAACCAATTCTTCACCTGCTACTGATTAGTTTATTATGTCTCCCAAAGATCGCAGTAAGGCGCAGAGCCTTACATTTATCCTGCGCTCTGCGCTGAGCACTTACACCAGAGTTTCCGTGTAAATCTCTGAAATATGTGATTCAGCCGGAACCCATAACGGAAGATTCCCTGTAATGAGGCAGATATAGGCACTGTGGATGCCGTCTGGCCTGGGATCCCACGGTGTCATTTGTTTTAGGAGTGCATAAAAGTGCAGTTGGCCACAGTTTTGTGCACTTCTGAAAAAAAGGACACCGCTAAACAGAGGCCAGACGGAGTCCAGAGTAACTCTGCTGCCTCATTACAGTGAATGGATCCCGCAGGGGTTTCATCTGAATTACATCACTTGGAAATTTAGATGGAAACCCCGATGTAAGTGCTCAGCCTAGAGCGCCGGATAAATGTTACGTAAAATGTTCCCAATAAAAGCTTCAACTCAGTCCTCAAAAAAAGCTAGTCCCCACTCAGGTCCGTCATCTGTTAAAAATATAAGGGACTTCCAAGTTACTGGTAGCAGAAAGGCTCTGGAAAAGCGAAATGGCCCTTGCCCCCCAAAAGAAATTAAGAAAATTTTGTGCTCCCAAATCCAAATGCCTATTCTACAATAATTTGTTCTCCAATTGTCAAATAGCACTCCATCCACCCCAGATCTCGCCGTATGTCTGAGCGGTACGATACAGCCACATATGGGGTACTGACACTTTTAGAAGAAATTGTGTGACACATTTCGGCACCATTTTTACCCATTGCCCTGTTTGAAAATGTAAAATCTGAGGGTAAAACATTTTTTTGTGGTAAAAATATAATTATGCTTTTTTCACTGCCCAATGGTATAAATTTAAAAATTAAAAAATACTCACTACTTCCCTAGATGAATTCCTTGAGAGGTGTAGTTTACCAAATGGGGTCACTTGTGGGGGTTTCTGCTGTTTCGGCATGTCAGCGACTCTTCAAATGTGACATGGTGTCTGCAACCTATCCCAGCCAACATAGCGCTGCTTTCTCTTCCGAACCCTGCCGTACACCAAAGCAGTGGTTTTCCCCCACATATGGGGTATCGGCGTACTCAGGAGAAATTGCACAACAAATTTCATGGTGCAATTTATCCTGTTACCCTTATGATAATGCAAAATTAGGGAATGAAAAACATTTTTTGTGGGAAAAATGTGAACATTTTATTGAAGCGGCTGGGGGTGCAAGGTGCTCACCACACATCTAGATAAGTTCCCTAAGGGGTCTAGTTTCCAAAATAGTGTCACTTGTGGAGGGTTTCCACTGTTTAGGCACATCAGGGGCTCCCCAAATGCAACATGGCATCCGCTAATTATTCAAACAAATTTTACATTCAAAAAGTCAAATGGCGCTCCTTCCCTTCCAAACCCTGCCGTGCGCCCAAGCAGTGGTTTGCCTCCACATATGGGGTATCAGCGTGTTCAGGAGAAATTGCACAACAAATTTCATGGTGCAATTTTTCCTATTACCCTTATGATAATGCAAAATTAAGGGATGAAAAACGTTTTTGTTGGAAAAATTTGAAAATTTTATTTTTACAGCTCAATATTATAAACTTCTGTGAAGCACCTTGGGGTTCAAGGTGCTCACCACACATCTAGATAAGTTCCCTAAGGGGTCTAGTTTCCAAAATGGTGTCAGTTATGGGGGGTTTCCACTGTTTAGGAACATCAGGAGCTCTCCAAACGCAACATGGCGTCTGTTAATTATTCAGACAAATTTTACATTCAAAAAGTCTAATGGCGCTCCTTCCCTTCCGAACCCTGCAGTGCGCCCAAACAGTGGTTTTTCCTCACATATGGCATATCAGCGTACTCAGGAGAAATTGCTCAACAAATTTCTTTGTGCAATTTATCCTGTTACCCTTATGATAATGCAAAATTAGGGAATGAAAAACATTTTTTGTGGGAAAAATGTGAACATTTTATTTTTACGGCTCAATATTATAAACTTCTGTGAAGCGGCTGGGGGTGCAAGGTGCTCACCACACATCTAGATAAGTTCCCTAAGGGGTCTAGTTTCCAAAATGGTGTCACTTGTGGGGGGTTTCCACTGTTTAGGCACATCAGGGGCTCCCCAAATGAAACATGGCATCCGCTAATTATTCAAACAAATTTTACATTCAAAAAGTCAAATGGCGCTCCTTCCCTTCCAAACCCTGCCGTGCGCCCAAACAGTGGTTTGCCTCCACATACAGTACAGACCAAAAGTTTGGACACACCTTCTCATTTAAAGATTTTTCGGTATTTTCATGACTATGAAAATTGTACATTCACACTGAAGGCATCAAAACTATGAATTAACACATGTGGAATTATATACTTAACAAAAAAGTGTGAAACAACTGAAAATATGTCTTATATTCTAGGTTCTTCAAAGTAGCCATCTTTTGCTTTGATGACTGTTTTGCACACTCTTGGCATTCTCTTGATGAGCTTCAAGAGGTAGTCACCGGAAAGGGTTTTCTCTTCACAGGTGTGCCCTGTCAGGTTTAATAAGTGGGATTTCTTGCCTTATTAATGGGATTGGAACCATCAGTTGTGTTGTGCAGAAGTCTGGTGGATACACAGCTGATAGTCCTACTGAATAGACTGTTAGAATTTGTATTATGGCAAGAAAAAAGCAGCTAAGTAAAGAAAAACGAGTGGCCATCATTACTTTAAAAAAATGAAGGTCAGTCAGTGCGAAAAATTGGGAAAACTTTGAAAGTGTCCCCAAATGCAGTTGCAAAAACCATCAAGCGCTACAAAGAAACTGGCTCACATGAGGATCGCCCCAGGAAAGGAAGACCAAGAGTCACCTCTGCTTCTGAGGATAAGTTTATCCGAGTCACCAGCCTCAGAAATCGCAGGTTAACAGCAGCTCAGATTAGAGACCAGGTCAATGCCACACAGAGTTCTAGCAGCATACACATCTCTTCAACAACTGTTAAGAGGAGACTTTGTGCAGCAGGCCTTCATGGTAAAATAGCTGCTAGGAAACCACTGCTAAGGACAGGCAACAAGCAGAAGAGACTTGTTTGGGCTAAAGAACACAAGGAATGGACATTAGACCAGTGGAAATCTGTGCTTTGGTCTGATGAGTCCAAATTTGAGATCTTTAGTTCCAACCACCGTGTCTTTGTGCGACGCAGAAAAGGTGAACGGATGGACTCTACATGCCTGGTTCCCACCGTGAAGCATGGAGGAGGAGGTGTGATGGTGTGGGGGTGCTTTGCTGGAGACACTGTTGGGGATTTATTCAAAATTGAAGGCATACTGAACCAGCATGGTTACCACAGCATCTTACAGCGGCATGCTATTCCATCCTGTTTGCGTTTAGTTGGACCATCATTTATTTTTCAACAGGACAATGACCCTAAACACACCTCCAGGCTGTGTAAGGGCTGTTTGACCAAGAAGGAGAGTGATGGGGTGCTACGCCAGATGACCTGGCCTCCACAGTCACCAGACTTGAACCCAATCGAGATGGTTTGGGGTGAGCTGGACCACAGAGTGAAGGCAAAAGGGCCAACAAGTGCTAAGCATCTCTGGGAACTCCTTCAAGATTGTCGGAAGACCATTTCCGGTGACTACCTCTTGAAGCTCATCAAGAGAATGCCGAGAGTGTGCAACGCAGTGATCATAGCAAAAGGTGGCTACTTTGAAGAACCTAGAATATAAGACATATTTTCAGTTGTTTCACACTTTTTTATTAACTATATAATTCCACATGTGTTAATTCATAGTTTTGATGCCTTCAGTGTGAATGTACAATTTTCATAGTCATGAAAATACAGAAAAATCTTTAAATGAGAAGGTGTGTCCAAACTTTTGGTCTGTACTGTATGGGGTATCAGCGTGTTCAGGAGAAATTGCACAACAAATTTCATGGTGCAATTTTTCCTATTACCCTTATGATAATGCAAAATTAAGGGATGAAAAACGTTTTTGTGGGAAAAATTTGAAAATTTTATTTTTACAGCTCAATATTATAAACTTCTGTGAAGCACCTTGAGGTTAAAGGTGCTCACCACACATCTAGATAAGTTCCCTAAGGGTTCTAGTTTCCAAAATGGTGTCACTTATGGGGGGTTTCCACTGTTTAGGAACATCAGGAGCTCTCCAAACGCAACATGGCGTCTGTTAATTATTCAGACAAATTTTACATTCAAAAAGTCTAATGGCGCTCCTTCCCTTCCGAACCCTGCAGTGCGCCCAAACAGTGGTTTTCCCTCACATATGGGGTATCAGCGCGCTCAAGAGAAATTGCACAAAAAATTTTGGGGTCCATTTTTTCCTGTTATCCCTGTGAAAATAAAAAAAAATTGCGTCTAAAGTAACATTTTTTGTGAAAAAAGTTAAATGTTAATTTTTTTCTTCCACATTCCAAAAATTCCTATGAAGCACCTGAAGGGTTAATACAGTTCTTGAATGTGGTTTTGAGCACCTTGAGGGGTGAAGTTTTTAGAATGGTGTCACTTTTGGGTATTTTATGTCATAAAGACCCCTCAAAGTGACTTCAAATATGATGTGGTCCCTAAAAAAATGTTTTTGTAAATTTTGTTGGAAAAATGAGAAATCGCTGGTCAACTTTTAACCCTTATAGCTCCCTAACAAAAAAAAATTTTGGTTCCAAAATTGTGCTGATGTAAAGTAGACATGTGGGAAATGTTGTTTATTAACTATTTTGTGTGACATATCTCTCTGATTTAAGGACATGAAAATTCAAAGTTTGAAAATTGCAAAATTTTCAAAATTTTCGCCAAATTTCCGATTTTTTCACAAATAAACGCAAGTGATATCGAATAAATTTTACCACTATCATGAAGTACAATATGTCACGAAAAAACAGTCTCAGAATCAGGGGGATCCGTTGAAGCGTTCCAGAGTAATTACTTAATAAAGTGACAGTGGTTAGAATTGAAAAAATTGGCCCGGTCACGAAGGCAAAAACAGGCTCTGGTGCGAAGTGGTTAAACTACAGGGACTGAAAGTAGAGTGAATGGATTCCATATTATTTGCTCAAAGCTCAGAGGCTGCAGCTGTCACATGTCATGCAGTAAAGTTACTTTAGTTACAAAGCACAAACACTTCATGCACAGAAAATATTACCAGCACAAAAGAATTAATTAATAAGTGTTACACATAATATAGTTCAACTAGTTATATTGTTATTATTTTAAAATGTTAGATACATAGCATGATTTTATCATTTAAACTTTCTGTGTGAATAAAGAAATAAATCCATTTTAGAGTTTTTCCAAATTCTGCTTTGAAATTAAAATTCTGAGCAAACATAAAAGATAAGAGTAAATATGAAATTCATACAGAAACAGAATTATTTAAATATCTTATACATATATTGGCTCTAATGTAATTCAAAATATTGCTACTTTAATTTATATATGAGGTTCTAATTTATTAATTAATGTTTTGATTTTATATATATATATATATATATATATATATATATATATATATATGTATACACAGTACAGACCAAAAGTTTGGACACTTATTACCAAACATATAGAAGGATTGCAAACCCAAATCATCAACTCATATTTTTTATACTGCCATCTAGGGCAAAAATCCAAGCAAAGAAGCAACGAATTCTAAATCTAAAAATTGCTCAGACAAGATAAGTTTATATTGTGCAATGAAGTCATTACATTTTATTGAGTAATCAAAACACCCAAAAAAAACACAACATATACATATATATACATAAACACTGAACAGTTTAAAAAGCAACAAGGTGTATGCAGCATAAGATATAAATAGTATGCAGGACACAGGTGAAGAACATCAGGTCAGTGATCTTAATCAAAAGTACATAGCACTGAGCCACTTCAATAGATTCAAAAAGCACAGCAGTAAAATTATGTCACTATAAAGTGCGAATGCAAATTTCGAAATAAATAAATAGTTAGAAGTGACTCAATGCCTTAGGGCCCTGTCACACATAACGAGATCGCTAGCGAGATCGTTACTACGTCACGGTTTTGAGATCGCTGGAGAGATCGTTGGGGAGCCGTCAAACATGCAGAACTTGCCAATGATTTTGGCCGCCCCAGCGATCTAACTAACGATCTCGTTGGTCGTTGGGGCGCTTTCACACAGCAGCTATTTCAATGATCCACACCTTGATAGGGACTGTACTGTGTCACAAAGGCGTGCATAAAATTACTTTTCCGCGCCCCCTCATCTCCGGTTGGTGGACGCTACTGCGTTCTGATTGGCGGCAGGTTTAAAATAAGGCGACGTTGCAGCAATTCCGTTCCTTTGTTCCTATCTGCGCTCTGCTTTCGGATCGTAGCAGTGTTCTCCGGGCAAGATTCGTTCATCTGGGATTTGTTAAGGCCCTGTCAGCGTCCTGATTTTTGGATCCTAGTAGCGTTCTACAGCTGTGATTCCATTCATCTGGGCTTTGTTCCTGACAAGCGTTCTGGTTTGTGGATTTTCTTCAGCTGTGACTCAACATCGATTTTTTGGTTCTTCAGGCAGCTATATTGCTTTGTTTACATGGTAAGTTATTTTAGTGAGTTTTTGCCACACCCAACAAGTATACATTTGCTTATGCATCGGAGGCCATTTTTAAGGGGGTCAACAAACAGTGTGCAGTATTTTTTACTATGTTTTAAAATGTTTTATGTGTGCTCACTGTATGCTATCCTTTTTCAGATGGCTTTCAAAAGTGAAGAGTTTGTGAGGGAAATGATTGACCTCTACCGCTCCCTGCCGTGCCTTTGGCAAATAAAGTCAACAGACTACTGCAATAGAGAGAAAAAGAGGGAGGCATACCAGCAATTGATTGCCCTCTTTAAAAGGCATGGCCCCAATGAGAAGGTGGATGAAGAGCTGGTGAAGAGAAAAATCCAGGGTCTACGCACCGTATATAAGAAAGAACTCAACCGGGTGGAGAAGTCAAAGAAGTCGGGTACCGGCACAGATGTGCCGACATTATGGTATTATGACTTGCTTGCCTTCACCCGTGACCAGGAGCTACCTCGGTGAATGGCGTGCACGATGCGGCCATACCCTCCATTCCCATCCCTGCTCTCCGCTGGTGATCACCTCCTCCCCTTCTCCTCTTCCCGCTCCAGGCTTCATCACCTGTCTTCTGTCTTCTCCCTGTGTCCTCTGGTCTTCTTCACAGCTGGTCTTCTTCCCCTCCTCTTCCTACTTCCCTTGTTTAGTCTTTGGGGTCATAGTCATGGTGCACTGTATGGCAATGATCTGCCATACCATGCACCATGAGTCTGACTCTAATTATAGGTTGTATATACTAGATTCTTGATAGGGCGTTGATCCAGGGAACTAGTCTGATTGCCGTATGTGGAGTCAGGAAGGAATTTTTTTCCCCGAAACGGAGCATGTTTTTTTTTTGCCTTCCTCTGGATCAACATGTTAGGTCTTCCTTCAACTTTTCATACTATGTTCCTATTCTTTCCTATTCTTTCCTCTTCTCTCTTCTTCTTGAATTAGCTGGCATCTGTGAAAGCCGACTTCAGACGGCTTTCCTGCCCCCACACAACATCAGCTGATAACCTCAATTAGCAGGCGTCTATGAAATGCCGACTTCGGAGTCGACTTTCCTGCCCCCGCACAACATCAGCTGATAACATCAATTAGCAGGCGGCTATGAAAGCCGACTTCAGACGGCTTTCCTGCCCCCACACAGCATCAGCTGATAACCTCAATTAGCAGGCGGCTATGAAAGCCGACTTCGGAGTCGGCTTTCCTGCCCCCGCACAACATCAGCTGATAACATCAATTAGCAGGAGGGTGTGAAAGCCGACTTTGGAGTCGGTTTTCCTTCCCCCGCACTGCTCGTCAGGCAGTATCACACAGGATAGGGTTAGATACACAACTCTTCAGGCAGTATCACACAGGATAGGATTAGATACACAACTCAGCAGACAGTATCACAAAGAATAGGATTAGATACACGACTCAGCAGACAGTATCACAAAGAATAGGATTAGATACACGACTCAGCAGACAGTATCGCAAAGAATAGGATTAGATACACGGCTCAGCAGACAGTATCACACAGGATAAGATTAGATACACAATTCGTCAGGCAGTATCACACAGGATAGGGTTAGATACACAACTCTTCAGGCAGTATCACACAGGATAGGATTAGATACACAACTCGTCAGGCAGTATCACACAGGATAGGGTTAGATACACAACTCTTCAGGCAGTATCATACAGGATAGGATTAGATACACAACTCAGCAGACAGTATTCGGAGTTGGCTTTCCTGCCCCCGCACAACATCAGCTGATAACCTCAATTAGCTCGCAGGCACAGACCCCGTAAGTATCGCGGCTCTTTCCAGCAGCCGCGGACATCAGCGCTGTAGTGCAGTGTATTGCCGCGCAGAGATCGGCTCTCTGCACAGCAACACCAGTGCCCGCCGCCGGCCTATCAGAGGCCAGCAGCTGACATCTGCGCATGGCAGTGACGTCCTACGCCGCTGCGCTGGGACGCAGATGTCAGCTGCTGGCCTCTGATAGGCCGGCGGCTGGCACTGGTGTTGCTGTGCAGAGAGCCGGTCTCCGCACAGCAATACTCTGCACTACAGCGCTGATGTCGGCGGCTGCTGGAAAGAACCGCGATACTTACGGGGTCTGTGCCTGCGGGCCGCATGAAGCAGCCGGAGGGTCCGCATGCGGCCTGCGGCACGCGTGTTTGAGACCTCTGATCTATACAGATGCATACATATAATGGGTGTGAGTGATGAAACATCTTGTTTGTTTGTAACAAAGTGTAGACAACAGTGGATATAAACTTTAACTTTTTTTTATAAAAATAGAATAAATATAACAAGAAACCAAAAAATATCAACAACATAAAAAAAAAATTTTATTGGCTGCCGCGATGCTCTTGGGCTGCAACAAATCTTGCCAGCATCACTCCGTGCTGGTGGATCTCTTCACTAAGTCTCCGCTGTGACGCCAGAAGATCGTGTAATGTTGGGATTTCTACGGAGGTAATTGTTAAACTTAAGTCCAATAATTCTGTACATTCATCAAATTAAGGCTATGTGCCCACGATGCACCACACCCGGGTACCATCCGCACATTAGAACACGCTAATTACGCAAGTACAGATGCAGTATTGCGGAATTGGCGCATTATAATGCAAGTCAATGGCGGTGCAAAAAAAAACCCTTCTGCAAAATAATTGGTAGTGCTTCGTTTTTTTCCACAATGATAATCCGCAGCGGAGATTTCCGCAGCATGTGCACAGCACATGCGGATTATCATTGGGGAACATTGCTGCCCTTCTACCATGCGCTTTTAATGCGTTTCCACAGCTGTAAAAACGCTGCAGAAACGCCTTAAAAAACGCATCGTGGGCACACAGCCTATCAGGTACATGTTTGTTATTTAACACTTACGGTTTTCGGTTTGCTCGGATGATGACGAGCTGAGTGACCACCCGGATCCCCTGGCATCACCGGCTAGGGAAAACACAACACTTCATAGTACATGACAGCCCTATACTTTCCAAGTTGTATGGACCGTATTTTATGTGAAAGCATTACCGTAAGACGAAGCTGCACCTATATCACGGAGTGATGCTGGCGAACCTGTGGATGAGTGCTGCTGGGGCTCCGGGGCTGCAGGTGACTCCCGCTGGGGCTCTGGGGCTGCAGGTGCTGGAAAACAAATAACATTAGATACCTAAGGAAATTGCAGTTGTAACTAATGTGCTGCCATATATTGTGCTAACGTATTTTAAAACCACTCACCACGATGGGGCAAAGTCTGTGACCGGATGCTGGTGATATGGTCGGCAGACCTATACTTCAGATCCGCCAGCTTCTTCCTGATTTGGGTAGCAGAGCGCTGCACCCCAAATCTCTGGACCAGGCCCCGACCGATCCTCTGCAGCACCGCCCGTTTATGGAGCACTGGATGTTCATAGTGCACATGGCACTCATAATCTAGTGCATCCAGCTGTTCCACAAGGTAGCGCACCTCGGCATCGCCCCAAGGAGATGCTCTCATCCTGGATGCCATATTGCTACTGATGAGCTAGGCCGCAACTACGTCGTTAAACACGCCCACGACGCATCAACGTCGGTAACCACGCCCACGACGCATTAACGTCGCCCATAAACCCGCGCGCTTATTAGAGGACGCTACTGCGCGCTAGCTGCGACCTGAATTATTAGCATCTCTGTCAGACTGGAGACGCTGTATTGATAATGCGTCATCTGAAGAACGCAGCAGCGTCTCCAGTCTGACAGTCACACAGGAACACTGGTGTCTAGGTGGTTTTAAGTAGAAATATATATCTATATTTTTAGATAGGTATGCATACTTTTGTGTTTGTGAGTATGTGTGTGTATATCTAGTCATCTGTATATAAGTGTGGATATGGGTGTAGATTTTTATGTATCTGAATATGTATGTGTATATGGATGTATCTGTATACATATGAGTACACCAGTGGCGTACCGCCATTGGCGGCAGGCCACATAACTGCTATGGGGCCCGTGGCCGTAGGGGGCCCGTGAGCTAGCGGACCCCATAGCAGTCTCCCCCATTCTGTACCCCATGCTCCGCTGTTTGATTGCCGCCGCCGCCCACTGCCACTGTGTTCAGACATGGCCGCGCGCTGTGCGGCTGTGTCTTGTGGTAATGACGGCAGGGGCAACACTGCACCTTTAATTGTGCTTGTGTCGCCCCTGCTGCGTCATTACTACAAGGCACAGCACACTACACGCAGCCATTACTGAGTACAGTGCCGGTGGGCGGCGGTTAATCAAACAGCGGCAACACTGCTACGATGCACCACGCTGTGTCAGACAGTGGAGCTGCCAGCTGCTGTCGTGATGAGAGAGACAGGCTGCAGAGACTGAAGCAGCGGGGAATGAGGAGTGGTAAGTATGTATTTATTTATTTTTGTAAATCAGTCAGTACTGATAATACTGGAGGACTGGGGCTGCCTTTTACCCTATGGGAGGCTGCATTATACTGTGTGGAGGACCACAGCGAGTGAATTATGTATATGTATGCATATGTATATGCTCTCCCATCCTGGTATACAGGGCTGTGGAGTCGGCAAGCCAAACCGACTCCTCAATTTCCATGACTCCGACTCCACGACTCCGACTCCCTCATACATGGCTCATGTGATACATTTCCTATAGCACAGATTCATCTCAGCTAAAAGTCCAGATCCGATCAGGAATAGAACATTTATAGGACATTTCATAAATTTCCCAAATTCTTTGGAAAAAAATATTCCACACAAACTGCATTGAACTACTGTACCCAATTTATTATATATTTTATGAGTCGGTCCTTTTTATACCGACTCCAACTCCGACTCCACAGCCCTGACAGTAGGGTCATTACACTGTGCATGTGGAGGCTAAAAAGGAGGAATTCACCATCGGGGTATCATACTGTGTTAAGGGGGACACTTTTGTTGGCATCACATTTTATGGGGCTATGAAAGAGGAATCTAGGAGTTCAGAAAGGAAGAAAGTTGCTATGCAAAGGCTAGAAGGTTGTGAGATCTACTCTTCTGTGTCCCCAACAATTATTTACTTTTTTTTTTTTTTTGTGGGGGTCCCCAATTATAACCTCTGCTATGGGGTCCCATGATTCCTATGTACGCCCCTGGAGTACACGTATGTATATACGGGCCCTTACTACTGAAACAATGAGAAACAAAGCTTTTGCAAAGTAAAACACAGTTTATTACACAAATCAGTACAAAACTGAAAGTAGTGTATAATTGTCAGTAGTTGCCCACTATAAGTTCTGATGCTGCCAAGTAACAGCACCAGGACCGTTAAAATACTGGCAGTAGTTGTCGCGGCAGGTCTTCGCATCCTGGGTGTTTCTGCCATATCCCATTGGTTGAAGGCCTGCAATTGCAGGATCGTTTGCACGCCATTCTCCGAGCTCCACTTCCCCATTGGCTAGGTCCACAGAGTCCACGAAGCCAGGCGGACGGTACGTAATTGCATCACGTCGACGAAGAAAGTTGTGAAGTGTGCAACAGGCCAAAACAACAGACTCTATTGATGTAAGCTTCATGTTAATTGGCGTGTGAAAAACTCTGAAGCGGTTGGCCATGATACCGAAGGTATTTTCTACAACACAACGTGCCCTTGACAAACGATAATTGAAAATTCTTCTTTCCTGGGTAAGACTTTTTTGGGGGAACGGTTTAATAAGATTGGGATGAAGTGGGAAGGCTTCATCGCCGACAAAAACAAAATGAAGGTTACCTGTAGTCTCTGAGTTGGGAGGCAAGTGTAGGTCACAGTTGTCCAATCGCTCTCCAAAAAGTGTGTGCTCTAAAACACCACCATCAGAAACCCTGCCGTTCATGCCAACATCTACATTTATAAATTCGTAATTGGCGTTAACAAGGGCCATCATGATGATGCTGAAATAGCCCTTATAATTATAAAAATAGGATCCGCTATTTGGTGGCTGAGTGATTCGGACATGTTTACCGTCCAAAGCCCCACCACAGTTAGGGAACTGCCACAGCTGCTCAAAATCAGAGGCAATCTTTTTCCATTCCTCCTCCGTGTTGGGAAACTGTATGTAACTACGTAGACTGTGGAAAATCGCATTACATGTCTCCGGGATTAGAACACTGAGCATGGGCCTTGAAATTGCTGCAGAAAAATGCAAGTCTTGGAGTGAGCTTGGAGTGAGATTCTTCTCCGGTGGCCAAGAATCTCAGTGTGACTGCCAATCTTTCATCTGCCGGAATGGCAGCACGCATCGCTGTATCCTTCCGTTGAATACGTGGCGTAACTCGTTCCAGTAACTCTTTAAAAGATTCCTCTGACATCCTCAGATAGTTGCGGAAATCATGAGGATTCTTCTCCGGAAGCTCTCTTACAAGTTGCATGTGGGACAATTCAAACCTCTTCTGCAGCCACTCTCTGGTCCACATGCGACGTTTTTGTTTGGAACGCCTCTGTAGCTCTCGTGCCTCATCTTGACGCCGAGCTTCCTCAACCAGCAATGCAGCAACCACAATAGCACACTGCCCGTCGTCCATGATGTACAAACTGCAAACATTACATGAAAAGATGAGAACACTTTCAACAAAACAATTAACACAAGTATTTAAACTGTACATAAAAAATATCATGGAAAACCGTGTTCCATTCTGTTAGGGAGCATGACAGAAAACGTGCTGTGTGGGTGCGTGTGCATGAGACCCCTAAAATATCTGTCCATGCAAAAGCATATATATACAGATAGAAGCCAAGCCCTCCCTCCCTGAAGAGCAATGATAGCAGATAATTGGTAAATGTCCTATAAATGAATTAAAAATGGAAACGCATTTGAGACCTCAAACAATACCTACCTCACTAAAGATGCCTGATTTGTTCAAAGCGGAGTCACAGCTGGAGAACGCTACAATGATCCGCAAAAATCAGCACTAGTCCAATGAACGGATATTAACAGCCCGGAGAACTCTGCTAGGATCTGCAATCAAGCACGAGGTCAGAAACAAAGGACGGAATCGCTATTCTGTTGCCTTTTTTATGCGCGGCCGGAAATGAGAACGCTGTAGCGACCACCAATCGGGGACGAGGGGCGCGGAAAAGTCCAATTTATGCACGCCTACGTGTCTCTGCTCTGAATCGCTGACGAGGTCGTTGGTTAGGTGTCAAATACAGTGATGCACACTGCCCAGCGGGAGTGCAACGACCCAGGAATGGTCCAGGAAGCTTTGTAACGATCAACGATCTCACAGCAGGGGCCTGATCGTTGCTACCTGTCAAACGTAACGAGATCGCTAGCGATGTCGCTATTGCGTCAAAAAAAAAAACGTGACGTATCAACGATTTTTTTGTGCAGATATTCCATTGTAATCCAATTTTACCTGCAACCCAACAAGGGTTAACAGCAAAACCAAACCCAAAATGGGTTACCCAAATTCTGCCGTTTACAGAAACACCCCACATGTACCCGTAAACTAAAGTATGGGCGCACAGCAGAGCACAACACAGAAGGAGCGCTATGCGTTTTTTTGGGGGTAGATTTCACTGGAAGAAATCTAGGAGGCCATGTCCCATTTGAAGAGCAGAGGTGGTAAAGGTGGGGGTAAGCAGGGGGGGGTTGGGTTGGTTTGACCGGTGGGGGGTGAGCAGGGGGGTGAAGTTGGTTTGAGGGGTGGGCGGTTGAGAACGGGGGGGTGGGGGGTGAGCAGGGGGAGGGGGGTATGAGCAGGGGGGTGGGGGTGAGCAGGGGGGGTGGGGGGGGTATGAGCAGGGGGGTGGGGGGGTATGAGCAGGGGGGTGGGGGTGAGCAGGGGGGATACAGACTTTAGAGGGGAAGCGGGAGGAGATCAGGAACTTTTGCGTCGGAAATAAAGAAAAAAAAGTTTTGCACCTACCTTACCAATAGGGAGCGTGGGGTGGGAGCACGGGTGGGTGGGGGTGAGCAAGGGGGACACGGACTTCAGGGGGGAAGCGGGGGGAGATCAGAAACTTTTGCAAAGAAAATAAAGAAAAAAACATTTTGCACCTACCCTAACACTGGGGAGCGGGGGGGAGGTGGTGCGGGTGAGCAGGGGGAACCGAGGGGGGTGGGGGTCGGGGGGGTGACCAGGAGGGGTCGCAGGGGTCTGTGGGGGTGAGAAAGGGGGATACGGACTCTAGAGGGGGAGCGGGAGGAGATCAGGAACTTTTGCATTGGAAATAAAGTTTCCAGTGCAATAAAGAATTGCACCTACCCTAACACTGGGGAGCACGGTGGGTGGGGGGGTGAGCAAGGGGGGGTGGAATGAGCAAGGGGGGATACGGACTTCAGGGGGGGAGCAAGGGGCAGATCAGGAACTTTTGAAAATGGAATAAAGAAAAAAAAAGTTTTGCCAGTACTCTTACACTGAAGACCTGGGGGGGGGGGCAGGGGCGAGCAAGGGGGGTGGGGGTGGGCTTGGGGGGGTGCGGTGGTGAGCAGGGGGGTGTGGGGTGGTGAGAAAGGGGGGTCGGGGGGTTGGCGCGTGAGCAAGGGGTGGGATACGGACGGGAGAGCAACTAAAGTGAAAAAAAGCTTATTCAAAATTTATGAAAAAAAAAAAAGGGTTTTTTTTACTACTTTTTTTGCCATTGGGACTTGTGGTTGTATTTCCACATGTCCCAATGGCTTGTGGCAGGGCTCCCTGCCATCTGACATACGGCAGGGAGGGCTCAGCACCTGAAAGATCACATGCAGAACAGGAGCTCTGTAAACACAGCCCTGTGTAGCGCTGACATCGGCTGTAGCGTCGCTATGACTCGCCCCCAGGGCCGTGGGGCACTCGGCAGCCGGGCCTTATGGCTGCATTTGGGGGAGATCACGGTGGCTGGCCCGGTCCGTGACCCAGGGCGGTCAGGGCAAAAAGGGGATATTTATAAGGGATTTGTCGTGACACCACCTGTGGTGTCTGGTGAGGATCACCAGCGCTGCGACAGTCCTCTGAGGCAGGTGTTACGGCAGCTTGAGATGGAACGGCTCCCCACAGGTGGAGCAGGCCTCAGGGCAGTGTAGATAAATGGAGGTGCACTGGGCGTTGTAGTGCAGGGAGGGAAATGGCGCCGGCGAAAGAAAGTAACGGAGGCAGCTCAGTACAGTCATCCAAGATTTACTCACAGTTCTTAGACAGTCCACAGGTGCACTGTACTGGTGCAAGCCTCCCGCGTCGAACTGCGTTCACCGGGCAGGGGTTCAGTCCTTCCTCAGGCAGCTCGGGTGTACCTGGCAGAACCCCACTTCCTTATGTGCCTCTCTAGACCGACTTCATGCTGGGTCTTACTCCCTCCTGCCCTGCGCTTCCCATTGTGAATCCTGTTCGGGTGCTGCGAGGTCTCCCCTGTCCGTCGGAGTTGCACAGACCTGCTTGACCTTACTTGGATTGAAGTGGGGGTTTGGCTCCTGGCTTTAGAAGTCAAAAGCCTCCGGTTTTTCCAGCCGAGGCCTGAAGCTGCATGACTGGGCCAGGGGCCGGTCCTCTTCTTGCAGCTTAGATCCTCCTGAAACTTGGCAGGTTCAGGGTGTACGGGTGCCGCCTGCACTCGCCGTACCCCCCCTAGGATCCCTTCTGCAGAACGGAGCTTACTCCCTGCTCCCCTCCTGGGCCTCAGTCCTGGGCCCTTGTAGTGGAGCAGAGCTCCTACAGAGACTCTGCTCCCAGACTGTTCCTACCCTACCAACGACTACTCCTCCACCGTTAAGATGTCTACCTTTTATATATCTACTGTATGAGTGCTCCCATAAACTACTTCCTCCACCCACACCCACTACTGGTTCCCCTTACCTTTGGGTTCCCCCCACCCCAGCCAGGGACAGGGCTCAGCAGAAAACTACATTGCGTCTTGCCCCTCCTGCTGGCCTGGGGTAGTGTAGTGTTGGATGTAGATGTTGGGGTCCCGTGCAGCACTCCCTCCTTACCTGAGAGAAGGGAGACACCACACCTCTGGGTGAGGTGCAGTACCTCTGTGGCGACCGAACCCTCAGGGGCGCCACAGCTACAGCCGATCGCAGTACAGGAAGGGGATGTCTGTCACTGACTCCCCTCCCCAGACTTGTGAGCGATTGGTGTAAACACCAATCACTCACAGGAGCCGCTTCCCGGCAGCCAATCATGTACTTTAGTACATGACGCACTGCTTTTGGCTGGGCTGAGCAGCCCCAGCCAATAGCTGCAATCGTAGCTGCAGGGAAGCACAGAGACTGTGCTTCCCGGCAGCTGAGGACCCCGACGGTACCGTAGGTACCATCGCCCCCCTCCGGTCCCCGTGCGGTCGCGTGCGGGGACCGGAGAAGCACTCCGCCGTACATGTACGGCGGCTTTCCATTGGTCTGGACAAAATACGCCGTACATGTACGGCGGATGTCGGGAAGGGGTTAAAGAGCAACTCAATGCAAAATTTTTATTGCAGCAACGTGCTGCAACTGTTCCCCGACCCCTGGAAACAGTGTATTCTCTTAACCTTAGTATAGGAGAATACACTGTTTTCTCCCCTCTTATTTGCAGCTTTGGGTCCCAGTGCGATGCTCTGCAGCCGACCCGACATGGTTTCATGCACAGGAGCAGCGCTGAGAAGGCGCTTGCTATTGGCTGATTGCTGTGTCAATCAAGCATGACTTATCAACCAGTCAATAGCGAGCACCCTCTCAGCGCTGCTGCCTCGGAGGAGCTGACACCTTTGGGCCGGCTGCAGAGTGCATATGAGACATGCGCTGCAGGTAAGAGAGGAGAAAACAGTGTATTCACATATACTAAGGTTAGGAGAATACACTGTTTCCGGGGGACTGGAAACAGTTGCAGCACATTGCTGAAAAAAAAAATTTTGCTTTGAGTTGCTCTTTAAGTCCCTTGAAAAATAATTAAAGGAGTGTTGTCAACATACCACAAGTCCTGTGGCATGTGTCAATATGCTCCTTTAGCACCCGGAAAGATATGAGCCGGGTCCTGCTTTTTGCTGGACCCGGCAATCATATCTCTCATGCCGGCCACAACAATGAATTGGCAAGGGGAAAGTGCATTAAGGAATTGTTGGGCGGGTGGGGCCCTATCATCTGAAAGGGGTTTGCCATGTTGGCAATACAGAAATAGAAATTATATCTCATTAGACGGCCATTCACTGGTGTGCACCACCATAATTATATTGAGTATAGATTGGGAAGGGAAAAGAGGAAAAGATGTGAATGGAATATAAAATCTAACATTTATTGAAAATTACTATTAAAATGAATGATAAATTTGTTTAAAACGTGCATTAATAAATGCATACAGGGTCACCATCTATCAAATGGTGACCCACAAGACCACTTTGATGACTGCTTTGCACACTCTTGGCATTCTATTGATGAGCTTCAAGACGTAGTCACCGGAAATGGTTTTCACTTCACAGGTGTGCCCTGTCACGTTTAATAAGTGGGATTTCTTGCTTTATAAATGAGGTTGGGACCATCAGTTGTGTTGTGCAGAAGTCAGGTGGATACACAGCTGATAGTCCTACTGAATAGACTACTGAATAAACGAGTGGCCATCATTTCTTTAAGAAATGAAGGTCAGTCAGTCTGAAAAATTGGGCAAACGTTGAAAGTGTCCCCAAGTGCAGTTGCAAATACCATCAAGCGCTACAAAGAAACTGGCTCATATGAGGACCGCCCCAGGAAAGGAAGACCAAGAGTCACCTCTGCTTCTGAGGATAAGTTTATCCGAGTCACCAGCCTCAGAAATCGCAGGTTAACAGCAGCTCAGATTAGAGACCAGGTCAATGCCATACAGAGTTCTAGCAGCAGACACATCTTTACAACAACTGTTAAGAGGAGACTTTGTGCAGCAGGCCTTCATGGTAAAAAAGCTGCTAGGAAACCACTGCTAAGGACAGGCAACAAGCAGAAGAGACTTGTTTGGGCAAAGAACACAAGGAATGGACACTACAGCAGTGGAAATCTGTGCTTTGGTCTGATGAGTCCAAGTCTGAGATCTTTGGTTCCAACCACCGTGTCTTTGTGCGACGCAGAAAAGGTGAACGAATGGACTCTACATGCCTGGTTCCCACTGTGAAGCATGGAGGAGGAGGTGTGATGGTGTGGGGGTGCTTTGCTGGTGACACTGTTGGGGATTTATTCAAAATTGAAGGCATACTGAACCAGCATGGCTACTACAGCATCTTGCAGCGGCATGCTATTCCATCCGGTTTGCGTTTAGTTGGACCATCATTTATTTTTTAACAGGACAATGACCCCAAACACACCTCCAGGCTGTGTAAGGGCTATTTGACCAAGGAGGAGAGTGATGGGGTGCTACGCCAGATGACCTGGCCTCCACAGTCACCAGACCTGAACCCAATCGAGATGGTTTGGGGTGAGCTGGACCGTAGAGTGAAGGCAAAAGGGCCAACAAGTGCTAAGCATCTCTGGGAACTCCTTCAAGATTGTTGGAAGACCATTTCCGGTGACTACGTCTTGAAGCTCATCAAGAGAATGCCAAGAGTGTGCAAAGCAGTCATCAAAGCAAAAGGTGGCTACTTTGAAGAACCTAGAATATAAGACATATTTTCAGTTGTTTCACACTTTTTTGTTAAGTATATAATTCCACATGTGTTAATTCATAGTTTTGATGCCTTCAGTGTGAATGTACAATTTTCAAAGTCATGAAAATACAGAAAAATCTTTAAATGAGAAGGTGTGTCCAAACTTTTGGTCTGTACTGTATATGTTTCTGTAGTAATTATTATTGATTGATTTAGTTAAAAGTGGACAAGTGCAACCACACATCAGTATGGTTTAATAATGGTTACCTAGATGAGTACACACATCTTCAGACAAATACGCTACAAATTGATATGAAATGTATACAAAATATTCATAGAAGAATAATTATTTTTAATTTTGGTTCTGATACATTAATTATTTTATAAAATAATATTTTTTGGCATTAAGGGGGAAAATGTGTTTTTGATCCTGATTACATAATCACATTTGGTCAATACTTCTTTTTCACACATTTTAATAAAGAAGAAATATTAATAAGGTACAATGCTATAACTAAGAAGGGTATTAAAGTTGCTTAACTTAATTATTTTTGGTAATACAAGGTTATGACAAATATGAAATCATCCAGATTTGTTACTGAGAACATAATTACTCTGCATTTTGTCATTAACATATAAAGGCCTTATTCTTATTTTTATTCTTATTTTTCACGCTTAAATTTTTATTCTTACTCTTGATTTTATTTCAGTTCAATATCTCAATTAAGAAAACACATTAATACTTAATAAAGTAATGTCTAGTATATTGTCAAGAATATTGCTTCATTAAATATAATGATACGGTTTCAATATATATGTGTTGTGTTCAAGTTTTCATCACGTTCCAGTGGTTTCTTATCACCTGAAAGCTGGTGAACATTCAATTGTCAGGGAGCTGCCACCATGACATAGGTGTCCTGTGCATTAAGGACTAAGTACTGGTTATGGTGCTATAATAAGCAGGGAAGTGTCAAGTTAACCCTTGCTTTGCTGACCAAAGACGTCATATCTGTTCATAAAGTGACACGAGACCAGTGCGGATGACACGGAGGATTCGAGAATTATCTAAAGACAATCCAACGTAAGTTCAGTTGACACTGCACAGATATTAAAGCTATATTTCATCAATGGACTTTGTTTTCTTATCAACATTTAATTGACACACATGATCTTTCTAATAAAGAGTACAATTATCGACTGTACAATATCTAAAAGTTATAATTTATTTCAAAGGAGTTTTCATCTAAAGACTGTGTTTTAAAAGAACCAAGAAGATGAGACGAAGACCCGATGATATCAGATGATGACGACTGGACCCGCGATTGCTTCGATTTAGATTTCACTGGAGATTCTCATTACCTCACTTCCGGTTTGCGTTCCACATGCATCCCGGATGTTCTGTTTACGTCACTTCCGGGCGCGTTTGCGTTCCAACGTGACACGCACGCCAGCACCGATGCTGTGGACGGACTGCGCTCTGATGAGACGCGGTCTCCTAACAGATAGCTGCTTGGCGCTTTTTTTGCATAACGCTATGCTTTTGTTCTTATACTCTTCTCCTCATTGGCCAATTGTCCTATATATACCCCCTCCTCACCCCCCTTTCTGTATCCTGGTAAAAGCCTACGGCGAAACGCGTGTCGGACCTGTGTGGACTCTGAGGGATTTTCAGGTAGCTCATTTGATACTTTCATGTTTACTTTTCCGTACCTTTGACCTTTGTATCAGCTGTCTTATTTATTCACTTACTGACCCCCTTTATATGTAGTCTAAGTACTTACCCACTTGGGACATCTTTGTTGCACTTTGCACTTTACTTAAATGATGGTCTCCATATGTATCTTTACCTTAGGCTGACTTTGGTCACTGTGTTTTTGCACATGGTTTTAAATATCGATTTATACTTCTACCTACCCTCAGATGTCCATTTTTCTGTTTACTTTTTTCCTCTTTTGTATCGTTTCTTATGTGTTTTTATGAATTTTTCAATAAATGTTCATTTTATACTGACCATGAGTCACATTTATAGGTTATTTATTCAATAAGGGATATCTGGTCACCAATCATTTTGTTCTTTTGGATTTATTGATGTTATACTATGTTAGAACTACTTTTGTGGCACATGGAATGTAAAGATTTACTCGTTACATTTTATTTTAGAGAGAAACGGGAGAATGGGCCAAAAAAAATAGTGAATCCATAACCATTTTTGATGCAGGCGCATTCACATCGTATCCTTATTACCGTATATATGCGAGTATAAGCCGAGTTTTTCAGCACATTTTTTGTGCTGAAAAAGACCCCCTCGGCTTATACTCAAGTATATACCCGAGTATTTAGAAATTCCGTTGGTGGATAGTGGGGGGAAGGGGGAATTGCGGCGGCGGAGGAGCGGATTGCGGCGGCGGAGGAATGGGTTGCGGCGATGGAGGAGCGGGACACACGCACTAGCCGGCTGCTGCAGCTACCACGTGTGCCCGCTGCTAAAGGGAAATGAATATTCATTCTCTTTAGCAGCGGGAACAGAGGAGCGCTGAGCCATAGATCCTGTTAACAATGCCCACTACTAAAGAGAATTCATATTCACTCCTCTCCACGCCCATAGTCCCGGCGTGGAGAGGAGTGAATATGCCGGCAGCTCACATCATCGTCTGAGAGCGCATGGCTGTAACGCCATGCACTGCTCAGATGCTGACATGAGCTGCTGCAGCAGCGCTGGAGCAGAAGAGAGGAAGGAAGGTGAGTATAAGTGTTTATTTTTTTGTGTGCGGTGATGGGGCCATGCATTCTAGGATTGGGGGATGAGGGGGCCATACATACCAGGATTGGAGATGAGGGGGCCATGCATACCAGGATTATGGATGAGGGGGCCATGCATACCAGGATTGGGGATGAGGGGCCACGCATACCAGGATTGGGGATGAGGGGTAATATACATATCAATAATATGGGATGAGGAGGCCATGTATACCAGGATTGGGGATGAGGAGGCCATGCATACTAGGATTGGGTGATGAGGGGGGCCATGAATACCAGTATTGGGGATGAGGGGAGCTATGCATACCAGGATTGGGGATGAAGGTGCCATGCATACTAGGATTGGGGATGAGGGAGCAATGCGTACCAGGATGGGGAAATTTACCAGTAGCTGCTGCATTTCCCACCCTAGGCTTATACTTGAGTCAATAAGTTTTCCCAGGTTTTTTTGGTAAAATTAGGTACCTCGGTTTATACTCGAGTATATAAGGTATATCAAGGTGCCTTGGCCAAGACTGACTATGGTATCTGAGGGGAAAGCACCAGCAAGTGACAGTGCAGGCATCGGTCGTGTAACTAAACCATCACTGCATCATAATAGCAACGCAGTATGCGGTGAGAGACTACAACTCCCAGCAAGTAACAGTGCAGGCACAGGTCGTGTAACTAAACCATCACTGCATCATAATAGCTCTGCAGTATGCGATGAGACTACAACTCCCAGCAACTTTATTTCTTTTTATTTTACACCCTGCGGTTTTTCAGTGATTTACTAGAAAGATCTGCACCAAAATCACACAATGGAAATTTGCTGTTGTGGATTTTCTTGTGGATTCTTGCTAATTTGCTCTGATTTTCTATGGAAATTCTCCACAAAAAATCTGCTACATTTGAACAGATCCTAAGGCCTCATTCAGACACAGGGTCGGTCTGGGCTGGCGGGATACCAGGAAATTTCCCGGTGGGCCCCGCCCCCTGCTGCAGAGTAGAGGGGGGAGAAGAGAACAAAAAAAAATCCTGCGGTTTTAAGGGGCACGGGCCCTTTAAAAGCGCAGGCACAGTGTATGCAGGGACGCGCGCACGCAGCGTTCATTACCTGAACCACCGCGGCGCACGTCCCAGTGAAGCAGCTGAAGCTGCGTGTCTCCCTTCGCCGGCCGGCGTATGACGTCATCGTCATGCGCCTGCTGTGAAGGAGGCGCGCAACTCAGGAGGACACCGCACGGGATCGCAGGAAGGTAAGAGGTGTGTGTGTGTGTGTAATGGTCTGGACACACAAGGCGGGGCCAGCAGGACACACAAGGGGGGGCCCAGCTGGACAGACCCACAAGGGGGGGGCCCAGCTGGACAGACACACAAGGGGGGGCCCAGCTGGACAGACACACAAGGGGGGGCCAAGTTGGACAGACACACAAGGGGGGGGCCCAGCTGGACAGACACACAAGGGGGGGCCCAGCTGGCCAGCTGGACAGACACACAAGGGGGGGCCCAGCTGGACAGACACACAAGGGGGGGCCCAGCTGGACAGACACACAAGGGGGGGCCCAGCTGGACAGACACACAAGGGGGGGCCCAGCTGGACAGACACACAAGGGGGGGCCCAGCTGGACAGACACACAAGGGGGGCCCAGCTGGACAGACACACAAGGGGGGCCCAGCTGGACAGACACACAAGGGGGGGCCCAGCTGGACGGACACACAAGGGGGGCCCAGCTGGATGGACACACGAAGGGGGGCCCAGCTGGATCGACACACGAGGGGGGGCCCAGCTGGACGGACACACGAGGGGGGGCCCAGCTGGACGGACACACGAGGGGGGGCCCAGCTGGACGGACACACGAGGGGGGGCCCAGCTGGACGGACACACGAGGGGGGGACCAGCTGGACGGACACACGAGGGGGGGCCAATCTGGACACACGAGGGGGGAACCCTGGCTGGACACGCAAGGGGGGGGCCCTGGCTGGACACGCAAGGGGGGGGGCCCTGGCTGGACACACAAGGGGGGGAGCCTTGGCTGGACACGCAAGGGGGGAGCCCTGGCTGGACACGCAAGGGAGGGGAGCCCTGGCTGGACACACAAGGGGGAGCCCTGGCAGGACACACAAGGGGGAACCAAGGTGGACCCAGGCAAAGGGGGGTGGGCAGGATGGGTATATGGGGGGCAGGCTGGACACATGGAGGCCAGGATGGATATATGGGGGGCAGGATGGATATATGGGGGGGGCAGGATGGATATATGGGGGGGCAAGATGGATATATGGAGGCCAGGATGGATATATGGGGGGGGGCAAGCTGGACTTATGGAGGCCAGGATGGATATATGGGGGAGGGGGGGCAGGCTGAACACATGGAGGCCAGGATGGATATATGGGGGGGGACAGGCTGGACACATGGGGGGCTAGGATGAATATGTGGGGGGGGCGGGCTCGATACACATGGGCTAGCATAAATATATGGAGGGGCACGCTGGATATATGGGGGGTGTCAGGATGGATATATGCAGGGGGTAAGGGCAGTATGGATATATGAGGGGAGAGGCTGGACACATGGAGGCCAGGATGAATATGTAGAGGGCAGGCTGGACACATGGAGGATATATGGGGGGGACATATGGGGGCGCAGGCTGGAAACATGGAGGCAAGGATGGATATGTGGGGGGGCAGACTGGCACATGGGGGGGCTAGGATGGGTATATGGGAGGGGGCAGGCTCGATACACATGTGCTAGGATAAATATATGGAGGGGTCACACTAGACAAATGGTGGCCAGAAGGGACATATGGGGGTGCCTGGCTAGACAAGGGACTTAATTACTGTTTGGGAGCCAGATTGAGGAACATACTTTATTAGTTTATGGTGACCAGTGGGGAACATTATTACTTTAGATTCCAATTATTATTACATTATTACTTCTGTAATATAATTTACTTTTTAGGAAATTGTTTTCCATGGGATGGGACAAAAGAGAGGTCCTGTTACTGTGCAGGACGGCACTATGTTGCTTTTTTTCTTCAACTGGTGTAGTGTAGAGGTCGGGGGGGGGAAGTGGGAATATTCTCTAGAAGAGATCAGTTATTAATAACTGTGTGTTATTTTCTGCAGAGATGATTCCTGGCTGGAAGAAGTGATGGCTGTCTGTGCCAGATGAAGAAGAAAAGCGAAGATGAAGGACTTCACCTAGAGACATTACTGGTGAGTCAGTGTATTACATGTACACTTACACTATACACGTGCTCAAAATTGTTGGTACTCCTCGTTTAATGAAAGAAAAACCCACAATGGTCACAGAAATAACTTCAATCTGATAAATTACAAATTTTTGAAAATGAAGAGATGAAGGTCAGACATTGATTTTCTGCTTCCACAGAATTTAAAAAAAAATTAACCTCATGAAATCGGCCTGGACAGAAATGATGGTTCTTCTTCTTAACTTAATATTTTGTTCAACCTTTTGAGGCAATCACTGCAATCAAACGATTCCTGTAACTGTCAATGAGACTTCTGCGCCTCTCGACAGGTATTTTGGCCAACTCCTCATGAGCAAACTGCTCCAGTTGTCTCGTGTTTGAAGGTTGCCTTTTCCAGAATGTTTCAGCTCTTTCCAAAGATGCTCCATAGGATTTAGGTCAGGGCTCATAGAAGCCACTTCAGAATAGTCCAATGTTTTCCTCTTAGCCATTCTTGGGTGTTTTTAGCTGTGTGTGTTTTGGGTCATTATCCTGTTGCTAGACCTGCGACTGAGACCAAGCTTTCTGACACTGGGCAGCACATTTCTCTCTAGAATCCCTTGATAGTCTTGAGATTTCATTGTACCCTGCACAGATTCAAGACACCCTCTGCCAGGTGCAGCAAAGCAGCCCTAGAACATAACAGAGCCTCCACCATGTTTCACAGTAGGGACAGTGTTCTTTTCTTGATATGCTTCATTTTTCCATCTGTGAACATAGAGCTGATGTGCCTTGCCAAAAACTTCAATTTTTGTCTCATCTGTCCATAGTACATTCTCCCAGAAGCTTTGTGGCTTGTCAATATGTAGTTTGGCAAATTCCAGTCTGGCTTTTTTACTATTTTTTTTTTCAACAATGGTGTTCTCCTTGGTCATCTTACATGAAGTTCACTTTGGATCAAACAACGGTGGATAGTACGATCTGACACTGATGTTCCTTGAGCTTGAAGTTCACCTTTAATCTCTTTAGAAGTTATTCTGGGCTCTTTTGTTACCATTCATATTATCCGTCTCTTTGATTTGTCATCAATTTTCCTCCTGCACCCACGTCCAGGGAGGTTGGCTACAGTCCCATGGATCTTAAATTTCTGAATAATATGTGCACCTGTAGTCACAGAAACATCAAGCTGCTTGGAGATGGTCTTATAACCTTTACCTTTTAACATGCTTTTCTATAATTTTCTTTCTAATCTCCTGAGACAGCTCTTTCCTTTGCTTCTTCTGGTCCATGTTGAGTGTGGTACACACCATGTCACCAAACAACACAGTGAGTATCTGTAGCCCTATATACAAGCACAGTGAGTATCTGTAGCCCTATATACAAGCACAGTGAGTATCTGTAACCCTATATACAGGCACAGTGAATATCTGTAACCCTATATACAGGCACAGTGAGTATCTGTAACCCTATATGCAGGCACAGTGAGTATCTGTAACCCTATATACAGGCACAGTGAGTATCTGTAGCCCTATATACAGGCACAGTGAGTATCTGCAGCCCTATATATAGCACAGTGAGTATCTGTAGCCCTATATACAGGCCCACTGACTGATTACAAGATTGTAGACACCTGTGATGCTAATTAGTGGACACAACTTTATTTAACATGTCCCTTTTGTCACATTATTTTCAGGGGTACCATCATTTCTGTCCAGGCCGATTTCATGAGTTAAATTTTTTTTTTAAATTCAGTGGAAGCAGAAAAGCAATGTCTGACTTTCATTTGTTCATTTTCATAGATTTTTAATTTATTATTACTTTTGTCAGATTCAAGTTATTTCTGTGACCATTGTGGGTTTTTCTTTCATTAAACGAGGGGTACCAACAATTCTGACCACGTGTGTATATAGTATATACAGAACTCCTGTGTATGTCACTGGTGATCACTATATTATGTATACACTATATACAGAGCTTCTGTGTATAATGTCACTTGTGACCACTGTATTACCTGTGCACTATATACAGAGCTCCAGTGTATAATGTCACTGGTGATCACTGTATTACCTGTACACTGACACTATATACAGAACTCCTGTGTATAATGTCACTGGTGATCCCTGTATTACCTGTACACTATACACTATATACAGAGCTCCTGTGTATAATGTCACTGGTGACCACTGTATTACCTGTACACTATATACAGAGCTCCTGTGTATAATGTCACTGGTGACCACTGTATTACCTGTGCACTATACACTATGTACAGAGCTCCTGTGTATAATGTCACTGGTGACCACTGTATTACCTGTACACTATATACAGAGCTCCTGTGTATAATGTCACTGGTGACCACTGTAATACCTGTACACTAAATACAGAGCTCCAGTGTATAATGTCACTGGTGATCACTGTATTACCTGTACACTGACACTCTATACAGAGCTCCTGTGTATAATGTCACTGGTGAACCCTGTATTACCTGTACACTGACACTATATACTGAGCTCCAGTGTATAATGTCACTGGTGGTCACTGTATTACCTGTACACTGTACACTATATACAGAGCTCCTGTGTATAATGTCACTGGTGATCCCTGTATTACCTGTACACTGACACTATATACAGAGCTCCTGTGTATAATGTCACTGGTGATCCCTGTATTACCTGTACACTGACACTATATACAGAGCTCCTGTGTATAATGTCACTGGTGGTAATAACAGTGTTGTTAGTATTGTGGTTTGTATTCATGATCAGTATTGTAGTATTTGGTCACTTTGGGGTGGTAATATGTGGTCTGGTCATGGTGTGGCCGTATTTGTTCCTTGTATGTAGTATTATTCGGTCACTATGTGGTGGTAATATGTGATCTAGTCATGGTGTAGCGATATTTGTCTCTTTTGTATGTGGTATTATTGGTGTTGATATAGTGGACTGTGTTGTGTATGGCAGTCATTTTGTTCTTGCTGATATTAACTAGGAAAAGATTTTTTTCCATTAGGCCACAGCCCCACTATCAGTATTCGGTCAGTATTTTTTCTCAGGAGTAGCTGCCAAAACCAGGAGTGGGTGATAAATACAGAATTGGTGACTTGTTTCTATTATACCTTTTCTCTGATTGCTCCTCACCTGGTTTTGGCTCCCACTCCTGAGAAAAAATACTGACCAAATACTGATAGTGGGGCCGCAGCCTTAGAGATTAAATACTTGGACCAGAGCGGCAGAGATGCACTTACAGGGGTTCTCTGGTGAAAACAAGTAATCACCTCTCCACAGGATCAGTGATGATATTGATTGGTGGGGGTCTGACTGCTGGGACACAATCGGCAGAATGTGGAGCTTTTCTCCCCATTAGACTGGAGCGGCATGTGAGATGCGACCACTCATCCAGTCATTCCCTCAGTGACTGTGAGCGCTGCTCTTTTTTGGAAGCTGCATTTTAAAATGGGGATAAGTGTCCTGTCAGGGATGAAACTTCCCCATTCTTTTGATAGGCGCCTTTTCCAATGTTCGGACCCAAACGATCAATAAGTGATCACCGATCCTGTGGATCCCATGGATCGGTGATAACTTGTTTTAACCAAAGAAGCCCTTTAATGCAAACTACCGTAATTGTACATCCCAGTTATAGTGGTGCACAGTAGATGTGCAGGAGCCGCCAGTCAATGCTCCACTATAACAGGGATAGCGGATAACAGATATTTGCATATGGCTGTAGGTGGGCCCCTAGAGTCAGTTCTCCCTGTGGGCCCCAGACACCCCAGTCCGACCCTGTTCAGACATCTGTAGTTTTCTGATACATTGAAGAAAAAAAGCGAACTAATTTTTATCAAAGGGATGGATCAGAATTTTGTCAATGTTTGTCACTATTAGAGATGAGCGGTGTTCGACTAGAACTGTTCGCCAATCTCAAATTCGAGCTGTTTTGGGCGGTGTTCGAGTTGTTCGACGAACCCGAACGATTTGCGAAAAATTCGGCTGTTCGAGGTTATGTTCGATAACTGTTCGTGCACCAAAAGCGTGTCCTGCATGTCTGGCGCTATTTAGAGCACCAATCATGCAGGGATTGTCTGCCACTCACTGTAATGTCACAGCCATGGTGGTTGTGGCATTACAGTGATTGCCCAAATCGATGGGAACAGTGCCAACAGTGAAACATGAAAAGCCGGCAATTCAGCAGCAGCATACACCGGTACCCGACAATTTAGAACCGAAAGAATAGAGCTTCACACATAGATTAGATAGATATAAACATGTCAGCCACATATATACGAAGTACAGTGAAAGTGCTGCTTACTGTACTTGTCATTTAGCGTAAAGGATTTATCAAAAAAAATAATAGTGTTTTCATGCACCGTCTCTTTAAGAAAGCCGGCCGGCAATTCAGCAGCGGTACCCGACAATTTATAACAGACAGAATAGAGCTTCACACATAGATTAGATAGATAGAAACATGTCAGCCACATATATACGAAGTACAGTGACAGTGTTGCTTACTGTACTTGTCATTTAGCGTAAAGGATTTATCAAAAAAAATAATAGTGTTTTCATGCACTGTCTCTTTAAAAAAGCCGGCCGGCAATTCAGCAGCGGTACCCGACAATTTATAACAGACAGAATAGAGCTTCACACATAGATTAGATAGATAGAAACATGTCAGTCACATATATATGAAGTACAGTGATAGTGTTGGTTACTGTACTTGTCATTTAGTATTAAAATAAAGGATTTATTATTAAAAAAATTGGCGTGGGGTTCCCCTTAATTTTAGGCTCTAGCGGAGGTTAAGCAGACGGCTGGGGCTGATGTTTGAAGCCTGGGAAGGGGGTAATACCCACGGAGCTTCCCAGGCTACTAATATCAGCCCCCAGCTGAATACATAGCCTTTACTAGCTATTAAAATGGGGGACACCCCAAAAAAAATGACGTGGGGTCCCCCCTAATTTAATAGCTAGCAAAGGCTAGGCAGACAGCTGGGGGCTGATATTAATAGCCCAGGAAGGGAGCCATGAATATTGGCCCCCTCCCAGGCTAGAAACACCAGCCGTCAGCCGCCCCAGAAATGGCGCATTCATAGGATGCGCCAATTCTGGCACTTAGCCTCGCTCTTCCACGCTGCCCTGGTGCGGTGGCAGGGGGTAATAGGGTTGGGGTTGATGTCAGCTTATAATGCCAGCTGACATCAAGCCCAGGTTAGCTGGAATGGGCGTGATGGTAAGTATGGTTTAATTTAGAACAATAAAGAATTGTGTGTTTATTTCAATTAAAGGACTTTTTTCTGGGTGTTGTGTTTTTTTTAAATACTTTACTAGAAATTCATGGTGGTCATGTCTAATATTGGCGTGACCCCATGAATTTCGGGCTTAGGGCCAGCTGATAATGCCAAGCTGGCCCTAACCCCTTTATTACCCAGTGAGCCACCGCATCAGGGCCCTGGATGAGTTGGGTACAGCGCCAGAAGATGGCGCTTCTATGAACGCGCCATTTTCCGGGGTGGCTGCGGACTGCAATTTGCAGCGGGGGTGGCCCAGAAAGCTTGGGCCTCCCTGCGCTGCGGATTCCAGCCCCCAGCTGCCTAGTTGTACCTGGCTGGACACAAAAACAGGGCGAAGCCCCACGTCAATTTTCTTTAAATTATTTCATGAAATAATTAAGAAAAAAAGGGCTTCCCTATATTGTTGTGTCCGGCCAGGTACAAATAGGCAGCTGGTGGTTGGGGGCAGCCCGTTCCTGCCTGCTGTACCTGGCTGGACACAAATATAGTGCGAAGCCCCACGTCAATTTTTTTTAAATTATTTCATGAATTTCCTGAAATAATTTAAAAAAATTGAAGTGGGGCTTCGCACTATATTTGTGTCCAGCCAGGTACAGCAGGCAGGAACGGGCTGCCCCCATCCACCAGCTGCCTATTTGTACCTGGCCGGACACAACAATATAGGGAAGCCCTTTTTTTCTTAATTATTTCATGAATTTCATGAAATAATTAAAAAAAATTGAAGTGGGGCTTCGCACTATATTTGTGTCCAGCCAGGTACAGCAGGCAGGAACGGGCTGCCCCCAACCACCAGCTGCCTATTTGTACCTGGCCGGACACAACAATATAGGGAAGCCCTTTTTTTCTTAATTATTTCATGAATTTCATGAAATAATTAAAAAAAAAGTACGTGGGGCTTCGCCCTATTTTTGTGTCCAGCCAGGTACAACTAGGCAGCTGGGGGCTGGAATCTGCAGCGCAGGGAGGCCCAAGCTTTCTGGGCCCCCCCCGCTGCAAATTGCAGTCCGCAGCCACCCCGGAAAATGGCGCGTTCATAGAAGCGCCATCTTCTGGCGCTGTACCCAACTCATCCAGGGCCCTGGTGCGGTGGCTCACTGGGTAATAAAGGGGTTAGGGCCAGCTTGGTATTATCAGCTGGCCCCAAGCCCAAAATTCATGGGGTCACGCCAGTATTAGACATGACCGCCATGAATTTCTAGTAAAGTATTTAAAAAAAACACAACACCCAGAATAAAGTCCTTTAATTGAAATAAAGACACAATTCTTTATTGTTCTAAATTAAACCATACTTACCATCACACCCATTCCAGCTGAAGCCAACGATCTCCTGCAATAAAAGAAAAATAATAAACCAACCTCATCCTTACCTTTCCATGGTTCCCACGACAGCTTCAGCTCTGCTACATCGAGATGACTGGCTGGACCGCAGCAGAACGCTGCCATCCAGTCTGTCATCCCGCAGACACTGAGAGGAGCAGGCATGCTTGCGCTCCTCACTGTCTCGCTGTGACGGCATCCAGATGAGCCGAGGTCATGTCCAATGAACTCGGCTCACCTCATGCACGTCACTGACAGCGTGGGAAAATTCTCACGCTGAAGTGCTGAGTGCAGGAGAATTCTCCCACGCTGTCAGTGATGTGCATGAGGTGAGCTCATGTCCAATGAACTCAGCTCACCTCCTGCACGTCACTGACAGCGTGGGAAAATTCTCCTGCAATCAGCGCTTCAGCGTGAGAATTTTCCCACGCTGTCAGTGACGTGCATGAGGTGAGCCGAGTTCATTGGACATGAACTCGGCTAATCTGGATGTCGTCACAGAGAGACGCTGAGCAGCGCAAGCAAGCCTGCGCTTCTCAGTGTCTGCGGGATGACAGGCTGGATGGCAGCGTTCTGCTGCGGTCCAGCCTGTCATCTCGATGTAGCAGAGCTGAAGCTGTCGTGGGAACCATGGAAAGGTAAGGATGAGGTTGCTTTATTATTTTTCTTTTATTGCAGGAGATCGTTGGCTTCAGCTGGAATGGGCGTGACGGTAAGTATGGTTTAATTTAGAACAATAAAGGATTGTGTCTTTATTTCAATTAAAGGACTTTATTCTGGGTGTTTGTGTTTTTTTTAACTTTGACTATGGGGTTAGTAATGGGGGTGTCTTATAGACGCCTCTCCATTACTAACCTGGGCTTGATGTCAGCTGGCATTATAAGCTGACATCAACCCCAACCCTATTACCCCCTGCCACCGCACCAGGGCAGCGTGGAAGAGCGAGGCTAAGTGCCAGAATTGGCGCATCCTATGAATGCGCCATTTCTGGGGCGGCTGACGGCTGGTGTTTCTAGCCTGGGAGGGGGCCAATATTCATGGCTCCCTTCCTGGGCTATTAATATCAGCCCCCAGCTGTCTGCCTAGCCTTTGCTAGCTATTAAATTAGGGGGGACCCCACGTCATTTTTTTTGGGGGGTCCCCCATTTTAATAGCTAGTAAAGGCTATGTATTCAGCTGGGGGCTGATATTAGTAGCCTGGGAAGCTCCGTGGGTATTACCCCCTTCCCAGGCTTCAAACATCAGCCCCAGCCGTCTGCTTAACCTCCGCTAGAGCCTAAAATTAAGGGGAACCCCACGCCAATTTTTTTAATAATAAATCCTTTATTTTAATACTAAATGACAAGTACAGTAACCAACACTATCACTGTACTTCATATATATGTGACTGACATGTTTCTATCTATCTAATCTATGTGTGATGCTCTATCTTTCTGTTCTAAATTGTCGGGTACCGCTGCTGAATTGCCGGCCGGCTTTTTTAAAGAGACAGTGCATGAAAACACTATTATTTTTTTAAATAAATCCTTTACACTAAATGACAAGTACAGTAAGCAACACTATCACTGTACTTATTATATATGTGACTGACATGTTTCTATCTATCTAATCTATGTGTGAAGCTCTATTCTTTCTGTTCTAAATTGTCGGGTACAGATGCTGAATTGCCGGCCGGCTTTTTTAAAGAGACAGTGCATGAAAACACTAATATTTTTTTTAATAAATCCTTTACACTAAATGACAAGTGCAGTAACCAACACTGTCACTGTGCTTCTTATATGTGTGACTGACATGTTTCTATCTATCTAATCTATGTGTGATGCTCTATTCCTTCTTGTCTAAATTGTCGGGTACCGGTGTATGCCGCTGCTGAATTTGCCGGCCGGCTTTTTTAAAGAGAGTGTCTTCTGAGCAGTTTGTCAGCTTTTGGACACCTTTGCAGGTGTTTTCTATGTGTTTCTATGTGTTTTTGTTTGCCTGCCATTGGTTTTAACGGTGTTCGACGGTGTTCTAAGGTGTTCGACGAACAGTTCGACGAACAGTTCCTCGAACATCCCGGTGTTCGACGAACCGAACCGAACCCGAACACTACGGGGGTGGCTCAACACTAGTCACTATATGCAAAAAAAGTACACAGATATGTGGACTACCCCATAGATGATTAAAGGTACAAATTCTCTGTCAAAAACATGGATGTAACACAGATGTAAATAAAACGACGTCTGAATGAGACCTTTATTCCACAAAATCATTTCCCAGTAGTGCAGCTCTCACGTCACACACAGCATTCACATCGCCATCCTCATCAACACATGATGTCTCTGTAACACATTGCAGACACTACATATAAATTCATAATAAGGCTATGTGCTCACGTAGCGTTTTTGATGCATTTTCGCAGCATTTTTTCGCCGCGAAAACGCTTGCTAATCGGTCTGCCAACTATTGCAATGGTAATCCTAATGTGCTGTGCACAAGATGCAGAAATTACCGCTCAGGATTACCATTGCGGAAAAACAGCAGCATGTCAACTGTGCACGCGTTTTCGCCGCAAATTTGCACCAATTGACTTTTAACTGAGCCGCAGCAAATCCGCAGGTATAATATTTATTATACTCCCCTTATCCGACCGCCGCTCCTGCTGATAACAGCGAGAGCGGCGCGGCTGAGGGGAGCAGTAGTCTCCTCATCGAAGCCGGGAACCACTGGCAGTAAAAAATTTTTTAAAAAAAATAAAATAAAAATACTTATTCTCACCTGTCCGGCGATGTCGTCCTCCCGGAGACACACTGCTGGGAGTGCGCTCGCTCCCAGTAGTGTACTGCGCTGTGATGTACAAAAACGCTTCAAAAATGCGTGTTTTTTTCTGCAGCATTTTTCTTGCCAGGGACATGCAGAAACGCTCAGGAAATTTCTGTTTCAAATTCTGATCATGCGCACATAGCCTAAAGCTGCTCCCATAAAATCCATTTATAGAGGATACAACTGCTCCAAACTTACCACATATAGCCAAGTCCCCATCCCTCATAGTGTAGACAGCCAAGGCCCCCTGCCCCACGTATAGCACACAATACATAGCCAAGTGCCCCTCTCCCACATATAGCACACAACATATAGCCAAGTCCCCCTGCCCCATATATTGCATACAGTGTATAGCCAAATCCCCTCCCCAACCTATAGTATACAGTATATAGACAAGTCCCCCTCCCCCACATATAGCACACAGTATATAGCCAAGTCCCCCTGCCACACATATAGCCAAATCCCCCTCTCCCACATATAGCATACAGTATATAGCCAAATCCCCTCCCCCACATATAGCATACAGTATATAGCAGAGTCCCCCTCTCCCACATAGAGCACACAGTATATAGCCGAGTCCCCCTCCCCCACATATAGCATACAGTATATATCCAATAATAAAACACGTCCCCCGCCCTCATGTATAGCATACAGCCAAATCCCCCTCCCCCGCATATAGCCAAGTCCTCCTCCCCCACATAACATACAGCATATAGCCAAGCCCCCTCCCCCACATATAGCATACAGTATAAAGACAAGTCCCCCTGCCAACAAATAGTATACAGTATATAGACAAGTCCCCCTCCCCCACAAATAGTATACAGTATATAGAAAAGTCCCCCTCCCCCACGTATAGTATACAGTATAAAGACAAGTCCCCCTCCCCCACAAATAGTATACAGTATATAGACAAGTCCCCCTCCCCCACATATAGTATACAGTATATAGACAAGTCCCCTTCCCCCAGCTATAGCATACAGTGTATAGCCAAATCCCCTCCCCAACATATAGTATACAGTATATAGCCAAGTCCCCTTCCCCCACATATAGCACACAGTATATAGCCAAGTCCCTCTGCCACACATATAGCATATAGCCAAATCCCCCTCTCCCGCATATAGCATACAGTATATAGCCAAATCCCCTCCCCCACATATAGCATACAGTATATAGCCGAGTCCCCCTCTCCCACAAATAGTATACAGTATATAGAAAAGTCCCCCTCCCCCACGTATAGTATACAGTATGTAGACAAGTCCCCCTTCCCACCTATAGTATACAGTATAAAGCAGGGCTGTGGAGTCGGAGTCGTGGAGTCGGAGTTAGTTTTGGTTGGAGTCGGAGTCGGTAGAAATGTACCGACTCCGACTCCAGCTTTAAAAAAAATGTATTAATATTTCATAATTGAACTTTGATATGAATTTTATAAATGTTACTCAAATATATATGTTCTATCAAACTATGAACAACAGTGATAAGCAGTTCTGCTGGAGATAGAGACATTTCTTACTTCTTGTGTGTCACTGTTCTCCACTGCCCTTATCTAATCTTATACTTGGTTAACCTTATGCTGCCCCAACCCCCCTACTTACAATGTATGAAACTGAAAGTGAAAATGTGTTGCAAATTCTTAGTAGTAAAGCTCCTCCTCTAGACTAGATGTTTACTAGGTGTGCGTCTTCCAAGCATCTCACAGCTGCTACTCAGAAGAGGAAGACTGTAAGAAGTATTATCCTTTCAACAAACTTTGCATCAGTTAACTGTGAGTACATGAGGAATAATAGTATTACTGACCACTATATCAGTTGTACGACCTGGCAATAATTTTGTACAATTGTTTTTAGTAAAAACAATTGTCATTTGAATTGTGAATGCAGAATTAAAAACCTGAGAATGTCAAAGAAGCGTCACATTAAATCAGCTGTATTTGAACATTTCACCATCACTCAAGATAGAAAACATTATGTCTGTCAGTGTATGACAAATGATTCAGATGAAAACAAATGCTGTGAAGCCAAGATCAGTGCATATTCAGGCAAAGATAAAAATGCTCCTACCAGAGCTTCTAATCTAAAGAGACATTTACAGTGCTTTCATCCAGAAGTACTGAAAGCAGTGGATTAGAGACTGCATCCAAACCAATGAACCAGTGCCCAGCTCTTCCAGCCAAACAAAGGAGCAGAGAACTTTGCAGCCATCAGTTGCAAGATATTTTGTCAGTGACAAAGTTACTGTGACAATGACAGTAGATACATTTAAAAAACAGATGATAGAGCTTGTTGTAAAGGATAGTGTGCCTATTTCATTATTTTCACGACCAGCTTTTATGTGTCTGAATGGGGAAATGGCCTGCAAGCTTGGTGTTTCTCTGGAGAGAGAGTATTAGAAAATTAGTAATCGAAGAAGCTTTTAAACAAAAGGAAGAACTTAAAAAAACTCTCAAGGGACGCTTTCTGTTTCTGAAAATGGATGCCTGCACACGTCACAGAGTGAACTATTTTGCCATCAATGTCCGATTTGTTTGTGACAAAAATGAAATAGTTACCAAGACATTGGCAGTAAAAGACACCAAAGCTCATCACACCAGTGAGTTTCTCCAGGTCTTGGTGGAAAAGGTTCTGCAAGACTATGAACTTAAAAAAGAGCAAGTTCTTTCTGTCGTAACTGACAATGCTTCAAATATGATAAGTACTATTAAGCTAATGAATGAGAGTAATGATGGTGACCAGCAGCTAGAAGAACATTCTGGGTCCACAGACACAGAAATGTTTGAAATAGAGGAACACAGTATTGTAACTGAGGAGCAAACTGAAGTTGCTTCAGATGAACAGCAACATGATAGTTTAGATGATCTTGTTGAAACTGTGTCAATACGTTCTTTCATTCATCACATGCGCTGTGTTGTGCATATGTTACTGTAAAAGTCAGAAGGCCGGTAAAACCTAGGATTTACTGGTCAATCTGGACATTTACCGAGGCCGTCGGTAAAAGCTCAAAATGAAAAGTAAAATTGGACTTTTACCTGTGAAGTCTTGGTAAATGTTAACATTTACCGTCGAGCGTGGTAAAAGTCAGAAATATCAGGTGTGAAGATGGAACATCTGACTTTAACCAAGCGCAGTTGGTAAATGTGCACATTTACCACGGCTTCTTGGTAAATGTAGCTGAGAAGGGTGTAAGCGCAGTTGGTAAATGTGCACATTTACCACGGCTTCTTGGTAAATGTAGCTGAGAAGGGTGTAATAAAAAGTGTAAGCCACTGCGGGAAAGGTGTCTGATTAGGCAGATACGGCGAGGAAATGGAGGACACAGTGGGAAAGGTGTCTGATTAGGCAGATACGGCGAGGAAATGGAGGACACAGTGTTCAAAGTTTTTATAAATGTAATAAGAGTAAATGGGGAAAATATGGTAATAACAATGAACAAAATCTGCTACCCTGTAAGGTATCTGCTACCCTGTAACGTATGTACGTTCTATATATACAGATGTCAATCCTGACTATCATATGATTATTGTTCCGATCATACAAAAAGTGCTCACTTCCCGCTAACATACAACCACTAACCCCACACTAAAATATGCAAAAGAGAACGTCCTATGAATCTTAGGGTATCAGTGTTCCACAGCACCCTCTCACAAAAAGTTACAAGAAGTACACACGCTGCCGGTGTAGTAGTGTATAAATTGTCCTGTACTTAGCTTCCTGTAGAGCGCAGAGATCAAAATCTTTCCAAGGGCCACTTGCAAGGTGGACGCTAACACCGCTCACACGATTTACCATTGCCGCGCCAATGTGGTAGAACCAGAAGATATGCAGATAAGCTCTGAGCCGGAGTTGCTGGGTGCCATGAACGGTCTGTTCCACCCAAGCACCGTAGTCTCTGATCAGGGGAATCGGAAGACAGCGCATTCCGAGAAAAGGCTGGAAGGAAACAGCGCAACAGCCCTGTCTGGGCTCAGTCTAGTCAGCACAGCACCAGTCCTCTCTCTCTCCCTAAAATAGCTCCTGCCTCAAGTCCTAGTTTCCTGGGGTTCTCTTCTTAGATTGCTACCCAATCACTGCCTGAAGAAAATCACTAACTCATCAATGGCAGTGTTAGATCAGTAGATGGTGCTGTTGTACAGTCTTTCACACAATGCTGAGTAACCCTATTACAAAAGAACATGGGATTCTTGCCAAGCAGTGTGGGTAAATGAGCGTACTTCCTGTTTGTGTCCTCATGCTGGACGACTGCCTGAGTGTTTTGCAAGCTGCACATACTGCTCAAAGCTGCATAGCCGACTGCCTGTCAAAGCTGCACAGGCACTAGCTGATTGTCAGATCATGAGTGAGGAAATGAAAGATAGTTTTTCGGAGCTCTTGAATGAAGTGGTGGAGAAAAAGCGAGATAATAATTTTTATCTCACGGACGATAAATACGAGAATATATTGAAAGAAGTGAAGGAGGCTAAGGTGGCGGTACCTAAACAGAGTATTCACTACAGGCTTTTGAAGAGGTACGACATCATGACCGTCGGAAGTGATGAAAAGTTAATTGCACCAATCTCATGTGAAAAAGACAACGTGTTGCATTACGTTCGGTGTGCAGAACTCTTTAGTGTCATTCATAATGCGCACATCAGTACCGGCCACGGAGGGCGGACCAGGATCCTAAAGGAGGTGAACCGTAAGTTCAAAAATGTCACAACGGAGTCAATAGTTATTTATCTGCGACTCTGCCAGCCATGCCAGAAAAAAACAGAAGATTACCAAAAAAGGCCTTGTTGTGAAACCCATCCTACACAGTGAAATGAATTCTCGTGCTCAAGTCGATCTCATTGACATGCAATCCAATTGTGATAATGATTTCAAGTTCATATTCGTCTATCAAGACCATGTCACTAAATTTGTTCTTCTACGTGCTTTATGCACTAAAAGAGCAGAAGAGGTTGCTTACCACCTCCTTGACATTTTTTCCACTTTTGGTGCCCCGTGTATTCTGCATTCTGATAATGGGAGGGAATTTTGTAACAAGGTCATACAGAGTTTGTGCGCGATGTGGCCTGATATGAAAATAGTGCATGGTAACCCAAGACACAGCCAGTCCCAAGGCTCCGTGGAAAGAGCAAATCTAGACATTGAAAACATGTTGTCAACGTGGATGGAAACAAATAAGACACCCAAGTGGTCTGAGGGCCTTCGCTTTGTACAAGCAATGAAAAATAGAGCATACCATGAGGGAATAAAATGCTCGCCCTATGAAGCTATGTTCGGAGTACCAATGCAGATGGGTCTAGCTACCTCCAAAATTCCTAGTGATGGGATCAGAAATCTCTCTTCAGAAGAAGATCTTGAAAAAATGTTTGTTGGTTTGCAAGAGGAACCTAGTGATCCGACATCACCAACAGAAGCCGAAGGGTCAGATGAATCTAACTTTCATCACACGTCAGCACCGACAGCAGCAGAAGCTTCGGATGAATCCAACTGTCTTCAGCTGTTCACAACGGAAGGAGAAGCTTTGGACTTATCCAACTGTCCGCACACCTTAACAGCATATGAAACTCCACCAATTTTGCCATCCAAGAATAATGAAGACCTAAAAGAAAAAAGTGTCGAGTCAAAGCCTTCTAAGAAAGATGGAGAACTTCATGATGATCAGCAACCTGACGTTTTGATTTCGCATACAATCATTAGAAGAATTGGTGCGGTCAGAAGAGTTCGAAAAGCTGCAAGAGAAGGACTTGAAACATAGGCCAAGAAAATGTTGAAATGTTCCAGTCAAAAATTACCCGAACCTAACATTGGACAGAACATCAGAATCAGAATTCCAGACGTCGACCGTTCAAAAATGGACCCTAAGTCGATCATTGCGATTATTATAAAAAAAGATGACATTTGACATTTTTGAGAAGTATTTTCCTACATAAATGTTTCCTATTTGCATTCAGAATTACATAGTTTTGAAGTTGCGTTATTCTTGTATTTGCGGTAATTTGTCATTTTTGAGAAGTATTTTCCTACATAAATGTTTTCTATTTGCATTTTCCTATTTGTATTTGTTCATTTGCATTTTGAAGAATAAAAATATTTCTAACGATTAAGGCCATCATCAGAGTCGGAAATTGCGTTTAGTTAACTTTCACCACCATCATCTGCTGGTAAGAGTCAGAATTCTGTGACTCAAAGTTACTTTTACCAACACATGCTGGTAGTTACTTTTACCAACACATGCTGGTAAATGTAAAGATTTACCAATTCGCCCAGGTAAAAGTCCAAAATCGTTCGTTTATATGGAATACATCTGACTTTTACCAACGCTGTTGAGAAATGTTAAGATTTACCAAGACTTCACCGGTAAAAGTCCAAATTTACTTTTCATTTTGAGCTTTTACCGACGGCCTCGGTAAATGTCCAGATTGACTGGTAAATCCTAGGTTTTACCGGCCTTCTGACTTTTACAGTAACACATACGCTACAGCTGGCTATAAGATACAGTCTGCAAGAAGGACATGCTGCTGCACTGATTGGCAAGGTGATAAAATTGGCTACTGTTGCCAGAACCCCTAAAGTTGACTCAATTTTGAAGAGACGTGCTGGAAAAGGCGCAATTATTGATCAAGCCACACGATGGGGCAGTACTTACTTAATGATTCAGCGCTTGGTTGAACTGAAAACCTTTCTTGTAGACATGGCTAACCCTCAACTGACGCTAAATGAAAGTCAGTGGAATCAGGTGACTGAGCTGGATAAATTGCTAGAGCACCCATTTACAGTGACTAAAAAATTACAAGCAGAGGACTTAACTCCAGGTATTTTCTTAAAGGAGTGGAAGAACCTGATGTTTCGCCTGTCCCAAAGAGGAGGGTTAATTGCAAGTGGCATTGCTACATCAATGAAAGGGAGAGGAGCTACTATTACAAAATAACATTATTTTGGCAGCTGTTTATGTAGACCCAATGCATCGGATTCTTCTAGATGATCAACAGCTAACTAAAGGAAAAGAAGCTCTGTTTGAAATAGCAGTAAGGATGAAAGGGTTGCAGAACAGTCAGGAGGAACAAGAAGAATTTGGTCGTCCTGCCACATCTTCACCCTCATCATCAACTGATGAAGAATTTAATTTAGAAAAATATTTGGATTACAAGGACCGTGCAAAGCGTTCCCGCATAGAAGAAGAGTCATCCCCATCAAAGAACACAGCCAGTACATTTCAGCAGAATTTTTCATGTGCACTAAAAGAAATTGAGAAATTTGACCGTTCATCAAAAATAACAGTGAAACAAGCGATTCCTCTGTATCCTGACATTGTCAGAGATGTTGCCCGAGTGGTTACTGCTTTGCCACCAACCAAAGTTAGTGTAGAGAAGTTGTTCTCTGCTCTCAAAATAATTAGATCAGATTTGAGGGCATCCATGAAGGAGGATCTGACAGAGGCAATACTTTTTCTGAGGACAAATTTATAGATTTCTTATTATTAACTGCATAACAGTGTTTATTGCATATTTACTTACAAGAGTTTAGAAAAGTTTATAAAAGTTATTTGCTATATTCTAATTGTATTCTAATAAATATAGTTTTTGCTCTAAGTGGTCTGATTACTTATATGATGGTGAGAAACTGAATAAGCACGATGTTAATATTTTACAACAGTAAATTTATTGTTACGAATTGGCCATTAATGAAGGAGTCGGAGTCGGAGCCGGAGTCGGAACCTGATAAAATCCAGGAGTCGGAGTCGCAACTGTGGCTTACCGACTCCACAGCCCTGGTATAAAGACAAGTCCCTCTCCCCCACATATAGTATACAGTATATAGACAAGTCCCCTTCCCCCAGCTATAGCATACAGTGTATAGCCAAATCCCCTCCCCAACATATAGTATACAGTATATAGCCAAGTCCCCCTCCCCCACATATAGCACACAGTATATAGCCAAGTCCCCCTGCCACGCATATAGCCAAATCCCCCTCCCCCACATATAGCATGCAGTATATAGCCAAATCCCCTCCCCCACATATAGCATACAGTATATAGCCGAGTCCCCCTCTCCCACATAGAGCATACAGTATATAGCCGCGTCCCCCTCCCCCACATACAGTATATAGCCAATAATAAAATACGTCCCCCTCCCTCATGTATAGCATACAGCCATGTCTCCCTCCCCCACATATAGCCAAGTCCCCCTCCCCCACATATAGCATACAGTATATAGACAATCCCCCTCCCCCACAAATAGCATACAGTATAAAGACAAGTCCCCCTCCCCCACAAATAGTATACAGTATATAGCAGTCCCTCTCCCTACCTATAGTATACAGTATATAGACAAGTCCCCCTCCCCACCTATAGTATACTGTATAAAGACAAGTCCCCCTCCCCCACATATAGTATACAGTATAGAGCAGTCCCTCTCCCCCACAAATAGTATATAGACAAGTCCACCTCCCCCACATATTGAATATAGTATATAGACCAGTTCTCCTCCACCAAATTTGTTACATTGCACATCTCAATTGCACATAAAATAATATTTAATAATGTAAGCTAAGCTGCTTCCCCTCAGTCTTCTGTGCTCACAGGAGTCACTGTCCTCTTGAGATCCGGCAGCTGCTGCACCCTGGGTAATGACTCGGCACCAATCACAGCACAGCCTCATCCAGTGCCTACTCTCAGATGCCAGAGAGGTGTTATTGGTTGCTGCTGTGGTGACCTCCCTCTGCCCCAGGCCACAAGATCTCATTGTAATGGTGGGGGAGGGGTGTTTAAAACTGGTCTGATTGACACCTTTGCAGGAGGGGTGTCACCACACTAATTACCTATGCACTGACTGCTGGTTTAATCCTCATCCATAGTGGCACACTCCCTCCTTCCCCTTCTGTGCCTGCATCAGACTGACACCTGTGCAGGAGAAGTGTTACTGTCAGGGACTCCTCTCCTGCACTGATGTCAGTCAGACCCTGACACTTTGCATGAGCACAGCAGGGGAACAAGGGAATGTGCTGCTATGGATGGGGACTAGCCCAGCAGAGCAAAGTTGAGCAAGGGTTGGAGGGGGAGGAGCCTTCCTTCTCTTGCAGTGCGGGGCCTATCGGGGTATCCTCCGATTCCCCAGCAGGCCAGTCCAAGCCTGCCCCAGAGTATAATTATATCAAGAGGGGCAATTCCCAAGAACATGATCATCAATTTATATGTAATTCTTTATAGCTGATAGGTCAATTACCAAGGAAAACTAATGCAGGCAAAAGATAAACCTAGGGCTAGTTTGGACAAGGCTCATAATCACATAAAATGTGAGTAATTCGACTGAAGAAATGCTAAATACAGCAGTATGTATGAAATTTATTTAGTCAGAGCACATGTTCCTGTGCGGTAGGAGCTACCTAAACAGGTATAGCACAATCTAGGCAGCATATATAAGATAAGTTGGATTAACACACATTGATACCTTGGTATGAAGTACCAGCAATGGGCCAGAGGATATGACTATGTTTCTGAATTTCAAGTAACTGTCACTTTGTCACATGATCCTATTTAGTATTTCTATTTAATTGTTAATGGGCTATACATGTGGATTTTTGTGGTGTCCCTAGTTGTTTCAATCGTGCACATGACTCTCTGTGTCTTTATACTCTGTATGTAATTTCATGGATTTTTATTCATATATATGTAATAAAGATTTATATTTTTATATTCTGGGATTATACGTCGTATATTTTTCCTTGCAAGTTTTCTATGTTTAGTTTGCGATGCCCACCCTCTGACTATCCATAAGTCCTCCTACTATGGCCTGACACCAATGATATGATGTGGATTCTTCTGTGGTATAGTATTTTTCCCAGAGTATAATGCAGCCCTCCCGCCAGAGTATAATGCAGCAAACCCACCAGCGTATCATGCAGCACTCCCCAATATAATGCAGCCTCCCCCACAGTAAAATGCAGGCCCCACCCATAGAATAATGCAGGCCCCCCAGAGTATAATGCAGCCCCCTGCCAAGAGTTTAATGCAGCCATACACGCTGGGAGGAGGATACTGGGGGCCATACAGGCCAGAGGTGAGGATGATGAGGGCCATACATGTCAAGGGTGAGGATGATGAGGGTGCATGTGCTTTTTTCCTTTGTGTGTGAGCGTGCGTGTTTATTTTCCTGTTTGAGCGTGCATGTGTATTTTTCTGTGTGTGTGAGCGTGCATATTTTTTTGTGCATAAGTGTGCGGGTGCATTTTTCTGTGTGCGTGCATGTGCATTTTTCTGTGTGAGCATGCGTGTGCATTTTTCTGTGTGAGCGTGCATGTGCATTTTTCTGTGTGTGTGAGCGTGCGTGTGCATTTTTCAGTGTGTGAGCGTGTGTGTCTATTTTCCTGTTTGAGCGTGCGTGTGTATTTTTCTGTGTGTGAGCGTGCGTATTTTTCTGTGTGTGAGCATGCATGTGTATTTTTCTGTGTGTGTGAGTGTGCGTGTGCATTGTTCTGTGTATCAGCGTGCGTGTGCATTTTTCTGTGTGAGCATGCGTGTGCATTTTTCTGGGTGTGAGCATGCATGTGCATTTTTCTGTGTGCAAGCGTGCGTGTGCATTTTTCTGGGTGTGAGCGTGCGTGTGCATTTTTGTGTGTGTGAGCATGCGTGTGTATTTTTCTGTGTGTGAGCATGCGTGTGCATTTTTCTGTGTGTATGAGCGTGCGTGTGCATTTGTCTGTGTGTGAGCACGCGCATGCATTTTTCTGTGTGTACGTGTGTATCTTGCTATGTATAGTAGAGATCGGATGATCGCAGCTTCAAGTAAGAAATACAGTATAAAGTGAAAAGATATCTAATCGCAGCCTGTGCGATACTCCCCAGACCAATGTATCCAATCCCAGCCAGTGTGATACTCCCCAGACCGGTGTATCTAATCCCGTCATCATGTGCGATACACCCCAGACCGGTTTATCTAATCCCATCATCATGTGAGATACTCCTTAACCCGGGGTATCTAATCCCGTGCGATACTCCTTAGACCGGTGTATCCAATCCCATCATCATGTGCAATACTCCCCAGACCGGTGTATCTAATCCCGTCATCATATGCGATACTCCTTAGACCGGTGTATCTAATCCCGTCATCATGTGCGATACTCCCCAGACTGCTGTATCTAATCCCGTCATCATGTGCAAAACTCCCCAGACTGGTGTATCCAATCCCAGCCTGTGAGATACTCCCCAGACCAGTGTATCCAATCCCAGCCTGTGCGATACTCCCCAGACTCCTGTCATGTGCGATACAGCCCAGACCGGTGTATCTAATCCCATTATCATGTGCGATACTCCTTAGACCGGTATAGCTAATCCCATCATCATCTGCGATACTCCCCAGACTGATGTATTCAATCCCATCATCATGTGCAAAACTCCCCAGATCGGTGTATCCAATCCCGTCATCATGTGCGATACTCCCCAGACCGGTGTATCCAATCCGGTCATCATGTGCGATACTCCCCAGACCGGTGTATCTAATCCGGTCATCATGTGCGATACTCCCCAGACCGATGTATCTAATCCTGTCATCGTGTGCGATACTCCTTAGACTGGTGTATCTAATCCTATCATCATGTGCAATACTCCTTAGACCGGTGTATCTAATCCTGTCACCATGTGCGATACTCCCCAGACCGGTGTATCTAATCCCGTTATCATGTGCAATACTCCCCAGACCGGTGTATCCAATCCCAGCCTGTGCGATACTCCACCGGACCGGTGTATCTAATCCTGTCATCATGTTCGATACACCCCAGACCGGTGTATCCAATCCCATCATCATGTGCGATACTCCGGTTTGGGGACTACCTAATCCCATCATGCGATACAATACACTGAGCCCTGTTGCTAGATACGTGTAGTGTATCATGTACTGTGAATAATCCCAGTGTGTGATACATTCCATGTATCTAACCCCAGTTTATGATACTGTTAGCAGCACCAACTCTGTGACACTGTCAGTCACCAACAAAACGGCTCCATACTGTGATCCTAAACTTCATTCTTTCTTACCTTTTTGCAAACACCCAGAAGGGGAGGAGACATCACACCCATGAGAGCAGATTCAGCTCAATTTACTGCAGTCATAATGTGAGCTAGTTGTACACTAGGCTTTCATGGCAAATTTCAGCAGCTGTTCCCCCTAGTGTTTAAAAGAGGAAATTGTTATGATCTGCTACAAGAACTAAGGAAAGATAGGAAAACTGTCCCTACAATAGGACTAAGCTGATTCCCTATGATGCAGCGGGCAACCTGTTCCTTGTGAACAGACCTGCCTTCGTCCTCAGCTAGTCTTGAACGCAGACCAATAGATATAAGGGAGGGGTCCCTAAAAGTACTAAGGACTGGAACAAAATTGGACACCTCCTAGCAGAAGTTGTAGCGGAGCAAAAAGACAAACAGACAAAAATACTTAGCGGGCCAAGGACCAAGCAAACTATAGAGATAGGTACAAAGCACCTGGCTAGATTAAGAGTCAAAGTAACACTGAAGTCCAGCAAAGCCAGAAACGCGGAGCTGGAATAAATAGGCAGCAGGTCACGTGACCACAAAATAGAAAAAAAACTAACAGGAGGGTTCTAACAGTACCCCCTCTTCTATGAGGATCCTCCGGATCCTCCAGGCCCAGGCCTATCAGGAAACCTCCTGTGAAACGCTCTGATAAGTCTAGGAGCAGAGACATCATCTACCCTTACCCAGGAGTTATCCTCAGGACCGAAACCTTTCCAAGCGACGAGATACTGCAATCTCCCTCTATGCCTTCTGGAATTCAGGATACGAGAAATTTCATATTCACCGTCATCCACCACCGGAGGAACTGTGACAGTGGCATCCCTATCCGATACATCAGCTTTTTTCAACAAGGAAACATGAAACACCGGATTAATCTTCCAGGAACCTAACAGTAGACTGGTTAACCACCTGAAGCGTCTTAAATGGTCCCACAAACTTCGGACCCAATTTCTTAGAAGAAATCCTCAACCGCAGATTCTTTGAGGACAACAAAACCATGTCACCAACCGTAAACAAAACCTCTTGACCTTTCCTGTTAAAATACTTCTTAGACTTTTTGTTAGCCTCTTGAAGGTTACAACGTACATCAGTCCAAACTCTCTCCAAATCACCGGAAAAATTCTCCTCCTCCGGCACAGCCGACCCCAATTTGGAGAATGAACCAAACGAGGGTTGTCTCCCAGTACAACAGAAAAATGGAGAACACCCAGCAGAAGAGGATGTATGGTTGTTAAGAGCAAATTCAGCAAGTGGCAGAAACTCAGACCACCCCTCTTGATTGTCTGCCACAAAACAATGCAAAAACTGCTCAACATCCTGGTTCTTTCTTTCTGTCTGTCCATTAGACTCAGGATGATACCCAGATGAAAATGACAAATGGACTCCCAATCTGTCACAAAAAGCACGCCAAAAACGAGCCACAAACTGAGGTCCCCTATCAGAGACAATGTCGGTGGGAACGCCATGGAGTCAGACAATTTCCTTGACAAAAGCCTTAGCGAGTGTCTTAGCGCAGGGTAGTTTAATGAAAGGAACCAAGTGACACATCTTGCTAAAACGGTCCACGACCACCCAGATGACATTGAAACCCTTGGACACAGGAAGGTCAGTAATAAAATCCATAGCAAGATGCGTCCAAGGTGCACTAGGAACCTCCAGAGGGCAAAGCAACCCCGCAGCAGGAGCATGTGAAGCCTTTGATCTAGCACACACAGTACATTGACGCATCCATTTAATGATTTCCTTCTGCCACCCAGGCCACCAAAAACTGCGACCTACCAGTCTCTTAGTCTCAGAAATTCCTGGATGACCTGCCAACCGAGACTCATGATACTCCACAAACAACTCTCTCCTAAAGATTCTAGGTACAAACAACCTCCCATGGGGAGTGTTAGATGGGGCATCCTCCTGGGCTTTCAGAATCCCATCTTCCAAAACGGAGTCAAATGCAGCTATCACAACACCTTCCTGTAAAATGCTCTCCTCCTCCTCGGTACCAACCATGGGAGAAAAGCTGCGAGATAAAGCATCAGCTTTAACATTCTTAGTACCCGGGATGTAAGTAACAGAAAAATTAAACCGTGAAAAAAAAAGAGCCCACCTAGCCTGACGGGCATTCAAGCGCTTGGCAGCATCTAGATAGATCAGATTCTTATGATCAGTGAAAACCTGAATGGGAAATTTAGCACCTTCCAAGAAATGACACCAATGTTCAAATGCGAGTTTGATAACCAGCAATTCCCGATTACCAACATCGTAATTAAGTTCGGTTTCAGAATTTTTTTTCGAAAAAAAAGCACAGGGATGAACCCCATCCTTGTTCTCCTGAGACAAAACCGCACCGACCCCCACTGAAGAAGCATCAACCTCGACCAAAAAAGGCTTGGTCTCATCAGGCTGCATAAGGATAGGGGCAGAACTGAACCTCTCCTTGAGATACACAAAAGCTTCAATGGCCTTCGTAGTCCACTGGACCGTATTCGCACCTTTCCTGGTGAGATCGGTCAGCGGCTTAACAATTATAGAAAAATTCTTAATGAATTTTCTGTAATAATTGGCGAAACCCAAAAATCTCTGTATCGATTTTAAACCAATAGGCCTAGGCCATTCTTGCACAGCCTGAGCCTTCACCGGGTCCATCTCAAAGCCCTCACTGAAGATAATGTAGCCCAAAAAACTAATTCTCTGCACAGCGAACTCGCATTTCTCCAGCTTAGCAAAAAGTGAATTGTCACTTAATAACTGCAATACCTCACGTACGCTCTGCCAATGAGACTCCAGATCTGGCAAATAAATCAAAATGTCATCCAAATACACCACCACATTCTTACCAATCAAAGGTCTCAGGATGTCATTAATAATGTTCTGAAAAAACGCTGGTGCATTGGTAAGACCAAAAGGCATAATCAGATTCTCAAAATGACCCACCGGGGTGTTAAAAGCAGTATTCCATTCATCACCCTCCTTAATTCGCAACAAATTGTATGCCCCCCGGAGATCAATTTTAGAGAACAACTTGGCCCCCACTAACTGGTTAAACAAGTCAGGAATTAACGGCAGTGGGTAGGAATTGCGTACGGTAATTTTATTAATTTCGCGAAAGTCCAGACATGGACGTAAACCGCCGTCCTTTTTTTTTACAAAAAAAAATCCAACAGCCACAGGTGACTTAGAAGGTCTAATGTGAGCAGCAGCCAAACTCGTCTGTATGTATTCCTCCAAGGCCTTTCTCTCAGGGATAGTCAGATTAAATAAGCGACTCTTGGGAAGAGTAGCTCCAGGAACAAACTCAATGGTGCAATCATAGTCCCTATGAGGAGGTAGAATTTGCGACTCCTCCTCTGAAAAAACCTTCCAAAAATCCTGAATAGGTACAGGTAATTCCCCTCTTTCCACAGCAGCAATGCGACCGTTACAACATTTATCATAACACTTAGGACTCCAAGATTTAATCTCATTAGTAGACCAGTCCAGTAAAGGATTGTGCAGTTTTAACCAAGGCAAACCTAAAACTACTGGAGAAGGTAAATTATTTAATACCACTAAATCCAAATTCTCAAGGTGAATACCATTAATAGTGAGGGGAAATTCAAAAACCTTGTGAGTAACACATTTCAAAGGAGTGTTATCAACAGCAACCACAGAAATAGGAGATGACAAAGGTTTAGGTTCCAATTTAAGTTTTTCCAAAAATCCCTTGACAATCACATTCAGTGTAGAACCACAATCCACAAAAAATTTAAATTCAATCAACTCCTCCTGCAATGAGGTACTCCCTGAAAGAAATACTCCCTTAGAGTTTAAAACAAGCCATACGGGCGTAACTGACCTTTTTTTTTTCTTTGTTTAACAGAAGCTCACAGTTCTTAACAAAATGGTCAGATTTACCACAATAAAAACACAATCCCTTGGAAAACCTGCGGTCTTTTTCCTGAGAGCGGAGTGACATCGCCCCAATCTCCATCCGTTCTCCGTCGTCCAAGCAGACCCTCTGATGACTAGGAGCTGCCATAGCAGGAGTTTTCTCCTCATTAACCCTGGCACGCAGTCTCCTGTCCACACGTATAGCTAATTGCATGGCTTCTTGCAAGTTTCCAGGTGCAGGGAAAGCAATCAGCAGATCCTTAACCCTTTAACTTAAACCAGCAAGAAACAAACATCTTAATGCCGAATCATTCCATCTCACTTCAGAAGACCACCTTCTGAAGTGTGTACAATAATTTTCAACATCACCTGACCCCTGCTTTAAACGTCTCAGTTGTGTCTCAGCAGAAGAGACTCGATCAGGATCGTCATACAACAACCCCATAGCAGAAAAAAATCCTCCACTGATCTAAAACATGGATCATTAGGTTGGAGAGAAAAGGCCCATCCCTGTGGTTCCTTGCGCAAAAGTGACATGATAAACCCAATGCGCTGTGATTCATTCCCAGAGGACTTTGGTCTCAAATGAAAATATAACAAAAAAGCATTTTTAAAGGAAAAAAAATCTTGTTGTTTACCATAAAAAAAATCAGGCAGTCCTACCTTTGGTTCAACAAAATGCGCTCCAGGACAGCTACTCACGTGTTGCTGGAGCTCGGCCACCTCAAGAGACAATCCCTGCAGGCGTTGAGCCAATTCCTGAACAGACACCATGCTGAACTCCGGATCTCTTTCCTAGGATATCTTTTTTTTTTTTTTGATTTTGGGCTGGACTTACTGTTATGATTTGCTACAAGAACAATACAATAGGACTAAGCTGATTCCCTACGATGCAGCGGGCAACCTGTTCCTTGTGAACAGACCCGCCTTCGTCCTCAGCTAGTCTGAACGCAGACCTATAGATATAAGGGAGGGGTCCCTAAAAGTACTAAGGACTGGGACAAAATTGGACACCTCCTAGCAGAAGTTGTAGCGGAGCAAAAAGACAAACAGACAAAAATACTTAGAGGTCCAAGGACCAAGCAAACTATAGAGATAGGTACAAAGCACCTGGCTAGATTAAGAGTCAAAGTAACACTGAAGTCCAGCAAAGCCAGAAGGGCGGGGCTGGAATAAATAGGCAGCAGGTCACGTGACCACAAAATAGAAAAAAAACTAAAAGGAGGGTTCTAACAGAAATACCAAATCTTTTAAAATTATTTTTCATATTTTACTTCATTAAAAACAAATGATAATATTTTTTTTTAAATAAAAACATTAATACTTTACATTTTTTTAATTGTTGAATTATTTTTTTATGGCACCTTCCCTTTAACAGTGTTAATAGATTCCCTTTATGTTCTTACTTGACGGGGACTTGAAACTGTGATTGTTAGAAATACAAAAATGGCAAAACTAGGGTGGGGTGATTTCATTAGGCCATGATGACACATTAGCACCCAGTGATCATGTTAAGGAGGAACCAAAGGGGCGACGGAGGGGGCCTCTAAAGCAGTTAAACAATATTTAAGGAGTTAAACATTCAGCAATTTAATGAGGGCATTAGGCGTAGCAGCAGGAAGAAGTTATCATGACAGTAAGGGTATGTGCCTCAGGACATAGCAGTGTTTTGGACCCAGTGTATTGTCGCTACGTCCAAAACACTGCGTTCTAATCACGCAGGTAAATCCGCATGTGTTCAGTGAACAATGCGGAGTTACCACACCCTATACATTCTATTGGGGAAATTTGACATGCTGCGCCTCGTAAATCCGCGCCGCGGTGAGTTTACGGCGGCGTCAAATAGAAGCACAGTGGGCATGTGATTTCTATAAATCCATCCACTGTGCTTCTAATGTGAAATGCAGTGTTTTGGATGCAGCGCAGATGAGTTGCGTCCAAAACGCTGCTATTCCTGATCATGGGCACGTACCCTTTAAGATGACTCCAATCAGAGAAGACATCGCATGGGAGGTCACTGAATTTAACTGTACTGCAATTACTTCTCACCAGAGGCTGACAAATTGCTGTGCAGTTGCAGAGGGGTGTTGAACAAAAGAGGAGCCTCTTGTCTGGATGATGTCATTTCAGTAGTAGCATTCTTTGTTGAAGAGGTCTCTCTCTCTGTCACTCAGCAGGGGCCCACCAGGGATTTCACCGATACCCCATCAGGCCAGTCCGACCCTGATTGCAGTTGACGTACATTTCAGAACCTGTAAGGAAAGCTCCTGACTGATGAAAGCTCCTTTCAGCAAGGCATCCTTCTTTATTACATGGTTTCAGCTACAATAATGTGTGTTTTTTACCTAAATTACTTCATGTGTACACAGTCAAACAAATGATCTCCCAGGTTGTGATTTGCATTATACAAATTAACGTCTTGTTGCTTTAATCTTTCATGTTGCCAATGGACTTATTCCAAGCCTGTCGGAATGATAAAAGTTAAGCTGGTTCTGATATATTTACAGCAAGATTTAATTTTACCTAGGTATGATGGGACCAGTAGTTCATCAGCTTCACACAGTAATGTTATGTGGCAAAACGGCTTTCCAAGTTGGCTATAAAAAGTAAAAAAAGTGGGCTCCTCTCCCATTTAGTCCTCTGTGCCTAACTAGGGAAAGATATTACTTTCGTTGTAAATAAAAAATAGTAGAGTTGCAAAAAGTAGTGAACCCCTTAGAATTATGTATTTCTGCATTGAAAACTAATAACATGCGGTGCGTGAGTAAATTTTAACTCCTTCATGGCCTGGCGACTTTCCATTTTTTTCATTTTTCCTCCCCTGCTTCCAAGAGCCTGAACGTTTTTTATTTTATTTTTGTCAACATAACCATGTGACCGCAACAGATTACTGTTGCAACACGAGGTTAAATGGATTTTAAATTCTGATGCCCAGGGACCACTAGGTCTTAATGAAAAAATAGATCTCTCTGTTTTTCTATAATCATCTATACAATTTTGTGCTCTGTTCTATAAATTTTTATTCTATTTTCGTCATCGAATACTATTGTTGCTAAATCGCAAAAAGTATGACACTGTTTTTAATTGCACTGGTTGAAATGCACCTTCTTTTACTTGTGTCTGTAATTTACTTGTGTCTGTAATTTACTGGCTTATAAAAAGGCAGTAATCAGGTGTTCATTATACCTGGGACCTGTTGGAGCACCGGAAGGCAGCGAAACGGCCATCGTCCTCAATCTCACTCCCCCGCACACCCTTTGGGATTGCCATCCCAAGCCACTGACCAGCATGTTCTACTGGTGATAATAAAGGATCTCTTCCGATATATCGGTGAGTGCTACCTTTATTCTTTTCTTCAAATTATATGATTGATCACTTGGTAATGCACCACCGTTGATCTGGGAGCATACTGAAAGGTGAATTAGATTGGAACAGAAGTTGTGCCGCATTTGCTTCTCTTTGCATGTGAATTGTTGTAACTAGTTACTTAGAAGAAGGCACACCTCTCCTTGCTGAAAACCTAAAGCGTTACTTCACCATGGACTCAGATGCTCCAAATATCCAAAGTGGCTTACAAGTGCGACACCCCAGGGGTCTGGTTGCCGCAGTAATAGAGATATTATGTCTGAGAGCAAGTGGGAGGTTTCTCTGGTCAGGATCCCTAAGCATGCAACACGGTCCGCCCAGACCTGGGAGGGGAGGAATCTGCCCTTTTAAACTGGGTCTGGGGCGGGATTAGAGCAGTCAGAGCCTGGAGAGGGAAAGCAAGAACAGGAGCTCTGGAGGAGCAGAGGCAGAAGGCCAGGGGCTTTGAGCAGAGCTCGCCCTGGACAAGGACACTAAAACCGGACACAGGTGTCCGAGGCTGTGGGGACTGATCTACACCCAGCAGCAGAAACCAGCCGGCAGGGGATTCCAGGTCCTCTGGCCATAGAAGCCCGGAGGCTCAGTCACAGAGAAGGGACCAGCGCCGCCATCCAGAAGCGGAGGCTAACAGAAGGCCCCAAGTCACCAGCCATACGGGTGAGCACCACACGGTATACTCAGGAACGTGGGCTACTTGTAACCGCTGACAGCAAGGTAGCCAGGAAGAGTGCAGATTAACGGGGAGGCCTACAACTCCACCTGGCCAGGGGAACTCCTGCTTGCTCGCAGACTGACCAGGCCCCTTATACTAGCCAGTACTCCCGGGAGGGTCTGCCTTGTACCATCAGTAAAGACCCTGAACTGCACCTCACGTCTCTGTGATTCCTTGCCGCTCCAGCACGATTAGCACTGGGACCCTCACACCATCACTCCCATCATCTTCCACATTAGCTGCCCTGAGGCAATACTTCTCCCGTGGGGAGTCATCCCATACTCAGCTGCGCAATCAACATCAGCCTCAGCGGTCTGCAGCGCAGCGGCGGTCCCCACTGACCGCAATCCACGGGTGGCGTAGTCGGACACTTATTACCATACAAATAGACTGCCACTGGTTTGACCATCCTGGGCACGGACCGGGTCACCGCCACACGGAGACTACAACCCCCAGCATCTCAGCGATCCGGCTCCGGGTATTCCCCTGCACAGCACAGGCCCAGGGGGCGCGTCAACTTTGGCGTAGTCGGCAGTATTTCGTGCCCGCAACCACCGGGTACTGCGTGCCTGAAAAAGACTTTTGAACTTACCTGTGGTGAAGTTTCCCGCCATCCGGAGTCGTTTCCCGCCATCCGGAGCCGATTCCCGCCATCAGACGCCATCTTGGACCGTTTCCCGCCGTCTTCTGCCTTCTTCCCGCCATCCGCAGCTGCTTTCCGCCTTCGGACGACATCTTCGGGACGCCGCACGGGAAGAAGAGGGGCGTGGACGCCGAAAGCGCACGAGATCCGAAGCTCCGCCCCACGCTCCGCCCCACGCTCTGACGCTGCGCAAGGTCCTGGAAGGGAGGAAGAGCGACGCTGACGTCATCGGAGCGTGACGCCAGGTCCTCAACCCCGACGATCGACTGCGGAGCCGCGGCCTACGGAAGAAGAGCAACGCAAGGTAGGCCACGGTCCACTAGGGGGGAGGAGGATGCCGGACACCGAGGGGAGCTCCACTGCCACAGCCACCGCCAGCGCAACCGCTGCAACAGTCATGCCATTCAACATGCCCTATATCCCGGGGGCAACCTGGCTACCCCAGTACTCAGGGGAGTCACATACCCTAAATGACTTTAGAGAAAGACTGGATAGCCTCTTCCAGGTGTACCCCCTCACAGAAGAGCAAAAAGTGAGCATCCTGGTGGCCCAATTAATCGGGGCAGCCCAAAGGGAGGTAAAGTCCTGGCCACCTGGGAGGAAGAGGACTGTCAGAGAGATACTAGCCCGGCTGAAAGACACGTTTGACACCCGCACCTCAGCCAAAATAAAACTAAGATTTTATGGGTGCAAACAACGGGCACATGAAAGTATAAGAGACTATGCGCTAAACCTACAAGAGGCCCTGAGAGCCATTAGGCAGGCAGACCCTGACAGCGTGGGAAATGAAGATAAGCTGTTGACTGAACAATTTATTGAGGGTCTACTGTGCAATGCCCACCGAACCCAGTTGCGGGCAATGGCCTTACAGGACCCTGACCTGGACTTTGCACAGTTCAAGGACAGAGCCATCCGGGTGCTCCGAGAACCAGCACCAGGTGGCGCTGTGACCCACAGGCGCCCTGCTATCACGTACCACCAGGAGACGGCGCCCTTGTCTGCAGGGCCTGTGGGAGCTGATGCGCAGGCTTTGAACAATGACCCGGCAACAGACCTGCACCATCAGGTCCAAGAGCTGACTAAAAGCGTTGCCGCGCTAACCAGAACTGTGCAGTCTTTACAGGTCTCTTCTCCAGGAAAGATCCAGCTGGCATCCGGACCGGAGGACGTCCCGTGGCGCCGACTGAGGAGGACCCCACCGGCCAGAGGAAGACCCAGCGACAGATACAACGAAGACGGACGACCCATCTGCCGCCGCTGCAATCAACCCGGACATGTGGCAAGGTACTGTCATTTAAACGGGCACAACCTGGGGTAGAGGGCCAACCCCCAGGCATAAGACCATCAGGCCCATCAAACTGGCATGATAAATACGTAGGGGGACGTCCAATCTTGCCTGTGGTACTGAATGGCATTCCTATGAGTGCCCTACTAGACACCGGGTCACAGGTCACCACCATCCCGTACGTGCTCTTCAAGCAGTACTGGAATGACTCGGACATAACCCGCTACCCAGATGACGACCTGAGTATCATCGCCAGCAATGGTCAGCCCGTGCCGCAGGTGGGATTCAAAGAGGTGACCATTAAGATCGGTAAAGTCGAACTGGCGGCACAAGGACTGATAATAGTGGACATAGACCGTCATGAGAGTCACCCTAGAATAACCTTGGGAACTAATGTGATTGAAAATTGTCTTGCAGAGGTGATTCTCATTTTACAGCAGGTTGCCAAGAACGCCAGTTCCGGCCAGCAGCGTGTGCTCCAAAAAGAGATCCGGGCACTGATGAAGCGGCAACAGGTGGAACTATCTGGTGGTGAGATAGGTAGCGTGAGAATGTGTGACCCGTTCCCTATTGCCATGCCCCCAAAAAGTGAGATGATGATTTGGTGCCGGGCAGCTATTGGTCTAAGAGGTAGAGACTACCAAGCAATGGTAGAACCCGTCTACTCAGACAGTAGGCCCACCATTTTGACAGCACGGGGGGTGGTCGATGTACGCCATGGGAGGGTGCCCGTTCGCATCATAAATATCGGGGAGAGAGAAGTATACCTGCCCCGGTATGCCACGCTAGCCAAATTGTTCACCATAAACCAGAATTCTGTACAGGCCGTGGAACCCTTGCCTCCATCTCAACCAGAGGAAGATAACGGCTCTAAGAAACCAATGGAGGACTGGTGTCAGCAACTGCATTTGGGTACTGACTCCACTCCCTCACACCAGAAACAGGGAGTCTATCGGGTGGTTCGAGAGTACAAGAGAGTGTTTAGTAAACACCCGCTAGACTTCAGGCGAGTAAAGGGGGTAGAACACCACATCCCCACGGGAGACCATCCTTCCATAAAGGAGAGATACCGACCCGTACCCCCGGCACACTACCAACACGCCAAGGGGATGCTTAGAGACATGAAGGAGGCTGGGGTAATCAGGGACAGCTGTAGCCCCTGGGCAGCTCCACTAGTCTTAGTGAAAAAGAAAGACAACACCATGAGAATGTGTGTAGACTACAGGAAGGTCAACCGTATCACACACAAAGATGCGTACCCGTTACCAAGGATAGAAGAGTCCTTAGCTGCATTAAAATCTGCTAACTTCTTCTCTACTTTGGATCTCACTAGCGGGTACTGGCAGGTTCCTGTAGCAGAGGCGGACCGGGAGAAGACCGCATTCACCATCCCGATGGGTCTCAGCGAATTTAACTGTATGCCGTTCGGGCTCTGCAACGCACCAGGAACCTTCCAACGGTTGATGGAATGCTGTCTGGGACACCGGAACTTCGAGACGGTCCTGTTATACCTGGACGATGTCATCGTCTATTCCAAGACCTACGAGGACCACCTGAAACACCTGGCAGAAGTGTTTGAAGCTCTGGCAAACTACGGCTTAAAGGTGAAACCCTCCAAGTGTCACCTCCTGAAACCAAAGGTGCAGTACCTGGGACACGTGGTAAGTGCTGACGGAGTGGCTCCCGACCCTGATAAGATCACCGTAATTAAGGACTGGCCAAGACCCTCCAGCATAAAGGAAGTGCGGCAGTTCCTCGGGTTGGTAGGCTACTACCGAAGATTCATTCCCGGTTTCACCAAAATGGCAGCCCCTATGCAGGACCTCCTGATAGGTCAATCTCGGAAAGCCAAAAACCAGAAGCCGCCCTTTAGGTGGGAAAAGCTGGAAGAGGAGTCCTTTTGCCAGCTGAAGATGGCCCTCACGGGGGATGAAATCCTGGCATATCCAGACTACAGCCAGCCCTTTATCCTCCACACGGACGCAAGCAACATCGGGCTAGGAGCCGTACTGTCCCAGATCCAGCAAGGGAAAGAACGGGTAATCGCTTACGCCAGCCGAAAGCTACGGCCCATGGAGAGGAACCCTGAGAATTATAGCTCATTTAAGCTGGAGTTCCTGGCAGTAGTGTGGGCAGTGACCGAACGTTTCAAGCATTACCTTGCCTCCTCCAAATTCACCGTGTACACGGATAACAACCCGTTGACACACCTGGACACTGCAAGGCTCGGTGCCCTGGAATAGAGATGGATGGCCCGCCTGTCCAACTTTGAATTCACCATCAAATACCGGGCAGGACGCTCAAATGCCAACGCGGATGCCCTGTCTAGAATGCCGAACTTACCGGACGTAGGGGAAGATCCAGAAGATCTGGAAGAAGTTGAGCTCCCTGCGTTCCACCGTCATGGGATTACCCTGTATTCCCACCGTGTGGAGGACAGGCGCTCCGTGACGTTCAATCCCTTGCCCCACTACAACTGGGCGGAGACGCAAGACAGTGATCCCGCAGTCCGTTTGGTGAAGGAAATGCTGACCCAGGCCGATGCCTGTCTTGACCCAGACGCTCCGGAGGAGACCAAGCAACTGTGGAAGGAGAAAAGTAAGCTGTTCCTCTACAGGGAGAAGCTGTGCCGGAGAATGGTTAACTCTCGAACACATGAGTTGACCTGGCAGGTAGTGATCCCAAGACGAGACGCGGCTATGGTTCTGGAGGCATACCACAACGGAGCAGGGCATTTCGGATGGAAGAAGCTGGAGTTCTTGTTGCGTGAACGGTTCTACTGGGTAGGCATGAGAGGAGCCATCGAGAGGTGGTGCAGAGACTGTGGCCCGTGCCACCTGAGAAGAAAAGATCGAGCCAGCCAGAAGACTCCCCTGCAGCCCATCATCACCAGACAGCCACTGGAACTGGTAGCCCTGGACCATGTGAAACTGGCTCCAAGCAGATCTGGGTATGTCTACGTCCTCACAATCGTAGATCATTACTCCCGGTTCCTGGTGGTGGTCCCGGTCAAGGACTTAACGGCTCAAACAGCAGCTAGAGCCTTCCAGCAGCACTTCTGCCGTCCACACGGGTACCCGGACCAAGTGCTGACAGACCAAGGACCAGCCTTTGAAGCGGAGGTCTTCCAGGAGTTCTGCAACCTGTATGGCTGCAAGAAGATAAGAACAACGCCCTATCACCCTCAAACCAATGGACTCTGCGAGAAGATGAACCAGGTGGTGATAGATCTGCTAAAAACATTGCCCCTGGAAGAACGCAGTCTGTGGCCTGAGAAACTGCCCGATCTGGTGGACCTGTATAACCACATCCCTGTAGGTTCCACCAACTGTACCCCGGCTTACCTAATGAGAGCAAGACCTGGTAAGCTGCCTATTGACCTGGATATGGGAGTCCTGACGCCTGAGGACACCTCGCCAGAGGCAGACAGGGATACAGAACGGCAGCAGCAGTATCGGAAAGTACAGGAGAGCGTCGAGCGAAGTCTGTCTCAAGCTAGAGAAAGGCAAGAGAAGGCTTATAACCAGTATGCTCCCGCTGTTCCCCTGGTACCTGGAGAGCAGGTCTTGAAGAGGAAGAGGCGGCTCCACAAGTTGGACGACCAGTGGGAGAAGGACCCGTACACCGTACTGCCATCAAGCCATGAGAACCCAAAAATCTGCATAATCAGTAAGGATGGAGGAGAAGACACAGCCATTGTCTCCAGAGACCACCTGAAGAAGTGTCCCGAGCAGCTGCAAAGCCCTGAAGAAGATCAAGAAAACCCTCAACCCGCAGAGGAAAGGGAAGAAATGATCAGTACCGTACTCGGAGACTTTCCCCGGTCTTGGACACAAGTAAACGGCGCTGTCGTGGTACCCGTCCTCACCTTTCTCCAGCCAGCCCCGCAAGTGCCTACAGAGGAACCGGTAGAGCTGGAAGAGCAGCCGGCCCAAGAGGCAGAAGAGTCCACACCAGCAGTAAAGGAGAATCAACCCTCTGCTAGTAGTGAGCCTGCCGTACCCCTAGTGAGCCAAAGAGTGCGCAGAAAGCTGCCCAGCTTGCCCATAACACCTCCTACACCCTGTAGTGCAGAACCAGTTAGTGAGCTCCGTAGGTCCACTAGAGTCACTAGAGGTCAGATGCCCGCTCGCTGGAGAATCTAAACCAATGCACTGTAAAGTTGACTGTTTATTGAAAAATGTTTATGGTTTATGTTTGTTGCCTGTTCCTAATTATGTTTCTCAGTTACCCTGCAGATTTATTTGGACTAACAGGTTATGGACACTGAATAACCGGAACAGTTTTGTAGATAGTTGCACCTTGGTGCCTCTTGTGAAGACGGCCGCGGAAGAGAAAACCTGTCTGGCGTGGCCTCCTTGCGGCCCAAAGTAGTTAGTCTACCCTTGCAGCCACGCCCAAGGACAACGCAAGGGGTTTGCTTTGGACAGGTCCCCTATTCTGTGCCAAGACTTCGCCTTGTTGGGTGACATGGACACCCCCTTTGTTTCATAAACTTCACCTTGGGTGATATGGACACCCGGTCACGGAAACGCCGTGACCTCTACAGACTAAAGTTTCTTGTGAATATGTTGTCTTGTTATTGTTATACCTTGTATTTATGTTTCTTCAAAAATGTGTTTAGTCCCGGAGTACTAAAATTTACTAGGGGGGAATGCGACACCCCAGGGGTCTGGTTGCCGCAGTAATAGAGATATTATGTCTGAGAGCAAGTGGGAGGTTTCTCTGGTCAGGATCCCTAAGCATGCAACACGGTCTGCCCAGACCTGGGAGGGGAGGAATCTGCCCTTTTAAACTGGGTCTGGGGCGGGATTAGAGCAGTCAGAGCCTGGAGAGGGAAAGCAAGAACAGGAGCTCTGGAGGAGCAGAGGCAGAAGGCCAGGGGCTTTGAGCAGAGCTCGCCCTGGACAAGGACACTAAAACCGGACACAGGAGTCCGAGGCTGTGGGGACTGATCTACACACAGCAGCAGAAACCAGCCGGCAGGGGATTCCAGGTCCTCTGGCCATAGAAGCCCGGAGGCTCAGTCACAGAGAAGGGACCAGTGCCGCCATCCAGGAGCGGAGGCTACCAGAAGGCCCCAAGTCACCAGCCATACGGGTGAGCACCACACGGTATACTCAGGGACGTGGGCTACTTGTAACCGCTGACTGCAAGGTAGCCAGGAAGAGTGCAGATTAACGGGCAGGCCTACAACTCCACCTGGCCAGGGGAACTCCTGCTTGCTCGCAGACTGACCAGGCCCCTTATACTAGCCAGTACTCCCGGGAGGGTCTGCCTTGTACCATCAGTAAAGACCCTAAACTGCACCTCATGTCTCTGTGATTCCTTGCCGCTCCAGCACAATTAGCACTGGGACCCTCACACCATCACTCCCATCATCTTCCACATTAGCTGCCCTGAGGCAATACTTCTCCCGTGGGGAGTCATCCCATACTCAGCTGCGCAAACAACATCAGCCTCAGCGGTCTGCAGCGCAGCGGCGGTCCCCACTGACCGCAATCCACGGGTGGCGTAGTCGGACACTTATTACCATACAAATAGACTGCCACTGGTTTGACCACCCTGGGCACGGACCGGGTCACCGCCACACGGAGACTACAACCCCCAGCATCTCAGCGATCCGGCTCCGGGTATTCCCCTGCACAGCACAGGCCCAGGGGGCGCGTCACAAGCGGGACGCGAAAATGCGGGGGAGGTTTTTGCTGATTGCAACATAAAAGATGAACTGGAAGTGATTGGTACAAAAACATTAGAACACAAGATCACCTCCTTGGCAGAAAAGGAAATTAAATTATTCTGCACTGTGAAATCTTTTAAATCTTATGTGGACTCTAATCGCATTCCATGAGGTCTAAGGGTTTATAAAGAGATCTCTCAATTTAGAGAAGACGAATCCTTTCAAAAGGACTGGGACAAAATCCATCTGGACTGTTCTCTACAACTACTGGCTCGAAATGAGATAGAGCTGTCTCACATAACCGCACAAATGGAAAAAGCCAAAACTGAATTATCATCAAGATTAATGGAGAATCAAATGAAAATATTTATAAACAAACTTGATAAAAAAATTGGTCCCTCTTCAAGCTGAAATAAAACAAAGGAAAAAAGATTCCTGCGAGACAAAAAAGATTACGAGACACACAATATTTTTAAATGGAATAAAAATACGCAACAAGCCAAAAAATCAAACTTTAAATCCAGAAGGTTTTCCCAGTTTCATCACAGAAAATGCAAAAAAACGGATGCTGATTGATGGACTACCAATTCAGATTCCAGTTATGGAGAGGATTTATTTAACATGGAAAGCATGGACACAGCACAGGACGAATCAGTTCCAAAAAACGCCATGCCATCGGGAAACGAACCAGGAGAGGGGGGAAGCACTGGAAGAAGAGACAAGAACATAACAATAGGTGGCACCAAACGAAAACAAGTGTCCTGGAGAAAATAAAAGGCATGAGAGACTTAGAATGGTGACTGGTCTGCAGCGACCAGAATGGTGACTGGTCTGCAAACCATGTCCTATGAGGAACGGTTGCAGGATTTGGGAATGTTTAGCTTGCAAAAAAGAAGACTGAAAGGAGACTTAATAGCTGTCTACAAATATGTCAAGGGCTGTCACATTGTAGAAGGATCATCTTTATTCTCATTTGCACAAGGAAAAACTAGAAGCAATGGGATGAAACTAAATGGGAGGAGACACAGATTAGATATTAGAAAAAACTTTTTGACAGTTAGGGTGATTAATGAGTGGAACAGGCTGCCACGAGAGGTGGTGAGTTCCCCTTCAATGGACGTCTTCAAACAGAGGCTGGACAGACATCTGTCTGAGATGATCTAGTGAATCCTGCTTTGAGCAGGGGGTTGGACCAGATGACCCAGGAGGTCCCTTCCAACTCTACCATTCTATGATTCTATGATTCTATGATTCTAGACAAAGAAGTGATAAATCTCACCGAACGAACACTATCCTCTAACCATTTAAACCTTTTGAAAAAAGGATTGAATTTCCGCATACCAGAACAATTTAATCTGATTTACTTTAAGATAGATTTGTATAAAGCTACACGAAAAATGCATTTACACAAATTGTTTGTATATAAAAGTAATAGCCCCCTACCTCTTCCAGTAGGTGAAATCCCAAGTACTATTGATAACCTAGGATTCAGTTTATCCACTGAAGATCGTGTACAACATTCAGATATTAATTTGTTACTCAGTCTTGAAAACCCAGTTTCTCTAGAAGAGATGTCTAGTGAAAACATTTCATTTCCTCCCTTTACAGGAGGTAAAAAATCCACCTTCATGCCACCGGTCACACCTGGTAATGTTATTGACCTATTTCAAGATAAAGTTGGCTCAGACATCCAATCCCTAATTTATAAAGAACCCTTTGATAATTTAAATTCAGGAGAAAAAGAAGCTCTTAGAGATATAAAAAATTGGCATGATGTGGTTATCCGCAGGGCAGACAAAGGGGGAAACATTGTTCTTTTGAAAAAATCCATTATATAGAAGAAGCAATGTGACAATTGTCAGATTCAAATACTTATAAAAAACTAGAAAAAGATCCCACCCAGAAATTTAAAGATCAGTTGAGGACTATATTAAGATCTTCAGTGGATAACAGTATTCTATCAAAAAAAGTAGCCGATAAATTGTTACCGGATTTTCCTAAAAAACCTCATTGGTATTATTTGCCAAAAATACACAAATGTTGGTCCAATCCACCAGGACGCCCAATAATTTCGGGAATAGGTTCAGTCACAGAACCTTTATCAAAATACCTAGACTGGCTATTAAAACCCTTGTTAAAAATGATTCCCTCATATATAAAAGACACAGAAGATTTTTTTGAATATCGTGCGAGATGTTGAATGGCAGGATGACTGGTCTCTTGCATCCATAGATGTTGAAAGCCTATACACTCACATCCCACAGAATGCGGGTGTACAGGCTATTATCAGCATCTTGGAAAAAGCTGACAAAGATGATAATTACATCGAATTTATAAAAAAAGGATTAACATATATAGTCACTCATAATGCCTTTCAGTTTGGAAAAACTTGGTATACACAAAAAACGGGGACCGCGGTGGGTACCCCGGTTGCATGCACTTTTGCTAATCTCTTCTTAGCGGTCTTTGAGGAACTATACATTTATAGCAATAAAAATCCTTTCCTGAAATATATAAAAACACATCATAGAAACGTCGATGACGTTTTTATGATATGGGCTGTGTCAAAAGCACAATTTAATGAGTTCATACAGTATTTAAACTTAGTTAACACAATGAATATGAAATTTACATCAGTGTTTGGGGGCCATACTTTGGATTTTCTGCATGTACGTATTTCCATTGAGAATAATAATATAATTACAGAATCATTTAGTAAAAAAACAGCAACGAACATGCTGCTACATCATAACAGCTATCACCCCGCACATACAAAACGAGGCATACCGTATAGTCAATATCTAAGACTTAGAAAAATGAACAATTCTGATACTAAATTTAAAAAACAAGCTCAAGAATTATCAGATAGACTGGTAGCTCGTGGCTATCCTACTCAAATTATTACATCAGCTTGTTCAAGAGCTAGCAAAAAAATGCAGGCAGAATTATTGAAAAAAAGCAAGCTGGACCACAAAAAAGAAAAAAGGTTTATTTTGAATTTTAAATTTAACCCCATTTCCAAAACCATAAATAAAGCTATCAGAAATAACTGGCACTTACTAGAAAGTGACAAAGACCTTGCAGAAAAAGCACTAAAAAAGCCTATTATTTCATACCGTCGTAGTCGAAATCTGGGCGACATGATTGTCCATAATAGATTCTTGGCAAATGAAGAAACCTGGTTAGAAAAAAATATCCCAAAAGGTAACTTCAAATGTGGACATTGCTCCTTCTGCACCTTTCACAATACTGATAAATTATTGAGAATAGGTGCCCTAACACACATTGTGAAGGAATTCATTTCCTGCAGATCCAAATATGTAGTGTATGTAATTACATGTCCCTGTCAATATTTTTACATCGGTAAAAGGATTAGACCTCTCTTCGTGCGATTTAGGGAGCATTACAACTCAATTTCATCAAAAAAGGGTTCTCCAAAACTAATACAACATATAGTTGATTGTCATAACGCAGATCCTAATGTATTACGATTTGCAGGACTAGAAATGATAAAAAATCCCTTAGAAGGAGGTGACCACAACAGATTACTGTTGCAACATGAGGCTAAATGGATTTTAAATTCTGATACCCAGGGACCACTTGGTCTTAGTAAAAAAAAAGATCTCTCTGTTTTTCTATAATGATCTATACAATTTTGTGCTCTGTTCTATAAATTTTTATTCTATTTTCGTCATCGAATACTATTGTTGCTAAATCGCAAAATGTATGACACTGTTTTTAATTGCACTGGTTGAAATGCACCTTGTTTTACTTGTGTCTGTAATTTACTTGTGTCTGTAATTTACTGGCTTATAAAAAGGCAGTAATCAGGTGTTCATTATACCTGGGACCTGTTGGAGCGCTGGAAGGCAGCGAAACGGCCATCGTCCTCAATCTCACTGCCCCGCACACCCTTTCGGATTGCCATCCCAAGCCACTGACCAGCATGTTCTACTGGTGATAATAAAGGATCTCTTCCGATATATCGGTGAGTTCTACCTTTATTCTTTTCTTCAAATTATATGATTGCTCACTTGGTAATGCACCACCGTTGATCTGGGAGCATACTGAAAGGTGAATTAGATTGGAACAGAAGTTGTGCCGCATTTGCTTCTCCTTGCACGTGAATTGTTGTAACTAGTTACGTAGAAGAAGGCACACCTCTCCTTGCTGAAGGTAAAAAACCTAAAGCGTTACTTCACCATGGACTCAGATGCTCCAAATATCCAAAGTGGCTTACAAGCGGGACGCGAAAATGCGGGGGAGGTTTTTGCTGATTGCAACATAAAAGATGAATTGGAAGTGATTGGTACAAAAACATTAGAACACAAGATCACCTCCTTGGCAGAAAAGGAAATTAAATTATTCTGCACTGTGAAATCTTTTAAATCTTATGTGGACTCTAATCGCATTCCATGAGGTCTAAGGGTTTATAAAGAGATCTCTCAATTTAGAGAAGACGAATCCTTTCAAAAGGACTGGGACAAAATCCATCTGGACTGTTCTCTACAACTACTGGCTCGAAATGAGATAGAGCTGTCTCACATAACCGCACAAATGGAAAAAGCCAAAACTGTATTATCATCAAGATTAATGGAGAATCAAATGAAAATATTTATAAACAAACTTGATAAAAAAATTGGTCCCTCTTCAAGCTGAAATAAAACAAAGGAAAAAAGATTCCTGCGAGACAAAAAAGATTACGAGACACACAATATTTTTAAATGGAATAAAAATACGCAACAAGCCAAAAAATCAAACTTTAAATCCAGAAGGTTTTCCCAGTTTCATCACAGAAAATGCAAAAAAACGGATGCTGATTGATGGACTACCAATTCAGATTCCAGTTATGGAGAGGATTTATTTAACATGGAAAGCATGGACACAGCACAGGACGAATCAGTTCCAAAAAACGCCATGCCATCGGGAAACGAACCAGGAGAGGGGGGAAGCACTGGAAGAAGAGACAAGAACATAACAATAGGTGGCACCAAACGAAAACAAGTGTCCTGGAGAAAATAAAAGGCATGAGAGACTTAAAATGGTGACTGGTCTGCAGCGACCAGAATGGTGACTGGTCTGCAAACCATGTCCTATGAGGAACGGTTGCAGGATTTGGGAATGTTTAGCTTGCAAAAAAGAAGACTGAAAGGAGACTTAATAGCTGTCTACAAATATGTCAAGGGCTGTCACATTGTAGAAGGATCATCTTTATTCTCATTTGCACAAGGAAAAACTAGAAGCAATGGGATGAAACTAAATGGGAGGAGACACAGATTAGATATTAGAAAAAACTTTTTGACAGTTAGGGTGATTAATGAGTGGAACAGGCTGCCACGAGAGGTGGTGAGTTCCCCTTCAATGGACGTCTTCAAACAGAGGCTGGACAGACATCTGTCTGAGATGATCTAGTGAATCCTGCTTTGAGCAGGGGGTTGGACCAGATGACCCAGGAGGTCCCTTCCAACTCTACCATTCTATGATTCTATGATTCTATGATTCTAGACAAAGAAGTGATAAATCTCACCGAACGAACACTATCCTCTAACCATTTAAACCTTTTGAAAAAAGGATTGAATTTCCGCATACCAGAACAATTTAATCTGATTTACTTTAAGATAGATTTGTATAAAGCTACACGAAAAATGCATTTACACAAATTGTTTGTATATAAAAGTAATAGCCCCCTACCTCTTCCAGTAGGTGAAATCCCAAGTACTATTGATAACCTAGGATTCAGTTTATCCACTGAAGATCGTGTACAACATTCAGATATTAATTTGTTACTCAGTCTTGAAAACCCAGTTTCTCTAGAAGAGATGTCTAGTGAAAACATTTCATTTCCTCCCTTTACAGGAGGTAAAAAATCCACCTTCATGCCACCGGTCACACCCGGTAATGTTATTGACCTATTTCAAGATAAAGTTGGCTCAGACATCCAATCCCTAATTTATAAAGAACCCTTTGATAATTTAAATTCAGGAGAAAAAGAAGCTCTTACAGATATAAAAAATTGGCATGATGTGGTTATCCGCAGGGCAGACAAAGGGGGAAACATTGTTCTTTTGAAAAAATCCATTATATAGAAGAAGCAATGTGACAATTGTCAGATTCAAATACTTATAAAAAACTAGAAAAAGATCCCACCCAGAAATTTAAAGATCAGTTGAGGACTATAATCTTCAGTGGATAACAGTATTCTATCAAAAAAAGTAGCCGATAAATTGTTACCGGATTTTCCTAAAAAACCTCATTGGTATTATTTGCCAAAAATACACAAATGTTGGTCCAATCCACCAGGACGCCCAATAATTTCGGGAATAGGTTCAGTCACAGAACCTTTATCAAAATACCTAGACTGGCTATTAAAACCCTTGTTAAAAATGATTCCCTCATATATAAAAGACACAGAAGATTTTTTGAATATCGTGCGAGATGTTGAATGGCAGGATGACTGGTCTCTTGCATCCATAGATGTTGAAAGCCTATACACTCACATCCCACAGAATGCGGGTGTACAGGCTATTATCAGCATCTTGGAAAAAGCTGACAAAGATGATAATTACATCGAATTTATAAAAAAAGGATTAACATATATAGTCACTCATAATGCCTTTCAGTTTGGAAAAACTTGGTATACACAAAAAACGGGGACCGCGGTGGGTACCCCGGTTGCATGCACTTTTGCTAATCTCTTCTTAGCGGTCTTTGAGGAACTATACATTTATAGCAATAAAAATCCTTTCCTGAAATATATAAAAACACATCATAGAAACGTCGATGACGTTTTTATGATATGGGCTGTGTCAAAAGCACAATTTAATGAGTTCATACAGTATTTAAACTTAGTTAACACAATGAATATGAAATTTACATCAGTGTTTGGGGGCCATACTTTGGATTTTCTGCATGTACGTATTTCCATTGAGAATAATAATATAATTACAGAATCATTTAGTAAAAAAACAGCAACGAACATGCTGCTACATCATAACAGCTATCACCCCGCACATACAAAACGAGGCATACCGTATAGTCAATATCTAAGACTTAGAAAAATGAACAATTCTGATACTAAATTTAAAAAACAAGCTCAAGAATTATCAGATAGACTGGTAGCTCGTGGCTATCCTACTCAAATTATTACATCAGCTTGTTCAAGAGCTAGCAAAAAAATGCAGGCAGAATTATTGAAAAAAAGCAAGCTGGACCACAAAAAAGAAAAAAGGTTTATTTTGAATTTTAAATTTAACCCCATTTCCAAAACCATAAATAAAGCTATCAGAAATAACTGGCACTTACTAGAAAGTGACAAAGACCTTGCAGAAAAAGCACTAAAAAAGCCTATTATTTCATACCGTCGTAGTCGAAATCTGGGCGACATGATTGTCCATAATAGATTCTTGGCAAATGAAGAAACCTGGTTAGAAAAAAATATCCCAAAAGGTAACTTCAAATGTGGACATTGCTCCTTCTGCACCTTTCACAATACTGATAAATTATTGAGAATAGGTGCCCTAACACACATTGTGAAGGAATTCATTTCCTGCAGATCCAAATATGTAGTGTATGTAATTACATGTCCCTGTCAATATTTTTACATCGGTAAAAGGATTAGACCTCTCTTCGTGCGATTTAGGGAGCATTACAACTCAATTTCATCAAAAAAGGGTTCTCCAAAACTAATACAACATATAGTTGATTGTCATAACGCAGATCCTAATGTATTACGATTTGCAGGACTAGAAATGATAAAAAATCCCTTAGAAGGAGGTGACCGCAACAGATTACTGTTGCAACATGAGGCTAAATGGATTTTAAATTCTGATACCCAGGGACCACTTGGTCTTAGTAAAAAAAAAGATCTCTCTGTTTTTCTATAATGATCTATACAATTTTGTGCTCTGTTCTATAAATTTTTATTCTATTTTCGTCATCGAATACTATTGTTGCTAAATCGCAAAATGTATGACACTGTTTTTAATTGCACTGGTTGAAATGCACCTTGTTTTACTTGTGTCTGTAATTTACTTGTGTCTGTAATTTACTGGCTTATAAAAAGGCAGTAATCAGGTGTTCATTATACCTGGGACCTGTTGGAGCGCTGGAAGGCAGCGAAACGGCCATCGTCCTCAATCTCACTCCCCCGCACACCCTTTCGGATTGCCATCCCAAGCCACTGACCAGCATGTTCTACTGGTGATAATAAAGGATCTCTTCCGATATATCGGTGAGTTCTACCTTTATTCTTTTCTTCAAATTATATGATTGCTCACTTGGTAATGCACCACCGTTGATCTGGGAGCATACTGAAAGGTGAATTAGATTGGAACAGAAGTTGTGCCGCATTTGCTTCTCCTTGCACGTGAATTGTTGTAACTAGTTACGTAGAAGAAGGCACACCTCTCCTTGCTGAAGGTAAAAAACCTAAAGCGTTACTTCACCATGGACTCAGATGCTCCAAATATCCAAAGTGGCTTACAAGCGGGACGCGAAAATGCGGGGGAGGTTTTTGCTGATTGCAACATAAAAGATGAATTGGAAGTGATTGGTACAAAAACATTAGAACACAAGATCACCTCCTTGGCAGAAAAGGAAATTAAATTATTCTGCACTGTGAAATCTTTTAAATCTTATGTGGACTCTAATCGCATTCCATGAGGTCTAAGGGTTTATAAAGAGATCTCTCAATTTAGAGAAGACGAATCCTTTCAAAAGGACTGGGACAAAATCCATCTGGACTGTTCTCTACAACTACTGGCTCGAAATGAGATAGAGCTGTCTCACATAACCGCACAAATGGAAAAAGCCAAAACTGTATTATCATCAAGATTAATGGAGAATCAAATGAAAATATTTATAAACAAACTTGATAAAAAAATTGGTCCCTCTTCAAGCTGAAATAAAACAAAGGAAAAAAGATTCCTGCGAGACAAAAAAGATTACGAGACACACAATATTTTTAAATGGAATAAAAATACGCAACAAGCCAAAAAATCAAACTTTAAATCCAGAAGGTTTTCCCAGTTTCATCACAGAAAATGCAAAAAAACGGATGCTGATTGATGGACTACCAATTCAGATTCCAGTTATGGAGAGGATTTATTTAACATGGAAAGCATGGACACAGCACAGGACGAATCAGTTCCAAAAAACGAAACATCGGGAAACGAAACAGGAGAGGGGGGAAGCACTAGAAGAAGAGACAAGAACATAACAATAGGTGGCACCAAACGAAAACAAGTGTCCTGGAGAAAATAAAAGGCATGAGTGACTTAGACAAAGAAGTGATAAATCTCACCGAATGAACACTATCCTCTAACCATTTAAACCTTTTGAAAAAAGGATTGAATTTCCGCATACCAGAACAATTTAATCTGATTTACTTTAAGATAGATTTGTATAAAGCTACACGAAAAATGCATTTACACAAATTGTTTGTATATAAAAGTAATAGCCCCCTACCTCTTCCAGTAGGTGAAATCCCAAGTACTATTGATAACCTAGGATTCAGTTTATCCACTGAAGATCGTGTACAACATTCAGATATTAATTTGTTACTCAGTCTTGAAAACCCAGTTTCTCTAGAAGAGATGTCTAGTGAAAACATTTCATTTCCTCCCTTTACAGGAGGTAAAAAATCCACCTTCATGCCACCGGTCACACCCGGTAATGTTATTGACCTATTTCAAGATAAAGTTGGCTCAGACATCCAATCCCTAATTTATAAAGAACCCTTTGATAATTTAAATTCAGGAGAAAAAGAAGCTCTTAGAGATATAAAAAATTGGCATGATGTGGTTATCCGCAGGGCAGACAAAGGGGGAAACATTGTTCTTTTGAAAAAATCCATTATATAGAAGAAGCAATGTGACAATTGTCAGATTCAAATACTTATAAAAAACTAGAAAAAGATCCCACCCAGAAATTTAAAGATCAGTTGAGGACTATATTAAGATCTTCAGTGGATAACAGTATTCTATCAAAAAAAGTAGCCGATAAATTGTTACCGGATTTTCCTAAAAAACCTCATTGGTATTATTTGCCAAAAATACACAAATGTTGGTCCAATCCACCAGGACGCCCAATAATTTCGGGAATAGGTTCAGTCACAGAACCTTTATCAAAATACCTAGACTGGCTATTAAAACCCTTGTTAAAAATGATTCCCTCATATATAAAAGACACAGAAGATTTTTTGAATATCGTGCGAGATGTTGAATGGCAGGATGACTGGTCTCTTGCATCCATAGATGTTGAAAGCCTATACACTCACATCCCACAGAATGCGGGTGTACAGGCTATTATCAGCATCTTGGAAAAAGCTGACAAAGATGATAATTACATCGAATTTATAAAAAAAGGATTAACATATATAGTCACTCATAATGCCTTTCAGTTTGGAAAAACTTGGTATACACAAAAAACGGGGACCGCGGTGGGTACCCCGGTTGCATGCACTTTTGCTAATCTCTTCTTAGCGGTCTTTGAGGAACTATACATTTATAGCAATAAAAATCCTTTCCTGAAATATATAAAAACACATCATAGAAACGTCGATGACGTTTTTATGATATGGGCTGTGTCAAAAGCACAATTTAATGAGTTCATACAGTATTTAAACTTAGTTAACACAATGAATATGAAATTTACATCAGTGTTTGGGGGCCATACTTTGGATTTTCTGCATGTACGTATTTCCATTGAGAATAATAATATAATTACAGAATCATTTAGTAAAAAAACAGCAACGAACATGCTGCTACATCATAACAGCTATCACCCCGCACATACAAAACGAGGCATACCGTATAGTCAATATCTAAGACTTAGAAAAATGAACAATTCTGATACTAAATTTAAAAAACAAGCTCAAGAATTATCAGATAGACTGGTAGCTCGTGGCTATCCTACTCAAATTATTACATCAGCTTGTTCAAGAGCTAGCAAAAAAATGCAGGCAGAATTATTGAAAAAAAGCAAGCTGGACCACAAAAAAGAAAAAAGGTTTATTTTGAATTTTAAATTTAACCCCATTTCCAAAACCATAAATAAAGCTATCAGAAATAACTGGCACTTACTAGAAAGTGACAAAGACCTTGCAGAAAAAGCACTAAAAAAGCCTATTATTTCATACCGTCGTAGTCGAAATCTGGGCGACATGATTGTCCATAATAGATTCTTGGCAAATGAAGAAACCTGGTTAGAAAAAAATATCCCAAAAGGTAACTTCAAATGTGGACATTGCTCCTTCTGCACCTTTCACAATACTGATAAATTATTGAGAATAGGTGCCCTAACACACATTGTGAAGGAATTCATTTCCTGCAGATCCAAATATGTAGTGTATGTAATTACATGTCCCTGTCAATATTTTTACATCGGTAAAAGGATTAGACCTCTCTTCGTGCGATTTAGGGAGCATTACAACTCAATTTCATCAAAAAAGGGTTCTCCAAAACTAATACAACATATAGTTGATTGTCATAACGCAGATCCTAATGTATTACGATTTGCAGGACTAGAAATGATAAAAAATCCCTTAGAAGGAGGTGACCGCAACAGATTACTGTTGCAACATGAGGCTAAATGGATTTTAAATTCTGATACCCAGGGACCACTTGGTCTTAGTAAAAAAAAAGATCTCTCTGTTTTTCTATAATGATCTATACAATTTTGTGCTCTGTTCTATAAATTTTTATTCTATTTTCGTCATCGAATACTATTGTTGCTAAATCGCAAAATGTATGACACTGTTTTTAATTGCACTGGTTGAAATGCACCTTGTTTTACTTGTGTCTGTAATTTACTTGTGTTTGTAATTTACTGGCTTATAAAAAGGCAGTAATCAGGTGTTCATTATACCTGGGACCTGTTGGAGCGCTGGAAGGCAGCGAAACGGCCATCGTCCTCAATCTCACTCCCCCGCACACCCTTTCGGATTGCCATCCCAAGCCACTGACCAGCATGTTCTACTGGTGATAATAAAGGATCTCTTCCGATATATCGGTGAGTTCTACCTTTATTCTTTTCTTCAAATTATATGATTGCTCACTTGGTAATGCACCACCGTTGATCTGGGAGCATACTGAAAGGTGAATTAGATTGGAACAGAAGTTGTGCCGCATTTGCTTCTCCTTGCACGTGAATTGTTGTAACTAGTTACGTAGAAGAAGGCACACCTCTCCTTGCTGAAGGTAAAAAACCTAAAGCGTTACTTCACCATGGACTCAGATGCTCCAAATATCCAAAGTGGCTTACAAGCGGGACGCGAAAATGCGGGGGAGGTTTTTGCTGATTGCAACATAAAAGATGAATTGGAAGTGATTGGTACAAAAACATTAGAACACAAGATCACCTCCTTGGCAGAAAAGGAAATTAAATTATTCTGCACTGTGAAATCTTTTAAATCTTATGTGGACTCTAATCGCATTCCATGAGGTCTAAGGGTTTATAAAGAGATCTCTCAATTTAGAGAAGACGAATCCTTTCAAAAGGACTGGGACAAAATCCATCTGGACTGTTCTCTACAACTACTGGCTCGAAATGAGATAGAGCTGTCTCACATAACCGCACAAATGGAAAAAGCCAAAACTGTATTATCATCAAGATTAATGGAGAATCAAATGAAAATATTTATAAACAAACTTGATAAAAAAATTGGTCCCTCTTCAAGCTGAAATAAAACAAAGGAAAAAAGATTCCTGCGAGACAAAAAAGATTACGAGACACACAATATTTTTAAATGGAATAAAAATACGCAACAAGCCAAAAAATCAAACTTTAAATCCAGAAGGTTTTCCCAGTTTCATCACAGAAAATGCAAAAAAACGGATGCTGATTGATGGACTACCAATTCAGATTCCAGTTATGGAGAGGATTTATTTAACATGGAAAGCATGGACACAGCACAGGACGAATCAGTTCCAAAAAACGAAACATCGGGAAACGAAACAGGAGAGGGGGGAAGCACTAGAAGAAGAGACAAGAACATAACAATAGGTGGCACCAAACGAAAACAAGTGTCCTGGAGAAAATAAAAGGCATGAGTGACTTAGACAAAGAAGTGATAAATCTCACCGAATGAACACTATCCTCTAACCATTTAAACCTTTTGAAAAAAGGATTGAATTTCCGCATACCAGAACAATTTAATCTGATTTACTTTAAGATAGATTTGTATAAAGCTACACGAAAAATGCATTTACACAAATTGTTTGTATATAAAAGTAATAGCCCCCTACCTCTTCCAGTAGGTGAAATCCCAAGTACTATTGATAACCTAGGATTCAGTTTATCCACTGAAGATCGTGTACAACATTCAGATATTAATTTGTTACTCAGTCTTGAAAACCCAGTTTCTCTAGAAGAGATGTCTAGTGAAAACATTTCATTTCCTCCCTTTACAGGAGGTAAAAAATCCACCTTCATGCCACCGGTCACACCTGGTAATGTTATTGACCTATTTCAAGATAAAGTTGGCTCAGACATCCAATCCCTAATTTATAAAGAACCCTTTGATAATTTAAATTCAGGAGAAAAAGAAGCTCTTAGAGATATAAAAAATTGGCATGATGTGGTTATCCGCAGGGCAGACAAAGGGGGAAACATTGTTCTTTTGAAAAAATCCATTATATAGAAGAAGCAATGTGACAATTGTCAGATTCAAATACTTATAAAAAACTAGAAAAAGATCCCACCCAGAAATTTAAAGATCAGTTGAGGACTATATTAAGATCTTCAGTGGATAACAGTATTCTATCAAAAAAAGTAGCCGATAAATTGTTACCGGATTTTCCTAAAAAACCTCATTGGTATTATTTGCCAAAAATACACAAATGTTGGTCCAATCCACCAGGACGCCCAATAATTTCGGGAATAGGTTCAGTCACAGAACCTTTATCAAAATACCTAGACTGGCTATTAAAACCCTTGTTAAAAATGATTCCCTCATATATAAAAGACACAGAAGATTTTTTGAATATCGTGCGAGATGTTGAATGGCAGGATGACTGGTCTCTTGCATCCATAGATGTTGAAAGCCTATACACTCACATCCCACAGAATGCGGGTGTACAGGCTATTATCAGCATCTTGGAAAAAGCTGACAAAGATGATAATTACATCGAATTTATAAAAAAAGGATTAACATATATAGTCACTCATAATGCCTTTCAGTTTGGAAAAACTTGGTATACACAAAAAACGGGGACCGCGGTGGGTACCCCGGTTGCATGCACTTTTGCTAATCTCTTCTTAGCGGTCTTTGAGGAACTATACATTTATAGCAATAAAAATCCTTTCCTGAAATATATAAAAACACATCATAGAAACGTCGATGACGTTTTTATGATATGGGCTGTGTCAAAAGCACAATTTAATGAGTTCATACAGTATTTAAACTTAGTTAACACAATGAATATGAAATTTACATCAGTGTTTGGGGGCCATACTTTGGATTTTCTGCATGTACGTATTTCCATTGAGAATAATAATATAATTACAGAATCATTTAGTAAAAAAACAGCAACGAACATGCTGCTACATCATAACAGCTATCACCCCGCACATACAAAACGAGGCATACCGTATAGTCAATATCTAAGACTTAGAAAAATGAACAATTCTGATACTAAATTTAAAAAACAAGCTCAAGAATTATCAGATAGACTGGTAGCTCGTGGCTATCCTACTCAAATTATTACATCAGCTTGTTCAAGAGCTAGCAAAAAAATGCAGGCAGAATTATTGAAAAAAAGGAAGCTGGACCACAAAAAAGAAAAAAGGTTTATTTTGAATTTTAAATTTAACCCCATTTCCAAAACCATAAATAAAGCTATCAGAAATAACTGGCACTTACTAGAAAGTGACAAAGACCTTGCAGAAAAAGCACTAAAAAAGCCTATTATTTCATACCGTCGTAGTCGAAATCTGGGCGACATGATTGTCCATAATAGATTCTTGGCAAATGAAGAAACCTGGTTAGAAAAAAATATCCCAAAAGGTAACTTCAAATGTGGACATTGCTCCTTCTGCACCTTTCACAATACTGATAAATTATTGAGAATAGGTGCCTTAACACACATTGTGAAGGAATTCATTTCCTGCAGATCCAAATATGTAGTGTATGTAATTACATGTCCCTGTCAATATTTTTACATCGGTAAAAGGATTAGACCTCTCTTCGTGCGATTTAGGGAGCATTACAACTCAATTTCATCAAAAAAGGGTTCTTCAAAACTAATACAACATATAGTTGATTGTCATAACGCAGATCCTAATGTATTACGATTTGCAGGACTAGAAATGATAAAAAATCCCTTAGAAGGAGGTGACCGCAACAGATTACTGTTGCAACATGAGGCTAAATGGATTTTAAATTCTGATACCCAGGGACCACTTGGTCTTAGTAAAAAAAAAGATCTCTCTGTTTTTCTATAATGATCTATACAATTTTGTGCTCTGTTCTATAAATTTTTATTCTATTTTCGTCATCGAATACTATTGTTGCTAAATCGCAAAAAGTATGACACTGTTTTTAATTGCACTGGTTGAAATGCACCTTGTTTTACTTGTGTCTGTAATTTACTTGTGTCTGTAATTTACTTGTGTCTGTAATTTACTGGCTTATAAAAAGGCAGTAATCAGGTGTTCATTATACCTGGGACCCGCTGAAGCGCCGGAAGGCAGCGAAACAGCCGTCGTCCTCAATCTCACTCCCCCGTACACCCTTTGGGATTGCCATCCCAAGCCACTGACCAGCATGTTCTACTGGTGATAATAAAAGATCTCTTCAGATATATCGGTGAGTTCTACCTTTATTCTTTTCTTCAAATTATAGCCATGTGAGGGCTTGTTTTTTGTGTGGGACAAGTTGTACTTTTGAATAACACCATCGCTTTATCATATGATGCACTGGAAAGTGGGAAAAATAATTCCCAATTTGCAAAAAAAAGTACAATTCCACAATTGTTTTTTTTTGATTTTTTAATTTATCATATTCACTAACATGATATGATTCCCCAGGTCAGTAAGTATAGTTATTGTAAAAAATTTAAGTGGTGAAAATATTTTGGGAAATTTGTAAGAAAAATTTTTTTTTGCTTGTGTCGCCAACTTTCCGAGACCCCTAACGTTTTCATTTTTGGGGATCTGGGGCTGGATGAGGGCTTACTTTTTGCACTCTGAGATATTTTTAATAATACCATTTTGGGGTAGATATGAGGTTTTGTTCGCCTGTTATTGCATTTCATTGCACTGTTGCAGTGGCCAAAAAAATGTAATTCTGGCATTTTGATTTTTTTTCGTTACTTTGTTTACCGATTGATTAAAGGGAATCTTTCACCCCTTGAGACTTGTCAGACTTTTAATATGGGCATATAGGTGATAGAAATATAAATCTATACCTACCTGTATGCCTCATATTAGAGGTTTACATGAAAAAGATATTCTCCAGCGATGGATAAAAATCAAAATTTTCTTTATTTAGTCCAATAAAAGCACGTAAATTCGAACTAGACAAGTTGTAACCACCATAAAGTAATCCCAGTGACCATTATCGCGATAGTTGAGTTGAGAACAGAATGCCTTTTAGAACTTGGAAACAAACTGGATCACCCAATCAGACACCACATCGGAGGGAACCCCGTGAAGCTTCACAATCTAATTTATGAACACCTGAGCAAGTGTTTTGGCATTGGGAAGTGCAGGTAATGCAACGAAGTGAACCATTTTACTGAACCTATCTACTACGACCAAAACCACCATTTTGCCTGCAGAAACCGGTAGGTCAGTAATAAAATCCAAGGACAAGTGTGTCCATGGCATACTAGGGCTAGGTAGCAGAAGAAGAGTACCAGACAGACGGGTATGCGAAACCTTAGAACGCGCGCAAATACTACAAGTAGCTGCACGTTCAAATACATCCCGATGCAACCCTGGCCACCAAAAACGACGTGGGAGTAGGTCCGCGGTTGCCTTACCACCTGGATGCCCAGCAAGCACAGAGTTATGATGTTCCTTGATTACTTTGCGGTGCAGATCAGATGTTACAAATAACTTAGGGCAGGAAGCAGGGGCGTCCCCCTGAGCCTCCAACACCTCACCCTCCAGTTCAGGATAAAGAGGTGAAATGACTACCCCTTTCTGTAATATCGGGGCAGCATTCTCATAGTCACCACCACCAGGGAAGCTCCGGGACAAAGCATCAGCCTTGACATTTTTGACCGCTGGACGAAAAGTGACAACAAAATTGAACCTAGTAAAAAACAGGGACCATCTGGCTTGCCTAGGGTTGCGACGTTTAGCTGACTGAAGATAAGACAGGTTCTTATGGATGGACAGTAATAGGATGGACAGCCCCCTCCAACCAATTTCGCCATTCCTCGAATGCCAATTTGATCGCCAAAAGTTCCCTATTACTCACGTCATAATTTCTCTCAGCCGAGACAATTTTTTTAGAAAAGAAGGCGCATGGACGCCATTTACCAGGGGACGAACCCTGAGACAACACAACCCCAACCCCGACATCCGAAGCATCCTCCACAATAAAGGGTTGAGAAACATCGGGTTGACTGAGTATAGGTGCAGTGGCAAAATGATTCTTTAAGGAAGAAAAAGCCTGAAGGGAAACATCCGACCATTTGGAAAAATCAGACCCCTTCTTAGTCAGTAAGGGGTTTCACTATAACAGAGTAATTTTGGAAGAATTTACTGTAAAAATTAGTAAAGCCCAGAAAACGTTGTAGAGCCTTCAGGTTCTCGGGACGTTCCCAGTCAAGAACTGCATGGATCGTCTCCGGATCCAGCCGAAAACCTGAAGATGACAACAAGTACCCCAAAAACTGCACCTCCTGAACAGCAAATACACATTTTTCTAGTTTGGCATAAAGTTTGTTATCCCTTAATATCTGGAGCACCTGCTTAACATGCCCCCGATGAGTCTCAAAATCAGGTGAATAAACCAAAATATCGTCCAGATAGACCACCACAAACCTCCCCACCAAATGATGGAAAATATCATTTATGAAATGCAGGAATACCGCAGGGGCATTGGTCAAACCAAAATGCATAACCAGACTCTCTAAATGTCCTTCCAGGGTATTGAACGCTGTTTTCCATTCGTCCCCTTCTCTGATTCTAACCAGATTGTAGGCTCTCCTTAAATCCAACTTGGAGAATACCTCAGCTCACACAACCTGGTTGATCAAATCAGGAATCAGAGGAAGAAGGTATGGATTACGGATGGTAATTTGACATGACATAGACCGCCATCTTTTTTCTTCATAAAGAACCCTGCTGCCATGGGCAAAGATTAGGGTCTGATATGTCCCTTCTCCTGACTTTCCGCAATGAAATCCTTCATGGCTTGTCTCTCAGGGCCAGAAAGATTATACAGTCTGGACTTCGGTAGTTTATGGGGTCAGGTTAATAGGACAGTCATAAGCACGATGAGAAGGCAAATCCTGACACTCCTCAGAAAAAACGCCATCAAAACCAGACAGAAAAGCAGGTAATATTTCCGTAGAGACAGTAGCAATGGAAATATCTAGACAGTTCTCATGGCAGTAATCCCCCCATTCAATAATCTCCCCGGTTTGCCAATCCACCAATTGATTATGTTTAACAAGCCAAGGTATACCCAAGACAATCGGAGTAGGAAGATTGTCCAGAACATAGCAAGGGATGATTTCACAATGAACTGACCCCACCCTCAGTTTTACATTATGTACAATCTGAGTAAATGCTTTCTGTGCAAGTGGCGCCGAGTCAGTGGCAAAGATGGGAATAGGCTCAGCTAAAGCACAGCAAGCAAGACCATGAGTTTTCACAAACTCAGCATCAACCATGCTGACTCCGGCTCCACTGTCAACAAACACAGAATTTTTTTCGGTTTTGCTCTCTAGCACCACCTCTGCAGTCAGGACAAAGAGGGAACTGCAGTTTGGCCACAAATGCACCCCTTGTTTTTCCAACTACAGACTACCGAGAGTTAATCGAGTCTCCTTTTGTTTAGGAATTGAAGGACAGGTCCTAACAAAGTGTCCCTTTTTCCCACAAAAAAAACATACACCTTTTTTCTTGCCTATCTCCGGGTTGATGTATGATGTAGAGGCACCCCCTAACTGCACGGGTTCCTTCACCTCCCCCAGTACTGGTTCACCCCCAGGCCACTCCCCTGGCAGAGGTACACAACCCCGGCAAGAAGGCCCCGGAGAAGGTGGTCGCACCCGTCTATAACAAAGGTGTCTAACAAGACGTATGGCCAAAGACATGGCAGCCTCCAAGGACTGAGGAGTTTCATATACAGCCAAGGCATCTTTAAACCTTTCAGTAAGCCCCTCACAAAATTGACTTTTAAGGGCTGAGTCATTCCATTTGGAATCCATTGCACATCTGCGGAATTCTGAAATGTATGTTTCCACTGACCGAATCCCCTGCTGAAGGCGACGTAGCCTAGACTCAGCCAAGGCGACTCGGTCAGGGTCATTATAGATGAGGGCCAGAGGTCCGAAAAACGCCTCCACAGATTGGAGACAAAACCGAGTCCTGAGGTAACGAAAATGCCCAAGCCTGTGGATCGTCCTGCAATAGAGAGATCACAATACCAACCTGTTGCACCTCATTACCGGAGAAGTAGGGACAAAGTTTAAAATACAATTTGCATGCCTCCTTAAATACAAAAAAACTGGTCCCTACCTCCTGAAAACCTGGCCGGAAGGGCAACCTTGGGTTCAGGCTGGACAGGCCTACCTGCAAAGACCACCATATTGGCGACCTGTAACCGCTGATGCTGCTGCTGTACCTAACCACGGAGGTCATTCACCTCCAGAGACAGCCTGTGCATCCGCTCTGCAACTGAACACATACCCAAGGGAGAAAGGAAAAAACACACCCAAAAACACACAAAGAAAACAAAAACAAATGTCTGTTCCCTTTTTTTCTTTTCCTGTTCAGAACGTGCTAGGCCAGCTATAATGTCACGCCAGGTGTGGGAAAGACTTAGTGAAACACAGAGGAAAAGAGAAAGGGAGCCAAGACACTACGGAAAGGGGGGGAGTGGAGAACTCCTAGTCTGGTCTAGCATCACCCTGTCTTAAATACCGTCCCTATATTGCCTCCTCAGCAATCGCCGCTCGAGTGCCTCGCCCTACTGTCCCTGGCGTATGGCTATGGCTAGGGATGGAAGGAGATGAGCACTAGTCAACCTCCACTAAACTCTATAGACAACAGGGGTGGACAAAACAGGGGAAACGTCTTAGATTTAGATGAACTCCAATTAAGCACATGGCCTCAAGCTCCAGAGAGGACGAAGTACTGCTCCTGATAAGCTTCACAAATAGAAATGGATATAGCCGGCGACTCCTTCTCAGACACACCAGGTATACATACACCCAGGCCAGAGATCTAATTAGCAAAAGAGAGGTAGCCGCTCGGTCCTAAAGACAGCCTCTTATCTAAGAATCTGTCTGCAATGCCAAACGTAGAGATCTCCTGCAACCCACTGCAGGGCGACTGTCTGTCACCTCTGACATGTGTATACATATACACAATATATACAGTACAGACCAAAAGTTTGGACACACCTTCTCATTTAAAGATTTTTCTGTATTATCATGACTTTGAAAATTGTACATTCACACTGAAGGCATCAAAGCTATGAATTAACACATGTGGAATTATATACTTAACAAAAAAGTGTGAAACAACTGAAAATATGTCTTATATTCTAGGTTCTTCAAAGTAGCCACCTTTTGCTTTCATGACTGCTTTGCACACTCTTGGCATTCTCTTGATGAGCTTCAAGAGGTAGTCACCGGAAATGGTTTTCACTTCACAGGTGTGCCCTGTCAGGTTTAGTAAGTGGGATTTCTTGCCTTATAAATGGGGTTGGGACCATCAGTTGTGTTGTGCAGAAGTCTGGTGGATACACAGCTGATAGACCTACTGCATAGACTGTTAGAATTTGTATTATGGCAAGAAAAAAGCAGCTAAGTAAAGAAAAACGAGTGGCCATCATTACTTTAAGAAATGAAGGTCAGTCAGTGCGAAAAATTGTGAAAACTTTGAAAGTGTCCCCAAGTGCAGTTGCAAAAACCATCAAGCGCTACAAAGAAACTGGCTCACATGAGAACCGCACCAGGAAAGGAAGACCAAGAGTCACCTCTGCTTCTGAGGATAAGTTTATCCGAGTCACCAGCCTCAGAAATCGCAGGTTAACAGCAGCTCAGATTAGAGACCAGATCAATGCCACACAGAGTTCTAGCAGCAGACACATCTATTCAACAACTGTTAAGAGGAGACTTTGTGCAGCAGGCCTTCATGGTAAAATAGCTGCTAGGAAACCACTGCTAAGGACAGGCAACAAGCAGAAGAGACTTGTTTGGGCTAAAGAACACAAGGAATGGACATTAGACCAGTGGAAATCTGTGCTTTGGTCTGATGACACCAAATTTGAGATCTTTGGTTCCAACCACCGTGTCTTTGTGCGACGCAGAAAAGGTGAATGGATGGACTCTATATGCCTGGTTCCCACCGTGAAGCATGGAGGAGGAGATGTGATGGTGTGGGGGTGCTTTGCTGGTGACACTGTTGGGGATTTATTCAAAATTGAAGGCATACTGAACCAGCATGGCTGCTACAGCATCTTGCAGCGGCATGCTATTCCATCCGGTTTGCGTTTAGTTGGACCATCATTTATTTTTCAACAAGACAATGACCCCAAACACACCTCCAGGCTGTGTAAGGGCTTTTCGGCCAAGAAGGAGAGTAATGGGGTGCTACGCCAGATGACCTGGCCTCCACAGTCACCAGACCTGAACCCAATCGAGATGGTTTGGGGTGTGTTGGACCGCAGAGTGAAGGCAAAAGGGGAAAAAAGTGCTAAGCCTCTCTGGGAACTCCTTCAAGATTGTTGGAAGACCATTTCCGGTGACTACCTCTTGAAGCTCATCAAGAGAATGCCAAGAGTGTGCAAAGCAGTCATCAAAGCAAAAGGTGGCTACTTTGAAGAACCTAGAATATAAGACATATTTTCAGTTGTTTCACACTTTTTTGTTAAGTATATAATTCCACATGTGTTAATTCATAGTTTTGATGCCTTCAGTGTGAATGTACAATTTCCATAGTCAAGAAAATACTGAAAAATCTTCAAATGAGAAGGTGTGTCCAAACTTTTGGTCTGTACTGTATATATGTGTAAAGATGGGCGGTTGTGGATTTTAATAATCACCTAGGCAGGTTATCGATGCAATTAGTTTTATTTCTTCCGACCACGGTGAATAGCAATTCCAGGTAAATGTCCAACAGGCAATTCTCTTAGTCCTTGAGTTTCCAACCTAGAATCAGTAGTTCCACTGCCCCGTACCAGGTGATACCCACTGTCCCCCAACTTTTGGTGGGCCCACAGCTTTTTGTATCTCCCGCCGGTATATTGGCAGTCACAGCATATGCTCCTACAGATGATGGATATCACGACCTCAGCCCGTGATACCACCCAGCTCTCCGTCCGACTAGCAATGAATCTTCCCTTTTTCCTGCACAAGGTTCAGCCTTCTGAATCAGCTGAAGAGTTCACCCCTTGCCCCCCAGCTAATTGTGCCTTAGTGGAGATATTTTCTCAGGTGGAACCCATCCCCTGGGTTTGCATGTGAGACTACCTGTGGTGACGGAGAGAAGAATAGCCCAAGGTCTTGGAGATATGGTCAGTGAATGGAATGGATACCTGAGGTTGAACTGATGAGCAAACAAATCACTAACAAAACACAGCAAGCAAATTTCTAACAAAACCCAAAATTAAGATTGACGAAAAGGGGTGCTCAGTGCTGGAAAAGTATTTAGAAAGTGGCCAGGTCCTCACACTCCTCCTCCACTTTTCCAGCACGGCCAGCGCTGGTCTCCATTTCCTGGGATTGACTATCCACCTTCCTCTGGCGGCAATTACCGGGGTTCAGGACTTCCTCAGTTTGTCTCGATAGGCCATCATCGTTGCCATGGTCTCTCCCCTTTTTGTGAGAAATGGTAAAGTTAAACGGTTGCAATGCCAGGCTCCATTGTAATAATCGCCCATTCTCCCCCGCCACCCGGTGCAGCCAGGTCAGTGGATTGTGATCCGTTACTATGGTGAACTCCCTCCCATACACATAGGGTAATAGTTTTTTCAGTGCCCTGACAATAGCCAAGCATTCCTTTTCTATGGTGGCATATGCTTTCTCTCGGTCTAACAGTTTCCTTGAAAGGTATACCACTGAGTGTTCCTGCCCTGTGCCATCCACCTGACTAAGGACAGCGCCCAAGCCACTGCCTGAGGCATCAGTCTGCACCAAGAATCTCTTGGTGTAATCGGCTGCAGCCAGCACGGGGGCCCCCGCCAGGGCTTGTTTAAGCTGCACAAAAGCCTGTTCACATGGTTCAGTCCATTCTATCTGTCTTCGGAATTTCTTTGTCGTCAGGTCAGTCAGAGGCTTTGCTATAGTACTGTACCCCGCAATGAATTTTCGGTAATACCCAGTGGTACCCAAGAAGGCTTGCACTTGGTTTTGGTTGCATGGTCGGAGCCACTGAGTTATTGCTTCCACTGTGGCTGGGTCAGGCTTTATCATACCACCCCCTACTCGATGTCCTAGGTACTGGACCTCAGCCATCCCCATTTGGCACTTGTCTGCCCGGATGGTTAACCCAGCCTGCTGAATGCGCTGGAGTATCTCCCTCACATGCTGCAGGTGCTCCTCCCAGGTTTTACTGAATATGGTAATATCATCCAGATAAGCCTGGGAGAACTCCTGACAGCCTGCAAGCATGACAGCCACCATTCGTTGAAAGGTAGCTGGTGCATTCTTCATCCCAAATGGCATGACCATAAATTGGAACAGACCAAAGGGAGTGAGGAAAGCTGAACGCTCCTGGGCGTCTGGTGACAAAGGGATCTGCCAGTATCCTTTACTAAGATCTAAGGTGGACACAAATGTCGCTCCCCCCATTTGGTCTAACAGATCATCTATTTGGGGCATGGGGTAGGCATCAGTGATGGTTATCTCGTTCAGCCTCCTGTAGTCTACGCAGAACCTTGTGCTCTGGTCCTTTTTCGGAACAAGGACTGCACGAGGGAACCACCACTCCCAACTCTAACATTTCTTCTACTTCTCTCCGAATCATCTGCTGAACCTCGGGTGCCACTCGGTACAGCGGCTGTCGAATCGTGTCCACTCGATGTTCAGTCAGAGTGGTCAGGCCAGGCTGGTTAAAGAAGAGCCCACAATACTGGTCTAATAACTCCCGTAGTTGGCTGGATTGGGCAGGGGAGAGATGATCCCCTAAGGTGACTTGCTCCACCCATCCCTTTTCTTTGGTGTGCTGTAATATGTCCAGCAGGGGATCAGGTTCTGAGGCATCTGGAGGGGGACAGCATATAGCTATCGCACATGTATCTCAGGCCTGGTACGCTTTTAATCGGTTAACATGAATAACCTTGGTTTGGGTGTGGTGTGTGTCGAATGCTACCCGATAGGTGACTGCACCCTATTTGTCGACTATGGTATAAGGACCCTCCCAGTTGGCCTGTAACTTGGCCTGATAGTACCAGCACTTGCTGGCCTACTCTGAATTCTCGGGGCTGGGTGCCCCTATCATAGTAGTGACGCGCCCCCAGGGCCATGGGGTGCTCGGCAGCCGGGCCCCTGTGTAGGCCGGTAGGGGAGTATCACGGTGGCTGACCCGGTCTGTGACCCAGGGCGGTCAGTGCAAAAGGGGGGTACTTTTATATGGGGGGTTTTTGGGATTGTTCGTGACGCCACCTGTGGATTGCGGCCAAAAGGAGCCTCCGCTGCAGAGCAGTCTTCTGGAGTTGGTGTTACGGCAGCAGGGGTGGTGTGGCTCTCCACAGGCAGAGCAAGCTCCATGGCAGCGTAGGAAAATGGTGGTTGCGCTGGGCGTTGTAGTGCAGAGAGGGAACGATGGCGTATATTAAAGAAGGGACGGATGCAGTGCGGTGCAGTCATCCGAGTTTTTACTCACAGTTCTTATGAGGGTTCCACTGGTGCACTGTACAGGTCTCAGCCTCCCACGTCGCACTGCGTTCACCAGGCAGGGGTTCAGCACTTCCTCAGGTAGATCAGGAGTACCTGGCAGAACCCCACTTTCTCGTGTCCCTAACTAGACCGTCGTCTCGCTGGGTCTTTCTCCCTCCTGCCCTGCGCTTCCCACTCTCAATCCCGCTCGGGTGCTCTGAAGTCCCTCCTGTCCGTCGGAGTTCACAGACCTGCTTGACCCTTACGGGGATTAGAATGAGGCTTCAGCAACTGACTATAGAAGCCAGAAGCCTCCTGTTTTTCCAGCCGAGACTTGAAGTACACGACTGGGCCAGGGGCCGGTCCCCTTCTTGCGGCCTACGATCCCTCTGTCTTCTGACAGATGTGGGACATACAGGTGCCTTCCTGCACTCGCCGTACCCCCTAGAATCCCTTCTACAGAACGGAGCCTACTCCCTGCTCCCCTCCTGGGCCTCTGACACTAGGCCCTAGTTGTGGAGCAGAGCTCCTACTGAGACTCTGCTCCCAGACTGTTCTTCTGAACTGTCCTCTCACTACTCAACTCACTCCCTAAGATGGCTTCCTATTTTATATCTACTACCATGGTGCTCCCCTAAACTGCTTCCTCCACCCACACCCACTACTGGTTCCCCCTACCTCTGGGTTCCCCCCACTCCAACCAGGGTCAGGGCTCAGCAGCTGCGCTCTGCATGTTGCCCCTCCAGCCGGCCTGGAGCAGTGTAGTGTTGGATGCAGGTGTTGGGGTTCCGGGCAGCACTCCCTCCTTACCTAAGATAAGGAGACACCACACCTCTGGGTGAGGTGCAGTACCTCTGTGGTGACTGAACCCTCAGGGGCGCCACACTCCCCCCTGGTAAAACACAGCACGTCCCCGGGCTGGAACAGAGTATAACAGAGTATATTTGACATGCAAATTTTTAGATGAATCGTATATGAAATTGTAAAACACAACATTTCTTCCCTTTATGGGAGGCACATCACTTCAACGTTACAGGTTACATTTATCGCACATTATAAAACACTTTTCATAAAGGTTTCTTGTAACAGGTTACAGTTCATGCTGTAACCGGGTGTCCATTTTACTTTTAAACAGGTGCAACAAGTAGCAGCATCAGGGACCCGTCCGCAAACCCTCAACGTAGGCCCTGGGTGTGGCTGCAGGGCATAGGTGATCCTGGTGCTGGAACACGTCTTCCGCCACGCCAAACGGGTTTTTCTTCTGAGGTCATGGTTGTGAATATAAAACCAATAGAGTGCACCTTAAAAAGTGATAAACTATTTATAATATCAGTTTCTGGCTGTTCGCTGTCCCCAGCCTGGAGTCTATATACCCTGACGGGTAATCATATAAACACACACTGCAAATTAAACATTATTCCAACTTTCAACACTGCACCCTTATGGGCGACTATATACATTATGTTCAGCCCCTCTTGCTAGACTAATAATGGGGTCCCCGCCTGGGGTACAGCTGATTTTTACCTGACCCAGCCGGGTCATATGGTATGTCCTGTGGGGGGTGTGTCCTCAATGACGCGGTACACTTGCAGGGCGTACCACCCGCGTTCCCCGTGGTGACGTGTGTAGGTGACTCTATTACCAGTGTAAAGATTCAGGTCGGGATGGCCCTCTTCCAGCTCGGGCTCAACATCCTGCCGGTTAACGAAGATGTCCCTCGCAAAATTGGAATCTCTTATAAAGCCCCACCCAGCCTTCAGGTCAAACTTTACCACAACTCCTTCGTCGCGGGGGCTGGGGTGGGCTGACTCCGCCTGGCGAACTTGAGCCTTGGCAGCCTTGTCCCGGGCCTCCAGGCGTTCACAGCGTGCGCGCCGAGCGTGACGCTCCTTCTCCAGCTGCCGGAGCTCCCGCCTGCAGAACTCCTTCCTCTGCAGGGCTTCGGCCTGGGTCTCCCACGGGAACCCCATCAGGTCCCCCCCCGGTTGTCCCAGCAAAACTCCTCTCCGCTGGAATAGGCAACCAGGGGTGCTGGTGTCGGGAGTAGCAGGTACGGCTGCTGGTCCTCGATCTGGGCGGACCAGTCGAAGGACGGCGCGCCGTACACCCACTCGGGTGCCGGAGGTGGAGGCGCCGGGAAGGAACCAAGTAGAAGGCTCCCAGTTTCCGTGCCCGGGAGTGAAGGTTCCGGGAGGGCACTAAGTGGAGAGTCTTCAGGGTCAGCGGCCGGGGGTGGAGGTTCCAGGCTGAGCAGCTGCTCCAGAGAGGGCATGGCGGTATACGGGGAGTGCTGGTGAAAGAGGCCCAGGAGCAGGTCGGCGCTTGCAGCGCCCGGGGCAGGGGTTTTTTCCTACCTGCTCCTGTGCTGCATCCGGCCTCCTGGTACTCAGCGGGCTCCGCCGGGGCTGGGGTGCCGCTGCTGACATCCGGTGCTGTTTTCCGCCGTGCTGCCAACTTTTCTAGCAGCTCGCTCCTCCACTTCACGACCGTGGCCTGCTGGGCCTATTCCACCTATTGGCTTAGTCCCAAAATCTCACTCTGGAGGAACTCCGTGTCCTCCTGGGACAACTTTCCAGCTTCCCCCTCCAGGGTGAGGGGTGTCTCTTGCCACTTCAGCAGGCCAGAGGCGGAGGCTTGGTCCTGGCGCCCGTCCATTCTGGCTGCCGGGTGCGATCTGTCTAGACTGGTTAAGACCACACCCTGTCTCCATTCCTTTTCTCCTCCTCCTCTCTTCTTTCGGGGGCGGTCCCATGGCAATCTGCTGTCGGTCACTCCCTGTGACGGCCTCCCTGCCTTGATGGACACATCTATGCGGACAGTCACTGTTGCAAGGGGCAGGGTTGGCTTTTCGCGCCATTCCGGGACCCGGCCCACGATGGGAGGTTCTGTTTTGTTGTCTTTGAGCACGCACATAATGGCGCGCGTTCTTCTGGGGCGGGCGCCACATTCAGTAACATAACACAGTTCTTTAGGCACACTTCACCCGCCGATAACGGGCTGGTCACGTATCCTGTTCGTGACGCCAAACTTGATGGGCCCCCAGGGCCGTGGGGTACTCGGCAGCCGGGCCCCTGTGTAGGCCAGTAGGGGAGTATCACGGTGGCTGACCCGGTCCGTGACCCAGGGCGGTCAGTGCAAAAGGGGGGGTACTTTTATATGGGGGGGTTTTGGGATTGTTCGTGACGCCACCTGTGGATTGCGGCCAAAAGGAGCCTCCGCTGCAGAGCAGTCTTCTGGAGTTGGTGTTACGGCAGCAGGGGTGGTGTGGCTCTCCACAGGCAGAGCAAGCTCCATGGCAGTGTAAGAAAATGGTGGTTGCGCTGGGCATTGTAGTGCAGAGAGGGAACAATGGCGCAGATTAAAGAAGGGACGGAGGCAGTGCGGTGCAGTCATCCGAGTTTTTACTCACAGTTCTTATGAGGGTTCCACTGGTGCACTGTACAGGTGTCAGCCTCCCACGTCGTGCTGCGTTCACCAGGCAGGGGTTCAGCACTTCCTCAGGTAGATCAGGAGTACCTGTCAGAACCCCACTTTCTCGTGTTCCTAACTAGACCATCTTCTCGCTGGGTCTTTCTCCCTCCTGCCCTGCGCTTCCCACTCTCAATCCCGCTCGGGTGCTCTGAAGTCTCTCCTGTCCGTCGGAGTTCACAGACCTGCTTGACCCTTACAGGGATTAGAATGAGGCTTCAGCAACTGACTATAGAAGCCAGAAGCCTCCTGTTTTTCCAGCCGAGACTTGAAGTACACGACTGGGCCAGGGGCCGGTCCCCTTCTTGCGGCCTACGATCCCTCTGTCTTCTGACAGATGTGGGGCGTACAGGTGCCTTCCTGCACTCGCCGTACCCCCTAGGATCCCTTCTACAGAACGGAGCCTACTCCCTGCTCCCCTCCTGGGCCTCTGACACTAGGCCCTAGTTGTGGAGCAGAGCTCCTACTGAGACTCTGCTCCCAGACTGTTCTTCTGAACTGTCCTCTCACTACTCAACTCACTCCCTAAGATGGCTTCCTATTTTATATCTACTACCATGGTGCTCCCCTAAACTGCTTCCTCCACCCACACCCACTACTGGTTCCCCCTACCTCTGGGCTCCCCCCACTCTTGCCAGGGTCAGGGCTCAGCAGCTGCGCTCTGCATGTTGCCCCTCCAGCCGGCCTGGAGCAGTGTAGTGTTGGATGCAGGTGTTGGGGTTCCGGGCAGCACTCCCTCCTTACCTGAGAGAAGGAGACACCACACCTCTGGGTGAGGTGCAGTACCTCTGTGGCGACTGAACCCTCAGGGGCGCCACAGTAGGTTTTCTGTTGCCCTTGTACCTCCACTAGATGTACCCGTGCAAGACGCCCAAGGTGTTGTATCCTCTCTCACAACTGCCTCACATAGCGGAGCACTGGCACCCCCTCAGAATCGGATCGGTCTTCCCAGTGTTCTCGTACCAAGTCTAGAGGGCCCAGAGGCTGCCTGCCATACAAGAGTTCGAATGGTGAAAAACCGGTAGAAGCCTGTGGCAACTCTCTGTAGGCAAACAGGAGCTGGGGCAGAGCTTCTTCCCAGTCCCCCCCTCTGCCTCTAAGTATGCGCAGATCAACCGTTTCAGGGTCCCATTGAACCGCTCACAGAGTCCATTTGTTTGTGGGTGGTATGCAGAGGTGAATACTGGTCGGATCCCGGACCGACTCCACAGGGTATGCAATACCTCACCCGTGAATTGGGTTCCCTGATCCGAAACAACCTCCTTCGGGAAACCCACCCTGTTAAATATTTCAACTAATGCATGGGCCACCCTTTTTGCATCTATTCCTCGGAGAGCTACCGCCTCAGGGTATCGGGTGGTATCATCTACAACCGTTAATATATATCTCTTCCCTGAGTGACTGGGTCGAGGCAGGGGACCTATCAAATCCACCCCTACCCGTTGAAAAGGTTCTGCTATTAACGGCATGGGTTGTAAAGGAGCTCTGCGCGGGGGGCCTCCCACTCTTTGACAAGTCTCACAGGAGCTTACAAATTTTTTTACTTCAAGGGTCACCCTGGGCCAGAAGAACCTGCTCATAACCCTGCGTTGGGTCTTCCTCACTCCCACGTGTCCCCCTAATGGACCTTCGTGGGCTAAGAACAGAATCTCCCTTCTGTATTTCTCCAGCGCCACCAACTGCTTGTTATCTCGCCCCGCTGTATCTCGTGTCACCCGATACATCAACCCTTTTTCCCATATAATGCAGACCCCCTCTTCTTCAGACCCTTCGGCAGCCGCTGCACTCCTCAATCCCGCTAGGGATGGATCTCCCTGTAACTCCTCCCTGATGTAATTTACCTCCCCCAGGTCACATTCTGTCATGCTAACAGGCGTTGTATTTTGTGCATTACTCACCACTGGCGGGGGGGTTGTCAGCATGTCGAGATCGCTCTGTTCCCTCTCGGCTGATGCAGTGTGAACTGGTCCTTGACTTCGGGTTGCAACATTGGCCCAGTGGCAAACCAAACCTGCTCCTAGGTTGTTTCCCAGCAACACATCTACTGATAGGTGCCGAACTACTCCTACATCCACTATTCCATGACTGTGACCCCAGTCTAAATGTAGTCGGGCCCTTCGAGTGTTCAGAGATTCTCCCCCAGCTACATGGACTAACATCTGGCTGGCGGGAACAATACATTGATCCTATATTAGGTGGCCTTTGATCAATGTGACTGAGGCTCCGGAGTCACGGGGCCCCACAGCCTCCTCGCCCTCTACCCAGACTGGCTGCAGATGCTGGTTCAAGGACGCTGAGGTGTCCCATCTAGTCCGAGACACTTGTCTTTGTACCACATATGCCTCTTCCTCTTCTGGTCGGGGTAGTCGGATCTTCTCTCCCTCGGCATTCCAGCCCCATTTCTGTACAGTGTTCACTTGTTGGGGACGTGGATGATATGAGCTAGAAAGTTCCCGGCATTCCCTGGCAAAGCGTCCCATGCATGCGTCCACAGTTATGGCAACTTAACCCTCGTCGCCCTGACGTGGGCCGTACTTGGGGGGTTGGTAAACCTCCCCCTCTTTGTGAAGTACAAAATCCGCGCAGTGCCTCCACTCGGTGGTCCATGGGTCTCACTGGCCTCCGTGTAAGCCCTGGTTCCCGACTCACTGGGGCTGTACTTCCACATTGCCCGGGTCGATTGGCAGACCAATCATCAGCCAATCTGGCAGCCTCATCCAGGCTGAGTGGTTTTCTATCTGCCACCCATTCTTTTAAATTACCTGGGAGCTTTGACATAAATTGTTCCAGCATTATTATGTCCATTACATGTTCTGCTTCCCGAGCCCCCAGTCCTTCTATCCACTGAGTGCATGCCGTCCGTAGCATGTTGGCAAACTACCGATGTGTTTGTGCAGTGGGCTTGTCAGTCTCCCGAAACTTCCTCCGGTATGTTTCCGGCGTGACGGCATACCTCTCTAGCAATGCACTGCGAATGGTAGAGTAACATCTCTGATCCACCGAAGACAAGTTATTAAAAGCTTCTCTTGCTTTTCCAGTCAGGCCAACGCTCAAAAATCTGGGCCAGTCACTGACTGACACCTCATGCAGCAGGCTGAGGTTCTCAAATAACCAGAGATGTTCATCAATATCTGAGATGTCCTCATTAAACTGTGGTATATCTCGGTACCTTAAAGATGTAGGCCCCTTTCTCCTGTTATCCATTGTCCTCTGCACTGGGGCGGGTGGGGGTATCGCTACATGCACACCCAGATATTTGCTTAGCACTGCCGCCCGCTCCATCTCCATGGCCCGCTCTCCTAGCGTGTCCAGCAGCCGCCTCAACTCAGTTGGTTGATCCTCTGCCATCTGGATGACACTCCTGGGCTGTGGTCCCTCCAGGGAGATGCCCTCCTCCACGTCTGAACTGACCTCCTCCTGTGGCTGTTCACGGTCCCAATCGTCCAAGCGTTGTATTAGGGTCGCACGGTTATCCTCTGGCAACCATTCTAGCTCTCTCCCAGAGCAAAGAGTTCTCAGCTCCTCCGTTTTGAGCCTCTTGTAGATGGAGTCTGCCATCTCTTCTGCCAAGTCACCGTTCAGTAACTTTCCCTGGTATGCTGTCCAGAGATAGGTGATCCCACCGCTGCCACCACTTGTAAAGATGGGCGGTTGTGGATTTTAATAATCACCTAGGCAGGTTATCGATGCAATTAGTTTTATTCCTTCCGACCACGGTGAACAGCAATTCCAGGTAAATGTCCAACAGGCAATTCTCTTAGTCCTTGAGTTTCCAACCTGGAATCAGTAGTTCCACTGCCCCGTACCAGGTGATACCCACTGTCCCCCAACTTTTGGTGGGCCCACAGCTTTTTGTATCTCCCGCCGGTATATTGGCAGTCACAGCATATGCTCCTACAGATGATGGATATCACGACCGCAGCCCGTGATACCACCCAGCTCTCCGTCCGACTAGCAATGAATCTTGCCTTTCTCCTGCACAGGGTTCAGCCCCCTGAATCGGCAGAAGAGCTCCCCCAGCTAATTGTGCCTTAGTGGAGATATTTTCTCAGGTGGAACCCATCCCCTGGGTTTGCATGTGAGACTACCTGTGGTGACGGAGAGATCAATGGCCCAAGGTCTCGGAGATATGGTCACTGAATGGAATAGATACCTGAGGTTGAACTGATGAGCAAACAAATCACTAACGAAACACAGCAAGCAAATTTCTAACAAAACCCAAAATTAAGATTGACGAAAAGGGGTGCTCAGTGCTGGAAAAGTATTTAGAAAGTGGCCAGGTCCTCACAATATGTATATATATATATGACGTATATGTATGTATATACATGTACGCATGTATACATATACTAGATGGTGGCCCGATTCTAACGCATCGGGTATTCTAGAATATGTATGCGGCCGACCGCGCGCAATCAGTAGAACGTTGTTTAAATTTGCCGCCAAAATCGCTGATTGGTGGCGGCCGACAACCGCGACCAAGCAGCAAAACGGTGTTTAAATTTGGCGGCAATATCGGTGATTGGTCGGGGGTTGCGGCCGCGACCAATCAGTGAACTGTGTTAGTGAGGAGAGCTTGTTTAAATTTGGCGATAAAATCACTGATTAGTCGCGACCGCGACCAATCAGTAAAACAGTGTTTAAATTTAGCGCCAATATCGCTGATTGGTCGCGGCCGGCGTTCGCGACCAATCAGCAGAGCGGGGTTTAAATTTGGCGCCAATAATGCTGATTGGTCGCGGCCGGCAACCGCGACCAATCAGCAGAGGGGTGTTTAAATTTGGCGCCAATATCGCTGATTGGTCGCGGCCGGCGGTCGCAACCAATCAGCAGAGCGGGGTTTAAATTTGGCGCCAATAATGCTGATTGGTTGCGGCCGGCGACCAATCAGCAGAGCGGTGTTTAAATTTGGCGCCAATATCGCTGATTGGTCGCGGCCGGCAACCGCGACCAATCAGCATAGCGGTGTTTAAATTTGGCGTCAATATTGCTGATTGGTCGCAGCTGGCGGTCGCGACCAGTCAGCAGAGCGGTGTTTAAATTTGGCGCCAATAATGCAGATTGGTCGCGGCCGGTGGTCGCGACCAATCAGCAGATGGGTGTTTAAATTTGGCGCCAATATCGCTGATTGGTCGCGGCCGGCAACCGCGACCAATCAGCAGAGGGGTGTTTAAATTTGGCGGTAACATCGCTGACTGGTCGCGGCCGGCGACCGCGACCAATCAGCAGAGCGGTGTTTAAATTTGGCGCCAATAATGCTGATTGGTCACGGCCGGCGACCGATCAGCAGAGCGTTGTTTAAATTTGGCGCCAATCTCGCTGATTGGTCCAATCAGCAGAGCGGTGTTTAAACTTGGCGCTAATCTCGCTGATTGTTCCCGGCCGGCGGCCGCAACCAATCAGCAGAGCTTGTTTAAATTTGGCGCCAATCTCGCTGATTGGTCCAATCAGCAGAGCGGTGTTTAAACTTGGCGCCAATCTCGCTGATTGTTCCCGGCCGGCGGCCGCAACCAATCAGCAGAGCTTGTTTAAATTTGGCGCCAATCTCGCTGATTGGTCGCGGCTGGCGGCCGTGACCAATCAGCAGAGCATTGTTTAAATTTGACGCCAATCTCGCTGATTGGTCGCGGCTGCCAACCGTGACCACTCAGCAGAGCGTTGTTTAAATTTGGCGCCAATCTCGCTGATCGGTCGCGGTCGGCCGGCGGCCGCGACCAATCAGCAGAGCGTTGCTTAAATTTGGCGCCAAAATCGCTGACTGGGCGTGGTTGGAGGCCGCGACCAATCAGCAGGGCGTTGTTTAAGTTTGGCGCCAATCTTGCTGATTGGTCGCGGTCGGCCTACGGCCACGACCAATCAGCAGAGCGTTGTTTAAATTTGGCACCAATCAGCAGAGCGTTGTTTAAATTTGGCGCCAAAATCGCTGATTGGTCGCGGTCGGCCGGCGGCCGCGACCAATCAGCAGAGCGTTGTTTAAATTTGGCGCCAATCTCGCTGATTCGTCGCGGTCGGCTGGCGGCCGCGACCAATCAGCAGAGCATTGTTTAAATTTTGCGCCAATCTCGCTGATTGGTCGCGGTCGGCTGGCGGCCGCGACCACTCAGCATAGCGTTGTTTAAATTTGGCGCCAATCTCGCTGACTGGTCGCGGCTGGCGTCCGCGACCAATCAGCAGAGCGTTGTTGAAATTTGGCGCCAATCTCGCTGATTGGTCGCGGCCGGCCACCGCGAACAATCAGCAGAGCAGCGTTTAAATTTTCCGCCCATATCGCTGACTGGTTGCGGGCGTCGACCGCGACCAATCAGCGTCGTATTAGTGAGGACCGGGGAGCGTCGCTGCTTGTTCAGCTCCTTCTGCTGCGAGAAGCCGGGAGATGAGAAGCATCCCGACCGGCGGCGCTGCTCCCCGGTCCTCCGTTCACACTTGCCCTCCGGAGATCAGCGGGCCAAGCCGCTGATCTCCCAACGTTAGCCGCATGGAGGTGAGTGGTGCTGCCTGTCGGGGTACTTGTGCTGACAGCAGCGGGGAGATGAGCGCCTCGTGCCGCCTCATCTCCCCGCTGCATCGCGGCTGACCTCCGTCCGTCAGATGAGCCGCTAACGGCCGCCATCTTTTTCTGAAATCCCGCGTCTCTGATTGGCCGCGGCCGGACCAATGAGCGACGCGGGATTTCCTGGACAGACAGACAGACGGAAAGACAGACAGAAAGACAGACAGACGGGATAAGACGATTATATATATAGATACAATATGGTTCCTAACCAGGGGTGGATTAAGAGTAGCCAGGGCCCCGGGCAGTTTAGAAGGTGTGGGCCCCCCCACAGGTACCCGATGTATCACGTGACATGTCACATGATCCCCTTTGATAGCTCATGTGATAGGTCATGTGACTAACACAGATGCTTTGGTGACATCTGTAGACGGAAAATTATGGAAATTTTTTTCCATTATGTACACAGCCCTATACATAACATAGCGCTATATATAGTAGAGCAGCGGTGGGAGATTAATTTCCTTGAGGGGCCACATGAGAGACCATGACTGTTGTGGAAGGTGAATCAATAGGCTGAAATTAATTCTGCTCAATATTAATAATATTAACAAAATAATAAAAAAAATATATTAATTGTATGACTCAGGCTATGTGCCCACAATGCAGAAATGCTCCGGATTTTTCCTGAGTGTTTCTGCATCTCCCTGGCAGAAAAAAACGCATGCGGATTGTACATGCGGATTGTACATGCGGATTGTACATGTGGATTGTACATGCGTTTTTCCTGCCAGGGACATGCGGATGTGAAGCGTTCTTCACTTGCATTTCCGCATGCGAGTTGACAAGCGCTTTCCAAGCGATTTTAGCATCACTTGGAAAGTGCTTATCAACTTGGTCACACTATATAAATCCATGCAAACGGCATGGATTTATATACTGTGACGAAAAGAATGTTTAAAAATAAAAAATAAATCTATACTTACCTTCTGATGGCCCCTGGAGTCTTGCTTCTCTCCATTCTCCCTTGTCGGGAGATTGCAGTACACTGAAGGACCTGCTGACGTCAGCGTTGTGTGACCCGTCACAAGACTATGACGTCAGCGCAGGTCCTTCAGTCCATCGCGATCTGCCGGCATGAGAGGAAGAGCGCACCGGGGGCCGCCAGAAGGTAAATATAAGATTTATTTTTTATTTTATTCATTTTTTAACAGTTTCTATAGTACCCGGGTCCGGAAGAGAGTCTCCTGTCCTCTAGACCTGGGTACCATCCGCACATTAGAACGCATGGAATGCGCATCTACATATGCAGTGATACGTAATCCATGCGTTCCAATGCAAGTGAATGGCGGCGAAAACACAGCACTTCCGCAAAATAATTGGTAGTGCTGCGTTTTTTTCCACAATGATAATCCGCAGCGGAAATTTCCGCAGCATGTGCACAGCACATGCGGATTATCATTGGGGAACATGGCAGACCTTCTACCAAGCATTTTTTAAGCGTTTCTGCAGCGTTTTTGCCGCTGCAAAAACGCTTAAATGCACCATGGGCACACAGCCTTAATATTGAGCAGAATTAAGTATGCTGACATCCCCCTATATACAGTTTGAGCCCCCACATAACTCCCTAGATACAGTATGAGTCCGCACATAGCTCTTTAGATACAGTATGAGCCCTTACATAGCTCCCTAGATACAGTATGAGCCCCCACATAGCTCCCTAGATACAGTATGAGCCCCCACATAGCTCCCTAGATACAGTATGAGCCCGTACATAGCTCCCTAGATACAGTATGAGCCCGAACATAGCTCCCTAGATACAGTATGAGCCCGTACATAGCTCCCTAGATACAGTATGAGCCCGCACATAGCTCCCTAGATAGAGTATGAGCCCCCACATAGCTCCCTAGATACAGTATGAGATCCCGAATAGCCACTATATACAATATGAGCCTGCACATAGCCTCCTATATATAGTATGAGCCCCCACATAGCTCCCTATATACAGTATGAGCCCGTACATAGATCCCTATATACAGTATGAGCCCCAAATAGCTCCCTATATACAGTATGAGCACCCACATAGCTCCCTACATACAATATGAGCCCATACATAGCTCCCTTCTCTGATCGATTGTCGGTTCCACAGCCAGCTCAGAGAATGGTCGAATGCAAAATGCAGCTACCTGGGAGACACCTCTGACCACCGCATGAGGTGGCCCGAAGGCACCCCCCTGACGGCTGTACCCAGGTCACATGCCCCCCCTGATTCCCCTAGGTATGGCCCTGTATAGTTTATATGACAATACATGACTGGTATCTATAGTATAATCGGGGATGTGTCCTTCTGCCAGAAGCCTCTATAGATTGTGCAAGCGCAATACCTGCGCAGTCTGGCCACAGACAGAAAGACACATCCACATCCCAGACAGGGATGAGGAGTGTGGCGCCGGAGATCGCGGTATGCATAAGCACTGCGCGCATACCGCGATCTCCGGCACCATAAACACACACGTGTTCGGTCCTGTCATCTCTGGAGAGGCCGGGGTAGGAGTGTGGCGCAGGCGCCGATTTCCGGCGCTGTTTTAGTGAAGACAAATATGAACAGGGTCTTCGACAAAATGGACAGCGTGGTATGCGCATGCGCGTACTTTGGCGCCATTTTGTTGAATACACTCTGCACATTTGTATTCATTCAAATTAAACCAGATATCGCGCTATGCGGACATGTGGAGCATGGGCCAGAGTGAGGGGGGAGCATATACCAGGATGGGGGAAGCATGGACCAGGATGGGGGAGCATATACCATAATGGGGGGGAACCATGGACCAGGATGAAGGAGCATACACCAGGATGGGGAAGCATACACCAGGATGGGGGAGCATACACCAGGATGGGGGAGCATATGCCAGGATGGGGGACCAGGATGGGGAAGCATACACCAGGATGGGGGACCAGGATGGGGGGAGCATATACCAGGATGGGGAAGCATACACCAGGATGGGGGAGCATATACGAGGATGGGGGACCAGGATGGCGGAGCATATACCGGGATGGGGGAGCATATACCAGGATGGGAGACCAGGATGGGGAAGTGTAGCACCCTGAGGATTCGGCTGCTACAGGGGTATTGCACCTCAACCCAGAGGTGTGATATTCCACTCCCGGGTAAGGATGGAGAGTGGAACTGAGCTCGGTAGGCTGCATGCACTACACACATCCCATTTCCGAGGAGCAGACCGACGGTACTCCCACTTAGAAATGTGCAGGTACGACCGAGTCTGTTCCTGGCTGGAGTGGGAGGGGGGTGGTACATCCCAAGTAGTGTAGGGGCAGATAGGGGGAGCAGCCTGGGTAAAGATAGGAGCTCATTGGGTGCTGGTCACCTGAGCTCACACATAGAGGGTGTATATAAGGTGGGCACCAACTAAGAACAGGGTCAGATGCAGAGAACAAGTCAGCAAGCAGAGGAGAAGAGAGACCCAGAGTGAGAGAGGAGAAGAGAGACCCAGAGGGGGAAACAGAAAAGAGGACTCCAAGAACCCAACTTAAATCCCCGGGTGAAGAGTCGGCACAGGGTACCGGATCCCAAACTGGCGGGGGCAGAAAACACACCCTAGCCAGAGACCGGAGGCCGTGGGCAGCATCTGCCACGGCCACCCATCACATCCACCCCGAAGGCACACCACATGAAGGGTCAGGGAACCCAAGGCCAAGGGTGTCCCAACAGAAGGCCCGAGGGAGCTGGACCTAGGTGGATCACTGGTGGGGACGGCCAGAGAACGGGACAGAAGGAGAGCTCAGGGCCACGCTCCGGACTTGTTTGGGGGTTGGCTGGATCCAGGACCTGGTGGACGCAGCACGGCTCGGGTGGTCACTCGAAGCTGGAGTGACCAGTACAACATCTGCAGTAAGTAAACACCCTTAACTGCACAACCCGACTCTGTCTTCATTGCCGTCTGCACTGCACCACCACAACCCCCATCCTCTGCACCTGTCCCCCCTGAGGCTATACCCCTCCCGTTGGGGGTTATCCCACCAAGCTGCGCACCCACCATCAGCCTCAGCGGACCCTGCTGCAGCGGCGGCCACAGTGACCGCATCACAACGGGTGGCGTAGTCGACACAAAAGAACTCTTAATAACATCTGTAGGACTGCCACATAACACTGAGCTTGACGCCCTGGGCACGGGCCGGGTCACAGCCGCTCGGAGACTACAACCCCCCATCTGATCCGGTGCCGGGTATTCCCCTCAAAAAGGAATATGTCCCAGGGGGCGCGTCAGAAGCATACACCAGGATGGCAGACCAGGATGGGGGAGCATATACCAGGATGGGGGAGAATATACCAAGATGGGGGACCAGGATGGGGGACCAGGATGGGGAAGCATATACCAGGATGGGGGAGCACATTGTATACCAGGATGGGGGAGCAGGATGGGGAAGCATATACCAGGATGGGGGACCAGGATGGGGGAGCCTATACCAGGATGGGGGAGCATATACCAGGATACGGGGCCAGGATGGGAGAGCATATACCAATAAAAAAGCTCGCCACCCGGGCATAGAACAGTTTCAATAGCTAGTATGATATACTGTGATACAGACATTAGATGTTATATGCTATACACATTGTTATATCCCATCTGATGTCTGTACCACAGCATACCATACAGTAATCGATATACTGGATGACATTTTTTGTACATGGGTATACACTGTACTGATCACACTTGGACCTGCCTACAGGACCTCACATATTATATATGGAGCAGTATAGTATGTGACGTCCTGTAGGTTCAGGATTGATCAGTCTGTACAAATCCGCTCTGCTGATGTCTGTGGTCGGTCTGCAGGGGCTCAGTGTGATTTATTGCAGGACTCTGAATTTTCCTGCAGATCTGGTGACTCTGGAGCCGATGACCCAGAGTGACCTGATCTGCAGCAAAGGTCAGACTCCGGCCATAAGTCATAGAGGCCCCGGCAGAGCAGTCTCCGACCTGACACTAAGGGATCCGTGTGAACTCATCAGGAGGGGAGCAGCGTCCTGCAGCCCCCTACTCACTCCAGACATCCTTCCCAGGGCCCGACCTCGACCTCGTATTTACCGCCATCCACTGATGCATGAGCTCCTCTCCCGCAGGATGAAGTAAAGAAGCTCCAGGCGCTGCTGTGTGACGTCAGTCCTGGAGACGCAGCACACAGCGTGCAGGGGGCGTGTCTGTCTCCCTGATGCGGCCGGCGTCTAATGGTAATGTGCGGTCCCCCTGCCCCTGCCTCTCCAGAAAACATTATAATGAGGGCGATCTGGCCGTGGGCCCTGCCGGAGCCTTGAGCCCCGGGCAGTAGCCCAGATCGTCCTCATTATAATCAGCCTATGTTCCTAACTATCAGGATGCTGGGAGGAAGTGGGGAGCAAACCTTATTGTTGCGCACGCCGGAGGTCACTGGGGCGGAAGTCACAGTGACTCCCCGGTGCCTGTGTAGCGCTCCGAGGGTTCGGCCGCTACAGGGGTATTGCACCTCTGCCAGAGGTGTGATATTCCACTCCCGGGTAAGGATGGAGTATGGACCAGGGCTCAGTTAGCTGCATACAGCACACATACCCTATTTCCGAGGGACAGCTCAACGGTGCTCCCACTAGACAGAAGTGCAGGCAGGACCGACTGTGTCCCTGACTGGAGTGGGGAGGGGGGTGGAACACCCAGTGCTGTAGGGGCAGATAGGGGTTGGTTCCTGAGCGTAGGTAGGAGCCCATTGGTTGCTAGTGACCTGGGCTCATGGCTAGAGGGAAGTATAAAAGGGAAGAGCCATCTTAGATCTAGGTTCAGTTCAGTCTGTGGGGAGAAGTTGAGAGGAGAGCTGACAGGGAGCAGCAGCTCAGGCTGAGTGCTGCTCCAGAGGCAGGCCTAGAGAAGAGGGTGAAGGGTCAGGCAGATTAAGGGTGCCGGATCCCAAGTTGGTGGAGGAGAAACTACCCTCAGCCAAAGACCGGACGTCGTGATCATTTATTGGTGCGACACCTCATCAAACCTGCTAGGAAGACACCATATAGGACAGCGGAGGACGGGGCCCACGTTTAACCGCACAAGTCCGCGGCAGCTGGACAAAAGTGGGTCACTGGTGAGGCAGGCCAGAGGAAGGATTGAAGGGGGTCCGGAGCCATACTCCTGAGCTGCCTGGGAGTTGACCGAGCCCCTCGCCTGGTGGACGCAGCACGGCTCGGGCAGTCATTCCCTGCAGAAGTGACTTGGATGTTAACCGTGAGTAAAGACCCTGGACTGCAGTACGTTGTCTGTGTGCTTTTTCACTCCTCCGGCACTACCGGTACTGGGACTCTCACCACCATCACTCCCACCATCCACTACACTGCCCTGGGGCCGCACTCTTCCCATGGGGAGTCACATCATCCCAGCTGCATACATCATCAGCCCCAGCGGTCTGCCCTGCAGCGGCGGTTCCTAATAACCGCAATCCACGGGTGGCGTAGTCGGACATTATCTAAAGTACAGTAGTAGACTACCATTGGTCTGACCACCCTGAGCCGCGGGACCGGGCCTCCACTACTACTCCCAGCGTCTCCCTATTGCCCGGTTCCGCGTGCCCCACGGCCCAGGGGGCGAGTCAACTGCGCACTAGAGCATTGTAGGGATCTGCAAAACGAAACTGCACGTCACAGGGCACTGTGACGTGCAGGGGAGTGATATTGAAATTAAGTAAGTAGGCGGGGAAAAGGAGCCATTCCTGTAGTGTCTACTGTGGAGCTCCAGATGAAGCAGGATGGAAACGTGCGTCGGGGTCTGAGGTGGAGGCCAATGTGGTGACACTATCTGTTATTATTTTTTGGGATATGTCTGATTAAAATGCATCTTTATTTATTCTTTATTTTTTCACTATTGATTTATTTTTGTGCATTACATCGCACCAAATTTTTATATATCTAACTTGCAGAATTGCATTGTAATTAACTTTGTGAATATATACTGTATATGTGAATGTACATACCTGTTATCATTGCTCCTTGGTAGTATTCTGCCATTTGGTGGATACCCTTGATATTGTAATACTTTTTTCATTATTTTATGTCTTTCATCGGCCTCCCTTGCTTTCATTGTCCTTGTTTTAAATATTCACTTTTAAATTTTATTTTTATTGTGCAGTTGCATATTTCAATAAAATATTTATTGTGTTTATATACATTTGTCTGTTTTTTTAATTAAATTGGAGTAATACATATGATATATTAGGCTTTTTCTGTTTGCTCTTATCTGTATTGGAATTACTTTTTGGATTATAGGCTTCTTTCTCTCGTTATACCTATAGCATAGTTTCACATAGGAGGAGCTGGTTTATATATGTTTCACTAAATGTCTGTGACAAACAATCACAATAACAACTATGAAAAACCCTAAGAAAGTCATATTACCTATTGTAATAAGAACCAGTGAAATCTCAAATATATAATGAAAAAAAAATGAAATTTTTAAGAAAAAGTGACATATCCAATATATTTAGTTTTTTTTTTAAATCAAATGTTTATTGATTTTTATGAAAATTTTTCACAAAGGTAAAAATAAAAAAAACAACAACCAGACAAACATTGGAGAAACACAGTTCTCCACCCCCCAACCTTAAAAAGCATTAAACATGAGGTGTTTATATATCCTGGCTCTACAAAACCAGATTAATTAGATGAACAAATATTTGAACATAGTAACGATAGCTCAATCCAATTACATATACCGTATTTTTCGGACTATAAGAGGCACTTGTTTTCTCCAAAATTTTGGAGGAAAATGTGGGGTGAGTCTTATAGTCCGAATGTTAATGCCAAGAGTGTGCAAAGCAGTCACCAAAGCAAAAGGTGGCTACTTTGAAGAACCTAGAATATAAGACATATTTTCAGTTGTTTCACACTTTTTTGTTAAGTATATAATTCCACATGTGTTTATTCATAGTTTTGATGCATTCAGTGTGAATGTACAATTTTCAAAGTCATGAAAATACAGAAAAATCTTTAAATGAAGTGTGTCCAAACTATTGGTCTGTACTGTATATATATACTGTGTGGGGGGAGCGGTTGCGGCAGTGGAGCGGAGCACAGGAGGCAGCAGCCACCTGCTGCAGCCTACACTGTCCTGGCTGCTAAAGAAAATGAATATTCAGTGCTCCCCACACCCATAGGCGTGGGAAGGGGGTGAATATTCATGCCCTTTAATAGCGGGCACACGCGATCACCAGGCAGCAGCAGGAGCCGCAGCGCGGCCACGCTGTGTGTCGGCTATTAAGGAGCATGAAGTCACTGCTCCCTGCGCACACAGTCCCAGTGTGGGGAGCAGTGATTTCCGGCAGCTGATCTCTTCTCATGGCGAGATCAGTGTGGGCTGACAGGACGCAGCGCTGGAGGAGAGAGAAGAGAGGTGAGTAGGAGTGTACATTTTTTTTATGTGCAGCGTGATGGGGATTAGGGGGACCATGCATACTAGGATAAGGATGAGAGGGCCATACATACCAGGGTAAGGATGAGGGGGCCATACATACCAGGATAAGAATGAGGGGGCCATACATAACAGGATAAGGATGAGGGGCCATACATACCAGGATAAGGATGAGGGGGGCCATACATACCAGGATAAGGATGAGGGGGATCATACATACCAGTATTAGGATCATGGGGCCATGCATACCAGGGTAAGAATGAGGGGGCCATACATACCAGGATAAGGATGAGGGGGGCATACATACCAGGATAAGGATGAGGGGGCCATACATACCAGGATAAGGATGAGGGGGCCATACATACAAGGATAAGGATGAGGGGGATCATACATACCAGGAAAAGGATGAGGGGGATCATACATACCAGTATAAGGATGAGGGGGCCATGCATATCAGGATAAGGATGAGGGGGCCATGCATACCAGTATCAGGATGAGGGGGCCATGCATACCAGTATCAGGATGAGGGGGCCATGCATACCAGGATGGGGATTGCTGTGCCATGCATACCAGGATGGGAATGGGGGCCACGTATAATAGGAAGGGGGGGCATATCTACCAGGATGGGGGATATTATCAGAATTGGGGGACATTACCCCTATACCAGTGTCAGCAGCAGACCCGCTCCCCCTTAACAGTGCATCATGACCACATTTTTTGCTTAAATTTTTTTTCTATTTTCCTCCTCTAAAACCTAGGTGCCTCTTATAGTCCGGTGCATCTTATAGTCCAAAAAATACGGTAACTTGTGGAAGTACTAATAACATTTTTATTCATTTTCAAAGAAGTTTAATTTGAGGCATCATATAAATATCCGTATGTGCAAATGTGCTCATGCGGATATTATTAGTTTCAATGCAAGTCAATGGCGGCAATTACGCTGCGTGTCCGCAAAATTAATGGACATGCTGCGTATTTTTCCGCAATGATAATCCGCAGCGGAAATTTGCGCAGCATGTGCACAGCACATGCGGATTATCATTGGGGACCTTGGGGCACGTATTACCAAGCGTTTTTTAAGCGTTTTCGCTGCAGAAATTCAGTGGCAAAAAAGCTTGAAAAATGCATAGTGGGCACGCAGCCAAATTAACATTTTCAAGAAGAATTGGAAACTGACTTGCGAGAAAAATTTGGCCCAATGTAACAAAAAGAAAAGTTAAAAAAATGTTAACTAAGTACCCTATGTTTTTTTACATGTGTAACTATTTACTTTGTAGGATTTCTATGCATTGTTTTTTTCTAGGTTATATTTATTGGCCTGACCATAGACTGAATCCTCAAACTCAGTGGTGGATTTTCTTGACTTTGTTCTCACGTATCAGGAGGGACAGAGCGATGTTTGCCTCCTAGATTAGTTTGTGGATTCCATATACAGAGACCCTAAGTGCTAGAAGAGCAGAATCCCCCCTCAAATGACCCCATTTTGGAAATGAAATTCTTCTGGGAATTTATCTACAGGTGTAGTGACAATATTGACTCCATGGGTGTTTTTCAGTGATAGTCTCTGAGTGAAAATTGCAAATCGCCATTGTAGTGACAAGTACATTGCAGTGCCCAGCTCATGCTTATGGAGACACGCACCCATAAATTAGGCTGGCTCTCATCGCTACAGAAATGCCAAACCTGGGGACGCTCAATGTGGTTTAGGCACACTGTGGGGCTCAGAAGGGAGGGGTTTATTTGAATTTTGTAGCTCAAAATTTGCAGAATTTCTTTTGGGGGATGAGAAGCCATTTCCTTTTTCCAGAGCCTTTGTGCTGAAAGTAACGTGGAAGCCCCCTATATTTCCGTTAAAAGATGATGGTCCTGAGTGGACTTGTTTTTTTGTGGATTGATTTGAAGCTTTTGTTGGGAACATTTTATATAACATTTTGGATCACATTTATCCTGCACTCTACGCTGAGCACTCACTTTTGGGTTTCCATCTAAATCTCCGAGTGACATCATTCAGATGAAACCCTCGAGGGATCCATTTACTATAATAAGGCAGCAGAGTTACTTTGGACTACATATGGCCTCTGTTCAGCATTGTCCTTCTTTTCAGAAGTGCATAAAACTGTGGCGGATCATAGGCTAGATAGCATCCACAGTGTCTCCATCGGTCTCATAGGGAATCTTCCACCGGGGGTTCCGTCTGAATCACGTATTTCAGAGATTTACATGGAAACCCCAGTGTAAGCATTCATAGTAGAATACAGGATAAATGTTAGCTGAGCCATACTGCAATCTTTGGGAGGCAGAATGAAAAAATCAATAGCAGTTGAAGAATTGGTTTTATTTATTTTTTACGACTTTATTCTTCGGGTCGGTGCGATTACAGCGATAGCCGATTTAGATTTTTTTTTATGTTTGGCTGCTGTCACACACTAAAAGACACTTTTAGTTTGGAATACAAAGTTTTTGCATTGCTATATCTTGAGAGCTATAATTTTTCCATATATCTGCCTGCAGAGTCACGTCAGGGCTTGTTTGTTAAGGAACGAGTTGACGTTTATATTGGTACCATTTTCAGGCATATAAAGTTGTTTGATCGCTTTCTATTGCAATTTTTAGGAGGCAGAATGAAAAAAAAACAATTCAGGATTTTTTTTTATGCCGTTCTTCGTGTGGTAAAATTGATAAGGCAGCTTTATTCTTCAGGTCAGTATGATTACAGCGATACCACATTTATATTGTTTTTATGTTTTGGCGCTTTTACACAATAAAAACTATTTTATTGAAAAAATAATTATTTTTGCATTGCTTTAGTCTGAGAGCTATAACTTTTTTTTTTTTTTTTTTCCACTGATGAAGCTGTACTGCGGCTTTTTTTGCGCAATGACATTTTCAGCCACACCATTTTTATTTACATTTGTCTTTCTGATCGGGCTTTATTCCACTTTTTGTTCGGCAGTATGATGAAAAAGCATAGTTTTATGCCCTGTTTTTTTTATGGTGTTCACTGAAGGGGTTAATTAGTGTGATAGTTTTATGGGGCGGGTCGTTCCAGACCCGGCGATACCTAACATGTACTTTTTTTTCTACATAAAAATACAAATTCATGGGTACAATATGGGTACAATATATACACACATATATATATATATATATATATATATATTTTTTTTTTTTTTATTATTATTATTATTTATTATTACTATTTTATTATCATTAATTTGTGATTTTTAAAAAAATATTTTTGCAATTTTTTTTTTTTTTACTTTTTTACTTAGTCCCTCTATGGGACTTTCTGTCACGCACAGCGTAGGAAAGACAAAGTGCAACACGAAGGAATGAGGGGATGGGAGCCCAGACACTAAAGAAAGAGGGGGGTGGAGAACTCCTAGGCTGATCTGATATCACCCTGTCTTTCTTACTGTCCCTATATTAGTTGCTCATGAACAGGAACCTAAAACCCTGTATCTCTCTAGAGCTAGACCCTGGCTAGGGAAGGGGGGGTGAGCGCTAGTCAGTCCCCACTAACAACTAAAGACAGCAAGGGGAGACAGACACAGGGAAATAACTTAGCTTGAGCCAACTTCAGAGAGATTACACACACGACCTCTTAGCACCAAAGAGGAAGTAAGGAGACTGCATTAGCTCCAAGCCTTCACAAGGGGTCATGTGAATATCACCAGCACCTCCCTCTAGCAAACAGCAAGTATTTAATCACCCAGGCCTGAGTGTCAATTAGTCGGAGGGAGGTAGCACCCAAGAAGGTGTCTGTAATGCCAAATGAAGAGAACTTCTGCAACCACCTGCAGGGCGACTTTCTGTCAGTTCTGACACACCAGTGACTCTTTCACTTTCATGTGCCCGAAATGCTGTGCACCAGCATTGCAATGGTTTATAACTGTCAGTGCTGTACTAATACAAGCTCCTTAGACCATGCACTGCGCATGGTCTAAAGGGCTTGCCAAAGCCCCATGACGACATCGGGTCACCAAGTTAACGATCTGTCCCCCGCGATGGTGTGGCGCCCCTGAGTGTTCAGTCGCCACAGAGATACTGCACCTCACCCCGAGGTGTGGTGTCTCCCTTCTCTCAGGTAAGGAGGGAGTGCTGCACAGAACCCCAACCACCTACATCCAACATAACACTGCTCCAGGCCAGCCGGAGGGGCAAGACGCAATGTAGTTTTCTGCTGAGCCCTGGCCCTGGCTGGAGTAGGGGGGAACCCAAAGGTAGGGGGAACCAATAGTGGGTGTGGGTGGAGGAAACAGATACACGGAGCACATATACAGTAAGTATATAATAGGAAGCCATATTAGTGTGGTGCCCCTGAGGGTTCGACCGCCACGGGGATGCTGCACTTCTCTAATGGAGTGTAGTGTTCCTCCTCTGAGGTAAGAACAGTGTGATGGTCAGGACCCCACCTCCACATCCAACACCACACTTATCCCACCAGAGGGGGCTAGAAGGCACTAGGTGCTGCCCCTACTGGCAGTCGGGAGACTGGGGAACCAAGAGATAGGGGAACCAATTAGTGGGTGAGGGTGGAGGAGTCACATTTTAGTGACACTTTAAATTTCATATTTAATCCACAGCCATTTTGGTTCTTGGTTCTTTGACTGTTCTTTGATTGTGACCTTCCTCCCTGAGCGTGGATCCTGTGTGGCCCTGCAGAGGACAGAGACACGGCCCTCGTACCCCGGCCTTGGGTCGACGGGCAGGCTGCAGACAATGTATGTCTCAACCCGGTCAAGGACCATGACCAAGAAGGCCCGGAGCTTAGGAGTGTAGCTCCACCGTAAATGGATCCCAGGGGGATGCAGACGGAGCGGTATACGCCACCTGTCCTCGCCAACCTGATCTATTCAGAGGGATTCCGGCTGCAAGAGGGGTACCGGCCCCCGACACCTGACCTTGCTACTCTACGTCCTGGTCAGGGAAGTCCGGTAGGCCCTGAGGATCCCACCGGGTATCGGAAGGAGCGGAGCTGCCACCCGTACCCTTTTTCTGAGTGAAGTTCAGAGGGAGACCCGGCCTATCTACACACACACACAGACAGGAAAGGACCCGGTCTGAAGTCTAGGAACACTCTGGTGCGGGGTCCTGATTGAACACTGGACTTACTCGGAGGTTGTCGGACCCCCCCGTCTCTGGTGACCGCAGAACTCCGCGAGGAGCAGGAAGACGCCTTCCTACTGCCATCTCCATCGTGAGTAAAAACCCTGGAAGTTAACCCCTATGGCCTCCGGACTCTTTATTCTGCATTACACCGCATTACGCAGCACCAAACCTCCTAGACTACTACTCCCTCCATTCTGTCCCTCTGCCCTGAGGCCCTGCTCTGCCTGTGGGGAGTAGTAACAACCATGGCTGCAATAACACCATGCCTCAACGGACCGCAGCAGCGCTGGTGGCCTTCACCAGGTGCCACAGGTGGCGTAGTCGAGATCAGCCACTCAACCCGGATAAGCCCATACCATCCTTTTTAGTGCGACGACCTTGGGCACGGAGTGGGTCCGGGCCACGGCTGCACCCCACCTACCACACAGGACCCGGCTCCGAGTCCCCCATCTCCCAAGGTAGGGCTTTCAGGCGTCACACATTAGGTCTAGAGAGAGTTCAGTTCAGTCCAGTACAGTGGGCAGTTCTAGTTAGGGCTGTTCAAAGGAACAGACCGGGAGCAGAGGCTCAGTCAGAGCTCTGCTCCACAAGTTAGGGCCCAGGATCGAGGCCCCGGAGGAGAGCAGGGAGCAGGCTCCATTCTACTTAAGGGATCCCAGGGGGTACGGCGAGTGCAGGACGGCACCCGTACGCCCCGCTCCTGCCAGGTGATCAGGAGGGATCGGTTGCTACACTCAAAATCCCAGGGGATCAGGTTGGTCCCGGATCCGACGTACAGGAAGGACTTCAGCATACCCGAGTGGGAATGAGAGTGAGCAGCGTAGGACCACGGTGAGAAGGACCGAGTGTGGAAAAAGTCAAGATAGGTACATATGAAAGTGGGGTTCCGCCAGGCATTCCTAAATTTGCTGAGAAAGGACTGAACCCCTGTCCGGTGAACGCAGCGCGACGAGCGAGGCCTTCACCTGCAAAGTGCATTTGTGATTTGCCTAAGAACTGTAAGTAAAACCTTGGACGACTGCATCGAACAGCCTCTGTCTATTTCTTCACCGGCATCACTGATCCTCACCGCACTACAACGCCCAGCACACCATTCCACCATCCATCTATCTACACTGCCCTGAGGCCCTCTCCACCTGTGGGGAGCTGTACCATCTTTAGCTGCCTTGTCACCTGCATCAGAGGACTGCAGCAGCGCTGGTGACCTTCACCAGGCACCACAGGTGGCGTCACGAATTTCTCTGAACTTTATTAATAATCACTACCCCTTTTGTGCACTGTCCGCCCTGGGCCAGCCACCGTGATATACATATACTGTCCCACAAACAGTAAGGCCCCCTGGGGCGCGACAATGGCGTCACAGGGACGCCGATCTCCCTGCCTTCTAAATGCTGTGATCGAAATCGATCGGAGCATTTGAGCATTTAGGGGGTTAAACTGCCGTGAGCAGTGAGGGCCCCGCTCATGGCAGTGAGAGCCGGGTGTCAGCTATGATGTTAGCTGAACACCCAGCGGTGATCGTGTGCACACAGTTACTGTGCACGCAAAATCGCCATTGCGTACCCAGTATGTCGAAGGTTGGGAAGGGATTAATTAAACTGTATTAGTACTAACAGCCATGCTCATGTGAGGAGACCAAGACATTTTGGTTTAAACTTGGGAAAATCACAAAAATAAATGGGTTTTAACTTTCACATACTGCTATACATGCTTTTGTTTCACTAAAAATGCTGCAAAACCTGATGGCAGAGTTTTTTGCTGCATTATTGCTGCTTTTTTTGCTCTTACTCATAGCTCCCTATGGGTGAAAAAACGCTGAAAGAATTGACATGCTGCAGTTGTCAAAAAAGAAGCAGTTTTCCAAGTCAGTGAGGAAAAAAACAACAAGCGTATGCATGAGATTCCTGAACTCTCATAGCTTTTGCTGGTAATGTAAAAGCAGCTTTTAATTTGCATAAAAAGAATGCAGCAAAAACGCAACGTGTGTGAACATAGCCTTAAGGTTTTATGCATAGGTAGATTGATGTGCATGGTAGTACGGAGAAGATGCAGGAAAAGGCATAGAGTTGGTATGGCAGTATTGGGCATTAAGGGGTTAATGATATTTTGCTCGAGTAAAGCAAGGCCTGGATGGATAGAGGGTAGAGTCTGTGGGTCAGTTAGTAGACTATATATGTATTTGGGGGAAGATGTTCGAGTTAACAGTGGAAAAGAATATTGTGTCCCACCTGTCCTCCCTCCCTTTTTAAATTCGGAGGTTAAGTTACCTGTGGGGTTACATGGGTGGTGAGCTACTGGGAAGTCCTTAGTTAGTTATTTCGTTATATTTTGGAAAAAAGTAATCAAATTAAAAATATATAAAAATGAATAAATGACAAGTGGTGTGTGGATACATGTTATATTTGCTGTAGATTTTGAGGATTGTAACCAGGGCACAGGAAGGTGCTCCATTACATAATATTTCACTTACTAAGTTGACCAGTTAATTCCATGAGAGTTAACAAGGTAATGGGTGAAGTTTTGGTACTATGGGAGCAGGAGCCATTGTACATCTCTGAAGCTGGTTGTGGTTCTATCGGGTAGTGGTGGAGGCTAACCAGGGCCAGCGTCAGCACCCGGGCAAGTGCCGGGGCCCTGAGCAGGCAGAGGGGCCCACTGGCAGTCGCGCACCCCGCTGGGCTATGGGCAGAGGAGAGCGGTGTCAGCACCCGCCTTCTTCCCCGCTTGCTCAGGGCCCCGGCAGCGGGATACTTACCTCTCCCTGTGCCTCCGCAGATCCGCTGTCTTCCTGCTCTGCGCTCCCTGTGACGTCTCAGGTCAGAGGGCGCGGTGACGTCTTTCCACCGCGCCGTCCCCCTGAGCCGTCACAGGGAGCGCAGAGCGAGAAGACACCGACAACGCTGGAGTCCAGACCCGAGCAGCTGCAGCAGGTGAGGAGAAGGGAGGTGAGTATTTGATTTTTTTTTAATGTATGGAGGCATGGGGCATTATATGGGGGGGTGACAGCCTGCATGGGGCATTATGGAGAGAAGGGGTGACAGCCTGCATGGGGCATTATGGAGAGAAGGGGTGACAGCCTGCATGGGGCATTATGGAGAGAGGGGGTGACAGCCTGCATGGGGCATTATGGAGAGAGGGGGTGACAGCCTGCATGGGGCATTATGGAGAGAGGGGGTGACAGCCTGCATGGGGCATTATGGAGAGAGGGGGTGACAGCCTGCATGGGGCATTATGGAGAGAGGGGGTGACAGCCTGCATGGGGCATTATGGAGAGAGGGGGTGACAGCCTGCATGGGGCATTATGGAGAGAGGGGGTGACAGCCTGCATGGGGCATTATGGAGAGGGGGGGTGACAGCCTGCATGGGGCATTATGGAGAGAGGGGGTGACAGCCTGCATGGGGCATTATGGAGAGAGGGGGTGACAGCCTGCATGGGGCATTATGGAGAGAGGGGGTGACAGCCTGCATGGGGCATTATGGGGAGAGGGGGTGACAGCCTGCATGGGGCATTATGGAGAGAGGGGGAGACATCCTGCATGGGACATTATAAAGAGAGGGGGGTGATATCCTGCATGGGGCATTATAGAGAGAGGTGGTGACATCCTGCATGGGGCATTATAAAGAGAGGGGGGTGATATCCTGCATGGGGCATTATAGAGAGAGGGGGTGACAGCCTGCATGGGGCATTATAGAGAGAGGGGGTGACATCCTGCATGGGGCATTATAAAGAGAGGGGGGTGATATCCTGCATGGGGCATTATAGAGAGAGGGGGTGACATCCTGCATGGGGCATTATAAAGAGAGGGGGGTGATATCCTGCATGGGGCATTATAGAGAGAGGGGGTGACAGCCTGCATGGGGCATTATAGAGAGAGGGGGTGACAGCCTGCATGGGGCATTATAGAGAGAGGAGGTGACAGCCTGCATGGGGCATTATACAGAGAAGGGGTGACATCCTGCATGGGGCATTATGGAGAGAGGGGGTGACAGCCTGCATGGGGCATTATAAAGAGAGGGGGGGGTGACATCTTGCATGGGGCATTATAAAGAGAGGGGGGGTGACATCCTGCATGGGGCATTATACAGAGAGGGGGTGACAGCCTGCATGGGGCATTGTAAGGGGGGGAACAGCCTGCATGGGGCATTGTAAGGCGGGAAACAGCCTGCATGGGGCATTATAAGGGGGGGGACAGCCTGCATAGTGCATTATGTGGGGGGAACAGCCTGCATGGAGCATTATAAGGGGGGCAGCCTGTATGGGGCATTATGTGGGGGGTAACAGCCTGCATGGAGCATTATAAGGGGGGGGGACAGCCTGTATGGGGCATTATGTGGCGGGTAACAGCCTGCATGCAGCATTATATGGGGACCAGTATCCTGTATGGAGCGTTATATAGGGGCCAGTATCCTGTAGGGAGCTTTATAAGGGGGCCAGTATCCTGTATGGAGCATTATATGGGGGCCAGTATTCTGTATGGAGTCTTATATGGGGGCCAGTATTCCGTATGGAGCCTTATATGGGGGCCAGTATTCCGTATGGAGCCTTATATGGGGGCCAGTATTCTGTATGGAGCCTTATATGGAGGCCAGTATTCCGTATGGAGCCTTATATGGGGGCCAGTATTCTGTATGGAGCCTTATATGGGGGCCAGTATTCTGTATGGAGCCTTATATGGGGGCCAGTATTCCGTATGGAGCCTTATATGGAGGCCAGTATTCCGTATGGAGCCTTATATGGGGGCCAGTATTCCGTATGGAGCGTTATATGGGGGCCAGAATTCTGTATGGAGCCTTATATGGGGGCCAGTATTCCGTATGGAGCCTTATATGGAGGCCAGTATTCCGTATGGAGCCTTATATGGGGGCCAGTATTCCGTATGGAGCCTTATATGGAGGCCAGTATTCCGTATGGAGCCTTATATGGAGGCCAGTATTCCGTATGGGGCCTTATATGGGGGCCAGTATTCCGTATGGGGCCTTATATGGGAGCCAGTATTCCGTATGGGGCCTTATATGGGGGCCAGTATTCCGTATGGGGCCTTATATGGGGGCCAGCATTCCGTATGGGGCCTTATATGGGGGCCAGTGTTCCGTATGGAGCCTTATATGGGGCCCAGTATTCCGTATGGGGCCTTATATGGGGCCCAGTGTTCCGTATGGGGCCTTATATGGGGGCCAGTATTCCGTATGGGGCCTTATATGGGGGCCAGTATTCCGTATGGGGCCTTATATGGGGGCCAGTGTTCCGTATGGGGCCTTATATGGGGCCCAGTATTCAGTATGGGGCCTTATATGGGGCCCAGTGTTCCGTATGGGGCCTTATATGGGGCCCAGTATTCCGTATGGGGCCTTATATGGGGCCCAGTATTCCGTATGGGGCCTTATATGGGGCCCAGTATTCCGTATGGGCCTTATATGGGGCCCAGTATTCTGTGTGGAGCGATTCGCCCGTTTCTGAGCTATTGTGGAATTTACAATAGATATCACTCATGTAATGTAAGAAGTGAAATCTTTGCATTGTACTATATATATATATATATTTCTCTGCGGTATCTGTGCATCATGAATCGTGGTATGTATTAAAGGGGCCCACTGAGACTCTTTCGCCCGGGGCCCAGAAAAACCTGGAGCCGGCCCTGAAGCTAGCATTGCATGTATCTGCACATGTGGTCCGAATATATAGAAATCTAAACCTGATTTTTCTGATTTTGGCATTTCATGAAGGAGCCATCATTGCTAAGGACTTTGCCTACAGGGGAACTTACACCTATCTTTTTATTAATTCCTATAACATGTTGAAAACAACATTCAATAATGCTATGATCAGACACCTCTCCAATAAAGAAACTGTGTGTATGGGTGTTATTATAAGGGAAGGTTTGTGGTCAGGTGGGTTTTATTACCCCTTAAATATCTGCCTTTATAATGTCTTGCGCATTCTCCACCATTGTGACACTTTATGTGATTATCTAATTTCCTTTCCTGCATCCTCTGCTGGTCCTCACTGATGATGTCATAGAGAAGTGATGTCACAATCACTTAGAACTTTCAGCTCTCTACATTCCAATCACTTGTGCAGTTGTTGTCATTGTGGTGAAGCATGAAGATGTGGCTAAGGTAACACCGCACAGGTAATCATTATAAATAATCCTAATTATCAGAATACATGCTAAGGCTATGTTCACACATGTTGGGATTTTCAGCGGTTTTTGCTGCAGAATTTTATGTAAATTTTCAACTGCGTTTTGCAGTACCAGCAAAGTCTATGAGAAACCAGAATTCTCTGTTCACACATCATGGTTTTTTTTGCTGTGTATTTTGTGCCTTGGTTGGGTTTTTGGAAAATAGAGCATGTTGCTTCTTTCAGCGTTTTTTCAGCATTTTTTCAACCATAGGAAGTAATGGGTGGTGAAAAATCGCTGAAAAAAACACATCGAAATTTGCATCAGTGTTTTTTCAGCGTTTTTGATGGCAAAAAAGAATGGGGTTATTTTTTTTCACAGAACTTTATGTACAGCATAAATAGAGACAGAAGGACAGTGAAAAAAACGCTGGAAAAAACGCAGCAAAACCTGCATTTTTGACGCAAATGATTTCCTGGCAGAGATTAGGTTTTTGCTGCAGATTTTTGATGCTGAAAAACCCAACATGTGTGAACATAGCCTTATTCTAAGCCAGCAAGTTAAACGTCATCTGCTCATCCTCTGCTGGGCCTCACTGATGATGTCACAATTACTTAGAACTTTCAGCTCTAGAAATTTCAGCTTTATATATTCCAATCACTTGTGCAGTTGATGTCATTGTGGTGAAGCATGAAGATGTGGAAGAGGTGACACAGCAAAGGTAATCACTATAAATAATTATAATTATCAGAATACAAGCTAATTCTAAGCCAGCAAGTTAAACAAATGTAGTTAAAGGGAATCTCTCACCCCTGGGACTTATCTGACCTGGGCATACAGGTGATAGAAATGTAAATCTATACCTCCCTGTATGCCTCATATTAGACGTCTGGTTGCTGTGAAATTGCTTTTTATTCTTTCAGGTTTCTGATGCTTGCAGGCCCGGGACCAGCCGGAAATCCCCGCCTCCTGTATTAATTATAATGTTTCCCCCCTCCCCTGCACGTCACAGTTCCCTGAGCCGCGCCTAAATCTCGTGCCTACACACTTCTTCCTCCCTTCTATGCTCATCGTACAGGAGGGATCTTGTGCGCCGGCGAGTCACTGTGACTTCCGCTCCAGTGACCTCCAGCATGCGCAACACTAAGTGGCTCTCCCCACTTCCTCCCTGCATCGTCATCATTAGGAACCATATGCATATACATATGGTTCCTGACGATGATGATGCAGGGAGGAAGTGGGGAGAGCACCTTAGTGTTGCGCACGCCGGAGGTCACTGGAGCGTGCAGGGGAGGGGGGAAACGATATAATTAATATAGGGGGCAGGGATTTATAACGGGCCCCGAGCCTGCAAGCATCAGAAATCTGAAAGAATAACAAGTAATTTCCCAGCCACCAGACCTCTTATATGAGGCATAAAGGTAGGTATAGATTTACATTTCTATCACCTGTATGCCCATATTAGTAGGTCAGATAAGTGCCAAGGAGTGACAGATTCCCTTTAAGGACTCATATATCTGAAGAAAAATTTCCTTGGGTCAGATTGCATCCAAATATTATCATTCATTTTTTTACCATAGGATAGATGATAACGTACTTTCCTGCATCCTCTGCTGGTCCTCACTGATGATGTCACAATTACTTAGAACTTTCAGCTCTCTACATTCCAATCACTTATGCAGTTGAGGTCGTTGTGGTGAAGCATGAAGATGTGGAAGAGGTGACACAGCACAGGTAATCACTATAAATAATTGTAATTATCAGAATACATGCTAATTCTAAGCCAGCAAGTTAAAACTGATGTAATTAAGGACTCGTATATCTAAAGAAAAATGTCCTTGGGTCAAATATCATCATTCATTTTTTACCATATGATAGATGATAACGTTTTGATCACTGGGGATCCAACAACAAGGATCACCATCGATCTCGACAATGCCGAGCAGAGATCGCTGATTCATTCATTGTCAAAGGGACTGCCTGAGATACCATTGTATTCATTTATATCCAGCAGTCCCATAGAGAATGAATGGAGCTGAGTGGACTTATTTGCTGATTTTGGGAAAGAACACGACTTTTTGTCGCAGACACATTTGATACATGGCGGCCAGCAGGCTTTTTTCTCTGTGTTTTAGAAATCCACACAATGCATCATATCAATGTTAAAGATGCTCATAAATTGATGACTGTGCCTGTGTTCCCATATCTCTTCTAAAGCCACATTCACACGTTCATTATTTGGTCAGTATTTTACATCAGTATTTGTAAGCCAAAATCAGGAGTGAGACAATCAAAGGAAAAGTATAATAGAAACACGTCACCACTTCTGTATATTTCACCAACTCCTGGTTTTGGCTGCAAATACTGATGTAAAATAGTGACAAAATACTAAATGTGTGAACGTGGCCTTTAGCTAAAATCTGTTTGCTTTGATGACCAACATTTCTGTAATAATACTGTCAAACCTTGGGGCGGAGGGAGCAAATTTAGCTTTTTTTTTAAACATTTTAAAAATTAATAAATCTTTTTAATTTGATACAAATTTAAGTTTAAGCTTTAATTTGCATTAGAGTATTTGATTTAAAGAGTTACGGAACATTAGTAAATTGCAGGTAAGGTAGCAGCACACTGTACGCAACCCCCATACCAAATTGTCCCCATCTTTTTTTACGATGTCATAGAGGCGTGACATCATATTATGTTAGAACTTGCGGCTGTAGAGTTACAGCTCAGGCCATTGTCATCACAGGGAGCCCCCACAAACAGGAGGGGTGAAACAGGTCAATATGACACAGAAGAGGTAAGTAATTCCTAATTATCGATCAGAATAGATTTCAGATCCAGGTCTCAATCTCAATTGCATATAAAAATAATCAGAGCTGAAAGAAACTTAACTATGCAGTGGGTCATTAGGATAACAAAAGGAAGAAATAGGAAAAGGAAAGTTAATATGGCACACAGGGGCGTACATAGAAATCATGGGAACCCATAGCATAAGTCCCAAATTACTCCACCAAAGTATGAAAAAAAAAATTTGACAGGGTCATAGAAGAGCATAACTCAGAACTTAAAAAGTAATTTTCTCACTATTGAAGACCCTTAGTGTTCCCCTGCATTAAAATACCCCTTTCATGGTCCCCATAAAGTATGATGCCAACCATAGTGCCTTCCAAACACAGTATGATTCTCCCACAGTGAATCCCACAGTGAATCCACCATTATCACCCTAAAATCATAGTGTGATGTCTCTATATTACCCTCCACTCCTGCAAAGTATGATAGCCCCACAGTGACCCCAACACAGTATGATGGCCCCAACACAGCACACCATACAGTATAACGGCCCACTATATAGTATAATGGCTCTTACACCACTCCACACAGTATTATAGCCCCTACACAATGCTATACACAATATGATGGCCACAACACAACCCTCCAAATTCTATAATGGCTGGTACACAGTATAATGGACATTACTAGCCTTCCAAAAATTATAATGGCTCCCATATAGCCCTGCAAACAGAATAATTGCCCCCCCCCCCCCCACATAGCCCTCCAAATAGTATAATGGTCTACACAGGCTGCAAACTGTTTTAGGGCCCCTACACAGCCCTGCAAACTGTATAATGTCCCCTATATAGCCCTGTAAATTCTATAAAGGTCCTACATAGCCCTGCAAAGGTTTAGGTTTAGGGCCCCCACACAGCCCTGCAAACTGTATAATGACCCCCATATAGCCCTGCAAATAGTTTAAAGGCCCCCACACAGCCCTGCAAACTGTATAGTGACTCCCACATAGTCCTTCAAACTGTATAATGACCCCCACACAGCCCTGCAAACTGTATAATGACCCCCATATAGCCCTGCAAACTGTATAGTTGCCCCTACATAGCCCTGCAAAAATTGTTTTAGGGTTCCCACATAGCAAACTGTATAAATGTTCCCCATATAACCCTGCAAACTGTATAATGGCCCCCACATAGCCTTGCAAACTGTTTTTGGGCCCGTACACAGCCCTGCAAACTGTACAATGGTACCAATATAACCCTGCAAGCTGTGTAATGGCCCCCATATAGCCCTTCAAACTGTATCACGACCCCTACATAGCCTTGAAAACTGTATAATGGTCCCTACATAGGCTTGCAAACTCTTTTAGGGCCCCTCAAAGCTCTCCAAACAGTAATATAGCCTCCACTAATTAAAAAAACAATACTGACCTCTCCTCATTCCCCCGCTGCTCCGGTTTCCTCAGTTTGGGGTCTGCAGCTCTGCACTGCTTGGCATTGCTGGCACGATGAAATTATATCATCGACCCCGTTGCGCTGAGATGTCAGAGCTCAGACGCAGAGGGAGAAGGATAGAGGAGGGACCTGACAGCTCTCTCTTCCATCATTGCTTTCAACTGTACAATAAAATAGAAAGTGCAATACCAGGCAAGGGGAGCCCGACTCACGGGCCCCATATCGTGGTCTGCCACTATGGCACATATTGTTTTCTTTTTTGGCTTTTCTTTTTTCCTTCTCTCTTCCTCCTGATTTTTGGAAGGTGATTGGAAGGTGAGAGGAAGGTAGGGACTTAACTACAATAAATGTGTTAATGTCACATAATAGTACAAAAATTAAACAAAAATATTTTCGATTTATTAAATGTGAATTCACATGAATAAGAAATACTGTAGTGTAACAAGCACAATAAAATTAATCATCTATTATTTTTTAGTCAATCATTTTTATTGAATTGCAGAAACGTATTATTATACCTCTCGCGCCCAGTGCGATGGTGGAACGTGAAGCGTGACAATATTTCTTGTCGACTGCAAAAAGAATCACAAGAATCAAAAGACAGGTAATTAATATAAATTACTGATAATAACTGTTGGTCTAGGCATGATTTCCAGACCAGCAGAGGTGTAATGACACCTTCCTGATAAATGAGAATATACAGTACTGTTTGTGTTTTTCACCAGTATGTCTTTGTGACACCCCAGGGGTCTGGTTGTCACAGTGATAGAGATATTACGTCTGAGAGCAGGTGGGAGGTCCTTTGGTCAGGGATCCTGTGCATGCCACACCTCCTGCCCAGTCTTGGGAGGGGAAGGACTTCCCCTATATAAACCTGGGGCTGAGGCAGAGTAGAAGGTTCTGAGAGGAGAAGACAGGGAGCAGAGCTGCTCTATGGGCTCTGCTCCACAGGCAGGCCCTGTCCAGGGGCCTGAGCCTGGAGTCCAGGAAGAGTAGAGACAAGAGCAGCATAGGAAGCAGCAGAGTCACAAGGAGTCAGGGGCTGGCAGCTAAAGAGCTCGCCCTGACTAAGAAGATTCTTTACCGGACCCGGAGTCCGAGGCTGTGGGGACTAACTTCTACCCAGCAGCAGAATCCGTCAGGCAGGGGATTTCAGGTCCCCTGGCCCAGAAGCCCGAAGGCCCGGTCACACGCGTGGGACCAGCACCGCCATCGTGGAGCGGAAGCCATTAGAAGGCCCCGAGTCACCGGCCATACGGGTGAGCACCACACGGTACACTCAGGGACGTGGGCTACTTACATCAGCTTCTAGCAAGGTAGCCAGAAGAGTACAGTCAGCTTGGGAGGCCTACAACTACGCCTGGCCAGGGGAGATCCCATCTGCTCAAGGACTGACCAGGCCCCGTTCGCTAGCAAGTACTCCGGGAGGGTCTATCGTTGTTACCAGTAAAGACCCTGAACGCTACCATACCGTCTCTGAGTGGTTCCTGCTACCCCCATCATCCACGTCGGCTGCCCTGAGGCCATACCCCTCCCGTTGGGGGTTATACTATCACGCTGCACCATCCTTCCACCGGCCTCAGCGGTCTGCCCTGCAGCAGCAGCCCCCTGGCTGCATTCAACGGGTGGCGTAGTCATCAACCATTTTCTACCGCTAACAGACTGCCGTCCAGTTTGACTCCCTGGGCACGGACCGGGTCACCGCCACGAGACTACAACCCTAAACAGATCCGGCTCCGGGTAAGCTCCCGCGTGCGCAACGCAGCGCGACACAGGCCCAGGGGCGCGTCAACTTTGGCGTAGTCGGCAGGATCACGTGCCCGCAACCACCGGGTACTGCGTGCCTGAAAAGCAAAGACTGTTCAAACTTACCAGTGGTGAAGATTCCCGCCATCGGTGAAGATTCCCGCCATCCGGCGCCATCTTCAGCCTTCTTCCCGCCATCGGTGAAGTTTCCCGCCATCCGGCGCCATCTTCAGCCTTCTTCCCGCCATCCGTGGAGTTTTCCCGCCATTGGACGCCATCTTGAGGACGCCGCGCGGGAAGAAGAGGGGCGTGGACTCCGAAAGCGCGCGAGAACTGAAGCCCCGCCTCACGTCCGGACGTTGCGTAAGGTCCTGGAAGGAGCCCAGCAGACGCCGACGTCACAGGAGCGCGACGCCAGGTCCTCTACCCCGACGATTGACTGCGGAGCCGCGGCCTACGGAAGAGGATCTCCGGAAGGTAGGCCACGGTCCACTAGGGGGGAGGAGGACACCAGGAACGGACAGCAAGATGGCGGACCGGCAGCAGACTAAGCTGCCCAGCATCGGCAGTGCCCCAGTCGTCGCCGGCCCCGACCAGCGCCGGGAGAAGACGCGTGACGCAGGAGCGGTCGCGGGAGCAGGTAAGAGGAGTCTCCCTGTCCCGGACGCTGCCAGCGTCAGCCTGCTCCCGGGCCCCCTGGTGGAGCCGCCGATTCCGGGCGCTGCAGACACCGACCTGCTCCAGCCCCCGCAACAAGCCCTGCGGCCAAGCCCTCCAGCCCTGGGCACTACCACCACCAGCCCGCGCCCAGGCCCAAAGTTGCACCCTCTGACCCCGGGCGTCATCAACGGCGACCGTCTCCACGCCTGGTCGCAAGGCCTGAACTCCCCAGGTGCAAAAGGACTGTACGCCCTCCACGTTAACCAAGGAGGAGCTGCAGTACTACCAATACGAGGAAATCCAAGAGGACCCGGACGGGTCTGAAGCCTACACACAAGAAGGAGCAGGAGGATGCCGTTACTGAAGTACGGTAAAGTGGAACTGTACATAGTTACCCATAGGGGTACTTGTGTTGCTAATTAAAATATGGTCCCCGTTGGGACAAGTGTGAACTGTTCCCGTGTGTCCCCTATCCTTAACCAGGCTGAGGACTGTGAGCAGCCATCCCATCTCCCCACAGGCTGAGGACTGTGAGCAGCCAATCCTTATCCCCACTGGCCGAGGACTGAGAGCGGCCATATCTTGTAAATATTATGTGTTTCCAGTTATTTATAGGAGTCCTTGGTGGATTTACCGGGAATCCTTTGTACAGTTAGTGGAGCGTAACCCAGGATGGACTAAAAGACTGTTAAGGACTCGGGGTAGGACAGACCCCTACCTGGTTACGTCTCCCTGTTTTGGTGAAATGGACACCTTGCTCTTCAAAGACTGCACCCGGTTGCGGACATCCGTGACCATCTTATTGTGTTTCCTTATTGTATTTTATTGTTCTTTGATATACCTTGTTATATTTTTCTAAAAAGTGTTTAGTCCCGGAGTACTAAATTTCACTAGGGGGGAGTGTGACACCCCAGGGGTCTGGTTGTCACAGTGATAGAGATATTACGTCTGAGAGCAGGTGGGAGGTCCTTTGGTCAGGGATCCTGTGCATGCCACACCTCCTGCCCAGTCTTGGGAGGGGAAGGACTTCCCCTATATAAACCTGGGGCTGAGGCAGAGTAGAAGGTTCTGAGAGGAGAAGACAGGGAGCAGAGCTGCTCTATGGGCTCTGCTCCACAGGCAGGCCCTGTCCAGGGGCCTGAGCCTGGAGTCCAGGAAGAGTAGAGACAAGAGCAGCATAGGAAGCAGCAGAGTCACAAGGAGTCAGGGGCTGGCAGCTAAAGAGCTCGCCCTGACTAAGAAGATTCTTTACCGGACCCGGAGTCCGAGGCTGTGGGGACTAACTTCTACCCAGCAGCAGAATCCGTCAGGCAGGGGATTTCAGGTCCCCTGGCCCAGAAGCCCGAAGGCCCGGTCACACGCGTGGGACCAGCACCGCCATCGTGGAGCGGAAGCCATTAGAAGGCCCTGAGTCACCGGCCATACGGGTGAGCACCACACGGTACACTCAGGGACGTGGGCTACTTACATCAGCTTCTAGCAAGGTAGCCAGAAGAGTACAGTCAGCTTGGGAGGCCTACAACTACGCCTGGCCAGGGGAGATCCCATCTGCTCAAGGACTGACCAGGCCCCGTTCGCTAGCAAGTACTCCGGGAGGGTCTATCGTTGTTACCAGTAAAGACCCTGAACGCTACCATACCGTCTCTGAGTGGTTCCTGCTACCCCCATCATCCACGTCGGCTGCCCTGAGGCCATACCCCTCCCGTTGGGGGTTATACTATCACGCTGCACCATCCTTCCACCGGCCTCAGCGGTCTGCCCTGCAGCAGCAGCCCCCTGGCTGCATTCAACGGGTGGCGTAGTCATCAACCATTTTCTACCGCTAACAGACTGCCGTCCAGTTTGACTCCCTGGGCACGGACCGGGTCACCGCCACGAGACTACAACCCTAAACAGATCCGGCTCCGGGTAAGCTCCCGCGTGCGCAACGCAGCGCGACACAGGCCCAGGGGCGCGTCATCTTCTATACACAACTCCTAGTATAACACCACCATATCTCAGGTACAGAGATAGGGAACATTTCTTCTCCTTATCCTCTGTCTTCCAAAGTAATAGAATACACTTGCTCTTAGTGATATTGACTCGCCCCCTGGGCCGTGGGGCACTCGGATCCGGGCAATAGGGAAACGGTGGGAGTAGTAGTGGCAACCCGGTTACGTGGCTCAGGGTGGTCAGGCCAGTGGTAGTCACTTATGTCTTGTCAATTATGTCCGACTACGCCACCCGTGGATTTGCGGTCATTAGGAACCGCCGCTGCAAGGCAGACCGCTGGGGCTGATGATGTATGCAGCTGGGATGATGTGACTCCCCACGAAGAGTGTGACCCCAGGGCAGTGTAGTGGATGGTGGGAGTGATGGTGGTGAGAGTCCCAGTGCTGATAGTGCTGGAGGAGCAAGGAGCACACAGACGACAGGTTGCAGTCCAGGGTCTTTACTAGAACAGGTAAACTGACCCACAAACAGTCCCGGCTAGGAGGGGACCTGGATGTCTGAGAGCAATGGGGAAATTGGCCCTGGTCAGGGTGAGGGTGTAGGCCTACCGTGCTTTCTGCGCTCCTTCTGACTGTCTCCTCCTTATAGGATAACAGCCCACGTTTCCGAGCTCTCCGTGTATTCTCGCCTGTATGACCTGCGACGTGGGTTCCTTTCTGCTCCCAGCCTTGTACGGCTTTGCTGGTCTCTTCTGTTGTGGCAGGGTCTTCAGGCTTCTTAGGCCAAGGAATATACAGTCCCCTGCGGACTGGTTATCTGCTGGGGATGTGGAATCCTCCCAGCCTCAGACACCAAAGTCTGGTACATTAAGTCCTCTATCTGCCAAGACAGGCTCACTTCGCCTCTTGTCTCTGGCTTGTGGCTCTCCTCCTGCCACACTTCCTCTTAGGTGCAATACAACTTTCTGTCCCTGCTCTGCTCTGGGACACGTCTCAGTGCTGAGACAGGCCATCCAGTTCTCCCTAACCCTGCCCCCAGCACCAGCTTTTATAGGGGCAGCCTGCTCCCCCTACTGGCCTGAGACAGGAGGTATTGCATGCTAATGTTCCCCTGACTAGAGAACCTCCCCCTTGCTCTCAGACACAGCTTTATTACATTTTGTGGCATCCAGGCCAGGGTGACACATTCCCCCCTAGTAAAATTTAGTACTCCGGGACTAAACAATAAACAAAGACAATATACATGACTATAAAACATTAACAGGAAAGTGACGCACAGATTGAGTTGTTAAGGTCACAGTGTGGTCTGTGACCAGGTGTCCATATTACCAACACAACGGGGAGCCTTAACCAGGTGGGGATCTGTCCTACCCCAAGTCCTTTACAGTCTTAGTTCATTCCTGGGTTAGGCTCCGAACGCAGTCCATACAAGGTCCCGGTTATAAAAAGTCCATAACCTGTGAGTCCTTACGGTAACTGCAAGAAACTGAAACATAGAATTACCAAACAAGCATGTAACTTGGCAAACATTTCAACATTTGGTAACAGGGTCATTTACAATCTTAGTGCACCCTATATTCTCCAGCGAGCGGGTATCTGCCCCTTTGTGCTCCTGGTTGACCTCCTTAACCCACTGTCTGGTGGTGGACTGACTTGGCTTTCCCCACTAGCGTTAGGGGTGCAGCTACCAGCTGGGTGTACAGGTAGGGCAGGCAGCTGTCTGCGGGTCCTTTGGCTTACCACAGGCATGGCAGGCTCACTGTCAGCAGATGGTTGACTCTCCTGGGCTGCTGGTACAGGCTCTTCTGCCTCTGGAACCGCTTGCTCCTCTTCACCTTCCGGCTCTGGTGTTGGTTGTTGCTGTGCCGGTTGCAGGAAATGCAGGACGGGTACCACTATGGCATCATTTATGCGAGTCCAGGACTGAGGGAACTCTCCGAGAACGGTGCTGATCATTTCTTCCTTGTCCTCTGTGGGTTCAAGGTCACTCTGATCCTCTTCTGCACTACGGAGTTGCTCGGGGTATCTTTTGAGGTGGTCTCTGGAGACGGTGCTAGTGGTTTCTCCTCCGTCCTTGGTGATCACGCACACCTTCGGGTTGTCGTGATCAGACTGCAGTACGGTGTAGGGTTCCCTTTCCCACTGGTTGTTCAACTTATGAAGCCTTCTCTTTCGCTTCAGGACCTGCTCACCAGGTTCTAGGGGACCAGCAGGGGCGTGTTGGTTGAAGAGTCTTTCTTGCCTCTCTCTCACCTGGGCCAGGCTCTTCTCCACACTCTCCTGTACCTTCTTGTACTGCAGTTGCCTTTCCGCATCCCAGTCCGCATCCGGGGAGGTGTCCTCAGGTGTTAGGACTCCCATCTCCAGGTCTACGGGCAGCTTACCTGGTCTGGCTCGCATCAGGTAAGCCGGGGTGCAGTTGGTAGCGTTCACCGGGATATGATTGTATAAGTCTATCAGGTCCGGCAGTTTTTCTGGCCACAGGCTGCGTTCCTCCAGGGGCAACGTCTTCAGGAGATTAATGACTATATTGTTCATCTTCTCACACATCTCGTTGGTTTGTGGATGGTAAGGCGTTGTCCGAATCTTCTTGCAGCCATAGAGGTTGCAGAACTCCTGGAAGATTTCAGCCTCGAACGCTGGACCCTGGTCTGCCAGGACATGTTACGGATACCCGTGTGGACGGCAGAAGTATTGCTGGAAGGCTCTGGCCGCTGTTTGGGCTGTCAAGTTCTTTACCGGGACCACCACTAGAAAACGGGAATAGTGGTCCACGATTGTCAGGGCGTAGATGTACCCTGACCGGCTTGGAGCCAACTTGACGTGGTCTAGAGCTACCAGCTCAAGAGGCTGCGTGGTGACGATGGGCCTCAAGGGTGTCTTCTGGCTGGTGCGGTCCTTCCTCCTTAGGTGACAAGGGCCACAGTCTCTGCACCACTTTTCTACAGCTCCTCTCATGCCGACCCAAAAGAACCTTCCTCTTAGCAGGAACTCCAGTTTCTTCCAACCGAAGTGTCCCGCTCTGTCATGGTAAGCCCCCAGGACCATAGCTGCATCTCGCCTTGGGACCACGACTTGCCAGGTCAGCTCGTGCGTCCGGTGGTTGACAATCCTTCTGCACAACTTGCCTTCGTAGAGGAACAGCTTGCTCTTCTCTTTCCATAGCTGCTTGGCTTCCTCTGGGGCATCTGGATCTAAGCGGGCGTCTTCCCGGGTCAGCAGATCTTTCACCAGGCGGATTGCAGGGTCACTATCTTGGATCTCGGCCCAGCTGTGGTGAGGTAGGGGATTGATCATCACGGTTGTTAGATCCTCCTCCTTCACGCGGTGTGAGTATTGAGCGGCTCCATACCGGTGAAACGCGGGGAGTTCTACCTCCTCCAGCTCTTCTGGGTCTTCGTCACCTTCAGGTAAGTGAGGCATTCTTGATAGGGCGTCCGCATTGGCATTGGTTTTGCCTGCCCGGTACTTGATCACGAAGTCATAGTTGGAGAGACGGGCCATCCACCGCTGTTCCAGGGCACCCAGTCTTGCATTGTCCATGTTATGTTCTGCTACCAGAGCTAAGGAAAGAGAGGAGATCTGTCCCTACGATAGAACTCAGCTTAATCCCTACGATGTAACAGGGAACCTGATCCTGCGATCAGACCTGCTAAAGTCCTAAGCTAGTCTGTACGGAGACCTATAGATATGGGGAAGGAATCCCTACAAGTACTAAGGACTGGGAGGAAAATGGGACACCTCCTAACAGAAATAGTAGCAGACAGACGAACAAACAAAATATATAGAACATAGAGGTCCGTAGACCAAGCAAACTAACAGAGTAGATACAGAGCACAGGCTAGCTAGAAAGTAGTTATACAATGAAGTCCAGCAAAGCCAGAAGGGCGGAGCAGGATTAAATAGGCCAACAAGGTCATGTGACCAGCAAAGGAAAAAACCTAAGAGCAAGGTTCTAACAGTACCCCCCCTTCTAAGAGGATCCTCCGGATCCCCTAGGACCAGGCTTATCAGGAAATCTCCTGTGAAACGCTCTGATAAGTCTGGACGCGGAAACATCATCCGACCTCACCCAAGAGTTATCCTCGGGTCCGAAACCTTTCCAGGCCACAAGATACTGCAAACTACCTCTATACCGTCTAGAGTTAAGGATGCGAGAAATTTCATATTCCCCGTCCTCCACCACCGGAGGAACAGAGGCAGAGGCGTCACAATCCGATACAACAGCTTTTTTCAACAGAGAGACATGAAATACCGGATTAATTCTCCAGGAGGTAGGAACCTCCAACCTAACAGCAGATTGGTTGACAACCTGAAGCACCTTAAAGGGCCCTACAAACTTGGGACCCAATTTCTTAGAAGGAATCCTCAACTGCAGATTCCTAGAGGACAACCAAACCATGTCACCAACAGCGAACAAAACCTCCTGTCGTTTCCTATCAAAGTAGTCTTTAGATTTTCTGTTGGCCTCCTGAAGATTACCACGCACATCCGTCCAAACTCTCTCCAAATCACCGGAAAAATTCTCCTCCTCAGGCACGGCAGATCCCAACTTGGAGAACGACCCAAACGATGGATGTCTCCCAGAACAACAAAAAAAAGGCGAACAACCAGCAGAAGAAGATGTATGATTGTTCAGAGCAAATTCAGCAAGTGGCAGAAACTCAGACCACCCCTCTTGATTGTCTGCCACAAAACAACGCAAGAACTGCTCAACATCCTGGTTTTTCCTTTCTGTCTGGCCATTAGATTCAGGATGATATCCGGACGAGAACGACAAATGAACTCCCAACCTGTCACAAAAGGCACGCCAAAAACGAGCCACGAACTGAGGACCCCTATCAGAAACAATGTCAGTAGGAACGCCATGAAGTCTGACAATTTCCTTGACAAAGGCCTTAGCGAGAGTTTTAGCGCAGGGCAGTTTGATGAAGGGAACCAAGTGACACATCTTGCTAATACGGTCCACGACCACCCAGATGACAGTAAAACCCTCAGAGGGGGGAAGGTCAGTTATAAAGTCCATAGCCAAATGTGTCCAAGGAGCACTGGGAACCTCCAAAGGACAAAGCAACCCCGCAGCAGGAGTATGTGAGGACTTAGATCTAGCACATATAGTACATTGACGCACCCACTTAATGACTTCCTTCTGCCATCCAGGCCACCAAAAACTGCGACCCACCAGTCTCTTGGCCTCAGAGATTCCGGGATGACCTGCCAACAGAGATTCGTGACACTCAACAAACAAATCTCTCCTAAAGGTCCCAGGCACAAACAACCTCCCATGAGGAGTGTTAGATGGGGCATTCTCCTGTGCTTTAAGAATCTCATCTTCCAAAACGGAGTCCAAAGCAGCTATCACAACACCTTCTTGTAAAATGTTCTCCTCTTTCTCAGCACCGACTCTGGGAGAAAAACTGCGAGACAAGGCATCCGCCTTAACATTCTTAGTACCAGGGATGTAAGTAATGGAGAAATTAAACCGCAAGAAAAACAGTGCCCACCTAGCCTGACAGGCATTCAGGCGCTTGGCAGCATCAAGATATATCAGATTTTTATGATCCGTAAGAACCTGAACGGGAAATTCCGCACCTTCCAAGAAGTGGCGCCAGTGTTCAAATGCGAGTTTAATAGCCAATAATTCCCGATTACCAATATCGTAATTCAGTTCAGTCTCCGAAAATTTTTTTGAAAAAAAGGCACAGGGATGTAATCCATCCCCGTTATCCTGAGACAATACTGCGCCAACCCCAACAGAGGAAGCATCAACCTCAACCAAAAACGGCTTAGTCACATCAGGCTGCATAAGGATGGGAGCAGAGGTGAACCTCTCCTTGAGATACACAAAAGCTTCAATGGCCTCAGAAGACCACTGAACCGCATCAGCACCTTTCCTGGTGAGATCGGTCAGAGGTTTGACAATACTAGAAAATTTTTTTATGAATTTTCTGTAATAATTGGCGAAACCCAAAAACCTCTGTATCGATTTCAAACCAATAGGCCTAGGCCATTCCTGCACAGCTTGAACTTTAACCGGGTCCATCTCAAAACCTTCGCTGGAGATAATGTAACCCAAAAAACTAATTCTCTGTACAGCGAACTCACATTTCTCCAGCTTAGCAAAAAGCGAATTGTCCATTAATAACTGTAATACCTCACGTACGCTCCGCCAATGAGACTCCAGATCCGGCGAATAAATCAAAATGTCATCCAAATACACAACCACATTTTTGCCGATCAAAGGTCTAAGGATGTCATTAATAAGATTCTGAAAAAATGCAGGAGCATTAGTAAGACCAAAAGGCATAACCAGATTCTCAAAATGACCCACAGGAGTGTTAAAAGCAGTCTTCCATTCGTCACCCTCCTTCATGCGCAACAGATTGTATGCCCCCTTAAGGTCAATTTTAGAGAACCACTTGGCCCCCATTAACTGGTTAAACAGATCAGGAATCAATGGCAGTGGGTAAGGATTGCGTACAGTAATTTTGTTAATCTCACGAAAATCCAGACAAGGATTTTTTACAAAAAAAAATCCAACCGCCACAGGAGACTTAGAGGGCCTAATGTGACCGGCGGCCAAACTTGTCTGTATGTATTCCTCCAAAGCCTTCCTCTCAGGAATAGTAAGGTTAAATAAACGACTTTTAGGAAGAGTCGCTCCAGGGACAAATTCAATAGAAGAATCATAGTCTCTATGGGGAGGCAAAACCTGCGATTCCTTCTCAGAAAAAACTCTCCAAAAATCCTGAATAGGAACAGGCAATTCTCCCCTATCCAAAGCTGCAATACGCCCGTTACAACACTTGTCATAACATTTATGGCTCCAGGATTTAATTTCACTGGTAGACCAATCCAGTACAGGATTGTGAAATTTTAACCAGGGCAATCCCAATATTACTGGAGAAGGCAAGTTATTCAAAACTACCAAATCCAATTTCTCATGGTGAACACCATTAATAGTGAGAGGAAATTCACAGACCTTGAGAGTAATATTCTTCAAAGGGGAACCATCCACAGAAACCACAGCAATGGGGGATGATAAAGGTTCGGGTTTTAAATTGAGTCTTTCCAAGAATCCCCCATCAATTACATTCAGAGTAGACCCACAATCAACAAACACCCGAAATTCCATTAATTTTTCCTGAGCAATCGTGGAAGCAGCTAAAAATACACCCTTGGAATTTAAACAGGCAATACGGGCATGACTGACCATTTTTTTTTCTTTCTTCATACGAAGCTCACAGCCTTTAATCAAATGACCAGATTTTCCGCAATAGAAACACAAGCCTTCAGAAAATCTACGGTCTTTTTCTTGAGAGCGAGGTGCCACCGAGCCAATCTCCATCGGTTCATCACTGTTAGTACACACATTCTCATAACCAGAAACTGACATAGCAGAGGATTTGCTCTCATTAACCCTTGCACGCAGTCTCCTATCCACCCGTATAGCTAATTGCAAAGCCTGTTGCAAATCTTCAGGTGTAGGATAAGCAATTAGCAGGTCTTTAACCCTTTCATTGAGCCCAGCAAGAAATAGACTTTTCAGAGCAGAATCGTTCCACCCTGTTTGAGTAGACCAACGACGGAAATGAGTACAATATTTTTCCACATTACCTGATCCCTGTTTCAAACGTCTCAACTCAGTCTCGGCTGATGAGACACGGTCAGGATCATCATATAATAGTCCCAAAGCAGAAAAAAAACTATCCACTGATCTGAAGCATATATCACTAGGTTGCAAAGAAAAGGCCCACTCCTGAGGCTCTTTGCGCAAAAGTGACATTATGAACCCTATGCGCTGGGATTCATCCTCAGAGGACTTGGGTCTCAAACGAAAATACAATAAGCAAGCATTTTTAAATGAAAAAAAATTCTCGGTGTTCACCAAAAAATAAATCCGGCAAACATACCTTAGGCTCCAAGAAATGTGCTCCAGGACAGTTACTCACGTGCTGACGGAGCTCGGCCACCTCCAGAGAGAGTCCCTGCAGGCGATGAGCCAAATCCTGAACCGACACCATGATGGAACAGAAAAATCTTTCCTTAGAGAATTTGCAGGCTGGACTTACTGTTATGTTCTGCTACCAGAGCTAAGGAAAGAGAGGAGATCTGTCCCTACGATAGAACTCAGCTTAATCCCTACGATGTAACAGGGAACCTGATCCTGCGATCAGACCTGCTAAAGTCCTAAGCTAGTCTGTACGGAGACCTATAGATATGGGGAAGGAATCCCTACAAGTACTAAGGACTGGGAGGAAAATGGGACACCTCCTAACAGAAATAGTAGCAGACAGACGAACAAACAAAATATATAGAACATAGAGGTCCGTAGACCAAGCAAACTAACAGAGTAGATACAGAGCACAGGCTAGCTAGAAAGTAGTTATACAATGAAGTCCAGCAAAGCCAGAAGGGCGGAGCAGGATTAAATAGGCCAACAAGGTCATGTGACCAGCAAAGGAAAAAACCTAAGAGCAAGGTTCTAACAGTCCAGGTGTGTCAACGGGTTGTTGTCCGTGTACACTGTGAACTTTGCGGAGGCCAGGTAATGCTTGAAGCGTTCCGTCATGGCCCACACCACCGCCAAGAATTGTAGCTTGAAGGAGCTGTAATTCTCCGGGTTCCTCTCGGTGGGCCCCAGCTTCCGGCTGGCGTACGCGATCACCCGTTCTCTGCCCTGTTGGTTTTGGGACAGTACGGCTCCCAGTCCCACATTACTGGCGTCTGTGTGGAGAATAAAAGACTGGCCATAGTCAGGGTAGGCCAGGATCTCATCCCCTGTGAGGGCCATCTTCAACTGGCGGAAGGACTCCTCTTCCGGTTTATCCCACTTGAAGGGTGGCTTTTGACTCCTGGACTTAGACTGTCCGATCAGGAGGTCCTGCATAGGAGCTGCCATCTTAGTGAACCCGGGGATGAACCTTCGGTAGTAGCCTACCAACCTGAGAAACTGTCTCACCTCTTTGATGTTCGAGGGGCTTGGCCAGCTCTTGATTGCCATGACCTTGTCAGGGTCGGGGGCTACTCCTTCCGCGCTTACCACGTGCCCTAGGTACTGGACCTTTGGTTTCAGCAGGTGACACTTCGATGGTTTCACCTTCAGGCCGTAGCCTGCCAGGGCTTCGAACACCTCTGCCAGATGCTTTAGATGGTCCTCGTAGGTCTTCGAATAGACGATCACGTCGTCCAGGTAAAGGAGGACCGTCTCGAAGTTTCGGTGCCCTAGACAGCATTCCATCAGCCGCTGGAAGGTCCCTGGTGCGTTGCAGAGCCCGAAAGGCATACAGTTGAACTCGCTCAGTCCCATCGGGGTGGTGAAGGTGGTCTTCTCCTTGTCAGCCTCTGCCACAGGAACCTGCCAGTACCCGCTAGTAAGGTCCAAAGTAGAAAAGAAGTTAGCTGATTTTAGTGCGGCTAAAGACTCCTCTATTCTGGGCAGCGAGTATGCGTCTTTGTGGGTGATACGGTTGATTTGTCTATAGTCCACGCACATTCTCATGGTGCGGTCTTTCTTTTTTACCAGAACCAAGGGGGCTGCCCAGGGGCTACAGCTATCTCGAATGACCCCAGCTTCTTTCATTTGTCTTAGCATGCCCTTTGCGTTCTGATAATGTGCAGGGGGCACAGGTCTGTGTCTTTCTTTTATCGGTGGGTGGCTCCCTGTGGGGGTGTGGTGTTCTATACCCTTTACTCTGCCGAAGTCTAGCGGGTGCTTACTAAAGACTCTCTCGTACTCCTGTACCACCCGGTAGACTCCTTGTTTTTGGTGCAAGGGAGTGGAGTCAGCACCCACATGGAGTTTCTGGCACCAGTCCTCCTTTTGTTTCTGGGAGCCATTACCCTCCGCCTGTGGAGATGGAGGCAAGGGTTCCACGGCCCTGATAGCTTTGTGTTCGACAACAAACAGTTTGGCGTGTGTAGCGTACCAGTGTACTTCCCTCTCCCCAATGTTGAGGATGCGGACGGGCACCCTCCCATGATGGACATCAACCACCCCCCGGGCTGTCAAAATGGTGTGCCTGCTGTCTGAGTACACGGGTTCTACCATGACTTGGTAGTCTCTACCTCTCAACTCGATTGCAGTCCGACACCAGATCATCATTTCACTTTTGGGAGGCATGGAAATGGGGAATGGGTCACTCAGTCTTACGCTACCGATCTCACCACCAGACAGTTCTACCTGCTGCCGTCTCATCAGGGCTTTTATCTCCTTGTTGAGGACTCTCTGTTGGCTGGAACTAGCATTCACCGCCACCTGTTGTAGAATTACAATTACCTCTGAAAGACAATTTTCAATCACGTTAGTACCCACAGTTATTTTAGGGTGACTTTCACGATGGTCAATGTCCACAATAATTACTCCCTGTGCCGGCAGTTCAACTTTACCAATTTTAATGGTCATCTCCTTGAACCCCATCTGCGGCACGGGTAAGCCATTACTGGCGATGATGCTCAAGTTACTGTCTGGATACCGTGTGATATCAGCATCAGTCCAATACTGCTTAAAAAGTACATAAGGGATAGTGGTTACTTGCGACCCAGTATCCAGGAAGGCGCTCATGGGGATACCATCCAGCACCACGGGTAAAGCCAGGCGCCCCCCAACGTACTTATTACGCCAATTGTAAGGGCCTGGTGATCTTATGCCTGGGGGTTGGCCCTCTGCCCCAGGTTGGACCCGTTTAAATTACAGTACCTGGAAATGTGTCCGGGCTGGTTGCATCGACGGCAAATGGGCTGTCCATCCTCTGCGTAGCGGTCTGTGGGCCTCCCTCGGAACGACGGGATCCTCCTCTGTCGATGCCACGGGACATTCTCCGGACTTGAAGCCAGCTCGATGGGTCTTGACGGGTCCACTTGTAACGCCTGGACGGTCCTGGTCAACTCCGCGACGCTCCTGGTCAGCTCCTGGACTTGGTGGTGCAGGTCTTTCGACGGGGCTTGGTTCAGGGCCTGTGCATCAGCCCCCACGGGGTCCATAGAGGAGGGCGCCGCCTCCTGGTGGTAGGTGAGAGCAGGGCGCCGGGGGTTTATAGCGCCACTGGTTGCAGATTCACGGAGCACCCTTATGGCCCTGTCCTTAAATTGGGCAAAGGTCGGGTCGGGGTTCTGAAAGAACATGAGGCGCAGTTGGGCCCTGTGGGTGCTTGAAAGCAGACCTTCTATGAATTGTTCTGTTAGCAGCTTATCCGTTTCCTGCACACTGCCAGGGTCAGTTTGTTGGATAGCCCTTAGGGCTTCCTGCAAATTTAGGGCATAGTCTCTGATGCTGTCCTATGCACGCTGCTTACATACATAGTACCTCATTTTAATCTCCGCGGAGGTACGTGTGTCAAAGGTACCCCGCAGCCGGGCCAGAATACCCTTCACAGTCCTTTTCTCCTCAGTGGGCCATGATTTTACCTCCCTTTGGGCTGCGCCAGTTAACTGCCCTGTCAATATGCTGACCTTCTGTTCCTCTGTCAGGGGGTAAACCTGGAACAAACTGTACAGCCTTTCCTTAAAGTCAGTTAGGGCATGGGGCTCCCCTGAGTACTTGGGCAGCCAGGCCGCTCCAGGGATGTAGGGCAGGGAAAAGGGCATCACCGCTGCTGTAGCTGCGTTGGTGGTAGTGGGCGCCTCTGTGTCCGACATCTTCCTCCCCCCTAGTTAAGCGTGGCCTACCTTCCGACGATCCTCTTCTGTAGGCCGCGGCTCCGCTGCTGCTGCTCTGGACGAGGACCTTGCGTCGCGTCCTGATGACGTCAGCGTCGCTCTCTCTCCCTTCCAGGACATTGCGCAGCGTCGGTGCGTGGGGCGGAGCTTCGGATCTCGTGCGGTTTGGACATCCACGCCCCTCTTCTTCCCGCGCGGCGTCCTGAAGATGGCGTCCGATGGCGGGAAAGCGTCTGAAGATGGCGGGAACCGATGGAAGATGGCGGGAGACGGCTGGAAATGGCGGGAAACTGCTCCGGATGGCGGCAAACCTCTTTTCAGGTAAGTGCAAAGTCTTTTCTAGGCACGCAATACCCGTTTGTGGCGGGTTGGTTGCAATCCTGCCGACTGCGCCAAAGCTGACTCGCCCCCTTGGCCGTGGGGCACTCGGATCCGGGCAATAGGGAAACGGTGGGAGTAGTAGTGGCAACCTGGGTGGTCAGGCCAGTGGTAGTCCGTTATGTCTTGTTGATTATGTCCGACTACGCCACCCGTGGATTTGTGGTCATTAGGAACCGCCGCTGCAAGGCAGACCGCTGGGGCTGATGATGTATGCAGCTGGGATGGTGTGACTCCCCACGGGAAGAGTGCGACCCCAGGGCAGTGTAGTGGATGGTGGGAGTGATGGTGGTGAGAGTCCCAGTGCTGATATTGCCGGAGGAGCAAGGAGCACACAGATGACAGGTTGCAGTCCAGGGTCTTTACTAGAACAGGTAAACTGACCCACAAACTGTCCTGGCTAGGAGGGGACCTGGATGTCTGAGAGCAATGGGGAAATTGGCCCTGGTCAGGGTGAGGGTGTAGGCCTACCGTGCTTTCTGCGCTCCTTCTGACTATCTCCTCCTGATAGGATAACAGCCCACGTTTCTGAGCTCTCCGTGTATTCTCGCCTGTATGACCTGCGACGTGGGTTCCTTTCTGCTCCCAGCCTTGTACGGCTTTGCTGGTCTCTTCTGTTGTGGCAGGGCCTTCAGGCTTCTTAGGCCAAGGAATATACAGTCCCCTGCGGACTGGTTATCTGCTGGGGGATGTGGAATCCTCCCAGCCTCAGACACCAAAGTCTGGTACATTAAGTCCTCTATCTGCCAAGACAGGCTCACTTCGCCTCTTGTCTCTGGCTTGTGGCTCTCCTCCTGCCACACTTCCTCTTAGGTGCAATACAACTTTCTGTCCCTGCTCTGCTCTGGGACAGTGCTGAGACAGGCCATCCTGTTCTCCCTAACCCTGCCCCCAGCACCAGCTTTTATAGGGGCAGCCTGCTCCCCCTACTGGCCTGAGACAGGAGGTACTGCATGCTAATGTTCCCCTGACTAGAGAACCTCCCCCTTGCTCTCAGACACAGCTTTATTACATTTTGTGGCATCCAGGCCAGGGTGACACAATATAACAATTAATGCCGCAATTACATGAGACTGGCCGCAGCATTAACAATACACCGTGGACCAAGTGACTACAGTATTTACACTAGACTATGGACCGACCGAGCATCAGACTGTAAACTGAATGTCTACATCATTTGCACTAGTCTGTGGAATGACTGACCACAACATTCACAGGACACTATAGACTGCTTGACCCCAGCATTTACACTAGGTGTGGACTGAGCGAGCACAGTATTTATACTAGACTGTGGAATGATTGTCTATATCAGTGATGGCGAACCTTTTAGAGACCAAGTGCCCGAACTGCAATCCAAAACTCACTCATTTATCGCAAAGTGCCAACACGGTAATTTATCCTTAATACTGAGGTTTTAGTTTAGAAAAACAACTCATACATTAGCGCTCTATAGAGTCTATTGCAAAGAGCTTGTAAGCACTCCACTCCAAGCCTAAGATACTAGCCACCGATTGCAGTGGAGGTTTGTCTTGAAAATTGAGATGATTTTTAATTAAGAGGAAAATGGAAAAGTTGTTTGTTTTTACAACCTCTTTGCAATTGTAACCCTTTATCATGATGAGAATAACCCTTTAAGCCAGGGATGTCAAACTCAAATACACATAGGGCCAAAGTTAAAAGCTTGGACAAAGTCGCGGGCAACCTTGATATTTGTTAAAAAAAAAGTCTACGGTTGAGGAACTTTTTCCTTCTCAAATAAAACGATTAACTTTTGGAATTCTAGTGGAATAATATAATATGTTATATAAGAGCAGTAAAAAATATATGGTCCAATTTAAATATGTATTAACAAAGGATAAAAAAACTTGAATAAAACAGATAAAGTAAGATGCAAACAAAAGTGCCCCAAACACAGTATTTTACCCCTACAGTGAATTCCTCCACATGCACAGTACGATGACCCTACTGTATCCCCCTTCCTCAATTCCTCCAACATGCACAGTATGATTCTCCAACTGTAATCCCCACACAGCCCTTCCATACAGTACTATGGGCAGAAAAAGTAATCCATACAGTAAAAAGGCCCCACACAGTGTTCCATACAGTATAATGGGCCCCCCATAGTGCTCCATACAGTATAATGGGACCCCATAGTGCTCCATACAGTATAAAGGGCCCCACATAGTGCTCCATACAGTATAATGGCCCCACAGTGCTCCATACACTATAATGGCCCAACATGATGTTCCATACTGTATAGTGGCCCCACATAATGTTCCATACAGTATAATGGTCTCAAATGATGTTCCATACAGTATAATAGCCTCACATGATGCTCCATACTGTATAATGGCCCCACATTAAAAAATAAAAATAACTACCCACCTCTGCCAGTTCCAACGCTGATCTAGTCTCTTCATATATCACAGTCCTCCCCTGCACGCGCGCAGACTGATGAGAGGGCGCATGGACTGATGGGATGGTGTGCGTGCAGAGGACAGTGCTTTATACAGTGTAATAGGCCCCACATAGTGCTGCATACTGTGTAATAGGCCCTATAAAGTGCTTTATACCGTGTAATGAGCCCCATATAGTGCTCAATACAGTGTAATGGGCCCCACATATTGCTCATACAGTGTAATGGGCCCCACATAATGCTCCATTCCGTATAATGGGCCCAACATAGTGCTCCATACAGTGGAATGGGCCCCACATAGTGCTCCATAAAGTGTAATGGGTCCCACATAGTGCTCCATTCAGTATAATGGCCCAAGTAGTCCTCCATATAGTGTAATGGGCCCAACATAGTCCTCCATATAGTATAATGGGCCCCACATAGTGCTCCATACAGTATAATAGGCCCCACATAATGCTCCGTACTGTATAATGGCCCCACATAATGCTCCATACTGTATCATAGCACCACATAGTGCTCCATACTGTACAATGGCCCCACATAGTGCTTCAAACAGTGTAATGTGCCCCACATAGAGCGCCATACAGTGTAATGTGCCCCACTCAGTGCTCCATACAGTGTAATGGGCAGCACATAGTGCTCCATACTATGCAATGGGCCCACATAGTACTTCATACAGCGGAATGGGTCCACATAGAGCTCATACAGTGTAATGGGCACCACATAGTCCTCCATACAGTTTAATCGGACCAACATAGTCCTCCATACAGTATAATGGCCTTGACATAGTGATACATACAGTGTAATGGCGCCACATAATGCATAAAGGGCCAAACATAGCGTTCCATACAGTGGAATGGGCACCACACAGTGCTCCATAGAGTGTAATAGGCCCCACATAATGCTCCATACAGTGTAATGTGCTAGACATAATGCTCCATACAGTGAAATGGACCCCAAATAGTGCTACATACAGTGTAGTTGACCCCACATAGTCCTCCATACAGTGCCATGGGCCCCACATAGTCCTCCATACAGTGTAAGAGGCCCCACATAGTGCTCCATAAAGTGTAATGGGCCCGACATAGTGCTCCATATAGTGTAAAAGGGACCATACAGTGGAAAGGGCCACACACAATGCTTCATACAGTGCAATGGGCCTCACATAGAGCTCCATACATTGTAATGGGCCCCACATAGTGCTCATATAGTGTAATGGGCCCCACATAGTGCTCCATACAGTGTAATGGGCCCCACATAGTGCTTCATACAGTGTAATGGGTCCCACATAGTGCTCCATACAGTATAATAGTCCCCAAGTAGTCCTCCATATAGTGTAATGGGCCCAACATAGTCCTCCATACAGTATAATGGGCCCCACATAGTGCTCCATACAGTACAATAGGCCCCACATAATGCTCCATACTGTATAATAGCCCCACATAATGCTCCATACTGTATAATAGCACCACATAGTGCTCCATACTGTATAATGGCCCCACATAGTGCTTCAAACAGTGCAATGTGCCCCACATAGTGCGCCATACAGTGTAATGTGCCCCACTCAGTGCTCCATACAGTGTAATGGGCAGCACATAGTGCTCAATACTATGTAATGGGCCCAACATAGTGCTTCATAAAGTGTAATGGGCCCCACATAGTGCTCAATATAGTGTAATGGGCACCACATAATGCTCCACACCGTATAATGGGCCCAACATAGTGCTTCATACAGTGGAATGGGCCCAACATAGTGCTTGATACAGTGTAATAGGACCCACATAGTGCTCATACAGTGTAATAGGACCCACATAGTGCTTATACAGTGTAATAGGACCCACATAGTGCTCATACAGTGTAATAGGATCCACATAGTGCTCCATAGAGTGTAATGGGCCCCACATAATGCTCCATACAGTGAAATGGGCCCCAAATAGTGCTACATACAGTGAAGTGGACCCCGCATAGTCCTCCATACAGTGTAATGGGCCACACATAGTCCTCCATTCAGTGTAATGGGTCCCACATAGTGCTCCATACAATGTAATGGGCCCCACTCAATGCTCCATACAGTGTAATGGGCAGCACATAGTGCTCCATACTATGTAATGGGCCCAACATAGTGCTCCATAAACTGTAATGGGCCCCACATAGTGCTCAATACAGTGTAATGGGCCCCACATCATCCTCCATACCATATAATGGGCCCCAACTGAGGAATGGGTCCCACATAGAGCTCATACAGTGTAATGGGCCCCACATAGTTTTCCATACAGTTTAATGGGCCCAACATAGCCCTCCATACAGTATAATGGCCTTGACATAGTGCTACATACAGTGTAATGGCGCCACATAATGCATAAAGGGCCAGACATAATGCTTCATACAGTGAAATGGGACCCACGTAGTGCTACATACAGTGTAGTGGACCCCACATAGTCCTCCATACAGTGTAATGGGTCCCACATAGTCCTTTATACAGTGTAATGGGCTCCACGTAGTGCTCCAATACAGTGTAATGGGCCCCACTTAGGGCTCTATAAAGTGTAATGAGCCCCAGATAGTGCTCAATAAAGTGTAATGGGCCCCACATAGTGCTCATACAGTGGAATGGGCTCCACATAATGCTGCATACTGTATAATGGGCCCAACATAGTGCTCCATACAGTGGAATGGGCACCACACAGTGCTCCATACAGTGTAATGGGCCCCACATAGTTCTCCAAACAGTGTAATGGGCCCAACATAATCCTCCATAGAGGGTAATGGGCCCCACATAATGCTTCATACAGTGTAATGGGCAAGACATCATGCTCCATACAGTGAAATGGGCCAGAAATAGTGCTACATACAGTGTAGTGGACCCCGCATAGTCCTCCATACAGTGCCAGGGGCCCCACATAGTCCCCCATGCAGTGTAATGGGCCCCACATAGTGCTCCATACAGTGTAATGGACCCCACATAGTGCGCCATACAGTGTAACAGGCCCCAAACAGTGCTCCGTACAGTGTAATGGGCCCCACATAGTGCTCTATACAGTGTAAAAGGCCCCATACAGTGAAAAGGGCCACACACAATGCTCCATACAGTTTAATGGGCCCCACATCGTGCTCCATACAGTGTAATGGGCCCCACATAGTGCTCATACTGTGTAATGGGCCCCACATAGTGCTCATACAGTGTAATGGGCCCCACATAGTGCTCCATACAGTGCAATGGGTCCCACATAGTGCTCCATACAGTATAATGGCCCCAAGTAGTCCTCTATATAGTGTAATAGGCCCCACATAATGCTCCATACTGTATAATGGCCCCACATAATGCTCCATACTTTATAATAGCCCCACATAGTGCTCCATACTGTATAATGGCCCCACATAGTGCTTCAAACAGTGTAATATGCCCAACATAGAGATCTATATAGTGTAATGGGCCCCACATATTGATTCATACAGTGTAATGTGTCCCACATAGTGCACCATACAGTTTAATGAGCCCACACATAGTTCTCCATTCAGTGTAATGGGCCCCACGTAGTGCTTCATACAGTGTAATGGGCCCCACTCAGTGGCTCATACAGTGTAATGTGCCCCACATAGTCCTCCATGCAATTGAATGGACCCAACATAGTCTTCCATACAGTATAATGGCCTTGACATAGTGCTACATACAGTGTAATGGCGCCACATATTGCATAAAGGGCCAGATATAATGGTTCATAAAGTGAAATGGGCCCCACATAGTCCTCCATACAGTGTAGTGGACCCCACATAGTCCTCCATACAGTGTAATAGGCCCCACTCAGGGCTCTATAAAGTGTAATGAGCCCCACATAGTGCTCAATACAGTGTAATGGGCCCCACATAGTGCTCATACAGTATAATGGGCCATACATAATGCTGCATACCATATAATGGGCCCAACATAGTGATCCATGCAGTGGAATGGGCACCACACAGTGCTCCATACAGTGTAATGGGCCCCACATAGTTCTCCATACAGTGTAATGGGCCCAACATAGTCCTCCATAGAGTGCAATGGGCCCCACATAATGCTCCAAACAGTGTAATGGGCAAGACATAATGCTCCATACAGTGAAATGGGCCCCAAAAAGTGCTACATACAGTGTAGTGGACCCCACATAGTCCTCCATACAGTGCCATAGGCACCACATAGTCCTCCATACAGTGTAAAGGGCCCCACAAAGTGCTCCATACAGTGTAATGGACCCCACAGAGTGCTGCATACAGTGTAATAGGCCCCAAACAGTGCTTCATACAGTGTAATGGGCCCCACATAGTGCTCCATACAGTGTAAAAGGCCCCATGCAGTGGAAAGGGCCACACACAAAGCTCCATACAGTGTAATGGGCCTCACATAGCACATAGTGCTCCATACAGTGTAGTGGACCCCACATAGTCCTCTATACAGTGTAATCGGTCCCACAAAGTCCTTCATACAGTATATGGGCTCCACATAGTGTTTCAATACAGTGTAATGGGCCCCATTCAGGGCTCTATAAAGTGTAATGAGCCCCACACAGTGCTCCATACAGAGTAATGGGCCCCACATAGTTCTCCATACTGTGTAATGGGTAAGACATAATGCTTCATACAGTGAAATGGGCTCAAAATAGTGCTACATATAGTGTAGTGGACCCCACATAGTCCTCCATACAGTGCCATGGGCCCCACATAGTCCTCCATACAGTGTGATGGGCCCCACATAGTGCTCCATACAGTGTAATGGGCCCCACATAGTGATACATACAGTGTAATAGGCCCCAAACAGTGCTCCATACAGTGTAATGGGCCCCACATAGTGCTCCATACAGTGTAAAAGGCCCCATACAGTGGAAAGGGCCACACACAATGCTCCATATAGTGTAATGGGCCTCACATAGTGCTCCATACAGTGTAATGGGCCCCACATAGTGCTCATACAGTGTAATGGGCCCCACATAGTGCTCCATACAGTGTAATGGGCCCCACATAGTACTCCATGCAGTGTAATTGGCCTTACATAGTGCTCCATACAGTGTAATGGGCCCCACATAGTGCTCCATGCAGTGTAATTGGCCTTACATAGTGCTCCATACAGTGTAATGGGCCCCACATAGTGCTCATACAGTGTTATGGGCCCCAAATAGTGCTTCATGCAGTGTAATTGGCCTTACATAGTCCTCCATACAGTATAATGGGCCCCACATAGTGCTCCATACAGTGTAATGAGCCCCACATAGTGAAACATACAGTGTAATAGGCCCCAAACAGTGCTCCATACAGTGTAATGGGCCCCACATAGTGTTCCATACAGTGTAAAAGGCCCCATGCAGTGGAAAGGGCCACACACAATGCTCCATACAGTGTATTGGGCCTCACATAGTGCTCCATACAGTGTAGTGGGCCCCACATAGTGCTCCATACATTGTAATTGGCCTTACATAGTGCTCCATAAAGTGTAATGGGCCCCACATAGTGCTCCATACAGTGTAGTGGACCCCACATAGTCCTCTATACAGTGTAATGGGTCCCACAAAGTCCTTCATACAGTATATGGGCTCCACATAGTGTTCAAATACAGTGTAATGGGCCCCATTCCGGGCTCTATAAAGTGTAATGAGCCCCACACAGTGCTTCATACAGAGGAATGGGCCCCACATAGTTCTCCATACAGTGTAATGGGCCCAACATAGACCTCCATAGAGTGTAATGGGCCCCACATAAAGCTAAATACAGTGTAATGGGCAAGACATAATGCTCCATACAGTGAAATGGGCCCGAAATAGTGCTACATATAGTGTAGTGGACCCCACATAGTCCTCCATACAGTGCCATGGGCCCCACATAGTCCTCCATACAGTGTAATGGGCCCCACATAGTGCTCCATACAGTGTAATGGGCCCCACATAGTGCTCCATACAGTATAAAAGGCCCCATACAGTGGAAAGGGCCACACACAATGCTCCATATAGTGTAATGGGCCTCACAGAGTGCTCCATACAGTGTAATGGGCCCCACATAGTGCTCATACATTGTAATGGGCCCCACATAGTGCTCCATGCAGTGTTATTGGCTTTACATTGTGCTCCATACAGTGTAATGGGCCCCACATAGTGCTCCATGCAGTGTAATTGGCCTTACATAGTGCTACATACAGTGTAAGGGGCCCCACATAGTGCTCCATGCAGTGTAATTGGCCTTACATAGTGCTCCATACAGTGTAATGGGCCCCACATAGTGCTCATACAGTGTAATGGGCCCCACATAGTGCTCCATACAGAATAATGGCCCCACATAGTCCTCCATACAGAATAATGGCCCCACATAGTCCTCCATACAGAATAATGTGTCCCACATAAACCTCCATACCGTTTAATGGGCCCAACATAGTCCTCCATACAGTATAATAGCCCCACATGATGCTCCATACAGTGTAATGGCCCCACATGATGCTCCATACTGTATAATGGCCCGAAATAGTCGTTCATACAGAATAATGGCAACACATAGTCCTCCATACAGAATAATGGGTCCCACATAATCCTCCATACAGTGAAATGGGCCCAACATAGTCCTCCATACAGTATAATGGCCCCACATAGTGCTCCATGCAGTATAATGGGCCCCACATAGTGCTCCATAAAGTGTGATATGCCCCACATCGTGCCCTATACAGTGTAATGAGCTCCACATACTCATCAATAAAGTATAATGGGCCCAACATATTGCTCCATACAGTATAGCTGTCATCACAGAGTGCTCCATACTGTTTAATGGTCCCAGATAGTGCTCCATACTGTATAATAGCCCCATAGTGCTCTATACCGTATAATGGCTCCACATAGTGCTTTATACAGTGTAATGGGCCCCTCATAGTGCTCCATACAGTGTAATGGGCCCCTCATAGTGCTCCATACAGTGTAATGGGCCCCTCATAGTGCTCCATACAGTGTAATGGGTCCCACATAGTGCGCCATACAGTGTAATGTGCCCCACATAGTGCTTCATACAGTGTAATGAGCCCCACAGAGTACGCAATACAGTGTCATGTGCCCGACATAGTGCTAAATACAGTGTAATGGGACCCACATAGTGCTCCATACAGTGTAATGGGCCTCACATAGTGATCCATACAGTGTAATGGACCCCACATAGTGCTCCATACAGTGTAATGGGCTCTACATAGTGTTTCATACAGTATAATGGGCCCCACAAAGTACTCCATACAGGTTACCCGGCTTCACATAGTGCTCCATACAGTGTAATGGGTCCTACATAGTGCTCCAAATAGTATAATGGCCCCACATGATGCTCCATACATTGTAATGGCCCAACATAAGGCTCCATACAGTTTAGTGGCCCCAAACAGTGCTCCATACAGTGTAATGGGCCCCACATAGTGCTCCAAACAGAATAATGGCCCCACATAGTCCTCCATACAGTATAATGGCCCCACATAGTCCTCCATACAGAATAATGGGTCCCACATAAACCTCCATACAGTTTAATGGGCCCAACATAGTCCTCCATACAGTATAATAGCCCCACATGATGCTCCATACAGTATAATAGCCCCACATGATGCTCCATACAGTGTAATGGCCCCACATGATGCTCCATACTGTATAATGGCCCCAAATAGTCCTCCATACAGTGTAATGGGCTCTTCATAGTGCTCCATACAGTGTAATGGGTCCCAAATAGTGCTCCATACAGTTTAATAAACCCACATAGACCTCCATACAGTGTAATGGGCCCAACATAGTCCTCCATACAGTATAATGGGCCCCACATAGTGCTTCATACAGTATAATAGGCCCCACATAATGCTCCATACTGTATAATGGCCCCACATAATGCTCCATACTGTATAATAGCACCACATAGTGGTCCATACTGTATAATGGCCCCACATAGTGCTTCAAACAGTGTAATGTGCACCACATAGTGCGCCATACAGTGTAATGTGTCCTACTCAGTGCTCCATACAGTGTAATGGGCAGCACATAGTGCTCCATACTATGTAATGGGCCCAACATAGTGCTTCATAAAGTGTAATGGGCCCCACATAGTGCTCAATATAGTGTAATGGGCCCCTCATAGTGCTCTTACAGTGTAATGGCCCCACATAATGCTCCATACCGTATAATGGGCCCAACATAGTGCTCCATACAGTGGAATGGGCCCCACATAGTGCTTGATACAGTGTAATGGGCCCCACATAGTTCTCCATACAGTGTAATAGGACCTACATAGTGCTCCATAGAGTGCAATGGGCCCCAAATAATGCTTCATACAGTGAAATGGGCCCCAAATAGTGCTACATACATTGAAGTGGACCCCACATAGTCCTCCATACAGTGTAATGGGCCACAGATAGTCCTCCATTCAGTGTAATGGGACCCAAATAGTGCTTCATACAGTGTAATGGGCCCCACTCAGTGCTCCATACAGTGTAATGGGCAGCACATAGTGCTCCATACGATGTAATGGGCCCAACATAGTGCTCCATAAAGTGTAATGGGCCCCACATAGTGCTCAATACAGTGTAATGGGCCCCACATAGTGCTCATACAGTGTAATGGGCCCCACATAATCTTCCATATCATATAATGGGCCCCTCCCTAGTGCTTCATACAGCGGAATAGGTCCCACATAGTCCTCCATACAGTTTAATGGGCCTAACATAGTCCTCCATACAGTATAATGGCCTTGACATAGTGCTACATACAGTGTAATGGCACCAAATAATGCATAAAGGGCCAGACATAATGCTTCATACAGTGAAATGGGCCCCACGTAGTGCTGCATACAGTGTAGTGGACCCTACATAGTCCTTCATACAGTATAATGGGCTCCACATAGTGCTCTCAATACAGTGTAATGGGCCCCACATAGTCCTCCATACAGTGTAATGGTCTCCACTCAGGGCTCTATAAAGTGTAATGAGCCCCACATAGTGCTCAATACAGTGTAAAGGGCCCCACATAGTGCTCATACAATGTAATGGGCCCCACATAATGCTGCATACCATATAATAGGCCCAACATAGTACTCCATACAGTGGAATGGGCACCACAAAGTGCTCCATACAGTGTAATGGGCCCCACATAGATCTCCAAACAGAGTAGTGGGCCCAACATAGTCCTCCATAGAGGGTAATGGGCCCCACATAATGCTCCATACAGTGTAATGGTACCATATAGTGTTACATACAGTGTAGTGGACGCCACATGGTCCTCCATACAGTGCCATGGGCCCCACATAGTCCTCCATACAGTGTAATGGGCCCCACATAGTGCTCCATACAATGTAATGGACCCTAGATAGTGCTTCATACAGTGTAACAGGCCCCAAACAGTGCTCCATACAGTGTAATGGTCCCACATAGGGCTCCATACAGTGTAAAAGGCCCCATACAGTGGAAAGGGCCACAAAAAATGCTCCATACAGTGTAATGAGCCCACATAGTGCTCATACAGTGTAATGGTCCCCACATAGTGCTCCATACAGTCTAATTGGCCTTACATAGTGCTCCATACAATGTAATGGGCCCCACATAGTGCTCCATACAGTGTAATGGGTCCCACATAGTGCTCCATACAGTGTAATGGGCCCCATATAGTGCTCCATACAGTGCAATGGGTCCCACATAGTGCTCCATACAGTATAATGGCCCCAAGCAGTCCTCCATATAGTGTAATAGGCCCCACATAATGCTCCATACTGTATAATGGCCCCACATAATGCTCCATACTTTATAATAGCCCCACATAGTGCTCCATACTGTATAATGGCCCCACATATTGCTTAAAACAGTGTAATGTGCCCCACACAGAGATCTATATAGTGTATTGGCCCCCACATATTGATTCATACAGTGTAATGTGCCCCACATAGTCCTCCATTCAGTGTAATGGGCCCCAATCAGTGCTCCATACAGTGTAATGGGCAGCACATAGTGCTCCATACTATGCTATGGGCCCAACATAGTGCTCCATAAAGTTTAATGGGCCCTACATAGTGCTCAATACAGCGGAATGGGTCCCCCATAGAGCTCATACAGTGTAATGGGCCCCACATAGTCCTCCATACAGTGTAATAGGTCCCACATAGTCGTTCATACAGTGTAATGTGCTCCACATAGTGCTCCAATACAGTGTAATGGGCCCCACATAGTGCTCATACAGTGTAATGGGCCCCACTCAGGGCTCTATAAAGTGTATTGAGCCCCACATAGTGCTCAATACAGTATAATGGGCCCAACATAGTACTCCATACAGTGTTATGGGCCCCACTCAGGGCTCTGTAAAGTGTAATGAGCCCCACATAGTGCACAATACACTGTAATGGGACCCACATAGTGCTCATACCGTGTAATGGGCCCCACATAATGCTGCATACCGTATAATGGGCCCAAAATAGTGCTCCATACAGTGGAATGGGCACCACTCAGTGCTCCATACAGTGTAATGGGCCCCACATAGTTCTCCATAGAGTGTAATGGACCCCACATAATGCTCCATGCAGTGTAATGGGCAAGACATAATGATCCATACATTGAAATGGGCCCCAAATAGTGCTACATACAGTGTAGTGGACCCCACAATGTCCTCCATACAGTGCCATGGGCCCCACATAGTCCTCCAAACAGTGGAAAGGGCCACACACAATGCTCCATACAGTGTAATGGGCCCCACATAGTGCTCAATACAGTATAATTGCCCCAAGTAGTCCTCCATATAGTGTAATAGGCCCACATAAAGCTCCATATTGTATAATGGCCCCACATAATGCTCCATACTTTATAATAGCCCCACATAGTGCTCCATACTGTATAATGGCCCCACAGAGTGCTTCAAACAGTATAATGTGCCCCACACAGAGATCTATATAGTGTAATGGGCCCCACATATTGATTCATACAGTGTAATGTGTCCCACATAGTGCACCATATAGTGCAATGGGCCCCACATAATATTCCATACAGTATAAAGGGCCCCACATAGTAATCCATACAGTGTAAAGGGCCCCACAGTGCTCCATACAGTGTAATTGGCCCCACATAGTGCTTCATACAGTATAATGAGTCGCATATAGTCCTCCATACAGTATAATGGGTCCAACATAGTCCTCCATACAGTATAATAGATCCCACATAGTCCTACATACAGTATAATGGACCCACATAGTCCTCCATACAGAATAATGGGTCCCATATAGTCCTCAATACAGTAAAATGCGTCTCACATAGTCCTGCATAGAGAATAATGGGCCCCACAGTCCTTCATACAGAATAAAGGGCCCCACATAGTTCTCCATACAGTGTAATGGGCCCCACATAGTGCTTCATACAGTGTAATTGGCCCCACATAGTGCTCCATACAGTGTAATGGGCCCAACATAGTGCTCCATACAGAATAATGGCCCCACATAGTCCTCCATACAGTTTAATGGGCCTAACATAGTCCTCCATACAGTATAATAGCTCCACGTGATGCTCCATACAGTGTAATGGCCCCACATGATGCTCCATACTGTGTAATGGCCCCAAATAGTTCTCCATACAGTATAATGGCAACACATAGTCCTCCATACAGAATAATGGGTCCCACATATTCCTCCATACAGTGCAATGGGCCCAAGATAGTCCTCCATAGAGTATAATGGCCCCACATAGTGCTCCATACAGTATAATGGGCCCCACATAGTGCTTCATAAAGTGTAATATGCCCCACATCGTGCCCTATACAGTGTAATGGGCTCCACATACTCCTCAATAAAGTATAATGGGCCCAACATATTGCTCCATACAGTATAGCTGTCACCACATAGTGCTCCATACTATATAATGGTCCCAAATAGTGCTCTATACTGTATAATAGCCCCATAGTGCGCCACACTGTATAATGGCAACACATAGGGTTTATACAGTGCAATGTGCCCAACACAATGCTCAAAATAGTGTAAAGGGCCCCTCATAGTGCTCCATACAGTGTAATGGGCCCCTCAAAGTGCTCCATACAGTGTAATGGGTCCCACATAGTACTTAATACAGTGTAATGGGCCCCACATAGTGCTCCATACAGTGTAATGTGCCCCACAGAGTGCACAATACAGTGTCATGTGCCCGACATAGTGCTAAACACAGTGTAATTGGACCCACATAGTGCTCCATGCAGTGTAATGGGCCTCACATAGTGCTCCATACAGTGTAATGGGCCCCACATAGTGCTCCATACAGTGTAAAGGGCCACACACAGTGCTCCATACAGTATCATGGGCCCCACATGGTGCGCCATACAGTCTAATGGGCCTCTCATAGTGCGCCATACAGTGTAATATGCCTCACATAGTGCTCTATACAGTGTAATGGGCCCTACATAGTGCTCCATACAGTGTAATGGGCACCACATAGTGCTCCATAAAGTTTAAAGGGCCCCACACAGGGCTTCATAAAGTGCAAAGGGCCCCACACAGTGCTCAATTCAGTGTAATGGGCCCCACATAGTGCTCCATACAGTGTAATGGGCTCTACATAGTGTTTCATACAGTGTAATGGGCCCCACAAAGTACTCCATACAGGTTACTCGGCTTCACATAGTGCTCCATACAGTGTAATCGGTCCCACATAGTGCTCCATACACTATAATGAACCCATATAGTCCTCCATACAATGTAGTGGGCCCTACATAGTTCTCCATACAGTATAATGGCCACACATGATGCTCCATACATTGTAATGGCCCAACATGTTGCTCCTTACAGTTTAATAGCCCCACGCAGTGCTCAATAAAGTGTAATGGGCCCCACATAGTGCTTCATACAGTGTAATGGGTCCCACATAGTAATCTATACAGTGTAAATGGCCCCACACAGTGCTCCATGCAGTGTAATGGGCCCCACATAGTGCTTCATACAGTGTAATGGGCACCACATAGTCAAACATACACTATAAAGGGGGCCCCACATAGTGCTCCATGCTGTATAATATCCCCACAACACTGAGGACTGATTTACCGCAACATTTACAGTAGACTGTGGACTGAATGACTACAACTTTTACAATAGGTGGGGACCTAACGAGCACAGTAATAATACCATACTGTGGACTGACTGTCTATATCATTTGCACTAGTCTGTGGACTAACTGACCACAACATTCACAATAGATTATAGACCGGCTCATCCCAGCATTAACACTAGTTGTGGACTAATTAACCACAGTATTTATGCTGAACTAAGGACCGATTGATTCTAATATTTACACTATATTTGACTGACCACAACATTTACAGTAGACTGTGGACTGACTGACTACTGCTTTTACAATAAACTGTGGCTAGACTAACCACAGTCATTATCCCTGAGATAAGTAATTTTGGCCCTAGTGTGTTATTGGTGTGTATAGCATGTAGCAGAAACATATTATCATATAGTTTGTCTTTCTACAGGTGACTGAATCTCTAAGAGATATTAGAACTTGAAATTTTTGTTTGTGGACTTGAAGAAGAGAATCAGAAGAATCACATAACAGGTAATTAATTCTTGTATTAATTACTGATAATCGTTGGTCTAGGCTTAAGTTCTAGACTGGCGGAGGTGTAATAGCACCCACCTTCATGATACATGACGATATACTCTATGTGTTTTTTCAAATGTATATCTTCTATACACAACTCCTAGTATAACACCACCATATCTCAGGTACAGAGATAGGGAACAGTTCTTCTCATTATCCTGTGTCTTCCAAACTGGGAATCCCCCTCTTATATTTCATAACATACACCTGCTCTCAGCGGTGAAACAATCAATACCATGATTACGCGAGACTGACCACAGCATTCACCCTAGACCAGGGACTGACAGAAAACAGCATTTACACTAGGTGTGCATTGACTGAGCACAGTAGTTATACAATACTCTGGAATGACTGACCACAACATTTACAATAGACTGTGCACCGACTGACCATAGTATTTACACTAGGTGGGGACCGACCGAGCACAGTAATAATACCAAACTGTGGACTCACTGTCTTTATCATTTGCACTAGTCTGTGGACTAACTGACCACAACATTCACAATAGATTATAGACCGGCTCATCCCATCATTAACACTAGTTGTGGACTTATTAACCACAGTATTTATGCTGAACTAAGGACCGATTGATTATAATATTTACACTACACTGTGGATTGACTGACCACAACATTTACATTAGACTGTGGACTGACTGACTACAGCTTTTACAATAAACTGTGGATAGACTAACCATAGTCATTATCCCTGAGATAAGTAATTTTGGCCCTAGTGTGTTATTGGTGTGTATAGCATGTAGCAGGAACATATTATCATATAGGTTGTCTTTTTACAGGTGACTGAATCCCAGTGAGATATTAGAACGTGAAATTTTTGCTTGTGGACTCCAAGAAGAGAATCAGAGGAATCACATAACAGGTAATTAATTCTCGTATTAATTACTGATAATCGTTGGTCTAGGCTTAAGTTCTAGACTGGCGGAGGTGTAATAACACCCATCTTCCTGATACATGACAATATACTGTATGTGTATTTTCAAATGTATATCTTCTATACACAACTCCTAGCATAACACCACCATATCTCAGGTACACAGATAAGGAACATTTCTTCTCATTATCCTCAGTCTTTTATTTCATAACACACCTGCTCTCAGCGGTGACACAATCAATACCATCATTACGCGAGAGTGACCACAGCATTCACCCTAGACAATGGACTGACAGAGCACAGCATTTACACTAGGTGTGCATTGACTGAGCACAGTAGTTATACAATACTCTGGAATGACTGACCACAAATTTACAATAGACTGTGCACCGACTGACCATAGTATTTACACTAGGTGGGGACTGACCGAGCAAAGTAATAATAACATACTGTGGACTGACTGTCTATATCATGTGCACTAGTCTGTGGACTAACTGACTACAACATTCACAATAGATTATAGACCGGCTCATCCCAGCATTAACACTAGTTGTGGACTTATTAACCACAGTATTTATGCTGAGCTAAGGACCGATTGATTCTAATATTTACACTACAATGTGGACTGACTGACCACAACATTTACAGTAGACTGTGGACTGACTGACTACAGTTTTTACAATAAACTGTGGATAGACTAACCACAATCATTATCCCTGAGATAAGTAATTTTGGCCCTAGTGTGTTATTGGTGTGTATAGCATGTAACAGGAATATATTATCTTATAGTTTGTCTTTTTACAGGTGACTGAATCCCAATGAGATATTAGAACGTGAAATTTTTGTTTGTGGACTCCAAGAAGAGAATCAGAGGAATCACATAACAGGTAATTAATTCTCGTATTAATTACTGATAATCGTTGGTCTAGGCTTAAGTTCTAGACTGGCGGAGATGTAATAACACCCACCTTCCTGATACATGACAGTATACTGTATGTGTTTTATCAAATGTATATCTTCTATACACAACTCCTACTATAACACCACCATATCTCAGGTACAGAGATAGGGAACCGTCCTTTTCATTATGCTGTGTTTGCCAAATTGGGAATCCCCCTCTTATATTTCATAACATACACCTGCTCTCAGCTCACCGCTATCAGCTCAATACCATGATTACGCGAGACTGACCACAGCATTCACCCTAGACCAGGGACTGACAGAACACAGCATTTACACTAGGTGTGCATCGACTGAGCACAGTAGTTATACAATACTCTGGAATGACTGACCACAACATTTACAATAGACTGTGCACCGACTGACCATAGTATTTACACTAGATGGGGACCGACCGAGCACAGTAATAATACCATACTGTGGACTGACTGTCTATATCATTTGCACTAGTCTGTGGACTAACTGACCACAACATTCACAATAGATTATAGAGCGGCTCATCCCAGCATTAACACTAGTTGTGGACTTATTAACCACAGTATTTATGCTGAGCTAAGGACCGATTGATTCTAATATTTACACTACACTGTGGACTGACTGACCACAACATTTACAGTAGACTGTGGACTGACTGACTACAGCTTTTACAATAAACTGTGGATAGACTAACCACAATCATTATCCCTGAGATAAGTAGTTTTGGCCCTAGTGTGTTATTGGTGTGTATAGCATGTACCAGGAACATATTATCATATAGGTTGACTTTTTACAGGTGACTGCATCCCAATGAGATATTAGAATGTGAAATTTTTGTTAGTGGACTCCAAGAAGAGAATCAGAGGAATCACATAACAGGTAATTAATTCTCGTATTAATTACTGATTACCGTTGGTCTAGGCTTAAGTTCTAGACTGGCGGAGGTGTAATAACACCCATCTTCCTGATACATGACAATATACTGTATGTGTTTTTTCAAATGTATATCTTCTATACACAACTCCTAGCATAACACCACCATATCTCAGGTACAGATATAGGGAACCGTTCTTATTATCCTCTGTCTTTTATTTCATAACAAACCTGCTCTCAGCGGTGACACAATCAATACCACCATTACGCGAGAGTGACCACAGCATTCACCCTAGACCAGGGACTGACAGAACACAGCATTTACACTAGGTGTGCATTGACGGAGCACATTAGAAATACAATACTCTGGAATGACTGACAACAACATTTAAAATAGACTGTGCACCGACTGACCATAGTATTTACACTAGGTGGGGACCGACTGAGCACAGTAATAATACCATACTGTGGACTGACTGTCTATATCATTTGCACTAGTCTGTGGACTAACTGACCATAACATTCACAATAGATTATAGACCGGCTCATCCCAGCATTAACACTAGTTGTGGACTTATTAACCACAGTATTTATGCTGAGCTAAGGACCGATTGATTCTAATATTTACACTACACTGTGGACTGACTGACCACAACATTTACAGTAGACTGTGGACTGACTGACTACAGCTTTTACAATAAACTGTGAATAGACTAACCACAATCATTATCCCTGAGATAAGTAATTTTGGCACTAGTGTGTTATTGGTGTGTATATCATGTAGCAGGAACATATTATCATATTGGTTGTCTTTTTACAGGTGACTGAATCCCAATGAGATATGAGAACGTGAAATTTTTGTTTGTGGACTCCAAGAAGAGAATCAGAGGAATCACATAACAGGTAATTAATTCTCGTATTAATTACTGATAATCGTTGGTCTAGGCTTAAGTTCTAGACTGGCGGAGGTGTAATAACACCCATCTTCCTGATACATGACAATATACTGTATGTGTATTTTCAAATGTATATCTTCTATACACAACTCATAGTATAACACCACCATATCTCAGGTACAGAGAAAAGGAACAATTCTTCTTATTATACTCTGTCTTTTATTTCATAACACACCTGCTCTCAGCGGTGACACAATCAATACCATCATTACGCGAGAGTGACCACAGCATTCACCCTAGACCAGGGACTGACAGAACACAGCATTTACACTAGGTGTGCATTGACTGAGCACAGTAGTTATACAATACTCTGGAATGACTGACCACAACATTTAAAATAGACTGTGCACCGACTGACCATAGTATTTACACTAAATTGGGACCGACCGAGCACAGTAATAATACCATACTGTGGACTGACTGTCTATATCATTTGCACTAGTCTGTGGGCTTACTGACCACAACATTCACAATAGATTTTAGACCGGCTCATTCCATCATTAACAATAGTTGTGGATTTATTAACCACAGTATTTATGCTGAGCTAAGGACCGATTGATTCCAATATTTACACTACACTGTGGACTGACTGACCACAATATTTACAGTAGACTGTGGACTGACTGACTACAGCTTTTACAATAAACTGTGGATAGACTAACCACAATCATTATCCCTGAGATAAGTAATTTTGGCCCTAGTGTGTTATTGGTGTGTATAGCATGTAGCAGGAACATATTATCATATAGTTTGTCTTTTTACAGGTGACTGAATCCCAATGAGATATTAGAAAGTGAAATTTTTGTTTGTGGACTTCAAGAAGAGAATCAGAGGAATGACAAAACAGGTAATTAATTCTCGTATTAATTACTGATAACCGTTGGTCTAGGCTTAAGTTCTAGACTGGCGGAGGTGTAATAACACCCACCTTCCTGATTCATGACAATATACTGTATGTGTTTTTTCAAAGTATATCTTCTGTAAAGGGTCTGGGAGGTGGAACTGACGTGCCCCCTGGGCCATGTTGTTAGGGATACCCGGAGCCGGATCAGATGGGGGTTGTAGTCTCCGAGTGGCTGTGACCCGGTCCGTGCCCAGGGTGTCAAACTCAGTGTGTGGCAGTCCTTATAGATGTTACTAGATGTTCTTTTATGTCGACTACGCCACCCGTTGATTTGCGGTCAATACGGCCGCCGCTGCAGCAGGGTCCGCTGAGGCTGGTGGTGCTTGTGCAGCTCTGGTAGTATAACCCCCAACGGGAGGGGTATAGCCTCAGGGGGTCAGGTGTAGAGGATGGTGGTAGTGGTGGTGCAGTGTGGATGTTAAGAAGACTCCGAGCCGGGCTGTGCAGTTCAGGGTTTTTACTTACTGCTGTTCTTGTGGTCACTCTGGCCTTAAGTGACCGCCCGAGCCGTGCTGCGTCCACCAGGTCTTGGACTCGGCCAACCCCCAGGTGATTCTGGAGCGTGGTCCTGAGCTCCCTTTCTGACTTGTCCTTCTCTCTGGCCTTCCCCACCAGGGATCCACCTAAGTCCGGCTCCCTCGGGCCTCTTGTTGGTAAACCCTTGTCTCTGGGTTCCCTGACCCTATTCTTGGTTTGCCTTCCGGGTGGATTTAGTGGGTGGTCGTGGCAGATCCTGCCCACGACCTCCGGTCTCTGGCTAAGGTGTGCTGTAGCCTCCACCAGCTTGGGATCCGGTACCCTGTTGCCAACTCTTCACCCTCTGATCTAATTTTGGGTTCTTGGAGTTCCCTCTTCTCCCCCTTCTGGGTCCTTCTTTCTCCTCTCTCTCTGCTTCTCAGGCTCTCTCAGACTGACCAAACCTCTACAAAAGACTGACGTCTCACAGACTGACGTCTCACAGACTGACCCTGATCTAAGATGGTTCCCACCTTATATACTCCCTCTATGTGTGAGCTCAGGTGACCAGCACCCAATGAGCTCCTAGCTTTACCCAGGCTGCTCCCCCTATCTGCCCCTACACTACTGGGATGTTCCACCCCCCCTCCCACTCCAGCCAGGAACAGACACTGTCGTACCTGCACATTTCTCTAGTGGGAGTACCATCGGTCTGTCCCTCGGAAATGGGATGTGTGTAGTGCATGCAGCTAACTGAGCTCAGTTCCACACTCCATCCTTACCCGGGAGTGGAATATCACACCTCTGGGTTGAGGTGCAATACCCCTGTAGCAGCCGAATCCTCAGGGTGCTACAGAACCACAGAGCAACTATACAAAGGGGCAGTCCTTGTAAGGAAGCGGGTGACACCCAGGGAAGGCAGGCAGTCACGGTTAGTGACGGGGATAGTCTCTGGGTAAGAGGGCAAGAGGTCACGGCAAGTGACGGGGACAGTCTCTGGGTAAGAGGGCAGGAGATCACGGCAAGTGACGGGGACAGTCTCTTGACAAGCGGGTGGTCACGACAAGTGACGGGGACAGTCTCTGGGTAAGAGGGCAGGAGATCACGGCAAGTGACGGGGACAGTCTCTTGACAAGCGGGTGGTCACGGCAAGTGATGGCTAAGCCTCCAGGTAGGCCAGCAGGCAGGTAGCAGGTGAACGCTCCCAGGTGAGAGGGCGAGAGTCTCTGGACAAGCGGGTGGTCACAGCAAGTGACGGCTGAGCCTCCAGGTAGGCAAGCAGGCAGGTAGCAGGTGGACGCTCCCAGGTGAGCGGGCGAGAGTCTCTGGACAAGCGGATGGTCACAGCACGTGACGGCAGAGCCTCCAGGTAGGCTAGCAGGCAGGTGGCAGGTGGACGCTCCCAGGTGAGCGGGCAAGATTCTCTGGACGGGCAGGTGGTCACAGCACGTGACGGCAGAGCCTCCAGGTAGGCTAGCAGGCAGGTAGCAGGTGAGCGCTCCCAGGTGAGCGGGCAAGAGACACTGGACGGGCAGGTGGTCACAGCACGTGACGGCAGAGCCTCCAGGTAGGCTAGCAGGCAGGTAGCAGGTGAGCGCTCCCAGGTGAGCGGGCAGACGGATCCATAGACAGACTGGCAGGCTGGTAGGCAGACTGTCGGACCGTGGGAATAACAGCAGATAGACACGAGTCAGGCAGGTATCAGACAGGAAACTGGCAGGTAGTTGGCAGGTAACTGGCAGGTAACTGGAAACGGGACCTGAGGGCTGAAGCAGAGTGATGAACTATGCTACAACATTGCTCGGGCACCTCCATTTTGGAGGAGGTGCCTTATATATGGAGAGATCCTCCGGCCATTGGCCGGGGACTCCTTAGGACGGCGCGCGCGCGCTCCCCCTCTCTTAAAGGGGCCGCGCGCGCCGTCCTAAGCACAGTGACCGGGGAGGAGCGCGCGCTGCCAGCAGAGCGGGAGGAAGACGCCGGGCACGGAGCGGAGAGGTGAGGGGAATAGCGTCCCTGCCTAGCAGGAGGCAGGGATGCCGACGCTACAGTACCCCCCCCCTTTAGGCCCCCCCTTTTTTAGGCCAGACAGAAATTTACCAAGGATGAGAGGGGCATGGATGTTCTCCCGGGGCTCCCACGTTCTCTCCTCAGGACCAAACCCCTTCCAATTTACTAGAAAAAAGGTCTCTCCTCTTACCCTTTTGGTGGCCAGAATGTTCTCTACCTCAAACTCGTTTTCAGCGGAAACCGGAGCAGGAGGCGTACCTGTAGACTTGGAAAAAGAGTTAAGTACCGCGGGTTTGAGGAGAGATACATGGAAGGAATTAGGGATCCGCAAGTTGGCCGGGAGTTTCAATTTATAGGCCACCGGGTTGATCTGTTTGATAACCTCCAGTGGGCCGATGAACCGAGGCCCTAACTTGTAGGAAGGAACCTTGAACCGGACATACTTGGACGAGAGCCAGACTTTATCTCCAGGACAGAATTGTAGAGGATCCAGGCGTTTTTTGTCAGCGTGTTTTTTCATCAGCTCGGACGACTGAAGGAGTGCGGATCGGGTACTCTCCCAAATGGAGGAAAATTTGCTAACGAGAGATTCCGCAGCTGGATTGTCCACCGAGGTGGAGACGGGAAATGGGATCCGAGGATGCTGACCGAAGACTACAAAAAACGGGGGTTTGGAGGAAGATTCGCTCTCGTGATTATTGTAAGAGAATTCGGCCCATGGCAGGAGATCCACCCAGTCTGAATGGTGGGCATTAACGAAGTGCCGGAGGTAACTGGTCAGGATCTGATTGATCTGCTCCACTTGACCATTGGATTGTGGGTGGTAAGCGGAGGAGAAGTCCAGGGTGACGTCTAGCAGCTTACATGTGGCTCTCCAGAAGCGTGAGGTGAACTGAACCCCACGATCCGACACGATGTGGAGGGGCAGGCCATGAAGACGGAAGATGTGGCGGATAAAGTCTTTAGCCAGCTCGGGTGCAGACGGGAGGCCTGGCAGGGGAATGAAATGAGCCATTTTGGAAAAGTGGTCAGCGACCGCCCAAATGACCGTACAACCGGCAGAGACAGGGAGATCTGTTATGAAGTCCATAGCTATATGCTGCCAGGGGGCAGCAGGTACTGGAAGAGGAAGGAGGCGACCGGCTGGCAGGTGTCTCGGAACCTTGTTGCGGGCGCAGGACACACAGGCAGAAACAAAGTCTATTACGTCCTTGTGCAGGGTAGGCCACCAGTAGTGGCGGGTGATAAGCTGGAGGGTCTTTTTCTGACCGGTGTGGCCAGCTAGCTTAGACGAGTGACCCCAGTGTAGGATCTTCTCCCGATCAGGTACCGTTACGAACGTCTTACCGGGAGGGAGACGATTTAGACTCACGGGGGCCACCTGAATTACTCTGGCGGGATCGATGATGTGTTTAGGTTCCTCCTCAAGATCAGACACCAGGAAGGATCGGGACAAGGCGTCAGCTTTGATGTTTTTGTCAGCCGGGCGAAAATGAAGAACAAAATCAAAGCGAGCAAAAAACAAGGACCACCGGGCTTGGCGCGGGTTAAGTCTCTGGGCACTCTGGAGGTAAGCCAAGTTCTTGTGGTCAGTGTAAATTATTACCGGGTGAAGAGCCCCCTCGAGCAGGTAACGCCACTCCTCCAATGCCAGCTTAATGGCCAATAACTCTCGGTCTCCTATAGAATAGTCGCGCTCAGAAGAGGAGAAGAGTTTGGAGAAGAAGCCGCAAGTTACCATTCTCCCGGAAGACGATTTTTGGGTAAGTACCGCTCCGGCTCCAGAGGAGGCGTCAACTTCCAGGAAGAATTGCTTGTTGCCGTCCGGGCGATGCAGCACCGGGGCGGAAGAGAAAGCCTGTTTTAAGGAAAGAAAGGCTTCCTCTGCTTCGGGCGGCCATTCTCTGGGATTAGTGCCCTTACGGGTGAGCGCAGAGATTGGGGCAGTCCGGAAAGAGAAGTGCGGTATGAAGAGGCGGTAGTAGTTGGCGAAGCCCAGGAACCGCTGAATAGCCTTCAACCCCTCTGGTCGAGGCCACTTCTCGATGGCCGACAGTTTCTCAGGATCCATTCGTAGGCCTGTCTGAGAAATTATGTAGCCCAAAAACGGAAGCGAGGTCTACTCAAAGAGGCACTTCTCATATTTGGCGTAGAGGTGGTTCTGCCTGAGCCTGAGCAGGACCTGACGAACGTCCCTCCGGTGAGTCTGGAGATCCGGAGAGAAGACCAAGATGTCGTCCAGGTACACCACTACGCAGGAGTAGAGAAGGTCCCGGAAGATGTCATTGACCAACTCTTGAAAGACGGCGGGAGCATTACAGAGACCAAAGGGCATTACCAGATATTCATAGTGGCCGTCCCGGGTGTTGAATGCCGTCTTCCATTCATCCCCCTGACGGATACGGACCAGGTTATAGGCCCCACGGAGGTCCAGCTTGGTGAAGATTCTAGCCCCCCTCAGACGGTCAAATAATTCCGGAATGAGCGGAAGGGGGTATTTATTCTTCACCGTGATCTGGTTAAGGCCTCTATAGTCTATACAGGGACGGAGAGAGCCGTCCTTTTTTTTAAAGAAGAAGAAGCCTGCTCCCGCCGGGGAGGTAGATTTCCGGATAAATCCCCGGGTCAGATTCTCCTCAATATATTCAGACATAGACCGGGTCTCAGCAGCGGACAACGGGTAAATACGCCCACGGGGAGGAGTAGTGCCGGGTAACAGGTCAATTGGGCAGTCGTATGGTCTATGAGGGGGTAATGTCTCTGCCTCCTTTTTATTAAAGACGTCCGCATAAGACCAATAAGGAATCGGAAGTCCAGGTAGATTAGCTGGGGTAGGAGAAGGACGGACAGGATGGATGGGAACTAAACAAGTCTTATGGCAGTCCTGTCCCCAGCGAAGGACTTCTCCGGTCTGCCAATCAAGCACGGGTGCATGTCTCTGAAGCCAAGGTAGGCCTAGCAAGAGGGCGTGAGAGAGTCCAGGCAGAACATGAAAGAAGATGCTCTCAGAGTGCAGCATTCCCACCTGCAGAGCAATGGATTCGGTGATGAGTTGGATGGGACATGGTAAGAGGCCCCCATCCACGGCAGCGACAGATAAGGGTACAGCCAGAGGTTTGGTGGGAATGCGGTATTTTTCTACCAGGGACTGAGAAATGAGATTCCCAGCAGCTCCATGGTCAAGTTGGGCTAGTTCAAAATAACGGTTCTCCCGCAGATGATAGAGACCGACAGCAGCAGAGATGGAGAGGGTTTATTCTTGTCTAGGACGACCTCTCTGAGCGATCCTAGACACAGGCGTCTCCCGACCTCCCCGGGCAGGTACGGATCCGGTGCTCCTTACTGCCACAGTAGAAGCAGCTCCCCTCAGCTCGGCGTAACTCTTGACGGGTTTTGACCATCTTGGTCTGGTCGACCAGCATAGGTTCGGGTGAGTGCGCCTGGGGAGTAGCGGGAGAAGAGACGGGTTTCTGAAAGGTAGGGGCTAGACGTGGAAACCTCCTCTCACGGGTGACCTCTTTGGCGCGCTCCTGGAACCGGATATCAATCCGGGTGGCAAGAGTTATTAAGTCGTCGAGAGTGGTAGGAATGTCCCGACCGGCGAGTTCATCTTTAATACGGCCGGACAGACCCTCCCAAAAGACAGACACCAGGGCGTCGTTATCCCAGGCCAGCTCCGAAGCAAGGGTACGGAACCGTATGGCATATTGGCCCACGGTGAGATTTCCTTGATGGAGGCGTAGCAGAGATGATGCGGATGAGGTCTTCCGACCGGGTTCGTCGAAGACTTTCCGGAAAGCCGTGAGAAAGGCTGGCAGGTCGGACACCAGGGGGTCTCCTCTCTCCCATAGAGGATTTAGCCAAGCCAGTGCCTCCCCCGTGAGATGGGACATAATGAAGGCTACTTTGACCCGGTCGGAGATAAACTGGTGGGACAGGAGTTCAAAGTGCAGGGTGCACTGGTTAATGAAGCCCCGGGCTTGAGCAGGATCGCCTCCGAAGCGAGGAGGTGCAGAAAGCCGGGGTCCGGGGCAGGATACCATGGTATTGGTGAGCAGCGGCGCTGCCGGGTTGCGAGTCATGACACTAGCGGTGGTTGCTGGTGGAGCAGTCAGAGTGTCCAGGCGAGAGTTGATATTCCGCAAGTGACTCAGGATGGACTCCTGTTGGGACCTCTGCCGGGACAGTTCATGACATAGGTCCGAGAGCGAGGGAGCTTGGGTGCCACTGGGTTCCATGGCCCGAGCAAACTGTAAAGGGTCTGGGAGGTGGAACCACAGAGCAACTATACAAAGGGGCAGTCCTTGTAAGGAAGCGGGTGACACCCAGGGAAGGCAGGCAGGCAGTCACGGCTAGTGACGGGGACAGTCTCTGGGTAAGAGGGCAGGAGGTCACGGCAAGTGACGGGGACAGTCTCTGGGTAAGAGGGCAGGAGATCACGGCAAGTGACGGGGACAGTCTCTTGACAAGCGGGTGGTCACGGTAAGTGATGGCCAAGCCTCCAGGTAGGCCAGCAGGCAGGTAGCAGATGAACGCTCCCAGGTGAGCGGGCGAGAGTCTCTGGACAAGCGGGTGGTCACAGCAAGTGACGGCTGAGCCTCCAGTTAGGCAAGCAGGCAGGTAGCAGGTGGACGCTCCCAGGTGAGCGGGCGAGAGTCTCTGGACAAGCGGGTGGTCACAGCATGTGACGGCAGAGCCTCCAGGTAGGCTAGCAGGCAGGTGGCAGGTGGACGCTCCCAGGTGAGCGGGCAAGATTCTCTGGACGGGCAGGTGGTCACAGCACGTGACGGCAGAGCCTCCAGGTAGGCTAGCAGGCAGGTAGCAGGTGAGAGCTCCCAGGTGAGCGGGCAAGAGACACTGGACGGGCAGGTGGTCACAGCACGTGACGGCAGAGCCTCCAGGTAGGCTAGCAGGCAGGTAGCAGGTGAGCGCTCCCAGGTGAGCGAGCAGACGGATCCATAGACAGACTGGCAGGCTGGTAGGCAGACTGTCGGACCGCGGGAATAACAGCAGATAGACACGAGTCAGGCAGGTATCAGACAGGAAACTGGCAGGTAGCTGGCAGGTAACTGGCAGGTAACTGGAAATGGGACCTGAGGGCTGAAGCAGAGTGATGAACTATGCTACAACATTGCTCGGGCACCTCCATTTTGGAGGAGGTGCCTTACATATGGAGAGATCCTCCGGCCATTGGCCGGGGACTCCTTAGGACGGCGTGCGTGGCCCCTTTAAGAGAGGGGGAGCGCGCGCGCGCCCTAAGCGCAGTGACCGGGGAGGAGCGCGCACTGCCAGCAGAGCGGGAGGAAGACGCCGGGCACGGAGCGGAGAGGTGAGGGGAACAGCGTCCCTGCCTAGCAGGAGGCAGGGACGCCGACGCTACATTTTCTATACACAACTCCTAGTATAACACCATCATATCTCAGGTACAGAGATAGGGAACAGTTCTTCTCATTATCCTGTGTCTTCCAAATTGGGAATCCCCCTCTTATATTTCATAACATACACTTTCTCTCAGCGGTGAAACAATCAATACCATGATTACGCGAGACTGACCACAGCATTCACCCTAGACCAGGGACTGAGAGAAGACAGCATTTACACTAGGTGTGCATTGACTGAGCACAGTAGTTATACAATACTCTGGAATGACTGACTACAACATTTACAATAGACTGTGCACCGACTGACCATAGTATTTACATTAGGTGGGGACCGACCGAGCACAATAATAATACCATACTGTGGACTGACTGTCTATAGCATTTGCACTAGTCAGTGGACTAACTGACCACAACATTCACAATAGATTATAGACCGGCTCATCCCAGCATTAACAATAGTTGTGGATTTATTAACCACAGTATTTATGCTGAGCTAAGGACCGATTGATTCCAATATTTACACTACACTGTGGACTGACTGACCACAATATTTACAGTAGACTGTGGACTGACTGACTACAGCTTTTACAATAAACTGTGGATAGACTAACCACAATCATTATCCCTGAGATAAGTAATTTTGGCCCTAGTGTGTTATTGGTGTGTATAGCATGTAGCAGGAACATATTATCATATAGTTTGTCTTTTTACAGGTGACTCAATCCCAATGAGATATTAGGAAGTGAAATTTTTGTTTGTGGACTTCAAGAAGAGAATCAGAGGAATGACATAACAGGTAATTAATTCTCGTATTAATTACTGATAATCGTTGGTCTAGGCTTAAGTTCTAGACTGGCGGAGGTGTAATAACACCCACCTTCCTGATACATGACAATATACTGTATGTGTTTTTTTAAATGTATATCTTCTATACACAACTCCTAGTATAACACCATCATATCTCAGGTACAGAGATAGGGAACAGTTCTTCTCATTATCCTGTGTCTTCCAAATTGGGAATCCCCCTCTTATGTTTCATAACATACACTTTCTCTCAGCGGTGAAACAATCAATACCATGATTACGCGAGACTGACCACAGCATTCACCCTAGACCAGGGACTGAGAGAAGACAGCATTTACACTAGGTGTGCATTGACTGAGCACAGTAGTTATACAATACTCTGGAATGACTGACCACAACATTTACAATAGACTGTGCACCGACTGACCATAGTATTTACACTAGGTGGGGACCGACCGAGCACAATAATAATACCATACTGTGGACTGACTGTCTATAGCATTTGCACTAGTCTGTGGACTAACTGACCACAACATTCACAATAGATTATAGACCGGCTCATCCCAGCATTAACACTAGTTGTGGACTTATTAACCACAGTATTTATGCTGAGCTAAGGACCGATTGATTCCAATATTTACACTACACTGTGGACTGACTACAACATTTACAGTAGACTGTGGACTGACTGACTACAGCTTTTACAATAAACTGTAGATAGACTAACCACAATCATTATCCCTGAGATAAGTAATTTTGGCCCTTGTGTGTTATTGGTGTGTATAGCATGTAGAAGGAACATATTATCATATAGTTTGTCTTTTTACTGGTGACTGAATCCCTATGAGATAATAGAATGTGAAATTTTTGTTTGTGGACTCCAAGAAGAGAATCAGAGGAATGACATAACAGGTAATTAATTCTCTTATTAATTACTGATAATCGTTGGTCTAGGCTTAAGTTCTAGACTGGCGGAGGTGTAATAACACCCACCTTCCTCATACATGACAATATACTGTATGTGTTTTATCAAATGTATATCTTATATACACAACTCCTAGTATAAAACCACCATATCTCAGGTACAGAGATAGGGAACCGTTCTTCTCATTATCCTGTGTCTTCCAAATTGGGAATCCCCCTCTTATATTTCATAACATACACCTGCTCTCAGCGGTGAAACAATCAATACCATGATCACGCGAGACTGACCACAGCATTCACCCTAGACCAGGGACTGACAGAAGGCAGCATTTACTCTAGGTGTTCATTGACTGAGCACAGTAGTTATACAATACTCTGGAATGACTGACCACAACATTTACAATAGACTGTGCACCGACTGACCATAGTATTTACACTAGGTGGGGACCGACCGAGCACAGTAATAATACCATACTGTGGACTGACTGTCTATATCATTTGCACTAGTCTGTTGACTAACTGACCACAACATTCACAATAGATTATAGACCGTCTCTTCCCAGCATTAACACTAGTTGTGGACTTATTAACCACAGTATTTATGCTGAACTAAGGGCCGATTGATTCTAATATTTACACTACACTGTGGATTGACTGACCACAACATTTACAGTAGACTGTGGACTGACTGACTACAGCTTTTACAATAAACGGTGGATAGACTAACCACAATCATTATCCCTGAGATAAGTGATTTTGGCCCTAGTGTGTTATTGGTGTGTATAGCATGTAGCAGGAACATATTATCATAAGTTGTCTTTTTACAGGTGACTGAATCCCAATGAGATATTAGAACGTGAAATTTTTGTTTGTGGACTCCAAGAAGAGAATCAGAGGAATGACAAAACAGGTAATTTATTCTCGTATTAATTACTGATTATCGTTGATCTAGGCTTAAGTTCTAGACTGGCGGAGGTGTAATAACACCCACCTTTCTGATACATGACAATATACTGTATGTGTTTTTTCAAATGTATATCTTCTATACACAACTCCTAGTATAACTCCACCATATCTCAGGTACTGAGATGGGGAACCGTTCTTCTCATTACCCAGTGTCTTCCAAATTGGGAATCCCCCTCTTATATTTCATAACATACATCTGCTCTCAGCGGTGAAACAATCAATATCATGATTACTCGAAAGTGACCACAGCATTCACTCTAAACCAGGGACTGACAGAACACAGCATTTACACTAGGTGTGCATTGACTGAGCACAGTAGTTATACAATACTTTGGAAAGACTGACCACAACATTTACAATAGACTGTGCACCGACTGACCATAGTATTTACTCTAGGTGGGGACCGACCGAGTACAGTAATAATACCATACTGTGGACTGACTGTCTATATCATTTGCACTAGTCTGTGGACTAACTGACTACAACATTCACAATAGATTATAGACCGGCTCATCCCAGCATTAACACTAGTTGTGGACTTATTAACCACAGTATTTATGCTGAACTAAGGACCGATTGATTCTAATATTTACACTACAATGTGGACTGACTGACCACAACATTTACAGTAGACTGAGGACTGACTGACTACAGCTTTTACAATAAACGGTGGATAGACTAACCATAATCATTATCCCTGAGATAAGTAATTTTGGCCCTAGTGTGTTATTGGTGTGTATAGCATGTAGCAGGAACATATTATCATATAGTTTGTCTTTTTACAGGTGACTGAATTCCAATGAGATATTAGAACGTGAAATTTTTGTTTGTGGACTCCAAGAAGAGAATCAGAGGAATGACAAAACAGGTAAGTAATTCTCGTATTAATTACTGATAATCGTTGGTCTAGGCTTAAGTTCTAGACTGGCGGAGGTGTAATAACACCCACCTTCCTGATACATGACAATATACTGTATGTGTTTTTTCAAATGTATATGTTCTATACACAACTCCTAGTATAACACCACCATATCTCAGGTACAGAGATGGGGAACCGTTCTTCTCATTACCCTTTGTCTTCCAAATTTGGAATCCCCCTCTTATATTTCATAACATACACCTGCTCTCAGCGGTGAAACAATCAATACCATGATCACGCGAGACTGACCACAGCATTCACCCTAGACCAGGGACTGACAGAAGGCAGCATTTACTCTAGGTGTTCATTGACTGAGCACAGTAGTTATACAATACTCTGGAATGACTGACCACAACATTTACAATAGACTGTGCACCGACTGACCATAGTATTTACACTAGGTGGGGACCGACCGAGCACAGTAATAATACCATACTGTGGACTGACTGTCTATATCATTTGCACTAGTCTGTTGACTAACTGACCACAACATTCACAATAGATTATAGACCGTCTCTTCCCAGCATTAACACTAGTTGTGGACTTATTAACCACAGTATTTATGCTGAACTAAGGGCCGATTGATTCTAATATTTACACTACACTGTGGATTGACTGACCACAACATTTACAGTAGACTGTGGACTGACTGTCTACAGCTTTTACAATAAACGGTGGATAGACTAACCACAATCATTATCCCTGAGATAAGTGATTTTGGCCCTAGTGTGTTATTGGTGTGTATAGCATGTAGCAGGAACATATTATCATATAGGTTGTCTTTTTACAGGTGACTGAATCCCAATGAGATATTAGAACGTGAAATTTTTGTTTGTGGACTCCAAGAAGAGAATCAGAGGAATCACATAACAGGTAATTAATTCTCGTATTAATTACTGATTATCGTTGATCTAGGCTTAAGTTCTAGACTGGCGGAGGTGTAATAACACCCACCTTTCTGATACATGACAATATACTGTATGTGTTTTTTCAAATGTATATCTTCTATACACAACTCCTAGTATAACTCCACCATATCTCAGGTACTGAGATGGGGAACCGTTCTTCTCATTACCCAGTGTCTTCCAAATTGGGAATCCCCCTCTTATATTTCATAACATACATCTGCTCTCAGCGGTGAAACAATGAATATCATGATTACTCGAAAGTGACCACAGCATTCACTCTAAACCAGGGACTGACAGAACACAGCATTTACACTAGGTGTGCATTGACTGAGCACAGTAGTTATACAATACTTTGGAAAGACTGACCACAACATTTACAATAGACTGTGCACCGACTGACCATAGTATTTACTCTAGGTGGGGACCGACCGAGTACAGTAATAATACCATACTGTGGACTGACTGTCTATATCATTTGCACTAGTCTGTGGACTAACTGACTACAACATTCACAATAGATTATAGACCGGCTCATCCCAGCATTAACACTAGTTGTGGACTTATTAACCACAGTATTTATGCTGAACTAAGGACCGATTGATTCTAATATTTACACTACAATGTGGACTGACTGACCACAACATTTACAGTAGACTGAGGACTGACTGACTACAGCTTTTACAATAAACGGTGGATAGACTAACCATAATCATTATCCCTGAGATAAGTAATTTTGGCCCTAGTGTGTTATTGGTGTGTATAGCATGTAGCAGGAACATATTATCATATAGTTTGTCTTTTTACAGGTGACTGAATTCCAATGAGATATTAGAACGTGAAATTTTTGTTTGTGGACTCCAAGAAGAGAATCAGAGGAATGACAAAACAGGTAAGTAATTCTCGTATTAATTACTGATAATCGTTGGTCTAGGCTTAAGTTCTAGACTGGCGGAGGTGTAATAACACCCACCTTCCTGATACATGACAATATACTGTATGTGTTTTTTCAAATGTATATGTTCTATACACAACTCCTAGTATAACACCACCATATCTCAGGTACAGAGATGGGGAACCGTTCTTCTCATTACCCTTTGTCTTCCAAATTTGGAATCCCCCTCTTATATTTCATAACGTACACCTGCTCTCAGCGGTGAAACAATCAATATCATGATTACTCGAGAGTGACCACAGCATTCACTCTAAACCAGGGACTGACAGAACACAGCATTTACAATAGGTGTGCATTGACTGAGCACAGTAGTTATACAATACTCTCGAAAGACTGACCACAACATTTACAATAGACTGTGCATCGACTGACCATAGTGTCTACACTAGGTGGGGACCGACCGAGCACAGTAATAATACCATAATGTGGACTGACTGTCTATATCATTTGCACTAGTCTGTGGACTAACTGACCACAACATTCACAATAGATTATAGACTGGCTCATCCCAGCATTAACACTAGTTGTGGACTTATTAACCACAGTATTTATGCTGAGCTAAGGACCGATTGATTCTAATATTTACACTACACTGTGGACTGACTGACCACAATATTTACAGTACACTGTGGACTGACTGACTACAGCTTTTACAATAAACTGTGGATAGACTAACCACAATCATTATCCATGAGATAAGTAATTTTGGCCCTAGTGTGTTATTGATGTGTATAGCATGTAGCAGGAACATATTATCATATAGGTTGTCTTTTTACAGGTGACTGCATCCCAATGAGATATTAGAACGTGAAATTTTTGTTTGTGGACTCCAAGAAGAGAATCAGAGGAATCACATAACACGTAATTAATTCTCGTATTAATTACTGATAATCGTTGGTCTAGGCTTAAGTTCTAGACTGGCAGAGGTGTAATAACACCCATCTTCCTGATACATGACAATATACTGTATGTGTTTTTTCAAATGTATATCTTCTATACACAACTCCTAGCATAACACCACCATATCTCAGGTACAGAGATAGGGAACATTTCTTCTCATTATCCTCTGTCTTTTATTTCATAACACACCTGCTCTCAGCGGTGACACAAACAATACCATGATTACGTGAGACTGACCACAGCATTCACCCTAGACCAGGGACTGACAGAACACAGCATTTGCATTAGAAATGCATTGACTGAGCACAGTAGTTATACAATACTCTGGAATGACTGACCACAACATTTACAATAGACTCTACACCAACTGACCATAGTATTTACACTAGGTGGGGACCGAACAAGCACAGTAATAGTACCATGCTTTTGACTGACTGTATTTATCATTTGCACTAGTCTGTGGACTAACTGACCACAACATTCACAATAGATTATAGACCGGCTCATCCCAGCATTAACACTAGTTGTGGACTTATTAACCACAGTATTTATGCTGAACTAAGGACCGATTGATTCTAATATTTACACTACACGGTGGACTGACTGACCACAACATTTACAGTAGATTGTGGACTGACTGACTACAGCTTTTACAATAAACTGTGGATAGACTAACCACAGTCATTATCCCAGAGATAAGTAATTTTGGCCCTATTGTGTTATTGGTGTGTATAGCATGTAGCAGGAACATATTATCATATAGGTTGTCTTTTTACAGGTGACTGAATCCCAATGAGATATTAGAACGTGAAATTTTTGTTTGTGGACTCCAAGAAGAGAATCATAGGAATCACATAACAGGTAATTAATTCTCGTATTAATTACTGATAATCGTTGGTCTAGGCTTTAGTTCTATACCTGTGGAGGTGTAATAACACCCACCTTCCTGATACATGACAATATACTGTATGTGTTTTTTAAATGTATATCTTCTATACACAACTCCTAGTATAACACCACCATATCTCAGGTACAGAGATAAGGAACATTTCTTCTCATTATCCTCTGTCTTATATTTCATAACACACCTGATCTCAGCGGTGACACAATCAATACCATGATTACACGAGACTGACCACAGCATTGACCCTAGACCAGGAACTGACAGAACACAGCATTTATACTAGGTGTTTATTGACTGAGCACAGTAGTTATGCAATACTCTGGAATGACTGAGCACAATATTTACAATAGACTGTGCACCAACTGACCATAGTATTTACACTAGGTAGGGACCGACCAAGCACAGTAATAATACCATACTGTGGACTGACTGTCTATATCATTTGCACTATTCTGTGGACTAACAGACCACAACATTCACAATAGATTATAGACCTTCTCATTTCAGCATTAACACTAGTTGTGGACTTATTAACCACAGTATTTTTGCTGGACTAGGGACCGATTGATTCTAATATTTACACTACACTGTGGACTGACTGACTACAGCTTTTACAATATACTGTGCATAGACTAACCACAGTCATTATCCCTGGGATAAGTAATTTTGGCCCTAGAGTGTTACTGGTGTGTATAGCATGTAGCAGGAACATATTATCATATAGTTTGTCTTTTTACAGGTGACTGAATCCCAATAAGATATTAGAACGTGAAATTTTTGTTGTGAACTCCAAGAAGAGAATCAGAGGAATGACAAAACAGGTAATTAATTCTCATATTAATTACTGTTAATCGTTGGTCTAGGCTTAAGTTCTAGACTGGCGGAGGTGTAATAACACCCACCTTCCTGATACATGACAATATACTGTATGTGTTTTTTCAAATGTATATGTTCTATACACAACTCCTAGTATAACACCACCATATCTCAGGTACAGAGATGGGGAACCGTTCATCTCATTACCCTGTGTCTTCCAAATTTGGAATCCCCCTCTTATATTTCATAACGTACACCTGCTCTCAGCGGTGAAACAATCAATATCATGATTACTCGAGAGTGACCACAGCATTCACTCTAAACCAGGGACTGACAGAACACAGCATTTACACTAGGTGTGCATTGACTGAGCACAGTAGTTATACAATACTCTGGAAAGACTGACCACAACATTTACAATAGACTGTGCATCGACTGACTATAGTATTTACACTAGGGGGGGAACGACCGACCACAGTAATAATACCATACTGTGGACTGACTGTCTATATCATTTGCACTAGTCTGTGGACTAACTGACCACAACATTCACAATAGATTATAGAGCGGCTCATCCCAGCATTAACACTAGTTGTGGACCTATTAACCACAGTATTTATGCTGAACTAAGGACCGATTGATTCTAATATTTACACTACACTGTGGACTGACTGACCACAACATTTACAGTAGATTGAGGACTGACTGACTACAGCTTTTACAATAAACGGTGGATAGACTAACCACAGTCATTATCCCTGAGATAAGTAATTTTGGCCCTATTGTGTTATTGGTGTGTATAGCATGTAGCAGGAACATATTATCATATAGTTTGTCTTTTTACAGGTGACTGAATCCCAATGAGATATTAGAACGTGAAATTTTTGTTTGTGGACTCCAAGAAGAGAATCAGAGGAATGACATAACAGGTAATTAATTCTCGCATTAATTACTGATAATCGTTGGTCTAGGCTTAAGTTCTAGACTGGCGGAGGTGTAATAACACTCATCTTCCTGATACATGACAATATACTGTATGTGTTTTTTCAAATGTATATCTTCTATACACAACTCCTAGCATAACACCACCATATCTCAGGTACAGAGATAAGGAACATTTCTTCTCATTATTCTCTGTCTTTTATTTCATAACACACCTGCTCTCAGCGGTGACACAATCAATACCATGATTTCGTGTGACTGACCACAGCATTCACCCTAGACCAGGGACTGACAGAACACAGCATTTGCATTAGAAATGCATTGACAGAGCGCAGTAGTTATACAATACTCTGGAATGACTGACCACAACATTTACAATAGACTCTACACCAACTGACAATAGTATTTACACTAGGTGGGGACCGAACAAGCACAGTAATAATACCATGCTTTGGACTGACTGTATTTATCATTTGCTCTAGTCTGTGGACTAACTGACCACAACATTCACAATAGATTATAGACTGGCTCATCCCAGCATTAACACTAGTTGTGGACTTATTAACCACAGTATTTATGCTGAACTAAGGACCGATTGATTCTAATATTTACACTACACGGTGGACTGACTGACCACAACATTTACAGTAGATTGTGGACTGACTGACTACAGCTTTTACAATAAACTGTGGATAGACTAACCACAGTCATTATCCCTGAGATAAGTAATTTTGGCCCTATTGTGTTATTGGTGAGTATAGCATGTAGCAGGAACATATTATCATATAGGTTGTCTTTTTACAGGTGACTGAATCCCAATGAGATATTAGAACGTGAAATTTTTGTTTGTGGACTCCAAGAAGAGAATCATAGGAATCACATAACAGGTAATTAATTCTCGTATTAATTACTGATAATCGTTGGTCTAGGCTTTAGTTCTAGACCTGCGGAGGTGTAATAACACCCACCTTCCTGATACATGACAATATACTGTATGTGTTTTTTAAATGTATATCTTCTATACACAACTCCTAGTATAACACCACCATATCTCAGGTACAGAGATAAGGAACATTTCTTCTGATTATCCTCCGTCTTATATTTCATAACAAACCTGCTCTCAGCGGTGACACAAACAATACCATGATTACACGAGACTGACCACAGCATTGACCCTAGACCAGGAACTGACAGAACACAGCATTTATACTAGGTGTGCATTGACTGAGCACAGTAGTTATGCAATACTCTGGAATGACTGACCACAACATTTACAATAGACTGTGCACCGACTGACCATAGTATTTACTCTAGGTAGGGACCGACCAAGCACAGTAATAATACCATGCTTTGGACTGACTGTATTTATCATTTGCTCTAGTCTGTGGACTAACTTACCACAACATTCACAATAGATTATAGACCGGCTCATCCCAGCATTAACACTAGTTGTGGACTTATTAACCACAGTATTTATGCTGAACTAAGGACCGATTGATTCTAATATTTACACTACACGGTGGACTGACTGACCACAACATTTACAGTAGATTGTGGACTGACTGACTACAGTTTTACAATATACTGTGGATAGACTAACCACAGTCATTATCCCTGGGATAAGTAATTTTGGCCCTAGAGTGTTATTGGTGTGTATAGCATGTAGCAGGAACATATTATCATATAGTTTGTCTTTTTACAGGTGACTGAATCCCAATAAGATATTAGAACGTGAAATTTTTGTTGTGAACTCCAAGAAGAGAATCAGAGGAATTAAATAACAGGTAATTAATTCTCATATTAATTACTGATAATTAGTTGATCTAGGTTTAAGTTCTAGACTGGCGGAGGTGTAATAACACCCACCTTCCTGATACATGACAATATACTGTATGTGTTTTTTCGAATGTATATCTTCTATACACAACTCCTAGCATAACACCACCATATCTCAGGTACAGAGATAAGGAAAATTTCTTCTCATTATCCTCCGTCTTTTATTTCATAACACACCTGCTCTCAGCAGTGACACAATCAATACCATGATTACGCGAGACTGACCACACCATTCACCCTAGACCAGGGACTGACAGAACACACCTGCTCTCAGCGGTGAAACAATCAAAACCATGATTATGACCGGGTCTCTAGGTTGCGCGTTACTGATGGGGGTAGTAGTGGCAACCCGGTCCCGTGCTGAGGGTGTCAAGCTAAAATGGTGGCAGTCTCTTTATTTATATATACATGTGAAAGTCCGACTATGCCACCCGTGGATTGCGGTCAGGGATAACCGCTGCTGCAGGACAGACCGCTGGGGCTGGTGTTGGTGAGCAGCACAGGAATGGTATAACTCCCCATGGGAGGAGTGTAGCCCCAGGGCAGTGTAGGGGGATGTTGGGGGTGATAGTTCCGGCCGCGATAGTCAGTATTCAGAGTCCGCTAAAACAGTTCAGGGTCTTTATTGTAACAGATAGTAATGACCCAACAACAGTACCAACTAGAAGGGGGCCTGGATGTCTGAGAACACTCGGGATGCCCCTCTGGTCAGGGTGAGGGTGTAGGCCTACCGTGCTCTCTATGCTCTTTCTGACTATTCCCCTCTTCGTGGTATAATAGCCCATGTTCCTGTGTATTCTCGCCCGTATGGCTTGCAACTTGGGTTCCTTTTACCTTTGGCCTCTCTTGGCCTTGCTGGTCCCTTCTGCTGTGGCGGAGCCTCCGGGCTTCTTAGGCCGAGAGACCTGAAATCCCTCGCGGGTTGGTTCTCTGCTGTGGGACTTAGAGTCTTCACAACCTTGGACCACAATGTCCGGTTAGATGGTTCTCTATCTGCCAGGACAGGCTCACCGCGCCGTAGGTCCCTGGCTCGTGGCTTCTCCACTGCCTCACGACCTCCTCAGCTACAGCTGAACTGTCCCTCCTTCTCTGGGACTAGTCTCACTCCTGAGCTAGGTCGTCCAGTTCTCCCTAACCCTGCCCCCAGTTCCAGCTTTTATAGGGGCAGCCAGCTCCCCCTACTGGCCTGGGACAGGAGGTGCTGTATGCTAATTGTCCCTAACCAGGGAACCTCCCTCCTTCTCTCAGACACAGCCTTTATTATTTGTGGCATCCAGTCCTGGGGTGACACATTCCCCCCTAGTAAAAGTTTAGTACTCCGGGACTAAGCCTTTTTGGCCAAAAACAAACAGGGTATTTATGCATGACCATGAAAACACTACAGGGAAGGAAATAGCAAACAACATCACATATTGAGTTCTTAGGGTCACAGTGTGGTCTGTGACCGGGTGTCCATTTCACCAACACAAGGGGAGCCTTAACCAGGTGGGGGTCTGTCCTTGCCCCGAGTCCTTGACAGTCTTTATTCATTCCTTTGGTTAAGCTCCGAACATATTTTACAAGAAAGTCCCGGTTACTCAAAGTTCATAACCTGTTAGTCCATATAGTCAACTGAAAGAAACTGAAAAAACATAATTACTGGTCATGCAATTAACTGTTTAAACATTTGACAACTATTTATAAGGGTTATTTACAGTTCTTTACACACCCTATATTTTCCAGCGAGCAGGTATCTGCCCCCTAGTGCTCCAGGTTGACCTGCGTAACCCACTGTCTGGTGGTGGTCTAACCTGGCTTTCCCCACTAGCATTTAGGCTACAGCTACTAGCTGGGTTTACAGGTAGTGCAGGCAGCTGTCTGCGGGTCCTTTGGCTTACCGCAGGCCTGGCAGGCTCAATGTCAGCAGAGGGTTGACTCTCCTGGGCTGCTGGCATGGGTTCTTCTGCCTTTGGGGCTGCTTGTTCTTCTGATTCTTCCTGCTCTCCTGTAGGTTCCTGCTGGGTTGGTTGAAGGAAGTGTAGGACGGGTACCACTATTGCGTCGTTTATCCGAGTCCAGGACCGGGGAAACTCTCCAAGAACTGTGCTGATCATTTCTTCCTTGTCCTCTGCGGGTTCAAGGTCATCTTGATCTTCTCCTGCACTCTGTAGTTGCTCGGGGCACCTTTTTAGGTGGTCTCTGGAGACAGTGCTAGTGGTTTCTCCTCCATCCTTGGTAATTACGCATACCTTCGGGTTGTTGTGGTTGGACTGCAGTACTGTGTACGGGTCTCTTTCCCACTGGTCATGTAGCTTGTGAAGCCTTCTCTTCCGCTTCAGGACCTGCTCGCAAGGTTCCAGGAGACCAGCAGGGGTGTGTTGGTTGAAGAGCCTCTCTTGCTTTTCTCTCGCTTGAGCCAGACTCCTCTCCACACTCTCCTGTACCTTCTTGTACTGTAGCCGCCGTTCCGTATCCCAGTCCGCGTCTGGGGAGGTGTCCTCGGGTGCCAGGACTCCCATCTCCAGGTCCATAGGCAGCTTACCTGGCCTTGCTCGCATCAGGTAAGCCGGGGTGCAGTTGATAGCATTCACCGGGATATGATTGTATAAGTCTATCAGGTCCGGCAGTTTTTCCGGCCACAGGCTGCGTTCTTCCAGAGGCAACGTCTTGAGGAGATCAATGACCATCCGATTCATTTTCTCACACATCCCGTTGGTTTGTGGGTGGTAAGGCGTCGTCCGAATCTTCTTACAGCCATAGAGGATGCAGAACTCCTGGAAGACTTTAGCCTCGAACGCTGGGCCTTGGTCTGTTAGTACCTGTTCCGGATACCCGTGTGGGCGGCAGAAGTGCTGCTGGGAGGCTCTGGCCGCCGTTTGGGCTGTCAAGTCTTTAACCGGGACCACCACCAGAAACCGGGAATAGTGATCCACTATTGTCAGGGCATAGATGTAGCCCGAACGGCTTGGAGCCAATTTCACATGATCCAGAGCTACCAGCTCAAGAGGCAGCCTTGTGACGATGAGCCTCAAGGGTGTCTTCTGGCTGGTACGGTCCTTCCTTCTTAGGTTACATGAGCCACAGTCCCTGCACCACTTCTCTATGGCCCCTCTCATAGCTATCCAGAAGAACCATTCTCTCAGTAGGAACTCTAGTGTCTTCCAACCGAAGTGTCCCGCTCTGTCATGGTAGGCCTCCAGAACCATAGCCACATCTCGTCTTGGGACCACTACTTGCCAGGTTAGCTCGTGCGTCCGATGGTTGACAAGTCTTCTGCACAGCTTACCTTCGAATAGGAATAGTCTGCTCTTCTCCTTCCACAGCTGCTTAGCTTCCTCTGGAGCATCCGGACCAGGGCGAGCATCTGCCTGGGTCAGCATCTCTTTCACCAGGCTGACTGCAGGGTCACTATCCTGCGTTTCAGCCCAGCCGTGATGAGGTAAGGGGTTGAACATGACGGTGGTTACGTTCTTGTCTCTTACGCTGTGGGAATATTAGGTGGCCCCATACCGGTGAAACGCAGGGAGCTCCACCTCCTCCAGCTCTTCTGGATCTTCTCCCCCATCGGGTAAGTGAGCATTCTGGATAGGGCGTCTGCGTTGGCATTGGTTCGGCCCGCCCGGTATTTGATCGTGAAGTCACAGCTGAACTGTCCCTCCTTCCCTGGGACTAGTCTCACTCCTGAGCTAGGTCGTCCAGTTCTCCCTAACCTTGCCCCCAGTTCCAACTTTTATAGGGGCAGCCAGCTCCCCCTACTGGCCTGGGACAGGAGGTGCTGTATGCTAATTGTCCCTAACCAGGGAACCTCCCTCCTGCTCTCAGACACAGCCTTTATTATTTGTGGCATCCAGGCCTGGGGTGACACAATTACACGAGACTGACCACAGCATTCACCCTACACCAGGGACTGACAGAACAAGGCATTTACACTAGGTGTGCATTGACTGAGCACGGTAGTTATATAATACTCTGGAATGACTGATCACAACATTTACAATAGACTGTGCACCGACTGACCATAGTATTTACACTAGGTGGGGACCGACCGAGCACAGTAATAATACCATACCATCCCAGCATTAACACTAGTTGTGGACTTATTAACCACAGTATTTATGCTGAACTAAGGACCGATTGATTCTAATATTTACACTACACTGTGGACTGACTGACCACAACATTTACAGTAGAGTGTGGACTGACTGACTACAGCTTTTACGATAAACTGTGGATAGCCAAACCACAGTCATTATCCCTGAGATAAGTAATTTTGGCCCTAGTGTGTTATTGGTGTGTATTGCATGTAGCAGGAACATATTATCATATAGTTTGTCTTTTTACAGGAGACTGAATCCGAATGAGATATTAGAACGTGAAATTTTTGTTTGTGGACTCCAAGAAGAGAATCAGAGTAATCACATAACAGGTAATTAATTCTCGTATTACTTACTGATAATCGTTGGTCTAGGCTTAAGTTCTAGACTGTCGGAGGTGTAATAACACCCAACTTTCTGATACATGACGATATACTGTATGTGTTTTTTCAAATGTATATCTTCTATACACAACTCCTAGTATAACACCACCATATCTCAGGTACAGAGATAATGAACATTTCTTCTCATTATCCTCTGGCTTTTATTTCATAGCACACCTGCTCTCAGCGGTGACGCAATCAAAAACATGATTTCGTGAGACTGACCACAGCATTCACCCTAGACCAGGGACTGACAGAACACAGCATTTACACTAGGTGTGAATTGACTGAGCACAGTAGTTATACAATACTCTGGAATGAATGATCACAACATTTACAATAAACTGTGAACCGACTGACCATAGTATTTACACTAGGTGGGGACCAACCGAGCACAGTAATAATACCATACTGTGGACTGTCTGTCTATATCGTTTGCACTAGTCTGTGGACTAACTGACCACAACATTCGCAATAGATTATAGACCGGCTCATCCCAGCATTAACACTAGTTGTGGACTTATTAACCACAGTATTTATGCTGAACTAAGGACCGATTGATTATAATATTTACACTACACTGTGGACTGACTGACCACAACATTTACAGTAGACTGTGGACTGACTGACTACAGCTTTTGCAATAAACCGTGGAAAGACTAACCACAGTCATTATCCCTGAAATAAGTAATTTTGGCCCTAGTGTGTTATTGGTGTGTATAGCATGTAGAAGGAACATATTATCATATAGTTTGTCTTTTTACAGGTGACTGAATCCCAATGAGATATTAGAACGTGAAATTTTTGTTTGTAGACTTCAAGAAGAGAATCAGAGGAATCACATAACAGGTAATTAATTCTCATATTAATTACTGATAATCGTTGGTCTAGGCTTAAGTTCTAGACTGGCGGAGGTGTAATAACACCCATCTTCCTGATACATGACAATATACTGTATGTGTTTTTTCAAATGTATATCTGCTATACACAACTCATAGCATAACACCACCATATCTCAGGTACAGAGATAAGGAAAATTTCTTCTTATTATCCTCTGTCTTTTATTTCATAACACACCTGCTCTCAGTGGTGACACAATCAATACCATCATTACGCGAGAGTGACCACAGCATTCACCCTAGACCAGGGACTGACAGAACACAGCATTTAGACTAGGTGTGCATTGACTGAGCACAGTAGTTGTACAATACTCTGGAATGACTGACCACAACATTTAAAATAGACTGTGCACCGACTGACCATAGTATTTACACTAGCTGGGGACCGACCGAGCACAGTAATAATACCATACTGTGGACTGACTGTCTATATCATTTGCACTAGTCTGTTGACTAACTGACCACAACATTTACAATAGATTATAGACCGGCTCTTCCCAGCATTAACACTAGTTGTGGACTTATTAACCACAGTATTTATGCTGAACTAAGGACCGATTGATTCTAATATTAACATTACCCTGTGGATTGACTGACCACAACATTTATAGTAGACTGTGGACTGACTGACTATTGCTTTTACAATAAACTGTGGATAGACTAACCATAGTCATTTTCCCTGAGATAAGTAATTTTGGCCCTAGTGTGTTATTTGTGTGTATAGCATGTAGCAGGAACATATTATCATATAGTTTGTCTTTTTACAGGTGACTGAATCCCAATGAGATATTAGAACGTGAAATTTTTGTTTGTGGACTCCAAGAAGAGAATCAGAGGAATCACATAACAGGTAATTAATTCTCGTATTAATTACTGATAATCGTTGGTCTAGGCTTAAGTTCTAGACTGGCGGAGGTTTAATAACACCCACCTTCCTGATACATGACAATATACTGTATGTGTTTTTTCAAATGTATATCTTCTATACACAATTCCTAGTATAACACCACCATATCTCAGGTACAGAGATAGGGGACCAATCTTCTCATTATCCTGTGTCTTCCAAATTGGGAATCCCCGTCTTATATTTCATAACATACACCTGCTCTCAATTGTGAAACAATCAAAACCATGATCACGCGAGACTGACCACAGCATTCACCCTAGACCAGGGACTGACAGAACACAGCATTTACACTAGGTGTGCATTGACTGAGCACAGTAGTTATACAATACTCTGCAATGACTTACCACAACATTAACAATAGACTGTGCACCGACTGACCATAGTATTTACACTAGGTGGGGACCGACCGAGCACAGTAATAATAGCATACTATGGACTGACTGTCTATATCATTTGCACTAGTCTGTTAACTAACTGACCACAACATTCACAATAGATTATAGACCGGCTCATCCCAGCATTAACACTAGTTGTGGACTTATTAACCACAGTATTTATGCTGAGCTAAGGACCGATTGATTCTAATATTTACACTACAATGTGGACTGACTGACCACAACATTTACAGTAGTCTGTGGACTGACTGACTACAGCTTTTACAATAAACGGTGGATAGACTAACCACAATCATTATCCCTGAGATAAGTAATTTTGGCCCTAGTGTGTTATTGGTGTGTATAGCATGTAGCAGGAACATATTATCATACAGTTTGTCTTTTTACAGGTGACTGAATCCCAATGAGATATTAGGACGTGAAATTTTTGTTTGTGGACTCCAAGAAGAGAATCAGAGGAATGACAAAACAGGTAATTAATTCTCGTATTAATTTCTGATAATCGTTGGTCTAGGCTTAAGTTCTAGACTGGCGGAGGTGTAATAACATCCACCTTCCTGATACATGACAATATACTGTATGTGTTTTTTCAAATGTATATCTTCTATACACAACTCCTAGTATAACACCACCATATCTCAGGTACAGAGATGGGGAACCGTTCTTCTCATTACCCTGTGTCTTCCAAATTGGGAATCCCCCTCTTATATTTCATAACGTACACCTGCTATCAGCGGTGAAACAATCAATATCATGATTACTCGAGAGTGACCACAGCATTCACTCTAGAGCAGGGACTGACAGAACACAGCATTTACACTAGGTGTGCATTGACTGAGCACAGTTTTTATACAATACTCTGGAATGACTGACCACAACATTTACAATAGACTGTGCACCGACTGACCAGATTATTTACCTTAGGTGGGGACCGACCGAGTAGAGTAATAATACCATACTGTGGACTGACTGTCTATATCATGTGCACTAGTCTGTTGACTAACTGACCACAACATTCACAATAGATTATAGACCGGCTCTTCCCAGCATTAACACTAGTTGTGGACTTATTAACCACAGTATTTATGCTGAACTAAGGACCGATTGATTCTAATATTTACACTACACTGTGGATTGACTGACTACAACATTTAAAGTAGACTGTGGACTGACTGACTACAGGTTTTACAATAAACTGTGGATAGACTAACCATAGTCATTATCCCTGAGATAAGTAATTTTGACCCTAGTGTGTTATTGGTGTGTATAGCATGTAGCAGGAACATATTATCATATAGGTTGTCTTTTTACAGGTGACTGAATCCCAATGAGATATTAGAACGTGAAATTTTTGTTTGTGGACTCCAAGAACAGAATCAGAGGAATCACATAACAGGTAATTAATTCTCTCATTAATTACGGATAACCGTTGGTATAGGCTTAAGTTCTAGACTGGCGGAGGTGTAATAATACCCATCTTCCTGATACATGACAATATACTGTATGTGTTTTTTCAAATGTATAACTTCTATACACAACTCCTAGCATAACACCACCATATCTCAGGTACAGAGATAAGGAACATTTCTTCTTATTATCCTCTGTCTTTTATTTCATAACAAACCTGCTCTCAGCGGTGACACAATCAATACCATCATTAAGTGAGAGTGACCACAGCATTCACCCTAGACCGCGGACTGACAGAACACAGCAATTACACTAGGTGTGCATTGACTGAGCACATTCGTTATACAATACTCTGGAATGACTGACCACAACATTTAAAATAGACTGTGCACCGACTGACCATAGTATTTACACCAAGTGGGGACCGACTGAGCACAGTAATAATACCATACTGTGGACTGACTGTCTATATCATTTCCTCTAGTCTGTGGACTAACTGACCACAACATTCACAATAGATTATAGACCGGCTCATCCCAGCATTAACACTAGTTGTGGACTTATTTACCACAGTATTTATGCTGAGCTAAGGACCGATTGATTCTAATATTTACACTACACTGTGGACTGACTGACCACAACATTTACAGTAGACTGTCGACTGACTGACTACAGCTTTTACAATAAACTGTGGATAGACTAACCACATCATTATCCCTGAGATAAGTAATTTTGGCCCTAGTGTGTTATTGGTGTGTATATCATGTAGCAGGAACATATTATCATATAGGTTGTCTTTTTACAGGTGACTGAATCCCAATGAGATATTAGAACATGAAATTTTTGTTAGTGGACTCCAAGAAGAGAATCAGAGGAATCACATAACAGGTAATTAATTCTCGTATTAATTACTGATAACCGTTGGTCTAGGCTTAAGTTCTAGACTGGCGGAGGTGTAATAACACCCATCTTCCTGATACATGACAATATACTGTATGTGTTTTTTCAAATGTATATCTTCTATACACAACTCATAGCATAACACCACCATATCTCATGTACAGAGATAAGGAACATTTCTTCTTATTATCCTCTGTCTTTTATTTCATAACACACCTGCTCTCAGCGGTGACACAATAAATACCATCATTACGCGAGAGTGACCACAGCATTCACCCTAGACCAGGGACTGACAGAACACAGCATTTACACTAGGTGTGCATTGACTGATCACAGTAGTTATACAATACTGTGGAATGACTGACCACAACATTTAAAATAGACTGTGCACCGACTGACCATAGTATTTACACTAGGTGGGGACCGACCGAGCACAGTAATAATACCATACTGTGGACTGACTGTCTATATCATTTGCATTAGTCTGTTGACTAACTGACCACAACATTTACAATAGATTATAGACCGGCTCTTCCCAGCATTAACACTAGTTGTGGACTTATTAACCACAGTATTTATGCTGAACTAAGGACCGATTGATTCTAATATTTACACTACCCTGTGGATTGACTGACCACAACATTTATAGAAGACTGTGGACTGACTGACTACAGCTTTTACAATAAACTGTGGATAGACTAACCATAGTCATTATCCCTGAGATAAGTAATTTTGGCCCTAGTGTGTTATTGGTGTGTATAGCATGTAGCAGGAACATATTATCATATAGGTTGTCTTTTTACAGGTGACAGAATCCCAATGAGATATTAGAACGTGAAATTTTTGTTTGTGGACTCCAAGAAGAGAATCAGAGAAATCACATAACAGGTAATTAATTCTCGTATTAATTACTGATAACCGTTGGTCTAGGCTTAAGTTCTAGACTGGCAGAGGTGTAATAACACCCATCTTCCTGATACATGACAATATACTCTATGTGTTTTTTCAAATGTATATCTTCTATACACAACTCATAGCATAACACCACCATATCTCAGGTACAGAGATAGGGAACCGTTCTTCTCATTATCCTGTGTCTTCCAAATTGGGAATCCCCCTCTTATATTTCATAACATACACCTGCTCTCAGCGGGGACACAATCAATACCATCATTACGCGAGAGTGACCACAGCATTCACCCTAGACCAGGGACTGACAGAAAACAGCATTTACACTAGGTGTGCTTTGACTGAGCACAGTAGTTATATAATACTCTGGAATTACTGACCACAACATTTAAAATAGACTGTGCACCGACTGACCATAGCATTTACACTAGGTGGGGACCGACCGAGCACAGTAATAATACCATACTGTGGACTGACTGTCTATATCATTTGCACTAGTCTGTGGACTAACTGACCACAACATTCACAATAGATTATAGACCGGCTCATCCCAGCATTAACACTAGTTGTGGACTTATTAACCACAGTATTTATGCTGAGATAAGGACCGATTGATTCTAATATTTACACTACACTGTGGACTGACTGACCACAATATTTACAGTAGACTGTGGACTGACTGACTACAGCTTTTACAATAAACTGTGGATAGACTAACCACAATCATTATCCCTAAGATAAGTAATTTTGGCCCTAGTGTGTTATTGTTGTGTATAGCATGTAGCAGGAACATATTATCATATAGGTTGTCTTTTTACTGGTGACAGAATCCCAATGAGATATTAGAACGTGAAATTTTTGTTTGTGGACTCCAAGAAGAGAATCAGAGGAATCACATAACAGGTAATTAATTCTCGTATTAATTACTGATAACCGTTGGTCTAGGCTTAAGTTATGGACTGGCGGAGGTGTAATAACACCCATCTTCCTGATACATGACAATATACTGTATGTGTTTTTTCAAATGTATATCTTCTATACACAACTCCTAGCATAACACCACCATATCTCAGGTACAGAGATAAGGAACATTTCTTCTTATTATCCTCTGTTTTTTATTATATAACAAACCTGCTCTCAGTGGTGACACAATCAATAACATCATTACGCGAGACTGACCACAGCATTCACCCTAGACCAGGGACTGACAGAACACAGCATTTACACTAGGTGTGCATTGACTTAGCACAGTAGTTATACAATACTCTGGAATGACTGACCACAACATTTAAAATAGACTGTGCACCGACTGACCATAGTATTTACACTAGGTGGGGACCGACCGAGCACAGTAATAATACCATACTGTGGACTGACTGTCTATATCATTGGCACTAGTCTGTGGACTAACTGACCACAACATTCACAATTAGAGATGAGCGGTGTTCGACTAGAACTGTTCGCCAATCTCAAATTCGAGCTGTTTTGGGCGGTGTTCGAGTTGTTCGACGAACCCGAACGATTTGCAAAAAATTCGGCTGTTCGAGGTTATGTTCGATAACTGTTCGTGCACCAAAAGCGTGTCCTGCATGTCTGGCGCTATTTAGAGCACCAATCATGCAGGGATTGTCTGCCACTCACTGTAATGCCACAGCCATGGTGGTTGTGGCATTACAGTGATTGCCCAAATCGATGGGAACAGTGCTCACAGTGAAACATGAAAAGCCGGCAGTTCAGCAGCGGCATACACCGGTACCCGACAATTTAGAACCGAACGAATAGAGCTTCACACATAGATTAGATATATAGAAACATGTCAGTTACATATATATGAAGTACAGTGACAGTGTTGCTTACTGTACTTGTCATTTAGTGTAAAGGATTTATTAAAAAAAATAATAGTGTTTTCATGCACCGTCTCTTTAAAAAAGCCGACCGGCAATTCAGCAGCGGTACCCGACAATTTAGAATAGAAGGAATAGAGAATCACACATAGATTAGATAGATAGAAACATGTCAGTCACATATATATGAAGTACAGTGACAGTGTTGATTACTGTACTTGTCATTTAGTGTTAAAATAAAGGATTTATTTAAAAAAAAATTGGCGTGGGGTTCCCCATAATGTTAGGCTCTAGCGGAGGTTAAGCAGACAGCTGGGGCAGATGTTTGAAGCCTGGGAAGGTGTAAAACCCACGGAGCTTCCAAGGCTACTAATATCAGCCCCCAGCTGAATACCTAGCCTTTACTAGCTATTAAAATGGGGGACCCCCCCCAAAAAATGACGTGGGGTCCCCCCTAATTTAATAGCTAGCAAAGGCTAGGCAGACAGCTGGGGGCTGACATTAATAGCCCAGGAAGGATGCCATGAATATTGGCCCCCTCCCAGGCTAGAAACACCAGCCGTCAGCCGCCCCAGAAATGGCGCATCCATAGGATGCGCCAATTCTGGCACTTAGCCTCTCTCTTCCCACTGCCCTGTAGCGGTGGCAGTGGGGTAATAGGGCTGGGGTTGATGTCAGCTTATAATGCCAGCTGACATCAAGCCCAGGTTAGTAATGGAGAGGCGTCTATAAGACACCCCCATTACTAACCCCATAGTCAAAGTTAAAAAAACCCATAAACACCCAGAATAAAGTCCTTTAATTGAAATAAAGACACAATTCTTTATTGTTCTAAATTAAACCATACTTACCATCACGCCCATTCCAGTTGAAGCCAACGATCCCCTGCAATAAAAGAAAAATAATAAAGCAACATCATCCTTACCTTTCCATGGTTCCCACGACAGCTTCAGCTCTACTACATCGAGATGACAGGCTGGACCGCAGCAGAACGCTGCCATCCAGTCTGTCATCCCGCAGACACTGAGAAGCGCAGGCTTGCTTGCGCTCCTCAGCGTCTCTCTGTGACGGCATCCAGATGAGCCAAGTTCATGTCCAATGAACTCGGCTCACCTCATGCACGTCACTGACAGCGTGGGAAAATTCTCCTGCACTCAGCGCTTCAGCGGGAGAATTCTCCCACGCTGTCAGTGACGTGCATGAGGTGAGCTGAGTTCATTGGACATGAGCTCACCTCATGCACATCACTGACAGCGTGGGAGAATTCTCACGCTGAAGCGCTGAGTGCAGGAGAATTTTCCCACGCTGTCAGTGACGTGCATGAGGTGAGCCGAGTTCATTGGACATGAACTCGGCTCATCTGGATGCCGTCACAGAGAGACACTGAGGAGCGCAAGCAAGCCTGCGCTTCTCAGTGTCTGCGGGATGACAGGCTGGATGGCAGCTTTCTGCTGCGGTCCAGCCTGTCATCTCGATGTAGCAGAGCTGAAGCTGTCGTGGGAACCATGGAAAGGTAAGGATGATGTTGCTTTATTATTTTTCTTTTATTTCAGGAGATCGTTGGCTTCAGCTGGAATGGGCGTGATGGTAAGTATGGTTTAATTTAGACCAATAAAGAATTGTGTGTTTATTTCAATTAAAGGACTTTTTTCTGGGTGTTGTGGTTTTTTTAAATACTTTACTAGAAATTCATGGTGGTCATGTCTAATATTGGCGTGACTCCATGAATTTCGGGCTTATGGCCAGCTGATAATGCCAAGCTTGCCCTAACCCCTTTATTACCCAGTGAGCCACCGCACCAGGGCCCTGGATGAGTTGGGTACAGCGCCAGAAGATGGCGCTTCTATGAACGCGCCATTTTCCGGGGTGGCTGCGGACTGCAATTTGCAGCGGGGGTGGCCCAGAAAGCTTGGGCCTCCCTGGGCTGCGGATTCCAGCCCCCAGCTGCCTAGTTGTACCTGGCTGGACACAAAAACAGGGCGAAGCCCCACGTCAATTTTCTTTAAGTTATTTCATAAAATAATTAAGAAAAAAAGGGCTTCCCTATATTGTTGTGTCCGGCCAGGTACAAATAGGCAGCTGTTGGTTGGGGGCAGCCCGTTCCTGCCTGCTGTACCTGACTGGACCCAAATATAGTGCGAAGCTCCATGTCAATTTTTTTTAAATTATTTAATGAAATAATTAAAAAAAAAAAAGAGCTTCCCTATATTGTTGTGTCCGGCCAGGTACAAATAGGCAGGTGGTGGTTGGGGGCAGCCCGTTCCTGCCTGCTGTACCTGGCTGGACACAAATATAGTGCGAAGACCCAAGTCAATTTTTTTTTAATTATTTCATGAAATAATTAAAAAAAAAGGGCTTCCCTATATTGTTGTGTCCGGCCAGGTACAAATAGGCAGCTGGTGGTTGGGGGCAGCCCGTTCCTGCCTGCTGTACCTGACTGGACACAAATATAGTGCGAAGCCCCACGTCAATTTTTTTTTAATTATTTCATGAATTTCCTGAAATAATTGAAAAAAATTGAAGTGGGGCTTCGCACTATATTTGTGTCCAGCCAGGTACAGCAGGCAGGAACGGGCTGCCCCCAACCACCAGCTGCCTATTTGTACCTGGCCGGACACAACAATATAGGGAAGGCTTTTTTTTCTTAATTATTTCATGAATTTCATGAAATAATTAAAAAAAAAATACGTGGGCTTCGCCCTATTTTTGTGTCCAGCCAGGTACAACTAGGCAGCTGGGGGCTGGAATCCGCAGCGCAGGGAGTCCCAAGCTTTCTGCCCCCCCGCTGCAAATTGCAGTCCGCAGCCACCCCGGAAAATGGCGCGTTCATAGAAGCGCCATCTTCTGGCGCTGTATCATACTCATCCAGGGCCCTGGTGCGGTGGCTCACTGGGTAATAAAGGGGTTAGGGCCAGCTTGGTATTATCAGCTGCCCCTAAGCCCGAAATTCATGGGGTCACGCCAATGTTAGACATGACCGCCATGAATTTCTAGTAAAGTATTTAAAAAAAAACACAACACCCAGAATAAAGTTCTTTAATTGAAATAAAGACACAATTCTTTATTGTTCTAAATTAAACTATACTTACCATCACGCCCATTCCAGCTGAAGCCAACGATCTCCTGCAATAAAAGAAAAATAATAAAGCAACATCATCCTTACCTTTCCATGGTTCCCAGGACAGCTCCAGCTCTGCTACATCGAGATGACAGGCTGGACCTGCAGAACGCTGCCATCCAGCCTGTCATCCCGCTGACACTGAGAAGCGCAGGCATGCTTGCGCTCCTCAGTGTCTGGCTGTGACGGCATCCAGATGAGCCGAGGTCATGTCCAATGATCTCAGCTCACCTCATGTACGTCACTGACAGCGTGGGAAAATTCTCCTGCACTCAGCGCTTCAGCGTGAGAATTCTCTCACGCTGTCAGTGACGTACATGAGGTGAGCTGAGATCATTGGACATGAGCTCACCTCATGCACGTCACTGACAGCGTGGGAAAATTCTCCTGCACTCAGCGCTACAGCGTGAGACTTCTCCCACGCTGTCAGTGACGTACATGAGGTGAGCTGAGATCATTGGACATGAACTCACCTCATGCACGTCACTGACAGCGTGGAAAAGTTCTCACGCTGAAGCGCTTAGTGCAGGAGAATTTTCCCACGCTGTCAGTGACGTGCATGAGGTGAGCCGAGTTCATTGGACATGACCTCGGCTCATCTGGATGCCGTCACAGCCAGACACTGAGGAGCGCAAGCATGCCTGCGCTTCTCAGTGTCTGCGGGATGACAGGCTGGATGGCAGCTTTCTGCTGCGGTCCAGCCTGTCATCTCGATGTAGCAGAGCTGAAGCTGTCGTGGGAACCATGGAAAGGTAAGGATGATGTTGCTTTATTATTTTTCTTTTATTGCAGGAGATCTTTGGCTTCAGCTGGAATGGGCGATACGGTAAGTATGGTTTAATTTAGAACAATAAAGAATTGTGTGTTTATTTCAATTAAAGGACTTTATTCTGGGTGTTTGTGTTTTTTTTTAACTTTGACTATGGGGTTAGTAATGGGGGTGTCTTATAGGCGCCTCTCCATTACTAACCTGGGCTTGATGTCAGCTGGCATTATAAGCTGACATCAACCCCAGCCCTATTACCCCACTGCCACCGCTACAGGGCAGTGGGAAGAGAGAGGCTAAGTGCCAGAATTGGCGCATCCTATGGATGCGCCAATTCTGGGGCGGCTGACGGTTGGTGTTTCTAGCCTGGGAGGGGGCCAATATTCATGGCACCCTTCCTGGGCTATTAATATCAGCCCCCAGCTGTCTGCCTAGCCTTTGCTAGCTACTAAAATAGGGGGGACCCCACGTCATTTTTTGGGGGGGGTCCCCCATTTTAATAGCTACTAAATGCTAGGTATTCAGCGGGGGGCTGATATTAGTAGTCTGGGAAGCTCCATGGGTATTACCCCCTTCCCAGGCTTCAAACATCTGCCCCAGCCGTCTGCTTAACCTCCGCTAGAGCCTAGAATTACGGGGAACCCCACGCCAATTTTTTTTTTTTAATAAATCCTTTATTTTAACACTAAATGACAAGTACAGTAACCAACACTGTCACTGTACTTCTTATATATGTGACTGACATGTTTCTCTCTATTTAATCTATGTATGATGCTCTATCTTTCTGTTATAAATTGTCGGGTACCGATACTGAATTGCCGGCCGGCTTTTTTAAAGAGACGGTGCATGAAAACACTAATATTTTTTTTAATAAATCCTTTACACTAAATGACAAGTACAGTAAGCAACACTGTCACTGTACTTATTATATATGTGACTGACATGTTTCTATCTATCTAATCTTTGTGTGAAGCTCTATTCTTTCTGTTCTAAATTGTCGGGTACCGCTGCTGAATTGCCGGCCGGCTTTTTTAAAGAGACGGTGCATGAAAACACTAATATTTTTTTTTAATAAATCCTTTACACTAAATGACAAGTACAGTAACCAACACTGTCACTGTGCTTCTTATATGTGTGACTGACATGTTTCTATCTATCTAATCTATGTGTGATGCTCTATTCCTTCTTGTCTAAATTGTCGGGTACCGGTGTCTGCCGCTGCTGAATTGCCGGCCGGCTTTTTTAAAGAGAGTGTCTTCTGAGCAGTTTGTCAGCTTTTGGACACCTTTGAAGGTGTTTTCTATGTGTTTCTATGTGTTTTTGTTTGCCTGCCATTGCTTTTAACGGTGTTCGACGGTGTTCTAAGGTGTTCGACGAGCAGTTCGACGAACAGTTCCTCGAACATCCCGGTGTTCGACGAACCGAACTGAACCCGAACACTATGGGGGTGGCTCAACACTATTCACAATAGATTATAGATCGGCTCATCCCAGCATAGATTATAGTTCGTCTTTTCCCAGCATTAACACTAGTTGTGGACTTATTAACCACAGTATTTATGCTGAGCTAAGGACCGATTGATTCTAATATTTACAGAACACTGTGGACTGACTGACCACAACATTTACAGTAGACTGTGGACTGACTGACGACAGATTTTACAATAAACTGTGGATAGACTAACCATAATCATTATCCCTGAGATAAGTAATTTTGGCCCTAGTGTGCTATTGGTGTGTATAGCATGTAGCAGGAACATATTATCATATAGGTTGTCTTTTTACAGGTGACTGAATCCCAATGAGATATTAGAAGGTGAAATTTTTGTTTGTGGACTCCAAGAAGAGAATCAGATGAATCACATAACAGGTAATTAATTCTCGTATTAATTACTGATAACCGTTGGTCTAGGCTTTAGTTCTAGACTGGCGGAGGTGTAATAACACCCATCTTCCTGATACATGACAAGATACTGTATGTGTTTTTTCAAATGTATATCTTCTATGCACAACTCATAGCATAACACCACCATATCTCAGGTACAGAGATAAGGAACATTTCTTCTTATTATCCTCTGTCTTTTATTTCATAACAAACCTGCTCTCAGCGGTGACACAATCAATACCATCATTACGCGAGAGTGACCACAGCATTCACCCTAGACCAGGGACTGACAGAACACAGCATTTACACTAGGTGTGCATTGACTGAGCACAGTAGTTATATAATACTCTGGAATGACTGACCACAACATTTAAAATAGACTGTGCACCGACTGACCATAGTATTTACACTAGGTGGGGACCGACCGAGCACAGTAATAATACCATACTGTGGACTGACTGTCTATATCATTTGCACTAGTCTGTGGAATAACTGACCACAAAATTCACAATAGATTATAGACCGGCTCTTCCCAGCATTAACACTAGTTGTGGACTTATTAACCACAGTATTTATGCTGAACTAAGGACCGATTGATTCTAATATTTACACTACACTGTGGATTGACTGACCACAACATTTACAGTAGACTGTGGACTGACTGACTACAACTCTTACAATAAACTGTGGATAGAATAACCATAGTCATTATCCCTGAGATAAGTAATTTTGGCCCTATTGTGTTATTGGTGTGTATACCATGTAGCAGGAACATATTATCATATAGGTTGTCATTTTACAGGTGACTGAATCCCAATGAGATATTAGAACGTGAAATTTTTGTTTGTGGACTCCAAGAAGAGAATCAGAGGATTCACATAACAGTTAATTAATTCTCGTATTAATTGCTGATAACCGTTGGTCTAGGCTTAAGTTCTGGACTGGCGGAGGTGTAATAACACCCATCTTCCTGATACATGACAATATACTGTATGTGTTTTTTCAAATGTATATCTTCTATACACAACTCATAGCATAACACCACCATATCTCAGGTACAGAGATAAGGAACATTTCTTCTTCTTATCCTGTCTTTTATTTCATAACAAACCTGCTCTCAGCGGTAACACAATCAATACCATCATTACGCGAGAGTGACCACAGCATACACCCTAGACCAGGGACTGACAGAACACAGCATTTACACTAGGTGTGCATTGACTGAGCACAGTAGTTATACAATACTCTGGAATGACTGACCACAACATTTAAAATAGACTGCGCACCGACTGACCATAGTATTTACACTAGGTGGGGACCGACCGAGCACAGTAATAATACCATACTGTGGACTCACTGTCTATATCATTTGCACAAGTCTGTGGACTAACTGACCACAACATTCACAACAGATTATAGACCGGCTCTTCCCAGCATTAACACTAGTTGTGGACTTATTAACCACAGTATTTATGCTGAACTAAGCATCGATTGATTCTAATATTTACACTACACTGTGGATTGACTGACCACAACATTTACAGTAGACTGTGGACTGACTGACTACAGCTCTTACAATAAACTGTGGATAGACTAACCATAGTCATTATCCCTGAGATAAGTAATTTTGGCTCTATGGTGTTATTGGTGTGTATAGCATGTAGCAGGAACATATTATCATATAGGTTGTCTTTTTACAGGTGACTGAATCCCAATGAGATATTAGAACGTGAAATTTTTGTTTGTGGACTCCAAGAAGAGAATCAGAGGAATCACATAACAGGTAATTAATTCTCGTATTAATTACTGATAACCGTTGGTCTAGGCTTAAGTTCTGGACTGGCGGAGGTGTAATAACACCCACCTTCCTGATACATGACAATATACTGTATGTGTTTTTTCAAATGTATATCTTCTATACACAACTCCTAGTATAACACCACCATATCTCAGGTACAGAGATAGGGAACCGTTCTTCTCCTTATCCTGTGTCTTCCAAATTGGGAATCCCCCTCTTATATTTCATAACATACACCTGCTCTCAGCGTTGAAACAATCAATACCATGATCACGCGGGACTGACCACAGAATTCACCCTAGACCAGGGACTGACAGAAGACAGCATTTACACTAGGTGTGCATTGACTGAGCACAGTAGTTATACAATACTCTGGAATGACTGACCACAACATTTACAATAGACTGTGCACCGACTGACCATAGTATTTACACTAGGTGGGGACTGACCGAGCACAGTAATAATAACATACTGTGGACTGACTGTCTATATCATTTGCACTAGTCTGTTGACTAACTGACTACAACATTCACAATAGATTATAGATCGGCTTTTCCCAGCATTAACACTAGTTGTGGACATATTAACCACAGTATTTATGCTGAGCTAATGACCGATTGATTGTAATATTTACACTACACTGTGGAATGACTGACCACAACATTTACAATAGACTGTGGACTGACTGACGACAGATTTTACAATAAACTGTGGATAGACTAACCACAATCATTATCCCTGAGATAAGTAATTTTGGCCCTAGTGTGTTATTGGTGTGTATAGCATGTAGCAGGAACATATTATCATATAGGTTGTCTTTATACAGGTGACTGAATCCCAATGAGATATTAGAACGTGAAATTTTTGTTTCTGGACTCCAAGAAGAGAATCAGAGGAATCACATAACAGGTAATTAATTCTCGTATTAATTACTGATAACCGTTGGTCTAGGCTTAAGTTCTAGACTGGCGGAGGTGTAATAACACCCATCTTCCTGATACATGTCAATATACTGTATGTGTTTTTTCAAATGTATATCTTCTAAACACAACTCCTGGCATAACACCAATATATCTCAGGTACAGAGATAAGGAACATTTCTTATTATTATCCTCTGTCTTTTATTTCATAACACACCTGCTCTCAGCGGTGACAAAATCAATACCATCTTTACGCGAGAGTGACCACAGCATTCACCCTAGACCAGGGACTGACAGAACACAGCATTTACACTAGGTGTGCATTGACTGAGCACAGTAGTTATACAATACTCTGGAATGACTGACCACAACATTTAAAATAGACTGTGCACCGACTGACCATAGTATTTACACTAGGTGGGGACCGACCGAGAACAATAATAATACCATACTGTGGACTAACTGTCTATATCATTTGCACTAGTCTGTGGACTAACTGACCACAACATTCACAATAGATTATAGACCGTCTCTTCCCAGCATTAACACTAGTTGTGGACTTATTAACCACAGTATTTATGCTGAACTAAGGGCCGATTGATTCTAATATTTACACTACACTGTGGATTGACTGACCACAACATTTACAGTAGACTGTGGACTGACTGACTACAGCTTTTACAATAAACTGTGGATAGACTAACCACAATCATTATCCCTGAGATAAGTAATATTGACTCTAGTGTGTTATTGGTGTGTATAGCATGTAGCAGGAACATATTATCATATAGGTTGTCATTTTACAGGTGACTGAATCCCAATGAGATATTAGAAGGTGAAATTTTTCTTTGTGGACTCCAAGGAGAGAATCAGATGAATCACATAACAGGTAATTAATTCTCGTATTAATTACTGATAACCGTTTGTCTAGGCTTAAGTTGTGGACTGGCGGAGGTGTAATAACACCCATCTTCCTGATACATGACAATATACTGTATGTGTTTTATCAAATGTATATCTTATACAGTGGTGGCCAAAAGTATTGGCACCCCTGCAATTCTGTCAGATAATACTCAGTTTCTTCCTGAAAATGATTGCAATCACAAATTCTTTGGTATTATTATCTTCATTTAATTTGTCTTCAATTAAAAAACACAAAAAGAATTGCCCTAAAGCCAAATTGGATACAATTCCACACCAAACCTAAAAAAGGGGGTGGACAAAAGTATTGGCACTGTTTAAAACATCATGTGATGCTTCTCTAATTGGTGTAGTTAACAGCACCTGTAACTTACCTGTGGCACCTAACAGGAGTTGGCAATAACTAAATCACACTTGCAGCCAGTTAACATGGATTAAAGTTGACTCAACCTCTGTCCTGTTTCCTTGTGTGCACCACATTGAGCATGGAGAAAAGAAAGAAGACCAAAGAACTGTCTGAGGACTTGAGAAACCAAATTGTGAGGAAGCATGAGCAATCTCAAGGCTACAAGTCCATCTCCAAAGACCTGAATGTTCCTGTGTCTTCCGTGCGCAGTGGCATCAAGAAGTTTAAAGCCCATGGCACTGTGGCTAACGTCCCTAGATGTGGACGGAAAAGAAAAATTGACGAGAGATTAAAACGCAAGATTGTGCGGATGGTGGATAAAGAACCTCGACTAACATCCATACAAGTTCAAGCTGTCCTGAAGTCCGAGGGTACAACAGTGTCAACCCGTACTATCCGTCGGCGTCTGAATGAAAAGGGACTGTATGGTAGGATACCCAGGAAGACCCCACTTTTTACCCCGAGACATAAAAAAGCCAGGCAGGAGTTTGCCAAAACTTACCTGAGAAAGCCTAAACGTTTTGGAAGAATGTTCTCTGGTCAGATGAGACAAAAGTAGAGCTTTTTGGGAAAAAGCATCAACATAGAGTGTACAGGGAAAAAAAAGAGGCATTCAAAGAAAAGAACACGGTCCCTACAGTCAAATATTGTGGAGGTTCCCTGATGTTTTGGGGTTGCTTTGCTGCCTCTGGCACTGGACTGCTTGACTGTGGGCATGGCATTATGAAGTCTGAAGACTACCAACAAATTTTGCAGCATAATGTAGGGCCCAGTGTGAGAAAGCTGGGTCTCCCTCAGAGGTCATGGGTCTTCCAGCAGGACAATGACCCAAAACACACTTCCAAAAGCACTATAAAATGGTTTGAGAGAAAGCACTGGAGACTTCTAAGGTGGCCAGCAATGAGTCCAGACCTGAGTCCCATAGAACACCTGTGGAGAGATCTCAAAATGGCAGTTTGGAGAAGGCACCCTTCAAATATCAGGGACCTGGAGCAGTTTGCCAAAGAAGAATGGTATACAATTCCAGCAGAGCATTGTAAGAAACTCATGGATGGTTACCGGAAGCAGTTGTTCGCAGTTATTTTGGCTAAAGGTTGTGCAACCAAGTATTAGGCTGAGGGTGCCAATACTTTTGTCTGGCCCATTTTTGGAGTTTTGTGTGAAATGATCAATGATTTGAGTTTTGTTTCATTCTCTTTTGTGTTTTTTCCTTGCAAGCAAATTAAATGAAGATAATAATACCAAAGAATTTGTGATTGCAATCATTTTCAGGAAGAAACGGAGTATTATCTGACAGAATTGCAGGGGTGCCAATACTTTTGGCCACCACTGTATACACAACTCCTAGTATAACATCACCATATCTCAGGTACATAGATAGGGTACCGTTCTTCTCATTATCCTGTGTCTTCCAAATTGGGAATCACCCTCTTATATTTCATAACATACACCTGCTCTCAGCGGTGAAACTATCAATACCATGATCACGCGGGACTGACCACAGCATTAACCCTAGACCAGGGACTGACAGAAGACAGCATTTACACTAGGTGTGCACTGACTGAGCACAGTAGTTATACAATACTCTGGAATGACTGACCACAACATTTACAATAGACTGTGCACCGACTGACCATAGTATTTACACTAGGTGGGGACTGACCGAGCAAAGTAATAATAACATACTGTGGACTGACTGTCTATATCATTTGCACTAGTCTGTGGACTAACTGACCACAACATTCACAATAGATTATAGATCGGCTCTTCCCAGCATTAACACTAGTTGTGGACTTATTAACCACAGTATTTATGCTGAGCTAATGACCGATTGATTCTAATATTTACACTACAGTGTGGACTGACTGACCACAACATTTACAGTAGACTGTGGACTGACTGATGACAGATTTTACAATAAACTGTGCATAGACTAACCACAATCATTATCCCTGAGATAAGTAATTTTGGCCCTAGTGTGTTATTGGTGTGTATAGCATGTAGCAGGAACATATTATCATATAGGTTGTCTTTTTACAGGTGACTGAATCCCAATGAGATATTAGAAGGTGAAATTTTTGTTTGTGGACTCCAAGAAGAGAATCAGATGAATCACATAACAGGTAATTAATTCTCGTATTAATTACTGATAACCGTTGGTCTAGGCTTAAGTTCTAGACTGACGGAGGTGTAATAACACCCATCTTCCTGATACATGACAATATACTGTATGTGTTTTTTCAAATGTATATCTTCTATACACAACTCATAGCATAACAACACCATATCTCAGGTACAGAGATAGGGAACATTTCTTCTCATTATCCTCTGTCTTTTATTTCATAACAAACCTGCTCTCAGCGGTGACACAATCAATACCATCATTACGCGAGAGTGACCATAGCATTCACCCTAGACCAGGGACTGACAGAACACAGCATTTACACTAGGTGTGCATTGACTGAGCACAGTAGTTATACAATACTCTGGAATGACTGACCACAACATTTAAAATAGACTGTGCACCGACTGACCATAGTATTTACACCAAGTGGGGACCGACTGAGCACAGTAATAATACCATACTGTGGACTGACTGTCTATATCATTTGCACAAGTCTGTGGACTAACTGACCACAACATTCACAACAGATTATAGACCGGCTCTTCCCAGCATTAACACTAGTTGTGGACTTATTAACCACAGTATTTATGCTGAACTAAGCATCGATTGATTCTAATATTTACACTACACTGTGGATTGACTGACCACAACATTTACAGTAGACTGTGGACTGACTGACTACAGCTCTTACAATAAACTGTGGATAGACTAACCATAGTCATTATCCCTGAGATAAGTAATTTTGGCTCTATTGTGTTATTGGTGTGTATAGCATGTAGCAGGAACATATTATCATATAGGTTGTCTTTTTACAGGTGACTGAATCCCAATGAGATATTAGAACGTGAAATTTTTGTTTGTGGACTCCAAGAAGAGAATCAGAGGAATCACATAACAGGTAATTAATTCTTGTATTAATTACTGATAACCGTTGGTCTAGGCTTAAGTTCTGGACTGGCGGAGGTGTAATAACACCCATCTTCCTGATACATGACAATATACTGTATGTGTTTTTTCAAATGTATATCTTATATACACAACTCCTAGTATAACACCACCATATCTCAGGTACAGAGATAGGGAACCGTTCTTCTCCTTATCCTGTGTCTTCCAAATTGGGAATCCCCCTCTTATATTTCATAACATACACCTGCTCTCAGCGGTGAAACAATCAATACCATGATCAAGCGGGACTGACCACAGCATTCACCCTAGACCAGGGACTGACAAAAGACAGCATTTACACTAGGTGTGCATTGACTGAGCATAGTAGTTATACAATACTCTGGAATGACTGACCACAACATTTACAATAGACTGTGCAGCGACTGACCATAGTATTTACACTAGGTGGGGACTGACCGAGCACAGTAATAATAACATACTGTGGACTGACTGTCTATATCATTTGCACTAGTCTGTTGACTAACTGACTACAACATTCACAATAGATTATAGATCGGCTTTTCCCAGCATTAACACTAGTTGTGGACTTATTAACCACAGTATTTATGCTGAACTAAGGACCGATTGATTCTAATATTTACACTACACTGTGGAATGACTGACCACAACATTTACAGTAGACTGTGGACTGACTGACTACAGCTTTTACAATAAACTGTGGATAGACTAACCACAATCATTATCCCTGAGATAAGTAATTTTGGCCCTAGTGTGTTATTCGTGTGTATAGCATATAGCAGGAACATATTATCATATAGGTTGTCTTTATACAGGTGACTGAATCCCAATGAGATATTAGAACGTGAAATTTTTGTTTCTGGAGTCCAAGAAGAGAATCAGAGGAATCACATAACAGGTAATTAATTCTCGTATTAATTACTGATAACCGTTGGTCTAGGCTTAAGTTCTAGACTGGCGGAGGTGTAATAACACCCATCTTCCTGATACATGACAATATACAGTATGTGTTTTTTCAAATGTATATCTTCTATACACAACTCCTAGTATAACACCACCATATCTCAGGTACAGAGATAAGGATCATTTCTTCTTATTATCCTCTGTCTTTTATTTCATAACAAACCTGCTCTCAGCGGTGGCAAAATCAATACCATCATTACGCGAGAGTGACCACAGCATTCACCCTAGACCAGGGACTGACAGAACACAGCATTTACACTAGGTGTGCATTGACTGAGCACAGTAGTTATACAATACTCTGGAATGACTGACCACAACATTTAAAATAGACTGTGCACCGACTGACCATAGTATTTACACTAGGTGGGGACCGACCGAGCACAGTAATAATACCATACTGTGGACTGACTGTCTATATCATTTGCACTAGTCTGTGGACTAACTGACCACAACATTCACAATAGATTATAGACCGGCTCTTCCCAGCATTAACACTAGCTGTGGACTTATTAACCACAGTATTTATGCTGAGCTAATGACCGATTGATTCTAATATTTACACTACAGGGTGGACTGACTGACCACAACATTTACAGTAGACTGTGGACTGACTGACGACAGATTTTACAATAAACTGTGCATAGACTAACCACAATCATTATCCCTGAGATAAGTAATTTTGGCCCTAGTGTGTTATTGGTGTGTATAGCATGTAGCAGGAACATATTATCATATAGGTTGTCTTTTTACAGGTGACTGAATCCCAATGAGATAATAGAAGGTGAAATTTTTGTTTGTGGACTCCAAGAAGAGAATCAGAGGAATCACATAACAGGTAATTAATTCTCGTATTAATTACTGATAACCGTTGGTCTAGGCTTAAGTTCTGGACTGGCGGAGGTGTAATAACACTCATCTTCCTGATTCATAACAATATACTGTATGTGTTTTTTTAAATGTATATCTTCTATACACAACTCATAGCATAACACCACAATATCTCAGGTACAGAGATAAGGAACATTTCTTCTTATTATCCTCTGTCTTTTATTTCATAACAAACCTGCTCCCAGCGGTGACACAATCAATACCATGATTACGCGAGAGTGACCACAGCATTCACCCTAGACCAGGGACTGACAGAACACAGCATTTACACTAGATGTGCATTGACTGAGCACAGTAGTTATGCAATACTCTGGAATGACTGACCACAACATTTACAATAGACTGTGCACCGACTGACCATAGTATTTACACTAGGTGGGGATCGACCGAGCACAGTAATAATAACATACTGTGGACTCACAGTCTATATCATTTGCACTAGTCTGTGGACTAACTGACCACAACATTCACAATAGCTTATAGACCGGCTCATCCCAGCATTAACACTAGTTGTGGATTTATTAACCACAGTATTTATGCTGAGATAAGGACCGATTGATTCTAATATTTACACTACACTGTGGACTGACTGACCACAACATTTACAGTAGACTGTGGACTGACTGACTACAGCTTTTACAATAAACTGTGGATAGACTAACCACAATCATTATCCCTGAGATAAGTAATTTTGGCTCTAGTGTGTTATTGGTGTGTATAGCATGTAGCAGGAACATATTATCATATAGGTTGTCATTTTACAGGTGACTGAATCCCAATGAGATATTAGAAGGTAAAATTTTTCTTTGTGGACTCCAAGAAGAGAATCAGATGAATCACATAACAAGTAATTAATTCTCGTATTAATTACTGATAACCGTTGGTCTAGGCTTAAGTTCTAGACTGGCGGAGATGTAATAACATCCATCTTCCTGATACATGACAATATACTGTATGTGTTTTTTTAAATGTATATCTTCTATACACAACTCATAGCATAACACCACCATATCTCAGGTACAGAGATAAGGAACATTTCTTCTTATTATCCTCTGTCTTTTATTTCATAACAAACCTGCTCTCAGCGGTGACACAATAAATACCATCATTACGCGAGAGTGACCACAGCATTCACCCTAGACCAGGGACTGACAGAACACAGCATTTACACTAGGTGTGCATTGACTGAGCACAGTAGTTATACAATACTCTGGAATGACTGACCACAACATTTAAAATAGACTGTGCACCGACTGACCATAGTATTTACACTAGGTGGGGACTGACCGAGCACAGTAATAATACCATACTGTGGACTCACTGTCTATATCATTTGCACTAGTCTGTGGACTAACTGACCACAACATTCACAATACATTATAGACCGGCTCATCCCAGCATTAACACTAGTTGTGGACTTATTAACCACAGTATTTATGCTGAACTAAGGACCGATTGAATCTAATATTTACACTACCCTGTGGATTGACTGACCACAACATTTATAGTAGACTGTGGACTGACTGACTACAGCTTTTACAATAAACTGTGGATAGACTAACCATAGTCATTATTCCTGAGATAAGAAATTTTGGCCCTAGTGTGTTATTGGTGTGTATAGCATGTAGCAGGAACATATTATCATATAGGTTGTCTTTTTACAGGTGACTGAATCCCAATGAGATATTAGAAGGTGAAATTTTTGTTTGTGGACTCCAAGAAGAGAATCAGAGGAATCACATAACAGGTAATTAATTCTCGTATTAATTACTGATAACCGTTGGTCTAGGCTTAAGTTGTGGACTGGCGGAGGTGTAATAACACCCATCTTCCTCATGCATGACAATATACTGTATGTGTTTTATCAAATGTATATCTTATACAGTGGTGGCCAAAAGTATTGGCACCCCTGCAATTCTGTCAGATAATACTCAGTTTCTTCCTGAAAATGATTGCAATCACAAATTCTTTGGTATTATTATCTTCATTTAATTTGTCTTCAATTAAAAAACACAAAAAGAATTGCCCTAAAGCCAAATTGGATACAATTCCACACCAAACCTAAAAAAGGGGGTGGACAAAAGTATTGGCACTGTTTGAAACATCATGTGATGCTTGTCTAATTGGTGTAATTAACAGCACCTGTAACTTACCTGTGGCACCTAACAGGAGTTGGCAATAACTAAATCACACTTGCAGCCAGTTAACATGGATTAAATTGACTCAACCTCTGTCCTGTTTCCTTGTGTGCACCACATTGAGCATGGAGAAAAGAAAGAAGACCAAAGAACTGTCTGAGGACTTGAGAAACCAAATTGTGAGGAAGCATGAGCAATCTCAAGGCTACAAGTCCATCTCCAAAGACCTGAATGTTCCTGTGTCTTCCGTGCGCAGTGTCATCAAGAAGTTTAAAGCCCATGGCACTGTGGCTAACCTCCCTAGATGTGGACGGAAAAGGAAAATTGACGAGAGATTTCAACGCAAGATTGTGCGGATGGTGGATAAAGAACCTCGACTAACATCCATACAAGTTCAAGCTGTCCTGAAGTCCGAGGGTACAACAGTGTCAACCCGTACTATCCGTCGGCGCCTGAATGAAAAGGGACTGTATGGTAGGATACCCAGGAAGACCCCACTTTTTACCCCGAGACATAAAAAAGCCAGGCTGGAGTTTGCCAAAACTTACCTGAGAAAGCCTAAACGTTTTGGAAGAATGTTCTCTGGTCAGATGAGACAAAAGTAGAGCTTTTTGGGAAAAAGCATCAACATAGAGTGTACAGGGAAAAAAAAGAGGCATTCAAAGAAAAGAACACGGTCCCTACAGTCAAATATTGTGGAGGTTCCCTGATGTTTTGGGGTTGCTTTGCTGCCTCTGGCACTGGACTGCTTGACTGTGTGCATGGCATTATGAAGTCTGAAGACTACCAACAAATTTTGCAGCATAATGTAGGGCCCAGTGTGAGAAAGCTGGGTCTCCCTCAGAGGTCATGGGTCTTCCAGCAGGACAATGACCCAAAACACACTTCCAAAAGCACTATAAAATGGTTTGAGAGAAAGCACTGGAGACTTCTAAGGTGGCCAGCAATGAGTCCAGACCTGAGTCCCATAGAACACCTGTGGAGAGATCTCAAAATGGCAGTTTGTAGAAGGCACCCTTCAAATATCAGGGACCTGGAGCAGTTTGCCAAAGAAGAATGGTCTACAATTCCAGCAGAGCATTGTAAGAAACTCATTGATGGTTACCGGAAGCGGTTGTTCGCAGTTATTTTGGCTAAAGGTTGTGCAACCAAGTATTAGGCTGAGGGTGCCAATACTTTTGTCTGGCCCATTTTTGGAGTTTTGTGTGAAATGATCAATGATTTGAGTTTTGCTTCATTCTCTTTTGTGTTTTTTCCTTGCAAGCAAATTAAATGAAGATAATAATACCAAAGAATTTGTGATTGCAATCATTTTCAGGAAGAAACGGAGTATTATCTGACAGAATTGCAGGGGTGCCAATACTTTTGGCCACCACTGTATACACAACTCCTAGTATAACATCACCATATCTCAGGTACAGAGATAGGGAACCGTTCTTCTCATTATCCTGTGTCTTCCAAATTGGGAATCCCCCTCTTATATTTCATAACATACACCTGCTCTCAGCGGTGAAACTATCAATACCATGATCACGCGGGACTGACCACAGCATTCACCCTAGACCAGGGACTGACAGAACACAGCATTTACACTAGGTGTGCACTGACTGAGCACAGTAGTTATACAATACTCTGGAATGACTGACCACAAAATTCACAATAGATTATAGACCGGCTCATCCCAGCATTAACACTAGTTGTGGACTTATTAACCACAGTATTTATGCTGAGCTAAGGACCGATTGATTCTAATATTTACAGAACACTGTGGACTGACTGACCACAACATTTACAGTAGATTGTGGACTGACTGACTACAGCTTTTACAATAAACTGTGGATAGACTAACCACAATCATTATCCCTGAGATAAGTAATTTTGGCCCTAGTGTGTTATTGGTGTGTATAGCATGTAGCAGGAACATATTATCATATAGGTTGTCTTTTTACAGGTGACTGAATCCCAATGAGATATTAGAAGGTGAAATTTTTGTTTGTGGACTCCAAGAAGAGAATCAGATGAATCACATAACAGGTAATTAATTCTCGTATTAATTACTGATAACCGTTGGTCTAGGCTTAAGTTCTAGACTGGCGGAGGTGTAATAACACCCATCTTCCTGATACATGACAATATACTGTATGTGTTTTTTCAAATGTATATCTTCTATACACAAGTCATAGCATAACACCACCATATCTCAGGTACAGAGATAAGGAACATTTCTTCTTATTATCCTCTGTCTTTTATTTCATAACAAACCTGCTCTCAGCGGTGACACAATCAATACCATCATTACGCGAGAGTGACCATAGCATTCACCCTAGACCAGGGACTGACAGAACACAGCATTTACACTAGGTGTGCATTGACTGAGCACAGTAGTTATACAATACTCTGGAATGACTGACCACAACATTTAAAATAGACTGTGCACCGACTGACCATAGTATTTACACTAGGTGGGGACCGACCGAGCACAGTAATAATACCATACTGTGGACTGACTGTCTGTATCATTTGCACTAGTCTGTTGACTAACTGACCACAACATTTACAATAGATTATAGACCGGCTCATCCCAGCATTAACACTAGTTGTGGACTTATTAAACACAGTATTTATGCTGAACTAAGGACCGATTGACTCTATTATTTACATTACCCTGTGGATTGACTGACCACAACATTTATATTAGACTGTGGACTGACTGACTACAGCTTTTACAATAAACTGTGGATAGACTAACCATAGTCATTATCACTGAGATAAGTAATTTTGGCCCTAGTGTGTTATTGGTGTGTATAGCATGTAGCAGGAACATATTATCATATAGGTTGTCTTTTTACAGGTGACTGAATCCCAATGAGATATTAGAACGTGAAATTTTTGTTTGTGGACTCCAAGAAGAGAATCAGAGAAATCACATAACAGGTAATTAATTCTCGTATTAATTACTGATAATCGTTGGTCTAGGCTTTAGTTCTAGACCTGCGGAGGTGTAATAACACCCACCTTCCTTATACATTACAATATACTGTATGTGTTTTTTAAATGTATATCTTCTATACACAACTCCTAGTATAACACCACCATATCTCAGGTACAGAGATAAGGAACATTTCTTTTCATTATCCTCCGTCTTATATTTCATAACACACCTGCTCTCAGCGGTGACACAATCAATACCATGATTACGAGAGACTGACCACAGCATTCACCTTAGACCATGGACTGACAGAACACAGCATTTATTCTAAGTGTGCATTCACTGAGCACATTAGTTATATAATACTCTGGAATGACTGACCACAACATTTACAATAGACTGTGCACAGACTGACCATAGTATTTACACTAGGTGGGGACCGACCGAGCACAGTAATAATACCATACTGTGGACTGACTGTCTATATCATTTGCACTAGTCTGTGGACTAACTGACCACAACATTCACAATAGATTATAGACCGGCTCATCCCAGCATTAACACTAGTTGTGGACTTATTAACCACAGTAATTATGCTGAGCTAAGGACGGATTGATTCTAATATTTACACTACACTGTGGACTGACTGACCACAACATTTACAGTAGACTGTGGACTGACTAACTACAGCTTTTACAATAATCTGTGGATAGACTAACCACAATCATTATCCCTAAGATAAGTAATTTTGGCCCTAGTGTGTTATTGGTGTGTATAGCATGTAGCAGGAACATATTATCATACAGTTTGTCTTTTTACAGGTGACTGGATCCCAATGAGATATTAGAACGTGAAATTTTTATTTGTGGACTCCAAGAAGAGAATCAGAGGAATCACATAACAGGTAATTAATTCTCATATTAATTACTGATAATCGTTGGTCTAGGCTTAAGATTTAGAATGACGGAGGTGTAATAACACCCACCTTCCTGCTACATGACAATATACTGTATGTGTTTTTTCAAATGTATATCTTCTATACACAACTCCTAGTATAACACCAACATATCTCAGGTACAGAGATAAGGATTATTTCTTCTCATTATCCTCGGTCTTTTATTTCATAATACACCTGCTCTCAGCGGTGACACAATCAATACCATGATTACGCGAGACTGACCACAGCATTCACCCTAGACCAGGCACTGACAGAACACAGCATTTACACTAGGTGTGCATTGACTGAGCACAGTAGTTATACAATACTCTGGAATGACTGACCACAACATTTACAATAGACTGTGCACCGACTGACCATAGTATTTACACTAGGTGGGGACCGACCGAGCACCGTAATAATACCATACTGTGGACTGACTGTCTATATCATTTGCATTAGTCTGTGGACTAACTGACCACAACATTCACAATAGATTATAGACCGGCTCATCCCAGCATTAACACTAGTTGTGAACTTATTAACCACAGTATTTATGCTGAACTAAGGACCGATTGATTCTAATATTTTCACTACACTGTGGACTGACTGACCACAACATTTACAGTAGACTGTGGACTGACTGACTACAGCTTTTACAATAAACTGTGGATAGACTAACCACAGTCATTATCCCTGAGATAAGTAATTTTGGCCCTAGTGTGTTATTGGTGTGTATAGCATATAGCAGGAACATATTATCATATAGGTTGTCTTTATACAGGTGACTGAATCCCAATGAGATATTAGAACGTGAAATTTTTGTTTCTGGAGTCCAAGAAGAGAATCAGAGGAATCACATAACAGGTAATTAATTCTCGTATTAATTACTGATAACCGTTGGTCTAGGCTTAAGTTCTAGAGTGGCGGAGGTGTAATAACACCCATCTTCCTGATACATGACAATATACAGTATGTGTTTTTTCAAATGTATATCTTCTATACACAACTCCTAGCATAACACCAATATATCTCAGGTACAGAGATAAGGAACATTTCTTCTTATTATCCTCTGTCTTTTATTTCATAACACACCTGCTCTCAGCGGTGACACAATCAATACCATCATTACGCGAGAGTGACCACAGCATTCACCCTAGACCAGGGACTGACAGAACACAGCATTTACACTAGGTGTGCATTGACTGAGCACAGTAGTTATATAATACTCTGGAATGACTGACCACAACATTTAAAATAGACTGTGCACCGACTGACCATAGTATTTACACTAGGTGGGGACCGACCGAGCACAGTAATAATACCATACTGTGGACTCACTGTCTATATCATTTGCACTAGTCTGTGGACTAACTGACCACAAAATTCACAACAGATTATAGACCGGCTCATCCCAGCATTAACACTAGTTGTGGACTTATTAACCACAGTATTTATGCTGAGCTAAGGACCGATTGATTCTAATATTTACAGAACACTGTGGACTGACTGACCACAACATTTACAGTAGACTGTGGACTGACTGACTACAGCTTTTACAATAAACTGTGGATAGACTAACCACAATCATTATCCCTGAGATAAGTAATTTTGGCTCTAGTGTGTTATTGGTGTGTATAGCATGTAGCAGGAACATATTATCATATAGGTTGTCATTTTACAGGTGACTGAATCCCAATGAGATATTAGAAGGTGAAATTTTTGTTTGTGGACTCCAAGAAGAGAATCAGAGGAATCACATAACAGGTAATTAATTCTCGTATTAATTACTGATAACCGTTGGTCTAGGCTTAAGTTCTAGACTGGCGGAGGTGTAATAACACCCATCTTCCTGATACATGACAATATACTGTATGTGTTTTTTTAAATGTATATCTTCTATACACAACTCATAGCATAACACCACCATATCTCAGGTACAGAGATAAGGAACATTTCTTCTTATTATCCTCTGTCTTTTATTTCATAACAAACCTGCTCTCAGCGGTGGCAAAATCAATACCATCATTACGCGAGAGTGACCACAGCATTCACCCTAGACCAGGGACTGACAGAACACAGCATTTACACTAGGTGTGCATTGACTGAGCACAGTAGTTATGCAATACTCTGGAATGACTGACCACAACATTTACAATAGACTGTGCACCGACTGACCATAGTATTTACACTAGGTGGGGATCGACCGAGCACAGTAATAATAACATACTGTGGACTCACAGTCTATATCATTTGCACTAGTCTGTGGACTAACTGACCACAACATTCACAATAGCTTATAGACCGGCTCATCCCAGCATTAACACTAGTTGTGGATTTATTAACCACAGTATTTATGCTGAGATAAGGACCGATTGATTCTAATATTTACACTACACTGTGGACTGACTGACCACAACATTTACAGTAGACTGTGGACTGACTGACTACAGCTTTTACAATAAACTGTGGATAGACTAACCACAATCATTATCCCTGAGATAAGTAATTTTGGCTCTAGTGTGTTATTGGTGTGTATAGCATGTAGCAGGAACATATTATCATATAGGTTGTCATTTTACAGGTGACTGAATCCCAATGAGATATTAGAAGGTAAAATTTTTCTTTGTGGACTCCAAGAAGAGAATCAGATGAATCACATAACAAGTAATTAATTCTCGTATTAATTACTGATAACCGTTGGTCTAGGCTTAAGTTCTAGACTGGCGGAGATGTAATAACATCCATCTTCCTGATACATGACAATATACTGTATGTGTTTTTTTAAATGTATATCTTCTATACACAACTCATAGCATAACACCACCATATCTCAGGTACAGAGATAAGGAACATTTCTTCTTATTATCCTCTGTCTTTTATTTCATAACAAACCTGCTCTCAGCGGTGACACAATAAATACCATGATTACGCGAGACTGACCACAGCATTCACCCTAGACCAGGGACTGACAGAACACAGCATTTACACTAGGTGTGCATTGACTGAGCACAGTAGTTATACAATACTCTGGAATGACTGACCACAACATTTAAAATAGACTGTGCACCGACTGACCATAGTATTTACACTAGGTGGGGACCGACCGAGCACAGTAATAATACCATACTGTGGACTGACTGTCTGTATCATTTGCACTAGTCTGTTGACTAACTGACCACAACATTTACAATAGATTATAGACCGGCTCTTACCAGCATTAACACTAGTTGTGGACTTATTAACCACAGTATTTATGCTGAACTAAGGACCGATTGAATCTAATATTTACACTACCCTGTGGATTGACTGATCACAACATTTATAGTAGACTGTGGACTGACTGACTACAGCTTTTACAATAAACTGTGGATAGACTAACCATAGTCATTATTCCTGAGATAAGAAATTTTGGCCCTAGTGTGTTATTGGTGTGTATAGCATGTAGCAGGAACATATTATCATATAGGTTGTCTTTTTACAGGTGACTGAATCCCAATGAGATATTAGAAGGTGAAATTTTTGTTTGTGGACTCCAAGAAGAGAATCAGAGGAATCACATAACAGGTAATTAATTCTCGTATTAATTACTGATAACCGTTGGTCTAGGCTTAAGTTGTGGACTGGCGGAGGTGTAATAACACCCATCTTCCTCATGCATGACAATATACTGTATGTGTTTTATCAAATGTATATCTTATACAGTGGTGGCCAAAAGTATTGGCACCCCTGCAATTCTGTCAGATAATACTCAGTTTCTTCCTGAAAATGATTGCAATCACAAATTCTTTGGTATTATTATCTTCATTTAATTTGTCTTCAATTAAAAAACACAAAAAGAATTGCCCTAAAGCCAAATTGGATACAATTCCACACCAAACCTAAAAAAGGGGGTGGACAAAAGTATTGGCACTGTTTGAAACATCATGTGATGCTTCTCTAATTGGTGTAATTAACAGCACCTGTAACTTACCTGTGGCACCTAACAGGAGTTGGCAATAACTAAATCACACTTGCAGCCAGTTAACATGGATTAAAGTTGACTCAACCTCTGTCCTGTTTCCTTGTGTGCACCACATTGAGCATGGAGAAAAGAAAGAAGACCAAAGAACTGTCTGAGGACTTGAGAAACCAAATTGTGAGGAAGCATGAGCAATCTCAAGGCTACAAGTCCATCTCCAAAGACCTGAATGTTCCTGTGTCTTCCGTGCGCAGTGTCATCAAGAAGTTTAAAGCCCATGGCACTGTGGCTAACCTCCCTAGATGTGGACGGAAAAGGAAAATTGACGAGAGATTTCAACGCAAGATTGTGCGGATGGTGGATAAAGAACCTCGACTAACATCCATACAAGTTCAAGCTGTCCTGAAGTCCGAGGGTACAACAGTGTCAACCCGTACTATCCGTCGGCGCCTGAATGAAAAGGGACTGTATGGTAGGATACCCAGGAAGACCCCACTTTTTACCCCGAGACATAAAAAAGCCAGGCTGGAGTTTGCCAAAACTTACCTGAGAAAGCCTAAACGTTTTGGAAGAATGTTCTCTGGTCAGATGAGACAAAAGTAGAGCTTTTTGGGAAAAAGCATCAACATAGAGTGTACAGGGAAAAAAAAGAGGCATTCAAAGAAAAGAACACTGTCCCTACAGTCAAACATGGCGGAGGTTCCCTGATGTTTTGGGGTTGCTTTGCTGCCTCTGGCACTGGACTGCTTGACTGTGTGCATGGCATTATGAAGTCTGAAGACTACCAACAAATTTTGCAGCATAATGTAGGGCCCAGTGTGAGAAAGCTGGGTCTCCCTCAGAGGTCATGGGTCTTCCAGCAGGACAATGACCCAAAACACACTTCCAAAAGCACTATAAAATGGTTTGAGAGAAAGCACTGGAGACTTCTAAGGTGGCCAGCAATGAGTCCAGACCTGAGTCCCATAGAACACCTGTGGAGAGATCTCAAAATGGCAGTTTGGAGAAGGCACCCTTCAAATATCAGGGACCTGGAGCAGTTTGCCAAAGAAGAATGGTCTACAATTCCAGCAGAGCATTGTAAGAAACTCATTGATGGTTACCGGAAGCGGTTGTTCGCAGTTATTTTGGCTAAAGGTTGTGCAACCAAGTATTAGGCTGAGGGTGCCAATACTTTTGTCTGGCCCATTTTTGGAGTTTTGTGTGAAATGATCAATGATTTGAGTTTTGCTTCATTCTCTTTTGTGTTTTTTCCTTGCAAGCAAATTAAATGAAGATAATAATACCAAAGAATTTGTGATTGCAATCATTTTCAGGAAGAAACGGAGTATTATCTGACAGAATTGCAGGGGTGCCAATACTTTTGGCCACCACTGTATACACAACTCCTAGTATAACATCACCATATCTCAGGTACAGAGATAGGGAACCGTTCTTCTCATTATCCTGTGTCTTCCAAATTGGGAATCCCCCTCTTATATTTCATAACATACACCTGCTCTCAGCGGTGAAACTATCAATACCATGATCACGCGGGACTGACCACAGCATTCACCCTAGACCAGGGACTGACAGAACACAGCATTTACACTAGGTGTGCACTGACTGAGCACAGTAATTATACAATACTCTGGAATGACTGACCACAAAATTCACAATAGATTATAGACCGGCTCATCCCAGCATTAACACTAGTTGTGGACTTATTAACCACAGTATTAATGCTGAGCTAAGGACCGATTGATTCTAATATTTACAGAACACTGTGGACTGACTGACCACAACATTTACAGTAGATTGTGGACTGACTGACTACAGCTTTTACAATAAACTGTGGATAGACTAACCACAATCATTATCCCTGAGATAAGTAATTTTGGCCCTAGTGTGTTATTGGTGTGTATAGCATGTAGCAGGAACATATTATCATATAGGTTGTCTTTTTACAGGTGACTGAATCCCAATGAGATATTAGAAGGTGAAATTTTTGTTTGTGGACTCCAAGAAGAGAATCAGAGAAATCACATAACAGGTAATTAATTCTCGTATTAATTACTGATAATCGTTGGTCTAGGCTTAAGTTCTAGACTGGCGGAGGTGTAATAACACCCATCTTCCTGATACATGACAATATACTGTATGTGTTTTTTCAAATGTATATCTTCTATACACAAGTCATAGCATAACCCCACCATATCTCAGGTACAGAGATAAGGAACATTTCTTCTTATTATCCTCTGTCTTTTATTTCATAACAAACCTGCTCTCAGCGGTGACACAATCAATACCATCATTACGCGAGAGTGACCATAGCATTCACCCTAGACCAGGGACTGACAGAACACAGCATTTACACTAGGTGTGCATTGACTGAGCACAGTAGTTATACAATACTCTGGAATGACTGACCACAACATTTAAAATAGACTGTGCACCGACTGACCATAGTATTTACACTAGGTGGGGACCAACCGAGCACAGTAATAATACCATACTGTGGACTGACTGTCTGTATCATTTGCACTAGTCTGTTGACTAACTGACCACAACATTTACAATAGATTATAGACTGGCTCTTTCCAGCATTAACACTAGTTGTGGACTTATTAAACACAGTATTTATGCTGAACTAAGGACCGATTGACTCTATTATTTACATTACCCTGTGGATTGACTGACCACAACATTTATAGTAGACTGTGGACTGACTGACTACAGCTTTTACAATAAACTGTGGATAGACTAACCATAGTCATTATCACTGAGATAAGTAATTTTGGCCCTAGTGTGTTATTGGTGTGTATAGCATGTAGCAGGAACATATTATCATATAGGTTGTCTTTTTACAGGTGACTGAATCCCAATGAGATATTAGAACGTGAAATTTTTGTTTGTGGACTCCAAGAAGAGAATCAGAGGAATCACATAACAGGTAATTAATTCTCGTATTAATTACTGATAACCGTTGGTCTAGGCTTAAGTTCTGGACTGGTGGAGGTGTAATAACACCCATCTTCCTCATGCATGACAATATACTGTATGTGTTTTATCAAATGTATATCTTATATACACAACTCCTAGTATAACAACACCATATCTCAGGTACAGAGATAGGGAACCGTTCTTCTCATTATCCTGTGTCTTCCAAATTGGGAATCCCCCTCTTATATTTCATAACATACAACTGCTCTCAGCGGTGAAACTATCAATACCATGATCACGCGGGACTAACCACAGCATTCACCCTAGACCAGGGACTGACAGAAGACAGCATTTACACTAGGTGTGCATTGACTGAGCACAGGAGTTATACAATACTCTGGAATGACTGACTACAACATTTAAAATAGACTGTGCACCGACTGACCATAGTATTTACACTAGGTGGGGACTGACCGAGCACAGTAATAATACCATACTGTGGACTCACTGTCTATATCATTTGCACTAGTCTGTGGACTAACTGACCACAACATTCACAATACATTATAGACCGGCTCATCCCAGCATTAACACTAGTTGTGGACTTATTAACCACAGTATTTATGCTGAGCTAAGGACCGATTGATTCTAATATTTACACTACAATGTGGACTGACTGACCACAACATTTACAGTAGACTGTGGACTGACTGATCACAACATTTACAGTAGACTGTGGACTGACTGATCACAACATTTACAGTAGACTGTGGACTGACTGATCACAACATTTACAGTAGATTGTGGACTGACTGACTGCAGCTTTTACAATAAACTGTGGATAGACTAACCACAGTCATTATCCCTGAGGTAAGTAATTTTGGCCCTAGTGTGTTATTGGTGTGTATAGTATGTAGCAGGAACATATTATCATATAGTTTGTCTTTTTACAGGTGACTGAATCCCAATGAGATATGAGAACGTGAAATTTTTGTTTGTGAACTCCAAGAAGAGAATCAGAGGAATCACATAACAGGTAATTAATTCTCTTATTAATTACTGATAATCGTTGGTCTAGGCTTAAGATTTAGACTGACGGAGGTGTAATAACACCCACCTTCCTGCTACATGACAATATACTGTATGTGTTTTTTCAAATGTATATCTTCTATACACAACTCCTAGTATAACACCAACATATCTCAGGTACAGAGATAAGGATTATTTCTTCTCATTATCCTCGGTCTTTTATTTCATAATACACCTGCTCTCAGCGGTGACACAATCAATACCATGATTACGCGAGACTGACCACAGCATTCACCCTAGACCAGGCACTGACAGAACACAGCAATTACACTAGGTGTGCATTGACTGAGCACAGTAGTTATACAATACTCTGGAATGACTGACCACAACATTTACAATAGACTGTGCACCGACTGACCATAGTATTTACACTAGGTGGGGACCGACCGAGCACCGTAATAATACCATACTGTGGACTGACTGTCTATATCATTTGCACTAGTCTGTGGACTAACTGACCACAACATTCGCAATAGATTATAGACCGGCTCATCCCAGCATTAACACTAGTTGTGAACTTATTAACCACAGTATTTATGCTGAACTAAGGACCGATTGATTCTAATATTTTCACTACACTGTGGACTGACTGACCACAACATTTACAGTAGAATGTGGACTGACTGACTACAGCTTTTACAATAAACTGTGGATAGACTAACCACAGTCATTATCCCTGAGATAAGTAATTTTGGCCCTAGTGTGTTATTGGTGTGTATAGCATGTAGCAGGAACATATTATCATATAGTTTGTCTTTTTACAGGTGACTGAATCCCAATAAGATATTAGAACGTGAAATTTTTGTTGTGGACTCCAAGAAGAGAATCAGAGGAATTAAATAACAGGTAATTAATTCTCATATTAATTACTGATAATCGTTGGTCTAGGTTTAAGTTCTAGACTGGCGGAGGTGTAATAACACCCACCTTCCTGATACATGACAATATACTGCATGTGTTTTTTCCAATGTATATCTTCTATACACAACTCCTAGTATAACACCACCATATTTCAGGTACAGAGATAAGGAACATTTCTTCTCATTATCCTCCGTCTTTTATTTCATAACACACCTGCTCTCAGCGGTGACACAATCAATACCATGATTACGTGAGACTGACCACAGTATTCACCCTAGACCAGGGACTGACAGAACACACCTGCTCTCAGCGGTGACACAATCAAAACCATGATTATGACTCGCCCCCTGGGCCGTGAGGTACTCAAGATAGTTCCGGCCGCGATAGTCAGTATGCAGAGTCCGCTAAAACAGTTCAGGGTCTTTATTGTAACAGATGGTAATGACCCAACAACAGTACCGGCTAGAAGGGGGCCTGGATATCTGAGAACACTCGGGATGCCCCTCTGGTCAGTGTGAGGGTGTAGGCCTACCGTGCTCTCTATGCTCTTTCTGACTATTCCCCTCTTCGTGGTATAATAGCCCACGTTCCTGAGTGTGCCGTGTATTCTCGCCCGTATGGCTTGCAACTTGGGTTCCTTTTACCTTTGGCCTCTCTTGGCCTTGCTGGTCCCTTCTGCTGTTGCGGAGCCTTCACAACCTCGGACCCCAATGTCCAGTTAGATGGTTCTCTATATGCCAGGACAGGCTCTCCGCGCCGTACGTCCCTGGCTCGTGGCTTCTCCACTGCCTCACGACCTCCTCAGCTACAGCTGAACTGTCCCTCCTTCTCTGGGACTAGTCTCACTCCTGAGCTAGGTCGTCCAGTTCTCCCTAAGCTTGCCCCCAGTTCCAACTTTTATAGGGGCAGCCAGCTCCCCCTACTGGCCTGTGACAGGAGGTGCTGTATGCTAATTGTCCCTAACCAGGGAACCTCCCTCCTGCTCTCAGACACAGCCGTTATTATTTGTGGCATCCAGTCCTGGGGTGACACATTCCCCCCTAGTAAAAGTTTAGTACTCCGGGACTAAGCCTTTTTGGCCAAAAACAAACAGGGTATTTATGTATGACCATGAAAACACTATAGGGAAGGAAATAGCAAACAACATCACATATTGAGTTCTTAGGGTCACAGTGTGGTCTGTGACCGGGTGTCCATTTCACCAACACAAGGGGAGCCTTAACCAGGTGGGGGTCTGTCCTTGCCCCGAGTCCTTGACAGTCTTTATTCATTCCTTTGGTTAAGCTCCGAACATATTTTACAAGAAAGTCCCGGTTACTCAAAGTTCATAACCTGTTAGTCCATATAGTCAACTGAAAGAAACTGAAAAAACATAATTACTGGTCATGCAATTAACTGTTTAAACATTTGACAACTATTTATAAGGGTTATTTACAGTTCTTTACACACCCTATATTTTCCAGCGAGCGGGTATCTGCCCCCTAGTGCTCCGGGTTGACCTGCGTAACCCACTGTCTGGTGGTGGTCTAACCTGGCTTTCCCCACTAGCATTTAGGGTACAGCTACTAGCTGGGTTTACAGGTAGTGCAGGCAGCTGTCTGCGGGTCCTTTGGCTTACTGCAGGCCTGGCAGGCTCACTGTCAGCAGAGGGTTGACTCTCCTGGGCTGCTGGCATGGGTTCTTCTGCCTCTGGGGCTGCTCGTTCTTCTGATTCTTCCTGCTCTCCTGTAGGTTCCTGCTGGGTTGGTTGAAGGAAGTGTAGGATGGGTACCACTATTGCGTCGTTTATCCGAGTCCAGGACCGGGGAAACTCTCCAAGAACTGTGCCGATCATTTCTTCCTTGTCCTCTGCGGGTTCAAGGTCATCTTGATCTTCTCCTGCACTCTGTAGTTGCTCGGGGCACCTTTTCAGGTCGTCTCTGGAGACGGTGCTAGTGGTTTCTCCTCCATCCTTGGTAATTACGCATACCTTCGGGTTGTTGTGGTTGGACTGCAGTACTGTGTACGGGTCTCTTTCCCACTGGTCATCTAGCTTGTGAAGCCTTCTCTTCCACTTCAGGACCTGCTCGCCAGGTTCCAGGGGACCAGCAGGGGCGTGTTGGTTGAAGAGCCTCTCTTGCTTTTCTCTCGCTTGAGCCAGACTCCTCTCCACACTCTCCTGTACCTTCTTGTACTGTAGCCGCCGTTCCGTATCCCAGTCCGCATCTGGGGAGGTGTCCTCGGGTGCCAAGACTCCCATCTCCAGGTCCATAGGCAGCTTACCTGGTCTTGCTCGCATCAGGTAAGCCGGGGTGCAGTTGGTAGCATTCACCGGGATATGATTGTATAAGTCTATCAGGTCCGGCAGTTTTTCCGGCCACAGGTTGCGTTCTTCCAGAGGCAACGTCTTGAGGAGATCAATGACTATCCGATTCATTTTCTCACACATCCCGTTGGTTTGTGGGTGGTAAGGCGTCGTCCGAATCTTCTTACAGCCATAAAGGTTGCAAAACTCCTGGAAGACTTCAGCCTCGAACGCTGGACCTTGGTCTGTTAGTACCTGTTCCGGATACCCGTGTGGGCGGCAGAAGTGCTGCTGGAAGGCTCTGGCTGCCGTTGGGGCTGTCAAGTCTTTAACCGGGACCACCACCAGGAACCGGGAATAGTGATCCACTATTGTCAGGGCATAGATGTAGCCCGACCGGCTTGGAGCCAATTTCACATGATCCAGAGCTACCAGCTCAAGAGGCTGCCTGGTGATGATGGGCCTCAAGGGTGTCTTCTGGCTGGTACGGTCCTTCCTTCTTAGGTTACATGAGCCACAGTCCCTGCACCACTTCTCTATGGCCCCTCTCATACCTATCCAGAAGAACCGTTCTCTCAGTAGGAACTCTAGTTTCTTCCAACCGAAGTGTCCCGCTCTGTCATGGTAGGCCTCCAGAACCATAGCCGTATCTCGTCTTGGGACCACTACTTGCCAGGTCAGCTCGTGCGTCCGGTGGTTGACAAGTCTTCTGCACAGCTTACCTTCGTAGAGGAATAGTCTGCTCTTCTCCTTCCACAGCTGCTTAGCTTCCTCTGGAGCATCCGGACCAGGGCGAGCGTCTGCCTGGGTCAGCATCTCTTTCACCAGGCTGACTGCAGGGTCACTATCCTGCGTTTCAGCCCAGCCGTTATGAGGTAAGGGGTTGAACATGACGGTGGTTACGTTCTTGTCTCTTACGCTGTGGGAATATTAGGTGGCCCCATACCGGTGAAAAGCAGGGAGCTCCACCTCCTCCAGCTCTTCTGGATCTTCTCCCCCATCGGGTAAGTGAGGCATTCTGGATAGGGCGTCTGCGTTGGCATTGGTTCGGCCCGCTCGGTATTTGATCGTGAAGTCATAATTTGACAGCCGAGCCATCCACCGCTGCTCTAGGGCACCAAGTCTAGCATTGTCCAGATGTGTCAACGGGTTGTTGTCCGTATACACTGTGAATTTTGCAGAGGCCAGGTAATGTTTAAACCGTTCTGTTATGGCCCACACCACTGCCAAGAACTCTAGGTTGAAGGAACTGTAGTTCTCCGGGTTTCTTTCGGTGGGCCTCAGCTTCCGGCTGGCATACGCTATCACTCGTTCCCTGCCCTGTTGATTTTGGGACAGTACGGCTCCTAGGCCCACATTACTGGCGTCGGTGTGGAGGATAAAAGGCTGGCCATAATCAGGGTAGACCAGCATCTCATCCCCCGTGAGGGCCATCTTCAGTTGGCGGAAGGAATCCTCTTCCAACTTATCCCACTTGAAGGGTGGTTTGTTACTTCTAGTTTTGGACTGACCTATCAGGAGGTCCTGCATTGGGGCTGCCATCTTAGTGAATCCGGGGATGAACCTTCGGTAGTAGCCTACCAACCCGAGGAATTGCCTCACTTCTTTGATGTTAGAGGGGCTTGGCCAGCTCTTGATTACTGTAACCTTGTCGGGGTCGGGGGCTACTCCCTCTGCACTCACCACGTGTCCTAGGTACTGTACCTTCAGTTTCAACAGGTGACACTTTGAGGGCTTCACTTTCAGGCCAAAGCTTGCCAGGGCTTCGAACACCTCTGCCAGGTGTTTCAGATGGTCCTCGTAGGTCTTTGAATATACAATCACGTCGTCCAGGTAAAGTAGGACCGTCTCAAAGTTTCGGTGCCCTAGACAGCATTCCATCAGCCTCTGGAAGGTCCCGGGTGCGTTACAGAGCCCGAATGGCATACAGTTGAATTCACTTAATCCCATCGGGGTGGTGAAGGCGGTTTTCTCCTTGTCAGCCTCTGCCACAGGAACCTGCCAGTACCCGCTAGAAAGGTCCAAAGTAGAGAAGAAATTAGCTGATTTTAGTGCGGCCAAAGACTCCTCTATTCTAGGCAACGGGTATGCGTCATTATGGGTGATACGATTGACTTTTCTATAGTCCACGCACATTCTCATGGTACCGTCTTTCTTTTTTACCAGAACCAAGGGGGCTGCCCAGGGGCTACAGCTGTCTCTGATGACCCCGGCTTCCTTCATTTCTCTCAGCATGCCCTTTGCGTTCTGATAGTGAGCGGGGGGTACAGGTCTGTATCTTTCTTTTATTGGTGGGTGGCTCCCCGTGGGGATGTGGTGTTCTACCCCTTTCGCTCTGCCGAAGTCCAGCGGGTGCTTACTAAAGATTCTCTCATACTCCTAAACCACCCGGTAGACTCCTTGTTTTTGGTGCAAGGAAGTGGAGTCAGCACCCACATGGAGTTTCTGGCACCAGTCCTCCTTGTGTTTCTGGGAGCCATTATCCTCCACCGGGGGAGATGGAGACAAGGGTTCCACGACCCTGAGAGCATTGTGTTCGACAGCAAACAATTTTGCTAGTGTAGCATACCGGGGCAAGTGTACTTCCCTTTCCCCAATGTTTAAGATCCGGATGGGCACCATTCCATGGCGGACATCAACCACCCCCCGGGCTGTCAAAATGGTGGGCCTGCTGTCTGAGTACACGGGTTCTACCACGGCTTGGTAGTCTCTCCCTCTTAACCCGATTGCAGTCCGACACCAGATCATCATTTCACTTTTGGGAGGCATGGCAATGGGGAACGGGTCGCTCATCCTCACGCTACCGATCTCACCACCAGACAGTTCTACCTGTTGCCGTCTCATCAGGGCTCTTATCTCTTTCTGGAGGACCCTCTGTAGGCTGGAGCTAGCCTTCATCGCCACCTGCTGCAAAATTACAATTATTTCTGAAAGACAATTTTCAATCACGTTAGTACCCAAGGTTATTTTAGGGTGACTTTCTCGACGGTCAATGTCCACAATAATCACTCCCTGTGCTGGCAGTTCAACTTTACCAATCTTAATGGTCATCTCTCTGAACCCCACCTGCGGCACGGGTTGGCCATTGCTGGCGATGATGCTCAAGTCATCGTCTGGATAACGGGTTATATCAGTGTCACTCCAGTACTGCTTGAAAAGTACATAGGGGATGGTAGTCACTTGGGACCCGGTGTCCAGCAGTGCACTCAGGGGGATACCGTCCAGCACTATGGGTAAAACTGGGCACCCCCCCACGTACTTATCGCGCCAATTGGACGGGCCTGGTGACCTTTTGCCTGGGGGTTGGCCCTCTGCCCCAGGTCGGACCCGTTTAAAGTACAGTACCTGGCTATGTGTCCCGGCTGGCTGCAACGGCGGCAAATCGGCTGTCCATCCTCAGTGTAACGGTCGGTGGGCCTCCCTCTGAATGACGGGATCCTCCTCCGTCGACGCCACGGGACATCCTCCGGACTGGAAGCCAGCTTGAATGGTCCTGACGGGTCCATCTGTAATGACTGTACGGTCCTGGTCAATGCAGCAACACTCTTTGTTAGTTCTTGGACCTGATGGTGCAGGTTTGCAGGCGGGGATGGGTTTAGGGCCTGCGCATCAGCCCCCACAAGGTCTGCAGGGTAGGGCGTCGCCTGCTGGTGGTACGTAATGGCAGGACGCCGGGAAGCTACAGCGCCACCTGGTGTGGGTTCTCAGAGCACCCGAATGGCCCTCTCTTTAAACTGTGCGAAAGTCAAATCAGGGTTCTGTAGGGCCATGAGGCGCATCTGGGTTCTGTGGGCACTGGACAGCAGACCTTCTAAGAACTGGTCAGTCAATAGTTTATCTGTATCCTGCACGCTGCCAGGGTCAGCTTGTTTAATTGCTCCCAAGGCTTCCTGTAAATTTAGGTCATAATCTCTGATGCTGTCCTGTGTCCGCTGCTTACATCCGTAGAAACGCATTTTAATTTCAGCTGAGGTGCGGGTGTCAAAGGTACCCCGCAGCCGGGCCAAAATGTCCTTTACAGTCCTTTTCTCCTCAGCTGGCCATGATTTTACCTCCCGCTGGGCCGCACCAGTTAACTGCCCGGTCAGTATGCTGATTTTCTGTTCTTCGGTTAGGGGATAGACTTTAAATAAACTGTGCAGTCTTTCCTTAAAGTCACTTAATGTATGGGATTCCCCTGAGTACTGGGGCAGGCAGGCCGCTCCGGGGATATAGGGCATGGAAAACGGCATCACTGCTGCTGCAGCCACGCTAGTGGTAGTGGGCCCCTCCGCTTCTGACATCTTCCTCCCCCCTAGTTAACCGTGGCCTACCTTCAGCTGTTCTTCTTCCGTAGGCCGCGGTTCCGCTAGTGCTGCTCTGGGCGAGGACCTTGCGTCGCGTCCTGGTGACGTCAGCGTCGCTCTCCCTTTCCTTCCAGGACCTTGTGCAGCGTCCGGACGTAGGGCGGGGCTTCAGGTCTCGCGCGGTTTTGGTGTCCACGCCCCTCTTCTTCCCGCACAGCGTCCCGAAGATGGCGCCTTTTGGCGGGAAATGGCCCTGAATGCCGGGAAACTTCAGTCAGGTAAGTATAAAGTCTTTTCAGGCACGCAATACTCGTTTGTGGCGGGTTGGTCACAATCCTGCCGACTACGCCAAAAAGCTGACTCGCCCCCTGGGCCGTGGGGTACTCAAGACCGGGTCTCTAGGTTGCGCGGTGCTGATGGGGGTAGTAGTGGCAACCCGGTCCCGTGCTCAGGGTGTCAAGCTAAAATGGTGGCAGTCTCTTTATATATATATACATGTGAAAGTCCGACTACGCCACCCGTGGATTGCGGTCAGGGATAACCGCCGCTGCAGGACAGACCGCTGGGGCTGGTGTTGGTGAGCAGCACAGGAATAGTATAACTCCCCACGGGAGGAGTGTAGCCCCAGGGCAGTGTAGGGGGATGTTGGGGGTGATAGTTCCGGCCACGATAGTCAGTATGCAGAGTCCGCTTAAACAGTTCAGGGTCTTTATTGTAACAGATGGTAATGACCCAACAACAGCACCGGCTAGAAGGGGGCCTGGATGTCTGAGAACACTCGGGATGCCCCTCTGGTCAGGGTGAGGGTGTAGGCCTACCGTGCTCTCTATGCTCTTTCTGAGTATTCCCCTCTTCGTGGTATAATAGCCCATGTTCCTGAGCGTTCCGTGTATTCTCGCCCGTATGGCTTGCAACTTGGGTTCCTTTTACCTTTGGCCTCTCTTGGCCTTGCTAGTCCCATCTGCTGTGGCGGAGCCTCCGGGCTTCTTAGGCTGAGAGACCTGAAATCCCTCGCGGGTTGGTTCTCTGCTGTGGGACTTAGAGTCTTCACAACCTCGGACCCCAATGTCCAGTTAGATGGTTCTCTATATGCCAGGACAGGCTCTCCGCACCGTACGTCCCTGGCTCGTGGCTTCTCCACTGCCTCACGACCTCCTCAGCTACAGCTGAACTGTCCCTCTTTCTCTGGGACTAGTCTCACTCCTGAGCTAGGTCGTCCAGTTCTCCCTAACCCTGCCCCCAGTTCCAGCTTTTATAGGGGCAGCCAGCTCCCCCTACTGGCCTGGGACAGGAGGTGCTGTATGCTAATTGTCCCTAACCAGGGAACCTCCCTCCTGCTCTCAGACACAGCCTTTATTATTTGTGGCATCCAGGCCTGGGGTGACACAATTACACGAGACTGACCACAGCATTCACCCTAGACCAGGGACTAAAAGAACACAGAATTTACACTAGGTGTGCATTGACTGAGCACAGTAGTTATACAATACTCTGGAATGACTGATCACAACATTTACAATAGACTGTGCACCGACTGACCATAGTATTTACACTAGGTGGGGACCGACCGAGCACAGTAATAATACCATACCATCCCAGCATTAACACTAGTTGTGGACTTATTTACCACAGTATTTATGCTGAACTAAGGACCGATTGATTCTAATATTTACACTACACTGTGGACTGACTGACCACAACAATTACAGTAGACTGTGGACTGACTGACTACAGCTTTTACAATAAACTGTTTATAGACTAACCATAGTCATTATCCCTGAGATAAGTAATTTTGGCCCTTGTGTGTTATTGGTGTGTATAGCATGTAGCAGGAACATATTATCATATAGTCTGTATTTTTACAGGTGACTGAATCCCAATGAGATATTAGAACGTGAAATTTTTGTTTGTGGACTCCAAGTAGAGAATCAGAGGAATCAAATAACAGGTAATTAATTATCGTATTAATTACTGATAATCGTTGGTCTAGGCTTAAGTTCTAGACTGGCGGAGGTGTAATAACACCTAACTTCCTGATACATGACAATATACTGTAAGTGTTTTTTCAAATGTACATCTTCTATATACAACTCCTAGTATAACACCACCATATCTCAGGTACAGAGATAAGGAACATTTCTTCTCATTATCCTCTGTCTTTTATTTCATAACACACCTGATCTCAGAGGTGACACAATCAATACCATGATTACGCGAGACTGACCACAGCATTCACCCTAGACCAGGGACTGACAGAACACAGCATTTACACTAGGTGTGCATTGACTGAGCACAGTAGTTATATAATACTCTGGAATGACTGACCACAACATTTAAAATAGACTGTGCACCGACTGACCATAGTATTTACACTAGGTGGGGACCGACCGAGCACAGTAATAATACCATACTGTGGACTGACTGTCTATATCATTTGCACTAGTCTGTGGAATAACTGACCACAAAATTCACAATAGATTATAGACCGGCTCATCCCAGCATTAACACTAGTTGTGGACTAATTAACCACAGTATTTATGCTGAGCTAAGGACCGATTGATTCTAATATTTACACTACACTGTGGACTGACTGACCACAACATTTACAGTAGACTGTGGACTGACTGACTACAGCTTTTACGATAAACTGTGGATAGACTAACCACAGTCATTATCCCTGAGATAAGTAATTTTGGCCCTAGTGTGTTATTGGTGTGTATTGCATGTAGCAGGAACATATTATCATATAGTTTGTCTTTTTACAGGTGACTGAATCCCAATGAGATATTAGAACGTGAAATTTTTGTTTGTGGACTCCAAGAAGAGAATCAGAGGAATCGCATAACAGGTGATTAATTCTCGTATTAATTACTGATAATCGTTGGTCTAGGCTTAAGTTCTAGACTGGCGGAGGTGCAATAACATCCACCTTCCTGATACATGACGATATACTGTATGTGTTTTTTCAAATGTATATGTTCTATACACAACTCCTAGTATAACACCACCATATCTCAGGTGCAGAGATAGGGTACAGTTCTTCTCATTATCCTGTGTCTTCCAAATTGGGATTCCCCCTCTTATATTTCATAACATACACCTGCTCTCAGCGGTGAAACAATCAATACCATGATCACGTGAGACTGACCACAGCATTCACCCTAGACCAGGGACTGACAGAAGACAGCATTTACACTAGGTGAGCATTGACTGAGCACAGTAGTTATACAATACTCTGGAATGACTGACCACAACATTTACAATACACTGAGCACCGACTGACCATAGTATTTACCCTAGGTGGGGACCGACCAAGTACAGGAATAATACCATACTGAGGACTCACTGTCTATATCATTTGCACTAGTTTGTGGACTAACTGACGACAACATTCACAACAGATTATAGACCGGCTCATCCCAGCATTAACATTAGTTGTGGACTTATTAACCACAGTATTTATGCTGAACTAAGGACCGAATGATTCTAATATTTACACTACACTGTGGACTAACTGAACACAACATTTACAGTAGACTGTGGACTGACTGACTACAGCTTTTACAATAAACTGTGGCTAGACTAACCACAGTCATTATCCCTGAGATAAGTAATTTAGGCCCTAGCGTGTTTTTGGTGTGTATAGCATGTAGCAGGAACATATTATCAGATAGTTTGTCTTTTTACAGGTGACTGAAACCCTAAGAGATATTAGAACTTTAAATTTTTGTTTGTGGACTCCAAGAAGAGAATCAGAGGAATCACATAACAGGTAATTAATTCTCGTATTAATTACTGATAATCGTTGGTCTAGGCTTAAGTTCTAAACCTGCGGAGGTGTAATAAAACCTACCTTCCTTATACATAACAATATGCTGTATGTGTTTTTTCAAATGTATATCTTCTATACACAACTCCTAGTATAACACCACCATATCTCAGGTACAGAGATAAGGAAAATTTCTTCTCATTATCCTCCGTCTTTTATTTCATAACACCCCTGCTCTCAGCGGTGACACAATCAATACCATGATTACGCGAGACTGACCACAACATTTACCCTAGACCAGGGACTGATAGAACATAGCATTTACACTAGGTGTGCATTGACTGAGCACAGTAGTTATACAATACTCTGGAATGACTGACCACAACATTTACAATAGACTGTGCTCCGACTAACCATAGTATTTACACTAGGTGGGGACCGACCGAGCACAGTAATAATACCATACTATGGATTGACTGTCTATATCATTTGCACTTGTCTGTGGACTAACTGACCACAACATTCACAATAGATTATAGACCTGCTCATCCCAGCATTAACACTAGTTGTGGACTTATTATCCACAGTATTTATGCTGCACTAAGGACCGATTGTGTTAGGCGTCGGGTGTTTTCTGTATCCGAAATGGGTTCAAAATCATAAGTGTATTCTGTGGTTTCCCACTCTGGTCCAGCCAGGGCAGATGCTGCTCAGCATCATCGTCTGTCCCAACGCCTTGCTGGTGTACGAGATGTACAAGTTGTCTCTCGGGTCTTTGTTCCTAGCAACATGAAGGATAGGTTGCGGAGGGAAACAGGGCTGCTACAGCCTAAGTCCAGGATTCACTGCACTGAGCATGCCCGTGACATGGCGGACCGTGATTGGTGGGTTGGGAGTCAGCTGATCCGGTGACCTGGCACCGCCTGATTGGTCGCGGGTAACGTCATCAATAATGCGACGGTGGGCAGGGCTTAATCTTTAAATAGCCCGCCCACAAACATGGCGGCATGCTCTGATCATTGAGCTGTGATGGTGTTATTGTGTGGACGCTTGGTCGTTTTGGCTCTACGTGTGCTATTGCTGTTATAGCTTCTGACAGGCTGGTTTAGTGGGGAATAGGTAGCCTTAGATGGAGGGAGGTTGGTAGCTTCATCTGACAGTCTGGCTCCGACAAGGGGGTCGCCATACACCCCGAGCAGACTGCAGACTCCGTATTCCCGGCACCACCTGTTAGCCACGTGGAGAGATACGCCTCAGTCCGGTAGCACTCCGGCTGGGAGCACGTATACGCCGGCGTGAATCACACACGCATCCTAGCGCCTGCTGCGTAGTCCCTGTGCAGTAAACAGGGCTACGGATATATTATTTGTCGCACATCTCTCGTGCAGTTAACGGAGATAGTGCGAATCCCTATTCCCGTTCCGGTGTGCAGTAACACGGAAGGGATTGTTATTTCAGTTGGTTGTTTTACCTTCTTACCCGGAAGGTGTTCGGCCGCAGTCCTCCAGGCTGCATCGCGGACCCCGGGTTCGGTTGCTTTCCATTATTAATAAAGTTGTTTGCAACCGTCCCCTTAATAGATTGATTCTAATATTAACAATACACTGTGGACTGACTGACCACAACATTTACAGTAGACTGTGTACTGACTGACTACAGCTTTTACAATAAACTGTGGATAGACTAACCACAGTCATTATCCCTGAGATAAGTAATTTTGGCCCTAGTGTGTTATTGGTATGTATAGCATGTAGCAGGAACATATTATCATTAGTGTTGAGCCACCCCCGTAGTGTTCGAGTTCGGTTCAGTTCATCGAACACCCGTATGTTCGCCGAACTGTTCGTCGAACACCATTAAAACCAATGGCAGGCAAACAAAAACACATAGAAACACATAGAAAACACATAGAAAACACTTCAAAGGTGTCCAAAAGCTGACAAACTGCTCAGAAGACACAACTAAGACATGGAAAAGTGACAAGTACATATAGTCATGCGAAAAAAAAAGAGGTGGAGGAGTAAAAGGAGGGGGAGACACAGATATAGGCATGTCATGCCCTTCTAAAATCAAGAAAGGCTGGAGTGAAAATCTAAAATCAGCCTACCAACACCCAGATGTCGTGACAAAAAAATTAAAAAAAGAAATATCTTTAGGTAGAATGGCGGTTCCATTCAGAACACTTTCCTTACAAGACGTAGTGGTATCCCTGTTGTGAGTTGTGCCAAAAACGGAACCCAATACATTCGGACTAATCCACCATTTGTCATATCCAAGGGGCAGGTCAGTAAACGACAACATTGACGCGGAACCAAGTACAGTAGTATATACTGTACATCCTTTGACAAGGCAATCAGGCGGATCAAGAATTTGGGAAGGGTCACCCTAATGGCCAAAACAGACATTGATGCGGCGTTACGGTTACTTACTACCTGTGCCTCCGAATAGTGTCCACCTATTGGGCTGCTTCTGAGAAGGAGCATACTATATAGATTGCTGTTTGCCCATGTGGTGGTCCAGATCCTGCTCACTATTTGAGGCGTTTAGTTGCTTCCTCGAATGGGTTGTAATGGACGTTTCTAAGGGGGCACATATTATCCATTACCTCGACAACTTCTTATGCCTGTGCCCAAAAGATTCGCCACAGTGTGAATACACGCGGTAGTCCACCTGTGAGAAGGAGAGAGCTGGAGGTAGAGCGGACACCACAGAGCCGAGGGGTTAGATGGAGAACGGAAGAAGGAAAGAGGGCGAGGGAGGTAAGGGAGTACAGTGGAAGGCCGACCTGAGCTCCCCCACGTTCCTGCTGGGCGGGGAACAGCCCTGGGAAGAAAAGCCGCTTGCGCATCCCTTTGAGCTTACGGGCGCGAGCGGGCAGAGGGACTACGCTGGAGTGCGAAGCTGACATGGCCAGTCCGTTCCTGCCCGTGCGACCTCCGTGTCGCCGGGTTTGTGCCAGAGCCACGGTGGACCCTGACGGCCAGCCCCCCTCTCCCAATACTGGTGCCTGTCTGCTGGTGGGTCAAGCCCCCCCGCAGTGGGGGGGGGAGTAACATCTGCAGAAGAAAGACCATCTTCCAGCCAAACTAAGATGTCTACTTCTTTTCGTGGACAATGTGATACGATCCCTTTCTTACGGACACGCCCATCGCTACAAATTCCAGATGAGGCACAAAAACAGCAGGTGCTTCAACAGATATCAAGTACTCCTTCAAGTGGGCTCTCCTCCACCTCAACTTCAACATCACAAATACTCCAGTCCTCAGAGGTGTCACCCCAATCGCACTTGCTTCCTCACAGCTCCCAAGTCTCCAGCTGCCCGTCTGAGTATGGGGTAACACAGATGGTCGAGTCTGCACAGCTGTTTACTCATACTATAGCCTGGGAAATGGAGGTCTGCTCCAGAGCTTCTGTTAATCCAGACGAGGAAATGATCTGCACTGATGCCCAGAATCTTTATGAGTTGGATCCAGGACCAGATGAAGAAGGTTCTGAGCATAATGTAGACCCTCGTTCCCAAACTGTAACTCCTGTTGGTGGAGACAATGATGAAGACGATGATGAGACTCAAATACCAGATTGGAGCGACAACTTGACTTTTTGGTCAGGGCAGGAAGAGGTTGGCTCTGAGGACGACGGGTGTGAGAACACACAGGGTGATGATGACGAGGTTGGAGATCCCACTTACTGTCAACCCACAGTCAGCCAGTCGATGAGGTCAGCAGAGGAGGTGGAGGAGGATGTGACTAGCCCAGGGGATGGGGATGACTTGGTACCCGGGCCTTTGCCTGGCCTTGGGGATGTCGCGGTGGTCGGCTCCCGGGCCCGTACCCTGGGGTCACTCTTTAAAAGGGTGGATAATTGTTAATTTTATAAGAGTTCGTGAAGCCACTGTGGTATCTGGTGAGAAGCACCAGCGCTGCAGCAGTCCACTGAGGCCGGTGATAAGGCAGCTCGATGGTATAGCTCCCCACAGGTGGAGCTAGGCCTCAGAAAAGCGTATGCAGGGGGAATGCAGGACAGGCGAGACCCAGCTGGGTCAGAGCAAGAACGGGAATGGACACGGTAGTCACTTCAGTACCTTTCACTGGTGGAAATTCAGGCACATCCCGGAGCACTGTAGGGTGAAGGGTGCATATCAGGATCCTCCCCAATGAGCGGGTGTAGGGCCTCCTGTTTCTTGCCTCTGCGTAGTAAGTTTCTGACCTGCCTGGAGCTAGGCCTAACTTTGTCTCTGTCCTGCGCTGGCTGATCTTGTGGTAGGGCCTTGTCTTGGAGTTCACGCTCCCAGTATGTGGGGCCTAAGCATCTCCTGGCTCTGTTACGTATCAGCACCTTAGCGATCCTGGGACTTGTAGTTCTCCAGGGATTCCGGTTATGCCTTACTGGGTCATAGAGATCCCGGTAAGCTCGGATCCGGTGTATGGTAAATGCTTCGGGGTGAGCTGGTTAAGCTCCTCTGCCCCCTATGTACTAACTCTCCACTCGCCTTCGGCCTACTCGGGCCCTCACTAGGCTATACACACTAACGGCAGCTAGCCGCGCTTCACCGATCTTATGGCGCCGGCACACGTTAAGCTCTAACTGGGCTCCCTGAATCTAGCTAACAGGAGCCTCGTGCTCCACTGCTGAACTATTAACTGAGTTCTCTAGACTAGACTGAGCTCCACTGCAGACTTACCTCTCTTAGGCTTCTCTACTGCAGGAACTCTTCAGAGGAACTGAACTGCCTAGCTCCACCTTCCCTATTTATATCCCTAATGGGCTCCCTCTGCTGGTCTGAGGTGGAAGGTGGAGATGTGTGAATGTTTATGGGGGCCTCTTGTGGAGGATTCCATCAATGCACTCTTCTAGGATCTGTGATACCAAGTGCAGCTGGGCATCACAGATGACATTGACGACGAGGTTAGGTTGCGCCTTCCTGGACAGAGATGGAGTACTGGAAGCACGTCAACATCTGCATCCTCAACCACAACTCTGCCTCTGACAACAAGTCGTAGTGGCTCTTCAGGTCGCATGGGCTCTAAGCCTTGTATAGCCTGGGCATTTTTTCAGATCGATAAGGATGACCCAACTCATGTTATCTGTAATATTTGTCACCAAAAGCTAAGTAGAGGCCAAAAAATCCATAGTTTGAGTACTTCATGCATGAACCGGCACATGGATATGAAGCATAAGTTGCAGTGGGAAGTTCACTGTGCTACAATGCGGCCTAGCGGGCCGGGCCAACCACCGTCTGCCCCATCTTGTGCATCCGCGACCTCTTCATCCTCTGTGACTGGAGGGACAGCAGTCACACATGTTTTAGAACGCAGACCTGCCACCTCTTTACCCGCAACAGCCAGTGTGATTGGCAGGTCATCATTTCATTTGGAAGTGGAAACACCAGCTGGTGTTGAGCGCTCTCCGACATCGAGAGCACCACCTTTGGATCAAGGCAACCTAACTTTTCCGCCTGCATCTTCCTCACAGACCGGCAGTTTGCCGGGGACACCCTACTCAACCCCGTCTAAGCACAACAGCCAGCCCTCGGTCCCTCAGATGTGGACAAGTAAAAGACCATTTCCTCCTAGCCATGACAAAGCTAAGAGGTTGAATTTCACCATCTGCAAGCTGTTGGCTACAGAAATGCTGCCTTTCCGCCTGGTGGACCCAGAGGATTTTCGAGACCTTATGTCCGTCGCAGTGCCCCAGTACCAGATGCCCAGTCGGCACTACTTCTCAAAGAAAGGTGTGCCTGCGCTCCACCAGCATGTCGCACACAATATCACCGCTTCTTTGAGAAACTCTGTGTGTGACAGGGTGCATTTCACCACAGACACTTGGGCGAGTAGGCATGGACAGGGGCGTTACATGTCGCTGACTGGGCACTGGGTAACTATGGTGACAGCAGGACAAGGGGCTGCTGTCCAAGTCTTGCCGTTCCCACGAGTTGTACATCAATCCTCTTTATCTAGAAGTTCCTCCACTGCTTCTGCCTCCTCAACCTCCTCTCGGTCCTCCACCTGCACCCAAAGCCTGTCTGGTAATGCCACCCACTTTCTAACTGCGCAGAAGGAATCCTGCACACCTCCTTACTATGCTGGCAGCAGGGCTCAATGGCATCAGGCGGTGTTTACTTTGAAATGTCTGGGAAATGTGAGTCACACAGCTGAGGAGTTGTGGTCAGCTCTGGAGACCCAGTTTCATGAATGGTTGTCTCCACTGGACCTGCAACCAGGGAAGGCCGTGTGCGACAATGCTGCAAACCTGGGTGCGGCCCTTCGCCGGGGCAATGTCACACACGTGCCTTGTATGGCTCACGTGTTGAACCTGTATGTATGTCCAGCAATTTTTAGCCCACTATCCTGGACTAGATGGCCTTCTGCAGAGGGCACGGTCGCTGTGTGCTCACTTCCGCCGTTCGCATCCCGCAGCTCAACAACTTACATCTCTACAGAAGTCGTTGGGCCTGCCAGTTCACCGGCTGAAATGCGATGTGCCGACACGGTGGAATTCAACTCTGCACATGCTGCAGCGACTGTGGCAGCACCGACGAGCCCTGGTGCAATACGTTCTGACGTATAGCCTGGGCCAACGAGATCCAGAGGTGGGGCAAATCACGCTGCAGGAGTGGTCTCAGATCAGGGACCTATGAAGTTGATTCGCCCCCTGGGCCGTGGGGTACCCGCAGCCAGGCCGGTAGACGCCGGGGGTTGTAGTCACTGTGGCGGTGACCCGGTCCGTGACCCAGGGCGGTCAATCCAAGGGTAATTTGTATATATAGGTTTTATAATGTCTGACTACGCCACCTGTGCAGTGCGACCAAAGGGTCCGCCGCTGCGGAACAGTCCTCTGAAGCTGGTGGTTTTGCAGCAATGGTATTATTACTCCCCACAGGAAGAGTGTAGCTTCAGGGCAGTGTGGGTGGATGATGGTGGTTGTAGTGCAGGGAGTCAGTAATGAACACAGAGTCTGTGTGATGCAGTCCCAAGATCTTTACTCACAGTTGTTGCAGTCCAGATTACAGGTACCAGAGCAATCTCCCCCGTCGTGCTGTGCGTACTCAGTGAGGGGCTCAGTCCACCCCCAGATAGCTCCGGAGTACTTAGCAGGACCCCCTTCTGTGTGTCCTTTCTCTGGCCTTCTCCCTGCACCTCACACCCAGTGACACTTCTATCCGGTATCCTCGGGCCTTGGCGGGCGACGTGTGTTCCGTCCCCTGGGTCCTATGTGGCTACCTTCTTAGTGAGACTGGTGTGGACTTTGGCCTGCAGTACATGAAATGCTGCAGCCTCCGGTTTCTAGTTGAGCCTTGCTGTTTCTACGCTAGTTGAGGGACCGGTTCCCCTTATCTGGCCTGACCCCTCTACCTCCTGGTAGCAGCGGGCGTACGGGTGGCCTTCTGCACGGCCCGTACCCCTAGGGTCCCTTCGGTTCCTGGAGCCTTCCTGCTCCCACTCCTCTCTTCTCTCCTTCAGTCCTGGGCCTCCCAGGCTAGGCCCGCCTCCGGAGCAGAGCTCATGCAGAGCCTCTGCTCCTGTCACTTCTCCTCCTCTGACTGGCTTGCTCTTTCTAAGATGGCTTCCTATTTATACTCTCCCTGTCATGTGCTCCCCTAAGCTGCTTTCTCCGCCCACACCCACTACACAGGACCCTCCCGCCAGCTAGGGACCTGAGACTGTGCTCTCCCTTAGGAGCAATCTCGCCCTACCCCCACTGCGGGTATGTGTTGGATGCAGGTGTTAGGGTCCCAAGCCATACTCCTTCCTTACCTGAGGGTGAGATACCACACCTCTGGGTGAGATGCAGTACCTCTGTGGCGAATGAACCCTCAGGGGCACCACACACCCTTCTGCTCAGTTTTGAAATGGCGACGAAGATGTTTAGTGCTGACGATGCCATTATCAGCATGACTATTCCGGTGATTTACATGCAGGAGCACACGTTAAACAGAATTCAGAGTCAGGTGGTGGGAGAAGAGGAGGTGGAGGAAGTAGAGGAGGAGTCATATGCGGAAGGGATAACATCTCCAAGGTCCAGACGGTCGGCAGCACCAAGGCGGCAGGCATGGGAGGGTGGGGGAGAGGGATTAACCAGGGTGCATGGTAGCAGCCAAACTGTTGAGGAAGGTGCAGGAGCCGAGGAAGAACTGGAGGACGCACTGGCGATGGGCATGTAAGACTCATCAGATGAGGGAGACCTTGATCACATTTCTGTTGTGTGAGGTTGGGGGGAGAGGGCAGAGGAAGGAAGCATGATTCTTACCTCGCTACCAACACAACAAGGACTTGGTCCTCCTGGATGCGCAAGACACATGAGTGCCTTCTTGCTGCACTACCTGCAACATGACCCTTGGATTTTCAGAATTCTAAGTAATCCCGACTACTGTGTTGCCACACTCTTAGATCCCCGGTACAAAAGTAAATTTGCCGAAATAATTCCTGCCATAGAAAGGGATTCACGCATGCAAGAGTATCAGCAGAGGCTGTTGCAGAATCTTACATGTGCTTTTCCACAAAACACCAGTGGTGCACGTAGTGAATCTCACAGTTCTAACTTGCAAACCGTGGGACTGTCGAGTCTTCATCACTCAAACCGTAACATAACACAGTATCTGTTGGTAACAGCAATTTTGTGGAATCGTTTCACCACTTTTTTAGACCATCCTTTGCAAGGCCACAGGAGACAAGAAGTCTGACACATAGTCAACGCCTAGAGAGGATGGTACAGGAGTATCTCCAAGTGAACATCGAAGCCATGACTGTGTCACTGGACCCTTGCTCATTTTGGGATTCCAATCTGGAAAAATGTCCGGAGCTCGCCACTCACGCCCTGGAGATCTTGTCATGCCCTGCAGCCAGCGTTCTCTCTGAATGTGTGTTCAGCGCTGCTGGTGGTGTGCTGACAGATAAGTGCACGCGGCTGTCCACTGAGAATGTAGACAGACTCACGTTCATAAAGATGAACAAACCATGGATCCGCAAGGAGTTTTCTACCCCTGTGTCATCCTGGGGAGACTAAAAGCTTGAGCATTTGGTAAAATCACCTCACCAACCGTTTTAAGCAACTCTGGGGCAATTGATGCCACTTAAGTGGTGTCTGTGCCACAACTTTTGGAAAAAATGGAGACTCTTTTTGGAGTCCCCTTGCTGTGTTTTACGTGACGCTGGCATCGTCAATTCCAGGTGGGTTGGGTCGCCCCCCCCCCTTTTCACTGTAAGAAACTACATACACTATGGCTTGGGGTAACACAGATGGTTGAGTCTAAAGAGCTGTTTACTCAGAGGTCTGCTCCAAAGCTTCAGTGTCTGCTAGTCAGCGTAGAATTTTTAACTGCATCTAGCCTAGGCAATACTTTGGGCGTAGTAGCCCAGCTGCGAAGCAAGCTGCACCGCCTGTGTATCTAATAAGAATTTTTAAATGCATCTAGCCTAGGCAGACTGTGGGGACCCCCAACCAAACCCAGACGCTCAGCCCTCCTACCGCCCCCCTTTCCTTGACAATGTAATAATGTAACTCTTACAACTGGATGGGTGAGGATCGGTCACAGCTTTATTAACTCTTTATACTCATTCCATTAGAAAGGCATTTTATTTCTAAAATAATTCAGCTTGTTGCAGCATGCCCTGGGTCTCCACACCGGCAAGTTGGCCAACAAGTGTAACTCTCCAACATGTCCTTTCTATTTCCAGGCCACGGAGGATCCTGCGTACTCGTATGCAGGACTCTGACCCCCATCCATCACTCTTAACGCTTCTTCCACTCTGTCCTGGAGTCCTGACAGGAATATGTCCAGTACAATATCCATTAAGTGAACACCGTCGGGGCGTATGAGGCCAGCTTTATCTCCTTCCAGTTGTCGGTGTTGTATCACTACACCACCTCGGTCTCTTCTAAATTTTGCCATCCGAATATTTATTACCCGCCTTGTCCGTTCGATGGCCGTGATGTCTCGCGCACCTTGCCATACCGCTATCGGCACAATCTCTGACCATACTATAGTTAGTTTTGTGAAAAATTCTCTGAAGCACTCAGTGTCTAGTTTCATTATTACCATTAGTTATGTGCTCTTGTGATGACCTAGGTCGTTTCCCCCGGCCTGTATAACTAAGATGACCGGACCTCTTGCCTCTCTCCCTACCTTGATTACCTCCATTAGTACATGTGGCCATAGCAGGCCTCTAATACCTCTCCAGTTGAAATATGTGTTATGAAACTCTAATTTCCTCCCGCCTGGGCGGCCTTTCGCCCTTTTTTCTGCCCAATGTATATATACGAGTGGCCTATCACCCACGCTGTTGACTTAGCGTCACCTGTAAATGAAACAAACCACGTTAGGATAACAAGTCCGGTCTTATGTATCTCGCCAAACACGTGGATCGCCATCTCCCTATCCTCTGAACTTCCATTTCTGACAGTCCTGCTCTTGCTGCTTCCGTGGCCGCGCCTATGCGGAATGAGTGGGTTCCATAATCTTTGGGGTGGTTCCCTGCCGATGTTATGCATTTATTAAATATAGCTTGGAACTGGTATCTTGATAATGGCATTCCATCAATGTGTGATAGGAAGAAATTACTTTGTGACCTGATGGTTATATATGTTTTTACTATTGTTACCCGACTCAGTGTACCGTTTGTGGGTTGTAGAAGTACCCAAGTGCCCCTGCCCGCTGGAACCGTTTTCGATTGGCGCATGCGTAGACGTATTGCATTATTGGCTATGACTACGTCCTGGTGTAATAAGCCTCCACTGGTGGTAATTTTGGATTGAGGGACTAATTTGCTTATGCATAGCGCCTCGAAGAAGGCGATCGCAAATGCAGTAGACAGTAGTGTTGCTTCAAATTGTGAGTTTCATGTTAATGGTGTTAGGGATATGATGTGAGAAATCAGTTTTAGTGACACGGGACGGGACGTCTACACTCCTGACTTGGCTGACCCCTTTTCCACCCTTTTATGGATTGTCTGATGATGAATCTCTTTGTCACATCTCCCCAATTCAGTAGTTGGAAGTGAAATGCTACTCCGGTCAGACACCGCTGCGCTGACGCCCCTGATATGCCCCTCATCATTAGCTGGTGGAGAAATTCTATGGTGACTTGTAATCTGGCTTGTTCACATTGGTCAACCCGTCTGACTGCTACTAGTCATGTCCACTCTTCCCATGCCTTACCGTATGCTTGCCACGTCGACGGGGCAACTGACGCTCTGATTAATGGCATCAACTATTCGCCACTAGATCCCATAGGGAGGGTGGGCAACTGTTGCCCGATGGGTGGGCGTTGGGGAGGAGCTCTGTGAAAATCTGCCAATTGAATTGTGATAAAGCGTTAGCAGCAGCTTTAGACCCCTCAGCATCGTGGCTAGCGCGGACCCATACATTGTGTTTTAGACACAGGAATGCTAGCTGGCGTAGTAGGCCTAGCACTGGGAGCGACGATGATGCCATCTTATTAATGCAGTGCACTAGGCTGGTGTTTTTTGTTATGAAGCGTATATTTTTGTTAGCCAGGCGCCCAATATTTCTATTGCTACCACTATTGGGAAGAAAAATTATTTTCCGGGCTAGATGCAGCTAAAAATTATTATTAATTTCAAAGCTGGTGGAGCTTGGCATAGATGGCCTAATACAATGAGTACCACACACTGCTAATATGCCCAAAATTATTTTCCAGGCAAGATGCAGCTAAAAATTATTAGTAATTTGAAAGCTGGTGGAGCTTAGTATAGATGGCCTAATAGAATGAGTACCACACACTGCTAATATGCCCAAAATTATTTTACAGGCAAGATGCAGCTAAAAATTCTTATTAATTTCAAAGCTGGTGGAGCTTGGTATAGATGGCCTAATACAATGAGTACCACACACTGCTACAAGCCCAAATATTTTTTCAGAGCTAGATGCAGATAAAAATTATTTTTAATTTGCAACCTGGTGGAGGTTAGTATAGATGAACTAATAGAACAAGTCCCACACACTGCTACAAGCCCAAATATTTTTTCAGAGCTAGATGCAGATAAAAATTATTTTTAATTTGCAACCTGGTGGAGGTTAGTATAGATGGACTAATAGAACAAGTCCCACACACTGCTACAAGCCCAAATATTTTTTCAGAGCTAGATGCAGATAAAAATTATTTTTAATTTGCAACCTGGTGGAGGTTAGTATAGATGAACTAATAGAACAAGTCCCACACACTGCTACAAGCCCAATTTTTTTTTCAGAGCTAGATGCGGATAAAAATTATTTTTAATTTGCAACCTGGTGGAGGTTAGTATAGATGGACTAATAGAACAAGTCCCACACACTGCTACAAGCCCAAATATTTTTTCAGAGCTAGATGCAGATAAAAATTATTTTTAATTTGTAACCTGGTGGAGGTTAGTATAAATGGACTAATAGAACAAGTCCCACACACTGCTACAAGCCCAATTTTTTTTTCAGAGCTAGATGCAGATAAAAATTAGTTTTAATTTGCAACCTGGTGGAGGTTAGTATAGATGGACTAATAGAACAAGTCCCACACACTGCTACAAGCCCAAATATTTTTTCAGAGTTAGATGCAGATAAAAATTATTTTTAATTTGCAACCTGGTGGAGGTTAGTATAGATGGACTAATAGAACAAGTCCCACACACTGCTACAAGCCCAAATATTTTTTCAGAGCTAGATGCAGATAAAAATTATTTTTAATTTGCAACCTGGTGGAGGTTAGTATAGATGGACTGATAGACTGATGCTATGCCCAAAAGGTTTTACTTGGCTAGGTGCAGTAAAAAAATGTGTATTCTATACACAGGTGGTGTAGCTTGCAACACAGATAGGCTACTCCACTGACTAACACACACTGCAAGAGGCCAAAAAGGATTTGCTTAGCTAGATTTAGCCAAATGCTGTGAAAAAAACTTGCACAGCACTGGCACAGACCTGCCTGGCAAAAAGTAATAGGAACTGATGTAACCTAGCCCTCAAAAGGACTGCAACCACAACTATTCCCTACTCCCAACCTATCTATTTAAGAGCACAGACCTGCCTGATAAAAGTGATAGGAACTGATGTAACCTAGTCCTCAAAAGGACTGCAATTACAATTAGTCCCTACTCCCAACCTATCTATTTAAGAGCACAGACCTGCCTGATAAAAGTCGTAGGAAATGATGTAACCTAGTCCTCAAAAGGACTGCAATCACAACTATTCCCTACTCCCAAGCTATCTGTATATCTCAGAGAAAATTGGCTTGAAATGAACAAGGTATAGCGCACACAGCAACAGCGGTGCCGTCTAACACGCAGCTGCAGCAATGAGATAATGGTGGCTACGTGGAAAATGGCTGGGTCTTATAGGGCAAGGACATGTGACATACACTGCCAATGACACATGCCCTTGCTTGTGTGAAAAAAAGCAGTTCGCTCCGTGTGTGCACTGCTGATAGGCTGACAGATTGCACCTCCCCAGTGTAAGTGCGGGAAAGAGAAAAAAAAATGGAGATCTTCATTATTTATGCAGAGATCCATCCCCTGCCCCCCCCCCCCGCCCCGCTGTACACTCAAACTGCATATTAACATTAATTTTCAGCATTACTGAGAAAAAATCCAGTTATGATTTTGGTGCATGAACAGTTATCGAACATAACCTCGAACAGCCGGATTTTTTTCAAATCGTTCGTGTTCGCCGAACGGCTCGAACACCGCCCAAAATAGCTTGAATTTGAGATTGGCAAACAGTTTGAGTCGAACACCGCTCATCTCTAATTATCATATAGTTTGTCTTTTTACAGGTGACTGAATCCCAATGAGATATTAGAACGTGACATTTTTGTTTGTGGACTCCAAGAAGAGAATCAGAGGAATCACATAACACGTAATTAATTCTCGTATTAATTACTGATAATCGTTGGTCTAAGCTTAAGTTCTTGACTGGTGGAGGTGTAATAACACCCACCTTCCTGATACATGAAAATATACTGTATGTGTTTTTTCTAATGTATATCTTCTATACACAACTCCTAGTATAACACCACCAAATCTCAGGTACAGAGATAGGGAACATTTCTTCTCATTATCCCCTGTCTTCCAAATTGTGATTCCCCCTCTTATACTGTATTTCATAACATACACCTGCTATCAGCTACCGACCGAGCACAGGAATAATACCATACTGTGGACTGACTGTCTATATCATTTGCACTAGTCTGTGGGCTTACTGACCACAACATTCACAACAGAATATAGACCGGCTCATCCCAGCACTAACACTAGTTGTGGACTTATTTACCACATTATTTATGCTGAACTAAGGACCGACTGATTATAATATTTACACTACACGGTGGAATGACTGACCACAACATTTACAATAGACTGTGCACCGACTGACCATAGCATTTACACTAGGTGTGGACCGACTGAGCACAGTAATAATAGCAGTCTGTGGACTGACTGTCACACCAGGTGTAAGTGCAACACAGAGGGAAAAGGGAGAGGGAGCCCAGACACTAGGGAAAGGGGGAAGTGGAGACCTCCTAGTCTGGTCTAGCGTCACCCTGTCTCAACTAATGTTCCTATATAGCCTCCTCAGCTATCGCCGATCGCGTGTTTCACCCTACTTTTGCTGACGTATGCCTACGGCTAGGAATGGAAGGAGATGAGCACTAGTCAACTTCCACTAAAACTCTAAAGACAACAAGGGAAGACAAATCAGGGGAAATGGCTTAGCTTTAGATGAACTCCAAATGTGCACATGGCCTCAAGCTCCAGAGAGGATGAGGTACTGCTCTTGCTAAGCTTCACAAGTAGAAATGAATACAACCGAGGATTTCAGCCAGAAGTCAATGAAGCTGGACGTGTTTGCTCAAGCTCTGTGACCCCGCCAAGCTATCTATAACAATCCTTCTGCATTCTAAGCCATTTTAGACCCTTTTTGCCCACATATTACTCACCTGATTGTGAGCTACCATCTGAGACCTCTCTGGACCGGATCGGCCTCATTTAGGCGAAGATAGGGATTGAGGCCTACTCCCGCCTCGTGATGGCGACTTCTCCAGAGGACCCTCACCCATCCCTGCATCATCACCAGCCTACCTCTCCAGTGCGGAGGCCCGCAACCGCGGATTGAGGTACTGTGACAGACGGGGTCCCTCTGTGGAGCCTTTGCGGGAAACCGTGGTGCGCGGTGTTGAGACGTGGGGAGCCTGTGTCGGCGCTTGGACCAGTGCGAGACTGCGGTGTTTCCTGCCCCTGGGACCAGCCCATCGTTCATCGCGGATAGATGCCCTGCTGGTCGGGGCACACGGTGTCGGCGAGGGACTCGGAGCCTGGTGTCTCCTGGGGCGACTGAGGGTGAAGAGAGGAGTTTGAGAAAAGGGACGCCATCTTGGGACGTGGCCCCCTTCCATAACCCGTGTTCAGCGGAGCCGACAGCGGTGGAGGTGTGGTGCTGTGATCGCAGGAGTGACGACTGGCCGGTGACCCCCCCCTCTTCCCTTCGGAGAACGGGAGGACCGTAAGGAAGTGAAGATCCGACTGGCAGTGGGGGACGGGCGGATCGCCGCCGCCAACTTGTATTTAAGGGTCGCTGCGCCAGACCTTGCGCGGTGAGTAACCTCTCCAGTGGCTAAACAATCCTCCTATCATTCCCCCGTTATCTCTCAGCATACTACCAACCTGCAGTGGCTCTTCTACTTTATCTGAGCTTTAGGACTTCCCCTGCACTATCACTCATAAAAGGCCATTGGTGTGTGTGTGGAGGTGAAATTTGAACTGGAGGAGAAGGAGCAAAAGTGCAGACATAGGATTTGGATGCTGCAGTGTGCTACTGCCACCTACTGTCCTTTTTTGGAATCGCACTTGCTGCACATATTCTACAGTATGACTTAGTATAGAAATGACTCTATGATCTTCTAAATATTAACATTTGGACCACTGACAATATCCTGTAACACATATTAAATTGCCAACTACAAGTTCACCCCTTATACTGCATACGCCTCTCGGGGAAAGCAACATGAGTCCTAATAGACAACAATCTGCAGCTGAGAAACTGAAACCCTACACCAGAGGGAATAACTCGGCGACAGCCCAGAGATCCTCAAAACTATCTCAAGGGGAGGCACCATTACTACAAGAACCAGATGATATGAACTCAGACCCTACTCTGAAGTAGGTCTCTACACAATTGCTGGCTGCTATTCAAGACTGCACAGCCTCCCTGACTGGGAAATTTGAGGAGGTTAAAACTGATCTGGGACTACTTCACAATGATATGTCAAATCTGGGAGAGAAAGTCCGACAGGCGGAGGATAGAATCTCAAATCTGGAGGACCAAATAACACCTTTGCCAGAGCGTATTCGAGAAATAGAACAAAAAATGGAACTGTGTATACAAAAGAATGATGATTTGGAGAATAGACTGAGGCGAAACAACATCCGTATAATAGTATTGCCTGAGAGAGCAGAAGGAAACTACCTCAGTGACTTTGTGGAAAAATGGATACGTAGCCTATTTCCAGATGCCACTTTTTCTGCTGCATATGCGGTGGAAAGGGCACACCGGGTTCCAGGGAGACCAAATCCTCCGGGGGCCCCTCCCAGACCTCTACTGGCCAGATTCCTTAACTGGAAAGACAGAGACTATACTCTACAATTGGCACGGAAGGCCCAAGTGATTAAACATGAAAGCGTCACCGTAATGTTGTTTCCGGACTTTTCAGCTGACTTATAGAAACGAAGGATCTCATTCATAAAAGACGTCTGAAAAGTTCCAATGTGAGTATCCAGCTAGGCTAAGGGTGGCGGATGGTGAGAGGGTAGTTTTCTTTCAGAATCTTGTGGAAGCGGAGGAGTGGATTTCCAGGAGAGAGAGACGTCAGAGGCAGTAATGATAATACATGTTGATATGAAAAGTTTATTGTATTAACATTGAATTATTTGATTCAGATAGAGGACATCAATTTAAATCCTGAAGGATGTTGTTGAAATCAGAATACCTCTCTGAATTTAATCTAATGTCCGATTATCAAAACAAAACAGAACTTACACCCATAAGGTTGAGTTGGACAGTTCATATAGTGATTAAACAAAAGAAGTTTTGTCCTTCCTGAATTTATTAGCCAAGAGGGAGGGGCGAAGAGTAAATTGAAAGGGGTGGGATCCAGATTGTGATTATATATTCTCATGTTAATGTTCTTGGAAAGGGCTGATGAAAATTATTAAAAATTTGTATTGGGAAGGTGGCGAGGTATCCACTTCTTTGGGTACTAGTGCCTCAGTCCCGGGTCCGAGGACTTGGTTACCCTTTGGGTTTAGCAAAAACCAGGTTATCGGACCAATAATCCTTTAGTAGCCTTTATATAGAATTATTTAAGGTATATATTTTGAATCTATTGCAATTTGATATTAGTGGTTCGGATAGAAAAGTGGATAATTCCTTCTTTTCATAAAGGAGGGGGAGAGAGATTTTCTATTCATGCCTGTACTTAAGTTTTTGAAAGTTTATAGGCATCTCCAGTTGTATTTCTATGGCCACTACAGGTCATTTGTTTTATATCTGATTGTAATTTTAATTGAATGCGAGCACTGCACTCTTACTTCTTAGTTCAGAAATGGCCTACAAGTGATTGAAGCATGCACTCTTGAGGGGAATAATTTGCTTGGTCAAAATTTTAAATGGAACCTATATGGCCTCACATAAACGTCTCTCACGGAACATTAGGGGATTGGGGAATGCCAAGAAATGGAATATTGTATTCTCCCAGATACGTAAATCTCAGGCGCAAATAATATGCCTTCAGGAAACCCATTTAACTCCAAACACTGTGTCCAGAATGAACAAACCCTGGATACAGTGGCATAAACATGCCACACATACTTCTTATTCTAGTGGTGTAGTTACCATTGTGCATAAGTCAGTGAGATGGTCATTGCAAACTGTCAAAAGAGACTCAGAGAGTAGATTTATTTTCATATACGCATTTATAGACATGGTGCCATATGTAATACTCAACACATACACCCCACCACCAGCCAAAATGGATGTACTCCAACAGGCAGTGATTTTTGTATCACAGTACCCAGATGCTAAAATGTTATGTATGGGAGACTTTAATATGATTCTTAATACACACTTGGATAAAATGAGCCCTGCAAACACTAGGTCTGATAGTCAGGACATCACTTCTTTACATACTTTCATAACGGAGGTGGGTTGGATTGATTTGTGGAGACAGCAGCACCCACTCGAGAGAATTTTCCTGCTATACACCTGCTGTTCGATGTTTATCTAGAATTGATCATATATTTGGAAACAGTACTGCATTTTCAGATTTAAGTAAAATTGAATATTCCCCTAGAACGGTATCGGATCACGCTGCGCTGATAGCATCCCTTCATTTGGGGGGTCCTAATAGACCCAAGAGGTTTCGCATACATCCGTTTTGGTTGTCCCTTATAGGAGAACATGATAGGATACCAGATCAAGTGGAAGTATTTATAACAGACCATGGGGACTTCCCTGACAGATTGATAGTATGGGACACACTTAAAGCATATATAAGGGGATGCACTAAATCAACGATTTCTTACATTAAAAGGGAATCGTCTATTGGGGAGCAGAGGCTTGCCGAAGAATGCAAACTATTAGAAGCTGAATATATTAACAATCCCTCAGATAATTCCTTACATAATAGGCTTGGGAAAGGGAGGGAGTACCTGACCCATCTGCAGGAAAAAGCGCAGAGAAAACTTTTCTTTTCAAAACAAACTTACTTCGAGCTGGGCAACCAATCGAGTACATTTTTAGCATACATAGTCCAACAAAATCAGATGTCCCCATCAATATTAGCCATTAACACAAGGGAGGGTAGCCCGCTGCTTAAATCAGATCAGATTGCAAGCAGATTTTAAGAATACTATTGTCACGGTCTCCATACTTTCTTTGTCTGCTATGTTACTATTGTGTGGAGGCTGTCAGTCTGTTTTGGTTTTGCTGGGTCGTTTCTGCAATCATCTGTGTTCACTTCTCTTAATTAGTCTTCTACTTAGCTCCTTCACCCAGTGTCAATTGTACACTTGCTGTTGCCTGTGTAGGACTGATCTCTCTGTGCTCTGTGCCTGACCCAGCCTATTTTCCCTTACCTGGATTTTGACCATTTGCCTGTTATCTGACTTCTCTTTTGTCAGCTCCCTGTGTACTGCCTTGTCTTTTTGGTTTTCCTGACCCCGGCTTGTGTAGTGGCTTACTTCTCTGACTTCTCCTTGTTGTACTGTGCCATTTTCCTGGACTTGGAAAACAAAAACAGTAGGAGCTCCAATGGTGAAGAGCCTGAGGTTTGGGGGGGGGGGGGGAATGAAGGGGGAGATGTTGTGACCACTCACCTGGTCCTGTTGTGCAGAGGAGCCCTGCACAACAAGGGAAAACGCTTCCAGGTGGGAGTCTGTAAGATGATCACAACTTAGCAGGAACTGTTGTAGGGAGCTTCTGTCTGCTTCAGCGGTCACATGACCAGGACCGTGTGACCGAAGTGGGCATTCCACAATGACATCACGGCAGGTCCTGTAGTAAGCTAGTTGTAAACAGAGCAGCTTCCACCGCTCTCCACAAGGGAGATTAGCAATCAAGAAAGAAGGAATTCTGCGGTGTTAGTGAAGCGCTAGAACAACTAGACAGTGGATTAGGTTATAACACACAAACCTTTTATTGTTTAGTACGCTCTCTAACGCCACGACGCGTTTCGATAGCAGACGCTACCTGAGGAAGATAGTGTCTGCTATCGAAACGCGTCGTGGCGTTAGAGAGCGTACTAAACAATAAAAGGTTTGTGTGTTATAACCTAATCCACTGTCTAGTTGTTCTAGCGCTTCACTAACACCGCAGAATTCCTTCTTTCTTGATTTTCCTGGACTTGACTTTGGATTGTTTGACCTCCCTCTATTTATCCAGTAATTAGCACTTACATAATATTTCTTTCAGTAATATTAGTCTCTTCTCTCCTCTTCTGAGACTGTTATTTCTGTAGTGACTCGCATCACAACTATAGAGAACTTTATAACTCCCAATCCAATCACATTATAGAGGAAATTGATGAATACCTAAATCAAATAGAATTCCCTAAACTCTCTTGTGAACATCGGATATTCCTGGATGGAGCTATCACTTTGGAAGAAATAAGGGAAGCAGCCATGCCTTTCTCTAATGGGAAGGCACCGGGACCCGATGCCATACCCATAGAATTATACAAAAAATATTTAGACCTAATAGCTCCAGTTCTGTTGCAAACTTTTTCTGAAGCACTTTCTGGATGCTTCCCCAATCCTTCTATGATCCTACTATAGTATTGATCCCCAAACCAGATAAACCAATTGAGAAATGTAGTTCTTATCGCCTATATCCCTATTGAATACAGATTACAAAATACTTACGAAACTCATAGCCAATAGATTAAAAACAGTAATATTAAACATTATGCATGAGGATCAATCTGGCTTTATGCAGGGAAGGTCTACTTCATCTAATATTAGAAGAGTTCAAGTGTTAACACAGATAGGACATAAATATCAGGAACCCTGGGCTATAGCTTCTTTAGATACGGCAAAAGCCTTTGACTCCTTGGAGTGGACGCTTCTACAGTGTGTGCTCCTAAAATTTGGGTTTGCTGATAAATTTTGTAGCTGGATTAAATTGATCTACTTTATTCCAAGGACTAACATTCTAGTAAATGGAATATTATCGGAATACTTTAACCTGGGTAGAGGAACTAGACAGGGTTGCCCCTCATCTCCGATGCTCTTCGCTCTAGCGATAGAGCCTATTGCCCTTAAAATTAGGCAGGACCACCTGGTGGAGGGTATTAGTATAAACTCTAGAACAGATAAAATGGGGTTATTTGCAGACGACCTGATCCTCTTCCTAAACAAAATAGAACAATCCCTTCCAAAAGCAATTGACCTTATTAATTACTTTGGGGAATTATCGGGCCTTAAAATCAATTGGAGCAAATCTGTGGTTATGCCACTTATAGATAACATAACCGAACCGTTTTTTTTTTTGACTATAGGTAGTACAAAAATTAAAATATCTAGACATTATAATTATTCAAAACCCAATTATGGACCTCAAGGACAATGTGTACCTCATAAAGGATATGATGAGGAAAAATTTGAAAGCTGGTCCCAACTCCCATTGTCTGTGGCGGGAAGAATTAACCTAATCAAAATGATTATCCTTCCAAAATGTTTGTATGTATTAGAACATTCATCCATTAAAATCCCCAAAGATTTTTTTCAGAATCTGCACGGCATGATGGCGACATTTATATGGGGCTCAGCAAGGCCCAAACTAAGTATTAGATCTCTGCAGAGACCCAAGGATCAGGGGGGTAGCGCGGTGCCCAACCTATTTCTCTACTCTTTATCTGGTTAGAAACGGTATTTGAAGTGCTGGATAAGTAATGATAAACTCACTAATGCAGAAGCGCATCTTATACATTTTTTAAATGGGAATACACCATGGGCTATATTAGAAGGCCCTTACAGACCACCACAGGGCTTATTATTTGCACATAGCCTAGCGAAGCAGGTGTGGCATTAGAGTAGGTGTATCGTGGGATTTACTGATCAAATGGGAGAAACCCAAATATGGGATAATCCTGAATTTCCACAGCTTAAAAACCTACAGGACACAATCTTCTGGAAGCAACACGGAATAACAACACTTAATCAGATTTTTGGAAACAAAATTTTATTGTCATTTGATCAAATTCGTATAAAGTTTGGGATGCCTCATAGGGATTTCTACAGATATCTACAAATGAGGCATGCCATAACACACCAAAACTCAAGGACCCACAGGCATGGTATCCTCTCTGTATACCTTTCTACTGAATTCTAAAATCACTTCTACCCAACTTGTTGTTGAGAATAAATGGCAGCAATTAATCCCTTCTATAACTGATGATCAGTGGACTAATGCACTGTAAGCGCATATGGTGGCGTCACCAGCCGCCAATAATAAATTAATTCAATTATATATACTACATCAATCTTACCTGACCCCAATGAGAATGCATAGATTTGGTAGAATGGCATCTGATGAATGTCACAGATGTGGGGAATCAGGAGCGGATTTCTGGCATCTTATTTGGAATTGTGGGATAATACAAAGATAATGGAGTGAAGTGATAACGACATTGGAATGAATAGTTGGGATGCCATTTGAATGTAGTCCAGAGTTTTGTGGACGAGGAAATGTGGACACACTATGATCGGATATTCCTTCGGGAGGCTATATTTATGGCCAGGAAAGTGATAGCACTAAGATGGATGGGAGGGAAATCTCCTACTATCAACCAATGGAAAAAACAAGTGAATGATACAATACCGTATGCAAATATAGCTCACTGCTCAAAAAAATATAGGGAACACTTAAACAACAGAATATAACTCCAAGTAAATCAAACTTCTGTGAAATCTAACTGTCCACTTAGGAAGCAACACAGATTGACAATCAATTTCACATGCTGTTGTGCAAATGGAATAGATAATAGATGGAAAATATTGGCAATTATCAAGACACACTCAATAAAGGAGTGGTTCTGCAGGTGGGGACCACAGACCACATCCCAGTACCAATGCTTTCTGGCTGATGTTTTGGTCACTTTTGAATGTTGGTTGTGCTTTCACACTCGTGGTTGCGTGAGACGAACTCTACAACCCACAGAAGTTGCTCAGGTAGTGCAGCTCATCCAGGATGGCACATCAATGTGAGCTGTGGCAAGAAGGTTTGCTGTGTCTGTCAGCCTAGCTTCCAGAGGCTGGAGGCACTACCAGGAGACAGGCCAGTACACCAGGAGACATGGAGGGGCCGTAGGAGGGCAACAACCCAGCAGCAGGACCGCTACCGCCGCCTTTGTGCAAGACGGAACAGGAAGAGCACTGCCAGAGCCCTGCAAAATGACCTCCAGCAGGCCACAAATGTGCATGTGTCTGCACAAACGGTTAGAAACCGACTCCATGAGGGTGGTATGAGGGCCCGACGTCCACAGATGGGGGTTGTGCTCACAGCCCAACACCGTGCAGGACGCTTGGCATTCTCCACAGAATACCAGGATTGGCAAAGTCGCCACTGGCACCCTGTGCTCTTCACAGATGAAAGCAGGGTCACACTGTGCTCATGTGACAGACGTGAGAGAGTCTGGAGACGGCGTGGAGAGCGATCTGCTGCCTGCAAGATCCTTCAGCATGACCGGTTTGGCAGTGGGTCAGTAATGGTGTGGGGTGGCATTTCTTTGGAGGGCCGCATAGCCCTCCATGTACTCGCCAGAGGTAGCCTGACTGCCATTAGGTACCGAGGTGAGATCCTCAGACCCCTTGTGAGACCATATGCTGGTGCGGTTGACCCTGGGTTCCTCCTAATGCAGGACAATGCCAGACCTCATGTGGCTGGAGTGTGCCAGCAGTTCCTGCAAGATGAAGGCATTGAAGCTATGGACTGGCCCGCCCGTTTCCCAGACCTGAATCCGATTGAGCACATCTGAGACATCATGTCTCGCTCCATCCACCAACCTCACGTTGCACCACAGACTGTCCAGGAGTTGGCGGATGCTTTAGTCCAGGTCTGGGAGGAGATCCCACAGGAGACCATTCATAACCTCATCAGGAGCATGCCCAGGCATTGTAGGGAGGTTGTACAGGCACGTGGAGGCCACACACAATACTGAGCCTCATTTTGACTTGTTTTAAAGGACATTACATCAAAGTTGAATCAGCCTGTAGTGTGTTTTTCCACTTTAATTTTGGGGGTGACTCCAAATCCAGGCCTCCATTGGTTAATAAATTTGATTTCTATTGATGATTTTTGTCTGATTTTGCTGTCAGCACATTCAACTTTGTACAGAACAAAGTATTCAATGAGAATATTTCATTCATTCAGATCTAGGATGTGTTATTTGAATGTTCCCTTTATTTTTTTGAGCAGTGTATATAGAAATAGGGGATGTCCCCAGAAATTCCAAAGGATATGGGAAAGATGGTGTTATTCGCCCTTAACACACTTGTCCCCTGGTGCCATGACCACGCTAATCTCACGTTGAGTCCTGATATATGCCCTTTTGAGTGCATGGGAAATGATATATGATATATATGGGCTGTAAGAGTGGGCTGCAACTATAATTGATACATATACTGAATTCTGATAGGGAATTGGCCGGTTTTGTAAAGAGTGCAGTGCTCCACAATGAAACTTATGTTTCAAACTATTTTTTTTTTTTCTTTAACTGTTTACTCCGATTATTGAGAACGCGATGTAAACTGTATTGAACTGAGAATGGTTAATGTTTGGATTACCCTGACCTTATATTATGACAGTATTTGTTTGCAACCATTATGCTGTGGAATTTTTTTGTTTAAAAAAAAGAAATGAATACAACCGGTGACGCCCTCTCAGACACACCAGGTATATATACACCCAGGCCAGAGAGAAAATTAGCAAGAGAGAGGTAGTCGCTCAGTCCTAAAGACAGCCTCCTATCCAAGTCTGCAATTACAAACATGAAGATCTCCTGCAACCCACTGCAGGGGGACTGTCTGTCACCTCTGACACACCTGTGACAGTACCCCCCCCCCCCCTCTACGAGTGACACTCTGGACCAGGTTTCTCAGGAAAAGAGGTGTGGAATGAGCGAACCAATCTGGGAGCATTCACCTCGGACGCTGAAACCCACATCCTCTCCACTGGACCATAGCTTTTCCAGTGTACCAAGTATTGTAGAGAACGACGTTGGATACGAGAATCTACAATACTCGAAATCTGGAACTCCAGATTACCATCAACCATTACTGGGGGCGGTGGTAGAGGTGAGGGCTCAAGAGGTTCCACATACCTTTCAAGTAAGGACCTATGAAACACATTGCTGATTTTAAGGGCCTGAGGAAGTTCAAGACGAAACGCTGCTAGGTTAAAGACGACGGTTATTTTATAGGGACCAATAAACCTAGGTCCCGGCTTTGAAGAAGGAACTTTCAATCTTATATTCCTGGTAGACAACCACACAAAGTCATTCACATTCAGATCCGGACCTGGCAAGCGTTTTCTGTCAGCCATACATTTATATCTGTCTCCCATGGTCTTTAAATTACACAGAACACCCTGCCACACCAAGGAGAGCGACGAAGCAAACCGTTCCTCCTCAGGAACTCCTGAAGCTCCTTCCCCACAGAAGGTACCAAACTGTGGATGATAACCGTATGCACAGAACGGTGACCTGCCAGTGGATTCTTGACAATGATTATTGATAGCAAATTCTGCCAGTGGTAAGTAGGATGCCCAATCCTCCTGATTTTCGGAGACGAAACACCTGAGGTATGTGTCCAAGTTCTGATTGACATGCTTGGTCTGACCATTCGACTGAGGGTGGAAGGCAGAGGAAAAGGACAGCTGTATCCCCAGTCGAGAACAGAATGCTTTCCAGAATTGGAAACAAACTGGGTCCCCCGATCAGACACCACATCGGAGGGAACCACATGAAGCTTCACAATCTCATTTATGAACACCTGAGCAAGTGTCTTGGCGTTGAGAAGTGCAGGTAATGTGATGAAGTGAACCATTTTACTGAACCTATCTACTATCACCAAAACAACTGTTTTACCTGCAGAAACCGGTAGGTCAGTAATAAAATCCATGGACAAGTGTGTCCATAGTCTACTAGGGATAGGTAGCAGAAGAAGAGTACCAGACAAACGGGTATGCGAAACCTTAGAACGAGCGCAAATACTACAAGCAGCTACATGTTTAATTACATCCCGATGCAACCCAGGCCACCAAAAACGATGAGAGAGGAGGTCCGCAGTTGCCTTACCACCTGGATGCTCAGCAAGCACAGAGTTATGATGTTCCTTGATTACTTTGCGGTGCAGATCAGATGGTACAAATAACTTTCTTGAAGGGCAGGAGGCAGGGGAGTACCCCTGAGCCTCCAAACACCTCACCCTCCAGTTCAGGATATAGAGCCGAAATGACTACCCTTTTCTGTAATATCAGGGCAGGGTTCTCATGGTCACCACCACCAGGGAAGCTCCGGGACAAAGCATCAGCCTTGACATTTTTGACCCCTGAACGAAAAATGACAACAAAATTGAACCTAGTAAAAAACAGGGACCATCTGGCTTGCCTACGGTTGAGACGTTTAGCTGACTGGAGATATGACAGGTTCTTATTGTCAGTAATAACAGTAATAGGATAGACAGCCCCCTCCAACCAGTGTCGCCATTCCTCGAACGCCAATTTGATCGCCAAAAGTTCCCTATTACCCACGTCATAATTTCTCTCAGCCGAAGACATTTTTTTTAGAATAGAAGGCGCATGGACGCCATTTACCAGGGCACAAACCCTGAGACAACACAGCCCCAACCCCGACATCTGAAGCTTCGACCTCCACAATAAAGTGTTGAGAAACATCGGGTTGACTGAGTATAGGTGCAGTGGCAAAATAATTCTTTAAAGAAGAAAAAGCCTAGAGGGAAGCATCCGACCATTTGGAAAAATCAGACCCCTTCTTAGTCATGTCAGAAAGGGGATTCACAATAACAGAGTAATTTTGGATGAATTTCCTGTAAAAATTAGTAAAGCCCAGAAAACATTGTAGAGCCTTCAGTTTCTCGGGACGTTCTCAGTCAAGGACTGCATGGATATTCTTTGGATCCATCCGAAAACCTGAAGATGACAACAGGTAGCCCAAAAACTGCATCTCCTGAACAGCGAAAACACATTTTTCTAGTTTGGCATAAAGTTTGTTATCCCTTAATATCTGGAGCACCTGCTTAACATGCCCCCGAAGAATCTCAAAATCAGGTAAATAAACCAAAATATCATCCATATAGACCACCACAAACCTCCCCACCAAATGATGGAAAATATAATTTATGAAATGCTGGAATACCGCAGGTGCATTAGTCAAACCGAAAGGCATAACCAGACTCTCGAAATGTCCTTCCGGGGTATTGAATGCTGTCTTCCATTCGTCCTCTTCTCTGATTATAACCAGATTGTAGGCTCCCTTTAAATCCAACTTGGAGAATACCTTAGATCCCACAACCTAGCTGAACAAATCAGTAATCAGAGGAAGAGGGTATGGATCACGGATGGTAAACAAAGAAGAACCCTGCCGCCATGGACGAAGATGAGGGTTTGATATGTCCCTTCTCCAGACTTTCTGCAATGAAATCCTTCATGGCTTGTCTCTCAGGGCCAAAAAAGATTACACAGTCTGGACTTCGGTAGTTTAGCTCCGGGGGTCAGGTTACTAGGACAGTCATAAGCACGATGAGGAGGCAAATCCTGACACCCCTTCTCAGAAGAAACGTCCTCAAAACCAGACAGAAAAGCAGGTACTATTTCCGTAGAGACAGCAGCAATGGAAACATCCAGACAGTTCTCATGGCTATATTCTCCCCATTCAATAATCTCCCCGACTTGCCAATCCACCAACGGATTATGTTTAACAAGCCAAGGGATACCCAAAACAGTCGGAGTAGGAAGATTGTCCAGAACATAGCAAGGGATGATTTCACAATGAACTGACCCCACCCTCAGTTTTACATTATGTACAATCTGAGTAAATGCTTTCTATGCAAGTGGCGCCCAGTTAATGGCAAAGATGTGAATAGGCTCAACTAAAGTACAGCAAGCAAGACCATGAGTTTTCACAAACTCAGCATCAACCATGCGGACCCGGTCTCCACTGTCAACAAACACAGAATTTTTTTCAGTTTTGCTCTCTAGTACCACCTCTGCAGTCAGGACAAAGTGGAAACTGCAGGGAGGCTGTGTGTTTACCAGCTTCACTGAGCACGCGTGGCTCTGTAGTTCGCAGCTTCACTGCGCATGTGTGGGGAACATAGCGCGTGCGCAGTGAAGCTAGCAATTACACAGCCTCACTGCGCACGCGTGGGGAATAGAGCGTCATAGCGCATGCGCAGTGAAGCTGGGAACTACACAGCTTCACAGCACAGGGAACATAGTGCGTGCGGAGTGAAGCTGGTAATCACACAGTCTCACTGCGCAGACGCGGGACCAGCGGCCGTACTTGTACAAATGCGCATGCTCTCCACTATAATAGCGCTTGCCGGGAGCAATATTCAAATAGATGGGCGGCGCCAGCAGTGACTGAATGCTGCGCCCGCCCATGTCTGAATGTGAGAATCACACCCCTATGACCGAAAACGAGTAGGTAGGACAAAGTGTATCAAAGGTTATAAATTCATTATACTTTACTACCACTAATTTTAATAAAAAAAAGCTTGTCAGTGAAGCACACTGCATCACTAGCAACGCTATGGGGGCAGTGTAGATAGTAGCTAGGACGTGACAGGTTCCCTTAAAGCCATGAGAAATACACTATTGTCTTTGTGTTGACCTTTGAATATATGTGTTTCTTTGGCTGGTGAAGAAGGACAGTGACTCAGTGTTTGGGAACAGTGATGTTTGTTACTATCTGGGCTGTGAAGTTGGTAAGCCAAACCTCCGACTCTGACTCCAATTCCACGTCTCCGAATCCCTCATACATGGCTCATGTTTAAGTGATAAATTTACTGTAGCACAGATTCATCTCCGCTAAAAATCTAGACCCTTAGATCAGGAATAGGACAGACATTTATAGGACATTTCATAACTTTCCCAAATTCTTATGAAAAAAATATTCCCCACAAACTGCATTGAACTACTGTACCCAATTTATTATATATTTTAGAAGTTTGAGTCGGTCCATTTTATACAGACTGCGACTCCATCAAAATGGACACTGACTCCACGACTCCGACTCTAACTCCACAGCCCTAGTTACTATGCTAATTGCATATTGTACTAAGTCAGCTAGTTTATTTACAAGAGCAGGGGGAGATTAGCTCAAACAATGAGACTTGAGTGAGTGCTGCACCTTTCCCCCTGACCTGTGACTGACCTTATCCACATGTAAATATAAAAAGGGTTTTCTATCCTGCTGCAAGGAAAATCAAGGAGAATCAGAGAGACATTCTTCAGGACATCAGCTTGGTAGCATGGCTCGATCCAGAGAGACACAGATTTGGATTCTACATGATTCCGGTCTAAAGGTATACAGCCCTGACTGAAAGGATACAGATCTGCTCCATTGACCATCAGAGAACACATGGATACACTTGGGAGACCAGGTCACCTGGCCCCATGGATATGTTGTTTAGGGTTGCCAGGTGGGACCCTCCGGTCGCCAGGAAACAATGGAGACATTTGGAGAAGCCAGATTGGGACCAGTCGGTCATTTGGCCCCATGAAAACTCTCGGAGAAGCCAGGGTGGGACCATCTTGCTGATCTGGCCTAGAGCACCAAGAAAAGACCCTGCCTACAGTCCAGCCCCGAAGTACGAGCATCGCATTAACTCAAAACTGCAAACACTGATTACACAAGAACCACAAGACGGATTTCTTCACCTCAGGTATCATTTTAGTCAGTGCAGCAGCCTCAGCATGACAATGCCTTTAGTTTACTTAGCAAAACTCTGCTGACAGGTTCTCTTTAAGTAGTGAAAAAAATTCCAAAATTAATAAAAAGAAAACCGAAAAAAAAACATGGTGCCATTTTTCATGATATTGGGATGGGTGAGGGCTTATTTTTTGCGGCCCAAGCTGACGTTTTTATTGATACTATTTTGGGGTAGATAATATGTTTTCATTGTCGGTTATTGCATTTTACCGCAAAGTTCAGTGACCAAAAAATATGTAATTCTGATTTTTTTTTCTTGTTACATTGTTTACCTATCGGATTAATTTATTTTATATTTTGATAGAGCGGACATTTTTGAACGTGGATATACTAAATATGTGTTTTTTATTATTTAATTTTGAATGAGGCCAAAAGGGTGATTTGAACTTATGTTTTTTTTTTGTTTTTTAAAACATTTTTTTTACTTGCTTCAATAAGTCCCCTTAGGAGACTTAAAGGTAGGATCTTACGACCGCCTGTGCTACACATAGAAGGGCTTCAGCCACAGGCTGACGTTCATAGGAGGTTCTCAATTACAGGCACAGGGGTGTTCTGCAGATCCCTGGCTGCCATGACAACCTATCGGGGCCCCGCAATCACGTGGCAGGGGCGCAGATGTGAGTGTCTTATGACGCGCTTCCAGTTTGCGAGAGTTAAATGTCGCTGTCATAGATTTACAGCGGCATTTAACATGTTAACAGCTGTGAGTGGATCGCGATTCCACCCGCAGCTGTTAGAGACACATGACAGCTGATGACATCAGCTGTCATGTGCAGGGAAAGATGCGGGCTCAGCGCCGAAGTCCTCATCAAAGGGAGTGACACGATCTTGGACGTACCTATATGTCCAAGGTTGTAAAGGGGTTAAATGAGGCATCTAGTTATAGCGCCTTTCTATAATGTAGTTTTATCTTTTTAAATAAAAGGAAGTATATATACCATCAAATTTGATAATAAAATTATGATGTCCATATTTAATCTTATGTATATAATTCCCTGCCTACTTGTAGACTAAATAAATAATATTAATCAGTGAGTCTTGATATTTATGCAGTTTGGGACGATCTAATAGAATAATAAACTACATGACTGTTGAATATACACTGCTCAAAAAATAAAGGGAACACTTAAACAACAGAATATAACTCCAAGTAATTCAAACTTCTGTGAAATCAAACTGTCCACTTAGGAAGCAACACTGATTGACAATCAATTTCACATGCTGTTGTGCAAATGGAATAGACAATAGATGGAAATTATTGGCAATTATCAAGACACCTTCAATAAAGGAGTGGTTCTGCAGGTGGGGACCACACACCACATCTCAGTACCAATGCTTTCTGGCTGATGTTTTGGTCACTTTTGAATGTTGGTTGTGCTTTCACACTCGTGGTAGCATGAGAAGGACTCTACAACACACAGAAGTAGCTCAGGTAGTGCAGCTCATCTAGGATGGCACATCAATGCGAGCTGTGGCAAGAAGGTTTGCTGTGTCTGTCAGCGTATTATCCAGAGGCTGGAGGCGCTACCAGGAGACAGGCCAGTACACCAGGAGTCGTGGAGGGGGCTGTAGGAAGGCAACAACCCAGCAGCAGGACCACTACCTCCGCCTTTGTGCAAGGAGGAACAGGAGGAGCACTGCCAGAGCCCTGCAAAATGACCTCCAGCAGGCCACAAATGTGCATGTGTCTGCACAAAGGGTTAGAAACCGACTCCATGAGGGTGGTATGAGGGCCCGACGTCCACAGATGGGGGTTGTGATCACAGCCCAACACCGGGCAGGACGCTTGCCATTAGACAAAGAACACCAGGATTGGCAAAGTCGCCACTGACACACTGTGCTCTTCACAGATGAAAGCAGGTTCACACAGAGCACACATGACAGAGTCTGGAGAGCAATCTGCTGCCTGCAACATCCTTCAGCATGACCGGTTTGGCAGTGGGTCAGTAATGGTGAGGGGTGGCATTTCTTTCAAGGGCCGCACAGCCCTCCATGTGCTCGCCAGAGGTAGCCTGACTGCCATTAGGTACCGAGATGAGATCATCAGACCCCTTGTGAGACCATATGCTGGTGCGGTTGGCCCTGGGTTCCTCCTAATGCAGGACAATGCCAGACCTCATGTGGCTGGAGTGTGTCAGCAGTTCCTTCAAGATGAAGGCATTGAAGCTATGGACTTGCCCGCCCGTTCCCCAGATCTGAATCCGATTGACCACATCTGGGACATCATGTCTCGCTCAATCCACCAACGTCACGTTGTACCACAGACTGTCCAGGAGTTAGCGGATGCTTAAGTCCAGGTCTGGGCGGTGATTCCACAGGAGACCATCCGCAACCTCATCAGGAGCATGCCCAGGCGTTGTAGGGAGGTCATGCAGTCACGTAGAGGCCACACACAATACTGAGCCTCATTTTGACTTGTTTTAAGGACATTACATCAAAGTTGGATCAGCCTGTAGTGTGTTTTTCCACTTTAATTTTGGGGGTGACTCCAAACCCAGGCCTCCATTGGTTAATAAATTTGATTTCCATTGATGATTTTTGTGTAATTTTGTTGTCAGCACATTCAACTTTGTACAGAACAAAGTATTCAATGAGAATATTTCATTCATTCAGATCTAGGATGTGTTATTTGAGTGTTCCCTTTATTTTTTTGAGCAGTGTATATTCACACGAGGTCAAAATTGTTGGTACCCCTCGTTTAGTGAAAGAAAAACCCACAATGGTCACAGAAATAACTTGACTCTGACAAAAGTAATAATAAATTAAAAATCTATGAAAATGAACAAATGAAAGTCAGACATTGCTTTTCAACCCTGCTTCCACAGAACTTTTAAAAAAATTAAACTCATGAAATAGGCCTGGACAGAAATGATGGTACCTCTGAAAATAATGTGACAAAAGGGACATGTTAAATCAAGTTGTGTCCACTAATTAGCATCACAGGTGTCTACAATCTTGTAATCAGTCAGTGGCCTGTATATAGGGCTACAGACACTCACTGTGCTGTTTGGTGACATGTTGTGTACCACACTCAACATGGACCAGAGGAAGCAAAGAAAAGAGTTGTCTCAGGAGATTAGAAAGAAAATTATAGACAAGCATGTTAAAGGTAATAAGACCATCTCCAAGCAGCTTTATGTTCCTGTGACTACAGTTGCACATATTATTCAGGAATTTAAGATCCATGGGACTGTGGCCAACCTCCATGCGTGGCCACAGGAGTAAAATTGATGACAAATCAAAGAGACTGATAATACGAATGGTAACAAAAGAGACCAAGAAAACTTCTAAAGAGATTATAGGTGAACTTCAAGCTCAAGGAACATCAGTGTCAGATCGCACCATCCGTCGTTGTTTGATCCAAAGTGGACTTCATGGGAGATGACCAAGGAGAACACCATTGTTGAAAAAAAATCATAAAAAAGCCAGACTGGAATTTGCCAAACTACATGTTGACAAGCCACAAAGCTTCTGGGAGAATGTCCTATGGACAAATGAGATAAAAATGGAAGTTTTTGGCAAGGAACTTCAGCTCTATGTTCACAGACGAAAAAATGAAGCATATCAAGAAAATAACACTGTCCCTACTGTGAAACATGGAGGAGGCTCTGTTATGTTCTGGGGTTGATTTGCAGCATCTGGCACAGGGTGTCTTGAATCTGTGCAGGGTACAATGAAATCTCAAGTCTATCAAGGGATTCTAGAGAGAAATGTGCTGCCCAGTGTCAGAAAGCTTGGTCTCAGTCACAGGTCATGGGTCTTGCAACAGGATAATGACCCTAAACACACAGCTAAAATCACCCAAGAATGGCTAAGAGGACAACATTGGACTATTCTGAAGTGGCCTTCTATGAGCCCTGATCTAAATCCTATTGAGCATCTTTGGAAAGAGCTGAAACATGCTGTCTAGAAAAGGCAACCTTCAAACACGAGACAACTGGAGCAGTTTGCTCATGAGAAGAGGGCCAAAATACCTGTCGAGAGGCGCAGAAGTCTCATTGACAGTTACAGGAATCGTTTGATTGCAGTGATTGCCTCAAAAGGTTGTTCAACAAAATATTAAGTTAAGAGTACCATCATTTCTGTCCAGGCCTATTTCATGAGTTTAATTTTTTTTTAATTCTGTGGAAGCAGGGTTGAAAAGCAATGTCTGACTTTCATTTGTTTATTTTCATAGATTTTTAATTTATTATTACTTTTGTCAGATTCAAGTTATTTCTGTGACCATTGTGGGTTTTTCTTTCATTAAAAGAGGGGTACCAACAATTTTGACCATGTGTGTGTACATATATATATATATATATATATATACATACATACACAATACAGACCAAAAGTTTGGACACACCTTCTCATTTAAAGATTTTTCTGTATTTTCATGACTTTGAAAATTGTACATTCACACTGAAGGCATCAAAACTATGAATTAACACATGTGGAATTATATACTTAACAAAAAAGTGTGAAACAACTGAAAATATGTCTTACATTCTAGGTTCTTCAAAGTAGCCACCTTTTGCTTTGACGACTGCTTTGCACACTCTTGGCATGCTCTTGATGAGCTTCAAGAGGTAGTCACCGGAAATGGTTTTCACTTCACAGGTGTGCCCTGTAAGGTTTAATAAGTGGGATTTCTTTCCTTATAAATGGGGTTGGGACCATCGGTTGTGTTGTGCAGAAGTCTGGTGGATACACAGCTGATCGTCCTACTGAATAGACTGTTAGAATTTCTATTATGGCAAGAAAAAAGCAGCTAAGAAAAACGAGTGGCCATCATTACTTTAAGAAATGAAGGTCAGTCAGTTTGAAAAATTGGGCAAACTTTGAAAGTGTCCCCAAGTGCAGTTGCAAAAACCATCAAGCGCTACAAAGAAACTGGCTCACATGAGGACCGCCCCAGGAAAGGAAGACCAAGAGTCACCTCTGCTTCTGAAGATAAGTTTATCCGAGTCACCAGCCTCAGAAATCGCAGATTAACAGCAGCTCAGATTAGAGACCAGGTCAATGCCACACAGAGTTCTAGCAGCAGACACATCTCTTCAACAACTCTTAAGAGAAGACTTTGTGCAGCAGGCCTTCATGGTAAAATAGCTGCTAGGAAACCACTGCTAAGGACAGGCAACAAGCAGAAGAGACTTGTTTGGGCTAAAGAACACAAGGAATGGACATTAGACCAGTGGAAATCTGTGCTTTGGTCTGATGACACCAAATTTGAGATCTTTGGTTCAAACCACCGTATCTTTGTGCGACGCAGAAAAGTTGAACAGATGGACTCTACATGCCTGGTTGCCATCGTGAAGCATGGAGGAGGTGTGATGGTGTGGGGGTGCTTTGCTGGTGACATTGTTGGGGATTTATTCAAAATTGATGGCATACTGAACCAGCATGGCTACCACAGCATCTTGCAGCGGCATGCTATTCCATCCGGTTTGCATTTAGTTGGACCATCATTTATTTTTCAACAGGACAATGACCCCAAACACACCTCCAGGCTGTGTAAGGGCTATTTGACCAAGAAGGAGAGTGATGGGGTGCTACGCCAGATGACCTGGCCTCCACAGTCACCAGACCTCAACCCAATCAAGATGGTTTGGGGTGAGCTGGACCGCAGAGTGAAGGCAAAAGGGCCAACAAGTGCTAAGCATCTCTGGGAACTCCTTCAAGATTGTTGGAAGACCATATCCGGTGACTACCTCTTGAAGCTCATCAAGAGAATGCCAAGAGTGTGCAAAGCAGTCATCAAAGCAAAAGGTGGCTACTTTGAAGAACCTAGAATATAAGACATATTTTCAGTTGTTTCACACTTTTTTGTTAAGTATATAATTCCACATGTGTTAATTCATAGTTTTGATGCCTTCAGTGTGAATGTACAATTTTCAGTCATGAAAATACCGAAAAATCTTTAAATGAGGTGTGTCCAAACTTTTGGTCTGTACTGTATATATATATATGGTCCTATATATTTTCATTGAATAAGTGCATATCTAGCCCTTTATATGTCTTTATGGAGGATGATTACTACCTTATTCTTACCTTTATATCTAGCATGTTACAGTCATATATACCGTATTTTTCGTACTAAAAGACACACCGGACCATAAGACGCACCCCAAATTTTGCGGTGGAAAATAGGAAAAAAAATATTTTTATAAGATGGGGTCGGTCTATTAGTCTGAATAGGTACGGTATCTTACCTGGGGGGCGGTGGAGCGGGGGTCACAGAGGAAGGGTCCATCTGGAAGCGTGGAGGAAAGCTGCGGACTCTGGGTGAGATAAGGCAGTGCTCCAACAGCGGGGAGTTGCGGTGGAGCAGGATCGCAGGGCCCTCCGTTCCCTCCATCAGAAACGCGGCGGCAGCAGAAGAGGTGAGATGCTGTCGGCGGTGAGGCAGAGTGGAGTGTGCTGGTTTCCGGTGGCTGCGGCCATCTTCCTGAAGTGGTGATCTACAGGTAAATGGCCTCCCGAGCTCCCAGTCTGCGCATGATCCTGTAGTGCAGCATCTCACCTCTTCTGCTACCGCCAGGTTCCTGAGGGAGGAAGGGAACGGAGGGCCCTGCGATCCCGCTCCACCACCACTGCAACTATCCAGTAAGCTACGTTCGGACCATAAGACACATCCCCCATTTTCCTCCCAAATTTGGTCCAAAAAATACCGTAAGTCTTTAATGGGATATATCTACATAAAATAGTATCAGGACACATGTATCACCTCTCTTAGAAGTGATTTCTGGGACTAAGTCCCATAAATGCGCAGTAACAGGTTTAGACTTTTTGTCAAAGTCCCATGACATGCGCACTAACGATTAATGCTTTTCTTCCAGTATCACAAAGTCAGGAGACATGTGCACTACAGTGTAGTGGCAGAACACATGCACAGTGACGTCAGAGATGTGATTCTATTGGCTGAATGTTTCGATGACGTGCGACGGGTACAGGCCTATAGGACGAACGCATACACAAGCCTCCAACCAAATATGATTGGACGGTGAGTTCAGCCAATAGGGAGAGAGGTAAATAATGATGATTATTAGTGCAGGCGTATAGTTAATTGTCTTGATATGATCCCATTGGTTGGCTAGTAACGAATCCTCCGATGAGGCTCTGCAATGACATGGATGGTGTCTGACGCCAAGGATAAGTATTGGGCTTTTTCTCTCTCTCAAGTAATGATGTGCTTAAGGAGGAGGTGAGTACATACGCAATTATCCCATTCTACGTGGCTAAGTAAGTTAAATGTACTCAGGATGGCCCTTGAGAAGTACCATTCTAATTGGATACTTAGTAGAGAATACCTAATTCTTTTTTATTGGGACCTACAGTGGGTACGGAAAGTATTCAGACCCCTTTAAATTTTTCACTCTTTGTTTTATTGCAACCATTTGGTATATTCTAAAAAGTTCATTTTTTTTCTCATTAAAGTACACTCTGCACCCCATCTTGACTGAAAAAAAACAGAAATGTATACATTTTTGCAAATTTATTAAAAAAGAAAAACTGAAATATCACATGGTCATAAGTATTCAGACCCTTTGCTCAGACACTCATATTTATGTCACATGCTGTCCATTTCCTTGTGATCCTCCTTGAGATGTCCTACTTCTTCATTGGAGTCCATCTGTGTTTAATTAAACTGATAGGACTTTATTTGGAAAGGCACACATCTCTCTATACAAGACCTCACAGCTCACAGTGCATGTCAGACCAAATGATAATCATGAGCTCAAAGGAACTGCTCAAGGAGCTCAGAGAAAGAATTGTGGCAAGGCACAGATCTGGCCAAGGTTACAAAAGAATTTCTGCATTACTCAAGGTTCCTAAGAGCACAGTGGCCTCCATAATCCTTATATGGAAGAAGTTTGGGACCACCAGAAGTCTTGCAAGATCTTGCCGTCCAACTAAACTGAGCAATCATGGGAGAAGAGCCTTGGTGAGAGAGGTAAAGAAGAACCCCAAGATCACTGTGGATGAGCTCCAGAGATGCAGTAGGGAGATGGGAGAAAGTACCACAAAGTCAACTTTCACTGCAGCCCTCCACCAGTCGTGCGTTTATGGCAGAGCCTCTCCTCACTGCAAGACATAAGAAAGCCCGCATAGAGTTTGCTCAAAAACACATGAAGGACTCCCAGAATATGAGAAATAAGATTCTCTGGTCCTGGATGAAAACCTCTTCCAGAGTGCTCTGGACCTCAGACCTGGCCGAAGGTTCACCTTCCAAAAAGACAATGACCCTAAGCACACAGCTAAAATAACAAAAGGAGTGGCTTCAGAACAACTCTGTGACCATTCTTGACTGGCACAGCCAGAGCCCTGACCTAAACCCAATTGAGCATCTCTGGAGAGACCTGGAAATGGCTGTCCACCAACGTTCACCATCCAACCTGATGGAACTGGAGAGGATCCGCAAGGAAGAATGGCAGAGGATCCCCAAATCCAGGTGTGAAAAACTTGTTGCATCATTCCCAAGAAGACACATGGATTTACTAACTCAAAAGGGTACTTCTACTCAATACTGAGCAAAGGGTCTGAATACTTATGAACTTTTTAGAATTTACCAAACAGCTGCAATGAAACAAAGAGTGAAAAATTTAAAAGGGGTCTGAATATTTTCCATACCCACTGTATGTTGTTAAGAGTAAAAGCTTTAAAAGGTCCAGTACTCCACTTTAGAACTCATTATAGGCCAACCCCCTGAGGAAGCCTGTCTAGGAAAAACTTGTTGGGGAGGCTATGAGTTACTTTTAATTAGCTTTAGTGACTCTTGTGTATATTACAAACTCCATTTACCCTGATAGTACGATAATTAGCCAAATGAGTAGGAATTTAAGATGTAGGAATGTACCCTAATTCTGTAAATATCCTCCATCCTGGTATACATAGCCCCCATCCCATCCTAGTATACCCGGCCCTCATCCCATCCTGGTATACCCAGCCCTCATCCCCATCCTGGTATTCATGGCACCCCTTGATCCCCCATCCTGGTATACATGGCACCCCATCATCCCCATCTTAGTATTCATGGCACCCCTTGATCCCCCATCCTGGTATGCATGGCAACCCTTGATCCCCCATCCTGGTATTCATGGCACCCCTTTATCCCCTATCCTGGTATTCATGGCAACCCTTGATCCCCCATCCTGGTATTCATGGCACCCCTTGATCCCCCATCCTGGTATGCATGGCACCCCTTGATCCCCCATCCTGGTATTCATGACACCCCCTGATCCCCATCTTAGTATTCATGGCACCCCTTGATCCCCATCCTGGTATGCATGGCACCCCCTGATCCCCCATCCTTGTATTCATGGCACCCCTTGATCCCCCATCCTGGTATTCATGGCACCCCTTGAATCCCCATCCTGGTATGCATGGCACCCCCTGAGCTCCATCCTAGTATTCATGGCACCCCTTGGTTTCCCATCCTGGTATGCATGGCATCCCTTGATTCCCCATCCTGGTATGCATGGCACCCTCTGAGCCCCCATCCTGGTATGCATGGCACCACTTGAACCCAATCCTGGTATGCATGGAACAACTTGAGCTCCCATCCTGGTATGCATGGCACCCCTTGAGCCCCCATCACGCTGCCCACAAAAAAAAAACAACAATCATTATCACCTCCTCTCTCCTCCAGCGCTGTCCCGCTCTGCTGCAGACACTCTCAATTTGTGAGCCGCGCATGGCGTCCCTGCCATGCGCCCTCACACAGTGTGAGACACTGTGCTGGAATAGTCACTGCTCCCCACGCCGGGACTCTGTGCGTGGGGAGCAGTGACCATTCAGTCTGTTCAATAGCCGACACACTGTACCGCAGCACTGCTCTTGCTGCCACTCTGAGGTCAGTGTGCCTGCTATAAAAGACCATGAATATTCATTACAACCCATAGTGGGCTGTAGGGAATATTCATGAGCTTTAATAGAGGGCACATAAAACGAAGAGCAGCAGCAGGAGCCGCGCTGCGGCTCCAGTGTGCCGGCTATTAAGAAAAATGAATATTCATTGCCCTCCACGCCAATGGGCGTGGGGAGCAGGGAATATTTATTTTCTTTAGTAGCGGGCACAGCATAGGCTGCAGCAAGCGGCTGCTGCCTCCTGTGCCATGCTGATCCCCCGCTGCCGCTACCCCACACCCACCACCACGCACAGCCATGTATATAGTATTTGGACTATAAGACGCACCCTCCACTTTCCTCCAAAATTTTGGATGAAAAAAGTGTGTATTATAGTCCGAAAAATACAGTAGATCAAAAATTGCCACTCAGTGTATGTTCTCCATCAGAGGAACCAAGTAAGCAAAATAGACACTAGAAAAGTGTAAACGCTACTGTAATTTTACTGAAAATATCAGACAAATCGCAACATGTAAATAGATTAAAAACAGATGCCTCTTGTGTGAGAGATGTAGGAAGAGACTGTCCAGAACATATATATGTATTACACACAAGTACACCCTTGTCAATAGCATAGATTAGCCCATTAAATGGAATTTGCACTGTATCCTTTACCTTTTCAAAGTTTATCAAATAGATACATGCATGCAAAACAGAAAATGTACTTTAAATAGGCAAAAACTAATGACACATCCATGCAGTAACAGGTTCAAATACTATGCTCTCAAAACACTAAATGGAACACAAAGAGTGATATAAATTTAAAATGCTTGTGCATAAAATAACTACCATATTACCAAAAAAAACTGAGAAAGCGTATTAACTCAAGTATAAGCGTGTCACCCCAGGCCTGGATGCCACAAATATTAAAGGCAGTGTCTGAGAGCAGGAGGGAGGTTCCCTGGTCAGGGACCATTAGCATGCAGCACCTCCTGTCCCAGGCCAGTAGGGGGAGCAGGCTGCCCCTATAAAAGCTGGAACTGGGGCAGGGTTAGAGAGACCTGAACCCACTTCTGAAGTGACCAGAAGGGTTCCTTAGAGGAAGGGACAGGTCAGCAGCAGCTGAGGAGTCCGTGAGGCAGAGGAGAGACTGCGAGCCAGGGACAGAGGCGAAGAGAGCTGGTCCTGGCTGAGAGAATCACCACCGGACATTGGGGTCCGAGGCTGTCAGGGTTGCAAGCCCAGCAGCAGAGAACCAACCCGCGAGGGATTTCAGGTCCCTTGGCCTAAGAAGCCTGGAGGCTCCACCACACAGAGGGACCAGTACAGTAGGAGAACGCAAAAGGTACCTAAGGCCCGAGTCGCAAGCCATACAGGCAAAGTACACGGCCAGCTCAGGGACGTGGGCTATTACACCACGAAGAGGGGGATAGTCAGAAAGAGCATAGAGAGAACGGTAGGCCTACACACTCACCTTGATCAGTGGGGCTCGCCCGAATGCTCTCAGATACCGAGGCCCATCCCTAACAGGTACTCCTGTTGGGTCAGTAATAACATCTGCAATAAAGACCCTGGACTGTTTGAAGCGGACTCTGAACTCTTACTATTGCAGCCTGCACTATCACCCCCAGCATTCACCTACACTGCCCTGAGGCTACACTCTTCCCGTGGGGAGTTATCCTATCCCTATGCTGCACACCAACACCAGCCTCAGCGGTCTGCCTTGCAGCAGCGGTCATCCCTGACCGCAATCCACGGGTGGCATAGTCGGACATTCAAAACACTGATAAATAGACTGCCACAATTTGGTCTGACCACCCTGAGCCACGGGATCGGGTTGCCACTACTACCCCCAGAATCGTACAGAAGCCCGGTTCTGGGTGCCCCACGGCCCAGGGGGCGAGTCAGCTTTGGCGTAGTCGGCAGGATTGTGACCAACCAGCCACAAACGGGTATTGCGTGCCTGAAAAAGACTTTATGCATACCTGAGCGGTTTCCCGCCATTCGGAGCAGTTTCCCGCCATCTTCAGCCATTTTCCCGCCATCGGACGCCATCTTCAGGACGCCGCGCGGGAAGAAGAGGGGCGTGGACGTCAAAAACGCACGAAACCTGAAGCTCCGCCCTACGCTGAGACGCAGCACAAGGTCCTGGAAGGAGATCCAGCGGACGCCGACGTCATCACCCCGCGACGCAAGGTCCTCGCCCAGAGCATCGCGAGCGGAGCCGCGGCCTACAGAAGAGGATCGCCGGAAGGTAGGCCACGGTTAACTAGGGGGGAGGAAGATGTTGGACGCGGAGGGACCCTCGACTACCAGCGTAGCAGCTGCGATGCCGTTTTCCATGCCCTATATCCCCAGAGAGGCCTAGCTGTCACAGTATGCCGGCGAGTCGCATACCGTGGGCGACTTTAAAGAAAGCCTGTATAGCCTGTTCAAAGTTTATCCCCTGACAGAAGAACAGAAAGTAAGCATACTGATAGGGCAGTTAACTGGTGCGGCCCAGCGGGAGGTAAAGTCTTGGACAGCTGAAGAGAAAAGGACTGTAAGGGGGGTTCTGACCCATCTACGGGACACCTTTGATACCCGTACCTCAGCAGAAATCAAAATGCGGTTCTATGGCTGTAAGCAGCGGGCCCAAGATAGTATCAGAGACTATGCCTTAAACCTGCAAGAAGCCCTGGGAGCAATCAAACAAGCTGACCCTGGCAGTGTGCAGGACACCGATAAACTGTTGACTGACCAGTTCATAGGTCTGCTGTCCAGCGCCCACAGAACTCAGCTGCGCCTGATGGCCCTACAGAACCCCGATTTGACTTTTGCACAGTTCAAAGATAGGGCCATCCGGGTGCTCCGAGAACCCGCACCAGGTGGCGCTGTAGCTTCCTGGCACCCTGCCATCACTTACCACCAGGGGGCAGCGACCTACCCCGCAGACCTTGTGGGGGCTGATGCGCAGGCCCTAAATCCATCCCAGCCTGCAAACCTGCACCATCAGGTCCAAGAACTAACAAAGAGTGTTGCCGCATTGACCAGGACCGTACAGTCGTTGCAGATGGAACCGTCAGGACCAATCAAGCTGGCTTACAGTCCGGAGGATGTTCCGTGGCGTCGGCAGAGGAGGATCCCGTCGTTCAGAGGGAGGCCCGCCGACCGTTACACTGAGGATGGACAGCCGATTTGCCGCCGTTACAGCCGGCCAGGACACATAGCCAGGTACTGTACTTTACATGGGTCCGACCTGGGGCAGAGGGCCAACCCCCAGGCATAAGGTCACCAGGCCCGTCTAATTGGCACAATAAGTACGTGGGGGGACGCCCGGTTTTACCCGTAGTGCTGGACGGTATCCCCATGAGTGCACTGCTGGACACCGGGTCTCAAGTGACTACCATCCCCTATGTACTTTTCAAGCAGTACTGGAGTGATGATGATATAACCCGTTATCCAGACGATGACTTGAGCATCATCGCCAGCAATGGTCAACCCGTGCCGCAGGTGGGGTTCAAAGAGATGACCATCAAGATTGGTAAGGTTGAACTGCCGGCACAGGGAGTGATCATTGTGGACATTGACCGTCGAGAAAGTCACCCTAAAATAACCTTGGGTACTAACGTGATTGAAAACTGTCTTTCAGAAGTAATTGTAATTTTGCAGCAGGTGGCGATGAATGCGAGCTCCAGCCAACAGAGGGTCCTCCAGAAAGAGATAAGAGCCCTGATGAGACGGCAACAGGTAGAACTGTCTGGTGGTGAGATTGGTAGCGTGAGGATGAGTGACCCGTTCCCCATTGCCATGCCTCCCAAAAGTGAAATGATGATCTGGTGTCGGACTGCAATCGGGTTAAGAGGGAGAGACTACCAAGCCATGGTAGAACCCGTGTACTCAGACAGCAGGCCCACCATTTTGACAGCCCGGGGGGTGGTTGATGTCCGCCATGGAAGGGTGTCCGTCCGGATCTTAAACATTGGGGAAAGGGAAGTACACTTGCCCCGGTACGCTACACTAGCCAAATTGTTTGCCGTCGAACATAATGCTCTCAGGGTCGTGGAACCCTTGCCTCCATCTTCCCCGGTGGAGGATAATGGCTCCCAGAAACACAAGGAGGACTGGTGCCAGAAACTCCATGTGGGTGCTGACTCTACTCCCCTGCACCAAAAACAAGGAGTCTACCGGGTGGCTCAGGAGTATGAGAGAATCTTTAGTAAGCACCCGCTAGACTTCGGCCGAGTAAAGGGAGTGGAACACCACATCCCCACGGGGAGCCACCCACCAATAAAAGAGAGACACAGACCTGTACCTCCTACACATTATCAAAACGCAAAAAGCATGCTGAGAGAAATGAAAGAAGCTGGGGTCATTAGAGATAGCTGTAGCCCCTGGGCAGCTCCCTTAGTTTTGGTAAAAAAGAAAGACGGTACAATGAGAATGTGCGTGGACTATAGAAAGGTCAATCGTATCACCCATAAAGACGCGTACCCGTTACCTAGAATAGAGGAGTCTTTAGCCGCACTAAAATCAGCTAACTTTTTCTCTACTTTGGATCTTACTAGCGGGTACTGGCAGGTTCCTGTGGCAGAGGCTGACAAGGAGAAGACCGCCTTCACCACCCCGATGGGACTAAGTGAATTCAACTGTATGCCATTCGGGCTCTGCAACGCACCCGGGACCTTCCAGAGGCTGATGGAATGCTGTCTAGGGCACCGAAACTTTGAGACGGTCCTACTTTACCTGGACGACGTGATGGTCCTCGTAGGTCTTCGAATAGACAATCTAAAACACCTGGCAGAGGTGTTCGAAGCCCTGGCAGGCTACGGCCTGAAGGTGAAACCCTCAAAGTGTCACCTGTTGAAACCGAAGGTGCAGTACCTAGGACACGTGGTGAGTGCAGAGGGAGTAGCCCCCGATCCGGACAAGGTTACAATAATCAAGAGCTGGCCAAGCCCCTCTAACATCAAAGAAGTGAGGCAATTCCTCGGGTTGGTAGGCTACTACCGAAGGTTCATCCCCGGGTTCACAAAGATGGCAGCTCCAATGCAGGACCTCCTGATAGGTCAATCTAAGACCAGAAGTCACAAGCCACCCTTCAAGTGGGACAAGCCGGAAGAGGAGTCCTTCCGCCAGTTGAAGATGGCCCTCACGGGGGATGAGATCCTGGCCTACCCCGATTATGGCCAGGCTTTTATCCTCCCTACAGACGCCAGTAATGTGGGGCTGGGAGCCATACTGTCACAGAAGGCAGAGAAAGGGTGATCGGGTACGCCAGCCGGAAGTCGAGGCCCACTGAAAGAAACCCGGAGAATTACAGCTCCTTCAAGCTAGAATTCTTGGCAGTGGTGTGGGCCATCACAGAACAGTTTAAACATTACCTGGCCTCCGCAAAGTTCACTGTGTACACGGACAACAACCCGTTGACACACCTGGACAATGCAAGACTAGGTGCCCTTGAACAGCGGTGGATGGCCCGGCTATCAAATTATGACTTCACAATCAAATACCGGGCAGGCAGAACCAACGCCAACACAGACGCCCTATCAAGAATGCCCCACCTACACGAAGGAGAAGACTCGGAAGAGCTGGAGGAAGTAGAGCTCCCTGCGTTCCACCGGTATGGGGCCACTCAGTATTCTCACCGGGTAAGAGACAAAGACCTAACCACCGTCATGTTCAACCCCTTACCCCACCACGGCTGGGCTGAAACGCAAGATAGTGACCCTGCAATACGCCTGGTGAAAGACATGTTAACCCAGGCAGACACTAGCCCAGGCCCGGACGCTCCAGAGGAAGCCAAGCAGCTATGGAAGGAGAAAAGCAGGCTATTCCTCTACGAAGGTAAGCTGTGCAGAAGGCTTGTCAACCACCGGACGCACGAGCTGACCTGGCAGGTAGTGGTCCCAAGACGAGAAGCAGCAATGGTCCTGGAGGCCTACCATGACAGAGCGGGACACTTCGGGTGGAAGAAACTGGAGTTCCTACTGAGAGAGCGGTTCTACTGGATCGGTATGAGAGGGGCCATAGAGAAGTGGAGCAGGGACTGCGGCCCATGTCACCCCAGAAGGAAGGACCGTACCAGCCAGAAGACACCCTTGAGGCCCATCGTCACCAGGCAGCCTCTTGAGCTGGTAGCTCTGGACCATGTGAAGTTGGCTCCAAGCCGGTCTGGCTACATCTATGCCCTCACGATTGTGGACCATTACTCCCGGTTCTTGGTGGTGGTCCCGGTTAAAGACTTGACAGCCCAAACGGCGGCCAGAGCCTTCCAACAACACGTCTGCCGTCCACACGGGTATCCGGAACAGGTCTTGATAGATCAAGGTCCAGCGTTTGAGGCGGAAGTCTTCCAGGAGTTCTGCAACCTCTACGGCTGTAGGAAGATTCGGACAACACCTTACCACCCGCAAACCAACGGGCTGTGTGAGAAAATTAATAATATCATCATTGATCTCCTCAAGACGTTGCCCCTGGAAGAACGCAGCCTGTGGCCGGAGAAGCTGCCAGACCTGATAGACTTGTACAAACATATCCCGGTGAATGCTACAAATTGCACCCCGGCTTACCTGATGCGAGCAAGACCAGGTAAGCTGCCGATAGACCTGGAGATGGGAGTCCTGACACCCGAGGACACCTCCGACAGACGCGGACTGGGATACGGAACGGCGGCTACAGTACAAGAAGGTACAGGAGAGTGTGGAGAGGAGTCTGGCTCAAGCGAGAGAAAAGCAAGAGAGGCTCTTCAACCAACACGCGCCTGCTGGTCCCCTGGAACCTGGAGAGCAGGTCATGAAGCGGAAGAGAAGGCTTCACAAGCTGGATGACCAGTGGGAGAGCGACCCGTACACAGTACTGCAGTCCGACCATATCAACCCGAAGGTATGTGTGATTACCAAGGATGGAGGAGAAACCACTAGCACCGTCTCCAGAGACCACCTAAAACAGTGCCCCGAGCAACTGCAGAGTCCAAGTGAAGATCAAGATGACCTTGAGCCCGCAGTGGACAAGAAAGAAATGGTCAGCACCGTTCTCGGAGAGTTCCCCGGTACCTGGACTCGGATAAACGATGCGATAGTGGTACCTGTCCTACACTTCCTTCAACCTACCCAGCAGGAGCTTACGGGAGAGCAGGAAGAACAAGACCAAGCAGCCCTGGAGGCAGAAGAACCCATGGCAGCAGCCCAGGAGAGTCAACCCTCTGCTGACAGTGAGCCTGCCATGCCTGCGGTAAGCCAAAGGACCAGCAGACAGCTGCCTGCCCTGCCTGTAAACCCAGCTAGTAGCTGTACCCTAAATGCTAGTGGGGAAAGCCAGGTTAGACCACCACCAGACAGTGGGTTACGCAGGTAAACCCGGAGCACTAGGGGTCAAGTACCAGCTCGCTGGAAGATCTAAGTACAAAGTCTACATTTACCTGTAAATATTTAATGTTTTATAGTTGTTACGTGATAACTAATACTGTTTTCCCAGTTTTTCTAGATACAATGGACTGACAGGTCATGGACACTGAATGGCCGGTACTACCATGTAGATAGTTGCACTTGGTGCCCTCTTGCGAAGATGGCCACGGAAGAAAAACCTGTCCGGCGTGGCCTCCTTGTGGTCCAAAGTAGTTAGCTTTTACCTTGCCGCCACGCCCATGGCCAGGAACTTGGGGTTTATAGGGACAGGTCCCCATGCCGTGGAAAACTTCACCTAGTTGGGTGATATGGAAGCGCCGTGACCTTAAGGACAAAATGTGCTTGTAAATATGTTATTGTTTATACCCTGTTTGTTTTTGGCCAAAAAGGCTTAGTCCCGGAGTACTAAACTTTACTAGGGGGGAATGCGTCACCCCAGGCCTGGATGCCACAAATATTAAAGGCTGTGTCTGAGAGCAGGAGGGAGTTTCCCTGGTCAGGGACCGTTAGCATGCAGCACCTCCTGTCCCAGGCCAGTAGGGGGAGCAGGCTGCCCCTATAAAAGCTGGAACTGGGGCAGGGTTAGAAAGACCAGAACCCACTTCTGAAGTGACCAGAAGGGTTCCTTAGAGGAAGGGACAGGTCAGCAGCAGCTGAGGAGTCCGTGAGGCAGAGGAGAGACTGCAAGCAAGGGACAGAGGCGACGAGATCCGGTCCTGGCTGAGAGAATCACCACCCGACATTGGGGTCCGAGGCTGTCATGGTTGCAAGCTCAGCAGCAGCGAACCAACCCGCGAGGGATTTCAGGTCCCTTGGCCTAAGAAGCCTGGAGGCTCCACCACACAGAGGGACCAGTACAGCAGGAGAAAGCAAAAGGTACCTAACGCCCGAGTCGCAAGCCATACAGGCAAAGTACACGGCCAGCTCAGGGACGTGGGCTATTACACCACGAAGAGGGGGATAGTCAGAAAGAGCATAGAGAGAACGGTAGGCCTACACACTCACCCTGATTAGTGGGGCTTGCCCGAATGCTCTCAGATACCCAAGCCCATCCCTAACCGGTACTCCTGTTGGGTCAGTAATAACATCTGCAATAAAGACCCTGGACTGTTTGAAGCGGACTCTGAACTCTTACTATTGCAGCCTGCACTATCACCCCCAGCATTCACCTACACTGCCCTGAGGCTACACTCTTCCCGTTGGGAGTTATCCTATCCCTATGCTGCACACAAACACCAGCCTCAGCGGTCAGCCTTGCAGCGGCGGTCATCCCTGACCGCAATCCAAGGGTGGCGTAGTCGGACATTCAAAACACTGATAAATAGACTGCCACAATTTGGTCTGACCACCCTGAGCCACGGGATCGGGTTGCCACTACTACCCCCAGCATTGTACAGAAGCCCGGTTCCAGATGCCCCACGGCCCAGGGGGCGAGTCATAAGCCTAGGGTGGGAAATGCAGCAGCTACTGGTAAATTTCCCCATCCTGGCAAGTATTGCCCCATCATCCCCAATCCTGGTTTGCATGGCCCCATCATCCCCAATCCTGGTATGCATGGCCCCATCATCCCCAATCCTGGTATGCATGGCCCCATCATCCCCAATCCTGGTATGCATGGCCCCATCATCCCCAATCCTGGTATGCATGGCCCCATCATCCCCAATCTTGGTATGCATGGCCCCATCATCCCCAATCCTGGTATGCATGGTCCCATCATCCCCAATCCTGGTATGCATGGCCCCATCATCCCCAATCCTGGTATGCATGGCCCCATCATCCCCAATCCTGGTATGCATGGCCCCATCATCTCCAATCCTGGTATGCATGACTCCCCTCATCCCCAATCCTGATATGCATGACCCCCTCATCCCCAATCCTGATATGCATGACCCCCTCATCCCCAATCCTGATATGCATGACTCCCCTCATCCCCAATCCTAGTATGCATGACTCCCCTCATCCCCAATCCTGGTATGCATGGCCCCATCATCTCCAATCCTGGTATGCATGGCCCCATCATCTCCAATCCTGGTATGCATTGCCCCATCATCTCCAATCCTGGTATGCATGGCCCCATCATCCACAATCCTGGTATACATGGCACCCCTAATTCCCAATCCTGGTATACATGGCACCCCTAATTCCCAATCCTGGTATGCATGGCCCCATCATCCCCAATCCTGGTATGTATGGCCCCCTCATCCTCAATCCTGGTTATGTATAGCACCCCTCATCCCCAATCCTGGTATGTATGGCACCCCTCATCCCCAATCCTGGTATGTATGACACCCCTCATCCCCAATCCTTGTATGCATGGCACCCCTCATCCCCAATCCTGGCATGCATGGCACCCCTCATCCCCAATCCTGGCATGCATGGCACCCCTCATCCCCAATCCTGGCATGCATGGCACCCCTCATCCCCAATCCTGGCATGCATGGCACCCCTCATCCCCAATCCTGGTATGCATGGCCCCCTCATCCCCAATCCTAGTATGGCACCCCTAATCCCCAATCCTGGTATGGCCCCCCTAATCCCCAGTCCTGGTATGCATGGCCCCTTCATCCCCAATCCTGATATGCATGACCTCCTCAGACCCAATCATGGTATGCATGGCCCCCTCATCCCAATCTTGGTGTGTATGCCCCCCCCATTACTGCACACATTAAAAAAATACTCACACTCACCTTCCTCCCCTCTGCACCAGCGCTGCTCCTGTTCTGCCAGCAGCAGCTCGCCTCTGCATCTGAGCAGCGCATGACGTCACTGCCATGCGCTCTCAGCCACTGAGGTGAGCTGCGGGGTTATTCACTCCTCTCCATGCCGGGACTATGTGCGTGGAGAAGAGTGAATATCCCTGTTCTTTAATGGCGTGCGCACAGTGTCAGCAGCACCGCAGCTCCCGCTGTGGCTCAGCAATCTTGTGTGCCCGCTACTAAAGAGAATGCATATTCACCCTTCTTCATGCCCATGGGTGTGGAGAAGGATGAATATATGTTCTCTTTAGTAGCGGGCACAGAGGATCACTGAGCCGCAGCGGTAGCTGAGGCGCTGCTGACACTGTGCGCATGCTATTAAACAAATAAATATTCACCCCTCACCACTCCCATGGGCATGGAGAAGGGTGAATATTCATTTCCCTTTAGCAGCGGGCACACGTGGTAGCGGCAGCAGCGGCTACTGCCTGTGCCCGCTCCTCCACTGCCGCAGCCCCCTCCCCCCCACCCCACTATCCACCACCAGACTATGCATACAGTGGGTACGGAAAGTATTCAGACCCCTTTAAATGTTTCACTCTTTGTTTCATTGCTGCCATTTGGTATTTTTTTTTCTCATTAACCGGTTCAGGACCGCCCACTGTACATAAACGTTAGCGCTGCCTGGGCTCTGTGCAGCGCCGATGTTTAAAAACGGTGGGTGGTCCCACAGCGCTCAGGACCCCCAGGGTCCTGCAAGCGCTGCGGTTCCGGTGCAGAGTGATAGCTCTGACATGTGACATCATGGGGAACTGATGGGATTAGGTCCCCATGATGTTAACCCGTTCCTATCTTCTAGATGCCGCGATCCATAGCGATCGCGGCATTTAAAAGATAGTGACAGCCGATGATCGGGACCCCCACATACCTTAACAGCGAGAGGATCCCGATGCTGTGACCTCTGACCTCATCGAGACCTGATTGGCTCAGGTCTCGATGATATCAGCGTCACACCAGCCAATCAGAGAGATCACTGGGGAAGTTTGTTGTAGCAACAAACTTTCCAGGGCGATCTGCCTGATAAAACACTGTTTCTCCTCAGATCTCAGTGAGAGAGCAGAGGAGAAACAGTGTGACAAGAGCTGTGTCAGCCTTGCCACTGTGAAACAGTAAAAAAAAAAGAGAAAGTAAGAGTGAGGATAAAGTTAGGGTTAGTCAGTCCCGTCAGTCAGTCAGTCCCGCAACGGTGAGCTGCTTGCCCTGAAGTATAGGGATAAGAGGGATATTTTTGTCCCCAGCTCGATCCACACAGATGCCACAAGGGCCACTGTAGAACTAGGATCCACTACTCCGAAGCAAAAACCTGTGTCAGTCCAGTCGGTCGGTCCGGTCAGTCCAGTCTGGTCAGTCCAGTTAAAAAATATAAAAACAAATAAAATAGCCCGTCAGACTTATACCGCAGAGGAGACGTATGCCCTGCTATGTTCTGACAGTGACGACAGTGCAATCTCAGATGGAGATGTGGATTTTGAGGGCTTTAGTAGCGGCGACACAGAGCTCAGAAATGAGCAGTGATTCTGGTCCATCCTCAAGCCCAAGGACCAGTACAACAATAGGGGCAAATAGAGCTACTGGAGAAACGTCTCCAAATCAGGGAACACTGCCCAGTACAAGCGCTGTCCCTGCTACTAGTGAATTGGCGCACGCCAGTGTACAAAGGGCTTTGCCACGTGATATAGCATTTCCCAGATGGGAGGCTTCGGATTCGGCTGCTCCATTCAGCCCTGATTTCAACGCCATTCCTGGTATAAATGTGGAGGTGGAAGATTTTGGACCAATTCATTTTTTTAATTAGTTTTTTACAGACAGCTTGCTAGAGCATACTGTCATGCAAACAAATTTATACGCGTCCCAATTCATAAGCCAGAATCTCCGATCTTACTATGCTAGGGAAAATTTATGGACACCAACTAATGTCCCGGAAATAAAAATTTTTTTAGGACTTACATTTGCCATGGGGCTTGTTAAAAAACCGAGCATTCGATCCTACTGGTCCAACCACCCTGTTCAAGCCACCCCTATGTTTTTAGTCGTTCTTCCTAGGACCCGTTATGAAATGCTCATGAGGTTTTGGCATTTTAACGACAATAGTCAATGCCTGCCCAGAAATGCCCCAGAACATGACAGGTTTTTTAAAATCAGACCCATCATTGAAAATTTGTCAGAAAAATTCTTAAGGCTCTACACCCCAACACAATATTTCTATAGATGAGTCCCTTGTAAAATTCAAAGGAAGACTGCACCTCAAGCAATTTATCCCATCTAAAAGGGCAAGGTTTGGAATAAAGCTCTATAAAATGTGCGAAAGTTCAACTGGATACACATCCGCTTTTCGCATATATGAGGGGAAAGACAGCCAACTAAACCCACCAGGATGCCCTACTTATCTGGGGACATCTGGAAAAATTGTTTGGGAGCTGATAAGTCCATTTTTTCAAAAAGGCTACAATCTATATGTGGACAATTACTACACCAGCATACCCCTATTCAAAAGTCTGGTTGAACACAACATCGGAGCTTGTGGGACCATTCGTAAAAACAGTCAGGGGTTTCCACAACCATTGGTCAACCAAAAGTTCCAAAGGAGCAGTCAGGGGCTGTACGCAACGGAGAGCGGCTTGCCCTGAAGTATAGGGATAAGAGGGATATTTTTGTCCGTAGCTCGATCCACACAAATGCCACAAGGGCCACTGTAGAACTAGGATCCACTACTCCGAAGTAAAAACCTGTGTCAGTCATTGACTACAACAAACACATGGGGGGTGTGGACCTTGCAGACCAGGTTCTACAGCCATACCAGGTAGCAAGAAAGTCCTATACCTGGTATAAAAAGTTATTTATTTGTTTCAGGTGGCCACATACAATTCTTTTGTGTTGTACAAAAAAGCAGGAAATTCAGATACTTGTCTTGATTATCAAGAAAAGGTAATTGAAAATCTTGTTTTTGAGAGTGTTAGCCCCGCTCATCCATTACAATTTGAGGATGTGAAAAGACTCACTGAGTGACATATTATTGCACTTATTCCAGCAACGGAAACGAGAAGGAACCCCCAGAATAGATGTCGTGTATGTACTAAGAGAGAAATGAGGCGTGATACCCGCTACTATTGCCCACAATGCCCATCATTGCCAGTCTTATGCGTCACTGACTGCTTTAAAATCTTCCACACAGAACCACGTTTTTAAACTGTAAAAATGTATCCCATTTTGTCAAACATTTGGTTCATTTAGTGAATGACACATTCAAGCAGAGCTCATTTAATTTCCAGGGGTGGGAGGGGGGGGGGGGTTCTCCAGAATCTAAACCTTCCATTGCGTGCTTGTTTCTGGAAATCATCCATTGAGTTAAAAGGGTCACTAAACCCATAGATGAATTCCCAGAGGGGTGTCATTTCCAAAATGGGGTCACTTCAGGGGGGATTCTTTAGTTCTGGTACTTAGCGGCTCTGAAAAGTGCCAGAACAGCAGAATCCCCCCTGAAGTGACCCCATTTTGGAAATGACACCTCTGTGGGAATTCATCTATGGGTTTAGTGACCATTTACCTATCTACTTATTTTCCCACCACTAGATTAATTTATACAGAGGAGTAGATTGTAAAATTCGGTCACTTTTGGGGGTTTCCTCTGTTTAGGCACCTCAGGGGCTCTCCAAATGCAACATGGCATCCGCTATTAATTCCGGCCAATTTTCCATTCCAAAAGTCAAATGGAGCTCCTTACCTTCCGAGCCATGCCGTGCGCCCAAACAGTGGTTTTGCACCACATGTGGGGTATCAGCGTGCTTAGGAGAAATTGCACAACACATTTTGGGGTCCATTTTTTCCTGTTACCCCTTGCGAAAATTAAAAAATATTGGGTCTAAGGTAAATTTTTGTGAAAAAAAGTTAAATGTTCATTGTTTTCTTCCACATTCCAAAAATTCCCGTGAAGCACCTGAAGGGTTAATAAACTTCTTGAATGTGGTTTTGAGCACCTTGCGGGGTGCAGTTTTTAGAATGGTATCACGTTTGGGTATTTTCTGTCATAAAGGCCCCTCAAATCTCTGCCTACCCATAAATATAAACCTAAGAAACATGCACTTGTTCCACTATTACTCTCTTGTGCAAAAAATCTAATCACGACGCGCTGGAAACAGGTTTCACCACCAACCTTACACGATTGGGTACACAAAGTACAAGATCTCTATCGTTTAGAAGAAATCTCAAGTTGGGAAACCGGATCCCATGACAAATTTGTAGATACCTGGTCCCCATGGTACGCAAACTTCCAATTGCTTGCGTGCCCCCAGACATCTTCTGCGGCCCCGATCTCAACCACTACTTGAGCCAATTACCCCAGACCTAAATCAATATGCCACGACGACTGAAACCACTAGTATTTGGAAGGACACTGACGTTAACCATCACAGCCGATAACTTTGTCAAGGGGAGGTGCGAGCTTAATTTGATGTTTTTACTGAACTTGACATGACATCTAATTCTATCATGCACGACTTGCTCGCCTGAGACTCTGTATCCCAAAGTTCTTCCCCATTCCACCCTCCCCCTCTTCCTTTCTTGTTAAAAAAAAATATTTCCTAAATTAAAGTAAATGTTTAGTATACGTTTAGACTCACTAAGTAATAATTGGAACATTTACCGCATTTGCCATCGCTTTATTATTATATGTATACAAATTCCTTAAATAAAGATTTGAGAAAAATAAAGGCCCCTCAAAGTGACTTCAAATAAGATGTGGTCCCTAAAAAAATGTTTTTGTAAATTTTGTTGTAAAAATGAGAAATCGCTGGTCAACTTTTAACCCTTATAGCTTCCTAACAAAAAAAAATGTTGGTTCCAAAATTGTGCTGATGTGAAGTAGACATGTGTGAAATGTTATTTATTAACTATTTTGTGTGACATATCTCTGATTTAAGGGCATGAAAATTCAAAGTTTGAAAATTGCAAAATTTTCACCAAATTTCCGATTTTTTCACAAATAAACGCAAGTGATATCGAATAAATTTTACCACTATCATGAAGTACAATATGTCACGAAAAAACAATCTCAGAATCAGGGGGATCCGTTGAAATGTTCCAGAGTAATTACTTCATAAAGTGACAGTGGTCAGAATTGAAAAAATTGGCCCGGTCACGAAGGCAAAAACAGGCTCTTGCGCGAAGTGGTTAAAATACAATATGAAACCCATCTTGACTGATAAAACAGAAATGTAAAAATTTTTGCAAATTAATTAAAAAAGAAAACCTGAAATATCACATGGTCATAAGTATTCTGACTCTTTGCTCAGACACTCAGATTTAAGTCACATGCTGTCCATTTCCTTGTGATCCTCCTTGAGATGGTTCTACTCCCTCATTGGAGTCCAGCTGTGTTTAATTAAACTGATAGGACTTGATTTGGAAAGGCACACACCTGTCTATATAAGACCTCATAGCTCACAGTGCATGTCAGACCAAATGATAATCATGAGCTCAAAGGAACTGCTCAAGGAGCTCAAAGACAGAATTGTGGCAAGGCACAGATCTGGCCAAGGTTACAAAAGAATTTCTGCATTACACAAGGTTCCTAAGAACACAGTGGCCTCCATAATCCTTAAATGGAAGAAGTTTGGGACCACCAGAAGTCTTCCTAGACCTGGCCGTCCAGCCAAACTGAGCAATCGCGGGAGAAGAGCCTTGGTGAGAGTGGTAAAGAAGAACCCCAAGATCACTGTGGCTGAGCTCCAGAGATGCAGTAGGGAGATGGGAGAAAGTACCAAAGTCAACTATCACTGCAGCCATCCACCAGTCGTGCCTTTATGGCAGAGTGGCCCGATGGAAGCCTCTCCTCAGTGCAAGACATATGAAAGCCTGAATAGAGTTTGCGCAAAAACACATGAAGGACTCCCAGACTATGAGAAATAATATTCTCTGGTCTGATGAGACGAATATAGAAGTTTTTGGTGATAATTCTAAGCGGTATGTGTGGAGAAAACCAGGCACTACTCATAACCTGCCCAATACAATCCCAACAGTGAAATATAGTGGTGACAGCATCATGCTATGGGGGTGTCTTTCAGCTGGAGGGACAGGACGACTGGTTGCAATTGAAGGAAACATGAATGTGGCCAAGTACAGAGATATCCTGGATGAAAACCACTTCCAGAGTGCTCTGGACCGCAGACTTGGCCGAAGGTTCACCTTCCAACAAGACAATGACCCTACGCACACAGATAAAATAAGAAAGGAGTGACTTCAGAACAACTCTGTGACCATTCTTGACTGGCCCAGCCAGAGCACTGACCTAAACCCAATTGAGCATCTCTGGAGAGGCATGAAAATGTCTGTCCACCAACGTTCACCATCCAACCTGACGGAACTGGAGAGGATCCGCAAGGAAGAATGGCAGAGGATCCCCAAATCCAGGTGTGAAAAACTTGTTGCATCATTCCCAAGAAGACACATGGCTGTACTAGCTCAAAAGGGTGCTTCTACTCAATACTGAGGAAAGGGTCTGAATACTTATGACCATGTGATATTTCAGTTTTTCTTTTTAATAAATTTGAAAACATTTCTACATTTCTGTTTTTTTTCAGTCAAGATGGGGTGCAGAGTGTACTTTAATGAGAAAAAAAAATAAACTTTTTAGAATTTACCAAATGGCTACAATGAAACAAACAGTGAAAAATTTAAAGGGGTATAAAACTTTCCGTACCCATTGTATACTCGAGTATATACCCGAGTATAAGCTGTGGGGGGCTTTTTCAGCCTAAAAAATGGGCTGAAAAAGACAGCTTATACTCGAGTATACTTACAGTATGTTAACATGATGAAACTACCAAAAAATAAATATGAGAAAAAGTGCCTGTGCATATCATGGACCAATGAATTGGTCTGTATGAATATATCCTGTATACTTAGGTGGCCAACAGACATATAGAGAAAAGTACAAGGGTGCTACACACCAGTTTAAAATTTGCAGAGCTATTGGTAACTGTGATTGTGTCCTGTAGTAAAGCAAAGCTGCTCAGTTGTGTCAACAGATCAATGCAAATGCGATGTCATGCCCAAATCTATTTGTGCAACTTACTAGATGTGTGGTGTAGCTGGATCAGTCCTACATTCCTCTGCCACGACGCACGTTTCGTCCACTCTTCCTCAGGGAGCGTCCCTAATATTTTCAATAAAATTATACTAGCGTTGACACATTTCTAGTGTCTATTTGGTTACTCGGTTTCTCTGGTGGAGTGGCAATTTTTGATCTATATGTTTTATTACATCCCTAAAATAGGGTTTATTTACCCCCTGGGTGATCTGTTAATAAGAATTTTCATCCCTAAAGAGCTGTTTACACCCATTAGTTAGTTTATCTTCATGAGAGAACCCTTGTTTCCACCATGCTGAACGGAGCGGTGCGCTGCAGAAGATTAACAGCTGGAAGAAAAAGTGACCCTGCACCGGAATTAGGGTCACTATTTGACGATACCCTCAGATATGGCACCAACAACCTGGAGACAGATTTCCTTTGTTGTAGGGAGGCCTACAGCAATCATCTCACATAATGTGGATTCATGAAGTGAAGTGACTGGTGGTTCAGAGGGAAATGTGAAGGGCACCATAATAATGGAGGATGGCAGGAGGCTGAGGACGCGATGGAAGGAGCTTGTGGACACCACAGTCCAGTTTAGGGCAGACAATTCCTACACCGGTAGGACGATGTTTGCAGTAAACAGTCCTCTGTTAGAGTATGTGCAGACTATCCGGACTTTTTTTTTTTTCTCACATGCAGACTTTCCCCAGAGATTAGGGCTATGGGGAAAGCCCGTGTGGCGCCCTGCTGTGCATTGGTGCCACAGAACCCAGAAGGGTGCATGGAAGGACTTCTCCACAAGAGGCTCTCACACATTCACACACCTCCACACTACCACCTCAGACCAGCTGAGGGAGCCTGTTAGGGATATATATAGGGAGGGTGGAGCCAGGCAGCTCAGATTAGTTCCTGCTTAGAGACAGAGAGGGACAGAGCTCAGAGTTGAGCAGAGAGCGTGCTGACGTTCAGAGAGCAGTGAAGAGGCAGCGAGCTGGCTGCTGTGCTTAGGCGAGCCAAGGCCTACAGCACGTGTGAAGGCCTAGTGAGGGCCTTGAGTGGGCCGAAGGCGAGAGGAGAAGGAAGAAGTAGCAAGGGGGCACAGGAGCATACCAGGCTCACCCCGAGATATATCTACCGGACACCGGGTCCGCGCCTACAGGGACCCTTCATACCCAGTAGGAACCACCGGAACCCCTGGAGGACTACAGGTCCCAGGTTCACCAAACGCTGACTACAGTACCAGGGCTAGGAGTCACGGAGGTCCCAGCGTTCAGGGAGAGTGATCGCCAAAGAGAAGGCCCTACCACCAGGTCAGCAGGTGCAAAGAGAGACAGTAACCAAGCTAGGCCTAGCTCCAGGCAGGTCAGAAGCTTAGAGAATAAAGAAATGGATCAGGAGGCCCTATACCCGCTCACTGGGGAGAGTCCAAAAGTGTGCCCTTCGCCTGGAGTACCCTGGACCGTGCCTGCAACATCACCAGTAAAGGTACTGAAGCTTACCCCCGTGTGAGTGTCGGTCTTTCCTCCGGGACAGTCCTGCCGTATCTCCCCTGCACCACCATCCATTACACCCCACGCTGCCCTTGAGCTAGCTCTACCTGTGGAGAGCCACACCATCCCTGCTGCCGTAACACCAGCTCCAGAGGACTGCTCCGCAGCGGCGGCTCTCTCTAGCCGCAATCCACAGGTGGCGTCACGAACACTTTAAATCCCTTGTAAATATTCTCCCTTTTACTGACCGCCCTGGGTCACGGACCTGGGGCGGCTACCGTGATATCCCCCAGCAACCAAAGGCCCGGCTGCTGAGTACCCCACGGCCCAGGGGGCGCGTCAGCCTTGGCATCACGAACAGGATTCCGTGCCCGTTGCCACCGGGTACTGTGCGCCTTAAGAGACTAATACTCACTGTGGTGAAGCTTTCCCGCCATTCCCGAGATTTCGCGCCATTGTCCACCATCTTTCTGTCGCCGCACGGGAAGAGGGGCGTAACCGCGGGAATCGGAGAGGACCAAGCGCTGAAAGCGCGCGAAGCCTAAGACATGCCCCGCCCCTGACGTCGAACAAGGAAGCGTCAGGTCCTGGAAGGAGCCCAGAGGACGCTCAGACGTCAGACGCGAGCGACGCAAGGTCCTGGAAGAAGACCGCGGAGCTGCGGCATACCTGATAAAGAAAGTGAAGAAGGTAGGCTTCGGTTCACTAGGGGGTCGCAATCATGGCCGACGACCAGCAAGCAGCCGGAGCATGGGTTAACGCTCCAGATGCCTAACCTGCGCCTGGTGCTGCACAGGCCGGAGAGGCCGCTCCACCGGCAGGGGTCGTGACCCCGTTGATACCCATGGCCCTGCCTTATATCCCTGGAGCGAAATGGCTTCCCCAGTATAATGGCAAACCAGACACCCTGTCCGGGTTCAAGAGAAAAATATGCGGTGTGCTAGACAAGTATTCTATGACCGGTAAACAGAGAGCCGCTGTTGTGCTGGGACAATTGACTGGTGCCGCAGAGCGGGAAGTTGAAACCTGGCCAGCCGCAGACCAGGAATCAGTATCCATCATCTTTAAGAGACTGCAAACTGTGTTTGAAAACCGCACTGAGACAGATCTCCGGATGAGGTTCTACCATTGTGTCCAGAAACCTGAGGACAGTGTCCGGGACTACGCCTGGCGTTTGCAGGAAGCCCTGCGGGCCCTGAAACAGGTTAGTCCAGCCAGCATACAAAATGAAAATAAAATGCTGACGGAACAGTTCATCCGGGGGTTGAGGTCACAGGAGGAGAGCAGAACTGTACGGTGGTGGGCCTTAGACCATCCAGATGCCACCTTTGACACCCTTAAGGACATGGCTATAAAGGGGCTGCAGCCCCTGGAAACAACAGATATTGCTATCCAGCATTACCAGGGTGGGGCCACCCCAGTGCCCGCAGCACCCACTGCTCCTTCACTAACGGCGGAAACAAAGATGCAAACAGTGCCTTCTAGCGAGCGGACAGCCTACGCTCTGAAGTGCGCCAGTTAAGTAAAACCCTGGCCACTGTCCTGAGCACCCTGCAGCTACAGGAGGAGCCCGAGCCAGAAGGAAGGATACTACTCGCCGACAGCCCTGAGGATGTCCCCTGGATGAGAAGAAGTAGAGCAATGCCACCCCGTAGGAGGACAACGCCACCCCGTGGAAGGATCAACAACCAACGTCACCCTCCAGGAGAATTCATCTGCCACCGCTGCCAGGCCACACAGCGCGGAACTGTCCTTTAAAAGAGCAAACCCTGGGGCCGAGGGCCGACACCCAGGAGTAAATCAAGCAGGCCCATCAAGCTGGTACCATCGGTTCATGGGAGGAAGACCTTTCCTGTCCATTGTGCTGGCTGGCATCGCGACACCTGCCCTGCTGGACACTGGATCGCAGGTAACCATCATACCTGATGTCCTCTACAAAAGGTACTGGTCCATAGATGAACTCCACCCGCCAGCCCCGAGCCTCTCTGTGTATGCCTCTAACGGCCTTCCTCTTAACCTAGTAGGGGTTAAGGAAGTGACAGTGAAGGTGGGGAGAGCGGAACTGAAGGACCAATGACTAATTGTAGTGGATTCTAATCCTGGTGATACAGATTTGTATATGATACTTGGTACAAATATTGTCGGTAACTGTTTGGGAGAAGTGTTCTTTTTGCTCCAACAGATTGCTGACACCGCCAAACCAGGGCAGAGGAAGGTGCTCCAGAAAGAGATCCGAGCCCTTATGTACCAGCAACAGGTAAAGCTATCAGGTGGTGAAATTGGTAATGTACGGGTGACAGACCCGAAACCCATTGTGATTCCCCCAATGAGTGAAATGCTGATTTGGTGTAGAGTGTAGCGCCGGCGTCCCTGCCCTCTGCTAGGCAGGGACGCTGTTCCCCTCACCCCTCTGCTCCGAGCCCGGCGTCCTCCTCCCGCTCTGCTGGCAGCGCGCGCTCCTTCCCGGCCACTGTGCTTAGGGCGCACGTGCGCTCCCTCCCTCTTAAAGGGGCCGCGCGCGCCGTCCTAAGGAATCCCCGGCCAATGGCGGGAGGACTTCACCATATATAAGGCACCTCCTCCAAAATGGAGGTGCCCGAGCAATGTTGTTGCACTGTTCACTACTCTGCTTCAGCCCTCAGGTCCCGTTGCCAGTTACCTGCCTGACATTCCTCCTACCTGCTTCCTAGCCTGAGGTCCAACGGTCTGCCTTCCTACTCCTGTCAGTCTGTCTATGGACCAGCTTGCCCGCTCACCTGGGAGCGCACATCTGCTACCTGCCTGCTAGCCTACCTGGAGGCTCCGCCGTCACGTGCTGTGACCACCTGCCATTCCAGAGACTCCTGCCCGCTCACCTGGGAGCGCTCATCTGCTGCCTGTCTGTTGGCCTACCTGGAGGCTCCGCCGTCACGTGCTGTGACCACCTGCCATTCCAGAGACTCCTGCCCGCTCACCTGGGAGCGCTCATCTGCTGCCTGTCTGTTGACCTACCTGGAGGCTCCGCCGTCACATGCTGTGACCACCCGTTTATCCAGAGACTCTCGCTTGCTCACCTGGGAGCACACATCTACCATCTGCCTGCTAGCCTACCTGGAGGCTCAGCCATCACAGGTCGTACCTACCCTTTACCCAGAGACTGCCCCGGTCACTTGCCGTGTCCTCCTGCCCGTTCATCCAGAGACTGCCCCGGTCACTTGCCGTGACCCCCTGACCGTTCATCCAGAGACTACCCCGGTCACTTGCCGTGACCTCCAGCCCGTTCACCCAGAGACTGTCCCGGTCACCTGCTGTGACTGCCTGCCAGTCTTCCTTGGTCGCCACCCGCTCCCTTACAAGGACCGCCCCCTTGTATAGTAGCTCAGAGGTTCCGCCTCCCAGACCCGCTACATAGAGCAGCAATAGGTCTTAAAGGACAGAACTATAAGGCGGTAGTAGAGCCCATTAGTTTGGAGCACAGACCTACACTCTTAACTGCCAGAGGGATGGTTGATGTACACAATGGGAGGGTACCCGTACGACTCGTAAATTATGGGGAGGATGAAGTTAAATTACCAAGATATGCCACTGTCGCCAGGTGGTATATGTAGCGCCCCGAGGGTTCGGTTGCTACAGGGGTATTGCACCTCAACCAGAGGTGTGGTATTCCACTCCCAGGTAAGGAAGGAGTATGGACCAGGGCTCAGTTAGCTGCATACACAACACACACCCCATTTCCGGGGGACAGGGGAGGAAAACCCAGTGGTGTAGGAGCAGATAGGGGTTGGGTTCTGAGCATAGGTAGGAGCTCATTGGGTGCTGGTCACCTGAGCTCACACACAGAGGAGGAGGTATAAAAGGTGGGCACCATCTTAGTTCTGGGGAGAAGTTCAGTGGAGAGGTGGCAGGGTGCAGAGGCTCTGTAGGAGCTCTGCTCAGAAGGCAGGCCTAGAGAAAAGGCCGGGGCCAGAGAGGAGGAAGGAAGGAGAAGTAGGCCGAGAGAAGAGGCCGAGGGAAGGGGGAGAAGAAGGAACAGGAAAGAAGGAGAAGAGACAGAGAAGTAGAAAGGCTCAGAAACAAGAAGGCAGAAGGGACCCTAAGAACCCACGAGATAACGGGTGAAGGGTCAGGCAGAATAAGGGTACCGGATTCCCAAGTTGGTGGAGGTAAATTATCCCTCAGCCAAAGACCGGAGGTCGTGATCATCTATTGGTGCGACCCCCCGCCAAACCTGCTAGGAAGGCACCAAATAGGATAGCTGGAAACGGGGCCCACGTTTGCCCGCATAGATCCGCAGCAGCTGGACAGAAGTTTGGTCACTGGTGGGGCATGAGCCAGAGAAAGGACAGAAGGGAATCCTGTGCCATACTCCTGAATTGCCTGAGGGTTGACTGAGCCCCTCACCTGGTGGACGCAGCACGGCTTGGGCAGTCATTACCGGCGGAAGGGACTTGGATATCAACTGTGAGTAAAAGACCCTGGACTGCAACACGTTGTCTCTGTTTCTTACCGCGCCAGCACTAACGGTACTGGGACGCCCTGCACCACAACCCCCACCATCTACGCTCACTGCCCTGAGGCTACACTCCTCCCGTGGGAAGTTATACTATTCTCTGCTGCACCCACAACACCTGCCTCAGCGGTCTGCCCTGCAGCGGCGGTTCACTCTGACCGCAATCCACGGGTGGCGTAGTCGGACATTCATAACTATACTAATAGACTGCCACAGCATTTGGTCTGACCACCTTGAGCCACGGGACCGGGTTGCCACTACTACCCCCATCAGCATCGCACAGAAGCCCGGTTCCGGGTGCCCCACGGCCCAGGGGGCGAGTCATATACTGTGGATAACAACGCCATACACACAGTGGAATCCTTGACCCCACCAGATACAGTGGAGGACAATGACTCCGAAGCTCAGTTGGAGGATTGGTGTCAACAGCTCCATGTTGGGACTGACGCCACTCCAGTCCATCAAAAACAAGGTGTATACAGGGTGGTCCAGGAATACGAGCAGGTATTCAGTAAACACCCACTTGATTTTGGGAGGATTAAAGGGGTACAGCACCATATACCCACAGGTGACCATCCACCCATTAAAGAACGTTACAGGCCAATCCCACCAGCACACTACCAGAAAGCGAAGGAAATGTTGCACGACATGAAGAAAGCAGGGGTAATAAGAGATAGCTGTAGCCCCTGGGCAGCTCCCCTGGTCCTGGTCAGGAAAAAGGATGGAAGCATAAGGATGTGTGTAGATTACAAACAGGTAAATCGCATAACACAAAGATGCATACCTTTTGCCCCGTATAGAGGAATCCCTGGCTGCACTAAAGTCTGCAAATTACTTCTCTACCCTTGACCTCACTAGTGGGTACTGGCAAGTAGCAGTTGCTGAGGAGGACTGGGAGAAGACGGCCTTCACTACCCCGATGGGACTCTGCGAGTTCAACAGTATGCCGTTCGGACTCTGCAACGCCCCTGGAACGTTCCAGAGATTGATGGAGTGATGTTTGGGACACCGTAACTTCGAGACCGTGCTGCTATACCTGGATGACGTGATAGTGTACTCCAAGACGTATGAGGACCATTTGAAGCACCTGGCGGAGGTATTTGAGTCGTTGTCCCGGTATGGGATGAAATTGAAGCCTTCCAAGTGCCACCTGCTCAAACGGAAGGTCCAGTATCTGGGGCACATAGTCAGTCCAGAAGGAGTAGCACCAGACCCGGAGAAGGTCACTGCCATCCAGAAATGGCCGGAGCCGAAGAACCTCAAGGAGGTACGTCAGTTCCTGGGACTGGTCGGGTATTACCGCAGGTTTGTAAAGGATTACACCAAGAAGGCAGCGCCTTTGCAAGATCTCCTGGTAGGACAGTCCCACACAGGCAAGAACCCCCCCTTCCAGTGGGGTAAAGAGCAGGCTGAGTCCTTGGCAGTGATGAAAGAGATCCTGACTGGCGAAGAAATCCTGGCCTACCCTGACTACAGCCAACCTTTCCTGCTGTACACTGATGCCAGCAACGAGGGACTAGGAGCTGTGTTAAGCCAGAAGCAGTATGGCAAGGAGAAGGTGATTGCCTATGCTAGCAGGAAGCTTTCGTCCGACCGAGAGGAATCAAGAAAACTATAGCTCCTTCAAGTTGGGGCTCCGGGCCTTGGTCTGGCGAACACTGAACGATTCAAGCACTACCTGGCCTCCACTAAGTTTACGGCCTATACTGACAACAACCCCTTGACGCATCTAGAGACAGCCAAGCTGGGAGCCATGGTACAGCGTTGGATTGCCCGTCTGTCAAACTATCAGTTCACCATCAAGTACCGGGCAGGCCACAAGAATGCCAATGCTGATGCCCTATCCAGAATGCCTCACCAGTCAGACACTGAAGAAGTGGATGACCTGGAGGAGATTGAGCAGCTTGCCTTCCATAGAAATGGGATGGTCCACGAGCAGCGCACCTCCAGGAGGTATCGTGGTAAGACACTAAACCCTTTACCTCACCACAGTTGGAAGGAGATCCAGGACAGCGACCCGGTTGTCAGCCGTATCAAGGAACTGATAACCCAGGAAGGTTCCTCCCTGGAGAAGGACGCTTCTCCACAAGCCAAGCAACTGTGGAATGAGAGAAGCCGGATGTTCATCTATAGAGAGAAGCTGTGCCGAAGGTACGTTAACCCCAGGACTCATGAGATGGTATGGCATATTGTAGTACCCAGGACGGACATCCAGATGGCGTTGGAGGCCTACCACGATCAAGCCGGGCACTTTGGCTGGAAAAAGCTAGAAACTCTCCGGAAGAGTCGGTTTTATTGGGTTGGAATGCGGAGCTCCATAGAGAGGTGGTGCCGGGATTGTGGACCCTGTAGCCTCAGAAGAATAGACTACAGCAGCCAGAAGGCACCCCTGCAGTCCATCAAGACAACCCAGCCCCTGGAGATCGTCGCCCTGGATCACGTCAAGCTGTCACCCAGCAGGTCAGGCTACTCGTATGCCCTGACCATGGTGGATCACTACTCCCGGTTCCTGGTGGTAGCCCCCGTCAAGGATCTGACGGCAGAAACTGCAGCAAGGACGTTTCAAGCATACTTCTGCAGACCCCATGGATACTCGGATAAGGTGCTGACGGGATCAAGGCCCTGCCTTTGAAGCAGAGCTGTTCAAAGAGTTTTGCCATCTGTACGGGTGTAAGAAGATTCGGACTACACCGTACTACCCCCAAACCAATGGGTTATGTGAAAAGATGAATAATATAGTCATCGACCTGTTGAAGACCTTACCCCTAGAAGAAAGAAACCAGTAGCCAGACAAACTACCTGACCTGGTAGATCTGTACAATCACATACCTGTGAGTTCCACCAATTGTACTCCAGCGTGCCTCATGAGAGCAAGACCCGGAAAGTTGCCCATGGACCTGGAGCTTGGAGTGGTAGAGCCAGAAGCAGATATGTTCACTGAAGACTGGGATACAACTCGACAGGAGCAGTACAAGAGAGTACAGGCCTGTGTCGAAGACAGTCCAAGTAGGGTGAGAGATAAGCAGGAAGCACAGTACAACAAGAGTGCACCAGCTGAACCCTTGACACCTGGAGAAGTTGTGCTGAAGCGAAAGAGAAGAAGCAACAAGCTTGATGACCAGTGGGAAAGAGAACCTTACACTGTGAATTCCAGATTCGACAATAGGAAAACCTGTCTGATTAGCAAAGACAGAGGAAGAACAACTGCTACAGTATCAAGGGACCATCTGAAGTTGTGACCAAGTCCGCTGAAGCCCCAGGAGGAAGTGCCTCTCACCGTGCCGGAGGAGCCTAAAGAAGTACTCCATACTGTCTTAGGAGATTTCCCGGCAGATTGGCCTCAACTGGATGGAGCGGTAATAATACCTGTGCTACACTTCTACCAACAGCCAGAAGACCCTCCACTGCAAGTAGAATCTAAGTGCCTCAGAAGAGCCTGCTCAGGAAGAATCCCCGGAAGAAGGATCACCGGTAGAAGCAGAGCCAGTAGGCCCAGTAACCAGTGTACTTGCCAGTCCCGTAGACAGGTTAAGGCAGTCTTGCAGTCCACCAACACATAGAGTGGAAAATAGCGCAAGCATCCACACTACACGCATTCCACTACTACTTAGGTCATCGCGTAGCACAAAAGGCCAGACCCCTGTCAGGTATAGAGAGTGAATAAAGAAACGCTGACAGTATAAATAGTTACCCAGTAGGGTATTGCATAATGTTTATTGTATAAACTGAAATTAAATATATGTGTTTATTGAGTTACCCGTTAGGGTATATATAAAGGACTCGGTGGCTGAGGACTGTGAGCAGCCCAAAAACTGTCATGTACATAGTTGCACTCCCTGGAGTGCCCCTTAAGTGACCACGGAACAAAAACCCGTTTGGCGTGGCGGAAGACGTGGTCCAGCACCTACGTTGAGGGTTTTCAGGCGGGTCCCTCATGTTCCTTCATCGGTGAAATGGACACCAGGTTACGGGACTTGCTGTAACTTTATTGTTATTACTATACTTGTTATTATTGTATTATGATGTTACCAGTAACGTTCAAGAAAAGTGCCTCCCATAAAGGGAAGAAATGTTATTGTTAACCCTGTTTTGAGAAAAATGCTTCAATCCAGGAGTACTGAGTTTTACTAGGGGGGGATGTGGCACCCTGCTGTGCATTGGTGCCACAGAACCCAGAAGGGTGCATGGATGGACTTCTCCACAAGAGGCCCTCACACATTCACACACCTCCACCTTACCACCTCAGACCAGCAGAGGGAGCCTGTTAGGGATATATATAGGGAGGGTGGAGCCAGGCAGCTCAGATTAGTTCCTGCTTAGAGACAGAGAGGGACAGAGCTCAGAGTTGAGCAGAGAGCATGCTGACGCTCAGAGAGCAGCGAGCTGGCTGCTGTGCTTAGGGGAGCCAAGGCCTACAGCACGTGTGAAGGCCTAGTGAGTGCCTTGAGTGGGCCGAAGGCGAGAGGAGAAGGAAGAAGTAGCAAGGGGGCACAGGAGCATACCAGGCTCACCCCGAGATATATCTACCGGACACCGGGTCCACGCCTACAGGGACCCTTCATATCCAGTAGGAACCACTGGAGGACTACAGGTCCCAGGTTCACCAAACGCTGACTACAGTACCAAGGCTAGGAGTCACGGAGGTCCCAGCGTTCAGGGAGAGTGATCGCCAAAGAGAAGGCCCTACCACCAGGTCAGCAGGTGCAAAGAGAGACAGTAACCAAGCTACTCCTAGCTCCAGGCAGGTCAGAAGCTTAGAGAATAAAGAAACGGATCAGGAGGCCCTATACCCGCTCACTGGGGAGAGTCCAAAAGTGTGCCCTTCGCCTGGAGTACCCTGGACCGTGCCTGCAACATCACCAGTAAAGGTACTGAAGCTTACCCCCGTGTGAGTGTCGGTCTTTCCTCCGGGACAGTCCTGCCGTATCTCCCCTGCACCACCATCCATTACACCCCACGCTGCCCTGGAGATAGCTCTACCTGTGGAGAGCCACACCATCCCTGCTGCCGTAACACCAGCTCCAGAGGACTGCTCCGCAGCGGCGGCTCCCTGGAAAGACACGCCGCATGTCAGTTTCCGCGGGTGATCCGCAGACGCATAGTGGCCATGGGATTTGTATAAATCCCATCCACTATGCTGTAACATCTGGTCACTGCGGATTGCACGCACTGCACTTGCGCTGCACGCAATCCGCAGTGAACGCTCACCGTGTGCAAATACCATTATGATGAGAAACATACAGCCAACGTCAGGGTGTAAATCAGCGTCCAGGGCTGCGGCTACAACTCATGTGACCGTCAGAAAGAGGAAGACGAGAAATCCGGCAACTCTGATGTGCGAGACGTCACATGTACTAGGATAGGTCTCACATGAAGTGTTCGATGGGTGAGGGTCCTACTGCCAAGACCCCAGAGACCACCGCTGCACTATTAAATAAGGCAACTATGGGACATAGAATATCACAGCCGCAGACCTCTGGAGATCACACCGGGAAACCAGTCAGATCTAGGGCAGGGAACTTGATGCACCACTCCAGAGCTACGAATAAAAACACTGGAGTCTTAAGAGTAGTGCAGTGACTCGTATAATAGGTTTAAACGGGATGACTGTCAAAAATGATATATCACCATATTTTGAGAGCTAGAATTTTTCAGCCACGCAAGAGCTTTTTTTTTGTGGGATATGTTGACTTTTGTTTGTTCCATTTTGCGGTGCATGACTTATTTTTATCGTTCGTTTTTCTGCGATTTTTCAGAGGTAGAATGAACAAAAGCTAGCAATTCAAGAATTAGGGGGTTTTGTTGTTGTTTTTATCCTGTTCAGTGTTTGGTATAAGTGAGAAGACGGCTTTATTCTTCAGGTCAGTACGGACGCAGCGATACCACGTCTAGATTTTTGGTTTTGCCACTTTTGCACAAGATGAACAATTTTACAGAAAAATAAAATAGTTTTTGCTTCCCCATATTCCGAAAGCTAAAGCCTCATCTCTCCGCTGACAGAGCTGAGTTTATCCCTGTGTGTGAGATCAGTGGCCCAAAGTCATTTAACCCTTGCAATATCGCCCTTCAGTGCCCACCTTGATGCCCATTGTTATATTTTTCACACCAGGACGCCCCACTGCATTTTATCATTGCGATTTTTGTGAACCTGCAAAAAAACAGAAAAAAAGTTGCAGACTAAGAAAGCAAGTCCAGCCTCCTCCCATCCTGGTCCTGTCAGTGACGAGCCGTCTACACTGGGGAGCGGCCTCCGGGGAGACCTCGGCCCCGGGTTGGGGGGGGGGAGCGGCCTCCGGGGAGACCTCGGCCCCGGGTGGGGGGCAGCGGCCTCCGGGGAGACCTCGGCCCCGGGTGGGGGGCAGCGGCCTCCGGGGAGACCTCGGCCCCGGGTGGGGGGCAGCGGCCTCAGGGGAGACCTCGGCCCCGGGTGGGGGGCAGCGGCCTCCGGGGAGACCTCGGCCCCGGGTGGGGGGCAGCGGCCTCAGGGGAGACCTCGGCCCCGGGTGGGGGGCAGCGGCCTCAGGGGAGACCTCGGCCCCGGGTGGGGGGCAGCGGCCTCAGGGGAGACCTCGGCCCCGGGTGGGGGGGAGCGGCCTCCGGGGAGACCTCGGCCCCGGGTGGGGGGGGAGCGGCCTCCGGGGAGACCTCGGCCCCGGGTGGGGGGGGAGCGGCCTCCGGGGAGACCTCGGCCCCGGGTGGGGGGGGAGCGGCCTCCGGGGAGACCTCGGCCCCGGGTGGGGGGGAGCGGCCTCCGGGGAGACCTCACTGCAGCCTGAGCTGTTCTCAATCACCTCAGCAGGGAGCCGTCTACACTGGAGCCTCCACCAGCACGGCGACCACACTGGATGTCGCGAACATTGAAGTCTATACCAAGAGATGAACTCTCGCCCCTCTGATTGGCCGATCATTCTAACCACGCCCACTAAGTAGGCGGGGCCAGTTTAGGATTCCAAGATGGTCAGCGTAGGACAGGACTTAGTGAGATCCGGAAGTGTTACCCGGGGGCGGAGTTACATGGCCGCCTAGGCGACACTGTGAGTCTGTGCTGTGCGGGTCCAAGCATGGAAGTCACCTGGCGCAGTGAGTCACCCACGTGATTATGACATGTCCCTGATACCGGCAGCAGCCAGCGTGCGGGAGCTGTCGTGTGTGTATGGCGTGCGGCTGCGGGGTGTGCCCCCATATGTGTGTGTATGGTGTAAGTGTGTGCCCACCATTGTGTGTGTATGGCTGCGGTTGGCGGTATTAGTGTATGCCCCCTGGTGGTGTGGCTGCGGTTGGCGGTATTAGTGTATGCCCCCTGGTGGTGTGGCAGCGGTTGGCGGTATCAGTGTATACCCCCTGGTGGTATGGCTGTGGTTGTCGGTATCAGTGTATGCCCCCTGGTGGTGTGGCTGCTGTTGGCGGTATTAGTGTATGCCCCCTGGTGGTGTGGCTGCTGTTGGCGGTATTAGTGTATGCCCCCCGGTGGTGTGGCTGCGGTTGGCGGTATCAGTGTATGCCCCCCGGTGGTGTGGCTGCGGTTGGCGGTATCAGTGTATGCCCCCCGGTGGTGTGGCTGCGGTTGGCGGTATCAGTGTATGCCCCCCGGTGGTGTGGCTGCGGTTGGCAGTATCAGTGTATGCCCCCCGGTGGTGTGGCTGCGGTTGGCGGTATCAGTGTATGCCCCCCGGTGGTGTGGCTGCGGTTGGCGGTATCAGCGTATGCCCCCCGGTGGTGTGGCTGCGGTTGGCGGTATCAGCGTATGCCCCCCGGTGGTGTGGCTGCGGTTGGCGGTATCAGCGTATGCCCCCCGGTGGTGTGGCTGCGGTTGGCGGTATCAGTGTATGCCCCCCGGTGGTGTGGCTGCGGTTGGCGGTATCGGTGTATGCCCCCTGGTGGTGTGGCAGCGGTTGGCGGTATCGGTGTATACCCCCTGGTGGTGTGGCTGCGGTTGGCGGTATCGGTGTATGCCCCCTGGTGGTGTGGCTGCGGTTGGCGGTATCGGTGTATGCCCCCTGGTGGTGTGGCAGCGGTTGGCGGTATCGGTGTATGCCCCCTGGTGGTGTGGCAGCGGTTGGCGGTATCGGTGTATGCCCCCTGGTGGTGTGGCTGCGGTTGGCGGTATCGGTGTATGCCCCCTGGTGGTGTGGCTGCGGTTGGCTGTATTGGTGTATGCCCCCTGGTGGTGTGGCTGCGGTTGGCTGTATCGGTGTCTGCCCCCTGGTGGTGTGGCTGCGGTTGGCGGTATCGGTGTCTGCCCCCTGGTGGTGTGGCTGCGGTTGGCGGTATCGGTGTATGCCCCCTGGTGGTGTGGCTGCGGTTGGCGGTATCGGTGTATGCCCCCTGGTGGTGTTGCAGCGGTTGGCGGTATCGGTGTATGCCCCCTGGTGGTGTGGCTGTAGTCAGTGCTGCAGTTGGCGGTATTAGTATGGATGTTTTGCCTTCGGAGAAACATTATTTGCCAGTTTTTCAGCACGTCCCTGTGCAGTACGTGAGACTCCTGTGCTTGTGAAGTTGTGGGCTGTTTTGGGGGGTGGTGGTTGGGGAATATGGCACATTGCTGCCCCCTTATGATATCTCAGCCTCATGCCTAGTACTGTGGTTGGCAGGCCGTAGCCTTCCAGCAGTTCTGAAACTACCACTCCCAACATGACCTGATTTCCCCAGGCTGACAGATCTTGAGTGGACTTTTGGCGGTGCTGACCACTGGTATTATGTCATGGCCGGCTGACACCTGAGAATGCCACTGACCAGATAAGCTGTATATGATGATGCTGTGTAAGAACCAGATATGTGGCACTCGCCATTACTGGCAGCAGGATATAGTCCCAGTCCTGCACTGGTGATTGTGTCCCACCAGTCACATTACCGGACCGGGTTGTCAGATCAGTACGGTGCCATTGTAGTCTCTGTACTGTTGGCATAATCAGTGGTAAAATGTGGAGCTCATGGACGGGTGCAGGAGTCTGTACGGGTCATGGGAATGATGTGAGCTGAAGCCTCCTCTGTCCTTCTATAGGGAGAATGACTTGGGCCTTGTTCATCCGGCTTGTGCTTCCTGAGTATTCCTCCCATGTGTACCAGGCTGTACATTTACAGTAGCAGGTACTGACCACAGGCTCCCAAAATGGAAAGGAAAGTTATACATGCCTGGTGGGTGGCATAGTGGCCCTGTACTGGTGTCCACCAGGTATATAGGGCCTTCAAGATGTTAGGCATAGCCTTAGTCACACTACTGATCATGTCTGATATATTGTTCTGGGAAAACCTCCCGACTTGCCATGGAGAAGCATTTGTCAGCCATAACATAAGGTATACTCCCTCTCCCCACCACCACCTTGAGTAACCTAATTCTCCACTCTTCTTTATCTTTGTGGCATTCTGGACCAATGGAAGACAAAAAGGACACACATACACTAACCGGAGGTCAATGATGTGATGTGAACCCTGGCTAAGGCTACAGTCACATGTCTGTGTTTTCCAATCTTTGTGCAGACTGTTATTTCCGGTCTGACCGCTGAAAAGCTATGGAGTCTTTACCCAAGCACTTACTCTTCAGGTACATGGACCATGAAACAGAGGCCATGTGAATGAATCCTTCCATGGGAGATCATATGCAGTGCCGCAGCAGGGAATCTTACACATGTCCTCAATGCACTCAGAGTCTCAGGCTATGTTCACACTTTGCATTTTTGCTGCGTTTTTTCCCGCAGGCAAAACCTACTCTCTTGGTACTAAAGAAGCAGCTTCAAAAAAGCAGGTTATGCTGCATAGTTGTTGCGTTTTTAGTGTCTCTTGTGCGTGCTGATAAAGTTTAGTCCCCCCCCCCCCCCCCCCAAAAAAAAAGCAACTTCCTTAGGTTTTGGCATGCAAAACCTGATCCCTGCGTTTTTTGCTGCTTTTTTGCACTTACTCATTGCTTTCTATGGATGAAAATACGCTGCAAAACCGCTGAAAGAACTGACATGCTGCAGTTTTCCAAATCAGTCAGGAAAAAAAAAACACAATGTGTGCGTGAGATTTCTGAAAGGTCATAGCTTTTACTGGCACTGTAAAAACGCAGCATAGAATTTGTATAAAAAACGTAACGTGTGAACATAGCCTTACAGTTCCATCAATGTGGATGGGATTATTAGAATTCTAATGCTGTGTCTTTTTTTACACTGTGTAAGTTGATCTGCGGTGCGTTTTTGAATTCCCCAAAATGTCTATTTCTCTTGCGAGTTTTATGTGCGGATTTTCTCCATACAATTGCACTGTACGCGGAAAATCCACTCATGAGTGTTTTTGGTGCATTTCTGCTAAAAACTCATGGGATCTACATAAGTGCCGAAATGCTTCAGAAAAGCTGCAACATCAAAAATGTACTAATTACTCAAACTGGGAATGTAACCTGCCAAACCCAAGATGCAAATCCTGGCGCCTGCCCAAGCTCCATATTCACCATTTATAATCACAATCGTGCCCTTCCAAAAGGCTCCCAAATGTGGGCACTCCCATTACACGTCAGGTGAGGACCTTCAGTATCACATCTAGGGCAGCCGGCGTCTGAGCAAATTCCATTGTACGTAGCAAGATAGGCCTCTTATATTGTCTTTGTAGGTAATCTTACCATGCAGTGAATATCTGTAGAAATCTTGCTGCTCTATAAATTCTGGCGTTTGTCCAGATGCCCAGGAAGGTGGTCAGACATGATCAAATATTGGAAAAAATGGATTTGTTACTGGGGAGGTAGTGTGACATCTTCAGGTGCTATGCAAATACTAGGAAGCATATTGTTACTATTATAGAAATATCACCTTAATTTCCTGTTTTTGTAAAGTTGTGCAGCAAACCGCAAAAAAACTGTAACGTGCATATAGCCTCATTCAGACTTTACAGTCAATATTATCCCTGCCCAGTATTACCTGTGCAGTCAGCCTTTTGGCTCTATAGTATGCTGTGAATTGTGGACATAATACTGCCGTCTCTGTCATAATCAGTCTGCAGATGGTAGCATAGTTAATAAAGGGCATTTAATAAATAAAATATTTTTTTAATTGTTATTTATTTTTACAGATTTTAAGGAACAGTTACCCACAGTTTGTCAGGCTATTGCAGAGGCAGACTTCTTGGCTATTGATGGAGAGTTTTCAGGTACGTGTTTCTGTACATGAAGCTGATGAGTTTTACCACTGCGGACACAATAGAGCGATGTTCTACTGTTTTACTTTGGATACTATATACAGAGGCTTGCGAAAGTATTCACCCCCTTGGCTTTTTTTTGTGTTTTGCTACCTCACAACCAGGAATTTCACTATATATATATATATATATATATATATATATATATAATAATTTTTTTTTTTTTTAAGGGTTTGCATCCGTTCTTGTAAAGAACACGTCTACAACTGTGAACATTTGGACAAACAACAAATAAGACAAAATAACTGAAAACTTCAGAGTGCATAATTATTCACCCCCCCCCCTCCCCCTGAAGTCAGTACTTTGTAGAGCCTCCTTTTGCCGCAATTACAGCTGCAAGTCGCTTTGGATAAGTCTCTATGAGCTTTCCAAATCTTGCCACTGGGATTTTTAACCATTCATCAAGGCAAAACTACTTGAGCTTCTTCAAGTTAGATGGTTTCCTCTGGTGGCAGCAATCTTCAAGTCTGACCACAGATTCTCAATTGGATTAAGGTCTGGGCTTTGACTAGGCCACTCAAAAACATTTATACGTTTCCTCTTAAGCCGCTCGATTGTTGCTTTGGGTCATTGTCTTGTTCTAAGGCAATGACTGAAACAGGTTTCGCTCAAGAATATCCCTGTATTTCGCATCATCCATCTTCCCCTCGACTCAGACCATTTTCCCCATCCCCGCTGCAGAAAAACGTCCCCACGGCATGATGCTGCCACCGCCATGTTACACTGTGGGGATGGTGTTCTTGGAGTGATGAGCTGTGTTGGTTTGGTGACAGACATGGCGTTTACCTTGGTGGCCACCAAAATGGAAAGAACATGGTACCACAACAAACCTACTAAGAGAGGGCAGCCCACCAAACCTCTCAGCTCGGGCAACGAGGGCATTAATCAGAGAGGCAGCACAGAGACCAAAGGAGCTGCAGATTTCCCAAGCAGAGACTGTGGAATCTGACAATTTTTAGTTGTTTGATCCCATGAGTGTAATTTATGAGTATATTTTTCTCACTTGACTTCACACATAAATAGGATTCCAAAAATATTTAAACACAGGTTGTAATGTAACAAACTAGGTAAAAGGCCAAGGGCGCGAATAGTTTTGCAAGCCACTGTAACTGTGTGTACATGGGGAGCAATATCTGTCATCCAGTGGGGCAATATTGGGGACATTTCACTTCTAGCAACCTGAAAATGGAACAACGGTATAATGATAAAGCTTTCAGGGGTTTGGAAATGAGTTGATTCCTTCTCCTTCGCTTTGTCTAATGTTCGTGCTTTTGATAAGAACAGAACCCATAATTACTTTATATATAGAATTTTTGATAATTTGTGTAATATGTAAAACTGTGCCAAAGTGGACAATCAGTTTATGATCTAACGCATTTTACCTGATTTCCGCTTCACAATCATTCATTCTTGTTTTGAGGGAAATTCTCTTGGTAACAGTGGAAGGGATCACGGAGCTCTTTAATTTTTCCATTTATATTTATTGGGACATTCTAAAAATAAGTCAAGGAATAGACAGTTACATATTTCTCTAAAAATATAGAGGTATAGTTGGTTTCTTGGCATCCTAGACATGGAATGAACAAGCAGAATGTGCAGATTATATGGGATATGTTTTCATTCCACTATAATAAGGTGGGGAATGAACATGGGGAAAATCTACAATTTGCATTGGAATTAACACACATCCCATATAATCAGATGTGTCTTTAATTAAAGGGAACCTATTAACCTTCAGATATGGGGTTAATCTTCAGGTTAATTGTGTTCTGAACCTACCTGGCGCCCGCACTTAGAGCTCTGCTGCCCGGAGGACATTAACTTTTTTTTTTCCGGTAGCGTTCGACTCCCAGTCATAGGGGTGGCGCTGACGCAGGCTCAGTCACCGCCCTGTGTATAGTGAGCGACAGCTGTAACTGCTCCCCTGGCACTGACTGATAGCCGGCCCTAATGCTGACCTGCTGTCAGTCAGGTGTGCCGTTATAGCCACCACTCTGTGCACAGAGCGGTGACTAAACGCCGAACGCTACTTGGGGGAAGATTAAAGTTTCCTCCAGGCAGGTTTAATACACTATTAACCTGCAGATTAACCCCATACCTGCAGGTTAATATAGTTTTTTTGGAAGCGTTTTTTTCTTTCCTGTAGCACAGTGCTATTCCTTGGCTTGTCTTGAATTAGCGGGCTTGTATAATATGCTGCTTCTTTTTCTTGTCCTGTGTGTTAGGGATCAGTGACGGGCCGTCTTTTACCGCATTAACGAATAGTTTAGATACAGCAGAAGAAAGATACCAGAAGCTTAAGCAGGTCAGTATAACATGTAACACCTTAGTGCTTCAATTTTCTACAGAGATACACAATATTCAGACTTTACCCTTGTTTGCAGGTTGTTATTGGAACATTTGGGCTTTATTCACACATCAGTATTTTGCATCACTACCCAAAATCAGGAGTGGAACACCGAGAGAAACTATAAGGAAAGTGTCAGACGAGGATCACAATACAATGCTTGGCCTGCCCTTCAGCTCTTCGTTCAGGAGAGGCAATGGCCTGCCCGAGCATTGCGTTGCGATCCTTGTCAGACTTAAATGGCAGTCTGACTCTTTCCTGATAGATTCATTTCTGTTCTGGGTTTTGCAGCCGCTCCTGGTTTTGGCTTACAAATATTGATGCAAAATACTGATGTATGAATATAAGGCCCCGAAGGTTATTCCCTGTTGGACATTTATGTATATCTGTCGTATGACATAAATGTCTGACTAATAAGATTCCTGCACAATTGTCGAGAACAGGTGCCCCCCATGGTATCCTGGGGGGTGGCTGCTGCATCCAGGCAGAAAGTTAAGCACTGGCCTTGCGCTTATGGACAGCTCTCCAGCCACCTGTATAGAAGTTATGACTGTACGGTGCTTGTCCCCTTCGATGTCTCTGTAACTCTTGAACACAATGGAGCATCCTGCACACTTGCATGACCACCTGCCTATTTTTTCTCTGCTTTTATGGGGCTACTGCCATGGATCCGGTCTCTGTGCCCTGCACCTGTGTCATCTATCAGATATTTAGGGGGCTAAAGTGTCTGCTGAAAAGCTCACTCTGGATTCCATGGCCAACTTGGCTCGATAGACTGGAATATCTGTATTTGCATTTGGGGATAGCTGTAAAACATAGCTGTGTGTGACCAGGGATCCTGTATGTATTTGATACAGTCTGAACCACAAGCAGCATGAATCTCTGGACAGGTTACCTTTTAATGCAACTCGACAAGGAACATTGCGTGCGAAACCTGTGCAGTGTGTTATCCTAGTCAGGCCATGAGATAAGCGTAGATGTCCCCCAACCTCAAAGAACACCTGAGAGGAGTCCTGTATCCTTACAGTAGGCACATGGCCTCATAAACATGGAGTATTACAGTCTCCAGCCATAAAGCCCCCTTCATTAGGAGCTACACGTGAGTGATGTGCATTGGAATTAATGCTTGCAGTGGAAAACTTCTTTGTAATATAACTTATAGTTGGTTATAAAGTTTTAAAAATAAAAACAAATCTCATATATGCCTCAGGTCAGGCAGAAGTACAATAGGACCCCATACACTTCTATGGCCATGCCACTAAGGTTTTATACACCAGTGCTGTAACTTAACCATATGCATGCGGCGTTATACCATGTCTCAGTGTAGCCCTGCATGTCCAATAAGATGGCAACTTAAATACTGTGTGCTCTTGCCTTAGTGATTACCCCTAACTTTTTTATTTTTTTTTATAACTTTTTACCCCATTTTTCAGCATTCTATGGAATTTCTACTATTTCAGTTCGGTCTGTGCACGTTTACATATGACAGCAAGAAGTCCAAGTATGTTGCATTTTGCTTTATTTAGATGCTTTGTTTTCCATTTTATTTATGAATGTACTTTATTTGTGCTAACTTTATTTTTTGCCGTCCCACAGGTACATCATGAAATCCTTTAATTTTTATATTTTCCCAAGGCCATTCAGCAGAAATTCGCCAGACAAGAAGTTTGTTTGTCAGGTATGTTTTCTGTTCTGTTCTTCAATATAAAAAGTGAAACTCATATATTATATAGAGTCATTACAAACAGAGTGATCTATTTCAAGTGTTTATTTCTGTTAATGTTGATGATTATGGCTTACAGCCAATGAAAACACAACAGTCATTATCTCAGTAAATTAACCCCTTTCTGACATGTGACTTAATAGTACGTCATGGTGACCTGGGCCGATTGGACCAATGACGTACTATTAGGTTATATGGCGATCGCACACAAGCGGTGCGGGGCGATCGCCGCCGGGTGTCAGTTGATAGCACCGGGTGTCAGCTGTGACAATGTGCAGAGAGCTGTCCCGCACCGCTCCTGGCACATTAACCCCCTCAATGCTGCAATGGAAGTTGATCGCAGCATTGCGGGGGCAAGGGGAGGTGATCGCAATATTCACCTTCTCTCCTGGCCTCCAGCGCTGTCTGCTGTGGCTTCCCGGATGTTGCCATGAAGACCCGATGTCGCTACTAGAGTTTGCATCGGGTGCTTGGGTATGTGCTTGGTATCGCGGGTGCTCAAGTGACATGCTCGAGTCTCTGCCCCATATGCTTCGTGGCCAAAAAAACATTGCGGGGATTGCCTGCCATGCACGAGCGATCCCCGCATGGTTCTTTTTGGGTGTCTCATAACCGTGAAACATGCGGGGCGGGGACTCGAGCATGTCACTCGAGCACCCGTGATACATGGTGCGTACCTGATGCAAACTCAAGTAGCGAGCACTTGCGCTCAAGACTAATGACAACTTATTCAGTATGATGACCTAATGTTATCAAATTCTGTCGTACCTCTGGGTTCAAAATGTTCACTATACCCCTTGATAAAATCCTTGAGGAGTGTAGTTTTCAAAATGCTGTCACTTGTGGGGGGTTTCCACTGTTTCGGCACATCAGGGGCTCTCCAAACGCAACATGGCGTCCGCTCTCAATTCCAGCCAATTTTGCGTTCAAAAAGTCACTCAGTGGTCCTTCCCTTCTTAACTCTGCCGTGCGGCCAAACACTGTATTTTCCCCACATATAGGGTATTGACGTACTCAGGAGACATTGCACAACAGTTTTTGGGGTCCATTTTCTCCTCTTACCCTTGTGAAAATAAAAAAATTGGCGCTAAAACATCATTTTTGTGGAAATAGTTCGATTTTTTTATTTTTTTTCTCTTTCATGGCTCCATGTTTCAAACTTCTGTAAAGCACTTGGTGTCACACTGTCACAGAATACTGGAGGTAGGGGGCCTAAGCTGACCCTAAGCTGGGGCCCTGACTAATCCCTCAACCTGGAGGTACTGTTAAAGGTACAGAGGTCCAGGCCGCCAGCGTAACCCCTACCTCCTGAGGATCCCTGCACCTCAGTAATCTAGTCCTGAGAAGGACCCCGATCACAACAATTGGGAACCAGAAATAATATGCCCACACACAGTATTTAGACGAACGAGACAGTACAAGGGAAAAACCAAAACCACCTTGCATACAACTTCTACATAACTACAACAGAGGGAACACCAACGGGAAAGGAGATAAATGATAAAGCGAGGAAAGGGAAAAAACACTTCCAAATACACTTATCTCAGCAACTCCAAACACCACGATCCGCTCTGTAAGTCTGAATGAAAAGCTTTCACCGACACCTCCCAAACAGACCTGCAGGAATATGAAGGAGTCTCACTAAAGAAGCATTGATTGCAGCTGGGCGAGGCTGGACCTCAGCTAGCCCAGAGAGAGAGAGAATTAACTCCTTCACTGCCGAAAAAACACAAAGCACCAACAAGTCAGCTGCGAGAAGTCAGGCTGTGTACTCGTGACGATCTTCGTGGCAACACACCCGTGACAGTACCCCCCCTTCTACGAGGGGCCTCCGGACCCTCAGGGCCAGGTTTATTCGGGTGAGTCGTGTGGAAGGCCCGAACTAATCGGTCTGCGTTAATATCCGACGCAGGAACCCACATCCTCTCCTCAGGACCATACCCCTTCCAATGAACCAAGTACTGAAGGGACCGGCGATTAAAGCGTGAATCAATGACCCTCGATACCTGGAACTCCAAGTTACCATTGACAACCACAGGAGGGGGAGGTAAAGGTGACGGTACCACCGGCGCCACATACCTCTTAAGCAATGATCTGTGAAACACGTTGTGAATTTTAAACGTAGGGGGGAGGTCAAGACGGAATGCCACCGGATTAATAACAGAACTGATTCTGTACGGCCCGATGAACCTGGGACCCAGTTTCCAGGAGGGAACCTTAAGTTTAATATTCCTGGTAGACAACCATACCTGATCGTTCACACTTAGGTCCGGACCAGACACTCTCCTCCTATCAGCCATACGTTTGTATCGGTTCCCCATAGTATTCAGATTCTTCAGCACCCCTCTCCATACTGAAGCGAGAGATGAGGAAAATCGTTCCTCCTCCGGAACCCCCGAAGAGCCCCCCCTACTGAAAGTACAAAACTGGGGGTGAAAACCATATGCCCCAAAAAACGGGGACTTACCAGTGGACTCGCTCCGCCTATTATTGAGAGCAAACTCTGCCAGAGGTAGGAAAGAAGCCCAGTCCTCCTGGTTCTCTGACACAAAACACCGAAGATATGTCTCCAAGCTCTGGTTCATACGTTCCGTCTGACCATTGGTCTGAGGATGAAAAGCCGACGAGAATGACAAATGCATCCCCCGCCGTGCACAAAACGCCTTCCAGAACTTGGACACAAACTGAGACCCCCGATCAGACACCACCTCGGAGGGTACCCCGTGAAGCCTCACAATCTCCCCAATGAACACCTGCGCAAGAGTTTTAGCATTAGGGAGAGCCGGAAGAGCGATAAAATGTGCCATCTTGCTGAACCTGTCCACTACAACGAGTATGACCGTTTTACCCGAAGACGGAGGGAGGTCCGTAATAAAGTCCATAGACAGATGAGTCCAAGGACGCTCCGGGATCTTCAAAGGTAAAAGGGCCCCAGACGGACGGGTATGTGAGGTCTTAGAGCGCGCACAAACCCCACAGGACGCGACAAAAGTTACCACCTCTTTATGTAAGTTAGGCCACCAAAACCGACGCGAGAGGAGATCCACAGTAGCTTTACTCCCCGGGTGTCCTGCAAAAACTGAGTTATGGTGTGCCTCGATCACCTTTTGTCGCAACTGATCTGGAACGAACAGTCTCCCCGGAGGTCCAACAGGGGCGTCCCCCTGAGCCTCCAATATCTCCTCCTCCAGCTCAGAGCATACTGCCGAAACCACCACCCCCTCCTGAAGAATAGGAATCGGGTCGTCCGTATTCCCGGCCCCAGGGAAACTACGAGATAAGGCATCCGCCTTTACATTTTTAGACCCAGGACGATATGTAACGACGAAATTAAACCTGGTAAAAAACAATGACCACCTAGCTTGTCTGGGATTCAGACGTTTAGCGGACTCCAGATATAGCAGGTTCTTGTGATCGGTGATGACGGTGACCGGATGAACTGCCCCCTCCAAAAAATGGCGCCACTCCTCAAAAGCTAACTTAATGGCCAAGAGTTCCCTATTGCCGACATCGTAATTCCTCTCAGCGGACGACAATTTTTTAGAGAAAAAGGCGCACGGATGCCACTTACCAGGGGACGAACCCTGTGACAATACTGCTCCCACCCCTACCTCGGAAGCGTCTACCTCTACAACGAATGGCTGAGACGCATCAGGTTGAATGAGTATGGGTGCCGAGGCAAAACATTTTTTCAAGGAGGAGAATGCTTGACAAGCCTTGTCAGACCACCTAGAAAAATCCGTCCCCTTTTTAGTCATGTCTGTGAGAGGCTTAACCATGGACGAGAAATTACGAATGAACTTCCGGTAATAGTTAGCAAACCCCAGGAAACGTTGTAGTGCCTTAAGATTCTCCGGCCGATCCCACTCAAGAACTGCCCGCACTTTCCCAGGGTCCATACGAAAACCGGACGCTGAAACCAGGAAGCCTAAAAACTGGAGTTCCTGTACGGCGAACACACACTTTTCCCACTTGGCATACAGTTTATTATCCCGCAAGATCTGTAACACCTGTCTAACGTGCTCCTGATGAGACACCAGATCCGGCGAGTAAATTAAGATATCATCCAGATATATGACAACAAACTGTCCCACCAGGTGGCGAAAAATATCATTAACAAAGTGTTGAAACACCGCCGGGGCATTAGTCAGACCGAATGGCATGACAAGGTTCTCATAATGCCCCTCCGGAGTGTTAAAAGCCGTCTTCCACTCATCCCCCTCCTTCATCCTAATCAGATTGTACGCCCCCCTGAGATCCAACTTAGAGAACCATTTGGCGCCCACGATCTGATTAAAGAGATCGGGAATAAGTGGGAGCGGATACGGATCTCGGACCGTAATCCGATTAAGTTCACGGAAATCCAGGCAAGGGCGTAGGCCTCCATCTTTCTTCTTAACAAAGAAGAACCCCGCGGCCACCGGTGAAGATGAAGGTCTAATATGCCCCTTAGCCAGACTTTCAGAAATATAATCCTTCATGGCCTGCCTCTCAGGACCAGAAAGGTTATACAACCTAGCTTTAGGTAACTTGGCCTCAGGGAGCAGTTTTACAGAACAGTCATACTCGCGATGAGGAGGTAGTTCCTGACACCCATTCTCCGAGAATACATCCTCAAAGTCCGCCAGAAATGGAGGTAAGACCCAAGGAGTAACCGCACCGATGACCGTGTTCATGCAGTTTTTATTACAGAATTTACTCCATTGGCTTATCTCTCTGGTTTGCCAATTAATAACCGGGTTATGCTTAGCTAACCAAGGAAGGCCCAACACTATAGGAGTGGGAAGACCCTCCAACACGTAGCAAGACAACAGTTCTTTATGTATTGCCCCCACTTGAAGTTTTACGCCATGCACAGCTTGCAAAAAACTTCCCTGACCGAGAGGCCTGGCATCGATCGAGAATATGGGGATGGGTTTAGCCAACTCACTCAATCGCATACCTTGAACCCGGGCAAACCGAGCATCAACCAGATTAGCCCCAGCCCCACTATCCAGAAGAACAGATATCCTCTCAGTTCTCGCACCCACCACCACCTCCGCCGGTACGAGAAACTGAGACGAACCTAGGGACGAAATACCTACTCCCAGATTGCCGTCCACCACACAACCTGGGATCAACAGTTTTTTCGACGACTCTTTACTCTGCAAGGGACGGGATGGACACCCCCCAATAAAATGTCCCTTTTTCCCGCAGAGGAAACACCTTCCTGTCTTATGGCGCTCCACCGGTCCCCTTCCCCGAAATGATGTCCCTCCTAATTGCATAGGCTCCTCCGGACTGACCAGGGGAACCACCATATGAGGGGACCTTGTAGGAGGTGGAGACATTACAGGGGGTAGAGTTATCCCGCACCTCTCCCGAAGCCGTCTGTCAACGCGAATGGCAAGGGCCATAGCGGCTTCCAGTGACGCGGGAGAGTCATACTGTGCCAACACATCCTGTAATTTGTCGGATAAACCATGACAAAACTGGCTCCTAAGAGCCGGGTCATTCCACTGGGTGTCCGTGGCCCACCTACGGAACTCCGAACAGAATTCCTCCGCCGGACGATCTCCCTGCTGAATCCTACGTAACTTAGACTCAGCAAGGGAGATCCGATCTGGGTCATCATATACGAGTCCCAGAGCAGCGAAAAACCTATCCACTGACTGGAGAACCGGGGAGCTTGGGGGAAGAGAGAACGCCCAAGATTGTGGGTCCCCTTGTAGGAGCGAGATGACAATTCCCACCCTTTGTTCTTCGCTGCCCGATAACCGAGGCCGCAGCCGAAAGTACAATTTGCATGCCTCCCGGAAAACAAAAAACTTGTCCCGCCCCCCAGTGAACCTGTCAGGGAGAGCTACTTTAGGTTCTGGTCCGGCTTGCTCCAGAGGATGCAAAACCTTGGACCTAACGTCCGCCAGCCCCATGGACAAACTCTGCAACTGCCGAGCTAGACCGGCTACTGGATCCATGGTAGCTGGAGAAAAACTAAGTTGGTCGGTGAAAATGTCACACTGTCACAGAATACTGGAGGTAGGGGGCCTAAGCTGACCCTAAGCTGGGGCCCTGACTAATCCCTCAACCTGGAGGTACTGTTAAAGGTACAGAGGTCCAGGCCGCCAGCGTAACCCCTACCTCCTGAGGATCCCTGCACCTCAGTAATCTAGTCCTGAGAAGGACCCCGATCACAACAATTGGGAACCAGAAATAATATGCCCACACACAGTATTTAGACGAACGAGACAGTACAAGGGAAAAACCAAAACCACCTTGCATACAACTTCTACACAACTACAACAGAGGGAACACCAACGGGAAAGGAGATAAATGATAAAGCGAGGAAAGGGAAAAAACACTTCCAAATACACTTATCTCAGCAACTCCAAACACCACGATCCGCTCTGTAAGTCTGAATGAAAAGCTTTCACCGACACCTCCCAAACAGACCTGCAGGAATATGAAGGAGTCTCACTAAAGAAGCATTGATTGCAGCTGGGCGAGGCTGGACCTCAGCTAGCCCAGAGAGAGAGAGAATTAACTCCTTCACTGCCGAAAAAACACAAAGCACCAACAAGTCAGCTGCGAGAAGTCAGGCTGTGTACTCGTGACGATCTTCGTGGCAACACACCCGTGACACTTGGGGGTTCAGGGTGCTCACCACACATCTAGATAAGTTCCCTGAGGGGTCTAGTTTCCAAAATGGTGTCACTTGTGGGGGGGGTTTCCACTGTTTAGGCACATCAGGGGCTCTCCAAACGCAACATGGCGTACGCTAATTATTCAAGCAAATTTTACTATCAAAAAGTCAAATGGCGCTTCTTCTCTTCCGAACCCTGCTGTGCGCCAAACTTTTGGGGTCCATTTTTTCCTGTTACCCCTGCGAAAAAAAAAAAAAATTGGGTCTAAAGTAACATTTTTGTGAAAAAAGTTAAATGTTAATTTTTTTTCTTCCACATTCTAAAAATTCCTGTGAAGCACCTGAAGGGTTAATAAAGTTTAATTAATGCAGTTTTTAGAATGGTGTCACTTTTGGGTATTTTCTGTCATAAAAACCCCTCAAAGTGACTTCAAATGTGCTGTGGTCCCTAAAAAAAAAAAAAAAAAAAAAAAAAAAAAAAAAAAAAAAAAAAAAATGGTTTTGAAAATTTTGTTGGAAAAATGAGAAATCGCTGGTCAACTTTTAACCCTTATAGCTCCCTAATAAAAAAAAAAAAAAAAAATGTTGGTTCCAAGATTGTACTGATGTAAAGTAGACATGTGGGAAATGTTATTTATTAACTATTTTGTGTGACATATCTCTCTGATTTAAGGGCATAAAAATTAAAATTTTGAAAATTGCAAAATGTTCAAAATTTTCGCCAAATTTCCATTTTTTTCACAAATAAACGCAAGTGATATCAAAGAAATTTTACCACAATCATGAAGTACAATATGTCACGAAAAAATATCTCAGAATCAGGGGGATCCATTGAAGCGTTCAAGAGTAATTACCTCATAAAGTGACAGTGGTCAGAATTGTAAAAATTGGCCCGGTCATTAACGTGCAAACCACCCTCAGGGGTAAAGGGGTTAAATAATTAGCAAAAAACACCTGCAAAGGCTTCCTAAGCATTTAAGAAGGTCCCTTAGTCTGTTTCAGTAGGCTCCACAATCATGAGGAAAACTGCTGACTTGACAGATGTCTAGAAGGCAGTCACTGACACACTCCACAAGGTCCCAGAGTTCCAATTTTCATTTGGAAACCAAGGTCCCAGAGTCTGGAGGAAGAGTGGAGAGGCCACAATCCAAGCTGCTTGAGGTCTAGTGAGAAGTTTCCACAATCAGTGATGGTTTGGGGAGCCATGTCATCTGCTGGTGTAGGTCCACTGTGTTGTATCAAGACCAAAGTCAGCGCAGCCGTCTACCAGGAAATCTTAGAGCACTTCATGCTTTCCTCTGCCGACAAGATTTTTGGAGATGGAAATGTCATTCTCCAGCAGGACTCGGCACCTGTCCACACTGCCAAAAGTACCAATACCTGGTTTAAAAACAACAGTATCACTGTGCTTGTTTGGCCAGCAAACTCACCTGACATTAACCCCATAGAGAATCTATGGGGTATTGTGAAGAGGAAGATGAGACACCAGATCCAACAATGCAGACGAGCTGAAGGCTGCTATCAAAGCAACCTGGGCTTCCATAACACCTCAGCAGTGCCACAGGCTGATCGCCTCCATGCCACGCCGCATTGATGCAGTAATTGATGCAAAAGGAGCCCCGACCAAGTATTGAGTGCATTTACTGAACATACATTTCAGTAGGCCAACATTTCGGATTTTAAAAAGATTTTTCAAGCTGTTGTAAAGTATTCTAATTTACTGAGATAATGACTTTGTGTTTTCATTGGCTGTAAGCCATAATCATCAACATTAACAGAAATAAACACTTGAAATAGATCACTCTGTGTGTAATGACTCTATATAATGAGTTTCACTTTTTGTATTTAAGAACTGAATTAAATTAACTTTGATATTCTAATTTAGTGAGAAGCACCTGTATCTACTCATAAACACACATTTGTCTTGGCAACTGATACCTTATTTTTTTTCCCTATGAGAATTGATTAGACTTAGTCCAGTTTGGTGGGAAAAAAAAGTCTGAACTGTTGCTGAAGCATAACCTTTGTTCATGTATGAGTATTATAACCTACCTGTTTATGTCCCGAGACTATATATAATTCCCTCACCCTTAGGTTAGGGTCACGCAACCGTTTTCTGCCCACTCTTCTATAAAGGCCACCTCTATTTATTGTGCGGCTTATCCTGGTCGTATGGACAGATACTCCAGTCTCTGCTTTGGGAACTCTGCAGCTCGTTCACGGTTACCTTTGGTCTCTCTGATGCCCTCCTTGCTCGGGCTGAGAGTTTTGGTGGGTGGCCCTGTTTTAGCAGGTTTGTTGTGGTACCATGTTCTTTCCATTTGGTGGCCACCAAGTTAAATGCTATGTCTGGCGCTAAACCAACACATCTCATCACCCCAAGAGGACCATACAAACCGTAAACCATGGTGGTGGCAGCATCATGCTGTGGGGATGTTTTTCTGCAGCAGAGACAGGGAAAATGGTCGGAGTCGAGAGGAAGATGGATGATGCGAAATGCAAGGATATTCTTGAGCAAAACCTGTTTCAGTTTCTCGGTGATTTGATACTGGGACAGAGGTTCACCTTCAAAGAAGACAATGACCCAAAGCATACTGCTAAAGCAACACTCGAGTAGTTTAAGGGGAAATGTGTAAATGTCTTGGAGTGACCTGGTCAAAGCCCAGACCTTAATCCAATTGAAAATCTGTTTTCTGCCCACTCTTCTATAAAGGCCACCTCTACACTGTGTGCAGAATTATTAGGCAAGTTGTATTTTAGAGGATTATTTTTATTATTAATCAACAACTATGTTCTCAATCAACCCAAAAGAGTCATAAATATCCAAGCTTAATATTTTTGGAAGTTGGAGTGGGATTTTTTTAGATTTGGCTATCTTAGGAGGATATCTGTTTGTGCAGGTAACTATTACTGTGCAGAATTATTAGGCAACTTAATAAAAACCAAATATAATCCCATCTCACTTGTTTATTTTCACCAGGTAAACCAATATCAGTGCACAAAATTTAGAAATAAAGATTTCTGACATGCAAAAACAAAAAAAATTAGTGATCAGTATAGCCACCTTTCTTTATGATGACACTCAACAGCCTTCCATCCATAGATTCTGTCAGTTGCTTGATCTGTTTTCGATCAACATTGCGTGCAGCAGCCACCACAGCCTCCCAGACACTGTTCCGAGAGGTGTACTGTTTTCCCTCCCTGTAGATCTCACATTTTATGATGGACCACAGGTTCTCTATGGGGTTCAGATCAGGTGAACAAGGGGGCCATGTCATTATTTTTTCTTCTTTTACACCTTTACTGGCCAGCCACGCTGTGGAGTAGTTGGATGCATGTGATGGAGCATTGTCCTGCATGAAAAACATCTTTTTCTTGGACGATACCAACTTCTTCCTGTACCACTGCTTGAAGAAGTTGTCTTCCAGAAACTGTCAGTAGGTCTGGGAGTTGAGCTTCACTCCATCCTCAACCCGAAAAAGTCGCACAAGTTCATCTTTGATGATACCAGCCCATACCAGTACCCCACCTCAAACTTGCTGGCGTCTGAGTGGAGCTCTCTGCCCTTTATTGATCCAGCCTCTGGCCCATCCATCTGGCCCATCAAGAGTCACACTCATTTCATCAGTCCATAAAACCTTTGAAAAATCAGTCTTAAGATATTTCTTGGCCCATTCTTGATGTTTTATCTTATGTTTCTTGTTCAAAGGTGGTTGTTTTTCAGCCTTCCTTACCTTGGCCAAGTCCCTGAGTATCGCACACCTTGTGCTTTTTGATACTCCAGTAACGTTGCTGCTCTGAAACATGGCAAAACTGGTGGCGAATGGCATCTTGGCAGCTTCACGCCTGATTTTCCTCAATTCATGGGCAGTTATTTTGCGCCTATTTTGGCCAACACGCTTCTTGCGACCCTGTTGGCTATTTGCCATGAAACCCTTGATTGTTCGGTGATCACGCTTCAAAAGTTTGGAAATTTCAAGACTGCTGCATCCCTCTGCAAGACATCTCACAATTTTGGACTTTTGAGAGCCCGTCAAATCTCTCTTCTGACCCATTTTACCAAAGGAAAGGAAGTTGCCTAATAATTAAGCGCACCTTATATAGGGTGTTAATGTCATTAGACAACACCGCTCCTCATTACAGAGATGCACATCACCAGATTTACTTAATTGGTAGTTGGCTCTCAAGCCTATGCAGCTTGGAGTAGGACAACATGTATAAAAAGTATCGAAGTGATCAAAATACGCATTTGCCTAATAATTCTGCACGCGGTGTATTGTGTGTACGGTTATTTTGGTCATATGGACAGATACTCCAGTCTCTGCTTGGGAACTCTGCAGCTCGTTCACTGTTACGTTTGGTCTCTGTGCTGCCTCTCTGGTGCCCTCCTTGCCCGGTCTGAGAGTTTTGGTGGGTGGCCCTCTCTTGGGAGGTTTGTTGTGGTACCATGTTCTTTCCATTTGATGATGATGATGGATTTGATGGTGCTCCAGTGGGATCATCAGAGACTGGGATATTTTTTTATAACCCATTTCTGACTTCTGTACTTCTCAACAACTTTGTCTCTGACTTGTTTGGAGATCTCCTTGGTCTTTATGGTGTTTGGTTAGTGGTGTCTCTTGCTTAATGGTGTTGCAGCCTTTCAGAAATAGTGTGTATATACTGACAGACCATGTGACACTTAGATCGCATACAGGTGAACTTCCTTTCACTAAGCATGTGACTTATGAAGGTAATTGCTTGCACCCGAAATTTTTAAGGGCTTCATAGCAAAAGGGGTGAATACATAAGCACATACCAATTTTTAGTAACTTGATCCCATAAATGTAATTTATGCCTATATTTTTCTCACTTCACCAACTTAGACTATTTAGTGCTGATGCATCACACACAAGTCAGATTACAAAAATATTTAAACACAGGTTGTAATGTAACAAAATAGGTAAAAAGCCAAGGGGGTGAATACTTTTGCAAGCCACTCTATGCATGGTAAATACTTCCATTGCACACAATAACATTTCTGGGCCATCTTTTTGGAGCTCTTCATGTTTCTGTGATAGTTATTCCTCTGGAAATATTTTATTTGACAATAGTCAGCTATTGACCCGGACTAAGGGTATGTGCACACCGTCAGGAATGGTAGCGCTTTGAACGCTGCATACTTGATGCTGCGTTCAAAGCGCTGCACGCAGGTGAAGCCGCATGTGTTCATTGAACCATGCCGTTTCACCGCATCCTATCCATTGCACTGGTAGAATTTCTCTTGCGGAGACTAGCGTCCCCACAAGAGAAATAGACATGCTGTGGTCTGTGAAGACGTGCCGAATGTCCGTCTCCGTGGGTGAGCCGCAGGAGCACGGGAACGCATAGTGGGCATGGGATTTGTACAAATCCCATCCACTATTCTCTAACATCTGGCCACTGCGGATTGGACACAGCGCAAGTGTGCTGCGCCCAATCCGCAGCGTTTACTGATAGTCTGCACATACCCTAAGAGTTTAAAGATCAGCTTGAACCGCCGTTAAAGTGGTTGTTTGAAGTTCTAAAAATGGGTAAAATTCCTTGAAAAAAATCCAAGCCTCTTTGATTTCTCTCTCTGGTCTCATGAACAGAGGGACTTTTGACCCTATAGTGTACAGTTCATTGCCTAATTTGCCGGCTACCAGTCTTATATGGCTGGTTGTTACCTAGGTAAGCAGTGTACACCTCAATCGGGGCTATGCTTTACAGCCTGCTCTCTGAGCTGACTGCACCCGACCAGCCTCAGTGTCCGTGCACTTCTCCCATCCTGCAGAAGCACTGCCTATACATACAGCATGGGCGTGTGTTACATTTGTACCAGCGGTGTGACCATACCACTCGTCTGAATTGTCAAGAGTGCACTACCCCCGGCAAAGCAGAAACCAGTTTCCTGGATTGATGCATTCCTGAAGATAGAACATCCCTTTAAGTGGGACTGCACTACCATAACAGACACAACCTATTGGCAAAGGAATGGGCTTTTCTTAGGTAGTGGTGGGGGAGCATATCTTCCACCACTCCCTACTTTATTCTGGACAGTCCTGTTAATTTAATCATGTAATAGGGTAATTTTGATTTTTATCTCTTCTGTTTTTCTCTTCCAGAGCTCCAGCATAGACTTTCTAGCTAATCAGGGTTTTGATTTTAACAAAGTCTTTCGTGACGGTGAGTTTTCTTTTAAAACTTTTTTTCATAAATGCATAAACTCTACACAAAAACTTTGTATAGGCAAGTGATAATTTTTCCTACTTAGGTATTCCATACTTGAACCAAGAAGAGGAAAGACAGCTAAGAGATCAGCAGGAAGATAAGCGCTACCACACAAATGGTGCAAGCACAACGTGTTACATGTATATTTCACCTGACGCGGCCAGAGCTCCTGTCGTTCCGGTAATTCCTGAGGATCAGAAAGATTTTATCGATAAAATTGTGTAGGTGTCCAATACAGGTGCTATATTTTTGTTTGGAAATCCTATATCATAGTTATATTTTACTGTAGTTATTTCCTATTCTCTCAACTATGTTGACTTTCTGTATAAAATTGTATATAGGTAAAAAATTGCTGTTAATCTGACCATATCCTTAAACCCCTTCGCGACCCTTGACGTACATGTACGTCAAAAGTTGTATCTCTGCATTTGATGTGGGCTCGCACCCCAAGCTCACATCTTTCCCGACATATGATGGCTGATTTAATCAGCCATCATGTGCCTTTAACCTCCTCTGGAGGGGCTCCTCCCGCGGCTGTTAAATGCCACTGTTAATCTCTGCTAGCAGCATTTAACATGTGTCGCGATCGTGCGGCACTTATGGGCTGCCATGACAGCCGGAGGTCTGCCGAAGACCTCCCTGCTTGTTATGATGATCCTCCTGTGAAAACCCTTTTGCCCCCTTCTGTCTAAGCCAATGCTGCCATTCAAAAAGAGATGGGTTTGGAGAAAGATGGGAAGGTGCACTTAGTTATATGAAAAAGTTTGGGCACCCCTATTAATCTTAAGCTTAATGTTTTATAAAAATTGGTGTTTTTGCAACAGCTATTTCAGTTTGATATATGTAATAACTGTTGGACACAGTAATGTTTCTGCCTTGAAATGAGGTTTATTGTACTAACAGAAAATGTGCAATCTGCATTCAAACAAAATTTGACAGGTGCATAAGTATGGGCACCTCACCAGAAAAGTGACATTAATATTTAGTAGATCCTCCTTTTGCAAAAATAACAGCCTCTAGTCGCTTCCTGTAGCTTTTAATGAGTTCCTGGATCCTGGATGAAGGTATTTTTGACCATTCCTCTTTACAAAACAATTCTAGTTCAGTTAAGTTTGATGGTCGCCGAGCATGGACAGCCCTCTTCAAATGATCCCACAGATGTTCAATGATATTCAGGTCTGGGGACTGGGATGGCCATTCCAGAACATTGTAATTGTTCCTCTGCATGAATGCCTGAGTAGATTTGGAGCGGTGTTTTGGATCATTGTCTTGCTGAAAGATCCATCCCCTGCGTAACTTCAACTTTATCACTGATTCTTGAACATTATTGTCAAGAATCTGCTGATACTGAGAGGAATCCATGCGTCCCTCAACTTTAACAAGATTCCCGATGCTGGCATTGGCCACACAGCCCCAAAGCATGATGGAACTTCCACCAAATTTTACTGTGGGTAGCAAGTGTTTTTCTTGGAATGCTGTGTTTTTTTGCCGCTATGCATAACGCCTTTTTGTATGACCAAACAACTCAATCTTGGTTTCATCAGTCCACAGGACCTTCTTCCAAAAAGAAATTGGCTTCTCCAAATGTGCTTTTGCATACCTCAGCCGACTCTGTTTGTGGCGTGCTTGCAGAAACGGCTTCTTTCGCATCACTCTCCCATACTGCTTCTCCTTGTGCAAAGTGCGTTGTATAGTTGACCGATGCACAGTGACACCATCTGCAGCAAGTTGATGCTGCAGCTCTCTGGAGGTGGTCTGAGGATTGTCCTTGACTGATCTCACCATTCTTCTTCTCTGCCTTTCTGATGGTTTTTTTTGGCCTGCCACTTCTGGCTTTAACAAGAACTGTCCCTGTGTTCTTCCATTTCCTTACTATGTTCCTCACAGTGGAAACTGACAGGTTAAATCTCTGAGACAGCTTTTTGTATCCTTCCCCTGAACAACTATGTTGAATAATCTTTGTTTTCAGATCATTTGACAGTTGTTTTGAGGAGCCCATGATGCCACTCTTCAGAGGAGATTCAAACAGGAGAACAACTTGCAAGTGGCCACTTTAAGTAGCTTTTCTCATGATTGCATACACCTGGCTATGAAGTTCAAAGCTCAATGAGGTTCCAAAACCAAAAAAAGGGCTTTAGTAAGTCAGTAAAAAGTAGGTAGGAGTATTTAAAACAAGAAAATGATAAGGGTGCCCTTACTTATGCACCTGACAAATTTTGTTTGAATGCAGATTGCACATTTTCTGTTAGTACAATAAACCTCATTTCAAGGCAGAAACATTACTGTGTCCAACAGTTATTACATATATCAAACTGAAATAGCTGTTGCAAAAACACCAATTTTTAAAAAACATTAAGCTTAAGATTAATAGGGGTGCCCAAACTTTTTCATATAACTGTAAATGTTTGGCCACACCAAGGGTGCACGGAGTTCCTGTATTTAGTTTGAATAGTCATTCTGTGCTGAAAGACTCCCTTTAAGGTGGAAAAAAATATAACTTTAACAGCATACTGAAGTCAAGCAAGTTTCTCTGAAAGACCTTGGTCACATGTTCAGTATTTGGTCAATATTACATCTTTGTAAGCCAAAACCAGGAGTGGCCGAAAAACTCCTGGTTTTGGCTTACACATACTGACCAAATACTCAATGTGTGAACGTGGCCCAAGGCTGGGGCTTCTATACATTGGCCACAAAGCAGAGCCAGGGTTTACTTTATGGCAATGCTACATTACAAATCGATAGAAAATAGATATTGGCTCACCAATTACTTGGAATAAAAGTCCAGTGTGCACGGAACCACAATCCGACTACTCGTGTGAACAATGGAAACAATATGTAAATGGTATTCCACTGCCTGGTAAAAATCACTTTAATTGAAAATATTTAAAAAGTCATCCAAGAATACATGATACAAAACAAAAAGCCAAGAGTTCAGAATGCTATCCGGCATTTTGCCAAAGGCTTTGACAGAGAACGCTGGATGGTGTTTGAAACGCGTCGCTTTTTGTCTTGTATCCTGTATTCTTAAACGAGTTTTTAAAATATTTTCAGTTAAAGTGATTTTTAACTAGAAGCTGGAATACCATTTTACATATTTTTTTTTCCAATGATGCATTGCAACCTAATGAAAGTAAATGTAGTCTTGCTGCAATAAATCCAAAGGTGCTGGACAGATTGCAATGTAGTTGGTAGCGAAGTAGCATTGCCATACCGTCATCGCAACGTTGTCATGTAGCTCCAGACTTGTACTAACTGCTAGGAAACCTGGGTGAAGGATGGGAGCCCAGAGGGTACATGGGTGATAAGACAGTTTTCAACCTAAAATCTCACAAGGTTTAGGTATCTTACTTGGTTACTTGAGTTTGCAAGATGTTGAAATACTGCAATGTTGAGTTTCCAATTTCTGCAAAATAATCAGTAATTATCACTAATTAAAATAATCATTAATGCTGATTATTTGTGAATATTCTAATGCATGACTGTATGAAGATGGCAGTTTGGAAAACTGTGATTTATCCCACCTATATTTTATCTTGGGGAGTTACACATATTGCACTTTCCAATGTTTCGATATAAAGTGGGTCAGCCTCAGATTCCATGGATGGTTACCACTTATTACTAACACAACCCATGGAGTTTATTTGCTTGTATGTATTAGTATATCTGTGCATGTGTGAACCATGACTTTATGTTTCCCCCAGAGAATCTGTTGATGAATTTTTAAAAGATGAAGAGAAGAAAGTTCTACAATTAGAACCTTGTACTGGGTTTGTGTTTTTCCATTTTATTGACCTTTTTATTACTGTTTTTATATTGTTCCATAGGGTCCTGCTGGAGGTGGAGGGTCACAAAAAATAATAGAGGGGTTGGTTTTAGAATAATGTTAATCTGGGAAAAAGATTAAAGTATGTAAATGCTTAATCCCATGTTAAAATATTATATATGAGCGTTTATATAATCCATAGAAGATACCAATTGTGCAACTTTGCTAAACATGTTATTTATTACTCCAACAAACCATATCCAACAAACAATAAAGGTATTCTTATTAGTTTGGGCTAACGTGATCCGTGGTATTACGCGTTTTTTAAGTTATTTAGCTGCTGCGGATCCATGGGTTGTCAAAACCGATGAATATCAGGATCTGGACAATTTGTGGATACCTCTCGCACTGCTGATTATTGAAGACGTCAATTCACATACAATTATCAAACTTGCTTTTTTTATTCAATGCGTTTCGAAGTGACAAGCACCTCTTCAGGAAACAACCACATATCGTTCAACGTGTTTCGAAGTGCGGTTGTTTCCTGAAGAAGAGGTGCTTGTCACTTCGAAACGCGTTGAATAAAAACCGCAAATTCTCCAGTTCATGATCTGTTTTCGGAGGACGCATGAGGCTGTGGTGCCGCGTAGAGGTGGACACAAAAATCCAAGATGCGGCGGACAAGCGGCCACTTCATGAAAGCGGCAGCAGTTTTCCAATGCATTATTAGAAATTAATCGCAAATGGCTTCTATATTGTTATTGACCACCTGAACCAATATGTGGGATCCCAGCCTAAATGTAACTCTGGACTAGAATACAAGCTATAATTCTCTTTAAGTAATGGAATTGACATCACCTTTTACTAGATTTTAATATGTAGTTTAGACTTGTCTGGAAAGTTAGATAATGGGACATTTGGGACCTTTACGGCTTTTTATATAGTTTAATACTTATTTTTATCTTTTTGTCTGTTCCTTGTATCATAAATGTCTTATTGCAGCTTTATAGTTGCAGTGTATAAAACCTTTTCCTCTCTTTCTAGGTATCAGCGGAAGCTTATCTACCAGACAATGAACTGGAAGTAAGTAGGAGTACCATATGTTTACTGCATACATCTGTTCTCATATATGATTAGTCAGCGAGTTTCTGACAGGGCTGTGGAGGGAGTCGTGGAGTCGGAGTAGGTGTCATGGAAATTGAAGAGTCGGAGTCTCAGGTTTGGCTTACCGACTCCACAGTCCTGCTTTCTGAAACCAATGAAGAGAATAATAAGCTTTGAAAGTGGTAGATCCTTGTACACTGGTCTGTGAGTTAGTTCAGGGGTGGGCAATTAATTTTTCTGAGGGGTCACATGAGAGCCCATGACTGTTATGGATACCAAACCAATAGGCTGAAATTAATTCTGCTCAATATTAATATTAACATTAATTCAATTATAATATTTATGTGCGGCCCCATCCTCCACCAATGTATTCACTGCATCCTGAGGATACGGATGGCAGTGACAGCGGATGGACGTCGGGTGGGACAGGGCACCGTGCTGCCCGTGGGCCACTGTTTAAGCCCTTAGGCTGTCTCGATCCTTGAGCCGTACTGGAACAATCAGAGGGCCGGATGTGGCCCGCCGGCTGCCCAGGTCTGATTTAGTTCCATTTATATGTAGCGATTGCCTAAATTTTATCTGATTTAAATAATTAGTGCGATCATTCATACTCCTACAGTTTCACTATTGTTGGCAGCACATTGCTCTATAGAGGGGGAAAAGTGCTATCCACAAACTATACTTTTAATATCTGCATAAAATATTATCGAACAGCAATCCATGTGTTCTTTTCTTTGGTGGCCATGTTTATAAGCCCTGATGTTGAGGAGCGAATGTTTGTACTATATGATTTAAATGTCTACCATTTGGGTTCCAGTACCCTTGTCTTACCAGTTCCACTTCTCCCCCCGGCTGCTCCTGCTTGGTGATCAGACATCTTGTCATGTGTCATGTCAGTGAATCGGCATCTTTTTTGTACTTCTATTATTTATATGTTTCTTTTCTGTAGTTATTTCTGTGAATGCTTCTCTTTTAGGTTTCCACGAGGCACCCATATCGAAACTGTCCAGTCTCCTAATGTAAGTTTTTCCTATTCTGGAACAGTAGTTATATTGCTAAAAAAGTAGGGGTGTTTGCTCCTAAGGACTGTATGAATACTGATGTGGAAGCTGTAATTGAATTTTGGTTATTATTCAGGTTTACCAAGATGGCTTGATAAAAAAAAAAATAAAAATAATACGTGGATAATATCCTCCTTTTGTAAAAACATTGTTCTACTTTTAAAGATTCTTCAGCTAAAACTATTTGACAGTAGAACTTAGGGCTCTGTTCACACGTGGCGCTTTTGCTGCGTATTTTAGAGTACCATCATAATCAATAAGCATTCTGAAATCTCATGCACACGCCATACAGATTTTGAGCCCCGCTGCAATTTTGCAAAGATGCAGCATATCAATTCTTTCAGTTATTTTTGCAGTGCTTTTCAATCATTAAAATGACTTGCTGAAAAGCACAAGTAAATACTGCAAAAAACGCATGTAAAAATGCCGCATTTTTTTCTGCCACCACTCTGGTTTTTGGCACAGAAAAAAAAAATGCTGCAAAAACGCAATGTGGGAACATGTCCTTAATGTGGTTTTCCAATACTGGACAACACCTCAGAGGTGAAACAAAAAAATAAAAATATATCAATACTTGCTTCCTGGACTGGTGGCATTTCTCCTTGCCAAGTGTACCCCCACCAGTCTTTTGGGATCAACATCCAAAAAGGTGGTATGTGAGCTGCAGCTAATCAGCAGTAGCTGATGAGCTGCAACTTTCACACTGTGTCCAATCTGGATGTAGAGAACTCGGGAGACTGGGGATGTATCGTCGAGTACGGAGGAGGAGCGGCCGCAGTGATGAAGGTATTATGGTGTTTTTAACCTTCCTTGCCCCATTAGTAAGTGGTTGTAAAGTGGCAGACAACCCATTTGAAATGTTTTAAAAAAAAAAAATAAAAAACACCACCCGTGATGGAGATATTACCAAGATGTTGCTGTTTTGGATGAAGTATTGTTTCTCCCATATTTTTTTTAAATTGAGTTTTCATGTTGTTATAAGACTCATATACCTTCTATGTTGCAGAGTGAAAGGTGCATGGTTATCACCAAAGTAGATGAAGAAGAGAAGAAGACAAAAGAGCTACAGAAAAAAGCCAAAGAGCAGGTACAGCTGAAGTGTCCCATACTTGTGGATAACCATAAGCTTCCCTTGATGGTAACAGTGCTGTGCATTTCTTTTTTTCTCTCTCTGCAGGAAGATCTTAATGATGCTGTTGGGTTTTCTCGAGTTATTCAAGCAATCTCATCCTCTGTAAGTATTAAATCTGTACCATAATGTGAATAAACACCAGCGACACAGTCACTCTCGTCGCTTCTATCGAGTTCTCCACTGACCCTCTGACATCGGTTATGTCAACTGAATACAACTGAGGATTGCGTCATTAGACATCAACCAAACAGGTTTTTGTTAAATTTTATTTTTTGGCAGTATTTTTTTTTTATCCATGTCACAATCCTGTGTTTTAAAAAAACAAAACACTGGGACTTTTTTTTATATATTTTTTTTCTCTCCGGTTTTGGGAAATCCAGGTATACACAGCAACGAGCAGACTCTGACTTTTGTACTAAAGCTTCTAATGAGCAGATGTTATTGTGAAGGGAGGGGGGAGCAGGTCAGCTGTGACATTGGCTATTGTGGTTGGTGGATCCTGTGTTTTCAGCTGGGTACAGAGGTGTTACCTGTCATTGTAATCCTGCCTCTGATAGTAAAGAAACTGCTGAAAAGACACTCAAAAATAACCCTATCACGACCCTGGAATTTTCCAGGTTTTTTCTGTTTGTTTTTTGCTACCCTTCCGAGAGCCATGACTTTTTTTTTTTTCCCATTATTATGGCCATTTAAGGGCTTGCTTTTTTGCGGGGCGAGTTGTACTTTTGAACGACACCATTTATTTTACCTCATCGTGTACTGGAAAACGGGAAAAAAAAAATCTAAGTGCAGTGAAATTGCAAAAAAAGTGCAATACCGCAATTTGTTTTTTTGGGTTTTCTTTTACCATGTTCGCTAAATGCTAAAACTGACCTGCCATTATTATTCCCCAGGTCATTGTGGGATGCCAAACATGTATAGGTTCTTTTTTATTAAAGTGGTGGGAAAAAAATCCAAAGTGTGTTTGTGTGTTTGTGTGTTTGTGTGTTTGTGTGTTTGTGTGTTTGTGTGTTTGTGTGTTTGTGTGTTTGTGTGTTTTGTTATATAAAAAGCTCAATTTTTGGGGATCTGGGGCTGGTGAGGGCTTATTTTTTGCACGTCCAGCTCATGTTTTTATTGAAAGCATTTTGAGGTAGATACGATGTATTGATCGCCCTTTATTGCAATGTTGCGGCGACCAAAAGAAACGTAATTCTGGTGTTTTTCTTTTTTTTTTTTCTCGTTACATCTTTTACCGATCAGATTGATTTCGTTTATATTTTGATAGATCGGACTTTTCTGAATACATCGATACCAAATATCTTTTTTATTTTATTTTATTTTTTTTATTTTGAAGGGTGCAAAAGGGGGTTGATTTGAACTTTGTTTTTTTTACTTGCTGCAATAGAAGCTGTGATCTTCGGATCGCTTGTGCTACACATAGCAGGGCTTCTGCTCTCTTATGTGTGGCAGAAATCCTCATCTCCCTTGACTGGCGTTCATAGCAGATCAGCAATGACCAGCACGGGGGTCTTCTGTAGACCAACCCATCGGTGTGCCAATGGGCGGGTCTTGTTGCGCGCTTCTAACAGCCGCGGGTGGATCACGACTTTTACGCGGTGTGTCAAATTCCCCCCCCCCTCCCCCTTTTTTTAATTTTTTTTTTTTTTATGTAATTTGGTAGCTCTATATTTTCCCTATATTTCTTTGTTTGGAATCTCTATCCATGTTTATTTACTTTGCTTGAATGTATATACTCGCTGGCTGAAATTCGTATATTCTATTGATAACGTAAGCTATTGCTCAAGCAGCCAGCATAAGACCGCACTTGTAAGCAGTGCCAATAGTGCCATATTTCGGTAGATGATCAGAGATAAGATTTCATGGCATCCACGTCGTCAGTTCTTGCTGAAAGGGTACCCGTGGACTGTTTTTGTATATATACTTGCACGCTGGGCTCAGCTAGCCCTGCATGTGTTCTCAATAAGGAGGAGGAATAAAAATGCTTGCCGTGCGTCTCCCGCCAACATCAACTGGTTCAGTCGACATTTGCCTAGTGTGCATTGTCACCTTTTAGTGTGGAGGGATTTTGTGAAAAACGAAAAATCATGTGGAAAAATGTGCTTGATATTTCTAATTTAAACATTCTTCTGTATACAAGCAGCCTATCCTTTTATATTCTTAGTTTCTTAGAGGCACAAACAGATGTTTAGTTTAATAGTAATTTTCAGATCTAATTTTCTTGCAGGGTAAACTCGTGGTTGGACACAACATGATGTTGGACGTCATGCACACCATAAATCAGTTCTATTGTCACTTGCCTGATGTAAGTGGTTGTTTTCATTGAGGCTTTCCTTTGTGTGTAGGTCAGGGACGGGGAACTTTTTTTTTTTTTTATGCCAAGGGTCATTTTGGATATTTATACCATCCTTCAGGGGCCATACAAAATTATCAACTTGAAAATTACCCTGCTCTATTTGGTCAAACATTTAATCAACCCCCACCCCCCCCTGCAATGTTTTGGCTGGAGCTGCGTCTCTTTGGTGCGGCTGGGATGTTAGGTGGTATGGATGATATTTCTACTCGCAACTGCTTTTCCAGATTTGCATTGGTCTGTAGTGCAGTCGACGCTGCGATGATGAAGATGCAAAGAACTCTCACCAGTAACACCAATCTATATTATACTGCAGATCTCCTCAGGGTGGGAAATCCATCACTGCTCACGTTACATTTATAGAACTTGAGAGATCTGCGGTATACGCATCACATAGGAGACACCGAGACTGCACTATATACATCACATAGGAGACTGCAGTATATACATCACATAGGAGACACCGAGACTGCACTATATACATCACATAGGAGACTGCAGTATACACATCACATAGGAGACACCGAGACTGCACTATATACATCACATAGGAGACGCCAGGATACACATCAAATAGGAGACACCGAGACTGCACTATATACATCACATAGGAGACGCCAGTATACACATCAAATAGGAGACACCGAGACTGCACTATATACATCACATAGGAGACACCAGTATACACATCAAATAGGAGACACCGAGACTGCAGTATATACATCACATAGGAGACACCAGTATATACATCACATAGGAGACACTGAAACTGCGGTATATACATCACATAGGAGACACCAAGACTGCGGTATATACATCACATAGGAGACACCGGTATATACATCACACATGAGACACAGAGACAGTGGCATATGCATCACAGCAGACATGGGGCTGCCACTGCTATTGTCTTCTGTGAGAAGGGAGCACATCATGCAATAACTCAGTCAACAAAGTACATCCTGACTCTGGCATGTAATCTTTCATTGCATGCACTGCGCCTTCATAACTGAACACTGTTTGCACATGCTCACAAAGTAAGAAGAAATTAGGCTGCATTTTGACAGCTGGTGGCCTGAGTATTATGGTCCCAGGAAATCTGCCTTGGGGCCCGAGAAAAGGTCATCGCAGGCCATTTACAGCCTTCAGGCCTGAGGTCTCCCACCCCTAGTGTAGATAGTAACTGCTTTGAAATATTACATTACGCGGTGCACCCTTGGTGTGGCCGAGTAGTTCAATGCACATTCCCACCTACTTGTTTTCCATCTCTTCCCCTGTCTTCCTTGATTTGACAGCTCTGGCTGATGGAAGAAAAACAAGTATGTGAACTGTTTGGCCACACCAAGGGTACACCCCGAGCACATGAGCTTGGTTTGTACAGTCATTTTGTGCTGACAGACTCCTTTTAAGCATTCAGGAACCACAGGTTGTTTCAGTGGTCGACTTTTCATACTGGATTAGTTTTTTGAACAGTGATATAGCATTTTTTTTCTCTGTAGTTAAAGGGGTTATCTGTGACTTGTACATTGATGGTCTATTTTTAGACTAGGCAGACATTTTTTGTGTGATCAGTGGGGGATCTCATCTCCTGGACCCTCACTAATCAGTAGCATGGAGCAGATGCAACATCCCTGTGAGTGTTGCATCCCCATCATTGTTGACCGTGTCTGTGAATGGGCAGCAGTACCACTGCCATTGGTCTGACCCCTGCGATCAAATATCGACGTCATCGTCATATCTTAAGAATAGTCAGTGTGCCCCGGAGAACCCCAGAAACAAGACTACTCCTTTCTCCTGACAGCTGTCTTGTGTACTCGCAGAGCAGCTCTTTTGAAACTTTGGTCTTAAAAATAATCTTTCTTCCTTTTTTTTTTTTTTAGGACTTGGAAGAGTTTAAAAGATTGACAAATTGTGTTCTCCCAAGGTAAGGTTTAAGTATGTTAAGCTTATTAATGTGTTTTTCATTATACTTTGTTTCATTTTATTTTTATTTTTTATGCTTTCCAGAGTGCTGGACACAAAGCTTATGGCGTCTACACAGCCCTTTAAGGTAGTAGTCTGATCAATATGCATACAAGAACCTATGGTGGGAACCAGTTGCTGTTACATTACACTTTCTATGCACATACTTGCCCTTTATGGATGAATCGCATGTATAGCGCAGTGTGTACGCAGCTCATGTGTGACAGCAGCACCTCCCTACAATGTATAGGCACGTGACATTTATTCTGCATGTTTCATGGCCCCATTTTCTATCACTGATCCCTATGATGCTGGTCCAGTGCAAATGTAGCTGGCCTTCATTGTATTTTCCATCCATTTTACTAAAACATCAAATGGCAACTAATTGAGGAACAGATCCCATTGTTTCCTATGGGATAATACCTACCTGTCCGGCACTTCAGTTGTTGAGCTGGCAGGTCCAGAGGCCGGATCACAATGTTGAAATGGAATCTGCCAGCAGGTTTTTGCTATGTAATCTGACCATAGCATGATGTAGACACAGAGAACCTGATTCCAGTGATGCATTACTTAGTTTACTGGATGCAGGAGTTGTGATAGAATCCGTTTTCTCTGAGATCTAGCAGTGCTCTGAATGCTGAGCCCTGTATAACCCGTCCACGCCACTGATTGGCAACTTTCTGTTAATGTACATTAAGCACAGAAAGCTGCCAAGTGGTGGTGGTGGTGGGGGGGATTGGACCAGAAGGTACGAGACACCTATCACCTGTAGTGATAATCTCCTGCTGATAACACGCTGATTGTATTGAAACAGGAATAAGGCTCTCAGCCCCTACAATATGCAGCTCTCAGATTACGTAGCAAAACCTGCTGACAGATTCCCTTTAAGATGTTTTATTGTTCATGTCTTCCGAGGGGCACATAAGACCGTGGAATATAGGTTGCTGCCACTGTGAAGCAGATACTAAGCAAAACAGTTGTTGGCTTTCCCGCAGGCACTTAATTAATCTGTTTTTACAAAAGCAGGAGCAACCAGGAGAAGTCAGCAGTAGGTGAGCCGGTAGAAACCTGGTGTTCATAGGATGCAAACCTCCTCTTGCAGGACTTCAGGACTTCTGTCTTTATTTTAGTTCATTATTTTCTTTTCTTTCCCTCTAGTTGGGAAACGGGGAAGATACAATCTCTGCTTATCCCCCAGTGAGGAGGGAGAACAGCTCTGTATCATCACACATTCTCCCTCCTCCAGGAAGACCGTGAATAAGGGGATCCGCTCCTCTGCCTTATGCCAGCCATTAGGTCACCCCCTGTAACTGCCTGTTCCCCTCCAATTCCAGCATACTCTGATGTACAGTCGCTAAAGAGGGCGACCCTGCTTGTCTATGCTGGGAGCTGATGTTAAGAGGAAAAAGATGGTTTAGTATTTTGAGATTGGATGAGGATTTCACCATGCATAGACTTAGTTCCCCACATCCTCTTTTCATAGGTAATCTCTAAAACCCACCGGGACTCCTCACCTAAGTTTTACTGCAAATGTTGAGGGTTATGCTTCCTGCTTTTTTTTTTGTTTTTACTCTAGGTATGGGACAAGATCTTGTACACACATGGCTTCCCCCTCCACATCCTTGCAGCTACAGGAGCTGAAATCTAGCAGGGAAGCCATATGCAGCTGGTGGTGTGTGTCGGTGCGCTGGGGGGGTGTCCGTGCTCCAAAATAGCACTAATTCTAAACGATGTTCAACTTTGATGTCTGTTCCATCTGGACAGTAAAACCTTGTAAACTCCACAAAATGCACCGTAAACCAAGCTCCATCATAGGCCTTACCTGACATCCACACCCTTTTAAAATGGGTTCTTGCTGGACCACTTCTTTACCTGAAAGTAAGCCCTCCTTTGACCTTATCCACCTGCATTGGCAGAATCTCACTTTTACAGCCCTTAAGCTCTGGACGCATCTCAGATGATGGAGCCATGCCATGTCTGTGAGATAGTCTCTTTTACGGAACAGATCTGGTTTCCTTGTTCTCAGAACGCCTCATCGCTTGTTCTGATTAGCCATCGTGTTATGGATTTTCTCCATTTCTGGGATGTTATTCTTTACATTCTCTTCCAGTATGGCTTTAAGTTGCTTTACTTTATTTCCCCAACTACAACTTTCTGTACAGTGTAACAGTGAGATAGTTACCCCTCCAAAAAATGAAGCCACCTGCCACCTTCACTGGGCACAACCAACCAGCTGCTTCTCTGGACGGCAGCCTAACCCTGCCAATACCAGCCTTCAGCTCCTTCCTTTCGTGAACTCGACTGCTCACTATACCTTTTGTTGGAAGGTCAACTTTTTAGTCACCCATACCTGTCCAATATATGAGTGAAGACTATTTAATATTGTAAATGGCCTGGCAGCCATTCAGATTCTTTGGAGAATCTTCTCCTTCCTTTTCTATCCAGACAGATTTTTTTTCTTTCTGTATCAGTCACGGGACCCGTCCCCTCAAAACAGGCCAAGCTGTCCCCAAAAATCATGTTAACTTGCAAAAGGTATGGCTGTCCCATGTGCTAGGTTTTTTCTCGCAGTCTCTTCTGCAGGTGATCATGACCTTCTGGGATCTTCCTCCAGCAGACTAATCATACCATCCTATCCCTCTAGTATTATGTTATACTTTCCAGTAAGGGGCTCTCTTGTACAATTATTCCAAAGGTTGAACTTGATGGACCTAGGTCTTTATTCAACCTACGTTACTATGTAAAGTTTTAAGGTTGAAAGAAGACACAAGTCTGTAAACTCAACCTATTATCTAACATGTAGATGTAGAGAAACTCCATGAGACAGATACTAATTGCCCCATATTAGGGGAAGAATTATTTCTCAATTCCACATACTGCTATCAGACTAGTCCCCTGGATGAAAGTCCCATCACAGAATCTAGTATTCATAACCTGTGATGAGATATTATTCAAGAAAGACATCCAGGCCCTTCTTGAACTTGTTTAGTGAAACGACCATCACAACCTAATGTGGCAGAAAGTTCCATAATCTCACTGCTGTTACAGAAAAGAATCTGCACCTGTGAAGATCAAACCTTCTTTCCTCTGGATGTAGAGGATGCCCCCTTGTCACAGTCAGAGGTCTAGGTGTGGAAAGATCATTAGAAGGCTCTCTGTACTGTCCCTTCATATATTTGTACATTGTAATGTGATTGCCCCTAAGTCTTTGTTTTTCCAGCCCCCAAGTTTAATAACGTATCTTGATATAGCAGTCCACCCATTCCCTTAATAACCTTAATCATTCTTCTCTGCACCCGCTTCAGTCCAGCTATGTCCTTATACACTGGAGACCAAAGTTCTAGTCATGAGCATCTGTACTTTTCTTAATACATCCCATAATTTTATTTGCCTTGGTGGCAGCGTCCTGGCACTGGTCACTAAAGTTGTTTGCTGTCCACTGATACAACAAAGTCTTTTTTGGTTATCGTGTACTATTTTGTACTTAATTATACATTGTTGTGATTCTTAGCCCAAATATGTGGCCTAACATTTATCTACGTCTTCATTTGAAGAGACGTTTTCCAAACTTTGTCAATGAGGGAACATGTGGTCAATACAGAAAACATTCTTGCAGCCAGACTCTTGGCATGAAAAGTGAATTACTTGTTTTCGCTTCTTGGGTCTCTTAAGATTGGACATCGTATACCGATTTTTATATCTGACGTCTACTTGAACCATCAAAAAGGGACACTCTGCTCTGTGAAGATTTCATTTTCAGCTTGGGTCCTGTTGTAGCAGTCATTTTCTGTCTCTCCACCTTGCTTGGTTTCTCCACCTCTCTGCACATCTGGCTAACACACTACCTTAGCAGAAAGTCTGGACCCAATGCAGGGTTCCCTTCATAGTGTGATCAATCACCATTCTCCAGGTGGGAATTTCCAAACAGAATGCGTCATCCAGTTTCCAACCACAAAACTCACTCAAGGTGGTCCGGTTGTGTAAATTTGGCTGGTTTGAGTTTTGAACATTCATTGGGATTAATTCAACCTTCTACTATTATTTGAGCTCCCCATGTTTCTTTGTGTAAATTGCCCAGCTTTTTTTTTTCCTCTGAACATTTCCTTAATTCTTTTGTGTGGGAGGGCTCCACATTCCCCATTTTTCTTTAGCAACTTTCGTCTTCTGAATCTGATATGCAACTCCTTTACTGACCAACCACATGAAATTTTTGTGGGTTTCTCTCTTCATCCTCTCTATGATCCTGTGTTCCTTTCCCCCCGTGCCCTCTGGAAGATAACTGTTGAATGGTTCTTCCCATTTTGGTGACTAGTGCTGCTTGGGTGTTCATTCCTGTTTTTCTACTCTTATCAAAATATGTTGTCCCTATGTCCCTTTCCTTACTTTTTTTTTCCTTCTCCATTCCACGCTTGAGATTCATTACTGCTGGACACTCTTGGAGCTCCTCATATCTGTTCACAACATCTTGCGTTGAGATATCCAACTCTACTTAACCTGCTGGTTGGCATCCAAAACTACAATTGTTCAACTGATCAAGATGTCCTGTTATAACCCCTTGTACTTCCTACATGTAGTTACAACCTTTAAAACGCTATCAACAGCACCTTGGTATAAGTCTGCTCCCTGCTCACTTCTCTATTCCCTGCTACGCATTTTAGGGTGAACACACCTTTACTGCCTTGGAAGCTTCTGGTTGCAAGTTCTGCATGCTGTATTGGTCTAATTAGATTATCCCTCCCCCAAGGTCTGCTCTTGGACTTCCCACATTCTTCTATGTCCCCCAGTGACCTGAGCGAGAAATGAGGATTATTTTGTTTTCTGTGAGCAACCTATAAAATTTTCAAGCCGAGTTCATTGGAGGAAACTAGCAGACAACAATTTTCATCAAGTCCTTTTAGGCATATGCCAGTTTGATGGGTCAGAACCTAGAAAAAGGCACCTCACCTATTCAGTAAAGTTTCCATTATTGCTGCCTTCCAGTTTATCTTCTGTTGGCTTTCCCTGGTTGCTCTTGCTACTTCTGCTTAAACTGATTGGCTCAGTGTCTGCAGGAGGCGTATAGTCTGTGCATGTGGAGCTAACACTGTTTATTTCGATCAAGCTTCTGACCACCCGAATAGCAACAGAAGTTGTCAATCTTTTTAAACCAAAGAGAAGGGCTTAGATGAGCTGCAAAATTCTGAAACTCTTATGATGGACTTGGACATTAACCTAATTCAGGGCTCGACAAACCCAGGCGCCTGGTCGCCAGTGGCGCCTAGAAAATGTTGTCTGGCGCCTAGAAAATGTTGCCTGGTGCTTGAGGAGTTGAGAAGAAAAAAAAATACTCTCAATCCAATCCCACCTCCTGCACGGAGTCATCCAATCGGAGGAAGCAGGGACAGTATCGCTCAGGCCGCCTTCTCCACTTTGCTCTGCCCCCCTTATGCTCCGGGACTGGACAGGGAGAGTTGGGTTACGGGGGAAGGATCGCTGTGGCCGGGGGCCCGTTCTCATCTCTCGCTACCTGTGTAAGTACATACAAAGGCCGTGCTCCCCGGGGAGACGCCGTGTGTGAGGGGGTCTATATGTACAGTTTGTCAACAAAAAAACGGAACAGGCATTTTTTTAAAAAAAATTAGTTTCTTTGATTTTTCTGAGAAAAAAACTGAGAATATAAAAAATTTATAAATGTAATGACATCTATTTATTTATTTTTTAAAAGCAATTTTTAAAGCATTCGTAAAAATTTTAAAAAAAATGTCAAGAAAAAAACGGAACAACAATTTATCTTTACTTTTCCCTCCAAAAAACATTTAAGGTGTTTTTTTTGTTAAATTAAAAACCAAGTTTGCTTAAAAAAAATTCTGGCTCCTAAATTTTTTGGCTGGCTCCTAGATTCTGAACAACTTTGTCGACCCCTGACCTAATTCTTGTCTTGAGGCCGGTACACATTGCGTCTTTTGCCCTACGTCAGTGGCTCAGTCAGGGATTTGGGTGGATTCGCCTATTGGGCCATTAAGTTTAATGAAGCAGACAAGGTCACTTTGTGCTCTATCTGACCTACTTTTGGACAGTGTCCCCTTTTTGAGGTGGGCAAGATAGCATGGTTGACAGCACCATCATGTCCTCCTCAAAAAGGAAGACTGTCCAAAAGAAGGTCAGACAGAGCACAAATTGACTCAGTCTGCTTAATTAAACGTAATGGTCTTTTGAACAGATATATGTTCAAGTTCGGTTTTTCAGAGCTTCAAGCGGAAGCTCCGTTGAATCCACTGATGTGGCAAAAACGTGATGTGAACATAGCCTTAGATGTGCCACATCACAATCGCAAAGTTGTCTTGTGACATTGCATTTAAAGGGGTTATCCCCTTTGTGAAAATACTAATCTCTGGGTGCAGTTTGCGAAAAAAAAAACCTTACACCACATTCCCAGGTCCACTGCGGAGTCTCTGCCTATGCGGTATCTGATATTGGGTACAGCGGTGACAGCACAGCAGCCAGTCACTGTACTTGTGTAGATGGAACGCCCCTCTCAATCACTGAGCTCACGGATTTGCTGCCGTGCTATTGTTGTGATGCCAGCACTGCAGACACTCCCTGATACAGGCAGCAGCGGTAGATCCGAGGATGGTGAGCAAAGTGTTTTTTTTTTTTTCTATAACACACTGCGCCTAGTCACCGGTATTTTATGAAACGGGACAACCACTTTACTGGTTAATAAAGTGGTCATGTACAACCGCATAACGCCGCTGCGATAACTTTGAGGCTGAAAATCCAAATCTGATGGATTTGTGGTCGCAAGTCGCACAAAGCTTTGAGTGTTACAAAACTATATGTGTATCTCTGTCCTGGACCCTGTGATACGCTCACACGGTACTTCAGATCTGAAAGGAAAAAAAAAGATCTGCCATGTAAATCTGCAGCAAAAATTGCCATTTTTTGATTAAAAATCTGCATTCAACACACATTTTTACACCACAAGCTGATGACATTTTACCGTATCTCTTCTACTCTGCTGGTACTGTAATCCAGATAGAATATCTGCAGCATATTTGTCTTATTTGAACATGCTCTTAGGCCTCATTCAGACATCCGTGGTGCACGTACATGTTCTATTTGTTCTTTTTTTTTTTTATTGTAGTCTATGGTACTAGTTACTTGCCCATGTATTTTCATGGACTGTGTTTGTGCAAAACGCACGGGGACGGTTTCTGTTCTTGTTTTTTTTTCTAGCAACACAGATGACAAAAGCCAATACAAGTCTATGGGTCCGTGCAAAACGCATGCAGCACACGGATAGCATCAGTGTGTCATCCATGTGCTGTCTGTATTTAACCATGCAAAATGTAGGAAAAGCTTTACAATTTATCCATCCAGGAAAATACTGATCACACTGATGGTGTAAAGCGGACCCGCGGACGCCACTCGCTGGTGGTGTAAAGCGGACCCGCGGACGCCACTCGCTGGTGGTGTAAAGCGGACCCGCGGACGCCACTCGCTGGTGGTGTAAAGCGGACCCGCGGACGCCACTCGCTGGTGGTGTAAAGCGGACCCGCGGACGCCACTCGCTGGTGGTGTAAAGCGGACCCGCGGACGCCACTCGCTGGTGGTGTAAAGCGGACCCGCGGACGCCACTCGCTGGTGGTGTAAAGCGGACCCGCGGACGCCACTCGCTGGTGGTGTAAAGCGGACCCGCGGACGCCACTCGCTGGTGGTGTAAAGCGGACCCGCGGACGCCACTCGCTGGTGGTGTAAAGCGGACCCGCGGACGCCACTCGCTGGTGGTGTAAAGCGGACCCGCGGACGCCACTCGCTGGTGGTGTAAAGCGGACCCGCGGACGCCACTCGCTGGTGGTGTAAAGCGGACCCGCGGACGCCACTCGCTGGTGGTGTAAAGCGGACCCGCGGACGCCACTCGCTGGTGGTGTAAAGCGGACCCGCGGACGCCACTCGCTGGTGGTGTAAAGCGGACGCCACTCGCTGGTGGTGTAAAGCGGACGCCCCTCGCTGGTGGTGTAAAGCGGACGCCCCTCGCTGGTGGTGTAAAGCGGACGCCCCTCGCTGGTGGTGTAAAGCGGACGCCCCTCGCTGGTGGTGTAAAGCGGACGCCCCTCGCTGGTGGTGTAAAGCGGACGCCCCTCGCTGGTGGTGTAAAGCGGACGCCCCTCGCTGGTGGTGTAAAGCGGACGCCCCTCGCTGGTGGTGTAAAGCGGACGCCCCTCGCTGGTGGTGTAAAGCGGACGCCCCTCGCTGGTGGTGTAAAGCGGACGCCCCTCGCTGGTGGTGTAAAGCGGACGCCCCTCGCTGGTGGTGTAAAGCGGACGCCCCTCGCTGGTGGTGTAAAGCGGACGCCCCTCGCTGGTGGTGTAAAGCGGACGCCCCTCGCTGGTGGTGTAAAGCGGACGCCCCTCGCTGGTGGCGTAAAGCTTACCCGCGGACGCCCCTCGCTGGTGGCGTAAAGCTTACCCGCGGACGCCCCTCGCTGGTGGCGTAAAGCTTACCCGCGGACGCCCCTCGCTGGTGGCGTAAAGCGGACCCGCGGACGCCCCTCGCTGGTGGCGTAAAGCGGACCCGCGGACGCCCCTCGCTGGTGGCGTAAAGCGGACCCGCGGACGCCCCTCGCTGGTGGCGTAAAGCGGACCCGCGGACGCCCCTCGCTGGTGGCGTAAAGCGGACCCGCGGACGCCCCTCGCTGGTGGCGTAAAGCGGACCCGCGGACGACTCTACCATTTTTTTTTTTCCCATATGTTTTTAAATACGGACATGTGAATGAGGCCTTAAACATGACCCCCACACCCACAAATAGTTTAAGAGAACAAAGGTCTTCTGACTGGAATGCCTTTATAGGACTTGGGTCTTTCTTTTTGTGAATGCTTGGTAGTGCTAACAGTCTTTACACGTAGAGGGCAAGACTAAATCAGATATTATCACATATTGCATTTAGTATATTACATTTTTGTCATGTTTGTTTTCCAGACAGTATTTTTTTTATTCTATATTGGCAGTCATGATAGAACGCCTTATTTTAACCCATTTCCCCTGACTTTAATCTATTTCCTTTCTCCCCACGTGGTGGCAGCATTGTTAATTACAGCTTTGATGCGACACCGTGTAAATCTGGCATTAATTCTCCTGTCTCCCCTATGTGCTCCTAGGCAATTATTTCACACACTGTCCTCGCCGAACTGGAAAAGAGATTACAAATGGCTCCTTTCAAACCTCCTAAAGTTGGTAAGGATTCAAGAACCAGTTGGTTTCTGTCAACTATCTATTAAAATCTGTAACTGGCTTCTGTAAAATAAACAGCGTTTTTAATAACCGCGCTCAGGAGGGTTTTGGAAAACCATTAAGGATATTTATAGGATATTAGTGCCATGTTCTCAGCTATTTCAGTGATAAGTTGCTGCTTTAAATTATTTTTTGGGCAGTTTTCTTGTAACAGGATGATTATCTACTAATAAAACACCTTCGTTGCTTACGGATATAATTTGTTAAATGTTTTGCACATTTTTGTATTAAAATTTTAACGAGCTAAAAAAAATATTTTAAAGTGAGAATCCAACCTTATGTTTAAGGGAATTTCTCATCAGGAAATTAAAAATAGTTAAAATCAGGTTTTTATATTAAATGTATTTTTTTAACGTTCCATAAAATAAAGTTGGGTTTAATAAATTTGCAGGCAGCAATCTTCATTCGTTTATTCATTGTCAAACTGCTTTGATATGCATTTTGCAGTAGGATCCTAGTTTCAAATTTTTCTTTTGTGGGAGTGTCGCTCCCAGAAATACAGGCTGGATCTGGATGTGAGGTCTGTGTTCATGCAGGATGCTGATAATTTTACTAGCCGTCATCTTTTAGTACATATTTATTTATGAATGATTTCTCCTTCTACAACTTCTCATCTCCCTCTCACTAACATGCTGAGGAGTGTGTGATTTCCTCCTCTTGTATGCCACAGTCTCTGACTTACGAGTTCTTGTTACTGTACAGATAGTCTGTGTGATTCGCCTCTCACACCCTGCAGATCGTCATGTACCCCCTTGTCCTATAGCTTATGTAATCTTCTTTTTAATGAATTCTTGCCTCTCTCCATACTCTTATATCCTCCTTCACTGCCTTCTGGGATCTCTAAATCTGAGCAAAGGGAGGGAACCGTAGAGCAGGCCAGGAGCAGTGTGCTGTCAAATCTGTGTCACAAACAGCAGGACAACTAGCTAGATGAAGGAGAAACACATACTCAACAGCAGTAAATTGGTGGTAATTTTAGAAAAAGAAATGGTAAAATCTCCACAGGGTGTCATCGCATTTAATAAAAAATACTTATGTAATTTTGTGAGATTTATGTAAAGTACTTTCGAGTACACATGGAAAGTACATAGAAAACTAAAGGACACAGATTTCTCTGACTAATTCTAATCTACCAAATTAATAATGTTGTTCTCCTTCCATCAGAGAGTGCTGAAGGTTTTCCAAGTTACGATACCAGTGTAGGACAACTTCACGAAGCTGGATATGATGCCTACATCACAGGACTGTGCTTCATTTCCATGGCAGACCATCTAGGTAATTTTTCTGAAGTTTTATTGGCCCCAGTACTGTCCTTGTACTTAGTGCTAGATTAGATTTTCAACCTATTTTTTTTCTTCTGCCAACAGGTTCATTTTTGAGTCCACCGCAAACTCATGTAAAAGTTCAGTCCGATGTGATCAACCCATTCTTTAACAAGTAAGTAATTTGCCCCGGTCCCAGTGATTGCTGAGAGTTGGATGGGAGCAGCAGCTGCTGCTTGTTCCTAGGAGATTGTCTGTTCTGCTTTGCATCCAGGAGGCTGCATTTCCCATGTTACTGGAGCTAATCTACCAGCCCCAGTTATAGGGGAAATCTGTAATAAAAATAATGTAGTAATATGTTCAAATGCCCTCCAAATGAATGCTTAAGGCATTAAAAATGTAGAACCAATCAAGCAGTTGTAGATGCACAAGTAGAATAACAAGATTCTACTTGTGCATCTACAACTGCTTGATTTGGCATTTCTCCATTATCTGGAGCTGGGAAAATCACAATAACGTAGATCACAAATGAACAGAATTGGAGTTTTATCTTTCTATACACATTGGGGTAAATTTGTGCGAATCTGCTGATCGACGGGCTCAGCCACCTATCTATTGAGTATGGAGGCCTGCCGACTCTTCCCTAACAGTTGATGCTGCCCAATCCCGTTACTTCTGCGGTAGAGAATCAGCTGCCAGAACGCTTATAAATGTAATGAGGTAGTTGGGACAGATGGCTGACGGGTATATAAGATGTATTGTAATCTTTAAACGAGTATTCCTGTCTTTCCGAAACCCCTCCCTGACACTTTTATTGTGGCTAGAATGGAGTGTTCGAGGGCCACTCCTTTCATTTGCTATGGGAGTACCGGAGTGCTATACTCATTCTCTGGCAGTCCCAGCAGGAATGAATGGAGAGTTGGTCGAGCATGTGCACTACCGATCCAGATCCCACTGATCCAGACGTCATCACCCATATTGTGATTTGGTGGTAACATTTGTCTATTGGAACCTCCCTTTAAGTGATGGACCCAACTGGAACCTGTAATGGTGACCATGTTGTTTGCCTTTCCAAGCACCTATTCTGCTATTTCTGTAATAGCTGTAGCTAACATGGCTTGTTTATTTTAGAGGACAATATTCCACAATAGAAATCGCAATATAGATTAGTTTTTAAAGAGTTTTATCAGTAGAATATAATGAGCTTCATGTTCCCTTAGCTATAAAATAGATTTTATTTATTCTTTTATTTTAGTACAGGTCGCTTTAGGTGATGTTTAAACTTGCAGGGGTTCATTTATTGCACTCATTTAAAAAGAATAAAAAGCCCTGAATGAATAGAGGTTGTTTCCTGCGGAGCTGAGCACCGATTTAGAGGCTGATCTGACCAGGAGGTGCCTTAGGTCTATGGTTTTCAGCTGTCGGAAGTCCCTTTGCTGTACGTTTCTTTGCTGTTGGCGAGGAGGAGGGAGGCTCGCAGAAGCTGAGAGGTGCATTTGTATGGTGATAAATTTTCCCTCCTGCTGGGCCACTGAGTGCTGAAATGATTATGGAGGCCACAATTTGAGTTATGCGCGAAATAAATGTTTTCGAGTTCATAGCATGTCTTCGGCTGCAGAGAAGTTGGTTTAACTGCTTCCTCGTAAATTAGTGCGGAGTCCGTATAGGAGATCCACACAAGCGCCATACAAAGGGTTAGTGTGCGACTTGTTGCTTTTGGACCCCGTCCGTGTTTATTAGATAGATGGCCAGCCCATAAAGACAGCGTGATTTTGATTCTGTCCACTTGAAATAACACAGGCCAGGAAGAGATAACAAACCTGCACATTTGTAACAATTTTTTTGGTTAAATACCAAAGTATTGATTTATTTTGAGTAGGAAACTGTGCAAATGTTCTCAAAAGACGGTTTTATTTTTCTTTAAAAACCACAGTGTAAATGTTCTTAAGGATTACAGCATTCGATATGGTTCAGGTGACCCTATACCTTTCCATTATGGTTCTGTAAATCCCCCGTCATATGTACGGCTTTTTCCAATTGCAGCAGTCTTCTCCGTGTGAAATTGGGTTAAGTTCATATTGCGTTGGTGGAAACTGAGCATAGATATTAATAATGTATCCACCTGAAAGTGGGCACAGCCTGGGTGGCTACCTTGGCATCCTTCCACCATAGTGACCCATTGCAAAAAAATTGTATGCTGCATGGTATATGCTTAAATATAGTGGCCTTGTGCTTGGGATTGTTAGCTGTTAAAGGAGTCAAATTTTTACAGTCACCAGATCGCTGAATCCTTACAGTGTGCAAAATACACATTGTCAAGATTCCCCTCCATTGCCAGCTTGATTTTATTTTAGTTACTTGAAAATTCAGTGTATGTATGTATATATATATATATATATATATATATATATTTTCTCACAACATGTACACACACACTATACTTAGTTTTTTTTTTTTAGCCCCTGACTTTTATACTGTTTGTGTATTTTATTTTCAACACATTCATTGTGTGACCTATAAAATATATATGTGAGAGTTCCTGAAAGGATATGGGTCAATTTCAGGATCTATACAAATTGAAAGACCGCATTTGCAGGAGTCATTTTGCAATTTTTACATTTTTAATTTCTACAATTGTAATTTTCTCCTGTGACTGCGTCTCCAACAGTAGTCATTTATACCACTGATTGATGTTCTTATTTCTTATTTTTCTGATGTCGCTCTTCCAGGCTTTTTTTGATGAGAATTACAGACATTCCATACCTCAATCTGGACGGTCCAGACTGTAAGTAATTTTCTGAGGACGTCTTCGGCCTCTGTGTTCTATGTACACAATAATTATTAGCGATGTATTATTAATCAGAAGCACAGTTCAGGAACAGCTGTCAGTTGTAATATATTTGGACAATTGTCATCTAAACTTGCATAAACAGATGGAGAAGATCCGTAACTGCTGCATTACTAAATATTATAGCAGTCTGTGTATAGTGACACTTTACTCATTAGATTTTTCAGTTAATCACCATTAGATTATCTGAACTGATCTTTCAGGTTTTGATATCCACAAGCTCTTTAAAGTACCATTCTGGTGTATTTTTAGCTTTATTTCATCATCGGATAGGTATCTCTGCTGTATGTTCCTGTGTGTAGCAAAGTACTTACCGGTCGTTGTCTTGTACTGGTGTCGGCGCTATTCCGATCCTCCTTCATCTTGTGACTGATCGGAAGTCAGAGAAAGGTCACTATCGCTCTCAACGTAAGGTCTATGAGAGTGTCGTTCTGAGTGTCATAGACTTGCATAGAGAAGTGACATTCTGTCCACCCAGGAAACACTGGAGTGATCCTGATCCAGCTAGTCACAAGGTGCAAAGGAGGACCAGAGTGGCACTGGGAACAACAGAAGACTGCGACCGATAAGTATTTTACTACACACAGGGACCATACATTACTGATGCCTATTCAGTGCTGAAATTATTATTATTTATTATTATAGCGCCATTTATTCCATGGCACTTTACATGCCAGAAAGGGCTATACATAGCGAAAACAATTACATTTAACTTGAACAAAACATGACAGCGACTGGTCCAGGAGGAGAGAGGACCCTGCCCGCGAGGGCTCACAATCTACAAGGGGTGGGTGAGGATACAGTAGGAGAGGGATAAAAAAAGAAATACACCATAGTGGTACTCTTCGGGTCATATTCACACATCCATGTTTCAAATGGACATGTGAAATGAGCCATATGCACTCCTCAATATAAATAAAAAAATAAATGGCACGCGTATGATAAGAACTGACATGTGAATGACGACTAAGGGTAAGTGGCAATCTGTGTTTGTGTACTTAAAGGGGTTTTCCCACAAAGAAAAGTTCATTTTAAAATTTGCCTGTGTCTGACCGTGTACGGAACATACCACATCTCCTGGGCATGGGGGAAGCAAAAGACAATACAGACAGGACAGGAGGGGATCACAGACGATTCATTCTGTGAGGTAAAACATTTCCCTGCCTGTTTTTAAACAATATTTTACCTCACAGAATGAATCCTCTGTGCTCCCCTCCTGTCCTGTCTGTATACTCTTTTGCTTCCTCCCCTGCCCAGGAGCTGTGGTATGCTCCGTACACGGTCAGACACAGACAATTTTTAAAATGAACTTTTGTTTGTGGGAAAACCCCTTTAAGGCAATGTTCACACATGTTCGGTTTTTTACGTCACAAATCTGCAGCAAAACTGATCCCTGCCAGGAAATCGGCAGCGTCAAAAACGCAGGTTTTGCTGCTTTTTTTTAGTGTATTTTTCACTGTCCTCCTGTCTCTATTTATGCATGTACATAAAGTTCTGTGAAAAAAAAAAAAAAAAAGAACCCCATTCTATTTTGCCATCAAAAACGCTGCTGCATATTTTGATGTGGTTTTTCAGGATACTTTACAGCACCCATTATTTTCTATGGGTGAAAAAAACGCTGAAAGTGACATGCTCTATTTTCCAAAAACCCAACCAAGGCACAAAATACACAGCAAAAAAAAACCAAGATGTGTGAACAGAGAATTCTTGTTTCTCATAGACTTTGCTGGTACTGCAAAACACTGCTGAAAATGTGCATAAAAAACGCTGAAAAACCCAACATGTGTGAACATAGCCTAACTGAGTGTTAATGCGAGGAAAAGTTCCGATACCTATGTTTAACCTTTCTGTAGGCCTTTACCTGCCGTAGCCCAAAGTATGTCCCTTTTGCTTGTACCTAGCTGGTATGTGTGCATACAGTTTACTTAAAGGGGACCGGTCACCAGGTCAAAAGCTGGCAGTTTTTACCCTTATTTTATTCCCACTCATTCCCCTAGTGCTCTGTAGGGTTTTTTTTTGTTTGTTTGTTTCTTAAAACCCCCATACGAACCTATAGATGTGGGTCTTTTTACTTTGAGCAACTTTTTATGTTCTTAAAAGGGGTGTGGCTTGCAGATCAGCTTAGTGACATGCCCCCAGTGAATTCTGTCAGCCACGCCCCCCTAGGAAGGAGCAGAAAAATTAGCAATACCTAAAAAGGCCTATATCTCTGGAAGCGTACTTTGGATTTAGAGAAGGCAAAAAAAGTGGCTCACTCTGAAGCACCGAGAATAAAAATAAAAGCAAAATCTGGTGACTTTTGAGGACCTTTAAGTTGAAGAGGAAAACGCAGAAGACTGCTCTTAACTATACTGTGGGTCCACTGGTGGGCAGTTGCCATTTCATCAAGATTGTGGTCACTGTGGGACATATAACTCATGACAGTAGGTGCGAAGACTATGTGCACTTAGTAAGAACTGCAAAATGTAAAGTGATGACAAGTAGCAGCTAGTGAGGGAACCACACCTTGGCGTTCATTATAAAAAAAAAAAAAAAAAAAAAAAATGTCTGCAGGAGACAACAAGCAGAGTAAAGATGATATCTGAACATCAATGCAATGGAAAACCTCCGGGCTGACTGTAACTCAGCCTTCCTTTGACTAATGATCACTTGAGTGCTCTCCCTTTAAGTGACAACTGCTTTCTTCTTTTTGCTGATGTTCCAGAATTCTAATGGAAAAAGTCTTATAATTAGCTAATTATATCAGCGATCTCCAACCTGTGACTCTCCAGCTGTTCTGGGACTACAACTCTCAGCATGGCATGTCATCCAGAATCTGGAGAGCCACTACTTGGAGACTGCGGGTTTATATGTCAGGCTTAACAAAAATAATTCAAGGGTGTTCAAATTTTGTATGTTTTTCATAATTTGCAGATGGGAAATCCCCAGTGTATTACAGAAGTGGCAAAGTGGGTGATATTTTACCAAATCAAATCTACGCACTGTGGGGGGGGGAAATGCACAGCAGATACTGACCTGTGCTGTGTTTTAACCCTTTCCCGGCTAAAGACATATATGTCCTTGCAGGGTGACGTACAGTGGCATGTAAAAGTTTGGGCACCCCTGGTCAAAATTACTGTTGTGAACAGTTAAGCAAGTTGAAGATGAAATGATCTCTAAAATGGCTCAAGTTAAAGATGACACATTTTCCCCTTCTCCCATGACAGCACCACCTGAGAGAGGGTATCCGCCCACCAAGGACTGGAACCTACTGAATAAAAAGGCGGTACCTCTCTTCCGCATCAATTTTGGTTCCTGTCCTTGATGGGAGCCTCTCTAGGTGGTACCTCTTACCTGTCATGGGGTCTGGAGTGGATCCCGGGATCGATGCGGCCTGGAGGCCGTGAAGAGACAACAGATGGCCTTCTGTTCCCAGCCCCATCTTGCTGTGCCTGGGTCTGCGTGCGGGGGGGGGCGCCTTCCGGGGTCCTCTCCCGCGTGCGCCGGGTCCTGCAGCCGGGTCTTCACACGCACGATGGTCGTGGTTGGGCGCGCCAGCAGGCAGGCCTTCCTGCCTGCGCACGTGCGGGGTCGCGTCGTGCCCTGTGACGTAGCGCGCCGGAAGTCCGGGCTGCGCAGTGTCGTGTCGCGCCCTGGCCGAGTGCGCCGGAAGCCCGGGTCTGCGCTTGCGCGGGGTACAATTTCCGGGTCATCCCCGTGCAAGCGCGCCAGGAGCCGCTGGGCTGCGCATGCACAGGAGGGATCCTGCGGCATAGCGCACCAGCCGGCAAAGAAAAAAAAAAAAAAAAGGGCCTGGATTTTGAAAGGTCACTACTAACGTAGGAGGGGTTCTCTCCAGGTCTAGTTACTACTCTACTGGCGAGTAGGAAGCCGGTGAATACTAGGATCTGTGGCAGAACCTGGGCTAAGTTTCTGTCTACCTCGGGTCAGTCCGCCAAAGGGGCCATCCTGGAATTCCTTCAGAAAGGCTTAAGCATGGGGTTAGCCACCAGTATCCTTAAGGTACAAGTATCCGCTCTGGGGGCACTATATAATTACGACTTCGCAGCGAATAGGTGGATCATTAGATTCATTAAAGCTTACTGTAGATCTAGACCTATTCCTACTCCAAGGATGCCTCCTTGGGACCTTAATCTGGTTCTAGAAGCACTAACCAAGTCCCCCTTTGAGCCCTTAGAGGAAGCTTCGGAGAAAATTCGCATCTTAAAAACAGCCATGCTGGTAGCTCTAACGTCAGCTCGTAGGGTTAGTGATCTGCACTCGCTGTCAGTTAACCATCCGTTCACGCAAGTGTGTATGGATAGAGTAATCCTAAGACCAGACCCGGCCTATCTTCCAAAAGTGGCCTCCAAATTCCATAGGACACAAGTAATTATTCTCCCTTCCTTCTATCCTGACCCTAGGGATTTGGAGGAACAAAAACTTCACACTCTAGATGTTAAGAGGGTATTAGTCCAGTATTTGGAGGTAACGAAGGCCTGGAGAAAAAGTGACGCCTTATTCATTTCATTTCAGGGGGCTAGGAAAGGGCTTAAGGTTACAAAGGGGACCATAGCTAGGTGGGTCAGGGACACCATTGGCTTAGCATACTCTTCTAGCAATCTGCCAGTTCCAGAGAACCTGAAGACCCACTTCACCAGAGCGGTAGCTGCTTCCTGGGCGGAGAAAGCGGATGGGCCCATCAACATCATATGTAAGGCGGCAACTTGGTCATCCCCCGCTACATTTTAAAAGCATTACCGTCTTGACCTTTCCTCTTCTACTGATCTGTCCTTTGGGAGGAAGGTGCTGCAAGCGGTGATCCCTCCCTCTGGTGTCTGATCTCTCTAAATCTCTCAGGTGGTGCTGTCATGGGAGAAGGGGAAAAGATCCTAGTTACTTACCGGTAACGGGATTTTACAGAGCCCATGACAGCACCCTATTAATTCCCTCCCCTTTATCACTTATGGTGTGCACTTCTTAGGGTGTTTTATTAAGAAATGTTTAGGTGGCAGTTATGTACTAACCTATTTTTCGGAGGCCCTCTCATGCTCTGAAACAAAAACTGATGCGGAAGAGAGGTACCGCCTTTTTATTCAGTAGGTTCCTGTCCTTGGTGGGCGGATACCCTCTCTCAGGTGGTGCTGTCATGGGAGAAGGGGAAAATGTGTCATCTTTAACTTGAGCCATTTTAGAGATAATTTCATCTTCAACTTGCTTAACTGTTCACAACAGTAATTTTGACCAGGGGTGCCCAAACTTTTACATGCCACTGTACGTCACCCTGCAAGGACATATATGTGGTGCTGTCATGGGCTCTGTAAAATCCCATTACCGGTAAGTAACTAGGATCTTTCTTTTGTATTTTAGGCAAAAAAATATATATATATTTGTAATTTTTTTTTACATTTTTAAAAATTACAAAGGAAAATGTGCCGATGCAAAAGTTTGGGCATCCAAACTATAAAATGAGTGCACTGTTAATACCAACATAAAATAAAACTTTATAAATTTGGTGTCTCATTAATCGTACTGACCCACAGAATAAAGTTAAAGGGATTGTCAGGTGTAAAACTACAAGTCATGGATTCTGTGGGGATTCTCCGGCGCCAGAGACCACCGGCACAATTCACTGCTGTGAGGATTTGAGTCTGTAGTCCCTAAGGCAGGGCACCCCTTGTAATATGTCACATATGCCACAAAGCCAGCATTAAAAAAAAAAAATACCCTGATTGGGGACCGAAAATAGCAACTTTCACTTTTTGCATTCTACCACACATTAATTTCTTGAAGATACCTTTACGATCAAATTGTTCACTATATCCCTTCAGAAATGCTTAGACTGTTATTTCCAAAGTAGGGTGGGGGACTCATCTGTACGAAACTATGTATGTAACCATTCCAGCAAACTTTGAGCTACAAAAGGTGCTCCCTCCCTTCTGAGCCCTGCCACGTGCCCAAATAGTAGTACAAGATGGCATATGGGGTATTTAAATACTTAAAAGAAAAACCGCCCATCAAGTTTTTATTCAGTTTCATCCATTACTCCTTTTGAAACCGAAAAATCTATTATTTTATTGAAAACAAAAGTATATTTTTAGTTATTATTTCCACATTGGGTGCTTCACATGATCTAACGCAAAGGTTTAACTGGCTTACGAAACACTATTGTAAATGCTGTAAGGGGTCATTTTTGTAAAAATTTAAATTTGTATGGGGAGTTTAGTACACTGCTCAAAAAAATAAAGGGAACACTCAACACATTCTAGATCTGAAAGAATGAAATCTTCTCATTGAATACTTTGTTCTGTGCAAAGTTGAATGTGCTAACAACAACAAAATCACACAAAAATCATGAATGGAAATCAAATTTATTAACTAATGGAGGCCTGGATTTGAAGTCACCCCCAAAATTAAAGTGGAAAAACACATTACAGGCTGATCCAACTTTGATGAATTGTTTTACAAGCCAAAATGAGCCCCAGTATTGTGTGTGGCCTCCACGTGCCTGTATGACCTCCCTACAACCCCTGGGCATGCTCCTGATGAGGTTGCGGATGGTCTCCTGTGGGATCTCTTCCCAGACCTGGACTAAAGCATCTGCCAACTCCTGGACAGTCTGTGGTGCAACGTGACGCTGGTGGATGGAGCGAGACATGATGTCCCAGATGTGCTCAATCGGATTCAGGTCTGGGGAACGGGCGGGCCAGTCCATAGCTTCAATACCTTCATCTTGCAGGAACTGCTGACACACTCCAGCCACATGAGATCTGGCATTGTCCTGCATTAGGAGGAACCCAGGGCCAATCGCACCAGTATATGGTCTCACAAGGGGTCTGAGGATCTCATCTCGGTACCTTATGGCAGTCAGGCTACCTCTGGCGAGCACATGGAGGGCTGTGCGGCCCTCTAAAGAAATGCCACCCCACACCATTACTGACCCACTGCCAAACCGGTCATGCTGAAGGATGTTGCAGGCAGCAGATCGCTCTCCACGGCGTCTCCAGACTCTGTCACGTCTGTCACATGTGCTCAGTGTGAACCTGCTTTCATCTGTGAAGAGCACAGGGCGCCAGTGGCGACTGTGCCAAGCGTTCTGCACAGTGTTGGGCTGTGAGAACAACCCCCATCTGTGGATGTCGGGCCCTCATACCACCCTCATGGAGTCGGTTTCTAACCTTTTGTGCAGACACATGCACATTTGTGGCCTGCTGGTGGTCATTTTGCAGGGCTCTGGCAGTGCTTCTCCTGTTCCTCCTTGCACAAAGGCGGAGGTAGCGGTCCTGCTGCTGGGTTGATGCCCTCCTACGGCCCCCTCCACGTCTCCTGGTGTACTGGCTTGTCTCCTGGTAGTGCCTCCAGCCTCTGGACACTACGCTGACAGACACAACAAACCTTCTTGCCACAGGTCGCATTGATGTGCCATCCTGGATGAGCTGCACTACCTGAGCAACTTCTGTGGGTTGTAGAGTCCATCTCATGCTACCACGAGTGTGAAAGCACAACCAACAGAAAGCATTGGTACTGAGATGTGGTCTGTGGTCCCCACCTGCAGAACCACTCCTTTATTGAGTGTGTCTTGATAATTGCCAATAATTTCCATCTATTGTCTATTCCATTTGCACAACAGCATGTGAAATTGATTGTCAATCAGTGTTGGTTCCTAAGTGGACAGTTTGATTTCACAGAAGTTTGATTTACTTGGAGTTATATTCTGTTGTTTAAGTGTTCCCTTTATTTTTTTGAGCAGTATATATAGTGTATCCAAAAAAGCACTTGAGAACTGAATTGGCCTCTTAAAAATAGGTTTGTGGAATAAGGGAAATGTCAATTATTAGTTATTTTGTGTGGTATGACTATTTGTTTTTAAGGGCAGTCAGAAAGTCTGATAAATGCACATTATAAAAGAAGCACCGGTCTTCTCCTCTGAGTGACGTCCCCGCTCTTCACACTCTCTGGTCACTGTATGCTTTATGCGGGAGCTGGATGTCTTTTACAATGTGAATATATGGGGCCTCGTTTGGACCCTCCATAGACTTGTATTGTAAAAGCATCTTCCAGGTCGTGGAGAGTCTGAAGAAAGCCGACGTCACGGAGAAGAGCAGAACGGCGCTGGACACTGGAGGTTGTATGGTAGTAGGTGTGTGTGTGTGTGTGTGTGTGTGTGTATGTATGTATGTATGTATAAAAAGTGCTCCTGTGCCAAAGCATCGTTTGACCAACAGCCATGTAATGTGTATTGACTGCTTTAGATCTTCACCAGTTGGGAGGATAAAGGCCTCATCTATAGATAATAAATTTTTGACCAACTATCCACCGATTTTGGGGAAAAAGCAACTGCTTTGAGTTGACATTGATTCAATAAGGTATCAAGCATAAAAGTGTCTAAGATCGTAATGCCCCTTTATATATTCTTAAAGAAACACTCCCGTTAATCCCACCCCTCCCCCCCTTAAACCTGCATGTACAGTGGCTTGTAAAAGTATTCACCCCCTTGGCTTTTTACCTATTTTGTTACAGGACAACCTGTTTAAATATATTTGTAATTTGATTTGTGTGAGATGCATCAGCATTAAGTAGTCTAAGTTGGTGAAGTGAGGAAATATAGGCATAAATTATAATATTGCGATCAAATAAGTAAAAATTGGCGTGTATATATGTATTCACCCCAAACTTGGGAGGAAAAAGGGGGTGCGTCTTAAAATGCGAAGGTACGGTATTTTACCTGGGGGACGGCATCGATGGGTCACAAATACAGGAGGTTGGCTGCGGCTGCGGCAGGAGTCCGGGCGGGCCCCGTCATCTCAGCACTGTCGCTGATTCAGGATGACTTGGACTGTGGTGGTAGTTGGAGTGGGACGATGATGCGGGCCCCGTCCTCTAAAATGAATTCGGTGGTGAGCGGAGGTTCCCTCTCTCATACATAGCCCTGTGGTGGGCTTAGGGAAATGGCCGCCGGAGCATGCGTCTTATCCGCAAAATACGGTACTTTCATAAGTCGCGTGCTTAGTGAAAGGAAGTTCACTAGTGTTGAGCGAGCACTAAAATGCTCGGGTGCTCAAAGCTCGGGCCTAGCTCACCGTGATACTCGGATTCTCGACCCGAGCAATGAGCCCAATGTTAGTCTATGGGAGACCCGAGCATTTTTGCGGCGGCAGCCCCGGCAGTCTGTAGAAAGCCTAAAAAGTGCCCAAAACGATAGTGACAGTGCTCAAATGACATGGGGACAGCATGGGGATCGCCCAGGAAGCATTTCTGACCCCCAGGTCACTGCTGTCAATAACGTGGTCAGAGGTATTAAACCACTTTTACGGGCTCAAAATAAAACGTTCAAAAACTAAACTGAAACGGTTTTCCTGTGAAATATGTTAAGGAACTTCCTTTCCAGGGTAAAGACTTGTGTATAAGGTAAAATAAATAACCAAAAACAAAAATACTCCTCCACACCTTTGGCTATGTTCACAAGTAGCATTTTTTATGCGTTTTTGCACTTTTGTATTGCTTTCAACCGTGACAAATGCATTCACCGGGAAATGTCATTTTAACATTTTACAAACTTATCTGGCCATGTGCTGTGTGACACATGCATACAGTGCTGAAAAGACATGGGAACGGCATGGGGAAGACCCCTGGAAGCATCTCTGACACCCAGGTCACTGCCTAAAAGTGTGCCCATCAGAAGTGATCCTTGCCGCATCAGAAGATACAGACTTGCAACTATCCCCGTGCATGTCCTTGTCCCAGGGCAGTGTTCAATTGTACCTCCCCCATTCCTTGCAAAGCAAGCGCAAGTATGCAGCCTGCCACCCACCCACCCCCAGGCTGCAATACCATACTGCTAGCTTGCACTTGAAATGGGGCCTTTAAGTTTGGAGGAGGCCGAAGTTGGCCACTACCTCATGGCTGATTCGGCAGCGAGGTATCCATACCCGGTCCCCAGCTGCCCCGCGGCCGGGTTCCACACACGGACCCCAGCCGCCTGGGGGCGGCCGGGTGTCTATAAACGGTCCCCAGCCGCCATATTTCTCCTTCAAACTTCCCCCACACTTTTCTTAGCCTGGCCTGCTTTAGGGCAGCATTGGACGAGCCCACCAGAGAGCCAGACTCCTCCGGTGGGCCCTGGCTTCTCCATCAGGGGAGTTGAGAGTGCCAAGGTGAGGAGGATGATGAGGAGGATGATGATGATGATGATGATGATGATGATGAAAGTTAGCACAGCTTTGTTTTCTTGGAATGCCAGCGAATGTATGTAGTGGCGGCTAGGCCTGAGGTGGTCAGCGTTTTGGCGCATATCCTACCTCCTCCGAGGATTGCTGGATGTTTTCCTGCTACTATCCCAGTTCTATGACTCCCGTTAAAACAAAGCTTCAGGTGATGAATGATGGATGAGGTGGTGGCAAAGGAGAAAGAGCAGGAGGAACAGGGACCATTCACATCAATATCAGGCTAGTCAACCACACATGTCTAGTAGGATATGCTTCTGTACCAAAAGGAGCTGTTCGGCTACACAGTTATAGGGCATACAGTGAGTGCAATGCCTACCAAAAATTTCTAGGCACTCCAATGCCCCTTGGAAGTGACATGGAGATCAGAAGGCCTTAACTAAACCGTTTTTTCCATTTATAGCAACTGGGTCTCCTGTGAACTGTTGGCCTAAGCAGTGAATGGAAGGCTTTCCAAAAATTATGAGGAACTGCAATGCCCCTTGAAACAGACGTGGATTACAGCATACTAAAAACCTTCTACCCATTATTGGGGAGTGGGTCTCCCTTAGTGTTCGCCTATGCATTGAAAAGCAAAAGCTGACTAAAATTAGGAGGAAATGCAATGCCCGTTGGAAGAGTCGTGGAGGTCGCAGTAGCTTAGCAAGACTGTTTTAATGCCCCTTGGAAGAATGGTGGAGGTCGCAGTAGCTTAACAAGACTGTTTTAATGCCCCTTGGAAAAGTGGTGGAGGTCGCAGTAGCTTAACAAGACGGTTTTAATGCCCCATGGAAGAGACGTGGAGGTCGCAGTAGCTTAACAAGACTGTTTTAATGCCCCTTGGAAGAGCCATGCAGTACAGCATATTAAAAACATTCCCATTATTGGGGAGTGGGTCTCCCATAGTCTTTGCCTATGCCTTCCAAGCAAAAGCTGCCAAAAATTAGGACTGAGGAACTTGCAATGCTGGCAACACGGACCACGGTCACCCTGGTGGTATAGTGGTGGTGGAGGCTGAGGATATAAGGAGAAGAGCAAAATACAGCCGAAATGAGGAAGCGTATACCCATGTGTGGGTGTGAAGCGATGCATGGGGGAATACACCTCCCGAAATAACACAGTGGATTTGACTTTATGTTACTCTGCTGTCATTTGGTGGTGATGAGAAGTCTGGCCCAATCCAGCCCTTGTTCATTTTGAGAAGGGTCAGCTTGTCCGCATTGTCAGTTGACAGGCGAGTGCGCTTATCAGTTATAATTCCCCCAGCGGCACTAAAAACACGCTCCGATAACACGCTAGCGGCAGGGCAGGCCAGGACCTCCAAGGCGTACAGAGCGAGTTCATTCCAAGTGTCCAGCTTGGATACCCAATAATTAAAAGGCACAGAGGAATCACGCAGGACGCTGGTACGGTCGGCAAGGTACTACCTCACCATCTTTTGAAACTTTCCACTCCTTGTGAGAGTACCCCGCGCCTCAGGGCCTGTAAGCTGGGCGGGTCTCAGAAAACTGTCTCAGAATGTTGACAGTGTTCCCCTGCCTCCTTGATTGGAGTTGCGTCTCTCTCGCCTGTACGCCTTGGTTTGTCAACGAACTGTGACCTCTGCCGCTATCGTGTTCAGATGGGAATTTTTTTTAACAGTTCTGCAGCAAGGGCCTTCTGGTACTGCCCCATTTTTGTAGACCTCTCCACCTCAGGAATAAGAGAGTGAAAGTTCTCCTTGTAGCGGGGGTCTGAAAGTGTCACCAACCTGTAATGACTGTCACCCAACATTTTGACAACGCGAGGGTCACGGTTAAGGCAGCGTAACATAAAGTCAGCCATGCGTGCCAAACTGGTAACGAGCAAGACTTCCATGTCCTCACCAAGATGACGACTGACCATGCTCTCCTCCTCCTCCCCCTCCCCCCCCCCCCCCCCCCCTGTCCTCAGGCTACCCACGCTGAACCGACTGTATGACAGTTGTACAAGTACTACCGTCTACAGCGCATGATACCAGCTCCTGTTCTTCCTCCTCCTCCTGCCCCTCATTGTCCCCCAATGCACTTTGGGATGAGATAAGGCTTGGCTGTGTGTAATCGCCCATTACGGCTTCTTGATCCATCTCATCATACTCTGGCTGCAATGCCTCCTCTTTAATTCTCTGCAGAGAGCACTGCAAAAGACAGACAAGTGGGATGCTGACGCTAATGATGGCGTCATCGCCACTCACCATCTTAGTGGACTCCTCAAAGTTTGTCAGGATGGTACATATGTCAGACATCCAGGTCCACTTCTGAGGTCTTATGTGTGGAGTCTGACCTGAATATCGACGGCCTTGTTGCAGCTGGTACTCCACAACTGCTCTCTTCTGCTCACAAATCCTTTGCAACATGTGGAGGGTAGAGTTCCAATGTGTGGGGACATCACACACCAGTCGGTGTGCCGGAAGCTGCAAACTCTGCTGCAACACAACAAGGGCGGCAGAAGCTGTAGCCGACTTTCTAAAATGAGCTGACAGGCGGCCTACTTTGACGAGCAGATCTGGCAACTCGTGGTACGATTCAAGAAACCGCTGAACCATGTGGTTAAGCACATGAGCCAGGCATGGTACGTGTGTGATCTCGCCTCAGAGCCGCCACAAGGTTACGGCCATTGTCACACACGACTATGCCTGGATGTAGGTTCAGCAGTCTCAGCCACAGATCTGCCTGCTCTTTCACAGCTGTCCACAGCTCACAAGCAGTGTGAGGTTTATCACCTAAGCTTATGAGTTTCAGCACAGCCTGTTGCCGCTTGGCTGAGGCAGTACTGCAGTGCTTCCAGCTTGTAACTGATGTGGTGATATCTGAGATGGAGGCTCAACATGAGGAGGAGGAGGAGGAGGATGATGCGCAGGAGCTGTACACTGTGGGGGCAACTCTGACATAGGGCCCGCAATCCTCGGTGTGGGGAGGATGTGTTCCGTCCCAAGGTCCGACTGGGTCCCGGCTTCCACTGTTTACCCAGTGTGCCGTCAGGGAGATGTACTGTCCCTGGCCACAAGCACTTGTCCACGTGTCCGTTGTCAGGTGGACTCTCCCAGTAACTGCGTTGTTGAGGGCACAGCAGATGTTTTGGGACACGTGCTTGTGTAGTGCGGGGATGGCACACCAGGCAAAATAGTGTCGGCTGGGGACCGAGTGCCGAGGGACGGCCATCACCATAAGGTTGCGTAAGGATTCCGTCTCCATCAGCCTAAAAGGGAGCATTTCCAACGCAAGCAGTCGTGAAATATGTGAATTCAGGACAGTGGCCTGTGGGGCATTGGCTGCGAATTTGCGCTTTCGTTCAAAGCTCTGGGATATGGACAATTGAACGCTGTGGTGGGACGTGGACGTTGATGCTGTTTCTTGAGAAACTGCCATAACAAATGAAGACTGAGAGGAGGGGGCATCTTTGCATGCAGTATGGACAGGGGATTGCCTTGCCTTCACGACAGGGGGTTCTATTACACGCATAACAGCGGAAGAAGAAGTGGTGACACCCGCTGACACTGGTCTTGGATCCTGGGGTTCGCCCCACAAAGTCGGGTGCTTTGCTGACATGTGCCTGATCATGCTGGTGGTGGTCAGGCTGGTAGTTTTGTCACCCCTGCTGATGCTGGCATGGCAGGTGGTACAAATGGCCTTTTTGGGGTTATCAGCAGAGTCTTTAAAAAAATTCCAGACTCTGGGAAGACCTACCGGTTGTACTGGCAACGTCCCTCGTGTTAGTGTTACGGGGAACTGTTGCCCACCTTCTGTGTGCGGCCACCAAACTGCTTCTTCCTGCCTGTTGGGGTACTCTGCCTCCCTCCCCCTGTGTGCTGCTGGCCTCGCTCTGCGTGTCCTCCTGCCACGTTGGGTCAGTTACTAGATCATCCACCACCACCTCCTCTTCCACTTGCGCACCACGATCCTCCTCCTCACTTCGTGGCAATTGTCTCGTCATCGTCCACCTCTTGTGACAAATTGCCAGCGTCGACTTCCTGTGGCCGTGGCTGTTCAAATATTTGGGCATCGCTACATGGGATCTCCTCTTTCACCACTTCAAGCGGAGCTGGTGAGGGGCACAAATATGGAAATGGACCAGTGAACAGCTCTTCAGAGTGTCCAAGTGTGGGATCAGTTGCTGTCTGGCGACACTCGGCATGGTTGGAGGAAGGAGCATCACGGTGAGGAGGAGTATGCGGTCGAGACTCACGGCTACTAAAACTTGACCGTATGGAAGACAGACCGGAGGTGGTGGTGCCCAGGTAACTGGAAGTATTATCTGCTATCCAATTAATAACCTGTTCACACTGATCAGTTCGCAATACTGGTGTTGTAGTGTACTTCCCTATTAATTAGGTCAAGAAGTGGGAGCGAGAGGATGTGGCTGTTGGTTGTGGCACATTTTCACCTTGGCCACGGCCCCGTCCTCTACACGCACCATCACCAGAACTTCCAGTTCCACGTCCCTTGGCACGCGCCTTGCCCATTGTAAATGAAATAAAATAGCTTACACTCGCACTATCAGTGGAAAAAGGGTAATAAAAAGGAGATTAGAACCGTGGAAGAGGAAAACCACAGTTCTACACTGTGTTCCAAATTATTATGCAAATATTTTCTCAGATTTTCCCAAATGACCTATATGAATTGCAGTCATTGTAATTTTTCAGTCAAATAACTATTAGCGTACAATTGAAAGGTTTTTGTACAAACTGCCTATGATAACGGTATATTTTTAAGAAAATAAAAAACTCAAACTGCACTCAATGCATGTTCCAAATTATTATGCACAGCAGAGTTCTCAACCTTTTCATTTTAATAAAGAACAAAAAAATGGTCATTTTTGAAATTATAAGCATTAGCGGGTTATTACAAACTGAAATCAAACAGTTTTCAACTCAAAACTTTATTCTAGGTGATGTTACATTTGCACATAGGACCCCTTGTTCGAAAGGAGCTTCTGAACTCTCTCGTCCATTGAATTTGTCAGGTTTTGGATGGTTTCTGCCTCCATTGTTTTGCATGAGGACAGAATACCCTCCCAGAGCTGTTGCTTAGATGTGAACTGCCTGCCGCCATCATAGACACTCCTTTTGATGATGCTCCAGAGGTTCTCAATGGGGTTGAGGTCAGGGGAGCATGGGTGCCACACCATAAGTTTGTCCCCTTTTATGCCCATAGCAGCCAGAGATGCAGATGTGTTATGTGCAGCATGAGACGGGGCATTATCATGCATGAAAATGATCTTGCTGCAGAATACACGGTGGTTCTTCTTGAACCATGGAAGGAAGTGCTGTTTGAGAAACTCAACATACATTATGGAGTTCATCTTTACCCCTTCAGGGATCCTAAAAGGGCCGACAATCTCTCTCCCCATGATTCCAGCCCAAAACATTACTCCACCTCCTCCTTGTTAGCGCCGTAGCCGTGTTTGCATGGGGTGTCCATCAACCAGCCATCCTCCACTCCATCCATCTGGACCATTGAGATCATTTCATGCATGATTTTGCTGGCTTTAGAGACCCTACACTACCTATTTTGCACTATATTTCTCTCCCTAACTCAGCAGCACTCTCCCTATACTGTTTGATCCGGATCGACTGTGTCCAAGATGGCGGCGCCCGGTTTTAAATACTCGAGGTGATGCTGTGCGGCCAGCCAATCACTGTACTGCCCACAAACGACATGGCTGCGGCATTCCAGTGACTGGCTGGCAATCCCTGCATGTTCATTGGCTCTGTAAAGAGCGCCAAATGTGCAGGGTGGAGACCCGAGCTCCCGCCTGAGTAACCCGTAAATGCTCGGTGCTCGCCGAACATCGAGATGCTCGGGCGAGTACCGAGCAGTGTCGAGCATGCTCGCCCAACACTAAAGTCCACCTATGTGCTATCTAAGTGTCACATGGTCTGTCAGTATATACTCTTTACCTTTTCTGAAAGCCACAAGGGCTGCAACACCATTAAGCAAGAGGCACCACTAACCAAACACCATGAATACCAAGGAGACCTCTAAACAAGTCAGGGACAAAGTTGTTGAGAAGTACAAGCCAGGGTTCAGTTATAAAAAAATAAAATTAATATATGCCAATCTCTGAGGATCCCCCCGGAGCACCATCAAATGGAAAGAGCATCGTACCACAACAAACTTGCTAAGAGAGGGTCTCCTTCAGGTAAACCTGAAGGAGACTGAGTTCCCAAGTAGAGACTGGAGTATCTGGCCACATGACCACAGTAAGCCATACATTCCTAAATGGAAGAGTAAGCAGAAAAAAATCCTTCATTTACACACACAAATTGTAAGGCTCGTTTTGAGTTTGCCAAAAGACACGAGTAAATGTTTTGCAGTGGCCTAGTCAAAGCCCAGTCCTTAATCCAATTGAGAATCTGTGATCAGACTTGAAGGTTGCTGTTCACGAGAGGAAACTATCTAATTTGAAAGAGCTGGATCAGTTTTACCTTGAGGAATGGGCAAAAATCCCAGTGGCAAGATGTGGAAAGCTCATAAAGACTTATCCAAAGCAACTTGCTGCTGTAATTGCTTCAAAAGGAGGCTCTACAAATTACCGACTTTAGGGGGGGGTGGTTAATACTTGTGCACACTGAAGTTTTCAGTTATTTTTGTCGTATTTGTTATTTGCTTCATAATAAAAAGAAAACCAACACAGTTGAAGGCATTCAACAAAAAAAAAAAAAAAAAAAAAAGCAGTGAATTTCCAGGTTGTGAGGTAGCAAAGTACAAAAAATGCCAAGGAGGTTGAATACTTTAGCAAGTCACTGTATATTTTAGTGTCAGAGTATTAATATATTCACCTACTGCCACCTTCTTCAGGATCAGTGTCTACTACAGTATTTTTTACTGAATAAAGTCAGGATTAGTGTCCGATGGTAAAGAGTAAAAAAAAGAAGCAAAAAAAAAAAGTTAGATTAGTTGATGGGACTAGATTAGGGACAGTAAAAATGTACAATATTTTTCACTGAATATAGTCAGGGTTAGTGTCAGATAGTTGAGGGCTCTCAATCATTTTTTTAATTTTTTTTTTTTTTACTGACGTCAGTTTAGTAAGTTTGGTACATACAAACACCGTGAAAAATGTCCTGTTCGTCCCAAACACTGTATTCAGCAGAGGAGGCATACACTTTGCTTGCCTCCGACACTGATGGTGAGAGAGAGGATGCCACCTTCCTTTATTTTTCCTCCTCCTCCTCTTCCTCAAGTGATACAGAACTGCCACACAGACTCCCCAGGACAGAAAATGAACCAGCACCCAGCATTACTGACCCCATGTGGACCTTACCCCCTGAAGATTGAGCCACAGATTCCTGATTTTGTGGCGTAATCAGGAGTCCAATTTGACACCACTGACCTCACTGAAATAGACTTTTTCAAAGTCTTTTTCTCTGAGGATTTTGTAAACGTAATGACGGCCTAGACAGATTTGTACGCCCAGCAGTTTTTGGCCCAAAAGCCACTACTTTAATTTTCTGTCTGGACCCCTGTAGACACAGAAGAAAAGAAGTTTTGGGGGCCTTTTTCTTCACATGGGGTTAGTGAAGAAGCCAGAACTTTGGCAATATTGGAGTGTTGATGTTTTATACAACACTCCAGTGTTCCGCATGTCTGACCCGGAAACTTTTTGAGGCATCCACATATTTTTGTCCTCCCCGAGATGAACCTAACTTTGACCGACTTTCAAAGTCCGGCCAGTCATCGAGCACTAAGGTGTATGTTCTCCTAAGAGACACATGCGTGGATGAGTCCCTAATACATTTCAAGGGGAGGCTAAAATTCTGACAATACTTGCCCAGTAAGAGGTCCAGGTACAGAGTTAAACCCTAAAACCTGTGTGAGAGTACCTCAGTACACCCACTGGTTTAGAGTTTGGGAAGAAAAAGACACCTGGATTCAACTCCCTGAATGCCCCCCTCTCCTGGGAGTGAGTGGGAAAATTGTGTGGGATTTGGTGAACCCACTGCTGGTTCAAGGTTATCACCTCTACTTAGATAACTTTTATACCAGCGCATACCACTCTTCAAGTCCCTCTCTGCGCAAGCTATCGCAGCATGCGGTACTGTCCGCAAAAATCAGAGAGACCTCCCTAAGACGCTAATTGGGCACCTGCTCAGCAAGGGTGAAAGTAGAGCCCAATGTAGCGACAACATGCTGGTGGTCAAGTACAAGAACAAGAGAGATGTCCTTTTCATGACTACCATACATGGTGATGGCAGAACCCCCACCGCTGAAAGAGGTACCTCTACACTGGTAGACTGGTCCACTATGGGTTGAGCTAGATGGACTTAGTTTTTAAGGTTGAAGGAAGACTATGTTACTATGTTGCAAATCTGACAGTGTCCTGGGGTACAGCAAGAACATGGGGAGGATGTTGATCAGTGCCATGAGAAAAGCCAAGATGTGGTACAAGAAACTGGCCGTGCACATCGTACAGATGGCAATGTATAACGCTTTCGTGCTATCCCGATTTGCAGGCCAGACCGGTACATCGTACCTTCAGTTACAGGAGGTAGTGATCAAGGCCCCAATACTTGGCAGTCGGGAAGGAGCGGACCCCAGCACTTCCGGAACTGAAGGGCAACATTTCCCCACTGAGGTCACTCAAACCTCAAAGAAAGGAAGGTTGCAAAAAAGGTGCCGAGTGTGTTGCAGAATGGCAATGCAACACCTGTCCCGACAAACCTGGCCTGTGTATAAAAGAATGCTTCAAACTGTACTACACATCCATGGACTACTACATATAATAATAATCTTTTTATTTATATAGCGCCAACATATTCCGCAGCGCTTTACAATTCAGACAATTTACAGACATTATGTGCACTGTCCCCATTGGGGCTCATAATCTACATTCCCTATCGGTATGTCTTTGGAGTGTGGGAGGAAACCGGAGAACCGGGAGGAAACCGGAGAACCGGGAGGAAACTCGCGCAAACACGGGTAGAACATACAAACTCCTTGCAGATGTTGTCATTGGTGGGATTGGAACCCAGGACCCCAGCGCTGCAAGGCTGCAGTGTTAACCACTGAGCCACCGTGCTGCCCCTACATTTATTTTTCTGACTTGCACAACTTACATATTCCAACCTGATGCATTCTACACTACTCGCGGAAGCCAACCTGATGCACTGTACACAATTTACTTATGCCACCACAATATAAAATTCACATACCAGGAAAATACTAGATCAGTTCCAATATAGGGTCACTTGTGGGGGGTTTCCATTGTTTAGGTACATCAGGGGCTCTCCAAACGTGACATGACGCCTGCAGACCATTCCATCAAAGTCTTTGTACCAAAAAGTCACTCCTTCTTTTCCGAGCCATGCATCCAAACAGTAGTTTTTCCCCACATATGGGGTATATGCGTACTTGGGAGATATTGCACAACAATGTTTGTGGGTTTGTGGTCCATTTTCTCCTGTTACCCTTGTGAAAGGATCATTTTTTTTGGGGGGGGGGGATTTTTTTTTTTTCACTGCTCAACGTTATAAATTTCTGTGAAGCACCTGGGGGTTCAAAGTGTTCACTACACAGATAAGTTCCTTGATGGGTGTAGTTTCCAAAATGGGGTCACTTGAGGGGGTTTCCACTGTTTAGGCACATCAGGGGCTCTCCAAACGCAACATGGCGTCCGCTCTCGATTCCAGTCATTTTTACGTTGGAAAAAGTCAAACGGTGCTTCTTCCCTTCCGAGCCCTGCCGTGTGCCCAAACAATAGTTTTTCCCCCCACATATGGGGGTATGTACGTACTTAGGAAAAATTGCACAACAAATTTTCTCCTGTCATCCTTGTGAAAATAAAATATTTGTGAAAAAAAAGTATAATGTTCCACATTGCTTGAGTTCCTGTGAAGCACCTGAAGGGTTGTTAAACTTCTCGAATGTGGTTTTGAGCACCTTGAGGGGTGCAGTTTTTAGAATGGTGTCACTTTTGGGTATTTTCTGTCATTTAGGCCCCTCAAAGTCAATTCAAATGTGATGTGGTCCCTAAAAAAATTGTTTTGTAAATTTTGTGATTTGCTGGTCAACTTTTAGCCCTAACTTCCTAACAAAAAAAAAGTTTAAAAAATTGTGTTGATGTAAAGTAGACATGTGGGAAATTATATTTATTAACTATTTTGTGTGACATAACTCTCTGGTTTATGGGCATAAAAATTTCTGATTTTTTTTTTCACAAACACAAGTCATATTGAACAAACTGTACCACTATCATGAAGTACAATGTGTCACGAAAAAAACGTCTCAGAATCAGGGGAATACGTTGAAGCGTTCCAGAGATATTACCTCATAAAGTGACAGCTGTCAGAATTATAAAATTTGGCCTGGTCGTGAAGGTGAAAACTGGCTTGGGGGGGGGGGGGGGTAAAGGGGTTAATGATGGATTATAGAAGTCTAAAGTAACTATGCATAATGGAACTATCCCCCTGACTTTTGGCTAATCCTTTTACTAATCAATGAAATTTTTTCAGTTCTAATAAATTGCTCTTCTGGAAGGTCAAAAGTTCCTCAATTCCTTGTCGGGTCCTTGCTACTTTCCATGAGGTTTTTTTTTGGCATTTGTTACGACCCACGAATTACATCATGCATTCCATGTCTTCATCCTTCATTATGCACAATCATCATGGCTATAATTTTAGAAGTTTCAGTAATTCCTCCGACATAAATGTAACAACTGAAGCCAGAAATACAATGTCTTATTTTAAACTTTTAGTAACCGAAAACCAGGTTTGAATAAAGGTTCTGACACTGGTGTAAATGGTATTTGTTGGAAGTGATCTTGGGTTGCATGTTCTTAAAAGGGTTGTCCGGTCAGAAGATATCGATGAGCTATCCGATGGATAGGTCGTCGATATCTGCTTAGTAGGGGCAGATGCCTTCCCTCAACCAATAAGCTGATGTGGCCGGATGTACCCTGTACTGCAAATTTCCTATCAATATGTTCTGAATATGGCAGTCGCAGTGCGGCTCAGTGTGGGTGCAGGCCCGGCTGTTCGGACCCCCACTGAACTGTTATTGATGACCTTTCTACAGGATAGGTAATCAATATCTTCTGACTGGACATCCTCTTTAATCAGATCTGTCTCCAGCTTTCCCAGTATAACCTTCATACATTACTAAATGCATCTTAGCCCTAATGAGGATGGTGACTTACCTTTGAAAATTCATTTCAGAATGGCCATTTAATCCTGATATTAAAATGAGAATTTGGAGTCAATTGTATTCAGTCTCTGCCCAAACAGCCTGATGTGACAGCTGCAGCTTGTACTGGGCAGTGTGAGATTTCAGCAGCAAGGAAGGGGATAACGAGGAGCTCTCTGGTTAGGTAGGTGGGCAGAGATTAAGCAGCAGCAGGGAGGGGGAACACTGAGGAGCTGTCAAGTTGAGTGGGCAGAGAATGACTTCAAAAGATTATACAGCGATTCTGACATGTATTTTCATAGTATGTACAGCAGCTTCAACAGGTTTAAGATTATACAAAAACAGGAGGACACTTGAGTATAGTGGCAAACAATTAATACAATTTTATTTAAATACATCATTCAAAATTCTTGTAAAAAAAAAAGTTTAAAATAGCAGAAGGGGGTAAGGTGCAAGGTGCCCAAAGCTGGGGGGTACCCTGGGGGGAAGGGCGGTATAGAATAGTCAATTAGTCCATATAGTTATGAGAGGCAGCGGTGAGTACATATAACATGGAACAAAATCATGTTCAGTAGACATCAAAGTTGATACAATAAAGTGTACAAAGAGGCCAAGGCCTCATACAGAGAGACCAGATCCTGATACAAAAAAGTATCCTAGCACTAACTCAAAGTGTGAGTCAGGTCAATGGTCCCTATGATATAGATAAATATAGACTCACCACAAGCCAAAGGTATGGAAGGAGCCCAAAACCCCACAAGAGAGTCCCCAGCAGTGCAACGGGTAAAGTCGCGTTTCGGCGTTCTTTTTCAAGAGGCAGCGCTTAAGATTATGTACGCACTTTGTATTGTGATGTCTGGTGACAGATGGATTTAATGACAATTAAGCTATTATTATTAAGTTATTATTTTTATAATAATCTATTGTTTCAAGGACACTATTGCATCTGTTGCTAGTAAAATGTGATGTTGCCACAATATGTGGGGTATTGCCACTTGTGGGCAAAAAAATTGTGTAACAATGTTGGAGTTCACCCAATTTCCCTTATCAAAATCAAAATGTTTGCTGGTAACATAACTTTTTAGTGGTAAAAATGTTTTTTTTTGCGTTTTTTCTGTTTTTGATGCCTGGGAGTTAAAAATACTCACTGGATCTTATGAAGAAGGAGTGGGCAGTAAAACCATGCTTTTACTTTGGGTGTTTGGGTAAAATGACAGGTATGCATTAACAATATATCTTTTAGATTGGATATGGTTTAACAAGAAGGAAAAAAAAAAAAGTTAAAGTAAGCGTAATATGTGTAATTCTGTGTTTCAGTGCTTCCTAAACGGGATAACGTCCTCCACGTGACATTTCCAAAAGAATGGAAATCCAGTGACCTTTATCAGCTGTTTAATGCCTTTGGTAAGACCTGTTTGTAAATCTTGAGTCTTGCGGTGTTATACCTTCCCTTGTCATCACCTGTGTGCCAGTACTGAAAAATATTCATCCCGATAGCCCCGCAGAAGATCAGCCCTTTAAACACGGGGAACATAATTTGGGACGCCTTGCCTGTCAGTGTGCGGTCACACCAATGTTTCTGTTTTGGCAGCGCTGTCAATCATCATATAGAGAGGCGGTGAGGCATGTCAATTCAAGGGGTTTTAGTGTGCACTGAGCTTTTGGCCACGACAAGTGTGGATTGTGCACCCTAATTTGTATATTGCATAAATTGCTTTTTCTGGATAGTAAAATCAACAATTATTACATTAATAGGAATCTGTCAACAGGATCAACCCTCCTAAGCCATCTATATGGTCATAGAAAGTTGAATAAACCATTACCTTTTATATCTACGTTCCAATTACTTATTCCAGGGAAACCCACATTTTTCTTATGTACAGTGGGGAAAATAAGTATGATACACTGCAGATATTGCAAGTTTTCCCACCTACAGAGGTCTGAAATTTTTATCGTAGGTACACTTTAACAGTGAGAGACAGAATCTTAAAAAATATCCAGAAAATCGCATCTTATGATTTTTGCATTTTATTGCATGAAGTAAGTATTTGATCACCTACCAACCAGCAAGAATTCTGCCTCTCGCTGACCTGTTAGTTTTTTTTTTTTTAAGAAGCCCTCCTACTCTGCCCTCCATTACTAGTGATGAGCGAGCATGCTCGTTACTCGAGATTTACGAGCATGCTCAGGTGTTTGACTGCTTGGCAGCTTTAATACATGTAAGGAATGCCTGTTTCTTAGGCATTCCTCACATGTATTAAAGCTGTCAAACAGTTGCAAATCATGAGTACAGAGTGACTCAAACATAACACCCGAGCACGCTGAAGATACTCGGCGAGCACCCGAGCATTCTGACCGAAAGTGTTAACAGAACATGCTCGCTCATCACTACTCATTACCTGTATTAACTACACCTATTTGAACTCGTTATCTGTATAAAAGACACATGTCCACACACTGTCTATCACATTCCAATTTCTCCACCATGGCCTAGACCAAAGAGCTGTCTAAGGACACCAGGGACAAAATTCTAGACCTGCACAAAGCTGGGGTGGGTTACAGGACAATAGGCAAGCAGCTTGTTGAGAAGGCAACAACTGTTGGCACAATTGTTTGAAAATGGAAGAAACATGAGATGATCTTGTCAATCTTCCTCACTCTCTAAAACATTACCATTAGTAACACACTACGCCGTCATGGATTAAAATCCTGCCTGGCACACAAGGTTCCCCTACTCACGCCAGCACATGTCCAGGCCCTTTTGATGTTCGCCGATTACCATCTGGATGATAAAGAGGAGGTATTGGAGTAGGTCATGTGGTCAGAAAAGACCAAAATATAACTTTTTGGTATCCACTCCACTCGCCGTGTTTGGAGAAAGAAGGATGAGTACAACCCCAAGAACACTGTCCCAACCGTGAATCATGGTGGGGGAAACATCATACTTTGGGGGTGCTTTTCTGCAGAGGGGACAGGACGACTGCACCGTAAGGAGGATGTCTGGGGTCATGTATCGCCAGATTTTGGCCAACAACCTCCTTCCCTCAGTAAGAGCATTGAAAATGGGTCGTGGCTGGATCTTCCAGCATGACAATGACCCCAAAAACAAACAGCCAGGGCAACTAAGGAGTGGCTCCGTAAGAAGCATTCAATGTCCTGGAATGACCTAGTTAGTCTCCAGACCTGAACCCAATAGAAAATCTTTGGAGTGAGCTGAAAGTCAGTGTTGCCCAGCGATAGCCCCGAAACCTGATAGATCTGGAGATGATCTGTATGGAGGAGGGGGCCAAAATCCCTGCTGCAGTGTTTGCAAACCTGGTCAAGAACTACAAGAAACGTCTGACCTCTGTAATTGCAAACAAAGGTATCTGTACCAAATATTAAGTTATGTTTTTCTATTGTATCAAATACTTATTTCATGCAATAAAATGCAAATTAATTATGTAAAAATCATACAATGTTATTCTGTTTTTTTTTGGTTTTTTTTTTTGGAGATTGTCTTTCTCAGTTGTAGTGCACCTACGATAAAAATTACAGACCTCTCAGTTCTTTATAGGTGGGAAAACTTGCAAAATCGGAAGTGTATCAAATACCGTATATACTAGAGTATAAGCCAACCCGAGTATAAACCGAGGTACCTAATTTTACCACATAAAACTGAACTGGGAAAATGTATTGACTCAAGTATAAGCCTAGGGTGGGAAATGCAGCAGCTATTGGTAAATTTCCCCATCCTGGTGCGTATTGCTCCCTTATCCCCAATCCTGGTAATGCATGGCCCCCTCATCCCCGATCCTGGTAATGCATGGCCCCCTCATCACCAATCCTGGTAATGCATGGCCCCCCTCATCCCCAATCCTGGTAAAGCATGGCCCCCTCATCCCCAATCCTGGTAATGCTTGGCCCCCTCATCCTCAATCCTGGTAATGCTTGGCCCCCTCATCCCCAATCCTGGTAATGCATGGCCCCCTCATCCCCAATCCTGGTAATGCATGGCCCCCTCATCCCCAATCCTGGTAATGCATGGCCCCCTCATCCCCAATCCTGGTAATGCATGGCCCCCTCATCCCCAATCCTGGTAATGCATGGCCCCCTCATCCCTAATCCTGGTAATGCATGGCCCCCTCATCCCCAATCCTGGTAATGCATGGCACCCTTCATCCCCCAATCCTGGTAATGTGCATGGCACCCCTCATCCCCCAATCCTGGTATGTATGGCCCCATCACTGCACACTTCTCTTTAGTAGCGGGCACTGTCAGCAGGAGCAGCGGCTCAGTGCTCCGGTGTCCGCTACTAGAAAGAATGAATATTCATTCTTCTCCACGCCCATGGTAGTGGAGAACAGGGAATATTCATTTCCCTTTAGCAGCGGGCACACATGGTAGCTGCAGCATTCGGCTTGTGCCCCGCTCCTCCGCCGCCGCAACCCCACCACCACTATCCAGCAATGGAATATGTATATACTTGAGTATATACCGGAGTATAAGCCGAGGGGGGCTTTTTCAGCACAAAAAATGTGCTGAAAAGCTCTGCTTATACTCGAGTATATACGGTACTTATTTTCCCCTCTGTAAATGAGCTGTTATGATCTATGGGCCGGGCATAGATCTCCTTGAGAATCAGCCTCCAGACTTTATTTTAATAAGAGGGAGAGTTACCAGTGTGAGACATGTAATGACTGACAGTCTGCTCTCCTAATATACATATCTCACACTGGTAACGCCCCTTTTATTTAACATAATCTCTGGAGGCAGATTCTCAGGGAGATCTATGTCCTGCCCATAGATATTACCAGCTCATTTACATATAAGAAAAACAAGGATTTCTCTGTAATATATCACTTTATTCAGCTTCCTGTGAGCTGCATGCCCTTATAGATGGGCATATGAGGGTTGATCCTTCTGACATATTCCCTCTAACTGCTTGCTACTTATAGGAGCTAAGAACCCTTTATGACGTGTGCTTAGTTTCATTTCTGTTTTAAGGTAATGAAACTTCCTTTAAATGGGTTTTCTTATCCGACAACTATAACACTCAAATGATCTACCAAATACTGTATTTCTGGACCTGCACCAGTGTCGAGTGGCCATCCCCCAGTAAGGAGGCTGTACAAGTAGGTGGGGAATAAAGAAGAAGCTATTCATGTGACCTATAGAAACCGCCAGCATGTACCTGCTTTCTTGCTGTAAGTGCAAGTCCCCGAGGTGGCACATGGCATTTGTTAGGTATTTGTAGCATATCCTGCGGTTATGCCATAAATGTACCCCTTTAATTATTCTTGGGTTCAGTATGGCTACTCCTGACTATAGGCTAGGCAATGTTATAGTAGTGAATAATCTGGAGCCCATTTATAGGTTGTAAGCGGAGAGCAGGCGTAACAAATGGAGCTCCAATTATGTATTTGTAAAGATACAGTGGTACTTGAAGCAAAGTGAATGTGTCGTATCTTATGGGAACATCCTAGGGTAGTGTGTCTGCATATATAAACCGCTTTTCTTCTGGAAATTTTAGGAATCAAAGCAATATAACTGTGCAATTAAAAAACTATTAGGCAGGCCCCAGCTGGAGTCCATATTCCATTTTGCTATGGTATTGCTTTATTTCATCTCCTCATCTGGAATATAGGATTTCTTAAAAAAGTTGGCTCACGCCTGAACCTGTGCAACCTAATCTTTAACGTCTCTTAGACATATTTTGTTCTGATTACATTAGCGGTCTGACATTCTCAATTTACTGTTGTATTCCACAGCAATGTAAAGGAAAGTTTAAGGGGCCTGTACTGCAAGGGGTCTGCATAAGTACAGTTTTATTGAAATAGGCTTAGTCTCGACATTTTGAAATTTTATACTGATGAGTTTTTGGGATAATGACCTCCTGGAGCTCATTCAAGCACAATGTTAAAGATCCAGCACTGTGCAGCTCACCGGTCACTGACACATCGCAGGAGACGAGTGTGTCTGCACCACAGTCTTCCAGTGGGAATTTCAAGTATTGCCAATCAATATGCAAATTGGCTCTCCCCCAGAAAGACAGTCTCTCTAGTGCCACCTATTGAAGGCAACTGCCCTGCAAACCCAGATCTTCTATAAAAGTTCCAACATTATCTGGCCTTATTCAGACTCCGTGATTTTTGTTACACATAAAAACACAGACCACTGTTCATCGTGGTTTTAGATTTGATGTCGTCTGTGTTCAACTTATACACCATTAGTGATTTTCACTTAAAAAAAATTGCAGAGTTTCTCCTATACATTACAATGTTAGTCAGTCAGGCCTGGTTCACGTAGCGTTTTCTCCTACAGTAAATGGCTGTGTTGGGGCTTACGCCCAAACCCGCTTTTTCTCTCCCCTGCAAAACTGGATTCGGATGTTTGTGCTGACGAGACCATTGACTATAATGATGCAGACATGGTCATCATGGCCTCTGTCGTCCATCATTTTCAGCTCTATATGCCTATTGGAGGCTGGCATCCATATCAAATTTTGCTGCCCACCTTTACTAGGTGTATACGGCTGAAGAGGATGTATAACAGAGCACACTGCATATGTGCCCTTTTGGCACACTCTCGAATCACTTTTTGTGGGGGTTTGGACAAAAGCCCTCAATGGAGCCGTTGACCGTAGGAGAAAACGCTCAACCCAGCCTCAATCGGGGGCAGCACATGGATTGTACACTGAAGCCACCCGTTTGCTGTCTGTGATTTTCACGGACCCATAGACTTTGAGTAATTTTGATCTGTGATTGGGATCTGCAAAAAAAAAAAAAACAGATACGTGGACAGCCCCATAGACTATAATGGATTCATGTTGTATCTGTGAAAACTACAGTGATTCACAGATGTCTGAAGCCTAAGAGCTGTGATCCAACATATGAGTGTTTTAGAGTAATTGCCCCTGGTTGGATGAGATGTTATTGATGCAACTTTGGGATGAAGGGGGTCTGGCCATTCTGAAAGAGTACCGGTCACCGGTCAGCGACTGCCCTTCTTATTACATAAAAGATTGGGTAGCCTCAGACTTGTGATAAATAGAAGACTAATCAACTAGCAAAAGGTGGTCACAAAAGGGTCTGCTGCTCCCCTATAACCCCTGACTTTCTAGGCAAAGTTGGGTCCCAACTTCCAGGTTTGTGGGATCCTGGCATACAGGGAAAAATGGTTAGTTCTTCAACTTTTTGGGTTTGCTCAGTGGAGCCTTTCTCCAAAATGTTGTAGATACTTTTTGGATGAAGCCCTTAGCCATTGGCCCTGGGGGCTTCATTTTGCTGCATGGCGTGCAGCGTAGACATGCACACCGTGATGTGTATTGTGTTTTTATAACTTACTGTGACAAATCACAACATGTGAATGGACTTTATGGCTTCATATAATCACAAATGAGCTAATCATTGGGTCAGATATTATGACTTAGCCACCTGGGCTGGAGTAGACAGATCTGAAATCCATCTCCTTCCACCCGTACCGAGGGAGACTGCTGTAGGGGATAAAAGGACTTAGTCTGCTTCACCCAAAGACTCTGATGAAAGGCCAGACAATCCGAGCAGGTTCTTATGTAACGCTATAGTCTCCTTGTACTTTCAATAATAAAACAAAAAAGTATTGCAGACTGTAATTGCTCGATTTTCTGCTTTCTCATGTGACTTCCAAGTATGCAACAGCTGAGACTACAGTTGCCCAATTTACTCCTGGCAAGCATTGCTTTCGTGCTTGGTAATGCCCCGCGGTGTGCTCTGCCTGCCGCTTTCCTGAAGGGATGGAATGAGCGTGAATTGTCTAAAAACTATACCAAAAAGATGGAGTGTCATGATCTGAGCTGCGGGATTTGGAGTTTTTGGACCCATTCTGCAGCTCCTTAAGTTGGACCAAGCAGACGTAATGTTCACTTTAACGACACACATTTTTCGTCATTGGTTCTGGCTGGACGCGTCTCCTTTAGAGTAAATAATTTTGTCGTAGATTTATCCCCCATAGGAAACCAAAATATGGCCGTATAATGTGTGCTGTACACATGCCTCCACTAGGTGTCACATATCAGGACTTAATGTATCAAGGTATTCCTGCAGTACACCTGCCTGGGTGCAAACGGAATTTTCTTTCATTTTCAAAAAGGCCTCTGAAATATGAAATCAGGAATTTGATTGGTTGTGATCTGCATTGGGTTTCGTTGCCTATCTGACGTTCAACGGGTCAGTTGAATTGTTGCACTGATTCTAATTCTTCCTGTTGATCTTCTAGGTAAAATTCAAGTATCTTGGATTGATGATACTTCAGCATTCGTGACACTGACTCAGACAGATCAGGTGCAGATAGGTAAGGAATATTGTTTCTTCTTGCATACATGGGCATTATACATAATTTGCTGGGACGGTCAAGGCTTTTCAGGACCAGTCCCGGTAAATTTGCGATGTCATGGGATGAAATCGGACCAGGTTTACACAGCCTCCTCCCACAAATGTGATTTTTCCGGTTGGCATTGGGGCCTTCCTGGGTTCTACTAAAGCATCCCTAAATTGCTAACAATGGTGTTCTTGTCTGTCATTATAACACGTAGTAATGTGTGTGTGTCTACTTATATCACCCATTGACTGCTGTGCTGTGATTTCCAACTACTGTACTCAGAGAACTAGGTAATGATAAAAAAATGATTAGCTGCCAATCACTAAATAACTGTGCAGAGGTTATGTGTGCTACATACAGACATTCATGCTATGGACAGTGATTGGCTGCAGCAGTTATGTGGTACTGTTTGTCATGGCTGCATAGACCTATGTGGGACTGTGTGATTGATGACACTTGGGTTTAAAGGGGCTCAGTCACTCTCAAAATACTAATTAAAGGGAATCTGTTACGAGGTTTTTGCCACCTAATCTGAGGGCAGCATAATGAAGGGGCAGAGACCCTGATTCCAGTGATGTGTCGCTTACTGGGCTGCTTCTTGTAGTTTTGATTAAAATCACTGGTTTATTAGCAGGAGATTATCATTAGAGGACAAGTAAACCTGCTGCCTTGTGTCCTCCATATTCATGAGCTCTGTATTACCCCGTCCCTACCCCAGAAAACTGCCAGTGGTTTGGGCGGGGTTATACAGAGCTCAGCAGAGCTAGATCTGTAGTAGATAACACTGATTGTATCAAAACTTCAGCAAGTAGCTCAGTAAGTGATACATCGCTGGTATCGGGGTCTCTGCTCCTACACCATGCTGCTCTCTGATGGGTTAGTAAAAAGCTGTTGACAGGTTCCCTTTAAACAATTATATAGAGGACTAAGCCCCTACAAGTGTCATATCAGCCCCTACAAATATACACTGCTTGTATGATTTTTTTTTTAATTTCTTTAATATGGGCTAAGTGCCCTTCTCCAGGTATTGAAAAGTTGTGAATTCTTGTAATATACTTCATCGTATTTTGCTTCCTTCTTTCACCAATACTATGCTGCAGGGCCGTCTCCGTACCCAGTTCATGCTTCTTTAAGCCTCATTCAGATGTCTGGGCTGCACATAGAACACGTATCTGTCTTTTTAACGGATAGAACATATACCCATTATAGTCTATGGGGCTTTTCACATGTATAGGTCTGTTTTTTTTTGGGGGGGGGGGGGGTTGTGTTTCTTTCCACAAACTGTGTCCGTGCAAAAATTGCATAAATGACAAGATTTTTTTTACAGTTTACAGTATCCTAGACGAAAATGCAAATGGAAATCACGGACGGCACTCGGATGGCATCAGTGTGCAGTCTGTGATTAACATGGCAAAAGATAGAAGCTTTGCAATTAAATTATTCATATGTGAAAAACAGGGTACCGTCACACTTGGCGACGCTACAGCGATCCCGACAACGATACGACCGGTCAGGGATCGTTGCTGCGTCGCTATGTGGTCGTTGGTGAGATGTCAAACAGTCAGATCTTCCCAACGACGCAGCAACGATACGGCGAACCGTAGCGACCTGTATAACGATGCACGCCTATGTGTTTCTGTGTCTGAGTCGCCAACGAGGTCGTTGGTAAGGTGTCAAACACCCCGATGCATGCTACCCAGTGGGGCCTCAACGATCAAAAAATGGTCCAGGCCATTTCGACGCGACCAGCGATCTCACAGCGGGGCCTGGTCGCTGCTACATGTGAAACGTAACGAGATCGCTACTGAGGTCGCTGTTGCGTCACAAAACTTGTGACTCAGCAGCGATCTCGCTTAGTGTGACGGGGGCTTTAGTGTGATCTGAGTATGCTGCGATTTTTTTTGAGAAAGAAAAGATTAGAAAAAAAAAAATGCTGATCAGCACTACCCCATAGAATAACATGGGTCCTTGTGGTATCCGATAAAACACCAGATAGCACTTGTCTGATGTATACACTCGTGTGAGCAAGCCTTAATGGTAAAAACGGGCACACTGATCAAACACTGACACTCAGATCAAAAACGCTGATGATACACATACCATGTTTAATAACAAACGTGAATAAATCAATGTCTGAATGTGGCCTTTGAGAGTCCTTTCAACTGCTGGTCAGCAAGATCCCTATTCCATATTCAAACAGTCTGTATACAGGACTTTCCCTGTATTGGCCTATACACTTCCAAACCGTCTCTTCCAGGGGTCTCAAACTCTGCTAAGTATATGGGCCGCACATAAAAAAAATGTAAATTTGAAGGGCTGCATTCTTTGCAGGATGATATGAAATTTTTAATGATGTTTTTTCCATACACATTTTGGATAATTTTTTTGAACATTTTTGGCTTTTATTTTATTATTTTAAATAGCATTCATTTTATGGCCTATGATACAGTTTTAGTTTTTACAGTTTTAACAATTTTTATTTCCTTTGTGTCCCCTAATTGGCCACATAGTATTTTTTTTTTCTTACAATTAGCACCGTATAGTAATTCTGACCAACTTCTTATAGTAATGTCCCCATCTTGTAGTAGTTTCCCCATCTCGTGGTAATGTTCCCATCCTGGTCCCCAACTTGTAGTAATGTGCCCCATCCTGGTCCCCAACTTGTAGTAATGTGCCCCATCCTGTTCCCCAACTTGTAGTAATGTGCCCCATCCTGGTCCCCAACTAGTAGAACATTAAACTGAAAAGAATCACTGACTTCGGCAGCCCTCAGGACCAGGCCGCAATCATTACAGGGGCTTCGGTTCCTGCGGGCAATATTAAGCAGCCTCAGGGGCCACATGTTTGAGACCCCTAGCCTATTCAGAGGGAAAGATACAGTTCAGGGATCTTCCTGAGCAGCAGTTGAAAGCAACTTGTAAAGAGGTACATATACTGGACATTTAAACAGCATTGCAGCATAGTGTTTGGAGAGAAGGAAGCAAATAAATTGAGATATATTACAAAAATTCATATCTTTGGAAAATATTAACAAAAAAAAAAGTTCCTTTTTAATAAGTAAATAAAAAAAATTGCCAAATAGCATTTATTCATTTTTAAAATCTGTATCCTTTTGATTTGCATTAAATTTGTTTAGGCAGCTGGCAGGTCTCCTGTGTAATATATAGATGGGCACTTTTTTGGTATATTTATACATTTCTCCAGATGGTCATATACTTGGAGACCAGTGTCAGTTTTTCAAAAGGGGGAAATATATTGATAATATTCCAGTATATTACGATTTGACCTGCATCTTCACAGGTTATGACTAGTGTTAAGTGAGTATGTTCTGTTAACCCTTTCAGCGAGTATGCTCAGGCCGAGCTCCGAGTATTTACAGCTGCTCGGTGATATGGTTGAATCGCTCCCGTGTGCATGATTTGCAACTGTTTGACAGCTTTATTACATGTGAGGAATGTCTATTTCTTACACATTCCTCACATGTAATAAAACTGTCAAACAGTTGCAAATCATGCACACGGGAGCGATTCAACCATATCACCGAGCAGCTGTAAATACTCGGTGCTCGCCGGAGCATAGTCGGAACAGAACATACTGTGATGTAGCAGACATCCCTTTAATGGTTCAGTGTGTTTGAATGACCATGTACCTTCCCCTTTAACTGACGGGTCACATGACCGTGACATCACACAGGTCCTTATGCACACAGAGGGTGTGGACACATAACTCTGACATCAGTTAAGGTCCTATCTGTGGATGTGTGCTGCAAGATATAAAAACCCTGTGTGTTCCTGTGTGGGTGTGTTCCGGTGTGTAGGAGTTCCTATGTGTTGGGAGCTCCTGTGTGGGCACCGTGTGTCAGGCACGAGGCTGTTCCCTGTGTGTGTGGGGGGGGAACCCCGCTCCTGTGAGGCCTGGTGGACTCCGGTGGAGGTGAAGCCTGGATCCCTGTGTGTGTGTGTGGGATGCCAGTAAGCCTCGGAGTGCCACACAAGCGTCCTGGAGGGTGAAGCCTGGATATATGTAGTATGCCAGTAAGCCTTAAAGGGTGGAGGGCTGGAGACCACGTGTGGTCAAGCCTTAGAGCCACAGTGGTGGCGGACTGAAGCAGCTAAAACCGACTAAGGTAATACTCTTTGTGTTATGGACATTCACATGGACATTGCTTTGTTATTACCTTGCCGAAGGCTGTTATTAGAACCAAGTGGGCCTGTCTGCCACTTGGGCTTGTTTGACTTTGTGTGTGAACTACAGTTTATGGAGTTTAATAAACTGCTGAGCATTGTTGAGCTTATCATATGTGAGTTGATTGACGCAGCAAGCGAGTATCCCCCAGGATAATAAGTAGCGCTGCCTTACAATACTCAGTGCTCAACCCTAGTTATGACCTTTATGACAGCTCTGAGCTGAACACTGGACGTCACCTCTCTGGCTGCTGTAGTATTTAATTTTCATGGATGGCTAATGGTCACATGGACTATTTTGAATGCTTTGATCAGTGAAGCTGGATTTTGGTTTTGTTTCCTGTGCTCCATATTGAAAACCCCGTAGTACAGTTTCTCCTGCAGTGGGCTATGCTCTCACTCCCCATGTGATTGCTCTGGTAGCTGTAAGCATGTGATGGTCACAGCTCTCATCAGCCTGCAGCTCTTGTGATTGCCATGCAATCATCATAACCACGGGATACACAAGCCATGAAGAGCTGTGGATGTCTTTCCTTCTGCTTGGAGTTAGCAAAAGTCAGTCCTAAACCCACCTTCCCCCAACACCAGAACCAATTTCTTATCCCATAACATGCCTGGCTTCAGACATTTGTCTTAAGATTTTTTTCTTTTTAAGTTTCATAATTCGTTCTAGTTTCTTGAAGCCTTGTATCGCCATTACTTTTTTTTCCCATAGTATAGAAGAGTTTTTCTCAGAACTTCCAGGAGCTATAGTGGGAGTTGTAGTGTCAGTATAGCTGATGAGCAGCACCCTGGGAACCACAGGTCTAATCCCAAGAATTTCTAAGATATAATCTAGTTCAGTGAGCTTGTTAGTCAGTACACACGTCCACCACATGACGGCGGTATAGATTCAGGAACATGCTGGACCCTGATGCTTGGCCTTATGGTGAGCATCTCAGTGGGGAGACCGGGTTTAATATCATCTCCTCGCCATTTTTGGCAGAGCAATTAATCACTGTATGCTTTGAGCATGCTCCGATATTTAGCTCAGGTTTATGCCCATTTAGACTAGAAATAATAAATATACATAAGTGTTTCCACAGGTAAAATGAACCTCCCCGTGTTACTACTGATGGGTGTTATGCTGTCAAATTCAGGGTTTTTGTTGCACTGATCGAAGTTGTATTCAGTTTTTCTTCCACTTAATTGAAGTTTTCCTCATCATGCTTTGACTTCTGGTTATAGAAATGTTGTACATGTGGCCTTTCATAATGTATGTATGTGTAATATATATATATATATATATATATATATTTTATATTATATTGCAACAGCACCATTTAACAATTACGGTGGTTGCCAGGCCTCCAAACAATCTGCCCAAATTGTAACATGATAGAAAAAATATATAAGAAGGCAGCACTCCACAAAGATATTCAGTTCTTAGAAAAACTGGACTTTGAGCCCAAATGGCGACTTTTCGGTTCATAGAACCTTTTTATTTATATATATTTATTATAATCTCTCGCAGTTGTGCTGAAAAGTTTACATACCCCGGCAGAATTTTTCCTTTCTTGGCCTTGTTTCAGAGAATATGAATGATAACAAAAAACCTTTTTCTCCACTCATGGTTATTGGTTGGGTGAAGCCGTTTATTATCAAACTACTGTGTTTTCTCTTTTTAAATCTTAATGACAACCAAAAACATCCAAATATATATATATTACATACAAACTTATATACATACACGTGTGTGTGTGTAAATGTTACACATATTGAAATTGCATATATTTTGTATAGCAATTTTTAATGTATATATTCTACGTAAAAATATAAAGTATTTATACAGTATATTAATACATTCTAATATACACTATTTTTTATTTTTACATATGTACTTTGAATATATACATAAAAAATGTATATATAAAATATATGTAATTGCAATATATACAAGCACATACATATATACGGTATGTGTATATATATATATACAGTATATTTATAATAAATTAGAGCATGCGCACACACACACACACACACACACACTTTTTACCTTTTTTGCATTCTCCTTTGAGAATACAGTCACACTTATTCCTAGTGTGGGGGTACAATGCAGGATTTTGCACAAATCCTAAACCATTAAATTCTACACAGAATATTGCTCCATGGCCACTCATATACGTAAAGTGAAATGCCAGTAGTTTACCAGACGTTTAATCCCACTCCTTTTCGTCATTTCCCTTACCCTGCCTCTAATAATACACGGTATATGCGCTCACATCTGCATGACTCAGTAATTACCGGTATGAATTCCTGTAAATCTTGGTATTGCTCTTGTTTTTTTGCACCATGTAAATTGCGCTTTAGTTAGTTGAAGACGTTGTACACCTTGAATTCTCTGTTTTCCTCTTTTTTTTTTTATGCAAAATCAAGATCTTCTGTATCAAAAGTGTGAGAAAATGCTGTGCCAGTGCTGTCTGCTTTTTTTAAGGGGTGGCTAGATGAATTAGAAGCATCATGCTTTAGAAATCTAAATGTTGTCATTTTGCCAAAGAACACAAGCCTCGGCTCTGTACAGGCTGCACAGGAGAAACAGATTTTTCTTTCAGTGCTAAAGTACTTGCAAGATCAACAACTGGTGTGAAACCCTGCAGCAATCTTTACTGAGCGCTGAAAGGTTTTTTTTTTCTCCTTCCCTGAACCCCACAACTCCCATGATGGCAATGGGCTGGCATTTCCAGTAATCCATGATGTGGCTGATCCTGTTTAATGCATTGAACCCATAAGCTAAAGACTAATAAATTAGTTTATCTATAGTAATGATCTTACAGGAAACCTGTAGCTATTGTGTCTATGCCGGGAAGGCTGCCTAGAATTGGCTTGCCTTCACACCATTGTCACGTTGTGTTTGTAACCTTGGACTTCGACTGGAGTAACTTGTTTTATGCAAAAAATAAGATTTGGGAATGTATATAAATTGATATACCAAGTAGTTGGTGTAGTTTCTGGAACTTTTTTTAAAATTTTTTTCCGACTTTTTTTTTCTTTTTTTTGTGCTATAAAAGTATTTACATGCGAGTCATCTGGCTGTGGAATGCAATATATTACTCTTTTTATATAGTTTAGTATTGAATGCATGCGGCGTGGAAGGCAATGCTGTAAGTAAAATGCTGGGGCCGTCAGTAAAGGAATGTGACAGGACTGAAGTGAAACCTCCTCGCAGGTGCCTCTAGGATGAGGAGAGGTTATGAAAAGAGTTCTTTAGTCAGCAGAGCGCACACATTTTTTCTTCTGAAGGGGGAGAAAAAAAAAAGAATTCTTCAAGCACTTATTTAAGGGCAAATATTAAACAGGATCTCTGGCCGAATCTAATAACTTTATCTTGCATAGTCCACAATTGATGAAAAGCTTAACTTGCTGATTGGAAAACAAAAATGTATTGGAAGATTGGAAGCCAAAATGTAGCACAATATAAAGCTGTTAAACTTTTATCAAGGAAATAAGCCATGTTGCTTTTTCCTGAAGTTGTCTGCAGCAATCTGACCCGATTATTGCATTTTTGCTACTTTTTTTTATATGTTTCAAATTTTTTTATGCTTTACTCCCTTTTTTATGCTTTACTCCCTTTTTATGCTTTACTCCCTTTTGCTTTACCCTCTTTTTTTATGCATTTTTTTCTTTTGCTTTTCCACCCACCCCCTTTTTCTGCCTTACTTCTCTTAGCTTGATGGTGGTTTTTTTTAATGCATTTGATGCAAAAAGTTTAGAATTCTGTATTTTAAAACATAATTGCATTTTTTACATGCATTTCTGCAGGTTCCCCATAGAAACCTTTTGGGGAAAAAAATCAAGAGTTCAGCATAGTGTTTAAATACGTACTGAGCATGAGTTTGCATGAAATCTCATCCCATTTTGCTTAAACTGTTCAATGCAGTAGATTTTTTGAAAGGCCTCTTTTTAAAAGGCAAAACTGTTAAAGGGATTCCTCCAGCACTGCACCCTTCCACATTCATGGGTGAGTTTCCTGTTGACCGGTGCCTGCCATGATGCAGGTTTGTCCTGTACTTTGTGCAGGCATTCTATCTGCGCTCACCTCCCAATGCAAAACTGAGCAATGCAAAGCAACCCATTGTGTAGGGCCAAACTGGTTGATGCATGACTCCGGGAGTCTGTTTGCTGTACTTTGAGTCCATATGCCATGTACCATCCTAAACTTGAATTGCAGATAAGTCAACAAAAAATGCCCAACCTGCAATTGGTTGAGAGATTCACTCCACCATTTCTGGCTCTGGTACCTCTATGACAAATGCTGCACTGCTAATGTACAATATGCTTCCAGTCACTTCCTCTGATATCTTTTCACAAGTGTGTCAAGCGGTCAGTTCTGTCATATTTATCTTGGACAGAAAGCTGAATTTTCTGCCACTTGACTTCCGGCTATGTGTCTGATTTAGATACACCAGATGGACAGCAACTGTCCTCCTTTTTATTGGCAGCGAATATTGTTGAACTGTTCCATGTGTCAGCACCCGGATATATAAAACTGGAGAGACTTTACTGCACTTCTGATGCTTTCTACAGGAACCTGAGCGGCCCGGTACACTTACTCTTAAATTGTCAGAAGAGTTAACTTTTACAGCAGCTGCAGGCGCTCTGGATTTCTATAGAATGTTTAAACTTAAATGTATTAAATGGGAAAACCTCTTCACAGGACCCTGTTGGGGCTGACTGCTGGGACCCACACAGATCCAGAGAAACAGGGTCCTAAAGTCTCCTCTGTAAATTAAGTAGTAGTTCACATGCTTGACCCCCTCTCCATTCCAATCTATGGTGCTGACTGAACGAGTTATTAAAGTAAAGGAGCTGTGGTCACATAGGACATGTTGGAATCCTCATTCTCATAATTGTGGGGGTACCAGCAGTGGGATGCCCAGGTATCATACATTTATCACCAATTCTGTCGATGGGCAATAAATATATTAAAGAGAATCTGTCAGCAACTTTTTGCTACCTCATCTGAGAGCAGCATGATATAGGCAAAGAAAAGCTGAATGCAACAATGTATTACTTAGATTACTGGGTGCAGCTGTTGTGACATAATCAGAACTTTTAGATTTAGCAATGAAGCAGAGCTGAGAAAGCTAACCCCGCCCACACCATGCTCTGTATATGCAATGTCCATAGACGATGAGCTGCCTATCACAGGAGGGGGCGTGTCAGACCAGGGCTACCAGTTAGTCACAGCAATGATAAGCTCCTGGGGCTAACAAAATGATTGCAAGCAAACAAAAGCAGGGAGCTTGAGAAGAGAGGCATCACTGAAATCTGTGCTTTAACCCCTACAGCATGCTGACTTAAAATTACATAGCAAAAACTCGCTGACAGATTCCCCCAGGTCTCCCAAACTGCCCCCCGTAGTGATTCATAGCTATTATTCAAAATACAATCATGCACTTGATGTACCATCTTATTGTTACTATCCCTGCAAAAAAAATTTTATTGCCCTCACTCAGATATGCATATATTTGCCAAGCTTAAGGCTATGTGCCCACGATGCAGAAATGCTCAGGTTTTATTCCTGAGCGGTTCTGCATCTCCCTGGCAGAAAAAAACGCATGCGGATTGTACATGCAGATTGTACATGCGGATTGTACATGCAGATTGTACATGCGGATTGTACATGCGGATTGTACATGCGGATTGTACATGCGGATTGTACATGCAGATTGTACATGCGTTTTCCTGCCAGGGACATGCGGATGTGAAGCGTTCTTCACATGCATTTCCGCATGCTGGTTGACAAGCGCTTTCCAAGCGATTTTAGCATCACTTGGAAAGTGCTTGACAACTTTGTCACACTATATAAATACATGCATCCGGCATGGATTTATATAGTGTGACCCGAGAGAATGGTAAAAAATTAAAAAAAATAATGTATACTTACCTTCCGATGGCCCCCGCAGTCTTGCTGCGCTCCTGTGCTGGCTGCCGGCAGATCGCGGTGCCCTGTACTGAAGGACCTGCCGTCACATGACTGTGATGTCACCGCAGGTCCTACAGACCTTCGCGATCTCCTGGCAAGCACAGAGAAGGAGTCCGGGGGCCGTCGGAAGGTGAATATAATCTTTATTTTTTATTTTCTTTTTTTTTTACAGGTTCTATGGTACCCGGGGCCGGAGGAGAGTCTCCTGTCCTCCACACCCAGGTACCATCCAAACATTGGAATGCGCATTTGCAGATGCAGTGATGCGCTTTTCATGCGTTCTAATGAAAGTCAATGGCGGCGAAAATTCAGCGCTTCCGCAAAATTAATGGACATGCTGCGGATTTTTGAGCGCAGCATAAACGCTGCGGAAAAATCCGCAGCATGGGCATTGACATTGCGGCTCGTCACTGGGGACCATGGGGGATGGATTACCAAGTGTTTCCGCTGCTTAAATTCCGCAGCATAAACGCTTGGAAAATGCATAGTGGGCACTCAGCCTAACAGTGTCTATGATTGACTCATTCCACTATGCCCATTGCAATCGTGTGTAGTCACATGACTTCTTTCCTCCTTGGACAAGCGCATTGAAGACTATGAAGCCGGGGATAGTTCACCCAACTGCACTGCTGTCCAGGGAAGGAAAAGTCACATGAATGCACATGATTGCAATTATTATTACCCCTTCTTATGTACAGCACCATGGAATCAATGGCGCTATATAAATAAATAATAATACCAACTGTATTAGCTGACATATTGGTGACCAGGATTATGTTCAGAGGCCCTAAAAGGCCTTTTTTAAAGGGAGTCTGTTGGCACAGAATGACCTAAGCACAGACACTCGGGGCGTACATTTGACTATGTATGTACAGTACAGACCAAAAGTTTGGACACACCTTCTCATTTAAAGATTTTTCTGTATTTTCATGAGTATGAAAATTGTACATTCACACTGAAGGCATCAAAACTATGAATTAACACGTGGCATTATATACTTAACAAAAAAAGTGTGAAACAACTGAAAATATGTCTTATATTCTAGGTTCTTCAAAGTAGCCACCTTTTGCTTTGACTGCTTTGCACACTCTTGGCATTCTCTTGATGAGCTTCAAAAGGTAGTCACCGGAAATGGTTTTCAGTTCACAGGTGTGCCCTGTCAGGTTTAATAAGTGGGATTTCTTGCCTTATAAATGGGATTAGGACCATCAGTTGTGTTGTGCCGAGGTCTGGTGGATACACAGCTGATAGTCCTACTGAATAGACTGTTAGCTGCTTTTTTCTTGCCATAATACAATTCTAAGTAAAGAAAAACGAGTGGCTATCATTACTTTAAGAAATGAAGGTCAGTCAGTGTGAAAAATTGGGAAAACTTTGAAAGTGTCCCCAAGTGCAGTTGCAAAAACCATCAAGCGCTATAAAGAAACTGGCTCACATGAGGACCGTCCCAGGAAAGGAAGACCAAGAGTCACCTCTGCTTCTGAGGATAAGTTTATCCGAGTCACCAGCCTCAGAAATCACAGGTTAACAGCAGCTCAGATTAGAGACCAGGTCAATGCCACACAGAGTTCTAGCAGCAGACACATCTCTACAACAACTGTTAAGAGGAGACTTTGTGCAGCACGCCTTCATGGTAAAATAGCTGCTAGGAAACCACTGCTAAGGACAGGCAACAAGCAGAAGAGACTTGTTTGGGCTAAAGAACACAAGGAATGGACATTAGACCAGTGGAAATCTGTGCTTTGGTCTGAGGAGTCCAAATTTGAGATCTTTGGTTCCAATCACCGTGTCTTTGTGCGACGCAGAAAAGGTGAACGGATGGACTCTACATGCCTGGTTCCCACCGTGAAGCATGGAGGAGGAGGTGTGATGGTGTGGGGGTGCTTTGCTGGTGACACTGTTGGGGATTTATTCAAAATTGAAGGCATACTGAACCAGCATGGCTACTACAGCATCTTGCAGCGGCATGCTATTCCATCCGGTTTGCATTTAGTTGGACCATCATTTATTTTTCAACAGGACAATGACCCCAAACACACCTCCAGGCTGTGTAAGGGGTATTTGACCAAGAAGGAGAGTGATGGGGTGCTACGCCAGATGACCTGGCCTCCACAGTCACCAGACCTGAACCCAATCGAGATGGTTTGGGGTGAGCTGGACCGCAGAGTGAAGGCAAAAGGGCCAACAAGTGCTAAGCATCTCTGGGAACTCCTTCAAGATTGTTGGAAGACCATTTCCGGTGACTACCTCTTGAAGCTCATCAAGAGAATGCCAAGAGTGTGCAAAGCAGTCATCAAACCAAAAGGTGGCTAATTTGAAGAACCTAGAATATAAGACATATTTTCAGTTGTTTCACACTTTTTTGTTAAGTATATAATTCCACATGTGTTAATTCATAGTTTTGATGCCTTCAGTGTGAATGTACAATTTTCATAGTCATGAAAATACAGAAAAATCTTTAAATGAGGTGTGTCCAAACTTTTGGTTTGTTATATGTATATATACAGTATGTATGTATGTGTATATATATGTGTGTATATGTGTATATATCTCTAATATTATACACACAATTATTAAATTAATGGGTGGCATATTCATTCTTGAAAATGTCATATTTTAGAATTATGGGTCCTAATACGGTATTAGACCTATTAGGACTCTGCTGCGGTTGCCATTGGGGTTAATCTGTATGGTCTCTGTAGCTGTCAAGCCAATTGTCATACAACACATCTATTAAACCAGCGACATGCCACCGCATTGATCACCAGTGGAGTAACCATACGGCTATGTTCACACGTTGCGTTTTTTTATGCAAATTAAAAGTTGCTTTTTACAATACCAGCCAAAGTGATGAAATTTCAGAAATTTCATGCACACACTTTTTTTTTGTTTTCTTTGATTAATTTGTAAAATTTGCTATGTTTTTGAACATTGCAGCATGTCAATTCTTTCAGCTTTTTTTCAGCTTGTTTTTTTTTCACCCATAGAAAGCAATGAAAGGGCAAAATGCAGCAAAACCGGTGTTTTGGCTGCAGATATAATGCCAAGTTTTTTGGCTGCAGAAAATAAAGCTGCAAAAAGCAATGTATGAGCATAGCCTAATGGGTGCAGGGGTTGCAATCAATCCTGGGCCCTGGAGCCTAGTGGGGCGCAAAAGGTCCCTTTGGCCCATATGAAAATAACATTTCTATTAAAAATCTGCGATGACTGTGGTCCCTGTTTGGATCTTTTGCATTGGAGCCCACGAGCTCTGAACTACCCCACTGTCTATCACCATATATCTTTATAACACAGATCCTACAAATCGCTTGATTTTATTGGGGTCCATTTAGACCGCTCACAATACAGAGAATGAAGCAGTGATTCATTCATCATTCCACAAGGTCACATTTCTAGCACTTTTATACCAAACCTGAGCATTTTTTATTTTTTTCCATTAAAAATAAAAATCCTAATTGGCCCAGTGGGGTTTAAACGATTTTCCCTGGTAAGTGCACAATATAAGGCGGTGTGCATACGGTTATTAACATGCCTTAGATGGGAACATATCCCAGGACCACTATAGATGTCAAATGGCTCCTGCTGTTCATCAGATATTAGCAAGACTTTCTTTAAAAGGCATTTGTAGAAAAATAGCTTGATTCATATTCTGCTTTTGTGAGGGCAGGCCTCTAAACACATCTTTATTCCCATAGCAAAGTTTGTCTTTTTTGGTTCAATAATCAAATAATAAATGTGCTTGTGGCAACGGCAGACTCCCACCGAGAATGCAGCGAATTCATTAAGTGCAACTTAAGCTCGTTGACCTTTTATTTCAGAACGAAGTTTGATGCCTATGAAAGAAATATGTTCCATCCTTTCTTGGCAAATGCTTCTCGGAGGGTTTATGTCGCTGCTATGATATTATAGCTTGTTAACCTGTTTGTATTTAGTCCTGCTAATAAAGATTGGCCCAACGAGATCCCTGCCAAGCTTAAAATATTACAATGCTGCGTCTGAGTGGGTTTAATATTTAATTGTATGTAAGTATTATAGATATGTATGATTTGGCACTTTAGATTGGAAGTATATATTGGAGCAATTTCTGTTATTAATATTTAAAGGGAACCTGCCACCAACAAAAAAAAGTGCTTTTTATCTGCAGATAGTGGTAATAGCATTTTAAATTGGATTACTGGAAGCGCGACTACATTGAGAAAATGGCGTTCTATTCTCCATGCAGCTGCTCACTTCCATTAGTCAGGGCGGTGTGGCGAGGTGTCTGTCCCCGCTCATGATACAGTTAGCACGCTGCGATCATTCTCCCTGTGCATTGATTGACTGACTGCTTTGCGCACACATGATGTAAAGCAGGGGAAGTGATCACTGTAACTCACTGTATAGTGAGAGGTGACTAACAAGTCCCCACACCACCCCGATGACTGTAAGTGAGCAGCTGCACAGAGAATTAAAGGGTATTCCCCTCTACAAGATCCTATCGCAATAGAAATAGAAATTAGAAATGCAGTATAGTTCTCCTTATAACCTGTCGCTTACCTTATGTGCAGGGCATTGCTATAGCTTAGGTATCCATGGTTACAACCACTCATATAGTGACAGGTGTCCATTGTTACAACCAGTAGCAACTAACTAAGCTTACTGCAATGCCTGCACATTGTATACGCGACCTAGCTAATCAGAAGAACTGTGCTACATTTCTAATTGGAGGCATTTGCTATTATTATTAATAATAATACACCTACTACATACTGGGATCGGATCTTGCAGATGGGAATACCCATTTTCAGTCATTTCTCACTGTAGCTAAAGGGGGAAGCACTGTGATTAGCACTGTAACCTTACAGCGCTGGGGTCATAGGTTCAAATCCCACCAAGGAGAACATCTGCAAGGATGCAAAAGCCTGACTCTGATGACTGATATGTCCAGCCCTAGTCACTACTATTCCTAAGCTCTTACTCAGCTGACCTGTATTACAATGTTCTTTTTGTGTCCACTCCACCAATGGCTTGGGCCGATCAGGGCATGCTATAGATCTTGGGATAGCCTACTGTCCATTACTTTATGTCCACCAGTCTCTACTTGACTGATTGTCCCACAAACTGTCTCCCTGCCTTCCTAGTCTTGCTCGCCTGCTGACACTCAGTCCCAGCAGACTTGGAGATGTTAAACTCAAGGCCCGCTGACCGAATCCGGCCCGCCATGTCATTCTATGTGGCCCATAAAGTCAGGACACACTTCAACACTGCTCCGACTGGCCTTCCGTACAGGAAAAGTGGAGAGCCGGTTGGAGCAGGGTTGAAGTGTGCTCCGGAACTCAAAATCTAAGATGGCACCACCCCGTCTACTAGGTACTGGCTGCCTTCTACGTCGTCGCAGCCAGTGCTTGGCAGAGGAAGCAGAGACAGCACAGGGAGCTAATGCGATCTTGTAATCTGAGCGGAGGCAGCCAGCGCTGCTTAGAGGGCATAGCACCAACACAAGGAGCAAGTGCCATATTTGATTGATCAGTGAACGCAGTCAGCCAGCACAAACGGTGAACGCCGTTAGCCAGCACTTTTGTGTCGTTTAATCTTTTAAATCAGAGCAGACACAGCAAGTATTTAGCATAGGGAGCAGTCCATTTTGGGCTCTGTGGTCTAGCACAGCTCTACTAACCCAGGACAGCTCACTTGACCCTACTACCCAGGGACAGCGTTCGTTTAGCTCAGGGCCAGTCCATGCATTTCAGTCCGTGCTCGTACCGTGTTGGACAGATGTCTGCATGAGCCCTTACTATTTCAAATGGCCCTTTGAAGCCAACCATAATGCTGTGAAAAGGCGTTTGACACGCCTATTTTTTAGGCCTACTACCCAGGGACAGCCGTCTTATAGCTCTACTGCTTAGGGACAGCTGTCTTATAGACCATAGCCAGTCCATACATTGCAATCCATGCTCATACAATGTTGCATGAACGTCTGCATGAGCCCTTACAATTATAAGCGGCCCTTTTAAAGGCAACCGTAATGCTGATGTGGCCCTTGGTGAAAAGGAGTTTGACATCCGTGCCCTAGAACTAACTCTTCCCTAGGCTAACAATGTGTCAGCTATGCAGATTCAGTGATATCCTGTAAAGATGTCTATGAACTACGTTTTTCCTCAGCTGACTAATCTAGTCCACCACTCCCAAGTAGGAGAGCTTACTCACACTTAAAACATCTTCCCTGCACAAGGATTTGTGTGCTTTGTTTTGATGTCTTCTTTTGTCAGCAAATTTGCTGATTAATTACTTCTAGATTGCCCATAGACTTTAAGGGTTGACACACACTAGCGTATAACTCTGACAAGTGCTATGCAATGTTTTATCGCATAACACTCAGTCCAGTGTTATACTATGGGGCAGTGCAGATCAGCTCCCCAAATTGAATCACACGCACCTATAGAAGTCTGTGTGCATGTAAAACATTGGACTGCACTCTGATGTTATCAGAGTGCAGTCCGATGTACGCGCACAGACACAATGGAGAAGATGGAGAAATTACGTTCTCCATCTTCTTCGCACTTGTGCTGTGATTCTCTCATGCAAGACAATCAGATCACACAAAGATGACACTCAGCTCAAACTCTGACAGAGTTTGAGCTAAGTGTCATTAGCATAATCGGCCTGATTCCCTTCGATCAGAGAATACACGCTAGTGTGAGTGTACCCTAAATGTCCAGGAAGTCCACACTTGACTCTGAAATGATGTCCAAAAACATCAATGCAGAGTAAGCTGTTTTCAGGAGATTATGCAGCTGTGGGGGAGGGGAGCCAGCTATCAGACCACATCCAACTCCCCACAGAGAAGGCGGGTATGATTTATCATGTTTGCCTTTCTGATTGCTGTGTACCCAGCACTGAACAAGTTTTGTGCATGCAGACTAGGAAACACTGACCGTGCTTCCTCCTCTGGACCCATTGATCATGTGATCGCTGGATATAGATAGGGCAGTAGCTGCTGGGTTCTGGGAGACCCAGTCAGCTATTCCATGCAGTCAGGTGGCTGAATTTCCTCTGTAACTAGCCTAAGTTAGGGGAAATCTGAACATATTAATACATTATTTTTTTTATTGCAAATGACCCCCAAATGTCTCTTAAAAACCTTTTTGGAGGCACAGTGGGTAGAATAAATGAAAAAAAAAAAAAAAAAAAGGTTTCAAGCAAGAAAGAAAAAACACTTCCAAATTACTGTTTATAGTCCACTCCCGTCTTAAACAATAAAAATGTTTTTTATTTGCTGGTGTTCCTAATGTCTGTTTTTTGTTTTTTTTTAACAATCTTTAGTTCACAAGGAAGCAAGAGGGTAAGATTATGCATGCCTGTTGTCTTAGACTCACCAAAGACACTTCTAAAAGCTAAAAAGCTTGTGTCTGACATTAAACAATGCAGTGTCGGTGAATTACCATTTCTGGAGGGTGCAGTCCGCTCTTTACATGCTGGAGACGCCTTTGTTGTAGTGGTTTAACTCTTAATTCAAAGCTTTGCTTTTTTCTCGTTAAAGCTCTGTAATTGTGAACTGTAAAATGTTTGTTTTTAATGTATGGGTAAAAATGTGTATATGGGAGTGCAAGGAATGCAGACGTGGGCTCCTATGTCATGCTTCTGTGGGTTTTTGTGTGTGTTTTTTTTAGTTATTGGAAATTGCAGTCATTGTAAAGGTTATATCAGAGAGTGTAACTAGCAATTGTCATTATCAGGTTTGCTTGCTATGGCCATGGAATTCATAGTAAAGGCAATACGAGCTGCAGTAAATGGTTGAAATGCATTTTGCTCCATGCTTCAAAAACTGGTGTGCTGTCAAATTATTGCTAAAAATTCTGCCTGTGTGCTGCAAGACTGAGGATATGTCTTCATATGGTTTCTATAGGAGATCTAATGAATAAATAGTGTTTTGCTTTGTAGTTGAAGTGAATGGGGGGGAGCAAAAGTGACAAGTAGTGCCTGGTTTGGTCACCAGCCTCTATAAAGTCCTACATAGAGGGCTATGTAACAAGTCCACAAAACCTTGTAGAGCGACAAACCTGCAAAGCGCTTTATGCACATAGATGTGTGGTCTGCCTGTCTGAATGGGCCTTTAGACTCTGGTTGGGAGAGGGGAACAAGGCAGCTGACCAGTCACAGCACAGATCTGAGGATCGTCCCTAGAAAACCATTTGGCACACTTTTTTTTAAGGGAGAACAAATATATACCATTTTCAGTCATTTTATTTATTTTACTCACTTATCTAGCGCCATTAATTCCCCAGCACTTTACAGTCCTTATCACTGTTCCCATTGGGGCTCACAATCTAGATTCCCTATTAGTATGTCTTTGGAGTGTGGGAGGAAACCCACGCAAACATGGGGAGAACATACAAACTCCTTGCAGATGTTGTTTTTAGTGGGATTTGAACCCAGGACTTCCATATATTCAATGGGTACTTGTTGAGTTCCCGAAGGTCCCCAAAGCTACTAAAATTATCTGTCTGCATTTCATCAGGTTCCGCATGTTAATGAAATGTATGTTCGAAATCCCATGATATTGCCAAGCTCAATATGCTAATTAGCCACAGCTCAGGTGCTGTAGTCACGCCCCATTGGCGTCATTGAGGTCTTCACTGTTCCCCATCATAGCTGCATTGAGCAGATGCACAAGATCCTCCTACACGGAGGTTGGATTAGTCCATGCTGTTGGGGTGGTTTATTCTGTTGGCTACACAGCACTTAGGATTTTGGGGTGCCCAAGTTGGATTCCACTTCATATTTAGGTCAGAAATGTAAAAACTCTGCTCTCCAATATGAGAAGCCAAACCACATATTCTTGTGTAATGCACAAGAACACGTGAGGTTTCAGTGCTCAATGTCTGAATAGACGCCCTGCCGGATTAGTCCTGGCTAAGTAGCCTATCCTGAGCATTGATGATGATGTGTTTTTGACGCTCATATGAGCAGAGTTTTGAAACACTACATGCTTGAATAAAATGCATGAACAGAACCCTAACAGATACTCATGGAACTTTGGGGGCTTATGGGGACCTGATGGGTTCCTTTTTGGCCAAAACCAGATTCAGAACCTAGACTGTGTATAATAAACCAATAGATGATTATTAACCATACATTTTCTTTGGTGCCCTGAATTTGGCTTAAAAGTACAGATGTAACATTTGATCTCAATGTCTTCTATGTGAAAGAGCCCTTGTTTCTTTTCACAGAATACCCTGTAATAGCTGCAATAGGTAGGAATTCTGTATAGAATACTTCTTAGAAATAGTTTAGGAAACATGACTCAGGAGCTTTGTGCAGATTAGTGTTTCATCACTTTGCTTGATTCATTAGATGTTTCATTCATTATATCTTGAGGAAGTCATTATGATGAAACGTGCGTAGGGGTCTGAGGGACGCTGCATAGTCTTGGTGCCTGCAATATTACTGCTTTGTGGTACGTCTATCTCCTTATCATACCATGTATTGCATTTTGCACTGTTAGGGTATATTCTACTCACGGTTTGCACTATAGCACTTTCGTGGATATATAATATCATGTGTACATATATATCTTTATTAGGCACATATATGCGGTTACTGATCCCTCACAGTATGGAGGTACTTTTTATCTTCTTTCTTATTTATGTTTGTGTATTTTACTAATAAAGATTTAATACTTGCTGAATCTATTTGGTTTCTGACTAATCTATCAGACTGTGGACCAAATTATGTGATATCTATCTTGATAGAATGCAAATTTATTTGTATGGGTCTCCAATAACCTTCTTGGGAAAGGTTTTGTAAATAGCGGTTAGGCTTATTTGCATTTACTTAATCTGATCGCAGCATAATGTAGAGACCGAGAACCTGAGTCCAGCAATGTCTCATTACTGGGCTTGATTGCCGTAGTTTTGGTAAAATCACGGTTTGATCAGCAGGAGAATATCACGATCAATAGAGGGCTAGTGATAAGAGCTCTGTTTAACCCCGCTCCCACCACTGATTGGCAGCTTCCTGCCTATGCACAGTGTACACAGAAAGCTGCCCATCGGTGGGGTGGGCGGGGTTAAACAGAGCTCATATTTAATATGGTTTACTGGTCCTCCTGTTGATAAAACTATGATTTTATAACTAGAGGACAAGTAAACCATATTGTATATGAGCTCTGTATAACCCCTCCTCCACCATTGATTGGTAGATTTGTGTGCACTGTGCATAGGCAGGAACCTGCCAATCAGTGGTGTGAGCGGGGTTCTACTCAGCTCTACATTCAGAGAACTGTTATATTTGCAGCAGAGAAAAGTGATTTCATCAAAACTGCAGCAAGCAGCCCAGTAAGTGACACATCGTTGGAATCTGCTTCTCTGTCCCTACATTATGCTGCTGTCAGATGGAGTAGCAAAAACTTGGTCACAGATTCCCTTCAAAGTACAGGGTGGGCCATTTATATGGATACACCTAAATTAAATGGGAATGGTTGGTGATATCAACTTCCTGTTTGTGGCACATTAGTATATGGGAGGGGGAAAACTTTTCCGGATGGGTGGTGACCATGGCGGCCATTTTGATGTTGGCCATTTTGGATCCAACTTTATTTTTTTTAATGGGAAGAGGGTCATATGACACATCAAACTTATTGAGAATTTCATACGAAAAACAACGGTGTGCTTGGTTTTAACGTAACTTTATTCTTTCATGAGTTTTTTACAAGTTTATGACCACTTATAAAATGTGTTCAAAGTGCTGCCCATTGTGTTGGATTGTCAATGCAACCCTCTTCTCCCACTCTTGACACACTGATAGCAACACCGCAGAAGAAATGCTAGCACAGGCTTCCAGTATTCATTGTTTCTGATGCTGCACATCTCCTTGTTATTTTTTTCAGTTCTTTTGACTGTTGCTCATCAAGGGAAATTATGATGTGAAGTTTCATTGTTAATAGTTCTTTATAATATCTATTCGCAGCGTTGTCTGCCGGGAATAGCATTTCCTTGCTAATGAGTTAATAAGGGGAGACTGGGAGGGAGCGGAGCTGCCACTCCTCGGCCCATAGGAACACGAGTCACCTTCTTGGGTGCACAGGTGTGATAATACAACACTAATATGTTTGAGTGACAAGAATTTGGCTCGCGTCCCTTCTCCCTCCAGCCATCTCTTGGCCATGGACCAAAAAGCCACAGTCTGCCTAAGGTGGATTCTTCCTTTTAACAAAAATGGCAACAGGAGTTCCTCAATTAAATAGTTGTATTTCTTTGTAGCGTCATGATAATTAATGCCTACCGCCTTTTTTTGGGTCATTGTGCTGCAAAGTAGCTGCCGTCTATAAAACTGCCGACTCCATGACAATGTAAATACCAATTCCTAAGCAATTTGCGGTTTGTCTAGTCATGTTATAATTTTTATACATAGGATAACATGTTTATTGGAGCATTTTCTCTCTCGTTTTAATTTTGTAATGAATGTTTAGTGTTCTAATAAACTCTCACATAAAGTTTTGCCTGCAGTAGCTTTGATATTTCTGGCTTCCTCATGCCACTTGCGCACCTCCAGCTAGGTTTTATATGTTTGTGAAAATGGAAGGATTGGTGACATTTATTCATACCTACAATTGCTGGGAGAATTCGAAATTCTGTGTTTTCAGGAGTCCGACTTGAACATGTCACTTGAGCACCCACGATACTCTGTGCATACCTGAGCCCCCTAGGCAAACTCGAGTAACGAGCACTTGCGCTCATCACTAGTTGTGACCGAACAATCCCTTTTAACTTTCCATTTCCTTTCTCTGCTGCATTATACAAAGCTACAGTAGATGCAGATATCAAAGCCATAAACCTTTGCAAAGGATAAGGCAAACAAAGTTACAGGATAGTTAACAAGGCACATCACAAGCTTTAAAAAAAAGTAGAGGTGCATATTTCCGTAACTGGAAGTCCACCTTAGAGAAAATTTCCACTTCTCGGACAACTTTGTCTGTCACTGTTTCCCCCACATAAAATAATAACCGCTATACTCGCCTCTGGTACCAGCACTGCGCCAGCTGAGTCGACACTGGCTCTTCCGGGACTCACATGACATTATTATGTCATGCGATCCCTGCGGCCACTCAGCGGCTGCTTTACTCTTCCCTCGTTTGGACAAATCAGACATCTAGAGGAAATGAGAGAGCAGCTGCAGCTCTGCCTTCCTCCAGATGTCTGTTACCTCTAAAGGAGGGGAGAGTGACAAGGCTGCTGATTGGCTGCAGGGATCAAGTGAATGTCATGCAATCCCTGCAGCAAATCAGTCACGCGAGCCCCAAGAGAGAGCCCGTGCCGACACTGTTGGAACGGCGCCAGCACCAAAGGCCAAGTATATCTGCTATTATTTTACTTGGAGATGGGAATATAATGATTGAGAAGGGGTTGTCTGAGTAGTGGACAACATCTTTTAAAGTGAATTTGACACCAGATTTTACAGACTGTTTAGATTATTAAATAGATCTTTAAATGTTGCAATTCTAATATGGAATTGTATTATAAATTTAAAAAAAAAATGCAGATACCTTAAAAAATGGTCAAAGGTGGATAAAGGGACTTAACGTTTTGTACTCGCGCCTCACTTCTATCCTAGATATTTTTTTACTAGATGGTGGCCCGATTCTAACGCATCGGGTATTCTAGAATAGGTATGCGGCCGACTGGGCACAATTAGCAGAGCAATGCAGAGCGGGGTTTAAATTTGGCGCCAAAATCGCTGATTGGTCGCGGCTGGCATTCAGCGAGATTGGCGCCAAATTTAAACAACGCTCTGCTGATTGGTCGCGGTCGCCGGCCGCGACCCATCAGCATTATTGGCGCCAAATTTAAACACCGCTCTGCTGATTGGCGCCAAATTTAAACAACACTTTGCTGATTGGTTGAGGCCGCCGGCCGCGACCAATCACCGATCTTGCCGCCACATTTAAACACTGCTGTGCTAATTGGTCGCGGACGCCAGCCGCAACCAATCAGCGAGCTTGGCGCCAAATTTAAACAACGCTCTGCTGATTGGTCGCGGACGCCAGACGCAACCAATCAGCGAGATTGGCGCCAAATTTAAACAATACTCTGCTGATTGATCGCGATCGCTGGCAGAGATCAATCAGCAGTATTGGCGCCAAATTTAAACCTCACTCTGCTGATTGGTCGCAACCACCGGCCGCGACCAATCTGCGTTTTTTGTGCCAAATTTAAACAACGCTCTGCTGATGGGTCGCGGTCGCCGGCCGCGACCCATCAGCATTATTGGCGCCAAATTTAAACACCGCTCTGCTGATTGGCGCCAAATTTAAACACCGCTCTGCTGATTGGCGCCAAATTTAAACAACGCTCTGCTGATTGGTCGCGGCCGGGGGCCTCAACCAATCAGCGATTTTGGCGCCAAATTTAAACCCCACTCTGCATCGCTCTGCTGATTGGTCGCGGTCGCCGGCCGTAACCAATCAGCAGTATTGTCGCCAAATTTAAACACCTCTTTGCTGATTGGTCGCGGTCGCGACTAATCAGCGATTTTGGTGCCAAATTTAAACACGCTCTCCAGTCCTCACTAGCACGATTTGCTGATTGGTCGCGGCCGCCGCCCGCGACTAATCAGCGATTTTGGCGCCAAATTTAAACAACGCTCTGCTGATTGGTCGAGGCCGTCAGCCGCGACTAATCAGCGATTTTGGGGCCAAATTTAAACCCCGCTCTGCATCGCTCTGCTGATTGGTCGCGGTCGCCGGCCTCGACCAATCAGCAGAGCGATGCAGAGCGGGGTTTAAATTTGGCCCCAAAATCGCTGATTAGTCGCGGCTGACGGCCGCGACCAATCAGCAGAGCATTGTTTAAATTTGGCGCCAAGCTCGCTGATTGGTCGCGGCTGGCGTCCGCGACCAATTAGCACAGCAGTATTTAAATGTGGCGGCAAGATCGGTGATTGGTCGCGGCCGCTATTTAAATGTGGCGCCCAAATCGGTGATTGGTCGCGGCCGGCGGCCTCAACCAATCAGCAGAGTGTTGTTTAAATTTGGCGCCAATCAGCAGAGCGGTGTTTAAATTTGGCGCCAATAATGCTGATGGGTCGCGGCCGGTGGTTGCAACCAATCAGCAGAGCGTTGTTTAAATTTGGCGCCAAGCTCGCTGATGGGTCGCGGCTGGCGTCCGCGACCAATTAGCACAGCAGTGTTTAAATTTGGCGGCAAGATCGGTGATTGGTCGCGGTCGCTATTTAAATGTGGCGCCCAAATCGGTGATTGGTCGCGGGCAGCGGCCGCGACCAATCAGCAGAGCGGTGTTTAACTTTAGCGCCAAGATCACTGATTGGTCGCGTGCGGAGAGCGCGACCAATCAGCGAATCGTATTGGTGAGGAGCGGGGAGCGGAATCGTATTAGTGAGGACCTGGGAGCGCCGCTGCCTGTGCGGATACTTCCGCTGCGAGAACCCGGGACATGAGTGGGCGCTCGCAGCAGAAGTATCCCGACCCGCAGCGCCGGTCCTCCCTTCACACCCTAGCCGCTGATCTCCCCACAGTATCCGCATGGTGTTACAAAGGTCCGGACATTTGTGTTAAAAATCGCTGATTGGTCGCTGGCGCTGGCCGCGACCAATCACCGATTTGGGCGCCCAATTTAAATATCGGCCTTGACGATCTTGGCTCCACATTTAAACACCGCTGTGCTGATTGGTCGCCGACGCTGGGCGCGACCAATCACCGATTTTGGCGCCACATTTAAATAGCGTCTGCGAACAATCAGTACAGCGGTGTTTAAATGTGGAGCTAAGATCGATGATTGGTCGCGGCCGATATTTAAATTTGGCGCCCAAATCGGTGATTGGTCGCGGCCAGCGCCAGCGACCAATCAGCGATTTTTAACACAAATGTCCGGACCTTTGTAACACCATGCGGATACTGTCGGGACATCAGCGGCTAGGGAGTGAAGGGAGGACCGGGGAGCGGCGCCGCGGGTCGGGATACTTCTGCTGCGAGCGCCCGCTCATGTCCCTGGTTCTCGCAGCAGAAGTATCCGCACAGGCAGCGCCGCTGACATCCATGCGGCTGGGGTGTGAAGGGAGGACCGGGGAGTGGCGCTGACATCCAATTGGTCGCGGCCGCTATTTAAATGTGCCGCACAAATCGGTGATTGGTCGCGGTCTTGGCCCGCGACCAATCACTGATCTTGCCACCAAAGTTAAACACTACTGTGCTGATTGGTCGCGGCCGATATTTAAATTTGGCGCCCAAAGCGGTGATTGGTCGCGGGCAGCGTCCGCGACCAATCAGCACAGTAGTGTTTAACTTTGGTGGCAAGATTAGTGATTGGTCGCGGGCCAAGACCGCGACCAATCACCGATTTGTGCGGCACATTTAAATAGCGGCCGTGACCAATTGGATGTCATGCCTGTGCGGATACTTCTGCTGCGAGAACCAGGGACATGAGCTGGCGCTCGCAGCAGAAGTATCCCGACCCGCGGCGCCGCTCCCCGGTCCTCCCTTCACACCCTAGCCGCTGATGTCCCGACAGTATCCGCATGGTGTTACAAAGGTCCGGACATTTGTGTTAAAAATCGCTGATTGGTCGCTGGCGCTGGCCGCGACCAATCACCGATTTGGGCGCCAAATTTAAATATCGGCCGCGACCAATCACCGATCTTGGCTCCCGATTTAAACACCGCTGTTCTGATTGGTCGCGGCCGATATTTAAATGTGGCGCCTAAATCGGTGATTGGTCGCGGACGCTGCCCGCGACCAATCAGCACAGCGGTGTTTAACTTTTGCGCTAAGATCAGTGATTGGTCGGGTCCGAAGACCGCGACCAATCATCGAATCGTCTTGGTGAGGACCGCGGAGCGGCGCTGCCTGTGCGGGTACTTCCTCTGCGAGAACCCGGGACATGAGCGGGCGCTCGCAGCAGAAGTATTCCGACCCGCAGCGCTGCTCCCCGGTCCTACCTTCCGCATGGAGGTCAGCGACGCCGGCGGTCCTTCCGCTGCTACCGGCCGGGAGATGAGCGCCTCGCGCCGCTCATCTCCCGGCTGCATCTCCGTCCCGCAGATGGGTCCGGCGGTCGAGGTCCTTCTGCTGTTACCGGCTGGGAGATGAGCGCCTCGCGCCGGTCATCTCCCGGCTGCATCTCCGCTCCGCTCCGTCCCGCAGATGAGCCGCTAACGGCCGCCATCTTTTTTCAGAAATCCCGCGGCGCTGATTGGCCGCTGCCGGACCGATGAGTGACGCGGGATTTCCTAGACAGACAGACGGACGGGATAAGACAATTATATATATAGATGTCCAAGTTTGCTTTCCTCTGAAGTCCTGCAAAGTGGCATCTACCGCTCCAGGTCCCTTCCATAGACATGTCAGCAAATGTCACATGTAACGCTCTCTGCCATGCATTGACCCAAGTTTTGTACATAAGCTAAATATGCAAGTATTAAAACACAAAATTCAGTATCTATCACAGCCTTTACTTCATTTTCAGTAGCCAGCCAGACTTTACAATGGATTTAGCATTCACTGTTTGGGCCTCTTGTGCTTTTGTAGCTTAAATGCTCTTTTTCAGACCCTGCTGCTGACGGTACTCTGTACGCGGACATGTTAAAGTCCAGGGACAATACCCTTTTTCTTTCTGTGAGTGTTTTTTATTCCAGACTGTTAGTTGGAAACTGCAGAGGACACTAGTTGACAGCCAATTCATTTTGCTGATTCATCCGTTCTCCAGATGGCTTAAAGCCAGAGCTTGGCTTGCAGATTAAAGTCTGAAAGCTGCAAAGCTGCTGGGACTTGAAGGAATGTTGGTAAATTGTTGCTGTATGAAGGCAGGCAATAAAAAGAACTTTTTCGTCTAAGTATTATTCTGTGTTGGTAAAGGCATGAAAGCCACCTACTTTCTCACATAACATCGATCTCTTTTGTCCTGCAATAACTTAGATATAAGGCATATGCTTGAAATCTAGGCATTTTGCCTTGTGCTTTGATTAACTTTCTTAATGGAGCCGTTTCTATAGAAATCCGAAAAGGGGATCATGTTAACAGAATTTTAGAATTACAATTCAGTCTCTACCCTTTTGTGTATTTCTATATAAATATATTTTTGAATCGTATAAACCCCTATAAAATAAATAAATTTAGATCTTTGAACTCTAAAGGCAAGTTTTCCCATGGTTATGCTTGCCTTCAGGCAATGTGGATGACCACTAGTATGGTAATAACTTCTGCAAAAGTTAGCGCTACATCTGCTTTGTTTTGCAGCGAGTATAGGAAAGTTGAGTCATGACTGGGTTTGTTCTTGGCTCTGTTTAATTTAAAAGGTACCTCTACAACGGACTTGCTAAAAGAACTAGAGCCCTGATTCATCAGAACTGGCAATTTTCTAGCCGGTCTTCGTAAGAGTTTGTGTATGAGTCAGACGCTCCTGATTCATTAAGAGTTACATTCCTCTTACCGGATCAAGAGAGTCAGTTGAGTTTCGTGTGGCACCGTGCGCCACGTCAGGAATCTTACTCTAGTCCCTGACTGCTGTAAGATTTTTAGCGTAAGTAGTGGGACAGCTCATGCGAGTTATGGCGCCATGCCCCAGCTCCACCCAGTTTGGCGGAGCCGTGAAAATCTGCAACTTTTGAAAAAGAGGGAGACTAGCTGAAATGGGGTCATATCGAAGGATCAAGGTAAAATATGGGGTAACGGGGATGCTCACCTATTTGGGTTGTGTATGTCATAACACCAATAAAATACCTGTAGTATGGTAAGCTGCTGCAGTCACACCTTACGGAGAGAAGGAGACTTTTTCAGCATGTAAATTGAAGAGTGGTTAGGAGGTAGACATTTAGCTGCTATATAGACAAAGTAGTTCCACGCTGGTAGTTGTGCTTTTAGTAGTTATTATTTACGCATATCGGGGTCCCTGCCGAACCAGTTTTCCAACCAAAACTGCAACCTTTGATATTTTCATGGCAAAATTTTTGCGCAACCCTGAGTTGCACTAAAATTTTGCAACTTTTCAAAACAATTTTACACCAGAATTCTGGCTAAATGGCTTTGATGAATTGAGGCCTAAATGTTTTCAGTCCCGTCTCACAGTTTGCACACTTACCAATGTTTAAATAAGCCAGGAATGGGGTATTTAAGTCCTTTTGGGTGGGGTTTGGATAAACACTGCCCCCTTTTTCCATTTTGTTTCTTGTGATTTTTTCATCAAAAGAAAAACAGTTTGTCAAATGTGCGTTACTTTATTTCCCATAACAATAACTAAATGAAGATCATATCTGAGAAGACATTCTGTCCACTCTTGTTGATGCTGTGATCTTATTATCGAACAGTCTAAACTTATATATCTATTGTGGAAATAACACGTAAAGCTTCTGTATATTGGAAATTTACATAGGTTTCACACTAATGTTTACTGGCGCAATTGCAAAGTAAACCTGCTGGTTTATGTAAAGACTCTTACAAAAAATAGATATATTGTGCTAGTCTGTTTACACCAGTGAGCAATGTGGAAGGTATGTGATGAATTGATGGTTGCACATTAAAAGAAAACTGTTTGACGTTCTTTTGAGAGATGAAGACTACTTTGCCAAGAAACTTTGTTCCGTTAGAACAAAAACTGTAAGTGTTAATCTTCTAGTTCCTTTACTGCCTTCAAGTTGAGGTGCAGGAAGAGTTTTGTGGCCTCTAGGTTCTACTTTTTAAATGTCATGAAAATGCCCCCAAATTTATTTTTATACATATATAATATTATATTTAAGATGCCAATCTCAGAGAGATTTTCCAGTTCTTGAACTTCAACTGTAATGTTGCTGTGTAGAGGTGGTTCAAAGGGACAGTGTGTCAGGGTGGTTCAGTCCACTGCTGGAGCAGATATCACCTAACCTTGGGGGTGGCCTAGATGTCAAACCCAGCCCTCCATCACTGACCTCATATTGATGACCTATCCCACTGATAAATCAACAATAGTGTCTTCCTGGTCAACTCCTTTACTGGCTTTGGTATTTCGTTGCGAAGTTTGGACATTCCATACACATTAGACTAGAGTTGGTGGAATCTGTCGACAATCTAATATTTAAGGAAGCGACTTTCTCCATGAAAACGCATGAATGTTCTGCCGACGTAAATGTTCATTTGTATGAGGAAGTCGCTGGAGAGAGAGCGGTCAGCCAGCAGCTTTCATTTGTATGGGGGGGACTGTAGCTGGTCATAGATCTTAACATGGGGCATTATCTTCTGTAGAATTTGCAAAGGGTAAAAATCGCAGCAAATCCACAGCAGCAAAATACTGTTGATTTAACGTACTAGAAATTAACAGTTTGCGGATTTCGAAACCTGCAGCGCTAGTTAACTTATGCTGTGGATTTTCTCTACAGCCTGTGGATGAGATTTTGGCAAATATTATTCACAATGCAATTAATGTAATGTGCAACTCGCTTCAACTGGACAATATGCTGCATATATAACCCATATTCCCTGTAGGCAAAGTAGAGTATGTTCTCTTGAAGTTGTGTGCATCAACTCCAATCATCCAATGCAATGACGCTAATTAAATGGTAATATTGGGGACATTCTAATATTGTGTCATGATTTGTGTCAAAAGGGTTTTCCAGGCCTTTAACAAAAGTCTTCAGCAACTTTATGGTTGCAGACTGCTGAATTGTAACAGCGGGTTTTGCGCACTGTTAGTTTCCCAGTGCGATTTGGGGTTCACCTGACCACATGTAGGCAATTTGCTCACTCTCGGTCACTTGCCAACTAGACTTATTTGGCTTCTCTCAATAGAAGTGAATTGAGAGAAGCTGGTTAAGACTAGTCAGCATGTCACACAACCGCATTACCCATTGCACCAGGGTAATTGTGACTGCTTGTGCCCCCCATAGTGTCACGATTTTTCAGTATACAGTCATAGTGACTGTAGACCTTTTCTGCACGCCTGGACAACACCTTTAGATAAATGTATGATGTATATTGCAGTGATGCATCTTTTTTCATTGATCTTCCTTTTTTTAAACTGTTCATACATTGAATATTCATTTGTACACTCCATTGAAAATTGCCTTGAAACTTTGCATTTTGTTTCTTCTATTTCTTCATGGCTAACATGTTTACATATCAGACTGTAAAAAAGGTACACCGAGACTGGAGTCTTACAAAAGCACTGCACCTCGCCCTCCCGGCAGGGCCGCATCTTCTGTATGTTATGTATTACTGAAGAATTTTAATTTTAAGAATTTTTTTCTTGTAATTTTTCACAATTCTTTATTTTTCCTTGCAGCAGTAAACATCAGCAGATTTGCGGAAAGCTATTGTGTCCAAACATATGCCGAGTACGTTGCAAAAAAAGACAGACAAGGCCTAACAAAAAGGAAACGAGCTGATGATGGATGGGTGGATTTTGAGAGGAAGAGGCAAAAAACGCAATTCACGTATGTTCCCCAGAACTCAAGATATCATTATTCATGCAGGTGAACTTTATAATTCTTGGTTTGTGCACATTTCTATTATGAGCACTCAATAAAGAAAAGAAAATGAAGAACATGACCATACAAACTTGTTGCGGCAAACCCTCCCCCACCAGTTGTGTTAGGGCATGTTACTGTACATGAAGTTTTTGACCATGCAATGAAAACCACATGCAAAACTGAAGGTTGTACTCGAATTTGCAGGGTTTTAGCTGCACATTTTTACAGGAAGAACACAAAAAAATTGACTATATTTAGGAATTCCCAACTAATACATTGATTTTCTTCATATACTTTGACATGTCTTCTGTGTCACTACATCTGCAGAAGATACATCAATAAACACTTTGGGTGAAGCTAGATAATACAAAGGATCAATTCACTAGCCAGGAATCATCCCACCTTCCGTTCACTTGCAGCCTCATTTAACGTTTGTCAATGACTAAATACCCATTTGTGACCAAAAAGGTAGGATTTTTCGTTTACTACCCCACCCACCAATTTAATTACTGTAGCATGCTGTCTCTAAAGGAGGTTCTCTTTTGAAGGGTATATCTGGGACTTTCTGAAAAAGAAAGAATATGTGTCAGCACTAACAGGCAGGCAGTTGTTACTTACCTGCCTGTTGTGCCTGACACTGTTCTTCCCCATCAGAGTGGTCACAGACCGCTGCTGACAGCAATTCAGCTGTCTACATCACGTCGACAGAGCAGCATCTTCTTTTCCACCCTGCTCTGTAGGCGGGGCGTGACTCCGATGTCATTCTGATTGACAGCCGGCTGCCTCAGTAGGCAGCGGGAATCCGGCTGTCAATCAGAATGACATGGGATGTCCTTCCCTGTCGACAGAGCAGGGTGGAAAAGAGGTAGCTGCTCTGTCGACGTGATGTAGGCAGCTGTATCGTTTGCAAGAGCTGTCTGTGACCACTCTGATGGGGAAGAACAGTGTCGGGCACAACAGGCAGGTAAGTGGCAACTGCCTGCCTGTTAGTGCTGATGCATATTCTTTGTTTTTCAGAAAGTCCCAGATATACCCTTTAACTTGTACATACAGCTACTGTACTTGCATGTAATTGCCAACCCTTTTGGACTTCTTTTCTTTTTTTTCTTTTTTTGCAACATGTCTTTAACTACCTCCCAAAACTTTAGATAAGATAGTGCTCAGATTAAGCCGATAAAAGGTAAAAATTAATACAACAGGACAAGCCAAGTGTTTTGGACGTTTAGAGAAACCATTAATCATGTTGCTCCCTTTTTAATCTATCCCTCGAAGTACTTACAGGCCATACTGGGAATAGCATTCATCCTATGTAACAGTACATTATATCTTTAAATAAAACATCTGGCGGGCAGATGTACAACAATAAAGATAAATTTGCATTAAGTGGATAACTAAGGGAAAAGAATATTGAGTCCTAAATCTGGCTGCATACTGTTCTGATCAATGCTGCACTTGCACAATAGCTGAAAGTTTAGTTTGTTTAAAGGGGTTGGTTAGATTTAAAAATGCATTTAAGGGTAGTGCATTTTAAGTTAGTGAAAAAGGGTCACTCCTTCAAAAACCCAGCTTGTCTGTGGTCTGTGCGACACTCCCTTTTTCTTGAGATGGAGCTATTAAGCAATTCACGTCCTAATTGATTCCTCAAGATTACTGCTACTTATAGCTTTCTCTACAGTATGGGGTTTGTGACAAGCAGCACCATGCCAGTGTTGTGGTTTCCCTTCCAGACTTGCATTTAGAAAGTATCTTGTCTATTTGTAGACCTCAAAAAAAGAAGAAAAGCTTTACAGTTCACCATCTTCTTTCATATGAACTTTTAGTAGCCCCCCTTATTAACCAGAGCTGAGAGATGCTGTAAAACAGTTTTTCTTTTTCGGAATGTCCCCATGTATCCGTGCCTTACACATTAATTTTAATTCAAGTTATTTTGTGTTTCAGGTCATGCATGTGTATTATGGAGCCCTATGAAACTCTCCCTCCTCTCTCCACCCACCCAGTGTAGTCTAGGGTGCTTTCACATTGCGGTATTGGCACCCGTTCAGTGGCTTACGTCCGAACCCCTCTCAAAACTGGATTCGGAGTTATGTGCCGACGGGGCCATAGACTATAATGGTGCAAACATTCTCTCTGATGTGCATCATTTTTGGCCGTGTCCACCTAATGGAGGCGGACACCCAGATGTAGTAGGCTGTGTCTGGGTGTCTGTCTCCAGTAGGTGTATACCCCCAAAAATGGTGTACGGTAGAGCACATGTTAGCTCTGTCTGCACCATTATAGTCTATGGCACCGCCGGCACATATATCAGAATCCCGTTCTGCGTGGGATGGGTGGGGGTGTTCGGCCAATTTTTTTTTTTTTTATATGGGCGGGGGGAAAAAAGTGCCCTATTTTTACAGTTTGGCAATCCTGGTCTGGGACCTGCTGTTTACCAGAACAGTCTTCTCATCTTGATGTTTCTCTATGACCAGGATCTAAAGATCTGGTTATAATGCGTCCGTGCCTGCCTATACTCGTCAGAACCATGTGTTGTGACTTTGAGTCAAACAAGTTTCTCTTTTAAATCAACTGTATTGTATTCATGGTAGAACAACCTCTTTAAGAACCTTGTCTTTAGTGTCTTTACATCTGTGATATAAGAGAACCTTTGTAGAGAAGAATTAATCTGATCATGCATAAAGTGGTTGTCCACTACTGGGCAGCGGGCTGAGGCACGTTGGGGCCAGCGAAACTGATGCGCTTCTCCTGGACTGGCGCCAATCCTCTGGCCCTCTGTCTGCCTCTTCACTGTTCAGTTGTTATCTCTGCACTTACCCAGCCTTGATTAAACGCTTTCATTGAACAGATTGATCAATTCTGTCGTGGAAGACCCTGCCTCTCTCAATCTGGACGAATCAGAAGGCCAGGGATTAGAAGATGCACCCAGCCCCGCAACTTCAGATACAGCAAATAGTAGCAAGCAGATGACTGACACCGATCAAGCAGGTAAGATATGGTTCCTATAAGAAGTTTTCCTGGATTTTTAAATGTTTTTTTTTCTTCTTTACTCTGTATCATGAGTTTGTTTAACCTCTTCACGACATATGACGTACAGTTACGTCATATGTCATGTCCCTGCCTTTGTTGCGGGCTCGCACGCTGAGCCCGCGTTTTTCACGGCAAATGACAGCTGATTTAATCAGCCATCATGTTCCTTTAACTGCTGCGGGGGGAGAGGAGCTCTGACTGCGACTGTTAACCTGTTAGGTCCCTTATATAGCATATTCTGCTATATGTAACAGTGCTGATGCACTGCTGTGTATAGCACAAGCAATCTGATCTCAGAATCCGTTCATATATATATATATATTTTATAAAAAAAATACACATTTGGTATTGCTGCGTTTTGAAATAGCCGATTTATCAAAATCTAAAATAAATTAATCTGATCGGTAAACGCCATTACGAGAAAAAAAAATCAAACCACCAGAATTACGTTTTATTTTGGCCACAGGAAAATTGCAATAAAATACCATAAGGGGTGATCAAAGCATCGTATGTATCCAAAATGGTATCAATAAAAACGCTCAGGACACAAAAATAAGCCCTCATAGAGCCCCAGATCCCGATAAATGAAAATGTCTCAGAAAATATCAACAAAAGCAAAAAATATATATATATTTTTTTTTACCACATAAAAAAAAAACTATACATGTTTGGTATCTGCATACTCTTATTGACCTGTAGAATCCTATTGTCAGGTCAGTTTTACTATATAGTGAACCTGGTGAATGTAAACAAATAAAATAAATATATAATATGTGTGTGTGTATATATTATATATGTGTGTATATATAATATATATAATTTTTTTTTATTTTATATATTTATTTTGAATTGCACTTTTCCCAGTACACTATCTGGTATAATGAATGGTGTCATTCAAAAGTACAACTCGTCCTGCAAAAAAAACCCACAGCACTCATATGACTATATTGATGGAGAAATAAAAGTTATGGATTTTTGAAGGAGAGGAAGAAACGAAAACGGAATCTGAAGTCTGTTTTTGAACCATGTTTATTGCATTGAATTGAATTTGTGAATTAATTACCCTTCTCTCTTCCTTAATTTGCCAGAATGCAGCAACCGCGTCCCCTGTGAAGAATTTGAGCTGGTGCACGCTTGGTAGACACAATGGCCACTCTTCTGTGATACAAGCTTTGAAAGCCATATATTTTACTTCTCTTTTGGACATGATTTGGACTACAACCCTTCCTCCCCTTTTTTTTTGTACAACTGCAAAGCACAACTACTTTGGCCTATAAATGAAATGTGACACAAAATGCTCTTTTCCATGTCATGCACACTCTCTTTTCATAAAGCAAAAAACTCCGCCTGGCAGTTTTATAACTTAAATTACAAGATTTAATTCTTCATTGATGGAACTTTATAGTAGTAATGTATACTGTGGCCTTTGCTATGCAATCTCCAAAGGGACCTTTCATCTGAAGTTTTATAGCAAGTAATTCAGATATTCTATTGAATAATATCTATTATACATTATTACTCTCCTCATACATGTTTTTATTGTGATGTGTTTTTGTGTGATGTAAATGTATGTTGTTTTTTTTTCCTATCGTACCTGTACTCTTAAGTGAGTTTTTGTCACCAAATATCACAAGGGTTGTGCACATGGACTGTAATTTCCATCTTTTTAATATGTGTAATTTATTAAAATCACTTAAGTATTGTATATGTACAACACATAACTTATGCCATGTGATTAATCCTCACGGTTAGTTTTTGTTTTTTAAATATTAAGAAAAAAATCTGATTAGTAATACAGGAGACGGAGAACAGATTTTTACTGTAAGCAAAGTGCGGAGTCTTCTAAGACGGACAGGTTGCACAGAGGGTCCACAGCAACCAGTTTGTCTCAGATTAGTGAAAAATTACTGCTGAGGGACAAATTGACATTTTTTTACAAGAATAATAATCAGATTTTTTTTTGTAGAAATGAATGTCGGTGAATATAGTTGTATGTTACCTATTACCTCTACACATGGTTATTTACTTATTGTTTTTCTCTACGTTTTTGGAAAAAAAAAAATCTTCCCAGACAGAATGTGATTTCTGTTGTTCGTATTCTGTATTTTAATATTATATATTTAGTTTACACTTCATTTGTTTTGGAGAACATGTGAGGTACAAAACTGATGAGGGAAAAAATGTGTATGTGGTAATTCAGTTCACCCAAGTATTTGATTTGTATAATATTTTGTAAAAAAAAATAAAAAAAATTTTTGGGGAAAAAAAAATATAATAAAAACATGCAAGTGGAACCAGCTGTATAGATCTGCAATAGTCTATTTATTTCAGAACTATTTAAATTTTTGTATCCTGGAAATAAAAGTGCCTAGTTTTATTTCCGTAATGTCGAATTAAAAACTTCCTTTGTAGAAACTATTTTTGCGTCTCTTTGATTTATTTAATATGATTTCTGAAATGCGTACAGTTTTCTAATTTTTATGGAATTCCATATTTTATGGAATGCCACATGTTTTGTTTTTTTTAGATTAATATTTATCGCTGCTTGGTTTGGTTTAGTTTCATTGTAAAAAAAAAAAAAAGGATGCAAAAATTATCAAGAATATATTTCATATGATTGAAAATCTGATACTTCTACAATATAGAAAAATTAACCATTAAGAAATCTGAGTACAGACAGGTAATTCTATTTGGGTTTATTTTATTTTTTTACTTACTCAATAGAATTGATTTCTTCTGCCCATTCTGGAATACTTTTTTGGATTTTTCGATCATTTCTTTATAACAAAATGAGCTAATGAACCACCACAAAAATAATGCACAATAACCTATACAATGGAGTCGGTATCCAATGCAATTAATATATGTAATCTTTATTAATTCTTGATAAATGCAACAATATACAAAATAAAACACCGACCTTGTGACACAGGAATGACTACCTGTACAGTACAGCAGTGTGCCCTGAAAAAAAAAATAAAAAATAATCCTAGAAATCTACCAAAAGGTATATAGAGCTGCACCTCAAAGTAACATGGTATAGGTGCAAGTCGTAAAACTTTCCACAAATCAAACGTAATTGAAAATATATAAAGTGCTGTCAGATAAAACGGTGCACAATCCTAGTGGAACAACGCCCCAAAATTTGGACCCTAGCTGCAACAATGCTCAATAAGGTCAATCAAAAAGCCTGAAAAGAGTTTTCGACAAGAACTTTGATTTATTGTTTGTCCAATGCAATAAGATGTTATCTAATTTTTATGATTGTTATATATTATAATGTAAAAAATTTAAACCATTTAAAAAGAAAAAAAAAAGCCTGGAAAGTGTTTCCTGGGTGTCCTGCAGCGCAATGTGACTTGGTACGGGACCCTTGGAAAACATTATGTTTGAGCCTTTTTGTTTGACCATAAGTATTGTTGTGACCTTTTATCTTGCATGGGCAAATGTAGTTTTTCTTGAGTTTTGGATTAGAAATTGAGCTGAAACTTTCTAAATCCTCCTCCAAATCTCAAAACTCCGTTTTAAAAATGGAGTTCCTCCTATGAAAACGCAACAAAACACCCCAACGTGTGCACATAGCCTCTCAAGGAAATACTTCTCTGTAGCAGGAGGGAAAGTAAGTTTTTAGCTACTTGTGAATACCCACATTTTTGGATTGTCATACTGTTTTATATATTGAAGGATATGATGAAGCTTGTTAGCAGGGAACATTATTAATATTATACGGCCTTCAGCTCAGTCTCAAGCCATGGCTACTTGATGGATGAACTTTTTATTGGAAGATCGATCTTGTGCAAGCCTAGATAGGTCCACCAAGGTCTTCTCCGACATTATCTTGATAGTGCCTAGCCATCAGGTTGCTGGTCTCCCTCTTCGTCTTGTTCCTTCTATTCTTCTGGCTATGATGTCCTTCTCCAATAATTGTTTTCTTCATCTTGTGTGTCCACAGGAGGCTAGTCATAGCCTAGCGATCCTTGCTTCAAGTGACATGTCTGGCTTGATTTGTTCCAAAATTGTTTTGTTTGTTCTTCTTGTCATCCATGGTATTAATGACCTCCTTCTCCAGCACCACATTTCAAAGTCATTGATTCTTCTTGTCTGGTTCCCTTATTGTCCACGTTTTGCATTCTATGCAAGGGCATGAAATCCTATTTGTCCATAGGTTTGTATGTAGCCCTGGACATGTAAACAGCAGATGCTGGCTTGGTTATGGATAGTTTTTGTCTATTTAAGTAAAAAAAATCTTACTTTTTATTAGCATTGATGAACTAGTCACCCACCTAGCTCTAGCTAAAAGCCGGTACTGCACCAACAAATGTGTCTGCATGCACAGTGTTGTCCATCAGACTTCATTCTCAGTTTCTTTATATCCCAGAATCAAGTAGCCTACAAATGCTCCCTGAAAACACATCTGTTTAAACAAACATGAAACCTGCCAATTTAGTTTTGGGTTTATTGTATTTCATAGCATGGCATATCCATGTTAATTTCTTTAGTGCTTTCGGTAAAAAGCCACCAGACAGCATTGCGTGATGTCTAGTTGTCTTGACTCATTGACATTATTGATTGACTCACATGAAACGAGTCTGAGGTTTAGGGTGCCACATGTACATTCCCCTTGACCACTCTGAAAAGGCTATCAGTTATTAAGGCTACAATCATCCTTCCTGGATGCAGGATTAGTTGTGGGTGGTTGGCTGCCTTTCAAGTCAATGGGTGAATTATGTACCAGATAAACAGTGATTCACTAGGAATTTTTTTTTTAACTCCTTTTCCGCCATTTAAAAAGACCATTGAAATGAGTTAGTGTTCTAGTTTCTTTTAATGGATGTGCAAAAAGAACAATCCTAGTACAATTATGCTATTGTTAAAAGTAATAGCTGGTGACTAAATGAGAAACTGATACACAGGCATGATTTATTTTATTTTTTTTTATAAAGCTTTTCACTAAATAACCTGACATCACTATACATGGGGTAGCTCACAATCAACCCTTTTCTTTTAAGTGGTTTGTATAAGATGACACTTATTGGGCCTCCAGTCATCAAATGCGTCTTGCTGTAAAAGTGTCTTTTGTTGATTCTGTGCAAAGAAATCCTTTCTAAATAAAAATTTAAAGACAATCTGTCAGTGGTCCTATTCTCCCTCTAATCCTGTCAGTGGTCCTATTCTCCCTCTAATCCTGTCAGTGGTCCTATTCTCCCTCTAATCCTGTCAGTGGTCCTATTCTCCCTCTAATCCTGTCAGTGGTCCTATTCTCCCTCTAATCCTGTCAGTGGTCCTATTCTCCCTCTAATCTCTAATCCTGTCTGTCGTCCTATTCTCCCTCTAATCTCTAATCCTGTCTGTCGTCCTATTCTCCCTCTAATCCGCCACTGTCTATATTGCGCTCTTCCTGCTTTCTAACCAGCCCCTTTTTCTGCTGAATAAATGTAAAATTAACCTTAAACCCTGTATTCACACTCTGTATGTCAGTGGATATTGATTTCTCCAGACAAATTCTCCCCCTCATCATGTAAGCACCCCCGTGACCTAATTTGTAAGAGTGACTGCTGGATGAAATGTGTTTTGCTGCTGCCTCCCTGGGCATGCGCAGTGTGCCTCTGAAGCCGAGGAGTGTCCCCTGACTTCATTGCACTTTCTCAGGAAGGCAGAAGGTCGCGCACATGCATGATATTAGCGAAGAGTTGGCTGTGATGACGCTCTTATAAATCATGTCACTTGCCCCAGGGGCATGCTTACTAGATGAGAGAGAGGGTTAGTCTGGGAAATCAACGCCTCCTTGAATAGTCATCCACTGATTTTACATGGCATGAGCGCAGGGTTTTAAAGTTTAATTTTACATCTACTGTATTTAGAAATTGCTATGTAGCCAACAAAGGCTTATTAGAATGCAAGAAAAGGATCTAATATAGACATGGTGGTGGTTTGGAGAAGCTAGGGCAGCTGACCGATTCTCCTAAAAGGGGAAAAAAAAAAATTTTTGTTGAGGTTTGCCACCAATCAGAACTCTGTTTTCATTTTCACTAGGACCGTGTTAAAAATGTATGAGGTTCATGAGATCTTTCTATGGTAGTAGTGTTGTTGCTTCTAACATATTGGACAAAGGATCTCATTCAAAGAGAGACAGGACTGTTTTGCCGATCAAATTCAGGATATTACCATTCTAGCAGTAGGCACGATTTGGTGGGGAAGAGATGCAACAGTCTTCATGGCCAATGTGGAAAAACAAAGTGCACAACTATGTTTTCGACATCCAGGAGCGGATTACGAGAAGCCTAACGCAATCGACGTGACAATCATCTCGGGATACGCATGATGGGAGAATAGTATGTCAGTGTCCTGAAATTACTTCACCTAAAGCCATGTCAGTTATCAGTGGTGCAAGAGTTAACGGGGATAAACAGAAGCGCGTTTTGTGTATTACTGTTGGTTACTGCATTTGATAAAAGATGGCCATTTGGGCTTCTTTCAATAGATCATACAACATGGTGCATCGTTCCAGCTAACTGTGTATTATTTCCAAGAATACCTACCGGCACACAGGAAATTCACAGGAGCTGTGCCAACAGCCACTTCATGTTCCATAAATCTGCATTGGTTGCTTGGAAATGTAAACAGCGTGAGTGAGTCCCATATTCTTTGATGAAAATATGAACACGTGCATGAATATCTTACGACAATTCTATGTATCGTTAACTTCTCACAAGTGTATTGTTTCTCTGAGTAGGACAGTGCAACTTGCCATACGTTGCACAAGTCCTTATGCGGAATTGATGTGGCACTTATAGAAGAGGGTACAATGAGTAAGGGGTAGTGGCCCCCCACCATCAGACATCATGGTGTGCAACTTATCTGTGGGGTGACTTGAAGAGTAGAGTTCGTGAAACTAATCCTTTGTGGCTGAACTGAAACTGCAAATTGAAATGTCCATAATATTAAATATGGGGCATCACAAAAGGTATTCCCGAATATAAGACGGGCACATCTTTGCATAACTACTCCCAGAAGACAGTCAGCATTTCCTGGAAAAGGTAAGTGCATCACTCTCTTCCATTAATATATTCAAACCACACACGAGAAATTGGGTTCTAGATAACATAAGCTTTTTTTTTTAGCGATATGCTGTTTTAGGTTGTGATTTTTCTTTCTTTTTTATTATATATTGTAATAAAGGTTAAATTGCAAGAAAATAACAAGAGAATTGTGATTCATTTGCGATTGAAATATCAATATATGAAGTCACCTGGTAATTCAAGATCGCATCAAGAGATCTTTGAGAACTGATCTTTGATGATAAAGGAGATAAAACAAAAGGAAAACTGTTTTCCATTTTTATTTTGGCTTTCATGGCCTAGGAAAACTTCAGCTTTAAAGAGGCCCCATCATAACTAGGAATGAAGAAGGGGGTGAAAGCCATCAGACATGTCAAACAAAAAGTAGAACATCTGCCAAACAATGGGTGGTATAATGAGGCTTAAGTAGACAATCCAGCATGACCATAAATGCTTACATTTATCCTTCCTGTCTAAAAGATATAGGGATGAGCGGACCCGTGGAAGTTCGGGTTCGACTGAACTTTAATTCAAAGTTCAGTCTGGACACCAGAACTACTCGAACTAGAACCCAATAGAAATCAATGTGATCCAAACTTTGGAGCTGGAAAATTTCTCTTGTCCCGAAACTTTAAAATGAACTTCTAGGAAAAGTCCATGTCCAGAGTTCAGCACTAGTGTCCGGTACGAACCCTGAACTTTACAGTTCAGGTTCGCTTATGTCCATAAAGGAACAGAATTTTCTCATTCACCATATACCAAGAGAGTGATCCTTTGACTTCTGCCAATAAGACGTTATTGCTCTTCTAGTCATGAGTAATTATCTGACTATTCACCAGGAAAACATCAGAGATAAAAACTTGAGAAAACTTGGGTACCTGCACAAATCTTTATTTCGTAGGATCTTTCGGAATGTTATATCCCAGAAAGGAATACATTGGCTAATAAGTTCTGATCCATAGTCTTTTGACCCTCAGGAAAGGACCACCAAATGTGCTTTATATCACCTATAGTAGGGACTGCATCGACAATATGGGCTTCCATTGGTCTCAATCATTATTGAGGATGCCTTTTGTGCAGGAGAGCCAAAAATCAGGGACTGTTGATTTTTTATTTAGGGTAGGGTTGTGCTTTTGCCTGAATATTAAAGTACACATGGGAGCATAGCGTAACACCATGGATGATTTTCCACCACACACCATATTTTCTTTTTCTTTACTATTGCCATAATAAAGTCTTATTTGGAGGGACACTTCTATCTACCTTCAGTTTATGTAGTATTATCTCCAAACTTTTTCTTATGGGTGGGTGATGTATAATTCAAAACAGTACTGCTAACTATGACATTCCTTTCATTATATTGCTCCTTGGAACAATATTGGCTATATCAACCGGCTTTGAATATATAAACACATCATTTTTAAAGAAAGCTCTTATTGTCTAATTCCCAAAAGAGCAATGTATTTTTAAAGCATATAGAAAACCCGAGACGTGCATGTTTTTTATTTCAGATTGGGGGTGATTAATTATAGTCAATGACATCATGAAAGAGGCAGGAAGTGCTGACCTTATCAACCCTACTGCAATGCAACTTTGTGGTATCTACTCCGATGACATCATAAAGGAACCTTTTTATCAGCATGAAGGCCTGTCAGACAGTTCTTCATTTCCCTTAGTCATCTTGACTGAAGTCATTAATTATTGGCTTACTGACTGAATATGCTATTTCATGCTGGTATACATTAGTTTTCATGTGGTTTGCTTCAATTACCACACTTGAATTCAAAGCAAGACCCACCAACAAAAAAGCTTCATTGAGACAGGATGTATCAGCTTTTATGTTGAAGTTAGACATGTACATGCCCTCCTACAGCTGCCTTGATAAATTAGGAAATGGTTATGGATATGCCAGTCTGTCATTAACTTTTTCATGGCTTGTACCAATAAAGTTTCCCCATTTTCAAGCAAAGTTATATATTTCCTTGTCATATAGCCTTGGTCCAAAAGCTACTATATGAACTCTTCATCTCATAGAACAACACTGGAGCATCTGTGTCTTATATAGGCAAGACCGTTAGCCGAATGTGTGAGAGATTTATTTATGGAGCATTACCGATCAATCCTATACAAACAGGTATTGGAGCAACACACTAAGGCCACGTTCACACATTCAGTATTTGGTGAGTTTTTTTACCTCAGTATTTGTAAGTCAAAATCAGGAGTGGAACAATCAGAGGAAAATTAGAAACACGTCACCACTAATGTCTTTTTTTTGCTCATTCTTGATCTTGTCTTGCAAATACTGAGGTAAAAAATTCATCAAATAGTCGACGTGTGCACATGGCCTTGATTAGGCGTATATGAGAAGTCCACAAAAGTGACTCTATCATCATGGAGTTTGCAGGTTTAGCATGTGTACCCATCCATAATAAATAGAGGGGACAGAAATAGGCTCAGGTTCATCAAAATGTTTACCCCAGAATTCTTTGAACATTTTGAAACGGGAAGTTGTGCAAAAAAAAAAAAGGCGACTTTTGGTGTTTTCACACCACTTTTGGCCAGCTCCTTCAAAATGGGTGGAGATTGGGAAGAGCTGGGACAGGGTATAGCAACGACAGATTTAGAAAACATAGCTGTATACATTACATCAGAAATGTTATTCCAGTCTCTGATTGGAGTAACGTTTCTGGTGTGACACACACCACTGATTAATTAAATGCCGTGCACCTCTTAATGAATTTGGCTCATCTTATTACTGTACAAAACAACCTACTAATGAATTGAGACCATAAACTATTGTTACAAAAAAGAGGCAAAATGTATAATATGGACCATTTGGGTTCAATGAAGGAAGAGATCTTAGTATTTTTTTTTGCCATTTTTCATTGTGAGAGATTTTATTGTGTTTTCTTTTTCAACTTTGTAACTTTTTATAAGGACAGCTATAAACTAACGAGAGTGAGAAGCTGCTGGCTAAAGTGTTGCTCTCTCTGGAGGACCCGACATATCTGGATTATGTAATGCACAGTGTTTCCTGTGATGGAGCTGCAGAGAAATGAATCACTTTTTGCTCAGTTCTTTTGCTTATTATAGGTAATCCAGAGTCTCCAAGGGAGTGGCTAATTTTGTAAACTTGAGTACTCTTTTTTTTAATTTTGCCAATGTTTTAGGAAATGGCACAACTTTTGGAATTAAGGAACTGTGTATAGCACCTCCATTCAATGAAGGGAAACCTTCATGCTATTTGGTGACTGTGACAGCTTGTCCTCTTCTTGTATTGTCACAATTCAGGCCTCGGTCTTATATATGCAATTCCCTAAAACAGGGAAAGTTATATTAAAGGTTGTTTTTTTTTTTTTTTATAAAAAATATAAGGTTTCAAGCAATGATATCAATAATTACCACTGAAAATAAGCAAAGGGGTTAGTGTACACACAGGGGCATACATACATGTGAGTGGGTGACTGCAAAATCGGTATATTGGTATTGGTTTGCCTTCCCCCCTTGTCTTTAAAATGGGAAGCAGCCAATCTAAAGTGGGTCACCTTCTCCAGGGGCCCCATGACATCCTCCGGGTTCCCTCTATAGTATGTATGCTTTTTGGTACCCATTAAAATGTTATCTTGCCATATGTCATCTTTTCAAGTCATCATGTAAAAGCATACTTAATGATATTACTAGAAAATGTACAATATATAACCATATGTAAACTGGTTCACTAGACAAGATCACTATTTAAGAAATTGCTTTTATGTCTAGGGGAAGAATGGATATACACAGGCCTCAGGCTTTCATTACTGAACATTTCTGGAATTATTCAGTGCTACCTATTCTTGCTCTTAACTGTTCCTGGTGTACTCTGGTTTGCCCTATGCATAAGGCAGTATTTGGATATAGGAGTTTTTGGAACAGAAACTTAGCGGAAATTCTTCAAATCCTCTTCAAAATCTCAAAACTCTTCAAAAACCTTTGAGTTTCCGCTCAGTTTCTTCTCCAAAAACTCAGCAAAAAGACTCAATGGGCACATGACCTCACAGGTATGGCTCTCCGGAAAAGAGAAGAGCTCATTTGCTTGCTGTAAAAATGTGAATCTGCACTTGCTGCATATCAGGTGTGTACTGTACTTAGCAAAATATACTTTTTAAATTTTTTCTTTTCACTTTCTTCCATTTTAGGATCTTTCACCATGTTCTTGAAGCAAGTGACAGGGCTTGAGTTAAAACATGCTGGTCTGACGTACATGAGAAACATCTGAACATTGCTCATGCAGACCTTTCACTTTGTGACTCAATCTATATCAAATCTCTTCTGGCAAAAGAGTACACTTGGAAAATCACCAAATATATTATGCAATATTTATACACGACCACTACATTAATATATGTCTGTTACTCTGGCCAAAATGGAGCAGTATATGCAATGTATTGTAGTGTATTTCGCATGTGGTGGGAAAACTCCTCCTATCCCTTTATATACTATTTTGAGGCTTATTTTGTGTGATCATATCGTTTCAATGGTTATTACAGATAAAACTGTTTCTTGAGTCTTTGACCAGCTATCAAGCAATACAGCCATATAAAAAGTATTATTGTAGTTGGTGGGAGTAATAATAAGCATTAGGACCATGTTGGGCGTCATTCATTCTTTTTTTTTAATATTCATTTTTTTTAAATATTCAACCCCAAAAAATAAAGCTAAGAAATTCATAGACAGATCACATTCTGGCACTATATTGGATCTGTCCAGGCAGAATACTGCATGTAAACATGAACGCTACCCTTGACATTACATTTGGCTTGATGAAAGAATAATTTGATTAATGGAACTACCTGAAGATGTTCATTTAGTTCCATATTGGTCAATTTTGACTTTCTTTCTTTAGTTTTTAACAACACATACCGATGTATTTTTTCTTACATTTTCTAGAAATATTTATATAGATATATACTGTATATACATCTATATACAGTATATATATACAGTTCCTACAAGTAGTATTCAACCCCCTGCAGATTTAGCTGGTTGACACATGCGGAATTAACTTGGCATTGTGACATTTGTACTGTAGATCAGCCTGGAAGTGGGAAATGCACTGCAGCAATTTTATTTTTTTTTTTTAAACGTTAAAAGTTAATTCAGAGTGTCATTTATTATTCAACCCCTCAAACCACAAGAATTCTGTTTGGTCCCCCTAAAGTATTAAGAAGTAGTTCAGGCACCAAGAATAATGAGCTTCACATGTGTGGATTAAAGATCTCTTTTGCCAGCCTTTTCTGACTATTTAAGACCCTCCCCAAACTTGTGAACAGCACTCAGACATGGTCAACATGGGAAAGACAAAGGAGCATTCCAAAGCCATCAGAGACAAGATCGTGGAGGGTCACAAGGCTAGCAAGGGGTACAAAACCCTTTCCAAGGAGTTGGGCCTACCTGTCTCCACTGTTGGGAGCATCATCCGTAAGTGGAAGGCTAATGGAACTACTGTTAGCCTTCCACGGCCAGGACAGCCTTTGAAAGTGTCCTCCCGTGCCGAGGCCAGGCTTGTCCGAAGAGTCAAGGCTAACCCAAGGACAACAAGGAAGGAGCTCCGGGAAGATCTCATGGCAGTGGGGACATTGGTTTCAGTCAATACCATAAGTAACGTACTCCACCGCAATGGTCTCCGTTCCAGACGAGCCCGTAAGGTACTTTTACTTTCAAAGCGTCATGTCAAGGCTCATCTACAGTTTGCTCATGATCACTTGGAGGACTCTGAGACAGACTGGTTCAAGGTTCTATGGTCTGATGAGACCAAGATCGAGATCTTTGGTGCCAACCACACACGTGACGTTTGGAGACTGGATGGCACTGCAAACGACCCCAAGAATACCATCCTTACAGTCAAGCATGGTGGTGGCAGCATCATGCTGTGGGGCTGTTTCTCTGCCAAGGGGCCTGGCCATCTGGTCCGCATCCATGGGAAGATGGATAGCACGGCCTACCTGGAGATTTTGGCCAAGAACCTCTGCTCCTCCATCAAGGATCTTAAGATGGGTCGTAATTTCATCTTCCAACAAGACAACGACCCAAAGCACACAGCCAAGAAAACCAAGGCCTGGTTCAAGAGGGAAAAAGTCAAGGTGTTGGAGTGGCCTAGTCAGTCTCCTGACCTTAACCCAATTGAAAACTTGTGGAAGGAGCTCAAGAATAAAGTCCACATGAGACACCCAAAGAACCTAGATAACTTGGAGAAGATCTGCATGGAGGAGTGGGCCAAGATAACTCCACAGACCTGTGCCGGCCTGATCAGGTCTTATAAAAAACGATTATTAGCTGTAATTGCAAACAAGGGTTATTCCACAAAATATTAAACATAGGGGTTGTATAATAATTGACCCATACTTTTATGTTTAAAATTTAATAAAATTCAACTGAGCAACATAACTTTTTGGTTTGTAAGATTTATGCTTCTGTTCATAAAACCTACTCTCATTTGCAGTTTGAAGGCTCTAACTTATTTGCATCTTATCAAACCAGCTAAATCTGCAGGGGGTTGAATACTACTTGTAGGCACTGTATATGTTTATTTGTATTCATCACTGAATTTAAATGGAGCCCAATCTTTTACAACCTTTTCATGTTTCTAATTTTTAAAATGTAAAAGATGAAAATATATAATCTTTAACTTTAGGCCTTTTAGAGATAATTTCATCTTCAACTTGCTTAACTGTTCACAATAACAGTAATTTTGATGAGGGGTGCCCAAACTTTTACATGCCACTGTATTTGGTCACTACTCAAAAGAAGTAATGCGGAGGCCATGTCAATTAAAGTCTTTCAGAAAGTGAAATGGAACTTCCCATAGTCAAGATGAAGGTAGGATTTTCCAAGTTCATGTGGTGCTGACAATGTGCCTTCACGAGTGTTTTTAGAGGTAATTTTCACTCTTCAATTCCCTGCTCACACCTTCACCTTCTGGGGATAAAAAGACAATACTAACCACTATGTTAGCACTTGCAGATTAAAGGAGTTATTCAGGACTATTTTATTTTTTTAGTATGGGCCTAAAAACTAACAGGCTGATAGTTGCTAACTACTAGCCTGTTGTACCTGTCGCCAGCTCAAAGTGATCACCAACTGCTCCTGCGATACAGCTGCTCCGCATCAACATAGGAGCTCTTCATCTTTCCGGGTGTTGTTGTCAATGAGGCGTGACTGCTGATGTCATTCTGATTGACAGCTGGCTCCCTGCAATTAGGCAGTGGGGAGCCGCCTGTTAATCAGCATGGTGTCAGCAATAACACCACGTTAATAGAGCAGCGGGGAAGAGAAGCTGCTGCTCTTTCGATGTGATGTAAGCTGCAGAATCGCTGTCAGGAGTGGTCTATGACTGCTCTGAGCCGGCAGAGATCGGCGCCATACACAACAATAAAGTAGTTAGCAACTACCTGCCAGTAAGTTCTTAGTCGAAAAATTAAAAAGTCAACGATAACCCTTTTAACTTCACAATATTCCCTACATTACAAGCCATGTAGTAGTCATCAAAGTGCCAGCCTTTAGGCGACACATGTCACCACGTACCTTTTCCACATTGTTGCCTCCGCCCACAGCAAGAGGACTAGTTGTGAAATGGCCATCTGAATGTTGTTTCCTCTTCTTGTGCCAATCTCATGAGAAATCATTACAGGAACAGCAGAAGTGAGTGAGGACATATGTCATATTTACTCATATTCTTCACCCCTGCAGTCAGACAAGTTTGCTGCCTCCTAGACATTGCACCTCTGTCAGTGCACATAATCCCTTTGTCCTCAAAGAGCTGAGCCCTGCTCCAATAATGTAGATTTTTCATTTATTGATCATTGGCACCACTATGTACATGAACTAATCCTCTTATGACTTTCCAAGTTGAGTCCTCTCTAAAGAATGATGTGATTAATGCACCTGGGCTTGGTCTATTTATTGGGTACATATGTACAGTCGAGTTGAGCACAATAGGTTGACCTTACATTTGGAAAAGACGTCTACATAGTATTTGTAGTATTAGCGCGCTATGTTCTGCATCCAAATTCTCAATAATTCATTCTGATTTCTTAAAACATTTTTCAGCTTTTTCCCATGTTTCAGCCAGTTATTTTTTTTTCTTGCAGGGAAATTGTGTTTGATAATGTCCTGGGAGAGAAATGTGTTTTAGTAATGCAAAATCCAGGAGCAGCACTGCCGTAAGAATATTTTTCTTCTTTAATGTACATAGAATTTCAACAACCCTTTTAATTCCTTAATTTTCAAACCTCTAAGTCCCCAGTAGGGGCATCGGTGAATTCACATCTTCAAAGCCTTCGATGGTGCTAACATAGTTTTATTTGATATATTAACGGCAATATGTTATGTGACAAATCACGTGTTCTGCATCCTGGGAAGAATTTCTTCTCTACATAAGTCTGAGCTGTAGATCTAAATCAATGTGCAACTGGCCAGGAAGTTAATTCCATGTGTGATCATAAAGCAGAACTTTAAATCTTTTATTTATTTTTTCGTTATATTTTTTGCTCATGTATTCTTTAATTATTTACATGCCTATACTTTACGATGCACATTTACTCTGAAGAGTACAATTTATATTTGTTGCTTCATTGGAGAATGCCTAATCATAGATGTTTCCTGTCTCTTTAATTAAATGGTGCCCTATGGAGAAGTATTTATGCCACTCAATGCCATCTCAAATTTTTCTGTTTTGGCCCTGAATCTGTATGCTCCAAAACCAGTGCTTAACGCACACTTTAGATATATTGTGTTCTGTATACACATGTTGACTGTAAATTCTCAATGGAAATGTTGAATATATATACTGTATGTATGATTTAGGACCAGCCATAATGCTTAGGTATGGTATACGGTAAAGGTAAGGGGCCGAACGCATATAAATAGTAACAATACCAATGTATGGTGCCTCTTTCACTCATTCTTCCTACCAATGGTAGCAAAATACCATCCTCGGGATCAACATCGACAGTTCCCGGATCACTTTGTAACCTTGCTTTCCCATTCTTTGATATTCTAACTCTCATTATGGGTGTCTTTAAACCCATTGATAATCCAATTTCCACACCTACTACTTATTTTTGATCTCTAAACTCCTCTCTAGGACCTCAACAATTTACTAATTCTGCTAGATATCAAGACAGAAATAAACTGGATATGGTCTTCTTCCGCCTCTTTCTAACCACAACTTTCCCTTCTTTACTATTAAAATTAGGCGACCCACTGATACGGGTGTGTCAGAGGTGACAGACAGTCGCCCTGCAGTTGGTTGCAGGAGATCTCTACGTTTTGCATTACGGACATCTTCTTAGAGTCTGGCAGTCTCTAGGACCCAGCAGCTACCTCCCTCTGGCTAATTAGCTCCCTGGCCTGAGTGTATAAATACCTGGTGTGTCTGAGAGGGAGGTGCCGGCGATATCGTCACTGTATGGTGGTAATATTAATATTGGTCTTCGTATAGTGATTAATACTCAGTAACATAATTATCTGCTGAGGTGCACTTTTTTCCTAGCAGTGCTCTAGGTGTGCTGAACATCCCTAAATCACATTTGTCATCAGATCTCTCCCACTTAAATTTCCCAGCATCTATTTTAAAAAGAAAATTGACAATATATCTCCAAATCCCCCAGTAGCAGCAATCTCTTTTCTTCCCACAGTTTTTCCTTCTCCCTTTCAGCCTTTGACCCAGTAACTGAAGTAGAAGTCTCTAGGGTCCTCTCTTCTTCTCACCCTACTACTTGCAGTAGTGATCCTATTCCCTTACACATTGTACAGTTTCTCTCACTGACCGTCACTAATAACCTAAAATATTTAAAGGGAACCTGTCAGCAAACTAGAAGATATCTACCTTCTGCCATGGTGATAATCTGCAGGAAAATACCCTTTTACACATGTACAGCAGTCTAATTGGGAGTACGGCTGCAGGGAGAAAAAGTTATATTCTCCCTGCAGCCACTCTCATCCACTCATAGGATCGCTACAGGGCTGTGAACAGTCAGCACTCACTACACAGTGAGCACACTGTAATCATCTCCCCTGTCCCTTGACTGACATCCTGCTCCACACACACACAGCAGAGGAGCATGGAGGATGTGGGTTTTCATTCCCACGCTATGAAAAAAGCTGCTGCTGAGATTGACCACGTTTCGCGTGGAGTATATACGGCTTTATCAAGGGAAGACGTATATACTCCACGTGAAACGCGCGTCGGGAAGCGGTAAATATCCACTTGACATCTTGGGCGCTGCGCTCATTCAGGGTAAGCAATGCTGCTGTTTATGCATATTGTTTGGATGCTTTTGTGCTGATAGGGATGCCCTCTCCAGGTTCTGTTGTTATACCGCCATTATGGCCAATCAATGTTAAGTACACTGTTCATATACCACTTGGTTGTGTTAGTTTTTATAGCCTTATATGAAGCCTGAGCTTGGTTCCCCCTAGCCCTTAAATTATGTGATACCACAAATTTCCCTGGTAGTGTTCACACCCCTGCTGCTATCCTCCATATTCCTCCTACCCATGTCTCCTTTTTTATATTTATATGTATTGATCAATTATATGTGCCAATAAAGTTAGATTTATCTTTATACATAACCTGAAAAACTCTGTATTCTTTGCTTATCTCATCTTTTTAGGCTTGCCTGTTACATCACTTATTTGAAGAGGACCCTCCACCATTTTGATCATGTTAAATTGACCACATCATGGAATAGCGGCTGCAGAGCTGAGTAAAATATCTTTTATTTTATAATTTCTCCTCTATGTTGTGGAGATATTAGCATTGAAAGGTTAATTTATAATTTCATACAGAAAAAAATAGAACACATCCCCAGAAGGTCAGAAGAACAGGCTTTCCCTTTTGTGAGATATGTAGTGATAGACAGCCTTAATCCCCAGAAAGTCAGAAGAACAGATTCTCCAACTTGTGAGACATGTAGTGATAGACAGCCCTGATCCCCAAAATTCAGAAGACCAGGTTTTCCCACTTGTGAGACATATAGTGATAGACAGCCCTGATCCTCTGAAGGTCTGAAGAACAGGCTTTCCCCCTTGTGAGACATGTAGCGATAGACAGCCTTGCCTTTCTTCCTTTTTACAGCTGCAATGTAGGATAGAAAAGAACTGAATTTGATTATAAACACTCCAGATCTCCTCTCAAGGCAGTCACTGTGGGATTGTAAGGTGGGCAGGGTGGTAGTTATGGGCGAGGGCCTTGCCTGGTGTTCCCATACCCTGGCCCACTACAAATAAACTGTGTCCCAATTCTCTTGTGCTATGCGTGTGCTGTGTAACACTCATGTTTTGGTCGCAGGCCTCTGCTGTCTCCATTTCTTCCACTTCAGGATCCGCCGCACACGCATAAGAGGACAACCAATTTGTTTTATATTAAAAAAGTTTACTCAAGTGTCCATTTACATCATATTGAACTATGCAGTATTGGGCATAAACTTTTCCTTTTTCAAAGTCCATAGCACAGAACGTTCTGACATCCGCTGTTCACTCGCCCTGAGCTAGCCCTTTCCTTTCTGGTATCTCTGACCCCTGGGATACTCCGCTGGGCTCTGCAGCTTCCATAAGTCCCATCCCAACTCTCTTATGAGATTCCCCGTCCGACTTCCTCTTATAGGAAGATATTGAGACACGCTTCTCAGTACCTCAGTTGGACCATAGGCCCCGGACATTCCAGGAATGTCCTCTCCAAGTTTATGGCTGAACAGCCTGGGCTCCTCATGCCCTCAGACCTCCAACTGTTGCTACCTATCCATCTAATCTCTCAATCTAACTGCACTAACCAGGAAGTTCTCCCCTTGTTAACTGGCCCTGCCCCTGCCACACTGGGGCTGTTTCTGAACACATTAACTGCTTCTATCCTTAACCTGTCTACTTCCTGAACTTATTATTGAGTCATCTACATATTATAGCAATACATTAACTGTGCACCTTGGTACCTATAAGGTTCTATGCATAATAAAACACTTTTTCGTATACACAGGTTATAACTGTTTTTCTAATCAAGGGAGAAGCACATGACCGTCCTGGTCACACTCTAACAGGATGAGTGGCGGCGCTGTAAATAAAGACTTGGTTGTAATGACCCTCAACTCTGCTGTATGTGTGACACCCCAGGGGTCTGGTTGTCACAGTGATAGAGATATTACGTCTGAGAGCAGGTGGGAGGTCCTTTGGTCAGGGATCCTGTGCATGCCACACCTCCTGCCCAGTCTTGGGAGGGGAAGGACTTCCCCTATATAAACCTGGGGCTGAGGCAGGGTAGAGAGTTCTGAGAGGAGAAGACAGGGAGCAGAGCTGCTCTATGGGCTCTGCTCCACAGGCAGGCCCTGTCCAGGGGCCTGAGCCTGCAGACAAGGAGAGTCCAGGAAGAGTAGAGACAAGAGCAGCATAGGAAGCAGCAGAGTCACAAGGAGTCAGGGGCTGGCAGCTAAAGAGCTCGCCCTGACTAAGAAGATTCTTTACCGGACCCGGAGTCCGAGGCTGTGGGGACTAACTTCTACCCAGCAGCAGAATCCGTCAGGCAGGGGATTTCAGGTCCCCTGGCCCAGAAGCCCGAAGGCCCGGTCACACGCGTGGGACCAGCACCGCCATCGTGGAGCGGAAGCCATTAGAAGGCCCCGAGTCACCGGCCATACGGGTGAGCACCACACGGTACACTCAGGGACGTGGGCTACTTATGTAGCACCCTGAGGATTCGGCTGCTACAGGGGTATTGCACCTCAACCCAGAGGTGTGATATTCCACTCCCGGGTAAGGAAGGAGTGTGGAACTGAGCTCAGATAGACTGCATGCACTACATACATCCCATTCCAGAGGAGCAGGCCGACGGTACTCCCACTTAGAAATGTGCAGGTACAACCGAGCCTGTTCCTGGCTGGAGTGGGAGGGGGGTGGTACATCCCATGTAGTGTAGGGGCAGATAGGGGGAGCAGTCTGGGTAGTGATAGGAGCTCATTGGGTGCTGGTCACCTGAGCTCACACATAGAGGGATATATAAGGAGGGCACCAACTTAGATCAGGGTCAGACGCTGAGAACAAGTCAGTTGGAGAGGAGAGAGAAGGAAACAGCAGCCCTGGAGAGAGAGAGAGGAGAAAGAAAGAGAAAGACCCAGAGGGGGAAGACTGAAGGGACCCAAGAACCCAAATTAGAGCACCGGGTGAGGAGTCAGCAAGAGGGTACCGGAACCCAAGCTGGTGGGGGTAAAGACATTCCCCAGCCAGAGACCGGAGACCGTGGGCAGTGTCTGTCACGGTCACCCACTACATTCACCCTGAAGGCAAACCACATGAAGGGTCAGGGAACCCAGGGCCAAGGGTGTCCCAAAAGAAGGCCCGAGGGAGCTGGACCTAGGTGAATCACTGGTGGGGACGGCTGAAGAAAGGACAGAGGGAGAGCTCAGGGCCACGCTCTGGACTTGTTTGGGGGTTGGCTGGATCCAGGACCTGGTGGACGCAGCACGGCTCGGGTGGTCACTAGCAGCTGGAGTGACCGGAACATCAGCAGTAAGTAAACACCCTTAACTGCACAACCCGAGTCTGTCTTCATTGCCGGCTGCACTGCACCACCACAACCCCCATCCTCTGCGCCTGTCCCCTCTGAGGCTATACCCCTCCCGTTGGGGGTTATCTCACCAAGCTGCGCACCCACCATCAGCCTCAGCGGACCCTGCAGCAGCGGCGGCCACAGTGACCGCATCACAACGGGTGGCGTAGTCGACACAAAAGAACTTTAATAACATCTGTAGGACTGCCACATAACACTTAGCTTGACGCCCTGGGCACGGGACCGGGTCACAGCCGCTCGGAGACTACAACCCCCCATCTGATCCGGTGCCGGGTATTCCCCTCAAAAAGGAATATGTCCCAGGGGGCGCGTCAACTTTGGCGTAGTCGGCAGGATTACGTGCCCGCAACACCCGGGTACTGCGTGCCTGAAGAAAAGTGCAAGTTTACCTCAGAAAGAAGTCTCCCGCCGGTTCCGGAGGGTCCACGCCATCGGACTCCATCACCAGTCGTTTCCCGCCGATTGTCCGCCATTTCCAGCTTGTTCCCGCCATCTGCAGAGTTTCCCGCCACTGGGAAGCGATTCCCGCCAAAACCGCAGATTTCCCGCCTTGGAAGAGCAGCGGACGCCATTATGGGCGTGCCAAAGGAGGGCAGGAGGCCACCTCCCATCGTGGGCCAGGACAGAAAATGGCGCCAAAAGTGGAAACCGCCCCCACCAACAGAGACTGTGATGCTAGAGGTGTCTGTCAGCGTGAAAGAACTCCCCCTGGAGCTGACAGTCACTGAGTTGCCCCGGGACCGCCCTCGAAGTGGGAGGAGACGGAAGAGAAGAGAAAAGATGGGTGTCGCTTGGAGCAGTCTGGAGCGAGCGCACCCGGAGGCAGGAAGCCTAGAAAGGAGCAGCAGAAAAGCTCACCCGGAGATGGAAAGAGAGCAGAACAGCACCGGCCCGCTGGCCAGGAGTCTGCTAGAGACCGAGGAAGGAGGGCAGAGCAGCACCGGCCCGCTGGCCAGGAGCCTGCCGGAAGCAGAGCAGAGCAGCACCGACCCGATGGTCAGGAGCCTGCTAGAGTCCACAACCCCGCTAGGTCTAGCGGAGATCCTAGCGCAGCTCCCCCGAGACCGGGAGTGTGCACAGACTGCCCTGGAGGGCCTCGCACGGAGGATGGCCCGGGTACAGCGGGAGATACTGGCGGAGTGGAGCCGGGAGATGGCTCAGCACGCAGAGACCAGTCAGCGGAGCACGCTACCCTGGAAGAGGAAGCAGACCGCCTCTGAGGATGGCGCAGGAGGACCCAAGGCCGGAGACGGCGCCGAGGAGGGAGCCGAACGCATGGAGGCAGGTAAAAGGGACGCCTATACCCCAAGCCGTGACACCGCTTACCTGCCCCAGCTCCCCGTCGCAGAGCCCGAAAGTCCCCCTGCTGTGCCCGTAGCCGCCAGGTCACCGCCATGGACTAGGCCCCGACCGGAAGCCGCCGCAGCGACCCCTGTGACGTCACGCGCCCCGACCCGGAGCGTGACAAAGCAGGAAGTACCACCAGCCTGGTCGCAAGGCCTAGTACCCCCGGGCGCCGCACCACCAACAGCGCCCCCTACCTCCGCGGAGCCTCCGGCCTGGCCGCAAGGCCAGGTAGCCCAGGGCGCCGCCGTCCTAACGGTGCCCTTCACCTTCCAGGTGCCCCAGGCCTGGCCGCAAGGCCTGGGCAACCCGGGCGCCACCACCACCGCGCCCGCCCCCGCAATACCTAGGGTGCCACACCTGGGGGAGGACCTCTTCGGCCAGCTCACATGGCCGGACGGGCGGCCCTTCATCTGGCCCGAAGGGTACCCTGAGCTGGAGCGGCAGCAAAGACTAGGGCCCTTGTGTGAGCCCCTAATCCCGGCTCCGAAGCCCGTGGCTCGGGTCTCGCCTCCTCTAGCAGAAGCCCAATTCGTGTGGGACCCCACGGGAGAAGATTTGATGGGGTTCACCGGAGAAACTCGGGCAGCCGCAGCTGAACGTACAGAGTGTTGCCGTCAACAGCTGGCAGAGTTTAAGAGAGAACGGGAGGAGAGGCGGGTCAGAGAACAACAGGCCCAAATCCAGAGCGCGGAGCAGAAGAGCCGGACTAGGAGGAACCCCCGTGCAGCGCATTGTCCCCGCACCATCGGGACAGTGATAAAGTTCAACCCGCAGCATGGGTGGGGCTTTATTCGGGACCGTAACAACCGCGGTGACGTTTTTGTGACCCGCAGAGACGTCGAGTCCCACCTGCCGGAAGGTCACAAAGGCCGTGACCTCTACGTCGGAGACGAGGTCACTTTCACCCGGCACAAGTGTGCCAAAGGACCTTACGCCCTCCACGTACACCGCCTGACGGAGGAGGAGTTGCGGTGCGAGGAGGAGGAGCAAGAGGACCCGGACGGGTCTGAAGTAACAACCAGCTATAAGCAAAGAGCAGGAGGAAGACGCCGTTGAGTGCGGCAGAGCAGGTGTTGTAAATAGTTACCCAATCGGGGTATATAGAAACTGAAACTGAAACTGGAACTGTTGTTGCTGCTAAAATAGTCCCCGTTGGGACCAGTGAACTGTTTTACCCGTTAACCCCTTCATCCTACAGGCTGAGGACTGTGAGCAGCCATTCCCTTTCCTCTAACTGGCCGAGGACTGAGAGCGGCCAACTTCCAACTTCCCCTGTATATAGTTGCGCGTCCTAAAGCGCCCCCTACCGGTTTTATAGGAAAACCAGTTTTTCTAAGAGACTGTCGCACTTTTCCCGGACACACGTTGCACAGTGTCCGGAGGAGGAACCAGAGACCAGAGAAGTCTACGAGAATGTTTTATATGAAAAGTTTTATATGATGTTTTATATGTTTATGTTTATAAAAATATGTATGTTTTTGGTGTTTTATGTCTTACAGCCCGAGGACGTGCTGTGATTTACCAGGGGGGAATGTAGCACCCTGAGGATTCGGCTGCTACAGGGGTATTGCACCTCAACCCAGAGGTGTGATATTCCACTCCCGGGTAAGGAAGGAGTGTGGAACTGAGCTCAGATAGACTGCATGCACTACATACATCCCATTCCAGAGGAGCAGGCCGACGGTACTCCCACTTAGAAATGTGCAGGTACAACCGAGCCTGTTCCTGGCTGGAGTGGGAGGGGGGTGGTACATCCCATGTAGTGTAGGGGCAGATAGGGGGAGCAGTCTGGGTAGTGATAGGAGCTCATTGGGTGCTGGTCACCTGAGCTCACACATAGAGGGATATATAAGGAGGGCACCAACTTAGATCAGGGTCAGACGCTGAGAACAAGTCAGTTGGAGAGGAGAGAGAAGGAAACAGCAGCCCTGGAGAGAGAGAGAGGAGAAAGAAAGAGAAAGACCCAGAGGGGGAAGACTGAAGGGACCCAAGAACCCAAATTAGAGCACCGGGTGAGGAGTCAGCAAGAGGGTACCGGAACCCAAGCTGGTGGGGGTAAAGACATTCCCCAGCCAGAGACCGGAGACCGTGGGCAGTGTCTGTCACGGTCACCCACTACATTCACCCTGAAGGCAAACCACATGAAGGGTCAGGGAACCCAGGGCCAAGGGTGTCCCAAAAGAAGGCCCGAGGGAGCTGGACCTAGGTGAATCACTGGTGGGGACGGCTGAAGAAAGGACAGAGGGAGAGCTCAGGGCCACGCTCTGGACTTGTTTGGGGGTTGGCTGGATCCAGGACCTGGTGGACGCAGCACGGCTCGGGTGGTCACTAGCAGCTGGAGTGACCGGAACATCAGCAGTAAGTAAACACCCTTAACTGCACAACCCGAGTCTGTCTTCATTGCCGGCTGCACTGCACCACCACAACCCCCATCCTCTGCGCCTGTCCCCTCTGAGGCTATACCCCTCCCGTTGGGGGTTATCTCACCAAGCTGCGCACCCACCATCAGCCTCAGCGGACCCTGCAGCAGCGGCGGCCACAGTGACCGCATCACAACGGGTGGCGTAGTCGACACAAAAGAACTTTAATAACATCTGTAGGACTGCCACATAACACTTAGCTTGACGCCCTGGGCACGGGACCGGGTCACAGCCGCTCGGAGACTACAACCCCCCATCTGATCCGGTGCCGGGTATTCCCCTCAAAAAGGAATATGTCCCAGGGGGCGCGTCACTTACATCAGCTTCTAGCAAGGTAGCCAGAAGAGTACAGTCAGCTTGGGAGGCCTACAACTACGCCTGGCCAGGGGAGATCCCATCTGCTCAAGGACTGACCAGGCCCCGTTCGCTAGCAAGTACTCCGGGAGGGTCTATCGTTGTTACCAGTAAAGACCCTGAACGCTACCATACCGTCTCTGAGTGGTTCCTGCTACCCCCATCATCCACGTCGGCTGCCCTGAGGCCATACCCCTCCCGTTGGGGGTTATACTATCACGCTGCACCATCCTTCCACCGGCCTCAGCGGTCTGCCCTGCAGCAGCAGCCCCCTGGCTGCATTCAACGGGTGGCGTAGTCATCAACCATTTTCTACCGCTAACAGACTGCCGTCCAGTTTGACTCCCTGGGCACGGACCGGGTCACCGCCACGAGACTACAACCCTAAACAGATCCGGCTCCGGGTAAGCTCCCGCGTGCGCAACGCAGCGCGACACAGGCCCAGGGGCGCGTCAACTTTGGCGTAGTCGGCAGGATTTCGTGCCCGCAACCACCGGGTACTGCGTGCCTGAAAAAGAGACTTTTCAAACTTACCAGTGGTGAAGATTCCCGCCATCTGTGAAGATTCCCGCCATCCGTGGAGTTTTCCCGCCATCCGGCGCCATCTTCTGCCTTCTTCCCGCCATCCGAGGAGTTTTCCCGCCATCCGGCGCCATCTTCTGCCTTCTTCCCGCCATCCGAGGAGTTTTCCCGCCATCCGGCGCCATCTTGGAGACGCCGCGCAGGAAGAAGAGGGGCGTGGACTCCGAAAGCGCGCGAGAACTGAAGCCCCGCCTCACGTCCGGACGTTGCGTAAGGTCCTGGAAGGAGCCCAGCAGACGCCGACGTCACAGGAGCGCGACGCCAGGTCCTCTACCCCGACGATTGACTGCGGAGCCGCGGCCTACGGAAGAGGATCTCCGGAAGGTAGGCCACGGTCCACTAGGGGGGAGGAGGACACCAGGAACGGACAGCAAGATGGCGGACCGGCAGCAGACTAAGCTGCCCAGCATCGGCAGTGCCCCAGTCGTCGCCGGCCCCGACCAGTGCCGGGAGAAGACGCGTGACGCAGGAGCGGTCGCGGGAGCAGATAAGAGGAGTCTCCCTGTCCCGGACGCTGCCAGCGTCAGCCTGCTCCCGGGCCCCCTGGTGGAGCCGCCGATTCCGGGCGCTGCAGACACCGACCTGCTCCAGCCCCCGCAACAAGCCCTGCGGCCAAGCCCTCCAGCCCTGGGCACTACCACCACCAGCCCGCGCCCAGGCCCAAAGTTGCACCCTCTGACCCCGGGCGTCATCAACGGCGACCCTCTCCACGCCTGGTCGCAAGGCCTGAACTCCCCAGGTGCAAAAGGACTGTACGCCCTCCACGTTAACCAAGGAGGAGCTGCAGTACTACCAATACGAGGAAAGCCAAGAGGACCCGGACGGGTCTGAAGCCTACATACAAGAAGGAGCAGGAGGATGCCGTTACTGAAGTACGGTAAAGTGGAACTGTACATAGTTACCCATAGGGGTACTTGTGTTGCTAATTAAAATATGGTCCCCGTTGGGACAAGTGTGAACTGTTCCCGTGTGTCCCCTATCCTTATCCAGGCTGAGGACTGTGAGCAGCCATCCCATCTCCCCACAGGCTGAGGACTGTGAGCAGCCAATCCTTATCCCCACTGGCCGAGGACTGAGAGCGGCCATATCTTGTAAATATTATGTGTTTCCAGTTATTTATAGGAGTCCTTGGTGGATTTACCGGGAATCCTTTGTACAGTTAGTGGAGCGTAACCCAGGATGGACTAAAAGACTGTTAAGGACTCGGGGTAGGACAGACCCCTACCTGGTTACGTCTCCCTGTTTTGGTGAAATGGACACCTTTGCTTTTCTTCAAAGACTGCACCCGGTTGCGGACATCCGTGACCATCTTATTGTGTTTCCTTATTGTATTTTATTGTTCTTTGATATACCTTGTTATATTTTTCTAAAAAGTGTTTAGTCCCGGAGTACTAAATTTCACTAGGGGGGAGTGTGACACCCCAGGGGTCTGGTTGTCACAGTGATAGAGATATTACGTCTGAGAGCAGGTGGGAGGTCCTTTGGTCAGGGATCCTGTGCATGCCACACCTCCTGCCCAGTCTTGGGAGGGGAAGGACTTCCCCTATATAAACCTGGGGCTGAGGCAGGGTAGAGAGTTCTGAGAGGAGAAGACAGGGAGCAGAGCTGCTCTATGGGCTCTGCTCCACAGGCAGGCCCTGTCCAGGGGCCTGAGCCTGCAGACAAGGAGAGTCCAGGAAGAGTAGAGACAAGAGCAGCATAGGAAGCAGCAGAGTCACAAGGAGTCAGGGGCTGGCAGCTAAAGAGCTCGCCCTGACTAAGAAGATTCTTTACCGGACCCGGAGTCCGAGGCTGTGGGGACTAACTTCTACCCAGCAGCAGAATCCGTCAGGCAGGGGATTTCAGGTCCCCTGGCCCAGAAGCCCGAAGGCCCGGTCACACGCGTGGGACCAGCACCGCCATCGTGGAGCGGAAGCCATTAGAAGGCCCCGAGTCACCGGCCATACGGGTGAGCACCAACACGGTACACTCAGGGACGTGGGCTACTTACATCAGCTTCTAGCAAGGTAGCCAGAAGAGTACAGTCAGCTTGGGAGGCCTACAACTACGCCTGGCCAGGGGAGATCCCATCTGCTCAAGGACTGACCAGGCCCCGTTCGCTAGCAAGTACTCCGGGAGGGTCTATCGTTGTTACCAGTAAAGACCCTGAACGCTACCATACCGTCTCTGAGTGGTTCCTGCTACCCCCATCATCCACGTCGGCTGCCCTGAGGCCATACCCCTCCCGTTGGGGGTTATACTATCACGCTGCACCATCCTTCCACCGGCCTCAGCGGTCTGCCCTGCAGCAGCAGCCCCCTGGCTGCATTCAACGGGTGGCGTAGTCATCAACCATTTTCCACCGCTAACAGACTGCCGTCCAGTTTGACTCCCTGGGCACGGACCGGGTCACCGCCACGAGACTACAACCCTAAACAGATCCGGCTCCGGGTAAGCTCCCGCGTGCGCAACGCAGCGCGACACAGGCCCAGGGGCGCGTCATATGCAAATCCCCTCACACTGACTGCCATGAGAGGGCATCTGGGGTGTTTTTAATCTAAGTACCAATCATACTTGGTACTAAGCATACTTATAAAATGAAGCCACTTAGTGCATGTAATCATTCCTTTGGAAGTGCATTGAGTTGTAGGTTGGATTGCTGCTAAAGGGAAAAAAAAACTCTTAAAATCTTCTTCCTTAGCGAGTGTGAACGAGCTGAGTGTGACTGGAGCGTAAGTGCAAATGGAAGTGTGTCACTTGTGATTCAGTGAAAAGGTATTTCGGATTCCTGCAGTAAATACCTATGTGAATTGCTGTGAGTTGCTGAATTGTGAACTGCTGAGTGCTTTTCTACCTGTTTAATTTTATTGGGCTTTTTAAAACCTATTTTCTCTCTTAAGGGTTAACTACATTGCGCTTAAATCCTGAGGTGTAGCTATACTCAAAAGGGGTTAATTAAGGCTGAGGGGTCATAATTAAGGGTTTATAAGTGGCAGCAGGTTGGGGCTTCCAGTCCTTTGGAAGTGCATTGATCTGTAGGTTGAATTGCTGCTAAAGGAAAAAAAAAAAGAAACTCTTTAAGGCTATGTGCCCACGATGCAGAAATGCTCAGGATTTTTTCCTGAGCGTTTCTGCATCTCCCTGGCAGAAAAAAACGCATGCGGATTGTACATGCGTTTTCCTGCCAGGGACATGCAGAAGTGAAGCGTTCTTCACTTGCATTTCCGCATGCGGGATGACAAGAGCTTTCCAAGAGATTTTAGCATCACTTGGAAAGTGCTTGTCAACTTGGTCACACTATATAAATCCATGGAACCGGCATGGATTTATATAGTGTGACCTTAAAGAATGGTAAAAAATAAAAAATAAATCTATACTTACCTTCCGATGGCCCCTGGTGTCTTGCTTCCCTCTGTCCTGGCTGCCGGCAGCGGTACACTGAAGGACCTGCTGACGTCAGCGTCGCGTGATCCGTCACATGACTATGACGTCAGTGCAGGTCCTTTAGTCCACCGCGAGCTGCCGGCAAGCACAGACAAGGAGACTGGGGGCCATCAGAAGGTAAATATAATCTTTATTTTTTATTTTATTCTTTTTTTCACAGTTTCTATGGTACCTGGGTCTAGAGAAGAGTCTACTGTCCTCTAGACCTGGCTACCATCCGCACATTGGAACGCATGGATTCCGCATGTACTTATCTAGTGAAGCGGAATGCATGCGTTCTAATGCAAGTCAATGGCGGCGAAAACGTAGCACTTCCGCAAAATAATTGGTAGTGCTGCGTTTTTTTCCGCAATGATAATCCGCAGCGGAAATTTCCGCAGCATGTGCACAGCACATACGGATTATCATTGGGGGACATGGCAGACCTTCTACCATGCGTTTTTTATGCATTTCTGCAGCGTTTTTGCCGCTGCGGAAACGCTTAAAAAACGCATTGTGGGCACACAGCCTTAATCTTCTTCCTTAGCGAGTGTGAACTAGCTGAGTGTGCGAACGGAAGTAAGTGTGTGACTTGTGATCCAGTGACTTTGGAGGTAGTCAGGTAGTAGGTAGTGATGAGGCATTAAATAAATATAGAAAATTAAATAAATTCTGTAAAAACCAAATCAAGGCAGCAAAGATTGAGACAGAGAGACTCATTGCCAGAGAAAGTAAAAATAATCCCAAAATATACTTTAACTACATAAATAGTAAGAAACTAAAAAATGATAGTGTTGGCCCCCTTAAAAATAGTCTGGGTGAAATGGTGGATGAAGATGAGGAAAAAGCCAATATGCTAAATGATTTTTTTTCAACAGTATTTACACAAGAAAATCGCATGACAGAAAACATGATTAGTGATAACAAAAATTCTCCATTAAATGTCACTAGCTTAATCCAGCAGGAAGTACGGCGGCGTCTAAAAATCACTAAAGTTGACAAATCTCCGGGCCCGGATGGGATACACCCGCGAATACTGCAGGAATTCAGTAACGTCATAGATAGACCATTATTTTTAATTTTTAAAGATTCCATAATAACAGGGTCTGTACCACACGACTGTCGTATAGCAAATGTGGTGCCAATATTCAAAAAGGGGACAAAAACTGAACTTGGAAATTATAGGCCAGTAAGCTTAACCTCTACTGTGGGTAAAATCCTGGAGGGTTTCCTAAGAGATGCTATAATAGAGTATCTGAAGAAGAATAACCTCATGACCCAATATCAACATGGGTTTACCAGGGACCGTTCCTGTCAAACTAATCTGATCAGTTTTTATGAGGGGGCAAGTTCTGGACTGGACCAAGGAAATGCAGTGGATGTTGTGTATATGGACTTTTCAAAAGCTTTTGATACGGTTCCACACAAAAGGTTGATACATAAAATGAGAACAATGGGGATAGGGGATATATGTAAGTGGGTTAAGAACTGGCTCAGTGATAGGAAACAAAGGGTGGTTATTAATGGAAAACACTCAGACTGGGTCTCAGTTAACAGTGGGGTACCACAGGGGTCAGTATTGGGCCCACTTCTTTTTAACATATTTATTAATGACCTTGTAGGGGGCATACAGAGTAGTATTTCAATATTTGCAGATGACACTAAACTCTGCAGGGTAATCAATACAGAGGAGGACAATTTTATATTACAGGAGGATCTATATAAACTGGAAGCTTGTGCTGATAAATGGCAAATGAGCTTTAATGGGGATAAATGTAAGGTAATGCACTTGGGCAGAGGAAATAAAATGTATAATTATATGCTTAATTGCAAAAACACTGGGCAAAACTGTCACTGAAAAAAACCTGGGTGTATTGGTGGACGACAAGCTCACGTTTGGTGGCCAGTGTCAGGCAGCTGCTGCAAAGGCAAATTAAATAATGGGATGCATTAAAAGAGGCATAGATGCTCATGAGGAGAACATAATTTTACCTCTATACAAGTCATTAGTGCGACCACACTTAGAATACTGTGTACAGTTCTGGTCTCCGGTGTATAAGAAAGACATAGCTGAACTAGAGCGGGTGCAGAGAAGAGCGACCAAGGTTATTAGAGGACTGGGGGGGTCTGCAATACCAAGACAGGTTATTACACTTGGGGTTATTTAGTGTGGAAAAAAGAAGGCTTAGGGGTGATCTTATTACTATGTACAAATATATGAGGGGACAGTACAAAGACCTTTCTACTGATCTTTTTACTCTGAGACCAGAGACGGGGACAAGGGGGCATCTTCTACGTCTGGAGGAAAGAAGGTTTAATCATAATCACAGATGCGGATTCTTTACTGTAAGAGCAGTGAGACTATGGAACTCTCTGCCGCATGATGTGATTCTCTACTAAAATTTAAGAAGGGCATGGATGCCTTTATTGAAAAGTATAATATTACAGGTTATATATGCTAGAATCCTTGATATGGCTTTGATCCAGGGAACTAGTCTGATTGCCGTATGTGGAGTCAGGAAGGAATTTTTTTCCCCAATGTGGAGCTTAGTGTTTGCCTCATGGTTTTTTTTGCCTTCTTCTGTATCAACATGTTAGAATATGGGTTGAACTAGATGGACTTAGTCTTCCTTCAACCTTAAAAACTATGTTACTATGTTACTAGGTACTTATTGAGCGCAATGTAGCTGGCACAAAAGAAGACAGAAGCAGTGATAAACTGCTTCTGTCTTCTTCCCAGGGTGCCCAGCTGTATCTTTGCAGAGGATTGCAGGAGCTTTAATCCCTTGCTGAAAATTTACAATGAAATGGGATTATAGTTTAGGGCTAACTGCCATAAATTTACAGCATTTGTCACTACAATGTTAAGAAATGGGGGTCTTCTGTTTAGGATCCTCATCTTTTAATCAGAATGGAGAGCAACCTCAAAGATCATCTGTTGCTCTGGAAGACCTGTACTGTCCTGTATTACATACTGGACCAATTGATTTGAATAGACCATATACAATAATTATTTTTTTCCTGTGATGGCCATAATGGGAATTTGAACACTAATTGCAAAGTATCCAAGCCAAGAAAAGCTCATAGCAAAATGTACCCGCAGCCTACGATAATGTCTTTTGTTTAAATATCTATGTTTACTACATAACATGAGAAAAACAAGGATAAAACATTGGAGCTTGTAAAGCTAAAATGTTTTTTATTAGTACAAAATAATTAGAGGTTAAAATACACTGTTATAAGATAAAGACAAATAGACAGGTAATAGGAGAACAAGGGACCATAAACACTGTATCAGAGGGGTGGATACACAAAGGGGGAAAAGGATAATAAGGATATTAGACACTATGGTACTTAACCCCTCATAGTAATGCCCACCTAACAGTCAGAAATTCCCCTTGAAAAACAACTATACAGCAAGCGAAACGTGTGTTGGGGACAGGGCCGGCTCCAGGTTTTCGTGGGCCCCAGGCGAAAGCGTCTCAGTGGGCCCCTTTAGCACATACCACGATTCATGATGCACAGTTATGGCGGAGAAATATAGGTATACAACACAGGGCCCAGGCTGTCCTCTCATCCTTCACATATGCAAACATGCACAAACACACACACGATACGCAGACATGCACACACAGTATGCAGACAGTATGCAGACATGCGCACATGCACACGGTACGCAGACATGCACACATGCACACGGTACGCAGACATGCACACATGCACACGGTACGCAGACATGCACACATGCACACGGTACGCAGACATGCACACATGCACATGGTACGCAGACATGTGCACATGCACACGGTACGCAGACATGCACACATGCACATGGTACGCAGACATGCACACATGCACACGGTACGCAGACATGCGCACATGCACACGGTACGCAGACATGCGCACATGCACACGGTACGCAGACATGTGCACATGCACACAGTACACAGACATGCACACATGCACATGGTACGCAGACATGTGCACATGCACACGGTACGCAGACATGCACACATACACATGGTACGCAGACATGTACACATGCACATGGTATGCAGACATGTGCACATGCATACGGTACGCAGATATACACACATACAATACGCAGACACGCACATACACAAACATATACACACACATACATATTTGAACACATTCTTAAAAACACATATAAAACAGACATAAATATATATACCAGTCATAAACACTGACATACACAGATATTCACATCATACATGCACACACACACACACACATTAGAAATATTTTTAATATGGGGATTGGGGAAGCTCGCTCACCTGCCCCTCGGCCTGTGTCCCGTCCAGCTCCTCAGTCATGTGGCAGTGCAGGACATCCGGCGTGTCATATGGCCCTGGACCATCAGGGGAGCCCACTCACCGTCGAGGCCCGGGCTGCTTCCCCGGCATCTGTGCAGGGCCGCCAGTGGTGTCTGAGCCCTGCTGTGCTTCATGCAGCAGTCAGTGTGCGGTCAGTGTGCTGCTGCTCCACCAATCAGGCCCTGTGCTTTCACTTTCCAGACATGGCTGCGCGCTGTGCTCTGTGCGGCTGTGTCTGGTAGTAATGACGCGGCAGGGGTGATACACAAGGACAATTAAAGGTGCAGTGTCGCCCCTGCCATGTCATTACTACCAGACACAGCTGCACAGTGCACAGTTCGATGGGGTTGAGATCTAGTGATTGACTCGGCCATTGCAGAATATTCTACTTTTTTGCCTTAAAAATTCCTGTGTTGCTTTTGCAGTACTGTATGTTTTCACTGATTGTTCATCTGTATTGTGAAGCACTGCCCAATCAACCTGTCTTCATTTGGTTGAATCTGAGCAGAAATTATAGTCCTGTACACTTCAGAATTTATCCGTCTGCTGTTGTCTTCAGTCACATAATTATTATTATTATTATTTATTATTATAGCGCCATTTATTCCATGGCGCTTCACATGTGAAAAGGGGTATAATACAAGAACAGTTACAATAATCTCGAACACAATGTGACAGCGACTGGTACAGGAGGAGCGAGGACCCTGCCCGCGAGGGCTCACAATCTACAAATCAATAAACCCTAGTGACCCAGTACCATTAGAAGCCGTGCATGCTCATGCCATCACACTGCCTCCACCTTGTGTTACAGAGGATGTGGGGTGTTTTGGATCATGAGCCGTTCCAAGCCTTCTCCATACTTTCTTCTTTCCATAATTCTGGTACAGGTTGATTTTGGTTTCATCTGTCCAAAGAATGCTTTTCCAGAACTGGGCTGGCTTCTTTAGATGTTTTTTGGCAAAGTCTAATCTGGCCTTTCTATTTTTAAGGCTCATTAATGGTTTGCACCTTATGGTGAACCTTCTGTATGTTGTGGGTTCACAGCAACAGGTTCCAAATGCAAATGACACACCCAGAATCAGCTCCAGACCTTTTAACTGTTTACCATTAATTGATGATGGATTAACAAGAGAAAAGCCCAATCAGCGCATTAAAAACCTTTTGAGATAATTGTCCAATTACTTTTGGTCCCTTTAAAAAGAGGCAGCTACATATTAAAGAGCTGTAATTCCTAAACCCTTACTCCAATTAGGATGTGAATACCTGAAAATTAAAGCCGAGAGTCTGCACTGAACGCCCATATAGATTTTATTACTGTATCTTGAATATATTTTGGTTAACAGCTAAAATGCCAAAACTTGTGTCACTGTCCAAATACTTCTGGACAACTGTATGTTGTTAATGGGGTTAAATAATAAATTAGAAATTAAATATTTTCTTTGTTTTAGTATCTGGGGTTTTGTTAAATACAAGTTATTCCGATTATTAAACTCTGTGTCGTCTCTCCATTGTTATCTTTGAACTTAATTGAAATTGCTGAAAGTGCTGGATCAGTGTTTAATCCCTTGTTGACATGCCGGCATAGTCACTGCTGTGTTCAGGTTCCCGTTCACTCTCCCTTTCTGCAGCTATCTCTCATATAACGCACCCAGAAGGTCTTTAATGTCAACAAGGCAATTTAGAAATGACAGAACTAATGTATTTTCCAAGCACTTCATGAATGTTCTGAAGAAAAGTCTCTGTACATGCGGATAAACAAAATTAGTGAATGTGTGAAAAACAGACACATGACTGTGCTACATTCCCCTAATGCTTGTGTAGCAGGGGAACAGACCTGCACTGTAATGTGACGCGCCCCCTGGGACATATTCCTTTTTGAGGGGAATACCCGGCACCGGATCAGATGGGGTGTTGTAGTCTCCGAGCGGCTGTGACCCGGTCCCGTGCCCAGGGCGTCAAGCTATGTGTTATGTGGCAGTCCTTACTGATGTTATTAGAGTTCTTTTTGTGTCGACTACGCCACCCGTTGTAATGCGGTCACTGTGGCCGCCGCTGCAGCAGGGTCCGCTGAGGCTGATGGTGGATGTGCAGCTTGGTGGGATAACCCCCAACGGGAGGGGTATAGCCTCAGAGGGGACAGGCGCAGAGGATGGGGGTTGTGGTGGTGCAGCATAGATGATAAAGGAAGACAGAGTCGGGTTGTGCAGTTAAGGGTTTTACTCACTGCTGATGTTCCTGGTCACTCTAGCTCCAAGTGACCACCCGAGCCGTGCTGCGTCCACCAGGTCCTGGATCCGGCCAACCCCCAAACAAGTCCGGAGCGTGGCCCTGAGCTCCCCCTCTGTCCTTTCTTCAGCCGTCCCCACCAGTGATTCACCTAAGTCCAGCTCCCTCGGGCCTTCTGTTGGGCAACCTTTGGCCTTAGGTTCCCTGACCCTTCCTGTGGTGTGCCTTCAGGGTGAATGTAGTGGGTGACCGTGACAGACACTGCCCACGGTCTCCGGTCTCTGGCTGGGGAATGTCTTTACCCCCACCAGCTTGGGTTCCGGTACCCTCTTGCTGACTCCTCACCCGGTGCTCTAATTTGGGTTCTTGGGTCCCTTCTTTGTCTCCCTCTGGGTCTTTCTTCACTCCACTCTCTCTCTTCAGGGCCTCTCTTTCTTTCAGCTGCTCCTCTGCCAGCTTCCGCTCCTCCTCTCCTGCTGACTTGTCCTCTGCACTGACTGACTCTCTGCGTCTGACAGGCTCCTCTGCGTCTGACCCTGATCCTAGTTGGTGCCCTCCTTATATATCCCTCTATGTGTGAGCTCAGGTGACCAGCACCCAATGAGCTCCTATCACTACCCAGACTGCTCCCCCTATCTGCCCCTACACTACATGGGATGTTCCTCCCCCCTCCCACTCCAGCCAGGAACAGGCTCGGTCGCACCTGCACATTTCTAAGTGGGAGTGCCGTCGGCCTGCTCCCCGGAAATGGGATGTATGTAGTGCATGCAGTCTATCTGAGCTCAGTTCCACACTCCATCCTTACCCGGGAGTGGAATATCACACCTCTGGCTGAGGTGCAATACCCCTGTAGCAGCCGAATCCTCAGGGTGCTACATTCCCCCCTGGTAAATCACAGCACGTCCTCGGGCTGTAAGACAAAACACCAAAACATACAAAAATTTTTTTTTTTCATATAAACTTATAAAACATATAAAACATTATATAAAACAGTAGATATATTTTTATAAATAACATTCTCGTCGTCTCTTTCTTTCTTCCTCCTCTGGTCACCGTGCAACTCGTGACCAGGTAAAGTGCGACCGAAAAGCAGTTTCTCATAAAACCAGTAGGGGGCGCCTTAGAAAGCGCAACTATGTACAGGGGAGTTTGGCCGTTCTCAGTCCCCGGCCAAGTAAAGGGAAAGGGATGGCTGCTCACAGTCCTCAGCCTGGTTTGGGTAGGGGACACACGGGTTAAACTGTTCACTGGTCCCTACGGGGACTAAACTTTAAAGCAGCCACGGGTACTTGGGTACCCCGACAGGTAACTATATACTGTCCTTTGTACTATCTCAGTCATAGTACCTTCTAGCCTTGAACCCGTCCGGGTCTTCTGGCTCCTCCTCCCTACACCGCAACTCCTCCTCTGTCAGGCGATGCACGTGGAGGGCGTAAGGTCCCTTGGCACACTTGTGCCGGGTGAACGTTACCTCGTCACCGACGTAGAGGTCACGGCCTTTGTGACCCTCTGGCAGGTGGGACTCGACATCCCGTCGGGTAACGAAGACGTCACCCATGGTGTTCCGGTCCTTTATGAAGCCCCACCCATGCTGCGCATTAAACTTTATTACCGTCCCGATGGTACGGGGACGATCTGCTGCATAGGGGTCCCTTCTGGTCCGACTCTTTTGCTCCGCGCTGCGGGTCCGGGCCCATTGCTCTCTGACCCGCCTCTCCTCCCGTTCTCTCTTAAACTCGGCCAGCTGTTGACGGCAACACTCTGTGCGTTCAGCTACAGCTGCCCGAGTCTCTCCGGTGAACCCCATCAAATCTTCTCCCGTGGGGTCCCACACGAATTGGGCTTCTTCTAGTGGAGGCGAGACCCGAGTCACGGGCTTTGGAGCCGGGATCAGGGGCTCACACAGGGGACCTAACTTCTTTTGTCGCTCCAGTTCCAAGAATTCTTCGGGCCAGATGAAGGGCCGCCCGTCCGGCCACGCTAGCTGGCTGAAGGGGTCCTCTCCCAGATTTGGCACCCTTGATGTTACGGGTGCGGGCGCGATGGTGGGGGCGCCCAGGTTGCCCAGGCCTTGCGGCCAGGCCTGGGGCATCTGGAAGGTAAATGGAACTGTTAACACGGCGGCACCCTGGGCCACCTGGCCTTGCGACCAGGCCGGAGGCTCCGCGGAGGTAGATGGCTCTGCTGGGGATGCGGCGCCCGGAAACGCTAGGCCTTGCGACCAGGCCGGAGGCTTCCCTTCCTTCGCCACGCTCCGGGTCACGACGCGTGACGTCACTGGGGTCGCGACGGCGGCTTCCGGTCGGGGCCTAGTCGGTGGCGGTGTCATGGCGGTCTCGGGTACGGCAGGGGGACTTTCGGGCTCTGCGACGGGGAGCTGGGGCAGGTAAGTGGTCTTCCGGTATGGGGTATAGGCATCCCCCTTACCTGCTGCCATGCGTCTCGCTCCCTCTTCTGCGCCGTCTCCGGCCTTGGGTCCTCCCGCGTCATCCGCAGAGGTAGTCGGTGTCTTCTTCCAAGGGAGCGGGTTCCGTGGACGGATTCCAGCTTGCTGGGCCATCTCCCGGCCCCACTCCGCCAGGATCTCCCTCTGCACTCGGGCCATCCTTCCCGCGAGGCCCTCCAGGGCACTCCGCGCGCACTCCCGATCTCGGGGAAGCTGCGCCAGGATCTCCGCTAAGCCTAGCGGGGTTGTTGACTCTAGCAGGCTCCTGACCATCGGGTCGGTGCTGCTCTGCTCTTCTTCCGGCAGGCTCCTGGCCAGCGGGCCGGTGCTGCTCTGCTCTCCTCTTTCTTCCTTTTGCAGGCTCCTGGCCAGCGGGCCGGTGCTGCACTGCTGCCGCTCCATTCCCGGGTCTACTCTTTCTCTCCTCGACTCCGGGTGCTCTTGCTCTGGACACCTCGCCTCCGGGTGCGCTCGTTCTAGACTGCCCCAAGCGACACCCATCTTTGCTCTTTTCTTTCGTCTCCTCCCACTTCGAGGGCGGTCCCGGGGCAACTCGGTGACTGTCAGCTCCAGGGGGAGTTCTTTCACGCTGACAGACACCTCCAGCATCACAGTCTCTGTTGGTGGGGGCGGTTTCCACTTTTGGCGCCATTTTCTGTCCCGGCCCACGATGGGATGTGGCCTCCTGCCCTCCTTTGGCACGCCCATAATGGCGTCCGCTGCTCTTCCAAGGCGGGAAATCTGCGGTTTTGGCGGGAAGCGTCGCCCAGTGGCGGGAAACTCTGCAGATGGCGGGAACAAGCTGGAAATGGCGGACAATCGGCGGGAAACGACTGGTGATGGAGTCCGATGACGTGGACCCTCCGGAACCGGCGGGAGACTTCTTTCTGAGGTAAACTTGCACTTTTCTTCAGGCACGCAGTACCCGGGTGTTGCGGGCACGTAATCCTGCCGACTACGCCAAAGTTGACGCGCCCCCTGGGACATATTCCTTTTTGAGGGGAATACCCGGCACCGGATCAGATGGGGTGTTGTAGTCTCCGAGCGGCTGTGACCCGGTCCCGTGCCCAGGGCGTCAAGCTATGTGTTATGTGGCAGTCCTTACTGATGTTATTAGAGTTCTTTTTGTGTCGACTACGCCACCCGTTGTAATGCGGTCACTGTGGCCGCCGCTGCAGCAGGGTCCGCTGAGGCTGATGGTGGATGTGCAGCTTGGTGGGATAACCCCCAACGGGAGGGGTATAGCCTCAGAGGGGACAGGCGCAGAGGATGGGGGTTGTGGTGGTGCAGCATAGATGATAAAGGAAGACAGAGTCGGGTTGTGCAGTTAAGGGTTTTACTCACTGCTGATGTTCCTGGTCACTCTAGCTCCAAGTGACCACCCGAGCCGTGCTGCGTCCACCAGGTCCTGGATCCGGCCAACCCCCAAACAAGTCCGGAGCGTGGCCCTGAGCTCCCCCTCTGTCCTTTCTTCAGCCGTCCCCACCAGTGATTCACCTAAGTCCAGCTCCCTCGGGCCTTCTGTTGGGCAACCTTTGGCCTTAGGTTCCCTGACCCTTCCTGTGGTGTGCCTTCAGGGTGAATGTAGTGGGTGACCGTGACAGACACTGCCCACGGTCTCCGGTCTCTGGCTGGGGAATGTCTTTACCCCCACCAGCTTGGGTTCCGGTACCCTCTTGCTGACTCCTCACCCGGTGCTCTAATTTGGGTTCTTGGGTCCCTTCTTTGTCTCCCTCTGGGTCTTTCTTCACTCCACTCTCTCTCTTCAGGGCCTCTCTTTCTTTCAGCTGCTCCTCTGCCAGCTTCCGCTCCTCCTCTCCTGCTGACTTGTCCTCTGCACTGACTGACTCTCTGCGTCTGACAGGCTCCTCTGCGTCTGACCCTGATCCTAGTTGGTGCCCTCCTTATATATCCCTCTATGTGTGAGCTCAGGTGACCAGCACCCAATGAGCTCCTATCACTACCCAGACTGCTCCCCCTATCTGCCCCTACACTACATGGGATGTTCCTCCCCCCTCCCACTCCAGCCAGGAACAGGCTCGGTCGCACCTGCACATTTCTAAGTGGGAGTGCCGTCGGCCTGCTCCCCGGAAATGGGATGTATGTAGTGCATGCAGTCTATCTGAGCTCAGTTCCACACTCCATCCTTACCCGGGAGTGGAATATCACACCTCTGGCTGAGGTGCAATACCCCTGTAGCAGCCGAATCCTCAGGGTGCTACAAATGCATGCCCTTATATTTACTCTGCAGTTCTGAAAATATGAACACATAATTACAGAACGTGTACTTACAGTATATATGTAAGTGCACTATTGTAGAATCTACAATTCTATACAGGAGTAACATGTACAGCACATCCCTCAAATAACATTACATTCTAGTGGGAGTGACCCTATTATGCATCTGGGCAGCTTTAGAGCAGCGCTTACAAACTCTGTAGCAAAAAGCATGCAAGTGCTGTGCTTGTTTAATAGTGGATAACTACTGTTGATAAAGTGCAAAGGTGGACGGTAACCTAGGAATTGAGCAATAAATTATAAAAATATAAAATTTTAAATCCCTCCATTTTTGAGAACAGAGAAGATTTTTAATAATAAGTATATTGCAAAGTTGCTTGTTTTTACAAGCACTGTGTAAATTTACCCGTTAATGAAATTGAGAACACTTTAAAGGGAACCTATCATGAACATAACGATATTAAAGTGCAGATATGGGGTTAATCTACTGCCTAACAGTGTTCTAAAGCTGTGTGGTCGCCGCACTGAAAGCCCGGATACCAGGAGAAAATTAATTTTACTCCTCCCGGCAGTCTACAGCTTTGAGTCATAGAGGCTTGGCCGGTGTGGCTTTCAGTCACTGCTCAGTACATAGTGAGCAGCAACTGTAACCATGCCCCAATACTGACTGACAGCCGGCTCAGCAGTGCATCAGTAAAGAGCCGGCTGTCAGTCAGTGCTGGGGTGTGGTACAGGCGTTTCTCACTGAGAGGTGATTGAAGCTGCGCCGGAAGCTGCGCCTCTATGAGTGAAAGCCAGAAGCTGCCGGGAGGAATACATTTAATTTCCTTCCACATGCACAAAGATGGCAAATGAGAAAAAAATCGCTCCAATTTTCTGAATGAAAATCGGACCGATTTTTTTTGTACTGTCATGTTACCCTGATCTTAAGGTGAGTGGACTGAGACTCCATGAGAATGATATTGCACAGCTTGGACATTGGGAAGAGTGGACTTGTTGAGGAGAACCATGTCTATTCTGCATAACACCATACTTGACTTATTTAAGCATGAATAGACCAATGTATCCGGATTTATAAATTTGTGCACCAGATATCAATTCCGTTGTATTCTGCCGCGGCTGAAGCTATTAGCAACACAGGATTATTTACTTTCACTGTGTCTTCTCAGTGTCTGCGGGATGACAGGCTGGATGGCAGCGTTCTGCTGCGGTCCAGCCTGTCATCTCGATGTAGCAGAGCTGAAGCTGTCATGGGAACCATGGAAAGGTAAGGATGATGTTGCTTTATTATTTTTCTTTTATTTCAGGAGATCGTTGGCTTCAGCTGGAATGGGCGTGATGGTAAGTATGGTTTAATTTAGAACAATAAAGAATTGTGTGTTTATTTCAATTAAAGGACTTTTTTCTGGGTGTTGTGTTTTTTTTAAATACTTTACTAGAAATTCATGGTGGTCATGTCTAATATTGGCGTGACCCCATGAATTTCGGGCTTAGGGCCAGCTGATAATGCCAAGCTGGCCCTAACCCCTTTATTACCCAGTGAGCCACCGCATCAGGGCCCTGGATGAGTTGGGTACAGCGCCAGAAGATGGCGCTTCTATGAACGCGCCATTTTCCGGGGTGGCTGCGGACTGCAATTTGCAGCGGGGGTGGCCCAGAAAGGTTGGGCCTCCCTGCGCTGCGGATTCCAGCCCCCAGCTGCCTAGTTGTACCTGGCTGGACACAAAAACAGGGCGAAGCCCCACGTCAATTTTTTTTAAATTATTTCATGAATTTCCTGAAATAATTTAAAAAAATTGAAGTGGGGCTTCGCACTATATTTGTGTCCAGCCAGGTACAGCAGGCAGGAACGGGCTGCCCCCATCCACCAGCTGCCTATTTGTACCTGGCCGGACACAACAATATAGGGAAGCCCTTTTTTTCTTAATTATTTCATGAATTTCATGAAATAATTAAAAAAAATTGAAGTGGGGCTTCGCACTATATTTGTGTCCAGCCAGGTACAGCAGGCAGGAACGGGCTGCCCCCAACCACCAGCTGCCTATTTGTACCTGGCCGGACACAACAATATAGGGAAGGCCTTTTTTTCTTAATTATTTCATGAATTTCATGAAATAATTAAAAAAAAAGTACGTGGGGCTTCGCCCTATTTTTGTGTCCAGCCAGGTACAACTAGGCAGCTGGGGGCTGGAATCTGCAGCGCAGGGAGGCCCAAGCTTTCTGGGCCCCCCCCCGCTACAAATTGCAGTCCGCAGCCACCCCGGAAAATGGCGCGTTCATAGAAGCGCCATCTTCTGGCGCTGTACCCAACTCATCCAGGGCCCTGGTGCGGTGGCTCACTGGGTAATAAAGGGGTTAGGGCCAGCTTGGTATTATCAGCTGGCCCCAAGCCCAAAATTCATGGGGTCACGCCAGTATTAGACATGACCGCCATGAATTTCTAGTAAAGTATTTAAAAAAAACACAACACCCAGAATAAAGTCCTTTAATTGAAATAAAGACACAATTCTTTATTGTTCTAAATTAAACCATACTTACCATCACACCCATTCCAGCTGAAGCCAACGATCTCCTGCAATAAAAGAAAAATAATAAACCAACCTCATCCTTACCTTTCCATGGTTCCCACGACAGCTTCAGCTCTGCTACATCGAGATGACTGGCTGGACCGCAGCAGAACGCTGCCATCCAGTCTGTCATCCCGCAGACACTGAGAAGCGCAGGCATGCTTGCGCTCCTCACTGTCTCGCTGTGACGGCATCCAGATGAGCCGAGGTCATGTCCAATGAACTCGGCTCACCTCATGCACGTCACTGACAGCGTGGGAAAATTGTCACGCTGAAGCGCTGATTGCAGGAGAATTTTCCCACGCTGTCAGTGACGTGCATGAGGTGAGCCGAGTTCATTGGACATGAACTCGGCTCATCTGGATGTCGTCACAGAGAGACGCTGAGCAGCGCAAGCAAGCCTGCGCTTCTCAGTGTCTGCGGGATGACAGGCTGGATGGCAGCGTTCTGCTGCGGTCCAGCCTGTCATCTCGATGTAGCAGAGCTGAAGCTGTCGTGGGAACCATGGAAAGGTAAGGATGAGGTTGCTTTATTATTTTTCTTTTATTGCAGGAGATCGTTGGCTTCAGCTGGAATGGGCGTGATGGTAAGTATGGTTTAATTTAGAACAATAAAGGATTGTGTCTTTATTTCAATTAAAGGACTTTATTCTGGGTGTTTGTGTTTTTTTTAACTTTGACTATGGGGTTAGTAATGGGGGTGTCTTATAGACGCCTCTCCATTACTAACCTGGGCTTGATGTCAGCTGGCATTATAAGCTGACATCAACCCCAACCCTATTACCCCCTGCCACCGCACCAGGGCAGCGTGGAAGAGCGAGGCTAAGTGCCAGAATTGGCGCATCCTATGAATGCGCCATTTCTGGGGCGGCTGACGGCTGGTGTTTCTAGCCTGGGAGGGGGCCAATATTCATGGCTCCCTTCCTGGGCTATTAATATCAGCCCCCAGCTGTCTGCCTAGCCTTTGCTAGCTATTAAATTAGGGGGGACCCCACGTCATTTTTTTTGGGGGGTCCCCCATTTTAATAGCTAGTAAAGGCTATGTATTCAGCTGGGGGCTGATATTAGTAGCCTGGGAAGCTCCGTGGGTATTACCCCCTTCCCAGGCTTCAAACATCTGCCCCAGCCGTCTGCTTAACCTCCGCTAGAGCCTAAAATTAAGGGGAACCCCACGCCATTTTTTTTAATAATAAATCCTTTATTTTAATACTAAATGACAAGTACAGTAACCAACACTATCACTGTACTTCATATATATGTGACTGACATGTTTCTATCTATCTAATCTATGTGTGATGCTCTATCTTTCTGTTCTAAATTGTCGGGTACCGCTGCTGAATTGCCGGCTGGCTTTTTTAAAGAGACAGTGCATGAAAACACTATTATTTTTTTAAATAAATCCTTTACACTAAATGACAAGTACAGTAAGCAACACTATCACTGTACTTATTATATATGTGACTGACATGTTTCTATCTATCTAATCTATGTGTGAAGCTCTATTCTTTCTGTTCTAAATTGTCGGGTACAGATGCTGAATTGCCGGCCGGCTTTTTTAAAGAGACGGTGCATGAAAACACTAATATTTTTTTTAATAAATCCTTTACACTAAATGACAAGTGCAGTAACCAACACTGTCACTGTGCTTCTTATATGTGTGACTGACATGTTTCTATCTATCTAATCTATGTGTGATGCTCTATTCCTTCTTGTCTAAATTGTCGGGTACCGGTGTATGCCGCTGCTGAATTTGCCGGCCGGCTTTTTTAAAGAGAGTGTCTTCTGAGCAGTTTGTCAGCTTTTGGACACCTTTGCAGGTGTTTTCTATGTGTTTCTATGTGTTTTTGTTTGCCTGCCATTGGTTTTAACGGTGTTCGACGGTGTTCTAAGGTGTTCGACGAACAGTTCGACGAACAGTTCCTCGAACATCCCGGTGTTCGACGAACCGAACCGAACCCGAACACTACGGGGGTGGCTCAACACTACTTATAACCCCACTGCCTTAAGGACAGCAAGTATCCTCTTCATTGAGTGGAGAACTCTCATGTGGATGGCGATGGTAAGGATTTTTCACTGTACAAAAATTGAGCATCGGAGTATAAGTTCACACATGACACTTTAGCTATGCATTTTTTTAAGAAATAGCTGAAACGGATCCAAGACAGGGAAGAAGGATTGTTTTCCTCTGGGAAGCTTTATATTTCTTCCCTCTCTGGGATCCATTCCAGCTATTTCCAAGAAAAAAAACTCATAAAAAAGCTAAAACTCAATGTTTTACACTTTCCTTAGTGTAATTTTACTGGGATTCATGGAAAGGGGCCCATGACCCTTATTTCTTGAGAGCTGAGACCACATATTGGTTCTAACTATCATGGAGGATTTGCCACATGTCTTCAGCCGTCATTGGCTGTCATGTTTGTTAAAAGGTGACAGACTGATATTTTAATGTAAAGAGACCCCGTCCCCTTCACTGCTTTTTCCTGCTGAAAATAATATATAATGGGATGTAATGGTCTTACTGACAACACTGTATAAAGTCTCTTCGACTCTCCAGTGCCATCTATAAGTGACTTCACTATAAAGAGGTTTTCAAGGCTTGGGCTATTGATCCTTAGGATAGCTTATCAATATGAGATTAGAGGAGGTCCAACACTCAGGACTTCCACCAATCTGCTCTAATTAGCTCCAGCATTAGCCGGATGTAAACAGTGGACCGGGCAGAGCAGCAAGGCTCCATTTACTGTGTAGTGGCCATTCCTAGTTACTGCTCAGCTCCTACTGAAGGGAATGGGAGCTCAGTTGCTCCAGCAGGGCCACTAGACAGTGAATAGAGCTGTGGTGTTGTGCTCCATTCACCTATTCACTGTTGGCATCCAGCCCGAGTTGTCAACATCTGATCTCAGGGGGGTTTCGGACTCCCACAATTGTGATATTGATTTACCTATCTAAAATTCCAACTTGTATGAGAGACGTTTTGGTGGTTTTCCTTTGTTCTCTCTCATTGAACGTCTTGGTTCTGTGTCTGTTTGTAGTTGTGATTCTTCACTTTCAGTATTTTGTTCTTCATTGATTTCTACTTCTTTCTCATTAGATATTTCTTCAGTTATGTCACTATTGTTTTTCTCATTTTTTGTTTCAACTGAAATCATAATGTCTTCAATTAAATCTTCAATGAATGTCACACTGTTACTCACTGTAACTCTGTCTGTTTTGGGATCTAGGATTCTATATCCTTTGCAATTTTCATTATATCCAACGAATATTCCTTCCATGGATCTGTTTTGAAGTTCGGAACGTTTTTCTGTTGGAATGAATATAAAAACTTTACATCCAAAAACTTTAAAATGATTGACACTTGGTTTCATACCTTGCCACAGTTCATATGGAGTTTTCATCAGTTTTCTGGAAAAAAGTCGGTTCTGTAGATATGTAGCTGTCATTGCTGCCTCACCCCAATATTTCTCTGGTAGTTTGGAATCCGTCAGCATACATCTTATCATTTCTGTTAGAGTTCTGTTTTTCCTTTCTGCTATCCATTTTGTTCAGGTGTGTATGGAACAGTTTTCTGGTGTTCTGTTCCATTTTGTCTTAAGTAGTCTTCTATTCTGTGACCTGTAAATTCACCTCCATTATCACTTCTGATGACAATTGGCTTCCTTTGAAATTTGTTACTTGATCTTGTTACATAGTCTACAAGTTTATCAAAAACTTCACTTTTGTTCTTAATTAAGTATGTGACTGTGTATCTTGAGTAGTCGTCTATAAAAGTCAACATGTATCTATTGCCTCCTGATGTAGTCACTTTCATGGGTCCACATACGTCAGTATGCACCAAATCAAGTGGTCTTTCGCTTTTCATCTCACTTTCTTTTGGAATAGATAGCCTTCTGGCTTTGGATTTTATACAACATTCACATCTTACGGTAATTGATCAATCTGATATCTTTAAATCTTTTGTCAATTCTTTTCTCTGTAGTTCCCTTATACTGTCAGGGTGTCTATGTCCTAGATGTCTATGCCTCATGTGAATACAGTTTTTGTGATCATGTGTACATACCTTCATCTGTTCCTTTGGTGTGTCAAAATGATATAATTGTTCATCTGCCTTGACTTTGGTTATCACCTTGTTTCCTGCAATAATTGCACACTCATTGTCTTTGAATTTTACGGTAAGTCCTTTTGCTGTTAAACGTTTCACAGATAATAATCCACCTTCCAATTTTGGAACATACAACACATCCTGTACAAGTATCTTTGAATCTTATCCGAACTTGTTTGAACAATTTAGCATACCTTGTCCGATACCTTCTGCAGTTATTTTGCTTCCATCTGCTAGATAAATGGCTTCTTTCTTATCTAAATCAAGATCAGTAAAGAAATTCTTGTCACTTGTCATATGACTCGTTGCTTCTGAATCAATAAACCAACCAAGTGATGATTTCTTGTCTGTTACTTTAAATGTGCCATTCCAATTATTCTCACATGAATCGGAAATTGTGTTTTTTTACTTTCTGTGTATGCTTTTTATGTTGTAATTTTTGTTGTTCTGCTTTCCATATGGTACAGTCTTTCTTTAAATGACCTTTTTTCTTACATCTGAAGCATTCTCTTGTCTCTTTATTATAGGGTTTTTTAAATTCTGTAGCTTTAAGAGCGTTTTCACTGTCCTTTTCAGTAGCAGAATCATTTCTTTGTTCTTTTCTTCTCTGATATTCATCTATTAGTCTTGTTTTCACAAAATCTAATGTAATGTCAGTTTCTGGTCTCGTCTCAAAGGCATTTATCAAGGCTGTATACGAATCTGGTAAACTGCACAATAATATATCTGCTACATGACTTTCTTTAATGTCTTCACCAATAGATCTTAGCTGTGATATCACTTCCATCATTGAGAATATGTGCTTCTGCATGTCGTCATTTGCACTCAATCTCATGCTGTAAAGCTTTCTTAATAAAAATAACTTGTGATTCAAGCTAGGTCTTTCATACAGTTTTCTTAATTCTTCCCAAATTCTTTTAGCTGTTTCTTCATTTCTTATATGTATTAATTGAGCATCATCCACTAATAAGCTAATAGTGGCTCTCGCTTGTCTATTCTTCTTATCCCATGTCTGATTATCTTGATCTGGTCTTTCTGTAACAATTACTTCCCATAAATCATCCTTAGATAACAACATTTCTACTTTGAATTTCCATAACTGATAATTTTCACTATTCAGTTTAGCTACTGTGAATTTCAGTTCTGTGTTACTCATCATCTTTATATAGTCTTACTTGTTTAGAGAGTTGTACTGAAGATATTCTCCTGTTTTTTTCTTGCTGATAGTTCCTGTATGTCCTGCCTGTGTTGAATTCTCTGTAATTATATCCAGCTCCTGGGATCATGAATTCCTTTCTCACTCTGTATCTGGATTTATTTCCTTCTGTTTACAGAGCTTATCTGTGTGCTCCGATATCTGGGGTTATAAACCAGGATCCTCTTGTAGTGCGGGCCTGTAGTGTCTGGGCTTTAGTGTCTGGGCCCATAACCTGTCGCTGAGTGCATCTTCTTACAGTCACCACTGTACTTACGAGAGCTTCAATCAGCAAGATATCTTGAGTAAACAGTATTTACTTCATACTGGATAAACATGAGATACAATTCAGTGTCACACAGTCCGTGTGCTGCTGACATAACACATTCAGGAAAGAAGAAAAAACAGGAAGTAAAAACAACCAACAATTGAGAGCTTTCCTCTCCACCATTACAGCAAGCATATAACTTTACACACTATCGCCATCTGCTGTCTGGTTAGTATAAAGTCCTCCTTTCACTTATAATAAGTCCTGATCTGTTGCATATGCCAACACATAGCTCCCAGTAAACTAAGAACAATTCAATCGCAAATGTCTCCCTTATCCTTTCCATCTATGCTCTCAAAAACCTCAGGGTGTTCTGGTGCAATACGAAGAACTGCCTTTGTTGCAGGATAATCATACATAGGAAAAAGTATTTTTCCTCTAGTTCCATGGGAGACACTTTTCCCATCAAACAATATATTGACTGCAACTGCGCTTTTGTAATTTACCTATTGGAGTGTAGTTGCAAACTACAATACGTTGGACGCACGACACAAGAAACACACAATAGGATGAACGGTAGTGATGAGCCAGCATGCTCGCTACTGCTCGGTGCTCGCCCGAGCATCTCACTGCTCAAGATGCTTGGCGCTCGGCTAGTATTTCCGGGGTTGTTCGGTGGGAGCTCGGGCCTCTTCCCTGCATGTTTGGCGCTCTTTACAGTGCCAATGAACATATAGGGATTGCCTGCCACTCACTGTAATGCCATAGCCATGTTGGTTGTGAGCATTACAGTGATTTGCTGTCCGCACAGCGTCATCAGGTCTACATCAGACTTTGCGCCGCCATGCTCGTCACAGTCACTCCAGAATCAGACAGAGTAGGGAGAGGTGCTCCTGAGCTAGGGAGAGATTTGCTTGTTTCTAGATAGTGTAGGTGCACCAGACTATATTAGAGACACATATCCATCTCAACAAACAGTCCTTCTGAGGACTAATTCATCTGCAGAGATATCAGGCAGGCAGGCAGGGTATATAGCAGACTGCAGTGCACATAGCAGAAGAGGCTCTATTCCAGTTTTGTCTGCTGCTGCTGTTAGATAATTCTAGAAATAGGCCCAGGTCTCAGGGGCCAGGAATAATTTTTTTGGGGATCTTAGTCCTCATTATTTGCTTAAAAAGCAATCCAGAGAACACCGCTGTTCTGCGCCATTTGCTTTTTGGCACTGCACAACACAGCCAGGTCCTTTCCATATTACAGCGCTAAAAATCCAGCTATTTAAAACTGTCGTTTGTCCGTCACACGGATCACATATAATTGCGCTGAAAATACTGCCTTTCCTGGTATCCATTTGTTTCAGTGTGTCAGTGAAGCAATTGACACCAGTTTGCTGTTCAAAATAGTTACCTACAGGCCAAGTGTTTAATACTGTGTTTTCTCCGTCACACGGATCACATATACGTTTTCAGAAAATACTGCCATTTCTGGCCTCCATTAAAAATTTGTTTCAGTGTGTCAGTGAATCAATTGACACCAGTTTGCTGTTCAAAATAGTTACTTACAGGCCAGGTATTTAAAACCGTGGTTTGTCCGTCACATGGATCACATATACGTTTTCAGAAAATACTGCCATTTCTGGCCTCCATTAAAATTTTGTTTCAGTGTGTCAGTGAAGCAATTGACACCAGATTGCTGTTCAAAATAGTTACTTACAGGCCAGGTATTTAAAACTGTGGTTTGTCCATCACACGGATCACATATACGTTTTCAGAAAATACTGCCATTTCTGGCCTCCATTAAAAAAAATTTCAGTGTGTCAGTGAAGCAATTGACACCAGTTAGCTGTTCAAAATAGTTACCTACAGGCCAGGTATTTAAAATTGTGTTTTCTCCGTCACACGGATCACATATAGGTTTTCAGAAAATACTGCCATTTCTGGCCTCCATTAAAAATTTGTTTCAGTGTGTCAGTGAAGCTATTGACACCAGTTTGCTGTTCAAAATAGTTACCTACAGGCCAGGTAATTAAAACTGTGTTTTCTCCGTCACACCGATCACATATAGGTTTTCAGAAAATACTGCCATTTCTGGCCTCCATTAAAAATTTGTTTCAGTGTGTCAGTGAAGCTATTAACACCAGTTTGCTGTTCAAAATAGTTACCTACAGGTCAGGTACTGAAAACCATGTTTTCTCTGTCACATGGATCACATATACGTTTTCAGAAAATGCTGCCATTTCTAGCCTCCATTAAAAATTTGTTTCAGTGTGTCAGTGAAGCAATTGACACCAGTTTGCTGTTCAAAATAGTTACTTACAGGCCAGGTATTTAAAACTGTGGTTTGTCCATCACACGGATCACATATACGTTTTCAGAAAATACTGCCATTTCTGGCCTCCATTAAAAAAAATTTCAGTGTGTCAGTGAAGCAATTGACACCAGTTAGCTGTTCAAAATAGTTACCTACAGGCCAGGTATTTAAAATTGTGTTTTCTCCGTCACACGGATCACATATAGGTTTTCAGAAAATACTGCCATTTCTGGCCTCCATTAAAAATTTCTTTCAGTGTGTCAGTGAAGCTATTGACACCAGTTTGCTGTTCAAAATAGTTACCTACAGGCCAGGTAATTAAAACTGTGTTTTCTCCGTCACACAGATCACATATAGGTTTTCAGAAAATACTGCCATTTCTGGCCTCCATTAAAAATTTGTTTCAGTGTGTCAGTGAAGCTATTAACACCAGTTTGCTGTTCAAAATAGTTACCTACAGGTCAGGTACTGAAAACCATGTTTTCTCTGTCACATGGATCACATATACGTTTTCAGAAAATGCTGCCATTTCTAGCCTCCATTAAAAATTTGTTTCAGTGTGTCAGTGAAGCAATTGACACCAGTTTACTGTTCAAAATAGTTACCTACAGGCCAGGTATTTAAAACCGTGTTTTCTCTGTCACATGGATCACATATACGTTTTCAGAAAATGCTGCCATTTCTAGCCTCCATTAAAAATTTGTTTCAGTGTGTCAGCGAAGCAATTGACACCAGTTTGCTGTTCAAAATAGTTACCTACAGGCCAGGTATTTAAAACTGTGGTTTGTCCATCACACGGATCACATATACGTTTTCAGAAAATACTGCCATTTCTGGCCTCCATTAAAAATTTGTTTCAGAGTGTCAGTGAAGCAATTGACACCAGTTTGATGTTCAAAATAGTTACCTACAGGCCAGGTATTTAAAACTGTGTTTTTGCCGTCACACGGAACATATATACTTTTTCAGAAAATACTGCCATTTCTGGCCTCCATTAAAAAAAATTTCAGTGTGTCAGTGAAGCAATTGACACCAGTTAGCTGTTCAAAATAGTTACCTACAGGCCAGGTATTTAAAACTGTGTTTTCTCCGTCACACGGATAACATATAGGTTTTCAGAAAATACTGCCATTTCTGGCCTCAATTAAAAATTTGTTTCAGTGTGTCAGTGAAGCTATTGGCACCAGTTTGCTGTTCAAAATAGTTACCTACAGGCCAGGTATTTAAAACTGTGTTTTCTCCGTCACACAGATCACATATAGGTTTTCAGAAAATACTGCCATTTCTGGCCTCCATTAAAAATTTGTTTCAGTGTGTCAGTGAAACTATTAACACCAGTTTGCTGTTCAAAATAGTTACCTACAGACCAGGTATTTAAAACTGTGTTTTCTCCGTCACACGGATCACATATACTTTTTCAGAAAATGCTGCCATTTCTAGCCTCCATTAAAAATTTGTTTCAGTGTGTCAGTGAAGCAACTGACACCAGTTTGCTGTTCTAAATAGTTACCTACAGGCCAGGTATTTAAAACCGTGTTTTCTCTGTCACATGGATCACATATACGTTTTCAGAAAATGCTGCCATTTCTAGCCTCCATTAAAAATTTGTTTCAATGTGTCAGTGAAGCAATTGACACCAGTTTGCTGTTCAAAATAGTTACCTACAGGCCATGTATTTAAAACTGTCTTTTCTCCCCGTCACACAGATCACATATAGGTTTTCAGAAAATACTGCCATTTCTGGCCTCCATTAAAAATTTGTTTCAGTGTGTCAGTAAAGCTATTGACACCAATTTGCTGTTCAAAATAGTTACCTACAGGCCAGGTATTTAAAACCGTGTTTTCTCTGTCACATGGATCACATATACATTTTCAGAAAATGCTGCCATTTCTAGCCTCCATTAAAAATTTGTTTCAGTGTGTCAGTGAAGCAATTGACACCAGATTGCTGTTCAAAATAGTTACCTACAGACCAGGTATTTAAAACTGTGTTTTCTCCGTCACACGGATCACATATACTTTTTCAGAAAATACTGCCATTTCTGGCCTCCATTAAAAATTTGTTCAGTGTGTCAGTGAAGCCATTGACACCAGTTTGATGTTCAAAATAGTTACCTACAGGCCAGGTATTTAAAACTGTGGTTTCTCTGTCACATGGATTACATAAAACTTCGCTTCAAATTCAGCCATTTGTAGTGAGCGTGGAAGATACTGTCCTCCATTTAAAATGGGTAAGGCGCGTGGCAAGGGAAGGGGAACTGGACGTGATGGTGATGGTGCATGCAGATGCCGAGGGCGTGGGCAAGCTGAAATTGTGTCACAACAAACACCCACATCTTCTCGCTTGACCTTCCTGTCCCAATTCCTAGCAGACCGCAGCACACCACTATTGAACCCAGATCAGTGTGAAAAGTTTGTTGGTTGGATAGCGGATAATGCTTCCAGTCACTTTGCCACCACCTCCATCATCCTGTTTTCCACACGGTCAAGTCTCAGTAGCCGTGACTCTGGACTGCATATTCCTCATCCTGATCCTCCTTCCTCACACCATGCCGAGTGCCCGGCAACTGATCCCTCACTTGGACACTCCAAAGAGCTGTTCACTTTTCCATTTATAGATTCGGGCCTCTTGCCCGGTCCACTTGAAGCGGGGCAAGAGGAGATCGCATGTAGCGATGCCCAAATATTTGAGCAGCCACGGTCACACGAAGGCGACAGTGGGAAAGTGTCACAAGAGGTGGACGATGATGAGACACAATTGCCAGAAAGTCAGGAGGAGAACCAGGGTGCGGAAGTGGAAGACGAGGTGGTGGATGATATAGCAACTGACCCAACCTGGCAGGAGGACATGCAGAGCAAGGACAGCAGCACACAGGGGGAGGGAGGCAAAGCACCCCAACAGGTAGGAAGAAGCAGTGTGGTGGCCGCAGACAGAAGGCAGGCAACCGTTCCCCGTAACACCAACACGAAGGAAGTTGCCAGTACAACTGTTAGGTCTTCCCGAGTCTGTTGTTTTTTAAAGACTCTGCTGGTAACCTCAAAAGGCCATTTGCACCACCTACCAGGCCAGCATCAGCAGGGTGGCAAAATTACCAGCCTGACCACCACCAGCATGATCAGGCACATGGCAGAAAAGCACCCGACTTTGTGGGCCGAACCCCAGGGTCCAGGAACAGTGTCTGCGGGTGGCACCATTGCTTCTTCCGCTGTTGTGCATGCAAGCCAATCCCCTGTCCATGGTGCATGCGAAGATGCCTCCTGCTCTGCACCTGTCATTGCACACTCTCAAGTAGCAGCATCAGGAAGCACGTCCACGTCCTTGTCCCAGCGCAGCGTTCAGTTGCCCAGTCTTTGGAACGCAAGCACAAATACGCAGCCAACAACCCACAGGCCACACTACTAAATTCCCACATTTCACGACTGCTGGCGCTCGAAATGTTGCCTTTTAGGCTCGTGGACATGGAAGCATTCTGCAACCTGATGGCGGCAGCCATCCCTTGGTACTCGGTCCCCAGCCGCCACTATTTCTCCAGGTATGCCGTCCCCGCATTACACAAGCACATGTCCCAAAACATTAGCCGCACCCTCAACAAAGTCCACCTAACCACGGACACGTGGACAAGTGCTTGTGGGCAGGGACGGTACATGTCGCTGACGGCACACTGGGTTAACATAGTGGAAGCCGGGACCCAGTCGGACCTTGGGACAGAACACATCCTCCCGACGCCAAGGATTGTGGGGCCTAGGTCAATCAGGGTTGCCCCACAGTCTACAGCTCCTGCACCTCAGCCTCCTCCTCCTCTTCAGCCTCCATCTCTGAAATGACCACATCAGTCACAAGCTGGAAGCACTGCAGCACTGCCTCGGCCAAGCGGCAACAGACTGTGCTGAAGCTAATATGCTTAGGTGACAAACCGTGCAATGCTGAAGAGTTGTGGACAGCTCTGAAAGAGCAGGCAGATCTGTGGCTCACACTGCTGAGCCTACAGCCAGGCATGGTCGTGTGTCACAATGGCCGGAACCTGGTGGCGGCTCTGAGGCGAGGCGAGCTCACACACGTACCATGCCTGGCCCATGTGCTTAACCTCGTGGTTCAGCGGTTTCTCAAATCCTACTCGGAGCTGCTGGATCTGCTTGTTAAAGTATGCAGCCTTTGCAGCTTCTGGCTCACAGACTGGTGTGTGATGTCCCCAAGCGTTGGAATTCTACACTGCAGATGTTGGGAAGGATTTGTGAGCAGAAGAGGGCAGTTGTTGAGTACCAGCATCAACAAGGCCATTGGTATTCAGTTTATACTCCACACATAAGACCTCAGGAGTGGACATGGATGTCAGACATATGTACCATCCTCCAAAACTTTGAGGACTTCCCCAGGATGGTGAGCGGCGATGATGCCATAATTAGCGTCACCATCCTGCTTCTCTGTCTTCTGAAATGCTCTCTGCTCACAATCAAAGAGGATGCATTGCAAGCGGAGCACGATGAGATGGAGCCAGGAACCATACAGGGTGATTACACACAGCCCAGTCTCATCTCATCCCAACGTGGATTGGGTGACAATGAGGAAGAGGAGGAAGAACAGGAGCTAGTTTCATGCGCTATAGATGGTACTACCTGCACAACTGTCATACCGTGTGTTCAGCGTGGATGTCCAGAGGACAGGGAGGTGGAGAGCATGGTCAGTCATCCTCTTGGTGAGGACACGGAAGTCTTGCCTGTTAGCAGTCTGGCATGCATGGCTGAGTTTATGTTATCCTGCCTTTCCCATGACCCTCGCGTTCTCAAAATTTTGGGTGACAGTCATTACTGGTTGGAGAGACTTCTAGACCCACGATACAAGGAGAACATTATATCTCTTATTCCTGAGGCGGACAGGTCTACAAAAATGGGGCAGTACCAGTATGCCCTGTTGAGGAACTATTGAAAAAATTCCCATCTGAAAACGCTGGCGGCAGAGGTCACAGTTCGTTGGACAACCAAGGACTACAGGCGAGAGAAACACAACTTCAATCCAGCAGAGGCAGGGGAACACTGTCAAAGTTCTGGGATAATTTTCTCAGCCCCTCCCATCGCACAGGCCCTGAGGCACAGGGTACTCTCACAAGGAGTGCAAAGTTTGGGAAGATGCTGAGGGAGTACCTTGCCAACCGTACCAACATCCTCCGTGATTCCTCTGTGCCTCATAATTATTGGGTATCCAAGCTGGATACGTGGAATGAACTGGCTCTCTATGCCTTGGAGGTCCTGGCCTGCCCTGCCGCCAGCGTTTTATCAGAGCAGGTTTTTAGTGCCGCTGGTGGAATTATAACTGATAAGCGCATCCACCTGTTAACTGAAAATGCTGACAGGCTGACTCTTATAAAAATGAACAAGGGCTGGATTGGGCCAGACTTCTCAACACCACCGAATGATAGCAGCGTAACAGAAACTCAAATCCAGTGTCTTTTTTTGGGAGGTGTATTCCCATGCACCTTTTCACACCCACACATGGGTATACGCTTCCTGATTTTGGCTATTTGCTCTTGTCCTCCTCCTTCTCCTCATCCTCCACCACCATATCACCAGAGTGATCGTGGTCCGTGATTCAACACCCACATAATTTTTTAAAGGGTGTTTATGATGCACGTAAAATTTTTTTTTTATACAGTATGTTCATGTATACCCCCCAGGGGTAAATGTTTGTCAGCCGGTACACTTAGTACATGAGCATTACAAGTATAGGAGACCCGCTCCTTTCTAATGGGAAAAATTTTTATGAGGCCCTCCTCCACGTCTCTTCCAAGGGGCATTGGAGTGCCTCCCAATTTTTGGCAGCCCTTGCATTAACTGCATAGGCAATGTAATGCACACGCCCGGGCTGAGCGGCGTATGCGTGTGATTCCACTGGACCGTGCCGGAGAGTGAATGCCTGGAGGGGCGTAACTAGGTATTCACCCGATCCGACCAGGGTCGCACGACGGCATACGACGCCAGTGCACCAAGGAGGAACCGAGCAGAGGGACCAGGTGCTACTCCAGGACAGACCCCGGACACGGCTGTTGACCCACACAGGGGAATACAGGAACAGACTGGTTAGGCTGGCACACAGACTGGTGGGAATAGGTAGGCACCACTGGTATGCAGGCAGGCGGGTATGCAGGCAGGGGGGTACAGGCAAGCACGGCTAGAGTGCAGACAGGGAGGCACTAGCAGGTAGGAACACAGGTGGGATAGGACCCAGTACACACTGGGACTCAGGAACAGAACCACAGATGTGGCGGACAAACACAGCAGAGTGAGGCCGCCCAGAGAGGTGAGCGAGAGCAGGGCAGGACGAGACCGCCTGGAGCGGTGAGCAAAGGCAGAGCAGGCTAGAACCGCCGGAGCCGTGAGCAAAGGCAGAGCAGGCTAGAACCGCCGGAGCGGTGAGCAAAGGCAGAGCAGGCTAGAACCGCCGGAGCGGTGAGCAAAGGCAGAGCAGGCTAGAACCGCCGGAGCGGTGAGCAAAGGCAGAGCAGGCTAGAACCGCCGGAGCGGTGAGCAAAGGCAGAGCAGGCTAGAACCGCCGGAGCGGTGAGCAAAGGCAGAGCAGGCTAGAACCGCCGGAGCGGTGAGCAAAGGCAGAGCAGGCTAGAACCGCCGGAGCGGTGAGCAGAGGCAGAGCAGGCTAGAACCGCCGGAGCGGTGAGCAGAGGCAGAGCAGGCTAGAACCGACGGAGCGGTGAGCAAAGGCAGAGCAGGCTAGAACCGCCGGAGCGGTGAGCAAAGGCAGAGCAGGCTAGAACCGCCGGAGCGGTGAGCAAAGGCAGAGCAGGCTAGAACCGCTGGAGCGGTGAGCAAAGGCAGAGCAGGCTAGAACCGCCGGAGCGGTGAGCAAAGGCAGAGCAGGCTAGAACCGCCGGAGCGGTGAGCAAAGGCAGAGCAGGCTAGAACCGCCGGAGCGGTGAGCAAAGGCAGAGCAGGCTAGAACCGCCGGAGCGGTGAGCAAAGGCAGAGCAGGCTAGAACCGCCGGAGCGGTGAGCAAAGGCAGAGCAGGCTAGAACCGCCGGAGCGGTGAGCAAAGGCAGAGCAGGCTAGAACCGCCGGAGCGGTGAGCAGAGGCAGAGCAGGCTAGAACCGCCGGAGCGGTGAGCAGAGGCAGAGCAGGCTAGAACCGACGGAGCGGTGAGCAAAGGCAGAGCAGGCTAGAACCGCCGGAGCGGTGAGCAAAGGCAGAGCAGGCTAGAACCGCCGGAGCGGTGAGCAAAGGCAGAGCAGGCTAGAACCGCTGGAGCGGTGAGCAAAGGCAGAGCAGGCTAGAACCGCCGGAGCGGTGAGCAAAGGCAGAGCAGGCTAGAACCGCCGGAGCGGTGAGCAAAGGCAGAGCAGGCTAGAACCACCGGAGCGGTGAGCAAAGGCAGAGCAGGCTAGAACCGCCGGAGCGGTGAGCAAAGGCAGAGCAGGCTAGAACCGCCGAAGCGGTGAGAAAAGGCAGAGCAGGCTAGAACCGCCGGAGCGGTGAGCAAAGGCAGAGCAGGCTAGAACCGCCGGAGCGGTGAGCAAAGGCAGAGCCAGATACCCACAGGGTACTTGCAGTGAAGTAGCGAGTGGACCACAAACTCACAAACGGGAGTACAGTGACAACGAGCAGGAGTTAGGTAAGAGTTCAGACTCTGCAGAGAAAGGAAAGGTACGGACATAGAGAAACACGGGAAACAGGCTAGAAGAGTATACAGACAAGAATAGACACAGTAGCAAGATACAGGAGCGGGTCTAGGTAGCAGCCCCTAGAAGGCGGGAGGAACAGGCTAGGAGCGTGTTCAGACAGGACAGACAAGATACAGGAGCGGGTCTAGGTAATCGGCCCCTAGAAGGCGGGAGGAACAGGCTAGGAGCGTGTTCAGACAGGACAGACTAGATACAGGAGCGGGTCTAGGAATGCAGCCCCTAGAGGGCGGGAGGAACAGGCTAGGAGCGTGTTCAGACTGGCCTGGAAATACAGCCTCCAGGATAGGCAGACAAGAGAACACAGAAGGGACCTGGCACATTCAGAGTGCAAGAGCACACTAAATGAAACACAATGCTCAGGCATGGGTTAATTGGAGCAGCTGGGTTAAATACCAGGTGACAGACAGCAATAGGCTGAGGACGCACAAGGGGTGTGCCTGCAGCAGGTACAAAAAGCAGGAAGTGATCGGGCGCCGCCCTTAAGCAGCAGAAAGAGAAGCAAACAGACAGCATGGAGGGAAGCCAGAGAGACATTCTGGATTGGAGATCAAGTGCGCGCTCTTGCACAGTGGGAGATGGACCACTATGCAAAGACGCCGCCAGGTATGTTACAGGCAAACACAATGGGAGACCCACTTCCTGATAATGGTAACATTTTTTTTCAGGAGGCCCGCCTCTACCTCTCTTCCAAGGGACATTGGAGTGCCTCCAAATTTTTGGCAACCCGTGCATTCACTGCATAGGCAAACATAATGGGAGACCCACTTCCTAATAATGGGAACATTGTTTTCAAGAGGCCCTCTGACCTCCACGTCTCTTCCAAGGGGCATTGGAGTGCCTCCAAATTTTTGGCAACCCTTGCATTCACTGCATAGGCAAACACAATGGGAGACCTACTTCCTAATAATGGGAACATTGTTTTCAGGAGGCCCTCCTCTAAGTTTCTTCAAAGGGGTACTGGGGTACGTCCAAATTTTCAAAGTGGTATTGGGGTGTGTCCAAATTTTGGGCAGCCCTGCCACTCACTGCATACGCAATAACTGTATAGGAGACCCACTCTTTAGTAATGGGAACAATAAAACATAGCTGGCTGATGGCCCTCTAAGAATAGTGAGGGCCGACTGCTGGCCCTTTAAGAATAGTAAAGGCCGCCTGATGGCCCTATAAAAATAGGCTTTGTGACTTTCAGAGTCCCTCCTTCACATATGAAACACTATGTGTCTAATGATATCTCACACACCACATGGCCAGATAAGGTTGTAAAATGTTAAAATTACATTTCCCAGTGAATGCATTTGTCACGGTTGAAAGCAATGCAAAAGTGCAAAAACGCATCAAAAACGCTAAGTGTGAACATAGCCCAAAGTGTGAAGGAGTATTTTTGTTTTTGGTTATTTATTTTGCTTTATATACAAGTCATTGCCCTGGAAAGGATGTTTTGGTTTTGTTTTTGTATGTTTTATTGTGAGTCCGTAAAAGTGGCGTAATACCTCTGACAACGTTGTTGACAGCAGTGACCTGGGAGTCAGAAATGCTTCCAGGGGTCTTCCCCATGCTGCCCCCATGACATTTGAGCACTGTTCCCATCGATTTGGGCAATTTTTATGCCCTCTGCAGACCGCCGGGGGAAGCCGCCTGAAAAATGCTTGAGTTTCCCATAGACTTACATTGGGCTCGTTGCTAGGGTCAAGCACCGGAGTATTCCAATGTGCTCGACCCGAGAATCGCACACCTGAGCATTTTAGTGCTCGCCCATCACTAATGAACGGGCATAGACTTAACACTAGAATAGGCAATGCATCCTACAGTCTTTCTAGACATTTTCTTATGGAACATAATAAGGACCTCACCAACTTGAAATTAACCATTTTGGAACAAATACCTGATAAAATTCACAATAGAATGCAAAGATTGATCAATAAAGAGTCTTATTGGATCTTTAAATAGGCGACACTCAAACCCGGGGGTTTGAATGAATATATTGATAATACAGGATGGAAAAAAGAGAACAATAAAAATAAAGGATCAAATAATAAAAAAAAAAATGTAAAGGTTTTTTTAAGAAAAAAAAAAGTTTTGGAAAGGATTTTTTTTAAATGTAACATGATAGAAATTAAATTAAACATAATCCATTAAGCTTTTATACAATTTGACAAGAGTAATTTTATGAGGCACCCAAAGGGTCATACTATATGGTATTGATACAGCATGATATGTGTGTTTTACGCTTAATCCTTGCTCCCACCTGGACATACTGTATATGACGCGCCCCCTGGGCCGTGTGTGGGATACTCAGAGCCGGGTCTCTGGGGGTTGTAGTCTCCGTGGCGGCGACCCGGTCCCGTGGCTCAGGGTGGTCAAACCAGTGGCAGTCTTTTATAGGTTTTTGGTTAATTGTCCGACTACGCCACCCGTGGATTGCGGTCAGGGTGTACTGCCGCTGCGAGGCAGACCGCTGAGGCTGGTGTTGTATGCGCAGCAGAGAATGGGATGACTCCCAGTATAGCCTCAGGGCAATGAGTGTGGATGATGGGAGTGATGGTGCACGAGCGCAACAGGAACGACTCAGAGTCTTTGCAGTGCAGTTCAGGGTCTTTACTGATGATAATAAGGCAGACCCTCCCGGGAGTACTGGCTAGCATAAGAGGCCTGGTCTGTCTGTGAGCAATCGGGAGCTCCCGTGGCCAGGTGGAGTTGTAGGCCTCCCCGTCTGTCTGCACTCTTCCTGGCTACCTTGCTATAAGCGGGTGATAGTAGCCCACGTCCCTGAGTGTACCGTGCAGTGCTCACCCGTATGGCTGGTGACTTGGGGCCTTCTGTTACCCTCCGCTCCTCGATGGCTTTGCTGGTCACTTGCTTGTGACTGAGCCTCCGGGCTCCTATGGCCAGAGGACCTGAAATCCCCTGCCGGCTGGTTTCTGCTGCTGGACTTAAGATCCTTGCAGCCTTGGACTCCGGTGTCCGGTTCTTAGATTCTTCTGCCAGGGCGAGCTCTGCTTAGCTCCAGCCCCTGGTCTTCAGCTCCTGCTCCTACAGAGCTCCTAGCTGTTACTTTCCCTGTGTCTGCTTGTTCTCCTCTAACCCCGCCCCAGACCCAGTTTATAAGGGCAGATTCCTCCCCTCCCAGGACTGGGCAGGAGGTGTTGCATGCTTAAGGGCTCCTGACCAGGAAACCTCCCACTTGCTCTCAGACGTAATATTTCTATCACTGTGGAAACCAGACCCCTGGGGTGCCACATATATACAGCACAGGTGGTAGTTAATGAATCAACCAATCAGAAGATGAATCTAACTGATGATGTTTTTATGAGTGTATAAAACTATGAGCATTCTTTGTATATGTATACCTGCCTGATGATGGAGCTAGACCAGCTCCGAAATACAAAGCATTCACAATAAATAAAAGTTTTTAAAGAGTACCCAAGCGGTATTCTTCACCTTTTCTCTTTGCAGCGCTGAATTAAACCACCTTTTTTTTTCTGTCCTCTGGACACACACTCTTCCTGTTACGCTGTATGTTACACACATGCACACACACTGTATGTTACATGACTCGCCCCCTGGGCCGTGGGGCACTCGGAACCGGGCAGTAGGGAGACGATGGGGGTAGTAGTGGCGACCCTGTCCCGTGGCTCAGGGTGGTCAGACCAGTGGCAGCCTTTTAGATGTTTCAGATAATGTCCGACTACGCCACCCGTGGATTGCGGTTATTAGGAACCGCCGCTGCAGGGCAGACTGCTGGGGCCGATGATGTGTGCAGCTGGGATGGTGTGATTCCCCACGGGAAGAGTGCGGCCCCAGGGCAGTGTGGTGGAGGGTGGGAGTGATGGTGGTGAGAGTCCCAGTACCGGTAGTGCCGGAGGAGCGAAAAAGCACACAGACAACGTACTGCAGCCCAGGGTCTTTACTCACGGTTAATATCCAAGTCACTTCTGCAGGGAATGACTGCCCGAGCCGTGCGGCATCCACCAGGTGAGGGGCTCGGTCAACTCCCAGGCAGCTCAGGAGTATGGCTCAAGACCCCCTTTTGTCCTTTCTCTGGCTTGCCTCACCAGTGACCCACTTTTGTCCAGCTGCCGCGGACTTGTGCGGTTAAACGTGGGCCCCGTCCTCCGCTGTCCTATATGGTGCCTTCCTAGCAGGTTTGATGAGGTGTCGCACCAATAAATGATCACGACGTCCGGTCTTTGGCTGAGGGTAGTTTCTCCTCCACCAACTTGGGATCCGGCACCCTTAATCTGCCTGACCCTTCACCCTGGATTCTCGTGGGTTCTTAGGGTCCCTTCCACCTTCTTGTTCCTGAGCCCTTCTGTTTCTCTCTCTTCTCCTTCTTTCCTGTTCTGTCTTCTCCTTCTTCCCTTGGCCTCTTCTCCAGGCCCACTTCTCCTTCTCCTCTCAGGCTCTGGCCTTTTCTCTAGGCCTGCCTCTGAGCAGAGCTCCAACAGAGCCTCTGCTCCCTGTCTTCTCTGACTGGACTTCTTCTCCCAGAACTAAGATGGTGCCCACCTTTTATACCTCCCTCTGACCATGAGCCCAGGTGACCAGCAACCAATGGGCTCCTACCTACGCTCAGGAACCAACCCCTATCTGCCCCTACAGCACTGGGTGTTCCACCCCCCTCCCCACTCCAGACAGGGACATAGTCGGTCGTGCCTGCACTTCTGTCTAGTGGGAGCACCGTTGAGCTGTCCCTCGGAAATGGGGTGTGTGTGCTGTATGCAGCTAACTGAGCCCTGGTCCATACTCCATCCTTACCCGGGAGTGGAATATCACACCTCTGGTAGAGGTGCAATACCCCTGTAGCGGCCGAACCCTCGGGGCGCTACATTCCCCCCTTCTAAACCACAGCACGTCTTCTGGCTGGAAAAGAACAAAAACAGTTAATTACAGGACATGCAAAACTTTTTAAAACTTTTCACATCAGGAAACAGGCAACACGGTTCAGTTCCCTTTATGGGAAACACTTTTCTTTTCTTGTCACACTATTATAAAACGCTTACTAATACTTCTGGAACTCTTTTGACATATGAACACTATAGAAAACATTCACAACACTATTTAGCAGCATATAAAATTTTTCATATAAAACATTTGCAAGAAAACATTTTCAAAACACATTCTTGGTTCCTGGCTGCGGTGCAACTTGCGACCAGGTGTTCTTTCTTCTGTTAAGTGCAAAAACTTTGGCAAACTTGTAAACACGAGGGACTTGCTGTCCCGAGGTAGACGTGGTAGTCTTTTTATAAAACCAGTAGGGGGCGCTTTAGGAAGCGCAACTATTTACAGGGATGGCCGCTCTCAGTACTCGGCCAGTTTTGGGAAGGGGAATGGCTGCTCACAGTCCTCAGCCTGGTAGGGGATGAGGGGCACACTGGTAACAGTCTCTTAACAGTAATCAGTTCTCTGTACCCTGACGGGTAACTATGTACACAGGTACGTGGCTACTTACTAGTAGCGGTGTCCTCCATATGCTCCTTCTTCCTCCTCATATGGTTCTTCAGACCCGTCCGGGTCCTCTTGGCTCTCCTCATAGCTGCGGTGTTGTAGTTCCTCCTCAGTGAGTCGATGAACATGTAGGGCGTACGGTCCTTTTGCGCCTACGTGGCGGGTGAAGGTGACCACATCACCAGGGTACAAGTCACGGCCACGGTGTCCCTCAGGTAGATGACTCTCAACGTCCCTGCGGGTCACAAAGACGTCGCCTGCGGTTTCTGGGCCCCTGATGAAACCCCAGCCGTTTTCCATGTGGAATTTGACTATGGTCCCGGTGATTCGGGGACCACGGGCTGCTCGGGGGTCTTGGCGGGCATTGCGTTTCTGTTCGGCACTCTGAGCCTGCAGCCGCTCCTCTCTGACGCGCCTCTCTCGTCGTTCCCGCTCAAAGGTCGCCAGTTGTTGATGACAGGCCTCCAGACGACGGACCGCGTCTGCCCGGGTCTCTTGAGTGAACCCCATCAAGATCTCGCCGGCGGGGTCCCACTAAAATTGGACGTCCTCCAGTGGGGGTAGGGTTACCTCTACGGGTTCTGGAGCCGGTATCAGAGGCTCGCGCGGGGGCTGGGTTTTCCATGGCTGACTGCTGGTCACTTCAGCCGGCCACTCCAGCGGCAGTCCATCCGGACCGGAATGATGTACAATCAGGTCCACACCCAGCCGTGGTATTGTAGAGGGACCCGATCTGGGAGCAGCGCCCGGGGGCACTCGGCCTTGCGACCAGGCCGGAGGTCTCTCAGCTGCGCTAGGTGGCAGTCCCGTCTGGGACAGGGGCGCAGGCTTAGTAATGACGCCCGGGTCATCCAGGCCTTGCGACCGGGCCGATGGCACTTCTCGCTTTACGGTGCCCGGGGTCGAGGGGCGTGGCGCCGGGCGGGGCGTGGCCGCGGCGCTCGCCGCTTGAGGCCTAGCTGGGAGCAGTGGCGGCGCGGCAACAGGTGCGGTGAGTGGGGCTTCGGGTGCTGCGATGGGAGGCTGGGGCAGGCTTGCGGTTGCTGGGCCTGGGGTGGTGACATCCCCTTCACTTGCCTCGGTCCTTGTGGCTCCCTCCGCGGCATCGCCTCCGGTCCTCTCTCCTCCTGCGCCGTCCTCCGAGGCAGGCAAACTCCGGGGTGCGGTTAAGGCTTGTCGCTGGTGGATTTAAGCCTGCCGGGCCAGTTCTTCTCTCCACTCGCTGAGCGCACCCCGCTGCGCTTGGACCATCCTCCTCTCCAGATCCTCCAGTGCAGCTTGCGCATGCTCCGGTTCCCGGGGGAGCTGCGCTAAGACCTCTGCTAAGCTGCAGGGCAGTTCGGCCCACAGCAGGCTTTGGGCCAGGAGGCTGGTGCTGCTGAAGGCGTCCATTCCCGGGTGCGGTCTGTCTGGACTGATCCAGACCACCCCCTGCCCCGCAGTTTTCTTCTCTTTCCGTCCCCATGGGGGGTGGTCCTGGGGCATTCTGCTGACAATCACTCTCAGGGGCAGCCCCCCCACGTTGACGGACATTTCTACAGCCGTGCTCATGGTTGTTGGGGGCGGGCTTCCTCTTTGGCGCCATTCTGGGACCCAGCCCACGATGGGAGGCGGCCTCCTGTGGTCTTTTGGCGCGCACATTATGGCGCTCGTTCTTCTGGGGTGGGCGCCATCTTTAGTACAATGAAACAGTCTCTTTTCAGGCGCGCAGTACCCGTTGTTAGCGGGCACGAAATCCTGCCGACTACGCCAAAGCTGACTCGCCCCCTGGGCCGTGGGGCACTCGGAACCGGGCAGTAGGGATACGATGGGGGTAGTAGTGGCGACCCGGTCTCGTGGCTCAGGGTGGTCAGACCAGTCGCAGCCTTTTAGATGTTTTAGATAATGTCCGACTACGCCACCCGTGGATTGCGGTTATTAGGAACCGCCGCTGCAGGGCAGACCGCTGGGGCCGATGATGTGTGCAGCTGGGATGGTGTGACTCCCCACGAGAAGAGTGCGGCCCCAGGGCAGTGTGGTGGATGGTGGGAGTGATGGTGGTGAGAGTCCCAGTACCGGTAGTGCCGGAGGAGCGAAAAAGCACACAGACAACGTACTGCAGCCCAGGGTCTTTACTCACGGTTAATATCCAAGTCACTTCTGCAGGGAATGACTGCCCGAGCCGTGCGGCGTCCACCAGGTGAGGGGCTCGGTCAACTCCCAGGCAGCTCAGGAGTATGGCTCAAGACCCCCTTTTGTCCTTTCTCTGGCCTGCCTCACCAGTGACCCACTTTTGTCCAGCTTCCGCGGACTTGTGCGGTTAAACGTGGGCCCCGTCCTCCGCTGTCCTATATGGTGCCTTCCTAGCAGGTTTGATGAGGTGTCGCACCAATAAATGATCACGACGTCCGGTCTTTGGCTGAGGGTAGTTTCTCCTCCACCAACTTGGGATCCGGCACCCTTAATCTGCCTGACCCTTCACCCTGGATTCTCGTGGGTTCTTAGGGTCCCTTCCACCTTCTTGTTCCTGAGCCCTTCTGTTTCTCTCTCTTCTCCTTCTTTCCTGTTCTGTCTTCTCCTCCTTCCCTTGGCCTCTTCTCCAGGCCCACTTCTCCTTCTCCTCTCAGGCTCTGGCCTTTTCTCTAGGCCTGCCTCTGAGCAGAGCTCCTACAGAGCCTCTGCTCCCTGTCTTCTCTGACTGGACTTCTTCTCCCAGAACTAAGATGGTGCCCACCTTTTATACCTCCCTCTGACCATGAGCCCAGGTGACCAGCAACCAATGGGCTCTTACCTACGCTCTGGAACCAACCCCTATCTGCCCCTACAGCACTGGGTGTTCCACCCCCCTCCCCACTCCAGACAGGGACATAGTCGGTCGTGCCTGCACTTCTGTCTAGTGGGAGCACCGTTGAGCTGTCCATACCCGAGAGTGGAATATCACACCTCTGGTAGAGGTGCAATACCCCTGTAGCGGCCGAACCCTCGGGGCGCTACATTACACACACTCTCCTTGTTACATACTCTATGCTGCACACACTGTATGTTACATACACATACTCCATGCTACACATACACACACTACATGTTACACACAGACAAACATACACACAGACACACACACTGTACAGGACATAGCAGGCTCTCTTATACTCTTCAATTCCTTCATACTTTCGCACGGCGTTGGATCTTTGGTTACTGGATCATGATGTCCCACTTCTAACTTGAGAAACTGCACTGATGATGCAGAACTAACAATATCAGTGCAATTTCTCTTTTTACTTTTATTTTTTAAAGGCAGGCGGTACAGATTGGTTTCCCCAATGTGCCTGCAACTGTGCAGGATCTCGCTGGTTGCCTTTTTCAGAATGGGGTTCTAGGCAATTGCCTCATTTGCCCTAGCAGACAATGTATACAGTATATCAGTAGGAAGAGTAGCCAACACAGCTCTGAAACAGAGCGAAGTAAAATAGTCTATATCTGATTGATTTATTTTAGCAATATTGCTGCCAGTGGGCTGCTTTTACTTAATTTGGACAACCCTTTAATGCTTTCCTCACTTTTAAAAATGGAATTATCAGCTGCTGAAACAGCGTTAGCCTATACGCAATCCACCATATTTGTGTCTCCTTAGCTTTAACTCATAGAAAGGTGCTACAAAGGAAATTACATATATATGAGTAACTGCTTTGTGGGATCATTGTACGACGTATTCTCTTCCACAATATTAGTTTCCCGGCATATGGTTATTATTGGGATCAAGAAAACAAGAGCAGATATTTGGAGTAATTTTTATTGGATTAGTTTGCTGCAGTTTATTTTCTCATTTTGCATTAGATATTATTCTACATTAGTAAAAATGCTATGTAATTTGTAAGGCTAGCGACATACTCTTGTTTGCAGTGCACTAGACACAAGTTTTTGATGTTATTGATGTTATCAGACAACTACACCTTGGGAAGAAATGACTGAGATATAGGCATTATTGTTCAGTGACCACACCACTCCAGGAAGGATACACGTAAATATGATTCATGAATGAGTCAGAATCAGGTTTTGCCATATCTATTGTCTGTCCAGATAATTACGATACAAACTTTAAGCAATGCACAATAAGCATCATTCTAGTTGACCCCAAATAAGTCAGATTTAATAGCATTTTAAGTATTTTTATTTCCTGGTCAGCACTCAAAGCAAACTCATTACCTGAGATGGATTTTAAAAACAGATGTCATATTTAGCAGCACAATTCTATAGTAAATATTAAAAGTTTAGTAAAGAAATGCAAACTTTTTACAGTTTATTAACCCGTTCCCATTTCTTGATGTTCTGAAGCTTTGTCTTCTGACAACCTCATATTTTATTCAATAGCAAAGATTAGAATTTCTTGAATCTTTTACAATTATTGCATTTAACATTTGATTAGGGTAAAGCTTGAAGACTCTTGGACCAGGGTACCTGAACAAGCTGTCTGCAAAAAAACTTTTCTTCTGACCACATCAGTGATTTGCACATTTTTAGGGCTCATGCACACGACCGTAAGAATCGGACGAGTGCTATACGCCGTTTTGACGGCAGATGTTATTCTATGGGTCTGTGCACATGTACGATTTTTTCCTTGGACCCGGCTCGCATTACTGTATTTTAAATCTATCGAGCCGTGTGTATGTGAGTCCATCCCATCACCAGGACAGATTTTTTTCCCTTGGAAGCTGAATTGAACAATGATGGATTGGGAAATATAGGACATAGTTTATCTATGTATGTAAATACAGTATATATATATTTTTTTGTTTCATTGTATATAAAATGAAAAACTTTAAAATGAAGCATGTTTGTAAATAGTATTAAAGGGGTTGTCTCACAACAGACATTTATGTCAGTCATCATTTCAGTGGATATGCCATAAACATCTGATAGATTCGGGTCCCACCTATCGATTTCACATCTATTACTAGTGCAGGGTTTTCCTTTTTCCCTGATATGACTGGTGTTCTGACCACAGGAAAGTAACGCATGCACAGTCCATTCCATTCACTGCTGTGGAGTTACACATACAGCTGAGCCAGTGCAAACCCATAACATTTCATGGTTTCCATGGCGACAGACTGCAAATAACCCCTGTGTAGTCTGATCCCGCTCTCATAATTCCTTCCACCTGCACAATACTTCTTACTAACATACATCTGATAGGACAGGAAGAAGTCAAGTAGCAAGCAATTACCGGTATGTATTATGATAGCTCACATCACCATGACTATGTTATGTTGTGTTATTACTGAATGTAGGGCAAAGATTACAATAATTAGTTGAACATTAATTTGTGCGCATTAATAAACAGTAATAACTAAGCCCCCGGAAATAATATCTAAACTTTATTTATTTATTTTTATTTTAATGATGGATATGCAATTTGCAAAAATATTGCTTTAGGGTTAATCACATAGCTCTCAACCATCTTGGATACAGCAGGACAGTCCCGGATTTGGTCTATGCCCTGCTGTCCTGGCGGTCTGCTGAATGTCCTGCAGTATGTCCTGTCTCCGGCCACCACACCCCCTATTTAACTTGCACATTCATCCAGGGTAACGCTGAGCAATGTCAGTACATGCCCTCACCTCTATGCAGGGGCGTATTTAGGGTTGGCAGCCAGGGCATATGCCCCAGACGCAGCCTGCTGGGGGCGTTGTCAGGCTGCCTAATGTGGCGGTCCGAAGTGTCTCCCCTGGCAGCAGTGTTCTGTGGGCTATTTATTTATTGTGACGGGGCCATATTTATTCAGTGTGGAGGGGAGATTTAATCTGTGGGGAGTGGGTGCAGACACATTATTGGTAGCGAGGGGGAAAATGTGTGCGGACACAGTATGGGAAGCGAAGGTGATGGGATGTGTGCGGTCATAGTATGGGGAGTTGGGGGATGTGTGAGGGGGAAATATGAGGAGGTAGGGGAAATGTGTAAGGAGACTATTGAGGGGAATAGTGTGAGGAGACAGTATGGGGGAAGAAAAGTGTGAGTGGGCACAGAATAGAGACTGAGTAGTGAGTTGGGGGTAGCATGGGGGGGCAGTGTAAGGTCACAACCAGAAGGGAACAGTGTGCTAAGGACGGGGAGTGTGGTGAGGGGGCACAGTATAGAGACTGAGCCCTATAGGGGGGACACAGTGTGAGGACAGTGTGAAGAGGGGGCCAAGTATGGAAAGAAAAGGGCAGTGTGGAGAGCATGTACCATAAGAGGGACAGTGCAGGGGTTATATTTTGTGCAGGGAATATAGTAAGGGGAAACTATTTATTCAGGGGCTCAGCGTAGGGCAGATATTTTTATTCAGGAGCATTATAATAACTCTGCTATCTTTAAGGACATCGTGTGGGGATGTGCTGCAGAAGACCGGAGAAGATGGAAGTCTGCAGAGATGAGCTATGGATGTGAAAAGTCATCATGTGTCTGGGTAAGAGGAAGAAAAGAAAGAGAATGACTCAAGAGACAGCGTCACCTATAAGGTATGTGGATGTAAATTTTTTATGATGCTGACATTTTTTTACTTTTATTTATGTTAGGAGCATTAAAGATGTTGTCCACGTTTGTGATGAGTCTGCAGTCATTCTATGTGACTGCAGACTTCTGAATTCTCACAGTGCGCACTGCACACTGTCAGGATTCTCTCGTCCCACGATTTGTATACATGCAGTCACGTGCTGACTAAGACCACGTCATGTGCTGACTAGACATGCGTGGTCTCAATGAAAATGAATTAAGCAAAGTTGAACACGTCTAGTCGGAATGTGGCCAGAAGTATACAAATCGCGTACTTGTGCTGACATGACCGCCCACTCTTGCCACGGCAAGGGAGAATCCTAAAAGTGTGCAGTGCATGCGCTGTGAGAATTCAGAAGCTTGCAGTCACACACAGTGACTGCAGACTTTCATCTCAAACCTGGACAAGCCCGTTAATTATAAAATGAAGCCTTGTTGCCAATCCTAACAGCTTTTAATATCATCACTGTCAGGATTCAGCTCTGCTTGCAGGTTCCATCAGTCATCACATGGCCACTTCACTCATATGAGATTTTCATACTTATGGTCACGTGACAATGAGCTTTTCTTCCTTCTTCTCTCAGAGAGAATTAGGAAGAGCAGCTCATCGGCATGTGAGTAAGGCCATGGCCCCACTATTATTTGGTCAGTATTCGGTCAGTATTTCTTCTCAGGAGTGGGAGCCAAAACTGGGTAAGTAACAATCAGAGAAAAGGTATAATAGAAACAAGTCACCAATTCTGCATTTATCACCCACTCCTGGTTTAGGCTCCCACTCCTGAAAAAAAATACTGACCGAATACTGACCAAATACTGATAACGGGGCTGTGGCCTTGACGCGCCCCCTGGGCCGTGTGGTATTCGGTAGCCGGGCTGGTCGATGCTGGAGGATGTCACGGTGGCAGTGACCCGGTCCGTGATCCAGGGCAGTCAATTAAAGGAAAAGGTGAAAGGGGAATAAAGTTTTTAGGATAATAATGTTCGTGACGCCACCTGTGGTATGTGGCTATATGGGGCCACCGCTGAGGTGCAGATCCACTGAAGCTGATGGTGACGCAGCAGAGTTGGTTCAGCTCTCCACAGGCAGACCTAAGCTCCAGGGCAGGAAATGATATATTGTATGAGGTAGATGTTGCTGGTGCTGTGTAGTGCAGGTGATGGCGCAGACAATGACCAGTCCACAGCTTAATGGTGTTTTCGTCTTATCTTTACTTGCGGTTTGTTAAGCAGATCGGGGCACGAGTACTAGCTGGTAGTAGAGGTCCAGGCAGCCTGGAAGCAAGTTGGGGATCCACCTCGCCAGGTAAAGTTGGAGGCCTTCCCTCGGCGCTAATCTCTTTGGCCCTGCTGCTTATAGCTGTGCTGTGGCCCTCGTCCCTGAGTAAAACGTCTTTTTCCTCACCCGTATGGCAGGCAGCTCGGGCCTTCCTTAAGTGTCACTCCCACATGGCGGTGCTGGGCCCTATGGTGCTGCTGTGTCGCTGGGCGTCTGATGGGGCCAGGAGACCTGCAGTCTCCTGCCCTCCGGATTCTGCTGCTGGGCCTTCAGTGCCCCACAACCTCGGACTCCGGTGTCCGGTTCTTCTACGCTTCTCTCCTCTGGAGTGAGCTTGTACACAGCTCCCTTCCCCAGGTCCTTCCTCGTCGCTGTCCTGAATTTAACTCCTCTCAACTCACTCTTACTAACCTCGCCTCCAGATTCCAGTTGTCAAGGGGAGGAGCTCCCCTTTCTGGTCTGGAGCCAGGAAAGTGTTGTATGCTGGTAAACCTGATTTGGGGACCCCTCCTTGCTTCCAGGCATGGCATCACCCCTTGTGAGGGAGGCAATGCCACTCTGGCAACCGGACCCCTGGGGTGCCACAGCCTTAGTGTGCAAATCGCATATGTTCTGGGGAAGGAGCGGGGTGGGGAGTGGGTGCCAAACGAGATTCTTGCCCCGGTTGCTAGAAGACCTAGAAACACCTCTGCCTCTATGCCCTCAGTCCTGCCCGGCTGCAGCTTCTTCTGTGACTCCCAGCAGTGTTTATTCTGCTCCTCCAGTGAGTCCCTGTGTATACCTGTGCCTGCTTCCTTATTTAGCTCAGGGCATTGCTGTCTACTGAAAGCATATATGACACGCCCCCTGGGCCGTGGGGTACCCGGTGCCGGGCCGGTAGATACTCATGGATGTCACAGTGGCGGTGACCCGGTCCGTGACCCAGGGCGGTCAATAACAGGGGTTTATTTATAGGGGATTTATACTGTTTGTATACAGTTCGTGACCCCACCTGTGGTATGCGGCTATGTGGAGCCGCCACTGCGGAGCAGTTCCTCTGATGTCAGTGCAGCAAAGCTGGTGTGGCTCTCCACAGGTAGAGCTTAGCTCCAGGGCAGTGTAGATGGGATAGGTTGTGCTGGGCATTGTAGTGCAGGGATTGATGGCGCAGCAATAATCAATCCACAACTTAATGGCGGTTTCCTCTTAGCTTTACTGGTGGTGATTAGACAAGCCGGGACTAGGGTACTGGCTAGAAGTGGAAGTCCGGGCAGCCTGGAAGCAAGTAAAGAATCCTCCTCGCCAGGGGAAGTTGGAGGCCTTCCCTTTCCACTAAACTCTTTTGCCCTGCTGCTTGTAACTGTGCGGTGGCCCTCGTCCCTGAGTGCAACGTTTCTGTGCTCACCTGTATGGCAGGCAGCTCGGGCCTTGCTGGTGCATCGCTCCCACGTGGCGGTGCTGGGCCCTCTGTGCTGCTGAGCCTCCGGGCGTCTGATGGGGCCAGGAGACCTGCAGTCTCCTGCCCTCCGGTTTCTCTTCTGCTGGGCCTTCAGTGCCCCCACAGCCTCAGACTCCGGTGTCCGGTTCCTCTGTGCTGGTCCTTCTGGGGTGAGCTGCCGCGCAGCTCCAGTCCCCAGCTCCTCTCTCCTCGATGTCCTGACTTCAACTCCTCACACTAAGACTAACTAACCCCGCCCCCAGATCCCAGTTGCTAAGGGGAGGGACTCCCCTTGCTGGTCTGGAGCCAGGAAAGTGTTGCATACTTAGCAAAACCTGATTAGGGGACCCCTGCTTGCTTCCAGGCATGGCATCACCTCTTGAGAGGGAGGCAATGGCACTGTGGCAACCGGACCCCTGGGGTGCCACATATACAGACACCCAAAGGGAAGGGTCTGTATCATCAAAGCTTTGAGTTGCGCCTACATTTTGCAATTTTTGGAGTCTTCACGCCAGTTCCTCCGGGGGAGGAAGGAAAAGAGACTATACAGACAGGACTGCAGGTGATTGCAGCTGATTCTTTCTTTGAAGTAAAACATTGTTTAAAAACAGGCAGGGAAATGTTTTACCTCACAAAAAGAATCCTGTGCTGTAATGTCTGTATACTCGTTTGCTTCCTCCCCTGCCCGGGAGATGTGGTATTGTGGCACCCTGCTGTTCACAAGTACCTCAGGACCCAAAAGGGTGCATGGATGGACTTCTCCACAAGAGGCCCTCATTACATGCAGACACCTCCACCCTTCCACCTCATACCACCAGAGGGAGCCCGTTAGGGATATATATATGGAGGGTGGAGCCAGGCAGTGGGAGAGTTTAGTCTGAGAGTGTGCTGCCACTGAGAGCAGTGAAGATGCAGCACGTCTTCTGCTGTATTGAGGGCCCCGAGTGTGGCCGGAGGCAAGGAGGAGAGGAGGGAGGAGTTGAGGGGGCAGAGGAGCATCATAGGCTCACCACAAGACACAAACCGGACACCGGGTCCACGCCTACAGGGTCCTTTATACCCAGTAGGAATCACTGGCATACCAGGAGGACTACAAGTCCCTGGTCGACCTGAATCTAAACCCTTGACAGGACTAGGAACCATGAAGGCCCTGGCGTCCAGGGATAGTTGTTGCCAGAAAAAGGTCCTACTACCAAGCGACAGGTGAAGGAACAGCACGACACAGAAGCTAGGCCCAGTTGCAGGCTGGCCAGGAGCTTAGAGAGAGGTAGACACGGACCAGGAGGCCTTATACCCTCTCACTGGGGAGAAGTCCTAAAGTGCACCCTTCCTACCGAGTACCCTGGACTGTACCTGACATCCGCACCAGTAAAGGTACTGAAGTGATTCTCCTGTCTCTGTCAGTTACTCCTCCTGCGCCATCTCTCCTTCACTGCAAGCCCCAGCATCACCACCATTTGCACCTACACTGCCCCGGGGGTCCGCTCCGCCTGTGGGGAGCAGAAACATCCCAGCTGCCATCCCATCACCTCCCCGGAGGTCTGCAGCAGCGCCGGTAACCATTACCGGAAACCACAGGTGGCGTCACGAGACAAACTGTATACTAAAACCCCTTTTTAAAGAGAGACCCAGAGTACGGGCCCGGGAGCCAACTGCCATGACATCCTAAACAAGGTAAAAGGCCCGGGTACTGAGTCCCCTATATTCCCCCTAGGTGACACAGCTCTCTTTCCTGGCGTCACGAACAGGATTTCGTGCCCGTTGCCACCGGGTACTGTGTGCTGTAATTGAACTGTGTTTGTACTGTGGTGAACATCGCCGCCATTACCGCGTCGCTGCGCGGGAAGAAGAGGGGCGTAACCGCGGGAATCAGAAAGGCGTGACCGTAGGAAGCGCGCGAAGCTCAAGCCCCGCCTCGCGCTCTGACGCAGCACCAGGAAGCGTCAGGTCCTGGAAGGAGACCGTCGTCTGCGGAGCTGCAGCCTACCCGATTAAAGTAAAGGAAGTAGGCTACGGTTCACTAGGGGGGGCGCAACCATGGCCGACGACCAGCAAAACGCCGGAGCACCGGTTAACGCTCCTGATGCTCAACTCGCGCCCGGCGCTGCTCAGGCCGGGACGGCCACCCCACCAGCAGGGGTCATTACTCCATTAATACCCATGGCCCTGCCGTTTATCCCTGGAGCAAAATGGCTTCCCCAGTATGATGGAAAACCAGACACCCTGTCTGGATTCAAAAGGAAAATATGCGGTGTACTGGATATGTACTCAATGACTGGTAAGCAGAGAGCCGCTGTTGTGCTGGGACAATTGACTGGTGCCGCAGAGCGGGAAGTTGAAACCTGGCCAGCCGCAGACCAGGAATCCGTATCCATTATCTTTAAGAGACTGCAAACTGTGTTTGAAAACCGCACTGAGACAGATCTCCGGATGAGGTTCTACCACTGTACTCAGAAACCTGAGGACAGTATCCGGGACTACGCCTGCCGCTTACAGGAAGCCCTGCGGACCCTGAAACAGGTTAGTCCAGCCAGCATACATGGTGAGGACAAAATGCTGACAGAACAGTTCATCCGGGGGTTGTGGTCTCAGGAGGAGAGCAGAACCGTATGGTGGTGGGCCTTAGATCATCCAGATGCCACCTTTGACGCCCTGAAGGACATGGCTATTAAGGGTCTGCAGCCCCTGGAACCATCAGATACTGCTATCCAGTGTTACCAGGGCGGGGCCAACCCAGTGACCGCAGCACCCACTGCTCCTCCATTAACGGCTGAAACAAAGATGCAAACAGTGGCACCTAGCGAGCTGGACAGCCTGCGCTCCGAAGTGCGTCAGCTAAGTAAAACCCTGACCACTGTCCTGAGCGCCCTGCAGCTACAGGCGGAGCCCGAGCCGGAGGGAAGGATCCTGCTCGCCGACAGTCCTGAGGATGTCCCCTGGATGAGAAGAAGAAGGACAACGCTACCCAGTAGGAGGACAACACCACCCCGTGGGAGGACCAACGACCAACGTCGCCCTCCGGGAGAATTCATCTGCTACCGTTGCCACAAGGCCGGCCATACCGCGCGGAACTGTCCTTTAAACGGGCAAACCCTGGGGCCAAGGGCCGACACCCAGGACTAAATTGACCAGGCCCATCAAGCTGGTACGACCGGTTTGTAGGAGGAAGGCCTTTCCTGTCTATCGTGCTGGACGACATAGCAACACCTGCATTACTGGACACCGACTCACAGGTAACCATCATACCTGATGTCCTCTACAAAAGGTACTGGTCCATAGATGAACTCCATCCGCCAGCCCCAAATCTCTCTGTGTATGCATCCAATGGCCTTCCTCTTAACCTAGTAGGGGTTAAGGACGTGACAGTGAAGGTGGGGAGAGCGAAACTAAAGGACCAAGGGCTGATTGTAGTGGAGTCTAACCCTGGTGATATAGACTTGTATATGATACTTGGTACAAATATTGTTGGTAACTGTTTGGGAGAAGTGTTGTTCTTACTCCAACAGATGGCTGACCCTGCCAAACCAGGGCAGAGGAAGGTGCTTCATAAAGAAATTCGAGCCCTCCTGTACCAGCAACAGGTAAAACTAACAGGTGGTGAGATTGGTAATGTACCGGTGACAGACCCGATACCCATTGTGATTCCCCCGATGAGTGAAATGCTGATTTGGTGTAGGGCAGCAATAGGTCTCAAGTGACAGAACTACCAGGCGGTAGTGGAGCCCATCAGTTCAGAACACAGACCTACACTCCTAACTGCTAGAGGGGTAGTTGATGTACGCAATGGGAGGGTACCTGTAAGTCTCCTAAATTGTGGGGAGGAGGAAGTTAAATTGCCAAGATACGCCACTGTTGCCAGATTGTATACTGTGAATAATGATGCCATACACACAGTGGAATCCTTGACCCCACCAGATACAGTGGAGGACAATGACTCCGAAGCTCAGCTGGAGGATTGGTGTCAACAGCTCCATGTTGGGACTGACGCCACCCCTGTCCATCAGAAACACGGTGTTTACAGAGTGGTTCAGGAATATGAACAAGTGTTTAATAAGCATCCACTTGATTTTGGAAGGGTTAAAGGGGTACAACACCACATACCCACCGGTAACCATCCACCCATTAAGGAGCGTTACAGACCCATACCACCAGCACATTACCAAAAAGCCAAGGAAATGTTGCATGACATGAAAAAGGCAGGGGTAGTAAGGGATAGCTGTAGCCCCTGGGCAGCTCCCCTGGTCCTGGTCAGAAAGAAGGACGGTAGCATGAGGATGTGTGTAGATTATAGACAAATTAATCGAATAACACATAAAGATGCATACCCTTTGCCCCGTATAGAGGAATCCCTGGCTGCACTAAAATCTGCCAATTACTTCTCTACATTGGATCTCACTAGCGGGTACTAGCAAGTCTCTGTTGCTGAGGAAGACCGGGAGAAGACAGCTTTCACCACCCCAATGGGATTATGCGAGTTCAACAGTATGCTGTTTGGGCTCTGCAATGCACCCGGAACGTTCCAGAGGTTGATGGAGTGTTGCTTGTGACGCGCCCCCTGGGACATATTCCTTTTTGAGGGGAATACCCGGCACCGGATCAGATGGGGGGTTGTAGTCTCCGAGCGGCTGTGACCCGGCCCCGTGCCCAGGGCGTCAAGCTCAGTGTTATGTGGCAGTCCTACAGATGTTATTAAGAGTTCTTTTGTGTCGACTACGCCACCCGTTGTGATGCGGTCACTGGGGCCGCCGCTGCAGCAGGTTCCGCTGAGGCTGATGGTGGATGCGCAGCTTGGTGGGATAACCCCCAACGGGAGGGGTATAGCCTCAGAGGGGACAGGCGCAGAGGATGGGGGTTGTGGTGGTGTAGTGCAGACGGCAGTGAAGACAGAGTCGGGTTGTGCAGTTAAGGGTGTTTACTTACTGCAGATGTTGTACTGGTCACTCCAGCTGCTAGTGACCACCCGAGCCGTGCTGCGTCCACCAGGTCCTGGATCCAGCCAACCCCCAAACAAGTCCGGAGCGTGGCCCTGAGCTCTCTTTCTGTCCCGTTCTCTGGCCGTCCCCACCAGTAATCCACCTAGGTCCAGCTCCCTCGGGCCTTCTGTTGGGACACCCTTGGCCCTGGGTTCCCTGACCCTTCATGTGGTGTGCCTTCGGGGTGGATGTGATGGGTGACCGTGGCAGACGCTGCCCACGGTCTCCGGTCTCTGGCTGGGGAATGTTTTTACCCCCACCAGCTTGGGTTCCGGTACCCTGATGCCGACTCTTCACCCGGTGCTTTTAGTTGGGATCTCAGAGTCCTTCTCTTCTGTGCTCTGGGTCTCTCTCTTTTCTCCTCTCTCACTCTGGGTCTTTGTCTTTCTTCTCTCCTCTGCTCCTGACTTGTTCTCTGCAGCTGACTGACTCTCTGCATCTGATCCTCTGCATCTGACCCTGATCTTAGTTGGTGCCCACCTTATATACACCCTCTATGTGTGAGCTCAGGTGACCAGCACCCAATGAGCTCCTAACTTTACCCAGGCTGCTCCCCCTATCTGCCCCTACACTACTTGGGATGTACCACCCCCCTCCCACTCCAGCCAGGAACAGACTCGGTCGTACCTGCACATTTCTAAGTGGGAGTACCGTCGGTCTGCTCCTCGGAAATGGGATGTGTGTAGTGCATGCAGCCTACCGAGCTCAGTTCCACACTCCATCCTTGCCCGGGAGTGGAATATCACACCTCTGGGTTGAGGTGCAATACTCCTGTAGCAGCCGAATCCTCAGGGTGCTACATTCCCCCCTGGTAAATCACAGCACGTCCTCGGGCTGTAAGACATAAAACATCACCAAAACATACAAATTTTTTTTTTTTCATATAAACATAATAAAACATATAAAACATTATATATATAAAACTTTTCATATAAACATTCTCGTCGTCTCTTGTTTCAGGGTCCTCCTCCGGACACTGTGCAACGTGTGTCCGGGAAAAGTGCGACAGTCTCTTAGAAAAACTGGTTTTCCTATAAAACCGGTAGGGGGCGCTTTAGGACGCGCAACTATATACAGGGGAAGTTGGCCGCTCTCAGTCCTCGGCCAGGTAGAGGGAAGGGAATGGCTGCTCACAGTCCTCAGCCTGTGGGATTAAGGGTAAACAGTTCACTCAGCTGGTCCCAACGGGGACTATATATAAGTATCAACAGTTTCTTTGGTACCCGGTCGGGTAACTATTTACATCACTTCTCTGCCGCACTCAACGGCGTCTTCCTCCTGCTCTTTGCTTACAGCTGGTTGTTACTTCAGACCCGTCCGGGTCCTCTTGCTCCTCCTCCTCGCACCGCAACTCCTCCTCCGTCAGGCGGTGTACGTGGAGGGCGTAAGGTCCTTTGGCACACTTGTGCCGGGTGAAGGTGACCTCGTCTCCGATGTAGAGGTCACGACCTCTGTGCCCCTCCGGCAGATGGGACTCCACGTCTCTGCGCGTGACAAAGACGTCGCCGGGGGTGTTGTTGTCTCTGATGAAGCCCCACCCGTGCTGCTGGTTAAACTTGATTACAGTCCCGGTGGTACGGGGACTGTGCGCTGCACGGGGGTCCCTCCTGGTCCGGCTCTTCTGCTCGGCGCTCCGTACTTGGGCCTGTTGTTCCCGGACCCGCCTCTCTCTCCGCTCCCTCGCAAACTCCTCGAGCTGTTGGCGGCAGCACTCCGCACGCTCTGCTGCAGCTGCCCTAGTTTCCTGAGTGAACCCCATTAGATCTTCTCCGGTGGGGTCCCACTCAAACTGTGCTTCCGCTAGCGGGGGCGAGATCCTTATTACGGGCTTCGGAGCCGGAATCAGGGGTGCACACATGGCCCCAACCCTCCTCTGGTGCTCCAGTTCGTAATACTTCTGGGGCCAGATGAAAGGCTGCCCGTCCGGCCACGTGTGCTGGGCAAACAAGTCCTCTCCCAGACGCGGCACCCTTGGTTTTACGGGTGCGGGCGCGGTGGTGGTGGCGCCCGGGTTGCCCAGGCCTTGCGGCCAGGCCTGGGGCACCTGGAAGGTGAAGGGCACCGTTAATACGGCGGCGCCCTGGGCTACCTGGCCTTGCGACCAGGCCGGAGGCTCCGCAGAGGTAGGGGGCGCTGTTGGTGTTGCGGCGCCCGGGAATTCTAGGCCCTGCGACCAGGCTGGTGGTACTTCCTGCTTGGTCACGCTCGGGGTCGAGGCGTGTGACGTCACAGGGGTCGCGGCGGCGGCTTCCGGTTGGGGCCTAGTCTGCGTCGGTGACATGGCGTTTTCGGGCACAGCAGGGGGACTTTCGGGCTCTGCGACGGGGAGCTGGGGCAGGTAAGCGGTGTCACGGCTTGGGGTATAGGCGTCCCCTTTACCTGCCTCCATGCGTTCGGCTCCCTCCTCGGCGCCGTCTCCGGCCTTGGGTCCTCCCGCGCCATCCTCAGAGGCGGTCTCCTTCCTCATCTCGGCTGGCGTGCTCCGGGTCTTGGTTTCAGCTTGCGTCTTGGTTTCAGCTTGCTGGGCCATCTCCCGGCTCCATTCCGCCAATATCTCGCGCTGTACCCGGGCCATCCTCCGTGCGAGGCCCTCCAGGGCAGTCTGCGCACACTCCCGGTCTCGGGGGAGCTGTGCAAGGACCTCCACTAGGCCTAGTGGGGTCGTGGTGTCCAGCAGGCTCCTGACCAACGGGTCGGTGCTGCTCTGCTCTTCTTCCAGCAGGCTCCTGGCCAGCGGGCCGGTGCTGCTCTGCTCTCTGGACATCTCCGGGTGAGCTCCTCCGATATTCTTCTCCAGGCTACTTGCCTCCGGGTGCACTCGCTCCAGACTGCTCCAGGCGGCACCCATCTTTGTTCTTTTCTTTCGTCTCCTCCCACTTCGAGGGCGGTCCCGGGGCAACTCGGTGACTGTCAGCTCCAGGGGTAGTTCTTTCACGCTGACAGACACCTCCAGCATCACAGTCTCTGTTGGTGGGGGCGGTTTCCACTTTTGGCGCCATTTTCTGTCCTGGCCCACGATGGGAGGCGGCCTCTCGCCCTCCTTTGGCACGCCCATAATGGCGTCCGCTGCTCTTCCAAGGCGGGAAATCTGCGGTTTTGGCGGGAAGCGTCGCCCAGTGGCGGGAAACTCTGCAGATGGCGGGAACAAGTTGGAAATGGCGGACAATCGGCGGGAAACGACTGGTGATGGAGTCCGATGGCGTGGACCCTCCGGAACCGGCGGGAGACTTCTTTCTGAGGTAAACTTGCACCTTTCTTCAGGCACGCAGTACCCGGGTGTTGCGGGCACGTAATCCTGCCGACTACGCCAAAGTTGACGCGCCCCCTGGGACATATTCCTTTTTGAGGGGAATACCCGGCACCGGATCAGATGGGGGGTTGTAGTCTCCGAGCGGCTGTGACCCGGCCCCGTGCCCAGGGCGTCAAGCTCAGTGTTATGTGGCAGTCCTACAGATGTTATTAAGAGTTCTTTTGTGTCGACTACGCCACCCGTTGTGATGCGGTCACTGGGGCCGCCGCTGCAGCAGGTTCCGCTGAGGCTGATGGTGGATGCGCAGCTTGGTGGGATAACCCCCAACGGGAGGGGTATAGCCTCAGAGGGGACAGGCGCAGAGGATGGGGGTTGTGGTGGTGTAGTGCAGACGGCAGTGAAGACAGAGTCGGGTTGTGCAGTTAAGGGTGTTTACTTACTGCAGATGTTGTACTGGTCACTCCAGCTGCTAGTGACCACCCGAGCCGTGCTGCGTCCACCAGGTCCTGGATCCAGCCAACCCCCAAACAAGTCCGGAGCGTGGCCCTGAGCTCTCTTTCTGTCCCGTTCTCTGGCCGTCCCCACCAGTAATCCACCTAGGTCCAGCTCCCTCGGGCCTTCTGTTGGGACACCCTTGGCCCTGGGTTCCCTGACCCTTCATGTGGTGTGCCTTCGGGGTGGATGTGATGGGTGACCGTGGCAGACGCTGCCCACGGTCTCCGGTCTCTGGCTGGGGAATGTTTTTACCCCCACCAGCTTGGGTTCCGGTACCCTGATGCCGACTCTTCACCCGGTGCTTTTAGTTGGGATCTCAGAGTCCTTCTCTTCTGTGCTCTGGGTCTCTCTCTTTTCTCCTCTCTCACTCTGGGTCTTTGTCTTTCTTCTCTCCTCTGCTCCTGACTTGTTCTCTGCAGCTGACTGACTCTCTGCATCTGATCCTCTGCATCTGACCCTGATCTTAGTTGGTGCCCACCTTATATACACCCTCTATGTGTGAGCTCAGGTGACCAGCACCCAATGAGCTCCTAACTTTACCCAGGCTGCTCCCCCTATCTGCCCCTACACTACTTGGGATGTACCACCCCCCTCCCACTCCAGCCAGGAACAGACTCGGTCGTACCTGCACATTTCTAAGTGGGAGTACCGTCGGTCTGCTCCTCGGAAATGGGATGTGTGTAGTGCATGCAGCCTACCGAGCTCAGTTCCACACTCCATCCTTGCCCGGGAGTGGAATATCACACCTCTGGGTTGAGGTGCAATACTCCTGTAGCAGCCGAATCCTCAGGGTGCTACACTTGGAACACCGGAACTTTGAGACAGTGCTGCTGTACCTGGATGACGTTATCGTGTACTCGAGGACGTATGAAGACCATCTGAAGCACCTGGCGGAGGTATTTGAGGCATTGTCCCGGTATGGGATGAAACTAAAACCTTCTGTGCCACCTGCTCAAGCAGAAGGTTCAGTACCTGGGACACGTAGTCAGCTCCGAGGGAGTAGCACCAGACCCGGAGAAGGTCTCTGCCATCCAGAAGTGGCCTGAACCGAGAAGCATCAAAGAAGTACGGCAATTCCTGGGACTGGTCGGGTACTACAGGAGGTTCATAAAGGATTACACCAAAAAGGCAGCACCTTTACAAGATCTCCTGGTAGGACAGTCCAAGAGAGGTAAAAGTCCCCCATTCCAGTGGGGTAAGGAACAGGCTGAATCCTTTGCAGAAATGAAGGAAGTCCTAACTGGTGAAGAAATACTGGCTTACCCTGACTACAGCCAGCCTTTCCTGTTGTACACCGACGCCAGCAATGAGGGACTGGGAGCTGTGTTGTCCCAGAAGCAAAACGGCAGAGAAAAGGTAATTGCGTATGCCAGTAGGAAGCTTCGCCCTACTGAGAGGAACCCGGAGAATTACAGTTCCTTCAAGCTGGAGTTCCTGGCCTTGGTCTGTGCTATCACTGAAAGATTCAAGCATTGCCTAGCCTCAACCAAATTCACAGCCTTTACCGACAATAATCCCTTGACACACCTGAAGACAGCCAGGTTGGGAGCTATGGAACAGCGTTGGGTGGCCAGACTGTCGAATTATCAGTTCACAATCAAGTACCGGGCAGGTCACAAGAATTCCAATGCTGATGCCTTGTCAAGGATGCCCCACCAGTCGGACACCGAGGATGAAGTGGATGATCTTGAAGAAATTGAACTACCTGCTTTTCACAGAAATGGAATGGTCCATGAGCAACACGCCTCCAGAAGATGTCATGGTAGGACGCCAAACCCTCTACCTCATCACAGCTGGAAGGAGACCCAGGACAGTGACCCGGTTGTCAGCCTCATCAAAAGACTGATAACCCAAGAAGGTTCTCACCTGGAGAAAGATGCTCCCCCACAAGCCAAGCACCTGTGGAATGAGAGAAGCCGGCTGTTCATCTACAGAGAGAAGCTGTGCAGAAGGTATGTCAAACCCAAGACCCATGAAATGGTGTGGCAGATTGTTGTACCTAGGACAGATATCCAGATGGTGTTAGAGGTCTACCACGACCAAGCAGGTCACTTTGGCTGGAAGAAGCTGGAAACCCTGCTGAAGGACCGGTTCTATTGGGTTGGAATGCGGAGTTCCATAGAAAGGTGGTGCTGGAATTGTGGGCCCTGTAGCCTCAGAAGGAAAAACTACGGCAGCCAGAAAGCACCCTAGCAGTCCATCAAGACAACCCAACCCCTGGAGATTGTAGCTCTGGATCACGTCAAACTCTCACCCAGCAGATCAGGCTACTCCTATGCCCTGACCATGGTGGATCACTATTCCCGGTTCCTGGTGGTAGCCCCTGTCAAGGACCTGACAGCAGAAACTGCAGCAAGAACGTTCCAAGCCTACTTCTGCAGACCCCATGGATATCCGGAAAAGGTGCTCACAGATCAAGGCCCTGCTTTCGAAGCTGAGCTATTCAAGGAATTCTGCCACCTGTATGGATGCAAGAAGATCCGGACTACGCCATATCATCCGCAAACCAACGGTATGTGCAAGAAAATGAACAACATCTTTATAGACCTGTTGAAAACCCTATCTTTGGAAGAAAGGAACCAGTGGCCGGAAAAGCTACCTGACCTAGTGGACCTGTATAACCACATATCCGTGAGTTTTACTAATTGTACCCCAGCGTACCTTATGAGAGCAAGACCTGGAAAATTGCCCATGGACCTGGAGCTCGGAGTGGTAGAACCTGCTGCAGATACGTCCACTGAAGACTGGGACACAAGTGAGCAAGAGCAGTACAGGAAGGTACAGGCCTGTGTCAAAGACAGTCTAAACAAGGTGAGGGAAAGACAGGAAGAGCAGTATAACAAACATGCACCAGCAGAGCCCTTGGCACCTGGAGAGATAGTGCTAAAGCGGAAAAGAAGAGGTCACAAGCTCGATGACCAGTGGGAAAGAGAGCCCTACACTGTGTTAAACTCCAGATTCAACAACAGTAAAACCTGCCTGATTATTAAGGATGGAGGTAAGACAACCGCAACAGTCTCAAGAGACCACTTGAAGGTGTGCCCAGGTCTACTGAAGACAACAGAGGACGAAGTACCTCCTATAGCACCGGAAGAACCCAAGGAAGATGTGCTTTACACAGTTCTAGGAGATTTCCCTGTGGACTGGCCTCAACTTGATGGAGCAGTTATTATACCAGAAATACACTTCTATCAACCACAAGAAGAACCTGTGAGCGCCCTAGAGGAACCTGCTCAGGAACAGGAAGAGTTCCCAGTCAGAGGAGGATCACTCGTTGAAACAGAGCCTGAAGGCCCAGTAATCAGTGCACTTGCCAGTCCCATAGAGGGATTGAGGCAGTTTTATAATCTACCAGCACGTACACCTGATAGGTTAGCAGAGAGTGCATGCGCAGACACCAGTATCGCCCCACTGCTACGAAGGTCCACACGCAGCACCCAAGGCCAAATCCCTGCCAGGTTTAGGGATTAAAATACAAAATGCCTAAAGTGTAAATAGTTGCCCAGTTGGGTATTGCCTATTGCTTATTGTGTAAACTGAAATTAATGTGTGCCTTTAGTTACCCGTCAAGGTACAGAGACTTGTAGGCTGAGGACTGTGAGCAGCCAAACACTGTCTTTGTAAATAGTTGCACTCATCAAAAGTGCCCCCCCCCTTATTTGACCACTGAACAAAAACCCGTTTGGCGTGGCCAAAGACGTGGTCCAACACCCAGATCACTTATGCCCAGTAGCCACGCCCAGGGCCTACGTTGAGGGTTTTCAGGCGGGTCCCTCATGTTACTCATTTTGCACTTTCATCTGTGAAATGGACACCTGGTTACGGGACTTTCTGTAACTTAATTATTGTTATTGTTATTATAATTACTGCTATTGTTGTAACCTGTTACAAAATACTTCAGTCCAGGAGTACTGAATTGTACTAGGGGGGAATGTGGCACCCTGCTGTTCACAGGTACCACAGGACCTAAAAGGGTGCATGGATGGACTTCTCCACAAGAGGCCCTCATTACATGGAGACACCTCCACACTTCCACCTCATACCAGCAGAGGAAGCCCGTTAGGGATATATATATGGAGGTTAGAGCCAGGCAGTGGGAGAGTTTAGTCTGAGAGTGTGCTGCCACTGAGAGCAGTGAAGACGCAGCACGTCTTCTGCAGTATTGAGGGCCCCGAGTGTGGCCGGAGGCAAGGAGGAGAGGAGAGAGGAGTTGAGGGGACAGAGGAGCATCATAGGCTTACCCCAAGACACAAACCGGACACCGGGTCCGCGCCTACAGGGTCCTTTATACCCAGTAGGAATCACTGGCATACCAGGAGGACTACAAGTCCCTGGTCGACCTGAAGCTAAACCCTTGACAGGACTAGGAACCACGAAGGCCCCGGCGTCCAGGGATAGTGGTTGCCAGAAAAAGGTCCTACTACCAAGCGACAGGTGAAGGAACAGCACAACACAGAAGCTAGGCCCAGTTGCAGGCTGGCCAGGAGCTTAGAGAGATGGAGACACGGACCAGGAGGCCTTATACCCGCTCACGGGTCCTGAAGTGCACCCTTCCTACCGAGTACCCTGGACCGTACCTGACATCCGCACCAGTAAAGCTACTGAAGTGATTCTCCTGTCTCTGTCAGTTACTCCTGCTGCGCCATCTCTCCTTCACTGCAAGCCCCAGCATCACCACCATTTGCACCTACACTGCCCCGGGGGCCCGCTCCGCCTGTGGGGAGCAGACACATCCCAGCTGCCATCCCATCACCTTCCCGGAGGTCTGCAGCAGCGCCGGTAACCATTACCGGAAACCACAGGTGGCGTCACGAGACAAACTGTATACTAAAACCCCTTTTTAAAGAGAGACCCAGAGTACGGGCCCGGGAGCCGACTGCCATGACATCATAAACAAGGTAAAAGGCCTGGGTACCGAGTCCCTTATATTCCCCCTAGGTGACACAGCTCTCTTTCCTGGCGTCACGAACAGGATTTCGTGCCCTTTGCCACCGGGTACTGTGTGCTGTACCGAGTCCCCTATATTCCCCCTGGGTGACACAGTATGATCAGACCATGTTCCTGTATGGTCACACACAGCCATTACACAGTACACAGCAGGGGCACATTTATAAGATTATCTCAGCATAGGAACATTTTATTTAAACACATCTAATTATGGAACTTAATATTATTCCAAGATCTATTGATTAAAATGAACTTTGGTTCATGGGAAAACCCATTTAAGTTGACTGACTTGATTAAAAAAAGAGCAGATTTCCATTGAAAATCCATCTCCACATTTCCAGGGAACTCTATTTGTACCTCTACAGCTCAGTCCTCCAGAAAACTCCCGACTTTGAACTTGCAAAGCATTTAGGAGTTTATAGAACTAAGTTGGCTTAAAATTTCAATGCTTCAGGTGCCTGTCTTTGTTACAGAGTTGTGAAGCTTATTAAAGGGGTTGTCCGCTACTATTAAAAATAGGCCAATGTATTTTTATGATGAATAGAAGTATCTTTGTAATTACCTACCGCTGCTGTTCTCGCCTGTGAGCGGCGCTATTCTTGGCTGCTCACATGCATGAGGTGACCCCCCACTGATGTCATGTCCAGTGAAGCGTGACTCAGCGCTGGAGTCCTCGCGGTGGATGCTGGGCTGTGGGTGGGGTTACCCCGCGCGTCACACCCAGCATCCACCACACACTTTTACAAATGAATGAGGAGAGGCAGAGCGCGAGGTGGATGCTGAGTATGACGTGCGGGGAAACCCCGCTCACAGCCTGGTATCCACTGTGGAACTCAGACGTGAGTAACCCCCGGCTGCATCCGGAGCACGACGTGACATCAGCGGATGTCAGAACCGGCAGCAGCCTGTGGGCACGTGATGCCTGTGAGCGGCCAGTGATAGCGCCGCTCACAGGCAAGAACAGCAGCAGAAGCTAATTACAATGATACTTCTATTCATCATAAAAATACACTGGCCTATTGTCAGAAGTAGTGCACAACCCCTTTAACTTGTTTGAGATATCTGTATACGTGCCAAAATCTATCCTGCTGATCAGTTTATGTTCTTACCAATTCTTAAAAAATCCTCACACACACCTCTCTATGGACTTTATAACTGATCTTCTGTAATCTGATCACTTCAGCAAATACTGTCATTTCATACCATTGTCCACACTATCTCATTTTCAGACCTTGAGCCTAGTCTGACATATCTTCTTCTTGCGGAACTTGCTATTAATTAGAGTCCATTAAACCATCTTCATTTTTCTGTAATTATGATTTCTATCACCATTTTAATTATTTTTCTGTAACTGATACTGACACTTATCAGGTGGGAAAAACTGTTGAAAATGATCTGGTCCAGGGTACAGGAGAATCTTAGATATGCTCAGGGTAGACAAAGGACCTATGCAGATGAGAAATGCCCATTAGGTCCTTTTTTCCAAGCTGGTGGCAAAGTGGACTTGTCAACAAATTAAACTAAATTTGCCATCTTCTATGTTACGCCCCAAATATATAAGTCCCTTTAAAATCACTGAAATTTAAAATCCTGTAACTTTCAATTTACCGTTTCCTATCACTTGTAGGGTTCCACATGTGTTTCATAAATCCCTGCTAAAAGTTTCTTCTTTTCACCCTGTCGCTATTCCACGTCCTCTAGTAACGATCATGATCAAAAGAATTTTAGAATTTGAAGTTCAGAAAATACTTGATTCATGTTTGGTTAGTGGTTTGGGGGGGGGGGGGGAGTGATATCCGGAACATTGGCATGGTTGTGGTCATGACTAAAGATCTTGGGATCCAACTAGCAAAATAGATCTCAATGATTCAAAAGAAAACCCATAATGCTTATGCGCCTCAAGTAGAAAATCTCTAAATCATAGATAGCTAGTTTTTCTACCCAAAACTCTTAAGCATTATGGGTTTTATCTTTTAATATGTGCACAATTTATCCTATATGATTAAAAGATAAGTGACGCGCCCCCAGGGCCGTGGGGTACTCGGCAGCCGGGCCTCTGGATGCCGGTGGGGGATATCACGGTGGCTGGCCCGGTCCGTGACCCAGGGCGGTCAGTAAAAAGGGGAATTTATAGGGGATTTGGAAAGTTTGTGACGCCACCTGTGGTATGCGGCAAAAGAGGTGCCGCCGCTGCGGAGCAGTCCTCTGGAGCGGGTGTTACGGCAGCAGGGATGGTGTGGCTTTCCACAGGTAGAGCTAGCTCCAGGGCAGCGTGGGGTGTAATGAAGGATGCTGGGGAGAGACGGCAGGACGGTCCCGGAGGAAAGACGGACACTCACACGGGGGTAAGCTTCAGTACCTTTACTGGTGATGGTGCAGGCACAGTCCAGGGTACTCCGGGTGAAGGGTGCACTTTTGGACTCTCCCCAGTGAGCGGGTATAGGGCCTCCTGATCTGTGGCTTTTCTCGCTAAGCTTCTGGCCTGCCTGGAACTAGGCCTAGCTTGGTTACTGTCTCTCTCTCCCTTGCACCTGCTGACCTGGTGGTAGGGCCTTCTCTTTGGAGATCACTCTCCCTGGATGCTGGGGCCTCCGTGACTCCTAGCCCTGGTACTGTAGTCAGCGTTTGGCAAACCTGGGACCTGTAGTCCGCCAGTGGTTCCGGTAGTCCCTACTGGGTGTAAAGAGTCCCTGTAGTCGCGGACCCGGTGTCCGGTATATATTTCGGGGTGAGCCTGGTATTCTCCTCTGCCCCCCTTTGCTACTTCTTCCTTCTCCTCTCGCCTTTGGCCCACTCAAGGCCCTCACTAGGCCTTCACACGTGCTGTAGGCCTTGGCTCGCCTAAGCACAGCAGCCAGCGTGCTGCCTCTTCGCTGCTCTCTGAGTGTCAGCACGCTCTCAGCTCACTCTGAGCTCTGTCCCTCTCTGTGTCTGAGCAGGAACTGAACTAACTACTCACTACGCAGCCTGGCTCCACCCTCCCTATATATGTCCCTAACGGGCTCCCTCTGCTGGTCTGAGGTGGTAGGGTGGAGGTGTGTGATTGTGTGAGGGCCTCTTGTGGAGAAGTCCATCCATGCACCCTTCTGGGTTCTGTGGCACCAATGCGCAGCAGGGCGCCACAATAAGTTTTAACTACTTTTCTTTGGTGCTGGAGAACATCCCCCTTTGGACCATTGAGAGCTATTTGACCTGATAGTCAAACCAGTGCATACCCCATGCATCACACCCAGACTACAGACTGTCTTCCATGCAGGGGCGTAACGATCACAGTCGAAAAGGTCGCGACCAGGCCCGTGTGGGTGAGAGGCTCGCCGATGCCAATGCAATCTTTAACTGGACGCACATTCAGCTGAAGTGTTTTGCGGCGTAGAGACCCACTGGGTCCTTGCACTGCAATACACGCTGCCGGCCATTCAGAGGCCAGCAGATGATATCAGCATGCACATGCCTGGGGGAGCATGGCAGTGACATCCAAATTTTGCACCGGGGCCCGTCGGACTTTAGTTACACCACTGCTACCTTGGAAGTCTCCTGGGATACTTATCTCTAACACTTAAGCTGTGAGCTTAATTGACACTTTTTTTGTAGTAAAACAGATGCCCTCAAGTAATATACTTCTTTATATTTATTTATTAATATTGGGCAGATTCCATGTCAGCCAGCCAATATTAGCAACGTTTTTACTGGTAGTCTTGATATGTTGGCCAATGGTTGGATGACTTGGGCCACCAATGGGCACAGCGCACAGATGATGTCATGCTAGGCAGGCAAATCAGACTCCGCACCAAAGAACCCAGAAGGTCAGAAGAACAGCACAGCTCCTGTCCACGGCCAGAGTACACTTACTTGGACCATGGTTGCTCAAAGCGATCTGCTCATCTCTCCCCTTCACGTTTTGACTCCCTGTTTATTATCTCTGTCTTTCATCTCTGCTTGACTTTAATATCCCCATACCTCATTAATTACAATTTTTGTCAGTGGCCAAGTCTTTGTAGCTCTTAGCCGGCTTGTTGACACTTCTTCCCTTTTTGCCCAAGATGGGCAAGGCATTTGCTCACCAGAGCAGTCTGTGTTTGTCTTTAGAGGGACCGTAATGTGCTAACAGTGAGAGGGTAAGCCACAAGGATTTGCAATGTGCCAGATAGGCTACAGCAGAGCATTGGTGCCAAGAGAGCCAAGCTGATCTGCCCTGAGAGTGTCACAAACTCTGGGGACAATTCTTTAGTTGAGCATATGTATAATCCAGGAAAAGAGCCGTATACAGTTCTTATCATTTGGGACATCAAACTGTCATAAAATCCATAATTTTTTTTTTTTTTTTTACATTTTTTACTGACTTTAAGGGACTTAAACCTACAATTGTCTAATTGCATGGTTTATTTAGTGCAATGACATAGTATTGTAGTATATAGATAAAGTGAAAGTCTCCTCTGAAACCTAGTCTGCATCTGGGCTTCACTAGAGTAGCATTATGTCTGCCATGGGGGCCTTCAACATGTCCTGGCTACCAAGGCATGCCAATGGCACCTTGTAATCACATCACAGGTGGGGTGATGGGTGCCCAGAATAGAGGGCCCCCAAAGCCAAACACAGTAATTGCTGCTATTAGAGATTAACTTCAGCATTTACGGGAGTAACAGTTACAATCAGAGCTTGGCTCTGATGGCTGCTATTGGAGGCAGATGCTGTCTGTATAGCACAGCCAGCATCTGCTAGGAATAGTGCAGATTCAGCTCATGTACAGTACAGACCAAAAGTTTGGACACACCTTCTCATTTAAAGATTTTTCTGTATTTTCATGACTATGAAATTTGTACATTCACACTGAAGGCATCAAAACTATGAATTAACACATGTGGAATTATATACTTAACAAAAAAGTGTGAAACAACTGAAAATATGTCTTATATTCTAGGTTCTTCAAAGTAGCCACCTTTTGCTTTGATGACTGCTTTGCACAGTCTTGGCATTCTCTTGATGAGCTTCAAGAGATAGTCACCGGAAATGGTCTTCCAACAATCTTGAAGAAGTTCCCAGAGATGCTTAGCACTTGTTGGCCCTTTTGCCTTCACTCTGCGGTTCAGCTCACCCCAAACCATCTTGATTGGGTTCTGATCTGGTGACTGTGGAGGCCAGGTCATCTGGCGTAGCACCCCATCACTCTCCTTCTTGGTCAAATAGCCCTCACACCTCCTGGAGGTGTGTTTGGGGTCATTGTCCTGTTGAAAAATAAATGATGGTCCAACTAAACGCAAACCGGATGGAATAGCATGCCACTGCAAGAGGCTGTGGTAGCCATGCTGGTTCAGTATGCCTTCAATTTTGAATAAATCCCCAACAGTGTCACCAGCAAAGCACCCCCACACCATCACACCTCCTCCTCCATGCTTCACGGTGGGAACCAGGCATGTAGAGTCCATCCGTTCACCTTTTCTGCGTCGCACAAAGACACGGTGGTTGGAACCAAAGATCTCAAATTTGGACTCATTAGACCAAAGCACAGATTTCCACTGGTCTAATGTCCATTCCTTGTGTTCTTTAGCCCAAACAAGTCTCTTCTGCTTGTTGCCTGTCCTTAGCAGTGGTTTCCTAGCAGCTATTTTACCATGAAGGCCTGCTGCACAAAGTCTCCTCTTAACAGTTGTTGAAGAGATGTGTCTGCTGCTAGAACTCTGTGTGGCATTGACCTGGTCTCTAATCTGAGCTGCTGTTAACCTGCGATTTCTGAGGCTGGTGACTCGGATAAACTTATCCTCAGAAGCAGAGGTGACTCTTGGTCTTCCTTTCCTGGGGCGGTCCTCATGTGAGCCAGTTTCTTTGTAGCGCTTGATGGTGTTTGCAACTGCACTTGGGGATCTTTCAAAGTTTTCCCAATTTTTCGCACTGACTGACCTTCATTTCTTAAAGTAATGATGGGCACTCGTTTTTCTTTACTTAGCTGCTTTTTTCTTGCCATAATACAAATTCTAACAGTCTATTCAGTAGGACTATCAGCTGTGTATCCACCAGACTTCTGCTCAACACAACTGATGGTCCCAACCCCATTTATAAGGCAAGAAATCCCACTTATTAAACCTGACAGGGCACACCTGTGAAGTGAAAACCATTTCCGGTGACTACCTCTTGAAGCTCATCAAGAGAATGCCAAGAGTGTGCAAAGCAGTCATCAAAGCAAAAGGTGGCTACTTTGAAGAACCTAGAGTATAAGACATATTTTAAGTTGTTTCACACTTTTTTGTTAAGTATATAATTCCACATGTGTTAATTCATAGTTTTGATGCCTTCAGTGTGAATGAAAAAGAAAAATCTTTAAATGAGAAGGTGTGTCCAAACTTTTGGTCTGTACTGTACATGTATCTTGCATGTCAAAGAATAGCGAGTGTCAACTCACTGTTGTAATTATCGATTGTTAACCTCTGCTCAAGTCAACCTGTTTCCCTTTGTGAGATAGATGAAACTATATAGATTGTTGCCTTATGTAAGACTCTGCAACCATCCAGCCCTTTGCCTCCATGTGAGCAATGTTGGCAAGGACAGGGTTTCTCTTTTTGATTCAAACCCTAATATTCAAACACAAAGGATTATCCATGTTCATATCCCCCGTACTATTGACCAAATAAGAACATCTGATAGTACTCACCCTCCCGGGGTCTAGCGCTGATTCTGCGCCGATGCTTCAGTGTCTGTGTTTTGGCTGCAGTGGTGATGAAAAGACTACTGAACACATAGCCGCTGCAGCCAATCAAGCCGCTGAGCTTAGTGACTGACTGCAGTGGCGATGTGCGATTAAGTCATGATGTCACCTCCGCAGCCAAAACACAAAGACTAGAGCAATGGCGGAGAGCAGGAGGGCTGGAGACGGGAGGGTTACTACCTTCTGATTTTTATTTTTTTTACACTGCGCTTGCCAGTTGAGCGAAGAAATGTGAAAGTGGAAAACCCCTTTAATAATACTGTGATCAAATATACGCAGAGGTTATGCCCACATGAACATCCGCTGAGTCATTTTTAATTGCCTCTGATGCCATATCACAAAAAGAAAAACATTGCACATTTTTTGGGGTGATATTGCACAATAAATAATTTATTCACAGAGAAGCTTTTATGATGCTGTAATATTCTTTGCATCTCGTAGCCCCAAAATTATGCTAAAAAATGCAACTACAAATGAATAAAACAGTGCAGCCACGTCAATGTAAATGCATGCAGTAATGACTATGAAAATGCTGTGTGTTTACAGGGTCCATGATCATCCTGGTTTCCGCATCTGGTTCCACAACAAAAACAACTTTTGAAAACCTGTATGAAATTAGCAACATCATTTTTTTTTAATCTTATCTGATATATTGGAGATCAGAGCTTGTAAAAGTAAGCAAAATCAATACAGCAATGCAGTGGTGTCTGGTTGACCGCCACTTGGCATCATGTAGTATCTAGTATTTCATGATTTGTTTTTACCCGTTGGCATGATTTTAGTTACATAACCATCTAATGCTGGAATCAAATAAACAAGAGTAAATCCTGCTCTTACAGAGGACAATGTGAAATAGCACAATGGTCCAGACTTGGCCCCACTGCCTTGTACTGGTAAGGCAATAGGTTTATTTATTCTGTTACATTATTATTTCTTTGTAATCTTTGTAACCATAGTTATATTCTTTCAATCACATTTATACATGCACTATGAAACAAGTCTGCACAAGGATTCATTACTACAAAATGCAAGTTTCAAAATAAAAATGATGACGCAGAGTTAAAGGCGAAATGTATGTTGTCTCCGTGCCCTCATATGCTTGAAGTGATGTGTGGCTTGCACTACTTGGACGACCCCTTCTCATTCCTCATTTTTAGCCCCACTAAAATAAAAACACCTATATTCACCTCTGGTGCCAGCGCCGTTCTAGCAGTGATGGCACTCGCATTCCTGGGGCTCACGTAAGGTTGTTACGTCACGGAGCCCCGCGCCCAATCAGCGCTGGTGTCACTCTCTCCGCCTTTGGACATATCGAATATTAAGAGGAAGTCTGAAAGCAGCTGCAGCCCTGATTCCCTGTTGATGTTCAATATGTCAGAAGGCGGGGATAGTGAATCCAGTGCTGATTAGGCGCAGGGCTCGTGTGATGCCACAACCTCACGTGAGCCCCAGGAACACGAGGTGAGGTGAGTATAAGTGTTTTTATTTTAATGGTGCCAAATATGAGGAACGAGAAGGGGTTGTCCAAGTAGTGGACAACCCATTTAAAGGGGTTTTCCACTACCGAATAAAGATGAATGAATAAATTCACAGGACCCTGATTTAGCAGCCGCATCTTTATTCCATTGGCAGCCATGTAAACTACCTCCCACCTGTCGGCATCTTTGGCTCCTCTTTTGATTAGCCAGCATGGCGTGACATCATGTGTGCATCACACCTCAATGTTGATGTTGCACCAGGCTGGATAAATTAAAGAGGAGTAGGGGATGCTAGCAGGCAGGACATAGTTCACAAGTCTCCCATCCGGTGGCCACTGACTACTGATATGGAGGCTAGACCAACACTCTTCCAATTGACTCACTCATCACTATATTGCCTTATTAATAAAACCTGTGTCATGCATACATTTTTTTAAAAAAATCTATACTTTCCTCCAACGTCAACTCAATAGCCTCCACTGGTCTCTTGACCTCTGGTCCGCTGCAGCCTTCACAATTACTTTTGTGTGGAAGAAATACTGTTCTTCTGCTAGGCTGTAATTGTGAAGGCTGCAGTCAATGAGAGGCCGCTGATTGGGTGCAGCGGTCACATGACATTGTTTGTGTCAAGAGACTGGCGGTGAACATGGCTCAGAGTGGTGGAGTGGCATCTGTCTGGGAGGTAGGTATAGATAGTTTTCAATGTATGCATCACTCTGGGCCCACTTGTAAGGGGTTAGTGGATAGCAATTCAAATTTGCTATCCTTATGTTATTTTACTCCCTTAAAGGGGTTCTCAAGTTGTCTGTGGACCAGCTAACAACTTTGCAGTTGCCTTAGTTTAATCAGTTCCTGGTTTCTGGCAGGGCAGGTACTTCTTCCTGAGTGACAGTTCTGGTGAGCATCAGAGCTGCTGTATTAGTAGAACTGTTATGGTGTCTGCACTGTTATCATTGCAAGTACACACAGAGATAACAGTGCATTTGAACAAGCATACAGTTCTGGACAGCTAGTGCTTAGAGTCGTGATCAGGAGACTTGGTCTGAAAGTTGCGAGCTGGTGATTTATAACTGCTGCTCTTCAGAAGATGTGAGGAAGAGTCGTGATCAGGAGACTTGGTCTGAAAGTTGCGAGCTGGTGATTTATAACTGCTGCTCTTCAGAAGATGTGAGGAAGAGGGAGAAAGATGAGAAGATAACTGGTGTATAGAAATCAATAGGAGAGAGCTCACTGGGATGTTAAGCGTTAACCCCTCTCCTGGAATGTAAGTTCTGTGCATTCTTGGCCAGAGTCTGGAGGCCAAGCTCTATGGAAATGAGCTGTACACTGTAAAGGATAAAAGCTCTCATGGCATGAGAATGACAGGAGATAGAAAAATCAATTTAATTACAAACATGCTTATTATCATGCTTTCTAACTAATTAAAGCAATTTAAAAACTTAAGAATACCCCTTTAATTAATAGCCAAAAATCGTGTTATTCTTCATGTACACACACATGATAGCTTATTCTGAAATGTTTCTCTGGGGTATTGTAATGAATAAAATTCATAAGTATTCTTAGATGTGCAGTCATTGTTTGCATGCATGTTTTACCTTGCAATGCAAAACACATATTTCGTTATACCTGATGACTAGCACTCGTGCGTGTGTAATATGGTGCTGTCTGACTATTTTTGCATTGTAAAGTTTGCATTTGATAAATCTAATTATAAATAAGAATGTTTTCATTCCTTGTCAGCAAACAGAGATTTTGTAAATGATAAGTAATTGAAATTCACAAAGTAAACTAGGAAACTACTTTAAAACCCATTAAAGGGAACACATTAGTATATTATTAAGATTATAAAATTTCATTCTTTAGTTTGTTTGCAAAGATACAACAATTTGCTGAACGGCCGATGGGAGGCAAAGATTTTATTATTCTGAACTGTCTCCTCGCTGCACATAAAAGCGGCAGATGATATAATAGTGACTCTGAAGTAGCACAGAATAAAAGTATGTTCTTTAAGTAACCGCACATCAAACTAGACTAGGCGTGAACATTCCCCTCCTGGTTATGGCATGGGCAATGTTGGGACATTTCTAATAAAGACAGTTCTGATCATTATCTGTATGGGAAAGAGAAGCTTATTTATGAACGATGATTCACATTGTGAAGACATTCTCTATAACCACTAGAATTTCACATAACATCTTTTTTTTTCTCTGGTGAGCTTATTAACTATTCCCTGCCAGACATAAGAAAAATTATTACTATTATTAAGACATAAAACGAACTAGCAGGAAGAAGTCAGATGGAGTCAAGCGGTATGCGTGGTCTTCAAAGGTATATTTCTTTTTCATTTTAATGATTAAAGATTGTCAGAGTCTGATTGGTTTAAGAATATCAATAGATGTGAGGCAGCTCAAGACAAAATGACATTCGTAGGTTCCCAAAAATTCTGGATGAAAGAAAGGTACAGTATCAAGAGATAATCCTAATATATTTTTCGGTATATCTACCAACAGGTCCAAAATGTTGTGTATCAATTTCCTTATGGTGAGAAAACAAAGAGGACTCAACTTACCCAACTGTGTAGCCCCAAAAAATAAGGCCTCATTCAGTCGTCAGTACTAGTTCTACGTCTTTCACTGATAGAACTCGTAACTATTATAGTCTATAGGACTATACACATGTCCACACAAGGTCCCCAAAAAACACAGACATGAACAAAACCATAGATTATGGGTTTGAGCCAAGTGTCATCTTAGTGTGATTCGATCCTCTCTCATGCGAGAATCGGAGAACAGGTGTGGAGAAAATGGAGAACTTAATTTCTCCATCTTCTACATTGTCTGCAGAAATCGGACTGCACTTGGATAACATCCGAGTGCAGTCCGATGTTTCATATGCACCCATAGGCTTGAATGGATGCGAGCCACTCGCAGCATGCTACTATTTTTTCTACAGACCAATTTGGTCTGTAGAAAAAATAGCAGATCTGCACTGCTATTAGTCCGAGTGCTATCTGATAAAACATCAGATAGCACTCGGTCGTGTTATACGCTCATGTGAGCAAGTCCATAGTCTATGTTTCCTATATTCATAAGTAGAGATGAGCGTTGTTCGACTCGAACTGTTCGCCAATCTCAAATTCGAGCTGTTTTGGGCGGTGTTCGAGCCGTTCGGCGAACACGAACGATTTGAGAAAAATTCGGCTGTTCGAGGTTATGTTCGATAACTGTTCGTGCACCAAAATCATAACTGGATTTTTTCTCAGTAATGATGAAAATTAATGTTAATACGCAGTTTGAGTGTACAGCGGGGCGGGGGGAGGGGCAGGGGATGGATCTCTGCAGGAACAATGAAGATCTCCATTTTTTTTTCTCTTTCCCGCATTTACAGTGGGGAGGTGCAATCTGTCAGCCTATCAGCAGCGCACACACGGAGCGAACTGCTTTTTTTCACACAAGCAAGGGCATGTGTCATTGGCAGTGTATGTCACATGTCCTTGCCCTATAAGACCAAGCCATTTTCCCTGTCGCCACCATTTTCTCACTGCTGCAGCTGCGTGTTAGATGGCACCGCTGTTGCTGTGTGCGCTATACCTTGTTAATTTCAAGCCAATTTTCGCACAAATCTACAGATAGCTTGGGAGTAGGGAATAGTTGTGATTGCAGTCCTTTTAAGGACTAGGTTACAGCATTTCCTACGACTTTTATCAGGCAGGTCTGTGCTCTTAGATAGGTTGTGGGAGTAAAGACTTATTGTAATTGCAGTCCTTTTCAGGACTAAGTTACATCAGTTCCTATCAGTTTTTGCCAGGCAGGTCTGTGCCAGTGCTGTGCAAGTTTTTTTCACAGCATTTGGCTGAATCTAGCAAAGCTAATCCTTTTTGGCCTATTACAGAGTGTGTTAGTCAGTGGAGTAGCCTATCTGTGTTGCAAGCTACACCACCTGTGTATAGAATACCAATTTTTTTACTGCACCTAGTGAAGTAAAATCTTTTGGGCATAGCATCATTCTATTAGTCCATCTATACTGACCTCCATAAGGTTGCAAATTGAATATAATTTTTTGTCTGCATCTAGCTCTGAAAAAATATTTGGGCTTCTAGCAGTGTGTGGGACTTGTTCTATTAGTCCATCTATACTGACCTCCATCAGGTTGCAAACTGAATATAATTTTTTTCTGCATCTAGCTCTGAAAAAATATTTGGCCTTCTAGCAGTGTGTGGGACTTTCTCTATTAGTCCATCTATACTGACCTCCATCAGGTTGCAAATTAAAAATAATTTTTATCTGCATCTACCTCTGAAAAAATATTTGGGCTTCTAGCTGTGTGTGGGACTTTCTCTATTAGTCCATCTATACTGACCGCCATCAGGTTGCAAATTAAAAATAATTTTTATCTGCATCTAGCTCTGAAAAAATATTTGGGCTTCTAGCTGTGTGTGGGACTTTCTCTATTAGTCCATCTATACTGACCTCCATCAGGTTGCAAACTGAATATAATTTTTTTCTGCATCTAGCTCTGAAAAAATATTTGGCCTTCTAGCAGTGTGTGGGACTTTCTCTATTAGTCCATCTATACTGACCTCCATCAGGTTGCAAATTAAAAATAATTTTTATCTGCATCTAGCTCTGAAAAAATATTTGGGCTTCTAGCAGTGTGTGGGACTTTCTCTATTAGTCCATCTATACTGACCTCCATCAGGTTGCAAATTAAAAATAATTTTTATCTGCATCTAGCTCTGAAAAAATATTTGGGCTTCTAGCAGTTTGTGGGACTTTCTCTATTAGTCCATCTATACTGACCTCCATCAGGTTGCAAATTAAAAATAATTTTTATCTGCATCTAGCTCTGAAAAAATATTTGGCCTTCTAGCAGTATGTGGGACTTTCTCTATTAGTCCATCTATACTGACCTCCATCAGGTTGCAAATTAAAAATAATTTTTATCTGCATCTGGCTCTGAAAATATATTTGGCCTTCTAGCAGTGTGTGGAACTTTCTCTATTAGTCCATCTATACTGACCTCCATCAGGTTGCAAACTGAATATATTTTTTTTCTGCATCTACCTCTGAAAAAATATTTGGGCTTCTAGCTGTGTGTGGGACTTGTTCTATTAGTCCATCTATACTGACCTCCATCAGGTTGCAAATTGAATATAATTTTTTTCTGCATCTAACCCAGCCAATAGTTTTGGCCTAATACCACAGTTTGGCCACTCAGCTCTGCTCGGTTCCCATCCATTGTTTTTTTGTGCAAACAACTCCAGAGTTGTGAATTAGTTAACCACCAAAATGAGTGGAAAAAGGCCTGCTGCTGGTGGAAAGGGGAATAGGCGTGTTGGGAAGGGGAAAAAAGGTTGTGTCCGTGGGGTAGGTGTTAAAGCAACAGTAACATCTGCAGAAGAAAGACCATCTTCCAGCCACACTAAAAATTCTACTTCTTTTAGCGGACAATGTGATAAGATCCCTTTCTTACGGCCACGCCAATCACTACAAATTCCAGATGAGGCACAAAAACAGCAGGTGCTTCAACAGATATCAAGTGTTCCTTTAAGTGGGCTCTCCTCCACATCAACTTCAACATCACAAATACTCCAGTCCTCAAAGGTGTCACCCCAATCGCACTTGCTTCCTCACAGCTCCCAAATCTCCAGCTGCCCGTCTGAGTATGAGGTAGAACAGATGGTTGAGTCTGCAGAGTTGTTTACTCATACTATAGCCTGGGAATCAGAGGTCGACTCCAGCGCTTCTGTGAATCCAGACGAGGAAATGATCTGCACTGATGCCCAGAATCTTTATGAGTCGGATCCAGGACCAGACGCAGAAGGTTCTGACCATAATGTAGACCCTCATTCCCAAACTGTAACTCCTGTTGGTGGAGATAATGAGGAAGACGATGATGAGACTCAAATACCTGATTGGAGCGACAACTTTAGTTTTTTGTCAGGGCAGGAACAGGTTGGCTCTGAGAACGACGGGTGTGATAACGCACAGGGTGATGATGATGAGGTTGGAGATCCCACTTACTGTCAACCCACAGTCAGCCAAGAGATGAGGTCAGCAGAGGAGGTGGAGGAGGATGCTAGTGACGACGAGGTCAGGTTGCGCCTTCCTGGACAGAGACGTAGTACTGGAAGCACGTCAACAACTGCATCCTCAAACACAACTCTGCCTCTCACCACAAGTCGTGGTGGCTCTTCAGGTCGCATGGGTGCTAAGCCTTGCATAGCCTGGGCATTTTTTCAGATCGATAAAGATGACCCAACTCGTGTTATCTGTAACATTTGTCAGCAAAAGCTAAGTAGAGGCCAAAAAATACATACTTTGAGTACTTCATGCATGAACCGGCACATGGACATGAAGCATAAGTTGCAGTGGGAAGCTCACTGTGCTACAATGCGGCCTAGCCGGCCGGGCCAACCACCGTCTGCCATAACTTGTGCATCCGCGGCCTCTTCATCCTCTGTGACTGGGGGGACAGCAGTCACACCTGTTTTGGGGCGCAGACCTGCCACCTCTTTACCCGCAACAGCCAGCGTGATTGGCAGGTCATCATTTTCTTTGGAGGTGGTAACACCAGCTGGTGTTGAGCGCTGTCCGACATCGATAGCACCACCTTTGGATCTAGGCAACCTAACATGTCCGCCTGCATCTTCCTCACAGACCGGCAGTTTGCCAGGGACACCCTTATCAACCCCGTCTAAGAACAATAGCCAGCCCTCGGTCCCTCAGATGTGGACAAGTAAAAGACCATTTCCTCCTAGCCATGAGAAAGCTAAGAGGTTACATTTCACCATCTGCAAGCTCTTGGCTACAGAAATGCTGCCTTTCCGCCTGGTGGACACAGAGGATTTTCGAGACCTTATGTCCGTCGCAGTGCCCCAGTACCAGATGCCCAGTCGGCACTACTTCTCAAAGAAAGGTGTGCCTGCGCTCCACCAGCATGTCGCACACAACATCACCGCTTCTTTGAGAAACTCTGTGTGTGACAGGGTACATTTCACCACAGACACTTGGACGAGTAGGCATGGACAGGGGCGTTACATGTCGCTGACTGGGCACTGGGTAACTATGGTGACAGCAGGACAAGGGGCTGCTGTCCAAGTCTTGCCGTCCCCACGAGTTGTGCGTCAATCCTCTTTATCTCAAAGTTCCTCCACTGCTTCTGCCTCCTCAACCTCCTCTCGGTCCTCCACCTGCACCCAAAGCCTGTCTGGTCATGCCACAAGCTTTCTAACTGCGCAGAAGGGATCCTGCACACCTCCTTACTATGCTGGCAGTAGGGCTCAACGTCATCAGGCGGTTTTTACTTTGAAATGTCTGGGAAATGTGAGTCACACAGCTGAGGAGTTGTGGTCATCTCTGGAGAACCAATTTCATGAATGGTTGTCTCCACTGGACCTGAAACCAGGGAAGGCCATGTGCGACAATGCTGCAAACCTGGGTGCGGCCCTTCGCCGGGGCAATGTCACACACGTGCCTTGTATGGCTCACGTGTTGAACCTGGTTGTCCAGCAATTTTTAGCCCACTATCCCGGACTAGATGGCCTTCTGCAGAGGGCACGGTCGCTGTGTGCTCACTTCCGCCATTCGCATCCCGCAGCTCAGCGACTTACATCTCTACAGAAGATGCCACTTCTTCTTCTTTAGCCTGCCACTTCACCGGCTAAAATGCGATGTGCCTACCCGGTGGAATTCAACTCTGCACATGTTGCAGCGACTGTGGCAGCACCGACAAGCCCTGGTGCAATACGTTCTGAGGTAAAGCCTGGGCCAACGAGATCCAGAGGTGGGGCAAATCACGCTGGAGGAGTGGTCTCAGATCAGGGACCTATGCACCCTTCTGCACAGTTTTGAAATGGCGATGAAGATGTTTAGTGCTGACGATGCCATTATCAGCATGACTATTCCGGTGATTTACATGCTGGAGCACATGTTAAACAGAATTCGGAGTCAGGTGGTGGCACAAGAGGAGGTGGAGGAAGTAGAGGAGGAGGAGTTGTATGCGGAAGGGCTAACATCTGCAAGGTCCAGACGGTCGGCAGCACCAAGGCGGCAGGCATGTGAGGGTGGGGGAGATGGTTTTACCAGGGCGCATGGTAGCAGCCAAACTAGTGAGGAAGGTGCAGGAGCCCAGGAAGAAGTGGAGGACGAACTGATGGAAGACTCATCAGATGAGGGAGACCTTGATCACATTTCTGTTGTGCGACGTTGGGAGGAGAGGACAGAGGAAGGAAGCATGATTGTTACCTCGCCACCAACACAACAGGGACTTGGTGCTCCAGGATGCGCAACACACATGAGTGCCTTCTTGCTGCACTACCTGCAACATGACCCTCGAATTGTGAGAATTAGAAAAAATCCTGACTACTGGGTTGCCACACTGTTAGATCCCCGGTACAAAAGTAAATTTGCAGAAATTATTCCTGCCATAGAAAGGGATGCACGCATGCAGGAGTATCAGCAGAGACTGTTGCAGAATCTTACATGTGCTTTTCCACAAAACACCAGTGGTGCACGTAGTGAATCTCACAGTTCCAACTTGCCAACCGTGGGACCGTCGAGTGTTCAGCATTCAAACCGTAACAGAACTACAGTATCTGCTGGTAACATCAATTTTGCGGAATCATTTCACCACTTTTTTAGCCCATCCTTTGCAAGGCCACAGGAGACAAGAAGTCTGACACATAGTCAACGCCTAGAGACGATGGTACAGGAGTATCTCCAAGTAAACATTGAAGCCATGACTGTGTCACTGGACCCTTGCTCTTTTTGGGCTTCCAATCTGGATAAATGGCCGGAGCTAGCCACTTACGCCTTGGAGATCTTGTCATGCCCCGCAGCCAGCGTTCTGTCTGAACGTGTGTTCAGCGCTGCTGGTGGTGTGCTGACAGATAAGCGCACGCGGCTCTCCACTGATAATGTAGACAGACTCACGTTCATAAAGATGAACAAATCATGGATCCGAAACGACTTTTCTACCCCTGTGTCATCCTGGGGAGAGTAAAAGCTTGATGATTGGTTAAAATCACCTCACCAACCGTTTTAAGTTTTGAAATTACTAATCATGTTTATCTGTATCTTGGCTGGAAAATAATTTGGGCTTTGTAGCAGTGTGCAGCACTGATTCTATTAGGCCATCTATAATAAGCTCCACCAGATTTAAAATTACTAATCATGTTTATCTGTATCTTGTCTGGAAAATAATTTGGGCTTTGTAGCAGTGTGCAGTACTGATTCTATTAGGCCATCTATACTAAGCTCCACCAGATTTAAAATTACTAATCATGTTTATCTGTACCTTGGCTGGAAAATAATTTGGGCTTTGTAGCAGTGTGCAGCACTGATTCTATTAGGCCATCTATACTAAGCTCCACCAGATTTAAAATTAATAGTAATTTTTAGCTGCATCTAGCCCGGAAAATAATTTTGGGGCTCCGAGATGCGCAAGACACATAAGTGCCTTCTTGCTGCACTACCTGCAACATGACCCTCATATTGTCAGAATTCGAAGTAATCCTGACTACTGGGTTGCCACACTCTTAGATCCCCCAAACTTTTTGATCAACCTTTTCATTTTAATAAAGACCAAAAAAATGGTCATTTTTGAAATTATAAGCATTAGCAAGTTATTAGAAACTGAAATCAAACAGTTTTCAACTCAAAACTTTATTCTAGGTGATGTTACATTTTCACATAGGACCCCTTGTTCGAAAGGAGCTTCTGAACTCTCTCATCCATTGAATTTGTCAGGTTTTGGATGGTTTCTGCTTCAATTGTTTTGCATGAGGACAGAATACCCTCCCAGAGCTGTTGCTTAGATGTGAACTGCCTCCCGCCATCATAGACACTCCTTTTGATGATGCTCCAGAGGTTCTGAAAGGGGTAGAGGTCAGGGGAGCATGGGGGTCACACCATAAGTTTGTCCCCTTTTATGCCCATATCAGCCAGAGATGCAGATGTTTTATGTGCAGCATGAGATGGTGCATTATCATGCATGAAAATGATCTTTCTGTGGAATACACGGTTCTTCTTCTTGAACCATGGCAGGAAGTGCTGTTTGAGAAACTCCACATACATTATGGAGTTCATCTTTACCCCTTCAGGGATCCTAAAGGGGCCGACAATCTCTCTCCCCATGATTCCAGCCCAAAACATTACTCCACCTCCTCCTTGTTGGCGCTGTAGCCGTGTTTGCGTAGGGTGTCCATCAACCAGCCATCCTCCACTCCATCCATCTGGACCATCGAGCGTTGCACGGCACTCATCCATGAACAAAACAGTTTTGAAATCAGTCTTCATGTAATGTTTGGCCCACTGGAGCCGTTTCTGCTTGTGTGAAGTGGATAGAGGAGGTCAACAGGATGGCGTATGCACAGCTGCAAACCTCTGAAGGACCCTGCATCTTGTTGTTCGGGGGACGTTGGAGGCACCAGCAGCTTCAAAAACTTGTCTGCTGCTATGACAAGGCTTTTTTGCCGCTGCTCTTTTAACCTGACGTAATTGCCTGTAGGAAAGAGTCCTCAATTTGCCCTTATCAGCACGCACACGTGTGTACTGTGAATCAGCTACATACTTCTTGATTGCCAAGACACTTCATCCTGATCATCGCACAATGTTGATTGTAGTCATGCCTTGACCTAAACACTCTACAATTTGTTGCTTCTCAGCAGCCGACACATCCTTTTTCTTTCCCATTTTGGCAGAAAATGTAGGCTGCTTAATAATGTGGGACAGCCTTCTTAAGTAGTCTTGCCTTTCATTGGACACACCTGCCAAACTAATTAGCACAGGTGTCTGCAATTGCTTACAGTGATATAAAGAGCCCTGACACACATCACCATCAATGAGTTTAACTGACAAACAAACAAATTCTTCCCTTATCACTCCTAAACACTTTTTGCATAATAATTTGGAACACAGTGTACATGTGCTTTTCCACAAAACACCAGTGGTTCACGTAGTGAATCTTACAGTTCTAACTTGCCAACCATGGTCTGTATGGAGTTGTTCAATAAAGGGCCCAAAATTAAGATAACATATTTGATATCCTGTGAGGGCCAGGCAAAGGGAAAGTTGGACTGGATGGAATCCTGTATGGATTTGGGGAGGGAGACATCGAGGGCCTCAGACTTCGCTGCATTGATTTTAAAATTTGACCATGTAACAAAGTGATCTATTTCAGCCATAACAGCATGGATGGATATATGTGATTGAGTGATATATACTAGGACATCATCAGCAAATAGAGAGCACTTGTACTCGGTGCCTCCCACCTCAATCCACCTAATATTGGGGTTATGGCGAATTGATGAGAGCAGGTGCTCCGTCACTAGGATGTATAAGAGAGGGGACAGAGGACATCCCTGCCTTGTCCCATTGGTGATTGTGAAAGGTGATGAAAATGTTCTGATGCACCCCCTGGGCCTTGGGACACCCGGAGCCGGACCCTTTTTGGTGGATGCTGGTGGTTGTAGTCTCCGTGGCGGCGACCCGGTTCCGTGGCTCAGGGCGGTCAAACCAGTGGCGGAACTATTTATGTGGTTTTGATGTTTAAATGTCCGACTACGCCACCCGTGGATTGCGGTCAGAGTGAACCGCCGCTGCAGGGCAGACCGCTGAGGCTGGTGTTGTGGGTGCAGCAGAGCGTAGCATAACTCCCCACGGGAGGAGTATAGCCTCAGGGCAGTGTATGCGGAGGATGGGGGTGATGGTGCAGGGCAGCAGCAGTAACGACACGGAGTCAGTGATGCAGTCCAGGGCCTTTACTCACAGTTCTTATTATCCAGACCACGTCTGCAGGTAACGGCTGCCCACGTCGTACTGTGCTCACCAGGTGAGGGGCTCAGACAACTCCCAGATAACTTTGGAGCGCTTCACAGGACCCCCTTTGTGTGTCCTTTGTCTGGCCTTTCTTACCAACCCTTCTGTCCGGCTGCCTCGGGCCTCCTCTTGGTAAACTTGGCGCCAGTTTCCCTGACCCTATGTGGTGCCTTCCTAGTGGGTGTAGCGAGGGGCTGCGCCACATAAAATGTCACAGCCTGCGGTTTCTAGCTGAGGGTCGTTTCCTGCCTCCACTAGTTTCGGGGACCGGTCTCCCCCTTTGGCCTGACCCCTCCACGCAGGTGGATTCGGGCGTGCGGTGGCGACTCGCCCGTCCGCACCCCTGGGATCCCTTCGTTCCTCGTTCCTGGAGCCTTCTCCGCTCCTCTTCCTTCCTTCTCCCTCTTCCAGGCCTGGGCCTGTGTTACTAGGCCCGCCTCCGGAGCAGAGCTCATGCAGAGCCCCTGCTCCCTGTCACTTCTGCTCAGACTTCTCTGCACTGAACTAATATGGTGCCCACCTTTTATACTCCCTTATCAATGCACCCAGGAACTGCTTCCTCCCTGCTCCTGCACTACAGGGTTCCCCTTCCTCAGTGTTCCCTTCCCCCACTCCAGCCAGGGACAGGGACTGTCGTGCCCATCTCAGGGGCATATTGGTCGCCCTGCCCCACGGCAATGTGGTGTAATGCATGCAGGTGTCGGGTCCTGATCCACACTCCATCCTTACCTGAGAGTGAGATATCACACCTCTGGGTGAGGTGCAATACCTCTATAGCAACCGAGCCCTCAGGGTGCTACAGTTCCATTTATCTTCAGCCTAGGTGACGTATTGCGATACAGGGCCATGATTTTGGCTATAAAAGGGTCCCCTAGACCCCTACCCCAAGTTTTTTAAGAGAATCATATATGGCGTGCCAGGAGACTCTATGGAATGCTTTCTCAGCATCCAACGAGAGTATCTAATTACAAATTTTTAACTGCATCTAGCCCAGGAAATACTTTGTGCCTAGTAGCAGTGTCTGCTAGTCAGCGGATTATCCCGGCTGTTAAGCAAGCTACACCACCTGTAGTTTGGACACTTCATTTTTTCAAAGGAAATGCTTCGGGACCACGGGATACTCAGTGAAGAGCATCAGGAGGCACCCCAAGGCATAGGGGTTGGGACTGGCAGTAGGATGCCTTGCGGTGGACAGCCGAGCTCGATCCTTATAAAAGCTTTTTAACTGCAGCAGCTTTAGTGGACGCTACTGGAGCAGGAATTACGCGGCTGCTGGCATGAGACTTGCCCTTCAATAGATCCTTGTAAATGGATTTAAAGTGTATTCATTCAAATTAGAGAGACAATTTAAATTAAAAAGCTTAGAGCTGCCTCCACCACAGGGGGGCTCGCTCGACCCACCAGCGGACAGGCACCAGTATTGGGAGAGGGGGGCTGGCCGTCAGGGTTCACCGCGGCTCTGGCACAAACCCGGCGACACGGAGGTGGCACGGGCAGGAGCGGACTGGCCGTGTCGGCTTCTCACTTTTTGGATTTTAGAAGGGCATGACATGCCTATATCTGTGTCTCCCCCTCCTTTTACTCCTCCACCTCTTTTCTTTTCGCATGACTATATGTACTTGTCACTTTTCCATGTGTTAGTTGTGTCTTCTGAGCAGTTTGTCAGCTTTTGGACACCTTTGAAGGTGTTTTCTATGTGTTTCTATGTGTTTTTGTTTGCCTGCCATTGGTTTTAACGGTGTTCGAAGGTGTTCGACGAACAGTTCGGCGAACACACGGGTGTTCGACGAACCGAACCGAACTCGAACACTACGGGGGTGGCTCAACACTATTCATAAGGGGAATTTAAAGGGTTGTGTAGCCAAAATTGGGAAAAATAGACAATACCCTGGAATTACAAACTAATTCTGATTGTGGTAACAGATTAATTTCTATTGCATTTTTCTTTCCAACATGCAGTCCTTTTAAAAGTATTTATTTTTGCATTAAATAGTAATTGTTTTTTTAAGTAGTTCAGATTTCTTGATGTGTGAACTGTTTTTATTACAGAGGTATTCAAGACCAATGCTAATTTTCGGCAACTACTGTATTATGTAGAGTAGTATCTCTCGATGTCCTTTGAGACAAGCAGGAAAAGAGGGTGGTCGGCAGATGTCTGCTAGTGTGCAAACTGCATATTAGAGGTCATGTGTGTAAGGCAGCGCTAGTCATCATACTGGGGGATACTCGCTGCACCGGGTCAATTAAAGCACACCAGCCACGTTTTTCCAGTTTTCACACTTCAGCAGTTTATTATACAACATAACTGCTATAACCGAGTCCAACTCAGTGGCTCGCCGACATATTACATATAATGTCCAGGAGCCTATCAAGTGGCAGACATACCCACTTGGCTCCAGTTACAGCCCCCAGCAAAGTCACTTATAGAAATGTCCAAATCAAGCAGTGTTTTACCTTTGCCGAGTTTTAGCTGCTTCAGTCTTGTCCTGCCACCACTGTGGCTTTACGGCTTCCCAGGTGGGGGTCTCCAGCCCTCGTTCCTTCAAAGGCTACTGGTATGTGGTCTCACCTCACATCCAGCCTTTACCTTCCAGGACTCTTGCCTTCCAAGGCTACTGGGATCGCTTACACCTAAAGATCCAGCCTCTGCCTTTCAGGCTTCACCAGGCTTCAATAGGCCTCACTAGGCCTCACACTCTAGCGGTGTCCCACATGGGAACAGGCCTCACGCCTTACACCCCCTGTCTCAAAACTACCAGGGTTTATATATCTTCCAATGCACACAGGACCTGTGCTGATGTCACAGTCATGTGATCAGACATTCTGTGTGCACAGGACCTGTGCTATATCACAGTCATGTGACCAGTCACTTGAGGGGGAGGTACATGGTTAGCCAAAACACATCCTGGACCATTACCGTAATGCCGCAAGTCGCTGCATTACATGTGATTGCCACTTGAACCAGCAAGCACACTGTTAGGATTCAGCTTGTTACCATACCGAAAATCAGCTTTGACCCAGAAAACCCATTTAAAGGGAATCTGTCACCACTTTGGAGTTATCAGGCCTCTACTATGGGCATACAGGGTATCGAAAAGTAAATCTATACATACCTGGCTGGCCCATAGTAGAGGTCTGATTGCAGAGAAATCTGTTTTTATAAGCTGTCGCCAAGAAATGTGCTTATTATTCCCCCAAATCCCCGCCTATATGCTTAATTATCATATTCCTCCCCTCCCCTGCACATCACAGGGCCCTGTATCCTGCACTGTGCTCACTCTTGTGCCACGCGCTTTGCTTCATCCCGGCCCCGCCTGCCTGTGCACTGCGCTGCAGGGTTCTATTGCGCAGGCGCCGGGAAGTGACAGTGACTCGCCTGCGCATGCGCAATATAAGCCTGCGACACAGTGCACAGGCAGATGGGGCCGGGATGAAGCAAAGCGCGCTCTATGTGAGCAGCACTTTGTGCATGCCTGGGTAGTCAGGGGGACACAGCCCCAAAGCATGATGGAACCTCCACCAAATTTTACTGTGGGTAGCAAGTGTTTTTCTTGGAATGCTGTGTTTTTTTGCCGCCATGCATAACGCCTTTTTGTATGACCAAACAACTCAATCTTGGTTTCATCAGTCCACAGGACCTTCTTCCAAAAAGAAATTGGCTTCTCCAAATGTGCTTTTGCATACCTCAGCCGACTCTGTTTGTGGCGTGCTTGCAAAAACGGCTTCTTTTGCATCACTCTCCCATACAGGTTCTCCTTGTGCAAAGTGCGTTGTATAGTTGACCGATGCACAGTGACACCATCTGCAGCAAGTTGATGCTGCAGCTCTCTGGAGGTGGTCTGAGGATTGTCCTTGACTGATCTCACCATTCTTCTTCTCTGCCTTTCTGATGTTTTTCTTGGCCTGCCACTTCTGGCCTTAACAAGAAATGTCCCTGTGTTCTTCCATTTCCTTACTATGTTCCTCACAGTGGAAACTGACAGGTTAAATCTCTGAGACAGCTTTTTGTATCCTTCCCCTGAACAACTATGTTGAATAACCTTTGTTTTCAGATCATTTGACAGTTGTTTTGAGGAGCCCATGATGCCACTCTTCAGAGGAGATTCAAACAGGAGAACAACTTGCAAGTGGCCACTTTAAGTAGCTTTTCTCATGATTGCACACACCTGGCTATGAAGTTCAAAGCTCAATGAGGTTACAAAACCAAAAAAAGTGCTTTAGTAAGTCAGTAAAAAGTAGGTAGGAGTATTTAAAACAAGAAAATGATAAGGGTGCCCATACTTATGCACCTGTCAAATTTTGTTTGAATGCAGATTGCACATTTTCTGTTAGTACAATAAACCTCATTTCAACGCAGAAACATTACTGTGTCCAACAGTTATTACATATATCAAACTGAAATAGCTGTTGCAAAAGCACCAATTTTAAGAAAACATTAAGCTTAAGATTAATAGGGGTGCCCAAACTTTTTCATATAACTGTATATATATTTTTTTTACTTACGATGAAAATTCTTTGTAAATGTGAATCGCCCATTATTAATTTTTTTTTATCCTTTCAAGTAAATGATAGAATTTTAAATAGAATAGGTTCAAGAGATTTTATGAGACAAACAGTATTGTTGTCAGCCCTTAAAAGCTGTCTAAAAAAATTGAAGCGTCTCGAGATACATCAAACATTATTCTGCCATGAATTAAGACAAAAAAGTATTCTGACTCAGCAGGAGACGTCATAAATACATACTGATACGTGACTATAGCAAGTGCTGGTGTAAGCAGCAGCCATACATTATATAGCATAACAGGCTGGCAGACAGTAAATTACCTTAATAGTCATAAAATAATGATTCCAACACCGTGATCAGACCGCTTAGAAGCCCAATTTCCTAGAGGCCCTGAGAACAATGTGAGCCAATCCCTGCCTCCATACGATTACTCATTCTAATTGGTAAAAGCACAAGTAATACAAGTTACTGCATGATCCAAGCTATCATTTACTCTACATGCTTTGTCTGTGAAAAATAACTTGGCAGCGTTTTGCATCTTTTAACTTCTACCATTTCACGTCAAAAGCTTTCCCAGGAGTGAAAGCTGACATCTGGTAAAATTATTGAAAGTAACACACCCAGGGCTAACCCATGTTTATACACCACAGCTAAAAGTTAATATCGGCTCCTGCATAGAAGCATTTTATCTTCTGTTTTTTTTCTGGTTGATATTTATGGTAAATATTATCAGGTGTGGTCCTATTTTGCCATTGTGTGATACAAGAATCATTACTTTGGTTTGCGATAAGATATGTTTCTATGTGTAGGCATTTCCAGTATACCGATAGGAAAACAATGATGTAAAAAAAAGCATATACAGCTACACGATCCAATAAAATATTAAATGGCTTTATTGAATATTCCACAGAGATAAGAATAAGGCACAAGAGCAAAAAAAATGCAACGCGTTTCGGATCAATTATAAAGAAGGATCATAACTGATCCGAAATGCGTTGCAATTTTTTTTGCACTTGTGTATTGTTCTTATTACTGTGGAATATTCAGAAAAGCCATTTCATATTTTATTGGTTCGTGGAAGTTGCATTTTGCTTTTTTCGCCTTTCTCCTTATTGTAAACTGACCATGTTATCTGGTGGTGAGTTATCTGGACTTTTTTTCCTTTTTATGATAGGAAAAGAAAAATGCATCAACTTCAAAGACAGTAAATTACAAACGGTGGACTGAAAAATGGGAGACATCTTTTAACTTGTTTTTATTGAAAAACTTACCAATGCCAGCTGAGTGGTACTTTTTGCAATTTCAGATACTGTTAGACCATTCTCAGCAACAGATGGATTTCAAAATTTGGTTCAAATGTACTTTACTGGAATTTCATCTCCTCCTACACAAGAATTGCATTTGACATATACACTATTTACAATGAGAATTACATAAGTAATGCGAAGACTTAAAGTAACACTAAACCTTTAAATTAATGTTTAAACTAAATAAGAAATATAATTGTAAGGCCTCATTCACACATCAGTATGAAACATTGAGGAAGCAATGTATGTGCTTATATCAATTCAAAGTAACCATTCCAAAAGTAGGAGGGAAGCTACAGTGATACCAACGGTAGTCAATGTTTGGGAGAAAGAATGAACACTAATAGCCGAGGGGCATAAAATAGAAGAAGCGTGATATATGAGAATAACATTCTGATGTGAAATGTTGCAAAATGTTTGTAAAAATAAAACTTTTTACACAGGTCCCAGTCACCTCCGACAACTTTTTGAAAAGCGTGTGAAGCTCAAGTGGGGATGGTGTGTGGCCAAGAGATCTAGTCAAGTTGATCATAATTTACTTTATAAAAATTATGGCAGAAATATACACAAGACCTAGCAGTGACAGTTGAAAGTTTTGCCAAATTCATTAACGAGGCACACACCTGTTAGTGAATTTGGCACATTTTACTCCAGTGCGCCCTTCCTTAAAACTGGGGTACCAAATATATATTCAAAATTCTTTCCTGAATTTCTTCATATATCTTTATAATGTTTTCAAAATTGACCTGTGTAGACAAAAGTACAAAGAGGGCCTGGGCGCTTTTTAAAAAAATATATATATATATTACAGGTTATGGGCACTAGAGTTTGTGATGATGGAACATTTGTAAGGGGGTGGTGAGCAGAAGGTGCATCCAGTCAACATCCTACAGCATTTGCAAGTAAATGCCACCATCTGTTGGTTGAATTGGACAGGCAGAACGAAGGATAGAGAGTGTGTTCCCTGAGGTAAGAGCTTGAAGGGGGTCCCGGGTCAGGTGATAGTTGTGGTGCAGTTGCTAAATATAAAAGGTGTGGCAATGCCGCAGGGATGCAGTTGGCACCAGGATGTGACAGGAAGTGAAAGCGTGAATGGCGCACAGGCACCCTGATTCATAATATATGATTAAGGGCGCCTGTGTGTGCCAGAAACGCATCAGTTTTTAAATCACTCCTATACAGATTTACTTGTTTTTATGAATTTACAATAAAGGAATCTTTTATACATTGGATGGAAGTGCCGAACATTTCCTCTATTACCGCCTTGTTTTGCATTGATGGGAAAGTTGTATCTCAGCCGGGAGATTTAGAAAGACAGGTGCTAATCTGCCTATCCACACTCACAGCTAAGTAGCTACAGGTCATAGGATTTAAGTGCCTGAATGCCGACAGTTGTCACAAGTAATTAAGGGTGTTCACAATCTAAGGATCTTGCCATTCACATTATTCCTGTCCTTGTTCGTCTTGCCAGGTCAATGCATTAAAAACAATTCCTGAATGTAAAAAAAAACAAAACAAACAAAGAAAAACATTATCCATTCTTTAAGCTTGCAAGAAAAAAAATTACTCAAGTGTGTAATTTTCAAGAGACACCAACAATTAATCAAAGAGTGTGTCTATCTAATAGGTGTTCCCTTTTCATCTAATCATCAAGCTATCTTCTAATTTTATGTGTATTTATGTTCTTCAGAGAAGCTAATTTACTCCATTCCCTCCAGTGTTACTCAGTTTCTCTCCGGGTGTCAGGTCAGAGCTGAAATTTTGACTGTTCTACGGTTACTGAGAACTTGGCGATTGCTCTTGTTTGAACCTATATTTATAATTAATTACTTCAAATAGATCTTGGTAATACTGCCAGGATCCTGCATCCAGACTCGCTAATTAAATTATGCGTGTCTAAAATGACATTACTGGGAAGAAGCAAACTCTTACTGCCCTACTGCATTTATTTGGCGTGTAGTAATAGGCATTTCTCATGTGGTGTTCTCCAATTAAAATGAAGTTAACCCTTTAATACTTTATTAAACAGTACAGTTATTCTATAAGAAAAAATATGTTTTCACATAGGCCACCTTGAAACGTCTCAGCTTCTAGGCAAATCTGTCACCTAAATATGCTGCCCTATTTAGTTATAGTTTCAATCAACATTATTTAAGCCCCATCGCAAATTAGGTTTATTAGAAAAATCTACAAACTTTCTGCTGTTTGCAGAAAAACAAGCAAACAAGAACAATTTAAATAGCTCAACATAATTAAACCATTTCTGCAAAAGGACATTATATTCATGTCCTGGGAAGGGGTCCTCCGGTGTGAAGGGGGCTCAGGAGCTAAACTGCCTCCACACGCCGCTGATTCCAGCTATATTACATAGCCGGCACCTGTCTCTAACTTCAGCGGCTGGCTCTGAATTTCAACCTTGGCTATTAACTATTTAAATTTAAACTATTTAAATTTATATGGAACACACGTCGATCAGTGCCTGTGTGCACTGGTTCCCTTCGAGCCCCCGGGAGTCTGTTAACTGGGGGTCTGCCATATACCCCAGTTGCTGTCATCTCGGGCCTCCTGTGAAGCTCACTCGTAGGCTTAGCTCCATAGGAGACTGAGATTTTTCACTATATACTGCAATACTATGGTATAAGCGCCCAAGCAATCGCAGGTTGAAAAATAAAATCTAAAAAATTGTAAATTTTTTTTACAAATATACATAAAAAAAAAATAATCAAAAAATGATACATAATTAAAATTACCCCCTCTCCTACTGTGTTTGTGAAAGACCAGTCTATTAAAATATGGAATTAATTAACCCAATCAGTAAATGTTGTAAAACGAGAAAAAAAAATATCCAGATTTGCAGGGGTTTTTTTTTGGTCACATCGCTAAAAAATGTAATAATAAACAATCAACGCTTCGTATGTACATGAAATTGGTATGAATAAAAATGTTAGCTTACCTTGCAAAAAACAAATCCCACTCCCAACAATAGAAGAATAAAAATGTTAGTTACAAGTTCAATGTATTGAGTGCTCGGTCATCAGTGATTGTTGGGCTACCATGTAGCTGAATGTATACATGCGTTCTTTTAATCGCTGGTAAAAGGGAATAAGGGAGACACCAAGACTGCTCCCCTAATAAATTCAGTGGACTCATAATTAAAATTGTCATGTCCCATGACTTGGGAATCATACAGACAATACATATTGTATTGTCATTGTATTGTTGCTGATACATTGCTATGGTACCAGTTTGCTTTTTAGAAATTTGTCTTATCTCTCTCCCTGTAGCCCAGTTCTGATGTAAGTAATCCCTCCCATCTTCATCCTCAGTTAGTGCTTGTCAGCGATCTTGCTAGGTTCATCTATGTACGGTATATCTCTGCTTCAAAATGGTCTTTTTACCTAGTGCAGTTGTTGAAGCTGCTGCTGTTACTAATGTGCGTAATACAGGGTAATTCCCTCGCTACTTTACCTGGGAAAAAATTGATGTAAAAGAGATGGTTGACCGTACTGAAATTTGGACTGTCCATACTTTGGTTCATGAGAAGTGAGAGTGCAATGAAACTCAGTGACAGTGATGAAAAAGATCCTAGAGCCGAGCGATCTCACCGACTTGTCGCCCTGCCGGTCGTCTCCAGTATGAGATAGACTTGCTGCTTGCCTTTCTGAGTATAGGTAGATTATGTGTGCTGCTGGCATTTCACTGCTGCCGAATTACTTCTTCATTTGTTAACAATGTACAGACACAGTTTGGAGGAGTGTGTTTTCATTGTGAAAATGTATTGGAAAACTGAGTCCTTAAAGAGGTGCCAGAGTGGGTTTCTAAAGAAGTTTGGAGGTCGAAATCACCCGTCCAAACCATGTATTCTGTCATTCGTGAATAAGCTGGAATGTACAGGAACATTACTGGATAGGCATGATGGAGGAAGTCCAAAAATGTCTGATGAAAACATTCAAGATCTGAAACAGCAACTTCTGGTATCTCCATGTAAATTGTTGCACAGGCTTTCCCATGAGAGGAGGAGGCATGTCATATTCAGGAATTGAAAGGACCCGATAAAGATAAAAGAATTCATTATTGCCGGATTTTTTTCTTTGGGGCAATTTGAAGGGTCAGGTATATAGTAATAAGACACGAACTTTACAGGCACTTCAAGAGAACATACAGTGAGAAATTCAGGCTATGACCCCAGACGTTCTGCGGAATATATTCAACTATATGGAACGGCTGTGCTTGGATGTGAACAGTGGACATTTTCAATAACTGCTTTAAAACATCTGTGGCACCCCAGGAGTCCAGTTGCCACAGTGGCATTGCCTCCCTCACAAGGGGGTGACGCCATGCCTGGAAGCAAGGAGGGGTCCCCTAATCAGGTTTTGCTAGCATGCAACACTTTCCTGACTCTAGACCAGCAAGGGGAGTTCCTCCCCTTAGCAACTGGGATCTGGAGGCGGGGTTAGTTAGTGTGAGGAGAGCAGAGAGGAGTTGAAGTCAGGAGAGCGAAGAGGAAAGACCTGGGGAGTGGAGCTGCACGGCAGTTCACCCCAGAGGGAAGCGTAGAAGAACCGGACACCGGAGTCCGAGGTTGTGGGGCACTGAAGGACCAGCAGCAGAAACCGGAGGGCAGGAGACTGCAGGTCTCCTGGCCCTATGAGACGCCCAGAGGCTCAGCAGCACATAGAGCCCAGCACCTCCACGTGGGAGCGACACTCCAGGAAGGCCCGAGCTGCCTGCCATACGGGTGAGCACAAGGACGTTGTACTCAGAGACGAGGGCCACAGCACAGCTATAAGCAGCAGGGCCAAAGAGAATAGTGCAAAGAGAAGGCCTCCAACTTCACCTGGCTAGGTGGATCCCCAACTTGCTTCCAGGCCGCCCGGACCTCTACTACCAGCTAGTACCTGTGCCCCGGTCTGCCTAACCACCTCAAGTAAAGATAAGAGGAAACCGCCATTAAGTTGTGGACTGATTATTAACTGCGCCATCCCCTGCACTACACTGCACAGCAACATCTATAACATCACCATTTCCTGCCCTGGAGCTTAGCTCTGCCTGTGGAGAGCTGAACCAACTCTGCTGCGTCATCATCAGCTCCAGAGGATATGCATTGCAGCGGCGGCTCCATTTAGCCGCATACCACAGGTGGCGTCACGAATGTTATATATATAAAACTTTAATTCCCCTTTTCTCAACATTCCCTTTTATTGACCGCCCTGGGTCACGGACCGGGTCACCGTAACTGTGACATCTCCCCTACCAACGACCGGCCCGGCTACCGAGTACCCCACGACCCAGGGGGCGCGTCACATCAGTTTCTCATAAACCAAGGTATGTACAGCTCAAATTTCAGTACGATAGATCGTCTCTTTTAGAAGTTACAGCAATTTTTCCAGGTAAAGTAAGGAGTGAATCCCTCTGTGTCATCCTGTCTATCTGCACACCATCCACTTAGTGATAGTGGTGCAGAGTACCACCAGTCATACCATTCACTTCTCATGCAATGTCCTACACCAATGCTGCTGATCTCGTGCAGGTAAAAGCATGTATTTGTGGATGGGCGCACTTAAAGGGAATGTGTCATCCCCCTGGGCGATATCAGACCTCTACTATGGGCATACAGGTGATAGAAAAGTAAATCTATACTTACCTGTATGGCCCATAGCAGAGGTCTGATTGCAGAGAAATCTGGTTTTATAAAGTCTGTTTTCCAGAGGCTTGGCGTCCGGGGGATACCAAGCAAACCCCTCCTATCTGCTTACTATTCCTCTAAACCGCCACCTCTGTGCTAAATTACCATATTCCCCCCCTCCCCTGCATGGCATAGGGCCCTGTAACAGGACCTGTGACGAGCCCTGCTCTGCCTCCCCTCCCGCGCATGTGCAAAGTGCCGCTCCCATGGAGCGCGCTTTGTTTCCCTCCAGCCCTGTTTGGCTATGTATTTCTCTGCAATTAGACCTCTGCTATGGGCCATACAGGTAAGTATAGATTTACTTTTCTATCACGTGTATGGCCATAGTAGAGGTCTGATATCGCCCAGGAGGGTGACACATTCCCTTTAATTATAAATATGTGAACATCTTATCTAGGCAAACATGATTAGTATGCAGAACAGATAAACAAGGGAAGGGTTTTTGCTAAAGGGATCATTGGTTGTTGCAGTCTAACATATTTTCTTTTTTGATGAATCACTTTGCTCAGTGCCAAGAAAAGGAAAATATTTACAATTATCTCCTATTTTCACAAGCAATTAAAAATATTACACGCCAACATTTTTCACCAGCGTTACAGGCGTGGCTAAGGTAGTAGAGAAAGGAATTCAGCATAATATTTGGAGTGATGAGACTCCAAGTAAAGTCATCATTCATAAAATAGGGTTAGAGTGACTTGTCCTGTCCTCTGGGGATTGAAACTTCATGTTTTGATCTCTTAGTAAAGAGCACAAACAGTTGTAAATCATATCCAGCTGGGAATAGCTGGAGATTTTCCACTGGAAGTTCTCCAATGGATGCTTCAGTACGATGTTGTCTCGTTTTGTTTTACTTACTGGAAGTGATAAGCATGATTATTATCAATCTTAATTCAGTGAAACCTCTGTAAAAGTCCACCTCTTTCTGAAGACCACCCCTGATCTAGAACACATTTTCCTGAGATGGATACTGTATGTATGGATCATAGTTAAAACCAATTAACCCTCATCTTTGAGAGGACCACCCTTGATAAAACATTTTTCACTGCAATTTTGGGTGGCCATATGCAAGATGTTTCAATCACTGTTTTTTCTTTTCATAATACGACCCCCTGTAAGCTGAATTTAGCAATCTTCAGAGCACTAAATGCCTTTGACATATTACAGTATCTACTGTCCTCTCTACCCTAAAGCAGAAGCAATGCTAATCAATTCATGGTGTGATTCTGTCATTTCTTGGTGTCAGCATGGTCTCCTGTGCTTAAAAGGGATTTCAGGACACACATATTAATAAAGAATTGTAAAGGCTATCAGACATGAAGAAACATCATAATTTACTTGCTGTTAAAATTCAGCTTTGTTCCTGAGTAGTGATGAGCGAGCACTAAAATGCTCAGGCACCCGTTGCTCGGGTCGAGAAAATTGGAATACTCGGGTGCTCGGTCTGAGCAACGAGCCAAATGTAAGTCTATGGGAAACTCGAGCATTTTTCCGGCGGCTCCCCCCGGCGGTCTGCAGACGGCCTAAATATTGCCCAAATCGATGGGTACAGTGCTCAAATGACATGGGAACAGCATGGGGAAGACCCCTGAAAGCATCTCTGACTCCCATGTCCCTGCTGTCAACAATGTTGTCAGAGGTATTACGCCACTTTTATGGACTCACAATAAAACATACAAAAATTAAGCCAAAATATATTTTCCTGGGAAAAATGTTAAGGAACATCCTTTCCAGGGTAATGACATGTATATAAGGCAAAATAAAAAAAACAAAAATGCTCCTCCACATCTTGGGCTATGTTCACAAGTAGCGTTTTTCATGCATTTTTGCACTTTTGCATTGTTTTCGACGGCGAAAAATAAATTCACCAATAAATGTCATTTTAACATTTTACTACCTTATCTTGCCCTGTGGTGTGTGAGACATGATCAGACACATCCTGTTTCATTTATGAAGGAGGGACTCTGAAAGTCACAAACACTATTTTTATAGGGCCATCAGGCGGCCTTTACTATTCTTAAAGGGCCAGTAGTCGGCTATGGTTTGTTGTTCCCATTAAGAGTGGGTCTCCCATACTGTTATTGCATATGCAGTGACTGCACAGGCTGAAAAAAATTTGGATGCACCCCAATACCCCTTTGAAGAGACATAGAGGAGGGCCTCAGTAAAAAAATGTTCCCATTATAAAGGAGTGGGCCTCCTATAGTGGTAATGCCCATGCAGTGACTGCAAGGGCTGCCAAAATTTGGGAAAAACACCAATACAAATTTAATAAAGACACAGAGCTGGGCCACAGTAAAGACATGTTCCCATTAGAAAAGAGCGGGTCTGCTATACAGTTATAGGGTATGCAGTGAGTACAGCGGCTGCCAAAATTGAGGAAAAACCCTAATAACAATTTAAAGACACATAGAGGTGGGCCACAGTAATGACATGTTCCTTTAGAAAGAAGTGGGTCTGCTATACAGTTATAGGGTATGCAGTGAGTCCAATGGCTGCCAAAATGTAGGAAAAATCCCAATAACAATTTAAAGACACTGCTGCGGCTGCCAAAAATTTGGAGGAACTCCAATGCCACTTGCAAGAGATGTAGAGGAGGACCTGCTGAAAAAAATGTTCCCATCATTAAGAAGTGGATCTCGCATACTGTTTGCCTATGCAGTGAATGCAACGGCTGCCATAAATTTGGAGGAACTCCAATGCCCCTTGCAAGAGACGTAGAAGTCGGAGGGCCTCTACCGTCCCCGCCCACAAGCACTTGTCCACCTGTCCGTGGTTAGGTGGACTTTCCCAGTAACAGCGTTGTTGAGGGCATGGCTAATGTTGTGGGACCCATGCTCGTGTAATGCGGGGACGGCACACACCGGGAAAAATATTGGCAGCTGGGGACCGAGTACCGAGGGACGGCCGCTGCCATCAGGTTGCGGAAAGCTTCCGTCTCCACGAGCCTAAAAGGCAACATTTCGAGCGCAAGCATTAGCGAAATGTGAATTTAGGAGTGTGGCCTGTGGGGCGTTGGCTTTGTATTTGCGCTTGCGTTCCAAGGACTGGGGTAGGGACAACTGAACGCTGCGCTGGGACAAGGACGTGAACATGCTTGCTGATGCTGCTAGTTGAGAGTGTGCAATGACACGTGCAGGGCGGGAGACATCTTGGCATGCGCCATGGACAGGGGATTGGCGAGCATGCATAACAGTGGAAGAAGCAGTGGTGTCACCCGCAGACACTGTTTCTAGACCCTGGGGTTCGGCCCACTTAGTCGAGTGCTTTGCTGCCATGTGCCTGATCATGCTGGTGGTCAGACTGCTAGTTTTGCTACCCCTGCTGATGCTGGCCTGGCAGGTGGTGCAAATGGCCTTTTTGGGGTTATCTGCAGAGACTTTAAAAAACAACCGGACTTGAGAAGACCTAACAGTTGTACTGGCAACTTCCGTCATGTTGGCGTTACGGGAAACGCTTTCCCGCCTTGTGTCTGCGGCCACCACACTGCTTCTTCCTGCCTGTTGTGGTGCTACGCCTCCCTCCCCCTGTGTGCTGCTGTCCTAACTCTGCATGTCCCCCTGCCAGGTTGGGTCAGTTACTATATCATCCACCACTTCTCCTTCCACTTCCGCACCCTGGTCCTCCTACTGGCTTTCTGGCAATTGTGTCTCATCATCATCCACCTCTTGCGACAGTAATAGCACTTTCTCACCATTGCCTTTGTGTGACCGTGGCTGCTCAAATATTTGGGCATCGTTACATGTGTTCTCCTCTTGACTCGCTTGAAGCTGGCCGGGCGAGAGTCCAGAATGTACAAATGGAAAAGTGAACAACCCTTTTGATTGTCCAAGAGTGAGACCAGTTGTCTCCGGGCACTCAGCATGGTGGGAGGAAGGAGGATCAGGGTGAGGAATATGCAGTCCAGACTCACGGCTATTGAGACTTGACCGTGTGGAAGACAGGGTGGTGGTGGTGGCAAAGTGACTGGAAGCATTATCTGCTATCCAATCAATAACCTTTTGACATTGCTCTGTGTTCAATAGTAGTGTTCTGGGGTCCCCTATTAATTGGGACAGTAAGGTCGAGCGAGAAGATGTGGGTGTTTGTTGTGGCACAATTTCAGCTTGCCCACGGCCTCGGCCTCTGCATGCACCATGACGTCCACTTCCCCGTCCCTTGCAACACACCTTGCCCATTTTAAATGGAGGACAATATTTTCCACGTTAAGTACAAAAGGCTGGATTTGAAACGCAGTTATATGTGATATGTCTGATGGAAAACCACGGTTTTATACAGCGGGCCTATAGGTTACTATTCTTTACAATAACCTTGTGTGAATAGCTTCGCTGACACACTGCAACAAAATGGAATTGGAGGCCAGAAATGGCTGAATTTGGAAAACAGTTATATGTGATACATCTGACTGAGAACCACTGTTTTAAATTGCAGGCCTGTAGTTTACTAATACTATCCTTCACAGCGACCTCATGTGAATAGCTTCGCTGACACACTGCAACAAAATGGAAATGGAGGCCAGAAATGGCTGATTTTGGAACGCAGTTATATGTGATTCGTCTGATGAAGAACCATCGTTTTAAATTACAGGCCTGTAGTTTACTAATACTATTCTTCACAGCAACCTCATGTTAATAGCTTCGCAGACACACTGCAGCAAAAAGGAAATGGGGGCCAGAAATGGCTGAATTTGGAACGCAGTTATATGTGATACATCTGACGGAGAACCATAGTTTTAAATTGCAAGCATGTAGTTTACTAATACTATTCTTCACAGCGACCTCGTTTGAATAGCTTCGCTGACACATTGCAATAAAATGGCAATGGAGGTCAGAAATGCCTGAATTTGGAAAGCAGTTATATGTGATATGTCTGATGGAGAACCACGGTTTTAAATTACAGGCCTGTCGCTTACTAATACTATTCTTCACAGTAACCTCGTGTGAATAGCTTAGCTGACATACTGCAACAAAATGGAAATGGAAGCCAGAAATAGCTGATTTTGGAACGCAGTTACATGCGATATGTCTGACGGAGAATCATGGTTTTAAATTGCAGGCCTGTAGTTAACTAAGACTATTCTTCACATCGACCTCGTGTGAATAGCTTCGCCGACACACTGCAACAAAATGGAAATGAAGGCCAATATTTTCCACGTTCACTACAAATTTCAAAGATCTGGCTGTATTCTGCAGTGCTAACAAGCAAATGGAGCAGAAAAATTGTGTACTCTGGATTTCTTTTTAAGCAAATAATCAGGATTAAGATAAAAAAAAATAGCCCTGGCCCCTGATACCTGGGGCTTTGTCTACAAATATCTGTAATAGCGGGATTAGTCACAACGTGCAATGGACCCTCTTGCACTATATGCACTGCAGTCTGCCACATACACTGCCTGCCTGCCTAACTCCTGCTATCACCACTGAATATATGCAGGTGGATTAGTCCTCAGAAGGACTGTTAGTTCAGATGGATATACTGTATATATATATGTCGTGGAATACCTATACTAACTATAAACAAGCAAATCTCTCCCTGATTCAGCAGCAGCTCTCCCTACTCTGCCTGTTTCCGGGGTAGACTGTAATGAGCATAGCGCCACCAGGTCTTATATAGACCTGATGACGCTGTGCTGCCAGCCAATCACTGTAATGCCCACAACCAACATGGCTACGGCATTACAGTGCGTGGCAAGCAATCCCTGCATGTTCATTGGCTCTCTAAAGAGCGCCAAACATGCAGGGCGGGGACCCGACCTCCCTTCCGAGCAACCCGGAAATACTCGCTGAGCGTCGAGCTTGCATCGGGCGAGTACCGAGTAGTGGCGAACACGTTTGCTCATCACTATTCCTGAGCTGTCACAAGTGGTGATTAGTGATGAGCGAGTATATTCGGTTAACCCTTTCGGCGAGTATACTTGGGCGAGTACTGAGTATCTTCAGCGTACTCGGTGATATGTTTGAATCACTCCCGTGTGTATGATTTGTGACTGTTTGACAGCTGTAATACATGTGAGGAATGCTTGTTTCTTACTCGCCGAAAGGGTTAACCGAACATACTCGCTTATCACTAGTGGTGATGTGACCTCCAAGTCATTACTTCCTGATAGAGTTCATTCAAACCACAGAGCTCAGAGATTTCCTGTCTGTGCTTTGACCGGCTCAGCCAGCAGCTCTGCAGTGTGCACTGATTAGTGATGTCATGGGGAGCACGGCCTGTGATCTTTGGCAAGCTGTGAGTGACTGGAGATGTGCACAGGGAGAGAAGGACAGCACATTGCAGGCTCCGCACAGATCAAGCAATCTTATTAACTTGTGACTTTGGCCAGAGGGGATGGTGCTGGGCGTTCCACAGTGCTAGATTACATTATCATACATAAATATATTATATCTCATTGTTTTCCTGCTGTACATTGAGCCTCTGTGGTGCCATTGTCTGCACCTGTAACATTACTGACTGCAGGAGACTCTTAAAACAGTACATAGTAGGTGAAGTGCAATGAATGTTTGGAGGGAGAAAATGTGAACACTGATTGGTCCATCTTGAGACTTTTTATGAGTCTTTTTATGGTGTTTTGTAGGTTTAGTGGACAGGCACTGAGGTTGGGAGTGTGTGAGCTGAAGGACAGATACAGCTCTGCCTTTTAGTAATTGTAGTCTGGGGTATAAAGTTGGTAAGGGGTTCAGGATGTAAACCGTAAAACACAATGACTGCAGAAGGCTGAAAGGGAGCTAAAAAAAAAACTAAATTAAAGAGGTTTGGAACTCATGAAGGGGCAAGCAGATTGTTTTTGTGCCCAGAAAACCTCTTTAAGTAGATGACATCACATGTGTGACTTCATCAGCTCAAGCATGGAAGACTTAATAATTGTAATCTCACAATATGATGTCACAATGATTATGGCGCTTTATAAAGGGGCAGCTGCTCAGGTCAAGACGTGAAGACAAAGATAGTATAGTAGCCAAAAAACACAACTGTTCAGTTTTCTATCAGCTATTATAAGAATAGAACAAAAATGGAGGGGCCTAAGACAATCCCTTTTTCCCCACCCCTCCCCATGGTTACCCATAAGACTTGCACTGTACTCCAAGACCAACATGGAAATGTACAGAGATACTGTATGTGGGACTCTCTCAATGACTATACACTTAAAGACATTTTATGGACTGGAATGATACAAAATGACACAACCTTCAAAACATTGCTTAAGAACCCAAACTACACTTTCCTACTCTTCAAATCTATATGTTTTCAAATCCTGCCTGAATATTCAAACAGTTCTGGTAACTAGAACATCTCTGTCTAGGAAGCTATCTAATTTATATCAAAACGTTGTAATTGGCTCCACATTTTCAAAGCCTACCTTTTTGGTTTCCTGGGAGAAGGAATGACTCATAGCGCTCCTGCATCTAGAATTTAGTCAGATACTAAAAAAAATTGCATAGCATCACAGCACGTCTACGCCTACAACAAAACCAATTATAAATTTCCTTACAGATGGTACAGAACCCCCAAATTTTGGTTTACATATAAACTCTGGAACACTAACATTTGCTGGAGATGTGGGTCACATACAGTATGGGTTCACTCTCTCATATCTGATGGCAGTGCCCACTTATTAAACCCTGCTGGACCAAGATCCACAGATGTCTGCATAAGCCTTGAGGCTAAAGGGTTCTTGACTGTGTTGTAAGCGATTGATAACCCCTCCGTTCTTGAAGAACAGCTGTAGAGAGCTCCTGTTGGACAAAATTTGGGATTTCATTTAAAAAAATGGCGTTTTGGTATGGACATTTACTACTAATTAACATTATATGAAATAGAGCAAGATTTATCAGGCAATGTGACCAAACTACATTTATATCACAAGTAGGGATGAGCGCACCCATGGATGCTCAGATTCGTCGGGTTCAACCAAACTTTAGTCCAAAGTTCGATTAAGGTATTTACTCTGGAATAAAGTTGTAACCTCCGCCTATTTGTGGACTCTTTAAGGCCCGAGTGACTTTTTTTTTTTTTGCGCTTTTGTTTTTTCCTCTCCAAACTGTACCAGAACTCTACCTGAACTTTAACCCCAACCCGACCCAGTAGAAGTCAACAGGGACCCGAACTTTGGTGCTGTAAAAGGTCTCTCTTTCTCCTCTCTCTCCACTTAAACGGACTTCTGGGAAAAGTCCGTGTTCGGAATTCGGCACCGGACACTTTTCAGTTCGGGTTCACTCATGTCTAATCACACGGTTTTATCAGTGCTGGAAACTGTTGAATATTGAAATGAACTCAATTTATATAAATGGCAAACACCTACCAATGATATCTCACAGAATTGTATCAACAGGTCAACAAGTCACACAAGAGATGTTGATTTCCATGTTGCATTATTAATTTTCATTCCATGAGTACTGTTACAGTAAAACAAAATAATTAGTTTCATGGTGCAATAAAAAATTTAAATTGGCAATATTGTACTGTTAATGGAGTATTGACTTAGCAATTTTAAGGAGAAAAATAATGACTTCGGCTTCAGTGCTTAACAGTTTTATGCCTGTGTCTTATATATTTACTAGGGAAAAAACTAATCAGCTGAGGGTTATGGATACGAAATAAAGCAAGGAGGATACGGCTGGGTTTTCTGGTTGTCTATTATAAAAAGGATTCCAGTGGCTTCAAAAATATTTACTCTGGAATAAAGTTGTATCCGCCTATTTGTGGACTCCTTAAGGCCCGAGTGACTTTTTTTTTTTTTGCGCTTTCTTTTTTTCCTCTCCATTTTTCAAAACCCATAACATTTTTAACTTTTTCCAAAATGAGTTATACTTTGGAATGACACTATTCATTGTTACATTTAATATATCAGAAAACAAATGCAGTGAAATGGTGGAAAAAAAAGCATTTGTTACTTGAGTTTTGTTTTTACGATGGTTATTGAACTGTAAAAATGACCTGGCGAGTCCAAGTAAGGGCTCGCTCAGATGTCCGTTTTTCTCACATATGAGAAAAATGTAACGATTATATTGATCAGAGCCTGATAAGAGTTTGATCAGAGTATAGTCTGAACATCCTCCATTTTTCTTGTACATGGAGGAATTTAAAAAAGATCTCCACCTTTTCCCTTCTGACAGTCTGTGAAAATCAGACGACACTCGGATGTCATCTGAGTGCTGTCTGATATTTTCACTGACCCATTCACTTGCATTTCCTTTTTCATCTGAACCTCGGATCGGAATGGGACACGTCTGTGTGATTTTCTGCAGACCTCTCGGTCCACAAAAAATCGCGAACGTTTGAATGGCCCCATAGACTATCACTAGTACAAGTGCTATCTATGGAAACAATGGATAGCACTCGTCCGCAAAAATAGTACCTGAGAATGCGCTCTTAGTATGATTACAGCCATATCAAACTTATGAGGTATTTCTTTGTATTTAAGTGGTTTCTTTCTCTTTGTGGGCTTTTTCTCTTTGTAAAAAAATAAATAAAAAAATAAAATTGGTTTGTGTCACTATTTTCTGAGAACTGCAACTTTTATATTTTTCCGTTCACGGACCTACATATTGCACATTGAGCTTTACTTTTTATTTATATTATTTTGGGATACATATGATCTTTTGATTGCATTTTATTGCACATTTTTGGCAATTGCAATAGCAAAAAATTGCAAATTATGGCATTTTGATTCTTTTCTATTTCAGCATTCACCTTATGATATTAATATTTTTTGTATTATATTAGTTCTGGCAAATTTTTTTTTTAGAATTTTTACAAATATTTTTAATGTTTTTCTACATTTTAAATTAGTCTCCATTGGAGACTTGAATCTGCGATTGATTTATTGTCTACTCCAGACCTGGGCAAACTGCAGCCCACAGGACACATTCGGCCAGTAGATCGGGACAGCCAAAGGGCTACGAGCCTGATAGTATTAGACCATATAATAAATAAAATCAGACACTAGTAACAGAGAAGGAAAAATGTGAGTGCAGCTTTTCTTGTTATTTTAGGACATAGGCAGCTGCAGGGCGGACTGTCAGTCAAGGTGTAGGGGGAGTGATAACTGTGTAGCCAGTGGTGACTGTTTCAGCTCCCTGCACCTCCCAGATGACTGGAAGCAATCGGCTGCAGGGAAAATATAACTTCATCTTCTCCCTGTAGCTGCTGCTCCAGTTAACCCCCCTAAACTCCATTTACCTGCAAGTAAATAGTGTTTTTAGATGTGCAATTCTTTACAAAAGAAAATTTCCTACTAGGGTTTCTGTTGCATGAAACTGATAATATTTTTGGAATGTTGAAACCCTCTTGGAGAGGTACAATTTACTTTGGTGAGTGTAGTAAGTATTATAGTTCTATTATGTTTTTTTTTCTTATTGGAGAACCTGAACTCTTGGTACAGTATTCTTATGTCCCCAATATGTAAAACAACAGGGATTTAAGCAAGTCCATTATCTCTAAAGTGGAATATATGACAAGATGCCAAACATTGTAGATGTATGAGGAATGTGTTATCTTTATTGGATTCATTAACTTCTCAGTGTGAGGTTTCTTCAAAATTATTTTTAGCAATGACATCACTTTTGCAGATCTGGGAATGCAAAAAAAATCTGTTTAAATTGAGAACAGTTTTAAAATGCTTACCAATACATTACAGGAAATGTGGGATTTAAGGGAATGTTCTGAATCACTAGATACATATTGTCACTTTTAAAAGGGTTTTTCAGCATTTTTTTAAACTACCATGCTAACAAGCAGTGTGATAAAAACAAAACAAAAAAACTCTGCCATTCCAGCACCACCAGCATGATCCATCAGACTGAAAAATCATGGGGCCCCATTTCAAAAGTCCAATTGGCCCCCTCCCTCTAAAAAAATAAATAAAAATTTGGTGGAGTGGACAGAGTCACGGCGTATAGATACAGTCACCTCCCAACTTTTAAAGACAGGGAGAGGGACAAGTATTGCAGCACTTACACAGTAGTTTTGACCCTATTGAGGATGTTGTATTATTCTCACCCACTATGATACCTCTTTCGTGGCCTCTATAGATTATGATGCCCCCAAAATTGCCACTGTCCGCACACTGCATGATACCCCACACAGTGAATTCCCACACAGCTTTCCCCATATGCATAGTATGACGACCCCATATTACCTCCAGCAAAGTATGAGCTCCCCCACATAGTATGATCCACACAGTACAGTATGATGACCCCCACAGTACCTCACATGGTATGATGGCCGCTATAGTCCCCCACACAGAATGATGCCCCCACAATACATTTCTCCACACAAGTGTGATGCCCTCACAGCTTACCCACACAGTATTATGCCCCTGCAGCCTCCCACACACATTACGAAGTCCTCACTTTCCCAACCACACAGTATGATGCCCTCACAGCCCCTAAAAGTACTGACTGATAAGAAAAAAAATAAAAACTATTAACTTTGTCCCATTCCCTCAATGCACTCCTCCTGTTTGTGCAGCATATAGATTGAGGTTCTGCAAAACAGGCGCAATCAAGGCACACACAGGCTGGATGGTGGAATGGTGGAGCAGGGAGCCAATGGCAGCCATAGGGTTAGCGGGGTCATCTCTCTATCTATCTCTTCTGTAAAGTGTAAGCTCTTATGGTCAGCAGGGTTCTCTGTCTCTCTTTCCTCTCCAGTGTAAACTCTTATGGTCAGCGGTCTCCTCTATTTCTCCTGTAGAGTCTAAGCTCTTATGGTCAGCAGGGTCCTCTCTATATCTCTTCTGTAAAGTGTAAGCTCTTATAGTCAGCAGGGTTCTCTGTCTCTCTTTCCTCTAGAGTCTAAGCTCTTATGGTGAGTGGTGTCCTCTATTTCTTCTGTAGAGTGTAAGCTCTTATGGTCAGCGGGGTTCTCTGTCTCTCTTTCCTCTAGAGTCTAAGTGTTATGATCTGCAACAAGTACTAAGGAAAGGTAGGGGAAAGCTGTCCCTACAGTAAGACTAAGCTGAATCCCTACGATGTAGCGGGCTGCCTGTTCCTAGTGAACAGACCCGCCTTAGTCCTCGGCTAGTCTGAACGAAGACCTATAGAATTAAGGGAGGGGTCCCTAAAAGAACTAAGGACTGGGACAAAAATGAGACACCTCCTAAACAGAGAAGTTGTTGCAGAACACAAAAAGACAAACTGACAAAAAAAGTACTAGAGGTCCCAGAGGACCAAGCGAACTTGACAGAGAAAGGCACAAAAGCACCTGGCTAGAGAAACAGTCAAACCCTGAAGTCCAGCACAGCCAGAAGGGTGGAGCTGGAATATAAAGGCAGATGGTCACTTGACCGCAAAACACAAGATAGAAAAAACAAACAGGAGGGTTCTAACAGTACCCCCTCTTTTATGAGGATCCTCTGGATCCTTCAGGCCCAGGCCTATCCGGAAGCCTCCTGTGGAAAGCTTTAACAAGCCTAGGAGCAGAGACATCATCCGTCCTTACCCAGGAGTTGTCTTCGAGACCGAAACCCTTCCAGGAGACAAGATACTGTAATCTCCCTCTATGCCATCTAGAATTCAAGATACGAGAAATTTCATATTCGCCGACTACCACCACAGGAGGAACTGTGACAGTGGCATTCCTATCAGATACGTCAGCCTTTTTCAACAAGGAAACATGAAACACAGTATTAATCTTCCAGGAAGAAGGGACATCCAACCTAACAGCAGACGAGTTAACAACCTGAAACACTTTAAATGGACCCACAAACTTAGGACCCAGTTTTTTAGAGGGAATCCTCAACCGCAGGTTCTTCGAGGACAACCAAACCATGTCACCCACAGTAAACAATACCTCTTTACACTTCCTGTCAAAATACTTCTTGGACTTCTTGTTAGCCTCTTGAAGGTTGCAGCGTACATTAGTCCAAACTCTCTCCAAATCACAGGAAAAATTCTCCTCCTCCGGCACCGCCGACCGCAATTTGGAGAACGAACCGAAAGACGGATGTCTCCCAGTACAACAAAAAAAAAGAACACTCAACATTCATACATCCTCCTCTGCTAAGAGCAAATTCTGCGAGAGGCAGAAACTCAGACCACACTTCTTGATTGTCCGCCACAAAACAACGCAAAAACTGTTCAACATCCTGGTTCTTTCTTTCAGTCTGTCCATTAGACTCAGAATGATAACCAGACGAAAATGGCAAATGGACTCCCAACCTGTCACAGAAAGTACGCCAAAAGCGAGCCACAAACTGAGGTCCTCTATCAGAAACAATATCCGTGGGAACGCCATGGAGCTTGACAATCTCCTTAACAAACGCCTTAGTGAGTGTCTTGGCGCAGGGCAACTTAATGAATGGAACCAAATGACACATCTTACTAAAACGGTCCATGACCACCCAGATGACAGTAAAACCCTCGGACACAGGAAGATCAGTAATAAAATCCATTGTGAGATGCGTCCAAAGCGCACTAGGAACCTCCAGAGGGCAAAGCAACCCCGCAGCAGGAGTATGTGAAGCCTTTGACCTAGCACACACAGTACACTGATGCACCCACTTGATGACTTCCTTCTGCCATCCAGGCCACCAAAAACTGCGACTGATAAGTCTCTTAGTCTCCGAAATTCCTGGATGACCTGCCAACCGAGACTCATGACACTCCACAAACAAATCTCTCCTAAAGGCTCTAGGCACAAACAACCTCCCATGGGGAGTGTTAGATGGAGCATCATCTTGAGCTTTCAGAATCCCATTCTCCAAAACGGAGTCCAAAGCCGCCACCACAACTCCTTTCTGTAAAATGCTCTCCTCCTCGGCACCGACCGTAGGAGAGAAGCTGTGAGATAAAGCATCGGCTTTAACATTCTTAGTACCAGGGATATAGGTAACAGAAAAATGACACCGAGAAAAAAAAAGTGCCCACCTAGCTTGACAGGCATTCAAGCGCTTGGCAGCATCCAGATAGATCAAATTCTTATGATCTGTGAAAACCTGAATAGGAAATCTAGCGCCTTCCAAAAAATGACGCCAATGTTCAAACGCAAGTTTAATAGCCAGCAACTCCCGATTTCCAACATCATAATTCAGTTCGGTTTGCGAAATTTTTTTCGAAAAGAAAGCACAAGGATGTACTCCACCCTTGTTCTCCTGAGACAAAACTGCTCCGACCCCCACCAATGAAGCATCGACCTCGACCAAAAAAGGCTTGGTCTCATCAGGCTGCATAAAGATAGGGGCAGAACTGAACCTCTCTTTGAGATACTCAAACGCTTCAATGGCCTCAGTAGTCCACTGGGCCGTATTCGCACCTTTCCTGGTGAGATCGGTTAGAGGTATAATAATTACAGAAAAATTCTTAATGAATTTCCTGTAATAATTGGCAAAACCCAAAAATCTCTGTATAGATTTCAAACCAATAGGCCTAGGCCATTCCTGCACAGCCTGAACCTTCACAGGGTCCATCTCAAAGCCCTCGCTGGAGACAATATAGCCCAAAAAACTAATTTTCTGCACAGCGAACTCACATTTCTCCAGCTTAGCAAAGAGTGAATTATCACTCAATAACTGCAAAACTTCACGTACACTCTGCCAATGGGACTCCAGATCTGGTGAATAAATCAAAATGTCATCCAAATACACAACCACATTCTTACCAATCAAAGGTCTCAGGATGTCATTAATAAGGTTCTGAAAAAATGCAGGTGCATTGGTAAGACCAAAAGGCATCACCAGATTCTCAAAATGACCTACCGGAGTGTTAAAAGCAGTTTTCCATTCATCACCCTCCTTCACACGTAACAAATTGTATGCCCCCCGGAGATCAATTTTGGAGAACCACTTGGCTCCCACTAACTGGTTAAACAAGTGAGGAATTAACGGCAATGGGTAGGAATTGCGTATGGTAATTTTATTAATTTCACGAAAATCCAGACAGGGACGTAAACTGCCGTCCTTTTTTTTAACAAAGAAGAATCTAACTGCCACAGGCGACTTAGAAGGTCTAATGTGACCAGCAGCCAGGCTAGTCTCTATGTACTCCTCCAAGGCCTTTCTTTCAGGGATAGTCAGATTAAACAAGCGACTTTTGGGAAGAGTAGCACCCGGAACAAACTCAATGGCGCAATCATAATCCCTATGAGGTAAAACTTGCGACTCCTCCTCCGAAAAAACCCTCCAAAAATCTTGAATAGGTACCGGTAATTCCCCTTTTTCCACAGCCGCAATGCGACCATTACAACATTTATCATAGCACTTCGGACTCCAAGACTTAATCACATTAGTAGACCAGTCCAATAAAGGATTGTGCAGTTTTAACCAAGACAATCCTAGAACAACTGGAGAGGGCAAATTATCCAAAACAGCCAAGTCCAAAATTTCTTGGTGAACTCCATTGATAGTGAGAGGAAATGCAGCAGTCTTGTGAGTAATACATTTCAATGGAGTGTTATTAATTGCAATCACAGAAATAGGTGATGATAAAGGTTTGGATTTCAATTTAAGGTTTTCCAAAAACCCTTTATCAATCTCATTAAGTGTTGTACCACAATCCACAAATACCTGAAATTCAATCAAATCTCCCTGCAAAGTAGTACTCCCAGAAAGAAATACTCCTGCAGAGCGTAAACAAGCTATACTGGCGTAACTGACCTTTTTTTTTTCTTTACTTAAACGACGCTCACAATACTTAATCAAATGGTCAGCTTTACCACAATAAAGACACAATCCCTCGGCGAACCTCCGGTCTCTTTCCTGAGAGCGGAGCGACATTGCCCCAACCTCCATCGGTTCCCTGCCGTCAAAGCAGATTTTCTGTGGACTAGGAACTGACATTACAGGAGTCTTTACCTCATTGAGCCTGCACCTCAGTCTCCTGTCTATACGAACAGCTAACTGTATAGCTTCCTGCAGAGTCTCAGGTGCAGGGAATGGAATTAGCAAATCCTTAACCCTTTCACTCAGACCAGCAAGAAATAAACATCTCAGCGCAGGATCATTCCACTTAACTTCTGAAGCCCATCTCCTGAAGTGTGTGCAATAATTTTCAACATCATCTGACCCCTGATTCAAATGTCTAAGTTCTGATTCAGCAGATGAGATTCGATCAGGATCGTCATATAATAGCCCCATAGCAGAAAAAAATTCTTCAACAGACTTTAAACACGGATCATTAGGCTGGAGGGAAAAGGCCCACCCCTGTGGTTCATTGCGCAAAAGTGACATAATAAAACCAATGCACTGTGATTCATTCCCAGAGGATCTTGGTCTCAAATGAAAATATAACAAACAAGCATTTTTAAAGGAAAAAAAGTCTTGCTGTTTACCATAAAAAACATCAGGCAGTCCTACCTTGGGTTCGACTAAATGCGCTCCAGAACAGCTACTCACGTGTTGCTGAAGCTCGGCCACCTCCAGAAACAATCCCTGCAAGCATTGAGCCAAATCCTGGATGGAAACCATACTGATCCCCGAATTTTTTTTCCTTTTAGTTTTTTTGGGCTGGACTTACTGTTATGATCTGCAACAAGTACTAAGGAAAGATAGGGGAAATCTGTCCCTACAGTAAAACTAAGCTGAATCCCTACGATGTAGCAGGCTGCCTGTTCCTAGTGAACAGACCCGCCTTAGTCCTCGGCTAGTCTGAGCGAAGACCTATAGAATTAAGGGAGGGGTCCCTAAAAGAACTAAGGACTGGGACAAAAATGGGACACCTCCTAAACAGAGAAGTTGTTGCAGAACACAAAAAGACAAACTGACAAAAAAAGTACTAGAGGTCCCAGAGGACCAAGCGAACTTGACAGAGAAAGGCACAAAAACACCTGGCTAGAGAAACAGTCAAACACTGAAGTCCAGCACAGCCGGAAGGGCAGAGCTGGAATATAAAGGCAGATGGTCACGTGACCGCAAAACACAAGATAGAAAAAACAAACAGGAGGGTTCTAACACTAAGGTCTTATGGTCAGTGGTGTCCTCTATTTCTTCTGTAGAGTGTAAGCTCTTATGGTCAGCAGGTTCCTCTCTCTCTATCTCTTCTGTAAAGTGTAAGCTCTTATGGTCAGCAGGGTCTTCTCTCTCTATCTCTTCTGTAAAGTGTAAGCTCTAATGGTCAGCAGGGTCTTCTCTCTCTATCTCTTCTGTAAAGTGTAAGCTCTTATGGTCAGCGGGGTTCTCTGTCTCTCTTTCCTCTAGAGTCTAAGCTCTTATGGTCAGTGGTGTCCTCTATTCCTTCTGTAGAGTGTAAGCTCTTATGGTCAGAGGTGTCCTCTCACTCTCTCTTTCTGCAGAGTATAAACTCTTAAGATCAATGGGGTCACCTTTCTCATTTCTCTTTTCTGTAGAGTGTAAGCTTTTATGGTCAGCGATGTCCTCTATTTCTCCTGTAGAGTGTAAGCTCTTATGGTCAGCGGGGTCCTCTTTGTCCTGTAGAGTGTAAGCTCTTATGGTCAGTGGGGTCCTCTATTTCTCCTGTAGAGTGTAAGTTCTTATGGTCAGCGGGGTCCTCTATTTCATCTGTAGACTGTAAGCTCTTATGGTCAATGGAATTCTCTCTCTCCTCTTCCCTGTGTGCATTTTCCAAGCAATTACAACAAGCCTTTCAGTATTGAGATTCAAGTGAATTCATTCGCCGCAGACAAAAGTTTGGGGAAAATTTGGTGAAGTTGGTGAATTTTAATTTCTAAGGTTCCGCTCATGTCTGTTTAATAGCACCAAAACAGAAATAAATATTTCTGAAAGACACATACTTACAATATTATTTTGGGGAAAATTATGTGTTACCTAGAGTTCGATCCCTACAAAAGATCGACTGCCAATGATGTCTATTGTAAGTCTAGACTGTATTTTTACTACAAGTGAGCTAATCCAGCTACTAAAGCATATGTTGTGACTAGGATATCAGTATTTCCTGACTTTCAATTTATAATGTATACTCGCTGCATATTTTAAACTGATCTTAAGGGCAATCAACACTTTAACCTGCTCGCTGTGGGTGTTTAAGCACATATCAAATGCTGCTGCTTCATGCGTAGAATAAAGTAATTGGAGTGCAAGAATATTATTAACTCTAAAGGAGAAAAAAGAGAGCAAATGTTAGAAAATAACAAGAAATGTCAACGCATTGCAGTTGGCACTCGAACAACCATTTGCGTAAAGGGATTGCAAAGAGGATTAATCTTTAATTTTTTTTCTGATTATAACAAAAATTGTGGGAACACCAGGTCCAACTATAGTTGTTTTTACCATGTGCCCTGTTAAATCTGCTCATGCCATTACTAATGTAATGTACTAATGTGGTATCTCTTATTACCCGGGCCAGTAAGAATAAAGTGACAACCTTTACATGTTTACAAATGCTCTGCCATAAAGTGCTTATCTGTGAAATAATTTTAAGTAGTTGTCTAATTATTTTCTTGGAAAACACAATAACAAGTTATCTCTTACAAGATTGTTGGAGAAGGGAAGTGTTGCATCCCGATCTGCACCTGCTCCGACAATATCTGCCTCTGTCACCAGCCACTGATCTATTGAACCTGCAAGAGGCACTGGTAGTGGAGGAGGCATCAAGGCCTACAGTGGGTACGGAAAGAATTCAGACCCCTTTACATTTTTCACTCTTTGTTTTATTGCAGCCATTTGGTAAATTCTAAAAAGTTCATTTTTTTATCTCATTAACCCCTCTACAACCCAGGGTGGTTTGCACGTTAATGACCAGGCCAATTTTTACAATTCTGACCACTGTCACTTTATGAGGTAATTACTCTGGAACGCTTCAACAGATCCCCCTGATTCTGAGATTGTTTTTTCGTGACATATTGTACTTCATGATTGTGGTAAAATTTCTTCGATATCACTTGCGTTTATTTGTGAAAAAAATGGAAATTTGGCGAAAATTTAGAGAATTTTGCAATTTTCAAAATTTGAATTTTTATGCCCTTAAATCAGAGAGATATGTCACACAAAATAGATAATAAATAACATTTCCCACATGTCTACTTTACAGCAGCACAATTTTGGAACCAACATTTTTTTTTATTAGGGAGCTATAAGGGTTAAAAGTTGACCAGCGATTTCTCATTTTTCCAACAAAATTTACAAAACCATTTTTTTAGGAACCACGTCACATTTGAAGTCACTTTGAGGGCTCTTTATGACAGAAAATACCTCAAAGTGACACCATTCTAAAAACTGCACCCCTCAAGGTGCTCAACACCAAATTCAAGAGCTTTATTAACCCTTCAGGTGCTTTACAGGAATTTTTGGAATGTGGAAGAAAAAAATTACCTTTTTTCACAAAAATGTTACTTTAGACCAGTGTTTCCCAAACCCCATCCTCACGGACTGCACATCTGCCTCCTATTCAAGTCAATGGCAGGCGGATGTGCTGTACTGTCGCTTAAAGCAAACCTGTCAGTAGGATTTGGCCCTATAAACTAAAGGCATGGCCATAATGGCGCTGCGAAGATGATTAATCTGATACCTGATGTGAAGGGATCCACTGAGTGGCTGCTGAATACTCACCTTATGAAGTTTTCAGAAAATGACGTCTTTTGTACTTCAGTATGCTTCGGGGTGGGACGTGGGGGCAGAGTCCTCTTCTTGCTCTTACTCCCCACTAGCCTCCTCTGTTTCTTTTGCAGATCATTGATTATTCAGTGACCTACCTCCTTTTTAAAATTCAGTGCAAGACTTCACTGTGGGAATGGTCTAGGAGGCAGATGACAGGTCTAAGAGGAGGAGGACAGAGTAGTGTCGCTTGGATTTGGCGGTTAGTAGGTCGTTGGTGACTTTAGTCAGGGCAGTCTCAGTAGAATGGTGTGGTCAGAAGCCAGATTGGAGACGGTCAAAGAGAGAGCAGGAGGAGAGGTGGGAAGACAGTTCAGAATGGATGTGTTGTTCCAGTAGTTTTGAGGCGTAAGGGAGAAGTGATATGGGGCGATAGCTAGTCAGAGAGGATGGGTAATGGGAGGGCTTTTTAAGGATGGGTGTGATCGAGGCATGTTTGAAGCATGAGGGGAAGAAACCAGTTGTCAGTGACAGGTTGAAAAGGTGGGTAAGGGTTGGGATGAAGACTGTGGTAAGGTTGGGGATGAGATGGGACGGGATTGGGTCAAGTTCACAGGTGGTGAGGTGTGATTTGGAGAGTAAAGAGGAAAATTGGTTTCCATAATGGTGGAGAAGCTGGTTTTGGAGGAGGAGGATTGAGTAGGAGTGAGGAGGAGCTGGGGGGATTTTAGGCAAAAGCTTTGTCTGATGGTGTCAATCTTCTGCTTGAAGAATGAGGCAAAGTCTTCGGTTGAGATGAGAGGACAGGGGCGAGGCGCTGGGGGACATAGGAGAGAACTGAAGCTGTGGAATAATTGTTTAGGGTTGTGAGACAGGGAGGATATAAGAGATGAGAAGTATGTTTGTTTTGGAGCAGTGAGTGTGGATTTGAAGGTAATGAGGGACTGTTTGAATGCGGTGAAGTGCTCATTGGAGTGGGACCTTTTCCATTTACGGTCAGCAACCCTGGAGGCGCGTCGCAGCTCTTTGGTTAGGCTGGTATGCCAGGGTTGCCTGTTGATTGTGCGAGCTTTGGTATGTGTGAGGGGGGTGACTGAATTGAGAGCTGCAGCAGTTGTGGCTTTATATAGAGCGGCAGCGACATCCACGCCATGTAAGGAACTGACGTCTGCAAGAGGGAGGAGGGATTCAGAGAGTGAGTGTAAGTCAAGGTGTTTAAGATTTCTGTGAGGGTATGCAAGTTTGTGGAGTGGGGATTGTTGCCCTGGAGAGGAGAGAGTAGAGAATTTAAGTAGGTTGTGGTCAGATAGTGGGAGAGGTGAGTTAGGTTAGATAGGGAACAGAGGCAGGTAAAGATGAGGTCCAGTGTGTGGCCATCTTTGTGAGTGGGAGCAAAAGACCATTGAGCAAGGCCAAAAGAGGAAGTGAGAGATAGAAGACTAGAGGTAGCTGAGAGAGAAGTGTCAATGGGGATGTTGAAGTCACCCATGATGATGGTGGGGATGTCAGCAGAAAGGAAGTGAAGTAGCCAGGTGGTGAAATGGTCTAAGAAGGTGGTGGCAGGTTCAGGGGGACAGTAGATGACGGCCAGTTGGAGGTTGGAAGGGGAGTAGATGCGCACACAGTGCACCTCAAAAGAGGGGAGAGTAACGGAGGATGACAGTGGGATTTGGGTGAAGGAGCAGTTGTCTGACAGGAGAAAGCCTACTCCTCCACCATGCTTGCCATTGGGGCGGGGGGTGTGGGAAAAGTGGAAACCACCATATGAAAGTGCAGCTGGAGAGACTGTGTCAGAGGGGTGTGAGCCAGGTTTCAGTGATGCTGAGGAAGGAAAGTTTGTTATTGGTGAAAAGATCATGGATGTAGGTAAGTTTGTTACAAACGGAGCGAGCATTCCATAGAGCTCCTGCTAGTGGGGCTGGGGAAGGGGGGGCAGGGCGGATGTGTATGAGGTTAGAAGGGTTGTGAGAGTTTGTGATGGAGGGGCAGGATTAGGGGAGATGTCGCCAGCAGTGAGGAGGAGAAGAGAAAGTGTTAGAAGGTGGGAGCAGGAGAGAGCATGAGGTGGCTGTCTGTGCTTAGAGACACAGGATTGAATGTTGAGGAATAGTTCTGAGGAGGAGGTGTGATGAATGGGTAGGATGGAGGGAGATATGAAGAGTTTGTTGCTGGGTGTAGGGATTAGGGGTGGTTGTAAAAAGTGAAGGACTATAGAAGAGAGAGTGAAAACAAAGACAAACATTGTTTACAGTGCCCAAGTATCCAGTTACCTTCAGTTCCAATTCAGGGATAATTCAGATCTCACACTTAAGCAATACACTTAAGACAATGCACTGCAGACACATCTATAGCAGACTCCTTGCTCACAGTATATGGGCTACACAATGCATTCAGGTGTGAACCCGAGGGGAGTGGTCTGTGCTCATCTTGATCAGCTGATTAAGGCTAAGCCAGAGGCAGGGTATTCAAGTGACAAGTAAACAAGGTCATAAAAAGAGTGGGGGGCAGTTGTTAGTTGAAGAAAATACCAAGTGTATATAGAAGAAGAGGAAGGGAGAGGTCAGCATGGGAAAGCTGGATCAAGTACTAAGTGTATATAGAAGCAGAGGAAGGGTGAGGTCAGCATGGGAAAGCTGGATCACATACCAAGTGTATATAGAAGCAGAGGAAAGGAGAAGTCAGCATGGGAAAGCTGGATCACTTACCTGTAGGAAGAATGGATAAACAGAGATACGGATTAGAGTGCGATGGTGGCAGATGACAAGATACAGTCTGTATGCATCATATTAGTCAGGGATAATTCAGGGATAATATTATGTAAACATCTGTACACTATATACACACAGCTCTACATTATACACTATATTAAGACAGCATTACACTATATACTAGACTACAATATATCTACTAATATCAAAAATTACAACATATCTACAATTTCCCTCAGGATCAATAAAATGTATTGTATCGTATATTATGATGCATACATCACAAAGGAGACACACAGAGTAAATATCATATAGGAGACACTGCTGAATATATATCACATTGAGACCTCTGTATATACATTATATAGGTGATACTGTGACTGTTGTACTGTATATGTTATGTAGCTGATACTCGACTATAAAACAGCAGTTGCAGAATCCCCTATATAATGTATATAGAGCAGTCACAGTATCCCCTATATAATTTATGAAAACTGCTGTATATACATTATATTGGTGATACTCTGATTGATTATACACAGCATTCTACATACACTATATAGTCGATATTGCGACTGCTGTATATACATTAAATAGGTGATACTGCTTTGTATAATAGCAGTATCACCTGTATAATGTATATACAGCAGCAGTATCACCTGTATAATGACTGCTGTATATACAATATGTAGGTGATACTGCTACTGCTGTGTATAATTGCAGTATCACCTATATAATGTGTATACAGCAGTACCAGTCTCACAAACAGTATGTGATACTGTGACTGCTTATATAAATTATATAGGTGATGCATATACAGTAGTAGCACCTGTATAATGTATATGGACTGCTGTATATACATTATGTAGGTGATGCATATACAGCAGTAGCACCTGTATAATGTATATACAGCAGTAGCACCTGTATAATGTATGTGGACTGCTGTATCACCTACATAACATATATACAGCAGTCCATATACATTATATAGGTGATACTGCAATTATACACAGCATTAGCACCTATATAATGTATATACTGCAGTCAATATACATTATACAGGTAAAACTGACTGCTGTAAGTACATAAATATTCTCTATCAGGACTCACCCAGATCCCTATGATGGGGGAGGGGGTGAAGAGCTGCAGAGTGTCCATCAGGCCTGCAGATGAGCGGATCCCTGGGGCGGCGGTGCCAGTGAGAGGATCCCTGAGGCGGCGCCGGGGCTGGTGAGTGGATCCCTGGGCCGGCGGGGCCGGTGAGCGGATCCCTGGGGCGGAAGGACCAGTGAGCAGAGCGCAAACTCTGCCCCCAAAAAAATGTTGTAACGCTGGTACAGGCCAGAGTCAGACAGAGCACTGTGCGCGTGTGGCAGTCCTTTAAAACTTTTTAATAAGCCCTTCTGTGCATGCGCTCTCTCCCGCGCCACGCGCTGAGAAAGGCCGCAGCGGTTCACACAAGCGCTGACAATGGCTGCCTCGGCACACACGGCATCCTTGTCAGCACGTGTAAGGGGAGATAGTGTGCACACAGGGGCTTATTCAAAAGTTTTAAAGGGCCACGGGCCACATTACAGCTCATGGCCGCTGGCCCACCGGGCAAATGCCCGCCTTGGGAGATTGCCATTCCGGACCTGACCCTTATAATATATAAATTGCTAAAAAGAGAAATCATGTCATATCTAACTGATTTAAGTGAAAATTATCGGTATATGTCTTCTGACTTGTCATTTGGATGAGGCTAAACATTTTCTACATAAGATAGAAAGCTTATCATCAAACCACATATCCTATGGTTGCAGATGCTTCCTTTACATACTTTCTCTATATCATCTGATGCCTGGAAAATCTGATTAATAATGCAGAATGATATGTGGAATGACATGGCCTGACTGCCGCCCAGCTGCTGTTAACCTTTGACACTGTCAGCACAGTGTCAATCTTGCTTTAATCAGAATATATTTCAGACAGACAAGGTACCATAGATTTACATTTTTTTCTAGGGTTGCTCCTAACAAACATCTTATTTTAGATTACACTGGTCTTGAATAGGCAAAATGACACTGGCAAATAAATCCCTCTACACTCCCCAACATTAAAATTGCACCACCAAGAAGGAAAAGTTGTGAAATTATGGAAATCACAGGATTTATAGACATGTTACTGATATGCAAATAATGAAAAAATGGAAGCAAAATATTCAAAACACCTGAATTTATTCAGTATTGAGAATAAGTGTCACACACAGAAAAACCTGCACTTATACACCTTGGCTTCTATCAGTTAGGTTATTGCTGGTTGTCTGAGGAATGTTCTGCCACACTAAAACGCACTTGGGCACACAAATCATCAAGATCTGATGCTGGCAAATGCCTTTGCAATTGTCGACCAATGACGTCCCAGATGTCATCGATGGGAGACAAATCCGGAGACTATGGTAGCACATTTAGGCCAAGCAGGCTGCTCACAGTAGCATGACCAACATACGGCCTGTTGATGTCGTGTTGAAAAACAGCTCTTGGAACACTGGTTCCCTCACCAAATCAATGTAACGCTGAGCTGTTAGTACACCTGCAATGAAGACTAAAGGAGTGCAGCTACCAAATATTATGCCACCCCAAACAAAAATTCCGGGACTAGGACTGATGTAATGACCTCACAGAAAGGCCTCTTCATTTTGTTATAAGACATATTAAACAACCCAGATTCAAAAAATATTGAAAAAAACCCCAATTTATTTATTTAAACAATAAATTGTTTAAATAAATAAATGTGTATTTTTCAATATTTTTTTTTTGCCTGTGGGTTGTTTAATAGGTCTTATAATATTTGGGGAGGCTCTTTATGTATATATTTTGGACACACTGAAGGTTTTATTTTTTGGGTTGGCTCTTCATATCGTTGCCTACCTTGTGAAATTCGAAGAATGGCATGTAGTGATCTATTCTGTACTGCAAGTGAAATTAGACATTACCAAGACTAAGGTGTCAAACGTTGTCTGCACAAATCATCATTGGTGCAAAACAATCAACAAGTCAGGGTGCTGTACATTATCCTGCCCAAATTCTTTATTTTTCGTCTGAAAAGTAAAGTGATTATTTGGGGTTGCAAAATCGTAGTCCTATGCCTTAAAATGTTGTCCCTGCTTGTTTAAGAAAATATAGTTAAAGTAGCCCTCCCATCAAAGTATTTATCCTCTTAATATATTGCAGTCATCATATTATATGGCACTGTGTACTTACAATTGCTCATTTTGCCCTTCTATCCAGTTAATTATTCTCCTTTCCATTCGGTCTATGAAATCATGTGTTTAAAAACAGACTAGATGAATCCTTCTAAACTCTATGTAGAAACAGAAGGTAAATTTTCCCTACATGTGTCATCATTAGAACTACACTTCTACATCACTGCAAAGTCCATTGAAGGGGGGAGGAGCAAAGTAGGTGGGACAGGAGTTGAAGAGGGGGTGAAGTAGGGCTGCAAGGGACTTTGCAGTGATGTAGAATTGTAATTCTAATGATGACTCAAGCAAGAAAAGAGACTGTTCTTACATGTCATAGACCTAATGGAAAACAGCAGAATTAACTGGCTAGAAGGGAAAAATGATCAATTGTAAGTGTACAGTGTTATACAATATGATGACTGCAATATATTAAGAAGATAAAAACTTTGATGGGAGAGCTTCTTTAAAGAAGTATTAAATAATGGCTATAATGCAATATATGTCACATCATTGTGTTTTATGGTCTTTGGAATGGCTTACATGTAAAGATTAGTGATGAGCAAACATGCTCGCCACTGCTCGGTACTCGCCCGAGCATTACAGAGCTCGACAAGCTCAGCGCTTATTTCCGGGTTGCTTGGGCGGGAACTCGGGTCCCCTCCCTGCATGTTTGGCGCTCTTTAGAGAGCCAATGACCATGCAGGGATTGCCTGCTACGCACTGTAATGCCGTAGCCATGTTGGTTGTGGGCATTACAGTGATTGGCTGGCCGCACAACGTCATCAGGTCTAAATAAGACCTGGTGCCGCTGTGCTTGTCACAGTCACTCCATAATCAGGCAGTGTAGGGAGAGCCGCTGCTGAGCTAGGGAGAGATTTGCTTGTTTATAGTTAGTATAGGTATTCCACAGCATATACTGTATATATCCAACTGAACTAACAGTCCTTCTGAGGACTAATCCAGCTGCATATATTCAGTGGTGATAGCAGGAGTTAGGCAGGGAGGCAGGGTATGTGGCAGACTGCAGTGCATACAGCACAAGAGGGTCCATTGAACATCCTGTTAGCATAGGTATTCCACAACATATATATGTTGCAATTTTGCACATTTTTTTAATCCTGGTTATTTGCTTAAAAAGCAATCCAGAGTACACCATTTTTCTGCTCCATTTGCTTGTTAGCACTGCAGAATACAGCCAGATCTGTTCCATATTTCAGCAATAAAAATCCAGAAATTTGAACTGAACGTGGAAAATATTGGCCTCCTTTTCCATTCTGTTGCAGTGTGTCAGTCAAGCTATTCACACTAGGTCTCTGTGAAGAATAGTATTAGTAAATTATAGGCCTGATATTTAAAACCGTGGTTCTCTGTCAGACATATCACCTATAAGACTGTTCCAAAATCAGACATTTCTTCCATTTCCATTCTGTTGCAGTGTGTCGGTCAAGCTATTCACACTAGGTCTCTGTGAAGAATAGTATTAGTAAATTATAGGCCTGCTATTTAAAACCGTGGTTCTCTGTCAGACATATCACCTATAAGACTGTTCCAAAATCAGACATTTCTTCCATTTCCATTCTGTTGCAGTGTGTAAGTCAAGCTATTCACTATAGATGTCTGTGAAGAATAGTATTAGTAAATTACAGGTCTGCTATTTAAAACCGTGGTTCTGTCAGATATATCACCTATAAGACTGTTCCAAAATCAGACATTTCTTCCATTTTCATTCTGTTACAGTGTGTCGGTTAAGCTATTCACACTAGGTCTCTGTGTAGAATAATATTAGTAAATTACAGACCTGCTATTTAAAAATCGTAGTTCTCTGTCAGACGTATCACATATAACTGCATTCCAAAATCAGCCAATTCTCATGAACGTGGAAAATATTGTCCTCCAATTAAAATGGGCAAGGTGCGTGTCAAGGGACGGGGAAGTGGACGTGATGGTGATGGTGCATGCAGACGCCGAGGACATGGCCGTGGGCAAGCTGAGATTGTGCCACAACAAACACCCACATCTTGTCGCTCGATCTTCCTGTCCCAATTACTAGGGGACCGCAGTACACCACTATTGAACCCAGAGTAGTGTCAAAAGCTTATTGGTTGGACAGCAGATAATGCTTCCAGTCACTTTGCCACCACCACCACCCTGTCTTCCACACGGTTAAGTCTCAGTAGCCGTGAGTCTGCACCGCATATTCCTCACCCTGATCCTCCTTCCTCCCACCATGCCTGGAGACAACTGATCCCACACTTGGACACTCAGAAGAGCTGTTCACTTTTTCATTTGTAGATTCGGGCCTTTCGCCCGGTCAGCTTCAAGTGAGTCAAGCAGCCACGGTCACACGTAGGCGATGATGGGAAAGTGCAATTACTTTTGCAAGAGGTGGATGATGATGATGAGACACAATTGTCAAAAAGTCAGGAGGAGGACAAGGGTGCGGAAGTGGAAGACGAGGTGGTGGATGATATAATAACTGACCCAACCTGGCAGGGGGACATACAGAGCGAGGACAACAGCACACAGGGGGAGGGAGGCATAGCACCACAACAGGCAGCAAGAAGCAGTGTGGTGGCCGCAGACACAAGGCGGGAAAGCGTTCCTCGTAACATCAAACAACGGAAGTTGCCAGTACAACTGCTAGGTCTTCCCAAATGTAGTTATTTTTTTATGACTCTGCAGGTAACCCCAAAAAGTCCATTTGCACCACCTGCATCAGCAGAGGTAGCAAAACTAGCAGCCTGACCACCACCAGCATGATCAGGCACATGGCAGCAAAGCACCCGACTAAGTGGGCCGAACCCCAGGGTCCAGCAACAGTGTCTGCGTGTGACACCACTGCTTCTTCCGCTGTTGTGCATGTGTAGCACCCTGAGGATTCGGCTGCTACAGGGGTATTGCACCTCAACCCAGAGGTGTGATATTCCACTCCCGGGTAAGGATGGAGTGTGGAACTGAGCTCAGATAGACTGCATGCACTACACACATCCCACTTCAGAGGAGCAGGCCGACGGTACTCCCACTTAGAAATGTGCAGGTACAACCGAGCCTGTTCCTGGCTGGAGTGGGAGGGGGGTGGTACATCCCATGTAGTGTAGGGGCAGATAGGGGGAGCAGCCTGGGTAAAGTTAGGAGCTCATTGGGTGCTGGTCACCTGAGCTCACACATAGAGGGTGTATATAAGGTGGGCACCAACTAGAATCAGGGTCAGATGCAGAGGATCAGATGCAGAGAGGATCAGCTGCAGAGAACAAGTCAGGAGCAGAGGAGAGAAGAAAGATCAAGACCCAGAGTGAGAGAGGAGAAAAGAGAAGGACCCAGAGCACAGAAGAGAAGGGACCCAAGAACCCAAATCAGAGCACCGGGTGAGGAGTCAGCATCAGGGTACCGGAACCCAAGCTGGTGGGGGCAAAAACAATCCCTAGCCAGAGACCGGAGATCGTGGGCAGCGTTTGCCACGGTCACCCACCACATTCACCCCGAAGGCACACCACATGAAGGGTCAGGGAACCCAGGGCCAAGGGTGTCCCAACAGAAGGCCCGAGGGAGCTGGACCTAGGTGAATCACTGGTGGGGACGGCTGAAGAAAGGACAGAGGGAGAGCTCAAGGCCACGCTCCGGACTTGTTTGGGGGTTGGCTGGATCCAGGACCTGGTGGACGCAGCACGGCTCGGGTGGTCACTAGCAGCTGGAGTGACCAGTACAACATCTGCAGTAAGTAAACACCCTTAACTGCACAACCCGAGTCTGTCTTCATTGCCGGCTGCACCGCACCACCACAACCCCCATCCTCTGCGCCTGTCCCCTCTGAGGCTATACCCCTCCCGTTGGGGGTTATCCCACCAAGCTGCACATCCACCATCAGCCTCAGCGGACCCTGCTGCAGCGGCGGCCACAGTGACCGCATTACAACGGGTGGCGTAGTCGACACAAAAGAACTTTAGTAACATCTGTAAAGCTGCCACATAACACTGAGCTTGACGCCCTGGGCACGGGACCGGGTCACAGCCGCTCGGAGACTACAACCCCCCCCATCTGATCCGGTGCCGGGTATTCCCCTCAAAAAGGAATATGTCCCAGGGGGCGCGTCAACTTTGGCGTAGTCGGCAGGATTACGTGCCCGCAACACCCGGGTACTGCGTGCCTGAAGAAAAGTGCAAGTTTACCTCAGAAAGAAGTCTCCCGCCGGTTCCGGAGGGTCCACGCCATCGGACTCCATCACCAGTCGTTTCCCGCCGATTGTCCGCCATTTCCAGCTTGTTCCCGCCATCTGCCGAGTTTCCCGCCACAGGGAAGCGATTCCCGCCAAAACCGCAGATTTCCCGCCTTGGAAGAGCAGCGGACGCCATTATGGGCGTGCCAAAGGAGGGCAAGAGGCCACCTCCCATCGTGGGCCAGGACAGAAAATGGCGCCAAAAGTGGAAACCGCCCCCACCAACAGAGACTGTGATGCTGGAGGTGTCTGTCAGCGTGAAAGAACTCCCCCTGGAGCTGACAGTCACCAAGTTGCCCCGGGACCGCCCTCGAAGTGGGAGGAGACGAAAGAGAAGAGAAAAGATGGGTGTCGCTTGGAGCAGTCTGGAGCGAGCGCACCCGGAGGCAGGAAGCCTGGAGAGGAGCAGCAGAAAAGCTCACCCGGAGATGTCCAGAGAGCAGAGCAGCACCGGCCCGCTGGCCAGGAGCCTGCTGGAAGAAGAGCAGAGCAGCACCGACCCGTTGGTCAGGAGCCTGCTGGACACCACGACCCCACTAGGCCTAGTGGAGGTCCTTGCACAGCTCCCCCGAGACCGGGAGTGTGCACAGACTGCCTTGGAGGGCCTCGCACGGAGGATGGCCCGGGTGCAGCGCGAGATACTGGCGGAGTGGAGCCGGGAGATGACCCAGCAAACTGAGACCAGTCAACGGAGCACGCTACCCTGGAAGAGGAAGCAGACCGCCTCTGAGGATGGCGCGGGAGGACCCAAGGCCGGAGACGGCGCCGAGGAGGGAGCCGAACGCATGGAGGCAGGTAAAGGGGATGCCTATACCCCAAGCCGAGAAACCGCCCACCTGCCCCAGCTCCCCGTCGCAGAGCCCGAAAGTCCCCCTGCTGTGCCCGTAGCCGCCATGTCACCGCTATGGACTAGGCCCCGACCGGAAGCCGCCGCAGCGACCCCTGTGACGTCACGCGCCTCGACCCGGAGCGTGACAAAGCAGGTAATACCACCAGCCTGGTCGCAAGGCCTAGTACCCCCGGGCGCCGCACCACCAACAGCGCCCCCTACCTCCGCGGAGCCTCCGGCCTGGCCGCAAGGCCAGGTAGCCCAGGGCGCCGCCGTCCTAACGGTGCCCTTCACCTTCCAGGTGCCCCAGGCCTGGCCGCAAGGCCTGGGCAACCCGGGCGCCACCACCACCGCGCCCGCGCCCGCAATACCAAGGGTGCCACACCTGGGGGAGGACTTGTTCAGCCAGCTCACATGGCCGGACGGGCGGCCCTTCATCTGGCCCGAAGGATACCATGAGCTGGAACGGCAGCAGAAACTAAGACCCCTGGACGCACCCCTGATTCCGGCTCCGAAGCCCGTGGCACGGATCTCGCCCCCGCTAGCGGAAGCACAGTTTGAGTGGGACCCCACCGGAGAAGATCTAATGGGGTTCACTCAGGAAACTAGGGCAGCTGCAGCAGACCGCGCCGAGTGTTGCCGACAGCAGCTCGAAGAGTTCGCGAGGGAGCGGAGAGAGAGGCGGGTCCGGGAACAACAGGCCCAAATAAGGAGCGCCGAGCAAAAGAGCCGGACCAGGAGGGACCCCCGTGCAGCGCACAGTCCCCGTACCACCGGGACTGTAATAAAGTTCAACCAGCAGCACGGGTGGGGCTTCATTCGAGACAACAACACCCACGGCGACGTCTTTGTCACGCGCAGAGACGTGGAGTCCCATCTGCCGGAGGGGCACAGAGGTCGTGACCTCTACATCGGAGATGAGGTCACCTTTACCCGGCACAAGTGTGCCAAAGGACCTTACGCCCTCCACGTACACCGCCTGACGGAGGAGGAGTTGCGGTGCGAGGAGGAGGAGCCAGAGGACCCGGACGGGTCTGAAGTTCAAAGAGCAGGAGGAAGACGCCGTTGAGTGCGGCAGAGCAGGTGCTGTAAATAAGTTACCCAATGGGGGTATAAAGAAACTGAAACTGTTGCTGCTAAAATAGTCCCCGTTGGGACCAGCTAAGTGAACTGTTTACCCGTTAACCCCTTCATTCCACAGGCTGAGGACTGTGAGCAGCCATTCCCTTCCCTCTACCTGGCCGAGGACTGAGAGCGGCCAACTTCCCCTGTATATAGTTGCGCTTCCTAAAGCGCCCCCTACCGGTTTTATAGAAAACCAGTTTTTTCTAAGAGACTGTCGCACTTTTCCCGGACACACGTTGCACAGTGTCCGGAGGAGGAACCTGAAGCAAGAAACGACTACGAGAATGTTTTATCTGAAAAGTTTTATATGATGTTTTATATATATATAATGTTTTATATGTTTATATGAAAAAATTTTGTATGTTTTGGTGTTTTGTCTTTACAGCCCGAGGACGTGTTGTGATTTACCAGGGGGGAATGTAGCACCCTGAGGATTCGGCTGCTACAGGGGTATTGCACCTCAACCCAGAGGTGTGATATTCCACTCCCGGGTAAGGATGGAGTGTGGAACTGAGCTCAGATAGACTGCATGCACTACACACATCCCACTTCAGAGGAGCAGGCCGACGGTACTCCCACTTAGAAATGTGCAGGTACAACCGAGCCTGTTCCTGGCTGGAGTGGGAGGGGCGTGGTACATCCCATGTAGTGTAGGGGCAGATAGGGGGAGCAGCCTGGGTAAAGTTAGGAGCTCATTGGGTGCTGGTCACCTGAGCTCACACATAGAGGGTGTATATAAGGTGGGCACCAACTAGAATCAGGGTCAGATGCAGAGGATCAGATGCAGAGAGGATCAGCTGCAGAGAACAAGTCAGGAGCAGAGGAGAGAAGAAAGATCAAGACCCAGAGTGAGAGAGGAGAAAAGAGAAGGACCCAGAGCACAGAAGAGAAGGGACCCAAGAACCCAAATCAGAGCACCGGGTGAGGAGTCAGCATCAGGGTACCGGAACCCAAGCTGGTGGGGGCAAAAACAATCCCTAGCCAGAGACCGGAGATCGTGGGCAGCGTTTGCCACGGTCACCCACCACATTCACCCCGAAGGCACACCACATGAAGGGTCAGGGAACCCAGGGCCAAGGGTGTCCCAACAGAAGGCCCGAGGGAGCTGGACCTAGGTGAATCACTGGTGGGGACGGCTGAAGAAAGGACAGAGGGAGAGCTCAAGGCCACGCTCCGGACTTGTTTGGGGGTTGGCTGGATCCAGGACCTGGTGGACGCAGCACGGCTCGGGTGGTCACTAGCAGCTGGAGTGACCAGTACAACATCTGCAGTAAGTAAACACCCTTAACTGCACAACCCGAGTCTGTCTTCATTGCCGGCTGCACCGCACCACCACAACCCCCATCCTCTGCGCCTGTCCCCTCTGAGGCTATACCCCTCCCGTTGGGGGTTATCCCACCAAGCTGCGCATCCACCATCAGCCTCAGCGGACCCTGCTGCAGCGGCGGCCACAGTGACCGCATTACAACGGGTGGCGTAGTCGACACAAAAGAACTTTAGTAACATCTGTAAAGCTGCCACATAACACTGAGCTTGACGCCCTGGGCACGGGACCGGGTCACAGCCGCTCGGAGACTACAACCCCCCCCATCTGATCCGGTGCCGGGTATTCCCCTCAAAAAGGAATATGTCCCAGGGGGCGCGTCACATGCATGCCAATCCCCTGTCCATGGCGCATGCCAAGATGCCTCCCGCCCTGCACATGTCGTTGCACACTCTCAACTAGCACCATCAGCAAGCACATCCAAGTCCTTGTACCAGCACAGCGTTCAGTTGTCCCTACCCCAGTCCTTGGAACGCAAGCGCAAATACGCAGCCAACGCCCCACAGGCCACACTACTAAATCCACACATTTCGCGAATGCTTGCGCTCGAAATGTTGCCCTTTAGGCTCGTGGAGATGGAAGCTTTCCGCAAACTGATGGCGACAGCCGTCCCTCAGTACTCGGTCCCCAGCCACCACTATTTCTCGCGGTGTGCCGTCCCCGCATTACACGAGCACGTGTCCCACAACATTAGCCGTGCCCTCAACAACGCAGTTATTGGGAAAGTCCACGTAGACAAGTGCTTGTGGGCAGGGACGGTACATCTCACTGACGGCACATTGGGTTAATATAGTGGAAGCCGGACCCAGTCAGACCTTGAGACGGAACACGTCCTCCCAACACCGAGGATTGCGGGCCCTAGGTCAATCAGTTGCCCCCACATTCTACAGCTCCTGCACCTCCTCCTCTTCAGCCTCCATCTCCGAAATGACCACATCAGTCGCAAGCTGGAAGCACTGCAGCACTGCCTTGGCCAAGCGGCAACAGGCTGTGCTGAAGCTCATATGCTTAGGTGACAAACTGCACAACGCTGAAGAGTTGTGGACAGCTCTGAAAGAGCAGGCAGATCTGTGGCTGACAACGCTGACCCTACAGCCAGGCATAGTCGTGTGTGACAATGGCTGGAACCTGGTGACGGCTCTGAGGCGAGGCGAGCTCACACACGTACCATGCCTGGCCCATGTGCTTAACCTCGTGGTTCAGCGGTTTCTCAAAACCTACCCGGGTCTGTCGGATATGCTTGTCAAAGTACACTGCCTGTGTGCCCATTTTAGAAAGTCAGCTACAGCTTCCACCGCCCTTGCCGTGCTTCAGCAGCGTTTGCAGCTTCCAGCTCACAGATTAATCTGCGATGTCCCCACGCGTTGGAACTCTACATTGCAGATGTTGGGAAGGATTTGTGAGCAGAAGAGGGCAGTTGTTGACTACCAGCATCAACAAGGCCGTCGGTATTCAGTTCAGACTCCACACATAAGACCTCAGGAGTGGACATGGATGTCAGACATATGTACTATCCTCCAAAATTTTGAGGACTCCACCAAGATGGTGAGCGGCGATGACGCCATAATTAGCGTCACCATCCTGCTTCTCTGTCTTCTGAAACGCTCTCTGCTCACAATTAAAGAGGACGCATTGCAGGCCGAGCACAACGAGATGGAGCAAGTGTTACACTCGCGCCCGGACTGACTGGCGTGAGCGTGATTAGTGATCCCACTGTACCATGAACCGAGGAGTGCCTGGAGGGGCGTAACTAAGTATCAACCCGATCCGACCAAGGTCGCACGGCGGCTCAGTTTACTCCGTGAACCAGGGAGGAACCGAGCAGAGGGACCAGGTGCTACTCCTGGTCGGACCCCGGTCACAGCTGTTGAACCACACTGGGGAATGCAGGAACAGGCAGTTTAGACTGGCATGCAGACAGGTGGGTACTGGCAAACACGGCTGGTATGCAGACAGGTGGATATTGACAGGCACAGCTGGTATGCAGACAGGTGGGCACTGGCAGGCACGGCTGGCGTGCAGACAGGTGGGCACAGGCAGGCACGGCTGACATGCAGAGAGGCGGGTACTGGCAGGTAAAAACGCAGGCAGGAGAGGGACCAGTACAGACTGGGATACTGGAACGGAGCCGCAGGTGCGGTAGACAAGCAGAGCGGAGCAAAACCCGCAGATGCGGTGAACAAGCAAAGCAGAGCAAAACCGCAGATGCGGTGAACAAGCAAAGCAGAGCAAAACCCGCAGATGCGGTGAACAAGCAAAGCAGAGCAAAACCTGCAGATGCGGTGAACAAGCAGAGCAAAACCGCAGATGCGGTGAACAAGCAAAGCAGAGCAAAACCCGCAGATGCGGTGAACAAGCAAAGCAGAGCAAAACCGCTGATGCGGTAGACAAGCAAAGCAGAGCAAAACCCGCAGATGCGGTGAACAAGTAAAGCAGAGCAAAACCGCAAGTGTGGTAGGCTAGCAAAGCAGAGCAAAACCCGCAGATGCGGTGAACAAGCAAAGCAGAGCAAAACCGCAGATGCGGTGAATAAGCAAAGCAGCGCAAAACCCGCAGATGCGGTGAACAAGCAAAGCAGAGGAAAACCGCAGATGCAGTAGACAAGCAAAGCAGAGCAAAACCGCAGGTGCGGTGAGCAAGCAGAGCAAAGCAAAACCCACAGATGCGGTAGACAGTACAGGGCTCTGTTCACATGGAACAGACTGAGAACACAAGAAGATAGCTGGAACACAGGAGGTAGATACAGAGGCAGGGAAACAAAACGAGCAGAACCAGATACACACAAGGTACTTGCAATGAAGTAGCGAGTGGACACAAAACTCACAAACAGAAGTACAGAGACAACGAGTTGGAGTTAGGTGCAGGTTTAGATACTGCAGGAAAAGGGAAAGGAACAGACATAGAGACAAACAGGTAATGGACTAGGACACTGTTCAGACAGGATCTGAACCAGGAACAAGATGCAGGAACGAGCCTGGGAACTCAGCCCCCAGGGTGGCGGAAAACTGACTAAAGTCACAAGTACAGGTAACAGGCCTGGGTATACAGTCCCCAGGGAGGCAGAAACAGACTAGATACAGGACAGGACCTGGCAACTCAGTTTGCAAAGACAAACTGAGTGAAGGTGTTGCTCAGGCACCTCCTACTGTGTGGAGGGGGTTTAAGTATCCAGTGACTCACAGCAATAGGCTGGGGATGCATTAGGACTGTGCACACAGTATCTATAAGAAACAAGCAGAAAGCCGCGCCGACGCCCTAAGCAATCAGACAAGAAACATGGACACAGCAGAAACTGAAACAAAGAGTGCAGCATGGACTGACAGGGAAGATTGCGGTCTTGCATGGTGGGAGGTGGTGCACCATGCAAGCACGCCGTCAGGAATGTTACAGCAAGGAACCATACAGGGTGATTCCACACAGCCCAGCCTCATCCCAACGTGGATTGGGTGACAATGAGGAAGAACAGAAGCTAGTTTCCTGCTCTATAGATGGTACTACCTGCACAACTGTCATACCGTCTGTTCAGCGTGGATGGCCTGAGGACAGGGAGGAGGAGGAAGAGAGCATGGTCAGTCGTCCACTTGGTGAGGACACGGAAGTCTTGCCTGTTAGCAGTCTGGCACACATGGCTGAGTTTATGTTACGCTGTCTTTCCCGTGACCCTAGCGTTGTCCAAATTTTGTGTGATAGTCATTACTGGTTGGTGACACTTCTAGACCCAAGCTACAAAGAGAACGTTCTGTCTCTTATTCCCACGCAGGACAGGCCTAATAAAATGGTGCAGAACGAGGAGGCCCTTTTTGCGGAATTATTAAGAAAATTCCCATCTGAAAATGCTGGCGGCAGAGGTCACAGTTCGTTGGACAACCAAGGAGTACAGGCGAGAGAGACACAAATGCAATCCAGCAAAGGCAGGGGAACACTGTCAAAGTTCTGGGACAGTTTTCTTAGACTCTCCCATTGCACAGGCCCTGAGGCGCGGGGTACTCTCCCAAGGAGGGAAAAGTTTCAGAAGATTGTGAGGGAGTACCTTGCCGACCGTACCAACATCCTCCGTGATTCCTCTGTGCCTTATAATTATTGGGTATCCAAGCTGGACACTTGGCATGAACTGGCTTTCTATGCCTTGGAGGTCCTGGCCTGCCCTGCAACTAGCGTTTTGTCAGAGCGGGTTTTTAGTGCCGCCGGTGGAATTATACCCGATAGGCGCATCCGCCTGTCAACTGAAAATGCTGACAGGCTGACTCTTATAAAAATGAACAAGGGCTGGATTGGGCCAGACTTCTCAACGCCACCGAATGATAGCAACGTAACATAAACTCAGATTCCGTGTTTTTTTTGGGAGGTCTAACTCTATTCCCATGCACCTCTGTCTTCATAACCAGACATGGGTATATGCTTCCTCATTTTGTCTATTTGCTCTTGTCCTCCTCCTTCTCCTCATCCTCCACATCTTCCTCCATATCACCATCATATCTACCATATCACCATATCTACGTCTCTTGCAAGGGATATTGGAGTTCCTCCAAATTTTTGGCAGCCGTTGCATTCACTGCATAGGCAAACAGTATGGGAGACCCACTTCCTAATAATGAGAAGATTGTTTTCAGGAGGCCCTCCAACCTCTACACCTCTACGTCTCTTGCAAGGGGCATTGGAGTGCCTCCAAATTTTTGGCAGCCGTTGCATTCACTGCATAGGCAAATAGTATGGGAGACCCACTTCCTAACAATGGGAACATTGTTTTCAGGAGGCTCTCCAACCTCTACGTCTCTTGCAAGGGGCATGGGAGTGCCTCCAAATTTTTGCCAGCCGTTGCATTCACTGCATAAGCAAACAGAATGGGAGACCCACTTCCTAATAATGGGAACATTGTTTTCAGGAGGCCCTCTGACCTCTACGTCTCTTGCAAGTGGCATTGGAGTGCCTCCAAATTTTTGGCAGCCGTTGCATTCACTGCTTAAGCAAACAGAATGGGAGACCCATTCCTTTTTAATGGGAACATGTCATACTCGTTACTGTAGCCCAGCTCAATGTGTCTTTAAATTGTTAGTGGGGTTTTTCCTAAATTTTGGCATCCGTTGGACTCACTGCATACCATATAACTGGATAGCAGACCAGCTCCTTTCTAATGGGAACATGTAGTTTTTGAGGTCCTCTCTATGTGTCTTTAAATTGTTATTGGGTTTTTCCCCAAATTTTGGCAGCCCTTTATAATGGGAACATTTTTTTACTTAGACCCTCCTCTGTGTCTCTTCAAAGTGGTATTGGGGTGCGTCAAAATTTTTGGCAGCCCTTGCAGTCACTGCATACACAATAACAGTATAGGAGACCCACTCTTTAATAATGGGAACAACAAAGCATAGCCTGCTGGCCCTTTAAGAATAGTTAAGAATAGTAAGGCTGTAAAAAAAGTGTTTGTGACTCTCACAACCCCTCCTTCATAAATGAATGTGTCTGATGATGTTTCACATACCACATGGCCAGATAAGGTTGTAAAATGTTAAAATGACATTTCCCAGTGAATGGATTTGTTTTGGTTGAAAGCAACGCAAAAGTGCAAAAACGCATCAAAAACGCTACGTGTGAACATAGCCCAAGGTGTGGACGAGCATTTTTGTTTTTGGTTATTTATTTTGCCCTATATACAAGTCGTTATCCTGGAAAGGATATTCCTTAACATATTTCCCAGGAAAATCCATTTTAGTTTAGTTTTTGTATGTTTTATTGTGAGTCAGTAAAAGTGGCGTAATACCTCTGACAACGTTGTTGACAGCAGTGACCTGGGAGTCAGAAATGCTTTCAAGAGTCTTCCCCATGCTGTTCCCATGTCATTTGAGCACTGTTCCTATCGATTTGGGCAATTTTTAGGCCCTCTTAAGACCGTCAGGGGGGAGGCACCGGAAAAATGCTTGAGTTTCCCATAGACTTACATTCGGCTCGTTATTTGGACCGAGCACTCGAGCATTCCAATTTGCTCCACCCGAGCAACGAGTACCCGAGCATTTTAGTGCTTGGTCATCACTAGTAGAGATGAATCGGTGAGGATTGAGTTTGAGTAGAATTTTACAAAATTCGTACACTTTGAGATTTGTTATGAGAATTGCAAAGTAAAAAAAGATTACCAGGCATCATTTACAACACTCCTGGAGCAACAGTGAGGAGGCTAATGTCATTTTGCTTCCCCATAAAGCTACAACTTCTGTTGGATTATCATATCGTGTACAGTGATGGTCAATAAATGATTCATCCGAGATTCTCTCAATCTCATTTTTTGGGAAAATTTGTCCAAGTAGGCGAATTAGCACTTCAAATGATCTGTTCATCTCTAATTACATGTCATGAAGAATAGTTTATTAATATCTGAAGAGATACATGTAGACCATCTTCACTTGAAGAAATTTAGGTTTTAAAAACAACCAAATCCACAGGTAGATTGGTTTTGCCAAGTTTTTGAGAAATAAACATATTTGTTGGCAAGTAGGGCACGATTTACTTCAGTAGCTTCATAGATATTTTTAGAATTGGCTCCTGATAAATAAACAAGACTTTATTTCTGTGAACTGAATCTTGTTTCGTAAGGGACTTCCAAATAGTTTGAAGTGTTAAAAAACTCCGTTGGATCACATTTATTTTAAAGGGTACCTTTCACTAGTTTTAGCACATTAAACTTTCTCTGTGTGATATGGAAAGACTGATGTGTCTGCACAGGTTACACAGGATTTAACTTCCCAGTGAGGATAGCTGCATATGTGTTTGTAATGACACGCAGCTCTTCTTTACTCCCCTCACCCGCTTGTTAGGTGGAGGGGAAGCAGAGTTGACAGTGCCATGAGATGAAAGCTGCAAGAGGCAATCCGCTTCTGACATTCTCTGGGCTTATTTTCACCTGCATGACTACTCCTGCCTATGATTGGTAGTTTAGGAGAAAAAAGTACACCCCCCAGAGAAGCTAAGAATTGGCTTTCTCTGTGTGATATGAAAAGACTGATGTGTCCACCCAGGTCACACAGATCTAATTGCTTTGAGAGGAGAGCTGCAGAGGTGTTTGTAATGGCACACTGCTCTGCACTACTTCCCACTGCTTGTAATAACAGTAAGTGAGATCAGTGAGGTAGGAAAGCAGGGCTGTGTGACATTACAAACACCTCTGCAGCTATCCTCTCACTGCAGTCTGTGTGGGGGTAGGAGGAGCAGAGCTGACAGTGCTTTGAAATGAAAGCTACAAGAAATTTTTATAATGACGGCTATGCTTTCCCCCTGCATAGTAAGTGCAGTTAGATTTGTGTAATCTGGCTAGACACATCAGTCTTGTCATATCACAAACAGTAAGCCAGGTCTGACATTCTCTGGGAGCGTGTTATTTTTTCACATGTATGACGCCTCCTGCTTGGGATTGGCCAATGTATTGCAGGGGAAAAAGTACATGCCCCCAGAGAGGAATCTCTGCTATTGCCCCAATCATCAAAGTAAAATCTAGAATCTAAACTTTACAAGCTAAATTCTCCACAACGGAGATGAAAAATAAAAAAATAAAAATGTTTTCTTTAGTTCTGAAGCTACTATTCCATGATGTGGCCAGTCTAGCAAATTCAACCCTAAACACTAGTGCATGGGTCCCCCAAGCCACATGTGACTCGCAAGTCCATGACTTGTGGCTTGCAGCCATCTACCGGCTTTGTGCATTAGCACCAGGTCTAGCAAATAGCTATGAAGAGCAGGTCTCCAGATGGTGACTCTTGTGAGTAGCCCCACACAGAAGTGGAGATGTGGTTGTGCATATACTGGTCTTGGGGGGTTTAGAGATAAATTACAGTAAGTATAGTAATCTGGAGATAGGACGATACTGACACTCGGAGGAGGTGATTGAATCTACTTTAAGAGAGGCATAGCGGGAAGTAGCTAGGAAAGTGATCAGGATGTGGCTTGCGGCTCTCTCACAGCTGAAAGTGGATTTCCAAATAAATAAGGTTGGGGGCCAATGAACTAGTGAATAGTGATGAGCGAGTATGTTCTGTTAACCCTTTGGCGAGCATGCTAAGAAACAGGCATTCCTCACATTTACTAAAGATGTCAAACAGGCGCAAATCATGCACACAGCACGACTAAAACATGACACCCGAGCACGCTGAAGATACTCGGGAAACACCCTAGCATGCTCGTAAATCTCGAGTAACGAGCATGCTCGCTCATCACTACTAGTGAAGTGAATCCACAGTTCTGCCAAAGAATCCGAAAATAAGCTTTGGTTTACTGAAGAAATTGACATTACCTAGTCAGTAATTAGCTAAACGCAATTGGACTGAGGCATGTTGGATTATTAGAATATATATACTCCACCACAGAATTAATAATGAGCTTTTCAAGCTTACCTTTAAAGAATGATCATCATGTATAAAATAATATTTTCTGGGTGTAGACATTATAAAACACATGTGGCTATATTTTGCAGATAGTTTTTTTTACATAGGGTTTGGGTAGCAGTTTAATATTGAGGTCATATTTTAAAAATTAAACCTGTCATGGATTATTATGCTATGTGGATGGAAATTCATTAAGTTCATAACTTTTCACCTATGTATATAATTGTTGATTGATTGTCCTCTTTACAGCATTGTGACTTATGAAAAAATAAAAATTCTTTTGTACCTTTTCAGAATTACAGGAACAGCTGCATCCTGCTTCTTTTAAATCCATTTTTCTTGGTGTTGCATGGGTTTGTTAGCACTTGTGAATAGTTTAGCGGAGCAATGGAAGTTACAGCAGTGATTTGACATTTATTTTGCAGTGGGATCTATCAGGCTGCCATTTGTGCCTAGTGACTAGAAAAACATCTGTCATCATACACAGGCGCCCTGCAATGTGGGATCTACGCTTGGCACACACATTAAAATCATATTAATCCAATATGTCATTACATACTGTAAATAACAATTAAAAATAAAAATGTACAGAGAAAATGTATCTGTATAATGAAATTTTCATATCAGCTATTTTAAAAAATATATTTGCTTATATTTTTAACCCAGTTTGGCCTTATGCCCATGACGGTATTAATGGGATTGTCCACAACCAGAATAACCCTTTCTCAATTACTCTATTCCTCCATGTAAAAAAAAAAGCAGCTTGTACTCATCTCCGGTGCCGGTGCCACTCCAGCAATGTTGGCACATGTCTCGCGAGACCAATAATGGGCTGATTCACTTTCTTTTCCTTCTGATGTAACTGACATCCGGCATCTGAAGTGGGGATGGTTAAAAAGAGCACCAGCAGGTCTATCTTCCTCCTCAGTTTCGACGGAAGGAAATGAGAGTGAAGTGGCCCATTAGTGGCTCCTGAATGGCTGTAGGGCTCATGTGATATAACAATGACCCATGAGCCCCAGAAGACTCAGTGTTGACATCGCTGGCACTGGAGGAGAGTACCAACTGTTCTTATTTTACATGGAGGAAATGAGAGGGGTTTACCTTTGCTGGGTAAACTCCAGTGGTATTCTTGCAGTAAGTTGGTTTGCTTTCCCTCCTAGCACTTTTTCCTTTTGTAGGAGGGTAGCAGTCTGAGAAGACACCGTGAAAACAAGGGGTTGATTGAGTTAAAGTATTATGTTGAATATGTGTGTTATCAGTTATGTAATAAAGTTGTTTGCTGTGTTTTATCCCTATGGCTGTTATTGTATGCCGGTTCTCCTGTAGGCTCTGCCTAAGGCCATCCTTGGGATACAGGAGGTCTGTCCACTAGGAGAACCATACCATAGGTGGGGGTATAGTTTACATTACAGTACTTAGACATTAGATAGTTAACTCATGGTAAGATCATCAGTTGGAAGGGGTTAGAACAGTTTTCTAGAAAACAATTTCCGGGTTGCAAACAGTGAGTGAGTTTTGTTGGTAGTGTGTTGTGGCCTCCCCTCTGGTTTCTCAGGAGGTACAAGAAACCCCCAATGGCCTTCTAGGGATTCAGGTCCGAGGTGTTGTTTTTTAATTGTGCGTATAGGGCCTTTCTAGTCTGTACAGGGACCAGTTGGGTGTGGGTGCGGCGTATCCCTGGTGTGACAGTGAACAAGTTCATAACAGCCTGTATTTATAGGAGCATTTACATCTCAAAGATTTATCGTATATGCATAGGATATACTAAAGTATACTGTAGTAGATGCAGGTCCCACCTATGGGAAATGACGCGCCCCCTGGGCCTGTGTTGTGCAGGGGATACCCGGAGCCGGATCGCTGGGGGTTGTAGTCTCCGTGGCGCTGACCCGGTCCGTGCCCAGGGTGGTCAATTCAGCGGCAGTCTTAGTATTATGATAATTGTCCGACTACGCCACCCGTGGATTGCGGTCAATGGGGACTGCCGCTGCAAGGCAGACCGCTGAGGCCGGTGTTATGTGTGCAGCTAAGAATGGGATGACTCACCACGGGAGGAGTACAGCCTCAGGGCAGTTAGCGTGGATGAGGGGAGTGATGGTGGAGATAGTCCCAATACCAACAGTGCCGGAGGAGCAATAAGTCACAGACAACGTGTTGCAATCCAATGTCCTTTACTCACAGTTTGTATTCTCCAGGTCACTCTCGCGAAGCAGTGACCACCCAAGCCGTGCTGCGTCCACCAGGCAAGGGACTCGGTCAACTCCCAGGTCTTTCTGGAGTATGTCTCAAAGCTCCTTTCCGTCCTTTCTCTGGCTCATGCCCCACCAGTGACCAAGCTTATGTCCAGCTCCCGCGGGCCTTCTCTTGGGAGGGCTACGTGCCCACGTCCCTGACCCTCTATGGTATGCCTTCCTAGCAAGGTGTAGCGAGGGGTCGCACCAAAGGCTGGTCACGACCTCCGGTTCTTGGCTGAAGATGATTTGCTTCCACCAATTTGGGATCCGGTACCCTGTTCTGCCAACCCGTCACCTGCAATCTCCTGGGTCCTTAGGGTTCTCTCTTCCTTCTCGTCCCTGAGCCTTTCTGTTTCACTTGTTACTTCTGTTCTGGTCTTGTTCCCTTTTCCTTTCCACTGTTCCATTCTCCTCTCTCTCTCTCTCTCTGGCCCCGGCCTCTGTGCTAGGCCTGCCCAGGGAGCAGAGCCCATGCAGCAGCCCTGCTCCCTGCCTTCTCCACTTCTCCTCACAGACTGAACTTCTTCTTCTACTCTCAGAACTAAGATGGTGCCCACCTTTTATACCTCCCTCTGACCATGAGCCCAGGTGACTAGCAACCAATGGGCTCCTACCTATGCTCAGGACCCAACCCCTATCTGCCCCTACAGCACTGGGTATTCCACCCCCCTCCCCACTCCAGCCAGGGACAGATGCTGTCGTGCCTGCACTTCTGTCTAGTGGGAGCACCGTTGAGCTGTCCCTCGGAAATGGGGTGTGTGTGCTGTATGCAGCCTACTGAGCCTTGATCCATACTCCATCCTTACCCGGGAGTAGGATATCACACCTCTGGATGAGGTGCAATACCTCTGTAGCGACCAAGTCCCCGGGGCGCTACATTCCCCCCTGGTAAAGCACAGCACGTCCTCGGGCTGGAACAGAGCAAAAACAATTCACAGGGTATGCAAAAACTTTTTCAATAACTGCTTACATCAGGAAACAGACACACTTGTACAATTCCCTTCATGGGAAACACTCTGATGAAACACTTTTGGTTATTACTTCCGGAACTCTTTTACCATGAAACACATTATAAAACTTTTGCAAGTAAAACATTCTTCAAAAACACATTCTTGACTTCTGGCCGCTGTGCAACTGGCAACCAGGTATTCACTGTTCTCAAAGGTGCTTGAGGTAGAGGTGCAGTTTCATTATAAAACCAGTAGGGGGCGCTTTAAGACGCGCAACTATTTACAGGATGGCCGCTCTCAGTCCTCGGCCAGGTAGGGAAGGGGATGGCTGTTCTCAGTCCTCAGCCAGGTAAGGAAGGGGGTATCTTGGAAACGGGTAACAGTCTTTTAGCTGTCCCAACGGGGACCACACTTATTAACAGTTCAAAAGAAAAACAGTCCTTGTACCCTGACGGGTAACTTTGTACAGTTCCTTACTCACGCTACTTTCTTTTAAGAGCTATGTCCTCCTTGAGCTCCCTCCTGAGGGCAGTCTTCAGACCCGTCCGGGTCCTCTTGACTTTCCTCGTACTGGTGGTACTGCAGCTCCTCCTCCGTGAGCCGGTGAATGTGGAGGGCGTACGGTCCCTTGGCACCCTTGTGCAGTAGGCCTTGCGGCGGGGTCTGGAGAAGGCCGCTGTTGATGACGCCTGGGGTCAGAGGGTGCGACTTTGGGCCTGGGCGCGGGCTGGTGGTGGCGGTGCCCCGGGCTGGAGGGCTCGGCTGCAGGGCTTGTTGCGGGGTCTGGAGCAGGTCGGTGTCTGCAGCGCCCGGGATCGGCGGCTCCACCATAGGGCCCGGGAGCAGGCTGACGCTGGCAGCGTCCGGGACAGGGAGACTCCTCTTACCTGCTCCCGCGACCGCTCCTGCGTCACGCGTCTTCTCCTGGCGCTGGTCGGGGCCTGCGACGACTGGCGCACTGCCGATGCTGGGCAGCTTAGTCTGCTGCCGGTCCACCATCTTGCTCTTCGTTCCCGATGTCTTCCTCCCCCCCGGTGGACCGTGGCCTACCTTGCGATGATCTTCCTCCGTAGACCGCGGCTCCGCAGTCGATCGTCGGGGTTGAGGACCTTGCGTCGCGCTCCTGTGACGTCAGCGTCGCTCTTTCTCCCTTCCAGGACCTTACGCAGCATCAGTGCGTGGGGCGGAGCTTCGGATCTCGCGCGCTTTCGGCGTCCACGCCCCTCTTCTTCACGTGCGGCGTCCTGAAGATGGCGTCCGATGGCGGGAAGCAGCTGCGGAAGGCGGGAAGACGGCAGAAGACGGCGGGAAACGACCCAAGATGGCGTCCGATGGCGGGAAACGGCTCCGGACGGCGGGAAACTTCTCTCAGGTAAGTGCAAAAAGTATTTTTTCAGGCACGCAATACCCGTTGGTGGCGGGTTGGTTTGAATCCTGCCGACTACGCCAAAGTTGACGCACCCCTGGGCCTGTGTTGTGCAGGGGATACCCGGAGCCGGATCGCTGGGGGTTGTAGTCTCCGTGGTGCTGACCCGGTCCGTGCCCAGGGTGGTCAATTCAGTGGCAGTCTTAGTATTATGATAATTGTCCGACTACGCCACCAGTGGATTGCGGTCAATGGGGACCGCCGCTGCAAGGCAGACCGCTGAGGCCGGTGTTATGTGTGCAGCTAAGAATGGGATGACTCCCCACGGGAGGAGTACAGCCTCAGGGCAGTTAGCGTGGATGAGGGGAGTGATGGTGGAGATAGTCCCAATACCAACAGTACCGGAGGAGCAATAAGTCACAGACAACGTATTGCAATCCAATGTCCTTTACTCACAGATTGTGTTCTCCAGGTCACTCTCGCGAAGCAGTGACCACCCAAGCCGTGCTGCGTCCACCAGGCAAGGGACTCGGTCAACTCCCAGGTCTTTCTGGAGTATGTCTCAAAGCTCCTTTCCGTCCTTTCTCTGGCTCGTGCCCCACCAGTGACCAAGCTTATGTCCAGCTCCCGCGGGCCTTCTCTTGGGAGGGCTACGTGCCCACGTCCCTGACCCTCTATGGTATGCCTTCCTAGCAAGGTGTAGCGAGGGGTCACACCAAGGGCTGGTCACGACCTCCGGTTCTTGGCTGAAGATGATTTGCTTCCACCAATTTGGGATCCGGTACCCTGTTCTGCCAACCCGTCATCCGCAATCTCCTGGGTCCTTAGGGTTCTCTCTTCCTTCTCGTTCCTGAGCCTTTCTGTTTCACTTGTTACTTCTGTTCTGGTCTTGTTCCCTTTTCCTTTCCACTGTTCCTTCTCCTCTCTCTCTCTCTCTCTCTCTCTGGCCCTGGCCTCTGTGCTAGGCCTGCCCAGGGAGCAGAGCCCATGCAGCAGCCCTGATCCCTGCCTTCTCCACTTCTCCTCACAGACTGAACTTCTTCTTCTACTCTCAGAACTAAGATGGTGCCCACCTTTTATACCTCCCTCTGACCATGAGTCCAGGTGACTAGCAACCAATGGGCTCCTACCTATGCTCAGGACCCAACCCCTATCTGCCCCTACAGCACTGGGTATTCCACCCCCCTCCCCACTCCAGCCAGGGACAGATGCTGTCGTGCCTGCACTTCTGTCTAGTGGGAGCACCGTTGAGCTGTCCCTCGGAAATGGGGTGTGTGTGCTGTATGCAGCCTACTGAGCCTTGATCCATACTCCATCCTTACCCGGGAGTAGGATATCACACCTCTGGATGAGGTGCAATACCTCTGTAGCGACCAAGTCCTCGGGGCGCTACAGAAACAGCTCACAGAAAAGGACAAAAATTCAAAAAAACATCACAGAAAAAAACAGCCTTACCAACACCAGGTCAGATTACCATAGCACAAGCAGGACGCGGCAGATGAAGGCGGGGGCTGCACAGGTGCGAAATACTGATGCAACAACCACCCCCTCCATGAACTGGCAGATATGTGAGTGGTTGTGTAGTATTAACAATGCACACAAATGCAGCTTATTATATAGGACGCCAGTCACACAGATAGGTGTGGTGCACTGTGTCGGGCTTACAGCCTATTTATGACACCCATAATTTTAAATCGAGCGGGCTGCTCAACACTATGTACATGCACCACACAGGACTGACGCCCCAATTCACCCACCCAACAATAAAAGGCCTGGCCGCATCCTGCAAAAAATAGAAAATGTGCAAAAAGATGAAAAATAATGTATAAGATAAATACATTACATGAGTTATTGGTTGATATTTTGGCCAAAATAAACATGCTTGCAACCCACGTCAAGGGTCCCCATACTAGCGAATCCCTACGCTAAAATTAAAACAGCTGACAGAAAAGGCCAAAAAATTCAAAAAAACATCACAGAAAAAAACAGCCTTACCAACACCAGGTCAGATTACCAAAGCACAAGCAGGATGCGGCAGACCCCATGATAAAGTCGGAGGCCGCACAGGTGTGAAATACTGATGCGCCAGCCACCACCTCCATGAATTGGCAGATATGCGAGTGGCTGTGAAGTATTAACAATGCACACAAATGCAGCTTATATAAGATCCCAGTCACACAGCTAGGTGTGGTGCACTGTGTCTGGCTTACAGCCAATTAATAACGTCCATAATTTTAAATCGATCGGGTTGCCCGGCACTATATACGTGCACCACACAGGACCGACGCCCCAATTCACTCACCCAACAATAAAGGGCCTGGGCGCATCCTGCAAAAAATGGAAAATGTGCAAAAAGATGAAAAATAATGTATAAGATAAATACATTACATGAGGTATTGGTCGATATTTTGGCCAAAATACACAAGCTCGCAACCCACAATCTGACCTGATGTTGGTAAGGCTGTTTTTTTCTGTGATGTTTTTTTCCCACCTATGGGACCGGCGTCTATCGTAAGATTGGATGATGGATTGTTTGATGATCCATCATTTTTTGGATGATGGATTGAACACAGTTGTCCGTGAGATGTTCAGAGCTTGGGCTATTTTTTAAAACCTAACCTAAACCAGCTTTACTCTTCTCCACAACTTTATCCCTTACCTGTCTGGTGTGTTCCTTGCTTTTTATGATGCTGTTTCATCTCTAATGTTCTCAAACAAACCTCTGAGACCTTCACAGAACAGCTATTGTTATACTGAGATTAAATTGCACATACTGTAGTTGGACTCAATTTACTAATTATGTGACTTCTGGAGGCAATTGGTCACTCAGGATTTTATTTAGGTACAGCGGAATACAGGGGGAGTAACACAAATGCACGCCACAATTTTCAGGTTTATATTTTTAAAATAATCAAAAACCCATATATAATTTCCTTTACACTTCACAAATACTTGCTACTTTGTGTTGGTATATCACATAAAATTCCAATAAAATACATTTAAGTTTGTATATGTAACGTGAAAAAATGTGGAAAAGTTCATGGGGTAATAATTTTTAAAGGCACTGTAAATGCTCCAGAATTCTGCCATAACTTTCACCAAAAACTATCTTTCATGATTTGCACTATATTTGTTTTGAGCCCTTCTGTAAGGAAAACTCATCTTCTATAAAGAAACGTGTTCCTGTTTCTATGGTTTTTTTTTTAAGTGTTTCTAACTGATTTATTTTTTTATTTTCTACTGCTGCATTTTCTTTTTCTATTTAGTCATTTCTCTAACAATAAGAACTGCTTTATAAATATACGACAAACAACTTACATTTTTGTTTTCTACTTTTGTCAGTGAATCCTTCATAGTTCTATGCATGTCCAAATATGCAAACGGATAATTTCATAGTAAGAAACAAATGGGAGCAATGTAATACATCTCAAGTTGGAGGAACTTCTGCACAGTTACAGTAGGAAGTCATGCTGCAGCTGTTTGGAAAAAAGTATAATTAAATTAGGTTTTCGTTCTAGGCTGGTTTTTATCTACTCTTTCGTTACTTTAAGTCTTAAGCTTGATTGGCACATCTCACCATCTGGGTTTGGCCAAGGCTAGATTTAATTACATGGAAATGCCATTGCTGATGGTATAATTGGGAAACATTAAAAGATTCTGCGCTGCATTTTTTTTTCAAGGACCTTTTGCAGAAAGGTTTTATTTTAGTGGAAAAGGAAATAGTTCATTTTTGGCTTGGCTCAATCTTTGAAAATGTCATTGATTACAGATTAATTTAGACATTCATTGGAAAAATAATCCAAAACAGCTTTTTAAACTTAAATCCATATGGGAAAAAAAATTCAATACATACAGATCTGCCTAATGACTTTGATCTCAAAATTTCAGTGCCAAAATATTTAGAAGCGAGCAGAAGGTAATCTTATAAACTCCACCATTCCTTTGGGTTGTTTCTAGCCAAAATCAATGGAAAGTCAATGGAATTTTTAGACTAGACTTCCTTGGCCATGTGATTCCATAATGTCAATCATGTGTATGAGGGGTTTTAATATATGGATTTATGTGATATATAGACCTAATATGTAGGTTTATTCTTTACACAGCTATAGTAGCTTTTAATCACTAGAATCTTGAAGAAATTGTAGGGACTGGATTAGAATGTTTTAGTTATTCCATTGTGAAATGTAAAAACATACGAAACACATTTATAAGATTTCATACCCTGGATCAATCCTGGATTGACCTTTCACTCTCAATTCATGGATAAAATCTGTCTTCAGTGAATACACACTTTCCAATTACTTAGTTTGCAATTAATAGCTGCTACTTTTAAAAGTCTATGAAGGTGGGTGGTGATGGTGGGGTGGGGTGGGGGGGAGGGGGTTGGAGCAGACAGACATTCTGCTGCAAGTTCTCATAAAATACAGTTCTCCATTGAACTTTATGAGCACTAATTGTCATCTCCTATATCAGTAATGGGGAAATCTGCATTCACTGAAGACACATTTTATTTGTGAATTGAGAACTTTCAAAGATCAGTTCAGGAGGAGAAAAAATCCCTAATAAGATAAATTGCAAAGTTTCTTATTTTTATGTGTACCATTGATTTATGGGGAAAAAATAAAATAAAATGATGGTTACTAGTGATGAGCGAGCATGCTCGCTACTGCTCGGTGCTCGCCCGAGCATCTCACTGCTCGAGATGCTCGGCGCTCGCCGAGTATTTCCGGGGTTGCTCGGCGGGAGCTCGGGTCTCCTCCCTGCATGTTTGGCGCTCTTTACAGAGCCAATGAACATGCAGGGATTACCTGTCACTCACTGTAATGCCGCAGCTAGGTTGGTTGTGGCATTACAGTGATTGGCTGGCCGCACAGCGTCATCAGGTCTATATCAGACCTGGCGCCGCCATGCTCGTCACAGTCACTCTGGAATCAGACAGTGTAGGGAGAGGTGCTGCTGAGCTAGGGAGAGATTTGCTTGTTTATTAGGTAGTGTAGGTAGAGCAGAAGTATATTACACATATCTATCTCAACAAACAGTCCTTCTGAGGACTAATCCATCTGCAGAGATATCAAGCAGGCAGTGTATATAGCAGACTGTAGTGCATATAGCACAAGAGGCTCCACTCCAGTTTTGTCTGCTGCTGCTGTTAGATATTTCTAGACATAGGCCCAGGTCTCAGGGGCCAGGAATATTTTTTTGGGATCTTAATCCTCATTATTTGCTTAAAAACAATCCAGAGAACACCGTTTTTCTGCGCCATTTGCTTGTTGGCAGTGCAGAATACAGTCAGGTCCTTTCCATATTACAGTGCTAAAAATCCGGCTATTTAAAACTGTGGTTTGTCCGTCACACGGATCACATATAAGTTCCCTCCAAATTCAGCCATTGAGATATTATCCTCAATTTAAAATGGGCAAGGCACATGGCAAGGGACGGGGAACTGGACGTGATGCTGATGGTGCATGCAGAGGCCGAGGCCGTGGACAAGCTGAAATTGTGCCACAACAAACACCCACATCTTCTCGCTTGACCTTCCTGTCCCAATTAATAGGGGACCGCAGAACACCACTATTGAACACAGAGCAGTGTGAAAAGGTTATTGGTTGGATAGCAAATAATGCTTCCAGTCACTTAGCCACCACCACCACCCTGTCCTCCACACGGTCAAGTCTCAGTAGCCGAGAGTCTGGACCGCATATTCCTCACCCTGAACCTCCTTCCTCCCACCATGCCGAGTGCCCAGAGACAACTGATCCCACACTTGGACACTCCAAAGAGCTGTTCACTTTTCCATTTATAGATTCGGGCCTCTCGCCCAGTCCACTTGAAGCGGGGCAAGAGGAGATTGCATGTAGCGATGCCCAAATATTTGAGCAGCCACGGTCACTCGAAGGCGACGGTGGGAAAGTGTCACAAGAGATGGACGATGATGAGACACAATTACCAGAAAGTCAGGAGGAGGACCAGGGTGCAGAAGTGGAAGACGAGGTGGTGGATGATATAGTAACTGACCCAACCTGGCAGGAGGACATGCAGAGCGAGGACAGCAGCACACAGGGGGAGGGAGGAAGAGCACCCCAACAGACAGGAAGAAGCAGTGTGGTAGCCACAGATAGAAGGCAGGTAACCGTTCCCTGTAACACTCTGCCTTTCCCATGACCCTCGCGTTCTCAAAATTTTGGGTGACAGTCATTACTGGTTGGTGACACTTCTAGACCCACGCTACAAGGAGAACTTAATATCTCTTATTCCTGAGGCGGACAGGTCTACAAAAATGGGGCAGTACCAGAAGGCCCTTGTTGCGGAACTATTAAAAAAAAATCCCATCTTAAAACGCTGGCAGCAGAGGTCACAGTTCGTTGGACAACCAAGGACTACAGGTAAGAGAGACACAACAATCCAGCATAGGCAGGGGAACACTGTCAAAGTTCTGGAAGAATTTTCTCAGCCCCTCCCATCGCACAGGCTCTGAGGTGCGGGGTACTCTCACAAGGAGTGCAAAGTTTGGGAAGATCCTGAGGGAGTACCTTGTCGACCGTAGCAATGTCCTCCGTGATTCCTCTGTGCCTTATAATTATGGGGTATCCAAGCTGGATAAGTGGAATGAACTGGCTCTCTATGCCTTGGAGGTCCTGGCCAGCCCTGCCCCTAGCGTTTTATCAGAGCGGGTTTTTAGTGCCGCTGGTGAAATTATAACTGATAAGCACATCCGCCTGTCAACTGAAAATGCTGACAGGCTGACTCTTATAAAAATGAACAAGGCCGGATTGGGCCAGACTTCTCAACACCACCGAATGATGGCAGCGTAACATAAAATCAAATCCAGTGTCTTTTTTTGGGAGGTGTATTCCCATGCAGCTTTTCACACCCACACATGGGTATACGCTTCCTGATTTTGGCTATATGCTCTTGTCCTCCTTCTCCTCATCCTCATCCTCCACCACCATATCACCAGGGTGACCGTGGTCCGTGAAGCAACACCCACATAATTTTTTTAAAGAGTGTTTATGATGCCCCCCAATTTTTTTTTTATACAGTATGTTCATGTATACCCCCAAGCGGTAAATGTTTGCCAGCCCATACACTTAGTGCATGGGCATTACAAGTACAGGAGACCCGCTCCTTTCTAATGGAAATATTTTTTTATGAGGCCCTCCTCCACGTCTCTCCCAAGGGGCATTGGAGTGCCTCCCAATTTTTGGCAGCCCTTGCATTCACTGCATAGGCCAACACTATGGGAGACCCACTTCCTAATAATGGGAACATTTTTTCATGAGGCCCTCTACGTCTCTTCCAAGGGGCATTGGAGTGCCTCCCAATTTTTGGCAGCCCTTGCATTCACTGCATAGGCCAACACTATGGTAGACCCACTTCCTAATAATGGGAACATATTTTTTATGAGGCCCTCTATGTCTCTTCCAAGGGGCATTGGAGTGCCTCCCAATTGTTGGCAGCCCTTGCATTCACTGCACAGGCCAACACTATGAAAGACGCACTTCCTTATAATGGGAACATTGTTTTCAAGAGGCCCTCTGACCTCCACGTCTCTTCCAAGGGGCATTGGAGTGCCTCCAAATTTTTGGCAATCTTTGCATTCACTGCATAGGCAAACACAATGGGAGACCCACTTCCTAATAATGGTAACATTGTTTTCAGGAGGCCCTCTGACCTCCATGTCTCTTCCAAGGGGCATTGGAGTGCCTCCAAATTTTTGGAAACCCTTGCATTCACCTCATAGGCAAACACAATGGGAGATTCACTTCTTAATAATGGGAACATTGTTTTCAAGAGGCCCTCTGACCTCTACGTCTCTTCCAAGGGGCATTGGAGTGCCTCCACATTTTTGGCAACCCTTGCATTCACTGCATAGGCAAACACAATGGGAGACCCACTTCCTAATAATGGGAACATTTTTTTTCAGGAGGCCTTCCTCTATGTCTCTTCCAAGGGGCATTTGTGTAGGTCCAAATTTTTGGTAGATATTGCATTCACTGCATAGGCAAACAGTATGGGAAACCCACTTCCTAATAATGGGAACATTGTTTTCAGGAGGCCCTCCTCTAAGTCTCTTCAAAGGGGTATTGGGGTGTGTCCAAATTTTCAAAAGGATATTGGGGTGCGTCCAAATTTTGGGCAGCCCTGCCACTCACTGCATACGCAATAACAGTATAGGAGACCCACTCTTTAGTAATGGGAATAACAAAGCATAGCCAGCTGATGGCTCTCTAAGAATAGCGAGGGCCGACTGCTGGCCCTTTAAGAATAATAAAGGCCACCGGATGGCCCTATAAAATTAGGCTTTGTGACTTTCAGAGTCCCTCCTTGATAAATGAAACAGGTTGTGTCTGATGATGTGTCACACACCACATGGCCATATAAGGTTGTAAAATGTTAAAATTACATTTCCCAGTGAATGCATTTGTCACTGTTGAAAGTAATGCAAAAGTGCAAAAACGCATCAAAAATGCTACGTGTGAACATAGCCCAAGGTGTGGAGGAGTATTTTTGTTTATGGTTATTTATTTTGCCTTATATACAAGTCATTACCCTGGAAAGGATGTTCCTTAACATATTTCCCAGGAAAATCCATTTTGGTTTCCTTTTAGCATGTTTTATTGTGAGTCCGCAAAAGTGGCGTAATACCTCTGACAACATTGTTGACAGCAGTGACCTGGGAGTCAGAAATGCTTCCAAGGGTCTTCCCCATGCTGTTCCCATGCCATTTGAGCACTGTTCCCATCAATTTGGGCAATTTTTAGGACCTCAGCAGACCGCCAGGGGGAGCCACCAGAAAAATGCTCTCATAGACTTACATTGGGCTCATTGCTCGGGTCCAGCACCCGAGTATTCCAATGTGCTCGAACCGAGCAACGAGTACCTGAGCATTTTAGTGCTCGCTTATCACTAATGGTTACTACTCTTTAAGTGTTTTATATGTACAACTTGTGTTAATTTTCCATGAACTGTCTTCTTACTTCTATATGGGAAGACAGTCTGTACATCCTGCCCTGGTTGTACACATATCTAAATGCTGCAGGCAATCACTAGTAGCAGTAGTATAGCATTGGCAACAATCAGATGCCATCCTCACCAGAAGAGGAAGGTCAGAGACTGTCTTGGGTCCCCATCAGGGCCAAAAGAGGAGTAGTGGGATATTGGTATTTGAGCTTACTTCTTTTTTATTTTTACACCATGCTGGTGTCTGTCTTCGAAAAAAGGGGTGGACAGCTGCTGTGATCAAAATAGATAGGAGAGTTGATAGTTTTGTTTTAACAGCTAAGGCTATGTTCACATCTGCAATTAAAGGGGTTGTCCAGAACTTGGACAACCTCTTCTCAATCCCTATGTTTTCCACTTGTAAAATAATAACATCTATACTCCCCTCCGGTGCCTGTGCCGGAGCCAGTGCCGACCACGCTGGAATGGCACCGGCACCGGAGGTGAGTATAAGTGTAATTAATTTACAAGAGAGAAACATAGGGATTGAGAAGGGGTTGTTCGAGTAGTGGATACTCCTTTTAATGCTTTATTTGGTGCCTCTATTGTAAACTTGGCCACCAATGGCAGACAAAAATGAAGGAACCTGAAATATGCCAAAATAATTATTGAGATCTGAGTGTTGCCATTAGTGTCTATCAAGTAGAAAACTGCTGTCAGAATGCATAGAAAGTCAAGTGGGTCCAAATTGTACCATGCATATAATGCACACAATGCACACATAGGGTGGAAACATAAATATAAAAGAAATCACAAAAATTATTTATAACTAAGCTCAACATCTCTGCCAGTTCAATGTTCAGTGTTATTGTCAGGTTTCTGTCCAGGTAAGCTAGGTTCTTGCACACAAATTTTAATAGACCACATCTATGGAACTTTTTGGGTGTGGGGGGCACTGGCATACTAGAAGGAAAATTAAACACAAAGAAATGCACACACAAAAAAAATCATAGCAATTCTTCCAGTGTGCACTTTTGTTTTGTGTCATATTTCAATAAAGATTGAGAAATATAAAAATTAATCAGCCATGTCCTCCTCCACACTGTCCTGTGTGCGGCTGTAAGACAACTGACTGCAGCAGAAATTCTCTTGTTGTTTCCTATCTCCTGTTGGACAAAAGATTGCCAAGTTACATCAACCAGCAGTGAAATATAGAATTGATCAGGAGATTAACCCTTTAGTTCAAAATAGATGGGGGTCAGGTGGAAGGCTGAATAGACAAGGTGCAGAACATAAAGGAGAGTGTCCCCTCCCCCAAATGTACTGTGTACAAGAGACTAAATCTAAACCAAAACCATAGTGTAGGAGCACATTCACATTACATCAGATGTTAACAAAAACAAAACAATATTTATTACCCTGATTCTGTCGTTTTTAGCAATATCCTATATGTGGCCATAGTGTATTTTTTGATAAAAACACACATATAAAGGAGCAATTCGTGGATTTTATGGTCTTCTTTTTTTTGGATATTTTTCAGGCAACATTTTGGATTTGAAAGGCTGCAAGGTGAAAAAACATACAACCTTTCCCTCACAAAAGACTCCAATTTTGAAAACTATATCTCCAAAGAAATAATTTAGGAGTGAATTAAAGGGAATTTAATCTGTGTTCAGATTTTTGCCACATAATCTGAGAGCAGCACAATGAAGAGACAGAGACCCTGATTCCAGCGATGTGTCATTTACTGGACTGCTTGATGTAATTTTGATAAAATCACTGGTTTATCAGTAGGATATTATCACTAGAGGACTAGTAAACCTGCTGCCATGTAGTCCTCCATATTCATGAGCTCTGCACAACCCCGCCTCCACTACTGATAAGCAGCTTTCTGCCTATGCAGTTCCCTGTTCCACTATGGCCACAGGTAATTAATTACCTATTATAGGGTGACTATGATACAACTGTTTACGGAGACATATCATATATTTATGTGGTTCTATTATGGCATGAGACCATTATATAGTTGATGGCTATTATAGTGATTGCCTTATCTACCCCTTGTTTGCTGTGTGTTCATATGGGCTGGAAAATCTATACTTTGGGATTGCCTAGGAAAATCTTTATTCTATGAACTATTGGTATAATTACATATGGCACCCATAGCTTTATACTTCTTGCTATAATATATGTATTTGCAACAGGGCTATTGCTGTGTTTCCAGTTTCTGTATTGCTGTCTATATTATGTATTGATTTTATAATAACAGTCTGTCCGTTGTCTTTATGTATTCTATACACTAATAAATCTTTTGATATATGTGGATCATAGTGCTCCTTCATTTTCTCTATAAGTGTATATTATCTTGTATGAAGGAATCAGTTTTTTTTATTGTTATGAGGAATGATTGTTGTTTCTAAACTCATTGCAAATGGTGTCCATGGTGGGATTTGAATCCAGTGTAACCACTGAGCCACCGTGCTGCCCTTAGCATCTAGTAGGAAGTCATGCCCAGAACAGACCACTCAATTAATTCAGACCTAAGATCACACTCCAAATTAATATAACCCCAGATCAAACCAAAATATAAATTCAGACATTAGAATAGACAAAAAAAAATCAAACCCTAGATCAGATCCGTTCATATAAAGTTTACCATTGTTTTCTCCAGAGTCCACTCATCTCACATTTTTCCGTCAGTACTACAATTGCTCAGAAGTCAAACTTAGCAGTTTTCATTTGCCTTTGCACATATGACATAGTCACCTCTGTAAGCAGCGAACATTCTCCAGCTCAGTTGTCACCACTTGATGGACTGTTATTAGGGGCAGCTGAAGGGTAGCACCTCAGGAACCAGTCCAAGCGGAGCAGTTTTCAGAAATGAGACTTTCAGGCATGAGATGGAAGAGTGATTGACGAGACTTCTGCAACTGATGAAAGTTCACATGGACTATTGGAAGGGTGTTATAATCTATTTTGAAGGCATCTTCATAACTAGAACTTTGACTACTGGTTACTTTAAGGAAACCTGCCCAATCATGACAGTAATGTGAACCTACCTGTATCAATTCAAATCTAGGGTACGTGAAAAGGATTTTTTTTTCTAGATAGACCCTTTCAGAAATTAAGATAAAAAGCAATTCCCATAAAAGTGAATGCAGAGAACTGTGTCTGTGCTGCCAAAACTTCATTTATAGTTGCACAAAGCAAAGACCCATTCTCAAGAAGTGGTAGCCCCATCTATCAGGCAGTTATAGCATTTTGACAAATTCTCCTGACCTCACAAATACTTCTTTGGACCTCTAGACCAGTGTTCCCCAAGTCCAGTCCTCAAAGCCCACCAACAGATCATGTTGTCAGGATTTCCTTAGTATTGCACAGGTGATGGAATTCTTGCCTGTGCAGGTGATGTAATTATCACCTGTGCAATACTAAGGAAATCCTAAAAACATGACCTGTTGGTGGGCCTTGAGGACTGGAGTTGGGGAACACTGCTCTAGACAAAGCATTTGGAACTGTAGACCTGGTGTGGTGGGACTTCTGCTATATGATACAATACTTGTGCCTTTACAGCTTTACCTAATGATCCCTTTGGAGAAAAACAAGGATGTAGTACGGCACAACCATTCAATAAATAAAAACGAATCCTTTATTCGTAACCATTAAAACAAGAAGATCCATAGAGATAAAAAACGGACGCGTTTCTGATGTACAACACCCTTAATCATACCTACTATGATTAAGGGAGTTGTACGCACGAAACACATCAGTTTTTATCCGTATGGGTCCTCTTGTTTTAGTGGTTATGAAATAAAGGTTTAGTTTTTATTCACCGAATGGTTGTGCCGTACTACATCCTTGTTTTTCTAAATGTATTGCTGTTATTCACCAGCAGGATTTGGCAGCCATCGGATTTAGTCTACTCAGTTCCCTTTTCCTAAGCAAGCATTAGTGAGCTCTTTTTCTCTTTTTCACGTTTAATGATCCCTTTATTTGGGATAAACTTTTTTTACACAGGGTACTTAATTATATTTGCAAGTAGTCTTTTCAAAGAGGAAGGGGACTTAAACTGAAATGCCATCAATTGGATGTGGAAATCCTAAAAGTCAGTATAGACCCTTGCCACATGACTTAGGATAATAAGCCAAACCAGACACTCTATTCTGCAGATGTATTTTGTGGTGTTTGCCCCTCATCAGTACAAAGCAGGAAATCTGATTTGGCTGAGTGAGAGTCTTGTGACTGTAGGTGTAAAATAGATATTTTCTCCTTGTAGAAAATGCTAAGGAAATTTAAAGGGGTTGTCCACTACTAGGACAACCCCTTTTCATACCCCATGCTTGGCCCCGATAAAATAAAAAAGCTTATACTCACCTCCCGAGCGAGCGCCATTCCCTCGGTGTCAGCACTAACTCTCCCGGGGGTTTTTGTGCAGTGATATGACACATGACACCGGGGCCAATCAGCGCTGGCGTCACTGTTCCCACCTTCGTACGAATTGATGATGGAGAGGAAGTCAGAGATCAGCTGCAGCCCAGACTTCCTCTCCATGTTCAATTCGACAGAAGGCGCGGACAGTAACGCCAGCGCTGATTGGGCACCGGCGTCATGTGTCACAACACAGCGTGAGAGCCCCAAGAAGAGCGAGTGCCGACACCACGGTAATGGCGCCAGCACAGGAGGTGAGTATAAGCTTTTTTATTTTATTGGGGCATAGCACGGGGTATGAGAAGGGGTTATCCTAGTGGTGGACAACCCTTTTAAAAGCCATGCAATGCTTCTCTAGAAATATTTCATATGTAAATTCCAAGATGAGCATTGTAATGCCTATAAGTCTCTTTACACTGGCTTTGCACTCTCCATAAGGAGAAATGTTTCTTAATAGAGCTCTTTAATTATTATGTTGTAATATTATACAAACTCATTATTGAGATTTGGTTGGAATACTTTGATACATTTTTATACCGGTATTTGCTAAAACTAGGTAGGAGTGTATAAGAGTAGTGTCGTTTTGTTCTTTAGCCACCCATACCACTCCAATGTACTGTTTCAGTTTTGCGTGTTGTTTTAAGTAATTTTCTTCCTCCGTGTGTGAAGATCCAGTCCAGTTGTTAAAAGCGAATGTTTAATAGCATGATAGACACAGGTTGTTACTTTGTACATTTTCTTGGTGACCTACTAAGCAGACTGTTCCCAGACTACTGTACTGTATATTGTTTTTGCATGCAGTACTATGAGATGTAGCAAGAATGTGTCAGTGCTATAATGTTCAGGGTATTTAGTGAGTCAAGAAGAATATGTAATATTGTAAGATTAAATGCCTTGTGGTTAGCATGCTTTTCAGACTAAACAATTATGCCCTAGGCTCTCTTTGCTTAGAGGGTGGGTGAGATCTCAGCTATGACATATAAAACAATTCCATCATTGAATAACTAAAGCAGACATCTAGTAATACTGATCATGGAAAAACTAGCCCATATGGTATTAATGGCTTATACACAGGATGGGAAACAGCACATAAAGTGAATATAAACCATTGCTTTTATCAGTCTGGTATGGTTCAGTTTGTCATGAGTTTTCCATTGGAAGGGAAATATATTCACACCGAAATCTTCCAACACCTATGTCTTCAAAGTTTAACAAAGAGCAGTCTCTGTTAGGACTCATATACACGACAGTGTCATGTGCACAGAGCTCAAAGGATAGAGGTGTAGGATGTATGGCACCCAAGTGGAATTGACCTGCATGTGTTTCAGTACAGCCTTAGATGCCATATGTACAGAGACAGTGCTAATACTTCTTAGGGAGAATTCCTATTTACCCATTACCCCATATGAAGTTAAGAACTAATATTCAACTTTGGGATTCCATATAAAAAAAATGTACAAAACAGAGTTGATGTATCAACATGTTAAAGCAGCAATGATTCTATCAAAAAAAGCTATATATGTAATATAAGGAACCTTTCAAATTTACAGGTTACCTGTTTGCGAGAAGGGGAAATCAGGCACCTTTTCAGACCATGCTTTTTTTTTGTAGACCACTTCCAGTTACACGCCACTTCCTCACCCACAAAAAATGGTAATGGTAAGGAAAATTAAAGGCACATTTTCCTATAGTTCTATATAATATTACAAGTAACACACAGCGATACCTCTTTGAGTACTAATAATATAATAGGTGCTATACAAATATTTCAAGAGATTACAGAAGCCACGCAATGCACAGCACACCGAGGTCAAGCTTCCATTTTTTTGCCCAATGCTAAATACAAAGGTTTAATGTTGTTAACATAAATACAGATGAATACAACACCAGAACCATCATTTGTACATTAATTTAGCAGTAGAACCACCATCACTACATGAATACAGCACAGTACCCGCAGTACATAGCTCAGACCCATAATCTGTACATTTATATAGTAAAAGTTACATCATCAGTACAATAATACAGCACCGAAATAAACATTAGTACAGGAATACAGTACCAGAACCACCATCAGTACATGAATTCAGCACCAGAACCAACATCAGTACATGAATTCAGCACTAAAATCATCTACAGTACATGAATAAAATATCAGAACCATCATTAGTATAATAATACAGCACCAGAACCACCATCAGTAAATGAATACAGCACCAGAACCATCAGGACAAAAATACAGCCCCAAAACCATCATCAGTACAAAAATACAGCCACAGAACAATCATCAGTACCTGAGTACAGCTCCAGAACCAAGACTTGTACATGAATGCTGCACCAAAACCATCATCAGTACATGAATACAATACCAGAACCAACATTTGCACATTAATGCATGCGTCTATGCGAGCTGTTCCATCAAGTGCAGCAGTTTCATCAAATGCACAATTGAAATATATCAGAATGTGATCTCATGGACTTTATTCATCCATTTTCCCATCACTACCTTATGATCCAATCATCCATCTCTCTCATTGACACATATGTCTGCTTCTGACCAGCACTACAGAATCCAACATCTCCAATGTGTTTAGTTCCATATTCACATCTCTGTATCACTATAATTTTGGTGTGACTGCTTCTGACCAGCATTGCAGAATTCAGAATCTCCCATTTGTTCATACCTCTGTATCCCTATATTTCTGGTATGTGTCTGTTTTAATTTCCTTCCCTGCTGTGAAAGCTAGCAAATTGTGTATACTGTATTAACTCCTTTCACTTAGCACATCACTCCCTTTGATTGTCTAACCTGTCTCCCTGTAGCTCCTGCCTCTTGTTCGTAGCTGGTAAATTTCATGTGTAATTAAAGTTGTATAAATTTGGAGCCACAGGTCTATGCTGACTGTGGTCTATGTTTGCAGCTCCATCAAGTACAGCTTTTAAGTACACAATTTAAATGTACCAGAAATATGCCAGATGTGAACAGAAGGTAAGAACTACACCCAATTACTAACAGCACCTTCCTTTGCATTTTTCCTCAGTTACTCTTTACTATGCTTGCATATGCCCTTACAGTCTTTGCTCCACTAATTCTTACTCTCCCTCTCTATCCCAAGACACCATCACCCACCAAACAAATATTTTTCTTTACTTCCTTTTTACCCCCTTACCTGACGTAATCTGCTGACCAGCTCCTAAATATCAGATCCCTCCCTTTCCTCTCTGTGCTTTGCCTCACTACTGGTGATATATCTCCCAATCCTGGACCTCTATTGCTTATACCCTCTATTATTTCTCCTTCCTATCACTTCCTAGCTACTAAAAACTACCTCAATCTCTCCAACCTTAGGCTATGTGCCCACGTTGCGGAAATGAAGCATATTTTTTACGCTTCTCCCTGGTGGGAAAATCGCATGCGGATTTTACATGCGGTTTTGCCGCCAAGTAGAAGCGTTTGTGAGGCGTCTTTGCAGCGTCTTTGCATGCATTTCCGCATGCGGGTTATCAAGCACTTCTCCAAGTGATTTAAGCATAACTTGGAAAAGTGCTTGACAACTTGTTCACACTATATAAATCCATGCAACCGGCATGGATTTATATAGTGTGACCAAGTAATAGTTAAAAAAAAAAGAATCAGAATGGTAAAAAATAAAAAAATAAAGTTTATACTCACCTACCGATGCATTCTCGGCCCCGTCCGGAGTCTTGAGCGGCTCACGCTGTTGTGTGCAGGACCTTCGGTGACGTCATTGAGTCATGTGATGGGTCACATGACTCAATGACGTGGCAGGTCCTTCACACAACAGCGCGACGGAGGGAAAACATCAGAAGGTAAGTATAAACTTTATTTTATTCTTTTTTTTACAGGTTCTTTGGTACCCAGGTCTGGATGAGAGTCTCCTCTCCTCCAGACTTGGGTACCATCCGCACATTGATTCCGCATGCGGAAACGCAAAATTAATGAACATGCTGCGGATTTTTGACCACAGCATATACGCTGCGGAAAAATCCGCAGCATGGGCATTGACATTGCGGAATGCCATTGGGGACCATGGGGTGCGGATATACATGCGTTTTACAAGCGTTTACGCTGCGGAAATTCCGCAGCATATACGCTTGTAATACGCAACGTGGGCACGCAGCCTAAATCCATTCATCTTGACCCCGGCTCCCCCCCCTCTCTGTGGAGCACTATGGAATGCTCGTTGCATCTGCAATAAGCTCCATGTAATTCACAGCCTCTTTACTTCTCACAATGTATCCTTCCTGAGCCTCACAAAAACATCACTGACACCCTATGTCACAACGTCCTCTGCTGTGCTGTGTTACCACCTTCAATTCACCCACATCACTTGTCCTGGCAATAAACATGGTGGAGAAGTTGGTCTTCTCGTTTCTAACAACTGCACCTTCAACTCAATCCCACATCTACCCTCCCTTATCCTCCCCTCTTTTGAAGGATGCTCTGTCCATATCCATTCTCCCTCCAACGCTTATCCTCATCTTCACCTGTCTCTATTCCCTATCTAACCTTACAACCTCACCTCTCCATTTAATTGACCACCATCTACTCACTTTCTCATCCCTGACCTCTTCACCTGTGCTCCAGCAGCTACCACCTTCCCGGAGAAACCTCTCACACCTCGACACTCATATGCTTTCTGACTCTCTTCTACGGCTGTCAAGCATATCCTCACTTCATGACACAGTGACTGTTTTCTACAAGACCACACTGACATCAGCTATTGACTTGTTTGCTCCCTCTTGTGCATAGTAAAGGGTGACAAATCAATAGATAACCCTGGCTCACCAACCTAAAAAAAGGATATGCAAGTGTCCAGGGTTGCAAAACGGCGCTGGAAGAAAATGCGCATGCAGGTAGACTTCACAACATTTAAACAAGCAACTCGCACATTCAAGTTGGCCCTCACTTCTGCTAAACAGGACTACATCACAACTCTCATATCTTCTTTATCCTATAACCTCAAACAATTATTCAACACTTTTAACTCCCTCCTCCATCCATGGTTGCCCTCTCTGACCTCCCTCATTTCTGAAGAAGACTTTGCCACAATATATTTAAAAAATAAGATTGACCAAATCAGAGAAGTCTATACAAATGTTGAGTAAATTTGTTCAGCGAATGTTCGAAAGTTTCAAATTCGGCACGAATATGGCACATTCGGATTCGTAATCACAAAGGTGAGCAAATTTTCTTAAAATCGGAAAAGTTAGACGAATTTGCGCTTGACTGCAAATACAGGGCAACCACGGCATTTTGAACAGTTTTGTTAACATAGTGCAAGTGTATGATGAGCGGTGACATGTGCCAGGTGAGTGTGGGGGCTGTGGAGAGCTTAGAACAGGTCAGATCTGCGGCGCACTGTTTTTTTTTCCTGGGGGCGGTAACTTTAACTGAGGAAAGCACGGCCAGCCAATCATAGCGCAGGAAGCATCTACACTGTCCAGACATAAGGGCTTCTGCAATTGGCTGCAGAAATCACATGTCCTCTCAATATAAAAAGCAGCCATGTTCCCTCAGCGCCATTATATCCATGTCACTGCTGGAGACAGACGCAGCTCATTGTTCTCCTGTGTAATGAGAGATATTAGCTAGATAGATGGGCGCTTGTGTGGTAGTCAGATAGTGTAGATAATTCCTGGCCTGTGTACCTCTGCAACCGCTGGTGCAGCACATTTTTGGTGTTCTTGTGCAAGTACTGAGATTCTGACAGAAACAGAGGGCCCATGCCGTACAATAGTGCTGTACACCGCTGGTATAGAGCTCCATGTCTCAGTATACCTTGAATCTTTTTTTGCACTTGCTAATGTGTTCAAGCAAACGCAGTGCACCTTTTCATTTAGTGGGGTTGAAATTGTGCTCTGCACAGCCTGCAGAGCTTCTTATTGCAGAGCACAAAATCAGTTTTTTTTTCTGTCGCTATTGTGATATTGAAAGCTGTGTGCACTAAAGTTTTTTTTTAGTGTCAGATACTATTTTAGTGGAGTTGAACTTCAGGTGGTTTCAGAGTAAAAAAATTTTCTTTTTCTCTTGCTACGCTCAGTCCAAAAAATACTTTTTCCTGTGCCAAAAGTCATACAGTGCTATAAGCCAGCTACTACATCAGTGGTGGTCAAATTCAGCTTGTACGCACAGTCAAACCTATATATATTTTTGGTTGGCAGGCAGAGTCCACCAAAGGTTTTTTACGTTGGCAAAGTTGATCCAGTCTGCTAAAAGGCTGATCTTATTTTAGTGGCGTTGAACTTGTCCTGGTTTCACAGTAAAAAAAAAAAATTCTCTTACTAGGTCCAGTCCAAAAAATACTTTTTCCTGTGCCAAAAGTCATACAGTGCTATAAGCCAGCTACTACATCAGTGGCGGTCAAATTCAGCTTGTACGCACAGTCAAACCTATATATATTTTTGGTTGGCAGGCAGAGTCCACCAAAGGTGTTTTTACTGTGGCAAAGTTTATCCAGTCTGCTAAAAGGCAGATCCTATTTTAGTGGTGTTGAACTTGTCCTGGTTTCACAGTAAAAAAAACAAAACTTCTCTTACTAGGCCCAGTCCAAAAAATATTTTTTCCTGTGTCAAAAGTCATACAGTGCTATCAGCCAGCTACTACGTCAGTGGCGGTCAAAGTCAGCTGGACGCAGAGCTTATGCAGAGTAACCTAAAAATATTTTTTGCTCTGAGTAAAGTGATACAGCTGGCTAGATCTGAGTTTGAAATATTTTGGAGCATATATTCTATGTCATACTGGCCACATCCACATTCAAAAAAAAAATTTCTTCTGTTCCTAAAGTAATACAGCAGGGGACATCTCAGTTTGAAATTGTTTGGAGAATATCGTGTAGGTTTTATCGGCCTCATGCACACTAACAAATTTCTTTTGTCTGTTAGTAACGTTATACGGAAGGCCATATCTTACCTTGTCATTTAGTGTCGCTGAAATTCACCTGGACGAGTAAGCATGGCCAAGGGCGTTACATCTTGCTGACTGGGCACTGGGTGACTCTGGTGGCTGTGGGGGCAGGCGGGGAAGGGGCTGCTCCACAAATCTTGGAATCCCCAAGGCTTGCAGAAGAAACCTCTGTATTTCCCACTTCCTCGCTGCTTCTGCATCCTCCACCTCCTCTAGGGCCTCCACCTGCGCACTCAACCTCTGCCTTAACGAGACACGCATTCCAAGGGTGCGTAGCGAATACACACCACCTCCATACTGCGCAGTCAGGGCTCACCTTAATCAGGCAGTCTTCAAATTAATATGCCTTGGAGATCGCAGTCATACAGGTGAAGAGTTGTGGGCAGCTCTCCAGGCTCAGTTTGAGCAATGGCTGTCTCCGCTGAACCTAGAGCCAAGGAAGGCCGTGTGCGATAACTGTGAAAACCTGTTAGCGGCCCTAGGCCAAGGCAAGCTCGCACACATGCCTTGCATGGCTCACGTTCTCAACCTGGTGGTACAGCGATTTCTCCACCACTATCCTGGCCTGAATGAGCTGCTTCACAAAGTACCGAAGCTGTGTGCTCACTTCCGCAGTTCGCACCCCTCATGTCATCGACTTGCATCGATACAAAGGTCTTTGTCGGTGCCAGTTAACAGGTCGATCTGCGATGTGCCGACGCGGTCGAATTCCTCTCTGCACTTGTTGCAGCGACTGTGCCAGCAGCAACGAGCTCTGACGCAGTATGTCATGATGTATAGCTTGGGTCAACGCAGTATGGACTTGGGGCATATCATGGTTGTGGAGTGGGAACAGATTAAGGACCTCTGCACCCTTCTGCACGGTTTTGAAATGGCTACTAAACTGGTTAGCGCTGACGATGCCATCATGAGTATCATTATTCCGGTCATATACATGCTGGAGCAAACTTTGAATAACCTGCGGCAGGAGGTGGTGGCCCCAGAAGAAGAGGAGGATGCGGAAGGGATACCAATGTCTCAAATTTCCAGACTGTCGTCACACAGGTGGATGCCAAGTGACGGTGGATTACAGCGATCGAGGGGGTTTGGTGATACCAGGCAAACGGTTAGTGATGGTGTAAGAGCCGAGGAACTAATGGAGGAGGAAGAGGTGATGGGCGAGCTGCTGTCGGAGTATGAAGAGGATAATCATCCCCTCTCATTTGAACGTGGTTGGCAGGAGGGGACAGAGGAAACAAGCATCAGTGTTATGCAGCCCACAATACAGCCTGGTTTTGGACCTCCTGGAAGAGCCAGACATATGAGTGCCTTCTTGATGCATTATCTGCAACATGATCCCCGTATAGTTAGAATTCAAAATAATGCTGGCTACTGGGTTGCCACTCTGTTAGATCCACATTATAAGAGTCAATTTTGCCAGATGCTTCCCACCTTGGAAAGGGACCCGCTTATGTTGGAGTATCGAAACAAGCTTTAAAGCAACCTTAATAGAGGTTTTCCCCAAGATAACAGTGAGGCACACAGTGTGCATCGCAGCTGTAGTCTTTCAACCTCCGGCACATCAGTTAATCAACGCCAAACATTAGCAGCAGAAGCAGAGTAAGTGTCAGAAGCAATTTCTGGGAGTCCTTTCACACATTTTTTGCACCAGCTCGTGCACCAGCACAACAGAGTACAAGTCTGACACGTGGTGAACGACTGGAGAGGATGGTGCAGGAGTATCTAGAGTTCAATATCAATACCATCAGGGAGGGTTTGGACCCTTTTACATTTTGGTCTTCAAAAATGGATGAATGGCCTGAGCTCGCCTCTCACGCCTTGGAGGTTTTATCATGTCCAGCAGCCAACGTTCTCTCTGAACGTGTCTTCAGCGCTGCTGGTAGTGTCTTGACGGAAAAGCGCACCCAGCTGTCCCCTGAAAGTGTAGACCGCCTAACTTTCATCAAGATCATGGATCTCCAAGGACTTTTGCACCCCAATTGCAGACTGTACAGAGTAGGCGATGTTGTCGTTTTGAGTGTGCTGCATTGATCTCTTGAAATTGCAGTCTGTGATATGGCTTCTGTGCCTGCTCTTGCTGCTGCAGGTTTTAGGCCCTAATTTTGGGAAATGTGGAATATTCTGATTGTGTCTCCATCCATTGGGTTGGCTGTAGTGGAACAGGTATGGGTCTGCGTTAAACTACATGTAGTCTGATGACATTGATGCCACTTCGGTGGTGTTAGGCGGCCCTCATTTAGGGCAATGTGAACACTCCTGGTTAGGTCTCCATCTCCTGGGTTGGCTCTACTGGAAGAGGTGTGGGTCATATTTACACTATTTATACAGTAGTGAAATTGATGCCACTTTGCTGGCGTCTGCCACTAATTTTTTTTAAATGTGGAGAATCCTGATTGGGCCACCATCTATTTGGGTTGGCTGTAGTGGAGCCTTCCTGTTCTGCAGTCTAAGTTGTGTAAGGTTGTGTACCAGTCCTTGCTGCACTCCTGATACAGACTCTGCCTGCTGCACTCCTGATACAGTCTCTGCCTGCTTCACTCCGATACAGACTCTGCCTGCTGCACTCCTGATACAGACTCTGCCTGCTGCACTCCTGATACAGACTCTGCCTGCTGCACTCCTGATACAGACTCTGCCTGCTGCCATCTGATACAGACTCTGCCTGCTGCACTCTTATACAGACTCTGCCTGCTGCACTCCTGATACAGACTCTGCCTGCTGCACTCTGATACAGACTCTGCCTGCTGCAATCTTATACAGACTCTGCCTGCTGCACTCTGATACAGACTCTGCCTGCTGCACTCCTGATACAGACTCTGCCTGCTGCACTCCTGATACAGACTCTGCCTGCTGCACTCTGATACAGACTCTGCCTGCTGCACTCTTATACAGACTCTGCCTGCTGCACTCCTGATACAGACAGTGCCGGCTGCACTGCTGATACAGACTCTGCCTGCTGCACTCCTGATACAGACTCTGCCTGCTGCACTCTGATACAGACTCTGCCTGCTGCACTCTTATACAGACTCTGCCTGCTGCACTCTGACACTGACTGCCTGCTGCACCATCTAGTCTGTCCTACTGGGTCCAGCTGCTGCACGTCCGTTGGTCTGTCCTGGAGTGGCACCTGGCGTTCATCGGGAGCCAAGTATAACGTTACCATCAGAGGCTCTAGTGAACAGTCCGGTGCTCGCTTAGTCACCCCCTCCAGGCTCTCCGGGGTCCGTGGCACAGTGGTTCCATAAACCACGTCCGTGACAATGCGCCCTCACAGGCAGGGTCCTCTCTCCTGTTGTACCAGTCGGTGTCCCCTTTTGACATTTAAAGCGCTACTGAATAAATGTTACTGTCACAGTAATAATAATTATAGTACTTGTACTCTGGGGCAATTGATGGCACTTCCCTGGTGTCTACACCCAATTTGATGTGTTTTGGCAGCTTTTGGTCCCGTTTCTAGGTGTTATATATGCATTTTTTTGGTCCCCCCATTGACTCCTATGGGATTCGGAAATGTTCGACGAACATTCGGTGAATAAATTCGGTGAATATCAATTTGTTCAGCAAACATTTCCAAACCGAACATTGAAATGTTCACTCATGCCTAGTCTTTACTGTACAACTACCACAACACCTTCATATAACAGACCAATGCCTTTCCCCCATAACCTTCCTTACCACCATCACTGAAAGAAAGCTTACTCATCTTCTCTCCTAATCGCACCTCACCACTTGTGTTCTCTTTACCATATCCCATCTCCTACCCAACCTCACCACCCTGCTTATCCCAGCCCTAACCCATCTCATCAATCTCTTATTAACCTCTGGTGTCTTTCCTTCTGCTTTAAAACATGCAACAATCACACCTATCTGGAGTAACCATCCCTTGACCCAATTGCTATGTCCAGCTGTCACGCAATATCACTACTCTCATTCGCCTTCAAACTCCTCGAACAGCATGTCCTCTTTGAACTTTCCTCCCACCTCTCATCCAACTTGCTCTTCGACAACTTACAATCGGGCATCTGTCTCGACCACTCCACTGAAACTGCCCTAACCAAAATTCCTAATGATTTACTTGCTGCCAAAGCTAACAGAAAATTCTCTATACTCTTCCTTGTAGGCCTGATCTCTGCTTTCAACAAAGTCGACCACTTCCTCCTACTACAGATCCTTTCTTCACTTGACATCAAAGATCATGCCCTCTCCTGGATCTCTTAGTCTTTATACCTCACTAACTGCATATTTAGCCTTGTCCTTCAAACCACACATCGAAGCTCTTACCACCTCCTTTCACCTTCAACTCAAAAATATTTCTCTGCAGATTTCCCTTTTCTCAGATCTTCTGCAGCATATGCTGACACAGTGCCCTTAAAAATAAACAGGGTTATTATAGTGCCCCCTGAATAAAAATATTTGCCAATGCTGAGCCCCTGAATAAATAATTGCCTCTCTCTGGCCTACATGCACAAAATATGACCCCTACAATATCCCTCTTATGATAAATGGCCTCAACACTGTCCTCTCCTATAAAATATTGCCTATACACCAGCTACCATTATGAACTACATCCATCACACTATCCCCGTTATGAAACTATAACCACCACACTGTCCCCTTATGTCCTATATCTACCACACTGTTTGCCTATATGAACCAGAATAGCCACAATGTCTCCCTTATGAACTATAACCGCCATACTGTCCATCCTTATGTACTATAACTGCCACACTGTCCCCTTTTATGAACTATAACTGACACACTGTCTATCCCTATGAACTATAACCACCACACCATCCTCCTTATGAACTATAATCACCTCACAGTCTACCCTTATGAACTAAAACTGCTGCACTGACCCCCTTATGAACTATAACTGTTACACTGTACACCCTTATGTAATCTTTAGCTACAATATAGACCACTTAGCATCTTCACCACCTTGGCACTGCAGTATAATACCAACGGCATGATGAGTTGACCTAATCATGCCACTGCATATTGAGGCAGGTGGCTGATTAATGCTCCTCTGCCCCTGCAATGGCAACACACTTGTAATTAAATTGTATTCTTGTCTTAAAGAAGCAAATAAAATTGAATCCAGGAAGAAAAGAACCAGGTTGCCAGTATGTTTTTACATATGGAAGTTATAGTATGTCTGTATAAGTGCTACTCCCTGAAAAAAAAAATACTTTTAAGTGATTCAATTTGAAATCATGAGAAACATAGTGTCCAAACCATATGTGACGCGCCCCCTGGGACATATTCCTTTTTGAGGGGAATACCCGGCACCGGATCAGATGGGGGGTTGTAGTCTCCGAGCGGCTGTGACCCGGTCCCGTGCCCAGGGCGTCAAGCTCAGTGTGATGTGGCAGTTCTACAGATGTTACTAAAGTTCTTTTGTGTCGACTACGCCACCCGTTGTGATGCGGTCACTGTGGCCGCCGCTGCAGCAGGGTCCGCTGAGGCTGATGGTGGGTGCGCAGCTTGGTGGGATAACCCCCAACGGGAGGGGTATAGCCTCAGAGGGGACAGGCGCAGAGGATGGGGGTTGTGGTGGTGTAGTGCAGACGGCAGTGAAGACAGAGTCGGGTTGTGCAGTTAAGGGTGTTTACTTACTGCAGATGTTGTACTGGTCACTCCAGCTGCTAGTGACCACCCGAGCCGTGCTGCGTCCACCAGGTCCTGGATCCAGCCAACCCCCAAACAAGTCCGGAGCGTGGCCCTGAGCTCTCCCTCTGTCCTTTCTTCAGCCGTCCCCACCAGTGATCCACCTAGGTCCAGCTCCCTCGGGCCTTCTGTTGGGACACCCTTGGCCCTGGGTTCCCTGACCCTTCATGTGGTGTGCCTTCGGGGTGAATGTGGTGGGTGACCGTGACAGACACTGCCCACGGTCTCCGGTCTCTGGCTAGGGTGTGTTTTCTGCCCCCACCAGCTTGGGTTCCGGTACCCTGATGCTGACTCCTCACCCGGTGCTCTGATTTGGGTTCTTGGGTCCCTTCTCTTCTGTGCTCTGGGTCTTTCTCTTTTCTCCTCTCTCACTCTGGGTCTTGGTCTTTCTTCTCTCCTCTGCTCCTGACTTGTTCTCTGCAACTGACTGACCCTGATTCTAGTTGGTGCCCACCTTATATATCCCTCTATGTGTGAGCTCAGGTGACCAGCACCCAATGAGCTCCTATCTTTACCCAGGCTGCTCCCCCTATCTGCCCCTACACTACATGGGATGTTCCACCCCCCTCCCACTCCAGCCAGGAACAGACTCGGTCGTACCTGCACATTTCTAAGTGGGAGTACCGTCGGCCTGTTCCTCGGAAATGGGATGTGTGTAGTGCATGCAGCCTACCGAGCTCAGTTCCACTCTCCATCCTTACCCGGGAGTGGAATATCACACCTCTGGGTTGAGGTGCAATACCCCTGTAGCAGCCGAATCCTCAGGGTGCTACATTCCCCCCTGGTAAATCACAGCACGTCCTCGGGCTGTAAAGACAAAAACACCAAAACATACAAAATTTTTTCATATAAACATATAAAACATATAAAAAACATTATATAAATAACATATCTTAGCAGATAAAACTTTCTCGTCGTCTCCTGTTTCAGGTTCCTCCTCCGGACACTGTGCAACGTGTGTCCGGGAAAAGTGCGACAGTCTCTTTGAAAAACTGGTTTTCCTATAAAACCGGTAGGGGGCGCTTTAGGAAGCGCAACTATATACAGGGGAAGTTGGCCGCTCTCAGTCCTCGGCCAGGTAGAGGGAAGGGAATGGCTGCTCACAGTCCTCAGCCTGTAGGATGAAGGGGTTAACGGGTAAACAGTTCACTGGTCCCAACGGGGACTATTTTAGCAGCAACGGTTCACTGTGCCCCGACGGGCAACTATATACAGTCTCTATTCCCGTCCTCAACGACGGCTCCCTCCTGCTCTTTCTTAGTGATACGGTGTTGCTTCAGACCCGTCCGGGTCCTCTGGCTCCTCCTCCCCGTACCGCAACTCCTCCTCCGTCAAGCGGTGTACGTGGAGGGCGTAAGGTCCTTTGGCACACTTGTGCCGGGTGAAAGTGACCTCGTCTCCGACGTAGAGGTCACGGCCTTTGTGACCTTCCGGCAGGTGGGACTCGACGTCTCTGCGGGTCACAAAAACGTCACCGCGGTTGTTACGGTCCCGAATAAAGCCCCACCCATGCTGCGGGTTGAACTTTATCACCGTCCCGATGGTGCGGGGACAGTGCGCTGCACGGGGGTTCCTCCTAGTCCGGCTCTTCTGCTCCGCGCTCCGGATTTGGGCCTGTTGTTCTCTGACCCGCCTCTCCTCCCGTTCTCGGGCAAACTCTGCTAGCTGCTGACGACAACACTCAGTACGCTCAGCGGCGACTGCCCGAGTTTCTCCGGTGAACCCCATCAAATCTTCTCCCGTGGGGTCCCACTCGAATTGGGCTTCTTCTAAAGGAGGCGAGACCCGAGTCACGGGCTTCGGAGCCGGGATCAGGGGCTCACACAAGGGCCCTAGTCTTTGTTGCCGCTCCAGCTCATGGTATCCTTCGGGCCAGATGAAGGGCCGCCCGTCCGGCCATGTGAGCTGGCTGAACAAGTCCTCCCCCAGGTGTGGCACCCTTGGTTTTACGGGCGCGGGCGCGGTGGTGGTGGCGCCCGGGTTGCCCAGGCCTTGCGGCCAGGCCTGGGGCACCTGGAAGGTGAAGGGCACCGTTAATACGGCGGCGCCCTGGGCTACCTGGCCTTGCGACCAGGCCGGAGGCTCCGCGGAGGTAGGGGGCGCTGTTGGTATTGCGGCGCCCGGGGGTACTAGGCCTTGCGACCAGGCTGGTGGTAATTCCTGCTTTGTCACGCTCCGGATCGAGGCGCGTGACGTCACAGGGGTCGCTGCGGCGGCTTCCGGTCGGGGCCTAGTCCATAGCGGTGACATGGCGGCTACGGGCACAGCAGGGGGACTTTCGGGCTCTGCGACGGGGAGCTGGGGCAGGTCAGCGGTGTCACGGCTTGGGGTATAGGCGTCCCCTTTACCTGCCTCCATGCGTTCGGCTCCCTCCTCGGCGCCGTCTCCGGCCTTGGGTCCTCCCGCGCCATCCTCAGAGGCGGTCTGCTTCCTCTTCCAGGGTAGCGTGCTCCGTTGACTGGTCTCTGCTTGCTGGGCCATCTCCCGGCTCCACTCCGTCAGTATCTCACGCTGTACCCGGGCCATCCTCCGTGCGAGGCCCTCCAAGGCAGTTTGTGCACACTCCCGGTCTCGGGGGAGCTGCGCTAAGATCTCCGCTAGACCTAGCGGGGTTGTGGACTCTAGCAGGCTCCTGACCATCGGGTCGGTGCTGCTCTGCTCTCCTTCCGGCAGGCTCCTGGCCAGCGGGCCGGTGCTGCTCTGCCCTCCTTCCTCGGTCTCTAGCAGACTCCTGGCCAGCGGGCCGGTGCTGTTCTGCTTTCTCTCCATATCCGGGTAAGCTCCTCCGCTACTCCTCGTTAGACCTCTTGCCTCCGGGTGCGCTCGCTCCAGACTGCTCCAAGCGACACCCATCTTTTCTCTTCTCTTTCGTCTCCTCCCACTTAGAGGGCGGTCCCGGGGCAACTCGGTGACTGTCAGCTCCAGGGGTAGTTCTTTCACGCTGACAGACACCTCTAGCATCACAGTCTCTGTTGGTGGGGGCGGTTTCCACTTTTGGCGCCATTTTCTGTCCTGGCCCACGATGGGAGGTGGCCTCTTGCCCTCCTTTGGCACGCCCATAATGGCGTCCGTTGCTCTTCCAAGGCGGGAAATCTGCGGTTTTGGCGGGAAGCGTCGCCCAGTGGCGGGAAACTCTGCAGATGGCGGGAACAAGTTGGAAATGGCGGACAATCGGCGGGAAACGACTGGTGATGGAGTCCGATGGCGTGGACCCTCCGGAACCGGCGGGAGACTTCTTTCTGAGGTAAACTTGCACTTTTCTTCAGGCACGCAGTACCCGGGTGTTGCGGGCACGTAATCCTGCCGACTACGCCAAAGTTGACGCGCCCCCTGGGACATATTCCTTTTTGAGGGGAATACCCGGCACCGGATCAGATGGGGGGTTGTAGTCTCCGAGCGGCTGTGACCCGGTCCCGTGCCCAGGGCGTCAAGCTCAGTGTGATGTGGCAGTTCTACAGATGTTACTAAAGTTCTTTTGTGTCGACTACGCCACCCGTTGTGATGCGGTCACTGTGGCCGCCGCTGCAGCAGGGTCCGCTGAGGCTGATGGTGGGTGCGCAGCTTGGTGGGATAACCCCCAACGGGAGGGGTATAGCCTCAGAGGGGACAGGCGCAGAGGATGGGGGTTGTGGTGGTGTAGTGCAGACGGCAGTGAAGACAGAGTCGGGTTGTGCAGTTAAGGGTGTTTACTTACTGCAGATGTTGTACTGGTCACTCCAGCTGCTAGTGACCACCCGAGCCGTGCTGCGTCCACCAGGTCCTGGATCCAGCCAACCCCCAAACAAGTCCGGAGCGTGGCCCTGAGCTCTCCCTCTGTCCTTTCTTCAGCCGTCCCCACCAGTGATCCACCTAGGTCCAGCTCCCTCGGGCCTTCTGTTGGGACACCCTTGGCCCTGGGTTCCCTGACCCTTCATGTGGTGTGCCTTCGGGGTGAATGTGGTGGGTGACCGTGACAGACACTGCCCACGGTCTCCGGTCTCTGGCTAGGGTGTGTTTTCTGCCCCCACCAGCTTGGGTTCCGGTACCCTGATGCTGACTCCTCACCCGGTGCTCTGATTTGGGTTCTTGGGTCCCTTCTCTTCTGTGCTCTGGGTCTTTCTCTTTTCTCCTCTCTCACTCTGGGTCTTGGTCTTTCTTCTCTCCTCTGCTCCTGACTTGTTCTCTGCAACTGACTGACCCTGATTCTAGTTGGTGCCCACCTTATATATCCCTCTATGTGTGAGCTCAGGTGACCAGCACCCAATGAGCTCCTATCTTTACCCAGGCTGCTCCCCCTATCTGCCCCTACACTACATGGGATGTTCCACCCCCCTCCCACTCCAGCCAGGAACAGACTCGGTCGTACCTGCACATTTCTAAGTGGGAGTACCGTCGGCCTGTTCCTCGGAAATGGGATGTGTGTAGTGCATGCAGCCTACCGAGCTCAGTTCCACTCTCCATCCTTACCCGGGAGTGGAATATCACACCTCTGGGTTGAGGTGCAATACCCCTGTAGCAGCCGAATCCTCAGGGTGCTACATATGCAAATCAGGATGGAAGTGGAAGACGGTTGGCTTGAAATGTGTAGCGTTGTGCTTTGCCTGGTGTTTTTTTAAACACAATGTAGAATATATTGTATCTCTAGGGGCCAAACACCAAAGAGAGATAGAAACAAGAATGGGGTAGAGGTTTCAGGTTACAAAGTTTAAAAGGAATGTGTCACCTCCCTGGGCGATATCAGACCTCTACTATGGGCATACAGGTGATAGAAAAGTAAATCTATACTTACCTGTATGGCCCATAGCAGAGGTCTGATTGCAGAGAAATCTGGTTTTATAAAGTCTGTTTTCCAGAGGCTTGGCATTCAGGGGACGGGAAGAAATCCCCTCCTATCTGCTTACTATTCCCCTAAATCGCCGCCTCTGTGCTAAATTACCATATTCCCCCCTCCCCTGCATGTCACAGGGCCCTGTGACAGGCCCTGTGACGTGCCCTGCTCTGTCAACCCTCCCGCGCATGCGCAAAGCGCCGCTCCCATGGAGCGCGCTTTGTTTCCCTCCGACCCCGTTTGGCTGCGTCCTGCCAGCGAAGCGAAAGTCTCAGTGACTCACCGTCGCTTGCGCAATACAAGGCTGCGGCGCAGTACGCAGCCAAACAGGGCCGGAGGGAAACAAAGCGTGCTCCATGGGAGCGACGCTTTGCGCATGCACTGGAGGGGAGGTGGAGCAGGGCACGTCACAGGGCCCTGTGATGTGCAGGGGAGGGGGGAATATGGTAATTTAGCACAGAGGCGGGCGATTTAGGGGAATAGTAAGCAGATAGGAGGAGTTTGCTTGGCGTCCCCGGGACGCCAAGCCTCTGGGAAACAGACTTTATAAAACCAGATTTCTCTGCAATCAGACCCCTGCTATGGGCCATACAGGTAAGTATAGATTTACTTTTCTATCACCTATATGGCCATAGTAGAGGTCTGATATCGCCCAGGGGGTGACAGATTCCTTTTAAATTGGTTTTCCAACTTTTTAAGTAAACAAATTATAAATAATATTATTTATTTCTTCTTTCTCGCAGAGATTCAGCACTGATGCTCTGGTGGTGCTCCATTTCTTTGTTTACCAGTGAGCAGCAACTTACCACAATGGTCACAAGTCGTACTTCTAGCATCATGGTGCATAGATGAGTTGCAATGCCAACAAAGTACGGTATGTAGAGGCAGCAGAGATTATATACTCTCAGCTGGTAAACAAAGACATTGCTAGATTGCCGATTAAGAGGTGAAGTGAGTAATGTATCTGTTTCATTTTATTCCATTTGCAGTTGTTCCTAATTTTTTTTAGACATTTGATATTTATGTTCTGTTTTTGTGTCTTTTTTTCTTATAGCATGGTTTCTTAAAGCAGAGTCAAAGATTCAGTTTGCTGACTTATCCTTATATCTGAACTTCCCTTGGCTTATTGGCATCCCCTGAAGACACCAGGATTCCATGTCTCACCTAGTTATGCCCCCGCATAAAGGGGTGGTCTCACAGCAATGGTAGAAAAAGTAGAATAGAAGTCTTTCGTTGTGAAATTGATACAATGGCACAGTTTAACTCAATTCTGTATATTGATTAGGATGTTACAGTTATCAACATTTTTGTAAGATTCATCAAAGGAAATATTTATTCAAGAGCTGCCGTTATTTTGCCTACAGCAAAGTCAAACAAACCTAATTGCTTCATGATGACACCAAGAACGACATGTTCTGCCTTATTTTCCCACTGTAGAAGATGTAAAGGAGTTAAACACAGAAAGATTTGGGAAAGAGATAACTTATCAGCAGTCTGACTTCTAACCTATTATGTATGTATTTATGTATGTGTATTTGCATTTATATAGCTTTTCCAAGCTACATCGAACTTTACAAGATAGACAGTAGAATATGGGTAATTTTCATATAACAGGTTCTTCAAACATAAAAATGCATAATAGAGAAATAAAACTCAGCTTGTAAAATGAGCACACCTTACACAGATTTCAATGTACAAAATATTAGAGATTTTTAATAATATATTCAACTGAGGTCAGCTTTCCACCCATGACTGTAAAAAATTAGACTATTCTTCAAAGTTCACAATTGTGTTATATCTTGTTTAGCTACTGTGCTTTTTTTAAATAAAGTACTCATTTCCTCTATAATGACATAAAAATTTTACATTGTAAAGGTATTGCAGCAAATTCACAGGCTCAACGGCATGAAGACCCACACAAGTCGTGTTAAAATCATGGCATTATTGTGTCTTATGAGTGCGCACAGAGTTTGTACGGAGCCATACTAGACACCCATAGAAGGGTATGTGGCTTTATTGTGTCTACATATGCCTCTAATTTTATATGGAGGCAAATAAAGACTTGTTTCATTGCATGCCCATAGGCCGATTAAAATGCGGGCAATCTGGGCTACCGCCCAGACCCAAAGCTCCTAGGGGGTCCCATGGCCAGATTGCCCTCATTATATTATTTGGTGTGCCTCCATCACGGTGCTTATTCCATGGCAGGGAGCTTTCCAGAATCTTCGCTGCCAGTAATAGAGAACGGAGGCACAGCTCCAGGGGAGCTCCTATCGCCTTTTCTGTGATGTGCCTCAGCCGGCACAGGCGCAATCACGTCATCGTGCTAGCATGTATGCGCTGGCAACAATAAGAAGTGGAACCGCAAGAGATTGTATAGAGAGGTAAATATTAAAAACTTTCTTTTTCAATAAAGTGAATTAAATGAGGGTGGGAGAGAGGAAATTATAATGAATTGAGGTTGGGGAGTGAAGGAGAACATGACATGATAAATTTGGGGGAGGGGGTCATGTAAATATAATGAATTGGGGTGTACAGTGGTGGGGTGTTGATGATGAAGGAGAGTGACTGTAATGAATTGGGGGAAAGAGTACAGTGACTAATTCATTTATATATTTATAGGGCGAGGGAAAAGTGGCTAATTATAGTTAACAGGGGGCACAGTGGTGAATTATTGATTTATATTTGTAATGGTAGGTTGCATAATAGCCAATATATATCAATGGTGGGTGCATGTCTGTATTCAGCGGCGCAGTGTGGGGGGATTTCTTATTCAGGAAAAAATATGTACCTATTTTTATTTTCAAGGGCGCGGTGATCAGTGTGGCAAACTCTGTAGTGACCCATTCACAGCGTTAGGACATCAACATGAAGGTTTGACAAGATGAAGAAAAAAAAGGCTGTAATCGCTAAGTACTGGAGGTAAAAATTTATTCTGCATAGGGATACCTTTACATGCACCAACCGACGAAACTAAACGACCGCCAATCAGTAAACCATTACTGATCGCCAGTTATTTACTGCGGTCTGTCGGTTTAAACAGGCTATTAAGCGATGTACACTGAGCGATCCATCCCATATTATATAGCATTCCCTGTTGTTATATATAGCGCTGTCCCTTATTACATAGCATACCCTACATGGCATAGCTCCATTCCGTATTATATAATTGTTATATATAGCGCCGTTTCTTAATCCATAGTATCCTCTACTATGTATAGGGCTATGTTATTTATAGCGCTGTACATAAGGGTCAAAAATTTGTGTCTCTATCATTTTGCATGTGACATATCTCGTGATACATTGGTACTGGTATTGGGGTGGGGGGGTAGACCTTCTAAATTGTCCGGAGCCCTGGTTACTCTTAATTCACCCCTGGGTATTCCCTAATACAAAGCTATTCTCTCCCAGAAGGAAAGAATATCTCTGACATATAGCACCTGATGGACCACCATACCAACACAAGTGCCTGGGAGTTTCATGTGCCACAGTATACTTGACTCAGCCTTATAAAACAATAATATTTAATTTTTGCATATCTTTTTTAATATGTGTGTTTGCAGACAATGAAAAGAAACCTTGATTGTTTACTAGGGAAAATAAAGAACTGTCCTGCTTTACATTTAAAGACTGAACTCACATATATTGGAAGCCATAAGAGATTGATACAGAAAGTGTGGATTGTTTAATTTTGTGGTACTTTGTGTTTTTGTGTTTTTAGTTGTTTTGTTTGCATCCTCCAAAAAATAACACAAAAATACAAGCAATTAAAAAAATAAAATCACACATAGAGAAGCACATAACACAAAAGTACACAGAAAAAACACTGAAAATTACACAAAAAAATAGTTGTAAAGAATAAAGACACAAACAGACACAAAAAGACATACAAAACAATTCAAAACACAAAACACGCTAAAAATAACACAAAATGACTATAAAAAACAACAAATTTTTCTGTCTTGGGTGCACAAATATTCCTGACTGGAGACCATAAAAAAGCAGGCTGCTGTTTACAGTACTTTCTGTGGCTTGTGACATTGACTTATGTTTTATGGCTCTATGTTTGCACTAGGAAAAAAATATTGGTTGAAGGAGTATTCCAAATGTTATTCAAGGCAAAGATAGGAAAACATAGCAGGATTTCCCAGCGATATAGCACAGCTGGTTTTGTTACATAGTCCAAGGCAGAGCAGGCCAGTGGTATAGCAGAGTTACCCAGCAATAAAGCAGAGATGGGTCAAAAAGTGCAGTATAGTAGTGGCTGGCCAGTGGTATAGCAGAGTTGACTCAGTGATGCAGTAGAGCTGATTTAGTCACACAGTCTGGAGTAACAAAGGATGATCAGTGGTTATTGCAGAGTTGAGACATGTAGCAGAGCTGATTTTGTCGCAGAATAGCAGAGCTGGCACAGTGATAAAGTATAGTTACCTTGCGATGTACCACTGATAAGTAGCGACATGTTTGACATAAAGTCCAAGAGTTAAATCAGTTTATAGCAGCAACAAGGATGCAAAGTACCTGAATACTCAAGCAGCATGCTTGCCACCTGACATTGCCTATAAAGCCTCAACACATGATATCACAGGAGCGCACTATGTCGACATGACTTCATTATGCACAGAAAAGCAGAGGGAGCTGGCCGAGGCAGGAGGAGGCATTGGATGCAAGAGAGGTGGGTAACAGTAAGCATCAAATGGAGTCATTTTCTTTTAGATCTTTGGGCACCACTTGTTCATCAGAGCCTGGACACAGAGGATACTCTAGTAACTTAAAGGGAATCTGTCACCAGGTTTTTGCTCCCTCATCTGAGAGCAGCATAATGTAGGAAAATAGACCCTAATTCCAGTGATATATCACTTAGTTTACTGGGTGCAGCAGTTTTTATACAATCAGAATCAGAGTTTTTAGATGTAGCATGTAGCAGAGCTCAGAAAGCTTCCCCCGCCCACACCACAGCTCTCTATGTACACTGTATATTGACAGTGAGCTGCTTATCCAGAGGAGGGGGCGTGGTCGGACTAGCAGTCACGTGAGCTGTAGTCAAGGCTGTGATAATGTTCTGGTGGTAAAACCTCCACTGTGTGGAAACCACAGCACACAGCCTAATAAGTGACACATCGCTGAATTCTATATTTCAGCCATTACATAACAAATATCTGCTAACAGATTCCGTTTAATGACAAAGTCTGCCCTCCATACTCTTCTTATTATCTTAGTGTCAATTCCTTTCATTAATGTTTGCAAATAATGTAGTTCCTGTGGAAATGTGACACAAGCACCCTATACCCAAATGATGGAATCTATCAGGGTAGTAACTAGAGATGAGCTGATCAGACAAAATCGAATTAGGCCTGTTGTCTCACATGTTATTCTCTGTGAATTTAATGTCCCCTATTATGCTCTGGGGACTTATTCTAGGCCGGGCATGTGCAGTGACTGGCGACCAGGAGCCCCATCCCAGAGTGAACACTCTATGCAACGTGATGGAGGAGCAAAGGACTGGACAGCAGGCAGGGAGCACAGGGGTTACCGGAGAGGTGAGCAGTGAGGTACGTTATTTTTCTCTTATTAACCTTTTGTTGACTTTCTATTGATTACCAAGATGGTGGATTTGCTGAATTGGGAAGGAGCGAATTACAAAAAAAATTCTCAAAAATGCAAAATTTTGGAAAATTTGAGTAGATTCAATTCCACTGGAACAATTTCACCTATTTCTATTAGTAATCCCTTTTTGTAGGTGCCTAGTCGCAATATGCCTTTATGGTAAACTGGCCCTTTTAGTGCTAGCAATAGTCTTATACACCGTACTATGTGGTACCGGTATTGTGCTATAGGCCACCCACTGATAACTCACGCGTAGGTGATTCAGCCACCCATACGATACAACTATGTGATTATTAATTACTCTTGATATATACATATTTTCACGGCACACAAATCAAAACAAACGAGCGAGCTTATCGAAACTTATTTCCTTGACAGGTAATGTGATTCACTAAAAATCAGACAGGGAAAACGCACTTGTAAAGCCAAACATTTGATGCCAAAATGTTGCTCCATAGAAGCTGGCAGAGAACCAGCTACCGGGGCAGCTGCCAAGAATGGATTGTTCTGTGCAGTGACTTTTATCCTGTAATTCAGCTGAAACTGCTTCTGAAACTGTTTTTTCTGGACTGGCCTTCTCCACATGAAACAGATCTGACCGTGATGAAGCAAAGTGAACATTTTAGATCATCTCATACAGATAAGTCTTGCCGGGGTCGATTTCATGCTTCACAATATTAATCCTCACACTGACAAAATACACTGAGAATATGATTTGAACATTTTTTTTATCCTCAGACAGAAAATATGAAGGTGACTTCATTCATTTGTTGATTGCACTGTTTGGCTTTAGTCAGAGGATGTAAAGAACTTGAATGTGTTCCAGTAATTATATAAAATGTCAATCCAAAGACCCGGGCAAAAGTAAACTGGAAGTTTATGGCATATTGTCATGAAATTCCTATTTAACCCTTTAGTTATTCTGAAAGCATTTATATCATTGGAAACTTTGCTTAAAAGGGAGGTTCGAAACTAAATGTTATTTTTCTCCTAAATCTCTATCTATTTAATGTAATATTCTACACTTTTTTCTAATATATTTTAATTAAAAATTCTCTATCCTTCCCTAACTAATCTATTTAACTGCTTTATTTTTTCCCCCTACTTCCTATTTGATGACGCTTCGTTTGAGAATCCCATGCTGGGATACTCAAGCAAGTCGTCATCAGGATACACTGTCACAGCCTTTTCCCCCTCCCTGAAACGAAGCATCATCGGTGACCTCCATTTCAAGGGCTGGGCTAGTCTCTGCTCTACTGAGCATGTGCCGTTGTCAATTCTGATGGATGCTCTTATCGCTGTGCACAGTTCTTCTCAGTGCACAGTGACAATGCGCTCTCTCGCAGGTTCTGATCAGAAGTGACAAGCTGGTAACAGAGCGCACTGTCATTACACATTGTAAGGAGAGAAAGAGCGAACAGAGACCAGCGCTGCCCCTTAAAGAGACTACACTTGCGGAGGCTGCTTATGCCATAGAAGTATGGAATGGTAATCCCCCTCTAATTCTGTATTTGTTGTTATTATTAATAATAATAACTATTATTTTATTAAATGCCATGCACTAAACATATGAGGACGGGTAGACATGACTATGATATTTGTTTAGCTGTGCCCCCCTAATATCTAGTTTTGATTGTCTCTACATGTAAAACATTCTCTACATGTTTTGCATTATAATGATTACATGTCAGTTGGCAATACTTTTGTTGCTATTGCATATAGTGATATGGAAGGTTTTATCAGGATCAGTCTTTGAGATTGTTATAATATAAGCAGGTGGTTATGTGATTTAATACAAATTTGTAAGTGGGTACTTGTGTCAGTGTTTTTTTATAATTCTGCTTCATGGACCTTTGAGAAAGAAGGGTCTGTAATTCTAATTAATCCTTATTCCACATGGATCATAAAATGTGCCATTTACACATTTTCCACCCTGCTCCATTAGATTTTAGACAATTTTGTTTTCAGCATATTCCTGAGCCTACTCAAAATGCACATTAATCTTCTGTTAGATTTCTGTATAAATGTGTCAGATCCAGTTCTCAGATAACAATTTTCAAATTCAACCACAGCTGCATATAATAACTTCTCAAAAGAAACCTACTTATTCATGGATGCAATCAGTTCCATAAACGTATCATTAAGGTGGAATATATCAACCTTAAATGCCTTTTTTTCCAAAACTACTACCTTAATTATTCCTGCCCTGTTTATCTGCCATATTGATAGACCCTTTAGGGCAGGGGTGGGTAACCTTTTTTTCTGCCAGGGGCCATTTTGGATATTTATAACATCATTCGCAGGCCCTACAAAATTATCATCTTGAAAATTATAATTTTATATTTTGTCAAACAATTAATTAACTTAACCCTAATGTGATGTCTGGAGCTGATTCTCTTTGAAAAGGCTCTGATGTTAAGTGGTATTGATAGTTTTCTAGGCTTGTGTAATTCTGGAGCACAGTCAATTCTTTGAGAACAATTTTGTAAAGACCTGCTTGCAGCAGTGAGTTGTTCCAAAGACAGATACCTATTACACTGCAGGTTTCTTCACGGTGGGAATTCATCACTACTCACATCATTTATAGAACTCAAGCAGTGGGAGATCTGAAGTATATACATCATATAGGAGATATTGAGACTGCTGTATATATCACATAGGATACACTGAGACTGCTGTATACAACACATAGGAGACACTGAGACTGCTGTGTATACAACACATAGGACAAACTGACACTGCTGTCTATACATCACTTAGGAGACGCAAAAACAGTTGTATATATATCACATAGGAGACACAGAGACTGCTGTATATATATCACATAGGAGGCACTGAGACTGCTGTACTGTAAATACATCACATAGGAGACACCAAGAGTGCAGTATACATCACACAGGAGACACTGAGACTGTTGTATATATATCATATAGCAGACATTGAGACTGCTGTATATACATCAGAAAGGAGACACTGGGACTGGAGCATATACATCACATGAGAGATAGTGGGGCTGGTGTATATACAGTACAGACCAAAAGTTTGGACACACCTTCTCATTTAAAGATTTCTCTGTATTTTCCTGACTATGAAAATTGTACATTCACACTGAATGCATCAAACTATGAATTAACACATGTGGAATTATATACTTAACAAAAAAGTGTGAAACAACTAAAAATATGTCTTATATTCTAGGTTCTTCAAAGTAGCCACCTTTTGCTTTGATGACTGCTCTGCACACTCTTGGCATTCTCTTGATGACCTTCAAGAGGTAGTCACCAGAAATAGCCTTCCAACAATCTTGAAGGAGTTCCCAGAGATGCTTAGCACTTGTTGGCCCTTTTGCCTTCACTCTGCGGTCCAGCTCACCCCAAACCATCTCGATTGAGTTCAGGTCTGGTGACTGTGGAGGCCAGGTCATCTGGCATAGCACCCCATCACTCTCCTTCTTGATCAAATAGCCTGTACACAGCCTGGAGGTGTGTTTGGGGTCATTGTCCTGTTGAAAAATAAATGATGGTGCAACTAAAAGCAAACTGGATGGAATAGCATGCCACTGCAAAATGCTGTGCTAGCCATGCTGGTTCAGTATGCCTTCAATTTTGAATAAATCCCCCACAGTGTCACCAGCAAAGCACCCCCACACCATCACACCTCCACCTCCATGCTTCACGGAGGGAACCAGGCATGTAGAGTCCATCCGTTCACCTTTTCTGCGTTGACAAAGACACGGTGGTTGGAACCAAAGATCTCAAATTTGGACTCATCACACCAAAGCACAGATTTCCACTGGTCTAATGTCCATTCCTTGTGTTCTTTAGCCCAAACAAGTCTCTTCTGCTTGTTGCCTGTCCGTAGCAGTGGTTTCCGAGTAGCTATTTTACCATGAAGGCCTGCTGCACAAAGTCTCCTCTTAACAGTTGTTGTAGAGATGTGTCTGCTGCTAGAACTCTGTGTGGCATTGACCTGGTCTCTAATCTGAGCTGCTGTTAACCTGCGATTTCTGAGGCTGGTGACTCGGATAAACTTATCCTCAGAAGCATAGGTGACTCTTGGTCTTCCTTTTCTGGGGCGGTCCTCATGTGAGCCAGTTTCTTTGTAGCGCTTGATGGTTTTTGCAACTGCACTTGGGGACACTTTCAAAGTTTTCCCAATTTTTCGCACTGACTGACCTTCATTTCTTAAAGTAATGATGGCCACTCGTTTTTCTTTACTTGGCTGCTTTTTTCTTGCCATAATGCAAATTCTAACAGTCTATTCAGTAGGACTATCGGCTGTGTATCCACCAGACTTCTGCACAACACAACTGATGGTCCCAACCCCATTTATAAGGCAAGAAATCCCACTTATTAAACCTGACAGGCCACACCTGTGAAGTGAAAACCATTTCCGTTGACTACCTCTTGAAGCTCATCAAGAGAATGCCAAGAGTGTGCAAAGCAGTCATCAAAGCAAAAGGTGGCTACTTTGAAGAACCTAGAATATAAGACATATTTTCAGTTGTTTCACACTTTTTTTGTTAAGTATATAATTCAACATGTGTTAATTCATAGTTTTGATGCCTTCAGTGTGAATGTACAATTTTCATAGTCATGAAAATACAGAAAAATCTTTAAATGAGAAGGTGTGTCCAAACTTTTGGTCTGTACTGTATATCACATAGGAAACACTGGAGCTGGAGCATATAAATCACATAGGAGACACTGGGGCTGGAGCATATATATCAAACAGGAGACACTGGGGCTTGAGCATATACATCTCATAGGAGACACTGGGGCTGAAGCATATATATCACATAGGAGACACTGGGGCTGGAGCATATACATCTCATAGGAGACACTGGGGCTGAAGCATATATATCACATAGGAGACACTGGGGCTGGAGCATATACATCACACAGGAGACACTGGGGCTGGAGCATATATATCACATGGCATACCCCGGGGCTGTAGGATATATAACACATAGGAGATACAGGGCTGGTGCATATACAGTACAGACCAAAAGTTTGGACACACCTTCTCATTTAAAGATTTTTCTGTATTTTCATGACTTTGAAAATTGTACATTCACACTGAAGGCATCAAAACTATGAATTAACACATGTGGAATTATATACTTAACAAAAAAGTGTGAAACAACTGAAAATATGTCTTATATTCTAGGTTCTTCAAAGTAGCCACCTTTTGCTTTGATGACTGCTTTGCACACTCTTGGCATTCTCTTGATGAGTTTCAAGAGGTAGTCACCGGAAATGGTTTTCACTTCACAGGTGTGGCCTGTCAGGTTTAGTAAGTGGGATTTCTTGCCTTATAAATGGGGTTGGGACCATCAGTTGTGTTGTGCAGAAGTCTGGTGGATACACAGCTGATAGTCCTACTGAATAGACTGTTAGAATTTGTATTATGGCAAGAAAAAAGCAGCTAAGTAAAGAAAAATGAGTGGTCATCATTACTTTAAGAAATGAAGGTCAGTCAGTGCGAAAAATTGGGAAAACTTTGAAAGTGTCCCCAAGTGCAGTAGCAAAAACCATCAAGCGCTACAAAGAAACTGGCTCACATGAGGACCACCCCAGGAAAGGAAGACCAAGAGTCACCTCTGCTTCTGAGGATAAGTTTATCCGAGTCACCAGCCTTAGAAATCGCAGGTTAACAGCAGCTCTGATTAGAGACCAGGTCAATGCCACACAGAGTTCTAGCAGCAGACACATCTCTACAACAACTGTTAAGAGGAGACTTTGTGCAGCAGGCCTTCATGGTAAAATAGCTGCTAGGAAACCACTGCTAAGGACAGGCAACAAGCAGAATAGACTTGTTTGGGCTAAAGAACACAAGGAATGGACATTAGACCAGTGGAAATCTGTGCTTTGGTGTGATGTGTCCAAATTTGAGATCTTTGGTTCCAACCACCGTGTCTTTGTCGACGCAGAAAAGGTGAACGGATGGACTCTACATGCCTGGTTCCCACCGTGAAGCATGGAGGTGGAGGTGTGATGGTGTGGGGGTGCTTTGCTGGTGACACTGTTGGGGATTTATTCAAAATTGAAGGCATACTGAACCAGCATGTCTACCACAGCATCTTGCAGCGGCATGCTATTCCATCCGGTTTGCGTTTAGTTCGACAACCATTTATTTTTCAACAGGACAATGACCCAAACACACCTCCAGGCTGTGTAAGGGGTATTTTACCAAGAAGGAGAGTGATGGGGTGCTACGCCAGATGACCTAGCCTCCACAGTCACCAGACCTGAACCCAATCGAGTTGGTTTGGTGTGAACTGGACCGCAGAGTGAAGGCAAAAGGGCCAACAAGTGCTAAGCATCTCTGGGAACTCCTTCAAGATTGTTGGAAGACCATTTCCGGTGACTACCTTTTGAAGGTCATCAAGAGAATGCCAAGAGTGTGCAAAGCAGTCATCAAAGCAAAAGGTGGCTACTTTGAAGAACCTAGAATATAAGACATATTTTCAGTTGTTTCACACTTTTTTGTTAAGTATATAATTCCACATGTGTTAATTCATAGTTTTGATGCATTCAGTGTGAATGTACAATTTTCATAGTCATGAAAATACAGAAAAATCTTTAAATGAGAAGGTGTGTCCAAACTTTTGGTCTGTACTGTATATCACATGGAATACACTGGAGCTGTAGCATATATATCACACAGGAGACACTGGGTCTGGAGCATATATATCACATGGGATACACCGGGGCTGTAGGATATATATCACATAGGAGACACGGGGGCTGGAGCATATATATCACATGGGATACACTGGGGCTGTAGCATATACATCACAGGACACATTGGGGCTGGAGCATATACATTACATAGGAAACACTAGAGCTGGAGCATATACATCACAAGAGAGACATTGGGGCTGGAGCATAAAATTCACATAGAAGGCACTGGGGCTGGAGCATATACATCACATAAGAGACACTGGGACTTTTGTCTTCATCAGAGAGCACTAACTCCATACAAAAATAACATCCTGATGCAGGCACTGGCCAGTATGAGAACGTAATCCTTCATTGCATGCTCATAGTGTAAGGAGGAATTAAAGAGCTGGTCACTGTCAAAACGGTTCCACGGGTCTTAGCATTGCAGACCCTGGTAATCTGCCCATGGGCCAAATGGAAGACATCGTAGGCCATAAATGACCCATGGGTCGGAGGTTTCTCACCCCTGCTTTAAAGAGAAGCTACCACCTTTACTGACTTCTTTGATTTAGTAAATAGCTGTATTCATAAAATTAAAATAATAGATCATTTTCTTTGGATACTATGATTTGCTGCTCCTCAGTAATTCCTCCAAGATATAAATGTAGAAATTGACAACTTGGAGATAACTTTCCCTTTGTCAATAAGGTAAGTCCCTACCCAGTTTGACAATGGTTGGAAAGTGCGAGGATGTGTAGGACCACATCCCAACTGGTAACACCCAAAACTCTTATTGTAATGGAGAGTACACATGCATGTTGTTGACTAGCTGGTAAATCTAAGGTTAAAAATTACATTATCACATTTCTATCTGGTCCTGCTCCAGCTATGTCTGGCTATGTGGCCAGGCACAGCTGTATTCACTCTGAGGGCAGCACTGGTGATGGAGATGTCATGGACAGTATATTTGAGTGGTGCAGACGCTGTCCAGCTATGTATTGGTATTGGTATGGTTCTAATCTATGGTGCCACTAAGTCAGGCTATTGTGACATGCAGAAGTAGTGCTGTTGCTGCAAAAGCATCCAGCAACTAGAGGTGTTAACACAGTCACAAGAGACAGGGAGTGGTTAGTAGAGCCCCAGGGGGATTGTGGGGAACTTGTTTACTATTCTGGCAGCAACCGAAGGGATGAGTGGTGTGTGTGATCTGTCTCTGACAGAAGTTCAGGCAAGTGAACCATTCCAGGAAAGAGTGAAGCTGGGCAAAGGTCAGAACCCTCTTGTTGTGCTACTTGAGAAAGTTTATCATCGGGCAGGAAGATAAGGACTGGAAAGAATTGTGTTACAGGGATCATCTCTCTCAGCTAAGCCTCCCCCCTCCTCCATCTCACCGTGCTATGAGGAATGATTTATACTACGGTGTCTTTGTGAAGAAACTGTACTGTGTATGAAGCCTGTTGCTTTAAAAGACTTGAGTGTTCTGGAAGTACTGCTATATTAAATTCTACTGTTCACCTGTTCATGAGGACTCTGTCAAGTGTGTCTGTGCCTGAGAGAGCTGCAGTATATGGTCGCCCTAAGTAACGGTTCCCCCAGGATTCCAAAGAATTCATGAAACAGTCTCGCCCCTATCTAAACCTAACGGCGTGCACGTAACATTGGTGGAAACATAAGGGGAATTCTGCGCGGGAATTAGCGTGTAGAGGGAGAAGAGGAAAAGTGACTGGAAAACACAGCAGCACAGCACCTCAGCTCAACTCTACTACACCAGTTAAATGGGACCAGCCCTAAAGAAAAGTCACTAGCAGCAATGAATGTGGAAATACAAATGGACAGAATTAGTGAGCTGCTTCTTAAGTTAACCTATGAAGAGCTGAGAGCAGTAGCAGAACATACAGTGGATGCGGAAAGTATTCAGACCCCTTTAAATTTTTCACTCTTTGTTTCATTGCAGCTATTTGGTAAATTCTAAAAAGTTCATTTTTTTCTCATTAAAGTACACTCTGCACACCATCTTGACTGAGAAAAACAGAAATGAAGAAATTTTTGCAAATTTATTGAAAAAGAAAAACTGAAATATCACATGGTCATAAGTATCCAGACCCTTTGCTCAGACACTCATGTTTAAGTCACATGCTGTCCATTTCCTTGTGATCCTCCTTGAGATGGTTCTACTTCTTCATTGGAGTCCAGCTGTGTTTCATTAAACTGATAGGACTTGATTTAGAAAGGCACACACCTGTCTATATAAGACCTCACAGCTCACAGTGCATGTCAGACCAAATGAGAATCATGAGCTCAAAAGAACTGCCCAAGGAGCTCAGAGACAGAATTGTGGCAAGGCACAGAACTGGCTCTGGCCAAGGTTATAAAAGAATTTCTGCATTACTCAAGGTTCCTAAGAGCACAGTGGCCTCCATAATCCTTAAATGAAAGAAGTTTGGGACAACCAGAAGTCTTCCTAGACCTGGCCGTCCAGCCAAACTAGCAATCGTGGGAGAGGAGACTTGGTGAGAAAGGTAAAGAAGATGCCCAAGATCACTGTGGCTGAGCTCCAGAGATGCAGTAGGGGATGGGAGAAAGTTCCACAAAGTCAACTATCACTGCAGCCCTCCACCAGTCGGGCCTTTATGACAGAGTGGCCCAACGGAAGCCTCTCCTCAGTGCAAGACATATGAATGCCCGCATAGAGTTTGCTCAAAAACATAAGGAGGACTCCCAGACTATGAGAAAAAAAGATTCTCTGGTCTGATGAGACAAAGATAGTACTTTTTGGTGATAATTCTAAGCGGTATGTGTGGAGAAAACCAGGTACTGCTCATCACCTGCCCAATACAATCCCAACAGTGAAACATGGTGGTGGCAGCATCATGCTATGGGGATGTTTTTTAGCTGCGGAGACAGGACGAATGGTTGCAATTGAAGGAAACATGAATGCGGCTGTAAAGATCTGAGGTTGTGGGTTGTAAGTAATCACCTAGGCAGGTTAACGATGCAACAATATTTTATTGATCACAGCCATGGTAATAAAGCAATTCCAGGTAAATTCCCAAATTCCCAATATGGGTTCAGTAGTTCCACTGGCTTTGTATAAGGCCATAGTCACTGTCTCCCAACTTTTGGTTGGCCCACAGATTTCGTATCTCCAGCCAGTATAGTCTGTAGCCACAGTCCATGTTCCTCTAGATGGCAGATAAAATGATGAAGCACAGGTATCCAGTAGCAGAAGTCCTTTTAAGAAAGTTTAAATCCAAACGACATAATCCATAATGGTAACATGTTTATCAATCCATCCTTCCAAGTCCATTGTCTCCATCCTCTTCCTTCAATCCTTCCACCAACTCTCTAAAACATGTCCCTCCTTTCTTCCACTGGGATCAGTCCCCTCCTAGGTCAAAAGTGATCACCCTCCCCCTTAAACATTTTCTGTTAGCTAAAAACAATGAAGAATATTCTAGAAGCCTTCATCTGAGACTGCATGTAAGACCCCATGTGGTGACGGTTCCACTGTGTCTCAATCTACACTCACCTAATGAGATTATTGGCTGTTGAAACAATGGACTCCTGAGATAAAGATGAGATTAGTGGAATGCTGGACATTTTACAAGTGAATCTTACATACTGACAACTAAGCAGAACTATATAAAACATAACAAGTAAATCACTAATAAAACACAATAATAATATTGACAAAATGGTGGTCCATTGCTGGAAAAGTATCATAGTCTTTAGTAAATGGGCAGCTCCTCACAGCGGCCAAGTACAGAGATATTCTGGATGAAAACCTCTTCCAGAGTCCTTTGGACCTCAGACTTGGCCGAAGGTTCACCTTCCAACAAGACAATGACCCTAAGCACACAGCTAAAATAACAGTGGCTTCAGAACAACTCTGTGACCATTCTTGACTGGCCCAGCCAGAGCCCTGACCTAAACCCAATTAAGCATCTCTGGAGAGACCTGAAAATGGCTGTCCACCAACGTTCATCATCCAACCTGACGGAACTGGAGAGGATCTGCAAGGAAGAATGGCAGAGGATCCCCAAATGCAGGTATGAAAAACTTGTTGCATCATTCCCAAGAAGTCTCATGGCTGTACTTGCTCAAAAGGGTGCTTCTACTCAATACTGAGCAAAGGGTCTGAATACTTATGACCATGTGATATTTCAGTTTTTCTTTTTTAATAAATTTGCAAAAATTTCTACATTTCTGTTTTTTTTCAGTCAACATGTGGTACAGAGTGTACTTTAATGAGAAAAAAAAGAACTTTTTAGAATTTACCAAATGGCTGCAATGAAACAAAGAGTGAAAAATTTAATGGGGTCTGAATACTTTCCGTACCCACTGTATAAAGATGTCAGAAGAACAGATCTCTAAAGCACCCAGCCGCCATTAATACACAAATGGATGAGCTGGGGGAGAAAGAATCTGAAGACGTCATGGGGATGTTCCTCCAGGAGCTAACACAGTTTCTAACTGGGTTGAAGTTGGAAGATGGAGGGGCGGTGCCAATTATCAAGAGTAGGAATCTGCTTCCACAGACAGAACTACAGGATTTGAAAAAACAATTCAAAGCCTTAACAACAGCCCTGCAGAAATCTACCAAACCCTCTGCATGTGTGACAGACTCTCACAGAACCTTTAACCTGCTCGGGTTGAATAAATCAGGAAGAGAGTCCTCTCCAACACCACAAATCACCATAAGGAAAAAGTTCAAGATCCTGGGACAGATTGGAGAGTGTGAGCAGAAAGAGAAACTGTCTTATATGAACTTGTTGCACCAGATCGATGCAGGATTCCAGAAAGGCTACCAGCTAGATGAGATCATTGAGGGGGTGGTGAAAGCGATCAGCCCAGAACTGAACCTACGCAATATGCTAGAGATGAAAAGTCAATTGACCCTACCACAGCTGAAGATGATTTTAAAAGGGCACTATAAAAAAGAGAGTACTTCATAATTGTTCCACCAACTCATTAACATATCACATAACAATAATGAATCACCCCAAAGTTTCTTGTTCAGAGTGATTGAACTTAAGGATAGACTGTTGTTCGCATCCAGAGATGTATGGGCGGAGGAGAAGTTTGATGCTGGGTTAGTCCAGAAGAAGTTCTTGAGATCGTTGGGAGCGGGCTTAATCAGCAAAGATATTAAGTTACAGCTGAAACAGTACCTAGATGATCCTGGCTTTCTGGATGAAGTCCTAATTGAAAAAATTAATGAGGCAGCTAGTTTGGAGTCAGAGAGTGAAAAGAAGTTAAAGAAGGGCACTGCTCCTAAACTACCAAAATGAGTCTGCTGAAGTTGGAGATCCCCGGTGGCCAGTCATCATGAAGACCCTCTAGTACCAGCACCAAGAGTGAACCTTAAACCACCAGCAAAAGGGAAGACAGCCAGCGCTGACTGGGAGGAAGTAATAGCAGAATTGCGAGCTGAGTTGATGGAGGTGAAAAATTTGATTTGTTCCAGGCCAGAATTTGTATCTCTCAGACCCAGGAGTGGGTTCCAAAACAGAAGATACCCGGCTTGTGAGGCATGCCGTTCATCAAATCAGAGTGCGGTATGTGTCCACTGTTTAAGATGTGGTGAGGAAGGACATTATGCCAAGGAATGCCAATGGTCATGGTCATTTGAGTTAAAAGGTTGCCAGTGCGAGGAGGCCCCAGAGCAAATTCAAATCCCACCAACCGCCAGAATGGCGCATGAGGTAAAACGGCTGCATCAGCACTATCCCAAAGTGTGTTCTCATCTACAACAGCTGCAAGAGAGACCGGGGTATCAGTTACTTAATGCCCAGTGTAGAGTTCAAATGTTGTACTGCTGGGAGGAGGATTCCTCGGTCAGTAAAGATAGCCTCATCAGCCTAATCTGTGAAAGGTGCTTTATACAGTGCCAGCTAGATGGACTCCTGGTAAAAGCACTGTAGGACACAGGAACCCAAGCGAGCCCTTTAAATGAACAATGGAAAAGGCGCTACCTGCCACATACAGTTGTGCTCAAAAGTTTACATACCCCGGCAGAATTTTTGCTTTCTTGGCTTTGTTTCAGAGAATATGAATGATAACAAAAAAACTTTTTCTCCACTCATGCTTATTGGTTTGGTGAAGCCATTTATTGCCAAACTACTGTGTTTTCTCTTTTTAAATCTTATTGACAACCAAAAACATCCAAATGACCCTGATCAAAAGTTCACATTCCCCAGTTCTTAATACCGTGTATTGCCCCCTCTAACATCAATGACAGCTTGAAGTATTTTGTGGTAGTTGTGGATGAGGTTCTTTATTTTCTCAGATGGTAAAGCTGCCCATTCTTCTTGGCAAAAAGCCTCAAGTTCCTGTAAATTCCTGGGCCGTCTAGCATGAACTGCAGGCTTGAGATCTCTCCAGAGTGGCTCAATGATACTGAGGTCAGGAGACTGAGATGGCCCCTCCAGGACCTTCACTTTGTCATGCTGTAGCCAATGACAGGTCGACTTGGCCTTGTGTTTTGGATCCTTGTCATGTTGGAACGTCCAAGTACGTCCCATGTGCAGCTCCCGGGCTGATGATTGCAAATTTGCCTCCAGTATTTGCTGATAACATGCTACATTCATCTTTCCTTCAACTTTTACCAAGTTTCCTGTGCCTATGTAGCTCACACATCCCCAAAACATCAGCAATCCACCTCCGTGCTTTACAGTAGGAATGGTGTTCCTTTCATCATAGGCCTTGTTGACCTCTCTCTAAATGTAACGTTTATGGTTGTGGACAAAAAGTTCAATTTTGGTCTCATCACTACAAATTACCTTGTTCCAGAAGTTTTGAGGCTTGTCTCTGTGCTGTTTGGTTTTATTGTAGGCGAGATACTTTGTGGCATTTGTGCAGTAATGGCTTTCTTCTGGTGACTCGACCATGCAGGCCATTTTTCTTCAAGTGCCTCCTTATTGTGCATCTTGAAACAGGCACACCGCTAGTTTTCAGAGAGTCCTGAATTTCAGCTGATGTTATTTGTATTTTTTTCTTTGCATCCCGAACAATTTTCCAGGCAGTTGTTGCCCAGACTTTTGTTGGTCTACCTGACCGTGGTTTGGTTTTTACAGAGCCCCAGATTTTCCATTTGTTAATCACAGTTTGAACACTGCTGACTGGCATTATCAATTCCTTGGATATCTTTTTGTATCCCTTTCCTGTGTTAAACAGTTCAATTACCTTTTCTCATGGATCCGTTGACAATTCTTTTGCTTTCCCTATGACTCACAATAAAGAAGCATCAGTGGCTGGATGAAAGATGCAAGAGTCTGTCTGGATCCCAGAAACTCTCTCAGCTTTTATGCACACACACTGATTACAAGCAAACAGGTCACAGGTGAGGATATTACCTTTAGTAGCCATTCAAACCCATTTGCGTCAAATTCTGAGCATGTTATCAGGCCAAAATCACCAGGTTATGTGAACTTTTGATCAGGGTCATTTGGATGTTTTTGGTTGTTATTAAGATTTAGAAAGAGAAAACACAGTAGTTTGACAATAAATGGCTTCACCCAACCAATAACCATGAGTGGAGAAAACATTTTTTTTGTTATCATTCATATTCTCTGAAACATGGCCAAGAAAGCAAAAATTCTGCCGGGGTATGTAAACTTTTGAGCACAACTGTACCTGCCTTCAGTCACTAAAAGAACTCATAGGACCAGTGGAACTCCACGGCAGAGTCGGCAACAAGACCGAAATTCCTTTCATAGGCTGGGTGGAAGTGACTTTCCAACTCAGGGCCACGAAGAACAGCAAAACCATTGAGCTTTTGGTACCTTTTCTTGTGACCAGTGATCAGAACGTTGCAGAGGATCCTATCCTGGGTTATAATGTACTCAGTGTGGTCATCATGAAACACAAGTCAGGGATGCTAGTGGTGGATGCAATCGCCACATCGCTTGCCATACCCAACGCCGTGGCGGAAAACGTGATTCATAAAGAAGGCACAGAATATAATGGACCTGAAAGAAGTAAAGGTTGGCCTGCGCCCAACCATCATCCCTGCAAACCAAATGGTGGGGGTGACGTGTGGAGTCCGGGTGGAACCAGAAGAAAAGTCCAAAAGAAAATGTTCGTACCAAAAGGCTCCCCAGAACTTCCGGAAGACCTAGTTCAAGGCGAGACTGTGCTTACAATTCCTACTGGTGGTTTTGCCCGAGTGACAGTACAGGTGATGAATACCACAAAACACGAAATTAGACTGGATCCAAAGACTGTGTTAGGTCACATTGAAACCGTTAAAGCGGTATATCCAGCCAGTGTGAGACAAGCCCAGGGGTCTACAGTGAATTCAGTCTCCCCACCAAGGAACAGGAGTTGCTCAGGGGAGGAAATTGCGCGACCCACCTCGGGGTCCTGGGATCCACCAGTAACCCTGGAACACTTGTGTGCTGAAGATCTAGCGGTAGCAAAACAGATGCTGAGAGAAGAGTGTCATGCATTCTCCAAAGATTACTCTGATATAGGGTGTATCCCATCGTTGCATTTGAAAATCAATTTGAGAGACACGACCCCAGTAACCCAAAGTTACATGTCTGTGCCAAAACCATTACACCGTAAAGTGTAAAAGTATTTACAAGATCTAATCAACAGAGGTTGGGTCCAAAAGTCAAAGTCATCTTATTCCTCTCCTTTCGTCTGTGCTAGGAAAAAGGACGGTACGTTGAGACTCTGTTGTGATTACTGGGAACTAAACCGAAAGTCAGTACCCGATACCAAAGATCCAAGATATGCTGGATAGCCTATCAGGACGTACCTGGTTCTCTGTCCTCAATCAGGGTAAGGCATACCACCAATGGTTTGTCGAAGAGTCCAGTAGACCCTTTACAGCATTCATCACACCGTGGGGATAATATGAGTGGATCTGCATACCGTTTGGGCTCAGTTCAGCTCTAGCAGAATTCCAAAGGAGCATGGAGACATGTTTAGAAGGGTTGAGGGACGATATCTGCCAGCCATACTTGGATGACAATGTGGTACACAATGTCGTACTTATGTTCGGAACTTCTCCAGGATTTCCGCCCCACTATACCTCCTCTTGGGGGGGACGACAGAGTTAAAAGCACACATGGAGAAAAAGAAGAACGCGGGTGGCGCGCCCCCTGGGCCGTGGGGTACTCGGTGCCAGGCCGGTCGTTGCTAGGGGAGATGTCACAGTGGCGGTGACCCGATCCGTGACCCAGGGCGGTCAGTAAAAAGGAGATATTTACAGGAGGTTTTATAGTTTTATATATATAGTTCGTGACGCCACCTATGGTATGCGGCTAAAGGGAGCCGCCGCTGCGGAGTAGGTCCCCTGGAGCTGATGTTAGTGCAGCAAAGCTGGTGTGGCTCTCCACAGGTAGAGCTTAGCTCCAGGGCAGTGTAGATGTTGTAGGTGGTGCTGGGCGTTGTAGTGCAGGGGTGATGGCGCAGACAATAATCACAGAGACAGTGGGGTGCAGTCTTCTGAGTTTACTCACAGTTCTTAAGTTCCTCAGGTTACAGGTTCCGGACTGCAACCTCCCACGTCGTGCTGCGCTTACTCAGGGAGGGGTTCAGTCCACCCTCAGATCTCTCCGGAGTACTTAACGGGACCCTCTTCTGTGTCCTCTCTCTGGCCGTCTCCCTGCACCTCATACCTAGTGTCCCAATCCGGTACCTGCGGGCCTTGTCGGGCGACGTCTGTTCCGTCCCCTGGGTCCTCTATAGCTACCTTCTTGGTGAGACTCATATGGACTGTTGGCTGCAGGACTTGAAATACTGCAGCCTCCGGTTTCTAGTTAAAACATAAAGTCTTCTGCTAGTTGAGGGACCGGTCCCCTTTGTGTGGCTTGACCCCTCCACCTCCTGGTAGATTCGGGCGTACGGGTGGCCTCCAGCACTGCCCGTACCCCTGGGGTCCCTTCTTCCGTTCCTGGAGCCCTTCATGCTCCCTCTCCTCTTTCTTCAGTCCTGGGCCTCTCCTCAGGCCCTCTGTCTGAGCAGAGTTCCTGCAGAGCCCTGCTCCACTCCTCTCACTGTAGACTGTTCTCACTCACTGCTCACTGTTCTGATCTCTCTAAACAAGATGGCTTCTCTATTTATACCTTCCTCTCATGTGCTCCCCTAAGCTACTTCCTCCACCCACACCCACTACATAGCCCCTCCCACAGCTAGGGACCCGGGACTGTGCTCTCCCTTAGGAGCAATCTCGCCCTACCCCCACTACGGGTATGTGTTGGATGCAGGTGTTAGGGTCCCGAGCTGTACTCCTTCCTTACTTGAGAGTGAGATACCACACCTCTGGTTGAGATGCAGTACCTCTGTGGCGACCGAACCCTCAGGGGCGCCACATGGGCAGGATCGGACTTAAAAGAAACAATGCAGTTTTGTCCCAAAAGCACATTCTCTGGACATCAGACCACCAGAAGGTATTGGAAGAACTAATGAATTACCTGGTAAAACCACCCATATTGGGATATCCTGATTTCAACTTACCATTTGTTCTTCACTGTGACGCTTCTCAAGTTGGACTGGGAGCTGCCTTGTATCAGCATCAAGATGGGAAATTGAGAGTCATCAGTTAAAGTTCCAGAATGTTGATAGACGCTGAGAAGAATTACCATCTGCATTCTGGAAAATTGGAGTTCCTGCATTGAAATGGGCTATCTGTGAACAATTTAGAAATTATCTCTATTACAGCAGAGTTTGAGGTTTACACTGACAACAACCCCTTAACCCATGTTCTCACTACAGCCAAACTGAATGCAACGGGTCAGAGATGGATAGCTGAACTAGCTGACTTCAATTTCAACATCAAGTACAGGACAGGAAAATGCAATGCAGATGCTGATGGATTGTTGAGAATGCCACTAGAGCCTGTGGAGTTCATGCAAGAATACTCGGAGGAAGTCAGTCTGAAAGCCATTGAGAGCACTACCCAAGCAGTACAAGCTCATCAAGAGGAAGACACACCATTGTGGTGTCCGTTGACAGTGGAAACTACCGTAAGAGCGAAAGAACAAGATCACCTCCTGTCCATTCAACAACTACCAAAAGGAACAATCCATAGAGCACAACGCGATCAGATCAGATAATTGGCAGAATACGACCTTATGTAGACCAAAATCGGTTTCCAAGTAAACGGGAGAGAGATAATCACCAGCAGTATCTATTTTATTTAAAGAATGGACGAAGCTCTACCTCAGTGTAGACCGTTTCCTGTATCGTAAAGGAGGACAAAATCAGCAGTTGGTACTATCCAGAATATTTTGTAGGTTGGTCTTCAAAGAACTCCATGAAAACCTGGGAGTGGAAAGAACAACAAACTTGATCTGTGAATGTTTCTACTGGTTGTACATCTAGAGAGATATTGAGAGGTACATGACCAGGGAGTGTGGGTGTCTGAAAGATAAACTTCCCAACACAACAACACGGGCACCTATGGGCAACATCCAAACTGCGTACCCGTTTGAGATAATCTCAATAGACTTTCTACATCTCGAGACATGCAAGGGCGGTTACGAATACATCTTGGTGGTGATGGACCATTTTACTTGATTTGCTCAAGCATATGCCACCACCAATAAATCTGATCGAACAGCGGCAAAGAAGATCTTCAATGATTTTGCTTTGAAGTTTGGGTTCCTTATGAGGTTACACCACGACCAAGGAAGAGAATTTGAGAACCAGCTCTTTGCCAAGTTAGGAAAGTATTGAAGATCCCACACAACACCCTATCACCCAGAGGGTTATGGACAAGTGGAATGTTTTAACCGGACATTATTGTCGATGTTTCGCACTTTAACAGCTGACAATAAGAATGACTGGAAGAGTTCTCTGTCAAAAGTGGTACATGCCTATAACTGTGCAAAGAGCGAGGCAACGGGTTACTCACCTTTCTTCCTATTGTATGGACGATCACCAAGACTGCCAATCGACATCATGTTTGATACTCCGGTGTCAGAGACTTATAAAACGTATCCGGAGTACATTTGGAAATGGAAGGAAAGGATGACAGAGGCATACAACATAGCATCCAAAGTGGTTACGGAAGGGAAGACCAAGAGTAAGGAGTACTATGATTGAAAATGTTATGGAGCTGAATTGATACTGGGAACTTGGGTGCTAGTCAAGAACGTACGTGAAAAAGATGGTCCAGGAAAACTTTGTTGATAATCGGAAGACAAGGTGTATGTGGTCGTAAGGAGGAAAGTCGATGACAGTCCAGTGTATGAAATCCGATGGGAAACGGGGGACAAGAAAACCAGAATAGTCCATCGGAATTTACTACTACCCTGTGATTATCTCCCACCACAAAAAGACTCCCCAGAAGTAGACCGACATCAACCGAGATCGACTAAGGGACCACCACAGACTGAAGCTCTGGAGGTGGATAGTGACCTTTAGAGTTCCGATGAAGAAGAGCACACTGTTGTATTTCTTGGACTGGCAAGGAGAGGGATGTACCATCCTCAGGAGAGAGAACTAAGTCCTGAGGCTCCAGAGTTTGTACCAAGGAGTACAGATGAAGTCCAATTCAGATCTGATGATCGAACACCAGTCACTGAAGAGACCGATCGACACTCAGGAAGAGGGGAATTACCAGATCGTGTGGAAACAGATGATTCAGGAGAAGTACAGGAACTTACAGAGGCAGTTCCAAGAGCATCTGAGGAAGAATGAGAAATGAGTGCGGTGGAAAAAACTCCTGCAACCGAAGAACCCGTGGTATGTGAGGAACAACCCACAAGGAGGATGTCGACTCGAGAAGTGTGGAGGCCCGTGATGCTGACGTATGAGACACTTGGTGAACCGAGTCAAGTGCCAAGGACTGTCAACTGGAAACAGGTATCTCTGCCTACAGACTAGGTAAGCCCACTTGAGTGGTAATCACCACCGAGAGGCAGAATGAAAGATGTTGCCTGGTGGAAATACTTGTTTTCATGCTTTGATTTTTCTTAAAAGACTTTGTAGAAACAAAGAACTGTTAAGGCCTAGTGAGAGAGAGAGAGCTGGTTGAAGATGTACGAAATGCTTCAGCTGAAGAGATGCTGATTGTTTTAATTGTGTTGTTTATTTCTTACAGGAGTCCTACAAGCCAAAGGTCGTAAGAATAGGTTGTTATCAATGTTTATAAATGTTATACCAATTTGACAATGCCAATTTGTATATAAAGTTTCTCAACTCTCACCACTGTCTCAGAATTGGTCAGATCGACCAATTAAGGCGAATGTTGAGGACGACAAGCATCCAGCAGCTAGAGGGGTTAACACAGTCACAAGAGAAAGGGAGTGGTTAGTAGATTGTGGGGAACTTATTTACTCTTTTGGCAACAACCAAAGGGATGAGTGGTGTGTGTGATCTGTCTCTCACAGAAGTTCAGGCAAGTGAACCATTCCAGGAAAGAGTGAAGCTGGGCAAAGGTCAGAACCCTCTTGTACTGCTACTTGAGAAAGTTTATGATCGGGCAGGAAGATAAGGACTGGAAGGAATTGTGTTACAGGGATCATCTCCCTCAGCAAACCCTCCCCCCTCCTCCATCTCACTGTGCTATAAGGAATGCTGTGTACTACTGTGCCTTTGTGAAGAAACTGTACTGTGTATGAAGCCTGTTGCTCTAAAAGACTTGCGTGTGCTGGATGTACTGCTATATTAAATTCTACTTTTCAACTCTTCATGAGGAGTCTGTTAAGTGTGTCTGTGCCTGAGAGAGCTGCAGTATATGGTCGCCCTGAGTAATGGTTCCCCCAGGATTCCAAAGAATTCATGAAACCTGTTTCGCCCCTATCTAAACCTAGCGGCATACGCGTTACACTATGAGTGTGTGTTGTTCAACAGCTCAGCAGGTGTAATCACCTCTCTGCTGTGGCCAATGCGGCAGTATCACACACTACTTAAATTTCCAGCATACTTCTGGTAGTTGCCAGATATTGGGTTTATTTGCTTCAGACATCTCTTGTGCTGTTCCTGTAGATATCCTATTTCTGACCCGGCTTTGTCAAGACCTTGTCTTATCTGATGTCCATCCTGATTCTGACCCCGGCTTGTCTGATTACATTCTTTTATTGCTTCTGATTCTGACCCTAGCTTGTCTGACTACGCTCTTGACTGACCTCTTAGTGTCGGACCCCATCTTACCCTCTGACTTTGGTTTTGTCCGCTGTTTCTGTCTGGCTGTCTGGCTTTGGCCCTCTCGATATAGACCCAGCTTTGTTTGACCATACTTAAAACAGGCTTGCTCTTCCGGGCACCCGCCACTCTATGGACACAACTGCAACCAACGCAAATTACAGCACAGAGAAAAAATCCAACAAAGTCTATCACGAGCAGGAAACACCAGTAGGGGAAGGTATTTAAGGCTGCACCCGAAAGTTAATAGGACAGACAAACAGTGTTAATGAAAAACACCTGTTCCCTTAAAAATAACAGAAACAAAAATAACAGAACCAGACCACAGGACACAGAATCAAGGGTTTGAATCCAGAAGTATGACAGCGACGTGACCACCAGCTACCAAGGGAGATGTAATAACACAGTGAGACAGTAAGACCCCTCACATCCAGGGGTGGATTAGGAGTAGCCAGGGCCCCAGGCAGTTTAGAAGGCGGGGCCCCCCCCCCGGGTACCTGATGTATCACGTGACATGTCGCATGTTCCCCTTTGATAAATCATGTGATAGGTCATGTGAGCAACACACAGGTGCTTTGGTGCATATCTGTAGATGGAAAAAGATAGAAAGCGGCGCGCTATGCGTGCCGTGCAAATTTTTCCCTTGTGTGCATAACATAGCACTAAACAAAATAGAGCAGGAGTGGTAGATCAATTTTCCCAAGGCGCCACATGAAAGACCATGACTGTTGTGGAAGCCGCACTAATAGGCTGAAATTAATTCTGCACAATATTAATATTAACATATAAATTATAAATTAATTGTATGCCTTAATATTGACCACAATTAAGTATGCTAACATCCCACTATATACAGTATGAGCCCCCTAGGTACAATATGAGCCCCCCACATAATCCCCCTATATACACGGTACAGAGCCCCACACGGATCCCGGGCTACGGTACAGAGCCCCATGCGGCTCCCGGGCTAAGGTACAGAGCCCCACGCGGCTCCCAGGCTACGGTACAGAGCCCCACGCTGCTCCCCCGATATGGTACAGAGCCCCACGCGGCTCCCGGGCTACGGTACAGAGCCCCACACGGCTCCCGGCCTGCGGCACAGAGCCCCATGTGGCTCCCGGGCTACGGTACAAAGCCCCACGCGGCTCCCGTGTTACGGTACAAAGCCCCACGCGGCTCCCGGGCTACAGTATGGGGCGGCGCGGACCTCCCGGGCTACAGTACGGGGCGGTGCAGAGCTTCTGGGCTACAGTACAGGGTGGCGCTCCTGGGCTACAGTACGGGGCGGAGCTCCCGGGCTATAGTACGGGGCTGAGCTCCCGGGCTACAGTATGGGGCGGAGCTCTCGGGCTACAGTACGGGGCGGAGCTCTCGGGCTACAGTACGGAGCGGCGCGGAGCTCCCGGGCTACAGTACAGGGCGGCACGGAGCTCCCAGGCTACAGTACGGGGCCGGCTACAGTATGGGTACGCACGGAGCTCCTGGGTTACAGTACAGGGCTACAGTACGGAGCCGCACATAGCTCCCGGGGTACAGTATGGGGCCGCACATAGTTGTCAGGGTACAATACACACACGCAGTCATACACAAGCAGGCACATGCACACAAAATCATGCACATGCAGTCAAACATGTATTCATGTATATACAAGCAGACTTGCACATATACTGGTCGCAGAAATGTACACACAGACACATATACAGACATATACAAAAACACATACAGGCCTAAACATATTTGAAGACATGCAGAAAAATACATATAAACCGCCATATCACACATACATAAACACAATCATACATGCACATAGACACACAGGGAGTACATTGGGAAGCAGGCACTCACCATACCCTGGCTTGTCTCCAGCACTCTCCAGTAGTAAGCAGGAAGCAGTGCAGGCCAATCTGCTGGGGGAGCGGCCAAGAGCTCCCCGGGCTGGGGGAGCGGCCAAGGAGCTGCTGAAAGAGCGGCCAAGGGCTTCCCCGGCCCAGCTGCTGCCCCTGCGTGAAGATGCCGGGGTATGTGTGCCGCATTAGCGGAATGGTGGCAGTGCATAAAACATTGTAATGAGGGCAATCTGGTCATGGGCCCTCCCCGGAGCCTCGGGCCCCGGGCGGTAGCCCAGATTGCCCTCATTATAATCCGCCTATGCTCACATCTATGTTCTTCGCTCAAGTATGGGTGCAATACATGACTTAAATTGCATGTAACTTTACAGAGTTATCAAGTGCTATATTTTGTAATATATTCCAATATCCAAATCAATCTCAATCATCCCAATGAACAAGTAATTGTTTTGTGTATGCAAGCCAAGTGAATATACAGTACTTTAACATTTTAGTTGAGGGTATTATTTAGTTATAATTTTACTTTTACCTGTGTAAATGAAAGATTATTTTTATCTGAAATCAATGTAGTAGAGCTAAAATAGAATAGGACAGTGTCCTAATATCGTACAAGTCAAATTCAAGGCTTTACCAGCAACTATGTCAGAATAATAAATAAGCATTTAAAGTTTGAATCCACAACTATAGGCAGATTTCCAGGAAAGTGTAATTTTTAATCCACACAAGACGTTTCTTGCATCATATTGCTTCTTGAGCTACATGAATTTTCTGGGACAAACCCAGCATCTTTGACCGTTGCATAATCTCCCCTTCCAACTTTGACTCAATTGTGGTTAGTGTGATAATCCCATAATAATACAATTACATAGCTTATGGCATTTTAATTAATGCAATGGTGACATAATGATGTCATTGTCAAAGCAGTACAATGCATAAATGCACAAATTATTTGGTAAAATCAGAATTACTTTTTTTTAGAGTGAATTTTTAGAGGAAAAGATTATAAAGTATCAAAATAATTGACTTGCCCTTCATGGAATATCCTTTTTCAAATACAAGTATTTATACCACCATGCCTACAACCAGGGCCGGCGTCAAACGAGAGGACCAACTCCTTGTTGGCAGGGGCGTAACTAACGTGGTCACAGCAGTTGCCGCTGCGATAGCCTGGGCACGGACGAGGAGCCCGCTGACACCAGTTAATACTTCAGCTGGATGTGCGTCTTCGGACACACATTTAGGTGAAGTGTATTGCCGCGCATAGACCCATTAGGTCCATGCGAGGCAATACACTCTTCTGGCAAAGCAGATGCCAGTTGCTGACATTGGCATGCACGTGACTGGGGGCGCATGGCAGTGACATCATGCGCTCCCGTCGCTTGCACGCTGAAGTCAGCTGCCAGCTTCAGAAGAACTATCACACATGTAATGTAAGCAGTAAGTGAAATCTTTGGCCTTGTACTATACCTATATTTCTCTGCGGTATCTGTGCATCATGAATTGTGGTATGTGTTAAAGGGGCTAAGACTTTTTCACCATGGGCCCATGAAAACCTGGAGCCAACCCTGTCTGCGACTGGTAGGCTCCTGGAAAGAGGGAGTTGAGCCTTAGTAGGTCTCATTATTTTTGTTACTGCACTGTTTCAGATATCTGACTTAGGGCTCGTTCACAAGAGTGTATAACACAGCCGAGTGCTATGCGATAGAACACCGCATAGCACTCGGACCCATAGGCGGATCATAATGAGGGCAACCTGGGCTACCGCCCGGGGCCCGGAGCTCCGGTGGTCCCATGGCCAGATTGCCCTCATTATAATATGTGCGGCGCTGGCGCCAATGCGGCACATGCCGGCAGGCAGAGTCGGGGGGGCCCCCGGACCGCTCCCCCAGCAGCTGTGCAGGGCCGCTGCTTCTTCTTCGGCCAGGCCAGCACTGCACCTGTTAACTTCCCTGTGTGCTTGCCTGGCCGCGTCACAGCTAGGAGACAAGGCCCTGTGCGAAGCTGTGTCTGCTAGTGTGGCACCCCAGGAGTCTGGTTGCCACAGTGGCATTGCCTCTCTTACAAGGGGTGAAGCCATGCCTGGAAGCAAGGAGGGTTCCCCTAATTAGGTTTTGCTAGCATGCAACACTTTCCTGGCTCCAGACCAGCAAGGGGAGATCCTCCCCTTAGGAACTGGGATCTGGAGACGGGGTTAGTTAGAGTGAGGAGAACAGACAGGAGTTGAAGTCAGGACGTCGACGAGGAAAGACCTAGGGAGTGGAGCTGCACAGCAGTTCACCCCAGAAGGAAGCGCAGAAGAACCGGACACCAGAGTCCGAGGTTGTGGGGCACCGAAGGCCCAGAAGCAGAAACCGGAGGGCAGGAGATTGCAGGTCTCCTGGCCCCATCAGACGCCCGGAGGCTCAGCAGCACGATAGGGCCCAGCACCGCCACGTGGGAGTGACACTCCAGAAAGGCCCGAGCTGACTGCCATACGTGTGAGCACAAAGACGTTTTACTCAGGGAAGAGGGCCGCAGCATAGCTATACGCAGCAGGGCCAAAGAGGTAGCGCAAAGGGAAGGCCTACAACTCTAGGTGGATCCCCCAACTTGCTTCCAGGCCGCCCGGACCTCTACTACCAGCTAGTACCCGTGCCCTGGTCTGCCTAACCACCGTAAGTAAAGATAAGAGGAAACCGCCATTAAGTTGTGGACTGATTATTAACTGCGCCATCCTCTGCACTACACCATAACAGCAACGTCTACACTGCCCTGGAGCTAAGCTCTACCTGTGGAGAGCCAAACCAACTCTGCTGCATTAACAACAGCTCCAGAGGACCTGCTCCACACCGGCGGCTGCCTTTAGCCGCATATGACGCGCCCCCTGGGCCGTGGGGTACTTGGTGCCGGGCCGGTCGTTGCTAGGGGAGATGTCACAGTGGCGGTGACCCGGTCCGTGACCCAAGGCGGTCAGTAAAAAGGGGATTTTATAGTTTTTATGTACAAAGTTCGTGACGCCACCCGTGGTATGGGGCTAAAGGGAGCCGCCGCTGTGGAGCAGGTCCTCTGGAGCTGATGTTAGTGCAGCAAAGCTGGTGTGGCTCTCCACAGGTAGAGCTTAGCTCCAGGGCAGTGTAGATGTTATAGGTGATGCTGGGCGTTGTAGTGCAGGGTTTGATGGCGCAGCAATAATCAGTCCACAACTTAATGGCAGTTTCCTCTTATCTTTACTGGGGGTGATTAGGCAAACCGGGACTAGGGTACTGGCTAGAAGTGGAAGTCCGGGCAGCATGGAAGCAAGTAAGGAATCCACCTCACCAGGTGAAGTTGGAGGCCTTCCCTTTCCACTAATCTCTTTGGCCCTGCTGCTTGTAGCTGTGCGGTGGCCCTCGTCCCTGAGTGCAACGTCTTTGTGCTCACCCGTATGGCAGGCAGCTCGGGCCTTGCTGATGCGTTGCTCCCACGGGGCAGTGCTCGGCCCTGCGGTGCTGCTGAAACTCCGGGCGTCTGCTTGGGCTAGGAGACCTGCAGTCTCCTGCCCTCCGGTTTCTGCTGCTGGGCCTTCAGTGCCCCACAGCCTCGGACTCCCGTGTCCGGTATCCTCAGTGTTGGTTCCATCTGGGGTGAACTGCCACGCAGCTCCACTCCTCAGCTCCTCTCTCATCGACGACCTCACTTCAGCTCCTCACACTAAGGCTAACTAACCCCGCCCCCGTTGCCAAGGGGAGGTGCTCCCCTTGCTGGTCTGAAGCCAGGACAGTGTTGCATGCTTAGCAAAACCTAATTAGGGGACCCCTGCTAGCTTCCAGGCATGGCATCACCTCTTGTGAGGGATGCAATGCCACTGTGGCAACCGGACCCCTGGGGTGCCACATTCCCCCCTAGTTAACTTCAGTACTCCCGGACTGAGGATACCTTTTAAAATTAACAAATAACAATTCACACTACAAACAGATTACAAAGTCAAATATTACAAAAACCCAACAAAAATTGAAAGCAGTCACTGCGGCGTTTAGTCTTTACGCCACAATCCAGGGATTGTCTTTTTCCGGATAACTGAAATTTGGCTGGTGGGAACCGCATCAACCCACTTTGTGCATCGTCCCTGGGCGTGGCTTCAGGGCACTCTTTCATTGGGCTTGGTCTTCAGCCACGCCTGTGGTTTATTTTCTAGGCCGATTAGTAACTATTTTCAATATTGTACTGACCACACCTAGTCCTGTGGCCCAATTGTCCATAAATTCAACAAATATATATATCCAAGATTATTTAACGGGTACAACTATATACAACATACGCTTTAATTCTCTTATACTTTAGTTCCTCCAGCGGGCAGGAAGCTGACCTTATGTACTCCGGGTCGACCTACGTAGCACATTTGTTGTCACTGTCCTACCCTGGTCCCTATTGTCTACCCTTGGTGTGGTGGATTCACTATCCTCTACATTTCTCTTGGACCTACTCCGTACTGGTATACCGGACTGCCTTCTCCGGACTCCTAAACCCACCATGGGACTGACAGGTTCACTGCTAGCAGAGGGTAGATTCTCCTGATCTGCTGCTGTTGAAACATCTGTCTCTGGGGTCAGCTGGTCTTCCAGATGTTCTGGAGCCTCTGTAGTCTCCGGTGAGGCCGCTTGGAGAAAGGTCAGGACCGGTAACACAATCGCTTTGTTCACCTGCGTCCAAGACCGGGGAAATTCTCCGAGGACTGTCTGAACCGTTTCCTCCACTTTTTCTGTGGGCCGAGGGCTGTCTTGATCTTCTTCTGTGTTTCAACTGTTCAGGACATATCTTCAAGTGGTCTCTTGAGACTGCCGCTGTAGTTTCCCCTCCATCTTTGCTGGTGAGGCACACTTTGGTGTTGTCATAATTCAAGGGTAGGACGGTGTATGGCTCAACCTCCCACTGGTCATCTAACTTGTGCACTCGTCTCTTCCTCTTAAGTACCTGTTCTCCAGGTGATAAGGGAACGGCAGGTGCGTGCTGATTATAAGTTTTCTCTCGCTTCTGTCTCGCCTGGGACAAACTTTTCTCAACACACTCTTGCACCTTGCAGTATTGTTGCTGCCGCTCTGTATCCCAATCTGCATCTGGTGATGTCGTCTCGGGTGTTAAGACTCCCATGTCTAAGTCGATGGGTAGCTTACCAGGTCTTGATCTCATCAGGTAAGCGGGTGTACAGTTGGTGGAGTTCACCGGGATGCGGTTATATAGGTCCACCAAATCTGGTAACTTCTCTGGCCACAGGCTACGTTCTTCAAGAGGCAACTTCTTCAACAGGTCTATTACCACCTGGTTTATCTTCTCACACAACCCGTTGGTCTGGGGATGATACAGTGTCGTCCTTATTTTCTTGCAGCCATACAAGTTACAGAATTCCTGGAACACCTCTGCTTCAAAGGCTGGACCCTGGTTGGTAAGCACCCGTTCAGGGTAACCGTGCGGGCGACAAAAGTGCTGTTAGAACGCTTTGGCTGCCGTCTGAGCTGTCTGGTCTTTCACTGGCACTACTACCAAGAACCGGGAGTAGTGGTCTACTATGGTGAGAGCGTAGACATAGCCAGACCGGCTTGGAGCTAGCTTCACGTGGTCCAAGGCTACCAGTTCAAGTGGTTGTTTGGTGATTATGGGCTGCAGGGGAGCCCTCTGGCTGTCACGGTCTTTCCGTCTCAGGTTTCATGGACCACATTCTCGACACCATCTCTCGATTGCTTTCCTCATGCCAACCCAGTAGAATCGCTCACGTAGCAGGACTTCCAATTTCTTCCACCTGAAGTGTCCTGCTCCACCGTGGTACGCTTCTAAGACCATTGGCACATCCCGCCTTGGGACTACCACCTGCCAGACCAGTTCGTGTGTCCGGGAGTTGATACTTCTTCGACACAGCTTTCCCTCATAGATGAACAGCTTGCCCTTCTTCTTCCACAACTGTTGGGTCTCCTGTGGAGCATCTGGATCAGGGTGCGAGTCCGCCTGTGTCAGCAACTCCTTTACCAGGCGGATAGCCTGGTCGCTATCTTGCATTTCTGCCCATCCATGATGGGGCAATGGGTTGAACGTGGCCTCTCTGTTGGCGGAGCGCTTGTCCCTTACACAGTGGGAGCATTGGGTCACCCCGAGACGATGGAAAGCGGGTAGCTCTATCTCCTCCAGCTCTTCCGGGTCTTCTCCCCCATCTGGCAAATTGGGCATCCTGGACAGCGCATCAGCATTGGTGTTCTTATGCCCCGCCCGATACTTGATGGTAAACTCATAGTTAGACAGTCGGGCCATCCATCGTTGTTCTAGGGCACCAAGCTTCGCAGTCTCCAGGTGTATCAGCGGGTTGTTATCTGTGGAGACTGTAAATCTGGAGGAGGCGAGGTAGTGTTTGAAGCGCTCTGTTACAGCCCAGACTATGGCGAGAAACTCCAACTTGAAGGACCTGTAGTTGTCGGGGTTCCTTTCCGTAGGACGGAGCTTCCTGCTGGCGTAGTCAATCACTGTCTCTCTGCCTTGCTGTACCTGGCACAGCACCGCTCCCAATCCCACGTTGCTGGCATCTGTGTGAAGTATAAAGAGTTGGCCATAGTCGGGGTAGGCCAGGACTTTGTCTCCCGTGAGAGCCATTTTCAGTCAGGTGAAGGATTCGTCTTCCGGTTTACCCCATTTGAACGGAGGTTTCGGGTTCTTGGCCCTCTTTGACTGGCCCACTAGGAGGTCCTGCTTTGGTGCCGCTATCTTGGTAAAACCCCTGAAAAATCTCCTGTAGTAGCCTACCAGCCCGAGGAACTGCCACACTTCCTTAATAGTGGAGGGTCTTGGCCAGTCTTTGATCAAGGTGACTTTTTCTGGGTCTGGTGCTACACCTTCGGCGCTTACCACATGACCTAGGTACTGCACCTTGGGCTTCAGCAGGTGGCACTTGAACGGCTTTACCTTCAGGCCAAAGCCAGATAGGGCTTCGAACACCTCGGCCAGGTGCTCCAGGTGGTCTTCATATGTCTTTGAGTAGACAATTACATCATCTAGGTACATCAGGACGGTTTCAAAGTTTTTGTGTCCTAGGCAGCACTCCATCAACCACTGGAAAGTTCCTGGGGCATTGCAGAGCCCGAATGGCATGCAGTTGAACTCGCTGAGGCCTATTGGTGTTGTAAATGCGGTCTTTTCTTTGTCTGCCTCTGCCACAGGAACCTGCCAGTACCCACTGGTGAGATCCAAAGTGGAGAAATAGTTAGCTGATTTCAATGCTGCTAATGATTCCTCAATTCTGGGTAATGGGTAGGCGTCCTTATGTGTAATGCGGTTAATCTGCCTGTAATCAACACACATCCTCATTGTACCATCCTTCTTTCTAATGAGAACTAATGGAGCTGCCCAGGGGCTACAACTATCTTTGATCACCCCAGCCTCCTTCATCTCCCGTAACATTCCTTTGGCACATTGATAGTGAGCTGGGGGTACAGGCCGGTACCTCTCTTTAATGGGCGGATGATCTCCTGTGGAGATATGATGTTGGAACCCTTTTACTTGCCCAAAGTCTAGTGGGTGTTTGCTGAAGACTCGTTCATACTCGTGGACTACCCGGTATACTCCATGCTTTTGGTGCAGAGGGGTGGAGTCAGTGCCCACTTGTAGCTTCTGACACCAATCCTCCATCTGCCCCTTGGAGCCATTATCCTCCACCGGTTTGGACGGAGGCAAGGGTTCCACTGCCTTTATTGCGTCGTTACTGACAGCGAACAGCTTAGCAAGGGTAGCATACCGGGGTAAATGAACATCTTTCTCCCCACAATTCAGGATGCGTATCGGTACTCTCCCTTTGCGGACATCGACTACCCCCCTGGCAGTCAAGGTGGTGTGCCTACTGTCAGAGTATACGGGTTCTACCAGGGCCTGATAATCTTGACCCTTGAGACCAATTGCTGCCCGACACCATATTAACATTTCACTCCTAGGGGGCATTGCAATGGGGAATGGATCACTAATCCTGACACTGCCAACTTCTCCACCAGACAGCTCTACCTGTTGTCTTTTCATGAGGGCTCTGATTTCCTTCTGCAGAACTCGCTGGTGACTGGAACTGGCAGTCTCTGCGACCTGTTGCAACAAAAGAATAATTTCTCCAAGACAATTTTCTATCACATTGGTGCCTAAGGTTATCATAGGGTGACTTTCTCGGCGATCAATATCAACAATAATCATTCCTTGTGATGGCAATTCTACTTTGCCAACTTTTATGGTCACCTCTTTATACCCCACCTGAGGCAAGGGCTGACCATTGATGGCATAGATACTAAGATGTTCCTCTGGATGGCGGGTAATGTCTGAATTAGTCCAGTATTGTTTCTAAAGGATATATGACATCGTGGTCACCTGGGACCTAGTGTCCAGCAACGCGTTCATTGGGAAGCCTTCAAGCAATCTTGCGTAGTGCCCCGCCTTTTGACAGCGGCGGCAAATGGGTTGTCCGTCCTGGTCATAGCGATCACTGTTCCTACCTCTGGTCGGTGAAATTCTTCTCTGTCGTCGCCACGGGACGTCATCTGGACTGGAAGCCAACTGGATCTTTTCCTTGGGAGACACTTGCATGGCCTGCACGGTTTTGGTTAGTGTAGCCACACTTTTGGTCAGCTCCTGGACCTGAAGGCGTAGGTCTGCAGATGGGTCATTGTCTAGAGTCTGCGCGTCAGCCTCCACAGGTGCTGGGGGAAAGGACCCCACCTCCTGGTGGTATGTGATAGCTGGGCGCTGGAGGGATGCAGTGCCGCCTGGGGTTGGTTCTCGCAGCACACGGGTGGCTCTGTCTTTAAATTGCGCAAAGTCCAGATCAGGGTTTTGCAGAGCCATAATGCGCAGCTGTGTCCTGTGAGCGCCAGACACGAGCCCCTCAATAAACTGCTCAGTCAGCAATCTGTCCTCATCTCACACACTGTCGGGGTCTACCTGTTTAATGGCCCGCAGCGCCTCCTGCAGGTTTAGAGCATAGTCCCGTACACTGTCCTGCACTCTTTGTTTGCACCCGTAAAACTTCATTTTAATTTCTGCTGCGGTGCGGGTTTCAAAGGTATCCTTCAATCGGGCCAGTATTTCTTTTACAGTGCCTTTGTCTCTGCCCGGCCAGGACTTCACCTCTCTCTGGGCTGCACCGATTAGCTGGCCTATGAGGATGATGACTTTTTGCTCCTCAGACAGAGGGTACACTTTAAACAAACTGCGCAGTCTCTCCTCAAAGTCGTTCAGGGTGTGCGACTCCCCTGAGTACTGGGGCAACCATGCAGCCCCCGGTATGTACGGCATTGATAACGGCATTACAGTGGCGGCGGCTGAATCCTCCCCCCGGTTGGGAATCTTCCTCCCCCTAGTGAACCTTAGCCAGGTCCTGGGCGTCTGCTGACTTACCAGTATGCTGCTCTGCAGGCGGAGGGATCTGTTACCCGGCGGTTCCGGATCGGGCCTCTTGCTTTTCCTCGGCGGGCGGTAAACCACGTGATAACACCGTTTAGTAAAGTCTATGGCACACAGGACCTGGTTAAACTGGGCTTCGTGAATCCTGTTCGTGACGCCACCTGGGCTGTGTGGTACTCGGTGCCGGGCCGGTCGTTGCTAGGGGAGATGTCACAGTGGCGGTGACCCTGTCCGTGACCCAGGGCGGTCAGTAAAAAGGGGATTTTATAGTTTTTATGTACAAAGTTCGTGACGCCACCCGTGGTATGCGGCTAATGGGAGCCGCTGCTGCGGAGCAGGTCCTCTGGAGCTGATGTTAGTGCAGCAAAGCTGGTGTGGCTCTCCACAGGTAGAGCTTAGCTCCAGGGCAGTGTAGATGTTATAGATGATGCTGGGCGTTGTAGTGCAGGGTTTGATGGCGCAGCAATAATCAGTCCACAACTTAATGGCGGTTTCCTCTTATCTTTACAGGGGGTGATTAGGCAAACCGGGACTAGGGTACTGGCTAGAAGTGGAAGTCCGGGCAGCCTGGAAGCAAGTAAGGAATCCACCTCACCAGGTGAAGTTGGAGGCCTTCCCTTTCCACTAATCTCTTTGGCCCTGCTGCTTGTAGCTGTGCGGTGGCCCTCGTCCCTGAGTGCAACGTCTTTGTGCTCACCCGTATGGCAGGCAGCTCGGGCCTTGCTGATGCGTCGCTCCCACGTGGCGGTGCTGGGCCCTGCGGTCCTGCTGAGCCTCCGGGCATCTTCTGGGGCCAGGAGACCTGCAATCTAATGCCCTTCAGTTTCTGCTGCTGGGCCTTCAGTGCCCCACAGCCTCGGACTCCCGTGTCCGGTTCCTCTGTGTTGGTTCCTTCTGGGGTGAACTGCTGCGCAGCTCCACTCCCCAGCTCCTCTCTCGTCGACGACTTCACTTCAGCTCCTCACACTAAGTCTAACTAACCCAGCCCCCAGATCCCAGTTGCCAAGGGGAGGTGCTCCCCTTGCTGGTCTGGAGCCAGGACAGTGTTGCATGCTTAGCAAAACCTAATTAGGGGACCCCTGCTTGCTTCCAGGCATGGCATCACCTCTTGTGAGGGAGGCAATGCCACTGTGGCAACCGGACCCCTGGGGTGCCACACATACCACAGGTGACATCACAAACTGTATATAAGAACTTTAATTCCCCTGAAAATATCCCCTTTTTACTGACCGCCCTGGGTCACGGACCGGGTCACCGCCATTGTGACATCTCCCCTGGCAACGACCGGCCCGGCACCGAGTTCCCCACGGCCCAGGGGGCGCGTCAACTTGGAGTCACAAACAGGCTTCACGAAGCCCGGTATAACCGGGTCCTGTGTGCCATAGACTTTACTGAATTGTGTTATCACGTCATTTGCCGTCAGCCGAGGGGACGCAGGAGGACCCCGATCCGGAACCGCCGGGTAAGAGATCCTTCCGCCTGCAGAGCAGCATACTGGTACGTCAGCAGACGCCCAGGACCTGGCTGAGGTTCACTAAGGGGGAGGAGGATGCCAAACCGAGGAGAGGATTCGGCCGTAGCCGCCGCCACTGTAATGCCGTTATCAATGCCATACATACCAGGGGCGGCGTGGTTGCCCCATTACTCAGGGGGAGTCGCACACCCAGAACCACTTTGAGGAGAGACTGTGCAGTTTGTTTAAAGTGTACCCCCTGTCTGAGGAGCAGAAAGTCAGCATCCTCATAGGATAGCTAATCGGTGCAGCCCAGAGAGAGGTCAAGTCCTGGCCGGGCAGGGACAAAGGCACTGTCAAGGAAATACTGGCCCGGTTGAAGGATACCTTTGACACCCGCATCGCAGCAGAAATTAAAATGAAGTTCTACGGGTGTAAACAAAGGGTGCAGGACAGTGTACGGGACTATGCTCTAAACCTGCAGGAGGCGCTGCGGGCCATTAAACAGGTGGACCCCGACAGTGTGCGAGACGAGGACAGATTGCTAACTGAGCAGTTTATTGAGGGGCTCCTGTCTAACACTCACCGGACACAGCTGCGCATTATCGCTCTGCAAAACCCTGATCTGGACTTTGCGCAATTTAAAGACAGAGCCATCCGGGTGCTGCGAGAACCAGCCCCAGGCGGCACTGCATCCCTTCGGCGTCCAGCTATCACATACCACCAGGAGGTGGCGTCCTTTCCCCCAGCACCTGTGGAGGCTGACGCGCAGACTCTAGACAATGACCCGTCTGCAGACCTACGCCTTCAGGTCCAGGCGCTGACCAAAAGTGTGGCTACACTAACTAAAACCGTGCAGGCCATGCAAGTGTCCCAAAAGGACAGCTGGCTTCCAGTCCAGATGACGTCCCGTGGCGACGACAAAGAAGAATTCCACCGACCAAAGGTAGGAACAGCGAGCTCTACGACCAGGACGGACAACCCATCTGCCGCCGCTGTCAAAAGGCGGGGCACTACGCAAGATTCTGTAATTTAAATGAGCAACCCCTGGGGCAGAGGGCCAACTCCCAGGAGTAAGATGACCGGGCCCACAAAGCTGGCAAGACAAGTACGTGGGAGGACGGCCGGTCCTACCTGTCGTGCTTGATGGCATCCTGATGAACGCACTGCTGGACACTGGGTCCCAGGTGACAATGATGCCATATATCCTTTATAAACAATACTGGACTGATTCAGATATTACCCGCCGTCCAGATGAACATCTTAGAATCTATGCCAGCAATGGTCAGCTCTTGCCTCAGGTGGGGTATAAAGAGGTGACCATAAAAGTTGGCCGAGTAGAACTGCCATCACAAGGAATGATTATTGTTGATATTGATCGCCGAGAAAGTCATTCTATGATAACTATAGGCACCAATGTGATAGAGAATTGTCTTGGGGAAATTATTCTTTTGTTGCTGCAGGTCACAGAGACTGCCAGTTCCAGTCAGCAGCGAGTTCTGCAGAAGGAGATCAGAGCCCTGATGAAAAGACAACAGGTAGAGCTGTCAGGTGGAAGAAGTTGGAAGTCCTGCTATGTGAGCGATTCTACTGGGTCGGCATGAGGAAAGCAATCGAGAGATGGTGTCGAGAATGTGGTCCATGCAACCTGAGACGGAAAGACAGTGATAGCCAGAGGGCTCCCCTGCAGCCCTTAATCACCAAACAACCACTTGAACTGGTAGCCTTGGACCATGGGAAGCTAACCCCAAGCCGGTCAGGCTATGTCTACGCTCTCACCATAGTAGACCACTACTCCCGATTTCTGGTAGTAGTGCCAGTGAAAGATCAGACGGCTCAGACGGCAGCCAAAGCATTTCAACAACTCTTTTGTCGCCTGCACCGTTACCCTGAACAAATGCTTACCGACCAAGGTCCAGCCTTTGAAGCAGAGGTTTTCCAGGAATTCTGTAACTTGTACAGCTGCAAGAAAATAAGGACGACGCCATATCATCCCCAGACCAACGGGTTGTGTGAGAAGATGAACCAGGTGGTAATAGACCTGTTGAAGACGTTGCCCCTTGAAGAACGTAGCCTGTGGCCAGAGAAGTTACCAGATTTGGTAGACCTATATAACCACATCCCGGTGAACTCCACCAGCTGTACACTCGCTTACCTGATGAGAGCAAGACCTGGTAAGCTACCCATCGACTTAGACATGGGAGTCTTTACACCTGTGACGACATCACCAGATGCAGATTGGGATACAGAGCGGCAGCAACAATACCGCAAGGTGCAAGAATGTGTGGAAAGAAGTTTGTCCCAGGCGAGACAGAGGCAGGAGAAAACTTACAATCAGCATGCACCTGCAGTTCCCTTGTCACCTAGAGAACAGGTACTTAAGAGGAAGAGATGAGTCCACAGTGTCAAGAGACCACTTGAAGATATGTCCTGAACAGTAGAAACACAGAGAAGAAGACCAAGACAGCCCTCAGCCCACAGAAGAGGTGGAAGAAATGGTCCAGACAGTCCTTGGAGCATTTCTCCGGTCTTGGACGCAGGTGAACCAACCAATTGTTGTACCGGTCCTGGCCTTCCTCCAAGCGGCCTCACTGGAAGCTGCAGGGGCTCCAGATCATCTGGAAGACCTGTCAGCCCCAGAGACAGATGCTTCATCAGCAGCAGATCAGAAGAATCTACCCTCTGCTAGCAGTAAACCTGTCGTACCCAGAGTGAGTCAAAGAATTCGTAGGAGATTATGCAGCCTACCGGTGTTACCTCAGACTACCTGTAGTGTAGTTCACACTGAACCCACCACACCAGGGGTAGACACTAGGGACCAGGGTAGGTCAGTGACAACAAATGTACTACGTAGATCGACCCACAGTACAAAAGGTCAGCTCCTTGCCTGCTGGAGGAACTAAAGTGTATGATATATATAGTTGTAACCGTTAAATAATCCTAGATATATATATATTTGTTAAATTTATGGACAATTGGACCACAGGACTAGGTGTGGTCAGGACAATGTTGGATATAGTTACTAATTGGCCTAGAAAATAAACCGCAGGCGTGGCTTAAGACCAGGCCCACCGAAAGAGTGCCCTGAAGCCATGCCCAGGGACGATACACAAAGTGGGTTGATGCGGTTCCCACCAGCCAAATTTCAGTTACCCGGATTGTGGCGTAAAAACTAAGCACCGCAGTAACTGCTGTACGTTTTTGTTGGGTTTTTTGTAATTTTTAATTTTGTAGACTGTTTGTAATGTGAATTGTTATTGTTGATTGTTAATTTTAAAAAGGTATCCTCAGTCCGGGAGTACTGAAGTTAACTAGGGGGGAATGTGGCACACCAAGAGTCCGGTTGCCACAGTGGCATTGCCTCCCTTACAAGGGGTGATGCCATGCCTGGAAGCAAGGAGGGGTCCACTAATAAGGTTTTACTAGCATGCAACACTTTCCTGGCTCCAAACCAGCAAGGGGAGATCCTCCCCTTAGCAACTGGGTTCTGGAGGCGAGGTTACTTAGTGTGAGGAGAGCAGACATCAGTTGAAGTCAGGACGTCGACGAGGAAAGACCTAGGGAGTGGGGCTGCACGGCAGTTCACCCCAGAGGGAAGCGCAGAAGAACCGGACACCAGAGTCCGAGGTTGTTGGGCACCAAAGGCCCAGCAGCAGAAACTGGAGGGCAGGAGACTGTGTGGCGCCCCTGAGGGTTCAGTCACCACAGAGATACTGCACCTCACCCCGAGGTGTGGTGTCTCACTTCTCTCAGGTAGGATGGGAGTGCTGCACGGAACCCCAACCACCTACATCCAACGCAACACTGCTCCAGGCCAGCAGGAGGGGCAAGACGCAATGTAGTTTTCTGCTGAGCCCTGGCCCTGGCTGGAGTAGGGGGGGAACCCAAAGGTAGGGGGAACCAATAATGGGTGTGGGTGGAGGAAACAGATACATGGAGCACATATACTGTAAGTATATAATAGGAAGCGATATTAGGTCAGAGAGTCGATGTTATGCACACGCCCGGACTGACTGGCGTGTGCGGGAGTTGTGGTTCCACTGGACCATGGACCGGAGAGTGCCTGGAGGGGCGTGACTAAGTATCTGGCCGATCCGACCAAGGTGGCACGACGGCATACGACGCCAGTGCACCAGGGAGAAACCGGGCAGAGGGACCAGGTGCTACTCCAGGTCAAACTTCGGACACGGGGGTTGACCCACACTGGGATTACTGGAACAGGCAGGTTAGGCTGGCACAGACTGGTGGATGTAAGCAAACACGGTAGGTATGCAGATGGGTGGATACAGGCGAGTATGCAGGCAGGGAGGTACTGGCCGAAAGGACGGGCTGGAGCACAGAGAGGTTAAGACCCAGTACAGACTGGGTCACAGAACCGCAGATGCGGTAGACAACCACAGCAGAGAGGGAACGCCCGAAGCGGTGGGCAAGAACAGAGCAGGACGGGGCTGCAGGAGCAGCGAGCACAAGCAGGGCAGGACAGGACTGCCGGAGCAGCGGGCAGAAGCAGGGCAGGGCGGAAACCGCAGAAGCAGTAAGCAAGATAAGAGCAGAGCAGAAACCGCAGGAGCGGCAAGCAAGGCAAGAGCAGAGTGAAAACCGCAAGAGCGGCAAGCTAAGCAGGAGCAGAGCGGACACTGCAGAGCGGTAAACAAGGCAGGAGCAGAGCAGAAACCGCAAGAGCGGCAAGCTAAGCAGGAGCAGAGCGGACACCGCAGAGCGGTAAACAAGGCAGGAGCAGAGTAGAAACCGCAAGAGCGGCAAGCTAAGCAGGAGCAGAGCGGACACCGCAGAGCGGTAAACAAGGCAGGAGCAGAGCAGAAACCGCAAGAGCGGCAAGCTAAGCAGGAGCAGAGCGGACACCGCAGAGCGGTAAACAAGGCAGGAGCAGAGCAGAAACCGCAAGAGCGGCAAGCTAAGCAGGAGCAGAGCGGACACCGCAGAGTGGTAAACAAGGCAAGGGGATAGGACTCTGTTCACAAAGAACAGACGGAGAAGGAAAGGCAGAACCAGAAGCACGCACAGTACTTACATAGAAGTAGCGAGCGTACACTAAATTCACAACAGAGGTACAGAGACGACGAGAAGGAATTTAGGAGCAGGTTCAGACTCTGCAGAAAGACGCAGAAAACAGACATAGAGGGAAAAGGGAGACAAGGTTAAAGTAGAAACGAGGCACAGACAACAGGGAACAGAGGAACGGGAACAGAGACAGCAAGACAGGAACACAAACAGGACTCTGTTCAGACGGGAACAGATACCGCAAGGCAGGAACACAAACAGGACTCTGTTCAGACGGGAACAGATACCGCAAGGCAGGGACACAAACAGGACTCTGTTCAGACGGGAACAGATACCGCAAGGCACAGACAGGCAGATCTAGGAATATGGCCCCTAGGAGGCGAAAGAACAGGCAAGAAGCGTGTTCACAAGAACAGACCACAGTTCAGACACAGAACTGGAAAACAGGCAGGAAAACAGGATAGGACCTGGCATGTCAGAGACAAAAAAAAAGCCAACTGACAAGAAACAATGCTCAGGCGCCATCTTGAGGAAGAAGGTGGTATAAATACCCAAAGATGGACAGCAATAGGCTGAAGGTGCAACAGGGGCGTGTCCGCAGCAGGTACAAGAAACAGGAAGTTCAGCGGGCGTCGCCCTATGCAGCCAAAGTGGAGCAGAGCAGAGCACAAGGAAAGAAATCAAACAAGGAAGCTGGGCGGGAGATGAAGTTTGCGATCTTGCATGATGAGAGATGGAACACCATGCAAGAACGCCGCCAGGTATGCTACAGTACCCCCCCCCTTACGCCCCCTCTTCTTCAGGCCTGCAATGATCTTCCGCAGGGAATTTGGGGGCCAATCCCTCTCTTTAAGGAGATTACTACTATTGTCCACAGGAGGAGACAAAACTGGTCTCATAATCTGGATGGCTAGGATGCGACTTCCCATCCAGCCATCTTCAGCAACAGATGAAACGGGTGAAGTACCAGAAACAGCACACAAAAAAGTCTCTCTACATTTATTTTTATGCAGCACCCCAAAAAGTTCAGGAGACAACTGAAGGTCCTCTGCCGGGTTGGAGGGGTGCAGAGACTCGGGGGTAGCCTCTGCTTCGGGGTACATCTTGTCAAGCTCACAGGATGAAATGGGCAAAGTATCAGGTACAAGGTGTAGAGAAGACACTGCCTCTTTGTTATGTGGTGGTACCCCGGAGGATTCAGGAAACAACTGGGGGTCCTCCGCCAGGTTGGAGGGATACCGAGACTCGAGGGTAACCTCTGCTTCGGAGTACACAAGGTCAGACTCACTGGAAGAAGCGGGCGAGGTATCAGGTACCGAGTAAAGGAGAGTCTCTGTCCATTCGCTATCAGGTAGCACCACGGAGGGTTCAGGAGACGACTGGAGGTCCTCCGCCTGGTCGGAGGGGTGTAGAAACTCGGGGGTAACCTCTGCTTCGGAGTACACTAGGTCGGACTCACTGGAAGAAGCGGGCGAGGTATCAGGTACTGAGTAAAGGAGAGTCTCAGTCCATTCGCTATCAGGTAGCACCCCGAGGGGTTCAGGAGACGACTGGAGGTCCTCCGCCTGGCCGGAGGGGTGTAGAGACTCGGGGGTAACCTCTGCTTCGGAGTACACTAGGTCGGACTCACTGGAAGAAGCGGGCGAGGTATCAGGTACTGAGTAAAGGAGAGTCTCAGTCCATTCGCTATCAGGTAGCACCCCGAAGGGTTCAGGAGACGACTGGAGGTCCTCCGCCTGGCCGGAGGGGTGTAGAGACTCGGGGGTAACCTCTGCTTCGGAGTACACTAGGTCGGACTCACTGGAAGAAGCGGGCGAGGTATCAGGTACAGAGAATAGGAAAGTCTTTGTCCTTTCGCTACCAGGTAGCACCCCGAAGGGTTCTGGAGACAACTGGAGGTCCTCCGCCTGGTCAGAGGGGTGTAGAGACTCGGGAGTAACTACCACTTTGAGGCACCCATTGTCAGGCCCACAGGACTGAGCGGACGAAGTATCGGGTACCGGGTGTAGGGAAGTCTCTCTCCAATTGTCATCGAGTGGTATCCCGGAGGATTCAGGAGGCAACAAGGGGTCCTCCGCCAGGTAATAGAGGTGTACAGACTCGGAGGTAAACACAGCTTCGGAGCATCCTTGGACATGCACACTGGTTAAAGTGGGTGTAGAATCTGATGCCAGGTGCAGGAAGCTCTCCTGTGTGGACTCTGGATGGGTAGCAGTCTCTTCTGACTGGAGAACTGGTGCACCACCCACGCACATCACCCGCTGGGGCTTCTCCGGGATACAGGAAGATGAAGCTTCAGTAGGGACTTCAAGGTTGGGGTCAGGAGGTCTCAGGGAGGACAGACCCTGGCGTGACGGCTTGCCTCTGCGTCTAGCACGTCTGGACTGCCTCTTGAGGTTGGGAGCAGAATTCCGGAGAGTGTAGTCATCCTGAGTGGATTCAGGGCAAGCAACAGTCTTTTCGGGCAGGAGAACTTGTGCGCTACCTATGCACATTACCCGTCGGGGCTGCTCCGGGATACAGGGAAGTGAAGCTTCAGCAGGGGCTTCAGGGTTAGGATCATCGAAAGCCAAAAGGAAGGCCACCAGGAAGGCCTGTAGGTCAAGAACGATAGGATCCTGTGCTTCCCATAGGGGGTTGATCCATTCCAAGGCATCACCCGCTAGGTTGGACATTATAAATCCCACCTTAACCCGATCAGAAGAATAAGCATTAGCATAGAACCGGAACTGCAGCAAGCATTGCCACACAAACGCACGGCATTGTTTTGGATCCCCGTAGTACCGTGGTGGATCCGCGGGAGCAGGTTCAGCTTCAGCAGGGACTCCAGGGTTGGGGTCATCGAAGACCATTAGGAAGGCCACCAGGAAGGCCTGCAGGTCAAGGACGATAGGATCCCAAGCTTCCCATAGGGGGGTGACCCACTTCAAGGCATCCCCCGCTAGGTAGTCAATTATAAATGCCACTTTAGACCAATCAGAAGGAAAAGAAAGAGGGTAGAACTTGAAGTGCAGCATGCATTGCTCCACAAATGCACGACTTTGTTTTGGATCCCCATAGTACTGGGGCGGATCCGCAGGAACGGGTGCAGAAAGCTCCATCTGGACGGGTGCGAAATTAGCCTGGAACTCAGCTAGAGAAAAAAAAAATTTTTTATTTATTTATTTTTAATGCACGTATTAGCTGGAAAACGTCTCAGAGAGCGAAGGCCGTGGGGCTCAACGGGAACCATGGCCTGAGCATGCTGTTATGCACACGCCCGGACTGACTGGCGTGTGCGGGAGTTGTGGTTCCACTGGACCATGGACCGGAGAGTGCCTGGAGGGGCGTGACTAAGTATCTGGCCGATCCGACCAAGGTGGCACGACGGCATACGACGCCAGTGCACCAGGGAGAAACCGGGCAGAGGGACCAGGTGCTACTCCAGGTCAAACTTCGGACACGGGGGTTGACCCACACTGGGATTACTGGAACAGGCAGGTTAGGCTGGCACAGACTGGTGGATGTAAGCAAACACGGTAGGTATGCAGATGGGTGGATACAGGCGAGTATGCAGGCAGGGAGGTACTGGCCGAAAGGACGGGCTGGAGCACAGAGAGGTTAAGACCCAGTACAGACTGGGTCACAGAACCGCAGATGCGGTAGACAACCACAGCAGAGAGGGAACGCCCGAAGCGGTGGGCAAGAACAGAGCAGGACGGGGCTGCAGGAGCAGCGAGCACAAGCAGGGCAGGACAGGACTGCCGGAGCAGCGGGCAGAAGCAGGGCAGGGCGGAAACCGCAGAAGCAGTAAGCAAGATAAGAGCAGAGCAGAAACCGCAGGAGCGGCAAGCAAGGCAAGAGCAGAGTGAAAACCGCAAGAGCGGCAAGCTAAGCAGGAGCAGAGCGGACACTGCAGAGCGGTAAACAAGGCAGGAGCAGAGCAGAAACCGCAAGAGCGGCAAGCTAAGCAGGAGCAGAGCGGACACCGCAGAGCGGTAAACAAGGCAGGAGCAGAGTAGAAACCGCAAGAGCGGCAAGCTAAGCAGGAGCAGAGCGGACACCGCAGAGCGGTAAACAAGGCAGGAGCAGAGCAGAAACCGCAAGAGCGGCAAGCTAAGCAGGAGCAGAGCGGACACCGCAGAGCGGTAAACAAGGCAGGAGCAGAGCAGAAACCGCAAGAGCGGCAAGCTAAGCAGGAGCAGAGCGGACACCGCAGAGTGGTAAACAAGGCAAGGGGATAGGACTCTGTTCACAAAGAACAGACGGAGAAGGAAAGGCAGAACCAGAAGCACGCACAGTACTTACATAGAAGTAGCGAGCGTACACTAAATTCACAACAGAGGTACAGAGACGACGAGAAGGAATTTAGGAGCAGGTTCAGACTCTGCAGAAAGACGCAGAAAACAGACATAGAGGGAAAAGGGAGACAAGGTTAAAGTAGAAACGAGGCACAGACAACAGGGAACAGAGGAACGGGAACAGAGACAGCAAGACAGGAACACAAACAGGACTCTGTTCAGACGGGAACAGATACCGCAAGGCAGGAACACAAACAGGACTCTGTTCAGACGGGAACAGATACCGCAAGGCAGGGACACAAACAGGACTCTGTTCAGACGGGAACAGATACCGCAAGGCACAGGCAGGCAGATCTAGGAATATGGCCCCTAGGAGGCGAAAGAACAGGCAAGAAGCGTGTTCACAAGAACAGACCACAGTTCAGACACAGAACTGGAAAACAGGCAGGAAAACAGGATAGGACCTGGCATGTCAGAGACAAAAAAAAAGCCAACTGACAAGAAACAATGCTCAGGCGCCATCTTGAGGAAGAAGGTGGTATAAATACCCAAAGATGGACAGCAATAGGCTGAAGGTGCAACAGGGGCGTGTCCGCAGCAGGTACAAGAAACAGGAAGTTCAGCGGGCGTCGCCCTATGCAGCCAAAGTGGAGCAGAGCAGAGCACAAGGAAAGAAATCAAACAAGGAAGCTGGGCGGGAGATGAAGTTTGCGATCTTGCATGATGAGAGATGGAACACCATGCAAGAACGCCGCCAGGTATGCTACAGTCGAGTACAGTGGGGTGTTCTAGTGAGGGCTGTTCAGAGGAACAGTCCAGGAGCAGAAGCTCAGAGGCTCAGTCAGAGCTCTGCTCCACAAGTTAGGGCCCAGGATAGAGGCCCCAGAGGGGAGCAGGGAGCAGGCTCCATTCTACGTAAAGGATCCCAGGGGGTATGGCACGTGCAGAACGGCACCCGTACGCCCTGCTCCTGCCAGGTGTCAGGAAGGATCATTTGCTACACTCAAAACCCCAGGGGGTCAGGTTGGTCCCGTATCCAACGTACAGGAAGGACTTCAGCATACCCGAGCGGGAATGAGAGTGAGCAGCGTAGGACAACGGTGAGAAGGACCGAGTGTGAAAAAGGTCAAGATAGGTACATATGAAAGTGGGGTTCCGCCAGGCATTCCTAAATTTGCTTGAGAAAGGATTGAACCCCTGTCCAGTGAACGCAGCGCGACGAGGGAGGCCTTCACCAGCAAAGTGCATTTGTGAATTGCCTAAGAACTGTAAGTAAAACCTTGGACGACTGCATCGAACAGCCTCTGTCTGTTTCTTCACCGGCATCACTGATCCTCACCGCACTACGACGCCCAGCACACCATTCCACCATCTATCTATCTACACTGCCCTGAGGCCCGCTCCACCTGTGGGGAGCTGTACCATCTTTAGCTGCTTTGTCACCTGCCTCAGAGGACTGCTGCAGCGCTGGTGACCTTCACCAGACACCACTGGAGGCGTCACGAATTTCTCTGAACTTTATTAGTAATCGCTACCCCCTTTAGTGCACTGTCCGCCCTGGGCCAGCCACCGTGATATATGTATATACTATCCCCAAATAGTAAGGCCCCCGGGGGCGCGACAGCTGCAGGTCTCCTGGCCCCATCAGACGCCTGGAGGCTCAGCAGCACGATAGGGCCCAGAACCGCCTCGTGGGATCGACCCTCCAGAAAGGCCCGAGCTGACTGCCATACGGGTGAGCGCAAAGACGTTTTACTCAGGGACCAGGGCCACAGCATAGCTATACGCAGCAGGGCCAAAGAGGTAGCGCAAAGGGAAGGCCTACAACTCCACCTGGCTAGGTGGATCCCCCAACTTGCTTCCAGGCCGCCCGGACCTCTACTACCAGCTAGTACCCGTGCCCTGGTCTGCCTAACCACCGCAAGTAAAGATAAGAGGAAACTGCCATTAAGTTGTGGACTGATTATTAACTGCGCCATCCTCTGCATTACACCATAACAGCAACGTCTACACTGCCCTGGAGCTAAGCTCTACCTGTGGAGAGCCAAACCAACTCTGCTGCATTAACAACAGCTCCAGAGGACCTGCTCTGCACCGGCGGCTCTCTTTAGCCCCATACCACAAGTGGTGTCACGAACTGTATATAAGAACTTTAACTCCCCTGTAAATATCCCCTTTTTACTGAGCGCCCTGGGTCACGGACCGGGTCACTACCACTGTGACATCTCCCCTGGCAACGAACTGCACAGCACCGAGTACCCCACGGCCCAGGGGGCGCGTCACTAGCATGAAGTCACGCAGTGTGCGCCCTGCACTGCTACTTACCACCAGAGAGGAGCTGGACGACTGGAGCCGAGCCGGGGGATGGTGAGTAAGTGTTTGAGTGAGTGTGTGTGTGCAGGCAGATATCATTGTGTGATGTCTGTTTATATGTATTTTTGTGTTTCAAATGTGTTTATGCGTGTATGTATATGTCTGTATATGTTTGTGTGTGAGCGTGATTGCGTGTGGCCTCCCGCTGTCTCTGGGGGGCGCCATGCGGCCCCCTGCTGTCTCTGGGGGGGCGCCGTGCGGCCTCCTGCAGTAAATGAGGGGGGCGTCGTGCGGCATCACGCTGTCTCTGGGGGGGGTCGCCGTGCGGCATCCCGCTGTGTATAGATGGCACCGTGCGGCCTCCTGCTGTGTATAGATGGCGCCGTGCAGCCGCCCGCTGTGTATAGATAGCTACGTGTTGCCTCCCGCTGTGTATAGATGGCGCTGTTCGGCCTCACGCTGTGTATAGATGGCTACGTGCGGCCTCCTGCTGTGTATAGATGGCGCCGTGTGGCCTCCTGCTGTGTAAAGATGGTGCAGTGCGGCCCCCTGCTGTGTATAGATGGTGCAGTGTGGCCCCCTGCTGTGTATAGATGGTGCAGTGTGGCCCCCTGCTGTGTATAGATGGCGCCGTGTGGCCTCCCGCTGTGTATAGATGGCGCCATGCGGCCTCCCGCTGTGTATAGATGGCGCAGTGCGGCCTCCTGCTGTGTATAGATGGCTACGTGCGGCCCTCTGCTGTGAATAGATGGCTCCGTGCGGCCTCCCGCTGTGTATAGATGGCTACGTGCGGCCTCCTGCTGTGTATAGATGGCTACGTGCGGCCACCTGCTGTGTATAGATGGCACCGTGCGGCCTCCTGCTGTGTATAGATGGCTCCGTGCGGCCTTCTGCTGTGTATAGATGGCACCGTGCGGCCTCCTGCTGTGTATAGATGGCTACGTGCGGCCTCCTGCTGTGTATAGATGGCTACGTGCGGCCTCCTGCTGTGTATAGATGGCTCCGTGCGGCCTCCTGCTGTGTATAGATGGCTACGTGCGACCTCCTACTGTGTATAGATGGCTATGTGCGGCCCCATGCTGTGTATAGATGGCTCCGTGCGGCCTTCTGCTGTGTATAGATGGCTATGTGCGGCCTCCTGCTGTGTATAGATGGCTACGTGCGGCCTCCTGCTGTGTATAGATAGCGCAGTGTGGCCCCGTGCTATGTATAGATGGCGCAGTGCGGCTCCCTGCTGTGTATAGATGCCTATGTGCAGCCTCCCGCTGTGTATAGATGCCTACGTGTGGCCCCCTGCTGTGTATAGATGGCTATGTGCGGCCCCCTGCTGTGTATAGATGGCTACGTGCGGCCTCCTGCTGTGTATAGATGGCTACATGCGGCCTCCTGCTGTGTATAGATGGCTACGTGCGGCCCCCTGCTGTGTATAGATGGCTACGTGCGGCTCCCTGCTGTGTATAGATGGCTCCGTGTGGCCTCCTGCTGTGTATAGATGGCTCCGTGCGCCCCCCTGCTGTGTATAGATGGCTACGTGCGGCCCCCTGCTGTGTATAGATGGCTACGTGCGGCCTCCCTTTGTGTATAGATGGCTACGTGCGGCCTCCTGCTGTGTATAGATGGCACCGTGCGGCCTCCTGCTGTGTATAGATGGTACCGTGCGGCCTCCTGCTGTGTATGGATGGCTACGTGCGACCTCCTGCTGTGTATAGATGGCACCGTGCAGCCCCCTGCTGTGTATAGATGGTGCAGTGCGGCCCCCTGCTGTGTATAGATGGCTGTGTGCGGCCTCCTGCTGTGTATAGTTGGCTACGTGCCTGCTCCTGCTGTGTATAGATGGCGCAGTGCGGCCCCGTGCTATGTATAGATGGCGCAGTGCGGCCCCCTGCTGTGTATATAGATGCCTACGTACGGCCTCCTGCCCTGTATAGATGGCTATGTGCGGCCCCCTGCTGTGTATAGATGGCTACGTGCGGCCTCCTGTTTGTATAGATGGCTACGTGCGGCCTCCTGCTGTGTATAGATGGCACCGTGCGGCCTCCTGCTGTGTATAGATGGCTACGTGCGGCCTCCTGCTGTGTATAGAGGGCACCGTGCGGCCCCCTGCTGTGTATAGATGGCTACGTGCGGCCTCCTGCTGTGTATAGATAGCTACGTGCTGCCTCCTGCTGTGTATAGATAGCTACGTGCAGCCTCCTGCTGTGTATAGATGGCACCGTGCGACCTCCTGCTATGTATAGATGGCTACGTGCGGCCACCTGCTGTGTATAGATGGCTACGTGCGGCCTCCTGCTGTGTATAGATGGCTACGTGCGGCCTCCTGCTGCGAATAGATGGCTACGTGCGGCCTCCTGCTGTGTATAGATGGCTACGTGCGGCCTCCTGCTGTGTATAGATGGCTACGTGCAGCCTCCCGCTGTGTATAGATGGCGCAGTACGGCCCCCTGCTGTGTATAGATGGCTCTGTGCGGCCTCCTGCTGTGTATAGATGGCACCGTGCGGCCTCCTGCTGTGTATAGATGGCTACGTGCGGCCACCTGCTGTGTATAGATGGCTACGTGCGGCCTCCTGCTGTGCATAGATGGGTACATGCGGCCTCCTGCTGTGTATAGATGGCTACGTGCGGCCTCCTGTTTGTATAGATGGCTACGTGTGGCCTCCTGCTGTGTATAGATGGCTACGTGCGGCCTCCTGTTTGTATAGATGGCTACGTGTGGCCTCCTGCTGTGTATAGATGGCACCGTGCGGCCTCCTGCTGTGTATAGATGGCTACGTGCGGCCTCCTGTTTGTATAGATGGCTACGTGCGGCCACCTGCTGTGTATAGATGGCTACGTGTGGCCTCCTGCTGTGTATAGATGGGTACGTGCGGCCTCCTGCTATGTATAGATGGCTACGTGCGGCCTCCTGCTGTGTAAAGATGGCTACGTGCGGCCTCCTGCTGTGTATAGATGGCTACGTGCAGCCTCCCGCTGTGTATAGATGGCGCAGTACGGCCCCCTGCTGTGTATAGATGGCTCTGTGCGGCCTCCTGCTGTGTATAGATGGCACCGTGCGGCCTCCTGCTGTGTATAGATGGCTACGTGCGGCCACCTGCTGTGTATAGATGGCTACGTGCGGCCTCCTGCTGTGCATAGATGGGTACGTGCGGCCTCCTGCTGTGTATAGATGGCTACGTGCGGCCTCCTGTTTGTATAGATGGCTACGTGTGGCCTCCTGCTGTGTATAGATGGCTACGTGCGGCCTCCTGTTTGTATAGATGGCTACGTGTGGCCTCCTGCTGTGTATAGATGGCACCGTGCGGCCTCCTGCTGTGTATAGATGGCTACGTGCGGCCTCCTGTTTGTATAGATGGCTACGTGCGGCCACCTGCTGTGTATAGATGGCTACTTGTGGCCTCCTGCTGTGTATAGATGGGTACGTGCGGCCTCCTGCTATGTATAGATGGCTACGTGCGGCCTCCTGTTAGTATAGATGGCTACGTGTGGCCTCCTGCTGTGTATAGATGGCTACGTGCGGCCTCCTGTTTGTATAGATGGCTACGTGTGGCCTCCTGCTGTGTATAGATGGCACCGTGCGGCCTCCTGCTGTGTATAGATGGCTACGTGCGGCCACCTGCTGTGTATAGATGACTATTTGCGGCCTCCTGCTGTGTATAGATGGCTACGTGCGGCCTCCCGCTGTGTATAGATGGCTACGTGCGGCCTCCTACTGTGTATAGATGGCTAGGTGCGGCCTCCTGCTGTGTATAGATGGCTACGTGCGGCCTCCTGCTGTGTATAGATGGCTACGTGCAGGCTCCTGCTGTGTATAGATGGCTGCGTGCGACCTCCTGCTGTGTATAGATGGCTACGTGCGGCCTACTGCTGTGTATAGATGGCTACTTGCGGCCTCCTGCTGTGTATAGGAGGATTGTGGCAGCTCATATTGTGTGTAGGGTCTCATACTGTATATAGGTGATGTCAGCATACTTAATTGTGCTCAATATTAAGTCACACAATGTAAAAACAACTATTATAATTAATATATTAATATTGTGCCAAATTAATTTCATGTGAACTATCACATGATCTATCACAGGATGCTGGCAACGGAGGAGATGGAGAAATTACTGCGATTCTGTCATGCAAAAGAATTGGAGCACAGTAACATGATACTCGGAGTTTCATTTGCATAATCGGCCCCGATTCTGTCACATGAGACAGTGTTATTTCTGACCAATATTTAAATCTGTTTTGTGATCTGAAACATTTAAGTGTGACAAACATGAAAAAGAATAAGAAATCAGGAAGGGGGCAAACACTTTTTCACACCACTTTATAACAATGTCAAATGATAAGTATGCCACAAGTAAAAAAATAATAATCCTGGGAATCCATTAAACAGATAAAGATCCAGGTTCACAAAGGAACAGAAAGTCAACTAAAGCATATTACATAAAAATCTGAAGTGAATATCAGGATCCATTTAGCAGATATAGGTCCAGGTTGGCAGAGGTGACAACAACAGTCTAAGTCAGTCATCTAAGACCTATTACCTGATGACATGATTATATAAATGGTACCGCACCCTCGATACCCCAGAGAACCCCAATGGACAAACAATAGTTTTGCATATGGAAAACAAATGGAATCTGCTTTAGTATTGTAGTATAGGACTGTAAAGTGGTTACCGGGCACACAGTTGATGGGATGTATGTATCACAGAGATGGTTGTCATCCGTGATGCAGGGCTGCCACTGGGAATTTTGGGACACCATGCTAGTAAAATTTTGGGACCCCCTTGAGACTCCGCCCAGGCTCTACCCCCAACTCCGTAGCCAGAAATAGCCCCACAACAGGGCCATAAATAGCCCCCTCACCGGGCCAGAAAAAGCCCCCTCATAGGGCCATAAATAGCCCCCTCACGGGGCCACAAATAGACCCCTCACAGGGCCATAAATAGCCCCCTCACAGGACCAGAAATAGTCCCCTCACAGGGCCAGAAATAGTCCCCTCGTAGGGCCAGAAATTCTCCCTCACAGGGCCAGAAACATCCACCTCACAGGGCCAGAAATGCCCTCTCACAGGGCCAGAAATAGCCTCCTCACAGGGCCAGAAATGCCCCCTCACAGGGCCAGAAACCTCCCAGCAGCCTCATACATACACTACCCGCTGCTGCCGCTGTGGCCTCCTCAGTGACACACACAGACACTGACACACACATAGACAGACACACACACACACACATACACAGACACACACAAACAGACACTGACACACACAGAAACACACAGACAGACACTGACACACACAGACACTGACACACACAGACACTGACACACACAGACAGACACTGACACAGACAGACACTGACACACACAGACAGACACTGGCACACACACTGAAATAGACACTGACACACACAGACAGACACTGACACGGACAGACAGACACAGACAGAAAGACACTGACACACACAGACAGACACTGACACACACACTGAAACAGACACTGACACACACAGACAGACACTGACAGACAGACAGACACTGACAGACTGACAGACACTAACATATGACGCGCCCCCTGGGCCTGTGCTGTGCAGGGGGATACCCGGAGCCGGATCGCTGGGGGTTGTAGTCCTCCGTGGCGGTGACCCGGTCCGTGCCCAGGGCGGTCAAACCAGTGGCAGTCTTAGTGTGATAACAATGCCCGACTACGCCACCTGTGGATTGCGGTCAGTGGGGACCGCCGCTGCGCTGCCGACCGCTGAGGCTGATGTTGTTTGCGCAGCCGAGTATGGGATAACTCCCCACGGGAGAAGTATTGCCGCAGGGCAGCTAAGGTGGATGATGGGAGTGATGGTGTGAGCGTCCCAGTAGTAATGGTGCTGGTGCGGCAAGGAATCACAGAGACGTGTGGTGCAGTTCAGGGTCTTTACTGATGGTATAAAGCAGACCCTCCCGGGAGTACTGGTTAGCAGTAGGGGCCTGGTCAGTCTGTGAGCAAGCAGGATCTCCCCTGGCCAGGTGGAGTTGTAGGCCTCCCGGACTATCTGCACTCTTTCCTGGCTACCTTGCTCTATGCAGGTAGAAGTAGCCCACGTCCCTGAGTATACCGTGTGGTGCTCACCCGTATGGCCGGTGACTTGGGGCCTTCCGTCAGCCTTCGCTTCACGATGGCGGTGCTGGTCCCTTGCTTGTGACCGTGCCTTCGGGTTTCTAAGGCCAGAGGACATGGAATCCCCTGCCGGTTGGATTCTGCTGCTGGACCTGGATGTCCCCACAGCCTCGGACTCCGTGTCCGGGTTAGTGTCTTCAGCCAAGGCGAGCTTTCTAGCTTCCAGCCTCTGGCACTCGCTCCTGCTCCTACAGAGCTCCTAGTTCTTCCTTTCCCTGTGTCTGGAACTGAACTCCAGGCTCTGACTGACTTAATCCCGCCCCAGACCCAGTTTATAAGGGCAGATTCCTCCCCTCCCAGGTCTGGGTGGGCCGTGTTGCATGCTTAGGGCTCCTGACCAGAGAAACCTCCCACTTGCTCTCAGACATAATATCTCTATTACTGTGGCAACCAGACCCCTGGGGTGTCACATTCCCCCCTAGTAAATTTTAGTACTCCGGGACTAAACACATTTTTTTTAAAGAAACATAAATACAGGGTATAACAATAATACAATAACATATTTTACAAGAAGCTTTAGTTCTTTAAAGGTCACGGCATGTCCGCAACCGGGTGTCCATATCACCCAAGGTGAAGTTTTAAGCGAAGTAGGGGACCTGTCCAAAGCAAACCCCTTGCGTTGTCCTTGGGCGTGGCTGCAAGGCCGGAGCTAGCTACTTTGGGCCGCAAGTAGGCCACGCTAGACAGGTTTTTTCTTCCGCGGCCGTCTTCACAAGAGGCACCAAGGTGCAACTATCTACAAAACTGTTCCGGTTATCCAGTGTCCATAACCTGTTAGTCCAAATAAATCTGCAGGGTAACTGAGAAACATAATTAGTAACAGGCAACAACAAAAACCATAAACAGTTAAACAGATTAATTCACAGTGCATTACTTATATTCTCCAGCGAGCGGGCATCTGACCTCTAGTGACTCTAGTGGACCTACGGAGCTCACTAACTGGTCCTGCACTACAGGGTGTAGGAGGTGTTATGGGTAAGCTGGGCAGCTGTCTACGCACTCTTTGGCTCACTAGGGGCACGGCAGGCTCACTACTAGCAGAGGGTTGATCCTCCTGCGCTGCTGGTGTGGACTCTTCTGACTCCTGGGCCGGCTGCACTTCCAGCTCTACCTGGTCTTCTGTAGGCACTTGAGGGGCTGGCTGGAGAAAGGTGAGGACGGGCACCACGATAGCGTTGTTTACTTGCGTCCAGGACCGGGGAAAGTCTCCGAGTACGGTGGTGATCATTTCCTCCTTTTCCTCTACGGGTTGAGGGTCTTCTTGATCTTCATCCGTGCTTTGCAACTTCTCGGGGCACTTTTTCCGGTGGTCTCTGGAGACAGTGGCTGTGGTCTCTCCTCCATCCTTGCTGATGACGTACACCTTTGGGTTATTGTGGCTTGAGGGCAGTACGGTGTACGGGTCCTTTTCCCACTGGTCGTCCAACTTATGGAGCCGCCTTTTTCTTTTCAAGACCTGCTCTCCAGGTACCAGGGGAACAGCGGGAGCATGTTGGTTATAAGTCCTCTCCTGCCTTTCTCTTGATTGACAGAGACTTCGCTCGACGCTCTCCTGTACTTTCCGGTACTGCTGCTGCCATTCTGTGTCCCAGTCTGTCTCTGGCGAGGTGTCCTCGGGTATCAGGACTCCCACATCCAGGTCGACAGGCAGCTTACCAGGTCTTGCTCTCATTAGGTAAGCCGGGGTACAGTTGGTGGAACCTACCGGAATGTGGTTATACAGGTCCACCAGATCGGGCAGTTTCTCAGGCCACAGACTGCGTTCTTCCAGGGGCAATGTTTTTAGCAGATCTATCACCACCTGGTTCATCTTCTCGCAGAGTCCATTGGTTTGGGGGTGATAGGGCGTTGTTCTTATCTTCTTGCAGCCATACAGGTTGCAGAACTCCTGGAAGACCTCCGCTTCGAAGGCTGGCCCTTGGTCCGTCAGCACTTGGTCCGGGTACCCGTGTGGGCGGCAGAAGTGCAGCTGGAAGGCTCTAGCTGCTGTTTGAGCCGTCAGGTCTTTGACAGGGACCACCACCAGGAACCGGGAGTAATGATCCACGATGGTTAGGGCGTAGACATACCCGCTTCTGCTTGGAGCCAGTTTAACATGGTCCAGAGCGACCAGTTCCAGCGGCTGCCTGGTGATGATGGGCTGCAGGGGAGTCCTCTGGCTGGCACGGTCCCTTCTTCTTAGGTTGCACGGGCCACAGTCTCTACACCACCTCTCAATGGCTCCTCTCATGCCTATCCAGTAGAACCGTTCACGCAGCAGGAACTCCAGCTTCTTCCATCCGAAGTGCCCTGCCCCATTGTGGTAGGCCTCCAGCACCATAGCTGCGTCCCGTCTCGGTACCACCACCTGCCAGATCAGTTCATGTGTCCGGGAATTGACCATTCTGCGGCACAACTTCTCCTTGTAGAGAAACAGTCTGCTCTTCTCCGTCCACAGTTGCTTGGTCTCTTCCGGAGCGTCTGGGTCCAGGCGGGCGTCAGCCTGGGTCAGCATCTCCTTCACCAGACGGACTGCAGGGTCACTGTCTTGCGTCTCCGCCCAGTTGTAGTGGGGTAAGGGGTTGAACGTAGCGGTTCGCTGGCCCCTCACACGGTGGGAATACTGGGTAATCCCATGACGGTGAAACGCAGGGAGTTCGATCTCTTCCAATTCTTCTGGATCCTCCCCTTCGTCAGGTAAGTTTGGCATCCTGGACAGGGCGTCCGCGTTGGTATTGGAGCGTCCTGCCCGGTATTTGATGGTGAACTCAAAATTGGACAGGCGTGCCATCCATCTCTGCTCCAGGGCACCCAGTCTTGCAGTGTCCAGGTGTGTCAACGGGTTGTTGTCCGTGTACACGGTGAACCTGGAAGAGGCAAGGTAATGCTTGAAACGTTCGGTTACTGCCCACACCACTGCCAGGAACTCTAGCTTGAACGAGCTGTAATTCTCAGGGTTTCTTTCCGTGGGTCGCAGTTTTCGGCTGGCGTAAGCAATTACCCGTTCTCTCCCCTGCTGGATCTGGGACAGTACGGCTCCTAGCCCGATGTTGCTTGCGTCCGTGTAGAGGATAAAGGGCTGGCTGTAATCAGGGTACGCCAGGATTTCATCCCCCGTGAGGGCCATCTTCAGCTGGCAGAAGGACTCCTCTTCCAGCTTTTCCCATTTGAAGGGTGGCTTCTGGTTTTTGGCCTTCCTGGACTGGCCTATCAGGAGGTCCTGCATAGGAGCTGCCTTCTTGGTAAAACCGGGAATGAATCTTCGGTAGTAGCCTACCAACCCGAGGAACTGCCGCACTTCCTTTATGCTGGATGGTCTTGGCCAGTCCTTAATCACGGTGATCTTGTCAGGGTCGGGGGCTACTCTGTCAGCACTCACCACGTGTCCCAGGTATTGTACCTTTGGCTTCAGTAGATGACACTTTGAGGGTTTTACCTTTAGGCCATAGTTTGCCAGGGCTTCAAACACTTCTGCCAGGTGTTCCAGATGGTCCTCATAGGTCTTGGAATAGACGATGACGTCGTCCAGGTATAGTAGGACCGTCTCGAAGTTCCGGTGTCCCAGACAGCATTCCATCAACCGTTGGAAGGTTCCTGGTGCGTTGCAGAGCCCGAACGGCATACAGTTAAATTCGCTGAGTCCCATCGGGGTGGTGAATGCGGTTTTCTCCCGGTCTGCCTCTGCTACAGGAACCTGCCAGTACCCGCTAGTGAGATCCAAAGTAGAGAAGAAGTTAGCAGATTTTAATGCAGCTAAGGACTCTTCTATCCTTGGTAACGGGTACGCATCTTTGTGTGTGATACGGTTGACCTTCCTGTAGTCTATACACATTCTCATGGTGTTGTCTTTCTTTTTCACTAAGACTAGTGGAGCTGCCCAGGGGCTACAGCTGTCCCTAATTACCCCAGCCTCCTTCATGTCTTTTAGCATCCCCTTGGCATGTTGATAGTGTGCAGGGGGTACGGGTCGGTATCTCTCCTTTATGGGAGGATGGTCTCCCGTGGGGATGTGATGTTCTACCCCCTTTACTCTCCCGAAGTCTAGCGGGTGTTTACTAAACACTCTCTCGTACTCTTGAACCACCCGATAGACTCCCTGCTTTTGGTGTGAGGGAGTGGAGTCAGTACCCAAATGCAGTTGCTGACACCAGTCCTCCATTGGTTTCTTAGAGCCGTTACCTTCCTCTGGTTGAGATGGAGGCAAGGGTTCCACGGCCTGTACAGAGTTCTGGTTGATGGTGAACAATTTGGCTAGCGTGGCATACCGGGGCAGGTATACTTCTCTCTCCCCGATATTTATGATGCGGACGGGCACCCTCCCTTGGCGTACATCGACCACCCCCCCATGCTGTCAAAATGGTGGGCCTACTGTCTGAGTAGACGGGTTCTACCATTGCTTGGTAGTCTCTACCTCTTAGATCAATAGCTGCCCGGCACCAAATCATCATCTCACTTTTTGGGGGCATGGCAATAGGGAACGGGTCACACATTCTCACACTACCTATCTCACCACCAGATAGTTCCACCTGTTGCCGTTTCATCAGTGCCCTGATCTCTTTTTGGAGCACACGTTGCTGGCTGGAACTGGCGTTCTTGGCAACCTGCTGCAAAATAAGAATCACCTCTGCAAGACAGTTTTCAATTACGTTAGTACCTAGGGTGATTTTTGGGTGACTCTCGCGACGGTCAATGTCCACAATGATAAGTCCTTGTGCCGGCAGTTCAACTTTACTGACCTTGATGGTCACTTCCTTAAATCCTATCTGTGGCACGGGCTGACCATTGCTGGCGATAATGCTCAGGTCGTCATCTGGGTAGCGGGTTATGTCCGAGTCATTCCAGTACCGCTTGAAGAGCACGTACGGGATGGTGGTGACCTGTGACCCGGTGTCTAGTAGGGCACTCATAGGAATGCCATCCAGTACCACAGGCAAGGCCGGACGTCCCCTACGTATTTATCACGCCAGTTTGATGGGCCTGATGATCTTATGCCTGGGGGTTGGCCCTCTACCCCAGGTTGTGCCCGTTTAAATGACAGTACCTTGCCATATGTCCGGGTTGATTGCAGCGGCGGCAGATGGGTCATCCGTCCTCGTTGTATCTGTCGCTGGGTCTTCCTCTGGCCGGTGGGGTCCTCCTCAGTCGGCGCCACGGGACGTCCTCCGGTCCGGATGCCAGCTGGATCTTTTCTGGAGAAGAGACCTGTAAAGACTGCACAGTTCAGGTTAGCGCGGCAACACTCTTAGTCAGCTCTTGGACCTGGTGGTGCAGGTCTGTTGCCGGGTCATTGTTCAAAGCCTGCGCATCAGCTCCCACAGGACCTGCAGACAAGGGCGCCGTCTCCTGGTGGTAAGTGATAGCAGGGCGCCTGTGGGTCACAGCGCCACCTGGTGCCGGTTCTCGGAGCACCCGGATGGCTCTGTCCTTGAACTGTGCAAAGTCCAGGTCAGGGTCCTGTAAGGCCATTGCCCTCAACTGGGTTCGGTGGGCATTGCACAGTAGACCCTCAATAAATTGTTCAGTCAACAGCTTGTCTTCATTTCCCACGCTGTCAGGGTCTGCCTGCTTAATGGCTCTCAGGGCCTCTTGTAGGTTTAGGGCATAGTCTCTTATACTTTCATGTGCCCGTTGTTTGCACCCATAAAATCTTAGTTTTATCTCGGCTGAGGTGCGGGTGTCAAACGTGTCTTTCAGCCGGGCTAGTATCTCTCTGACAGTCCTCTTCTTCCCAGGTGACCAGGACTTTACCTCCCTTTGGGCTGCCCCGATTAATTGGGCCACCAGAATGCTCACTTTTTGCTCTTCTGTGAGGGGGTATACCTGGAAGAGGCTATCAAGTCTTTCCCTAAAGTCACTCAGGGTATGTGACTCTCCTGAGTACTGGGGTAGCCAGGTTGCCCCCGGGATATAGGGCATGGTGAAGGGCATGACCGCAGCAGCGGTTGCGCTGGCGGCCGGTGTGGCGGTGGAGCTCCCCTCGGTGTCCGACATCCTCCTTCCCCCCTAGTGGACCATGGCCTACCTTGCGATGCTCTTCTTCCATAGGCCGCGGCTCCGCAGTCGATCGTCGGGGTTGAGGACCTGGCGTCGTGCTCCGATGACGTCAGCGTCGCTCTTCCTTCCTTCCAGGACCTTACGCAGCGTCGGAGCGTGGGGCGGAGCGTGGGGCGGAGCTTCGGATCTCGCGCTCTTTCGGCGTCCACGCCCCTCTTCTTCCCGCGTGGCGTCCCGAAGATGGCGTCCGAAGGCGGGAAGCAGCTACGGATGGCGGGAAGAAGGCAGAAGACGGCGGGAAACGGTCCAAGATGGTGTCCGATGGCGGGAAACGGCTCCGGACGGCGGGAAACTTCACCACAGGTAAGTATAAAAGTCTCTTTTTCAGGCACGCACTACCCGGTGGTTGCGGGCACGAAATCCTGCCGGCTACGCCAAAGTTGACGCGCCCCCTGGGCCTGTGCTGTGCAGGGGGATACCCGGAGCCGGATCGCTGGGGGTTGTAGACCTCCGTGGCGGTGACCCGGTCCGTGCCCAGGGCGGTCAAACCAGTGGCAGTCTTAGTGTGATAACAATGTCCGACTACGCCACCCGTGGATTGCGGTCAGTGTGGACCGCCGCTGTGCTGCCGACCGCTGAGGCTGATGTTGTTTGCGCAGCCGAGTATGGGATAACTCCCCACGGGAGAAGTATTGCCTCAGGGCAGCTAAGGTGGATGATGGGAGTGATGGTGTGAGCGTCCCAGTAGTAATGGTGCTGGTGCGGCAAGGAATCACAGAGACGTGTGGTGCAGTTCAGGGTCTTTACTGATGGTATAAAGCAGACCCTCCCGGGAGTACTGGTTAGCAGTAGGGGCCTGGTCAGTCTGTGAGCAAGCAGGATCTCCCCTGGCCAGGTGGAGTTGTAGGCCTCCCGGACTATCTGCACTCTTTCCTGGCTACCTTGCTCTATGCGGGTAGAAGTAGCCCACGTCCCTGAGTATACCGTGTGGTGCTCACCCGTATGGCCGGTGACTTGGGGCCTTCCGTCAGCCTTCGCTTCACGATGGCGGTGCTGGTCCCTTGCTTGTGACCGTGCCTTTGGGTTTCTAAGGCCAGAGGACATGGAATCCCCTGCCGGTTGGATTCTGCTGCTGGACCTGGATGTCCCCACAGCCTCGGACTCCGTGTCCGGGTTAGTGTCTTCAGCCAAGGCGAGCTTTCTAGCTTCCAGCCTCTGGCACTCGCTCCTGCTCCTACAGAGCTTCTAGTTCTTCCTTTCCCTGTGTCTGGAACTGAACTCCAGGCTCTGACTGACTTAATCCCGCCCCAGACCCAGTTTATAAGGGCAGATTCCTCCCCTCCCAGGTCTGGGTGGGCCGTGTTGCATGCTTAGGGCTCCAGACCAGAGAAACCTCCCACTTGCTCTCAGACATAATATCTCTATTACTGTGGCAACCAGACCCCTGGGGTGTCACAACATACACAGACAGACACTGACACACACACACTGACACAGACACAGACACTGACACACAGTCTGCCTACCTCCTCCTGCCACCGCCACTGCTGAAGTCTGCCTGTCTCCGGTCCCATTGCACATGTGACACGCTGCTGCTCTGTTCCAAAATGAAAGTAAGCGTGCAGCATGTCCCATGACCTTGCATCAGGACCATGATGCACCCGGCATTAAGGTCTGAACTGTCGCCCCTGACTCCCTGAGGCATGGTGAGTAGAGGCAAAGAGGGGGGGGGGGCACCGGCTGGCCGGGCCCCACCTTTTTGCTTCTTTTCACCGGGCCCCATACAGTACTAAGGGCAGTAATGCCCTGATGGCGGCCCTGCTGTGATGTAATCCTGGAGTATTGCTCTAATGCACTTAGTACTAAGAGTCTTGCTTTGTGCATCTGGGCCAGGTTTTACGGGCAGCCTGAGATGGACGGGTCTGGCTGCCCACATACACACCCCTGGGTATAGTTCACAAGGTAAAATTGAGTCTGTTTGTTTGACACATGGTCCTGTATCTGGAGGTGAGAAGACCTCCTGTCTGATATCTTCAGACTGAGCCGGTATACTGGATGGTATCCAGCCTGTGTGTCCCTGGACTGTCGCTAAAGTGACTTGGTTAACAAAAACTGTTTACTTTGTTTTGCCTGCACTGAAAGGCCATTTATTTTCCTTTGCTTCTGGCATGGTTTATGAAGCACCAATAAACCAGCATGGACATTTAAACAATTCCTGTATTACATCACCTTGCACCCAAGTGAGTAGCATTCCCACAAGGACATTATTTAGTTATAAATTTACTTTTACCTCTGTGAATGAAAGATCAAGCACCACAACGTAGGAAACAAAAACATAAATGTATAAAGATCCAAGGCATCTCCAAAAAGACGTATACAGAACAAATAAAGAGACAAAAAAGTATAGCTTGAATGGTATAAAAAATATATACTTCATTAGCAAAATGATCAATTTTTTTTATATTTGCTATATGCCATGTACTGGTATTTCTATAATACATAAGTAATATTTTGATAATAAAAATATTTTTTATTATTATTTTTAATGATTGGGCAAAGCCTTCTAAGCAAATACACTTTATATTGTCAAAGTCAAAGGCTCCATAGTCTGTACAGGAATATGTTACAGGAAACCTGTCGACTTACAAATGATTTGCACTCTATGGGTAGTTTGTTACAGAGCGAGAGAATCTGAAGAAATCCATACATAAAGTTTTGAGAAATGATTCAGTCTAACTTGTATTTTTGTCATTAATTTATTTTGGATTTACCAAACAAACAATGTGGTAGTCCTACAAAATGATTAACAGTCTTCCATGTTTAAGTCACTGATAAGAACCACCCACTGGACTCCTAAGTCATACTAAATATTTTCCCATAAACATATACATTAATCTGATGTTCCCCCCTGCTCTGGAAGACTAGACGCCGTGTCCAGACTAGCAGGTCCCCTTTGAAATAGCATTACCATCAAAATTTGAATCCTCTTAATATATTGCATTCATCATATTATATAGCACTGTGTATTTACAATTACTCATTTTGCCCTTCTACCCAGCTATTTTTTTTTTTTCATTAGATCTATGACATCACGTGATTAATAACTGACTAGAGGGAGAAGCAGAAGAGCTGGGTCAGGAGTTGAGGAGGGAAATAATAAATGTAGGGACAAGAGACTTCCTGTTTCTACTGTGACAAAGTCACTTGCAAGGTACTGGAGGGAAGATTTGTAGCACTGAGATTGTTAGCTAAACATAGAAAAAGTGTTCCAGCACACAAAGTATAGAAAGGGGCTAATCAGCCATCTTTGGTGCTAAGGTGATTAAACACCTGTAGAAAGGGAGGAGCTCAGAGGATAAATTCCCAGCCTTTTAGAGCATTTGGTGTGGGGTAGGCCTGGAGGTACAAGCTCTGGTGTTCATATTAAGGAAAGCTAAAGCTTGGGTTGTTTTGTTCCTGAAGTGGGCGGTTTCCCGTAGCAACAAGGACTGTGCCATATGTTATGTTTTATTTTTCCTGTAAGGCCGGGAAGGCTGTGTTTATTTTGTTAACGTTGCCGGGGTTTATGCAGTGCTCTTAATAAACCACAGAAGATTTAAAGAAAAAGTGTTCCTGTGTCTTCCTCTATGTGCGACCAAGTGAGGTGATCTACTGCACTACATAGAGCAGAGAAAAGAGAAGAATTAACTGGATAGAAAGGCAAAATGAGCAATTGTAAGCACACAGTGCTATATAATATGATGATTGCAATATATTAAAAGGATAAAAACTTTGATGGGAGGGCTACTTTAATAACTCAATGCCCACATTTATCTTTAAATAATAAAAAGGAAAATCTAACTGTTCTTAGTGCTATGTGCAAGTAGTTCTCCAAGTACTAGAGTATTACAAAGTTAAAATGGGCATCTCTATATAAAAAAAAGAAAAAGAAATGGTAAAGCCCTTAAGCAGTGAAAGGCCAACGCTTGAAACCCTAGCATCTATTTTATATGTCAGTCTAATAAATGTTATTATCTTTAAAAGAAAAAAAATCTAGTGTCTAAAGACAAACATAGATATTAAGTGCAGCGTTTCTGCACATGAGACTCTTGACTTTAGCAGATACTGTTATTAAGAGCTTTGGGGGATGAGTAAAGACTTTATTTGCAATTGTTTAGCGTCGTCTAACTTTTATTATGAGTCATTTCTCAAAGAAAGAGTCGTTTCCCAATTCATTGTCATTGTTCATGGGAACTCTACATCCCACACCTGCTTTTTGCTTTCTGAAGAAGAGATATTCAGGTTTATTCTGTGTAGATGAAGCTGAACTAAAGGATAGAAACCTGATTTTGAATCATAAGAACAATGGTGGATTTAATTCTACATCATCTGATGTTTTAGCTGATGGTTGTATTCAACCCAAGACATCCTATATAGACTTAAAGAGGTTGTCCACTACTTTTACATTGATGGCCTATCCTTAGGAGAGGTCATCAGTGTCCAACACTGCTGATCGGTGGGGCTGCCGGGTGACGGACCCCGGCCGATCGGATATTGATGACCTATCCTTAAGATAGGTCATCAATGTAAAAATAGTGGACAACCTCTTTAAATGTCTACAGTGAAAGTTAATTCTATCGATGATCCATAGCAGACCATCAGAGCATGCTTGCTGTTGATTTTTCTTCAGCGTTCTTGTGGCATTTCTGGAGTAACAACATACAGATTTTACAAAGAGTTAAATATGCGATTTATTCTGCACAAAGAATTGACATGGTGTGGATTTTTTGAAATCTGCACAGCAATTTCATTTCTGCAAGTTTCTGCAATGTGTTGATGAGATTTGTCGATTAGTTTCGATGAGTTATGTAATCCACTTAGATGGTGATTTATTATGCGGTAGATTTTCAGCAAACAAATCCACACAGAAATCTGCAGTGAATATGCAATGTGTAAACATAAACCTAAAGAAATGAACTGGAATTTAAGTTGGTATGCTTGTAACATGTCGGCGCATGTTCACACAAACATACCCTAGACCCCCCCATAGACTTTAGATAACTGTCAGTAGAACCATTGTCTGGCAGGCCGCTTTCTTGCCAGACTCTCCCATGCACAGGAGTGCTTGGTCCACTGAGCACTCCTGTGTCCTTTATGAGACAGCCGCTACCAGACTCCTCTGATGGCAGATTATGTCAGGGAAAACAAAAGGATCGGAAGTTCGAAGCAAAATCAGAGATGCATGACTCTTATCTCCCCCAACATCATCTGTCAGGGGAGAGTCATGGGGCCTCCACACACAATAGACAGTTGGCCGAACCTGGCAATATTGGAGGGTTCGTCTGACGTTAGTCTAATGTCTGTTTGTATATCACTTTTTCATACAGATAGGGAATTTAAATTGTGATCCCCAATGGTGACAGTAATGTTAATGTTTGTAAAGCACTGGAGGATATGATGGCGTTATTCGGGCAGGGTCCTCTCTCCTCCTGTACCAGTTGGCGACTTGTTTTTGTTCAAACTATTGTACTTGTTGTTTGCTATGTATACCCCTTTTTCACATGTAAAACGCCATGGAATTAATGGCGCTATAATAATAAATAGTAGTAATAATAATAATAATAATAATATAAGCAAACGTACAATACATAGTTTGTTCGAGACTACTTGCTTCACTTTAGATGCATTAGAGCAATGAAAAAGAGGTTAATATTAAAAATATTATTTATACATTTGATTAATTTGTTTATAGCTTTCATGGTAATTCAATGATTTTTCCATCTCATGCTTCACATGTGACTGCTCTTATGTTTCTGATGACATTTAATCTTGGTCAAGAATGTTCAGCATATTATACCGTTGTATGGCAAACTGTTTAAATATATGAATTGTATAAGGCATATCATGTATTTCAAGACAAAAATTCCATAGTGTTTGCCAATGTTATTTCTATGAAACAGGATGATATCTGAACTTTCAAAAGTTACATCTGCAGGATTTTTCTGGCCTTTTATTGGGCAATATTTGTAGAAAGATTTATGTTTTACTTTAGTTCCTTAAGTAATAAAAACAAGACTCCCATAAACCTTTCCTTTCCAACTTTGTATCTGTAATATTAATTTTTATAGTGATGTTAGTTTGGGGGTGAATGCTGGCATCATAGATGACATTTCCATGCCGCTCTGTACTGGATTATGTTATTTGCTGGCTGGCTGAATCTAGCACCCCTATTGATGCCTTCTTCTTCATTTCTTCACTGGGACTCTAAATAATCGTTCTTGCGCTGTAAACAGAATAAACACTTATAAAGGACCAAATGTAGAAAACACAGGATATTGCAACTCTTTCCTTTACCTTTGTGCTCAGAAACATGCAATTTATTTTTGAAATATGAGTTCCTGAGTAGGCAATTTTCCCTTTTTGTGCTTTCATTTTTTCTTCCCCTTCTCCAAAAGCCATAACTTTTAATTTTTTCCATCAGCACAGCCCTTTGAGGACTTATTTTTTACGAGTCAAGTTGTAGTTTTGCATGACACAATTAGATTTACCATACAATGTATTGGAAAAGGGGAAAAAATTCCAAGTGCTGTGAAACAGAAAAAACAATTCCGAAATTATTTTTTGGGGTTTTGTTTTTATGGAAGGTCTTTACAATTACAGTGATACCAGGAGATAAAAACTATTAGGAAATCTGTAAAAAATAAAAATTGTTCATGTCACCATCTTATGAGACTTGTAACATTTTCATATTTCTTTGTAGCTGAGTGAGCATGTTGTTGCACGTTTTCATTGATACAATTTTGGAGAAGGTATGACGTTTTGACCTCTTATTAATGCATTTCTTTATGCAGTTGCAGTGACTGAAAGACCGTAATTTTGGCGTCTCTTTACGGTGTTTACCGATTATGTTATCTAATTTTACATTTCAATAGATCAGACTTTTACAAACACAGCAATACTATATATGTTATCTTTTTAATTATTTATTTTTCTTCATTTTTAATGGGGTAAAAGGAAAGGAAAATTGGACTTAAAACTGCAATCATATAAACGCTTGTTCTATATAATACATGCCCCGGTGCCATGATAACCCATCTGACACTCATGATCTCGTAATAAGGGGGCAGATGGAGACCGATGCATGTGCGCACTGTCAATAACACTATTTAAATGCCACTGTCGGTTACTTAAAATGGTGAAACTACAGAAATCAAAGCTGTTGTTTGAGGAAGATGTCTACTGTGTATCACTGCTGGCATCTACCGGGTTTCATAGTTTCAAAGTTTTAAAGGTTGAAGATAGACATAAATGCATCGAGTTCAACCTATAAACTAACATTAATCCATATGAAGGCAAAAATCCCACGAGGCAGAAGCTAATTGCCCCATATTAGGGGAAAAATTCCTTCCTGACTCCACATGCGGATCAACATCCCATTACAGAATCTGGTACCCGTAACCTGTAATATTATATTTTTAAAGAAACGGATCCAAGCCCTCCTTGAACTTTTTGTAGTAAATCTACTATTACAACATCATGTGGCAGAGAGATCCATAGTCTCACTGCTCTTACAGTAAAGAATGTGCATACATGATGATGATGATTAAACCTTCTTTCTTCTGAATGTAGACCTTTCCTGTCACCATTGCAGACTTGTTGTAAAAATATCATTAGAAAGATCTCTTTTCTGTCCCTTCATAAATTTGTACATTGAAATAAGATTGCCCCTAAGCCCTTGTTTATCTAAACTGAATAACCCCAGGTTTGATAACCTGTCCAGCCATTCCCGTAATAACCTTGGTCACTCTTCTTTGCATCTACTCAAGGTCAGCTATGTCCTTCTTATACACCAAAATTGTACACAGTATTCTAAGTTTGGCCGCACTAGTGACTTGTATAGAGGCAAAACCACATTCTTGTCATGAGAATCTATGCCTCTTTTAATGCATCCCATGATTTTATTTGCCTTGGTGGCAGCTGCCTGGCAGTGGTCACTAAAGTTGAGTTTGCCGTCCACCCATACGCTCAAATCTTTTTCAGTGACAGTTTTACCCAGTGTTCTTCAATTTAGTACATAATTATAGAGTTAATTTCCTCTGCCCAAGAGTGCATGGCCTTACATATATGTACATTAAACTTCTATTGCCATTTCTTAACCCAAGCCGCCAGCTTATATAAATACTTAAAATTATCCTCCTCTATGTTGATTACCTTGCAGTGTTTAGTATCATGTGAAAATATTGCAAATTGCCTCTTCAGACAGGCATATTTGCATATTTAATTTCCCAGAAAAGCATTGCAAGATTTATAAGCCTCCTCACCTTTGCATGCCAGGCTAGGCATGTCACTCTCCACAAAGAGAAACATTACCCCTTAGATTCCACTGAAAATATTGAAATTGTAGTTTATATGCCGCAGTTTATATATTCAAGCATGTTGCTTGATTATGTTTTTAATTCAACGTTCATGGGATTTAATGTACTACGAGCCTCAATTATGAAGATTGTCTAACTGCATTGGAAAAATTAAAGCTGAGCTCCAATTGGTTGCTTACTATCTGGTCCTTATATAGGACAGTGGTTGTCCATAGCATTTCTTAAACTGCTCTGAAAAAAAAATAAAAGCTAAGCTTTAAATGGTTTATATGGGCACCAAAGGCAGTCTTAGAATTAGACAATTATGATAAATGAAATCCTTCACATTTTATCTCTTTCCACCAATTTTTTTTGTTTTCTACTTTTCCTTTTTTCTTCCCCTTCTTCCAAGAGCCATAACTTTTTTTATTTTTTTTTTGTTAACATATGAAGGTTTATATTTTGCAGGATAAGTTGTCGTTTTGAATTATATAATTTATTCCACCATATAATATATTGAAAAAAAAAAACAGGAAATGGTGAAAAGCCTGAAATTCCACCTTTATTTTTAGGGTTTTATTTTTGTAGTGTTCACTGTTTGGTAAAAATGACCTGGCAAAATGATGCTCTAGGTCGGTATGATTATGGGTTTGTGTGTATGAAGGCTTGTTTTTTTTTGCATGGTGAGCTGACTGTTTTTATTGGTAACATTTTGGGTTATATATGATGTTTTGATCAATTTCTATTGTATGTCAGTTCCGGAGTCTCAATTTTTTTTTCTTTATGTTATTTACCGTATGGGCTTCACCGAAGTACCAAGATTTAGTAGACCCCTGGCTGCCATGACAACTCATCAATTACAGCACTAGAAGAAGGACAATGGGAGCCCAAATGGACACCCTATCAGGATTGCACTGCTTAAAAGTCACTGTCACGCAATGACAGCGGTATTTAAAGGAGTTGTCCTGTCTAAATTGATAAGCCTACAGTCACTATGTGTGACTGCAGACTTATGAATCCCCCCCCCAGCACAGGCACTGTGAGCTTCGAGGATTCACTGGGTTCTGAGCCAGGACAGGCGGGTACGTATGCATTATGCATAATCCCGGGCAGAGCCTGGTTAGTAGGTGTGGTCTCGCTCCATACACTTGTATGGAATGAGGCCGCGCCCACTCAACGAGATCTGGCCGGGAGTATGCATAACCCCTTTAAGTGCTTAAATAACAGCTCTCAGTGCAAGCACTAATCATTGCTGTTAGAGGCAGGTGTTGGCTGTATAACCTAACAGGCACCCAGCTTATATGTTGAGCCTGCTGTATACACCCTCACCCAGCATTGTAGGACGTACCACTAAGTTCTATGATGGGAGGATTAATAATATTATCTATTAATATAAGTATTTTGAAAAACTACCATTAAAGTTTGTTTTCTAAATGGTCTAGTTTTCTCTGTTTTACGATGAGATCAAACAACATCGTGAACATTGACAGTTTTATTCTGAGTCTATAGACGAAGACACATACATACAGTTCATTAGTCAAGTTAATAGTGACAAAGAAAAAAACAAAAAGGACTGGAAAAGAGTACAAGTTTTTGATGAATGTTACAGTCTGACAACCATTAAGAATTCAAGAACAAATTTATGGATAGTTTGAAAAATTCTAGCTTAATTTTAAAATAAGTGATTGAAAGCCTCATCATAGTTGAATGGAAAGAAAGTTTTGAAAGAGAATGAACCTATATGTAGAAAACAAGTTTACTACTTGGATACAGACAAATAATACTTCCAACTGAGTTAAGGTTTAAAGTTTCTCCAGTTAATAAATTATAGCTCATTCCACAGTGGTATAACATGGCTTCCTTACAAAGTTATATTTAGATGCTTAACTAAGCATGGATTGGCTTTCTCCAACATTCCACACGAAACCTTGGGGCTTGAAGAAGATCTAGGAATTGCAATAGGAAATATTCCTTTGTTCAGAAATGATTATACTCAAAGCGAAGCAGTTCCGACTATTTGTGTTAGTTCAGATCAAGACGATTTGATGGTAATCTGTGGTGCTCAAAATTATCTATTACCTATTATCCTCTCCCATAAAATCCCTGGCCTTGATGATTTATTCAAGCATGCTATAAAACCTTAAAACCTTCCATGCTACACTGATCCCTTTTATCCTTAATGTCCTACAAAGAGTGTGGTAGAGAATATTTCAGTCCCCGATGAAATGTTGTCTGTGGTCAAAGTAACCCTACTCATGGAAGAAAAATTACCGGATGTGCCTGAAAATTTTGTGAAACCTTAAAGGGGTTTTCCCACGAAGAAAAGTTCATTGTAAAAATTGTCTGTGTCTGACCGTGTACAGAACATACCACAGCTCCTGGGCAGGGGAGGAAGCAAAAGACAATACAGACATTACATCACGGGATCACAGACGATTCATTATACATTCATTCTGTATTGTCTTTTGCTTCCTCCCCTGCCCAGGAGATGTGGTATGTTCTGTACACGGTCAGACACAGACAAATTTTAAAATTAACTTTTCTTCGTGCGAAAACCCTTTTAAGGTTTCACAAAATTTTCAGGCACATCCGCAATGATATCAACACAAGGGATACAATATAAATAGCCAAATATTACAAATGCAAAAACCCAAGAGCATAAGTGCAAATAGCAATAAATAATGGTTATAACATACCAATATATTACAAGAAATATAATACACAAAAGGTAGACATAAATTTGACTATACATACCAAGTCAAGGACACCAGATCAAAATTGGACTTTTAACCTATAAGGTACAAACTATGGAAAAGTGATAAACTGTAGGTGAGAGAGTAGGTTACGCCAACAATGTGGCTTCTTTAGGTGTACCCTTACTCTCTACCCTATATCTCTTTTTTAGGGTTTATGCCATATACTGTAGGTCACACATCCAATTTTGATCTGGTTTCTTTAACTTGGTATTTACACTCATATTTATTTCTAACTTTTGTGTATTATAATTCTTGCGACCTATTGGTATATTATAGCCATTATTTATTGCTATTTGCACTTATGCTCTTGTTTTTTGCTATTTATAATGTAATTGTGACGCCCAGCTGCGCTTGGTATCACAGATCCTGGAAGAGTGCATTGATGGATTCCTCCACAAGAGGCCCCCATAACCATTCACACATCTCCACCTTCCACCTCAGACCAGCAGAGGGAGCCCATTAGGGATATAAATAGGGGAGGTGGAGCCAGGCAGTTCAGTCGGGAGTCTGGAGTCGACGGAGAGCCAAGCCAGTTGAGAGAGTTCCTGCAGTAGAGAAGCCTGAGAGAGGTCAGTCTGCAGTGGAGCACAGTCCAGACTCAGTTGTAGCTCAGAGTAGTGAGCTTTAGGTGTGCCGGCGCCATAAGATCGGTGAAGCGCGGCAAGCTGCCGTTAGTGTGTATAGCCTAGTGAGGGCCCGAGTAGGCCGAAGGTGAGTGGAGAGTTAGTACATAGGGGGCAGAGGATCTTAACTAGCTCACCCCAAAGAATTTACCGGACACCGGGTCCGAAGTTTACCGGGATCTCTATGACCCAGTAAGACATAACCGGAATCCCTGGAGAACTACAAGTCCCAGGATCGCTAAAGTGCTGATACATAACAGAGCCGGGAGACACATAGGCCCCGCAAGCTGAGGTGCGTGTATTCCAAGAAAAGGCCCTACCACAAAGTCAGCCAGCGCAGGACACAGACAAAGTTAGGCCTAGCTCCAGGCAGGTCAGAAACTTACTACGCAGAGGCAAGAAACAGGAGGCCCTACACCCGCTCATTGGGGAGGATCCTGATATGCACCCTTCACCCTACAGTGCTCCGGGATGTGCCTGAATTTCCATCAGTAAAAGGTACTGAAGTGACTATCATGTCTGTCCCTGTTCTTGCTCTGACCCGGGTGGGTCTCGCCTGTCCTGCATCCCCCTTCATACGCTGCCCTGAGGCCTAGCTCCACCTGTGGGGAGCTATACCATCAAGCTGCCTAATCATCGGCCTCAGTGGACTGCGCAGCGCTGGTGGTTCTCACCAGAAGCCACAGGTGGCGTCACGAACTTTCATAAAACTAAGAAACCTATTATCCCCCTTTTAAAGAGTGACCCCAGGGTACGGGCCCGGGAGCCGACCACCGCGACATCCCCAAACGCCAGGCAAAGGCCCGCATATCGAGTCATCCCCATCCCCTGGGCTGGTCATCTCTTCTGGCGTCACGAACAGGATAGCGTGCCCGATGCAGCGACGCAGTGTCATGCCCGTTGCCATCGGGTACTGTGCGCCTTTATTCTGAAATGTGTACGTTAAGTTGTGGTGAAGATTGCCGCCATTGTTGGGTCGCCGAGCGAGAAGAGGGGCGTAACCGTGGGAAAATTAGGGGCGTACCTGCAAAAGAGCGCGAAGCCCTGGACATGCCCCACACCTCGACGTCAAACCAAGAAGCGCCAGGTCCTGTAAGGGGTGTCGCTGAACGCTCTGACGTAGGACGTAGGCGACGCAAGGTCCTGAAGACGACCGTCACCTGCGGAGCTGCGGCCTACCGGAAGAAAACTAGAAGGTAGGCCACGGTTAGCTAGGGGGGGCGCCAGAATGTCCGACGAACAGCAGAACGCCGACATGCCGGTTAACGTCCCTGAAGTTCAACCCGCGCCTGATGATGAGCAGGCCGAAGCTGCCGCTCCACCAGCAGCGCCTGTAACACCTGTCATTCCCATGACTTTACCGTACATTCCTGGAGCAAAGTGGCTCCCCCAGTACAACGGCAAACCAGATACCCTGTCTGGATTGAAACGGAAGATATATGGTATCTTGGATATGTACTCCATGACAGGCAAGCAAAGAGCCGCTGTCATATTAGGACAACTGACCGGTGCTGCGGAAAGGGAAGTGGAAATATGGTCGGCCGCAGACCAGGAGTCAGTGTCCGCAATATTTCAAAAACTGCAGACTGTCTTTGAGGATCTTACTGAGGCGGACCTCCGGATGAGGTTCTACAACTGTTCCCAACAGCCGGAGGACAATGTTCGGGACTCCGCCTGGCGTCTACAAGGGGCCCTGGGGGCTTTAAAACAGGTTAGTCCAACCAGCATAGAAAATGAGAACAAAATGCTGAAGGACCAGTTTGTCCGGGGACTGAGGTCTCCAGAGGAGAGCAGGACTGTACGTTGGTGGTCCTTGGATCATCCAGATGCCACCTTTGACAATCTTAAGGACATGGCTATAAAAGGACTGCAGCCCCTGGAAACAAATGCCATCCAATGTTACCAGGGTGGGGCTACCCCAGTGCCTGCTACACCCACCTTTTCCCCAGTGGCTGCTGAAGCTAAGGTTCCAGCAACGTCCCCTAGAGTACTGGACAGTCTGTGCTCTGAGGTGCGTCAGCTAAGCAAAACCCTGACCACTGTGCTGAGTGCTCTCCAGCTGTGGAGGGAGCCCGAGGAAGGAGGGAAGATCCTGCTAGCTGATAGCCCTGAGGATGTCCCCTGGATGCGAAGGAGGAGGAGGCCAACACCACCCTCTTCGAGGACCAGTGACCAGCGCCGTCCACCGAAGGACCCTACCTGCTACCGCTGCCGCAAGACCGGACACATCGCCCAGAATTGTCCTTTAAACGAGAAAACCATGGGTCCGAGGGCCGACAACCAGGAGTAAATTCACCAGGCCCATCAGACTGGTACAACAGGTTCGTCGGAGGAAGACCTTTCCTGTCTATTGTACTGGACGGGATACCAACGCACGCCCTGGACACAGTATCTCAGGTAACCATCATGCCTGACGTCCTCTACAAGAGGTTCTGGTCCATGGACGACCTACATCCGCCAGCTCCAAATCTTTCTGTATATGCCTCAAACGGACTCCCCCTTAACCTACTCGGGGTTAAGAATGTGACTGTAAAGGTGGGGAGAGTGGAGCTGAAGGACCAGGGGCTAATTGTAGTAGAGACTAATCCTGATGACACCAACCCGTATATGGTACTAGGCACTAACATTGTTGGTAACTGTTTGGGAGAAGTTGTGTTCTTGCTCCAACAGCTAGCCGACACTGCCAGACCAAGACAGAGGAGGGCACTGCAGAAGGAGATCCGAGTCCTGATGTATCAACTGCAAGTAAGGTTAACAGACGGTGAAATCGGTAATGTGCGGGTAACAGACCCCATACCCATTGTCATCCCCCCAATGAGTGAAATGCTCATCTGGTGTAGAGCTGCTATAGGTCTTAGAGGACAGAGCTACCAGGCGATAGTAGAACCCCTTTGCTCTGAGCACAGACCCACACTCTTAACCGCCAGCGGAGTGGTAGATGTACGTAATGGGAGGGTGCCCGTCCATCTTCTCAATTGTGGGGAAGATGAGGTCAGATTGCCCCATTATGCCACTGTTGCCAAATTACATGCTGTAGATAACAGCTGCATTCACAAGGCAGAGTCCTTAACCTCACCAGATGAAGTGGAGGATGATGACCCTATAACCCAGGTGGAGGATTGGTGTCAGCAGCTCCATGTTGGGACAGACACCACTCCTGCCCATCAAAAACAGGGTGTACACCGGGTGGTTCAAGAATACTCGCAGGTGTTCAGTAAACATCCACTTGACTTCGGGAGGATTAAGGGGGTTCAGCACCATATCCCCACAGGCGACCATCCCCCAATCAAAGAACGTTACAGGCCTATACCACCAGATCACTACCAGAAGGCTAAGGAGATGCTGCACGACATGAGAAAGGCGGGAGTGATAAGGGATAGTTGTAGTCCCTGGGCATCTCCCCTAGTGCTAGTTAGTAAAAAGGACGGGAGCATGAGAATGTGTATAGATTACTGTCAAGTAAATCGCATTATACATAAAGATGCATACCCTTTACCACGCATAGAGGAGTCCCTAGCTGCCTTAAAGTCTGCAAATTACTTTTCCACCCTTGACCTCACTAGTGGGTACTGGCAAGTAGCTGTGGCTGAGGAGAATCGGGAGAAGACAGCCTTTACCACCCCGATGGGACTCTGCGAGTTCAACAGTATGCCGTTTGGACTCTGCAATGCTCCTGGAACGTTCCAGAGATTGATGGAGTGCTGCCTGGGACACCGCAACTTCGAGACTGTGTTGCTTTACCTGGACGATGTGATAGTGTACTCCAGAACGTACAAGGACCACTTGAAACACTTGGCAGAGGTATTTGAGTCACTGTCCCGGTACGGGATGAAGTTGAAGCCCTCAAAGTGCCACCTGCTCAAGAGAAAGGTACAGTACTTGGGGCACATTGTCAGTCCGGAAGGGGTAGCACCAGAACCGGAAAATGTCACAGCCATGCAGAAGTGGCCGGAGCCGAAGAACCTCAAGGAGGTGTGTCAGTTTTTGGGACTAGTAGGATACTACCGGAGGTTTGTAAAAGACTACACTAAGAAAGCAGCTCCTCTGCAAGACCTCCTGGTAGGGCAATCCCCCAAAGGCAGAAATCCCCCATTCCACTGGGGTAAGGAGCAAGCCGAGTTGTTTCAGGAGATGAAGGAGATCCTGACAGGCGATGAGATCCTAGCTTACCCTGACTACAGCCAACCGTTCCTGCTGTATACAGATGCCAGCAATGAAGGGCTGGGCGCTGTTCTAAGTCAGAAGCAGAATGGCCAAGAGAAAGTGATCGCATACGCAAGCAGGAAGCTCCGCCCGACTGAGAGAAACCCAGAGAACTTTAGCAGCTTCAAGTTGGAGTTCCTGGCCTTGGTCTGGGCCATCACTGAAAGGTTCAAATACTACTTGGCCTCCAGCAAGTTCACTGCCTCCACTGATAACAACCCCTTGACCCATCTTGAAACAGCTAAGTTGGGAGCACTGGAACAACGATGGATGGCTCGGCTGTCAAATTACCAATTTACAATTAAATACTGGGCGGGCCGCAAAAACGCCAACGCCGATGCTCTGTCCAGAATGCCTCACCAGTCAGACACAGAAGAAGAAGTGGATGACCTGGAAGAGATAGAGCTACCTGCCTTTCACCGGAATGGGATGATCCACGAGAAACGAGCCTCCAGGAGGCATCGTGGAAAGACGTTAAACCCCCTGCCTCACCACAGCTGGAAAGAGACCCAGGACAGCGACACGGTTGTCAGCCGCATCAAGGAGCTGATAACCCAAGAAGGTGCCTCCCTGGAGAAGGAAGCGTCTCTCCAAGCAAAGCAGCTGTGGAATGAGAGAAGCCGGCTGTTTATTTACCGTGAGAAGCTGTGCCGGAGGTACGTCAATCCAAAAACCCATGAGATGGTATGGCAGATAGTGGTCCCGAAGACAGTCATCCAGATGGTATTAGAAGCTTACCACGATCAGGCGGGGCACTTTGGCTGGAAAAAGCTAGAGACCCTGCTGAAGTGTCGATTCTACTGGGTAGGAATGCGCAGCTCCATTGAGAGGTGGTGCCGGGACTGTGGACCCTGTGGCCTAAGAAGAAAAGACTTCAGCAGCCAGAAGGCACCCCTACAACCCATCAAGACGACTCGGCCCCAGGAGATCGTGGCCCTGGACCATGTCAAGCTGTCCCCCAGCAGGTCAGGGTACTGTTATGCTCTGACCATGGTGGATCACTACTCACGTTTCCTCGTGGTCGCCCCCGTCAAGGACTTGACGGCAGAGACAGCAGCAAAGACGTTCCAAGCATATTTCTGTAGACCCCATGGTTATCCTGAGCAGGTGCTGACGGAACAAGGTCCGGCCTTTGAGGCTGAGTTGTTCAAGGAGTTCTGCCATTTGTACGGTTGTAAAAAAATAAGAACTACACCGTACCACCCACAAACCAACGGTCTCTGCGAAAAGATGAACAACATCATCATCGACCTGCTAAAAACCATACCACTTGAGGAGAGAAATCAGTGGCCAGACCTACTACCTGACCTAGTGGATCTGTACAATCATATACCAGTGAGTTCCACCAATTGCACTCCGGCATACCTCATGCGGGCAAGGCCAGGAAAGCTGCCTATGGATCTGGAGCTTGGTGTTGTTGAGCCTGAAGCTGATATGACCACCGAGGACTGGGACACGACCAGACAGGAGCAGTACAGAAGAGTACAGGCCTGTGTCGAGGACAGTCTCACTCGGGTGAGAGAAAAGCAGGAGGCACACTACAACAAAAACGCACCCGCAGAACCCTTCACACCTGGTGAAACAGTATTGAAAAGGAAAAGATGTAACCACAAACTTGATGACCAGTGGGAGAGAGAACCCTACACTGTGTTACCGTCAAGATTTGATAACAAGAAGACTTGCAGAATCAGTTGAGATGGAGGAAGGACGACTGCAACAGTGTCCAGGGACCACCTAAAGTTGTGTCCAGACCTACTGAAACCCCAAGAAGAAGTGCCTCTCACAATCCCGGAAGAACCTGAAGAAACAGTGATCCACACTGACCTAGGAGATTTCCCGGCAGATTGGCCTCAAATAGGAGGTGCAGTGATCATTCCAACACTCCAATTCTTTGAACAGCCAGAAAACCCTCCACAGCAAGTTGAACCTGTAAGTGCTGCAGAAGAGCCAGCTCAAGAAGTATCCCCGGATGAAGGATCCCCGATAGGAGCAGAGCAAGAGGGCCCAGCCAATGGTGAACTTGCCAGTCCAAGAGAGAGGTTAAGGCAGTTTTACAACTTGGTCACACGTAGAACTGGGAGGGTAACTGAAAATACAGACACTGATACCCCACAAACCATCACACTACGCATATCAACACGTAGCACGAGAGGTAAACCCCCTGTTAGGTACACTCAGTAAATAGTAGAATTTCTGAAAATGTAGATAGTTACCCCTGGGGTATTAAATTTAAATGTACTGTATTAATTGTGTACTTTCTTATATGTATGTCTTTATTAATTTGTGCTTTACCTTATTAATTCTTTATTGTTTGCATAAAGAACTTCGTGGCTGAGGACTGTGTGCCGCCCAAAAACTGCTTTTTGTATATAATTGCACTCCTTGGAGTGCCCCTTTAGCTGACCTCAGAAGGAAAACCTGTCTGGAGTGGCTCTATTGGAGGTCCAACTCGGGATCTTCATACCCTGCAGCCACCCCAGGGCCTACGTTGAGTGTTTGGGACAGGTCCCTCAAAACCACTAAGTACTCTACCTTGTGAGATGGACATCCTGTCTGGGAACCTCACCATAAGAGACTGGGACTCTGTGGACACTTTGTATTTGTTATTGTTATGTAACGTTTAAGCTTGGTGCCTCCCATAAAGGGAAGATTGTTATTGCATTGTTCATGTTATTATTGTTGTGTTATAAAATGTACTTCAGCCCGGGAGTGCTGAGCTTTGCTAGGGGAGAATGTGACGCCCAGCTGCGCTTGGTATCACAGATCCTGGAAGTGTGCATTGATGGATTCCTCCACAAGAGGCCCCCATAACCATTCACACATCTCCACCTTCCACCTCAGACCAGAAAAGGGAGCCCGTTAGGGATATAAATAGGGAATGTGGAGCCAGGCAGTTCAGTCGGGAGTCTGGAGTCGACGGAGAGCCAAGCCTGTTGAGAGAGTTCCTGCAGTAGAGAAGCCTGAGAGAGGTCAGTCTGCAGTGGAGCACAGTCCAGACTCAGTTGTAGCTCAGAGTAGTGAGCTTTAGGTGTGCCGGCGCCATAAGATCGGTGCCGTTAGTGTGTATAGCCTAGTGAGGGCCCGAGTAGGCTGAAGGCGAGTGGAGAGTTAGTACATAGGGGGCAGAGACGCTTAACTAGCTCACCCCGAAGCTTTTACCGGACACCGGGTCCGAAGTTTACCGGGATCTCTATGACCCAGTAAGACATAACCGGAATCCCTGGAGAACTACAAGTCCCAGGATCGCTAAAGTGCTGATACGTAACAGAGCCGGGAGACACATAGGCCCCGCAAGCTGAGGTGCGTGTATTCCAAGAAAAGGCCCTACCACAAAGTCAGCCAGCGCAGGAGCTAGGACAAAGTTAGGCCTAGCTCCAGGCAGGTCAGAAACTTACTACGCAGAAGCAAGAAACAGGAGGCCCTACACCTGCTCATTGGGGCGGATCCTGATATGCACCCTTCACCCTACAGTGCTCCGGGATATGCCTGAATTTCCATCAGTAAAAGGTACTGAAGTGACTATCGTGTCTGTCCCTGTTCTTGCTCTGACCCGGCTGGGTCTCGCCTGTCCTGCATCCCCCTTCATACTCTGCCCTGAGGCCTAGCTCCACCTGTGGGGAGCTATACCATCAAGCTGCCTTATCATCGGCCTCAGTGGACTGCGCAGCGCTGGTGGTTCTCACCAGAAGCCACAGGTGGCGTCACGAACTTTCATAAAACTAAGAAACCTATTATCCCCTTTTTAAAGAGTGACCCCAGGGTACGGGCCCGGGAGCCGACCACCGCGACATCCCCAAAGGCCAGGCAAAGGCCCGGGTACCGAGTCATCCCCATCCCCTGGGCTGGTCATAATGCTTGTATTAATATAATTATGTCATCTTATTTTTTTTTACACAAAGGGGAGTCCTAGCCACCAAATTTGCCAAATGGAATGCAATGAAACAGCGCCATGGCTCAGGAAAAAATTACATTAGTCGTATATATTGTAAAACCTGTTCTTATGAAAAAATTGTATTTCATGAAGATCACACTTTCCCCATTTTTACAAAGGAGTGAAACATTTGACTACAAAAAAACCTAAAAATACAGTAGATGTTTAATGGTAGCATTCCATTGACAAATATAGTAATATCTGAGAAAGTTTAGATTTACTTTGTCTACTTTATTATTCACTTATCTCTTTGTCAAACTGTTATAAGAATGTTATAGTCTTTTTCCTTTCTGTCTCAATCAAACTTTCCATAACTAAAAAATTTTATGCTGAAGAATAGACTCCCTTCCATTTCTAATACAGCCGGCTAGTTAATTTAGTTTGCACGTGTAAGTGTATGCCTGTTTCGATTTTAGTAATTGATTGATGAGTCTTGTTTGTTAACTTTAATTTAAAAAATTCAATAAAAGCTTATTGATTTAAAAAAGGAAGATTTGAAGATAACCGATTTGGAGTCAACAAAAGAAATGAACCAGTTAAGTGAAGAAGAATCCTTGTCACTTTCAATTTAAGTCCAAATTTTTTTATGAAACCTTGATTACCAGCCTTCCAGTGGTGAAACTAGAGTTCAATGTGATCCTGGGTGAAATTTGGGGATTGGGATCACACCATCGCGAGTTTATTTTCAGATGTGTTGGCTCCAGTAATTTTGCTACCGTCAATAAATCCCAATGTTCGACCCCATAACAAATAATAATATAAAATATAATATATAAATAACCAGAAAATTCAGCAATAAGATCATTTTCTGCGGTTACAAAATAAATACTATTACCATACTGTTACTGAACAAAACCCACTATACAGAGACCAGTATTACCAATAATGGCACTATACAATTACCATAGTGCCATGCCCGCAGATTACCAACATACAAAGTGCGGACTGAAGAATACCACTATACAAGAGCAAAATAATGCCGCCAGACCATGACAATTTAGTGTCTGAATGGCAGTTAGATCCTGGAGGCGCTCCCGTGGGATGGTGAGTTCCCCAATGGGTGATGGAACTTATGGTGTTTTATGCGGTCTGAATGTTGAATTGACCACAGAGGGTTAAAACTTATGGATTTATTTAAAAAATGTGATCATTAAAAGAACGCTGTTGTATATAAAAAAGGGAGAGTTATACAATTCTCACAACACGTTTCTGCTCATAGGGCCTTCATCAGGCGTATATAAAACCTTATGGCTGGCAAAACACTTATACTCAGCATTATTACTTATGGGTGAGGTTTCTCACAAGAGTTAAACCCACAACAAACAATTGAGTCTGCTCTTTTTTCTTTTTCGCATTATAAATATGATAGTATTCTATAATATAGTCAGTAAATGTAAATTGACTTTAGTACATTGAATGTATTCCTTTCAATTAATAGAATAGCGACATTATTAAAATACTTGACCATCTAGTGAAAGATACCAGTTATATACAGGCGCTGTGTAAGTAGTATAAGTGTATACAGTACAGGTAAATCCAGTGACTTCTTCCAGCCACGACATGCCTCTACAGTATACAACACAGAGACATCTATGACTGATCACTTCTAGAGCACCCGCCCCACTATTTTCACCACTTCTACACATACAACATAATTCCATATTACCCCCATTCTGCTCTACACAATAATATCCCCTTTTGTGGCCCACAAAATAATAAGTGCCCCATTTGTGCCCCCATTAATGCTCCTTTTGTGGCCTGATACACTAATAATGACCATCCTTTGTGACCAAACATAATTGTAATGCCCTCCTTTGTGGGCCTCCCAAATGTTAAAGGGAATATGAAAATTTACTCATGCTGTGCGAGAGAGGGGCAGCAGGCATCAGACAATGGCTGCATTATTGTAGCTGTGGATGTTTTACTGTGGAAAGACCATCCTTATGCCTCAGTGTTTTAACAATGCCCCCTTTTATGGTCCCTATATATTAATAATTTCCCCTTTTGTAGAACCCATGTACTAATAATGTCCCCCTTTGCAGCCCTCATATATTAATAATGCCCTATTTCTGGTTTCCAAATATTAATAATGTCCCCCTTTGTGGCACTTCTACATGAATAAATATTAATAAGTCTCTGTCAGTGTGACAATGCGACTTTCAATTTAATATACAGTACTGATTACCGCCCTAAACAAAATAATGTAATTTTCTAATTAAAGTTATTTAGGAATTTATTGTGACATCTTATTTAGTAATAATTTTGTAATTCCAACGAACCCCTTTAAGCAAGCAGCTAATGCAGCAGCCATCTGGCAAAGTTAACAGTGATTTCACTGTGCTAAACTGCTTCATTAACTGTTTATTTAAATGATAGATCCCTGGATTCAGCCCTGAGTTTTTCCCCAACCTTGCCCTCCCTCCTTTACAAATGATGCTCTTTGACACTGCTGTTAAAAACATTACAACCTTCCAATGTTAGCAGTGACTAATGGGTGTTGCCATCAACTTTAACCAATCATCATTGACGCTATCAACCTGTATTGGGACACATCCGCTTCACAAAGGGAATAGTAACACGGAGTTATCTACTAAGCTAGACAAAGACTAAAACAGACAAGTTGTAAGGAGTGACTAGTAGTGATGGGCGAGTACTAAAATGCTCAGGTGCTCGTTACTCGGGTTGAGCACATTGGAATACTCGGGTGCTCAACCCGAGCAACGAGCCCAATGTAAGTCTATGGGAAACTCGAGCATTTTTCAGGCGGCTTCCCCCGGCGGCCTGCAGAGGGCCTAAAAATTGGCTAAATCGATGGGAACAGTGCTTAAATGGCTTGGGAACAGCATGGGGAAGACCCCTGGAAGCATTTCTGACCCCAAGGTCACTGCTGTCAACAATGTTGTCAGAGGTATTACGCCACGTTTACGGACTCACAATAAAACATACAAAAACGAAACCAAAATGGATTTTCCTGGGAAATATGTTAAGGAACATCCTTTCCAGGGTAATGACTTGTATATAAGGCAAAATAAATAACCAAAAACAAAAATACTCCTCCACACCTTGGGCTATGTTCACAGGTAGCGTTTTTGATGCGTTTTTGCACTTTTGCATTTCTTTCAACTAAGACAAATGCATTCATCGGGAAATGTCATTTTAACATTTTACAACCTTATCTGGCCATGTGGTGTGTGAGACATGATCAGACACATCCTGTTTCATTTATGAAGGAGGGACTCTGAAAGTCACAAAGCCTATTTTTATAGGGTCATCAGGCGGCCTTTACTATTCTTAAAGGGTCAGCAGTCGGACCTCACTATTCTTAAAGGGTCAGCAGTCGGCCCTCCCTATTCTTAGAGAGCCATCAGCTGGCTAGGCTTTGTTGTTCCCATTACTAAAGAGTGGGTCTCCTATACTGTTATTGCATATGCAGTGATTGGCAGGGCTGCCCAAAATTTGGATGCACCCCAATACCCCTTTGAAGAGACTTAGAGGAGGGCCTCCTGAAAAGAATGTTCCCATTATTAGGAAGTGGGTCTCCAATTGTGTTTGCCTATGCAGTGAATGCAAGGGTTGCCAAAAATTTGGAGGCACTCCAATCCCCTTGGAAGAGACGTGGAGGTCAGAGGGCCTTCTGAAAACAATGTTTCCATTATTAGGAAGTGGGTCTCCCATTGTATTTGCCTATGCAGTGAATGCAAGGGTTGCCAAAAATTGGGAGGCACTCTAATGCACCTTGGAAAAGACGTAGAGGGCCTCATGAAAAAATGTTCCCATCATTAGGAAGTGGTTCTCCCATAGTGTTGGCCTATGCAGTGAATGCAAGGGCTGACAAAAATTGGGAGGCACTACAATGCCCCTTGGAAGAGACGTGGAGGAGGGTCTCATAAAAAAATGTTCCCATTAGAAAGGAGCGCGTCTCCTATACTTGTAATGCCCATGCACTAAGTGTTTGGGCTGACAAACATTTACCCCTGGGGGTATACTTGAACATACTGTATAAAACATTTTTTTTAACGGCCATCATAAACACCCTTTAAAAAAATGATGTGGGTGTTGCATCACGGATGACGGTCACCCTGGTGATATGGTGGTGAAGGACGAGGATGGGGAGAAGGAGGAGGACAAGAGCAAATAGCCAAAATGAGGAAGCGTATACCCATGTGTGGGTGTGAAGAGGTGCATGGGAATACACCTCCCAAAAAAATACACTGGATGTGAGTTTATGTTACGCTGCTATCATTCGGTGGTGTTGAGAAGGCTGGCCCAATCCAGCCCTTGTTCATTTTTTATAAGAGTCAGCGTGTCAGCATTTTCAGTTGACAGGCGGATGTGCTTATCAGTTGTAATTCCACCAGCGGCACTAAAAACCCGCTCTGATAAAACGCTAACGGCAGGGCAGGACAGGATCTCCAAGGCGTAGAGAGCCAGTTGAATCCACCTATCCAGCTTGGATACCCAATAATTATAAGGCACAGAGGAATCACGGAGGACGTTGGTACCGTCGGCAAGGTACTCCCTCAGCATCTTCCCAAACTTTGCACTCCATGTGAGCGTACCCCGCGCCTCAGAACCTGTGCGATGGGAGGGGCTGAGAAAATTCTCTCAGAACTTTGACAGTGTTCCCCTGCGTCTGCTGGATTGGAGTTGTGTCTCTCTCGCCTGTAGTCTTTGGTTGTCCAACGAACTGTGACCTCTGCCGCAAGCGTTTTCCGATTTTCAGAATTTTTTTAATAGTTCCGCAACAAGGGCCTTCTGGTACTGCCCCATTTTTGTAGACCTGTCCGCCTCAGGAAAAAGAGATAGAAAGTTCTCCTTGTAGCCAACCAGTAATGACTGTCACCCAAAATTTTGAGAACGTGAGGGCCATGGGAAAGGCAGCGTGACATAAACTCAGCCATGCGTGCCAGACTGCTAACAAGCAAGACTTCCTTGTCCTCACCAAGAGGACGATTGACCATACTCTCATCCTCCTCCACCTCCTCCTCTTTTCTGTCTTCAGGCCATCCAAGCAGAACAGACAGTATGACAGTTGTGCAGGTAGTACCGTCTAAAGCGCATGAAACTAGCTCCTGTTCTTACTGTTCTTCCTCCTACTCCTGTTGCTCATTGTCACCCAATCCACGTTGGGATGAGATGAGGCTGGGCTGTGTGTAATCACCCTGTATGGTTCCTTGCTCCATCGCATCGTGCTCCGCCTGCAATGCATTCTCTTTGATTGTGAGCAGAGAGCATTTCAGAAGACAGAGAAACGGGATGGTGACGCTAATTATGGTGTCATCGCCGCTCACCATCTTGGTGGAGTCCTCAAAGTTTTTGAGGATGGTACATATGTCTGACATCCATGTCCACTCCTGAGGTCTTATGTGTGGAGTCTGAACTGAATACTGACGGCCTTGTTGATGCTGGTACTCAACAACTGCCCTCTTCTGCTCACAAATCCTTCCCAACATCTGCAGCGTAGAGTTCCGACGCGTGGGCACATCACACACCAGTCTGTGAGCCTAAAGCTGCAAACGCTGCTGAAACACGCCAAGGGCGGCGGAAGCTGTAGGTGACTTTCTAAAATGGGCATGCAGGCGGTGTACTTTAACATGCAGATCCGGCAGCTCCGGGTAGCATTTGAGAAACTGCTGAACCACAAGCTTAAGCACATAGGCCAGGCATGGTACATGTGTGAGCTCGCCTCGCCTCAGAGCCACCACCAGGTTCCGGCCATTGTCACACATGACCATGCCTGGCTGTAGGTTCAGCGGTGTGAGCCTCAGATCTGCCTGCTCTTTCAGAGCTGTCTACAAATCTTCAGCATTGTCCGATTTGTCACCTAAGCATATTAGCTTCAGCACAGCCTGTAGCCGCTTGGCCGAGGCAGTGCTGCAGTGCTTCAAGCTTGTGACTGATGTGGTCATTTCGGAGATGGAGGCTGAAGAGGAGGAGGAGGCTGAGTAGGATGAGGTGCTGGAGCTGTAGACTGTGGGGGCAACCCTGAATGACCTATGGCCCACAATCCTTGGCATCGGGAGGACGTGTTCCGTCCCAAGGTCCAACTGGGTCCAGGCTTCCACTATGTTATCCAAGTGTGCCATCAGCGAGATGTATAGTCCCTGCCCACAAGCACTTGTCCACGTGTCCGTGGTTAGGTGGACTTTCCCGGTAATTGCGTTGTTGAGGACACTGCTAATGTTTTCAGACACGTGCTTGTATAATGTGGGGACGGCACACCGGGAGAAATAGCGGCGGCTGGGGACCGAGTACCGAGGGATGGCTGCTGCCATCAGGTTGCGGAATGCTTCCGTCTCCACGAACTTAAAAGGCAACATTTCGAGCCCAAGCAGTCGCGAAATGTGTGAATTTAGTAGTGTGGCCTGTGGGGCGTTGGCTGCGTATTTGCGCTTGCGTTCCAAGGACTGGGGTATAGACAACTGAACGCTGCACTGGGACAAGGACGTGGACGTGCTTCCTGATGCTGCTATTTGAGAGTGTGCAATAACAGGTGCAGGGCAGGAGTCATCTTCGCATGCACCATGGACAGGGGATTGATTTGCATGAACAACAGCGGAAGAGGCAGTGGTGCCACTTACAGACACTGTTCCTGCACCGTGGGGTTCAGCCCACAAAGTCGGGTGCTTTGCTGCCATGTGCCTGATCATGTTGGTGGTGGTCAGGCTGGTTGTTTTGCCACCCCTGCTGATGCTGGCCTGGCAGGTGGTGCAAATAGCCTTTTTGGGGTTATCGGCAGAGTCTTTAAAAAACAACCAGACTAGGGAAGACCTGGCAACTTCCTTTGTGTTGGTGTTACGGGGAACGGTTACCTGCCTTCTGTCTTCGGCCACCACACTGCTTCTTCCTGCCTGTTGGGGTGCTCTGCCTCCCTCTCCCTGTGTGCTGCTGTTCTCGCTCTGCATGTCCTCCTGCCAGGTTGGGTCAGTTACTATATCAGCCACCACCTCGTCTTCCACTTCCGCACCCTGGTCCTCCTCCTGACTTTCTGGCAATTGTGTCTCATCATCGTTCACCTCTTGTGACACTTTCCCACCCTCGCCTTTGTGTGACAGTGGCTGCTCAAATATTTGGGCATCGCTACATGCGATCTCCTCTTGCCCCACTTCAAGTGGACCGGGCGAGAGGCCCGAATCTATAAATGGAAAAGTGAACAGCTTTTCTGAGTGTCCAAGTGTGGGATCAGTTGTCTCTGGGCACTCGGCATAGTGGGAGGAAGGAGGTTCAGGGTGAGGAATATTCAGTCCAGACTCACGGCTACTGAGACGTGACCGTGTGGTAGACAGGGTGGTGGTGGTGGCTAAGTGACTGGAAGCATTATCTGCTATCCAACCAATAACCTTTTCACACTGCTCTGTGTTCAATAGTGGTGTCCTATTAATTGGGACAGGAAGGTCGAGCGAGAAGATGTGGGTGTTTGTTGTGGCACAATTTCATCTTGCCCATGGCGTCGGCCTCTGCATGCACCATCAGCATCACGTCCAGTTCCCCGTCCCTTGCCATGTGCCTTGCCCATTTTAAATTGAGGATAATATCTTCCACGCTCAGTACAAATGGCTGAATTTGGAGGGAACTTATATGTGATCCGTGTGACGGACAAACCACAGTTTAAACTGCTGGCCTGTAGGTAACTATTTTTAACATTAAACTGGTGTCAATAGCTTTGTTGACACACTGAAACTAATTTTTAATGGAGGCCAGAAATGGCAGTATTTTCTGAAAACATATATGTGATCCGTGTGATGAAGAAAACACGGTTTTAAATACCTCGCCTGTAGGTAACTATTTTGAACAGCAAACTGGTGTCAATTGCTTCACTGACACTCTGAAACAAATTTTAAATGGAGGCCAGAAATGGCAGTATTTTCTGAAAACGTATATGTGATCCGTGTGACGGAGAAAACACAGTTTTAAATACCTGGCCTGTAGGTAACTATTTTTAACAGCAAACTGGTGTCAATAGCTTCACTGACACACTGCAACAAAATTTTAATGGAGGCCAGAAATGGCAATATTTTCAGCGCAATTATATGTGATCCGTGTGACGGACAAACCACAGTTTTAAATACCTGGCCTTAGGTAACTATTTTTAACAGCGCCGACCTCGTGTCAATCAGTTCACTGACACTCTGCAACAAAATTTAAATGGAGGCCAGAAATGGCAATATTTTCAGCGCAATTATATGTGATCCGTGTGATGGAGAAACCACAGTTTTAAATAGCTGGCCTGTAGGTAACTATTTTTAACAGCAAACTGGTGTCAATAGCTTCACTGACACTGCTACAAAATTTCAATGGAGGCCAGAAATGGCAAAATTTTCAGCGCAATTATATGTGATCCGTATGACGGACAAACCACAGTTTTAAAGAGCTGGATTTTTAGCGCTGTAATAAGGAAAGGACCAGCAGTGCCAACAAGCAAATGTCACAGACAAACGGTGTTCTTTGGATTACTTTTTAAGCAAATAATGAGGATTAAGATCCAAAAAAAATTATTCCTGGCCCCTGAAACCTGGGCCTATGTCTAGAAATGTCTAACAGCAGCAGTAGCAGACAGAACTGGAATGGAGCCTCTTGTGCTATATGCACTGCAGTCTGCTATATGCACTGCCTGCCTGATATCTCTGCAGATGGATTAGTCCTCAGAAGGACTGTTTGTTGAGATGGATATGTGTAATATACTTCTGTTCTACCTACACTACATAATAAACAAGCAAATCTCTCCCTAGCTCAGCAGCACCTCTCCCTGCACTGTCTGATTCCGGAGTGACTGTGACGAGCACGGCAGCACCAGGTCTGATATAGACCTGATGACGCTGTGTGGCCAGCCAATCAATGTAATGCCACAACCAACATGGCTGCGGCATTACAGTGAGTGGCAGGCAATCCCTGCATGTTCATTGGCTCTGTAAAGAGCGCCAAACATGCAGGGAGGGTACCCGAGCTCCCACCGAGTAACCCCGGAAATACTCGGCGAGCGCCCAGCATCTCGAGCAGTGAGATGCTCGGGCGAGCACCGAGCAGTAGTGAGCATGCGTGCTCATCGCTAGTGACTAGTCCTCAATAGATACAGTAACTCCCAGGTGACATATTGTCTTTCCTTTTCTTCTCCATACCGCCCAGAAAGCCATGACCACTTCTCCAGATGATTGCAGAATTGGATGTTGAGACATCTTTGGCCCTTAACTTTAGCAGCCATCCTGAACCTATTTAGCAACACAAATAAATGTAAATCCATGTTCCCCACCAAGAAAACCTCAGATCCCAGTCCAGAGCTCTAATTAAATTTAGATCTCACATGAGAACCCTACAAAATTTCACTAGGAAAGCATATGTCAATATACCCTGTACCACACAACCTATTTTTATTTAACTCAGTGTAAGACAATGACCGCGTATTATAAAATATCTCACTTGGTTGCAGCCAACGTTGGTGTTTTTTGCTATGGTTTTTTTTCAAGAGCTTCAGTATAAAAAGTTTGATCTTATAAATTCAACTTTACATACTAATGAATATACTAATTTAAAAAATACCCCTTTAAATCCCGCTAGGAGCAAAGAATCACTACAAACAATTTATTTTCTCAATGCATAAAAAGAACTTTCAACCTCGAATCATACAGTACAGACCAAAAGTTTGGACACACCTTCTCATTTAAAGATTTTTCTGTATTTTCATAACTATGAAAACTGTACATTCACACTGAAGGCATCAAAACTATGAATTAACACATGTGGAATTATATACCGTATATTCCGGCGTATAAGACGACCTGGTGTATAAGACGACCCCCCTACTTTCCTGTTAAAATATCGAGTTTAGGATATATTCACCGTATAAGACTACCCCTTTTCCAACGCATACCAAACACCGGTAAAAATTAAAAAAAAACAGATTTGAATTTAACATGGTCCTTTTTTTAATTTAAATTCTTATGACATGCAGGTATATAGCAGGAAAACTGTCACTCATAAACATATTAAAATAGGGGGGACCCCACGTCATTTTTTGGGGGGGTCCCCCATTCTAATAGCTAGTAAAGGCTAGGTATTCAGCTGGGGGCTGATATTAGTAGCCTGGGAAGCTCCGTGGGTATTACCCTCTTCCCAGACTTCAAACATCTGCCCCAGCCGTCTGCTTAACCTCCGCTAGAGACTATAATGATGGTGGATCCCACGCCAATTTTCTTTTTAAAAAATCCTTTATTTTAACACTAAATGACAATTGAGGGGTTAATAAAGATGCAGTCCCTAAATTATTAATTTTGTAATTAATTTTTCCCAAAAATGTTGACGTGGGGCTTCGCCATATTTTTGTGTCCAGCCAGGTACAGCAGGCAGGAACGGGCTGCACCCAACCACCAGCTGCCTATTTGTACCTGGCCGGACACAACAATATAGGGAAGCCCTTTTTTTTTAAATTATTTCATGAAATAATTTAAAAAAAAAATACGTGGGGCTTCGCCCTATTTTTGTGTCCAGCCAGGTACAACTAGGCAGCTGGGGGCTGGAATCCGCAGCGCAGGGAGGCCCAAGCTTTCTGGGCCCCCCCCCGCTGCAAATTGCAGTCCGCAGCCACCCCGGAAAATGGCGCGTTCATAGAAGCGCCATCTTCTGGCGCTGTACCCAACTCATCCAGGGCCCTGGTGCGGTGGCTCACTGGGTAATAAAGGGGTTAGGGCCAGCTTGGCATTATCAGCTGGCCCTAAGCCCGAAATTCATGGGGTCACGCCAATATTAGACATGACCACCATGAATTTCTTGTAAAGTAATTAAAAAAAACACAACACCCAGAATAAAGTCCTTTAATTGAAATAAAGACACAATTTTTTAATGTTCTAAATTAAACCATACTTACCATCACGCCCATTCCAGCTGAAGCCAACGATCTCCTGCAATAAAAGTAAAATAATAAAGCAACCTCATCCTTACCTCTCCATGGTTCCCAGGACCGGTCCAGCTCTGCTACATTCACATGACAGGCTGCACCGCAGCAGAACGCTGCCGTTCAGCTTGCCATGCGGCAGACACTGAGAAGCGCAGGCATGCTTGTGCTCCTCAGTGTCTGACTGTGACGGCATCCAGATGAGCCGAGATCATGTCCAATGAACTCGGCTCACCTCATGCACGTCACTGACAGCGTGGGAAAATTCTCCTGCTCCCTGCATGCGCAGTAGAAGTTTCCCACGCTGTCAGTGACGGACGTCCAGGAGGTGAGCTGAGTTCATTGTCGGCTCATCTGGATGCCGTCACAGTCAGACACTGAGGAGCGCAAGCATGCCTGCGCTTCTCAGTGTCTGCGGGATGACAGGCTGGATGGCAGCTTTCGGCTGCGATCCAGCCTTTCATCTGAATGTAGCAGAGCTGGACCCGTCCTGGGAACCATGGAAAGGTAAGGATGAGGTTGCTTTATTATTTTATTTTTATTACAGGAGATAGTTGGCTTCAGCTGGAATGGGCGTGATGGTAAGTATGGTTTAATTTAGAACAATAAAGATTTGTGTCTTTATTTCAATTAAAGGACTTTATTCTGGGTGTTTGTGTTTTTTTTTAACTTTGACTATGGGGTTAGTAATGGGGGTGTCTTATAGACGCCTCTCCATTACTAACCTGGGCTTGATGTCAGCTGGCATTATAAGCTGACATCAACCCCAGCCCTATTACCCCACTGCCACCGCTACAGGGCAGTGGGAAGAGCGAGGCTAAGTGCCAGAATTGGCGCATCCTATGAATGCGCCATTTCTGGGGCGGCTGACGGCTGGTGTTTCTAGCCTGGGAGGGGGCCAATATTCATGGCTCCCTTCCTGGGCTATTAATATCAGCCTCCAGCTGTCTGCCTAGCCTTTGCTAGCTATTAAAATAGGGGGGACCCCACGTCATTTTTTTGGGATCCCCCATTTTAATAGCTAGTAAAGGCTAGGTATTCAGCTGGGGGCTGATATTAGTAGCCTGGGAAGCTCCGTGGGTATTACCCCCTTCCCAGGCTTCAAACATCTGCCCCAGCCGTCTGCTTAACCTCCGCTAGAGACTAAAATTAAGGGCAACCTGACGCCAATTTTTTTTTTAATAAATCCGTTATTTTAACACTAGATGACAAGTACAGTAACCAGCACTGTCCCTGTACTTCATATATATGTGACTGACATGTTTCTATCTATCTAATCTATGTGTGAAGCTCTATTCTGTCTGTTATAAATTGTCGGGTACCGCTGCTGAATTGCCGGCCGGCTTTTTTAAAGAGACGGTGCATGAAAACACTATTATTTGTTTTAATAAATCCTTTACACTAAATGACAAGTACAGTAACCAACACTGTCACTGTACTTCTTATATATGTGACTGACATGTTTCTATCTATCTAATCTATGTGTGAAGCTCTATTCTTTCTATTCTAAATTGTCGGGTGCCGGCTTATGCCGCTGCTGAATTGCCGGCTTTTTATATATTGTCACAGAAGCGATGCGAACTTCCCTGCTCCGGACACAGCGCAGCGCTTCTGTGACAAGTGAAAGCTGTCGGCACAGAATCCCTGCGCTGTGTCCGGAGCTGGGAATACGCAGCGATGTGTCAGTTTCAGCACAGAAGCGCTGACTGTCTGGACCTACCGCCGCCGTATTTTAACTCCCTCCACCTTATATTAACTCCGGCATGGCAGGGATATGGCCACGGCAGCTTATTAACACCCCCAGAGTATCCCCACATGTCAATTTCTGAAAGTTCAAAAGCATTACCGGCGTATAAGACGACCCCAGACTAGACAGAAGATTTTTCAGTCTTCAAAAGTCGTCTTATACGCCGGAATATACGGTACTTAACAGAAAAGTGTGAAACAACTGAAAATATGTCTTATATTCTAGGTTCTTCAAAGTAGCCATCTTTTGCTTTGATGACTGCTTTGCACACTCTTGGCATTCTCTTGATGAGCTACAAGAGGTAGTCACCGGAAATGGTCTTCCAACAATCTTGAAGGAGTTCCCAGAGATGCTTAGCACTTGTTGGCCCTTTTACCTTCACTCTGCGGTCCAGCTCACCCCAAACCATCTCGATTGGGTTCAGGTCTGGTGACTGTGGAGGCCAGGTCATTTGGCGTAGCACCCTATCACTCTATTTCTTGGTCAAATAGCCCTTACACAGCCTGGAGGTGTGTTTGGGGTCATTGTCCTGTTGAAAAATAAATGATGGTCCAACTAAACGCAAACCGGATGGAATAGCATGCCGCTGCAAGATGCTGTGGTAGTCATGCTGGTTCAGTATACCTTTAATTTTGAATAAATCCCCAACAGTGTCACCAGCAAAGCACCCCCACACCATCACACCTCCTCCTCCATGCTTCACGGTGGGAACCAGGCATGTAGAGTCCATCCGTTCACCTTTTCTGCGTCGCACAAAGACACGGTGGTTGGAACCAAAGATCTCAAATTTGGACTCATCAGACCAAAGCACAGATTTCCACTGGACTAATGTCCATTTCTTGTGTTCTTTAGCCCAAACAAGTCTCTTCTGCTAGTTGCCTGTCCTTAGCAGTGGTTTCCAAGCAGCTATTTTACCATGAAGGCCTGCTGCACAAAGTCTCCTCTTAACAGTTGTTGTAGACATGTGTCTGCTGCTAGAACTCTGTGTGCCATTGACCTGGTCTCTAATCTGAGCTGCTGTTAACCTGCGATTTCTGAGGCTGGTGAATCAGATAAACTTATCCTCAGAAGCAGAGGTGACTCTTGGTCTTCCTTTCCTGGAGCGGTCCTCATGTGAGCCAGTTTCTTTGCAGCACTTGATGGTTTTTGCAACTGTACTTGGGGACACTTTTCAAAGTTTTCCCAATTTTTCGGACTGACTGACCTTCATTTCTTAAAGTAATGATGGCCACTCGTTTTTCTTTACTTAGCTGCTTTTTTCTTGCCATAATACAAATTCTAACAGTCTATTCAGTAGGACTATCAGCTGTGTATCCACCTGACTTCTGCACAACACAACTGATGGTCCCAACGCCATTTATAAGGCAAGAAATCTAACTTATTAAACCTGACAGGACACACCTGTGAAGTGAAAACCATTTCTGGTGACTACCTCTTGAAGCTCATCAAGAGAATGCCAAGAGCGTGCAAAGCAGTCATCAAAGCAAAAGGTGGCTACTTTGAAGAACCTAGAATATAAGACATATTTTCAGTTGTTTCACACTTTTATTGTTAAGTATATAATTCCACATGTGTTAATTCATAGTTTTGATGCCTTCAGTGTAAATGTACAATTTTCAAAGTCATGAAAATACAGAAAAATCTTTAAATGAGAAGGTGTGTCCAAACTTTTGGTCTGTACTGTATATTTACAATATATCAAATCTCTGAGACTTTACTCCACAACACATCAGATTTCAAATATTGAAAGGTTTGTGATTTCTACTTTCCTCGAAAAACAATCTCACCTGAATGGATCATTTCGTTTAGAGGTTATTTTGTGACCGAAGAGGGTACAATTATCATTGTACTTAACTAATTGCAAACAAGAAAGAAAGACTACAAATTAACTACAGGAAAATTAACTTTTCTCCAGGACACAAGTGAATAAATAATAGAACAATGGAATTATGACAAGGCTTTGAACTTAATATTGTGTATATTCTATATTTTAACTGTATTCAGGCAAATGGTGTCATTCCTTATGAATAGAGATGAGCGAACCCGAACTGTTAACTTCGGGGTTCATACTGGACACGGTGCTGAACTCCGAACACGGACTTCCCCTGGAAGTGCGTTTTACTGTTCGGGAGTTCGGGGAGGAGTGAGAAAAATTTTCCAGCTCCAAGGTTTAGGTCTCCATTGATTTCTATGGGTTTTGGGTTATGGTTGAAGTTCAGGTAAAGTTCTGGTACTCAAATCAAACTTTGGACTAAAATTCTGTCGAACTTGACGAACCCAAACCTCAACGGGTCCGCTCATCCCTACTTATGAATTATTATTATTTACTTGTGGTTAAATTTGAAGCAATGTTGTGATGGTGGGAAAAATAACGTGTAATAATAACATTTGAGGCAAAGAAATTAGATTATTTATATCGTTTTAAAAAAATATAAGGATGTTAAGAATCATTCTTCAGTTACAATATGGTTGTTTCATAAAGTTATTCTATGGCATTATTATTTAGTCATTGGCTAGCCGTATTATTTGGCTTCAGTTTGGCTGCATTATTCTGTCACTGTTGGTGATGAGCGAGCATACTCGCAAGTACTCGGTACTCGTCCGAGCATCTCAGTACTCGGGATGCTCTGAGTTTAACCGAGTACTTGCGAGATGCTCGGGTCCCCTCCCTGCATGTTTGGCGCTCTTTACAGAGCCAATGAACATGCAGGGATTGCCTGCCACTCGCTGCAATGTCGCAGCCATGTTGGTTGTGGCATTACAGTGATTGGCTGGCCACACAGCGTCATCAGTAGTGTTGAGCCACCCCCGTAGTGTTCGAGTTCGGTTCGGTTCGTCGAACACCCGTGTGTTCACCGAACTGTTCGTCGAACTGTTCGTCGAACACCTTCGAACACCGTTAAAACCAATGGCAGGCAAACAAAAACACATAGAAACACATAGAAAACACCTTCAAAGGTGTCCAAAAGCTGACAAACTGCTCAGAAGACATAACTAACACATGGAAAAGTGACAAGTACATATAGTCATGCGAAAATAAAAGAGGTGGAGGAGTAAAAGGAGGGGGAGACACAGATATAGGCATGTCATGCCCTTCTAACATCCAAAAAGTGAGAAGCCGACACGGCCAGTCCGCTCCTGCCCGTGCCACCTCCGTGTCGCCGGGTTTGTGCCAGAGCCGCGGTGAACCCTGACGGCCAGCCCCCCTCTCCCAATACTGGTGCCTGTCCGCTGGTGGGTCGAGCGAGCCCCCCTGTGGTGGAGGCAGCTCTAAGCTTTTTAATTTAAATTGTCTCTCTAATTTGAATGAATACACTTTAAATCCATTTACAAGGATCTATTGGAGGGCAAGTCTCATGCCAGCAGCCGCGGTAATTCCAGCTCCAGTAGCGTCCACTAAAGCTGCTGCAGTTAAAAAGCTTTTATAAGGATCGAGCTCGGCTGTCCACCGCAAGGCATCCTACTGCCAGTCCCAGCCCCTATGTCTTGGGGTGCCTCCTGATGCTCTTCACTAAGTATCCCATGGTCCCGAAGCATTTCCTTTGAAAAAATTAAGTGTCTAAACTACAGGTGGTGTAGCTTGCTTAACAGCCGGGATAATCCGCTGACTAGCAGACACTGCTACTAGGCACAAAGTATTTCCTGGGCTAGATGCAGTTAAAAATTTGTAATTAGATACTCTCGTTGGATGCTGAGAAAGCATTCCATAGAGTCTCCTGGCACGCCATATATGATTCTCTTAAAAAGCTTGGGGTAGGGGTCTAGGGGACCCTTTTATAGCCAAAATCACGGCCCTGTATCGCAATACGTCACCTAGGCTGAAGATAAATGGAACTGTAGCACCCTGAGGGTTCGGTTGCTACAGACATATTGCACCTCACCCAGAGGTGTGATATCTCACTCTCAGGTAAGGATGGAGTGTGGATCAGGACCCGACACCTGCATGCATTACACCACATTGCCGTGGGGCAGGGCGACCAATATGCCCCTGAGATGGGCACGACAGTCCCTGTCCCTGGCTGGAGTGGGGGGAGGGAACACTGAGGAAGGGGAACCCTGTAGTGCAGGAGCAGGGAGGAAGCAGTTCCTGGATGCATTGAGAAGGGAGTATAAAAGGTGGGCACCATCTTAGTTCAGTGCAGAGAAGTCTGAGCAGAAGTGGCAGGGAGCAGGGGCTCTGCATGAGCTCTGCTCCGGAGGCGGGCCTAGTAACAGAGGCCCAGGCCTGCAAGAGGGAGAAGGAAGGAAGAGGAGCGGAGAAGGCTCCAGGAACGAGGAATGAAGGGATCCCAGGGGTGCGGACGGGCGAGTCGCCACCGCACGCCCGAATCCACCTGCGTGGAGGGGTCAGGCCAAAGGGGGAGACCGGTCCCCGAACTAGTGGAGGCAGGAAACGACCCTCAGCTAGAAACCGGAGGCTCTGACATTTTATGTGGCGCAGCCCCTCGCTACACCCGCTAGGAAGGCACCACATAGGGTCAGGGAAACTGGCGCCAAGTTTACCAAGAGGAGGCCCAAGGCAGCCGGACAGAAGTGTTGGTAAGAAAGGCCAGACAAAGGACACACAAAGGGGGTCCTGTGAAGTGCTCCAAAGTTATCTGGGAGTTGTCTGAGCCCCTCACCTGGTGAGCACAGTACGACGTGGGCAGCCGTTACCTGCAGACGTGGTCTGGATAATAAGAACTGTGAGTAAAGGCCCTGGACTGCATCACTGACTCCGTGTCGTTACTGCTGCTGCCCTGCACCATCACCCCCATCCTCCGCATACACTGCCCTGAGGCTATACTCCTCCCGTGGGGAGTTATGCTACGCTCTGCTGCACCCACAACACCAGCCTCAGCGGTCTGCCCTGTAGCGGCGGTTCACTCTGACCGCAATCCACGGGTGGCGTAGTCGGACATTTAAACATCAAAACCACATAAATAGTTCCGCCACTGGTTTGACCGCCCTGAGCCACGGAACCGGGTCGCCGCCACGAAGACTACAACCACCAGCATCCACCAAAAAGGGTCCGGCTCCGGGTGTCCCAAGGCCCAGGGGGTGCGTCAGAACATTTTCATCACCTTTCACAATCACCAATGGGACAAGGCAGGGATGTCCTCTGTCCCCTCTCTTATACATCCTAGTGATGGAGCACCTGCTCTCATCAATTCGCCATAACCCCAATATTAGGTGGATTGAGGTGGGAGGCACCGAGTACAAGTGCTCTCTATTTGCTGATGATGTCCTAGTATATATCACTCAATCACATATATCCATCCCTGCTGTTATGGCTGAAATAGATCACTTTGTTACATGGTAAAATTTTAAAATCAATGCAGCGAAGTCTGAGGCCCTCGATGTCTCCCTCCCCAAATCCATATAGGATTCCATCCAGTCCAACTTTCCCTTTGCCTGGCCCTCACAGGGTATCAAATACTTAGGAATTCCTATTCATAGAGACCTCTCCCATCTATGTTATCTTAATTTTGGGCCCTTTATTGAACAATTCCATACAGACCACGGTTGGCAAGTTAGAACTGTAAGATTCACTACGTGAACCACTGGTGTTTTGTGGAAAAGCACATGTACACTGCGTTCCAAATTATTATGCAAAAAGTGTTTAGGAGTGATAAGGGAAGAATTTGTTTGTTTGTCAGTTAAACTCATTGATGGTGATGTGTGTCAGGGCTCTTTATATCACTGTAAGCAATTGCAGACACCTGTGCTAATTAGTTTGGCAGGTGTGTCCAATGAAAGGCAAGACTACTTAAGAAGGCTCTCTCACATTATTAAGCAGCCTACATTTTCTGCCAAAATGGGAAAGAAAAAGGATGTGTCGGCTGCTGAGAAGCAACAAATTGTGGAGTGTTTAGGTCAAGGCATGACTACAATCAACATTGTGCGATGATCAGGATGAAGTGTCTTGGCAATCAAGAAGTATGTAGCTGATTCACAGTACACACGTGTGCGTGCTGATAAGGGCAAATTGAGGACTCTTTCCTACAGGCAATTACGTCAGGTTAAAAGAGCAGCGGCAAGAAAGCCTTGTCATAGCAGCAGACAAGTTTTTGAAGCTGCTGGTGCCTCCAACGTCCCCCAAACAACAAGATGCAGGGTCCTTCAGAGGTTTGCAGCTGTGCATACGCCATCCTGTCGACCTCCTCTATCCACTTCACACAAGCAGAAACGGCTCCAGTGGGCCAAACATTACATGAAGACTGATTTAAAAACTGTTTTGTTCACGGATGAGTGCCGTGCAGCGCTCGATGGTCCAGATGGATGGAGTGGAGGATGGCTGGTTGATGGACACCCCACGCAAACACGGCTACAGCGCCAACAAGGAGGAGGTGTAATGTTTTGGGCTGGAATCATGGGGAGAGAGATTGTCGGCCCCTTTAGGATCCCTGAAGGCACTAAAGATGAACTCCATAATGTATGTGGATTTTCTCAAACAGCACTTCCTGCCATGGTTCAAGAAGAAGAACCGTGTATTTCACAGCAAGATCATTTTTCTGCATGATAATGCACCATCTCATGCTGCACATAAAACATCTGCATCTCTGGCTGATATGGGCATAAAAGGGGACAAACTTATGGTGTGACCCCCATGCTCCCCTGACCTCTACCCCATTCAGAACCTTTGGAGCATCATTAAAAGGAGTGTCTATGATGGCGGGAGGCAGTTCACATCTAAGCAACAGCTCTGGGAGGGTATTCTGTCCTCATGCAAAACAATTGAAGCAGAAACCATCCAAAACCTGACAAATTCAATGGACGAGAGAGTTCAGAAGCTCCTTTCGAACAAGGGGTCCTATGTGAAAATGTAACATCACCTACAATAAAGTTTTGAGTTGAAAACTGTTTGATTTCAGTTTCTAACAACCTGCTAATGCTTATAATTTCAAAAATGACCATTTTTTTGGTCTTTATTAAAATGAAAAGGTTGATCGAAAAGTTTGGGGGATCTAAGAGTGTGGCAACCCAGTAGTCATGATTACTTCGAATTCTGACAATATGAGGGTCATGCTGCAGGTAGTGCAGCAAGAAGGCACTTATGTGTCTTGCGCATCTCGGAGCCCCAAAATTATTTTCCGGGCTAGATGCTGCTAAAAATTATTTTTAATTTTAAATCTGGTGGAGCTTATTATAGATGGCCTAATAGGATCAGTGCTGCACACTGCTACAAAGCCCAAATTATTTTCCAGTCAAGATACAGATAAACATGATTAGTAATTTGAAAGCTTAAAACGGTTGGTAGGGTGATTTTAACCAATCATCAAGCTTTTACTCTCCCCAGGATGACACAGGGGTAGAAAAGTCGTTTCGGATCCATGATTTGTTCATCTTTATGAACGTGAGTCTGTCTACATTATCAGTGGAGAGCCGCGTGCGCTTATCTGTCAGCACACCACCAGCAGCGCTGAACACACGTTCAGACAGAACGCTGGCTGCGGGGCATGACAAGATCTCCAAGGCGTAAGTGGCTAGCTCCGGCCATTTATCCAGATTGGAACCCCAAAAAGAGCAAGGGTCCAGTGACACAGTCGTGGCTTCAATGTTTACTTGGAGATACTCCTGTACCATCGTCTCTAGGCGTTGACTATGTGTCAGACTTCTTGTCTCCTGTGGCCTTGCAAAGGATGGGCTAAAAAAGTGGTGAAATGATTCCGCAAAATTGATGTTACCAGCAGATACTGTGGTTCTGTTACGGTTTGAGTGCTGAACACTTGACGGTCCCACGGTTGGCAAGTTGGAACTGTGAGATTCACTACGTGCACCACTGGTATTTTGTGGAAAAGCACATGTAAGATTCTGCAACAGTCTCTGCTGATACTCCTGCATGCGTGCATCCCTTTCTATGGCAGGAATAATTTCTGCAAATTTACTTTTGTACCGGGGATCTAACAGTGTGGCAACCCAGTAGTCAGGATTATTTCTAATTCTCACAATTCGAGGGTCATGTTGCAGGTAGTGCAGCAAGAAGGCACTCATGTGTGTTGCGCATCCAGGAGCACCAAGTCCCTGTTGTGTTGGTGGCGAGGTAACAATCATGCTTCCTTCCTCTGTCCTCTCCCCCCAACCTCGCACAACAGAAATGTGATCAAGGTCTCCCTCATCTGATGAGTCTTCCATCAGTTCGTCCTCCACTTCTTCCTGGGCTCCTGCACCTTCCTCACTAGTTTGGCTGCTACCATGCGCCCTGGTAAAACCATCTCCCCCACCCTCACATGCCTGCCGCCTTGGTGCTGCCGACCGTCTGGACCTTGCAGATGTTAGCCCTTCCGCATACAACTCCTCCTCCTCTACTTCCTCCACCTCCTCTTGTGCCACCACCTGACTCCGAATTCTGTTTAACATGTGCTCCAGCATGTAAATCACCGGAATAGTCATGCTGATAATGGCATCGTCAGCACTAAACATCTTCGTCGCCATTTCAAAACTGTGCAGAAGGGTGCATAGGTCCCTGATCTGAGACCACTCCTCCAGCGTGATTTGCCCCACCTCTGAATCTTGTTGGCCCAGGCTATACGTCAGAACGTATTGCACCAGGGCTTGTCGGTGCTGCCACAGTCGCTGCAACATGTGCAGAGTTGAATTCCACCGGGTAGGCACATCGCATTTTAGCCGGTGAAGTGGCAGGCCCAACGACTTCTGTAGAGATGTAAGTCGCTGAGCTGCGGGATGCGAACGGCGGAAGTGAGCACACAGCGACCGTGCCCTCTGCAGAAGGCCATCTAGTCTGGGATAGTGGGCTAAAAATTGCTGGACAACCAGGTTCAACACGTGAGCCATACAAGGCACGTGTGTGACATTGCCCCGGCGAAGGGCCGCACCCAGGTTTGCAGCATTGTCGCACACGGCCTTCCCTGGTTTCAGGTCCAGTGGAGACAACCATTCATGAAATTGGTTCTCCAGAGCTGACCACAACTCCTCAGCTGTGTGACTCACATTTCCCAGACATTTCAATGTAAAAACCGCCTGATGACGTTGAGCCCTACTGCCAGCATAGTAAGGAGGTGTGCAGGATCCCTTCTGCGCAGTTAGAAAGCTTGTGGCATGACCAGACAGGCTTTGGGTGCAGGTGGAAGACCGAGAGGAGGTTGAGGAGGCAGAAGCAGTGGAGGAACTTTGACATAAAGAGGATTGACGCACAACTCGTGGGGACGGCAAGACTTGGACAGCAGCCCCTTGTCCTGCTGTCACCATAGTTACCCAGTGCCCATTCAGCGACATGTAACGCCCCTGTCCATGCCTACTCGTCCAAGTGTCTGTGGTGAAATGCACCCTGTCACACACAGAGTTTCTCAAAGAAGCGGTGATGTTGTGTGCGACATGCTGGTGGAGCGCAGGCACACCTTTCTTTGAGAAGTAGTGCCGACTGGGCATCTGGTACTGGGGCACTGCGACGGACATAAGGTCTCGAAAATCCTCTGTGTCCACCAGGCGGAAAGGCAGCATTTCTGTAGCCAAGAGCTTGCAGATGGTGAAATTCAACCTCTTAGCTTTCTCATGGCTAGGAGGAAATGGTCTTTTACTTGTCCACATCTGAGGGACCGAGGGCTGGCTATTGTGCTTAGACGGGGTTGATAAGGGTGTCCCCGGCAAACTGCCGGTCTGTGAGGAAGATGCAGGCGGACATGTTAGGTTGCCTTGATCCAAAGGTGGTGCTATCGATGTCGGACAGCGCTCAACACCAGCTGGTGTTACCACCTCCAAAGAAAATGATGACTTGCCAATCACGCTGGCTGTTGCGGGTAAAGAGGTGACAGGTCTGCGCCCCAAAACAGGTGTGACTGCTGTCCCCCCAGTCACAGAGGATGAAGAGGCCACGGATGCACAAGATATGGCAGACGGTGGTTGGCCCGGCCGGCTAGGCCGCATTGTAGCACACTGAGCTTCCCACTGCAACTTATGCTTCATGTCCATGTGCCGGTTCATGCATGAAGTACTCAAACTATGTATTTTTTGGCCTCTACTTAGCTTTTGCTGACAAATGTTACAGATAACACGAGTTGGGTTATCTTTATCGATCTGAAAAAATGCCCAGGCTATGCAAGGCTTAGCACCCATGCGACCTGAAGAGCCACCACGACTTGTTGTGAGAGGCAGAGTTGTGTTTGAGGATGCAGTTGTTGACGTGCTTCCAGTACTACGTCTCTGTCCAGGAAGGCGCAACCTGACCTCGTCGTCACTAGCATCTTCCTCCACCTCCTCTGCTGACCTCATCTCTTGGCTGACTGTGGGTTGACAGTAAGTGGGATCTCCAACCTCATCATCATCACCCTGTGTGTTATCACACCCGTCGTCCTCATAGCCAACCTGTTCCTGCCCTGAAAAAAAACTAAAGTTGTCGCTCCAATCAGGTATTTGAGTCTTATCATCGTCTTCCTCATTGTCTCCACCAACAGGAGTTACAGTTTGGGAATGAGGGTCTACATTATGGTCAGAACCTTCTGCGTCTGGTCCTGGATCCGACTCATAAAGATTCTGGGCATCAGTGCAGATCATTTCCTCGTCTGGATTCACAGAAGCGCTGGAGTCGACCTCTGATTCCCAGGCTATAGTATGAGTAAACAGCTCTGCAGACTCAACCATCTGTTCTACCTCATACTCACACGGGCAGCTGGAGATTTGGGAGCTGTGAGGAAGCAAGTGCGATTTGGGTGACACCTTTGAGGACTGGAGTATTTGTGATGTTGAAGTTGATGTGGAGGAGAGCCCACTTAAAGGAGCACTTGATATTCGTTGAAGCACCTGCTGTTTTTGTGCCTCATCTGGAATTTGTAGAGATTGGCGTGGCTGTAAGAAAGGGATCTTATCACATTGTCCGCTAAAAGAAGTAGACATTTTAGTTTGGCTGGAAGATGGTCTTTCTTCTGCAGATGTTACTGTTGCTTTAACACCTACCCCACGGACACAACCTTTTTTCCCCTTCCCAACACGCCTATTCCCCTTTCCACCAGCAGCAGGCCTTTTTCCACTCATTTTGGTGGTTAACTAATTCACAACTCTGGAGTTGTTTGCACAAAAAAACAATGGATGGTAACCGAGCAGAGCTGAGTGGCCAAACTGTGGTATTAGGCCAAAACTATTGGCTGGGTTAGATGCAGAAAAAAATTATATTCAATTTGCAACCTGATGGAGGTCAGTATAGATGGACTAATACAACAAGTCCCACACACAGCTAGAAGCCCAATATTTTTTCAGAGGTAGATGCAGAAAAAAATATATTCAGTTTGCAACCTGATGGAGGTCAGTATAGATGGACTAATACAACAAGTCCCACACACAGCTAGAAGCCCAATATTTTTTCAGAGGTAGATGCAGAAAAAAATATATTCAGTTTGCAACCTGATGGAGGTCAGTATAGATGGACTAATACAACAAGTCCCACACACAGCTAGAAGGCCAAATATTTTTTCAGAGGTACTGTAGATGCAGATAAAAATTATTTTGAATTTGCAACCTGATGGAGGTCAGTATAGATGGACTAATAGAGAAAGTCCGACACACTGCTAGAAGGCCAAATATTTTTTCAGAGGTACTGTAGATGCAGATAAAAATTATTTTTAATTTGCAACCTGATGGAGGTCAGCATAGATGGACTAATAGAGAAAGTCCGACACACTGCTAGAAGGCCAAATATTTTTTCAGAGCTAGATACAGAAAAAAATTATATTCAGTTTGCAACCTGATGGAGGTCAGTATAGATGGACTAATACAACAAGTCCCACACACAGCTAGAAGCCCAAATATTTTTTCAGAGGTACTGTAGATGCAGATAAAAATTATTTTGAATTTGCAACCTGATGGAGGTCAGTATAGATGGACTAATAGAGAAAGTCCGACACACTGCTAGAAGGCCAAATATTTTTTCAGAGCTAGATGCAGAAAAAAATTATATTCAGTTTGCAACCTGATGGAGGTCAGTATAGATGGACTAATACAACAAGTCCCACACACAGCTAGAAGCCCAATATTTTTTCAGAGGTAGATGCAGAAAAAAATATAGTCAGTTTGCAACCTGATGGAGGTCAGTATAGATGGACTAATACAACAAGTCCCACACACAGCTAGAAGCCCAATATTTTTTCAGAGGTAGATGCAGAAAAAAATATATTCAGTTTGCAACCTGATGGAGGTCAGTATAGATGGACTAATACAACAAGTCCCACACACAGCTAGAAGGCCAAATATTTTTTCAGAGGTACTGTAGATGCAGATAAAAATTATTTTGAATTTGCAACCTGATGGAGGTCAGTATAGATGGACTAATAGAGAAAGTCCGACACACTGCTAGAAGGCCAAATATTTTTTCAGAGGTACTGTAGATGCAGATAAAAATTATTTTTAATTTGCAACCTGATGGAGGTCAGCATAGATGGACTAATAGAGAAAGTCCGACACACTGCTAGAAGGCCAAATATTTTTTCAGAGCTAGATACAGAAAACAATTATATTCAGTTTGCAACCTGATGGAGGTCAGTATAGATGGACTAATACAACAAGTCCCACACACAGCTAGAAGCCCAATATTTTTTCAGAGGTAGATGCAGAAAAAAATATATTCAGTTTGCAACCTGATGGAGGTCAGTATAGATGGACTAATACAACAAGTCCCACACACAGCTAGAAGCCCAATATTTTTTCAGAGGTAGATGCAGAAAAAAATATATTCAGTTTGCAACCTGATGGAGGTCAGTATAGATGGACTAATACAACAAGTCCCACACACAGCTAGAAGCCCAAATATTTTTTCAGAGGTACTGTAGATGCAGATAAAAATTATTTTGAATTTGCAACCTGATGGAGGTCAGTATAGATGGACTAATAGAGAAAGTCCGACACACTGCTAGAAGGCCAAATATTTTTTCAGAGCTAGATGCAGAAAAAAATTATATTCAGTTTGCAACCTGATGGAGGTCAGTATAGATGGACTAATACAACAAGTCCCACACACAGCTAGAAGCCCAATATTTTTTCAGAGGTAGATGCAGAAAAAAATATATTCAGTTTGCAACCTGATGGAGGTCAGTATAGATGGACTAATACAACAAGTCCCACACACAGCTAGAAGCCCAATATTTTTTCAGAGGTAGATGCAGAAAAAAATATATTCAGTTTGCAACCTGATGGAGGTCAGTATAGATGGACTAATACAACAAGTCCCACACACAGCTAGAAGCCCAAATATTTTTTCAGAGGTACTGTAGATGCAGATAAAAATTATTTTGAATTTGCAACCTGATGGAGGTCAGTATAGATGGACTAATAGAGAAAGTCCGACACACTGCTAGAAGGCCAAATATTTTTTCAGAGCTAGATGCAGAAAAAAATTAGATTCAGTTTGCAACCTGATGGAGGTCAGTATAGATGGACTAATACAACAAGTCCCACACACAGCTAGAAGCCCAATATTTTTTCAGAGGTAGATGCAGAAAAAAATATATTCAGTTTGCAACCTGATGGAGGTCAGTATAGATGGACAAATACAACAAGTCCCACACACAGCTAGAAGCCCAATATTTTTTCAGAGGTAGATGCAGAAAAAAATATATTCAGTTTGCAACCTGATGGAGGTCAGTATAGATGGACTAATACAACAAGTCCCACACACAGCTAGAAGGCCAAATATTTTTTCAGAGGTACTGTAGATGCAGATAAAAATTATTTTGAATTTGCAACCTGATGGAGGTCAGTATAGATGGACTAATAGAGAAAGTCCGACACACTGCTAGAAGGCCAAATATTTTTTCAGAGGTACTGTAGATGCAGATAAAAATTATTTTTAATTTGCAACCTGATGGAGGTCAGCATAGATGGACTAATAGAGAAAGTCCGACACACTGCTAGAAGGCCAAATATTTTTTCAGAGCTAGATACAGAAAAAAATTATATTCAGTTTGCAACCTGATGGAGGTCAGTATAGATGGACTAATACAACAAGTCCCACACACAGCTAGAAGCCCAATATTTTTTCAGAGGTAGATGCATAAAAAAATATATTCAGTTTGCAACCTGATGGAGGTCAGTATAGATGGACTAATACAACAAGTCCCACACACAGCTAGAAGCCCAAATATTTTTTCAGAGGTACTGTAGATGCAGATAAAAATTATTTTGAATTTGCAACCTGATGGAGGTCAGTATAGATGGACTAATAGAGAAAGTCCGACACACTGCTAGAAGGCCAAATATTTTTTCAGAGCTAGATGCAGAAAAAAATTATATTCAGTTTGCAACCTGATGGAGGTCAGTATAGATGGACTAATACAACAAGTCCCACACACAGCTAGAAGCCCAAATATTTTTTCAGAGGTACTGTAGATGCAGATAAAAATTATTTTGAATTTGCAACCTGATGGAGGTCAGTATAGATGGACTAATAGAGAAAGTCCGACACACTGCTAGAAGGCCAAATATTTTTTCAGAGGTACTGTAGATGCAGATAAAAATTATTTTTAATTTGCAACCTGATGGAGGTCAGCATAGATGGACTAATAGAGAAAGTCCGACACACTGCTAGAAGGCCAAATATTTTTTCAGAACTAGATACAGAAAAAAATTATATTCAGTTTGCAACCTGATGGAGGTCAGTATAGATGGACTAATACAACAAGTCCCACACACAGCTAGAAGCCCAATATTTTTTCAGAGGTAGATGCAGAAAAAAATATATTCAGTTTGCAACCTGATGGAGGTCAGTATAGATGGACTAATACAACAAGTCCCACACACAGCTAGAAGCCCAATATTTTTTCAGAGGTAGATGCAGAAAAAAATATATTCAGTTTGCAACCTGATGGAGGTCAGTATAGATGGACTAATACAACAAGTCCCACACACAGCTAGAAGCCCAAATATTTTTTCAGAGGTACTGTAGATGCAGATAAAAATTATTTTGAATTTGCAACCTGATGGAGGTCAGTATAGATGGACTAATAGAGAAAGTCCGACACACTGCTAGAAGGCCAAATATTTTTTCAGAGCTAGATGCAGAAAAAAATTATATTCAGTTTGCAACCTGATGGAGGTCAGTATAGATGGACTAATACAACAAGTCCCACACACAGCTAGAAGCCCAAATATTTTTTCAGAGGTACTGTAGATGCAGATAAAAATTATTTTGAATTTGCAACCTGATGGAGGTCAGTATAGATGGACTAATAGAGAAAGTCCGACACACTGCTAGAAGGCCAAATATTTTTTCAGAGCTAGATGCAGAAAAAAATTATATTCAGTTTGCAACCTGATGGAGGTCAGTATAGATGGACTAATACAACAAGTCCCACACACAGCTAGAAGCCCAATATTTTTTCAGAGGTAGATGCAGAAAAAAATATATTCAGTTTGCAACCTGATGGAGGTCAGTATAGATGGACTAATACAACAAGTCCCACACACAGCTAGAAGCCCAATATTTTTTCAGAGGTAGATGCAGAAAAAAATATATTCAGTTTGCAACCTGATGGAGGTCAGTATAGATGGACTAATACAACAAGTCCCACACACAGCTAGAAGGCCAAATATTTTTTCAGAGGTACTGTAGATGCAGATAAAAATTATTTTGAATTTGCAACCTGATGGAGGTCAGTATAGATGGACTAATAGAGAAAGTCCGACACACTGCTAGAAGGCCAAATATTTTTTCAGAGGTACTGTAGATGCAGATAAAAATTATTTTTAATTTGCAACCTGATGGAGGTCAGCATAGATGGACTAATAGAGAAAGTCCGACACACTGCTAGAAGGCCAAATATTTTTTCAGAGCTAGATACAGAAAACAATTATATTCAGTTTGCAACCTGATGGAGGTCAGTATAGATGGACTAATACAACAAGTCCCACACACAGCTAGAAGCCCAATATTTTTTCAGAGGTAGATGCAGAAAAAAATATATTCAGTTTGCAACCTGATGGAGGTCAGTATAGATGGACTAATACAACAAGTCCCACACACAGCTAGAAGCCCAATATTTTTTCAGAGGTAGATGCAGAAAAAAATATATTCAGTTTGCAACCTGATGGAGGTCAGTATAGATGGACTAATACAACAAGTCCCACACACAGCTAGAAGCCCAAATATTTTTTCAGAGGTACTGTAGATGCAGATAAAAATTATTTTGAATTTGCAACCTGATGGAGGTCAGTATAGATGGACTAATAGAGAAAGTCCGACACACTGCTAGAAGGCCAAATATTTTTTCAGAGCTAGATGCAGAAAAAAATTATATTCAGTTTGCAACCTGATGGAGGTCAGTATAGATGGACTAATACAACAAGTCCCACACACAGCTAGAAGCCCAATATTTTTTCAGAGGTAGATGCAGAAAAAAATATATTCAGTTTGCAACCTGATGGAGGTCAGTATAGATGGACTAATACAACAAGTCCCACACACAGCTAGAAGCCCAATATTTTTTCAGAGGTAGATGCAGAAAAAAATATATTCAGTTTGCAACCTGATGGAGGTCAGTATAGATGGACTAATACAACAAGTCCCACACACAGCTAGAAGCCCAAATATTTTTTCAGAGGTACTGTAGATGCAGATAAAAATTATTTTGAATTTGCAACCTGATGGAGGTCAGTATAGATGGACTAATAGAGAAAGTCCGACACACTGCTAGAAGGCCAAATATTTTTTCAGAGCTAGATGCAGAAAAAAATTAGATTCAGTTTGCAACCTGATGGAGGTCAGTATAGATGGACTAATACAACAAGTCCCACACACAGCTAGAAGCCCAATATTTTTTCAGAGGTAGATGCAGAAAAAAATATATTCAGTTTGCAACCTGATGGAGGTCAGTATAGATGGACAAATACAACAAGTCCCACACACAGCTAGAAGCCCAATATTTTTTCAGAGGTAGATGCAGAAAAAAATATATTCAGTTTGCAACCTGATGGAGGTCAGTATAGATGGACTAATACAACAAGTCCCACACACAGCTAGAAGGCCAAATATTTTTTCAGAGGTACTGTAGATGCAGATAAAAATTATTTTGAATTTGCAACCTGATGGAGGTCAGTATAGATGGACTAATAGAGAAAGTCCGACACACTGCTAGAAGGCCAAATATTTTTTCAGAGGTACTGTAGATGCAGATAAAAATTATTTTTAATTTGCAACCTGATGGAGGTCAGCATAGATGGACTAATAGAGAAAGTCCGACACACTGCTAGAAGGCCAAATATTTTTTCAGAGCTAGATACAGAAAAAAATTATATTCAGTTTGCAACCTGATGGAGGTCAGTATAGATGGACTAATACAACAAGTCCCACACACAGCTAGAAGCCCAATATTTTTTCAGAGGTAGATGCATAAAAAAATATATTCAGTTTGCAACCTGATGGAGGTCAGTATAGATGGACTAATACAACAAGTCCCACACACAGCTAGAAGCCCAAATATTTTTTCAGAGGTACTGTAGATGCAGATAAAAATTATTTTGAATTTGCAACCTGATGGAGGTCAGTATAGATGGACTAATAGAGAAAGTCCGACACACTGCTAGAAGGCCAAATATTTTTTCAGAGCTAGATGCAGAAAAAAATTATATTCAGTTTGCAACCTGATGGAGGTCAGTATAGATGGACTAATACAACAAGTCCCACACACAGCTAGAAGCCCAAATATTTTTTCAGAGGTACTGTAGATGCAGATAAAAATTATTTTGAATTTGCAACCTGATGGAGGTCAGTATAGATGGACTAATAGAGAAAGTCCGACACACTGCTAGAAGGCCAAATATTTTTTCAGAGGTACTGTAGATGCAGATAAAAATTATTTTTAATTTGCAACCTGATGGAGGTCAGCATAGATGGACTAATAGAGAAAGTCCGACACACTGCTAGAAGGCCAAATATTTTTTCAGAACTAGATACAGAAAAAAATTATATTCAGTTTGCAACCTGATGGAGGTCAGTATAGATGGACTAATACAACAAGTCCCACACACAGCTAGAAGCCCAATATTTTTTCAGAGGTAGATGCAGAAAAAAATATATTCAGTTTGCAACCTGATGGAGGTCAGTATAGATGGACTAATACAACAAGTCCCACACACAGCTAGAAGCCCAATATTTTTTCAGAGGTAGATGCAGAAAAAAATATATTCAGTTTGCAACCTGATGGAGGTCAGTATAGATGGACTAATACAACAAGTCCCACACACAGCTAGAAGCCCAAATATTTTTTCAGAGGTACTGTAGATGCAGATAAAAATTATTTTGAATTTGCAACCTGATGGAGGTCAGTATAGATGGACTAATAGAGAAAGTCCGACACACTGCTAGAAGGCCAAATATTTTTTCAGAGCTAGATGCAGAAAAAAATTATATTCAGTTTGCAACCTGATGGAGGTCAGTATAGATGGACTAATACAACAAGTCCCACACACAGCTAGAAGCCCAAATATTTTTTCAGAGGTACTGTAGATGCAGATAAAAATTATTTTGAATTTGCAACCTGATGGAGGTCAGTATAGATGGACTAATAGAGAAAGTCCGACACACTGCTAGAAGGCCAAATATTTTTTCAGAGGTACTGTAGATGCAGATAAAAATTATTTTTAATTTGCAACCTGATGGAGGTCAGCATAGATGGACTAATAGAGAAAGTCCGACACACTGCTAGAAGGCCAAATATTTTTTCAGAGCTAGATACAGAAAAAAATTATATTCAGTTTGCAACCTGATGGAGGTCAGTATAGATGGACTAATACAACAAGTCCCACACACAGCTAGAAGCCCAATATTTTTTCAGAGGTAGATGCAGAAAAAAATATATTCAGTTTGCAACCTGATGGAGGTCAGTATAGATGGACTAATACAACAAGTCCCACACACAGCTAGAAGCCCAAATATTTTTTCAGAGGTACTGTAGATGCAGATAAAAATTATTTTGAATTTGCAACCTGATGGAGGTCAGTATAGATGGACTAATAGAGAAAGTCCGACACACTGCTAGAAGGCCAAATATTTTTTCAGAGCTAGATGCAGAAAAAAATTAGATTCAGTTTGCAACCTGATGGAGGTCAGTATAGATGGACTAATAGAATGATGCTATGCCCAAAAGATTTTACTTCACTAGGTGCAGTAAAAAAATTGGTATTCTATACACAGGTGGTATATCTTGCAACACAGATAGGCTACTCCACGGACTAACACACTCTGCAATAGGCCAAAAAGGATTAGCTTTGCTAGATTCAGCCAAATGCTGTGAAAAAAACTTGCACAGCACTGGCACAGACCTGCCTGGCAAAAACTGATAGGAACTGATGTAACCTAGTCCTGAAAAGGACTCCAATTACAATTAGTCTTTACTCCCACAACCTATCTATTTAAGAGCACAGACCTGCCTGATAAAAGTCGTATTAAATGCTGTAACCTAGTCCTTAAAAGGACTGCAATCACAACTATTCCCTACTCCCAAGCTATCTGTATATTTGTGCGAAAATTGGCTTGAAATTAACAAGGTATAGCGCACACAGCAACAGCGGTGCCGTCTAACACGCAGCTGCAGCAGTGAGAAAATGGTGGCGACGGGGAAAATGGCTTGGTCTTATAGGGCAAGGACATGTGACATACACTGCCAATGACACATGCCCTTGCTTGTGTGAAAAAAAGCACTTCGCTCCGTGTGTGTGCTGCTGATAGGCTGACAGATTGCACCTCCCCACTGTAAATGCGGGAAAGAGAAAAAAAAATGGAGATCTTCATTGTTCCTGCAGAGATCCATCCCCTGCCCCTCCCCCCACCCCGCTGTACACTCAAACTGCGTATTAACATTAATTTTCATCATTACTGAGAAAAAATCCAGTTATGATTTTGGTGCACGAACAGTTATCGAACATAACCTCGAACAGCCGAATTTCTCTCAAATTGTTCGTGTTCGCCGAACGGCTCGAACGCCGCCCAAAACAGCTCGAATTTGAGATTGGCGAACAGTTCGAGTAGAACAACGCTCATCTCTAGTCATCAGGTCTATATCAGACCTGGTGCCGCCATGCTCGTCAGTCTACTCCGCAATCAGACAGTGTAGGGAGAGGTGCTGCTGAGTAGTGTTGAGCCACCCCCGTAGTGTTCGAGTTCGGTTCGGTTCGTCGAACACCCGTGTGTTCGCCGAACTGTTCGTCGAACTGTTCGTCGAACACCTTCGAACACCGTTAAAACCAATGGCAGGCAAACAAAAACACATAGAAACACATAGAAAACACCTTCAAAGGTGTCCAAAAGCTGACAAACTGCTCAGAAGACACAACTAACACATGGAAAAGTGACAAGTACATATAGTCATGCGAAAAGAAAAGAGGTGGAGGAGTAAAAGGAGGGGGAGACACAGATATAGGCATGTCATGCCCTTCTAAAATCCAAAAAGTGAGAAGCCGAGACGGCCAGTCCGCTCCTGCCCGTGCCACCTCCGTGTCGCCGGGTTTGTGCCAGAGCCGCGGTGAACCCTGACGGCCAGCCCCCCTCTCCCAATACTGGTGCCTGTCCGCTGGTGGGTCGAGAGAGCCCCCCTGTGGTGGAGGCAGCTCTAAGCTTTTTAATTTAAATTGTCCCTCTAATTTGAATGAATACACTTTAAATCCATTTACAAGGATCTATTGGAGGGCAAGTCTCATGCCAGCAGCCGCGTAATTCCAGCTCCAGTAGCGTCCACTAAAGCTGCTGCAGTTAAAAAGCTTTTATAAGGATCGAGCTCGGCTGTCCACTGCAAGGCATCCTAGTGCCAGTCCCAGCCCCTATGCCTTGGGGTGCCTCCTGATGCTCTTCACTGAGTATCCCGTGGTCCCGAAGCATTTCCTTTGAAAAAATTAAGTGTCCAAACTACAGGTGGTGTAGCTTGCTTAACAGCCGGGATAATCCGCTGACTAGCAGACACTGCTACTAGGCACAAAGTATTTCCTGGGCTAGATGCAGTTAAAAATTTGTAAGTAGATACTCTCGTTGGATGCTGAGAAAGCATTCCATAGAGTCTCCTGGCACGCCATATATGATTCTCTTAAAAAGCTTGGGGTAGGGGTCTAGGGGACCCTTTTATAGCCAAAATCACGGCCCTGTATCACAATACGTCACCTAGGCTGAAGATAAATGGAACTGTAGCACCGAGGGCTCGGTTGCTACAGACGTATTGCACCTCACCCAGAGGTGTGATATCTCACTCTCAGATAAGGATGGAGTGTGGATCAGGACCCGACACCTGCATGCATTACACCACATTGCCATGGGGCAGGGCGACCAATATGCCCCTGAGATGGGCACGACAGTCACTGACTCTGGCTGGAGTGGGGGGAGGGAACACTGAGGAAGGGGAACCCTGCAGTGCAGGAGCAGGGAGGAAGCAGTTCCTGGGTGCATTGAGAAGGGAGTATAAAAGGTGGGCACCATCTTAGTTCAGTGCAGAGAAGTCTGAGCAGAAGTGGCAGGGAGCAGGGGCTCTGCATGAGCTCTGCTCCGGAGGCGGGCCTAGTAACAGAGGCCCAGGCCTGCAAGAGGGAGAAGGAAGGAAGAGGAGCGGAGAAGGCTCCAGGAACAAGGAATGAAGGGATCCCAGGGGTGCGGACGGGCGAGTCGCCACCGCACGCCCGAATCCACCTGCGTGGAGGGGTCAGGCCAAAGGGGGAGACCGGTCCCCGAACTAGTGGAGGCAGGAAACGACCCTCAGCTAGAAACCGGAGGCTCTGACATTTTATGTGGCGCAGCCCCTTGCTCCACCCGCTAGGAAGGCACCACATAGGGTCAGGGAAACTGGCGCCAAGTTTACCAAGAGGAGGCCCAAGGCAGCCGGACAGAAGTGTTGGTAAGAAAGGCCAGACAAAGGACACACAAAGGGGGTCCTGTGAAGCGCTCCAAAGTTATCTGAGAGTTGTCTGAGCCCCTCACCTGGTGAGCACAGTACGACGTGGGCAGCCGTTACCTGCAGACGTGGTCTGGATAATAAGAACTGTGAGTAAAGGCCCTGAACTGCATCACTGACTCCGTGTCGTTACTGCTGCTGCCCTGCACCATCACCCCCATCCTCCGCATACACTGCCCTGAGGCTATACTCCTCCCGTGGGGAGTTATGCTACGCTCTGCTGCACCCACAACACCAGCCTTAGCGGTCTGCCCTGTAGCGGCGGTTCACTCTGACCGCAATCCACGGGTGGCGTAGTCGGACATTTAAACATCAAAACCACATAAATAGTTCCGCCACTGGTTTGACCGCCCTGAGCCACGGAACCGGATCGCCGCCACGAAGACTACAACCACCAGCATCCACCAAAAAGGGTCCGGCTCCGGGTGTCCCAAGGCCCAGGGGGTGCGTCAGAACATTTTCATCACCTTTCACAATCACCAATGGGACAAGGCAGGGATGTCCTCTGTCCCCTCTCTTATACATCCTAGTGACGGAGCACCTGCTCTCATCAATTCGCCATAACCCCAATATTAGGTGGATTGAGGTGGGAGGCACCGAGTACAAGTGCTCTCTATTTGCTGATGATGTCCTAGTATATATCACTCAATCACATATATCCATCCCTGCTGTTATGGCTGAAATAGATCACTTTGTTACATGGTAAAATTTTAAAATCAATGCAGCGAAGTCTGAGGCCCTCGATGTCTCCCTCCCTAAATCCATATAGGATTCCATCCAGTCCAACTTTCCCTTTGCCTGGCCCTCACAGGGTATCAAATACTTAGGAATTCCTATTCATAGAGACCTCTCCCATCTATGTTATCTTAATTTTGGGCCCTTTATTGAACAATTCCATACAGACCACGGTTGGCAAGTTAGAACTGTAAGATTCACTACGTGAACCACTGGTGTTTTGTGGAAAAGCACATGTACACCGCGTTCCAAATTATTATGCAAAAAGTGTTTAGGAGTGATAAGGGAAGAATTTGTTTGTTTGTCAGTTAAACTCATTGATGGTGATGTGTGTCAGGGCTCTTTATATCACTGTAAGCAATTGCAGACACCTGTGCTAATTAGTTTGGCAGGTGTGTCCAATGAAAGGCAAGACTACTTAAGAAGGCTCTCTCACATTATTAAGCAGCCTACATATTCTGCCAAAATGGGAAAGAAAAAGGATGTGTCGGCTGCTGAGAAGCAACAAATTGTGGAGTGTTTAGGTCAAGGCATGACTACAATCAACATTGTGCGATGATCAGGATGAAGTGTCTTGGCAATCAAGAAGTATGTAGCTGATTCACAGTACACACGTGTGCGTGCTGATAAGGGCAAATTGAGGACTCTTTCCTACAGGCAATTACGTCAGGTTGAAAGAGCAGCGGCAAAAAAGCCTTGTCATAGCAGCAGACAAGTTTTTGAAGCTGCTTGTGCCTCCAACGTCCCCCGAACAACAAGATGCAGGGTCCTTCAGAGGTTTGCAGCTGTGCATACGCCATCCTGTCGACCTCCTCTATCCACTTCACACAAGCAGAAACGGCTCCAGTGGGCCAAACATTACATGAAGACTGATTTCAAAACTGTTTTGTTCACGGATGAGTGCCGTGCAGCGCTCGATGGTCCAGATGAATGGAGTGGAGGATGGCTGGTTGATGGACACCCCACGCAAACACGGCTACAGCGCCAACAAGGAGGAGGTGGAGTAATGTTTTGGGCTGGAATCATGGGGAGAGAGATTGTCGGCCCCTTTAGGATCCCTGAAGGCGCTAAAGATGAACTCCATAATGTATGTGGATTTTCTCAAACAGCACTTCCTGCCATGGTTCAAGAAGAAGAACCGTGTATTTCACAGCAAGATCATTTTTCTGCATGATAATGCACCATCTCATGCTGCACATAAAACATCTGCATCTCTGGCTGATATGGGCATAAAAGGGGACAAACTTATGGTGTGACCCCCATGCTCCCCTGACCTCTACCCCATTCAGAACCTTTGGAGCATCATTAAAAGGAGTGTCTATGATGGCGGGAGGCAGTTCACATCTAAGCAACAGCTCTGGGAGGGTATTCTGTCCTCATGCAAAACAATTGAAGCAGAAACCATCCAAAACCTGACAAATTCAATGGACGAGAGACTTCAGAAGCTCCTTTCGAACAAGGGGTCCTATGTGAAAATGTAACATCACCTAGAATAAAGTTTTGAGTTGAAAACTGTTTGATTTCAGTTTCTAACAACCTGCTAATGCTTATAATTTCAAAAATGACAATTTTTTTGGTCTTTATTAAAATGAAAAGGTTGATCGAAAAGTTTGGGGGATCTAAGAGTGTGGCAACCCAGTAGTCATGATTACTTCGAATTCTGACAATATGAGGGTCATGCTGCAGGTAGTGCAGCAAGAAGGCACTTATGTGTCTTGCGCATCTCGGAGCCCCAAAATTATTTTCCGGGCTAGATGCAGCTAAAAATTATTTTTAATTTTAAATCTGGTGAAGCTTATTATAGATGGCCTAATAGGATCAGTGCTGCACACTGCTACAAAGCCCAAATTATTTTCCAGTCAAGATACAGATAAACATGATTAGTAATTTGAAAGCTTAAAACGGTTGGTAGGGTGATTTTAACCAATCATCAAGCTTTTACTCTCCCCAGGATGACACAGGGGTAGAAAAGTCGTTTCGGATCCATGATTTGTTCATCTTTATGAACGTGAGTCTGTCTACATTATCAGTGGAGAGCCGCGTGCGCTTATCTGTCAGCACACCACCAGCAGCGCTGAACACACGTTCAGACAGAACGCTGGCTGCGGGGCATGACAAGATCTCCAAGGCGTAAGTGGCTAGCTCCGGCCATTTATCCAGATTGGAAGCCCAAAAAGAGCAAGGGTCCAGTGACACAGTCGTGGCTTCAATGTTTACTTGGAGATACTCCTGTACCATCGTCTCTAGGCGTTGACTATGTGTCAGACTTCTTGTCTCCTGTGGCCTTGCAAAGGATGGGCTAAAAAAGTGGTGAAATGATTCCGCCGCAAAATTGATGTTACCAGCAGATACTGTGGTTCTGTTACGGTTTGAGTGCTGAACACTTGACGGTCCCACGGTTGGCAAGTTGGAACTGTGAGATTCACTACGTGCACCACTGGTATTTTGTGGAAAAGCACATGTAAGATTCTGCAACAGTCTCTGCTGATACTCCTGCATGCGTGCATCCCTTTCTATGGCAGGAATAATTTCTGCAAATTTACTTTTGTACCGGGGATCTAACAGTGTGGCAACCCAGTAGTCAGGATCATTTTTAATTCTCACAATTCGAGGGTCATGTTGCAGGTAGTGCAGCAAGAAGGCACTCATGTGTGTTGCGCATCCAGGAGCACCAAGTCCCTGTTGTGTTGGTGGCGAGGTAACAATCATGCTTCCTTCCTCTGTCCTCTCCCCCCAACCTCGCACAACAGAAATGTGATCAAGGTCTCCCTCATCTGATGAGTCTTCCATCAGTTCGTCCTCCACTTCTTCCTGGGCTCCTGCACCTTCCTCACTAGTTTGGCTGCTACCATGCGCCCTGGTAAAATCATCTCCCCCACCCTCACATGCCTGCCGCCTTGGTGCTGCCGACCGTCTGGACCTTGCAGATGTTAGCCCTTCCGCATACAACTCCTCCTCCTCTACTTCCTCCACCTCCTCTTGTGCCACCACCTGACTCCGAATTCTGTTTAACATGTGCTCCAGCATGTAAATCACCGGAATAGTCATGCTGATAATGGCATCGTCAGCACTAAACATCTTCGTCGCCATTTCAAAACTGTGCAGAAGGGTGCATAGGTCCCTGATCTGAGACCACTCCTCCAGCGTGATTTGCCCCACCTCTGAATCTCGTTGGCCCAGGCTATACGTCAGAACGTATTGCACCAGGGCTTGTCGGTGCTGCCACAGTCGCTGCAACATGTGCAGAGTTGAATTCCACCGGGTAGGCACATCGCATTTTAGCCGGTGAAGTGGCAGGCCCAACGACTTCTGTAGAGATGTAAGTCGCTGAGCTGCGGGATGCGAACGGCGGAAGTGAGCACACAGCGACCGTGCCCTCTGCAGAAGGCCATCTAGTCTGGGATAGTGGGCTAAAAATTGCTGGACAACCAGGTTCAACACGTGAGCCATACAAGGCACGTGTGTGACATTGCCCCGGCGAAGGGCCGCACCCAGGTTTGCAGCATTGTCGCACATGGCCTTCCCTGGTTTCAGGTCCAGTGGAGACAACCATTCATGAAATTGGTTCTCCAGAGCTGACCACAACTCCTCAGCTGTGTGACTCACATTTCCCAGACATTTCAATGTAAAAACCGCCTGATGACGTTGAGCCCTACTGCCAGCATAGTAAGGAGGTGTGCAGGATCCCTTCTGCGCAGTTAGAAAGCTTGTGGCATGACCAGACAGGCTTTGGGTGCAGGTGGAAGACCGAGAGGAGGTTGAGGAGGCAGAAGCAGTGGAGGAACTTTGACATAAAGAGGATTGACGCACAACTCGTGGGGACGGCAAGACTTGGACAGCAGCCCCTTGTCCTGCTGTCACCATAGTTACCCAGTGCCCAGTCAGCGACATGTAACGCCCCTGTCCATGCCTACTCGTCCAAGTGTCTGTGGTGAAATGCACCCTGTCACACACAGAGTTTCTCAAAGAAGCGGTGATGTTGTGTGCGACATGCTGGTGGAGCGCAGGCACACCTTTCTTTGAGAAGTAGTGCCGACTGGGCATCTGGTACTGGGGCACTGCGACGGACATAAGGTCTCGAAAATCCTCTGTGTCCACCAGGCGGAAAGGCAGCATTTCTGTAGCCAAGAGCTTGCAGATGGTGAAATTCAACCTCTTAGCTTTCTCATGGCTAGGAGGAAATGGTCTTTTACTTGTCCACATCTGAGGGACCGAGGGCTGGCTATTGTGCTTAGACGGGGTTGATAAGGGTGTCCCCGGCAAACTGCCGGTCTGTGAGGAAGATGCAGGCGGACATGTTAGGTTGCCTTGATCCAAAGGTGGTGCTATCGATGTCGGACAGCGCTCAAGACCAGCTGGTGTTACCACCTCCAAAGAAAATGATGACCTGCCAATCACGCTGGCTGTTGCGGGTAAAGAGGTGGCAGGTCTGCGCCCCAAAACAGGTGTGACTGCTGTCCCCCCAGTCACAGAGGATGAAGAGGCCGCGGATGCACAAGATATGGCAGACGGTGGTTGGCCCGGCCGGCTAGGCCGCATTGTAGCACACTGAGCTTCCCACTGCAACTTATGCTTCATGTCCATGTGCCGGTTCATGCATGAAGTACTCAAACTATGTATTTTTTGGCCTCTACTTAGCTTTTGCTGACAAATGTTACAGATAACACGAGTTGGGTCATCTTTATCGATCTGAAAAAATGCCCAGGCTATGCAAGGCTTAGCACCCATGCGACCTGAAGAGCCACCACGACTTGTGGTGAGAGGCAGAGTTGTGTTTGAGGATGCAGTTGTTGACGTGCTTCCAGTACTACGTCTCTGTCCAGGAAGGCGCAACCTGACCTCGTCGTCACTAGCATCTTCCTCCACCTCCTCTGCTGACCTCATCTCTTGGCTGACTGTGGGTTGACAGTAAGTGGGATCTCCGACCTCATCATCATCACCCTGTGCGTTATCACACCCGTCGTCCTCAGAGCCAACCTGTTCCTGCCCTGACAAAAAACTAAAGTTGTCGCTCCAATCAGGTATTTGAGTCTTATCATCGTCTTCCTCATTGTCTCCACCAACAGGAGTTACAGTTTGGGAATGAGGGTCTACATTATGGTCAGAACCTTCTGCGTCTGGTCCTGGATCCGACTCATAAAGATTCTGGGCATCAGTGCAGATCATTTCCTCGTCTGGATTCACAGAAGCGCTGGAGTCGACCTCTGATTCCCAGGCTATAGTATGAGTAAACAGCTCTGCAGACTCAACCATCTGTTCTACCTCATACTCAGACGGGCAGCTGGAGATTTGGGAGCTGTGAGGAAGCAAGTGCGATTTGGGTGACACCTTTGAGGACTGGAGTATTTGTGATGTTGAAGTTGATGTGGAGGAGAGCCCACTTAAAGGAGCACTTGATATCCGTTGAAGCACCTGCTGTTTTTGTGCCTCATCTGGAATTTGTAGCGATTGGCATGGCCGTAAGAAAGGGATCTTATCACATTGTCCGCTAAAAGAAGTAGACATTTTAGTTTGGCTGGAAGATGGTCTTTCTTCTGCACCTACCCCACGGACACAACCTTTTTTCCCCTTCCCAACACGCCTATTCCCCTTTCCACCAGCAGCAGGCCTTTTTCATTTTGGTGGTTAACTAATTCACAACTCTGGAGTTGTTTGCACAAAAAAACAATGGATGGTAACCGAGCAGAGCTGAGTGGCCAAACTGTGGTATTAGGCCAAAACTATTGGCTGGGTTAGATGCAGAAAAAAATTATTTTTAATTTGCAACCTGATGGAGGTCAGTATAGATGAACTAATAGACCAAGTCCCACACACCGCTAGAAGCCCAAATATTTTTTCAGAGCTAGATGCAGAAAATTTTTTTATTCAATTTGCAACCTGATGGAGGTCAGTATAGATGGACTAATAGACCAAGTCCCACACACTGCTAGAAGCCCAAATATTTTTTCAGAGCTAGATGCAGAAAAAAATTATTTTTAATTTGCAACCTGATGGAGGTCAGTATAGATGGACTAATAGACCAAGTCCCACACACCGCTAGAAGCCCAAATATTTTTTCAGAGCTAGATGCAGAAAATTATTTTATTCAATTTGCAACCTGATGGAGGTCAGTATAGATGGACTAATAGACCAAGTCCCACACACTGCTAGAAGCCCAAATATTTTTTCAGAGCTAGATGCAGAAAAAAATTATTTTTAATTTGCAACCTGATGGAGGTCAGTATAGATGGACTAATAGACCAAGTCCCACACACTGCTAGAAGCCAAAATATTTTTTCAGAGCTAGATGCAGAAAAAAATTATTTTTAATTTGCAACCTGATGGAGGTCAGTATAGATGGACTAATAGAACAAGTCCCACACGCTGCTAGAAGCCAAAATATTTTTTCAGAGATAAATGAAGAAAAAAATTATTTTTAATTTGCAACCTGATGGAGGTCAGTATAGATGGACTAATAGACCAAGTCCCACACACTGCTAGAAGCCCAAATATTTTTTCAGAGCTAGATGCAGAAAAAAATTATTTTTAATTTGCAACCTGATGGAGGTCAGTATAGATGGACTAATAGAATGATGCTATGCTCAAAAGATTTTACTTCACTAGGTGCAGTAAAAAAATTGGTATTCTATACACAGGTGGTATATCTTGCAACACAGATAGGCTACTCCACTGACTAACACACTCTGCAATAGGCCAAAAAGGATTAGCTTTGCTAGATTCAGCCAAATGCTGTGAAAAAAACTTGCACAGCACTGGCACAGACCTGCCTGGCAAAAACTGATAGGAACTGATGTAACCTAGTCCTGAAAAGGACTCCAATTACAATTAGTCTTTACTCCCACAATCTATCTATTTAAGAGCACAGACCTGCTTGATAAAAGTCGTAGGAAATGCTGTAACCTAGTCCTTAAAAGGACTGCAATCACAACTATTCCCTACTCCCAAGCTATCTGTATATTTGTGCGAAAATTGGCTTGAAATTAACAAGGTATAGCGCACACAGCAACAGCGGTGCCGTCTAACACGCAGCTGCAGCAGTGAGAAAATGGTGGCGACGGGGAAAATGGCTTGGTCTTATAGGGCAAGGACATGTGACATACACTGCCAATCACACATGCCCTTGCTTGTGTGAAAAAAAGCACTTCGCTCCGTGTGTGCGCTGCTGATAGGCTGACAGATTGCACCTCCCCACTGCAAATGCGGGAAAGAGAAAAAAAAATGGAGATCTTCATTGTTCCTGCAGAGATCCATCCCCTGCCCCTCCCCCCGCCCCGCTGTACACTCAAACTGCGTATTAACATTAATTTTCATCATTACTGAGAAAAAATCTAGTTATGATTTTGGTGCACGAACAGTTATCGAACATAACCTCGAACAGCCGAATTTTTCTCAAATTGTTCGTGTTCGCCGACCGGCTCGAACACCGCCCAAAACAGCTCGAATTTGAGATTGGCGAACAGTTCGAGTAGAACAACGCTCATCTCTACTGCTGAGCTAGTTTATTAGGTAGTGTAGGTAGAATAAAAGTATATTACACATATCCATTTCAATAAACAGTCCTTCTGAGGACTAATCCATCTGCAGAGCTATCAGGCAGGCAGTGCATATAGCAGACTGCAGTGCATATAGCACAAGAGGCTCCATTCCAGTTCTGTCTGCTGCTGTTGCTGTTAGATATTTCTAGACATAGGCCCAGGTCTCAGGGGCCAGGAATAATTTTTTTTTGGATCTTAATCCTCATTATTTGCTTAAAAAGCAATCCAGAGAACACCGTTTATCTGCACCATTTGCTTGTTGGCACTGCAGAATACAGACAGGTACTTTCCATATTACAGCACTAAAAATACAGCTATTTAAAACTGTGGTTTGTCCGTCACAGGGATCACATATAATTGCGCTGAAAATATTGCCATTTCTGGCCTCCATTGAAATTTTGTTTCAGTGTGTCAGTGAATTTATTGACACCAGTTTGCTGTTAAAAATAGTTACCTACAGGCCAGATATTTAAAACTGTGGTTTGTCCGTCACACGGATCACATTCAATTGCGCTGAAAATATTGCCATTTCTGGCCTCTATTAAAATTTTGTTTCAGTGTGTCAGTGAAGGTATTGACACCGGTTTGCTGTTCAAAATCGTTACCGTATTTTTCGGACTATGAGATGCAAAATTTTGGAGGAAAGTGGGGGGTGCATCTTATAGTCCAAATACTATATACATGGCTGTGCATGGTGGTGGGTGAGGGGGAGCAGCGGAGCACAGGAGGCAGCAGCCGCCTGCTGCAACCTACACTGTGCCCGCTACTAAAGAAAATTAATATTCCCTTCTCCCCACGCCCATGGGCGTCGAGAGCAATGAATATTAACTTTCCTTTATAGCCGGCACAGTGTACCGCAGCGCGGCTCCTGGTGCCGCTCTGCGGTCTGTGTGCCCGCTATTAAAGCTCATGAATATTCCATACAACCCACTCCCATGGGTTATAGTGAATATTCATGGTCTTTAATAGCGGGCACACTGACCGCAGAGCGGCAGCAGGAGCTGCGCTGCAGTACAGTGCACCTTCTATTGAAGAGACTGAATGGTCACTGCTCCCCACGCACACAGTCCTGGCGTGGGGAGCAGTGACTATTTCAGGACAGCATCTCACACTGTGTGAGGGCGCATGGCAGGGACACCATGTGCGCACTGCCATGCGCAGCTCACACAGTGAGAGTTTCTGCAGCAGAGCGGAACAGCCCTGGAGGAGAGAGGAGGTGAGAATGATTGTTTATTTTTTTTATGGGCAGTGTAATGGGGGCTTAAGGGGTGCCATACATACCAGGATGGGGATCATGGGGGTGCCATACATACCAGGATGGGGGATCAAGGGGTGCCATACATACCAGGATGGGTGATCAAGGGGTGCCATACATACCAGGATGGGGATCAAGGGGTGCCATACATACCAGGATGGGTGATCAAGGGGTTCCATACATACCAGGATGGGGATCAAGGGGGTACCATGCATACCATGATGGGGTATCAAGGGGTGCCATGCATACCAGGATGGGGGATCAAGGGGTGCCATGCATACCTGGATGGGGGCTCAAGGGGTGCCATACATACCAGGATGAGGGATCAAGGGGTGCCATGCATACCAGGATGGGGTTGGGGGGGCCATACATACCAGGATGGGTGATAAAGGGGTGCCATACATACCATGATGGGGTATCAAGGGGTGCCATGCATACCAGGATGGGGGAATCAAGGGATGCCATGCATACCAAGATGGGGGGAATCAAGGGGTGCCATACATACCAGGATGGGGGATCAAGGGGTGCCATGCATACCTGGATAGGGGCTGAAGGGGTGCCATACATACTAGGATGGGGGATCAAGGGGTGCCATGCATACCAGGATAGGTGATCAAGGGGTGCCATGCATACCAGGATGGGGGATCAAGGGGTGCCATGCATGCCAGGATGGGTGATTAAGGGGTGCCATACATACCAGGATGGGGGATAAAGGGGTGCCATGCATACCAGGATGGGGGATCAAGAGGTGCCATGAATACTAGGATAGGGATCAGGGGGTGCCATGTACACCAGGATGGGGGATCAAGGGGTGCCATGAATACTAGGATGGGGATTAGGGGGTGTCATGCATACCAGGATGGTAGATCAAAGGGGTGTCATGAATACCAGGATGGGGGATCAAGGGGTGCTATGAATACCAGGATGGGGGGATCAAGGGGTGCCATGCTATCCAGGATGGGGATGAGGGCCACGTATACCAGTATGGGATGGGGCCACGTATACCAGGAAGGAGGGGCCATACATACCAGGATGGAGGCTATTAACAGAATTGGGGGACATTACCCCAATACCAGTGTCAGCAGCAGACCCCCTCCCCCATAACAGGCCATCATGACCACATTTTTTGCTTAAATTTTTTTTTCCTATTTTCCTACTCTAAAAGCTAGGTGCGTCTTATGGTCCGGTGCGTCTTATAGTCCGAAAAGTACGGTACCTACAGGCCAGCTATTTAAAACTGTGGTTACTCCATCACACGGATCACATATAATTGCGCTGAAAATATTGCAATTTCTGGCCTCCATTAAAATTTTGCTTCAGTGTGTCAGTGAAGCTATTGACACTGGTTTGCTGTTAAAAATAGTTACCTACAGGCCAGCTATTCAGAACTGTGGTTTGTCCATCACACGGACCACATATAATTGCGCTGAAAATATTGGCATCTCTGGCCTCCGTTAAAATTTTGTTTCAGTGTGTCAGTGAAGTTATTGACACCGGTTTGCTGTTAAAAATAGTTACCTACAGGCCAGCTATTTAAAACTGTGGTTTCTTCGTCACACGGATCACATATACATTTTCAGAAAATTCTGCAATTTCTGGCCTCCATTAAAAAAAATTTTCAGTGTGTCAGGGAAGTTTTTGACACCGGTTTGTTTTTCAAAATAGTTACCTACAGGCCAGGTATTTAAAACTGTGGTTTGTCTGTCACACGGATTACATATAACTTCGCTCCAAATTCAGCCATTTGTAGTGAGCGTGGAAGATATTGTCCTCCATTTAAAATAAGCAAGGGGCGTGGCAAGGGACAGGGAACTGCCCGTTATGGTGATGGTGCATGCCAACAACCACCCACGTCTTCTCGTCCAACCTTCCTGTCCCAATTCCTAGGGGACCGCAACACACCACTATTGAACACAGAGTAGTGTCAAAAGGTTGTTGGTTGGATAGCAGATAATGCTTCCAGTCACTGAGCCACCACCACCACCATCCTGTCTTCCGCACAGTCAAGTCTCAGCAAACGTCTGGACCAGATATTCCTCCCCCTGATCCTCCTTCCTCCCACCATGCCGAGTGCCCAGAGACAACTGATCCCACACTTGGACACTCCGAAGAGCTGTTCACTTTTCCATTTATAGATTCGGGCCTTTCGCCCGGTCCACCTGAAGCGGGGCAAGAGGATATCGCATGTAGCGATGCCCAAATATTTGAGCAGCCACGGTCACACGAAGGCGACGGTGGGAAACTGTCACAAAAGGTGGACGATGATGTGACACAATTGCCAGAAAGTCAGGAGGAGGACCAGGGTGCGGAAGTGGAAGACGAGGTGGTGGATGATATAGTAAAGGACCCAACCTGGCAGGAGGTCATGCAGAGCAAGTGTAGCGCCCCGAGGGTTCGGCCGCTACAGGGGTATTGCACCTCAGACCAGAGGTGTGATATTCCACTCCCGGGTAAGGATGGAGTATGGACCAGGGCTCAGTTAGCTGCATACAGCACACACACCCCATTTCCGAGGGACAGCTCAACGGTGCTCCCACTAGACAGAAGTGCAGGCACGACCGACCATGTCCCTGCTGGAGTGGGGAGGGAGGGGTGGAACACCCAGTGCTGTAGGGGCAGATAGGGGGCGGTTTCTGAGTGTAGGAAGGAGCTCATTGGTTGCTGGTCACCTGGGCTCATGGCTAGAGGGAGGTATAAAAGGTGGGCACCATCTTAGATCTAGGTTCGTTCGTTCTGTGGAGAGGAGAGCTGACAGGGAGCAGCAGCTCAGGCTGAGTGCTGCTCCAGAGGCAGGCCTAGGGAAGAGGCCGGAGCCTGAGAGGAGAAGGAGAAGTGGGCCTAGAGAAGAGGCCGAGGAGGAGGTGAAGGGGAGCTGAGATTCTAGCTCATCTCAGCTCCAAGAGAAAGGAACAGAAGCAGAAAGGAACTGCAAAGAAGGAGAGACAGAGAAACAGAAGGGCTCAGGAACAAGAAGGTGGAAGGGACCCTAAGAACCCACGAGAATCCAGGGTGCAGGGTCAGGCAGATTAAGGGTACCGGATCCCAAGTTGGTGGAGGAGAAACAACCCTCAGCCAAAGACCGGTCGTCGTGATCATATATTGGTGCGACACCTCATCAAACCTGCTGGGAAGGCACCATATAGGACAGCGGAGGACGGGGCCCACGTTTAACCGCACAGGTCCGCGGCAGCTGGACAAAAGTGGGTCACTGGTGAGGCAGGCCAGAGAAAGGATAAAAGGGGGTCCTGTGCCATGCTCCTGAACTGCCTGGGAGTTGACCGAGCCCCACACCTGGTGGACGCAGCACGGCTCGGGCAGTCATTGCCAGCTGAAGTGACTTGGATATTAACCGTGAGTAAAGACGCTGGACTGCAGTACGTTGTCTGTGTGCTTTTTCGCTCCTCCGGCACTACCGGTACTGGGACTCTCACTACCATCACTCCCAACATCCACTACACTGCCCTGGGCTGCACTCTTCCCGTGGGGAGTCACATCACCTCAGCTGCACCCATCATCAGCCCCAGCGGACTGCCTTGCAGCGGCGGTTCCTAATAACCGCAATCCACGGGTGGCGTAGTCGGACATTATCTAAAGCACGTAGCAGACTACCATTGGCCTGACCACCCTGAGCCGCGGGACTGGGCCGCCACTACTACTACCCCCATCGATCCCCTATCGCCCGGATCCGCGTGCCCCACGGCCCAGGGGGCGAGTCAGCTTTGGCGTAGTCGGCAGGATCGTGACCAACCCGCCACCAACGGGTATTGCGTGCCTGAAGAGAATTACACATGTACCTTAAAAAGAAGTTTCCCGCCGTCCGGAGTCGTTTCCCGCCATCCGGAGCCGATTCCCGCCATCAGACGCCATCTTGGACCGTTTCCCGCCATCTTCATCCGTCTTTCCCGCCCTGGCAGAGCGAACGCCATTATGGGCGCACCAAAAGACAGCAGGAAGCCACCTCCCATCGTGGGCCAGGTCCCAGAATGGTGCCAAAGAAGGAGCCCGCCCCCACCAGTTATGAATGCAGCAGTGGAAATGTCCATCAACGTGGGGGGGCTGCCCCTGAGAGTGATTGTCAGCAGAATGCCCCGGGACCACCCCCTCTGAGGGCGGAGAGAGAAGAAAACTGTGGGGCAGGGCGCGGTCTGGATGAGTCTGGCCAGGCCGCACCCGGAGATGGAGGGGGAAATCAGTGCCGGTACCCTGGTAAAGGGCCTGCTGCAAGCTACACCACCATGCAGCCTCACCGAGCTGTTAGCCCATCACCCCAAGGAGGACCCCGAATATACACGGGCGACGTTGGAAGAGCTGGACCGGAGGATGGTCCGGGCGCAGCGGGACGTGATTGCCGGGTGGAAAGAAGAAATGGCCCGGCGGGCCGTGATCCTGCAGCAGGAGGCGCCGTCGACATCCAGCGGCACACCAGCCACCGAGGGCAGTGAAAGCAGAGCGGAGGACGACGCCGCGGAGGAGGCCGCGACAGCAGAGGCAGGTAACGGAGACGCCCCTACCCCGAACCCTGGGGTCGCCAACGTGCCCCTGCACCCTGTTGCGGAGCCCAACGTACCTGAACCCGCCATCAACACCGTGCCTCCACCGCTACCAACCGGTTCCCAGGCCATCGACACCACCAGCGAGCCCCGCCCCACGCCGTGCCCTCTGACCCCGGGCGTGATCAGCAGACCACAATCGCAGGCCCGGTCGCAAGGCCTAGCGCCCCCGTACGCCGCCCATCGACGGGAGTACTGCCGCCAACAGCTGGAGGTGTTCGAGAGGGAGCAGCGGGAGCGGCGCATGAAACAGGAGAAGCTGCAGGCCCAAAGTGCGGAGCAGAAGATGAAGGCCCGACGAGATCCCCGAGCTGCCCGCGGTCCCCGAGTCACCGGGACTGTCGTGAAATTTCACATGGAGCATGGCTGCGGTTTCATCCGAGACCCTGAGACCATCAGCGATGTGTTCGTGACGAGAAGAGATGTGGAGAGCCACCTGCCGGAGGGTCATCGAGGGCGAGATCTGTTTCCAGTGGATGTGGTGTCTTACACCCGACACCAAGGCGTGAAGGGGTGGTACGCCCTACACGTCCGCCGAGGAGTAGAGGAGGAGGAACAGCACTACTCGGACGCTGAGTACCAGGAGGGCCCGGACGGGCCTGAAGATCCGTATGAGGAGGAAGAAGGAGCGTCACGAAGACACCGTTACCAGTGAACGGTCAAGTGGCATTGTAAATAGTTACCCGTAAGGGTGCAAAGCAACTGTGTGGGACTGTTTCAAATTGCGTGTGGTCCCCGTTGGGACTGATATAGGACTGTGTGAACGTTATGCCCTATCCCCTAAGTAACCTGGCTGAGGACTGAGAGCAGCCATCCCTTTTCCCCTAACAGGCTGAGGACTGTGAGCAGCCATTCCCCTATCCCCACCGGCCGAGGACTGGGAACGGCCAATCCCATGTATATAGTTGCGCTTCTTAAAGCGCCCCCTACTGGTTTTATACAAGAACCGCAACGTCTACCTCAAAGTTAAAATGGACTGTTGCACCTTTAAAAAGAAAGAACGCCTGGTCGCAAGTTGCACCGCCGCCAGGATCCAAGAATGTGCTTTACTTAAAAAAAAAAAAAAAAAAGTTTTATGTGAAAAGGTTTTATATGCTGCTAAATAGTAATGTGAAAGTTTTCTATAATGTTTTATACAAAAGAGTTCCGGAAGTATTGAAAAAGTTTTCTATAATGTCTAGTGAAAAGAAAAGTATGTCCAATAAAGGGAACTGAACCGTATTGTCTGTTTCTAAATGTGAAAAGTTTTAAAAAAAGTTTGCATGTCCTGTATTTAACTGTTTTTGCTCTTTTCCAGCCCGAGGACGTGCTGTGCTTTACCAGGGGGGAATGTAGCGCCCCGAGGGTTCGGCCGCTACAGGGGTATTGCACCTCAGACCAGAGGTGTGATATTCCACTCCCGGGTAAGGATGGAGTATGGACCAGGGCTCAGTTAGCTGCATACAGCACACACACCCCATTTCCGAGGGACAGCTCAACGGTGCTCCCACTAGACAGAAGTGCAGGCACGACCGACCATGTCCCTGCTGGAGTGGGGAGGGAGGGGTGGAACACCCAGTGCTGTAGGGGCAGATAGGGGGCGGTTTCTGAGTGTAGGAAGGAGCTCATTGGTTGCTGGTCACCTGGGCTCATGGCTAGAGGGAGGTATAAAAGGTGGGCACCATCTTAGATCTAGGTTCGTTCGTTCTGTGGAGAGGAGAGCTGACAGGGAGCAGCAGCTCAGGCTGAGTGCTGCTCCAGAGGCAGGCCTAGGGAAGAGGCCGGAGCCTGAGAGGAGAAGGAGAAGTGGGCCTAGAGAAGAGGCCGAGGAGGAGGTGAAGGGGAGCTGAGATTCTAGCTCATCTCAGCTCCAAGAGAAAGGAACAGAAGCAGAAAGGAACTGCAAAGAAGGAGAGACAGAGAAACAGAAGGGCTCAGGAACAAGAAGGTGGAAGGGACCCTAAGAACCCACGAGAATCCAGGGTGCAGGGTCAGGCAGATTAAGGGTACCGGATCCCAAGTTGGTGGAGGAGAAACAACCCTCAGCCAAAGACCGGTCGTCGTGATCATATATTGGTGCGACACCTCATCAAACCTGCTAGGAAGGCACCATATAGGACAGCGGAGGACGGGGCCCACTTTTAACCGCACAGGTCCGCGGCAGCTGGACAAAAGTGGGTCACTGGTGAGGCAGGCCAGAGAAAGGATAAAAGGGGGTCCTGTGCCATGCTCCTGAACTGCCTGGGAGTTGACCGAGCCCCACACCTGGTGGACGCAGCACGGCTCGGGCAGTCATTGCCAGCTGAAGTGACTTGGATATTAACCGTGAGTAAAGACGCTGGACTGCAGTACGTTGTCTGTGTGCTTTTTCGCTCCTCCGGCACTACCGATACTGGGACTCTCACTACCATCACTCCCAACATCCACTACACTGCCCTGGGGCTGCACTCTTCCCGTGGGGAGCCACATCACCTGAGCTGCACCCATCATCAGCCCCAGCGGACTGCCTTGCAGCGGCGGTTCCTAATAACCGCAATCCACGGGTGGCGTAGTCGGACATTATCTAAAGCACGTAGCAGACTACCATTGGCCTGACCACCCTGAGCCGCGGGACCGGGCCGCCACTACTACTACCCCCATCGTTCCCCTATCGCCCGGATCCGCGTGCCCCACGGCCCAGGGGGCGAGTCACAAGGACAGCAGCAAACAGTGGGGGGGGAGGCAGAGCACTCCAACAGGCAGGAAGAAGCAGTGTGGTGGCCGCAGACAGAAGGCAGGCAACCGTTCCCCGTAACACCAACATGAAGGAAATTGCCAGTACAACTGTTAGGTCTTCCTGAGTTTGCTTGTTTTTTAAAGACTCTGCCCATAACCCCAAAAAGGCCATTTGTGCCACCTGCCAGGCCAGCATCAGCAGGTGTGGCAAAACTACCAGCCTAACCACCACCAGCATGATCAGGCACATGGCAGCAAAGCACCCGACTTTGTGGACCGAACCCCAGGGTCCAGGAACAGTGTCTGCGGGTGGCACCACTGCTTCTTCCACTGTTGTGCATGCAAGCCAATCCCCTGTCCATGGTGCATGCGAAGATGCCTCCTGCCCTGCACCTGTTGCTGCACACTCTCAAGTAGCAGCATCAGGAAGTACGTCCATGTCCTTGTCCCAGCACAGCGTTCAGTTGCCCATACCCCAGTCCTTGGAACGCAAGCGCAAATACGCAGCCAACGCCCCACAGGCCACACTACTAAATTGCCACATTTCACTACTGATTGTGCTCGAAATGTTGCCTTTTAGGCTTGTGGAGACGGAAGCATTCCGCAACCTGATGGCGGCGGCCGTACCTCGGTACTCGACCCCCAGCTGCCACTACTTCTCCCGGTGTGCCGTCCCCGCATTACACAAGCACATGTCCCACAACATTAGCTGTGCCCTCAACAACGCAGTTACCGGGAAAGTCCAACTAACCACGGATACGTGGACAAGTGCTTGTGGGCAGGGACGGTACATCTCGGTTAACATAGTGGAAGCAGGGACCCAGTCGGACCTTGGGACGGAACACGTCCTCCCGATGCCAAGGATTGCGGGCCCTAGGTCAATCAGGGTTGCCCTCACAGTCTACAGCTCCTGCACCTCATCCTCCTCAGTCTCCTCCTCCTCTTCAGCCTCCATCTCCAAAATGACCACATCAGTCACAAGCTGGAAGCACTGCAGCACTGCCTCGGCCAAGCAGCAACAGGCTGCGCTGAAGCTAATATGCTTAGGTGAAAAATTGCACAATGCTGGAGAGTTGTGGACAGCTCTGAAAGAGCAGGCAGATCTATGGCTCACAGCTCTGAACCTACAGCCAGGCATGGTCGTGTGTGACAATGGCCGGAACCTGGTGGTGGCTCTGAGGCGAGGCGAGCTCACACATGTACCATGCCTAGCCCATGTGTTTAAACTCGTGGTTCAGCAGTTTCTCAAATCCTACCCGGAGCTGCCGAATTTGCTTGTTAAATTACGCCGCCTGTGTGCCCATTTTAGAAAGTCCCCTACAGCTTTCGCCGCCCTTGCCGTGTTTCAGCAGCGTTTGCAGCTTCTGGCTCACAGACTGGTATGTGATGTCCCCACACGTTGGAAGTCTACACTGCAGATGTTGGGAAGGATTTGTGAGCAGAAGAGGGCAGTTGTTGATATCAGCATCAACAAGGCCGTCGGTATTCAGTTCAGACTCCACACATAAGACATCAGGAGTGGACATGGATGTCAGACATATGTACCATCCTCAAAAACTTTGAGGACTCCACCAAGATAGTGAGCGGAGATGACGCCATAATTAGCATCACCATCCCGCTTTTCTGTCTTCTGAAACGCTCTCTGCTCACAATCAAAGATGATGTATTGCAGGTGGAGCACGATGCGATGGAGCAAGGAACCAAACAGGGTGATTACACACAGCCCAGCCTCATCTCATCCCAATGTGAATTGGATGTCAATGAAGAAGAGGAGGAGGAGGAAGAACAGGAGCTAGTTTCATGCGCTATAGACGGTACTACCTGCACAACTGTCATACAGTATGTTCAGCGTGGATGGCCTGAGGACAGAGAGGAGGAGGAGAGCATGGTCAGTCGTCCTCTTGGTGAGGACACGGAAGTCTTGCCTGTTAGCAGTCTGGCACGCATGGCTGAGTTTATGTTACACTGCCTTTCCCATGGCCCTCGCGTTCTCAAAATTTTGGGTGACAGTCATTACTGGTTGGTGACCTTTCTAGACCCACGCTACAAGGAGAACTTTCTATCTCAAATTCCTGAGGAGGACAGGTCTACAAAACTGGGGCAGTACCAGAAGGCCCTTGTGGCGGGACTATTAAAAAATTCCCATCTGAAAACGCTGGCGGCAGAGGTCACAGTTCGTTGGACAACCAAGGACTACAGGCGAGAGAGACACAACTTCAATCCAGCAGAGGCAGGGGAAAACTTTCAAAGTTCTGGGAGAATTTTCTCAGCCCCTCCCATCGCACAGGCCCTGAGGTGCGGGCTACTCTCTTTTTTTTTTTTTACAGAGTTCATTATATGGTAAAACTTACCTAGAAATATTATTATCCAAGCCAGTACAATTATGGCAATATCAAACATGCCTTTTTTTTTATTTAAGTGGTGAAAAAAAAAATTGAAAATTTGTCTAAAAAATACAATTTTGCTTGTATGGTCATTTTCCAAGGCCCATAATATTTTCATTTTTCAATCAATGGAGTTGTGTGAGGGTTTGTTTTTTTGCAGTAGTTGATGTTTTTTTGGGGGGTATTTTGGGCTAGTTACGATGTTTTCATTGCTTGTTATTTCATTTTCTGCAGTTTTAAAGCAGCAAACAAACCGAAATTCAGGCATTTTTTTAAATATGGCATTTATTGATCAGATTAATTGATTTCATGTTTTGATAGATTGTGTTTGAGGTCCTTGTTCTAAATTTCATAAAACGGATGAAATAAACGGATAAAGTGGAGAATAACACATGTGGTAAATTTTCTGGTAAAAGAAGGACTTATAACCCCTTAAGACCTTAGTGGAGGAGCACAGCATTCTCCAAAAAGATTTTTATAAGCACTTACAGATAAAACTCTTCCTACCTTATTCCAAAATATCCAAAATGAAGATTAACTCCAAATACTGACCAACAATGTCCATATACTGTCCATATATATATATATATATATATATATATATATATATATATATATATATATATACAGTACAGACCAAAAGTTCGGACACACCTTCTCATTTAAAGATTTTTCTGTATTTTCATGACTATAAAAATTGTACATTCACACTGAAGGCATCAAAACTATGAATTAACACATGTGGAATTATATACTTAACAAAAAAGTGTGAAACAACTGAAAATATGTCTTATATTCTAGGTTCTTCAAAGTAGCCACCTTTTGCTTTGATGACTGCTTTGCACACTCTTGGCATTCTCTTGATGAGCTTCAAGAGGTAGTCACCGGAAATGGTCTTCCAACAATCTTGAAGGAGTTCCCAGAGATGCTTAGCACTTGTTGGCCCTTTTGCCTTCACTCTGCGGTCCAGCTCACCCCAAACCATCTTGATTGGGTTCAGGTCTGGTGACTGTGGAGGCCAGGTCATCTGGCGTAGCACCCCATCACTCTCCTTCTTGGTCAAATAGCCCTTACACAACCTGGAGGTGTGTTTGGGGTCATTGTCCTGTTGATTAGTGTTGAGCCACCCCCGTAGTGTTCGGGTTCGGTTCGGTTCGTCGAACACCGAGATGTTCGAGGAACTGTTCGTTGAACTGTTCGTCGAACACCTTAGAACACCGTCGAACACCGTTAAAACCAATGGCAGGCAAACAAAAACACATAGAAACACATAGAAAACACCTTCAAAGGTGTCCAAAAGCTGACAAACTGCTCAGAAGATACTCTCTTTAAAAAAGCCGGCCGGCAAATTCAGCAGCGGCATACACAGCTACCCGACAATTTAGACAAGAAGGAATAGAGCATCACACATAGATTAGATAGATTGAAACATGTCAGTCACACATATAAGAAGCACAGTAACAGTGTTGGTTACTGTACTTGTCATTTAGTGTAAAGGATTTATTAAAAAAAATAATAGTGTTTTCGTGCACCGTCTCTTTAAAAAAGCCGGCCGGCAATTCAGCATCTGTACCCGACAATTTAGAACAGAAAGATAGAGCATCACACATAGATTAGATAGATAGAAACATGTCAGTCACATATATATGAAGTACAGTGATAGTGTTGGTTACTGTACTTGTCATTTAGTGTTAAAATAAAGGATTTATTTAAAAAAAAATTGGCGTGGGGTTCCCTATAATTTTAGGCTCTAGCAGAGGTTAAGCAGACGGCTGGGGCAGACGTTTGAAGCCTGGGAAGGGGGTAATACCCATGGAGCTTCCCAGGCTACTAATATCAGCCCCCAGCTGAATACCTAGCCTTTACTAGCTATTAAAATGGGGGACCCCCCCAAAAAAATGTGACGCACCCCTGGGCCTGTGTCGCGCAGCGTTGCGCACGCGGGAGCTTACCCGGAGCCGGATCTGTTGAGGGTTGTAGTCTCGTGGCGGTGACCCGGTCCGTGCCCAGGGAGTCAGACTAAGTGGCGCTGTATTAGTGGTAGATGTTGTACGACTACGCCACCCGTTGAATGCAGCGAAGGAGCTGCCGCTGCAGGGCAGACCGCTGAGGCCGGTGGTAGGATTGTGCAGCGTGATAGTATCACCCCCAACGGGAGGGGTATGGCCTCAGGGCAGCCGACGTGGATGATGGGGGTAGCAGGAACCACTCGGAGACGGTACGGTGTAGTTCAGGGTCTTTACTGGTGACAAAGATAGACCCTCCCGGAGTACTGGCTAGCGATTGGGGCCTGGTCAGTCCTTGAGCAGATGGGATCTCCCCTGGCCAGGCGGAGTTGTAGGCCTCCCAAACTAACTGTACTCTTCTGGCTACCTTGCTAGAGGCGGGTATAAGTAGCCCACGTCCCTGAGTGTACCGTGTGGTGCTCACCCGTATGGCCGGTGACTCGGGGCCTTCTAGTAGCTTCCGCTCCACGACGGCGGTGCTGGTCCCACGCGTGTGACCGTGCCTTCGGGTTTCTTGGCCAGAGGACCTGAAATCCCCTGCCGGTCGGTTTCTGCTGCTGGATAGGAGTTAGTCCCCACAGCCTCGGACTCCGGGTCCGGTGATAGCTTCTCAGTCAGGGCGAGCTCTGCATCTGCCAGCCCCTGACTCTTTGTAGTACTGCTCCCACAGAGCTCCTGTTGTTTCTTCCTATGCTGCTTCTCTTCTCTGTCTCTACTTCTTCTCTACTCACTAACCCTGCCTCAGCCCTAGGTTTATATAGGGGAAGTTCTTCCCCTCCCAGGACTGGGCAGGAGGTGTGGCATGCATAGGATTCCTGACCAAGAGACCTCCCACCTGCTCTCAGACATAACATTGCTATTACTGTGGAGACCAGACCCCTGGGGTGCCACAAATGACGTGGGGTCCCCCCTTTTTTAATAGCTAGCAAAGGCTAGGCAGACAGCTGGGGGCTGATATTAATAGCTCAGGAAGGGTGCCATGAATATTGGCCCCCTCCCAGGCTAGAAACACCAGCCGTCAGCCGCCCCAGAAATGGCACATCCATAGGATGCGCCAATTCTGGCACTTAGCCTCGCTCTTCCACACTGCCCTGTAGCGGTGGCAGTGGGGTAATAGGGCTGGGGTTGATGTCAGCTTATAATGCCAGCTGACATCAAGCCCAGGTTAGTAATGGAGAGGCGTCTATAAGACACCCCTATTACTAACCCCATAGTGAAAATTAAAAAAAACACAAACACCCAGAATAAAGTCCTTTAATTGAAATAAACACACAATTCTTTATTGTTCTAAATTAAACCATACTTACCGTCACGCCCATTCCAGCTGAAGCCAACGATCTCCTGCAATAAAAGTAAAATAATAAACCAACCTCATCCTTACCTTTCGATGGTTCTCAGGACGGCTCCAGCTCTGCTACATCGAGATGACAGGCTGGACCGCAGCAGAACGCTGCCATCCAGCCTGTCATCCCGCAGACACTGAGAAGAGCAGGCTTGCTTGCGCTCCTCAGTGTCAGGCTGTGACGGCATCCAGATGAGCCGAGGTCATGTCCAATGAACTCGGCTCACCTCATGCACGTCACTGACAGCGTGGGAAAATTCTCCTGCACTCAGCGCTTCAGCGTGAGAATTTTTCCATGCTGTCAGTGACGTGCATGAGGTGAGTTCATGTCCAATGAACTCAGCTCACCTCATGCACGTCACTGACAGCGTGGGAAAATTCTCCTGCACTCAGCGCTTCAGCGTGAGAATTCTCCCATGCTGTCAGTGACGTGCATGAGGTGAGCTCATGTCCAATGAACTCAGCTCACCTCATGTACGTCACTGACAGCGTGGGAGAATTCTCACGCTGAAGCGCTGAGTGCAAGAGAATTTTCCCACGCTGTCAGTGACGTGCATGAGGTGAGCTCATGTCCAATGATCTCAGCTCACCTCATGTACGTCACTGACAGCGTGGGAAAATTCTCCTGCACTCAGCGCTTCAGCGTGAGAATTTTCCCACGCTGTCAGTGACGTGCATGAGGTGAGCCGAGTTCATTGGACATGAACTCGGCTCATCTGGATGCCGTCACAGAGAGACGCTGAGGAGCGCAAGCAAGCCTGCGCTTCTCAGTGTCTGCAGGATGACAGGAAGGATGGCAGCGTTCTGCTGCGGTCCAGCCTGTCATCTCGATGTAGCAGAGCTGAAGCTGTCGTGGGAACCATGGAAAGGTAAGGATGATGTTGCTTTATTATTTTTCTTTTATTGCAGGAGATCGTTGGCTTCAGCTGGAATGGGGGTGATTGTAAGTATGGTTTAATTTAGAACAATAAAGAATTGTGTCTTTATTTCAATTAAAGGACTTTATTCTGGGTGTTTGTGTTTTTTTTTAACTTTAACTATGGGGTTAGTAATGGGGGTGCCTTATAGACGCCTCTCCATTACTAACTTGGGCTTGATGTCAGCTGGCATGATAAGCTGACATCAACCCCAGCCCTATTGCCCCACTGCCACCGCTACAGGGCAGTGGGAAGAGCGAGGCTAAGTGCCAGAATTGGCGCATCCTATGGATGCCCCATTTCTGGGGCGGCTGACGGCTGGTGTTTCTAGCCTGGGAGGGGGCCAATATTCATGGCACCCTTCCTGGGCTATTAATATCAGCCCCCAGCTGTCTGCCTAGCCTTTGCTAGCTATTAAAATAGGGGGGACCCCACGTCAATTTTTTAGGTGGTCCCCCATTTTAATAGCTAGTAAAGGCTAGGTATTCAGCTGGGGGCTGATATTAGTAGCCTTGGAAGCTCCGTGGGTATTACCCCCTTCCCAGGCGTCAAACATCTGCCCCAGCTGTCTGCTTAACCTCCGCTAGAGCCTAAAATTATGGGGAACCCCACGCCAATTTTTATTAAAATAAATCCTTTATTTTAACACTAAATGACAAGTACAGTAATCAACACTGTCACTGTACTTCATATATATGTGACTGACATGTTTCTATCTATCTAATCTATGTGTGAAGCTCTATTCTGTCTGTTATAAATTGTCGGGTACCGCTGCTGAATTGCCGGCCGGCTTTTTTAAAGAGACGGTGCATGAAAACACTAGTATTTTTTTAAATAAATCCTTTACACTAAATGACAAGTACAGTAATCAACACTGTCACTGTACTTCATATATATGTGACTGACATGTTTCTATCTATCTAATCTATGTGTGAAGCTCTATTCTTTCGGTTCTAAATTGTCGGGTACAGGTGTATGCCGCTGCTGAATTGCCGGCTTTTCGTGTTTCACTGTGAGCACTGTTCCCATCGATTTGGGCAATCACTGTAATGCCACAACCACCATGTCTGTGGCATTACAGTGAGTGGCAGACAATCCCTGCATGATTGGTGCTCTAAATAGCGCCAGACATGCAGGACACGCTTTTGGTGCACGAAGAGTTATCGAACATAACCTCGAACAGCCGAATTTTTTGCAAATCGTTCGGGTTCGTCGAACAACTCGAACACCGCCCAAAACAGCTCGAATTTGAGATTAGCGAACAGTTCTAGTCGAACACCGCTCATCTCTACTGTTGATAAATAAATGATGGTCCAACTAAATGCAAACCGGATGGAATAGCATGCCGCTGCAAGATGCTGTGGTAGCCATGCTGGTTCAGTATGCCTTCAATTTTGAATAAATCCCCAACAGTGTCACCAGCAAAGTACCCCCACACCATCACACCTCCTCCTCCATGCTTCACGGTGGGAACCAGGCATGTAGAGTCCATCCGTTCACCTTTTCTGCGTCGCACAAAGACACGGTGGTTGGAACCAAAGATCTCAAATTTGGACTCATCAGACCAAAGCACAGATTTACACTGGTCTAATGTCCATTCCTTGTGTTCTTTAGCCCAAACAAGTTTCTTCTGCTTGTTGCCTGTCCTTAGCAGTGGTTTCCTAGCAACTATTTTACCATGAAGGCCTGCTGCACAAAGTCTCCTCTTAACAGTTGTTGTAGAGATGTGTCTGCTGCTAGAACTCTGTGTGGCATTGACCTGGTCTCTAATCTGAGCTGCTGTTAACCTGCGATTTCTGAGGCTGGTGACTCGGATAAACTTATTGTCAGAAGCAGAGGTGACTTTTGGTCTTCTTTTCCTGGGGCGGTCCTCATTTGAGCCAGTTTCTTTGTAGCGCTTGATTGTTCTTGCAACTGCACTTGGGGACACTTTCAAAGTTTGCCCAATTTTTCGGACTGACTGACCTTCATTTCTTAAAGTAATGATGGCCACTCGTTTTTCTTTACTTAGCTGCTTTTTTCGTGCCATAATACAAATTCTAACAGTCTATTCAGTAGAACTGTCAGCTGTGTATCCACCTGACTTCTGCACAACACAACTGATGGTCTCAACCCCATTTATAAGGCAAGACATCCCACTTATTAAACCTGACAGGGCACACCTGTGAAGTGAAAACCATTTCCAGTGACTACCTCTTGAAGCTCATAAAGAGAATGCCAAGAGTGTGAAAAAGCAGTCATCAAAGCAAAAGGTGACTACTTTGAAGAACCTAGAATATAAGACATATTTTCAGTTGTTTCACACTTTTTTGTTAAGTATATAATTCCACATGTGTTAATTCATAGTTTTGATGCCTTCAGTGTCAATGTACAATTTTCAAAGTCATGAAAATGCAAAAAAATCTTTAAATGAGAAGGTGTGTCCAAACTTTTGGTCTGTACTGTATATATACTGTATATTAGAGTATGGCACTTCTATTGGTAATATGACAACTTATTTTCCAGGTATCCTATTCTTACCCAAGAAACAGAAGAGATCCACAACAAGTAAAATGCAAATAGTTTATAAAAAAATTATATTAAAAAAACATTAAAAGAGTGTGTTAAGGGAATGGCTCAAAAGCACGGACACAATAAGACGCCTGACATAGAACATGTGGTGAACAGTTAGGTACACAACCTATTCTTAATCAAAAGGCGTAATCCCTTGAAGAAGCGACACAAAACGTACGTCGGGTTGAAGGCACACAACTCCTGACATTCTCTATGCCCTGGTGATTATTGCAGCATTAGGTAACTATACTAACTTGTATTTTGATTTATACCATGGGCACTATGGCGGAGGGTGATCATGAGTATTAACAGGTGTTCAAAAAGGGAATTACAGCATTTTCAATAGACACTTGGTCTGCAATATGTTACGCTCGCGCCTGGACTGACTGGCATGAGCGTGATTAGTGATCCCACTGTACCATGAACCGAGGAGTGCCTGGAGGGGCATAACTAAGTATAAACCCGATCCAACCAAGGTCGCACGGCGGCTTAGTCGACTCCGTGGACCAAGGAGGAACTGAGCAGAGGGACCAAGTGCGACTCCAGGTCAGACCCCGGTCACAGTTGTTGACCCACACCGGGGAATGCAGGAACAGGCAGGTTAGACTGGCAGACAGGCAGGTGGGTATTGGCAAGTTCGGCTGGTATGCAAACAGGTGGGCACTGACAAGCATGGCTGGTATGCAGGCAGGTGGGCACTGGCAAGCACGGCTGGTATGCAGACAGGTGGGCACTGGCAAGCACGGCTGGTATGCAGACAGGGAGGTACAAGCAGGTTGGAGCGCAGGCTGGATAGGGTCCAGTACAGACTGGGAGATGGGTTCAGAGCCGCAGATGCGGTAGTGAAGCAGAGCAAAGCGAAACCGCAGGTGTGGTCGACAAGGCTGAGCAGAGCAAAACCGCAGGTGCGGTGGACAAGGCTGAGCAGAGCAAAACCGCAGGTGCGGTGGACAAGGCTGAGCAGAGCGAAACCGCAGGTGCGGTGGACAAGGCTGAGCAGAGCGAAACCGCAGGTGCGGTGGACAAGGCTGAGCAGAACGAAACCGCAGGTGCGGTGGACAAGGCTGAGCAGAGCGAAACCGCAGGTGCGGTGGACAAGGCTGAGCAGAGCGAAACCGCAGTGGACAAGGCTGAGCAGAGGGAAACCGCAGGTGCGGTGGACAATGCTGAGCAGAGCGAAACCGCAGGTGCGGTCGACAAGGCTGAGCAGAGCAAAACCGCAGGTGCGGTGGACAAGGCTGAGCAGAGCAAAACCGCAGGTGCGGTGGACAAGGCTGAGCAGAGCGAAACCGCAGGTGCGGTGGACAAGGCTGAGCAGAGCGAAACCGCAGGTGCGGTGGACAAGGCTGAGCAGAGCGAAACCGCAGGTGCGGTGGACAAGGCTGAGCAGAGCGAAACCGCAGGTGCGGTGGACAAGGCTGAGCAGAGCGAAACCGCAGTGGACAAGGCTGAGCAGAGCGAAACCGCAGGTGCGGTGGACAATGCTGAGCAGAGCGAAACCGCAGGTGTGGTGGACAAGGCAGAGAGGACAGGGCTCTGTTCACATGGAACAGACAGGAAAATTCAGGAAGATGGCTAGAACACAGGAGGAAGATACGGAGGAAGGGAAAAGGGACAAGCAGAACCAGATACACACAAGGTACTACACATGAAGTAGCGAGTGGACACAAAACTCACAAACAGAAGTACAGAGACAACGAGTTGGAGTTAGGTGCAGGTTCAGATACTGCAGGAAAAGGGAAGGTACGGACATAGAGACAAACAGGCTAGGAGAGTGTTCAGACAGGAACTGACACTGCAAGAAGATACAGGAGCGAGTCTGGGTATACGGCCCCCAGAGAGGCGGACAAACAGGCTAGGAGAGTGTTCGGACAGGAACTGACACTGCAACAAGATACAGGAGCGAGTCTGGGTATACGGCCCCCAGAGAGGCGGACAAACAGGCTAAGAGATAGTTCAGACAGGCCTGAGAATACAGCCCCCAGATTGGCGGACAGGCAAGAAACAGAACGGGACCTGGCACATCAGAGGCAAGGAGCCCTCTGAAGGTAAGATTTGCTCAGGCATATCCTACAAGGTGAAGTGGGTTTAAATATCCAGTGAATCACAGCAATAGGCTGGGGATGCATTAGGAGTGTACCCACAGCAGCTATAAGAAACAGGAAGTAACCGGGCCGCTGCCCTAAGCAGTCAGACCAGAGGCAAGCACACAGTATGAACAGGAGCAAGACTAGCCGACTGTACTGAAGGTTAAGATTGCGATCTTGCATAGTGGGAGATGGTGCACTATGCAAGCATGCCGCCAGGTATGTTACAGTACCCCCCCCTTTACGCCCCTTCTTCTTCAAGCCTGCAAGGGTTCTTCCGCAGAGAATTTGGAGGCCAATCCTTCTCTTCAAGAGGATTACCTCTTCTGTCCACTAGAGGAAACGAAACTGGTCTCATCATCTTGGTAACTAGGATGCTTCCTCCCATCAAGCCATCTTCAGCAACAGATGAAGTGGGTGAAGTACCAGGAACAGCACATAGGAAAGTCTCTCTCCATTTGTTATCAGATAGCACCCCGGTGGATTCAGGAGACAACTGGAGGTCCTCCGCCTGGTTGGAGGGGTGCAGAGACTCGGGGGTAACCATCGCTTCGGAGTACACTTTATCAAGCTCACTGGATGAAGTGGGCGAGGTATCAGGTACAGGGTGTAGAAAAGTCTCTCTCCATTTGTTATCAGGTAGCACCCCGGAGGATTCAGGAGGCAACTGGAGGTCCTCCGCCTGGTTGGAGGGGTGCAGAGACTTGGAGGTATCCACTGCCTTGATTGGCGTAAGGCCAGATTTATTAGAGATGGAGGGTCCTTGCTTTGGGACCATCTTCAGTCTGGTTTCAGAGATGACATGTCTGTGAGGCGGGACGGTACCTGAAGCCAGATCATTGGTACAATCGTCGAGACTGTGTGGGGACATCGCCTCCGCTTCTCTTCCTTCGGAGACGTCAGCGCACAGCGAGTCAGCGACTAGCAGATCTGGTGAAGAAGAAGAAGAAACTGCTGACTGTCCTGAAGATATGGGAACTGGACACCTCTTGTACCTTAGCAGTCCCCCAGGATACACCATGCAGGGTCTCCAGAACTGAGCGGGCACTAGATCTCTCGGCTCTGGACGACTTGTGGGTAAACCAGTCAGCACCTGGAATGTAAGCTTCTTCATGTGTAATGCTCCAATCTGGAGCTTAATTTGTACAGACATATTTTGACTGTTTCTGAGTAGGGCTCGTCCTTCCGCTGACAATGCCCAAACCGGCTTCTGGAGTTTTCGGACGGGAATCAAACACTGACTCTTCAAGGCTTTAAGCCCGAAACTTCCGGTTAATCCGAGGCTTTTACTTGCCACGGAGACAGTCATGGTCATCTGTGGAGAGGAAACACTAACGCCAAGGGCAGCCTCTCCTACAGGCCTAATGTCTTGGGAGTCTCCAACCTTCGCTGGACAAAGACCATCAGGGGGTCCCTAACAACCGCAGCGGGACCGCAATCCGATTTTGTGACTCAGTTCAGGCCTCTGCCTTGCCTGACGAACATAGTCAACCTTCATGGATTCAGTGTGGATAGCTGCCTCTACAGGCTGGGGAACAAGAGGTCTTTGGGAGGACAGAACCTGGCATGATGGCTTGCCTCTACGCCTTGCACGTCTGGACTGCCTCTTGAGGTTGGGAAAAGAAGTATTCTGTGGATCATAGTCATCTTGTGTGGATTCTGGGTGGGCAGCAGTCTCTTCAGGCAGGAGAACTTGTGAGCTACCCACACACATTACCCATCGGGGCTGCTCCGGGATATTGGGAAGGGAAGCTTTAGCAGAGGCTTCAGGATTAGGGTCATCGAAGACCATTAGAAAGGCCACCAGGAAGACCTGCAGGTCAGAGACGATAGGATCCCGTGCTTCCCATAGAGGGGTGATCCATTTCAAGGCATCACCCGCTAGGTAGGACATCATAAATCCCACTTTAACCCGATCGGTAGGAAAATAGTGAGCATAGAACTGGAACTGCAGCATGCATTGCCACACAAACGCACGGCTTTGTTTTGGATCCCTATAGTACCGTGGCGGATCCGCAGGAACGGGTGCTGATAGCTCCATAGGGGCTGGTGCGTAAATCGCCTGGACCTCAGCTTGCGAAAAAAAAAATTTCTTGATGCACGTATTCGCTGGACACGGATTCAAAATGTCTTTGAGAGTGAAGGGCCATGGGGCTCAACGGGAACCATGGCCTGAGCAAACTGTTACGCTCGGCCTGGACTGACTGGCGTGAGCATGATTAGTGATCCCACTGTACCATGAACCGTGGAGTGCCTGGAGGGGCATAACTAAGTATCAACCCGAACCGACCAAGGTCGAACGGCGGCTTAGTCGACTCCGTGGACCAAGGAGGAACCGAGCAGAGGGACCTGGTGCGACTCCAGGTCAGACCCCGGTCACAGTTGTTGACTAGTGTTGAGCCACCCCCGTAGTGTTCGAGTTCGGTTTGGTTCGTCGAACACCCGTGTGTTCGCCGAACTGTTCGTCGAACTGTTCGTCAAACACCTTCGAACACCATTAAAACCAATGGCAGGCAAACAAAAACACATAGAAACACATAGAAAACACCTTCAAAGGTGTCCAAAAGCTGACAAACTGCTCAGAAGACACAACTAACACATGGAAAAGTGACAAGTACATATAGTCATGCGAAAAGAAAAGAGGTGGAGGAGTAAAAGGAGGGGGAGACACAGATATAGGCATGTCGCCGGGTTTGTGCCAGAGCTGCGGTGAACCCTGACGGCCAGCCCCCCTCTCCCAATACTGGTGCCTGTCCGCTGGTGGGTCGAGCGAGCCCCCCTGTGGTGGAGGCAGCTCTAAGCTTTTTAATTTAAATTGTCTCTCTAATTTGAATGAATACACTTTAAATCCATTTACAAGGATCTATTGGAGGGCAAGTCTCATGCCAGCAGCCGCGTAATTCCAGCTCCAGTAGCGTCCACTAAAGCTGCTGCAGTTAAAAAGCTTTTATAAGGATCGAGCTCGGCTGTCCACCGCAAGGCATCCTACTGCCAGTCCCAGCCCCTATGCCTTGGGGTGCCTCCTGATGCTCTTCACTGAGTATCCCGTGGTCCCGAAGCATTTCCTTTGAAAAAATTAAGTGTCCAAACTACAGGTGGTGTAGCTTGCTTAACAGCCGGGATAATCCGCTGACTAGCAGACACTGCTACTAGGCACAAAGTATTTCCTGGGCTAGATGCAGTTAAAAATTTGTAATTAGATACTCTCGTTGGATGCTGAGAAAGCATTCCATAGAGTCTCCTGGCACGCCATATATGATTCTCTTAAAAAGCTTGGGGTAGGGGTCTAGGGGACCCTTTTATAGCCAAAATCACAGCCCTGTATCACAATACGTCACCTAGGCTGAAGATAAATGGAACTGTAGCACCCTGAGGGCTCGGTTGCTACAGAGGTATTGCACCTCACCCAGAGGTGTCATATCTCACACTCAGGTAAGGATGGAGTGTGGATCAGGACCCCGACACCTGCATGCATTACACCACATTGCCGTGGGGCAGGGCAACCAATATGCCCCTGAGATGGGCACGACAGTCACTGACCCTGGCTGGAGTGGGGGGAGGGAACACTGAGGAAGGGGAACCCTGTAGTGCAGGAGCAGGGAGGAAGCAGTTCCTGGGTGCATTGATAAGGGAGTATAAAAGGTGGGCACCATATTAGTTCAGTGCAGAGAAGTCTGAGCAGAAGTGACAGGGAGCAGGGGCTCTGCATGAGCTCTGCTCCGGAGGCGGGCCTAGTAACACAGGCCCAGGCCTGGAAGAGGGAGAAGGAAGGAAGAGGAGCGGAGAAGGCTCCAGGAACGAGGAACGAAGGGATCCCAGGGTTGCGGACGGGCGAGTCGCCACCGCACGCCCGAATCCACCTGCGTAGAGGGGTCAGGCCAAAGGGGGAGACCGGTCCCTGAAACTAGTGGAGGCGGGAAATGACCCTCAGCTAGAAACCGGAGGCTGTGACATTTTATGTGGCGCAGCCCCTCGCTACACCCGCTAGGAAGGCGCCACATAGGGTCAGGGAAACTGGTGCCAAGTTTACCAAGAGGAGGCCCGAGGCAGCCGGACAGAAGCGTTGGTAAGAAAGGCCAGACAAAGGACACACAAAGGGGGTCCTGTGAAGCGCTCCAAAGTTATCTGGGAGTTGTCTGAGCCCCACACCTGGTGAGCACAGTACGACGTGGGCAGCCGTTACCTGCAGACGTGGTCTGGATAATAAGAACTGTGAGTAAAGGCCCTGGACTGCATCACTGACTCCGTGTCGTTACTGCTGCTGCCCTGCACCATCACCCCCATCCTCCGCATACACTGACCTGAGGCTATACTCCTCCCGTGGGGAGTTATGCTACGCTCTGCTGCACCCACAACACCAGCCTCAGCAGTCTGCCCTGCAGCGGCGGTTCACTCTGACCGCAATCCACGGGTGGCGTAGTCGGACATTTAAACATCAAAACCACATAAATAGTTCCGCCACTGGTTTGACCACCCTGAGCCACGGAACCGGGTCGCCGCCACGAAGACTACAACCATCAGCATCCACCAAAAAGGGTCCGGCTCCGGGTGTCCCAAGGCCCAGGGGGTGCATCAGAACATTTTCATCACCTTTCACAATCACCAATGGGACAAGGCAGGGATGTCCTCTGTCCCCTCTCTTATACATCCTAGTGACGGAGCACCTGCTCTCATCAATTCGCATAACCCCAATATTAGGTGGATTGAGGTGGGAGGCACCGAGTACAAGTGCTCTCTATTTGCTGATGATGTCCTAGTATATATCACTCAATCACATATATCCATCCATGCTGTTATGGCTGAAATAGATCACTTTGTTACATGGTCAAATTTTAAAATCAATGCAGCGAAGTCTGAGGCCCTCGATGTCTCCCTCCCCAAATCCATATAGGATTCCATCCAGTCCAACTTTCCCTTTGCCTGGCCCTCACAGGGTATCAAATACTTAGGAATTCCTATTCATAGAGACCTCTCCCATCTATGTTATCTTAATTTTGGGCCCTTTATTGAACAACTCCATACAGACCACGGTTGGCAAGTTAGAACTGTAAGATTCACTACGTGAACCACTGGTGTTTTGTGGAAAAGCACATGTACACTGTGTTCCAAATTATTATACAAAAAGTGTTTAGGAGTGATAAGGGAAGAATTTGTTTGTCAGTTAAACTCATTGATGGTGATGTGTGTCAGGGCTCTTTATATCACTGTAAGCAATTGCAGACACTTGTGCTAATTAGTTTGGCAGGTGTGTCCAATGAAAGGCAAGACTACTTAAGAAGGCTGGCTCACATTATTAAGCAGCCTACATTTTCTGACAAAATGGGAAAGAAAAAGGATGTGTCGGCTGCTGAGAAGCAACAAATTGTGGAGTGTTTAGGTCAAGGCATGACTACAATCAACATTGTGCGATGATCAGGATGAAGTGTCTTGGCAATCAAGAAGTATGTAGCTGATTCACAGTACACACGTGTGCGTGCTGATAAGGGCAAATTGAGGACTCTTTCCTACAGGCAATTATGTGAGGTTAAAAGAGCAGCGGCAAAAAAGCCTTGTCATAGCAGCAGACAAGTTTTTGAAGCTGCTGGTGCCTCCAACGTCCCCCGAACAACAAGATGCAGGGTCCTTCAGAGGTTTGCAGCTGTGCATACGCCATCCTGTCGACCTCCTCTATCCACTTCACACAAGCCGAAACGGCTCCAGTGGGCCAAACATTACATGAAGACTGATTTCAAAACTGTTTTGTTCACGGATGAGTGCCGTGCAGCGCTCGATGGTCCAGATGGATGGAGTGGAGGATGGCTGGTTGATGGACACCCCACGCAAACACGGCTACAGCGCCAACAAGGAGGAGGTGGAGTAATGTTTTGGCTGGAATCATGGGGAGAGAGATTGTCGGCCCCTTTAGGATCCCTGAAGGCGCTAAAGATGAACTCCATAATGTATGTGGATTTTCTCAAACAGCACTTCCTGCCATGGTTCAAGAAGAAGAACCGTGTATTTCACAGCAAGATCATTTTTTTGCATGATAATGCACCATCTCATGCTGCACATAAAACATCTGCATCTCTGGCTGATATGGGCATAAAAGGGGACAAACTTATGGTGTGACCCCCATGCTCCCCTGACCTCTACCCCATTCAGAACCTCTGGAGCATCATCAAAAGGAGTGTCTATGATGGCGGTTGGCAGTTCACATCTAAGCAACAGCTCTGGGAGGGTATTCTGTCCTCATGCAAAACAATTGAAGCAGAAACCATCCAAAACCTGACAAATTCAATGGACGAGAGAGTTCAGAAGCTCCTTTCGAACAAGGGGTCCTATGAGAAAATGTAACATCACCTAGAATAAAGTTTTGAGTTGAAAACTGTTTGATTTCAGTTTCTAATAACCTGCTAATGCTTATAATTTCAAAAATGACCATTTTTTTGGTCTTTATTAAAATGAAAAGGTTGATCGAAAAGTTTGGGGGATCTAAGAGTGTGGCAACCCAGTAGTCATGATTACTTCGAATTCTGACAATATGAGGGTCATGTTGCAGGTAGTGCAGCAAGAAGGCACTTATGTGTCTTGCGCATCTCGGAGCCCCAAAATTATTTTCCGGGCTAGATGCAGCTAAAAATTATTATTAATTTTAAATCTGGTGGAGCTTAGTATAGATGGCCTAATAGGATCAGTGCTGCACACTGCTACAAAGCCCAAATTATTTTCCAGTCAAGATACAGATAAACATGATTAGTAATTTTAAATCTGGTGGAGCTTATTATAGATGGCCTAATAGAATCAGTGCTGCACACTGCTACAAAGCCCAAATTATTTTCCAGCCAAGATACAGATAAACATGATTAGTAATTTGAAAGCTTAAAACGGTTGGTAGGGTGATTTTAACCAATCATCAAGCTTTTACTCTCCCCAGGATGACACAGGGGTAGAAAAGTCGTTTCGGATCCATGATTTGCTCATCTTTATGAACGTGAGTCTGTCTACATTATCAGTGGAGAGCCGCGTGTGCTTATCTGTCAGCACACCACCAGCAGCGCTGAACACACGTTCAGACAGAACGCTGGCTGCGGGGCATGACAAGATCTCCAAGGCGTAAGTGGCTAGCTCCGGCCATTTATCCAGATTGGAAGCCCAAAAAGAGCAAGGGTCCAGTGACACAGTCATGGCTTCAATGTGTACTTGGAGATACTCCTGTACCATCGTCTCTAGGCGTAGACTATGTGTCAGACTTCTTGTCTCCTGTGGCCTTGCAAAGGATGGGCTAAAAAAGTGGTGAAATGATTCCGCAAAATTGATGTTACCAGCAGATACTGTGGTTCTGTTACGGTTTGAGTGCTGAACACTTGACGGTCCCACGGTTGGCAAGTTGGAACTGTGAGATTCACTACGTGCACCACTGGTATTTTGTGAAAAAGCACATGTAAGATTCTGCAACAGTCTCTGCTGATACTCCTGCATGCGTGCATCCCTTTCTATGGCAGGAATAATTTCTGCAAATTTACTTTTGTACCGGGGATCTAACAGTGTGGCAACCCAGTAGTTAGGATTATTTCTAATTCTCACAATTCGAGGGTCATGTTGCAGGTAGTGCAGCAAGAAGGCACTCATGTGTGTTGCACATCCAGGAGCACCAAGTCCCTGTTGTGTTGGTGGCGAGGTAACAATCATGCTTCCTTCCTCTGTCCTCTCCCCTCAACCTCGCACAACAGAAATGTGATCAAGGTCTCCCTCATCTGATGAGTCTTCCATCAGTTCGTCCTCGACTTCTTCCTGGGCTCCTGCACCTTCCTCACTAGTTTGGCTGCTACCATGTGCCCTGGTAAAACCATCTCCCCCACCCTCACATGCCTGCCGTCTTGGTGCTGCCGACCGTCTGGACCTTGTAGATGTTAGACCTTCCGCATACAACTCCTCCTCCTTTACTTCCTCCACCTCCTCTTGTGCCACCACCTGACTCCGAATTCTGTTTAACATGTGCTCCAGCATGTAAATCACCGGAATAGTCATGCTGATAATGGCATCGTCAGCACTAAACATCTTCGTCGCCATTTCAAAACTGTGCAGAAGGGTGCATAGGTCCCTGATCTGAGACCACTCCTCCAGCGTGATTTGCCCCACCTCTGGATCTCGTTGGCCCAGGCTATACGTCAGAACGTATTGCACCAGGGCTTGTCGGTGCTGCCACAGTCGCTGCAACATGTGCAGAGTTGAATTCCACCGCGTAGGCACATCGCATTTTAGCCGGTGAAGTGGCAGGCCCAACGACTTCTGTAGAGATGTAAGTCGCTGAGCTGCGGGATGCGAACGGCGGAAGTGAGCACACAGTGACCGTGCCCTCTGCAGAAGGCCATCTAGTCTGGGATAGTGGGCTAAAAATTGCTGGACAACCAGGTTCAACACGTGAGCCATACAAGGCACGTGTGTGACATTGCCCCGGCGAAGGGCCGCACCCAGGTTTGCAGCATTGTCGCACACGGCCTTCCCTGGTTTCAGGTCCAGTGGAGACAACCATTCATGAAATTGGTTCTCCAGAGCTGACCACAACTCCTCAGCTGTGTGACTCACATTTCCCAGACATTTCAAAGTAAAAACCGCCTGATGACGTTGAGCACTACTGCCAGCATAGTAAGGAGGTGTGCAGGATCCCTTCTGCGCAGTTAGAAAGCTTGTGGCATGACCAGACAGGCTTTGGGTGCAGGTGGAAGACCGAGAGGAGATTGAGGAGGCAGAAGCAGTGGAGGAACTTTGACATAAAGAGGATTGACGCACAACTCGTGGGGACGGCAAGACTTGGACAGCAGCCCCTTGTCCTGCTGTCACCATAGTTACCCAGTGCCCAGTCAGCGACATGTAACGCCCCTGTCCATGCCTACTCGTCCAAGTGTCTGTGGTGAAATGCACCCTGTCACACACAGAGTTTCTCAAAGAAGCGTGATGTTGTGTGCGACATGCTGGTGGAGCGCAGGCACACCTTTCTTTGAGAAGTAGTGCCGACTGGGCATCTGGTACTGGGGCACTGCGACGGACATAAGGTCTCGAAAATCCTCTGTGTCCACCAGGCGGAAAGGCAGCATTTCTGTAGCCAAGAGCTTGCAGATGGTGAAATTCAACCTCTTAGCTTTCTCATGGCTAGGAGGAAATGGTCTTTTACTTGTCCACATCTGAGGGACCGAGGGCTGGCTATTGTGCTTAGACGGGGTTGATAAGGGTGTCCCCGGCAAACTGCCGGTCTGTGAGGAAGATGCAGGCGGACATGTTAGGTTGCCTTGATCCAAAGGTGGTGCTATCGATGTCGGACAGCGCTCAACACCAGCTGGTGTTACCACCTCCAAAGAAAATGATGACCTGCCAATCACGCTGGCTGTTGCGGGTAAAGAGGTGGCAGGTCTGCGCCCCAAAACCGGTGTGACTGCTGTCCCCCCAGTCACAGAGGATGAAGAGGCCGTGGATGCACAAGATATGGCAGACGGTGGTTGGCCCGGCCGGCTAGGCCGCATTGTAGCACACTGAGCTTCCCACTGCAACTTATGCTTCATGTCCATGTGCCGGTTCATGCATGAAGTACTCAAACTATGTATTTTTTGGCCTCTACTTAGCTTTTGCTGACAAATGTTACAGATAACACGAGTTGGGTCATCTTTATCGATCTGAAAAAATGCCCAGGCTATGCAAGGCTTAGCACCCATGCGACCTGAAAAGCCACCACAACTTGTGGTGAGAGGCAGAGTTGTGTTTGAGGATGCAGTTGTTGACGTGCTTCCAGTACTACGTCTCTGTCCAGGAAGGCGCAACCTGACCTCGTCGTCACTAGCATCTTCCTCCACCTCCTCTGCTGACCTCATCTCTTGGCTGACTGTGGGTTGACAGTAAGTGGGATCTCCAACCTCATCATCATCACCCTGTGCGTTATCACACCCGTTGTCCTCAGAGCCAACCTGTTCCTGCCCTGACAAAAAACTAAAGTTGTCGCTCCAATCAGGTATTTGAGTCTCATCATCGTCTTCCTCATTGTCTCCACCAACAGGAGTTACAGTTTGGGAATGAGGGTCTACATTATGGTCAGAACCTTCTGCGTCTGGTCCTGGATCCGACTCATAAAGATTCTGGGCATCAGTGCAGATAATTTCCTCGTCTGGATTCACAGAAGCGCTGGAGTCGACCTCTGATTCCCAGGCTATAGTATGAGTAAACAGCTCTGCAGACTCAACCATCTGTTCTACCTCATACTCAGACGGGCAGCTGGAGATTTGGGAGCTGTGAGGAAGCAAGTGCGATTGGGGTGACACCTTTGAGGACTGGAGTATTTGTGATGTTGAAGTTGATGTGGAGGAGAGCCCACTTAAAGGAGCACTTGATATCCGTTGAAGCACCTGCTGTTTTTGTGCCTCATCTGGAATTTGTAGCGATTGGCGTGGCCGTAAGAAAGGGATCTTATCACATTGTCCGCTAAAAGAAGTAGACATTTTAGTTTGGCTGGAAGATGGTCTTTCTTCTGCAGATGATACTGTTGCTTTAACACCTACCCCACGGACACAACCTTTTTTCCCCTTGCCAACATGCCTATTCCCCTTTCCACCAGCAGCGGGCCTTTTTCCACTCATTTTGGTGGTTAACTAATTCACAACTCTGGAGTTGTTTGCACAAAAAAACAATGGATGGGAACCGAGCAGAGCTGAGTGGCCAAACTGTGGTATTAGGCCAAAACTATTGGCTGGGTTAGATACAGAAAAAAATTATATTCAATTTGCAACCTGATGGAGGTCAATATAGATGGACTAATAGAACAAGTCCCACACACAGCTAGAAGCCCAAATATTTTTTCAGAGGTAGATGCAGAAAAAAATTGTATTCAGTTTGCAACCTGATGGAGGTCAGTATAGATGGACTAATAGAACAAGTCCTACACACAGCTAGAAGCCCAAATATTTTTTCAGAGGTAGATGCAGAAAAAAAATATATTCAGTTTGCAACCTCATGGAGGTCAGTATAGATGGACTAATAGAGAAAGTCCCACACACTGCTAGAAGGCCAAATATTTTTTCAGAGCTAGATGCAGATATAAATTATTTTTAATTTGCAACCTGATGGAGGTCAGTATAGATGGACTAATAGAGAAAGTCCCACACACTGCTAGAAGGCCAAATATTTTTTCAGAGCTAGATGCAGAAAAAAATTATATTCAGTTTGCAACCTGATGGAGGTCAGTATAGATGGACTAATAGAACAAGTCCCACACACAGCTAGAAGGCCAAATACTTTTTCAGAGGTAGATGCAGATAAAAATTATTTTTAATTTGCAGCCTGATGGAGGTCAGTATAGATGGACTAATAGAGAAAGTCCCACACACTGCTAGAAGGCCAAATATTTTTTCAGAGCTAGATGCAGACAAAAAATTATTTTGAATTTGCAACCTGATGGAGGTCAGTATAGATGGACTAATAGAGAAAGTCCCACACACTGCTAGAAGGCCAAATATTTTTTCAGAGCTAGATGCAGATATAAATTATTTTTAATTTGCAACCTGATGGAGGTCAGTATAGATGGACTAATAGAGAAAGTCCCACACACTGCTAGAAGCCCAAATATTTTTTCAGAGGTAGATGTAGAAAAAAATTATATTCAGTTTGCAACCTGATGGAGGTCTGTATAGATGGATTAATAGAACAAGTCCCACACACAGCTAGAAGCCCAAATATTTTTTCAGAGGTAGATGCAGAAAAAAATTATATTCAGTTTGCAACCTGATGGAGGTCTGTATAGATGGATTAATAGAACAAGTCTCACACACAGCTAGAAGCCCAATATTTTTTCAGAGGCAGATGCAGAAAAAAAATATATTCAGTTTGCAACCTGATGGAGGTCAGTATAGATGGACTAATAGAGAAAGTCCCACACACTGCTAGAAGGCCAAATATTTTTTCAGAGCTATATGCAGACAAAAAATTATTTTTAATTTGCAACCTGATGGAGGTCAGTATAGATGGACTAATAGAGAAAGTCCCACACACTGCTAGAAGGCCAAATATTTTTTCAGAGCTAGATGCAGACAAAAAATTATTTTGAATTTGCAACCTGATGGAGGTCAGTATAGATGGACTAATAGAGAAAGTCCCACACACTGCTAGAAGGCCAAATATTTTTTCAGAGCTAGATGCAGATAAAAATTATTTTTAATTTGCAACCTGATGGAGGTCAGTATAGATGGACTAATAGAGAAAGTCCCACACAGTGCTAGAAGGCCAAATATTTTTTCAGAGCTAGATGCAGAAAAAAATTATATTCAGTTTGCAACCTGATGGAGGTCAGTATAGATGGACTAATAGAACAAGTCCCACACACAGCTAGAAGCCCAAATATTTTTTCAGAGGTAGATGCAGAAAAAAATTATATTCAGTTTGCAACCTGATGGAGGTCTGTATAGATGGATTAATAGAACAAGTCCCACACACAGCTAGAAGCCCAAATATTTTTTCAGAGGTAGATGCAGAAAAAAATTATATTCAGTTTGCAACCTGATGGAGGTCTGTATAGATGGATTAATAGAACAAGTCCCATACACAGCTAGAAGCCCAATATTTTTTCAGAGGTAGATGCAGAAAAAAAATATATTCAGTTTGCAACCTGATGGAGGTCAGTATAGATGGACTAATAGAGAAAGTCCCACACACTGCTAGAAGGCCAAATATTTTTTCAGAGCTAGATGCAGATATAAATTATTTTTAATTTGCAACCTGATGGAGGTCAGTATAGATGGACTAATAGAGAAAGTCCCACACACTGCTAGAAGGCCAAATATTTTTTCAGAGCTAGATGCAGATATAAATTATTTTTAATTTGCAACCTGATGGAGGTCAGTATAGATGGACTAATAGAGAAAGTCCCACACACTGCTAGAAGGCCAAATATTTTTTCAGAGCTAGATGCAGATATAAATTATTTTTAATTTGCAACCTGATGGAGGTCAGTATAGATGGACTAATAGAGAAAGTCCCACACACTGCTAGAAGGCCAAATATTTTTTCAGAGCTAGATGCAGACAAAAAATTATTTTTAATTTGCAACCTGATGGAGGTCAGTATAGATGGACTAATAGAGAAAGTCCCACACACTGCTAGAAGGCCAAATATTTTTCAGAGCTAGATGCAGATATAAATTATTTTTAATTTGCAACCTGATGGAGGTCAGTATAGATGGACTAATAGAGAAAGTCCCACACACAGCTAGAAGCCCAAATATTTTTTCAGAGGTAGATGCAGAAAAAAATTATATTCAGTTTGCAACCTGATGGAGGTCGGTATAGATGGATTAATAGAACAAGTCCCACACACAGCTAGAAGCCCAAATATTTTTTCAGAGGTAGATGCAGAAAAAAATTATATTCAGTTTGCAACCTGATGGAGGTCTGTATAGATGGATTAATAGAACAAGTCCCACACACAGCTAGAAGCCCAATATTTTTTCAGAGGTAGATGCAGAAAAAAAATATATTCAGTTTGCAACCTGATGGAGGTCAGTATAGATGGACTAGTAGAGAAAGTCCCACACACTGCCAGAAGGCCAAATATTTTTTCAGAGCTAGATGCAGGCAAAAAATTATTTTTAATTTGCAACCTGATGGAGGTCAGTATAGATGGACTAATAGAGAAAGTCCCACACCCTGCTAGAAGGCCAAATATTTTTTCAGAGCTAGATGCAGATATAAATTATTTTTAATTTGCAACCTGATGGAGGTCAGTATAGATGGACTAATAGAGAAAGTCCCACACACTGCTAGAAGGCCAAATATTTTTTCAGAGCTAGATGCAGACAAAAAATTATTTTTCATTTGCAACCTGATGGAGGTCAGTATAGATGGACTAATAGAGAAAGTCCCACACACTGCTAGAAGGCCAAATATTTTTTCAGAGCTAGATGCAGATATAAATTATTTTTAATTTGCAACCTGATGGAGGTCAGTATAGATGGACTAATAGAGAAAGTCCCACACACTGCTAGAAGGCCAAAAAATTTTTCAGAGCTAGATGCAGAAAAAAATTATATTCAGTTTGCAACCTGATGGAGGTCAGTATAGATGGACTAATAGAACAAGTCCCACACACAGCTAGAAGGCCAAATATTTTTTCAGAGGTAGATGCAGATAAAAATTATTTTTAATTTGCAGCCTGATGGAGGTCAGTATAGATGGACTAATAGAGGAAGTCCCACACACTGCTAGAAGGCCAAATATTTTTTCAGAGCTAGATGCAGACGAAAAATTATTTTGAATTTGCAACCTGATGGAGGTCAGTATAGATGGACTAATAGAGAAAGTCCCACACACTGCTAGAAGGCCAAATATTTTTTCAGAGCTAGATGCAGACTAAAATTTATTTTTAATTTGCAACCTGATGGAGGTCAGTATAGATGGACTAATAGAGAAAGTCCCACACACTGCTAGAAGGCCAAATATTTTTTCAGAGCTAGATGCAGACAAAAAATTATTTTTAATTTGCAACCTGATGGAGGTCAGTATAGATGGACTAATAGAACAAGTCCCACACACTGCTAGAAGGCCAAATATTTTTTCAGAGCTAGATGCAGAAAAAAATTATATTCAATTTGCAACCTGATGGAGGTCAGTATAGATGGACTAATAGAATGATGCTATGCCCAAAAGATTTTACTTCACTAGGTGCAGTAAAAAAATTGGTATTCTATACACAGGTGGTATATCTTGCAACACAGTTAGGCTACTCCACTGACTAACACACTCTGCAATAGGCCAAAAAGGATTAGCTTTGCTAGATTCAGCCAAATGCTGTGAAAAAAACTTGCACAGCACTGGCACAGACCTGCCTGGCAAAAACTGATAGGAACTGATGTAACCTAGTCCTGAAAAGGACTGCAATTACAATTAGTCTTTACTCCCACAATCTATCTATTTAAGAGCACAGACCTGCCTGATAAAAGTCGTAGGAAATGCTGTAACCTAGTCCTTAAAAGGACTGCAATCACAACTATTCCCTACTCCCAAGCTATCTGTAGATTTGTGCGAAAATTGGCTTGAAATTAACAAGGTATAGCGCACACAGCAACAGCGGTGCCGTCTAACACGCAGCTGCAGCAGTGAGAAAATGGTGGCAACGGGGAAAATGGCTTGGTCTTATAGGGCAAGGACATGTGACATACACTGCCAATGACACATGCCCTTGCTTGTGTGAAAAAAAGCACTTCGCTCCGTGTGTGCGCTGCTGATAGGCTGACAGATTGCACCTCCCCACTGTAAATGCGGGAAAGAGAAAAAAAAATGGAGATCTTCATTATTCCTGCAGAGATCCATCCCCTGCCCCTCCCCCCACCCCGCTGTACACTCAAACTGCGTATTAACATTAATTTTCATCATTACTGAGAAAACATCCAGTTATGATTTTGGTGCACGAACAGTTATCGAACATAACCTCGAACAGCCGAATTTTTCTCAAATCGTTCGTGTTCGCCGAACAGCTCGAACACCGCCCAAAACAGCTCGAATTTGAGATTGGCGAACAGTTCGAGTCGAACAACGCTCATCTCTATTGTTGACCCACACCAGGGAAGGCAGGAACAGGCAGGTTAGACTGGCAGACAGGCAGGTGGGTATTGGCAAGTACGGCTGGTATGCAAACAGGTGGGCACTGGCAAGCACAGCTGGTATGCAGACAGGTGGGCACTGGCAAGCACGGCTGGTATGCAGACAGGTGGGCACTGGCAAGCACGGCTGGTATGCAGACAGGTGGGCACTGGCAAGCACGGCTGGTATGCAGACAGAGAGGTACTAGCAGGTTGGAGCGCAGGCTGGATAGGGTCCAGTACAGACTGGGAGACGGGTTCAGAGCCGCAGATGCGGTAGTCAAGCAGAGCAAAGTGAAACCACAGGTGCGGTGGACAAGGCTGAGCAGAGCAAAACCGCAGGTGCAGTGGACAAGGCTGAGCAGAGCGAAACCGCAGGTGTGGTGGACAAGGCTGAGCAGACCGAAACTGCAGGTGCAGTGGACAAGGCTGAGCAGAGCGAAACCGCAGGTGCGGTGGACAAGGCTGAGCAGAGCGAAACCGCAGGTGCGGTGGACAAGGCTGAGCAGAGCGAAGCCGCAGGTACGGTGGACAAGGCTGAGCAGAGCGAAACCGCAGGTGCGGTGGACAAGGCAGAGAGGACAGGGCTCTGTTCACATGGAACAAACAGGAAAATGTAGGAAGATGGCTAGAACACAGGAGGAAGATACGGAGGAAGGGAAAAGGGACAAGCAGAACCAGATACACACAAGGTACTACACATGAAGTAGCGAGTGGACACAAAACTCACAAACAGAAGTACAGAGACAACGAGTTGGAGTTAGGTGCAGGTTCTGATACTGCAGGAAAAGGGAAGGTACGGACATAGAGACAAACAGGCTAGGAGAGTGTTCAGACAGGAACTGACACTGCAACAAGATACAGTAGCGAGTCTGGATATACGGGCCCCAGAGAGGCGGACAAACAGGCTAGGAGAGTGTTCGGACAGGAACTGACACTGCAACAAGATACAGGAGCGAGTCTGGGTATACGGCCCCCAGAGAGGCGGACAAACAGGCTAAGAGATAGTTCAGACAGGCCTGAGAATACAGCCCCCAGGTTGGTGGACAGGCTAGAAACAGAACGGGACCTGGCACATCAGAGGCAAGGAGCCCTCTGAAGGTAAGAGTTGCTCAGGCATCTCCTACAAGGTGGAGTGGGTTTAAATATCCAGTGACTCACAGCAATAGGCTGGGGACGCATTAGGAGTGTGCCTACAGCAGCTATAAGAAACAGGAAGTAACCGGGCCGCCGCCCTAAGCAGTCAGACCAGAGGCAAGCACACAGTATGAACAGGAGCAAGACTAGCAGACTGGACTGAAGGTTAAGATTGCGATATTGCATAGTGGGAGATGGTGCACTATGCAAGCACACCGCCAGGTATGTTACACAATAATAGGGTTACCCCTTTTGTTTAACACTATGTTGTGTACCTAACTGTTCACCCCATATTCTGTCAGGTGGATTTAGTATTCCTGCTTTTGAGGCATTCCCTTAACACACTTTTTTAATGTTTTTTTCATATATTTTTTTCAATAAACTATTTACATTTACTTGTTATGGATTGGTTCTGTTTCTTGGGTAAGAGTAGGATACCTGGAAAATAGGTTGTCATAACTGCAAGTACTTGTCTAGTAGGTCAACTTATCAAGTATATAATTTATTTTTTATTTATTTATTTCATTTTACTCACTTATTTAGCTCCATTCATTCCACAGTGCTTTACAGACATTATCATAGCTATCCCCATTGGCACTCACAATCTAAATTCCCTATCTATGGAGTGTGGGAGGAAACTGGAGGAAACCCGTAGGAAACCCACGCAAACGCAGGGAGAACATACAAACTCCTTGCAGATGTTGCCCTAAGTGGGATTTGAACCCAGTGCTAACCACTGAGCCACCAAAATGATCTATCTTTTCAAAAAATTGACAATATTTTAAATTGAGGTTTTTTTTTAACTGCTGAGCTCTTTTTAATAATGTTTGTAATAAGGTTTGCATTGTTAAATCTGGTAACAGATCCTCTTTAATACCGTGTAATCCAACAAACTGAAAAATGGATACCAAAAGCTTTTCAGGAAGTCACTAGATTTATTCCATGATTGTCACGTACATAGATATCTTTTCTTGATGCGATAGATCCATGATAAAACCCTTTTTTAAATTTTATTACTTCCCCAATGAGCTCTACTCCGATGGCAAACAACACCGGTAAGAGATTGTCGCCCTGATTTATACCTCATTTGGAAAAATCTAACAACCGCAATCTAATTCCTTGATCTTTCTCCCTCTCGAACACACACACTTGGGTCAATTTCAGAGGAAGCCAGCTAACCCATCAATTTGCATTTGTGTAGATCAATGAGAATCATGAAGATCTTGGAAAGATCCAAGGTTCTTGGTACATATTGTTCAATACTGTAGTGCAAGTCCATTTATATCCTATCTCAAAGGCCATAAAGTGTATTTTACATGTCGCCACTTAAGAAATATGCCAGGAAAAGCTTACTTAAGAATGCAGAATTTATTCTGTGTCATTTGCACATCATTTCCATAGTTTGGAAAGGTCTTCATGTTTAAGTCTATTTATTTGTTTGGAATGAGAAAAGTAAACATATCCCTGGCAAAGTCCAAAGGGATCTGGTGGAACGAAGTATTTTCAGGGTAATTTACAACGTGCGAGTCTAAGTCACCGCATAGACATTCACTGACTAAAGGAAACCGTAGCTGCATTCTTGAAAGCTACAAGGTGCGGTGTAACTAATGATGAATGCCTGCAAATGTTTCCACCATGTGCTTGTTAAAAAAAGAACATTCCTCTCCAAGTATTTGATTTCTTCAAGTATTTATCCTTATTTAGAAGTACGGAAATAGGTATCTGAAAATATTCGCCTTGGAATTTTTTATTTTAAATGTAAATTCTAAATAGTGAAAAAAAAAATTCAATTTATTTATATACAATTAAAAGTACTTATTGACCAGGGACGTATGGATACATCTCGGCCATTTTGCGCATGCGATCGTTGCTGGGTGTCGGCTGATTCTGACAGCTGACACCTGGCATTCAGTGCCAGGAGCGGTGCCCGCACCGCTCCCAGCACTTTAACCCGCTAAATGCTGTGATCTCTGCGATCGCAGCATTTAGCGTGCAGGCAGACGGAAGAAAACCCCTCTGCCTGTCGATCAGAGACCCCGCAACGTTATCGCAAAGTCCCCATCGTTGTCATGATGACATCTAGGTCACCAGAGCTAGGAAACTTGGAGATCATGCCCAGTGCATGATTTAACAAGTTTTCTGTCAGTGCAGCACTGACTGTTTGTATAGTATAGGAATGTTGCTGCATCCCTATACTATACAAGCAATAAGTCTACAATTAGTGAAAGTCCCATAATGGGACAAAGTGTAAAAGTAAGAAAAAGTGCAAAAAAAATTGTAAAAATATTTTTTGAAAAATCACAAAATAATAATAATAAAATAAAAATATACTGTACCAATAAATAAATATTTTTATGAAAAAATAAACAAAAAAAGTACACATATTTGGTATTGCCACATACGAAATGACCTGACCTATAAAATTGTACCACTATTTATTGAGAGTACGCTCTAGAAAAAGTCAGCAGATCACAAACCTCTCCCAGGTGCTTGTCTCGAAAAAAGCAGTCCCACAATAAATGCAAATGTATAAGACAGACAGCACTCACTGGTAAGTGTAAAACTGTTCTTTATTGCTTCATTTAAAAAATCGTAAGCAAGGGAGTTAGAGGTACACCTGTCGAACGATGGCCGTTTCGCGTTTACTTGCGCTTCTATGGGTCACTGAGTGATAAACTTCTGTGAAGCACCTGGGGGTGCAAGGTGCTCACCACACATCTAAATAAGTTCCCTGAGTGGTCTAGTTTCCAAAATGGTGTCACTTGTGGGGGATTTCCACTGTTTAGGCACATCAGGGGTTCTCCAAACATGGTGTCAGCTAATTATTCAAGCAAATTTTCCATTCAAAAAGTCAAATGGTGCTCCTTCCTTTCTGAGCCCTGCCATGCACCCAAACAGTGGTTTTCCCTCACATATGGGGTATTGGCGTGCTCAGGAGAAATTGAACAACAAATTGGAGGGTCCAATTTTTCCTGTTATCCTTTCAAAAATAAAAAAAATTGGGTGTAAAGTAAAATTTTTGTGAAAAAAAGTTAAATGTTCATTGTTTTCTTCCACATTTCAAAAATTTCTGTGAAGCACCTGAAGGGTTAATAAACTTCTTGAATGTGCACCTTGAGGGGTGCGGTTTTTAGAATGGTGTCACTTTTGGATATTTTCTGTCATAAAGGCCCCTCAAAGTCACTTCAAATGTGATGTGGTCCTTAAAAAAGTGGTTTTGTAAATTTCGCTGTACAACTTTTAACCCTTATAACTTCCTAACAAAAAAAAATTTTGGTTCCAAAATTGTGCTGATGTAAAGTAGACATGTGGGAAATGTTATTTCTGTGACATATCTCTCTGATTTAAGGGCATGAAAATTCAAAGTTTGAAAATTGATAAATATTCTACATTTTCACCAAATTTCTATTTTTTTCACAAATAAACGCAAGTCATATCAAATAAATTTTACCACTATCATGAAGTACAATATGTCACAAAAAAAACAATATCAGAATCAGTGGGATCCGTTGAAGCGTTTCAGAGTTATTATCTCATAAAATGACACTGGTCAGAATTGTAAAACTTGGCCTGGTCATTAACGTGCAAACAGCCTTCGGGGGTAAAGGGGTTAAAGGGAACCTGTCACGTCCTTTTTTGTTATTAAACTGCCCCCAATGTCTTGTTAATGATGCAATGTGCATCACTAACATGGTCTTCTCAAGCAACACTTCCCACTATTTATCTAAAAAAACACTTTTTATCCCTTGGTGATTGTATTATGTACCTTCTCTTTCAGTCATAGGGGTGGCGCTTTCTAATCTCTCAGTCATTGGTCAGTCATGGTCCTCTTCAAATTATTCACGTCCATCGCAACATGATTGATTACATGGACTTGATTGCCCGATGTCATTGCACTCGCCCAGTAAATCCCACGTTTGCTCACTGACTATCAGGTCTCAGCTCATGCGCACTGAATGTGGGTGTACGTCCCCAGCTTTCTTTCATATGTGTGCATGCTCCGGAGCCACAGTGAGTCAGTGGCCAGGTGATATATCCACTATGAATGGCACTCTGTTCCCGTGGATCCAAAGCATTTTTCTGTATTAATCACTTTTCGGCAGTCATCTAATTATCATCTTAGGAAGGATAATGACAACTAACAACTTTGTATTCAGTAAATACCCCAGAATCCACCATTCACAGTTAGTGATGGTCAGAGTTTACCTTCACCTCCTCCTGGTAATGGGACTTTTCTGTATGTCACACAACATGAATGGAAAACTTTCTTATAGAATTCAATGAGTCAAGCCAGGTCTGTTGCTGGCTATAGTCCATGTAGCTGTTGTAAAGCAAATCTATAAATTCAAGAAAAATCACCAACCCTGTAAGCATTATCAGAAAAACAAAATAAAATAATTTGTGAACAAAGAATGAAATCAGATTACAAATATGAAATATGTTTCACTGGTGTGATCACAAGGGCAGCGCTGGTCTCTGCTTGCTCTTCTCTCCTTACAATGTGCACTGACAGTGCACTCACTTTCCGGCTCCTCACTTCTTATCTGTCACGGGTGTATCAGAGGTGACAGACAGTCGCCCAGCAGTTGGTTGCAGGAGATCTCTATGTTTGGCATTACAGACATCTTCTTAGATGAGAGGCAGTCTCTAGGACCTAGCGGCTACCTCCCTCTGGTAATTAGCTCCCTGGCCTGGGTGTATATATACCTGGTGTGTCTGAGAGGGAGGTGCCGGCTATATTCATTTCTACTTGTGAAGGCTTAGCAAGAGCAGAACTTCGTCCTCTCTGGAGTTTGAGGCCGAGTTTGCATTTGTCTGGAGTTATCTAAAGCTAAGCATTCTCCCCTTGTTTGTCTACCCTTGTTGTCTATGGAGTTTAGTGGAGATCGACTAGTGCTCATCTCCTCCCATCCTTAGCCTTAGCCATATGCCAGGGAAAGTCAGGGCGAGTCATGCATGCGGCGACTGATGAAGAGGCAATATAGGGATGGTAGTTGAGACAGGGTGACACTAGACCAGACTAGGAGGTCTCCACTCCCCCTTTCCCTAGTGTCTGGGCTCCCTTTCCCTCTTCCTTCTGTGTTGCACTAAGTCTTCCCCACACCTGGCGTGACATTATCAGATCTGGCAAAAGAGAGTCACTGTACACTGAGAAGAATACTGCAAAGTGACAAGATCCTACTGTATCTGTAAGAATTGACAACCGACGCATGCTGAGAAGAGCAGGGACTAGCCTAACCCCTGAAACAATCACCACTAATGATGCTTTGTTTCAAGGTGCGGGCAGAGACTGCAGCAGTGACCGCAGTCTCTGCCCTTTGATGAGGACTCGTTTAAGTATCCCAGCATGCACTGGGACTCTTAAACTGAGGAGAGTCATCAAAAAGATTAGATTATGACACTAAATAGAGATTTAGGATTAATATAAATTTTAGTTTCGTATCATCCCTAATTATATGAAATTATATAGATGATACATTCCCTTTAAACATTCCCATGGAACTGTTACCGTAGTTGCCAGCATACAGGCATACTCCAACTTAACTTCTGCTGCTATGCCATTTATTCCAAGCTGTTCTTGCAATGGTTTTATTAGTGTAAAGTTAGGTTCCCACGATGAGTATTTGGTAAGTTTTTGATGCTGCAGATTTTCTGCATCTGTTAAGTAAACTAGGTTATTTGTGTGCTTTTTAAATTGTGTTTTTGAGTGCATTCTTTCACAAGTTTTTATAGCGCTTTTTATGCTGTAGTTTTTGTCTCTTCTTGGTGTGTCCTGTTTTTTTTTTTTTTTAAAAAACTTCCTGGTATTTGGATATAGTTGTGACACCCCAGGGGTCTGGTTGCCACAGTAACGTAATGTTATGTCTGAGAGCAGGTGGGAGGTCCTTTAGTCAGGGATCCTGTGCATGCCACACCTCCTGCCCAGTCTTGGGAGGGGAAGAACTTCCCCTATATAAACCTGGGGCTGAGGCAGGGTGAGTGAGTAGAAGAAGAGAAGAAGTAGAGACAGCATAGGAAGAAACAGCAGTTACAAGGAGTCAGGGGCTGGCAGCTGCAGAGTTCGCCCTGACTAAGAAGACTTTTTACCGGACCCGGAGTCCGAGGCTGTGGGGACTAATTCCTGCCCAGCAGCAGAATCCGTCAGGCAGGGGATTTCAGGTCCTCTGGCCCAGAAGCCCGAAGGCACGGTCACACGCGTGGGACCAGCACCGCCATCGTGGAGCGGAAGCCATTAGAAGGCCCCGAGTCACCGGCCATACGGGTGAGCACCACACGGTACACTCAGGGACGTGGGCTACTTACATCAGCTCCTAGCAAGGTAGCCAGAAGAGTACAGTCAGTTTGGGAGGCCTACAACTACGCCTGGCCAGGGGAGATCCCATCTGCTCAAGGACTGACCAGGCCCCATCCGCTAGCAAGTACTCCGGGAGGGTCTTTTGTTGTTACCAGTAAAGACCCTGAACTACACCGTACCGTCTCTGAGTGGTTCCTGCTACCCCCATCATCCACGTCGGCTGCCCTGAGGCCATACCCCTCCCGTTGGGGGTTATACTATCACGCTGCACAATCCCACCATCGGCCTCAGCGGTCTGCCCTGCAGCAGCAGCCCCCTGGCTGCACTCAACGGGTGGCGTAGTCATCAACCATTTACTACTAATGGACTGCCGTCTAGTTTGACTCCCTGGGCACGGACCGGGTCACCGCCACGAGACTACAACCCTCCACAGATCCGGCTCCGGGTAAGCTCCCGCATGCGCAGCGCAGCGCGACACAGGCCCAGGGGCGCGTCAACTTTGGCGTAGTCGGCAGGATTTCGTGCCCGCAACCACCGGGTACTGCGTGCCTGAAAAGCAAAGACTGTTCAAACTTACCAGTGGTGAAGATTCCCGCTATCCGTGGAGGTTTCCCGCCATCCGGCGCCATCTTCTACCTTCTTCCCGCCATCCGCGAAGTTTTCCCGCCATCCGGCGCCATCTTCGACCTTCTTCCCGCCATCCGTGGAGTTTTCCCGCCATTGGACGCCATCTTGAGGACGCCGCGCGGGAAGAAGAGGGGCGTGGACTCCGAAAGCGCGCGAGAACTGAAGCCCCGCCTCACGTCCGGACGTTGCGTAAGGTCCTGGAAGGAGCCCAGCAGACGCCGACGTCACAGGAGCGCGACGGAAGGTCCTCAACCCTGACGATCCACTGCGGAGCCGCGGCCTACGGAAGAGGATCATCGCAAGGTAGGCCACGGTCCACTAGGGGGGAGGAAGATGTCGGATACGGAGGAGAGCTTCACTGCCTCAACCCCCGCCAGCGCTACCGCTGCTGCAGTTATGCCCTTCACCATGCCCTATATCCCGGGAGCAGCTTGGCTACCCCAGTACTCAGGGGAGTCACATACCCTGCATGACTTTAGAGAAAAGCTGGATAGCCTCTTCCAGGTGTACCCCCTCACAGAAGAGCAAAAAGTGAGCATCCTGGTGGCCCAACTAACCGGGGCAGCCAAAAGAGAAGTAAAATCTTGGCCACCTGGGAGGAGGACTGTCGCAGAGATACTAACCCGGCTGAGGGACACCTTCGATACCCGCACCTCAGCCGAGATCAAGCTTAGATTCTACGGGTGCAAGCAGCGAGCGCATGAGAGTATAAGGGACTATGCACTAAACCTACAAGAGGCCCTGAGGGCCATAAAGCAGACCGACCCTGATGGGGTGGGAAACGAGGACAGGCTGTTGACTGAACAATTTATAGAGGGTTTATATTGCAATGCCCACCGAACCCAGTTGCGGGCAATGGCCTTACAGGATCCCCATCTGGACTTTGCACAGTTCAAGGATAGAGCTATCCGGGTGCTCCGAGAACCAGCACCGGGTGGCGTTGTGACCCACAGGCGCCCAGCTATCACTTACCACCAGGAGGCGGCGCCCTTGTCGACAGGGCCTGTGGGAGCTCATGCGCAGGCTTTGGACAATGACCCGGCTCCAGACCTACACCATCAGGTCCAAGAGCTAGTTAAGAGCGTTGCTGCGCTAACCCGAACTGTGCAGTCTTTACAGGTTTCCACCCCAGGGAAGATCCAGCTGGCATCCGGACCGGAGGACATCCCGTGGCGTCGACCAAGGAGGACCCCACCGGCCAGAGGAAGACCCAGTGACCGATACAGCGAGGACGGACGACCCATCTGCCGCCGCTGCAATCAACCCGGACATATGGAAAGGTACTGTTCTTTAAACGGGCACAACCTGGGGTAGAGGGCCAACCCCCAGGAAAAAGATCACCAGGCCCATCGAACTGGCGCGACAGATATGTGGGAGGACGTCCAGTCTTGCCTGTGGTACTGGATGGCATTCCCATGAGTGCCCTACTGGATACCGGGTCACAGGTCACCACCATCCCGTACGTGCTCTTCAAGCAGTACTGGAATGACTCGGATATTACCCGCTACCCTGACGACGACTTGAGTATCATCGCCAGCAATGGCCAGCCCGTGCCACAGATCGGATTTAAAGAGGTGACCCTCAAAATCGGTAGAGTCGAACTGGCCGCACAGGGACTGATCATTGTAGATATTGATAAACATGAGAGTCACCCAAAAATAACTCTAGGAACTAACGTAATTGAAAATTGTCTTGCAGAGGTGATTTTCCTTTTACAGCAGGTTGCCAAGAACGCCAGCTCCGGCGAGCAGCGGGTGCTCCAGAAAGAGATCCGGGCACTGATGCAACGGCAACAAGTGGAACTCTCCGGCGGTGAGATTGGTAGCGTAAGAATGTGTGACCCTTTTCCTATTGCCATGCCCCCAAAAAGTGAAATGATGATTTGGTGCCGGGCAGCTATTGGTCTGAGAGGTAGAGATTACCAGGCAATGGTAGAACCAGTTTACTCAGACAGTAGGCCCACCATTTTGACAGCACGGGGGGTGGTCAATGTACGCCATGGGAGGGTGCCCGTTCGCATAATAAATATCGGGGAGAGGGAAGTGTACCTGCCCCGGTATGCCACGCTAGCCAAATTATATACCACTAATCAAAATTCTATACAATCTGTGGAACCCTTGCCTCCATCTCACCCGGAGGAAGGTAACGGCTCTAAGAAAGACATGGAGGACTGGTGTCAGCAACTACATCTGGGTACTGACTCCACTCCCTCACATCAGAAACAAGGAGTCTATCGGGTGGTTCAAGAGTATGAGAGAGTGTTTAGTAAACACCCGTTAGACTTCGGGCGAGTCAAGGGGGTAGAACACCGCATCCCCACGGGAGATCATCCTCCCATAAAAGAGAGGTATCGACCCGTACCCCCTGCACATTACCAACACGCCAAGGGGATGCTTAGAGACATGAAGGAGGCTGGGGTAATCCGGGATAGCTGTAGCCCCTGGGCAGCCCCACTAGTTTTAGTCAAAAAGAAAGACAACACCATGAGGATGTGTGTAGATTACCGGAAAATCAACCGTATCACACACAAGGATGCGTACCCCTTACCAAGGATAGAGGAGTCATTGGCTGCTTTAAGATCTGCTAACTTCTTCTCTACCTTGGATCTCACTAGCGGGTACTGGCAGGTTCCTGTAGCAGAGGCGGACCGGGAGAAGACCGCATTCACCACCCCGATGGGACTTAGCGAGTTCACCTGCATGCCGTTCGGACTCTGCAACGCCCCAGGAACCTTCCAACGATTAATGGAGTGCTGTCTGGGCCACAGAAACTTCGAGACGGTCCTGTTGTACCTGGACGATGTCATCGTATACTCCAAAACTTATGAGGACCACCTGAAACACCTGGCGGAGGTGTTCGAAGCTCTGGCGAGTTACGGCCTAAAGGTGAAACCCTCCAAGTGTCACCTCCTGAAACCAAAGGTGCAATACCTGGGACACGTGGTGAGCGCTGACGGAGTGGCTCCCGACCCCGATAAGATCACCGCAATTAAGGGATGGCCAAGCCCCTCCAGCGTAAAAGAAGTGCGGCAGTTCCTAGGGTTGGTAGGCTACTACCGAAGGTTTATTCCCGGTTTCACCAAAAAGGCAGCACCTATGCAGGACCTCCTGATAGGCCAGTCCCGGAAGGCCAAGAACCAGAAGCCGCCCTTCAAATGGGAAAAGCTAGAAGAAGAGTCCTTCCGCCAGCTGAAGATGGCCCTCACGGGGGATGAAATCTTGGCGTACCCGGACTATAGCCAGCCCTTCATCCTCTACACCGACGCCAGTAACATCGGGCTAGGAGCCGTACTGTCCCAGATTCAGCAGGGGAGAGAACGAGTAATCTCCTATGCCAGCCGAAAACTGCGACCCACCGAAAGGAACCCCGAAAATTACAGCTCATTTAAGCTAGAGTTCCTGGCCGTGGTATGGGCAGTCACCGAGCGCTTTAGGCATTACCTCGCTTCTTCCCGGTTCACCGTATACACGGATAACAACCCGTTGACACACCTGGACACGGCAAGACTCGGTGCCCTGGAGCAGAGGTGGATGGCCCGTCTGTCCAACTACGAGTTCACAATCAAATACCGGGCAGGACGCTCCAATACTAACGCGGACGCCCTGTCCAGGATGCCTAACCTGCCGGACGAAGGAGAAGATCCGGAGGGACTGGAAGAAGTTGAACTCCCTGCGTTCCACCGTCATGGGACTATCCAGTATTCCCACCGGGTAAGGGGTAAGCAGGCTGCTACGTTGAACCCCTTACCCCACTACAACTGGGCGGAAACGCAAGACAGCGACCCTGCCGTCCGACTGGTGAAGGAGATGCTGACTCGGCCGGAGGCTCGCCTTGAACCAGACGCTCCGGAGGAAGCCAAACAACTATGGGCGGAGAAGAGTCGACTATTCCTTTACAAGGGGAAGTTGTGCCGCAGAATGGTCAACTCCCGGACGCATGAACTACTCTGGCAAGTAGTGGTGCCCCGAAGAGACGCAGCCATGGTGATGGAGGCATACCACGACGGAGCTGGACACTTCGGGTGGAAAAAGCTGGAGTTCCTGCTGCGCGAGCGGTTCCACTGGGTAGGCATGAGGGGAACCATCGAGAAGTGGTGCAGAGACTGTGGCCCGTGCAATCTGAGAAGGAAGGACCGGGCCAGCCAGAAGACTCCCCTGCAGTCCATCGTCACCCGGCAACCGTTGGAACTGGTAGCCTTGGATCATGTAAAACTGACCCCAAGCAGAAGTGGCTACGTCTACGCGTTAACCATCGTGGATCATTACTCCCGGTTCTTGGTTGTCGTCCCCGTCAAGGACTTAACGGCTCAAACAGCAGCTAGGGCCTTCCAGCAGCACTTCTGCCGTCCACACGGGTACCCGGACCAAGTGCTGACGGACCAGGGACCTGCCTTTGAAGCGGAGGTCTTCCAGGAATTCTGCAATCTGTATGGCTGCCGGAAGATAAGGACGACACCCTACCATCCGCAAACTAATGGACTTTGTGAAAAAATGAACCAGGTGGTAATGGATCTTCTAAAAACATTGCCCCTGGAAGAACGCAGTCTGTGGCCTGAGAAGTTGCCCGATCTGGTGGACCTATACAACCACATCCCGGTAGGTTCCACCAACTGTACCCCGGCTTACCTAATGAGGGCGAGACCTGGTAAGTTACCTGTTGACCTGGAAATGGGAGTCCTGACACCTGAGGACACTTCACCAGAAACAGACTGGGACACAGAGAGGCAGCAGCAGTACCGGAGAGTACAGGAGAGCGTGGAGCGAAGTCTCTGTCAGGCTAGGGAAAGACAAGAGAAGACTTACAACCAGTATGCTCCCGCTGTTCCCCTGGTACCCGGAGAGCAGGTCTTGAAGAGGAAAAGACGGCTCCACGAGTTGGATGACCAGTGGGAGAAGGACCCGTACACCGTACTGCCCTCAAGCCACGAGAACCCGAAGGTCTGTACCATCAGTAAAGACGGAGGGGAAACCACAGCCATTGTATCCCGGGACCACCTGAAGAAGTGTCCCGAACAACTGAGGAACCCTGAAGAGGAACAAGAAGACCATCGACCCGTGGGAGAAAGGGAAGATATGGTTAGTACCGTGCTCGGGGACTTCCCTCGGTCTTGGACTCAAGTCAATGGTGCAGTTGTGGTACCCGTACTCACCTTCCTCCAACCATCATCCCAAGAACCTACGGAGCAACGGGTAGAGCTGGAAGAACAGCCGGTCCAGGAGGCAGAAGACTCCACACAAGTAGAACAGGAGAATCAACCCTCTGCTTATAGTGAGCCTGCCGTACCCCTAGTGAGACAAAGAGCCGGTAGACAGCTGCCCAGTTTACCCTTGACAGCTCCTACACCCTGTAGTTCAGGGCCAGACAGTCAACTCCATAGGTCCACTAGGGCCACTAGAGGCCAGTTACCCGCACGTTGGAGGATCTAAATGTTTAAGCTATTTTATAATGTTTACCTGTCTATAGTTGCTTGTGTGTAATTTTGTATTTCTAGTTGTTTTTAGGAATCCTTGGTGGATTTACCGGGAATCCTTGTATATAGTTGGAGCGTAACCCAGGATGGACTAAAGACTGTCAAGGACTCGGGGTAGAACAGACCCCTACCTGGTTACGTCTCCCTGTGTTGGTGAAATGGACACCTTGCTTTCTTCAGAGACTGCACCCGGTTGCGGACACGCCGTAACCATCTTTATGTGTTTTCTTATTGTATTATTAATGTTTTGCCTTGTTATGTTTTCTAAATGTGTTTAGTCCCGGAGTACTAAATTTTACTAGGGGGGAATGTGACACCCCAGGGGTCTGGTTGCCACAGTAACGTAATGTTATGTCTGAGAGCAGGTGGGAGGTCCTTTAGTCAGGGATCCTGTGCATGCCACACCTCCTGCCCAGTCTTGGGAGGGGAAGAACTTCCCCTATATAAACCTGGGGCTGAGGCAGGGTGAGTGAGTAGAAGAAGAGAAGAAGTAGAGACAGCATAGGAAGAAACAGCAGTTACAAGGAGTCAGGGGCTGGCAGCTGCAGAGTTCGCCCTGACTAAGAAGACTTTTTACCGGACCCGGAGTCCGAGGCTGTGGGGACTAATTCCTGCCCAGCAGCAGAATCCGTCAGGCAGGGGATTTCAGGTCCTCTGGCCCAGAAGCCCGAAGGCACGGTCACACGCGTGGGACCAGCACCGCCATCGTGGAGCGGAAGCCATTAGAAGGCCCCGAGTCACCGGCCATACGGGTGAGCACCACACGGTACACTCAGGGACGTGGGCTACTTACATCAGCTCCTAGCAAGGTAGCCAGAAGAGTACAGTCAGTTTGGGAGGCCTACAACTACGCCTGGCCAGGGGAGATCCCATCTGCTCAAGGACTGACCAGGCCCCATCCGCTAGCAAGTACTCCGGGAGGGTCTTTTGTTGTTACCAGTAAAGACCCTGAACTACACCGTACCGTCTCTGAGTGGTTCCTGCTACCCCCATCATCCACGTCGGCTGCCCTGAGGCCATACCCCTCCCGTTGGGGGTTATACTATCACGCTGCACAATCCCACCATCGGCCTCAGCGGTCTGCCCTGCAGCAGCAGCCCCCTGGCTGCACTCAACGGGTGGCGTAGTCATCAACCATTTACTACTAATGGACTGCCGTCTAGTTTGACTCCCTGGGCACGGACCGGGTCACCGCCACGAGACTACAACCCTCCACAGATCCGGCTCCGGGTAAGCTCCCGCATGCTCAGCGCAGCGCGACACAGGCCCAGGGGCGCGTCATAGTCATGTGTGGACTGCTAGCTTTTTAAATGCATTTCCACTACGGATACACACTAAGAGAATGAATATGTGCTATATTTAACCTGCCAATTTTCTGCATGTAATGTAAGTCTAAGGGGAAAATCCACACATAAAACTCAGTGTACCCGCAAGATAAAGTGACATGTCCCGCATTTGAAACATGCATCGCAGGTCAGTTTATGCAGCATAAAAAAAGGCACAGTTGGCAGATTTCTATAATCCCCTCCACTTTGTTGGAACTGTGAGACGCTACGTTTTTTTGCTCAGTGTAAAAAACTTACCAAAAACGTATTGAGGAAACTTAACCTGAGATAATTCAATGACTTGTGTTTACACAGGTTCAAACTTTTTAATTGCATGTACTGCATGATTATAGTATATAGTATGATATATATATATATATATATATATATATATATATATATATATATATATATATGTATACAGTACATTGTGAAAGTATTTGGCCCCCTTGAACTTTTCTACCTTTTGCCACTTTTCTGGCTTCAAACGTAAAGATATAAAATTCTATTTTTTGGGGGAAGAATCAACAACAAGTGGGACACAATCGTGAAGTGGAACGAAATTTATTGGATATTTTAAACTTTTTTAACAAATTAAAAACTGAAAAGTGGGGGGTGCAATATTATTCGGCCCCTTTACTTTCAGTGCAGCAAACTCACTCCAGAAGTTCAGTGAGGATCTCTGAATGATCCAATGTTGTCCTAAATGACTGGTAATGATAAATAGAATCCACCTGTGTGTAATCAAGTCTCCGTATAAATGCACCTGCTCTGTGATAGTCTCAGGGTTATGTTTCAAGTGCAGAGAGCATCATGAAGACCAAGGAACACACCAGGCAGGTCCGAGATACTGTTGTGGCGAAGTTTAAAGCCGGATTTGGATACAAAAAGATTTCCCAAGTTTTAAACATCTCAAGGAGCACTGTGCCAGCGATCATATTGAAATGGAAGGAGTATTAGACCATTGCAAATCTACCAAGACCCGGCCGTCCCTCTAAACTTTCATCTTGAACAAGGAGAAGACTGATCAGAGATGCAGCCAAAAGGCCCATGATCACTCTGGATGAACTGCATAGATCTACAGCTGAGGTGGGAGAGTCTGTCCATAGGACAACAGTCAGTCGTACACTGCACAAATCTGGCCTTTATGGAAGAGTGACAAGAAGAAAGCCATTTCTCAAAGCTATCCATAAAAAGTCTCGTTTGAAGTTTGCCACAAGCCACCTGGGAGACACACCAAACATGTGGAATAAGGTGCTCTGGTCAGATGAAACCAAAATCGAACTTTTTGGCCACAATGCAAAATGATATGTTTGGCATAAAAGAAACACAGCGCATCACCCTCAAAACACCATCCCCACTGTCAAACATGGTGGTGGCAGCATCATGGTTTGGGCCTGCTTTTCTTCATCAGAGACAGGGAAGATAGTTAAAATTGATGGGAAGATGGACGGAGCCAAATACAGGACCATTCTGAAAGAAAACCTGTTGGAGTCTGCAAAAGACCTGAGACTGGGACGGAGATTTATCTTCCAAGAAGACAATGATCCCAGACATAAAGCAAAATCTACAATGGAATGGTTCAAAAATAAATGTATCCAGGTGTTAGAATGGCCAAGTCAAAGTCCAGACCTGAATCCAATCGAGAATCTGTGGAAAGAGCTGAAAACTGCTGTTCACAAACGCCCTCCATCCAACCTCAATGAGCTTGAGCTGTTTTGCAAGGAAGAATGGGCAAGAATTTCAGCCTCTTGATGTGCAAAACTGATAGAGACATACCCCAAGCGACTTGCAGCTGTAATCACAGCAAAAGATGGCGCCACAAAGTATTAACTCAAGGGGGGCGAATAATATTGCACGCCCCACTTTTCAGTTTTTAATTTGTTAAAAAAAAATTAAATATCCAATGAATTTCATTCCCCTTCACGATTGCGTCCCACTTGTTGTTGATTCTTCCCAAAAAAATTTGAATTTTATATCTTTATGTTTGAAGCCAGAAATGTGGCAAAAGTTAGAAAAGTTCAAGGGGGCCAAATACTTTCACAATGCACTGTATACAGTATATATATACACACATCCTGATGCATTAGGCTGCATTTCTATATGCTTCATGCTGATGTTTATATTGTACGCGTATGATTCAAACAAGAGATGAGTGGATTTTTCGAAATTCAAGTTTGCCAACTTCACCGAATTTTCCCCAAAAATTTGATTTGTGGCGATTAAGTGTACTTGAACCTCAATAATGGAAAGATTGGAATTACATTGAGTGTAGAGCTTATACTCTACAGGAAAGAGAGAGAGGATCGCGCTGACCATAAGAGCTTACATTCTACAGAAGAGAGAAAGACAAAGAGGGAGGACTTTGTTGACCATAAGAGCTTGCACTCTACAGGAGAGAGGACCCCGCTGACCATAAAAGCTTACATTTTACAGAAGAGAGGGAGGACCACGCTGACCATAACAACTTACAGGAGAGAGAGGACCCCACTGACCACAAGAGCTTACACCCTAAAGGAAAGAGAGAGAGGATTCCTCTGACCATGAGAGCTTACACTCTACAGGAGAGAGAGGATCGCGCTGACCATAAGCGCTTACATTCTACAGAAGAGAGAAAGAGAGAGAGGGAGGACCGCGCTGGCTATAAGAGCTTACACTCTACAGGAGAGAGGGGGGACCTCACTGACCATAAGAGCTAACACTCTACAGGAGAGAGAGGACCCCACTGACCATAAGAGCTTATGACGCGCCCCTGGGCCTGTGTCGCGCTGCGTTGCGCACGCGGGAGCTTACCCGGAGCCGGATCTGTTTAGGGTTGTAGTCTCGTGGCGGTGACCCGGTCCGTGCCCAGGGAGTCAAACTGGACGGCAGTCTGTTAGCGGTAGAAAATGGTTGATGACTACGCCACCCGTTGAATGCAGCCAGGGGGCTGCTGCTGCAGGGCAGACCGCTGAGGCCGGTGGAAGGATGGTGCAGCGTGATAGTATAACCCCCAACGGGAGGGGTATGGCCTCAGGGCAGCCGACGTGGATGATGGGGGTAGCAGGAACCACTCAGAGACGGTATGGTAGCGTTCAGGGTCTTTACTGGTAACAACGATAGACCCTCCCGGAGTACTTGCTAGCGAACGGGGCCTGGTCAGTCCTTGAGCAGATGGGATCTCCCCTGGCCAGGCGTAGTTGTAGGCCTCCCAAGCTGATGTAAGTAGCCCACGTCCCTGAGTGTACCGTGTGGTGCTCACCCGTATGGCCGGTGACTCGGAGCCTTCTAATGGCTTCCGCTCCACGATGGCGGTGCTGGTCCCACGCGTGCGACCGGGCCTTCGGGCTTCTGGGCCAGGGGACCTGAAATCCCCTGCCTGACGGATTCTGCTGCTGGGTAGAAGTTAGTCCCCACAGCCTCGGACTCCGGGTCCGGTAAAGAATCTTCTTAGTCAGGGCGAGCTCTTTAGCTGCCAGCCCCTGACTCCTTGTGACTCTGCTGCTTCCTATGCTGCTCTTGTCTCTACTCTTCCTGGACTCACTAACCCTGCCTCAGCCCCGGGTTTGTACAGGGGAAGTTCTTCCCCTCCCAAGGCTGGGCAGGAGGTGTGGCATGCACAGGATCCCTGACCAAAGGACCTCCCACCTGCTCTCAGACGTAATATCTCTATCACTGTGACAACCAGACCCCTGGGGTGTCACACTCCCCCCTAGTGAAATTTAGTACTCCGGGACTAAACACTTTTTAGAAAAATATAACAAGGTATATCAAAGAACAATAAAATACAATAAGGAAACACAATAAGATGGTCACGGATGTCCGCAACCGGGTGCAGTCTTTGAAGAAAAGCAAAGGTGTCCATTTCACCAACACAGGGAGACGTAACCAGGTAGGGGTCTGTCCTACCCCGAGTCCTTAACAGTCTCTAGTCCATCCTGGGTTACGCTCCAACTATATACAAAGGATTCCCGGTAAATCCACCGAAGACTCCTAAAAACAACTAGAAACACAAAATTACACACAAGCAACAATAAACAGGTAAACATTGTAAAACAACTTAAACATTTAGATCCTCCAACGTGCGGGTAACTGGCCTCTAGTGGCCCTAGTGGACCTACGGAGCTGACTGTCTGGCCCTGAACTACAGGGTGTAGGAGCTGTCAAGGGTAAACTGGGCAGCTGTCTACCGGCTCTTTGTCTCACTAGGGGTACGGCAGGCTCACTATAAGCAGAGGGTGGATTCTCCTGTTCCGCTTGGGTGGAGTCTTCTGCCTCCTGGACCGGCTGCTCTTCCAGCTCTACCCGTTGCTCCGTAGGTTCTTGGGATGATGGTTGGAGGAAGGTGAGTACGGGTACCACAACTGCACCCTTGACTTGAGTCCAAGACCGAGGGAAGTCCCCGAGCACGGTACTAACCATATCTTCCCTTTCTTCCACGGGTCGATGGTCTTCCTGTTCCTCCTCAGGGTTCCTCAGTTGTTCGGGGCACTTCTTCAGGTGGTCCCGGGATACAATGGCTGTGGTTTCCCCTCCGTCTTTACTGATGGTACAGACCTTCGGGTTCTCGTGGCTTGAGGGCAGTACGGTGTACGGGTCCTTCTCCCACTGGTCGTCCAACTTGTGGAGCCGTCTCTTCCTCTTCAAGACCTGCTCTCCGGGTACCAGGGGAACAGCGGGAGCATACTGGTTGTAAGTCTTCTCTTGTCTTTCCCTAGCCTGACAGAGACTTCGCTCCACGCTCTCCTGTACTTTCCGGTACTGCTGCTGCCTCTCTGTGTCCCAGTCTGTTTCTGGTGAAGTGTCCTCGGGCGTCAGGACTCCCATTTCCAGGTCAACAGGTAACTTACCAGGTCTTGCCCTCATTAGGTAAGCCGGGGTACAGTTGGTGGAACCTACCGGGATGTGGTTGTATAGGTCCACCAGATCGGGCAACTTCTCAGGCCACAGACTTCGTTCTTCCAGGGGCAACGTTTTTAGAAGATCCATTACCACCTGGTTCATTTTCTCACAAAGTCCATTAGTTTGCGGATGGTAGGGTGTCGTCCTTATCTTCCGGCAGCCATACAGATTGCAGAATTCCTGGAAGACCTCCGCTTCAAAGGCAGGTCCCTGGTCCGTCAGCACTTGGTCCGGGTACCCGTGTGGACGGCAAAAGTGCTGCTGGAAGGCTCTAGCTGCTGTTCGAGCCGTTAAGTCCTTGACGGGGACGACAACCAGAAACCGGGAGTAATGATCCACGATGGTTAACGCGTAGACGTAGCCACTTCTGCTGGGGGTCAGTTTTACATGATCCAAGGCTACCAGTTCCAACGGTTGCCGGGTGACGATGGACTGCAGGGGAGTCTTCTGGCTGGCCCGGTCCTTCCTTCTCAGATTGCACGGGCCACAGTCTCTGCACCACTTCTCGATGGTTCCCCTCATGCCTACCCAGTGGAACCGCTCGCGCAGCAGGAACTCCAGCTTTTTCCACCCGAAGTGTCCAGCTCCGTCGTGGTATGCCTCCATCACCATGGCTGCGTCTCTTCGTGGCACCACTACTTGCCAGAGTAGTTCATGCGTCCTGGAGTTAACCATTCTGCGGCACAACTTCCCCTTGTAAAGGAACAGTCGACTCTTCTCTGCCCATAGTTGTTTGGCTTCCTCTGGAGCGTCTGATTCCAGGCTAGCCTCCGGGCGAGTCAGCATCTCCTTCACCAGTCGGACGGCAGGGTCGCTGTCTTGCGTTTCCGCCCAGTTGTAGTGAGGTAAGGGGTTCAACGTAGCAGCCTGCTTACTCCTTACCCGGTGGGAATACTGGATAGTCCCATGACGGTGGAACGCAGGGAGTTCAACTTCTTCCAGTCCCTCCGGATCTTCTCCTCCGTCCGGCAGGTTGGGCATCCTGGACAGGGCGTCCGCGTTGGTATTGGAGCGCCCTGCCCGGTATTTAATTGTGAACTCGTAGTTGGACAGACGGGCCATCCACCTCTGCTCCAGGGCACCGAGTCTTGCCGTGTCCAGGTGTGTCAGCGGGTTGTTATCCGTGTATACGGTGAACCGGGAAGAAGCGAGGTAATGCTTAAAGCGCTCGGTGACTGCCCATACCATGGCCAGGAACTCTAGCTTAAATGAGCTATAATTCTCGGGATTCCTTTCGGTGGGTCGCAGTTTTCGGCTGGCATAGGCGATTACTCGCTCTTTCCCCTGCTGAATCTGGGACAGTACGGCTCCTAGCCCGACGTTACTGGCGTCGGTGTAGAGGATGAAGGGCTGGCTATAGTCCGGATACGCCAAGATTTCATCCCCCGTGAGGGCCATCTTCAGCTGGCGGAAGGACTCTTCCTCTAGCTCTTCCCATTTGAAGGGCGGCTTCTGGTTCTTGGCCTTCCGGGACTGGCCTATCAGGAGGTCCTGCATAGGCGCCGCCTTTTTGGTGAAACCGGGAATAAACCTTCGGTAGTAGCCTACCAACCCTAGGAACTGCCGCACTTCTTTTACGCTGGAAGGGCTTGGCCATCCTTTGATTGCGGTGATCTTATCGGGGTCGGGAGCCACTCCGTCAGCGCTCACCACGTGTCCCAGGTATTGCACCTTTGGTTTCAGGAGGTGACACTTGGAGGGTTTCACCTTTAGGCCGTAACTCGCCAGAGCTTCGAACACCTCCGCCAGGTGTTTCAGGTGGTCCTCATACGTTTTGGAGTATACGATGACATCGTCCAGGTACAACAGGACCGTCTCGAAGTTTCTGTGGCCCAGACAGCACTCCATTAATCGTTGGAAGGTTCCTGGGGCGTTGCAGAGTCCGAACGGCATGCAGGTGAACTCGCTAAGTCCCATCGGGGTGGTGAATGCGGTCTTCTCCCGGTCCGCCTCTGCTACAGGAACCTGCCAGTACCCGCTAGTGAGATCCAAGGTAGAGAAGAAGTTAGCAGATCTTAAAGCAGCCAATGACTCCTCTATCCTTGGTAAGGGGTACGCATCCTTGTGTGTGATACGGTTGATTTTCCGGTAATCTACACACATCCTCATGGTGTTGTCTTTCTTTTTGACTAAAACTAGTGGGGCTGCCCAGGGGCTACAGCTATCCCGGATTACCCCAGCCTCCTTCATGTCTCTAAGCATCCCCTTGGCGTGTTGGTAATGTGCAGGGGGTACGGGTCGATACCTCTCTTTTATGGGAGGATGATCTCCCGTGGGGATGCGGTGTTCTACCCCCTTGACTCGCCCGAAGTCTAACGGGTGTTTACTAAACACTCTCTCATACTCTTGAACCACCCGATAGACTCCTTGTTTCTGGTGTGAGGGAGTGGAGTCAGTACCCAGATGTAGTTGCTGACACCAGTCCTCCATGTCTTTCTTAGAGCCGTTACCTTCCTCCGGGTGAGATGGAGGCAAGGGTTCCACAGATTGTATAGAATTTTGATTAGTGGTATATAATTTGGCTAGCGTGGCATACCGGGGCAGGTACACTTCCCTCTCCCCGATATTTATTATGCGAACGGGCACCCTCCCATGGCGTACATTGACCACCCCCCGTGCTGTCAAAATGGTGGGCCTACTGTCTGAGTAAACTGGTTCTACCATTGCCTGGTAATCTCTACCTCTCAGACCAATAGCTGCCCGGCACCAAATCATCATTTCACTTTTTGGGGGCATGGCAATAGGAAAAGGGTCACACATTCTTACGCTACCAATCTCACCGCCGGAGAGTTCCACTTGTTGCCGTTGCATCAGTGCCCGGATCTCTTTCTGGAGCACCCGCTGCTCGCCGGAGCTGGCATTCTTGGCAACCTGCTGTAAAAGGAAAATCACCTCTGCAAGACAATTTTCAATTACATTAGTTCCTAGAGTTATTTTTGGGTGACTCTCATGTTTGTCAATATCTACAATGATCAGTCCCTGTGCGGCCAGTTCGACTCTACCAATTTTGATGGTCACCTCTTTAAATCCGATCTGTGGCACGGGCTGACCATTGCTGGCGATGATACTCAAGTCGTCGTCAGGGTAGCGGGTAATATCCGAGTCATTCCAGTACTGCTTGAAGAGCACGTACGGGATGGTGGTGACCTGTGACCCGGTGTCCAGTAGGGCACTCATGGGAATGCCATCCAGTACCACAGGCAAGACTGGACGTCCTCCCACATATCTGTCGCGCCAGTTCGATGGGCCTGGTGATCTTTTTCCTGGGGGTTGGCCCTCTACCCCAGGTTGTGCCCGTTTAAAGAACAGTACCTTTCCATATGTCCGGGTTGATTGCAGCGGCGGCAGATGGGTCGTCCGTCCTCGCTGTATCGGTCACTGGGTCTTCCTCTGGCCGGTGGGGTCCTCCTTGGTCGACGCCACGGGATGTCCTCCGGTCCGGATGCCAGCTGGATCTTCCCTGGAGTGGAAACCTGTAAAGACTGCACAGTTCGGGTTAGCGCAGCAACGCTTTTAGCTAGCTCTTGGACCTGATGGTGTAGGTCTGGAGCCGGGTCATTGTCCAAAGCCTGCGCATCAGCTCCCACAGGCCCTGCTGACAAGGGCGCCGCCTCCTGGTAGTAAGTGGTAGTGGGGCGTCTGTGGGTCACAACGCCACCTGGTGCCGGTTCTCGGAGCACCCGGATGGCTCTGTCCTTGAACTGTGCAAATTCTAGATGAGGGTCCTGTAAGGCCATTGCCCGCAACTGGGTGCGGTGGGCATTGCAATATAAACCCTCTATAAATTGTTCGGTCAACAGCCTGTCCTCGTTTCCCACTCCATTAGGGTCGGTCTGCTTAATGGCCCTCAGGGCCTCTTGTAGGTTGAGTGCATAGTCCCTTATACTCTCATGCGCTCGCTGCTTGCACCCGTAGAATCTAAGTTTAATCTCGGCTGAGGTGCGGGTATCAAAGGTGTCCTTCAGCCGGGTTAGTATCCCTGCGACAGTCTTCCTCCCAGGTGGCCAGGATTTTACTTCCCTTTTGGCTGCCCCAGTTAGTTGGGCCACCAGGATGCTCACTTTTTGCTCTTCTGTGAGGGGGTACACCTGGAAGAGGCTATCCAGCTTTTCTCTAAAGTCATGCAGGGTATGTGACTCCCCTGAGTACTGGGGTAGCCAAGCTGCTCCCGGGATATAGGGCATGGTGAAGGGCATAACTGCAACAGCGGTAGCGCTGGCGGGGGTTGAGGCAGTGGAGCTCTCCTCCGTATCCGACATCTTCCTCCCCCCTAGTGGACCGTGGCCTACCTTGCGATGATCCTGTTCCGTAGGCCGCGGCTCCGCAGTGGATCGTCAGGGTTGAGGACCTTCCGTCGCGCTCCTGTGACGTCGGCGTCTGCTGGGCTCCTTCCAGGACCTTACGCAACGTCCGGACGTGAGGCGGGGCTTCAGTTCTCGCGCGCTTTCGGAGTCCACGCCCCTCTTCTTCCCGCGCGGCGTCCTCAAGATGGCGTCCAATGGCGGGAAAACTCCACGGATGGCGGGAAGAAGGCTGAAGATGGCGCCGGATGGCGGGAATCTTCACCGATGGCGGGAATCTTCACCACTGGTAAGTTTGAACAGTCTTTGCTTTTCAGGCACGCAGTACCCGGTGGTTGCGGGCACGTGATCCTGCCGACTACGCCAAAGTTGACGCGCCCCTGGGCCTGTGTCGCGCTGCGTTGCGCACGCGGGAGCTTACCCGGAGCCGGATCTGTTTAGGGTTGTAGTCTCGTGGCGGTGACCCGGTCCGTGCCCAGGGAGTCAAACTGGACGGCAGTCTGTTAGCGGTAGAAAATGGTTGATGACTACGCCACCCGTTGAATGCAGCCAGGGGGCTGCTGCTGCAGGGCAGACCGCTGAGGCCGGTGGAAGGATGGTGCAGCGTGATAGTATAACCCCCAACGGGAGGGGTATGGCCTCAGGGCAGCCGACGTGGATGATGGGGGTAGCAGGAACCACTCAGAGACGGTATGGTAGCGTTCAGGGTCTTTACTGGTAACAACGATAGACCCTCCCGGAGTACTTGCTAGCGAACGGGGCCTGGTCAGTCCTTGAGCAGATGGGATCTCCCCTGGCCAGGCGTAGTTGTAGGCCTCCCAAGCTGATGTAAGTAGCCCACGTCCCTGAGTGTACCGTGTGGTGCTCACCCGTATGGCCGGTGACTCGGGGCCTTCTAATGGCTTCCGCTCCACGATGGCGGTGCTGGTCCCACGCGTGCGACCGGGCCTTCGGGCTTCTGGGCCAGGGGACCTGAAATCCCCTGCCTGACGGATTCTGCTGCTGGGTAGAAGTTAGTCCCCACAGCCTCGGACTCCGGGTCCGGTAAAGAATCTTCTTAGTCAGGGCGAGCTCTTTAGCTGCCAGCCCCTGACTCCTTGTGACTCTGCTGCTTCCTATGCTGCTCTTGTCTCTACTCTTCCTGGACTCACTAACCCTGCCTCAGCCCCGGGTTTGTACAGGGGAAGTTCTTCCCCTCCCAAGGCTGGGCAGGAGGTGTGGCATGCACAGGATCCCTGACCAAAGGACCTCCCACCTGCTCTCAGACGTAATATCTCTATCACTGTGACAACCAGACCCCTGGGGTGTCACACTTACATTTTACAGAAGAGAGGGAGGACCACGCTGACCATAACAACTTACACTCTACAGGAGAGAGAGAGGACCCGGCTGACCATAAGAGCTTACACTCTACAGGAGAGAGGGAGGACCATGCTGACTATAACAGCTTACACTCTACAGGAGAGAGAGGACCCCGCTGACCATAAGAGCTGGCACTCTAGAGGAAAGAGAAAGAGAGAGAATCCCACTGACCATAAGAGCTTACACTCTAGATGAAAGCGAGAGAGGACCCACTGACCATAAGAGCTTACACTCTAGAGGAAAGAGAGAGAGAATCCCACTAACCATAAGAGCTTATACTCAAGAGGAAAAGAGACACAACCCAGCTGACCATAAGAGCTTACACACTACAGGAGAGAGAGGACCCAGTTTTTTCATGGACTGAGTGTCAGTGCAAAACTCACAGAGACATGTCTCGTTTTTTCCGGCAGCACAGATGAAAAGAGCCAATACAAATGTATGGATGTGCCATGTGTATGCTGTCCGTGTTTAACATTGCAATGGATAGAAGTTTTGTCATTTTTTTATTTGTTTATCTATATGTGAAAATCACTGATGACCACACTGATCAAACACTGATAACACACGGATCCAAAACACTGATGTCACCGGTACCACTTTTTTATGTACGTGAAATACGTGAAAAAATATGGATGTCTGAATGAGGCCTAAACACTTAAAAAAAATTATTTTTGTGTTGCCATGCTCAGGGAGCAGAAACCTTTATTATTATGTCAATGGAGCCATGTAAAAACTTGTTGTTTGTGGGATGAGATTACCTTTTCATTGATACCATTTGCGGGATAAATACAAGTTTTTGGGGGAGGTTGGGTGGCCAAAAATCAACAATTCTGACACTGATTAATTTTTTTGGTGTTTACCTTGTGGGTTTAATAATGTGGTAGTATTATACTTTGGGTTATTACAGATGCAGTAATATCATTAATGTATACCTTTTCATATTTTGACACACAAAAACATTTTAAAGAAGAAAAGATTTTTTTTTTGTTTTTCTGTGACTTTCACAGCAGAAATCGATATACTGCAGATTTCAAATCCAGCACGCGTGAATTTACATGTTCTAAACAGAATGTGGATGAGATTTCATACATTTCATGCTATTGCAACATGTAGCGGATTTTCTCCCTGGTTTTGTGGTCAGAGCCTCTACTGTGTATATGTTCCCAATCATATACCCTAATGGTGGTGATGGAGAAAATGTCACATTTTACATTTTTTAAATTTTGGACATACATTAATTTTTTCTTGTGTTGTTAAAGCCCTATACACTGTGTTCCAAATTATTATGCAAATAATATTTTCTCAGATTTTCCCAAATTACCTATATGAATTGCAGTCATTGTAATTTTCCAGTCAAATAACTATTAGAGTACAATTGAAAGGTTTTTGTACAAACTGCCTATGATAACAGTATATTTTTAAAAAAATAAAAAGCTCAAACTGCACTCAAAATGCATGTTCCAAATTATTATGCACAGCAGAGTTTTCAACCTTTTCATTTTAATAAAGAACAAAAAAATGGTCATTTTTGAAATTATAAGCTTTAGCAGGTTATTACAAACTGAAATCAAACTGAAATGCCCCGTCTCATGCTGCATATAACACATCTGCATCTCTGGCTGCTATGGGCATAAAAGGGGACAAACTTATGGTGTGGCCCCCATGCTCCCCTGACCTCAACCCCATTGAGAACCTCTGGAGCATCATCAAAAGGAGTGTCTATGATGGCGGGAGGCAGTTCACATCTAAGCAACAGCTCTGGGAGGGTATTCTGTCCTCATGCAAAACAATTAAAGCAGAAACCATCCAAAACCTGACAAATTCAATGGACGAGAGAGTTCAGAAGCTCCTTTCGAACAAGCGGTCCTATGTGCAAATGTAACATCACCTAGAATAAAGTTTTGAGTTGAAAACTGTTTGATTTCAGTTTGTAATATCCTGCTAATGCTTATAATTTCAAAAATGACCATTTTTTTGTTCTTTATTAAAATGAAAAGGTTGAAAACTCTGCTGTGCATAATAATTTGGAACATGCATTTTGAGTGCAGTTTGAGTTTTTTATTTTTTTTAAAATATACTGTTATCATAGGCAGTTTGTACAAAAACCTTTCAATCGTACTCTAATAGTTATTTGACTGGAAAATTACAATGACCAATTCATATAGGTAATTTGGGAAAATCTGAGAAAATATTATTTGCATAATAATTTGGAACACAGTGTAGAGAAGTATATGGAAAATATGTTGTAAAAGAAACACCTTTTGGAAAAATGCGACTGACTTAAAATATGCTATAACAATGTATATAAACTTTATAATGCTTTAACACCTTCTGGACCAGACAATTTTTATGTTTTTGTTTTTTCCACCCTTTCGTCCAAGAGCCATAACTTTTTTTTTATCTTTCTGTCTATATTGCCATATAAAAGCTTTTTTATTGCGAGATGAGTTGTAGTTTTGCATGACCCATATCCATTGTTTCTTGGAGTTTCTTGAAAATGTGAAAAACAATTAAAAAAAAACCACTACTATACATTTGGTATTTCTGTAATTTTACCAACCCACAGTATAAAATGAATTTCATTTTTTAATACATGTTTGTTTAAATTTCACCTCCAAAATGATTCTTTTACTTTCCAGTATAGAAAATAAATAAACAGTACAACTCATTCAGCAAAAAAAAGCCGCCATGCAGCTGTATTGATGAAAATATGAAAAAGATATGGAACTTCAGAAACAGGGATGAAAAATGAAAGTGAAGAAACAATAAATGACAATGGTAACACAGGGTTAATAATAACATAACAGAAATATCTATGAACTGTAGTTTGTTCAGTGTAGTAATTCAGCATTGCACTATGACATTAAAACAAACCTGTCACCAGCTTTTTGCCTTATAGACCCTGTTCATCACCTTTAAAATAATGCAAATGCGGTTCCCACAACCCCTCTATACCACTAGAGACGCTCCTGCATACCTTCGAAACGTGCTTTATTTATCTCCCGCGCTGCACGCAAATTGTGTGGTCTGTTCCGATGGGCGAATCCAGATCGTGCTCTGCGCCATCCCAATCCCTTCATATGCAGCCTCTTCTATCTTGATGGAAGTCTCGCGCTTGCGCAGTGGAATAGGAGGCCTGTGTGTCATGCTCCGGGGTTTCAATCCTTGAGCCTGTGTTTTGTGGTTGGCTTCTTTATCTGCCAAGCCACAGCAGACACACCTTTTCGCTGGGTGTTTAGGTTCTGTTATTCTGGATGTAGTCTGTTTACAATTACTCAGGTGTTTTCATTTTTCTGCCCTATCACCTTTCGGGCTTTATATTCTTTTTCCCTGCTGGTGATAGTCTCTTTTGGATGTTCAGCAGTGATGAGCAAGTATGTTCTGTTAAATCTTCTATGATTTGCGACTGTTTGACAGCTTTAATACATGTGAGGAATGCCTAAGAAACAGGCATTCCTCACATGCATTAAAGCTGTCAAACAGTCGCAAATCATGCACACAGCGCGACTCAAACATAACACTCGAGCACGCTGAAGATACTCGGTGAACACCTGAGCATGCTGAAGATACTCGGCGAGCACCAGAGCATGCTTGCCAAAAGGGTTAACAGAACATACTCGCTCATCACTAATGTTCAGTCATTTCACTGTAGCTTAAAGCCAGGCTGTGAAATTCCAGCTAGGGTTTATCTCTTTGCTGTTTCTGCCCTGTACTCTGCACCTCTCTTCCTTTTCTTTTTAGGAAGTAGGCTGCATGTTATCTAACAGTACATACTTTATACTTTACTTTGTATTTCATAGTTTATTTTACTCACTCTGGGATCTCTTTCTTTTTCAGTACACTTTCCCTTCTGTAGGTAAGTCACACTCTGCTCTGTCCTCCAGTTCTTTAGGAGGAACTTGAAGCACTCGACTGCCTTTCAGGCAGCATAGGTCAGAGGTGCCATCGTCTAGTCCAGGGGTCCTCAAACTACGGCCCGCGGGCCGCATGTGGCAGACCCCTGTGAAGGACTTTTATCCGGCCCGCCGGGCTAGGGGCGGAGGAGAGGAGAGCGGTATCAGCGCCCGCCCTTCTCCCCCGCTTGCTCAGGGCCCCGGCAGGCGGATACTTACCTCTCCCCGTGCCTCTGCAGATCCGCTGTCTTCCTGCTTTGCGCTTCCTGTGACGTCTCAGGTCAGAGGGTGCGGTGACGTCTTTACACCGCGCCCTCCCGTGTGCCATCACAGGCAGCGCAGAGCGGGACGCCGCCGCCGCGACGCTGGAGTCCAGACCAGAGCAGAGCAGCGGCAGCAGGTGAGGAGGAGTGAGGTGAGTATTGGATTTTTTTTTTTTTTTTTAATGTATGGAGGCATAGGTCATTATATGGGGGGGTGACATCCTGCAAGGGGTATAATATGGGGGGGCGACATCCTGCATGGGGCATGATATGGAGGGGTGACATCTCAGCTCACGCAGGAACCACTAGGGACTGCAAGGTCAGGATCTCTAATCTGTACAGGAACCGGCAGGGTCAGTTGAAGTTTTTTAGCTTTACCTATTATCCCGAGTGAGTTGGTCTAGCATAACACTGTACAGATGCACTTCTCTGCCCCATTGAACAGCCAGGTAGCTGGTGAGGTACAAGTAAAGCCGGCTCCTGGGCATTACATGACTCGCAGGCACGAGGCTTTCAGCACTGTGTGGATGACATAAGAGATGTCATCCTCTTCCACCCAGATAGTAGAGCAGTGTTTGAAGGAATGGGGTGACGCTGAGCTGGATTTGCCCATTGGACTGGAACACAGAATTTGCATGCAGCACAGGACAAGTATAAAGCACTTTTTGGAGGTATGCAGAGGCACATTTGAGGTTACAATGGGGTCATAAGCACTGGATAAGGTTATATTTCCTTTAGAGTGTAAGCTCTTATGGTCAGTGGGGTCCTTTCTCTCTCCTGTTGAGTGTAAGCTCTTATGGTCAGCGGGTCCTCTCTCTCTCTCTCCTGTAGAGTGTAAGCTCTTATGATCAATGGGGTCCTCTCTGTCTCTCTCTCTCCTGTAGAGTGTAAGCTCTTACGATCAGTGGGGTCCTCTCTGTCTCTCTCTCCTATAGAGTGTAACTTCTTATGGTTAGAGGGGTCCTCTCTCTCTTCTGTAGAGTATAACCCATTATGATCAGCGATTACAAGCTCTCTGTTATTGAGATTGATTCTCGCGAATTTAGTTCTCTTGTATCGAATTTTTGGGGGACATTCAAGAAAGCCGGCAAATTTGAATGACAAATTTCTGCACATATCTATAGAATTGCAATGTGAAATAGGTACATTTTGTTTTACAGGTCTGTGATTTTTCCTACACTGATACTAGCTCTAGTATTGGTTTCATGACCATTTAAAAGTCAGAATATTAATATAGTCAGAAACACGCCACTTGTCAACATTAGGTTGATTTTTCCATAGAAAGGTATAGACATGGCTTGGGTTACAATTTACAAGCTGTGTGAGTTGTAGCACAGCCAGTCAGCTGTGTTAAAAGTAGTTGCAGAGGCCAATGCACATATGTACTTTCTGGAAACTATGCCATATCATGTTCTCTGTCCTCTAGAGGGTAAAGGTGGACTCCCTACTGTTATAGTAACACAGCATGCTCTAATGGGCTATACAGATAGAGCTTGTCTAAACCTACCAGCCCTTTAGTAAATGTCCTACTTAGGCCGCGGTCAGACGATCGTATGAAAAATCATTCAATTTTTATCAAGAAAATACGGATGAGTTTCATCCAGTTTCCAACAATGTTCTATCCAACCTTTCGATTGACATTGATCAGTGTGTTTTCTGATTTTTACTTGGACTTGCAGGACAATGAATATGAATAAAGTTGTTTCAAAGAGAACGTTCCAGTTCTTCTGGCTCGTCTATTTTAGGCTCCATTCATACATGTTCTATCTGTAGTTGTTTTTTCGGACACGTAACCATTATAGTCTATGGACCTTTTTGCATGCCGTTTTTTTTGTCTCCAAAAGAAAAATGGAGACGTGTATGTTTGGTCCAATTCACTAACCAAACTCACATATGTTTATGGATCTGTGATGTATCTTTGTTGCAATTGGGTGCTATGTCTGGTAAAATATACTGATGTGTAAATTCGGTGTAAGTAAACCATTTCTTATAAAATAACAATTTATGTTGTTTTATTAATTTTTTCTTAGAACTCTGTGTTGATCTGTTCCTATGATTTCTTCCTGAAAATGTACGATGCTTAACAAAAACTGTACCGACGGTCCGATCAGTGCTCACAGTGTCTAATTGCGTAAGGACAAACTCTACTGACAAAGGGAATAGTGTTACCTAGTTGTCAATTTATTCATACTTTTCCAGTACGAATAATAGTAAAACCATACAGTTCTTAAAAAAAGTTGTTTTTGGAGGAAATACAATTTTTTTACTAAAACACGTTACGAGTAGTCATGAGCGAGCATGCTCGGTACTGCTCTGTGCTCGCCCGAGCATCTCACTGCTTGAGATGCTTGGCGCTCGCCGATTATTTCCGGGGTTGCTCGGCGGGAGCTCGGGTCCCCTCCCTGCATGTTTGCCACTCTTTAGAGAGCAAATGAACATGCAGGGATTGTCTGCCACACACTGTAATGCCGCAGCTATGTTGGTCGTGGCATTACAGTGATTGGCTAGCCGCACAGTGTCATCAGGTCTATATCAGACCTGGCGCCGCCATGCTCGTCACAGTCTACTCCGGAATCAGGCAGTGTAGGGAGAGGTGCGGCTGAGCTAGGGAGAGATTTGCTTGTTTCTTAGTTAGTGTAGGTATACCACAACATATTGTACACATATCCATCTCAACTAACAGTCCTTCTGAGGACGAATCCAGCTGCATAGACATCAGTGCTGGGCAGGCAGGCAGTGTATGTGGCAAACTGCAGTGCATATAGCAAGAGGGTCCATTTCAGTTCTGTCTGCTGGTGCTTTTATAGATATTTCTAGAAATAGCTCCAGGTATCAGGGGCCAGGAATAATTTTTTTTTGGATCTTAATCATGATTATTTGCTTAAAAAGCAATCCAGAGAACACCATTTTTCTGCTCCATTTGCTTGTTGCCACTGCAGAATACAGCCAGGTCCTTTCCATATTACAGCGCTAAAAATCCATCTATTTAAAACTGTGGTTTGTCCATCACACAGATCACATATAATTGCGCTGAAAATTCTGCCATTTCTGGCCTCCATTGAAATTTTGTTGCAGTGTGTCAGCGAAGTTATTGGCACAAGGTCGCTGTTAAAAATAGTTACCTACAGGCCAGCTCTTTAAAACTGTGGTTTTCCGTGACACGTATCTCATATCACTGAGGTTCAAATCCAGCCATTTGTACTGAACGTGGAAAATATTGTCCTCCATTTAAAATGGGCAAGGCACGTGGCAAGGGACGGGGAAGTGGACGTGATGGTGCATGCAGAGGACAAGGCCGAGGCCGTGGGCTAGCTTAAATTGTGCCACAACAAACACCCACATCTTCTCGCTCGACTTTCCTGTCCCAATTAATAGGGGACCGCAGAACACCACTATTTAACACAGAGCAGTGTGAAAAGGTTATTGGTTGGATAGCAGATAATGCTTCCAGTCACTTAGCCACCATCACCACCCTGTCTTCCACACAGTGAAGTCTCAGTACCCATGCGTCTGGACCGCATATTCCTCACCCTGATCCTCCTTCCTCCCACCATGGCGAGTACCCAGAGACAACTGATCCCACACTTGGACACTCTGAAGTGCTGTTCACTTTTCCATTTATAGATTCGGGCCTCTCGCCTGGTTCACTTGAAGCGGGGCAAGAGGAGATCACATGTAGCGTTGCCCAAATATTTGAGCAGCCACGGTCACACGAAGGCAACGGTGGGAAAGTGTCACAAGAGGTGAACGATGATGAGACACAATTGCCAGAAAGTCAGGAGGAGGACCAGGGTGAGGAAGTGGAAGATGAGGTGCTGGATCATATAGTAAATGACCCAACCTGGCAGGGGGACATGCAGAGCGAGGACAGCAGCACACAGGGGGAGGGAGACGTAGCACCACAACAGGCAGGAAGAAGCAGTGTGGTGGCCGCAGACAGAAGGCGTGCAACCGTTCCCCATAACAGCAACACGACAGAAGTTGCCAGTACAACTGTTAGGTCTTCCCGAGTCTGGTTATTTTTTAAAGACTCTGCCGATAGCCCCAAAAAGGCCATTTGCACCACCGGCAAGGCCAGCATCAGCAGGGGTAGCAAAACTACCAGCCTGACCACCACCAGCATGATCAGCCACATGGCAGCAAAGCACCCGACTTTGTGGGCCGAACCCCAGGAACAGTGTCTACGGGTGGCACCACTGCTTCTTCCAATGTTGTGCGTCCAAGCCAATCCTCTGTCCATGGCGCCTGCAAAGATGCCTCTTGCCCTGCATCTGTCGTTGCACACTCTCAAGTAGCACCATCAGGAAGCACGTCCATGTCCTTGTCCCAGCGCAGCGTTCAGTTGTCCCTACCCCAGTCCTTGAAACGCAAGCGCAAGTACGCATCCAACGCCCCACAGGCCTCACTTCTAAATTCACACATTTTGCGACTGCTTGCGCTCGAAATGTTGCCTTTTATGCTCGTGGAGACGGAATCTTTCCGCAACCTGATGGCGGTGGCCGTCCCTTGGTACTCAGTCCCCAGCCGCCACTATTTCTCCCGGTGTGCTGTCCCCGAATTACACGAGCACGTGTCTCACAATATTAGCTGTGCCCTCAACAATGCAGTTACTGGGAAAGTCCACCTAACCACATACACGTGGACAAGTGCTTGTGGGCAGGGACAGTACATCTCGCTGATGGCACACTGGGTTAACATAGTGGAAGCCGGGACCCAGTCGGACCTTGGGACAGAACACGTCCTCCCGACGCCGAGGATTGCGGGCCCTGGGTCAATCAGGGTTGCCTCCATATTCTACAGCTCCTGCACCTCCTCCTCCTCTTCAGCCTCCATCTCCGAAATGAGCAGATCAGTCAGAAGCTGGAAGCACTTTTGCACTGTTTCGGCTAAGCGGCAACAGGCTGTGCTGAAGCTAATATGCTTAGGTGACAAGCCGCACACTGCTGAAGAATTGTGAACAGCTCTGAAAGAGCAGGCAGGTCTGTGGCTGACACCGCTGAACCTACAGCCAGGCATGGTCATGTGTGACAATGGCCGGAACCTGGTGGCAGCTCTGAGGCAAGTTCACACACATACCATGCCTGGCCCATGTGCTTAACCTCGTGGTTCAGCAGTTTCTCAAATCCTACCCGGAGCTGCCGGATCTGCTTGTCAAAGTAAGCATGTGTGCCCATTTTAGAAAGTCACCTACAGCTTCCGCCGCCCTTGCCGTGTTTCAGCAGCGTTTGCAGCTTCCGGCTCACAGACAGGTGTGTGATGTCCCCACGCGTTGGAACTCTACATTGTAGATGTTGGGAAGGATTTGTCAGCAGAAGAGGGCAGTTGTTGACTACCAGCATCAACAAGGCCGTCGGTATTCAGTTCAGACTCCACACCTTAGGAGTGGACATGGATGTCAGACATATGTACCATCCTCCAAAACTTTGAGGACTCCACCAAAATGGTGAGCGGCGATGACACCATAATTAGCGTCACCATCCCGTTTCTCTGTCTTTGGAAATGCTCTCTGCTCACAATCAAAGAGAATGCATTGCAGGCGGAGCACGATGAGATGGAGCAAGGAACCATACAGCGTGATTACACACAGCCCAGCCTCATCTCATCCCAGCGTGGATTGGGTGACAATGAGGAGGAGCTAGTTTAATGCGCTATAGACGGTAATACCTGCACAACTGTCATACCGTCTGTTCAGCATGGATGGCCTGAGGACAGGGAGGAGGAGGAGAGCATGGTCAGTCATCCTCTTGGTGAGGACACAGAAGTCTTGCCTGTTAGCAGTCTGGCACGCATGGCTGAGTTTATGTTACGCTGCCTTTTCCGTGACCCTCGGTTCTCCAAATTTTGGGTGACAGTCATTACTGGTTGGTGACACTTCTAGACCCATGCTACAAGGAGAACTTTCTATCTCTTATTCCCAAGGCGGACAGGTCTACTAAAATGGGGCAGTACCAGAAGGCCCTTGTTGCAGAATTCAAAAAATTCCCATCTGAAAATGCTGGCAGCAGAGGTCACAGTTCGTTGGACAACCACGGAGTACAGGCGAGAGAGACACAACTCCAATCCAGCAGAGGCAGGGGAATACTGTCATAGTTCTGGGACAGTTTTCTCAGCCCCTCCCATCTTACAGGCCCTAAGGCGCGGGGTACTCTCACAAGGAGTGCAAAGTTTGGGAAGATGGTGAGGGAGTACCTTGCCGACCATACCAACGTCCTCCGTGATTCCTCTGTGCCTTATAATTACTGGGTATCCAAGCTGGACATGTGGAATGGACTGCTTCTCTACGCCTTGGATGTCCTGGCCTGCCCTGCCTCTAGCGTTTTATCAGAGTGGTTTTAAGTGCCTCCGGTGGAATTATAACTGATAGGCGCATCCGCCTGTCAACTGAAAATGCTGACAGGATGACTCTTCTAAAAATGAACAAGGGCTGGATTGGGCCAGACTTCTCAACGCCACCGAATGATAGCAGCGTAACATAAACTCAAATCCAGTGTCTTTTTTTGGGAGGTCTATTCCCATGCACCTCTTCACTCCTACACATGGGTATACGCTTCCTGATTTTGTCTATTTGCTTTTGTCATCTTCCTTCTCCTCATCTTCCATCACCATATCATACATCACCATATCTACCATATCACCTCCTCTACGAGTCTTGCAAGGGGCATTAGAGTGCCTCCAAATTTTTGGCAGCTTTTGCATTCACTGCATAGGCAAACACTATGGGAGACCCACTTCCTAATAATGGGAACATTGTTTTTAGGAGGCTCTCCGACCTCTACGTCTCTCTCAAGGGGCATTGGAGTGCCTCCAAATTTTTTGCAGCTTTTGCATTCACTGCATAGGCAAACACTATGGGAGACCCACTTCCTAATAATGGGAACATTGTTTTTAGGAAGCTCTCCGACCTCTACATCTTTTCCAAGGGGCATTGGAGTGCCTTCAAACTTTTGGCAGCTTTATATTCACTACATAGGCAAACACTATGGGAGACCCACTTCCTAATAATGGGAACATTGTTTTTAGGAGGCTCTCTGACTTCTACGTCTCTTCCAAGGGGCATTGGAGTGCCTCCAAATTTTTGGTAGCTTTTGCATTCACTGCATAGGTAAACATTATGGGAGACCCATTTACTAATAATGGGAACATTGTTTTTGGGAGGCTCTTCGACCTCTACGTCTCTTGCAAGGAGCATTGGAGTGCCTCCAAATTTTTGGCAGCCGTTGCTTCACTGCATAGGCAAACACTATGGGAGACCCACATCCTAATAATGGGAACATTGTTTTTAGGTGGCTCTCTGACCTCTACGTCTCTTCCAAGGGGCATTGGAGTGCCTCCAAATTTTTGGCAGCCCTTGCAGTCACCGCATATGCAATAACAGTATAGGAGACCCACTCGTTAATAATGGGAGCAACAAAGCATAGCCAGCTGATGGCTCTCTAACAATAGCGAGGGCCGATTGCTGACCCTTTAAGAATAGTAAGGGCCACCTGATGGCCCTATTAAAATAGGCTTTGTGGCTTTCAGAGTCCCTCCATGATAAAGGAAACAGGATGTGTCGGATGATGTGCCACACACCACATTGCCAGATAAGGTTGTAAAATGTTAAAATGACATTTCCCAGTGAATGCATTTGTCTTGGTTGAAAGCAATGCAAAAATGCAAAAACACATCAAAAATGCTAGGTGTGAACATAGCCCAGGGTGTGGAGGAGCATTTTTGTTTTTGTATATTTATTTTGCCTTATATATAAGTCATTATCCTGTACAGGATGTTACTTAACATATTTCCCAGGAAAATCCATTTTAGTTTCGTTTTTGTATGTTTTATTGTGAGTCCGTAAACGTGGCGTAATACCTCTGACAACATTGTTGACAGCAGTGACCTTGGGGTCAGAAATGCTTCCAGGGGTCTTCCCCATGCTGTTCCCAAGCCATTTGAGCACTGTTCCCATCGATTTGGCCAATTTTTAAGCCCTCTGCAGACCGCCGGGGGAAGCCGCCTGAAAAATGCTCGAGTTTCCCATAGACTTACATTGGGCTCGTTACTCAGGTCGAGCATCTGAGTATTCCAATTTGCTCGACTCGAGCATCGAGCACCCGAGCATTTTAGTGCTCGCTAGTGATGAGCGAGTATGTTTTGTTAACCCTTTCGCTGAGTATGCTCGGGCGAGCACCGAGTAGTTACAGCTGCTCGGTGATATGTTTGAATCACTCCCGTGTGCATGATTTACGACGGTTTGACAGCTTTAATACATGTGAGGAATGCCTATTTCTTACACATTATACTTTCATGTTCTCTTTCCCAACTCTCTTCCCCCCAATTCATTATAACGTCATGTCGTCGCCCACCCACCACCAGGAAAAAAAAATCTAGACTCCGTGTCTGTCAGAAAAAGTATATGTGTCACAAGCTACTGCACTGCATTTTTAATTTCTTGCTCAGTTTATTTTTATAAAGGGGAAAAAAATGATTTGAATAGGAGGCAGATGTGTAGTACCCTACGGCAGCCACTACAAGTGGACAGAGCAGCTCGGCAAATGAGTACTTCCAGCCAGTGGCCGCTGTCACCATCAATAACAGCTAATGGGGGTGCCGGGTGTCGGACATCTGTGGATGGTGGGAGAGAGGACATGACATAACAAATTGGGAGTGAGGAGTGAGAGAGGACAAGACATTATAATGATTAGTGAGTGAGGATGGGAGAGAGGACATGACAGGATAATGAAATTGGGGTGGTGGGTGGGTGATGACATGACGTTATAATGAATTGGGGGGAAGAGAGTTGGGAAAGAGAACATGAAAGTATAATGAATTCGGAACAGCAGGAGTAACACATTGGTGGGGGTTGATAACACAGGAGAGTAACTGGTAATAAGTTGGGGGAAATAGTATAGTGGATAAAAAAATTATATTTTTATTGGGAGGGGAAAAGTGACTAATTATAATCAATGGGCAGCACAGTGATGGCTTATCAATTTCTATTTTGAATGGAGGGTTGAACAAAAGCTGATTATATATTAATGGTGTGCATGTCTGTATTCAGGGCGCATTGTGATTTTTTTTTATTCAGGAAACAAATATATTTTATAAGTTTTCTTTTTATTTTCAGTAATCAGTGATAAGTGTGGCAAACTCTGCAGTGACCATCTCATGGCTTTAAAACGTCGACATGAAGGTTTCACGAGATGGAGAAGCAAAAAAGAAAATGGCTCAAATCAGATAAGATGTTATGGATAAGTTACCTGAGGTAAATATTTATTCTATATCTACGCTGGTCAGTTTAGCGGACCCACAGGCAGCACTAAACAACCACCAATCAGTAAACCTTTTCTGATCAACGGTCATTTTAATAGCCTTTTTACACATTCAGACTCTAGTAAACGATGTGCGCTAAATGATCTATAATAGATCTGTTGTAAATCTCTCAGTCCGCATAGACTACAATATTCCTCGGCAGTGCGAGTCCTGTTTACACAAGACAATGCACCGCCGAGAACGATAATCTTTTGTGCTGTGCGAATGATCATTTCTTGTCCATTGGGTGATTGGCAGCCTGTTTACACTGAAAGATAAATTTAAGAATGTTTGTTCACAATAATTTTTCAGCAAAGATGCAGCTTTACTTGCAAAGAGATGGGAGAAATACTCATTTGTAAAAGATTCTACTTTATTACGTATAGCGCCATCCTTTAGTACATAGGGCCTTCTCTTGTGATTTATAGCACTGTCCCTTATTACATAATGTCCCCTTTTGTTATGTATAGTGCTGTCTCTTACTACATAGCATCACCTCTTAATATGTATAGCGCTGTCCCTTATTACATACAAGGTCACAGTGGGGTGGGAAAACTGAGCAATTGCCCAGGATGCCGACTCCCTTAGGAGCACTGAGCGTTTACAGTTCAAACTACATTGATAAAAGCAGTTCTTAATTATCAGTGTAGTTCCAAATGTTAAGAGTGCATTAGGACCTTTGGTTGAGGATTAGTCGCCTCCACCAATTTGGGTTCCGGTACCCTATTCTGCCAACCCTTCACCCAGTATCTCCTCTGGGCATATGGGGTTCCTTCTGCCTTCGTGTCTCTGGGCCTTTCTCTATTAGTGTTGAGCCACCCCCGTAGTGTTCGAGTTCGGTTCGGTTCGTCGAACACCCGTGTATTCGCCGAACTGTTCGTCGAACTGTTCGTCGAACACCTTCGAACACCGTTAAAACCAATGGCAGGCAAACAAAAACACATAGAAACACATAGAAAACACCTTCAAAGGTGTCCAAAAGCTGACAAACTGCTCAGAAGACACAACTAACACATGGAAAAGTGACAAGTACATATAGTCATGCGAAAAGAAAAGAGGTGGAGGAGTAAAAGGAGGGGGAGACACAGATATAGGCATGTCATGCCCTTCTAAAATCCAAAAAGTGAGAAGCCGAGACGGCCAGTCCGCTCCTGCCCGTGCCACCTCCGTGTCGCTGGGTTTGTGCCAGAGCCGCGGTGAACCCTGACGGCCAGCCCCCCTCTCCCAATACTGGTGCCTGTCCGCTGGTGGGTCGAGAGAGCCCCCCTGTGGTGGAGGCAGCTCTAAGCTTTTTAATTTAAATTGTCCCTCTAATTTGAATGAATACACTTTAAATCCATTTACAAGGATCTAATGGAGGGCAAGTCTCATGCCAGCAGCCGCGTAATTCCAGCTCCAGTAGCGTCCACTAAAGCTGCTGCAGTTAAAAAGCTTTTATAAGGATCGAGCTCGGCTGTCCACCGCAAGGCATCCTAGTGCCAGTCCCAGCCCCTATGCCTTGGGGTGCCTCCTGATGCTCTTCACTAAGTATCCCGTGGTCCCGAAGCATTTCCTTTGAAAAAATTAAGTGTCCAAACTACAGGTGGTGTAGCTTGCTTAACAGCCGGGATAATCCGCTGACTAGCAGACACTGCTACTAGGCACAAAGTATTTCCTGGGCTAGATGCAGTTAAAAATTTGTAAGTAGATACTCTCGTTGGATGCTGAGAAAGCATTCCATAGAGTCTCCTGGCACGCCATATATGATTCTCTTAAAAAGCTTGGGGTAGGGGTCTAGGGGACCCTTTTATAGCCAAAATCACGGCCCTGTATCACAATACGTCACCTAGGCTGAAGATAAATGGAACTGTAGCACCGAGGGCTCGGTTGCTACAGACATATTGCACCTCACCCAGAGGTGTGATATCTCACTCTCAGATAAGGATGGAGTGTGGATCAGGACCCGACACCTGCATGCATTACACCACATTGCCGTGGGGCAGGGCGACCAATATGCCCCTGAGATGGGCACGACAGTCCCTGTCCCTGGCTGGAGTGGGGGGAGGGAACACTGAGGAAGGGGAACCCTGCAGTGCAGGAGCAGGGAGGAAGCAGTTCCTGGGTGCATTGAGAAGGGAGTATAAAAGGTGGGCACCATCTTAGTTCAGTGCAGAGAAGTCTGAGCAGAAGTGGCAGGGAGCAGGGGCTCTGCATGAGCTCTGCTCCGGAGGCGGGCCTAGTAACAGAGGCCCAGGCCTGCAAGAGGGAGAAGGAAGGAAGAGGAGCGGAGAAGGCTCCAGGAACGAGGAATGAAGGGATCCCAGGGGTGCGGACGGGCGAGTCGCCACCGCACGCCCGAATCCACCTGCGTGGAGGGGTCAGGCCAAAGGGGGAGACCGGTCCCCCAACTAGTGGAGGCAGGAAACGACCCTCAGCTAGAAACCGGAGGCTCTGACATTTTATGTGGCGCAGCCCCTTGCTCCACCCGCTAGGAAGGCACCACATAGGGTCAGGGAAACTGGCGCCAAGTTTACCAAGAGGAGGCCCGAGGCAGCCGGACAGAAGTGTTGGTAAGAAAGGCCAGACTGTTATGTTCTGCTACCAAAGCTAAGGAAAGAGAGGAGATCTGTCCCTACTATAGGACTCAGCTGAATCCCTACGATGTAACAGGGAACCTGATCCTGCGATCAGACCTGCTAAAGTCCTAATCTAGTCTGTATGGAGACCTATAGATGTGGGGAGGGAATCCCTACAAGTACTAAGGACTGGGAGGAATATGGGACACCTCCTAACAGAAATAGTAGCAGACAGACGAACAAACAAAATAGATAGAACATAGAGGTCCGTAGACCAAGCAAACTAACAGAGTTAGATACAGAGCACAGGCTAGCTAGAAAGTAGATATACAAAGAAGTCCAGCAAAGCCAGAAGGGCGGAGCAGGATTAAATAGGCCAACAAGGTCATGTGACCAGCAAAGGAAAAAAAACCTAACAGCAAGGTTCTAACAGTACCCCCCCCTTCTAAGAGGATCCTCCGGATCCCCTAGGACCAGGCTTATCAGGAAATCTCCTGTGAAACGTTCTGATAAGTCTGGACGCGGAAACATCATCTGACCTCACCCAAGAGTTATCCTCGGGTCCGAAACCTTTCCAGGCCACAAGATACTGCAAACTACCTCTATACCGTCTAGAGTCAAGGATGCGAGAAATTTCATATTCCCCGTCCTCCACCACCGGAGGAACAGAGGCAGAGGCGTCACCATCCGACACAACAGCTTTTTTTAACAGAGAGACATGAAAGACCGGATTAATTCTCCAGGAGGTAGGAACCTCCAACCTAACAGCAGATTGGTTGACAACCTGAAGCACCTTAAAGGGCCCTACAAACTTGGGACCCAATTTCTTAGAAGGAATCCTCAACCGCAGATTCCTAGAGGACAACCAAACCATGTCACCAACAGCGAACAAAACCTCCTGTCGTTTCCTATCAAAGTAGTCTTTAGATTTTCTGTTGGCCTCCTGAAGATTACCACGCACATCCGTCCAAACTCTTTCCAAATCACCGGAAAAATTCTCCTCCTCAGGCACGGCAGATCCCAACTTGGAGAACGACCCAAACGACGGATGTCTCCCAGAACAACAAAAAAAAGGCGAACAACCAGCAGAAGAAGATGTATGATTGTTCAGAGCAAATTCGGCAAGTGGCAGAAACTCAGACCACCCCTCTTGATTGTCTGCCACAAAACAACGCAAGAACTGCTCAACATCCTGGTTTTTCCTTTCTGTCTGGCCATTAGATTCAGGATGATATCCGGACGAAAACGACAAATGAATTCCCAACCTGTCACAAAAGGCACGCCAAAAACGAGCCACGAACTGAGGACCCCTATCAGAATAATGTCAGTAGGAACGCCATGAAGTCTGACAATTTCCTTGACAAAGGCCTTAGCGAGAGTTTTAGCGCAGGGCAGTTTGACGAAGGGAACCAAGTGACACATCTTGCTAAAACGGTCCACGACCACCCAGATGACAGTAAAACCCTCAGAGGGGGGAAGGTCAGTTATAAAGTCCATAGCCAAATGTGTCCAAGGAGCACTGGGGACCTCCAAAGGACAAAGCAACCCCGCAGCAGGAGTATGTGAGGACTTAGATCTAGCACATATAGTACATTGGCGCACCCACTTAATGACTTCCTTCTGCCATCCAGGCCACCAAAAACTGCGACCCACCAGTCTCTTGGTCTCAGAGATTCCGGGATGACCTGCCAACCGAGATTCGTGACACTCAACAAACAAATCTCTCCTAAAGGTCCCAGGCACAAACAACCTCCCATGAGGAGTGTTAGATGGGGCATTCTCCTGAGCTTTAAGAATCTCATCTTCCAAAACGGAGTCTAAAGCAGCTATCACAACACCTTCTTGTAAAATGTTTTCCTCTTTCTCAGCACCGACTATGGGAGAAAAACTGCGAGACAAGGCATCCGCCTTAACATTCTTAGTACCAGGGATGTAAGTAACGGAGAAATTAAACCGCGAGAAAAACAGTGCCCACCTAGCCTGACGGGCATTCAGGCGCTTGGCAGCATCAAGATATATCAGATTTTTATGATCCGTAAGAACCTGAACGGGAAATTCCGCACCTTCCAAGAAGTGGCGCCAGTGTTCAAATGCGAGTTTAATAGCCAATAATTCCCGATTACCAATATCGTAATTCAATTCAGTCTCCGAAAAATTTTTTGAAAAAAAGGCACAGGGATGTAATCCATCCCCGTTATCCTGAGACAATACTGCGCCAACCCCCACAGAGGAAGCATCAACCTCAACCAAAAACGGCCTAGTAACATCAGGCTGCATAAGGATGGGAGCAGAGGTGAACCTCTCTTTGAGATACACAAAAGCTTCAATGGCCTCAGAAGACCACTGAACCGCATCAGCACCTTTCCTGGTGAGATCAGTCAGAGGTTTGACAATACTAGAAAAAATTTTTATGAATTTTCTATAGTAATTGGCGAAACCCAAAAACCTCTGTATCGATTTCAAACCAATAGGCCTAGGCCATTCCTGCACAGCCTGAACCTTAACCGGATCCATCTCAAAACCTTTGCTGGAGATAATGTAGCCCAAAAAACTAATTCTCTGTACAGCGAACTCACATTTCTCCAGCTTAGCAAAAAGCGAATTGTCCATTAATAACTGTAATACCTCACGCACGCTCCGCCAATGAGACTCCAGATCTGGCGAATAAATCAAAATGTCATCCAAATACACAACCACATTTTTACCGATCAAAGGTCTAAGGATGTCATTAATCAGATTCTGAAAAAATGCAGGAGCATTAGTAAGACCAAAAGGCATAACCAGATTCTCAAAATGACCCACAGGAGTGTTAAAAGCAGTCTTCCATTCATCACCCTCCTTCATGCGCAACAGATTGTATGCCCCCTTAAGGTCAATTTTAGAGAACCACTTGGCCCCCAATAACTGGTTAAACAGATCAGGAATCAATGGCAGTGGGTAAGGATTGCGTACCGTAATTTTGTTAATCTCACGAAAATCCAGACAAGGACGTAAACCGCCGTCCTTTTTTTTTACAAAAAAAAATCCAACTGCCACAGGAGACTTAGAGGGCCTAATGTGACCGGCGGCCAAGCTTGTCTGTATGTATTCCTCCAAAGCCTTCCTCTCAGGAATAGTAAGGTTAAATAAACGACTCTTAGGAAGAGTCGCTCCAGGGACAAATTCAATAGAACAATCATAGTCTCTATGGGGAGGCAAAACCTGCGATTCTTTCTCAGAAAAAACTCTCCAAAAATCCTGAATAGGAACAGGCAATTCTCCCCTATCCAAAGCTGCAATACGCCCGTTACAACACTTGTCATAACATTTATGGCTCCAGGATTTAATTTCACTGGTAGACCAATCCAGTACAGGATTGTGAAATTTTAACCAGGGCAAACCCAATATTACTGGAGAAGGCAAGTTATTCAACACTACCAAATCCAATTTCTCATGGTGAACACCATTAATAGTGAGAGGAAATTCACTGACCTTGAGAGTAATATTCTTCAAAGGGGAACCATCCACAGAAACCACAGCAATGGGGGATGATAAAGGTTCAGGTTTTAAATTGAGTTTTTCCACGAATCCCCCATCAATTACATTCAGTGTAGACCCGCAATCAACAAACACCCGAAATTCCATTAATTTTTCCTGAGCAATCGTGGAAGCAGCTAAAAATATACCCTTGGAATTTAAACAGGCAATACGGGCGTGACTGACCATTTTTTTTTCTTTCTTCATACGAAGCTCACAGCCTTTAATCAAATGACCAGATTTTCCGCAATAGAAACACAAGCCTTCCGAAAAACGACGGTCTTTTTCTTGAGAGCGAGGTGCCACCGATCCAATCTCCATCGGTTCACCACTGTTAGTACACACATTATCATAACCAGAAACTGACATAGCAGAGGATTTGCTCTCATTAACCCTAGCACGCAGTCTTCTATCCACCCGTATAGCTAATTGCATAGCCTGTTGCAAATCCTCAGGTGTAGGATAAGCAATTAGCAGGTCTTTAACCCTTTCACTGAGCCCAGCAAGAAATAGACTTTTCAGAGCAGAATCGTTCCACCCTGTTTGAGTGGACCAACGACGAAAATGTGTACAATATTTTTCCACATTACCTGATCCTTGTTTTAAACGTCTCAACTCAGTCTCAGCTGATGCGACACGGTCAGGATCATCATATAATAGTCCCAAAGCAGAAAAAAAACTATCCACTGATCTGAAGCATGAATCACTAGGTTGCAAAGAAAAGGCCCACTCCTGAGGCTCTTTGCGCAAAAGTGACATTATGAACCCTACGCGCTGGGATTCATCCCCAGAGGACTTAGGTCTCAAACGAAAATACAATAAGCAAGCATTTTTAAATGAAAAAAATTCTCGGTGTTCACCAAAAAATAAATCCAGCAAACATACCTTAGGCTCCAAGAAATGTGCTCCAGGACAGTTACTCACGTGCTGACGGAGCTCGGCCACCTCCAGAGAGAGTCCCTGCAGGCGATGAGCCAAATCCTGAACCGACACCATGATGGAACAGAAAAATCTTTCCTTAGAGAATTTGCTGGCTGGACTTACTGTTATGTTCTGCTACCAAAGCTAAGGAAAGAGAGGAGATCTGTCCCTACTATAGGACTCAGCTGAATCCCTACGATGTAACAGGGAACCTGATCCTGCGATCAGACCTGCTAAAGTCCTAATCTAGTCTGTACGGAGACCTATAGATGTGGGGAGGGAATCCCTACAAGTACTAAGGACTGGGAGGAATATGGGACACCTCCTAACAGAAATAGTAGCAGACAGACGAACAAACAAAATAGATAGAACATAGAGGTCCGTAGACCAAGCAAACTAACAGAGTTAGATACAGAGCACAGGCTAGCTAGAAAGTAGATATACAAAGAAGTCCAGCAAAGCCAGAAGGGCGGAGCAGGATTAAATAGGCCAACAAGGTCATGTGACCAACAAAGGAAAAAAAACCTAACAGCAAGGTTCTAACACAGACAAAGGACACACAAAGGGGGTCCTGTGAAGCGCTCCAAAGTTATCTGGGAGTTGTCTGAGCCCCTCACCTGGTGAGCACAGTACGACGTGGGCAGCCGTTACCTGCAGACGTGGTCTGGATAATAAGAACTGTGAGTAAAGGCCCTGAACTGCATCACTGACTCCGTGTCGTTACTGCTGCTGCCCTGCACCATCACCCCCATCCTCCGCATACACTGCCCTGAGGCTATACTCCTCCCGTGGGGAGTTATGCTACGCTCTGCTGCACCCACAACACCAGCCTTAGCGGTCTGCCCTGTAGCGGCGGTTCACTCTGACCGCAATCCACGGGTGGCGTAGTCGGACATTTAAACATCAAAACCACCTAAATAGTTCCGCCACTGGTTTGACCGCCCTGAGCCACGGAACCGGATCGCCGCCACGAAGACTACAACCACCAGCATCCACCAAAAAGGGTCCGGCTCCGGGTGTCCCAAGGCCCAGGGGGTGCGTCAGAACATTTTCATCACCTTTCACAATCACCAATGGGACAAGGCAGGGATGTCCTCTGTCCCCTCTCTTATACATCCTAGTGACGGAGCACCTGCTCTCATCAATTCGCCATAACCCCAATATTAGGTGGATTGAGGTGGGAGGCACCGAGTACAAGTGCTCTCTATTTGCTGATGATGTCCTAGTATATATCACTCAATCACATATATCCATCCCTGCTGTTATGGCTGAAATAGATCACTTTGTTACATGGTAAAATTTTAAAATCAATGCAGCGAAGTCTGAGGCCCTCGATGTCTCCCTCCCTAAATCCATATAGGATTCCATCCAGTCCAACTTTCCCTTTGCCTGGCCCTCACAGGGTATCAAATACTTAGGAATTCCTATTCATAGAGACCTCTCCCATCTATGTTATCTTAATTTTGGGCCCTTTATTGAACAATTCCATACAGACCACGGTTGGCAAGTTAGAACTGTGAGATTCACTACGTGAACCACTGGTGTTTTGTGGAAAAGCACATGTACACCGCGTTCCAAATTATTATGCAAAAAGTGTTTAGGAGTGATAAGGGAAGAATTTGTTTGTTTGTCAGTTAAACTCATTGATGGTGATGTGTGTCAGGGCTCTTTATATGACTGTAAGCAATTGCAGACACCTGTGCTAATTAGTTTGGCAGGTGTGTCCAATGAAAGGCAAGACTACTTAAGAAGGCTCTCTCACATTATTAAGCAGCCTACATTTTCTGCCAAAATGGGAAAGAAAAAGGATGTGTCGGCTGCTGAGAAGCAACAAATTGTGGAGTGTTTAGGTCAAGGCATGACTACAATCAACATTGTGCGATGATCAGGATGAAGTGTCTTGGCAATCAAGAAGTATGTAGCTGATTCACAGTACACACGTGTGCGTGCTGATAAGGGCAAATTGAGGACTCTTTCCTACAGGCAATTACGTCAGGTTGAAACAGCAGCGGCAAAAAAGCCTTGTCATAGCAGCAGACAAGTTTTTGAAGCTGCTTGTGCCTCCAACGTCCCCCGAACAACAAGATGCAGGGTCCTTCAGAGGTTTGCAGCTGTGCATATGCCATCCTGTCGACCTCCTCTATCCACTTCACACAAGCAGAAACGGCTCCAGTGGGCCAAACATTACATGAAGACTGATTTCAAAACTGTTTTGTTCACGGATGAGTGCCGTGCAGCGCTCGATGGTCCAGATGAATGGAGTGGAGGATGGCTGGTTGATGGACACCCCACGCAAACACGGCTACAGCGCCAACAAGGAGGAGGTGGAGTAATGTTTTGGGCTGGAATCATGGGGAGAGAGATTGTCGGCCCCTTTAGGATCCCTGAAGGCGCTAAAGATGAACTCCATAATGTATGTGGATTTTCTCAAACAGCACTTCCTGCCATGGTTCAAGAAGAAGAACCGTGTATTTCACAGCAAGATCATTTTTCTGCATGATAATGCACCATCTCATGCTGCACATAAAACATCTGCATCTCTGGCTGATATGGGCATAAAAGGGGACAAACTTATGGTGTGACCCCCATGCTCCCCTGACCTCTACCCCATTCAGAACCTTTGGAGCATCATTAAAAGGAGTGTCTATGATGGCGGGAGGCAGTTCACATCTAAGCAACAGCTCTGGGAGGGTATTCTGTCCTCATGCAAAACAATTGAAGCAGAAACCATCCAAAACCTGACAAATTCAATGGACGAGAGAGTTCAGAAGCTCCTTTCGAACAAGGGGTCCTATGTGAAAATGTAACATCACCTAGAATAAAGTTTTGAGTTGAAAACTGTTTGATTTCAGTTTCTAACAACCTGCTAATGCTTATAATTTCAAAAATGACCATTTTTTTGGTCTTTATTAAAATGAAAAGGTTGATCGAAAAGTTTGGGGGATCTAAGAGTGTGGCAACCCAGTAGTCATGATTACTTCGAATTCTGACAATATGAGGGTCATGCTGCAGGTAGTGCAGCAAGAAGGCACTTATGTGTCTTGCGCATCTCGGAGCCCCAAAATTATTTTCCGGGCTAGATGCAGCTAAAAATTATTTTTAATTTTAAATCTGGTGAAGCTTATTATAGATGGCCTAATAGGATCAGTGCTGCACACTGCTACAAAGCCCAAATTATTTTCCAGTCAAGATACAGATAAACATGATTAGTAATTTGAAAGCTTAAAACGGTTGGTAGGGTGATTTTAACCAATCATCAAGCTTTTACTCTCCCCAGGATGACACAGGGGTAGAAAAGTCGTTTCGGATCCATGATTTGTTCATCTTTATGAACGTGAGTCTGTCTACATTATCAGTGGAGAGCCGCGTGCGCTTATCTGTCAGCACACCACCAGCAGCGCTGAACACACGTTCAGACAGAACGCTGGCTGCGGGGCATGACAAGATCTCCAAGGCGTAAGTGGCTAGCTCCGGCCATTTATCCAGATTGGAAGCCCAAAAAGAGCAAGGGTCCAGTGACACAGTCGTGGCTTCAATGTTTACTTGGAGATACTCCTGTACCATCGTCTCTAGGCGTTGACTATGTGTCAGACTTCTTGTCTCCTGTGGCCTTGCAAAGGATGGGCTAAAAAAGTGGTGAAATGATTCCGCAAAATTGATGTTACCAGCAGATACTGTGGTTCTGTTACGGTTTGAGTGCTGAACACTTGACGGTCCCACGGTTGGCAAGTTGGAACTGTGAGATTCACTACGTGCACCACTGGTATTTTGTGGAAAAGCACATGTAAGATTCTGCAACAGTCTCTGCTGATACTCCTGCATGCATGCATCCCTTTCTATGGCAGGAATAATTTCTGCAAATTTACTTTTGTACCGGGGATCTAACAGTGTGGCAACCCAGTAGTCAGGATTATTTCTAATTCTCACAATTCGAGGGTCATGTTGCAGGTAGTGCAGCAAGAAGGCACTCATGTGTGTTGCGCATCCAGGAGCACCAAGTCCCTGTTGTGTTGGTGGCGAGGTAGCAATCATGCTTCCTTCCTCTGTCCTCTCCCCCCAACCTCGCACAACAGAAATGTGATCAAGGTCTCCCTCATCTGATGAGTCTTCCATCAGTTCGTCCTCCACTTCTTCCTGGGCTCCTGCACCTTCCTCACTAGTTTGGCTGCTACCATGCGCCCTGGTAAAATCATCTCCCCCACCCTCACATGCCTGCCGCCTTGGTGCTGCCGACCGTCTGGACCTTGCAGATGTTAGCCCTTCCGCATACAACTCCTCCTCCTCTACTTCCTCCACCTCCTCTTGTGCCACCACCTGACTCCGAATTCTGTTTAACATGTGCTCCAGCATGTAAATCACCGGAATAGTCATGCTGATAATGGCATCGTCAGCACTAAACATCTTCGTCGCCATTTCAAAACTGTGCAGAAGGGTGCATAGGTCCCTGATCTGAGACCACTCCTCCAGCGTGATTTGCCCCACCTCTGAATCTCGTTGGCCCAGGCTATACGTCAGAACGTATTGCACCAGGGCTTGTCGGTGCTGCCACAGTCGCTGCAACATGTGCAGAGTTGAATTCCACCGGGTAGGCACATCGCATTTTAGCCGGTGAAGTGGCAGGCCCAACGACTTCTGTAGAGATGTAAGTCGCTGAGCTGCGGGATGCGAACGGCGGAAGTGAGCACACAGCGACCGTGCCCTCTGCAGAAGGCCATCTAGTCTGGGATAGTGGGCTAAAAATTGCTGGACAACCAGGTTCAACACGTGAGCCATACAAGGCACGTGTGTGACATTGCCCCGGCGAAGGGCCGCACCCAGGTTTGCAGCATTGTCGCACACGGCCTTCCCTGGTTTCAGGTCCAGTGGAGACAACCATTCATGAAATTGGTTCTCCAGAGCTGACCACAACTCCTCAGCTGTGTGACTCACATTTCCCAGACATTTCAATGTAAAAACCGCCTGATGACGTTGAGCCCTACTGCCAGCATAGTAAAGAGGTGTGCAGGATCCCTTCTGCGCAGTTAGAAAGCTTGTGGCATGACCAGACAGGCTTTGGGTGCAGGTGGAAGACCGAGAGGAGGTTGAGGAGGCAGAAGCAGTGGAGGAAAAATGACATAAAGAGGATTGACGCACAACTCGTGGGGACGGCAAGACTTGGACAGCAGCCCCTTGTCCTGCTGTCACCATAGTTACCCAGTGCCCAGTCAGCGACATGTAACGCCCCTGTCCATGCCTGCTCGTCCAAGTGTCTGTGGTGAAATGCACCCTGTCACACACAGAGTTTCTCAAAGAAGCGGTGATGTTGTGTGCGACATGCTGGTGGAGCGCAGGCACACCTTTCTTTGAGAAGTAGTGCCGACTGGGCATCTGGTACTGGGGCACTGCGACGGACATAAGGTCTCGAAAATCCTCTGTGTCCACCAGGCGGAAAGGCAGCATTTCTGTAGCCAAGAGCTTGCAGATGGTGAAATTCAACCTCTTAGCTTTCTCATGGCTAGGAGGAAATGGTCTTTTACTTGTCCACATCTGAGGGACCGAGGGCTGGCTATTGTGCTTAGACGGGGTTGATAAGGGTGTCCCCGGCAAACTGCCGGTCTGTGAGGAAGATGCAGGCGGACATGTTAGGTTGCCTTGATCCAAAGGTGGTGCTATCGATGTCGGACAGCGCTCAAGACCAGCTGGTGTTACCACCTCCAAAGAAAATGATGACCTGCCAATCACGCTGGCTGTTGCGGGTAAAGAGGTGGCAGGTCTGCGCCCCAAAACAGGTGTGACTGCTGTCCCCCCAGTCACAGAGGATGAAGAGGCCGCGGATGCACAAGATATGGCAGACGGTGGTTGGCCCGGCCGGCTAGACCGCATTGTAGCACACTGAGCTTCCCACTGCAACTTATGCTTCATGTCCATGTGCCGGTTCATGCATGAAGTACTCAAACTATGTATTTTTTGGCCTCTACTTAGCTTTTGCTGACAAATGTTACAGATAACACGAGTTGGGTCATCTTTATCGATCTGAAAAAATGCCCAGGCTATGCAAGGCTTAGCACCCATGCGACCTGAAGAGCCACCACGACTTGTGGTGAGAGGCAGAGTTGTGTTTGAGGATGCAGTTGTTGACGTGCTTCCAGTACTACGTCTCTGTCCAGGAAGGCGCAACCTGACCTCGTCGTCACTAGCATCTTCCTCCACCTCCTCTGCTGACCTCATCTCTTGGCTGACTGTGGGTTGACAGTAAGTGGGATCTCCGACCTCATCATCATCACCCTGTGCGTTATCACACCCGTCGTCCTCAGAGCCAACCTGTTCCTGCCCTGACAAAAAACTAAAGTTGTCGCTCCAATCAGGTATTTGAGTCTTATCATCGTCTTCCTCATTGTCTCCACCAACAGGAGTTACAGTTTGGGAATGAGGGTCTACATTATGGTCAGAACCTTCTGCGTCTGGTCCTGGATCCGACTCATAAAGATTCTGGGCATCAGTGCAGATCATTTCCTCGTCTGGATTCACAGAAGCGCTGGAGTCGACCTCTGATTCCCAGGCTATAGTATGAGTAAACAGCTCTGCAGACTCAACCATCTGTTCTACCTCATACTCAGACGGGCAGCTGGAGATTTGGGAGCTGTGAGGAAGCAAGTGCGATTTGGGTGACACCTTTGAGGACTGGAGTATTTGTGATGTTGAAGTTGATGTGGAGGAGAGCCCACTTAAAGGAGCACTTGATATCCGTTGAAGCACCTGCTGTTTTTGTGCCTCATCTGGCATTTGTAGCGATTGGCGTGGCCGTAAGAAAGGGATCTTATCACATTGTCCGCTAAAAGAAGTAGACATTTTAGTTTGGCTGGAAGATGGTCTTTCTTCTGCACCTACCCCACGGACACAACCTTTTTTCCCCTTCCCAACACGCCTATTCCCCTTTCCACCAGCAGCAGGCCTTTTTCCACTCATTTTGGTGGTTAACTAATTCACAACTCTGGAGTTGTTTGCACAAAAAAACAATGGATGGTAACCGAGCAGAGCTGAGTGGCCAAACTGTGGTATTAGGCCAAAACTATTGGCTGGGTTAGATGCAGAAAAAAATTATTTTTAATTTGCAACCTGATGGAGGTCAGTATAGATGGACTAATAGACCAAGTCCCACACACCGCTAGAAGCCCAAATATTTTTTCAGAGCTAGATGCAGAAATTTTTTTTATTCAATTTGCAACCTGATGGAGGTCAGTATAGATGGACTAATAGACCAAGTCCCACACACTGCTAGAAGCCCAAATATTTTTTCAGAGCTAGATGCAGAAAAAAATTATTTTTAATTTGCAACCTGATGGAGGTCAGTATAGATGGACTAATAGACCAAGTCCCACACACTGCTAGAAGCCCAAATATTTTTTCAGAGCTAGATGCAGAAAAAAAATATTTTTAATTTGCAACCTGATGGAGGTCAGTATAGATGGACTAATAGACCAAGTCCCACACACCGCTAGAAGCCCAAATATTTTTTCAGAGCTAGATGCAGAAAAAAATTATATTCAATTTGCACCCTGCTGGAGGTCAGTATAGAAGGACTAATAGAACAAGTCCCACACACTGCTAGAAGCCCAAATATTTTTTCAGAGCTAAATGAAGAAAAAAATTATTTTTAATTTGCAACCTGATGGAGGTCAGTATAGATGGACTAATAGACCAAGTCCCACACACTGCTAGAAGCCCAAATATTTTTTCAGAGCTAGATGCAGAAAAAAATTATTTTTAATTTGCAACCTGATGGAGGTCAGTATAGATGGACTAATAGACCAAGTCCCACACACCGCTAGAAGCCCAAATATTTTTTCAGAGCTAGATGCAGAAATTTTTTTTATTCAATTTGCAACCTGATGGAGGTCAGTATAGATGGACTAATAGACCAAGTCCCACACACTGCTAGAAGCCCAAATATTTTTTCAGAGCTAGATGCAGAAAAAAATTATTTTTAATTTGCAACCTGATGGAGGTCAGTATAGATGGACTAATAGACCAAGTCCCACACACTGCTAGAAGCCCAAATATTTTTTCAGAGCTAGATGCAGAAAAAAATTATTTTTAATTTGCAACCTGTTGGAGGTCAGTATAGATGGACTAATAGAACAAGTCCCACACGCTGCTAGAAGCCCAAATATTTTTTCAGAGCTAAATGAAGAAAAAAATTATTTTTAATTTGCAACCTGATGGAGGTCAGTATAGATGGACTAATAGACCAAGTCCCACACACTGCTAGAAGCCCAAATATTTTTTCAGAGCTAGATGCAGAAAAAAATTATATTCAGTTTGCAACCTGATGGAGGTCAGTATAGATGGACTAATAGAATGATGCTATGCCCAAAAGATTTTACTTCACTAGGTGCAGTAAAAAAATTGGTATTCTATACACAGGTGGTATATCTTGCAACACAGATAGGCTACTCCACTGACTAACACACTCTGCAATAGGCCAAAAAGGATTAGCTTTGCTAGATTCAGCCAAATGCTGTGAAAAAAACTTGCACAGCACTGGCACAGACCTGCCTGGCAAAAACTGATAGGAACTGATGTAACCTAGTCCTGAAAAGGACTCCAATTACAATTAGTCTTTACTCCCACAATCTATCTATTTAAGAGCACAGACCTGCCTGATAAAAGTCGTAGGAAATGCTGTAACCTAGTCCTTAAAAGGACTGCAATCACAACTATTCCCTACTCCCAAGCTATCTGTATATTTGTGCGAAAATTGGCTTGAAATTAACAAGGTATAGCGCACACAGCAACAGCGGTGCCGTCTAACATGCAGCTGCAGCAGTGAGAAAATGGTGGCGACGGGGAAAATAGCTTGGTCTTATAGGGCAAGGACATGTGACATACACTGCCAATCACACATGCCCTTGCTTGTGTGAAAAAAAGCACTTCGCTCCGTGTGTGCGCTGCTGATAGGCTGACAGATTGCACCTCCCCACTGCAAATGCGGGAAAGAGAAAAAAAAAATGGAGATGTTCATTGTTCCTGCAGAGATCCATCCCCTGCCCCTCCCCCCGCCCCGCTGTACACTCAAACTGCGTATTAACATTAATTTTCATCATTACTGAGAAAAAATCCAGTTATGATTTTGGTGCACGAACAGTTATCGAACATAACCTCGAACAGCCGAATTTTTCTCAAATTGTTCGTGTTCGCCGACCGGCTCGAACACCGCCCAAAACAGCTCGAATTTGAGATTGGCGAACAGTTCGAGTAGAACAACGCTCATCTCTATTCTCTATATTCCTTGCTTCCTTTCTCCTCTGTTCCAGTTCCTTTCTTACTTTCCTTTCTGTTCCTTCTTCTCTCTCTCTCTCTCTCTCTCTCTGGCTCCAGCCTCCTGACAAGGCCGGCCTGCAGAGCAGAGCCCATGCAGGGGCTCTGCTTCCCTTCTTCTCCTCAGACTGTCTCCACTGAACTGAACACTGATCTAAGATGGTGCCCACCTTATATACCTCCCTCTATGTGTGAGCCCAGGTGACTAGCAACCAATGGGCTCCTATCTATGCCCAGAAACCCACCCCTATCTGCTCCTACACCACTGGGTGTACTTTCCCCTCCCCACTCCAGCCAGGAACAGAAGCTGTCGTGCCTGCACTCTGTCTAGTGGGAGCACCGTTGGTCTGTTCCTCGGAAATGGGGTGTGTGTGGTGCATGCAGCCTACCGAGCCCTGGTCCACACTCCATCCTTACCCGGGAGTGGAATATCACACCTCTGGTTTGAGGTGCAATACCCCTGTAGCAGCCGAGCCCTCGGGGTGCTACATATCTATCTATACATTGCACAGTACCACTTCTCCTGTCCTGTTGATGGAAAGGCGGCATTGGACTTGGGCCAGCATTGGTATTGGTGTGTTTATCATTTTCTATGTTTGCAAGCCCACAGGCAAATAACATTAATCCTGGACAAACTGTTTAAAAGGGTTATCTCAAGTTTGGAAGTTTTACCCTATCCTATGGATAAGGGATAACTGCCTGATCATTTTGGGACCAAACTCTAGGGCTCCCACTGATCCCGAGAACCAGGGCTCTGAAGAGCCAAGTGTGAATGGAGCAATGATCGATCCTGCACACATTAATTGTATTTACACATGACTCTTCAGAGCCCCAGTTCTTAGATCAGTGGGGGTTTCAGATTCCAACTTGCATTGCGTCTTCATGGGAGTGGGCTGTTATGGTATGCGGGCTTGTGTCTTTGTATGCCAGGCCAGATTTTGGCTCCCAGTCTGGCCCTAAGACCAAATGTCACAGTGAGGTGCAGAAAGTCAACCAGCAGGGCCAGCAGTCGTTCAGGTGATCATGACAAGCTAGGTGCTCTCTTAATAATAATATTTTTTTTATTTATGTAGCGCTAACATATTCCGCAGCGCTTTACAATTCAGACAATTTACAGACATTATGTGCTCTCTTGCTTTTTAACTGTCAACCATGTCTTTAGCATCAAGCAATGGGATGACAATTTAATAGCTATGATTTTAGACCCTTGCTATAAAAGCAAAATGGGGGATTTTTTTCCGGCTACCAAAAAGGAGTAAAAATTTGCACATTACTCGGATAAGTTGTGTTCCCTGCCCAACGAAGATTTCAATGAGCAAACACCTGCTGACGGTCAAACAAGGGGCTTCATCTCCGTTCCCCACAGAGACATTGCACACCAGAATCGCCAGTGTTACAGCTACAAGTAGGCGAAGCAGAAGCAATTATAATATATATGACATCATAGACCAGATGTTTGATCTGCTATTGTGCCAACCTGATGCTTATTAGCAAATAGAGTTGCACCACCTGAACAAACAGGTGCAGGTTTATCTTCAATGTGTCCTTTCTCCAGCAGATACCCTGAGCCCGATTCCATGTACTTCTGGGTCAAGAACTGGCCCAGTTTGCAATTGCATGCCTCAGCTCCTGGCCAGGGGAGGAATCATAAGTTACTTATGATAAGTGAGTATACAGAAAAAAAAACAGGGACTCACAGCTGCTATTTTCTCAAGTAACAAATTTCCCTGCCTGTTTTATCATAGGAGTAAGGGCATCTGCGGCATCTCCAGTCCCCTGAGCTCATAATGAAACAAATCAGTGAGGTAGGAGTTCCCGCAGCCATTGAGCTTATATGTGACTTATATATAAACATGATTTATGGTGAGATCACAGGGTTGGTAGTGTGGCAGAAACACTCCTGTGATAAAACAGACAGGCAGAGAAGTGTGTTCCATTGCACAAACAAACAGCTTTGACCTCCTACTGCTTCATCTGCATACGCACTTATCATAATATATCACTTATCACTGGCCAAGAGCTGTGGTATGTGCCAACCATGAACTGGAGCAGCTTTGCATGGTCGGACACAGCCAGGCTCGGACTGGCCCACAGGAGAATAGGAGAATCCTCTTGTGGGCCCTGGAGTTGGTTACTGGTGGGCCCTTGGCACCCCAGTCCGACAGTGGACACAGCCATTAACAGTACACAGCAGGAGCACATATATAATATTAGCTCAGCACAGGAACATTTCTTTAACACATCCAATTTTGGAGCTTACTATTATTACAAGATTTACTAATTAAAATGTACTTTATTTGTGGAACAATCCCTTTATCTAGACAGTAGGCGATTTATATATCGAAGTCTAGGAGCAGTGTCAACCATACAAAAAAAAAAGCCAAAATGATAGGCTGACCCAAACATTTCAAAAAGCTGCAATATGATTTTAGGGTATGTGCCCACGTAGTGTTTTACAAGCGTATATGCTGCGGAATTTCCGCAGCATAAACGCTTGGGAAACGCTTGGTAATCCGCCCCCCATGGTCCCCAATGACAAGTCACAATGTCAATGCCCATGCTGCGGATTTTTCCGCAGTGTTTATGCTGAGCTCAAAAATCCGCAGCATATCCATTAATTTTGCGGACACGCAGCGTAATCGCCGCCATTGACTTGCATTGAAACGTATAATATCCGTGTCAGTACATTTGTACACACGGATATTATGTGTTTCTATGTGGATGGTACCCAAGTCTGGAGGAGAGGAGACTCTCATCCAGACCTGGGTACCATAGAAACTGTAAAAAAAAAGAATTTAAAATAAAAAATAAAGTTTATTCTCACCTTCCGTTGTCCTCCCGGTGTTTCGTCTGCGCCGTCCGGTGTCTTGCAATGCTCGCGCTGTTGTGAAGGACCTGCCATGATGTCACTGAGTATAAACTTTTTTTTTTTTTTACCATTCTTATTCTTTTTTTTTAACTAACTTGGTCACACTACTATAAATCCATGCCGGTTGCATGGATTTATATAGTGTGAACAAGTTGTCAAGCACTTTTCCAAGTGATGCTAAAATCGCTTGGAAAAGCGCTTGATAACCCGCATGCAGAAATGCATGCAAAAACGCTTCACAAACGCTTCTACCTGGCGGAAAAAACGCATGTAAAATCCACATGCGTTTTTCCTGCCAGGGAGAAGCGTAAAAAATATGCAGCATTTCTGCATCGTGGGCACATAGCCTAAAGCTAAAAGGTACAAAATGACACCAAATGCTGAAAATTAATAAAAGTATCATAAAAGTATCCCAAAAAGTCCTCCCTCATTCTGTTTCTTTACTTTATGTCTTTACTATTTTGTCTCATATTGCAATTAAAACTGCGACATGTATAAAGAAATTGTCTCTGTGTGTCCACAGAAATTAGTTATATCCTCTGTCTGTGAGACAGCCAGTTGCAGATAGAGCTTTCCTCATGTCCTTTCTGCAGTCAAAAAGAAAGCTCATTGAGCCCTTCCCCTTTTGCTATGTCTATGTTCTGTGCTTGACTACTTATTGTATGCTCATGTGACTGCGTGCGCTTTGTCTGTTGTGTCTGAGGAAGGCGCTTTGCTTGTCTCTTATATCTGATGTGTGAGCTATGCTTATTTGATGTGTCTGATGTGTACACTGTCCTCGTCTGATGTGCCTGATGGGTGCTCTGTGCTTGTCTGATGTGTCTGTGCCATGTACTGTGTACTTGTTTGATGTGTCTGATGTTCACACTGTGCTTGTCTGATGGGTCTCAGGTGAACGCTACAGTTGTTTAATGTGTCTAACGTGTGCTATACTTGTCTGTTGTGTCTGACGTGTGCACTGTGCGTGTCTGATAAATCTGACATATGCACTATGCTTATGTCATGTGTCAGAAGTGAGTGCTGTCCTTGTTGTTGTGTCTAATGTGCAAACTGTATTTGTCAGATGTATCTGATTTATACGCAGTGTTTGCTTGATGTGTGTGTTGCGTGTACTGTGCACATCTGATGTGTGCCCAGTGCACGTCTTATGTATGTACTGTGCTTGTTTGATCTGTGTTGTGTAATGTGTCTCATATGCGCTGTTCTTGTCTGATGTGTCTGATGTGCTTGTCTGATATGTACGCTGTACTTGTGCATTGTGTCAGATGTGTGCGCAGTGCTTGTGTGACATAGCTGATGTGTGTGCTGTGCTTGTGTGAAGTGTCAGATGTGTGCGCAGTGCTTCTGTGATATGCCTGATGTGTTTGTGCTGTGTGTGCAGAATTTGTTTTGTTGTATTTTTTTGTTATTAAGGGAAGGAAGCCTAAATACAATTCTTGCACAGGGTACTCATTGAGCACCCCTAATTTGGGGGCTCACATTTATGAAATTCCCTATTTTACACTGCTGGTAGATTGGTGTAATATGTCTGTATTTGGGTTTTAAACATATGGAAGCATGAGTCTCTATATTTTGGAAATATTATGATACTCATTGGACATACCCTTGAAATTATCTTTCATTTACATAGGTAACTACACAGTAGGTGATCAATCTATCAGAAGTCTAGATTAAATTCATAATAAAGTAGCATAAAAATGTCCTGAAACTTCATCCCTCATTCTCCTTCTTTTCTGAATTTCATCTTTGAATTGTTTAATATTCCAATTACAAGTGAGACATATACTGTATAGTATTTTGCGGATTATAAGACTCACAGAACCATAAGACATACCCCAAATTTTGTGGTGGAAAATAGGATTTTTTTTTAAATAAAATGGTGGTGCATCTTATAGTCCGTTTTAATGGTAGCTTACCTGGGGGGCAGCTACAGTGGAGCAGGGTCACAGGACGAGGGGTCGCTGCTCTTAATCTGCGCATGTGCCGCCTCCGGCGGCCATTTTCCCAGATCCCAACACAGGCAAATCTATGGAAAAGGGGACTCTGCTCACCGGCAGGCTGCAGTAAGAGCTTGCCAACTGTCCTATCTACAGAAGAACAGAAAGAGTATTAAAGGGACTCTGTTACTATGTTTTTGTTATATAATCTGAGAGCTGCATAACATAGAGCAAGTGAGCCTGATTCCAGGGATGTGTCACTTACTGGGCTGCTTGGTGTAATTTTCATAGATGTCTAATGTAGATTTAGCAGCGCTAAGGCTTCTCCTCTATGTATAACCCCACTCACATACCTGACTGGCTTCTTCCCATGTACACTCTCCATTGTGAGCAAGCTGCTACTCAGTGGTGGGGGCGGGGTTACATAGATTAGCCTGACTGCTGGTCGAGTGAGCTGTAGTCCTGCAATGATAATCTCCTGTTGATAAAATACTGATTGTGTTGAAACTACAACACACAGCCTAATTAGTGACACATCCCTGGAATCAAGGTCTCGTGCCCTATGTCATGGTGCACTTAGATTAACTAGCAAAAAGCTGCTGACAGATTCCCTTTAAGCCCTGCCTCTTTTGCTGTCTCTCAACAATTAACCATCTGAAAAGAGAATAAATCTGTATTCTCTGCAGGATTTCTAGAAGACTATTTGCCTAAAAAGCACGCAGAAACACCTATGGGCTATCTAGTCATTTTGTCACATTTACTTTCATCTTTCATTGCAGGTTTAGTGTTCCTTTAACCCAGAAGCCAGGTTTGGCTTTTATGCCGAAACAATTTTTTTTCTTTTTTTTATTGTTTATCTATCATTTATCTCTTTGCTATTGCATTCCAAAAGCCATCTTTATTTATTTTTGTACTGATTGATTTGTATCTGGGCTTCTTGTTTTAGGATGAGGTACATAAAACTTATTGACAAACTTCACTTAATTCCTTCTTGGAGGAATGTATTGCCAAGTTTTTAGCAATAAGGTTCGGATACGGCTTTAAAGAAGGCAACCACTTGTAATATAACGCAATTTTATTTATAACTGTTAATTTGAAAGATAAAATACAGAATCAAAGGAATAGTATGATATTATGATATTGCGTACACTTTTGTAGATTATAGGTTACTAAGGTTAAATACTTATAAAGGTTACATACTTACTATTAGACAGAAGAAGAAAAAGATTTCCCTAGTAGCATGTACATCATCTGTCCGGAAACTTCAGCTGGAGAAGCGTTCAGCGATGGACAGAGAATGCGTACTAGGTCCTACACTGTGAAGAGCGTCCTCTTCACAGGTCCACAATGCTTCTGCCATAACTGAATTCTTCAACAGCTTTTATATTTTAGTAAAAGGCTTACCCAACCTAATATTACGTAAGCATGAAAGTTCATAGGTTGTTGTCCAACATTCCAATCCTGTGACAGTGGCCAGCTATCACAGATAAGCAATGCCAGACAAGACCTGTTCACGGACCATTCTACCTCTGTCATAATGTTTACATATGATAAGAGTAAATCCTACACCGGGTTATAAATCAGAACAAGGTTTTCTTCCCAGACAGTATATTGTGTTAAGAAGCTATGTATCAGTGAGATACATTCACAGATAAAGTATACCTTAACACAGAATATACTGTCAGAGTATTAATTAAAGGTTGGATACATCATAATGGGTTTCAGATAGCCACTTATATTTTTGGTACTACTATAAGCTTCTCCATCTTAAGCCATATGCCTGTAGTCTGTAGTGCCGGCGTCCCTGCCCTCTGCTAGGCAGGGACGCTGTTCCCCTCACCGCTCTGCTCCGTGCCCGGCGTCCCTCTCCCGCTCTGCTGGCAGCGCGCGCTCCTTCCCGGCCACTGTGCTTAGGGCGCGCGCGCGCGCCCTCCCTCTTAAAGGGGCCGCGCGCGCCGTCCTAAGGAGTCCCCGGCCAATGGCCGGAGGACTTTACCGTATATAAGGCACCTCCTCCAAAATGGAGGTGCCCGAGCAATGTTGTTTGCACCTGTGTCTCACCTGTGCTTCAGCCCTCAGGTCCCATTGCCAGTTACCTGCCAGTTACCTGCCAGATTCCTGCCTGATTACTTGCTACCTGCCTGCTAGTCTGAGGTCCGACGGTCTGCCTTACTAATCCTGTCAGTCTGTCTAAGGACCAGCCTGCCCGCTCACCTGGGAGCGCACATCAGATACCTGCCTGCCTGCCTGAGGTCCGACGGTCTGCCTTCCAACTCCTGTCAGTCTGTCTATGGACCAGCTTGCCCGCTCACCTGGGAGCGCACATCTGCTATCTGCCTGCTAGCCTACCTGGAGGCTCCGCCGTCACGTGCTGTGACCACCTGCCTGTCCAGTGACTCCTGCCCGCTCACCTGGGAGCACTCTTCTGCTACCTGTCTGTTTGCCTACCCGGAGGCTCTGCCGTCACGTGCTGTGACCACCCGCCTGTCCAGAGACTTCTGCCCGCTCACCTGGGAGCGCTCATCTGTCGCCTGTCCGCTGGTCTTCCTGGAGGCTCCGCCGTCACATGCTGTGACCACCCGTTCATCCAGAGACTCTCGCCTGCTCACCTGGGAGCTCACGTCTATCTTCAGCCGCCACAGGTCGTACCAACCCTATACCTAGAGACTGCCCCGGTCACTTGCCGTGACCTCCAGCCCGTTCACTCAGAGACTGTCCCGTTCACTCAGAGACTGTCCCGTTCACTCAGAGACTGTCCCGTTCACCTGCTGAGACTTCCAGCCCGTCTTCCCTGGTCGCCACCCGCTCCCTTACAAGGACCGCCCCCTTGTATAGTAGCTCTGAGGTTCCGCCTCCCAGACCCGTTACAGTTTGCTCGGGCCATGGAACCCGGTGGCACCCAAGCTCCCTCGCTCTCGGACCTGTGTCATGAACTGTCCCGTCAAAGGTCCCAACAGGAGTCCATCCTGGGTCACCTGCGGAATGTCAATACTCGCCTGGACACTCTGACTGCTCCACCAGCAACCTCCGCCAGTGCCATGTCTCGCAATCCGGCAGCTCCGCTGCCCACTAATTCCATGGTATCCTACCCTGGACCCCGGCTTTCTGCACCTCCTCGCTTCGGAGGCGACTCCACCCAGGCTCGGGGCTTCATAAATCAGTGCACCCTGCACTTTGAACTTTTGTCCCACCAGTTTAACTCCGACCGAGCCAAAATTGCATTCATCATGTCCCATCTCACCGGGGAGGCCCTGGCCTGGCTAAATCCTCTATGGGAGAGAGGAGACCCCCTGGTGTCCAACTTGCCTGCTTTTCTCACGGCTTTCCGGAAAGTCTTCGACGAACCCGGACGGAAGACCTCATCCGCATCATCGTTGCTACGCCTCCGTCAGGAAAGTCTCACCGTGGGCCAATATGCCATACGGTTCCGTACCCTTGCCTCGGAGCTGGCCTGGGAAAACGACGCTCTGGTTTCCGTCTTCTGGGAGGGTCTGTCCGGCCGTATTAAAGATGAACTTGCCGGTCGGGACATTCCTACCACTCTCGATGACTTAATAACTCTTGCCACCCGGATTGACCTACGGTTCCAGGAGCGTGCCAGAGAGGTCACCCGTGAGAGGAGGTTACCACGTCTAGCTCCTACTTTTCAGAAACCCGTCACTCCTTCTGTCTCTAACCAGGTACACCCTCCTGAGCCTATGCAGGTCGACCAGACCAAGATGGTCAAGACCCGTCAGGACTTACGTCGTGCCGAGGGGACCTGCTTCTACTGTGGCAGTAAGGAGCACCGGATCCGTGCCTGCCCGGAGAGATCGGGAAACGCCTGTGTCTAGGTTCGCTCAGAGAGGTCCACCTAGACAAGAATAAATCCTCTCCATCCCTGCTGTTGTCAGTTTCAATCGTCTACGGGGAGAACCGTTATTTCGAACTAGCCCAACTGGACTCTGGAGCAGCCGGGAATCTTATTTCACAGTCCCTGGTGGAGAGGTACCGCATCCCCACCAAACCTCTGGCTGTACCCTTGTCTGTTGCTGCCGTGGATGGGGGGCTCTTACCACGCCCCATCCAACTCATCACCGAATCCATTACTCTGCAGGTGGGAATGCTGCATTCTGAAAGTATCTCCTTCCATGTTCTGCCTGGACTTTCTCACGCCCTCTTGCTAGGCCTACCTTGGCTCCAGAAACATGCACCCGTTCTTGACTGGCAGACCGGAGAAGTCCTTCGCTGGGGACAGGGCTGCCATAAGACCTGTCTGGTTCCCGTTCATCCCGTCCGTCCTTCTCCTACCCCAGCTAATCTACCTGGACTTCCGATTCCTTATTGGTCTTATGCTGATGTCTTTAATAAAAAGGAGGCAGAGACACTACCCCCTCATAGACCATACGACTGTCCTATCGACCTGTTACCTGGTACTTCTCCTCCCCGTGGGCGTATTTATCCATTATCCGCTGCTGAGACCCGGTCGATGTCCGAATATATTGAGGAAAATCTGGCCAGGGGATTCATTCGGAAATCCACCTCCCCGGCGGGAGCAGGCTTCTTTTTCGTCAAAAAGAAGGACGGCTCTCTCCGTCCCTGTATAGACTATAGAGGCCTTAACCAGATCACGGTGAAGAATAAGTACCCCCTTCCGCTCATTCCGGAGTTATTTGATCGTCTGAGGGGGGCTAGAATCTTCACCAAACTGGACCTCCGTGGGGCGTACAACCTGGTTCGTATCCGTCAGGGGGATGAATGGAAGACGGCATTCAACACCCGGGACGGCCACTATGAATATCTGGTAATGCCCTTTGGTCTCTGTAACGCTCCTGCCGTCTTTCAAGAGTTGGTCAATGACATCTTCCGGGACCTTCTCTACTCCTGCGTAGTGGTGTACCTGGACGACATCTTGGTCTTCTCTCCAGATCTCCAGACTCACCGGAGGGACGTTCGTCAGGTCCTGCTCAGGCTCAGGCAGAACCATCTCTACGCTAAATATGAGAAGTGCCTCTTTGAGCAGACCTCGCTTCCGTTTCTGGGCTACATTATCTCTCAGACCGGCCTACAAATGGATCCTGAGAAACTGTCTGCCATCGAGAAATGGCCCCGACCAGAGGGGTTGAAGGCTATTCAACGGTTCCTGGGCTTCGCCAACTATTACCGCCTCTTCATCCCGCACTTCTCTTCCCGGACTGCCCCAATTTCCGCACTCACCCGTAAGGGTACTAATCCCAAAGAGTGGCCGCCCGAAGCAGAGGAGGCCTTTCTTTCCCTAAAACAGGCCTTCTCTTCCGCCCCGGTGCTGCATCGCCCGGACGGCAACAAGCAGTTCTTCCTGGAAGTTGACGCCTCCTCCTCTGGAGCCGGAGCGGTACTTACTCAAAAATCATCTTCCGGAGAATGGTAACTTGTGGCTTCTTCTCCAAACTCTTCTCCTCTTCTGAGCGCAACTATTCCATAGGAGACCGAGAGTTATTGGCCATCAAACTGGCGTTACCTACTCGAGGGGGCTCTTCATCCGGTAATAATTTACACTGACCACAAGAACTTGGCTTACCTCCAGCATGCCCAGAGACTTAACCCGCGCCAAGCCCGGTGGTCCTTGTTTTTTGCTCGTTTTGATTTTGTTCTTCATTTTCGCCCGGCTGACAAAAACGTCAAAGCAGACGCCTTGTCCCGATCCTTTCTGGTGTCCGATCTCGAGGAAGAACCTAAACATATCATCGATCCCGCCAGAGTAATGCAGGTGGCTCCCGTGAGTCTAAATCGTCTCCCTCCCGATAAGACGTTTGTTTCAGTACCTGATTGGGAGAAGATCCTACACTGGGGCCATTCGTCTAAACTAGCTGGCCACGCCGGTCAGAAAAAGACCCTCCAGCTTATTGCCCGGCACTATTGGTGGCCTACCCTGCACAAGGACATAATAGACTTTGTTTCTGCCTGTGTGTCCTGCGCCCGCAACAAAGTCCCGAGACATCTGCCAGCCGGACGCCTCCTTCCGCTTCCTGTACCTGCTGCCCCCTGGCAGCATATAGCAATGGACTTTATAACTGATCTCCCCGTCTCTGCCGGTTGTACGGTCATTTGGGTGGTCGCTGACCGCTTTTCCAAGATGGCTCACTTTATTCCCCTGCCAGGCCTTCCGTCTGCACCCGAGCTGGCTAAAGACTTTATCCGCCACATCTTCCGTCTTCATGGCCTGCCCCTCCACATCGTGTCGGATCGTGGGGTACAGTTCACCTCACGTTTCTGGAGAGCCACTTGTAAACTACTAGACGTCACCCTGGACTTCTCTTCCGCTTACCACCCACAGTCCAATGGTCAAGTGGAGCGGATCAATCAGAACCTGACCAGTTACCTCCGGCACTTCGTTAATGCCCACCATTCTGACTGGGTGGATCTCCTACCATGGGCCGAGTTCTCTTATAATAATCACGAGAGCGAATCCTCCTCCAAATCCCCGTTTTTTGTAGTCTTTGGTCAGCACCCTCGGATTCCTTTTCCTGTCTCCACCTCTGTGGACAACCCGGCTGCGGAATCTCTCGTTAGCAAATTTTCCTCCATATGGGAGAGTACCCGGTCCGCACTCCTTCTGTCATCCGAGCATATGAAAAGACACGCTGACAAAAAACGCCTGGATCCTCCACAATTTCGTCCAGGAGATAAAGTCTGGCTCTCATCTAAATATGTTCGACTCAAGATACCTTCTTACAAGTTAGGGCCTCGGTTCATCGGCCCTCTGGAGGTCATCAGTCAGATCAACCCGGTGGCCTATAAATTGAAACTCCCGGCCAACTTACGGATCCCCAACTCCTTCCATGTATCTCTCCTCAAACCCGTGGTGCTTAACTCTTTTTCCAAGTCTACAGGTACGCCTCCTGCTCCGGTTTCTGCTGAGGACGAGTTTGAGGTAGAGAACATTCTTGCCACCAAAAGGGTAAGAGGAAAGACCTTTTTTCTGGTAGATTGGAAGGGGTTTGGTCCTGAGGAGAGAACGTGGGAGCCCCGGGAGAACATCCATGCCCCTCTCATCCTAGCTAAATTTCTCTCTGGCCTAAAAAAGGGGGGGCCTAAAGGGGGGGGTACTGTAGTGCCGGCGTCCCTGCCCTCTGCTAGGCAGGGACGCTGTTCCCCTCACCGCTCTGCTCCGTGCCCGGCGTCCCTCTCCTGCTCTGCTGGCAGCGCGCGCTCCTTCCCGGCCACTGTGCTTAGGGCGCGCGCGCGCGCCCTCCCTCCCTCTTAAAGGGGCCGCACGCGCCGTCCTAAGGAGTCCCCGGCCAATGGCCGGAGGACTTTACCGTATATAAGGCACCTCCTCCAAAATGGAGGTGCCCGAGCAATGTTGTTTGCACCTGTGTCTCACCTGTGCTTCAGCCCTCAGGTCCCATTGCCAGTTACCTGCCAGATTCCTGCCTGATTACTTGCTACCTGCCTGCTAGTCTGAGGTCCGACGGTCTGCCTTACTAATCCTGTCAGTCTGTCTAAGGACCAGCCTGCTCGCTCACCTGGGAGCGCACATCAGATACCTGCCTGCCTGCCTGCCTGAGGTCCGACGGTCTGCCTTCCAACTCCTGTCAGTCTGTCTATGGACCAGCTTGCCCGCTCACCTGGGAGCGCACATCTGCTATCTGCCTGCTAGCCTACCTGGAGGCTCCGCCGTCACGTGCTGTGACCACCTGCCTGTCCAGTGACTCCTGCCCGCTCACCTGGGAGCGCTCTTCTGCTACCTGTCTGTTTGCCTACCCGGAGGCTCTGCCGTCACGTGCTGTGACCACCCGCCTGTCCAGAGACTTCTGCCCGCTCACCTGGGAGCGTTCATCTGTCGCCTGTCCGCTGGTCTTCCTGGAGGCTCCGCCATCACATGCTGTGACCACCCGTTCATCCAGAGACTCCCGCCTGCTCACCTGGGAGCTCACGTCTATCTTCAGCCGCCACAGGTCGTACCAACCCTATACCTAGAGACTGCCCCGGTCACTTGCCGTGACCTCCAGCCCGTTCACTCAGAGACTGTCCCGTTCACTCAGAGACTGTCCCGTTCACTCAGAGACTGTCCCGTTCACCTGCTGAGACTTCCAGCCCATCTTCCCTGGTCGCCACCCGCTCCCTTACAAGGACCGCCTCCTTGTATAGTAGCTCTGAGGTTCCGCCTCCCAGACCCGTTACATAGTCTTATTTACAATATTGTGAAATCGTCAGTCTCTGGTTCTAGCAAACACAGTGTATACAAAGTCTAATTCCCTTCAGTAATAAAGATTAACCTTCAGACTGTTAGCAAACTCAATCTAAAGCTATGTTTTAGTATGTCTGGACTAATGACCCCTAGTCTACTGAGGTAGGATACCTACAAATGCTGACATGTCTGGTTCCTATTTTATATATGAATTTGAAATATAAAATAGCCATTTTTCATGTTCATACTACAGAGGAATATATACTGTGTCAAACAGCAAATCTGCCCTTTTTACGTTAAATATCTTAAATTTTAAGTTATTCTATATCATGCTTCATAAATATGTATACTTTATTCTGTTGGTCAGTATGATTCTGCCTATACGAACTTTGTATCGTTTTTTTATGTTCTATTACTCTGTGAGACCCATAAGTTTTATACTTTTCTGTCCATGGAGCGGTATATCTTACAGCCGACTCCTGCTACAGATGACATGGTATAACTGTAAATCCTGATGCGGTAAGTTACACCACATCAGAGGAACGAGGAACCTTCAGGTATCTTGAAATTATACCCAAGGATGAGCCAGACTTGTGCAAGTCCATTATTCTCTTCCTGATATCTTGGCTGATTTCTTTAGACTTTCCCATGATGCTACACAAAGAAGCAGTGTGTTTCAGCTGTTCATTAAAATAAATCCACAGGTGTGTCTCCAATTAACTCAGATGTTGCTAAAAAAAACTATCAGAAGCTTCCATACTCATGACATTATTATATGGGCAGTCCAGAATTGTTTCAAGGCATATCAATCTTAGTGTATGTTAACTTTTGACTGTGCAGTAATAAAAATGCATTAAAACATTCTCTCTCTCTCATTATTCTGGCATTTGGCAAATATTAAACATTATGGTAATCCTAATTGACCTAAAACGGGAAAGGTTTATTCTGATTTCATGTCAGATATTGAGAAAAACATGCATATGTGTCTTTTTATATTGTGTATGTAAACTTCTGGTTTCAACTGTACCTTAGATTAGAACAGCAGAGATTTTAATATTGAAGGGGTTGATCACTCTTTGACAACCTCTTCACCCTGTGGTGATTGACTTATTTTATATGATATGGAGTTTGAGGAATCAGGATATCAAATTGCTTTTATTCCATTTACTTGTGAACATGGTCTGTGCAGATGATTTCCCTAAAACTTATAGGTGTCAATCAAACAAGGAATGAAAATTGCCTCAAAGACTATAGCATTTTTCACCTGTTTCACCCTTTTCATTAGTCTGCATTGGGATACTAGGGTAACCCTGCAAGCTCCTATGATGTCATCCCCCTATGCCTTTCAAGGCTGGTTCAGAAAGCATGTGCTGACTGACTAGTGAGGTAGTAAAGTACTCTGTTGCCAATTGTTTAGAGTTTAGATTCACCTTCCACTTAGCTCAGCTCCAATCAGGTGTCTAATTATCACCCCATCTACTGCTGACTTCTATCCAGCTAAGAGTAATCACTACTAAGCTCAGCTTAATTTCTGTGGATGTCCATACCTACAACTCTGCTGCATCAATATTCCTGATTACCACCTTCTCTCAGTTATTCTTGGTGGTTGTTCACATTGTTGTCTCTGCGATCAAAAAACTGTACTTGATTATTAACTCATCTCTGCAAGCAAGATACCAGTTTGCCTTTGCATCTCAGCTATTGCTGGGTGTAAACTCCACTACTGCTAACAAGATATGAGTTTGCCTATATATCTCTGCTACTCCTGTGTATAACTGCACTTCTGCTTGATACATATCATTGTGCCTATACATCTCTGCTATTTCTGTATCTAACCGCACTTCTGCTAAGAAGATACCAGTTTGCCCTTATATCTTTGCTATTGTTGGGTGTAAACCCCACTACTGCTAACAAGATACAAGTTTGCCTATATATCTTTGCTATTCCTGTGTATAACTGCACTTCTGCTTGATACATACCATTGTGCCTATACATCTCTGCTATTTCTGTATATAACTGCACTTCTGCTAAGAAGATACCAGTTTGCCATTCCCATTTGCTATTCCTGTGAGAACCTGCGCTCCTGCATCAAAGTGGCCTTAACATCTCTGCTGTTTCTCTACAATCGGCACATTTGTCTCAGTTACATCCACTGCTTCCAGGTCCTCTCACCCATCTGTAGTCCTGTATACACTGCTGTACTGGTCCTCGCTGATTCAAGTTCCATCTGGAAAATCCAGCTCTGCTACATCATTGCCTCTGGTCCATGTTGTTCCCCCTAACCTATGGTTTAGAGAATCCACCTCACCAGGTGATCCCATAACATACTTAATCTTACGTTCATTCAAAAAGAGTACATTATTGTAAATATACAAATGAAATCTGACTATACATATGAGATGTAATTGTTGACTAAATGTTTAGCAGACAACTATGTCTCACCATGTACACATCAGTGCTTGGCTTAGCTGTGTGTACATGGTTTCAATGGGGAGAAAAGAGGAAGACTTACCTCTCCCCTGAAGACAAAAGGATCATCTGTTAAAATTCCAACTGCCCGATTCTTCTCTTCTCCAACAACATCTGTCAATGGACAGTTGGAAGGCCCTTACACACATGAGATTGTTGTTTTGACCACCTTTCATTTAATGTATATGATGGTCTTAAGACTTCTTAAGAAAATTAGTATATGGTTTTTGTTCTTGTCCTTTGTTCTGTTCACAATTCAGAATTTGCATTTAGAAGACAAGACTGCAATAAGAGCAGTAGTAATTTCTTCTTTAAGGATATCTTTCTTTTTAAACTAATATGGGATATTTATAATTCAAGATGTATTTCATCTCATTATTTATAAAGAACTCTCCGATGAGGAAAGCATATGTGAATAAAGAATAGTCTTATTGTTATGGGCTGTGAACTTCTCCACTCTTTCAGTCTGTACCTGTTAAATGTTCCTACCAGAATCACAGACGAGCTCTCTGTAAAAATATAACACTTGGGTGTTCACTGTTTAGTCTTTGGTGACTCTGCTGGAAGACTGAGAATAAGCTAAAAATAACAGTATTAATGATGACGTATGCTTATAGTAGTAACTTTGTCCAAACACTTATTGGAAAACTTGCATTATTAGGCATGAACATGTCAATTAAATCTATAGAAATTGTTCTACTGATGATGGAAATATTATCAATCCTTTGCTTAAAGAGGCTTTCCAATTTCATTAGTTTATGTATATTCACAGGATAAGATATACAGTGGCATGTAAAAGTTTGGGCACCCCTGATCAAAATGACTTGTTGTGAACAGTTAAGCAAGTTGAAGATGAAATGATCTCTAAAATGGCTCAAGTTAAAGACGACACATTTCCTTTGTATTTTAGGCAAAAAAAATATTTTTTAATCTTTTACATTTTAAAATTACAAAAAGGAAAATGGGCAAATGCAAAAGTTTGGGCACCTTTGAAGATTTGTGTGCTCAGATAACTTTGACCAATGTTTCAGAACTTAACTAGCCTGTTAGGGTTATTGCTTGTTCGCTATCATCATTTGGAAAGACCAGGTGATGCAAATTTCCCAGCTTTATAAAAACCCAGCCTCCTCTAACCTTATGCCAAAAAACAGCAGCCATGGGTTCTTCTACGCAGCTGCCTTGAACTCTGAAAATGAAAATGGTATAGGCACACAAAGCAGGAGAAGGCTGTAAGAAGATAGCAAAGTGTTTTCAAGTTGCCCTTTCCTCAGTTCAAAATGTTATTAAGAAATGGCAGTTAACAGGAACAGTGGAGGTCAAGATAAGGTCTGGAAGATCAAGCACAATTTCAGTGAGAGCTGCTCATAGGATTGCTCGTAGGATTGCTAGAGAGGCAAATCAGAACCCCTACTTGACTACAAAAGACCTTCAGAAAGATTTAGCAGACTCTGGAGTTGTGGTACAATGTTATACTGTTCAGAGACACCTGCACAAATATGGCCTTCATGTAAGAGTCATCAGAAGAAAACCTCTCCTGCTTCCTCACCATAAAATTCAACATCAGAAGTATGCTTGTGCCCCCAATTGGCTTGGTTTCTTCTTTTTCGGTGCACTGTTATTAAGGGGTACTGTCATATTGTTGTTGCAGTTGAGCATTCCTTTACATGTCATAGTACCCCATTTACTTGGACTTGGACCAGAACTACAGTATATCTGTCACCATTTTGTCTAATGGTAATTTATCTAGTTCTGTGCAAATTAATGTGTGATGTGCAAACCGGTACATTATACAACCCTATAACTGGTGAATAGGCCAGGCAGGCTGTGATAGAAGGCAGTATCTCAGAGACTCCTTGGGGTATGGTAGGAAAGGTTAAGAATGGTCACTTTGACTCAGCAACTTGGAAGAAACTCCAGCAGAGATTGAAATCCATAACTCTGGTTGAAGGACCATCCTGGAAAATAAGAGTCAATGATTAATAAAATTAGTTATTTAAAAGGGGTTATCTGGGACTATTTTATTTTGTTCTGCTGGATCTAATAACTGACTGTTTTGCCCGATGCCGGCTTGGAGCAGTCACCGACTGCTCCTCCCAGTGATTATGCTGCTTCATTTGACCTCATGTCAACAGAGGAGCTTTTCTTCTGGGCTGCTCTGTCAATGGGGCGTGACCTGCAACATCATGCTGATTGACAGCCGACTCCAGCAGTTAGGGAGCGGGCTGTTAATCAGCATAACATTGGCAGTAATGCCCCATCAACAGAGCAGAGAGAAAGAAAAGCAGTTGCTCTGTGGACGTAACATCAATGGAAGCCGCAGAATCAGGAGTAGTCCGTGACCGCTCTGAGCCGGCAAAGATTGATGCCAGCCCGAATAGGAAGGTAGTTAGCAACTACCTGCCTGTAAGTTCTTTTGGCCCATGAGAAAAAAAATAAAATAGTACTAGATAACCCCTTTAAAGATGATGTCTCATCCAAATTTTGTTTTTTAAACCCTTCTAATTACCTATGTAATGATGTGCAAGATCATTAAAATACTTACCGATCGCCGGCTTCTCGGGTTTACAGCACCCTTCTAATCTGTTTGGTAGCTCACACAGGAACTGTGATTACAAACCAGAGCTGCAGAGGTGTTTGTAATGGCACACAGCTCTGCTCTACTCCCACACTTGCAATCACAGTAGTTGCCAGCAGTGAAATCAATGAGGAGAGCAGGACTGTGCATCATTACATATTTCCCATAGAGAAAGATGGGTCTGATCTTCTCCTCTTGCTTATGACTGGTCAACGTCATGTAGGAGAAAAAAGTAACCGCCCCCAGAAAAGAATCTCTGCTAACGCTAGTAGCATCTGAACACCACCATTTTTTCCTAGTTTAGTCTGTGACAATTTAGTGAGGCATGGTTTTTTAGTTTTTGTACTTGTACTTTGCCTGCTTTTGGCGCACCCAATATTGCAGTATTTTCTCCCTCAAACTAATAGGATTTAAACACCACGCCACCATTTATTCTAGATCAGTCTGTGATAATTTAGTGAGGTACGGCACTCCATTATCAGTGTTAGCTCAGAGGTGCCACATTTAAAAAATATTAGGGTGTAACGATCGCGATCACAGATGATGCGGGAGTGGGGCCCACCGACACCTACTTTAGCTGGGTGTGTGTCCGAGGATGCAATTACAAGAATTACACAAAGAAGTGGTCCAGGATGGGGGCATTATACAAGGAAGGGGCCCAGGAAGGTGGTCATAATAACAGAGCAATGCCCAGAATTGGGGTGATTGTACAAGAATGGACCCAGGATTGAGGACATTGTTAAAGGATGGGGGACATTATACCAGGAAGGGACCCATGATGGGGGACATTATACCTGAAAGGAGTCCAGGATGAGGTACATTATAAACTGAAAAGACCCAGGATAGGGGATATTGTAACAGGAAGGAGCCCAGGCTGGGGGACATTATACCATGAAAAGGCTTAGAATGAGAGACATTATTATAGGATGAAGGCAACGATAGGGGAGATTATTACAGGAAACAGCCAGGGGGGACATTATTACATGGAGGAAAATACGTATATCTTTATAGGCTCTAACATGCAGCATGCTACTAGGGCCCATACATCTGACCTACATAGAGGTGGGGACCAAGGTCCAAATTTTTCAGCGGGGCCCATCGGACTCTATATAAAGGGAAGGTCAGCTCACCTTCAGGATAAGGATACCAATTGCAAAGATACTTGTAGTACTGCAAGATCCAGAAGAAAGCGAGATTCCAGCAAAAGGATCCTTTAAAAAACACTTTCATTGTGATGTATTTGAATCTATATAGAAAAATCCTTCTACCACCACAGTAAAAAGCATGCAAGTTTCATACACAGTCCTTTCTCATCTGAATGGATTTTAAAACGTTGCAATAAAAGTATTTTTTAAAGGATTCTTTTGCTTTTTTGAATATTAATTATAATACAAAATAATAATAAAAATGTATACTTTTAACTCCTTAGTGAACAAACCAATTTTGCCTTTCTTTAGTAGAGATGAGCAGTGTTCGACTCGTACTGTTCGGCAATTTCAAATTCGAGCTGTTTTGGGCGGTGTTTGAGTCGTTTGACGAACTCGAACGATTTGCAAAAAATTCGGCTGTTCGAGGTTATGTTCGATAACTGTTCGTGCACCAAAAGCGTAACTGGATTTTTTCACAGTAATACTGTTAATCAATGTTAATAGACAGTTTCAGTGTAGAGTGGGTGGGGGGAGGGGCAGGGGATGGATCTCTGGAGAAATAATGCCGATTTCCACTTTTTTTTTCTTTCCCGCATTTACAGTGGGGCGGTGCAGTCTGTGAACCTATCAGCAGCGCACACATGCAGCGAAGTGCTTTTTTTTCACACAAGCAAGGGCATGTGTCATTGTCTGTGTATGTCACATGTCCTTGCCCTATAAGACCCAGCCATTTTCCCCGTCGCCACCATTTTCTCATTGCTGCAGCTGAGTGTTAGACGGCACCAGTGCTGCTGTGGGCGCTATACAGTATAACTGTGTGAATTGCGAGCGAATTTCCAGTTACATAGAGAGATAGGTTTAGGGAGTAGGGACTAGTTCTAATTGCAGCCCTTTTGAGGGCTAGGTTACAGCAGTTCCTAGCACTTTTTGCCAGGCAGGTCTGTGCCAGTGCTGTGCAAGTGTTTTTCACAGCATTTGGCGAAATGTAGCTCAGCCAATCGTTTTGGGCCTGTAGCAGTGTCTGTTAGTCATTGGAGTAGCCTATCTGTGTTGCAAGCTACACCATCTGTGTATCTAATACCAATTTTTTACTGCATCTAACCCAGGAAATCGTTTTGGGCTAGTAGCAGTGTCTGTTAGTCAGCGGAGTAGCCCACCTGTGAAGGAAGCTACACCGCCTGTGTATCTAATTCTAATTTTTTACTGCATCTAACCCAGGAAATCTTTTTGGGCCTAGTAGCAGTGTCTGTTATTCAGCGGAGTAGCCCACCTGTGAAGGAAGCTACACCGCCTGTGTATCTAATTCTAATTTTTTACTGCATCTAACCCAGGAAATCCTTTTGGGCCTAGTAGCAGTGTCTCATAGTCATTGGAGTAGCCCAGCTGTGAAGCAAGCTACACCACCTGTGTATCTAATAAAATTGTTTTACTGCATCTAACCCAGCCAATCCTTTTGGGCTAGTACCACAGTTTGGCCACTCAGCTCTGCTCGGTTTCCATCCATCGTTTTTTGTGCAAACAACTACAGAGTTGCCAATTAGTTAACCACCAAAATGAGTGGCAAAAGGCCTGCTGCTGGTGGAAAGGGGAATAGGCGTGTTGGAAAGAGAAAAAAAAGGGTGTGTCCGTGGGGTAGGTGGTAAAGCAACAGTAGCATCTGCAGAAGAAAGACCATCTTCCAGCCAAACTAAGATGTCTACTTCTTTTCGTGGACAATGTGATATGATCCCTTTCTTACGGACACACCCATCGCTAAAAATTCCAGATGAGGCACAAAAACAGCAGGTGCTTCAACGTATATCAAGTGCTCGTTCAAGTGGGCTCTCCTCCACCTCAACTTCAACATCACAAATACTCCAGTCCTCAGAGGTGTCACCCCAATCGCACTTGCTTCCTCACAGCTCCCAAGTCTCCAGCTGCCCGTCTGAGTGTGGGGTAACACAGATGGTTGAGTCTGCAGAGCTGTTTACTCATACTATAGCCTGGGAATCAGAGGTCTGCTCCAAAGCTTCAGTGTCTGCTAGTTAGCGTAGTAGCCCAGCTGTGAAGCAAGCTACACCGCCTGTGTATCTAATAACAATTTTTTACTGCATCTAACCCAGCCAATAATTTTGGGCTACTAGCAGTGTCTCGTAGTCAGCGGAGTAGCCCATCTGAAGCAAGCTACACCACCTGTGTATCTAATAACATTTTTTTACTGCATCTAACCCAGGAAATCCTTTTGGGCTAGTAGCAGTGTCTAGTATTCAGCGGAGTAGCCCATCTGAAGCAAGCTACACCGCCTTTGTATCTAATAACAATTTTTAACTGCATCTAGCCCAGACAATACTTTGGGCCTAGTAGCAGTGTCTGCTAGTCAGCGGAGTAACCCAGCTGTTAAGCAAGCTACACCGCCTGTAGATCTAATTACAAATTTTTAACTGCATCTAGCCCAGGCAATCCTTTGGGCCTAGTAGAAGTGTCTGCTAGTCAGCGGAGTAGCCCAGCTGTTAAGCAAGCTACACCGCCTGTAGATCTAATTACAAATTTTTAACTGCATTTAGCCCAGGCAATACTTTGGGCCTAGTAGCAGTGTCTGCTAGTCAGCAGAGTAGCCCAGCTGTTTTGCAAGCTACACGCCTGTAGATCTAATTACAATTTTTTAACTGCATCTAGCCCAGGCAAAACTTTGGGCCTAGTAGCAGTGTCTGCTGGTCAGCGGAGTAGCCCAGCTGTTAAGCAAGCTACACTGCCTGTAGATCTAATTACAAATTTTTAACTGCATCTCGCTCAGGAAATACTTTGGGCCTAGTAGCGGTGTCTGCTAGTCAGTGGAGTAGCCCAGCTGTTAAGCAAGCTACACCACCTGTGCTTTGGACACTTAATTTTTTCAAAGGAAACACTTCGGGCCCCCAGGACACTCAGTCAAGAGCATCGGGGAGGCGTCCCCAGGCAAAGGGGCTGGGACTGGCGGTAGCACGCCTTGCGGCGGACCGTCAAGCTCGATCCTTATAAAAGTTTTTTTAACTGCAGCAGCTTTAGTGGACGTTACTGGAGCTGGAACTCTTTTTTTTATTTTATATAAAAGTACAAAAACACAAAAACAAAACACAAATATAACCCACAAATACAAACATTATACAAGAAAAACAAAAAATGCCAGCAAGACATAGCCCAAATCCAAAATTATAGCGTCCAACAAACTAACACATGACACTTGACACGAAACACAAGACACAAAACGTCTTCGTTTTTCCAAAAGACCCCCCAGCAAGGGAAGACCTTCCGTACCTACCAGCCAGGCCACGCCCTAAAGCGCACAAGACCCCTAACATCCGCAACCTTCATACCTGCACATTCACCTAACCCCAAAAAGGAAAACTAAATAACTGGACCACCGCCCAAAAATAAGAGATGGGCCACCTGGCCAAAACTAACACTCTACACACACAAAAAAAATTTTTTATTTTATTTATTTTTATTTTTATTTTTTTTATTTTTTCCATTTTTTTTTTTTTTTTCCCCACCACCATTTTTAAACACCCAAAGTCTGTGGCCTCTTAACACCAACAAGGTCCCACGAAAGTTTGTGGCCATTTACGCACAAAAAGGGTCCTTTTTCCCGCATCCCGCAGGGCGTCCATTTTTCTTTTTTTTACAAAAACATCCCTCCCCCCCCCCCCTAAAATCCCCCACCCAACCTAAAACTACACCCCCCACACGCAATACACATATATATACATACAATACATACATACAATACACAACATAAAAAGTCTGTTTTAACACTTAGCAGTAACATGATAATTTAACCACAAAGAACCAACCATAAATCAAAAATCAGACCCAAGTTCAGTGCTTGCAAGCCTTATATTCCGATTCCAATACCGCAAAACAAAAAACTACAATGTGAGGGGAGCAGCCCACCACCAGGAAACTGGAGACTACAGAGGCTCTCACCCTAATCTAACACACAACATCCTGTCCCTCCCTATTAAAGAAAAGAAAAAACCTGTCCCTACCGCCCTAACAATCTTTCCCTACCTGTCCCTACCTGTCCCTCACTGACCCTCACTACCAACCTAATACTAAACTACCTATCCCTGATGACTGTTCCTGCCTGTCCCTCCCTGACCCTACACGACTACCTGACCCTACAAATAAATATAAAGTATAGAAGGAGACTAACTCACCCTATCACAGACACGCGTAACCTAACTCTCCCTAGGGCACATTGAATGAGAACCCCCTCCATAGAAGGGAAGCCCTCCCTGCACCCAGCCTCTCATACTTCAGCGAGCGCACTTTTGCCAGGTCACCCAGGATGTTCCTAATCACCTCTTCCCGGGGGAGGGCTTTCTGCTGGGTGGACACTAAGCACCGTGCGTTCCACGTGTAAAACCTAGTCACTAAGCTAACTACGAAAACAGTGCCCCGATCTCGGCCACCCAGGGACCTGAATGCCCCATAGGCCCACTCCGCATAGGAAAGGCCTGCCAGCCTGGGCCAGCCAATGGAAGCACCCACCCTACTGTAGACCTCTGTATTAAAGGGACACCGAAGTAGGAAGTGCTCCATGCTCTCAAGCATGCCACCACACTCCTTGCGGGGACAATCCCGGTCATCAGAGTTCCTGTACTTCAGGTTGTCCCTCACATGCAGTCTCCCATGAAAGCAGCGCCAAGCCAAGTCCCAAAACTTCAAGGGGATCCGTTTAGAGTTCAATAACCCAAGCCCTACCTCCAGATCCCGGCTTGGGCAATCCTTGAGCGCCAGGGGCTTCTGAAAGTGGGTCAACAGGACCCTATTGTCAAGTAACCTCCTTGACAAGGTCCTGATCTCCCACACTCCCAGACCCCACCGACGGATCACCTTCAGAACCGGGGTAGCTTAAGCCGGAAGATGCCCATGAGGCGTTCGAAGGTCCTTCAACTGCCCTCCTGTCTCCCATTCCTGGAAGAAAGGCCAAAACCACCCCCTACAGGAGAATACCCACGGAGGAGCCATCTCTAACCAGAGGTTGGAGATGTTTGCCTTAATAAAGGTGTTTACTAGGAACACCACTGGGTTGACCATACCCAACCCTCCTAGTCTCCTCGTGCGGTACGTGACCTCCCTCTTGATTAGGTTCAGCCTATTCCCCCATAATAGTTGAAAGAACAGGCTGTAGACCCGTGTCCAAAGAGGCTCTGGCAAGATGCAGACACTGCCCAGGTATATTAGTAAAGGGAGCAAATACCCTTTGGCCAGGCTAACCCTTTCCCTCAGGGTCAGGGACCAGCCCTTCCACTGTTCCACCTTCTGGGCGGCAATCTTAAGTCTGCCCTCCCAGTTTTGCTGGGGGTAGTCCCCCGGGACGAAACTGATGCCTAGTATTTTTGCTGTGGCCTGAGGCCCTGGAAGGGTGTCCGGGAGATCAAAACTAGGATCTCCCCCTCCCAGCCAGAGACTTTCACACTTATCCCGGTTGATCATGGACCCGGATACCACCGAGTAGCGCTGAACCTTAGACATGACCCAATCTGCCTCCCCTCTCGAGGTTACAAAAAGGGAAACGTCGTCGGCGTATGCCACTACCCTCAACGTGGCATCTGGCTACGCCTGGTCCATCCCGACTCCCACCAACGGTCCGCGCTCAACCCTCCTTAGAAGGGGGGTCGATCGCAAACACGTATAACAGTGGGCTCAGAGGACAGCCCTGGCGGACACCAGACTTCACCTCAAAAGGGGGTCCGACCCAACCGTTCACAAGTGGAAAAGTCTCTGCCCCATTGTATAAAACTCTCAACCAATCAACAAACCTCCTGGGCAGACCGTACCTCAGAAGGACGGACCAGAGGTACTCGTGGTTAACCCGGTCAAAGGCTTTCACCTGGTCTAAGGACAGCAAGTACCCCTTCCAGTGACCTGCCCTGCTCTGCTCCACTGCCTCTCGGACACCGAGCACAGCACTAAATGTGCTGCAGCCTGGAACAGAGCAGTGCTGGACCCCCGAAAGGAGCCGGGGTGTGAATTTCACCAACCGATTAAAAAGCACCTTTGCCAGAACCTTTCGGTCCGTATTGAGAAGCGCTATGGGACGCCAATTCTCAATACGGGACGAGTCTTTACCCTTTGACAGAATAATCAGGGCTGACTTCCTCATTGAACTGGGCAGAGCGTCCGAGGAGAGACACTCATTAAACACCTCAGTCAAGAGGGGGACCAAGGAGTCCCTAAAAGTCTTGTAAAACTCGGATGTTAAGCCATCCGGACCAGGCGACTTTTTAGGCCGGAGCCCATCAATCGCCCGTCTCACTTCCTCTTCCCTGATTGCTTCCGCCAAAACATGAAGAGAGGGGTCACCCCCTGGCTCAGGGATGGTTTCAGCCAGGAAAGCCGACATCTCATCCCGATCAGGTTCCCTCCCCCCCAAGAGGTGCGAGTAGAAGGATCTGACCACCTCCAGGATCCCTGATTTGGATCTGTTCAGGGACCCCGTACTGTCGATCAGTCCTGTTACCACCTTACAACTCACTGACATCCTGCAGTTCCTGTAAGGGTCGGGCGAGCGGTAACTCCCGAAATCCCTCTCAAAAACCAAGGATGGGTGCCTATCATACTGGCACCCCTTGAGCAAGGCCTTCACCCTGGAGATTTCCTGACGGTCCCCTCCAGTCGAGACGAGCTGCTCGAGTTTCCTCCCCAGATCCCGATACAGGCGGTGCCTGTTCAGGCCCCTGAGGCTCGAGAGCTGACGGAAGAACCTTGCAACCCTTCTTTTGAAGATCTCCCACCACTCAGACTTAGTACTACAGAGAACCAAGAGAGGTACCTGGCTCTGAAGAAATTCCTCAAAGGATTGTCTTACATCAGCTTCTTCCAACAGGGACAAATTCAGCTTCCACAGGCCTCTCCCCATCCAGGGGGTCTCTGTAACATTCAAGGAAAAGAAAATGAAACAGTGATCGGAGAATTCCACCTCAACAGCGGACACTGCAGAAGAGACGGCCTCCTCCTTTAAATAATACCTATCTATCCTAGACCTACTGCTACCCCTATAAAAGGTGAAACCCCCGTTACCTGGGGTGTGCCGGATGTGGACATCCACCAGGCGAGCTTCACTTGCTATGCTATTCAGGACTATGCTATCATAAGCCAGCCGGTCTCCGGGGCCTCCCCTATCACGGGATCTAGTTACAGTGTTAAAATCCCCACCGAAGACCACCTGCCAGCTTGTAAAAACATAGGGCTTGACCTTCAGGAAGAGACATTTACGGTCCCACTTAGATTGCGGGCCGTAGATATTAATGAGCCGGAGCTCCTGTCCCCTCATGAAGACGTCAAGAACCAAGCACCTCCCCATTTCTACCTCAATCACCCGTCTGCATTCCACCGAAGCGAACTTAAAAAGGACCGCTACCCCGCTATACGGCTCGGCCGCAAGAGACCAGTATGAGGGCCCACACCTCCACTCCCTCTTTGCTTTATAAATGGCCCCCAAGTCCGTTAGTCTGGTCTCCTGCAAAAATAAAATGTCAGCCTCAACTCGGGTGAAAAAATCAAAGGCCGTAAATCTGGCCGCATCTGACTTTATACTGGCGACATTAATCGACGCCAGAGTCAAAGGGGTAGGTTCCGCCATCATGGGTGATTGAGTTAGATGGCCTTCTTTTTCCCCGTACCCCCCTTTTTCCTCTCGCCTTCTGAGGGGGAGCCCGAGTCACCCCTCCTCTTTAGGGATACCGAGGTGTCCATGCCCGCCCCTCCAGCATCGGACACCTCCTTCCTAGCACAGGTTTCCTCGCCTCTGGACCCCGGGGCAGTCCCCCCCCCCAGGGGCACCCGCCGCCCCCTGAAGGCACCCCAGATGTTGTGTCCGGCTCCTTACACAGCAGAGTCATCGAGGGCTTGGAACCGATTGGAGAGGGGGATCAGAGGGGAGCCGGTGAGCCCTTCCGTAGGCACCATAGCGGTCGGGGGGGGGGCTTTAGGTTTTTTTTTTACCCTTTTCCTGTTCTTTTTCCTCTGACTACTGGTACTTTTGTCACCTGATTTTTTTGGCTGCTCCACCACCTCCTCATCCAGACTTTCATACTGGGAGGAGTTATCGGAAGCAGCTGCCTCCTCCCTCTCCATCCTCCTGATCTCCTCGCTCACCGCCTTCTCCCCCAGGGCCTCAGAGGCTCCGGCTGCAACTTCCGGGGAGGGGACAGTCATCAACGCAGTCGCCTGAGGCTTATCCTGCCCCCTGTCCCTTTGGCGCCTCACCTGTTGCCACTGGTGGGCAGGTGTATTCGCCTCGCCTTTCCTCCCTGACCCCTCAGCTCCCCTCCTGCCCCCACCTCCAGTTCCAGCAGAAGATGAACCAGTGGGGACCCCCCGGCGGCCCTCCTCCACCTGACCAGAGATGGTGTTGGAAAAGGAATGGGGGCAGCGGCTATACGGGTGACCTAGATCACCACACAGGTGACACCTAATGTCACCACAGGCCGCGACCAGATGACCTACCCCGCCACACAAGGCACATTTCTGCACCTTGCAGCTCGCGCTGAAGTGGCGGGGGTCACCGCACCTGTGGCAGACTTTCGGCTGCCCCTGGTAGAAGATCAGGATCCTGTCCCTCCCCAGGAATGACGAGGAGGGGATGTGAGTGACAGTGCCACCTGAAACCTTCAATTTCATCATGAAGGTCCAGCCCCCTGACCAAATGCCGAACTCGTCCCTGTTCTTCTTTGGGACCTCTGTGACTTCCCCATAATGAGAAAGCCACGTCATAATATCGATCCCTGAGAGTGACTCGTTATTTGTTAGAACGGTCACCCTCTTTACGCCATTTTGGCGAGACACCACCTGTACGGCAAAGTCTCGCCAGCCGGGCTCCCCCTTCACCAGTTCAAAATTCGACCAGAAAAGCTCTAAGCCCTCTGGCCGAACAAAACTGATGTCAAAGATGGAGGTACCAAAAGGATGGATCAGGGCAAAGATGTCAATTGCCCTGAAGTCCATCTTCAGGAGGAGCTCCACGACCCTCGCTCTAGGCGGGCACGCTTCAATGCCCCTGCACCGAAGACGGACCACATTCCTCCTGGCCACCCCCTGCCCGGCTGTTGGGAGGGACCACACTGTTTCCCCCTCCCTTTTATCTTGGAAGGCAGCCTGGCCATGCCTGTCCAGCCAAAAGGCCAGATCCACCTCTCTTCCCTCTACCGTGATCGTCCGTTCTCCCTTCTTGAGGGCCTCCAGAAAACGGCGTCGCAAGTCACCGTCCCTGAGGTCCAGAGGCGAGGGAACCCCCCGAGAGGACCCCGAGGCCCCGGCCACTACCCCCGCAAAACTCCGGGGGCTCGCGGCCGGGGGGGCAGATGGACCAGTCCCCCCCCCCGTGCTCCCCGCTACCAACAGACACTCCATTCACGCACCCTACCGCAGACACCCCACCATTTGCATCCCCAGCCACAGACACATTCGTACCCACACCATCCCCATTTGTGTCCACAATCACCCCACTCGCCCCGCTCCCACTCCCACTCCCATGCGCACCGAGGTCAATGTTTTTCTTTTTTTGTGTACACTTTCTGGGCACAGTTTAACTACCACCGTCCATATTACTTGTGTTGCCGGTACTGCCACCTGCTGGTGGCGTCTTCCCTGCCGGGGGGTTCTGTACATTTAATGCTGCTGGCCTATCAAGCACCACGCTGCAGGACTTAAGCAGTGCAGCACCACTGCTCCCAGCATACCTGGAGCTTCCTGCTTTACTGGCAGGAAGAGAGCCAGGCGTAGCTCCTCCCACTGCACCATCCAGCCCTGCTGCAGCTTTCCTGGACACCTGCACTGCCGGAGCCCCTGCCCCAGGTAAGCCCCCAGACACAGCGGACCCTAGCACAGGCACCCGCATCAGCCACAGCAGCAGCCCCCACACTGGCACTGGCCGCAGCTGCGGTCTCTGTTGCTCCAGGAGCAGCCACCGGCGCCGGTGCTAAGCCCCGCCCCTGGGTGTGGCCACGCCCACATGGGCAGACCCGGTTCAAGAAGCCACGCCCCCAGTGCCCGGCAGCACAGTACTGCTCACTGTTGCCACTCCTACATGGGCGGCCCCCGCCCGGGAAGCCACACCCCCTGCACCCGGCAGCACAGTGCGGCCCTCCGTGGCCACTCCCACATGGGCGGGGGATGCCAGGGAGGCCACGCCCCCCGAAAATGGCAGCGACGGGACCCCCAAAACCGACCCGAAGCCGGGTCTACTCTCAGTGGTCCCCAGTCCAGCGGCACCAATTCCTGAAGGCACAGCACCCCCCACCATCACTCCCTTGGCCACAAAGAGCTTGGCCACAGCAACTCCAGCGGCCGGCCCCAGGCTAGGCCACTCCCCCTCGGCGTCCACCGGCGGCAGAGCCCTCAGGGCCGACCCCTTACTGGGCCCCTGCGCCGGGGGCCCCGACTTCGCCACGCACCCCGCCGGGGGAGCAGGCCCCACCACCTTCCTTTAATGAACCGGCTCTGCCGGAGCTGCAGGCCCCGCACTTTTTGCCCTGCCAGATGCCTTACTGGGTGCCTGGGTCCCCAAAAGTGATCCAGATTTAACAGATCCGTGAGTGAGGGACCCAGACACTTTCCCAGCACACGCCGCCGGAGATGCGGCCCCGGCTGCCGGTGTGCCACCAGCAGTGCAGGTGGCAGCGGCAGTTACGCTCGCCGCCCCCCGCACGCCAGCAGACACACCAGGTGCCAGGCCAGCCCCCTCTCTCACAGGGGACCCAGCCTGAGCACCACCATGGTTTATGCCCGCCGCCGGGCCGCCCTCCGTGCCATGCTCCATGTCAGACACATCCGACACACCACCTTCATTACTGCAAACAGAGGTGGCGCTCTGCGTGCCATGGCCTATAGTCAGGGCCGGCGTCAGCACCCGGCACACCCGGGCAAATGCCGGGGCCCTGAGCAGGCAGAGGGGCCCACTGGAGGTCGCGCACCCCGCTGGGCTATGGGCGGAGGAGAGCGGTGTCAGCGCCCGCCCTTCTCCGCCGCTTGCTCAGGGCCCCGGCAGCTGGATACTTACCTCTCCCCGTGCCTCCGCAGATCAGCTGTCTTCCTGCTCTGCGCTCCCTGTGACGTCTCAGGTCAGAGGGTGCGGTGACGTCTTTACACCGCGCCCTCCCCTGAGCCGTCACAGGGAGCGCTGAGCGGGAAGACGCCGACAACGCTGGAGTTCGGACCCGAGCAGCGGGCAGCGGGCAGCAGGTAGCAGGTGAGGAGAAGGGAGGTGAGTATTTGATTTTTTTTTAATGTATGGAGGCATGGGGCAGTATAAAGAGGGGGGGGGCATCCTCCATGGAGCATTATAAAGGGGAGGGGGTGACATCCTGCATGGGGCATTATAAAGAGAGGGGGGGACATCCTGCATGGGGCATTATAAAGAGGGGGGGCATCCTGCATGGGGCATTATAAAGAGAGGGGGGGACATCCTGCATGGAGCATTATAAAGAGGGGGGGTGACATCCTGCATGGGGCATTATAAGGTGGGAACAGCCTGCATGGGGCATTATAAAGGGGGGGGGGCAGCCTGCATAGTGCATTATGTGGGGGGAACAGCCTGCATGGAGCATTAAAAGGGGGGGGGCCTGTATGGGGCATTATGTGGGGGGTAACAGCCTGCATGGAGCATTATAAGGGGGGGACAGCCTGTATGGGGCATTATGTGGGGGGTAACAGCCTGCATGCAGCATTATATGGGGGCCAGTATCCTGTATGGAGCGTTATAAGGGGACCGGTATCCTGTATGGAGCGTTATAAGGGGACCGGTATCCTGTATGGAGCGTTATATGGGGGCCAGTATCCTGTATGGAGTTTTATAAGGGGACCAGTATCCTGTATGGAGCGTTATATGGGGGCCAGTATCCTGTATGGAGCTTTATAAGGGGACCAGTATCCTGTATGGAGCTTTATAAGGGGACCAGTATCCTGTATGGAGCGTTATATGGGGGCCAGTATTCCTTATGGGGCCTTATATGGGGGCCAGTATTCCTTATGGGGCCTTATATGCGGGCCAGTATTCCGTATGAAGCGTTATATGGGGGCCAGTATTCCGTATGGAGCCTTATATGGGGGCCAGTATTCCGTATGGAGCCTTATATGGGGGCCAGTATTCTGTGTGGAGCGATTCACCGGTTTCTGAGCTATTGTGGAATTTACAATAGATATCACTCATGTAATGTAAGAAGTGAAATCTTTGCATTGTACTATATATATATATATATTTCTCCGCCGTATCTCTGCATCATGAATCGTAGTATGTGTTAAAGGGGCCCACTGAGACTCTTTCGCCCGGGGCCCAGAAAAACCTGGAGCCGGCCCTGCCTATAGTCTCCCCGCCCCCTTGCTCGCCCCCTTGCTGCGGACCCACATCAGGGCCCGAGCCGGGGTGGGTAGCGGGTGCCGCACAACGGGACCGGGGGAACCCAGAGAGGGGGACATACACAAATTTATGTGTTACCGATGTTTTCTTTTTCATAGCTCTCTTCGCTTTCCTCTTCATCGCCCTCCCGGTTGCCTCGTCCTCGCAGATCTCGTCCCCGAACGTCAGCTGGTTAAAACGTACCGGGGATTCAATCTGCCTGATCTGCTTCATGACGAGGCAGCCCCCCTCACTACTACTACCACCATCCTCATCCTCCCCTTCGCTCCCACTGCCCTCTGAAGGGCTAGAGTCAGATGGGAGAGCAATCTGCTCAGGGGCTATCCCGCTATGCGATGTCTGGAGATCACTTACCAGGCCACCAGATGGCGGGTAGGGCGCAACCTCCTCCTCACAGTCCTCTTCCTCCTCATCCTCCACCGCCACCACCTGGCTGGAGCTCCGTGACCCCTCCAGAGATCCACCGGCCATGGCTCTGAACCGGTCGTCGTTCTCCAGTTTTTCTCTGAATGGCCCGCTGCCGGCCAGGATGGTTCTCCACCTCCTGGATGGCCTTCTTAATCCTCCTGACCGCGGCAGATAGCTCAGGCTTTTTGCTGCTAGAGGCCCTGTTGGACCTCTTCTGAGCTACCCTCAACTCCCCCCAGAGGGATTTTAGCTTCCTAGAGGCGTCCTCATACTCGCAGAAGTGCGCATGGATGCGAGAGCCATAGATGACAGTGGACTCCTTCGCCACCTTGGTGCCTCAATCAGGGGGCACCGCTGCAGCACCCCTGCACGTACTAGCCTACCTCCGGGGGGGGAGCTGCCACGGCCGTGGCCTCGGGGGTCCCTCTGGTCTTCATGCCGGACCCCTTGCCTTTTCCGGACCTGGTCATCCCAGCCACGATGGTATTCCTCCCGCCCCCCGCCGGCTTGGACCGGGGGGCAGGAGCCGGGGGCCCAGCCCCGGAGGCCAATCCCACAGCAAGTCTCCTTTGCTTGGAAGGGGGCAGACAAAAAGTCCCAGATGGAAAAGGCAAAACCTCCCTTCCCAGGAGCTCTCTCCACACACCAAACACAGCAGCACATGGCAGGCTCCGCCTCTTCCTCCTCCTGCTACCGTGGCTGCTGGCATGAGACTTGCCCTCCAATAGATCCTTGTAAAAGGATTTAAAGTGTACTCATTCAAATTACAGAGCCAATTTAAATTACAGAGCTTAGACCTGCCTCCACTGCCGGGGGTCTCGACCCACCAGCGGACAGGCACCAGTATTGGGAGAGGGGGGGCTGGCCATCAGGGTCCACCGCGGCTCTGGCACAAACCTGGCGACACGGAGGTCGCACGGGCAGGAACAGCCTGGCCGTGTCGGCTTTGCACCCCAGCGTAGTCCCTCTGCCTGCTCGCGCCCGTAACCTCAAAGGGATGCGCAAGCGGCTTTTCTTACCAGGGCTGTTCCCCGCCCAGCAGGAACGTGGGGGATCTCAGGTCGGCCTTCCACCATACTCCCTTACCTCCCTCGCCCTCTTTCCTTCTTCTGTTCTCCATCTAACCCCTCAGCTCTGTGGTGTCCGCTCTCCCTCCAGCTCTCTCCTTCTCACAGGTGGACTACCACATGAATTCACACTGTGGCGAATCTTTTGGGCCCAGACATAAGAAGTCGTAGAGGTAATGGATAATATGTGCCCCCTTAGAAACGTCCATGACGACCCATTCGAGGAAGCAACTAAACGCCTCAAATAGTGAGCAGGATATGGAGCACCCCATGGGCAAACAGCGATCTATATAGTATGCTCCTTCCCAGAAGCAGCCCATTAGGCGGACACTATTCGGAGGCACAGGTAGTAAGTAACCGGAACGCCCCCTCAATGTCTGTTTTGGCCATTAGGGTGCCCCTTCCCAAATTCTTGACCCGCCTGATTGCCTTGTCAAAGGAGGTACAGTATATACTACTGTACTTGGTTCCGCGTCAATGTTGTCGTTTACTGACCTGCCCCTTGGATATGACAAATGGTGTATTAGTCCGAATGTATTGGGTTCCGTTTTTGGCACGACTCCCAACGGGGATACCACTACGTCTTGTAAGGAAAGTGTTCTGAATGGAACCGCCATTCTACCTAAAGATATTTCTTTTTTTAATTTTCTTGTCACGACGTCTGGGTGTTGGTAGGCTGATTTTAGATTTTTACTCCAGCCTTTCTTGATTTTAGAAGGGCATGACATGCCTATATCTGTGTCTCCTCCTCCTTTTACTCCTCCACCTCTTTTCTTTTCACATGACTATATGTACTTGTCATTTTTCCATGTGTTAGTTGTGTCTTCTGAGCAGTTTGTCAGCTTTTGGACACCTTTGAAGGTGTTTTTGCTTGCCTGCCATTGGTTTTAACGGTGTTCGACGTACCGTTCGACGAACCGTTCGGCGAACATGCCGGTGTTCGACAAACCGAACCCGAACACTACGGGGGTGGCTCAACACTATTCGTTAGTAAGCCCTATTTTTCAAATCTGATATTAGATAACTTTGGAATGCTTCTACATATCCCAGTGATTTTGTTTTTTTTTTAATGACACATTACACTTTATCTAAGTGCTAAATTTAAGTTGATGTTTTACAATTATTTATAAAAAAAATCTGAAATTTGATGAAAATTTTGAAAATTTAGCAATTTTCAAATTTTTAATTTTTAAACCTTTAAACCAGGTAAGTCATACCACATAAAACAAAATTTCATAGTATTCAAAACTGTGGTCAGGAAGTTTTAATTCCAGACACCCGTTTTGTCTCACGGGAATTAAAGCAAAGTGGAATGAAAAATATTTTTTTTCCTAAAACATATTGCTTTAGCCTCAGATTTTTTCATTTTCACAATGGGTAATAACTTTAAAATGTATCCCACAGTTTGTTATGCACTTTTACCCAAATGTGGTGAGAAACTACTGATTGGGCACACGGCAGGACTCGGAAGGAAAGGGAACTATTTGATTTTCAGATTGCAGATTTGGTTGGAATAGATTGTGGATGCCATGTCGCACTTGCAGAGGCCCTAATGTGCCAAAGCAGCAGAAAGCCCCCACAAGTGACCCCATTATGTAAACTACATGCCTCAAGTAACTCAACTAGGGCTAAAGTGAGAATTTTTATTTCAGAAGTGATTCACAGACTTGTGTAGTGTCACATTGTGATGTTAAAATGAAAAAATAATATAAGGGTAAATAGGTGAAAGTGAAGCCCCCTCTTTTATTTACGCATTTTTCCTGAACATATATATGTTCAAAAACTAATGTTTGGGCACAGGGCTTTCAAGGAAGGGAGCACTAATTGATTTTTAAAGCCCCCCCATAATTAATGACATTCAAGAAATTCATCTAGGGGAGTGGTGAGCATTTTGAACCCACAGGTGCTTCACAAAATTTTTCAGCATTTGTCAGTGAAAACAAAAAATTACGTTTATTCTACTAAAATATTGTTTGAACCCTACATTTTTCACTTTCACAATGGGTAATAGGCAAAATGGCCTCACAACTTGTTGTGCAATTTGTAAAGAATGCTGCAATTCTCTAAGTCCCCAATTCAATAAGGCAATTCCACCAAAACATTTTGAAAAGTTGTAAAATGTTTGTGCAATAGTTTTGAGACTTTTGCCATTTCCAGACCAGTTTAGCACAGCTCCGCCAATATGGGTGGAGCTGGTGCAGGATGGGGACACAGTGAGGCCACAACTGTCTAATTCCTCATGAGCTTTGACATTCCTTACTCCAGAAATTAAGGAGGCACACGCCACATCTCAGACACTCCTGATTCATAAAGGGGCATGCACCTTCTAATGAATCATGAGGGTCTGACTCCAGGACGCTCCCCCATCAAGACCGATGTGAAAATCGCCAGTTGATGAATTGGGGCCTGAATGTCTGGACACATAGCAGGGCTCAGAAGAGAAGGAACTCCATTTGGATATTGGAGCACAGACTATGCTGGAATAGATTGTGGACACCAATAGCAGAACCCCTAAGGAGCCAGAACTGCAGAAATTATAGACTGTAAGCTTGGAAGCAGGGCTTTCACTCCTTTAATATCTGAGTTATGCTTATTCTGTAACGTCTGTATAAGTCCCCCCAAATTGTAAAGTGCTGCGGAATATGTTGGTGCTATAAAAATAGAAAAATTATTATTATTATTATTATTATTAAACCAACCACAATTGACCGAACTTTGGAAACTAAACCCCATAAGGAACCCATTAGGTGTGTAATATGCTTGTTTACAACACAGGTGTATAATGTTTTAGAATGTTGGACTGTGAAAATTAAAAAAAAAATTTCCTCTAAAATGATGTTTTTCTAAATGACTCCCCTCATGGAATTCATCTATGGATGTAGTGACTATTCTGACCTCACAGGTGTTTTCCAGAGATTTGCTTGCAAGGGGTGGTGCAAAGGAAAAATTGCAAATATGCCATTGTAGTGCGTAACACATTGTGCTCAGCTTGTGTGTATGGAAACATGTATCCCATAAATTGGTAAGTGGGATTTCTCTGCTACCTCCACTACAAAAATGCCATACATGTGTATGCTAACCACGTTTTGGGCGCACTGCAGGGCTCAGAAGGGAGGGGTTTATTTGGCTTTTGTAGGTCATTTTTTGACAGATTCATTTTGGGGGAGCTATGTAACTTTTCCAGAGCCTCTGTAATACCAGTAATGTGGGAAGCTGCCTATATTTCCACTGACAGATGAGAGACCTGATCGGGGACTTGTTTTGATAAGTTGAAGATTTTATTGGCACCATTTTGGGCTACATACACAACAAGGGACAGCGAAGTACTACAGTAAAATAGTAATAAGGAAAGAAGAAAAAAAAGGGGGAGGAGGATTTGAACAATGCGACCAATTCCAATTCAGAGGTGCAATGACTCTTATACTTGTGTTTGGCTCTACACCACGTCCCAAATTATTATGCAAAAGCTATTTTTCCCTGATTTTCCTAAATGGCTGAAGCAAATGAACCTGTGTAATATTCAAATCATCAGCCGTTAGAGGCTAAATTACATTTTATTGGCCAAATCTCCCAATGATAACAGTATTTTTTTTTTCAAAACTAAAAAAACTCAAAATGCAATGTTCCAAATTATTATGAATTCGAGATTTTCCAAACATTTTATAGGTTGTAAAGAACTGAAAATGGTCATTTGTTGAATTTGCAGCAGTAAGAGGTTACATTTATGGAAATCAATAGCTTTTTCAATCAAAAGCATCTTAACAAGCCAAGTTACATGTAACATAGGACCCTTCTTTAATGTCACCTACACAGTTCTTGCATTCATTGAACTTGTGAGTTTTTGAATAGTTTCTGCTTGAATTTCTTTGCAGGATGTCAGAACAGCCTCCCAGAGCTGAAGTTTTGATGTGAACTGCCTCCCATCCTCATTAATTTGTTGCTTGAATATACTACAAAGGTTCTCAATACGGTTGAGGTCAGGGGAGGATGGTGGCCACTCATGAGTTTCTCTCTTTTTATGCCCATAGCAGCCAATGACTTAGAGGTATTCTTTGCAGTGTGGCACCCCAGGGGTCCGGTTGCCACAGTGACACTGCCTCCCTCAAAAGAGGTAATGCCATGCCTGGAAGCAAGCAGGGATCCCCTAGTCAGGTATACTAAACATGCAACACTTTCCTGTCTCCAGACCAGCAAGGGGAGCCACTCCCCTTGGCAACTGGTATCTGGGGGCGGGGTTAGTTAGTCTCAGTGTGAGGAGTTGAAGCGAGGACATCGAGGAGAGAGGAGCTGGGGACTGGAGCTGAGCGGCAGCTCACCCCAGAAGCATCAGCACAGAAGAACCGGACACCGGAGTCCGAGGCTGTGGGGCACCGAAGGCCCAGCAGTAGAGACCGGAGGGCAGGAGATTGCAGGTCTCCTGGCCCCATCAGACGCCCGGAGGCTCAGCAGCACCGCAGGGTCCAGCACCGCCACGTGGGAGTGACGTGCCAGCAAGGCCCGAGCTGCCTGCCATACGGGTGAGCACAGAAACGCCGCACTCAGGGACGAGGGTCACCGCTACAAGCAGCAGGGCCAAAGAGTTTAGTGGAAAGTGAAGGCCTCCAACTTCATCTGGCAAGGAGGATTCTTTACTTGCTTCCAGGCTGCCCGGACTCCCACTTCTAGCCAGTACTCTAGTCCCGGCTTGTTTAATCAGCACCAGTAAAAACCCTGGGACTGCACTTCCTTGTCTCTGTGTTTCTTGCTGTGCCATCAATCTCTGCACTACAACGCCCAGCACAACCTGCAATATCCACACTGCCCTGGAGCTAGCTCTTCCTGTGGAGAGCCACACCATCCCTGCTGCAGTAACATCAGCTTGAGAGGACTGTTCCGCAGTGGCGGCTCCCTTTAGCCGCATTCCACAGGTGGCGTCACAAACTCTATAAAAACACTATAAATCCCCTATCCATAACCCCTTTTTATTGACCGCCCTGGGTCACGGACCGGGTCATCGCCACTGTGACATCCCCCAGCATCTACTGGCCCGGCACCGGGTACCCCACGGCCCAGGGGGTGCATCAACTTGGCGTCACGAACAGGATTCACGAAGCCCGGTATAACTGGGTCCTGTGTGCCATAGACTTTATTGAATGGTGTGATCACGTGGTTTGCCGCCCAACGAGGGGAAGAAAGAACCCCCGATCTGGAACCGCCGCGTAAGAGATCCTTCCGCCTGCAGAACAGCATACTGGTGCGTGAGGAGACGCCCAGGACCTGGCTCAGGTTCACTAGGGGGAAGGAAGATGCCCAACATGGAAAAGGGTTCAACCGCAGGCGCGGACGCTGCCACTGTAATGCCGTTATCAATGCCATACATACCCGGGGCGGCGTAGTTGCCCCAGTACTCGGGGGAGTCGCACACCCTGAATGACTCTGAGGAAAGACTGCGCAGTTTGTTTAAAGTGTACTCCCTGTCTGAGGAGCAAAAAGTCAGCATCTTCATAGGCCAGTTAATCGGTGCAGCCCAGAGAGTACAGCCCAGAGAGTAGTGAAGTCCTGGCCAGGCAGAGACAAAGGCACTGTAAAAGAAATACTGGCCTGATTGAAGGATACCTTTGACACCCGCACCGCAGGAGAAATTAAAATGAAGTTTTACGGGTGCAAACAGAGGGTGCAGGACAGTGTACGGGACTATGCTCTAAACCTGCAGGAGGCACTGCGGGCCATCAAACAGGTAGACCCTGACAGTGTGCATGATGAGAACAGATTGCTGACTGAGCAGTTTACTGAGGGCCTCCTGTCCAGCGCTCACAGGACACAGCTGTGCATTATGGCTCTGCAAAACCCTGATCTGGACTTTGCGCAATTTAAAGACAGAGCCATCCGGGTGCTGCGGGAATCAACACCAGGAGGCGCTGCATCCCACCGGCGCCCAGCTATCACCTACCACCAGGAAGTGGCATCCTTTTTCCCCAGAACCTGTGGAGGCTGACGCGCAGACTCTGGACAATGACCCGTCTGCAGACCTGCGCCTTCAGGTCCAGGAGCATACCAAAAGCGTGGCCGCGTTAACCAAAGCCATGCAGGCCATGCAAGTGTCTCCAAAGGAGAAGATCCAGCTGGCTTCCAGTCCAGATGACGTCCCGTGGCGACGACAGAGAAGAATTCCACTGATCAGAGGGAGGAGCAGCGATCGCTACGACCAGGACGGACAACCCATCTGCCACCGCTATCAAAAGGCGGGACACTACGCAAGATTCTGCAATTTAAACGAGCAACACCTGTGGCAGAGGGCCAACCCCCAGGAGTAAGATGACCGGGCCCACAAAGCTGGCGAGACAAGCACGTGGGAGGACGACCGGTCCTACCTGTCGTGCTTGATGGCATCCCGATGAACGCACTGCTGGATACTGGGTCCCAGGTGACAACGATGCCATATATCTATATGTCTATATTTACCCTTTATAAACAATACTGGACTGATTCAGACATTACCCACAGTCCAGATGAATATATTAACATCTATGCCAGCAATGGTCAGTCCTTGCCTCAGGTGGGGTATAAAGAGGTGACCATAAATGTTGGCAAAGTAGAATTGCTATCACAAGGAATGATTATTGTTGATATTGATCGCCGAGAAAGTCATCCCATGATAACCTTAGGCACTAATGTGATAGAAAATTGTCTTGGAGAAATTATTGTTTTGTTACAACAGGTCGCAGAGACTGCCAGTTCCAGTCAGCAGCGAGCTCTGCAGAAAGAAATCAGAGCCCTGATGAAAAGACAACAGGTAGAGCTGTCTGGTGGAGAAATTGGCAGTGTCAGGATGAGTGATCCGTTCCCCATTGCAATGCCCCCGAGGAGTGAAATGTTGATATGGTGTCAAACAGCAATTGGTCTCAGGGGTCAAGATTATCAGGCCCTGGTAGAGCCCGTATACTCTGACAGTAGGCCCACAATCTTGACAGCCAGGGGGGGTGGTTGATGTCCGCAAGGGGACAGTGCCGATCCGCATCCTGAATTGTGGAGAGAAAGAGGTCCATTTACCCCGTATGCTACCCTTGCTAAGTTATTCACTGTCAGTAACAACTCAATAAAGACAGTGGAACCCTTGCCTCCATCCAAACCGGTGGAGGATAATGGCTCCAAGGGGCAGATCGAAGATTGGTGTCAGAAGCTACAAGTGGGCACTGACTCCACCCCTTTGCACCAAAAGCATGGAGTATACTGGGTGGTCCAAGAATATGAGCAGGTCTCCAGTAAACACCCATTAGACTTTGGGCAGGTAAAAGGGGTCCAACATCATATCCCCACGGGAGATCATCCGCCCATTAAAGAGAGGTACCGGCCTGTACCCCCAGCTCACTATCAATGTGCCAAAGGAATGTTACGGGAGATGAAGGAGGCTGGGGTGATCAGAGATAGTTGTAGCCCCTGGGCAGCTCCATTAGTTCTCTTGAGAAAGAAGGATGGTACAATGAGGATGTGTGTTGACTACAGGCAGATTAACCGCATTACACATAAGGATGCCTACCCATTACCCAGGATAAAGGAGTCACTAGATACATTAAGATCTGCTAACTATTTCTCCACTTTGTATCTCATCAGTGGGTACTGGCAGGTTCCTGTTGCAGAGGCGGACAAAGAAAAGACCGCGTTTACAACACCAATGGGCCTCAGCGAGTTCAACTGCATGCCATTCGGGCTCTGCAGCGCCCCAGGAACCTTCCAGCGGTTAATGGAGTGCTGCCTAAGACACAAGAATTTCGAAACTGTCCTGCTGTACCTGGACGGCATAATTGTCTACTCGAAGACATATGAAGACCACCTGGAGCACCTGGCAGAGGTGTTTGAAGCCCTATCTGGTTTTGGCCTAAAGGTAAAGCCGTCCAAATGCCACCGGTTGAAGCCCAAGGTGCAGTACCTAGGTCATGTGGTAAGCACCGAAGGTGTAGTGCCAGACCCTGAAAAAGTCACCGTGATCAAGGACTGGCCAAGACCCTCCACTATCAAGGAAGTGCGGCAGTTCCTCAGGCTGGTAGGATACTACCGAAGATTTATCAAAGGTTTCACCAAGATAGCAGCACCCATGCAGGACCTCCTGGTAGGCCAGTTCAAGAAGACCAAGAACCCGAAACTTCCGTTCAAATGGGGTAAACCAGAAGACGAATCCTTCACCCAACTGAAGATAGCTCTGACCGGAGACAAAGTCCTGGCCTACCCCGACTATGGCCAACCCTTCATACTCCATACAGATGCCAGCAACGTGGGATTGGGAGCGGTGCTGTCCCAGGTACAGCAAGGCAGAGAGCGAGTGATTGCATACACCAGCAGGAAGCTCCGACCCACGGAAAGGAACCCTGATAACTACAGTTCCTTCAAGTTGGAGTTTCTTGCCATAGTCTGGGCTGTAACAGAGCGCTTCAAGCACTATCTCGCCTCCTCCAAATTTACAGTCTTCACAGATAATAACCCTCTGACGCACCTGGAGACTGCGAAGCTTGGTGCCCTAGAGCAACGATGGATGGCCCGACTGTCTAACTATGAGTTTACCATCAAGTATCGGGCGGGGCATAAAAATGCAAATGCTGATGAGCTGTCCAGAATGCCCAACTTGCCGGATGGGGGAGAAGACCGGGAAGAGCTGGAGGAGATAGAGATACCCGCTTTCCATCGTCATGGGGTAACCCAGTGTTCCCACTGTGTGAGGGACAAGTGCTCCACCAACAGAGAGGCCACGTTCAACCCATTGCCCCACCATGGATGGGCAGAAACACAGGATAGCGACCCGGCTATCATCCTAGTCAAGGAGTTGCTGATGCAAGCTGACTCGTACCCTGATCCAGATGCTCCACAAGAGACCCAACAGTTGTGGAAGGAGAAGGGCAAACTGTTCATCTACGAAGGAAAGCTGTGCCGAAGAAGCATCAACTCCCGGACACATGAACTGGTCTGGCAGGTAGTAGTCACGAGGCGGGATGCGCCAATTGTCTTAGAAGCGTACCACGATGGAGCAGGACACTTCGGGTGGAAGAAGTTAGAAGTCCTGCTACGTGAGCGATTCTACTGGGTTGGCATGAGGAAGGCAATCGAGAGATGGTGTCAAGAATGTGGTCCATGCAACCTGAGACGAAAAGACCGTGACAGCCAGAGGGCTTCCCAGCAGCCCATCATCACCAAACAGCCACTAGAACTGGTATCCTTGAACCACGTGAAGCTAGCCCCAAGCAGGTCAGGCTATGCCTACGCTCTAACCATAGTAGACCACTACTCCCGGTTGACTTGGACATGGGAGTCCTAACACCAGAGACGACTTCACCAGATGCGGATTGGGATACCGAGCGGCAGCAACAATACCGCAAAGTGCAAGAGTGTGTTGAAAGAAGTTTGCCCCAGGCAAGACAGAAGCAAGAGAAGACTTACAATCAGCACGCACCTTCCGTTCCCTTATCACCTGGAGAACAGGTACTTAAGAGAAAGAGACGACTCCACAAATTAGATGACCAGTGGGAGGTTGAGCCATACACCGTCCTACCCTCAAACTACGATAACACTAAAGTGTGCCTCATCAGCAAAGATGGAGGGGAAACTTCAGCGGCAGTTTCAAGAGACCACTTGAAGATCTGTCCTGAACAGATGAAACACACAGAAGAAGATCAAGACAGCCCTCAGCCCACAGAAAAGGAGGAAGTGGTCCAAACAGTACTCGGAGAATTTCCCCGGTCTTGGACGCAGGTGAACAAAGCCATTGTGGTGCCTGTCCTAACCTTTCTCCAAGCGGCCTCACCGGAAGCTGCAGAAGTCCCAGAACAACTGAAAGACCAGTTGGCCCCAGAGACAGAAGTTTCATCATCAGCAGATCAGGAGAATCTACCCTCTGCTAGCAGTGAACCTGTCGTACCCATTGTGAGCCAAAGAATTCGTAGGAAATTACCCAGCCTACCAGTGTTACCTCCGACTACCCATAGAGTAGGTCACACTGTACCCACCACACCAGGGGTAGTCACAAGGGACCAGGGTAGAGCAGTAACTACCAATGTACTACGTAGATCGACCAGGAGTACAAAAGGTCAGCTCCCTGCCCGTTGGAGAAACTAAAATGTAAAGAATTAAAGTGCAAGAGAACTAAAATGTATGCTGTATATAGTTACCCGTAAGGGTAAAGCAGAAAAGTTATGTTTTCAAAGTGAATTGCAAAAGTTGGTCATGTGTGCATTTAGTTACCCGGTAAGGGTATAAAGACTTGTAGGTTATGGACGGTGAATAACCAAATAACTTTCCATTGTAAATAGTTGCACTTATTAGAGTGCCCCCTATTGGTTTTATGGTTACAACAAATGACCTCAGAACAAAAACCCGTTTGGCGTGGCCGAAGACGTGGTCCAACACCTGGATCATCTATGCCCTGCAGCCACGCCCAGGGCCTACGTTGAGGGTTTTTGGACGGGTCCCTCATGTTGCTCAAAATTGCACCTGACTAAAGAAGAATATTATTAACAGTGTTTATAATGTTTTAATAACCAGTAACGTTCAAGAAATGTTACATTCATAATCTTATAATGTGAATTGTTAATTTTAAAAGGTATCCTCAGTCCGGGAGTACTGAAGTTAACTAGGGGGGAATGTGGCACCCCATGGGTCCGGTTGCCACAGTGACACTGCCTCCCTCAAAAGAGGTAACGCCATGCCTGGAAGCAAGCGGGGGTCCTCTAGTCAGGTATACTAAACATGCAACACTTTCCTGTCTCCAGACCAGCAAGGGGAGCCACTCCCCTTGGCAACTGGTATCTGGGGGCGGGGTTAGTGTGTCTTAGTGTGAGGAGTTGAAGCGAGGACGTCGTGAGAGAGGAGCTGGGGACTGGAGCTGCGCGGCAGCTCACCCCAGAAGCATCAGCACAGAAGAACCGGACACCGGAGTCCGAGGCTGTGGGGCACCGAAAGGCCCAGCAGTAGAGACCGGAGGGCAGGAGATTACAGGTCTCCTGGCCCCATCAGACGCCCGGAGGCTCAGCAGCACCGCAGGGTCCAGCACCGCCACGTGGGAGTGACGCACCATTAAGGCCCGAGCTGCCTGCCATACGGGTGAGCACAGAAACGCCGCACTCAGGGACGAGGGTCACCGCACCGCTAGAAGCAGCAGGGCCAAAGAGTTTAGTGGAAAGGGAAGGCCTCCAACTTCATCTGGCAAGGAGGATTCTTTACTTGCTTCCAGGCTGCCCGGACTCCCACTTCTAGCCAGTACTCTAGTCCCGGCTTGTTTAATCAGCACCAGTAAAGACCCTGGGACTGCACTTCCTTGTCTCTGTGTTTCTTGCTGCGCCATCAACCCCTGCACTACAACGCCCAGCACAACCTGCAATATCCACACTGCCCTGGAGCTAGCTCTTCCTGTGGAGAGCCACACCATCCCTGCTGCAGTAACATCAGCTTCAGAGGACTGTTCCGCAGCGGTGGCTCCCTTTAGCCGCATTCCACAGGTGGCGTCACAAACTCTATAAAAACACTATAAATCCCCTATCCATAATCCCTTTTTATTGACCGCTCTGGGTCACGGACCGGGTCACCGCCACTGTGACATCCCCCAGCATCTACCGGCCCGGAACCGGGTACCCCACGGCCCAGGGGGCGCGTCAGCAGCATGAGAAGATGCATTGTCAGCATGAAGATGGTTTTGCTATATTTTGCACGGGTCTTCTTTTTGTACTATAGAAAAAAGTGATCAGCCAGAAACTCTATATACTTTGCTGAGGTCATTTTTGCACCCTTAGATACCCTGAAGGGGTTTAACAGCTCTCTTCCCCATAATTCTGGCCCAAAACATTACTCCGCCACCTCCTTGCTGACACTGCAGTCTTGTTGGTACATGGAGACTATCTACCAACCATTCACTACTCCACCCAACTGGATTTTCCAGGATTGTACAGCATTCATCAGTAGTGTTGAGCGAGCATGCTCGACACTGCTCGGTACTCGCCCGAGCATCTCACTACTCGGGATGTTCCGCGAGCACCGAGCATTTCCGGGTTACTCGGGCGGGAGCTCGGGTCTCCGCCCTGCACGTTTGGCGCTCTTTACAGAGCCAGTGAACATGCAGGGATTGCTAGCCAGTCACTGGAATGCTGCAGCCATGTTGTTTGTGGGCATTACAGTGATTGGCTGGCCGCACAGCGTCACCTCGAGTATTTAAAACCGAGCGCCGCCATCTTGGATACAGTCGCTCCGGATCAGACAGTGTAGGGAGAGTGCTGCTGAGTTAGGGAGAGATATATAGTGCAAAATAGGTAGTGTAGGGTCTCTAAAGCCTGCCAAATCAAACAAACAGTCCTTCTCAGGACTAATATCCATCACAGATATCAGTCAGGCAGGCTGTATAGGAGACGTAGTGGTTATTCCAGCAAACGCTGCATTACAGCCCTGTGTGCTCCTGTTGGTCAAATTGATAGACTTATCCCCAAGTCTCAGGGGCCAGTAAAATTCCTTTTTTTTTCCATCTAAATCCTGTATTTTTTTTTTCCCTCAGTCAGACTGTACAAATACGAGTCTTATTAACCTTTTGGTTCCCCCCCCCCCCCCAAAAAAAAAAAAAATTGAGTGTGTCTGTGACTGTTCAGACACCAATATATCTGTTTAAAAGAGTCTGGTGTAGGCCTGAGAAATAGAACTGTGGTTGTGCAGTTCCACGGGTCAAATCTCTGTATTATCCTGCTTTTGGCATTTTTTGCCGTACAAAAAAAACTGTAATAGTGTCTCCATGACTGGTCAGACACAAATATATCTGTTTAAAAGAGTCTGGTGTAGGCCAGAGAAATAGAACTGTGGTTTTCCTCTTCCACGGTTCTAATCTCCTTTTTATTACCCTTTTTCCTTGATAGTGCGAGTGTAAGCTATTTTACTTAATTTACAATGGGCAAGGCGCGTGGCAAGGAATGTGGAACTGGACGCTCTGGTGATGGTGCGTGTAGAGGACGGGGGCGTGGCCAAGGTGAAAATGTGCCACAACCAACAGCCACATCTTCTCGCTCCCACTTCTTGAACTAATTAATAGGGAAGCACACTACAACACCAGTATTGCGAACTGATCAGTGTGAACAGGTTATTAATTGGATAGCAGATAATACTTCCAGTTACCTGGGCACCACCACCTCCGGTTTGTCTTCCACATGGTCAAGTTTTAGTAGCTGTGAGTCTCGACAGCATACTCCTCCTCACCCTGATGCTCCTTCCTCCCACCATGCCGAGTGTCGTCAGACAGCAACTGATCCCACACTTTGACACTCTGAAGAGCTGTTCACTGGTCCATTTCCATATTTGTGCCCCTCGCCTGCTCCGCTTGAAGTGGTGGAAGAGAAGATCCCATGTAGCGATGGCCAAATATTTGAACAGCCACGGCCACAGGAAGTCGACGATTTTTCACAAGAGGTGGACGATGTTGAGACACAATTGCCACGAAGTGAGGAGGAGGATCGTGGTACGCAAGTGGAAGAGGAGGAGGTGGTGGATAATCTAGTAACTGACCCAACGTGGCAGGAGGACACGCAGAGCGAGGCCAGCAGCACACAGGGGGAGGGAGGCAGAGTACCCCAACCGGCAGGAAGAAGCAGTGTGGTGGCCGCACACAGAAGGCGGGCAACAGTTCCCCGTAACTCCAACACGAGGGATGTTGCCAGTACAACCAGTAGATCTTCCAGAGTCTGGAATTGTTTAAAGGCTCTGCTGATAACCCCAAAAAGGCCATTTGTACCACCTGCCATGCCAGCATCAGCAGGGGTGACAAAACTACCAGCCTGACCACCACCAGCATGATCAGGCACATGGCAGCAAAGCACCCGACTTTGTGGGGCGAACCCCAGGGTCCACGAACAGTGTCAGCGGGTGTCACCACTGCTTCTTCCGCTGTTGTGCGTGTAAGAAACCCCCTGTTGTGCGTGCAAGATAATCCCCTGTCCATACTGCATGCAAAGATGCCACCTCCTCTCAGTCTTCACTTGTTATGGCAGTTTCTCAAGAAACAGCATCAACGTCCACATCCCACCGCAGCGTTCAATTGTCCATATCCCAGACCTTTGAACGAAAGCGGAAATTCGCAGCCAACGCCCCACAGGCCACAGTCCTAAATTTGCACATTTCACAACTGCTTGTGTTGGAAATGCTGCCTTTTAGGCTGGTGGAGACGGAATCCTTCCGCAACCTTATGGCGGTGGCCGTCCCTCGGTACTCTGTCCCCAGCCGACACTATTTTGCCCGGTCTGCCATCTCCGCACTACACAAGCACATGTCCCAAAATATCTGCCGTGCCCTCAACAACGCAGTTACTGGGAGAGTCCACCTGACAGCGGACACATGGACAAGTGCTTGTGGCCAGGGATGGTACAGCTCCCTGACGGCACACTGGATAAACATAGTGGAAGCCGGGACCCAGTCGGACCTTGGAACGGAACACATTCTCCCCACACCGAGGATTGCGGGCCCTATGTCAGTCAGAGTTGCCCCCACAGTGTACAGCTCCTGCGCATCATCCTCCTCCTCCTCCTCATGTTCAGCCTCCATCTCAGATATCACCACATCAGTTACAAGCTGGAAGCACTGCAGTACTGCCTCAGCCAAGTGGCAACAGGCTGTGCTGAAACTCATAAGCTTAGGTGATAAACCTCACACTGCTTGTGAGTTGTGGACAGCTGTGAAAGAGCAGGCAGATCTGTGGCTGAGACCGCTGAACCTACATCCAGGCATGGTCGTGTATGACAATGGCCATAACCTGCTGGCGTCTCTGAGGCGAGGCGAGATCACACACGTACCATGCCTGGCTCAAATGCTTAACCTCGTGGTTCAGTGGTTTCTTAAATCGTACCCCGAGTTGCCAGATTTGCTCGTCAAAGTACGCCGCCTGTCAGCTCATTTTCACAAGTCGGCTACAGCTTCCGCCGCCCTTGCTGTGTTGCAGCAGCGTTTGCAGCTTCCGGCACACCGACTGGTGTGTGATGTCCCCACACGTTGGAACTCTACCCTCCACATGTTGCAAAGGATTTGTGAGCAGAAGAGAGCAGTTGTGGAGTACCAGCTGCAACAAGGCCATCGATATTCAGTTCAGACTCCACACATAAGACCTCAGGAGTGGACCTGGATGTCTGACATATGTACCATCCTGACAAACTTTGAGGAGTCCACCAAGATGGTGAGTGGCGATGACGCCATTATTAGCGTCAGCATCCCACTTGTCTGTCTTTTGCAACGCTCTCTGCAGAGAATTAAAGAGGAGGCATTGCAGCCAGAGTATGATGAGATGGATCAAGAAGCCGTAATGGGCGATTGCACACAGCCAGCCTCATCTCATCCCAATGTGCATTGGGGGACAATGAGGGAGAGGAGGAGGAGGATGAGGAGGAGGAGGAAGAACAGGAGCTGGTATCATGCGCTGTAGATGGTAATACCTGTACAACTGTCATACAGTCGGTTCAGCGTGGGTGGCCTGAGGACAGGGGGGAGGAGGAGGAGGAGGAGGAGAGCATGGTCAGTAGTCATCTTGGTGAGGACACGGAAGTCTTGCCCATTACCAGTCTGGCACGTGTGACACCCCAGGGGTCTGGTTGCCACAGTGATAGAGATATTACGTCTGAGAGCAGGTGGGAGGTCTCTTGGTCAGGGATCCTATGCATGCCACACCTCCTGCCCAGTCCTGGGAGGGGAAGAACTTCCCCTATATAAACCTAGGGCTGAGGCAGGGTTAGTGAGTAGAGAAGAAGTAGAGACAGAGAAAAGAAGCAAATATAGGAACAGAACATCAGGAGCTCTGTGGGAGCAGTGTTACAAGGAGTCAGGGGCTGGCAGCTGCAGAGCTCGCCCTGACTGAGAAGATTTCTTACCGGACCCGGAGTCCGAGGCTGTGGGGACTAACTCCTACCCAGCAGCAGAATCCGTCAGGCAGGGGATTCCAGGTCCTCTGGCCAAGAAACCCGAAGGCACGGTCACACGCGTGGGACCAGCACCGCCGTCGTGGAGCGGAAGCTACTAGAAGGCCCCGAGTCACCGGCCATACGGGTGAGCACCACACGGTACACTCAGGGACGTGGGCTACTTATACCCGCCTCTAGCAAGGTAGCCAGAAGAGTATCGTTAGTTTGGGAGGCCTACAACTCCGCCTGGCCAGGGGAGATCCCATCTGCTCAAGGACTGACCAGGCCCCAATCGCTAGCCAGTACTCCGGGAGGGTCTATCTTTGTTACCAGTAAAGACCCTGAACTACACAGTACCGTCTCCGAGTGGTTCCTGCTACCCCCATCATCCACGTCGGCTGCCCTGAGGCCATGCCCCTCCCGTTGGGGGTTATACTATCACGCTGCACAATCCTACCACCGGCCTCAGCGGTCTGCCCTGCAGCAGCAGCTCCCTGGCTGCACTCAACGGGTGGCGTAGTCGTCCAACATCACCGCTAAAACAGCGCCACTTAGTCTGACTCCCTGGGCACGGACCGGATCACCGCCACGAGACTACAACCCTCAACAGATCCGGCTCCGGGTAAGCTCCCGCGTGCGCAACGCTGCGCGGCACAGGCCCAGGGGCGCGTCAACTTTTGGCGTAGTCGGCAGGATTTCGTGCCCGCAACCACCGGGTACTGCGTGCCTGAAAAAGAGACTTTTAAAACTTACCATCCGTGAAGTTTTCCCGCCATCCGGCGCCATCTTCAGCCTTCTTCCCACCATCCGTGAAGATTCCCGCCATCCGGCGCCATCTTCAGCCTTCTTCCCGCCATCCGTGAGGTTTTCCCGCCATCCGGCGCCATCTTCAGCCTTCTTCCCGCCATCCGTGGAGTTTTCCCGCCGTTGGCCGCCATCTTGAAGACGCCGCGCGGGAAGAAGAGGGGCGTGGACTCCGAAAGCGCGCGAGAACTGAAGCCCCGCCTCACGTCCGGACGTTGCGTAAGGTCCTGGAAGGAGCCCAGCAGACGCCGACGTCACAGGAGCGCGACGGAAGGTCCTCAACCCTGACGATCCACTGCGGAGCCGCGGCCTACGGAAGAGGATCATCGCAAGGTAGGCCACGGTCCACTAGGGGGGAGAAGGATGTCGGATACGGAGGAGAGCTTCACCGCTCCAACCCCCGCCAGCGCCACCGCTGTGGCGGTCATGCCTTTCACCATGCCCTATATCCCGGGGGCAGCCTGGCTACCCCAGTACTCAGGGGAGTCACATACCCTGCAGGACTTTAGAGAAAAACTGGATAGCCTCTTCCAGGTGTACCCCCTCACAGAAGAGCAAAAAGTGAGCATCCTGGTGGCCCAATTAACCGGGGCAGCCCAAAGGGAGGTAAAGTCCTGGCCACCTGGGGGGAGGACTGTCGCAGGGATACTAACCCGGCTGAGGGACACCTTTGATACCCGCACCTCAGCCGAGATCAAGCTTAGATTCTACGGGTGCAAACAGCGGGCACATGAGAGTATAAGGGACTATGCCCTGAACCTACAAGAGGCCCTGAGGGCCATTAAGCAGACCGACCCTGACGGCGTGGGAGACGAGGACAGGCTGTTAACTGAACAATTTATAGAGGGTTTATATTGCAATGCCCACCGAACCCAGTTGCAGGCAATGGCCTTACAGGACCCTCATCTGGGATTTGCACAGTTCAAGGACAGAGCCATCCGGGTGCTCCGAGAACCGGCACCAGGTGGCGTTGTGACCCACAGACGCCCCACTACCACTTACCACCAGGAGGCGGCGCCCTTGTCGGCAGGGCCTGTGGGAGCTGATGCGCAGGCTTTGAACAATGACTCGGCTCCAGACCTGCACCATCAGGTCCAAGAGCTGGCTAAAAGCGTTGCTGCGCTAACCCGAACTGTGCAGTCTTTACAGGTTTCCACTCCAGGGAAGATCCAGCTGGCATCCGGACTGGAGGACATCCCGTGGCGTCGACCAAGGAGGACCCCACCGGCCAGAGGAAGACCCAGCGACCGATACAACGAGGACGGACAACCCATCTGCCGCCGCTGCAATCAACCCGGACATATGGCAAGGTACTGTCCTTTAAACGGGCACAACCTAGGGTAGAGGGCCAACCCCTAGGAAAAAGATCATCAGGCCCATCGAACTGGCGCGACAAATATGTGGGCGGACGTCCAGTCTTGCCTGTGGTACTGGATGGCATTCCTATGAGTGCCCTACTGGACACCGGATCACAGGTCACCACCATCCCGTACGTGCTCTTCAAGCAGTACTGGAATGACTCGGATATTACCCGCTACCCTGACGACGATTTGAGTATCATCGCCAGCAATGGTCAGCCCGTGCCACAGATCGGATTTAAAGAGGTGACCATTAAAATTGGTAGAGTTGAACTGGCAGCACAGGGACTGATCATTGTAGACATTGACAAACACGAGAGTCACCCAAAGATAACTCTAGGAACTAATGTAATTGAAAATTGTCTTGCAGAGGTGATTTTCCTTTTACAGCAGGTTGCCAAGAACGCCAGCTCCGGCGAGCAGCGAGTGCTCCAAAAAGAGATCCGGGCACTGATGCGACGGCAACAGGTGGAACTCTCCGGCGGTGAGATTGGTAGCGTGAGAATGTGTGATCCTTTCCCTATTGCCATGCCCCCAAAAAGTGAAATGATGATTTGGTGACGGGCAGCTATTGGTCTGAGAGGTAGAGATTACCAGGCAATGGTAGAACCAGTTTACTCAGACAGTAGGCCCACCATCTTGACAGCACGGGGGGTGGTTAATGTACGCCATGGGAGGGTGCTCGTTCGCATAATCAATATCGGGAAGAGGGAAGTGTACCTGCCCCGGTATGCCACGCTAGCCAAATTATATACCATCAACCAAAATGCTATACAATCTGTGGAACCCTTGCCTCCGTCTCACCCGGAGGAAGGTAACGGCTCTAAGAAAACAATGGAGGACTGGTGTCAGCAACTACATTTGGGTACTGACTCCACTCCCTCACACCAGAAACAGGGAGTCTATCGGGTGGTTCAAGAGTACGAGAGAGTGTTTAGTAAACACCCGTTAGACTTCGGGCGAGTCAAGGGGGTAGAACACCACATCCCCACGGGAGACCATCCTCCCATAAAAGAGAGGTATCGACCCGTACCCCCTGCACACTACCAACACGCTAAGGGGATGCTTCGAGACATGAAGGAGGCTGGGGTGATCAGGGATAGCTGTAGCCCCTGGGCAGCTCCACTAGTCTTAGTCAAAAAGAAAGACAACACCATGAGGATGTGTGTAGATTACCGGAAAATCAACCGTATCACACACAAGGATGCGTACCCCTTACCAAGGATAGAGGAGTCTTTGGCTGCTTTAAGATCTGCTAACTTCTTCTCTACCTTGGATCTCACTAGTGGGTACTGGCAGGTTCCTGTAGCAGAGGCGGACCGGGAGAAGACCGCATTCACCACCCCGATGGGACTTAGCGAGTTTACCTGTATGCCGTTCGGACTCTGCAACGCACCAGGAACCTTCCAACGATTAATGGAGTGCTGTCTGGGCCACAGAAACTTCGAGACGGTCCTGTTGTACCTGGACGATGTCATTGTATATTCTAAGACTTATGAGGACCACCTGAAACACCTGGCGGAAGTGTTCGAAGCTCTGGCAAGCTACGGCCTAAAGGTGAAACCCTCCAAGTGTCACCTCCTGAAACCAAAGGTGCAGTACCTGGGACACGTGGTGAGCGCTGACGGAGTGGCTCCCGACCCTGATAAGATCACCGCAATTAAGGAATGGCCAAGTCCCTCCAGTGTAAAAGAAGTGCGGCAGTTCCTCGGGTTGGTAGGCTACTACCGCAGGTTCATCCCCGGTTTCACCAAAAAGGCAGCTCCTATGCAAGACCTCCTGATAGGCCAGTCCCGGAAGGCCAAGAACCAGAAGCCGCCCTTCAGATGGGAGAAGTTGGAAGAAGAGTCCTTCCGCCAGCTGAAGATGGCCCTCACGGGGGATGAAATCCTGGCGTACCCGGATTACAGCCAGCCCTTTATCCTCTACACCGACGCAAGTAACATCGGGCTAGGAGCCGTGCTGTCCCAGATCCAGCAGGGGAAAGAGCGAGTAATCGCTTACGCCAGCCGAAAACTGCGACCCACCGAAAGAAACCCTGAGAATTACAGCTCATTTAAGCTAGAGTTCCTGGCAGTGGTGTGGGCAGTCACCGAACGCTTTAAGCACTACCTCGCTTCTTCCCGGTTCGTCGTGTACACGGATAACAACTCGTTGACACACCTGGACACGGCAAGACTCGGTGCCCTAGAGCAGAGATGGATGGCCCGCCTGTCCAACTACGAGTTCACCATCAAATACCGGGCAGGACGCTCCAATACCAACGCGGACGCCCTGTCCAGGATGCCAAACCTACCGGACGTAGGAGAAGATCCAGAGGGACTGGAAGAAGTCGAACTCCCCGCGTTTCACCGTCATGGGACTATCCAGTATTCCCATCGGGTAAGGAGTAAGCAAGGCGCTACGCTTAACCCCTTACCTCACTACAACTGGGCGGAAACGCAGGACAGTGACCCTGCCATCCGGCTGGTGAAGGAGATGCTGACTCGGCCAGAGGCTCGCCTTGACCCAGACGCTCCGGAGGAAGCCAAGCAACTGTGGGCAGAAAAGAGTAGACTGTTCCTTTACAAGGGGAAGTTGTGCCGCAGAATGGTTAACTCCCGGACGCATGAACTAATCTGGCAAGTAGTGGTGCCACGAAGAGACGCAGCCATGGTGATGGAGGCATACCACGACAGGGCTGGACACTTCGGATGGAAGAAGCTGGAGTTCCTGCTGCGCGAGCGGTTCCACTGGGTAGGCATGAGGGGTGGTGCAGAGACTGTGGCCCGTGCAACCTAAGAAGGAAGGACCGTGCCAACCAGAAGACTCCCCTGCAGTCCATCGTCACCCGGCAGCTGTTGGAACTGGTAGCCTTGGATCATGTAAAACTGACCCCAAGCAGAAGTGGCTACGTCTACGCACTAACCATCGTGGATCACTACTCCCGGTTCTTGGTTGTCGTCCCCGTCAAGGACTTAACAGCTCGAACAGCAGCTAGAGCCTTCCAGCAGCATTTCTGCCGTCCACACGGGTACCCGGACCAAGTGTTGACAGACCAGGGACCTGCCTTTGAAGCGGAGGTCTTCCAAGAATTCTGCACTCTGTATGGCTGCCGGAAGATAAGGACGACACCCTATCATCCGCAAACTAATGGACTTTGTGAGAAAATGAACCAGGTGGTAATGGATCTTCTGAAAACGTTGCCCCTGGAAGAACGCGGTCTGTGGCCTGAGAAGTAGTGTTGAGCCACCCCCGTAGTGTTCGAGTTCGGTTCGGTTCGTCGAACACCCGTGTGTTCGCCGAACTGTTCGTCGAACTGTTCGTCGAACACCTTCGAACACCGTTAAAACCAATGGCAGGCAAACAAAAACACATAGAAACACATAGAAAACACCTTCAAAGGTGTCCAAAAGCTGACAAACTGCTCAGAAGACACAACTAACACATGGAAAAGTGACAAGTACATATAGTCATGCGAAAAGAAAAGAGGTGGAGGAGTAAAAGGAGGGGGAGACACAGATATAGGCATGTCATGCCCTTCTAAAATCCAAAAAGTGAGAAGCCGAGACGGCCAGTCCGCTCCTGCCCGTGCCACCTCCGTGTCGCCGGGTTTGTGCCAGAGCCGCGGTGAACCCTGACGGCCAGCCCCCCTCTCCCAATACTGGTGCCTGTCCGCTGGTGGGTCGAGAGAGCCCCCCTGTGGTGGAGGCAGCTCTAAGCTTTTTAATTTAAATTGTCCCTCTAATTTGAATGAATACACTTTAAATCCATTTACAAGGATCTATTGGAGGGCAAGTCTCATGCCAGCAGCCGCGTAATTCCAGCTCCAGTAGCGTCCACTAAAGCTGCTGCAGTTAAAAAGCTTTTATAAGGATCGAGCTCGGCTGTCCACCGCAAGGCATCCTAGTGCCAGTCCCAGCCCCTATGCCTTGGGGTGCCTCCTGATGCTCTTCACTAAGTATCCCGTGGTCCCGAAGCATTTCCTTTGAAAAAATTAAGTGTCCAAACTACAGGTGGTGTAGCTTGCTTAACAGCCGGGATAATCCGCTGACTAGCAGACACTGCTACTAGGCACAAAGTATTTCCTGGGCTAGATGCAGTTAAAAATTTGTAAGTAGATACTCTCGTTGGATGCTGAGAAAGCATTCCATAGAGTCTCCTGGCACGCCATATATGATTCTCTTAAAAAGCTTGGGGTAGGGGTCTAGGGGACCCTTTTATAGCCAAAATCACGGCCCTGTATCACAATACGTCACCTAGGCTGAAGATAAATGGAACTGTAGCACCGAGGGCTCGGTTGCTACAGACGTATTGCACCTCACCCAGAGGTGTGATATCTCACTCTCAGATAAGGATGGAGTGTGGATCAGGACCCGACACCTGCATGCATTACACCACATTGCCGTGGGGCAGGGCGACCAATATGCCCCTGAGATGTGCACGACAGTCCCTGTCCCTGGCTGGAGTGGGGGGAGGGAACACTGAGGAAGGGGAACCCTGCAGTGCAGGAGCAGGGAGGAAGCAGTTCCTGGGTGCATTGAGAAGGGAGTATAAAAGGTGGGCACCATCTTAGTTCAGTGCAGAGAAGTCTGAGCAGAAGTGGCAGGGAGCAGGGGCTCTGCATGAGCTCTGCTCCGGAGGCGGGCCTAGTAACAGAGGCCCAGGCCTGCAAGAGGGAGAAGGAAGGAAGAGGAGCGGAGAAGGCTCCAGGAACGAGGAATGAAGGGATCCCAGGGGTGCGGACGGGCGAGTCGCCACCGCACGCCCGAATCCACCTGCGTGGAGGGGTCAGGCCAAAGGGGGAGACCGGTCCCCGAACTAGTGGAGGCAGGAAACGACCCTCAGCTAGAAACCGGAGGCTCTGACATTTTATGTGGCGCAGCCCCTTGCTCCACCCGCTAGGAAGGCACCACATAGGGTCAGGGAAACTGGCGCCAAGTTTACCAAGAGGAGGCCCGAGGCAGCCGGACAGAAGTGTTGGTAAGAAAGGCCAGACAAAGGACACACAAAGGGGGTCCTGTGAAGCGCTCCAAAGTTATCTGGGAGTTGTCTGAGCCCCTCACCTGGTGAGCACAGTACGACGTGGGCAGCCGTTACCTGCAGACGTGGTCTGGATAATAAGAACTGTGAGTAAAGGCCCTGAACTGCATCACTGACTCCGTGTCGTTACTGCTGCTGCCCTGCACCATCACCCCCATCCTCCGCATACACTGCCCTGAGGCTATACTCCTCCCGTGGGGAGTTATGCTACGCTCTGCTGCACCCACAACACCAGCCTTAGCGGTCTGCCCGGTTCACTCTGACCGCAATCCACGGGTGGCGTAGTCGGACATTTAAACATCAAAACCACATAAATAGTTCCGCCACTGGTTTGACCGCCCTGAGCCACGGAACCGGATCGCCGCCACGAAGACTACAACCACCAGCATCCACCAAAAAGGGTCCGGCTCCGGGTGTCCCAAGGCCCAGGGGGTGCGTCAGAACATTTTCATCACCTTTCACAATCACCAATGGGACAAGGCAGGGATGTCCTCTGTCCCCTCTCTTATACATCCTAGTGACGGAGCACCTGCTCTCATCAATTCGCCATAACCCCAATATTAGGTGGATTGAGGTGGGAGGCACCGAGTACAAGTGCTCTCTATTTGCTGATGATGTCCTAGTATATATCACTCAATCACATATATCCATCCCTGCTGTTATGGCTGAAATAGATCACTTTGTTACATGGTAAAATTTTAAAATCAATGCAGCGAAGTCTGAGGCCCTCGATGTCTCCCTCCCTAAATCCATATAGGATTCCATCCAGTCCAACTTTCCCTTTGCCTGGCCCTCACAGGGTATCAAATACTTAGGAATTCCTATTCATAGAGACCTCTCCCATCTATGTTATCTTAATTTTGGGCCCTTTATTGAACAATTCCATACAGACCACGGTTGGCAAGTTAGAACTGTAAGATTCACTACGTGAACCACTGGTGTTTTGTGGAAAAGCACATGTACACCGCGTTCCAAATTATTATGCAAAAAGTGTTTAGGAGTGATAAGGGAAGAATTTGTTTGTTTGTCAGTTAAACTCATTGATGGTGATGTGTGTCAGGGCTCTTTATATCACTGTAAGCAATTGCAGACACCTGTGCTAATTAGTTTGGCAGGTGTGTCCAATGAAAGGCAAGACTACTTAAGAAGGCTCTCTCACATTATTAAGCAGCCTACATTTTCTGCCAAAATGGGAAAGAAAAAGGATGTGTCGGCGGCTGAGAAGCAACAAATTGTGGAGTGTTTAGGTCAAGGCATGACTACAATCAACATTGTGCGATGATCAGGATGAAGTGTCTTGGCAATCAAGAAGTATGTAGCTGATTCACAGTACACACGTGTGCGTGCTGATAAGGGCAAATTGAGGACTCTTTCCTACAGGCAATTACGTCAGGTTGAAACAGCAGCGGCAAAAAAGCCTTGTCATAGCAGCAGACAAGTTTTTGAAGCTGCTTGTGCCTCCAACGTCCCCCGAACAACAAGATGCAGGGTCCTTCAGAGGTTTGCAGCTGTGCATATGCCATCCTGTCGACCTCCTCTATCCACTTCACACAAGCAGAAACGGCTCCAGTGGGCCAAACATTACATGAAGACTGATTTCAAAACTGTTTTGTTCACGGATGAGTGCCGTGCAGCGCTCGATGGTCCAGATGAATGGAGTGGAGGATGGCTGGTTGATGGACACCCCACGCAAACACGGCTACAGCGCCAACAAGGAGGAGGTGGAGTAATGTTTTGGGCTGGAATCATGGGGAGAGAGATTGTCGGCCCCTTTAGGATCCCTGAAGGCGCTAAAGATGAACTCCATAATGTATGTGGATTTTCTCAAACAGCACTTCCTGCCATGGTTCAAGAAGAAGAACCGTGTATTTCACAGCAAGATCATTTTTCTGCATGATAATGCACCATCTCATGCTGCACATAAAACATCTGCATCTCTGGCTGATATGGGCATAAAAGGGGACAAACTTATGGTGTGACCCCCATGCTCCCCTGACCTCTACCCCATTCAGAACCTTTGGAGCATCATTAAAAGGAGTGTCTATGATGGCGGGAGGCAGTTCACATCTAAGCAACAGCTCTGGGAGGGTATTCTGTCCTCATGCAAAACAATTGAAGCAGAAACCATCCAAAACCTGACAAATTCAATGGACGAGAGAGTTCAGAAGCTCCTTTCGAACAAGGGGTCCTATGTGAAAATGTAACATCACCTAGAATAAAGTTTTGAGTTGAAAACTGTTTGATTTCAGTTTCTAACAACCTGCTAATGCTTATAATTTCAAAAATGACCATTTTTTTGGTCTTTATTAAAATGAAAAGGTTGATCGAAAAGTTTGGGGGATCTAAGAGTGTGGCAACCCAGTAGTCATGATTACTTCGAATTCTGACAATATGAGGGTCATGCTGCAGGTAGTGCAGCAAGAAGGCACTTATGTGTCTTGCGCATCTCGGAGCCCCAAAATTATTTTCCGGGCTAGATGCAGCTAAAAATTATTTTTAATTTTAAATCTGGTGAAGCTTATTATAGATGGCCTAATAGGATCAGTGCTGCACACTGCTACAAAGCCCAAATTATTTTCCAGTCAAGATACAGATAAACATGATTAGTAATTTGAAAGCTTAAAACGGTTGGTAGGGTAATTTTAACCAATCATCAAGCTTTTACTCTCCCCAGGATGACACAGGGGTAGAAAAGTCGTTTCGGATCCATGATTTGTTCATCTTTATGAACGTGAGTCTGTCTACATTATCAGTGGAGAGCCGCGTGCGCTTATCTGTCAGCACACCACCAGCAGCGCTGAACACACGTTCAGACAGAACGCTGGCTGCGGGGCATGACAAGATCTCCAAGGCGTAAGTGGCTAGCTCCGGCCATTTATCCAGATTGGAAGCCCAAAAAGAGCAAGAGTCCAGTGACACAGTCGTGGCTTCAATGTTTACTTGGAGATACTCCTGTACCATCGTCTCTAGGCGTTGACTATGTGTCAGACTTCTTGTCTCCTGTGGCCTTGCAAAGGATGGGCTAAAAAAGTGGTGAAATGATTCCGCAAAATTGATGTTACCAGCAGATACTGTGGTTCTGTTACGGTTTGAGTGCTGAACACTTGACGGTCCCACGGTTGGCAAGTTGGAACTGTGAGATTCACTACGTGCACCACTGGTATTTTGTGGAAAAGCACATGTAAGATTCTGCAACAGTCTCTGCTGATACTCCTGCATGCGTGCATCCCTTTCTATGGCAGGAATAATTTCTGCAAATTTACTTTTGTACCGGGGATCTAACAGTGTGGCAACCCAGTAGTCAGGATTATTTCTAATTCTCACAATTCGAGGGTCATGTTGCAGGTAGTGCAGCAAGAAGGCACTCATGTGTGTTGCGCATCCAGGAGCACCAAGTCCCTGTTGTGTTGGTGGCGAGGTAGCAATCATGCTTCCTTCCTCTGTCCTCTCCCCCCAACCTCGCACAACAGAAATGTGATCAAGGTCTCCCTCATCTGATGAGTCTTCCATCAGTTCGTCCTCCACTTCTTCCTGGGCTCCTGCACCTTCCTCACTAGTTTGGCTGCTACCATGCACCCTGGTAAAATCATCTCCCCCACCCTCACATGCCTGCCGCCTTGGTGCTGCCGACCGTCTGGACCTTGCAGATGTTAGCCCTTCCGCATACAACTCCTCCTCCTCTACTTCCTCCACCTCCTCTTGTGCCACCACCTGACTCCGAATTCTGTTTAACATGTGCTCCAGCATGTAAATCACCGGAATAGTCATGCTGATAATGGCATCGTCAGCACTAAACATCTTCGTCGCCATTTCAAAACTGTGCAGAAGGGTGCATAGGTCCCTGATCTGAGACCACTCCTCCAGCGTGATTTGCCCCACCTCTGAATCTCGTTGGCCCAGGCTATACGTCAGAACGTATTGCACCAGGGCTTGTCGGTGCTGCCACAGTCGCTGCAACATGTGCAGAGTTGAATTCCACCGGGTAGGCACATCGCATTTTAGCCGGTGAAGTGGCAGGCCCAACGACTTCTGTAGAGATGTAAGTCGCTGAGCTGCGGGATGCGAACGGCGGAAGTGAGCACACAGCGACCGTGCCCTCTGCAGAAGGCCATCTAGTCTGGGATAGTGGGCTAAAAATTGCTGGACAACCAGGTTCAACACGTGAGCCATACAAGGCACGTGTGTGACATTGCCCCGGCGAAGGGCCGCACCCAGGTTTGCAGCATTGTCGCACACGGCCTTCCCTGGTTTCAGGTCCAGTGGAGACAACCATTCATGAAATTGGTTCTCCAGAGCTGACCACAACTCCTCAGCTGTGGGACTCACATTTCCCAGACATTTCAATGTAAAAACCGCCTGATGACGTTGAGCCCTACTGCCAGCATAGTAAGGAGGTGTGCAGGATCCCTTCTGCGCAGTTAGAAAGCTTGTGGCATGACCAGACAGGCTTTGGGTGCAGGTGGAAGACCGAGAGGAGGTTGAGGAGGCAGAAGCAGTGGAGGAAAAATGACATAAAGAGGATTGACGCACAACTCGTGGGGACGGCAAGACTTGGACAGCAGCCCCTTGTCCTGCTGTCACCATAGTTACCCAGTGCCCAGTCAGCGACATGTAACGCCCCTGTCCATGCCTACTCGTCCAAGTGTCTGTGGTGAAATGCACCCTGTCACACACAGAGTTTCTCAAAGAAGCGGTGATGTTGTGTGCGACATGCTGGTGGAGCGCAGGCACACCTTTCTTTGAGAAGTAGTGCCGACTGGGCATCTGGTACTGGGGCACTGCGACGGACATAAGGTCTCGAAAATCCTCTGTGTCCACCAGGCGGAAAGGCAGCATTTCTGTAGCCAAGAGCTTGCAGATGGTGAAATTCAACCTCTTAGCTTTCTCATGGCTAGGAGGAAATGGTCTTTTACTTGTCCACATCTGAGGGACCGAGGGCTGGCTATTGTGCTTAGACGGGGTTGATAAGGGTGTCCCCGGCAAACTGCCGGTCTGTGAGGAAGATGCAGTCGGACATGTTAGGTTGCCTTGATCCAAAGGTGGTGCTATCGATGTCGGACAGCGCTCAAGACCAGCTGGTGTTACCACCTCCAAAGAAAATGATGACCTGCCAATCACGCTGGCTGTTGCGGGTAAAGAGGTGGCAGGTCTGCGCCCCAAAACAGGTGTGACTGCTGTCCCCCCAGTCACAGAGGATGAAGAGGCCGCGGATGCACAAGATATGGCAGACGGTGGTTGGCCCGGCCGGCTAGACCGCATTGTAGCACACTGAGCTTCCCACTGCAACTTATGCTTCATGTCCATGTGCCGGTTCATGCATGAAGTACTCAAACTATGTATTTTTTGGCCTCTACTTAGCTTTTGCTGACAAATGTTACAGATAACACGAGTTGGGTCATCTTTATCGATCTGAAAAAATGCCCAGGCTATGCAAGGCTTAGCACCCATGCGACCTGAAGAGCCACCACGACTTGTGGTGAGAGGCAGAGTTGTGTTTGAGGATGCAGTTGTTGACGTGCTTCCAGTACTACGTCTCTGTCCAGGAAGGCGCAACCTGACCTCGTCGTCACTAGCATCTTCCTCCACCTCCTCTGCTGACCTCATCTCTTGGCTGACTGTGGGTTGACAGTAAGTGGGATCTCCGACCTCATCATCATCACCCTGTGCGTTATCACACCCGTCGTCCTCAGAGCCAACCTGTTCCTGCCCTGACAAAAAACTAAAGTTGTCGCTCCAATCAGGTATTTGAGTCTTATCATCATCTTCCTCATTGTCTCCACCAACAGGAGTTACAGTTTGGGAATGAGGGTCTACATTATGGTCAGAACCTTCTGCGTCTGGTCCTGGATCCGACTCATAAAGATTCTGGGCATCAGTGCAGATCATTTCCTCGTCTGGATTCACAGAAGCGCTGGAGTCGACCTCTGATTCCCAGGCTATAGTATGAGTAAACAGCTCTGCAGACTCAACCATCTGTTCTACCTCATACTCAGACGGGCAGCTGGAGATTTGGGAGCTGTGAGGAAGCAAGTGCGATTTGGGTGACACCTTTGAGGACTGGAGTATTTGTGATGTTGAAGTTGATGTGGAGGAGAGCCCACTTAAAGGAGCACTTGATATCCGTTGAAGCACCTGCTGTTTTTGTGCCTCATCTGGAATTTGTAGCGATTGGCGTGGCCGTAAGAAAGGGATCTTATCACATTGTCCGCTAAAAGAAGTAGACATTTTAGTTTGGCTGGAAGATGGTCTTTCTTCTGCACCTACCCCACGGACACAACCTTTTTTCCCCTTCCCAACACGCCTATTCCCCTTTCCACCAGCAGCAGGCCTTTTTCCACTCATTTTGGTGGTTAACTAATTCACAACTCTGGAGTTGTTTGCACAAAAAAACAATGGATGGTAACCGAGCAGAGCTGAGTGGCCAAACTGTGGTATTAGGCCAAAACTATTGGCTGGGTTAGATGCAGAAAAAAATTATTTTTAATTTGCAACCTGATGGAGGTCAGTATAGATAGACTAATAGACCAAGTCCCACACACCGCTAGAAGCCCAAATATTTTTTCAGAGCTAGATGCAGAAATTTTTTTTATTCAATTTGCAACCTGATGGAGGTCAGTATAGATGGACTAATAGACCAAGTCCCACACACTGCTAGAAGCCCAAATATTTTTTCAGAGCTAGATGCAGAAAAAAATTATTTTTAATTTGCAACCTGATGGAGGTCAGTATAGATGGACTAATAGACCAAGTCCCACACACTGCTAGAAGCCCAAATATTTTTTCAGAGCTAGATGCAGAAAAAAAATATTTTTAATTTGCAACCTGATGGAGGTCAGTATAGATGGACTAATAGACCAAGTCCCACACACCGCTAGAAGCCCAAATATTTTTTCAGAGCTAGATGCAGAAAAAAATTATATTCAATTTGCACCCTGCTGGAGGTCAGTATAGAAGGACTAATAGAACAAGTCCCACACACTGCTAGAAGCCCAAATATTTTTTCAGAGCTAAATGAAGAAAAAAATTATTTTTAATTTGCAACCTGATGGAGGTCAGTATAGATGGACTAATAGACCAAGTCCCACACACTGCTAGAAGCCCAAATATTTTTTCAGAGCTAGATGCAGAAAAAAAATATTTTTAATTTGCAACCTGATGGAGGTCAGTATAGATGGACTAATAGACCAAGTCCCACACACCGCTAGAAGCCCAAATATTTTTTCAGAGCTAGATGCAGAAAATTTTTTTATTCAATTTGCAACCTGATGGAGGTCAGTATAGATGGACTAATAGACCAAGTCCCACACACTGCTAGAAGCCCAAATATTTTTTCAGAGCTAGATGCAGAAAAAAATTATTTTTAATTTGCAACCTGATGGAGGTCAGTATAGATGGACTAATAGACCAAGTCCCACACACTGCTAGAAGCCCAAATATTTTTTCAGAACTAGATGCAGAAAAAAATTATTTTTAATTTGCAACCTGTTGGAGGTCAGTATAGATGGACTAATAGAACAAGTCCCACACGCTGCTAGAAGCCCAAATATTTTTTCAGAGCTAAATGAAGAAAAAAATTATTTTTAATTTGCAACCTGATGGAGGTCAGTATAGATGGACTAATAGACCAAGTCCCACACACTGCTAGAAGCCCAAATATTTTTTCAGAGCTAGATGCAGAAAAAAATTATATTCAGTTTGCAACCTGATGGAGGTCAGTATAGATGGACTAATAGAATGATGCTATGCCCAAAAGATTTTACTTCACTAGGTGCAGTAAAAAAATTGGTATTCTATACACAGGTGGTATATCTTGCAACACAGATAGGCTACTCCACTGACTAACACACTCTGCAATAGGCCAAAAAGGATTAGCTTTGCTAGATTCAGCCAAATGCTGTGAAAAAAACTTGCACAGCACTGGCACAGACCTGCCTGGCAAAAACTGATAGGAACTGATGTAACCTAGTCCTGAAAAGGACTCCAATTACAATTAGTCTTTACTCCCACAATCTATCTATTTAAGAGCACAGACCTGCCTGATAAAAGTCGTAGGAAATGCTGTAACCTAGTCCTTAAAAGGACTGCAATCACAACTATTCCCTACTCCCAAGCTATCTGTAGATTTGTGCGAAAATTGGCTTGAAATTAACAAGGTATAGCGCACACAGCAACAGCGGTGCCGTCTAACACGCAGCTGCAGCAGTGAGAAAATGGTGGCGACGGGGAAAATGGCTTGGTCTTATAGGGCAAGGACATGTGACATACACTGCCAATCACACATGCCCTTGCTTGTGTGAAAAAAAGCACTTCGCTCCGTGTGTGCGCTGCTGATAGGCTGACAGATTGCACCTCCCCACTGCAAATGCGGGAAAGAGAAAAAAAAATGGAGATCTTCATTGTTCCTGCAGAGATCCATCCCCTGCCCCTCCCCCCACCCCGCTGTACACTCAAACTGCGTATTAACATTAATTTTCATCATTACTGAGAAAAAATCCAGTTATGATTTTGGTGCACGAACAGTTATCGAACATAACCTCGAACAGCCGAATTTTTCTCAAATTGTTCGTGTTCGCCGACCGGCTCGAACACCGCCCAAAACAGCTCGAATTTGAGATTGGCGAACAGTTCGAGTAGAACAACGCTCATCTCTACTGAGAAGCTGCCCGATCTGGTGGACCTATACAACCACATCCTGGTAGGTTCCACCAACTGTACCCCGGCTTACCTAATGAGGGCGAGACCTGGTAAGTTACCTGTTGACCTGGAAATGGGAGTCCTGACACCCGAGGACACTTCACCAGAAGCAGACTGGGACACAGAGAGGCAGCAGCAGTACCGGAGAGTACAGGAGAGCGTGGAGCGAAGTCTCTGTCAGGCTAGGGAAAGACAAGAGAAAACTTACAACCAGTATGCTCCCGCTGTTCCCCTGGTACCCGGAGAGCAGGTCTTGAAGAGAAAAAGACGGCTCCACAAGTTGGACGACCAGTGGGAGAAGGACCCGTACACCGTACTGCCCTCAAGCCACGACAACCCAAAGGTCTGTACCATCAGTAAAGACGGAGGGGAAACCACAACCATTGTATCCCGGGATCACCTGAAGAAGTGTCCCGAACAGCTACGGAACCCTGAAGAGGAACAAGAAGACCCTCGACCCGTAGAGGAAAGGGAAGACATGGTTAGTACTGTGCTCGGAGACTTCCCTCGGTCTTGGACTCAAGTCAATGGCGCAGTTGTGGTACCCGTACTCACCTTCCTCCAACCAGCATCCCAAGCACCTACGGAGCGACAGGTAGAGCTGGAAGAGCAGCCGGTCCAGGAGGCAGAAGACTCCACACAAGCAGAACAGGAGGATCAACCCTCTGCTTATAGTGAGCCTGCCGTACCCCTAGTGAGCCAAAGAGCCGGTAGACAGCTGCCCAGTTTACCCTTGACAGCTCCTACACCCTGTAGTTCAGGGCTAGACAGTCAGCTCCGTAGGTCCACTAGGGCCACTAGAGGCCAGTTACCCGCACGTTGGAGGATTTGAAATGTATAAATTGTTTTATTTGTGGTTACCTGTTTTTCTTGTTGTTTGTGTATAATTATGTGTTTCTAGTTGTTTATAGGAGTCTTTGGTGGATTTACCGGGAATCCTGTGTACATAGTTGGAGCGTAACCCAGGACGGACTAAAGACTGTTAAGGACTCGGGGCAGGACAGACCCCTACCTGGTTACGTCTCCCTGTTTTGGTGAAATGGACACCTTGCTTTCTTCAAAGACTGCACCCGGTTACGGACATGCCGTGACCACCTTTATGTGTTTCTTTATTGTATTGTTATTGTTATATCTTGTTATGTTTTTCTAAAATATGTTTAGTCCCGGAGTACTAAATTTCACTAGGGGGGAATGTGACACCCCAGGGGTCTGGTTGCCACAGTGATAGAGATATTACGTCTGAGAGCAGGTGGGAGGTCTCTTGGTCAGGGATCCTATGCATGCCACACCTCCTGCCCAGTCCTGGGAGGGGAAGAACTTCCCCTATATAAACCTAGGGCTGAGGCATGGTTAGTGAGTAGAGAAGAAGTAGAGACAGAGAAAAGAAGCAAATATAGGAACAGAACATCAGGAGCTCTGTGGGAGCAGTGTTATAAGGAGTCAGGGGCTGGCAGCTGCAGAGCTCGCCCTGACTGAGAAGATTTCTTACCGGACCCGGAGTCCGAGGCTGTGGGGACTAACTCCTACCCAGCAGCAGAATCCGTCAGGCAGGGGATTCCAGGTCCTCTGGCCAAGAAACCCGAAGGCACGGTCACACGCGTGGGACCAGCACCGCCGTCGTGGAGCGGAAGCTACTAGAAGGCCCCGAGTCACCGGCCATACGGGTGAGCACCACACGGTACACTCAGGGACGTGGGCTACTTATACCCGCCTCTAGCAAGGTAGCCAGAAGAGTATCGTTAGTTTGGGAGGCCTACAACTCCGCCTGGCCAGGGGAGATCCCATCTGCTCAAGGACTGACCAGGCCCCAATCGCTAGCCAGTACTCCGGGAGGGTCTATCTTTGTTACCAGTAAAGACCCTGAACTACACAGTACCGTCTCCGAGTGGTTCCTGCTACCCCCATCATCCACGTCGGCTGCCCTGAGGCCATACCCCTCCCGTTGGGGGTTATACTATCAGGCTGCACAATCCTACCACCGGCCTCAGCGGTCTGCCCTGCAGCAGCAGCTCCCTGGCTGCACTCAACGGGTGGCGTAGTCGTCCAACATCACCGCTAAAACAGCGCCACTTAGTCTGACTCCCTGGGCACGGACCGGATCACCGCCACGAGACTACAACCCTCAACAGATCCGGCTCCGGGTAAGCTCCCGCGTGCGCAACGCTGCGCGACACAGGCCCAGGGGCGCGTCACACGCATGGCTGACTTTATGTTACGCTGCCTTGACCGTGACCCTCGCGTTGTCAAAATGTTGGGTGACAGTCATTACTGGTTGGTGACACTTTTAGACCCCCGCTACAAGGAGAACTTTCACTCTCTTATTCCTGAGGTGGAGAGGTCTACAAAAATGTGGCAGTACCAGAAGGCCCTTGCTGCAGAACTGTTAAAAAAATTCCCATCTGAACATGCTAGTGGCAGAGGTCACAGTTCGTTGACCAACCAAGGCATACAGGCGAGATCCAGCAGAGGCAGGGGAACACTGTCAACATTCTGGGACAGTTTTCTGAGACCCGCCCAGCTTACAGGTCCTGAGGCACGGGGTACTCTCACTAGGAGTGGAAAGTTTCAAAAGATGGTGAGTGAGTACCTTGCCGACCGTTCCAGCGTCCTCCGTGATTCCTCTGTGCCTTTTAATTATTGGGTATCCAAGCTGGACATTCGGAATGAACTCGCTCTGTATGCCTTGGAGGTCCTGGCCTGCCCTGCCGCTAGAGTGTATTGTCTTTTTATTCCACTGCGACCTCCACCATTCTTCCAAGGGGCATTAAAACCGTCTTGTTAAGATACTGCGACCTCCACGTCTCTTCCAAGGGGCATTAAAACCGTCTTGTTAAGCTACTGCAACCTCCACGTCTCTTCCAAGGGGCATTAAAACCGTCTTGTTAAGCTACTGCAACCTCCACATCTCTTCCAAGGGGCATTAAAACCGTCTTGTTAAGCTACTGCGACCTCCACCACTTTTCCAAGGGGTATTGATATTGTCTTTTTATTCCTCTGCGACCTCCACCATTCTTCCAAGGGGCATTAAAACCGTCTTGTTAAGCTACTGTGACCTCCATGTCTCTTCCAAGGGGCATTAAAACCGTCTTGTTAAGCAACTGCAACCTCCACCACTTTTCCAAGGGGCATTGATATTGTCTTTTAATTCCACTGCGACCTCCACCATTCTTCCAAGGGGCATTAAAACCATCTTGTTAAGCTACTGCGACCTCCACCACTTTTCCAAGGGGCATTAAAACTGTCTTGTTAAGCTACTGCGACCTCCACCACTTTTCCAAGGGGAATTGATATTGTCTTTTTATTCCACTGCGACCTCCACCATTCTTCCAAGGGGCATTAAAACCGTCTTGTTAAGCTACTGCGACCTCCACCACTTTTCCAAGGGGAATTAAAACCGTCTTGTTAAGCTACTGCGACCTCCACAACTTTTCCAAGGGGCATTAAAACCGTCTTGTTAAGCTACTGCAACCTCCTCGTCTCTTCCAAGGGGCATTTAAACCGTCTTGTTAAGCTACTGCGACCTCCACATCTCTTCCAAGGGGCATTAAAACCATCTTGTTAAGCTAATGCGACCTTCAACCACTTTTCCAAGGGGCATTGATATTGTCTTTTTATTCCACTGAGACCTCCACTATTCTTCCAACGGGCATTGCATTTCCTCCTAATTTTAGTCAGCTTTTGCTTTTCAATGCATTGGCGAACACTAAGGGAGACCCACTTCCCAATAATGGGTAGAAGCTTTTTAGTATGCTGTAATCCACGTCTGTTTCAAGGGGCATTGCAGTTCCTCATAATTTTTGGAAAGCCTTCCATTCACTGCTTAGGCCAACAGTGCACAGGAGACCCAGTTGCTATAAATGGAAAAAACGGTTTAGTTAAGGCCCTCTGACCACCATGTCACTTCCAAGGGGCATTGGAGTGCCTTGAAATTTTTGGTAGCACACTGTAACACTGAGTATATAGATGTGAAATATGAAATATGAATAGCATAACTGCTGTAAAAAATAGAAATAAATGAAAAATTTTTTGAAAAATTTTTTTAGCGCATGAAATATGAAGTATGGAAAATGAATAGCATTACTGCTGTAAATAAATGAGAAATCTTAGCGCATAAATTGGCCAATTCATGTGTACCTGACAGCCGCGGTAAGGCGTTTCTCGATGTCAGGACCTACCAATGTGAATACCTCTCTAAGAGACCTCCGTCTGCTTATGTGTGGGAAAGACAGATCCTGATGCATTTAAAACCACCTGCGGCATGGGGGTGGGGGTGGAGTGCTCAGTCAACGCTAAATCTAGTAACAAAGAGAATGACGGCACTTCCACTACAAAAACTAGGTGTGAACAGGTGCTTACTAAGAGCAGCTACCTCCATGTATAATGAACAAATAAAGTAGCACACTGTAACACTGAGTATATAGATGTGAAATATGAAATATGAATAGCATAACTGCTGTAAAAAATAGAAATAAATGAAAAATTTTTTGAAAAATTTTTTTAGCGCATGAAATATGAAGTATGGAAAATGAATAGCATTACTGCTGTAAATAAATGAGAAATCTTAGCGCATAAATTGGCCAATTCATGTGTACCTGACAGCCGCGGTAAGGCGTTTCTCGATGTCAGGACCTACCAATGTGAATACCTCTCTAAGAGACCTCCGTCTGCTTATGTGTGGGAAAGACAGATCCTGATGCATTTAAAACCACCTGCGGCATGGGGGTGGGGGTGGAGTGCTCAGTCAACGCTAAATCTAGTAACAAAGAGAATGACGGCACTTCCACTACAAAAACTAGGTGTGAACAGGTGCTTACTAAGAGCAGCTACCTCCATGTATAATGAACAAATAAAGTAGCACACTGTAACACTGAGTATATAGATGTGAAATATGAAATATGAATAGCATAACTGCTGTAAAAAATAGAAATAAATGAAAAATTTTTTGAAAAATTTTTTTAGCGCATGAAATATGAAGTATGGAAAATGAATAGCATTACTGCTGTAAATAAATGAGAAATCTTAGCGCATAAATTGGCCAATTCATGTGTACCTGACAGCCGCGGTAAGGCGTTTCTCGATGTCAGGACCTACCAATGTGAATACCTCTCTAAGAGACCTCCGTCTGCTTATGTGTGGGAAAGACAGATCCTGATGCATTTAAAACCACCTGCGGCATGGGGGTGGGGGTGGAGTGCTCAGTCAACGCTAAATCTAGTAACAAAGAGAATGACGGCACTTCCACTACAAAAACTAGGTGTGAACAGGTGCTTACTAAGAGCAGCTACCTCCATGTATAATGAACAAATAAAGTAGCACACTGTAACACTGAGTATATAGATGTGAAATATGAAATATGAATAGCATAACTGCTGTAAAAAATAGAAATAAATGAAAAATTTTTTGAAAAATTTTTTTAGCGCATGAAATATGAATATAATACCGCGGCTGTCAGGTACACATGAATTGGCCAATTTATGCGCTAAGATTTCTCATTTATTTACAGCAGTAATGCTATTCATTTTCCATACTTCATATTTCATGCGCTAAAAAAATTTTTCAAAAAATGTTTCATTTATTTCTATTTTTTACAGCAGTTATGCTATTCATATTTCATATTTCACATCTATATACTCAGTGTTACAGTGTGCTACTTTATTTGTTCATTATACATGGAGGTAGCTGCTCTTAGTAAGCACCTGATCACACCTAGTTTTTGTAGTGGAAGTGCCGTCATTCTCTTTGTTACTTGAAATTTTTGGTAGGCTTTGCACTCACTGCATGCCCTATAACTGTGTAGTCGAACCACTCCTTTTGGTACAGAAACATATCCTACAAGACATGGGTGGTTGACTGGCCTGATATTGATGTGAATGGTCCCTGTTCCATCTGCTCTTTCTCCTTTGCCACCACCTCATCCATCATTCATCACCTGAAGCTTTGTTTTAACGGGAGTCATAGAACTGGGATAGTAGCAGGAAAACATCCAGCAATCCTCAGAGGAGGTAGGATATGCGCCAAAACGCTGACCACCTTAGGCCTAGCCGCTACTACATACATGCGCTTGCATTCCAAGAAAACAAAGCAGATGCTAACTTCTGTCATCATCTTCATGCTCCTCACCTTGGCACTCTCAACTCCCCTGACGGAGAAGCCAGGGCCCACCAGAGAAGTCTGGTTGTTTGGTGGGCTCGTCCAATGCTGCCCTAAAGCAGGCCAGGCTAAGAAAAGTGTGGGGGAAGTTCCCAGGAGAAATACGGTCAGCTGGGGACCATTTATGGATATCCGGCCGCCCCCAGGCGGCTGGGAACCGTGTGTGGACACCCGGCCGCAGGGTGGCTAGGGACCGAGTATTGACACCCGGCCGCTCTCTAGCGGCTGGGGACCGAACGTGGACACCCGGCCGCCGGGCGGCTGGGGACTGAGTATGGATACCTCGCTGCCGAAGCAGCCATGAGGTAGTGGCCAGCTTCGGCCTCCTCAAAACTAAAAGGCCCCATTTCAAGTGCAAGCTAGCAGTATGGTATTGCAGCCTGGGGGTGGGTGGGTGGCAGGTTGCACACTTACGCTTGCATTCCAAGAAAACAAAGCAGATGCTAACTTCTATCATCATCATGCTCCTCACCTTGGCACTCTCAACTCCCCTGATGGAGAAGCCAGGGCCCACCAGACGAGTCTGGTTCTCTCGTGGGCTCGTCCAATGCTGCCCTAAAGCAGGCCAGGCTAAGAAAACTGTGGGGGAAGTTCCCAGGAGAAATAGGGGCGGCTGGGGACTGAGTATGGATACCTCGCTGCCGAAGCAGCCATGAGGTAGTGGCCAGCTTCGGCCTCCTCCAAACTAAAAGGCCCCATTTCAAGTACAAGCTAGCAGTATGGTATTGCAGCCTGGGGGTGGGTGGGTGGCAGGCTGCATACTTGCGCTTGCATTGCAAGGAATGGGGCTGGTACAATTGAACACTGCCCTGGGACAAGGACTTGCACGGGGATAGTTGCAAGTCTGTATCTTCTGATGCGGCAAGGATCACTTCTGATGGACACACTTTTAGGCAGTGACCTGGGTGTCAGAGATGCTTCCAGGGGTCTTCCCCATGCTGTTCCCATGTTTTTCAGCACTGTATGCATGTGTCACACAGCACATGGCCAGATAAGATTGTAAAATGTTAAAATGGCATTTCCCGGTGAATGCATTTGTCACGGTTGAAAGCAATACAAAAGTGCAAAAACGCATAAAAAATGCTACTTGTGAACATAGCCCAAGGTGTGGAGGAGTATTTTTGTTTTTGGTTATTTATTTTACCTTATACACAAGTCTTAACCCTGGAAAGGAAGTTCCTTAACATATTTCACAGGAAAGCACTTTCAATTTCGTTTTTGAACGTTTTATTGTGAGCCCGTAAAAGTGGCTTAATACCTCTGACCACGTTGTTGACAGCAGTGACCTGGGGGTCAGAAATGCTTCCTGGGGCGATGCCCATGCTGTCCCCATGTCTTTTGAGCACTGTCACTATCGTTTTGGGCACTTTTTAGGCTTTATACAGAGTGCCGGGGGTGCCGCCGCAAAAATGCTCTGGTCTCCCATAGACTAATATTGGGCTCGTTGCTCGGATCGGGCACCCGAGTATCACGGTGAGCTCGGCCCGAGCTTCAAGCACCCAAGCATTTTAGTGCTCGCTCAACACTACTCATCAGTAAACAAGACTATTTTAAAATTACTCTTCACGCATGTCTGGGCCCACTGCAACCATTTCTGGTTTTGAGGAATGTTTAGACGTGGCCCACTGCAACTTGAACATGAACTTCACAGGAACCTCACACTTTCTCTAACTCTTACTAACTAAAATCAGGAAATGCTTCCCTTTTTGATTGACCTTTATCTTTCCCATGCTGGGCTGATCCCAAACATTTAACTGTATCCTATACTGTACACTAATAAAGTCCACCACGTCCTTTTCTATCCTAATGTTGCTATCTATCACTAACTAAAAACTAAACTATGTTCTATACTTTTCCTACCCCTGGGCTGAGAGTACCAGGTTACCTTAGGGATTACCAATACAGTACCCACACAGCAGCACTAGTACTGATGACCCTCTATGCATTTTGCATTTTACCATAAAAAACACAATAAAACCCACATCAATATTCTGTCTTCAGGTGTAGGTATATGACAGTCTCTGTCACACCCTTACAACAGTATGATGAATTGACTTAAGTTTTCATGAAATAGCTAATGTTTTCATACCTTGTCCAAGATTTTGCACCATTTGACTCTTTTCAGCAACAAAGAAATCCTTTTTCTTTCCCACAGTGCTTAAAAACTGTGACCTTCTTAATATTGTGGAACATCCTTCTTAAGTAGTTTTCTTTTAATTGGACTCACCTGGCAAACTAATTATCACAGGTGTAGCAGATTGATTTCAGTGATACAAAGAGCCCTGAGGCACAAGACCATCCATGAGTTTGCATAAAAAAATTAAATATTTACAACACTTAAGTTCAATTTGCATAATAATTTGGAACGTGGTGTAGAGCCAACATCATGACAGACGTCAGAGCATCAATTCACCTTCCAAATAATTTTGGAAATTTATCTAGACACCCTTTTGCTTTGTATGTCTATTTAAATAGTAAACACATTATTTTCACTCGTGGAACCATACCCCTTTAAAGGGTCTTTTTAGATATTTCCAATTCCTTTTCATATAATATAACAAGATTTTTTATAAGCAAAACCTACAAAAGACAAAAATATATCTCATACCCTACCACCATTATATATACAGTACAGACCAAAAGTTTGGACACACCTTCTCATTTAAAGATTTTTCTGTATTTTCATGACTATGAAAATTGTACATTCACACTGAAGGCATCAAAACTATGAATTAACACATGTGGAATTATATACTTAACAAAAAAGTGTGAAACTACTGAAAATATGTCTTATATTTTAGGTTCTTCAAAGTAGCCAACTTTTGCTTTGATGACTGCTTTGCACACTCTTGGCATTCTCTTGATGAGCTTCAAGAGCTAGCCACCGGAAATGGTCTTCCAACAATCTTGAAGGAGTTCCCAGAGATGCTTAGCACTTGTTGGCCCTTTTGCCTTCACTCTGCGGTCCAGCTCACCCCAAACCATCTCAATTGGGTTCAGGTCTGGTGACTGTGGAGGCCATGTCATCTGGTGTAGCACCCCATCACTCTCCTGCTTGGTCAAATAGCCCTTGCACAGCCTGGAGGTGTGTTTGGGGTCATTGTCCTGTTGAAAAATAAATTATGGTCGAACTTAACGCAAATCGGATGAAATAGCATGCCGCTGCAAGATGCTGTGGTAGCCATGCTGGTTCAGTATGCCTTCAATTTTGAATAAGTCCCCAACAGTGTCACCAGCAAAGCACCCCCACACCATCACACCTCCTCCTCCATGCTTCACGGTGGGAACCAGGCATGTAGAGTCCATCTGTTCACCTTTTCTGCGTCGCACAAAGACACGGTGGTTGGGACCAAAGATCTCAAATTTGGACTCGTCAGACCAAAGCACAGAATTCCACTGGTCTAATGTCCATTCCTTGTGTTCTTTAGCCCAAAAAAGTCTATTCTGCTTGTTGCCTGTCCTTAGCAGTGGTTTCCTATCAGCTATTTTACCATGAAGGCCTGCTGCACAAAGTCTCCTCTTAACAGTTGTTGTAGAGATGTGTCTGCTGCTAGAACTCTGTGTGGCATTGACCTGGTCTCTAATCTGAGCTGCTGTTAACCTGCGATTTCTGAGGCTGGTGACTCGGATAAACTTATCCTCAGAAGCAGAGGTGACTCTTGGTCTTCCTTTCCTGGGGCGGTCCTCATATGAGCCAGTTTCTTTGTAGCGCTTGATGGTTTTTACAACTGCACTTGGGGACACTTTCAAAGTTTGCCCAATTTTTCGGACTGACTGACCTTCATTTCTTAAAGTAATGATGGTCACTCATTTTTCTTTACTTAGAATTTGTATTATGGCAAGAAAAAAGCAGCTAACAGTCTATTCAGTAGGACTATCAGCTGTGTATCCACCAGACTTCTGCACAACACAACTGATGGTCCCAACCCCATTTATAAGGCAAGAAATCCCACTTATTAAACCTGACAGGGCACACCTGTGAAGTGAAAACCATTTCCGGTGACTACCTTTTGAAGCTCATCAAGAGAATGCCAAGAGTGTGCAAAGCAGTTATCAAAGCAAAAGGTGGCTACTTTGAAGAACCTAGAATATAAGACATATTTTCAGTTGTTTCACACTTTTTTGTTAAGTATATAATTCCACATGTGTTAATTCATAGTTTTGATGCCTTCAGTGTGAATGTACAATTTTCATAGTCATGAAAATACAGAAAAATCTTTAAATGAGAAGGTGTGTCCAAACTTTTGGTCTGTACTGTAAATGTAAAGCAAAGTTGCATAATAAATATAGGGTACTTAGTGAACTATTTTTGATCAAAAAAAGTATACAAGCCGTCCCACCAGCGGCAAGGTGACCCTAAATTGGGACGGTACCTATACTGCCTATATTAAAAACCTTACTGTATATCAAAGTTGAAGTAATGCATATAAAAGGGTAGACAAATAGGACCGGGTCCCAACTCCAGACCACCTAGGCCCGTGGTAAGCTACATATATACTAATCAGCTCAACAAAGGGGATGCCACACCCTTAAATTGCACAGAATGCAAACAAGACAAAAAACCAAGCAATGTGAACTGAGGTCTAAGATGGTAGACATGCAAGAAATAGGAGCATGTTCACACTAGCAAAAAGAAGCAAAACCTACAAAAGACAAAAATATATCTCATACCCTACCACCATTATATATAAATGTAAAGCAAAGTTGCATAATAAATATAGGGTACTTAGTGAACTATTTTTGATCAAAAAAAGTATACAAGCCGTCCCACCAGCGGCAAGGTGACCCTAAATTGGGACGGTACCTATACTGCCTATATTAAAAACCTTACTGTATATCAAAGTTGAAGTAATGCATATAAAAGGGTAGACAAATAGGACCGGGTCCCAACTCCAGACCACCTAGGCCCGTGGTAAGCTACATATATACTAATCAGCTCAACAAAGGGGATGCCACACCCTTAAATTGCACAGAATGCAAACAAGACAAAAAACCAAGCAATGTGAACTGAGGTCTAAGATGGTAGACATGCAAGAAATAGGAGCATGTTCACACTAGCAAAAAGAAGCAAAACCTACAAAAGACAAAAATATATCTCATACCCTACCACCATTATATATAAATGTAAAGCAAAGTTGCATAATAAATATAGGGTACTTAGTGAACTATTTTTGATCAAAAAAAGTATACAAGCCGTCCCACCAGCGGCAAGGTGACCCTAAATTGGGACGGTACCTATACTGCCTATATTAAAAACCTTACTGTATATCAAAGTTGAAGTAATGCATATAAAAGGGTAGACAAATAGGACCGGGTCCCAACTCCAGACCACCTAGGCCCGTGGTAAGCTACATATATACTAATCAGCTCAACAAAGGGGATGCCACACCCTTAAATTGCACAGAATGCAAACAAGACAAAAAACCAAGCAATGTGAACTGAGGTCTAAGATGGTAGACATGCAAGAAATAGGAGCATGTTCACACTAGCAAAAAGAAGCAAAACCTACAAAAGACAAAAATATATCTCATACCCTACCACCATTATATATAAATGTAAAGCAAAGTTGCATAATAAATATAGGGTACTTAGTGAACTATTTTTGATCAAAAAAAGTATACAAGCCGTCCCACCAGCGGCAAGGTGACCCTAAATTGGGACGGTACCTATACTGCCTATATTAAAAACCTTACTGTATATCAAAGTTGAAGTAATGCATATAAAAGGGTAGACAAATAGGACCGGGTCCCAACTCCAGACCACCTAGGCCCGTGGTAAGCTACATATATACTAATCAGCTCAACAAAGGGGATGCCACACCCTTAAATTGCACAGAATGCAAACAAGACAAAAAACCAAGCAATGTGAACTGAGGTCTAAGATGGTAGACATGCAAGAAATAGGAGCATGTTCACACTAGCAAAAAGAAGCAAAACCTACAAAAGACAAAAATATATCTCATACCCTACCACCATTATATATAAATGTAAAGCAAAGTTGCATAATAAATATAGGGTACTTAGTGAACTATTTTTGATCAAAAAAAGTATACAAGCCGTCCCACCAGCGGCAAGGTGACCCTAAATTGGGACGGTACCTATACTGCCTATATTAAAAACCTTACTGTATATCAAAGTTGAGGTAATGCATATAAAAGGGTAGACAAATAGGACCGGGTCCCAACTCCAGACCACCTAGGCCCGTGGTAAGCTACATATATACTAATCAGCTCAACAAAGGGGATGCCACACCCTTAAATTGCACAGAATGCAAACAAGACAAAAAACCAAGCAATGTGAACTGAGGTCTAAGATGGTAGACATGCAAGAAATAGGAGCATGTTCACACTAGCAAAAAGAAGCAAAACCTACAAAAGACAAAAATATATCTCATACCCTACCACCATTATATATAAATGTAAAGCAAAGTTGCATAATAAATATAGGGTACTTAGTGAACTATTTTTGATCAAAAAAAGTATACAAGCCGTCCCACCAGCGGCAAGGTGACCCTAAATTGCGACGGTACCTATACTGCCTATATTAAAAACCTTACTGTATATCAAAGTTGAAGTAATGCATATAAAAGGGTAGACAAATAGGACCGGGTCCCAACTCCAGACCACCTAGGCCCGTGGTAAGCTACATATATACTAATCAGCTCAACAAAGGGGATGCCACACCCTTAAATTGCACAGAATGCAAACAAGACAAAAAACCAAGCAATGTGAACTGAGGTCTAAGATGGTAGACATGCAAGAAATAGGAGCATGTTCACACTAGCAAAAAGAAGCAAAACCTACAAAAGACAAAAATATATCTCATACCCTACCACCATTATATATAAATGTAAAGCAAAGTTGCATAATAAATATAGGGTACTTAGTGAACTATTTTTGATCAAAAAAAGTATACAAGCCGTCCCACCAGCGGCAAGGTGACCCTAAATTGGGACGGTACCTATACTGCCTATATTAAAAACCTTACTGTATATCAAAGTTGAAGTAATGCATATAAAAGGGTAGACAAATAGGACCGGTTCCCAACTCCAGACCACCTAGGCCTGTGGTAAGCTACATATATACTAATCAGCTCAACAAAGGGGATGCCACATCCTTAAATTGCACAGAATGCAAACAAGACAAAAAACCAAGCAATGTGAACTGAGGTCTAAGATGGTAGACATGCAAGAAATAGGAGCATGTTCACACTAGCAAAAAGAAGCAAAACCTACAAAAGACAAAAATATATCTCATACCCTACCACCATTATATATAAATGTAAAGCAAAGTTGCATAATAAATATAGGGTACTTAGTGAACTATTTTTGATCAAAAAAAGTATACAAGCCGTCCCACCAGCGGCAAGGTGACCCTAAATTGGGACGGTACCTATACTGCCTATATTAAAAACCTTACTGTATATCAAAGTTGAAGTAATGCATATAAAAGGGTAGACAAATAGGACCGGGTCCCAACTCCAGACCACCTAGGCCCGTGGTAAGCTACATATATACTAATCAGCTCAACAAAGGGGATGCCACACCCTTAAATTGCACAGAATGCAAACAAGACAAAAAACCAAGCAATGTGAACTGAGGTCTAAGATGGTAGACATGCAAGAAATAGGAGCATGTTCACACTAGCAAAAAGAAGCAAAACCTACAAAAGACAAAAATATATCTCATACCCTACCACCATTATATATAAATGTAAAGCAAAGTTGCATAATAAATATAGGGTACTTAGTGAACTATTTTTGATCAAAAAAAGTATACAAGCCGTCCCACCAGCGGCAAGGTGACCCTAAATTGGGACGGTACCTATACTGCCTATATTAAAAACCTTACTGTATATCAAAGTTGAAGTAATGCATATAAAAGGGTAGACAAATAGGACCGGGTCCCAACTCCAGACCACCTAGGCCCGTGGTAAGCTACATATATACTAATCAGCTCAACAAAGGGGATGCCACACCCTTAAATTGCACAGAATGCAAACAAGACAAAAAACCAAGCAATGTGAACTGAGGTCTAAGATGGTAGACATGCAAGAAATAGGAGCATGTTCACACTAGCAAAAAGAAGCAAAACCTACAAAAGACAAAAATATATCTCATACCCTACCACCATTATATATAAATGTAAAGCAAAGTTGCATAATAAATATAGGGTACTTAGTGAACTATTTTTGATCAAAAAAAGTATACAAGCCGTCCCACCAGCGGCAAGGTGACCCTAAATTGGGACGGTACCTATACTGCCTATATTAAAAACCTTACTGTATATCAAAGTTGAAGTAATGCATATAAAAGGGTAGACAAATAGGACCGGGTCCCAACTCCAGACCACCTAGGCCCGTGGTAAGCTACATATATACTAATCAGCTCAACAAAGGGGATGCCACACCCTTAAATTGCACAGAATGCAAACAAGACAAAAAACCAAGCAATGTGAACTGAGGTCTAAGATGGTAGACATGCAAGAAATAGGAGCATGTTCACACTAGCAAAAAGAAGCAAAACCTACAAAAGACAAAAATATATCTCATACCCTACCACCATTATATATAAATGTAAAACAAAGTTGCATAATAAATATAGGGTACTTAGTGAACTGGTGGGACGGCTTGTATACTTTTTTTGATCAAAAATAGTTCACTAAGTACCCTATATTTATTATGCAACTTTGCTTTACATTTATATATAATGGTGGTAGGGTATGAGATATATTTTTGTCTTTTGTAGGTTTTGCTTCTTTTTGCTAGTGTGAACATGCTCCTATTTCTTGCATGTCTACCATCTTAGACCTCAGTTCACATTGCTTGGTTTTTTGTCTTGTTTGCATTCTGTGCAATTTAAGGGTGTGGCATCCCCTTTGTTGAGCTGATTAGTATATATGTAGCTTACCACGGGCCTAGGTGGTCTGGAGTTGGGACCCGGTCCTATTTGTCTACCCTTTTATATGCATTACTTCAACTTTGATATACAGTAAGGTTTTTAATATAGGCAGTATAGGTACCGTCCCAATTTAGGGTCACCTTGCCGCTGGTGGGACGGCTTGTATACTTTTTTTGATCAAAAATAGTTCACTAAGTACCCTATATTTATTATGCAACTTTGCTTTACATTTATATATAATGGTGGTAGGGTATGAGATATATTTTTGTCTTTTGTAGGTTTTGCTTCTTTTTGCTAGTGTGAACATGCTCCTATTTCTTGCATGTCTACCATCTTAGACCTCAGTTCACATTGCTTGGTTTTTTGTCTTGTTTGCATTCTGTGCAATTTAAGGGTGTGGCATCCCCTTTGTTGAGCTGATTAGTATATATGTAGCTTACCACGGGCCTAGGTGGTCTGGAGTTGGGACCCGGTCCTATTTGTCTACCCTTTTATATGCATTACTTCAACTTTGATATACAGTAAGGTTTTTAATATAGGCAGTATAGGTACCGTCCCAATTTAGGGTCACCTTGCCGCTGGTGGGACGGCTTGTATACTTTTTTTGATCAAAAATAGTTCACTAAGTACCCTATATTTATTATGCAACTTTGCTTTACATTTATATATAATGGTGGTAGGGTATGAGATATATTTTTGTCTTTTGTAGGTTTTGCTTCTTTTTGCTAGTGTGAACATGCTCCTATTTCTTGCATGTCTACCATCTTAGACCTCAGTTCACATTGCTTGGTTTTTTGTCTTGTTTGCATTCTGTGCAATTTAAGGGTGTGGCATCCCCTTTGTTGAGCTGATTAGTATATATGTAGCTTACCACGGGCCTAGGTGGTCTGGAGTTGGGACCCGGTCCTATTTGTCTACCCTTTTATATGCATTACTTCAACTTTGATATACAGTAAGGTTTTTAATATAGGCAGTATAGGTACCGTCCCAATTTAGGGTCACCTTGCCGCTGGTGGGACGGCTTGTATACTTTTTTTGATCAAAAATAGTTCACTAAGTACCCTATATTTATTATGCAACTTTGCTTTACATTTATATATAATGGTGGTAGGGTATGAGATATATTTTTGTCTTTTGTAGGTTTTGCTTCTTTTTGCTAGTGTGAACATGCTCCTATTTCTTGCATGTCTACCATCTTAGACCTCAGTTCACATTGCTTGGTTTTTTGTCTTGTTTGCATTCTGTGCAATTTAAGGGTGTGGCATCCCCTTTGTTGAGCTGATTAGTATATATGTAGCTTACCACGGGCCTAGGTGGTCTGGAGTTGGGACCCGGTCCTATTTGTCTACCCTTTTATATGCATTACTTCAACTTTGATATACAGTAAGGTTTTTAATATAGGCAGTATAGGTACCGTCCCAATTTAGGGTCACCTTGCCGCTGGTGGGACGGCTTGTATACTTTTTTTGATCAAAAATAGTTCACTAAGTACCCTATATTTATTATGCAACTTTGCTTTACATTTATATATAATGGTGGTAGGGTATGAGATATATTTTTGTCTTTTGTAGGTTTTGCTTCTTTTTGCTAGTGTGAACATGCTCCTATTTCTTGCATGTCTACCATCTTAGACCTCAGTTCACATTGCTTGGTTTTTTGTCTTGTTTGCATTCTGTGCAATTTAAGGATGTGGCATCCCCTTTGTTGAGCTGATTAGTATATATGTAGCTTACCACAGGCCTAGGTGGTCTGGAGTTGGGACCCGGTCCTATTTGTCTACCCTTTTATATGCATTACTTCAACTTTGATATACAGTAAGGTTTTTAATATAGGCAGTATAGGTACCGTCGCAATTTAGGGTCACCTTGCCGCTGGTGGGACGGCTTGTATACTTTTTTTGATCAAAAATAGTTCACTAAGTACCCTATATTTATTATGCAACTTTGCTTTACATTTATATATAATGGTGGTAGGGTATGAGATATATTTTTGTCTTTTGTAGGTTTTGCTTCTTTTTGCTAGTGTGAACATGCTCCTATTTCTTGCATGTCTACCATCTTAGACCTCAGTTCACATTGCTTGGTTTTTTGTCTTGTTTGCATTCTGTGCAATTTAAGGGTGTGGCATCCCCTTTGTTGAGCTGATTAGTATATATGTAGCTTACCACGGGCCTAGGTGGTCTGGAGTTGGGACCCGGTCCTATTTGTCTACCCTTTTATATGCATTACCTCAACTTTGATATACAGTAAGGTTTTTAATATAGGCAGTATAGGTACCGTCCCAATTTAGGGTCACCTTGCCGCTGGTGGGACGGCTTGTATACTTTTTTTGATCAAAAATAGTTCACTAAGTACCCTATATTTATTATGCAACTTTGCTTTACATTTATATATAATGGTGGTAGGGTATGAGATATATTTTTGTCTTTTGTAGGTTTTGCTTCTTTTTGCTAGTGTGAACATGCTCCTATTTCTTGCATGTCTACCATCTTAGACCTCAGTTCACATTGCAAGATTTTTTATAAGCAGCGTTTTGCCACGTCTAGGTGGCTCATCAACAAGTCCAAATAGGCCGATCATAGGAATCAGATGCATAATTCTTGCAGCACTAACATGGGTCTTCATGAATTATAAAAATTATTGTCAGTAATTTTAAAATACTCTACAATCCCAAATCATATAAAACATTGTTCTAGCTGCTAATAGACACCTCTAATACCCTGTCCTAATTTGAAGTAAAGAATGGTGCTTTATTTTTAATATAAGTTCATCGGATAAAAGATCTAGCATACTGTAAGGTATGGAGGAATCCTTGCCATGCCCATGCCAATCTAAACTGAAAAGTTAAAGAAAACCTGTCACCAGGTGAGAAGTGCACAGTTTTTGTTGTTAAACTATTTTTATAATATTCAATTGTTTTGTTTTTAAATTCCGCTGTGCAGTTTCAGAGATTTAGACTTTTTTATTTAGTGCTGATTTTTATGGTCTTTACCAAAGGGGCAGGGGTTTTCACAAGTATCTCTATGGGTGTGTTTTTAGGCTGCCCCGCTTTATTACCCCGTGAATCATAAAGAGAAAACATCATAAAAATTAGCACATAAAAAAGGGTCCATATCTCTGGAACCATATGGTGGATTTAAAAACAAACAAATAAACAAAAAGCTGATTTTCAGGGGATCAGAAGGAACAAAATGAGAGCAAAAGCTGACAACTTATGACCCGGTGACAGCTCCTCTGTAATAACAATCCTATAGTGGTTAGAAAATGACTATCCTTGTTCTTTTAAGATAAAATCAGGTGAGTGACAAACTATAGAAAGGTGTAATATATGGTTGGGGATCAGGTAAGTTTCCATATTTACTATATAATATGATTTTTCTGTATTTGGTTGCTGTCTCTGTGATGTCACCTGCATTGTGATGTCATCCACATTGTGATGTCACCCGCATTGCGATGTCACTGCTGCGAGATCTCAAGGTTCTTTGCCACCAAGGTTCTTCAGTCACTTTCTGCACAGCGAGTGATTTGGTTGGTTGGATCTTACAACTTACTGCATTTTTTGGATTACATTTTGGATAAAAAAAAATGTTCTGGCTGGAAAGGTATATCCTTAGGTCAGCCATTGACATTTCTTCTGAGTATATTTGGATGAAGCTGAAAAGCCTCATTAATAACCAGGAATATAGAGACAAAGCAAAGCGGCACCGAGAAGAATATATCAGAAAGAAGAATGAATTCCTGGAAGTCCTCAGTGATGTGGCCTGCATGGACAGCGACGTGGAAGCAGTTCTTCATGTACTGTTATATCTGCTAAATTACCAATATCATCACCATCCACCAATGTGAGGAGGACGTCTTCTCCATGTGCCCTAAACAACTGTGAGAAATCCCACCTATCGTTATGACCGGACCTTGATAGGCACAATTATCACAGTTGTCATTACCATCATCATCATCATCTCCATTATCAGATATCTGCCTAACAAAAACATCTCCATCTATCAGCAAGTATGCCGAGTATCGGTTCCTCTTCACACCATATATGAGGCGTGAGGCTGAGATGTCAGCGAGTCCCCAGCACGGATGTGGCTGAGATGCCAGCGAGTCCCCAGCTCTGATGTGGCTGAGATGCCAGCGAGTCCCCAGCACGGATGTGGCTGAGATGATACCAGCGAGTCCCCAGCACGGATGTGGCTGAGATGCCAGCGAGTCCCCAGCACAGATGTGGCTGAGATGCCAGCGAGTCCCCAGCACAGATGTAGCTGAGATGCCAGCGACTCCCTAGTACGGATGTGGCTGAGATACCAGGCAGAGGTGATACTGTGAATTACCTGCAATGATAAAATACCAGTTACCTGCTGGAAATACATTTCCTTTCCTGGTCTTATGGCTCATCCCATACTCCCATACATTACCGGGAAGACCTCGCCATGCAGTGGAATATTCTTCCCCAGGATCCTTATCCGGGCCGTCTATGGGTTTCACAATGATTTAGTTGTGTTTGGAATAAATATAATAATGATAAATTCCAGTCCGGCTTATTGCGTCATTTCTATTGTCGTCACATATCATAGGGATGACGTGATGTAAATCTTTTACTCGACCTATTTTATTCAGTTTCCTAACTGGGTAACTAATAATAATTTCATGAATGATTATTTTCTGTAAAATGTATTAATGAAATGACAACTAGGTATCATCATGGATCTTTATTTACAGAACTTCGCATTCTTTGAAGTTTTCCATTCAGTGCCAACATCAGACTGTATATGAAATTAAGGCGAGCAGGCAGTAGCGTATCTACCAGGGGCAGCAGAGGGGGCTCACCTGAAGTGACCGCAGCCCTTAACTGTACATGGTCTCACTGCATTAACGCTCTCCGTTCTGTAGGCCACAGGTCACTTTAGGTTTCTGGTCTACAAAATAGCAAGGTGACGCATTGGACGAGGGCAAAATGACGTGATGACGTTATTGTGCAGGGACTCTGACATCCTGTGCGTGCCTTGGCGTGTAGTCTCTGCCAGTGCTGCACTCAATATTGCTGTACTTTTTGCATTAAACTACTTGAAATTAATCACCACACCACTGTTAAAGAAGTTGTCCACTACTTCGACAACTCCTTGTCACCCCCCATGCTTGGCCCCAATAAAATAATAAAGCTTATACCTCACGTGCTGGCGCCGTTCCCGCGGTGTAGGCACTCGCTCTCCCTGGGGCTCCCGTGCTGTTGTTATGACACGTGACCCCGGTGCCCAATAACACCTTCGTCACTGTCTCCACCTCCTGTCAAATTGAACATGAAGTGGAAGTCAGAGAGCAGCTGCAGCCCGGACTTCCTGTTCATGTTCGACTTGTCCGAAGGTGGGGACATTGACGCCAGCTCTGATTGAGTGCCGGGTTCACGTGTCACAACAACAGCACGAGAGCTCCGGGGCCGTGAATGCCGACACCACTGGAACACTGCCGGAACGGGAAGTGAGTATAAGGTTTTTTATTTTATTGGGGCCAAACATTTCGATCAAGAAGGGGTTGTCCTAGGAGTGGACAAACCCTTTAATTTGTGTTCATCTTATGACATGACAAGTTATTGTAAGTGGTGCCATACTCACTTTGTGCTCCTGTGCAGTGCCTGCTTCTGCTGCACCCAGTATTTTTGCACCTGTACAATGTCTGCTTTTGCAGCACCAAAATATTACTTTGTTTTGTTTGAAGGGAAAATTAGAACCTAAACTTTACAAGCAATGGAGATGAGAAATTATAAATTATTAGCTATGTTTTTTCAGTGGTGATGCCACAATTCCACGATGCGGCCAATTTAACATGCTAAAACTGGTGAAAGTTCCTTTTTAACAAGAATGTTTGTGTCATTCTGGGAAGACTCTTTTAACTGTTTATAAAACCTTATCCGTTTTTATGGGATGAAAGTAGTTCCTGTTGGAAAAAAAAAACCTTATAAACAAGCAGGAACACATAGGGTCCGATTTATCACGATCGGCATTGTCTAGATGAGAGGGCGCCTGTTGATGAATCTGGAGCGTCAGACGAGTGTCGTGCGTCTCTGTGCCCTTCGCCAAAGGCTTACTCCAATCAGGGACTAGAGTGAGATTTTTGGAATATGGATGTAACATGCCGGTGCGCAGGGCCGATTACATGGTCGGTGGTGGCTGTGCCCGACTCCTGGCGCTGCGGAGACACTTTATTAATATCGACACACGGCTGCAGGTGTGTGGGGGTTAAACATTGCTTCTATTGTCCACTCTCTGAATAGTGTACATGGTGTGGTCAACGTTCCTCTTGGTGTTTGGTGATGGGGTAGGAAGAGGTTGGAGAGAGAGAGATTAAGCCAGGAGACTTTGGTAACGGTAAAACAGATGGTAAGCTTTTACGTGTTCACAGCCCAGGGGGTTTAACAGCCAAAGAGGGTACAGTACAGGAAACACGTGCTGATGCCAACAGTTCCACTTTACAGACAGCATTTGGCAGTGGAGGCAGAGTGATGATTACAAATGAGGAGCGATATCAGTAAGTCCCTCCAGGTGTCTATGACTGGTCCAGTACTGACGTCATAGAGTTCTCATTCCACCCTTTAAGGGTCTTTAAGCAACATTTTGCACATTTTTTTTAAAGCTTTTATGCCAGAATTTTGTCAAGAAAATTTTGATGAATCGGGCCCCCAGTTTCTTATTAAATAATCATAAGACAGTGTGATTGTTTAAATATGAGAGTACAGTCTATAGTTATTTCATTTATTAGTTTTTAATAAGATATATTCATAGTATTTGACAGGGTATTTGAATTTTCCAATCAAGACCAGCAGTTCTGTGTTATAGAAAACAGCAAGTTACTCTTTACCATATTAAGTAAAAACATGACATGTACATTTGCATTGATAATTCTGAGAATAATATCACAGTATAGAAATAATTATTTCATAACCCTCTTTTTATATTTATAGAATTCTTTATTATTAATTTTGACATCTAGAGGAACATGCTTAAGGTGGAGTAGCTATAGCTTGGAAAGGCTGCTAACAATACATTCAAAGAGCCTACAAGGCTGTTAGTTCAGATCAGGAGACCTGTGGCTTTTTGGACATAACACCACCGTTACAGGCTTGTGTGAAGCTAGCCTATGCCTCTAAAAGTTTCGCTTAACTTTTCAGCACCAAATGACCAAAAATATTAGAAAAAATGTTTCCACATTTAGGTTGTCATCTTTTCATCTTTTTCTCTAAGACACATTGGAGTGTTGACTGATGTATTTTATTTGTTTCAGAGAAAACTTTGTGGAATGGTGACTTGAATCACAGTAATATTTTACTTTTCCAAAGTATGAACCCTGCAGCAAGTGTTATATGACTAGTAACTGCCAAGAGAAAAAAAAAACAACTTAAGTTCTCAGAAACACGTAGGGCTTGTGGTTTTTGAGAAGTAACATGAACTGAACTGTGTAAAAATAGTGGGCCTGTAATCCTACCAACACCTGCCTTATACCAACAAAATCTTCTTGTAGGGCATTAAGTTTAATAAGTAAAAATATATAGGTAGATGATTTGGCACTCAAATACAACAAAAGTTATATTTTATCTTACCAGGCCATCAATAATGTTTGAAGAGTCTATGTGGAAATTTTGAAGTCTCACATTTGCCCATCATGATGGACAATCAACACACGAGTTTGATTAATAGTAATGCAGCCATTTGTTTGCTGAGGGTAGGTGGAGTTCTGGCTGTGATGCATGTCGCAACGCGTGACTACTCCGATTTACATATTTTTGGGAAACCTGTTTTGTTACATGTTTGACTGTATTCTTGAAATACGACTTTAAACACTTTCACCATCTATCTAATACACCTTTATCAAATAAATGATGGTATGGATCATCCAAACATTTTTTTTCTACTAATGGAGTGTGCTTATAGCCACTGCTCACAGTATAGTGAACGATGATTGTAGCCGCGCTGCCATGCCTCAATGACTAAAAGCCGGCGGCTCCAGGGAGTTATAAAGTTTATGTTCTCCCGAGAGCAGCACTTCCACTATGGCAGGCGAACACTTACTAATGGTGGCTAACATTGGACATCATTCGAAAAAACATCACAGTAAAAGATAATGCCTTACCAACACCAAGTCAGATTGCTAATGCACTGCAGGATGCAGCAATCCTCCATAATACACTGTGTTCCAAATTATTATGCAAATAATATTTTCTCAGATTTTCCCAAATTACCTATATGAATTGCAGTCATTGTAATTTTCCAGTCAAATAACTATTAGAGTACAAGTGAAAGGTTTTTGTACAAACTGCCTATGATAACAGTATATTTTTTAAAAAATAAAACACTCAAACTGCCCTCAAAATGCATGTTCCAAATTATTATGCACAGCAGAGTTTTCATCCTTTTCATTTTAATAAAGAACAAAAAAATGGTCATTTTTGAAATTATAAGCATTAGCAGGTTATTACAAACTGAAATCAAACAGTTTTCAACTCAAAACTTTATTCTAGGTGATGTTACATTTACACATAGGACCCCTTGTTCGAAAGGAGCTTCTGAACTCTCTCGTCCATTGAATTTGTCAGGTTTTGGATGGTTTCTGCTTCAATTGTTTTGCATGAGGACAGAATACCCTCCCAGAGCTGTTGCTTAGATGTGAACTGCCTCCCGCCATCATAGACACTCCTTTTGATGATGCTCCAGAGGTTCTCAATGGGGTTGAGGTCAGGGGAGCATGGGTGCCACACCATAAGTTTGTCCCCTTTTATGCCCATAGCAGCCAGAGATGCAGATGTGTTATGTGCAGCATGAGACGAGGCAGCACATGTGCAGGATACTGATGCAGACAGCCACTCACTAACCTACCAATTCATGGAGGAGGTGGCTGTGTAGTATTATACATGCACACCAATAGAATTTGCTTAGGGCGCCAGTCACACAGATATGTGTGATGCACAGTGTCTGGCTTGCAGCCTATTGATGACGCCCATACTATTAGATCAGATTTTGCATGTTTTTTGCACATCTTTATGCAGGATGCGGCCAGGCCTCTTCACTGTTGGCTGGGTGAATTGGGGCGTCTGTCCTGTGGGGGTGCACGTATATAGTGCTGGGCAACCCGCCTGATGTAATAGTAAGGGTGTCATCAATAGGCTGCAAGCCAGACGCTGTGCATCACACATATCTGTGTGACTAGCGCCCTAAGCAAACTCTATTGGTGTGCATTATAATACTACACAGCCACCCCCTCCATGAATTGGTAGGTTAGTGAGTGGCTGTCTGCATCAGTATCCTGCACATGTGCTGCCCCCGCCTTTATTATGGAGGCTTGCTGCATCCTGAAGTGCATTAGCAATCTGACTTGGTGTTGGTAAGGCATTATCTTTTACTGTGATGTTTTTTTTAAACACTTACTAATGCTATTTACCTACAGATTAACATTATACTTGCAGGTAAATAGCGTTATCCGAGGTGCCATGGACTGCACTGACTGCACTGACTTCAGGGTCAGTGGGTGCTCTCATCCTCTGGCCTGGCTGCCTTTATATAGACAGAATGGGCCAGGGCTCATACCGTACTCCTTTTCTGTGGACAGAACACTACTCAAACAACACAGGGTGAGGGTACCACACTCCGGTAGGACTTTATTTTATCACCAACAGTCATTAACATATAGTACATTCCCAGCAAATACACAAGACAGTGGAAGTGACAGAGTCTCACCCTTCCACTGGCTTGCCGGGGATTAGAACCTCCACAACTTTGGAGCATCCAGGGCTAACTACCCCAAACAGCAGCATCCCACTTTTGGTGGGCACCCACAGAGAAAAGGTAGCGCAAGCTTAGGAAGCTGACTGAATGTGGCGCCCCTGAGGGTTCGGTCGCCACAAGGGGGGATACTGCAGCCTGTCAGCAGGTGTAGTGTCTCCTCACCCAGGTAAGGAAGGTGTACTAATCAGGACCCTGAATCTACATTCAACACTACACACTCCTGACCTATGGGAGGCAAGTATGCACCATAGTGCTGCCTCAGCAGGATCACGAGTGGGGGAACCAAAAGTTAGGGGAACCATGTAGTGGGTGGAGGGTGTAGAACACACTTTTAGTTTGCACACATAATTTTCATACTTAATACTCAGCCATCTTGGGCTGAAGGTCCTTGGATTGTGAACTTCAACACTGAATGTGGATCCTGCGTAGACCTGCAGTGGATGGGGACACGGCCCTCGTGCCCTGGCCTTGGGGCGAGGGGCAGATTGGAGTTAACCTATGTCTCCACCTGGTCAGGGACCATCACCAAAAAGGCCCGGAATTCAGGAGTAGAGCTCCACAAGCAAAAGGATCCCAGGGAGCACGGACGGAGCGGCCTATGCCACCTGTACTCTCCATACTGGCCCAGCCAGAGGGACTCCTGCTGCAAGAGGGGTACCGGCCCCCGACATCTGACTTTGCCACTTCACATCTCTGTCAGAGAAGCCCGGTAGGCTACAGTGGATCCCGTCGGGTGACAGGCGGAACGGAATTGCCGCCTTACCCTATATCTGTGCATAGTCCAGAGGGAGACCCAGCCTTTGCACGTACACGGACAGGAGAGGTTCAAAGGGGACAGTTAGGAACACTCTGAGGGTCCTGATCCAGGCACCTGAAGCACCTGGGTGCGCTGAGCCCTCATCCCTGGTGGCCGCAGTGATCCGTGAGGAGCAGGGAGAAGCCTTGCGGCTGTGCTAAAACAACTGTGAGTAAAAACCCTGGAAGACTATCCCAATGGCCTCCGGACTCGTTATTCCCACACTGCACTATAGAATCATAGAATGGTAGAGTTGGAAGGGACCGCCTGGGTCATCTGGTCCAACCCCCTGCTCAAAGCAGGATTCACTAGATCATCTCAGACAGATGTCTGTCCAGCCTCTGTTTGAAGACGTCCATTGAAGGGGAACTCACCACCTCTCGTGGCAGCCTGTTCCACTCATTAATCACCCTAACTGTCAAAAAGTTTTTTCTAATATCTAATCTGTGTCTCCTCCCATTTAGTTTCATCCCATTGCTTCTAGTCTTTCCTTGTGCAAATGAGAATAAAGATGATCCTTCTACAATGTGACAGCCCTTGACATATTTGTAGACAGCTATTAAGTCTCCTCTCAGTCTTCTTTTTTGCAAGCTAAACATTCCCAAATCCTGCAACCGTTTCTCATAGGACATGGTTTGCAGACCAGTCACCATTCTGGTCGCTCTTCTCTGAACTTGCTCCAGTTTGTCTATGTCTTTTTTAAAATGTGGTGCCCAAAACTGTACACAGTATTCCAGATGAGGTCTGACCAAAGAGGAGTAAAGACCGATAATGACTTCACGTGATCTAGACTGTATGCTTCTGTTAATACATCCCAGAATTGTATTTGCCTTTTTTGCTGCTGCATCACACTGTTGACTCATGTTCAGTCTATGATCTATTAGTATACCTAAGTCTTTTTCACATGTACTGTTGCTTAGCTCTATTCCTCCCATTCTGTATATGCTTTTTTCATTTTTATTGCCCAGATGTAGTACTTTGCATTTTTCCCTGTTAAAAACCATTCTGTTGGTTGCTGCCCACTGCTCCAGTTTATTTAGGTCTTTTTGAATCCTCTCTCTCTCTTCTCTAGTATTAGCTATCCCTCCTAGCTTTGTGTCATCAGCAAATTTAATCAGTTTACCCTCAATTCCTTCATCTAAATCATTGATAAAGATGTTGAACAATACAGGTCCCAGGACGGAGCCCTGTGGTACCCCACTTGAGACATTCATCCAGCTGGATGTGAAGCCATTTACAACCACCCTTTGAGTCCGATCACTAAGCCAGTTATGAATCCACCTAACAGTTGCCTGGTCCATTGCATACTTGGTCATTTTTTCAATAAGGATGGTGTGAGATACTTTGTCAAATGCTTTGCTGAAGTCAAGATATACTATATCTACAGCATTTCCCTGATCCACCCAGTCAGTGATTCTGTCATAGAAGGAAATTAAGTTAGTCTGACATGACTTGTTAGTTACAAACCCATGCTGACTCTGGTTAATCACTTCATTCTTATCCATGTACTTACATACATGTTGTTTAATAATTTGTTCAAAGATCTTTCCTGGTATAGAAGTCAGACTCACCGGCCTATAGTTCCCTGGGTCCACCTTCTTCCCCTTTTTGAAGATAGGAACAACATTTGCTCTTCTCCAGTCTTCTGGGACTTCTCCTGTTCTCCAAGAATTTTCAAAGATTATGGAGAGTGGTTCTAAAATTTCTTCTACGATCTCCTTCAGTACTCTGGGGTGTAATTCATCTGGACCTGGAGACTTGAACTCATTTATGTTAGCTAAATATTCCCTCACAATCTTTCTGTTTACAGATAACTTGGATTCCTCTATTCCTTTAAAAGGACAGTGAAGATCAGTTGATGTTACATTTTCTTTCTGAGAGAAAACAGATGCAAAATAGGAATTAAAAAGTTCGGCCTTCTCAACATCCTCTCTTACCATTTCTCCATTTTCATCCTGTAAAAATCCTATAGCATCTTTGACTTTTCTTTTACTTTTGACATACCCCCAAAATCCTTTTTTATTGCTTTTGACATCTCTTGCAAGCCTTAATTCATTGTCAGCTTTAGCTAACCTGATACGTGCCCTGCAGGATCTGCAGACTGCATTATAATCTTCTTTAGATATGCCTCCCTCTTTCCATTTAATAAACATTTCTTTCTTTCTTTTTAGCATGTGTTTAAGTTCTGTGTTCATCCATCCTGGTTTCCTTAAATGCTTCCCATTCTTCCTACTTTTCGGGATTGTTAACGATTGTGCTTTGAGAATCTCATTTTTAAAAATTTCCCATCCTTCCTGGACATTTTTGTCCTTAAGGACATCCAGCCATTGGATCCCTCCTATTCTCTTTCTGAGTCTCTTAAAATCTGCCTTTCTAAAATCTAACAATGAAGTTTGAGTCTTCACATGTCTTCCTCCTCTAGTTATCCAAAATTCTATAATAGCATGATCGCTGCCTCCTAGGGTCCCAGCCACCTTTACCTCCTCAACCATTTCCTCCCTGTTTATAAGGATTAGATCCAAAGTAGCAGATCCCCTTGTTTTCTCCCCTACCTTTTGGAAGATAAAGTTGTCAGCAAGAGAGGATAAGAATTTGCTTGACCTGTTAGTTTTACTTGAGAGAGATTCCCAACAAATGTCTGGATAGTTGAAATCTCCCATGACCACTACGTCATATTTTTTGGAGAACTTGGTCATTTGATACATAAAGAGTTCATCCATATCTTCAGCTTGCCCAGGTGGCCTGTAGTAAATGCCTACAATGGTGTCCTTTCCGTTGTTCTCTCCTTGTATTCTTACCCAAACAGTTTCCACAGAACTCCCAGTCTCTGAAGCTTCAATCTCTGTGCAGATATACGCTTTTCTAACATACAATGCAACACCTCCTCCTCGTTTATCAAGTCTGTTTCTTGCAAATAAGTTGTATCCTTTTAGCCTTTTATTCCAATCATGTGTATCGTCCCACCAAGTTTCAGTGATTCCAATGACATCATATTCCTTTTCCTGCATTAGTAGTTCCAATTCTCCTTGTTTGTTGCCCATGCTTTGTGCATTTGTATAAAAACATTTTAGTTTGTGATTGGTTTCTCTTCCTCCCATATTTTTATTATTTAAATTGTTTTGTCTTTGTTCTTCCTTTCCACTTCCAGTAGCAGAGATCTCAATAGTATTTGTCAGCTGTATGGCTTTTTCTGGCCTTTTGTTTCCCTTCCCACATTGTTCTAGTTTAAAGCTTTTCTGATGAGTGTAGCAAGGCGACTTCCAAATACATGTTTTCCAGTCTTCGTAAGGTGCACCCCATCTCTAGCAAGTAGTCCATCATATAGGTAATTCATTCCGTGATCCAGAAATCCAAATCCTTGTTGACGGCACCATCGACGTAGCCAGTTGTTCACCTGTAGAATCTTATTCCACCTCATTGTTCCATGGCCATCCACTGGGAGGATGGATGAGAAGACCACCTGCGCTCCCAATTCTTTCACTTTCTTGCCTAAGTCTTCAAAGTCACTGCAGATGGTTTCCAGGTCCTTTCTTGCGGTGTCATTTGTCCCCACATGTATTAGCAGGAATGGGTAGTGATCTGTAGGTCTGAAGAGTCTTGATATCCTGTCAGACACATCTTTAATTTTTGCTCCTGGAAGACAGCACATTTCTCTTGAGGTTATGTCTGGTCTGCAGATAGCGGCCTCTGTTCCTCTTAACAGGGAATCCCCCATGACCACCACTCTCCGTTTTTTCTTCACAACATTCTTCTTTCTCCATCCAGGAGGATTCTGAGGGCTTACAAGGTTATTCATTACTGGCAAAGTCTTATTTTGCTGTATTTCTTCATGGTTCTCCTGCGTGAGAGCCTGGTACTGGTTCCTGAGCAGTATGGGTGCTGACTGCCTCTCGATCCTCCTGCTTCTGTGGGTCACATGCTTCCATTCCTCTGTTTCGTCAGGTGCAGTTCGAATTTCTTCTCTTACTGAATCGTGAAGAGATAATTCTGCTCTGTCTAAGAACTCTTCACCTTCCTTAATGATTTTCAAGGTAGTTAACCTCTCTTCTAGATTTCGCAACTTTTCCTCCAACAGGGACACAAGCTTGCATTTCTGGCATGTGAAGTTTGGCTTTTCCACTGGCAAGTCTGTGAACATGTAGCAGGATATGCAGCTCACCAAATGGCTCCTGGACTCTTCCATGTTCTTATTGTTAATGTTCTGAAAACAGTGAAAAAAGCTTAAAAAAAAAAAGAAGCTTCAAAATGCGCGCACCGGTAGGCGCGCGGTTTACCGATGTCCTCTTTTCAGCTCCAACAGCCAAAATCCAGTGTTCTTTGAGCTCGCGGAGACTCTTCACTTACCCCAAAATGCAGTGGGAATATGCAAATTATCTCCTCAGGACTCCTCCCCTGGTTTGCCGATGTCCTCTTTTCGGCTCCAACAGCCAAAATCCAGTGTTCTTTGAGCTCGCGGAGACTCTTCACTTACCCCAAAATGCAGTGGGAATATGTAAATTATCTCCTCAGGACTCCTCCCCTGGTTTGCCGATGTCCTCTTTTCAGCTCCAACAGCCAAAATCCAGTGTTCTTTGAGCTCGCGGAGACTCTTCACTTACCCCAAAATGCAGTGGGAATATGCAAATTATCTCCTCAGGACTCCTCCCCTGGTTTGCCGATGTCCTCTTTTCAGCTCCAACAGCCAAAATCCAGTGTTCTTTGAGCTCGCGGAGACTCTTCACTTACCCCAAAATGCAGTGGGAATATGCAAATTATCTCCTCAGGACTCCTCCCCACTACACAGCACCTGAGTGACCCAGGACTACTCTCCACATCCTCCTGTCCCATCTGCCCTGAGACACAGCTCCGCCTGTGGGGAGTTATAACATCGCCTGCTGCCACTACATCCAGCCTCAGAGGACTGCTAGCAGCGCTGGTGGCGCATCACCAGACACCACAGGTGGCGTAGTCGTTAAAACCACTCAAGCCTGAATGCCCTAACATCATTTTTAATGTGACGGCCCTGGGCACGGGATGGGTCCGGTCCACGACTGCATCCCCCCTAACATCTGACCCGGTTCCGAGTACCCCCCACCATCTCTTCCCAGGGCAGGGCTGCGAGCCTCACATGAGCATAGCGAGGTATGTGGCCAGGTGACCTGATTGTCCCACCTTGGGTTATAAAAAATGACTTTGTGGGCTCACTGTTGAGCAGTGGAGCAGATCTGTATTCCACCAGATAGAACCATGGTCCCTGAGCTGATGTCCTGTAGAATCACAGAACAGGAGCAGGGCCCTTTTATAACCCTCAGCTCCCATTTCAGGGCATTGTCCAACCGGATTGGGAAAAGGTAGTCATGGCTGTTCCCTCATTGTCCAATTGTTCAATTAGTCTGCAGAATTGTCCTCCAAGTGGTGCAGACTAGTACACCACAGGGAGCTGATGCAATATGTAATCAGCAGGCATTCCACATATTAGCATACAAAATGGGTCATCAGACAGTCTCATATGAAACAATGGCTCATGTCCCTTGACTTACTGAACTAAGAAATAGTATGTCTGACATAATTAAGAATAATTCACCCCCGCACCATTGGGCAGATTGATGCTGAGTCATCACACCATGTTCCCTTTAAACTTTGGTATGGAGAGATCAAGATCTCTGCAGAAATGTTCACTAGCCAACTGATACATCTTTTTATAAATCACAGTATGGATTACCCAGATATATATTTTTCTGCTACTGAATTCTTTTACAGCAGAATCTGAATTACTATTAGTACTTTTCCATTAGAAGCACCACTAACGCCAAACCTCCCTCACTAAATGTCTATTTAGCCCATGCACAATGCTTATTGACCTGTCATATTTTGGCTTGACTGGGGAGAGTGGTGTTGGCATCCAGATATGGCAGTGTAATCCACATAATGGAAAAGCACCTTGACATCATTATTCTATCATTCTACAAGAAATAAAAGATTTTGAATTTTTATGGGTATTTTTTTGGTTTTCCAAGACAAAGGTAAAATCATTCCAATGACCGTTTTCATGGTTGAACAAGATGTTGAATATTTGATGATGATCGAAGAGGGAGGTGTAATGCTAAATTTATTTTTGCAAATAAGTAGCTTTTACTATTGAGTTGCATTTTCTAATAAATCTGTAAGTAATCTGCAAGAAACTTAGCACATAGTCCATCTTTGAATTAACTGAGTAAGCTGATACCAAAGTTAAACACCTGCTAAGATCACTGGACTTTTCGCGAGATGATGATGCAAGCAGACAAATCCGTAGGTTGAGCCATAGTATAATGCACATTAGACAGCTTTAATTTCTAGTATTTCCATTCTAGACAGTTGGATTAGACTAAAAAATAAGTTTTTTTTGTAAATAGAGACTGATCCCTAGACGTTCCTAACAGACAACTGTCTACTTTGGATCTACCCAATTTTACTGCTTTTAAATTCCATCAAGCAGACAAAAAGTGGATAGTGTTTTCTTGTTACAACAATAAGCCATAAGAATTCAACAATAAGCCATGAACTGAAGCGTGTCCAATGCACATGAACACAAAAGACTTGCCTGTGGCAACATCATGGAAGGTCAACAGTTGTGTTTATATAGTTGTATAATAAGACAGTGATCAGTGTTTAGGTCTGTAGCTATGCTATTGTCCAACAGATCTAGTGCATGGACCTTTCCCAATGATCCTCCCACACAATTTCTGGGCTTGTCTCCAATAATTCACGCAGTGGGCTCTGGAATGTTAAAGGACCACTATATCTAAAAAGCAAGTCATTCGTTATGAAAGCGCTACTGTGCGGGTAACATTGAAAAACATATGTGCAAACATTTTAGGAAACTGTCAAAACTAAAGACATTCAAGGTAACCTTGATTTGTGGAGGAAGGAATGTTTTCCATATACCACATTTCTTGTGCATATCTATAGACATGGAGGCCTAATGACAAGATCCTATTTAAAGATCATACTTTCCCAAACATAGTGCAGTTGAAGTTGACTCAAGTCAAAGTGTTCCATCCCATTTGGGATTTTAGAAAAAATAAGTATGTATGGTTTAAGAAATTACATAGTTTATACATACTAAATCAAAAAATAGTTATTGCCAATGTTAGAATGAAATGATACAGTCCTGCCATGTGTCTTGGAACAGAAAGCTTTCACTATTACGGGGGTTCTCCAGGAATAGAACAAAAAAAGAAATATCATTAGAAGTAAATTCCCAACAACTTTTAATTAGCAAATCACATTTTTTTGTCTAGATAGATGATCACTGTAGAATTAAGATGGTGGCAGTTTTGTTACACAAACAGAAACCTGTTCTAAAATGTTAGGATAGGGACTTGTGAGCATGTGCAGTAGAAATCTCCACTCCTGTGACCTGGACACATATTGACCGGCTATATCCAGGCCACAGCAGCTGCTCAGCATTTAGAGAGACAGGGTGGACATCAGTGTGAGCAGCCTCTGCTTGCCTCAGCTCAGCACCCCTGGTATCTCTAATATTAAATCAGAGAGAAGGTGGACAGCAGTGTGAGCAGCCTCTTCTTTCCTCATCAGCCCTGGTATTTCCAGTATTAAATCAGACAAACATGGTGGACAGTAGTGTGGGTAGCCTCTTCTTACCTCAGCACCCTGGTATCTCTAGTATTATATCACATAGACAGGGTGGACAGCAGTGTAAGCAGCTTCTTCTTATCTTAGCACCTCTAGTATTTCCAGAAGTAGATCAGGTAGACAGAGAGGACAAAAGTGTGAGCAGCCTCTTCTTACCTCATCACTCCTGTTATCTCCAGTATTAGATCGGATAGACAGGCTGGACAGCAGGGTGAGCAGCATCTTCTTTCCTCAGCACCCCTGGTATCTCTAGTAATAGATTAGTAAGACAGATTGGACATTAGTGTGAGCAGCCTTTTCATCCTTCAGCACCCTGGTTTCTCTAGTACTGTATTTGATCAGATAGACAGAATAGACAGAAATGTGAGCGGCCTCTTCCTACCTCACCACTCCTGATATCTCCAGTATTAGATGAGATGCACAGGCTGGACAGCAGGGTGAGCAGCATCTTCTTACCTCATCAATCCTGGTATTTCCAGTATTAAAACAGACAAACATGGTGGACAGGGGTGTGGGTAGCTTTATCTTACCTCAGCACCCTGGTATCTCTAGTATTATATCACATAGACAGGGTGGACAACAGTGTGAGCAGCCTCTTCTTATCTTATCACCTCTAGTATTTCCAGAAGTAGGTCAGGTAGACAGGGAGGAGAAAAGTGTGATCAGCCTCTTCTTACCTCATCACTCCTATTATCTCCAGTTTTAAATCAGATAGACAGGCTGGACAGCAGGGTGAGCAGCATCTTCTTTCCTCAGCACCCCTAGTATCTCTAGTAATAGATTAGTAAGACAGGGTGGACAGCAGTGTGAGCAGCCTCTTCTTACTTCAGCACCCTGGTAGTACTCTATATGATCAGCTAGACAGGATAGACAGAAGTGTGAGCAGCCTTTTCTTACCTCACCACTCCTGGTAGCTCCAGTATTAGATCAGATAGATAGGGTGGACAATAGTGTGATCAGCACCTTCTTTCCTCAGCACCCTTGGTATCTCCAGTATTAGATCAGATAGACAGGGTGGACAACAGTGTGTGCTGCCTCCTCTTACCTCAGCACTCCTAGTATTTCCTGCATTAGATCAGGTAGACAGAGTGGATAGCAGTGTGAGCGGCCTTTTGTTAACCCAAAACACTCTTGGTTTCTCCAGTATTACATCAGAATATCCATAGGGAGAACATCTTCCTACAAATAAAGAAACGGGGCTGAGCTTATTACTGCACATGCTCACAGAAACCTTTTTAAACCTTATTACACATTTTGGCAGTGTAAAATATGGCACTCAATTTAATTCTACAGTGATTACCTCCCTAAAGGAAATGAATGTGATTTGTTAGTTAAAGGTATTTAAGAATTTATGCATAATTACATTTTTTTCTATTCCAAGAGAAGCCCTTTGATAATATTATCTGCAGAGTGTAAGTAGGAAGTCCATACTTGCCAATTGCCTGGCAGACTTCTGGATAAAGGGTAGACCTCCTGCATTCCCAGAAGAGTTCGGCGAATAAGCCTCCTTACCTTGACGTGCCAGAGCCGGTATGTCACTCTCCATAAGGAGAAACATTACCCCTTAGACCTCAGTCCAAAGCCTCTCACCTAGCCAAATCAGACCTCATACTTTGCACTGACGAGGGCCAACAGCCCGAAACACCGTGTCTGCAAATTGAGATTCTGATTTGGCTTTTATCCTAAGTCATATTGCACGACTCGTTAAAGGGTTGATTGTGACTTGTAGGATTTCTGCTTCCAATAGGTGGCGCTATAGAGTTCAAGTCCTCTTTTTCTCTGAAGAGGCAATTTGCATATTAGATTTATACAAATGTTTAGAAACCTCCTTGAAAGTAGCTATGCAGGAAAGTTTCTTGTGAGTATTCTGTGAATGAGATGGCACCCAATCATACATTCAGGGAGCGACAAGGTTAGAATTTCTGTTAAGATATTTGGCCTGCACATAGATCATGTACCATTTTTCTTCTTAGCTCCAATCATACTCCTGTTGGAAAGCCATCAGTCAAAGTCAGCAAAAACTAGAGAGCCGATGGAATGAGGCAATGGCTGTTTTTGACTACCTACCTCGTATATTGTACAAACTAATTTGGAAAGTAGCATTTTAAAAGCCATAGTAAAATAATTCTTGGACTTGGTAAAATAAATTATACTAATAGAACCATTTTACTAATTGTGAAAATGTAAATCACTTTTATTATAAATGAGTTACTTTTTTCAGTTTTTGCTCCTCATTTTTAAATAGGCTTAAAGGCATAATGGGATAGTTCTGGCATTCTTTAAGAAGGAAACAACAAGGATAGGGGCTATCATAGTGTGGAAAGAATGCAGTATATAGACATGAAGGCTTCCTGCAGGATGGCCAATGGCTTTTTCCAAAAGTTTACTTAGTAAAAATAAACATTAATCACCTAGATATTTAACCTTAACTCCTATATACTGAAGTGATGACCATCTTGCTCTCTACTGCTCTGCAGAAGAGCTGATGCCAGACCATGCAATACATTTTGTAGTTGTGATCCTTTAAGTGGGTTACCTGGTTTTTATATACCTCTGGTAATGAATTCGGAGTTAAGTTAAAGGGAATACCCTTTGCATAAGGGGTGCATCTGTATCACATGCCCGCAGTCACTATGGAAACAACAGAGCCGCAGTATTCTGGCAGTATTCGAGAACATTCAGCCGCCACTGATGACAGATGATTTGTGGGTGTGTAAACATCCCCACCAATCAGATATTGATGGCTTATCCCAAGCATAAGCCATCAATAAAAAAAAGTAGCGGCCAAACCCTTTAAATAAGTGGCTTCTCTTCATCAGTATTCTGCAAGCACTATAGGTGCTGGAACTTCATTCATCTAACTTCCCGATGTCTAGTGGCTTGCCTGAATCCAACTGAAAGCCCATCAATTTTTTTAATCCTGTATGCAGTTTGACAGAAGAGAAGAAGTAATGATACAAAGTCCTATGCCCATTTCCTGTAACCTGTCTCAACAGATAGATAACACCTGACAATAGTCAGTGGACAGAAAGTTAGACAGCAGGGAAACACCAAGTGGTGACACTTTGGAGTGATTTTTGGAAATGTGGGAAAATTATTTTTAAATAAATGGATTTGCAGATTATGTATTTATTAATCAAAAGATTATATTTTCATTAAAAAATACCTTTTTTTTTTAAAAAAAAGACTCCATTTTATTTTCTCAAAATCAGTCAAAAGCTGATGACTTGCATAGATGCAGCAATTATAAGGTTAAAATCTAACAAAATAAGGAAAAATCACCATGAAATCTGTACAACTTCTACACAGCGCTTTAAAAGTTACTTATTCAAAGGAGACAGAGAAGTAAGAAAGATGTTTCATGGATGACTGCTTTCATTTTCTTGTACTTCCAAATCGCATTGCCAATTGGCCCTGCTGTACATAAGTGAGACACAATCTTGGATGGTGGCCCAAGTCACGCTTGTTAAAAGTAGAATATTATCTGAGTTTTGTCAGGTCACCTCTTCTTTAGAAAACATACAATGAAATACACTTTGCTGTGTACAAGTCTCGCCTACTTCTCCTGGCAGATCTCAAGTAAATAATTTGTTTTAAAAAAAGACAAATTAGAATCAAAGGAGCAAGCGATAAAATATTTATTAGGAGAATGTAGTGTTTGCTGCTGTTTTGAAAAGTAATTATTTATCTATTTCACTTTCAACAAAAGAACCACATGGGAATTTTGGAAACGTTTTTTTTTTGTTTCTAGCAGTCTCAATACAAAAAGTTGTTATTTAAAATCAAGAATTTGGTGAACTGGAAATGAAAAGTCACACATAATAACTGTAAAAAAAAAACTACAGAGCCTCTAACTATTAACACAATTCTTCGGAAAACCACAAGGAAACCTTTCATGAAGGGCTTTACAGGAACAGCAAAGACTGATTGATCATGCCTGAGATGTTGTTGCTGCGGTGGGCACTTAGGAACTTCTCTGAAATGAGAGTAGTTCCTAAAGGGAACCTCTCATTGGATTAATGCACCCTAAAACACGAGCAGCATGAATCAGATACTTGCGGTGTGATTGCAGCCGTGTAGGTTTTGATAAAAAAAAAAAACACTGCAGCATTTCATGGGCCCTGACTCATGACAGTGTTTCACAGTTTTCTATTGCATAACACTTTAAAATAGTATATTCATGCCAATCCCAGCCAGCTTCACCAAAACAGGCCCATGGACAAGAGCTGCCCTATTTTTGAAGAAAAAAAAAACAGACCTCCTGTTATGATGTTGGTGGAGCACAGCTAGAATCCAATGGGCGGAGGAGCAAGAGCGGGACACAACAAGAGGTAGCTAAAGTTCTTGTGAATAGGACTAGAAATAGTAGGAAAATTATGGAGAGGAGAGGGAACTGTTTGGGTGAGACGGTTCTCAGGAGCTGGAATTAGACTAAAAAATGCTCAAGCAGTGAGTCAGAGTTCCATGTGGTCTTAAGTAGGCCCAAATAAGATAAAAGATGGCTTCCACAGGTTCAACATCAGTCATCTTACTAAAGAGCAATTGCAAATAAACAATAACAGCCTCCACTGGTCATGAATGGAAAAGCAGCACAATTTTTCAAGGTGAAAAATAGCGGCCACTAGAGGTCAATCCTCAGAAGGACAACAGAATTCTGACACCTCTTTTCCTTTAAAGAATATCAAGATCAGGTAGTGTAGTCTAGTGCAAAGACAATATAGTACTAAGTATATCATTATTGGTGTACTTAGAGGAGAGGAGCCTCTTTAGCAAAGATAAAAATGGTCTCACCATTACGGTGCCAGTTTGCTAACAATGAGCCTACTTTGCAGAGTGTAGCATTGGCATCTCTGCCCCCTGCCAGGCAGAGACGCCGTCCCCCTTACCGCCGTGGTCCTGCTCCGGCGTCTTCCAGCCTCCCTGCTGCGGCTGCTGGTACACGCAGCTTCCCTGGCTCTGTGCTTAGGGCCCGCGCGCGCTCCCTCCCTCTTAAAGGGGCCGCGTGCGCCGTCCTAAAAGTCCCCAGCCAAATGGCCGGAGGACTTTCTCTATAAAAGGCACCTCCTCCCATATGGAGGTGCCCGTGCAAGGTTGTTGCTCTGTGATACTTACTGTGCTTCAGCCCTCAGGTCCTCTGCAAGTCAGTCCTATCCGCCAGTCTGATCTTCAGTCCAGTACGCCAGCCTGACTACTTTCCAGCCCGACAGTCTGTCCTTCAGTCCAGTCCGCCAGTCTGTCTATGAGCTCTGCTCACCTGCTTACCTGGAAGCACCTGCCTGTTACCTGCCATGCTTGCCAGCCTGCTTATCTGGAAGCACCTGCTTGTTGCCTGCCGTGCCCGCCAGCCTGCTTACCTGGAAGCACCTGCTTGTTACCTGCCGTGCCCACTAGCCTGCTTACCTGGAAGCACCTGCCTGTTACCTGCCGTGCCCGCTTGCCTGCTTACCTGGAAGCACCTGCCTGTTACCTGTTGTGCCCGCCAGCTTGCCTACCCGGAGCACCCGTCAGCCTGCCTGCCCTGCCCATCCGCTGTACCGGTCTCTTCCAGCCTTCTGACCCGTGAGAGTCACCTGCTCTCATACAAGGTCGGTTCCAAAGTGGCACCTGGTCCCTCTGCTCGGTCCTTCCCTGGTTCACGGAGTCGACTGAGCCACCGTGCGACCTTGGTCAGGCCGACTAGATACTTAGTCACGCCCATCTGGTCCCTCCTTTCACCGCAGTACAGAGGTTCCAACACCCGGATCCGTAACACAGAGGGACGTACTACACAGGTTCATGCCACCTACTTACACTAGGAGGTTAGGCTACCAGGGCTCTTTTGACGTGACCCATAAGAGCCACATGAATCAAAGATAATAAAGGTAAAAATTTGACCTACTGTAGACAGATCAATGTTATGTAGACGGGCTGTTAGCTCTCTATACCATGATCAAATGGCACAGGCCATGTTAGAAAATTAACCCTTTGGAGTCCCTGTCTTCCCCCTTTAACATCTTCACTGAAAGCAGGAACAAATTCATTGAATTCAAATCTCCACCTGGGACATACCAGTAGGCTATGGTGCAGTTAAGGAAAGTCTGATGTTAAGCCCCTACCAGAGAGCAAGTGAGGCAAGATAATAGGCACTGCCAAAGGCTGAGATAGAAAGTCAGCAGCCAAAGCGTCACAGCCAGGGGTAAGTGCAGAAAACAGAAGAAGAGAAGTGTCTAAGCCAGGAATATACAAGCATATGACAAATCAGAACAGAGCAAGAAAATGCCAATGAGCACAATGAACACAGGCCATAATTGTGTGGAAAAACATGATTCATATGCCCTGCCAGGGCTATCAGTTGTCACAGTAATATGATGTTCTGGCAGTTCTGAGGAGGACACCAAGGATAGACTAACACAAAGTGGTTGCAAATAATGTAAAATGACTGTCCAGTGTGTCAATGATGGGATCAGAAGAAGCCCTAACTCTGAGTCATTAGAAACAGCCCTAAAAAATTATAAAAGATAATATGTGTTGATTTTTGCTTACCTGTTGATAACTTTCCACTAAGTTTCAGTCTGCAATCTTCATTCCTTCATTCATTTTCCAAACTCGCCGATATGCCATTTGTAGCCAGATACAATTATTTTTTCTTGCGTTAGTGTCTCTCCTAGTAATATAGGCTAGATTTCAGGTCTGTGTGTATCTATGTATCTTTAGTGCTACTATCTTCACTTGATGCAGTATATGTTATACTATACCAGTGGCATGTAAAAGTTTGGGCACCACTGGTCAAAATTACCGTTATTGTGAACAGTTAAGCAAACTGAAGCTGAAATGATTTCTAAAAGGCCTAAAGTTAAAGATGACTCATTTCATTTGTATTTTAGGCAAAAAAATATACTGGTAATAGTAAGTTTGGAAGGCGCTACCGGCTAAACACTAGCAAGGCAGCGAATTAGTGGACAGGGAACCACCGGTGTCCAGGTAAAAGTCAGGTTAATGTAATAGGTGTAAATTCACGCTAGTGGTAGTGGGTTTGGAGAAAGGAAGCCAGAGGTAGATAATTTAAAAATATTTATTGAGAAGATATAAAAAGCAAATAAAATATAAGATATAAAATGTATGAGGGTGAGGACAAGGATATAAAAAGGTGATAGGTATCACTCAGATTAATGGACCAATAGCTTTAGAGTGCACCAAGCTAATTATATGAGGAGATGGAACATCAATAAAGTAATAAATACAAATTAAAAATAGATAAGAGATCTTCCTTCTCAGATGTGACGGGTAGATAGGATCGGCTGGGCCTGTTTATAGGTAGGGACTCTCGTAATGCCTATAGCAAGAGAAGGGGAGAAGGAGTATTATTATAGTGGGTGGGGTCCCACTAGGTAAATGGTTATGAATTTATAAAATTATAGTTATAGGATGAAAAACTGTAAAAATACCTGCTATAGATGTGGCATTCAGCAGGTAGTAGAGGGTACGCAAGGTATCCAGTGGGGTTGTTGATGGAAGTGGATCTAGGAGGGACAATAAAGGAGATGTAAAAATAGAGGAATAATGGGTGATGCCCGAAAAAAATATACTGTCATCTTTTACATTTTAAAAATTTCAAAAAGGAAAATGGGCCGATGCAAAAGTTTGGGCATCCATGGAGATTTGTGTGCCCAGATAACTCTGACCAAGGTTTCACACCTTAACACCTTTACCTCTGAAGGCTGTTTGCACCTTAATGACCAGACCAATTTTTACAATTCTGACCACTGTCTGTTTATGTGGTAATAACGCTGGAGTGCTTCAATGGATCCCACTAATTCTGAGATTTTTTTTCCTGATATAATGTGACGGGCCCCTGGGCCGTGGGGTACTCGGTAGCCGGGCCGGTCGTTGCTAGAGGAGATGTCACAGTGGCGGTGACCCGGTCCGTGACCCAGGGCGGTCAATAAAAGGAGTGATTTATAGGAGTTTTATAGTTTTTATATAAAGTGTTCGTGACGCCACCTGTGGTATGCGGCTATATGGAGCCACCGCTGCGGAGCAGATCCTCTGGAGCTGATGTTACTGTAATGCAGCAGAGTTGATTCAGCTCTCCACAGGTAGAGCTAATGTGACACCCCAGGGGTCTGGTTGCCACAGTGATAGAGATATTACGTCTGAGAGCAGGTGGGAGGTCTCTTGGTCAGGGATCCTATGCATGCCACACCTCCTGCCCAGTCCTGGGAGGGGAAGAACTTCCCCTATATAAACCTAGGGCTGAGGCAGGGTTAGTGAGTATAGAAGAAGTAGAGAAGAGAAGCAGCATAGGAAGAAACAACAGGAGCTCTGTGGGAGCAGTGCTACAAGAAGTCAGGGGCTGGCAGCTGCAGAGCTCGCCCTGACTGAGAAGTTATCACCGGACCCGGAGTCCGAGGCTGTGGGGATTAACTCCTATCCAGCAGCAGAAACCGACCGGCAGGGGATTGCAGGTCCTCTGGCCCAGAAACCCGAAGGCACGGTCACACGTGTGGGACCAGCACCGCCGTCGTGGAGCGAAAGCTACTAGAAGGCCCCGAGTCACCGGCCATATGGGTGAGCACCACACGGTACACTCAGGGACGTGGGCTACTTATACCCGCCTCTAGCAAGGTAGCCAGAAGAGTATCGTTAGTTTGGGAGGCCTACAACTCCGCCTGGCCAGGGGAGATCCCATCTGCTCAAGGACTGACCAGGCCCCAATCGCTAGCCAGTACTCCGGGAGGGTCTATCTTTGTCACCAGTAAAGACCCTGAACTACACCGTACCGTCTCCGAGTGGTTCCTGCTACCCCCATCATCCACGTCGGCTGCCCTGAGGCCATACCCCTCCCGTTGGGGGTTATACTATCACGCTGCACAATCCTACCACCGGCCTCAGCGGTCTGCCCTGCAGCAGCAGCTCCTTAGCTGTACTCAACGGGTGGCGTAGTCGTCCAACATCTACCGCTGATACAGCGCCACTTAGTCTGACTCCATGGGCACGGACCGGATCACCGCCACGAGACTACAACCCTCAACAGATCCGGCTCCGGGTAAGCTCCCGCGTGCGCAACGCTGCGCGACACAGGCCCAGGGGCGCGTCAACTTTTGGCGTAGTCAGCAGGATCTCGTGCCCGCAACCACCGGGTACTGCGTGCCTGAAAAAGACTGTTCAAACTTACCTGTGGTGAAGATTCCCGCCATCCGGCGCCATCTTCCGCTTCCTTCCCATCATCGGTGGAGTTTTCCCGCCATCCGGCGCCATCTTCAGCCTTCTTCCCGCCACACGTGGAGTTTTCCCGCCATTGGACGCCATCTTGAGGACGCCGCGCGGGAAGAAGAGGGGCGTGGACTCCGAAAGCGCGCGAGAACTGAAGCCCCGCCTCACGTCCGGACGTTGCGTAAGGTCCTGGAAGGAGCCCAGCAGACGCCGACGACACAGGAGCGCGACGGAAGGTCCTCAACCCTGACAATCCACTGTGGAGCCGCGGCCTACGGAAGAGGATCATCGCAAGGTAGGCCACGGTCCACTAGGGGGGAGAAGGATGTCGGATACGGAGGAGAGCTTCACCGCTTCAACCCCCGCCAGCGCCACCGCTGTTGCGGTCATGCCTTTCACCATGCCCTATATCCCGGGGGCAGCCTGGCTACCCCAGTACTCAGGGGAGTCACATACCCTGCATGACTTTAGAGAAAAGCTGGATAGCCTCTTCCAGGTGTACCCCCTCACAGAGGAGCAAAAAGTGAGCATCCTGGTGGCCCAATTAACCGGGGCAGCCCAAAGGGAGGTAAAGTCCTGGCCACCTGGGGGGAGGACTGTCGCAGGGATACTAACCCGGCTGAGGGACACCTTTGATACCCGCACCTCAGCCGAGATCAAGCTTAGATTCTACGGGTGCAAACAGCGGGCACATGAGAGTATAAGGGACTATGCCCTGAACCTACAAGAGGCCCTGAGAGCCATTAAGCAGACTGACCCTGACGGCGTGGGAGACGAGGACAGGCTGTTGACTGAACAATTTATAGAGGGTTTATATTGCAATGCCCACCGAACCCAGTTGCGGGCAATGGCCTTACAGGACCCTCATCTGGGATTTGCACAGTTCAAGGACAGAGCCATCCGGGTGCTTCGAGAACCGGCACCAGGTGGCGTTGTGACCCACAGACGCCCCACTACCACTTACCACCAGGAGGCGGCGCCCTTGTCGGCAGGGCCTGTGGGAGCTGATGCGCAGGCTTTGAACAATGACCCGGCTCCAGACCTGCACCATCAGGTCCAAGAGCTAGCTAAAAGCGTTGCTGCGCTAACCCGAACTGTGCAGTCTTTACAGGTTTCCACTCCAGGGAAGATCCAGCTGGCATCCGGACCGGAGGACATCCCGTGGCGTCGACCAAGGAGGACCCCACCGGCCAGAGGAAGATCCAGCGACCGATACAACGAGGACGGACGACCCATCTGCCGCCGCTGCAATCAACCCGGACATATGGCAAGGTACTGTCCTTTAAAATGGCACAACCTGGGGTAGAGGGCCAACCCCCAGGAAAAAGATCACCAGGCCCATCGAACTGGCGCGACAAATATGTGGGAGGACGTCCAGTCTTACCCGTGGTACTGGATGGTATTCCTATGAGTGCCCTACTGGACACCGGGTCACAGGTCACCACCATCCCGTACGTGCTCTTCAAGCAGTACTGGAATGACTCGGATATCACCCGCTACCCTGACGACGACTTGAGTATCATCGCCAGCAATGGTCAGCCCGTGCCACAGATTGGATTTAAAGAGGTGACCATTAAAATCGGTAGAGTCGTATTGGCAGCACAGGGACTGATCATTGTAGACATTGACAAACACGAGAGTCACCCAAAGATAACTCTAGGAACTAATGTAATTGAAAATTGTCTTGCAGAGGTGATTTTCCTTTTACAGCAGGTTGCCAAGAACGCCAGCTCCGGCCAGCAGCGAGTGCTCCAGAAAGAGATCCGGGCACTGATGCGACGGCAACAGCTAGAACTCTCCGGTGGTGAGATTGGTAGCGTGCGAATGTGTGACCCTTTCCCTATTGCCATGCCCCCGAAAAGTGAAATGATGATTTGGTGCCGGGCAGCTATTGGTCTGAGAGGTAGAGATTACCAGGCAATGGTAGAACCAGTTTACTCAGACAGTAGGCCCACCATTTTGACAGCACGGGGGGTGGTCAATGTACGCCATGGGAGGGTGCCCGTTCGCATAATAAATATCGGGAAGAGGGAAGTGTACCTGCCCCGGTATGCCACGCTAGCCAAATTGTATACCATCAATCAAGATTCCATACAGTCCGTAGAACCCTTGCCTCCATCTTCCCCGGAGGAAGGTAACGGCTCTAAGAAAACAATGGAGGACTGGTGTCAGCAACTACATTTGGGTACTGACTCCACTCCCTCACACCAGAAACAGGGAGTCTATCGGGTGGTTCAAGAGTACGAGAGAGTGTTTAGTAAACACCCGTTAGACTTCGGGCGAGTCAAGGGGGTAGAACACCACATCCCCACGGGAGACCATCCTCCCATAAAAGAGAGGTATCGACCCGTACCCCCTGCACACTACCAACACGCCAAGGGGATGCTTAGAGACATGAAGGAGGCTGGGGTGATCAGGGATAGCTGTAGCCCCTGGGCAGCTCCACTAGTCTTAGTCAAAAAGAAAGACAACACCATGAGGATGTGTGTAGATTACCGGAAAATCAACCGTATCACACACAAGGATGCGTACCCCTTACCAAGGATAGAGGAGTCTTTGGCTGCTTTAAGATCTGCTAACTTCTTCTCTACCTTGGATCTCACTAGTGGGTACTGGCAGGTTCCTGTAGCAGAGGCGGACCGGGAGAAGACCGCATTCACCACCCCGATGGGACTTAGCGAGTTTACCTGCATGCCGTTCGGACTCTGCAACGCACCAGGAACCTTCCAACGATTAATGGAGTGCTGTCTGGGCCACAGAAACTTCGAGACGGTCTTGTTGTACCTGGACGATGTCATCGTATATTCCAAGACGTATGAGGACCACCTGAAACACCTGGCGGAAGTGTTCGAAGCTCTGGCAAGCTACGGCCTAAAGGTGAAACCCTCCAAGTGTCACCTCCTGAAACCAAAGGTGCAGTACCTGGGACACGTGGTGAGCACTGATGGAGTGGCTCCCGACCCTGATAAGATCACCGCAATTAAGGAATGGCCAAGTCCCTCCAGTGTAAAGGAAGTGCGGCAGTTCCTCGGGTTGGTAGGCTATTACCGCAGATTCATCCCCGGTTTCACCAAAAAGACAGCTCCTATGCAGGACCTCCTGATAGGCCAGTCCCGGAAGGCCAAGAACCAGAAGCCACCCTTCAGATGGGAGAAGTTAGAAGAAGAGTCCTTCCGCCTGCTGAAGATGGCCCTCACGGGGGATGAAATCCTGGCGTACCCTGATTACAGCCAGCCCTTTATCCTCTACACCGACGCAAGTAACATCGGGCTAGGAGCCGTGCTGTCCCAGATCCAGCAGGGGAAAGAACGAGTAATCGCTTACGCCAGCCGAAAACTGCGACCCACCGAGAGAAACCCTGAGAATTACAGCTCATTTAAGCTAGAGTTCCTGGCAGTGGTGTGGGCAGTCACCGAACGCTTTAAGCACTACCTCGCTTCTTCCCGGTTTACCGTGTACACGGATAACAACCCGTTGACACACCTGGACACGGCAAGACTCGGTGCCCTAGAGCAGAGATGGATGGCCCGTCTGTCCAACTACGAATTCACAATCAAATACCGGGCAGGACGCTCCAATACCAACGCGGACGCCCTGTCCAGGATGCCAAACCTACTGGACGTAGGAGAAGATCCAGAGGGACTGGAAGAAGTTGAACTCCCCGCGTTCCACCGTCATGGGACTATCCAGTATTCCCATCGGGTAAGGAGTAAGCAAGCCGCTACGTTTAACCCCTTGCCTCACTACAACTGGGAGGAAACGCAAGACAGTGACCCTGCCGTCCGACTGGTGAAGGAGATGCTGACTCGGCCAGAGGCTCGCCTTGACCCAGACGCTCCGGAGGAAGCCAAGCAACTGTGGGCTGAGAAGAGTCGACTGTTCCTTTACAAGGGGAAGTTGTGCCGCAGAATGGTTAACTCCCGGACGCATGAACTAATCTGGCAAGTAGTGGTGCCACGGAGAGACGCAGCTATGGTGATGGAGGCATACCACAACGGGGCTGGACACTTCGGATGGAAGAAGCTGGAGTTCCTGCTGCGCGGGCGGTTCCACTGGGTAGGCATGAGGGGAACCATCGAGAGGTGGTGCAGAGACTGTGGCCCGTGCAACCTAAGAAGGAAGGACCGTGCCAGCCAGAAGACTCCCCTGCAGTCCATCGTCACCCGGCAGCCGTTGGAACTGGTAGCCTTGGATCATGTAAAACTGACCCCAAGCAGAAGTGGCTACGTTTACGCACTAACCATCGTGGATCACTACTCCCGGTTCTTGGTTGTCGTCCCCGTCAAGGACTTAACAGCTCGAACAGCAGCTAGAGCCTTCCAGCAGCACTTCTGCCATCCACACGGGTACCCGGACCAAGTGCTGACGGACCAGGGACCTGCCTTTGAAGCGGAGGTCTTCCAGGAATTCTGCAATCTGTATGGCTGCCGGAAGATAAGGACGACACCCTATCATCCGCAAACTAATGGACTTTGTGAGAAAATGAACCAGGTGGTAATGGATCTTCTGAAAACGTTGCCCCTGGAAGAACGCAGTCTGTGGCCTGAGAAGCTGCCCGATCTGGTGGACCTATACAACCACATCCCGGTAGGTTCCACCAACTGTACCCCGGCTTACCTGATGAGGGCAAGGCCTGGTAAGCTACCTGTTGACCTGGAGATGGGAGTCCTGACACCCGAGGACACTTCACCAGAAGCAGACTGGGACACAGAGAGGCAGCAGCAGTACCGGAAAGTACAGGAGAGCGTGGAGCGAAGTCTCTGTCAAGCTAGGGAAAGACAAGAGAAAACTTACAACCAGTATGCTCCCGCTGTTCCCCTGGTACCCAGAGAGCAGGTCTTGAAGAGGAAAAGGCGGCTCCACAAGTTGGACGACCAGTCGGAGAAGGACCCGTACATCATACTGCCCTCAAGCCACGACAACCCAAAGGTCTGTACCATCAGTAAAGACGGAGGGGAAACCACAACCATTGTATCCCGGGATCACCTGAAGAAGTGTCCCGAACAGCTACGGAACCCTGAAGAGGAACAAGAAGACCCTCGACCCGTAGAGGAAAGGGAAGACATGGTTAGTACTGTGCTCGGAGACTTCCCTCGGTCTTGGACTCAAGTCAATGGCGCAGTTGTGGTACCCGTACTCACCTTCCTCCAACCAGCATCCCAAGCACCTACGGAGCAACAGTTAGAGCTGGAAGAACAGCCGGTCCAGGAGGCAGAAGACTCCACACAAGCAGAACAGGAGGATCAACCCTCTGCTTATAGTGAGCCTGCCGTACCCCTAGTGAGCCAAAGAGCCGGTAGACAGCTGCCCAATTTACCCTTGACAGCTCCTACACCCTGTAGTTCAGGGCTAGACAGTCAGCTCCGTAGGTCCACTAGGGCCACTAGAGGCCAGTTACCCGCACGTTGGAGGATTTGAAATGTATAAATTGTTTTATTTGTGGTTACCTGTTTTTCTTGTTGCTTGTAAATAATTATGTGTTTCTAGTTATTTTTAGGAGTCCTTGGTGGATTTACCGGGAATCCTTGTACAATTAGTTGGAGCGTAACCCAGGATGGACTAAAAGACTGATAAGGACTCGGGGCAGGACAGACCCCTACCTGGTTACGTCTCCCTGTTTTGGTGAAATGGACACCTTTGTTTTCTTCAAAACTGCACCCGGTTGCGGACACGCCGTAACCATCTTTATGTGTTTTTCTTATTGTATTATTATTGTTTATACCTTGTTATGTTTTTCTAAAAATATGTTTAGTCCCGGAGTACTAAATTTCACTAGGGGGGAATGTGACACCCCAGGGGTCTGGTTGCCACAGTGATAGAGATATTACGTCTGAGAGCAGGTGGGAGGTCTCTTGGTCAGGGATCCTATGCATGCCACACCTCCTGCCCAGTCCTGGGAGGGGAAGAACTTCCCCTATATAAACCTAGGGCTGAGGCAGGGTTAGTGAGTAGAGAAGAAGTAGAGAAGAGAAGCAGCATAGGAAGAAACAACAGGAGCTCTGTGGGAGCAGTGCTACAAGGAGTCAGGGGCTGGCAGCTGCAGAGCTCGCCCTGACTGAGAAGTTATCACCGGACCCGGAGTCCGAGGCTGTGGGGATTAACTCCTATCCAGCAGCAGAAACCGACCGGCAGGGGATTGCAGGTCCTCTGGCCCAGAAACCTGAAGGCACGGTCACACGCGTGGGACCAGCACCGCCGTCGTGGAGCGAAAGCTACTAGAAGGCCCCGAGTCACCAGCCATACGGGTGAGCACCACACGGTACACTCAGGGACGTGGGCTACTTATACCCTCCTCTAGCAAGGTAGCCAGAAGAGTATCGTTAGTTTGGGAGGCCTACAACTCCGCCTGGCCAGGGGAGATCCCATCTGCTCAAGGACTGACCAGGCCCCAATCGCTAGCCAGTACTCCGGGAGGGTCTATCTTTGTCACCAGTAAAGACCCTGAACTACACCGTACCGTCTCCGAGTGGTTCCTGCTACCCCCATCATCCACGTCGGCTGCCCTGAGGCCATACCCCTCCCGTTGGGGGTTATACTATCACGCTGCACAATCCTACCACCGGCCTCAGCGGTCTGCCCTGCAGCAGCAGCTCCTTAGCTGTACTCAACGGGTGGCGTAGTCGTCCAACATCTACCGCTGATACAGCGCCACTTAGTCTGACTCCCTGGGCACGGACCGGATCACCGCCACGAGACTACAACCCTCAACAGATCCGGCTCCGGGTAAGCTCCCGCGTGCGCAACGCTGCGCGACACAGGCCCAGGGGCGGGTCACTAAGCCCCGGGGCTGTGCTGAGATGTTATAGATGTTGATGTGGCGGTTGTGGTGCAGTGTAGTGCAGGGGGTGATGGCGCAGCAGTAATAATTCACAGAGACAGTGGGGTGCAGTCTTCCGGATTTACTCACAGTTCTCACTTTGCTCCTTGTTACAACAGCAGATCATAACTTCCCACGTCGTGCTGCGCTCACCGGTCAGGGGTTCAGCAATCCCTCAAGTATTTCAAGAGTGCCTGACAGGACCCCGTTCTATATGCCCTTCTCAGCCGTCTTCCTGCGCTGGCTCTCACCCTTCCTGCCCTGCGCCTCACACACAGTGTCCCAAGTCGGTATCCTCAGACCTTTCTGGGCAACCTGGAGTTCCTTGGATCCTATGTGGTTACCTTTTTGGCGACTTGAGTGCAGATGTGGCAACTGCACCCTGAAAGTACAGAAGCCTCCGGTTTCTAGTTGAACTTTGTAATTCTCACTAGTTAGGGGCCGGTCCCCTCTCTGCGGCTCGATCCCTCCACCGCCTGGTAGATTCGGGCGTACGGGTGGCCTCCAGCACTGCCCGTACCCCTGGGATTCCTTCTTCACTCCTGAAGCCTTCCCTCTGCTCCCGCTTCTTCCTCTTCTCCTTCTCCTGGGCCTCATCACTCAGGCCCGCGCTTCCCTGAGCAGAGCTCCTGCAGAGCTCCTGCTCCCAACTCTTCCTCTGACTCAATCTCCTCAGACTCAGACTCCCTCTAGAATGTTCCACCCTATCTTTTATATCGCTTCGTACTGAGCTCCCCTGAACTACTTCCTCCACCCATACCCACTACATGGTTCCCCCTACTTTGGTTCCCCCCTCTCCAGCCAGGGACAGGGCTCAGCAGAGGAGCAGCGCATCTTGCCCCTCCTGCTGGTCTGGAGTAGTGTAGTGTTGGATGCAGGTGTTTGGGTCCCGGGCAGCACTCTATCCTTTCCTGAGAGTGAGATACCACACCTCTGGGTGAGATGCAGTACCTCTGTGTCGACTGAACCCGCAGGGGCGTCACAAATGTACTTCATGATAGTGATAAAATTTCTTCTATATAACTTGCGTTTATTTGTGAAAGAAACAGATATTTCCCACATGTCTACTTTACATCAGCACAATTTTTGAAACAACATTTTTTTTGTTTGTTAGGAAGATATAAGGGTTAAAAGTTGACCAGCGATTTCTCATTTTTCCAACAAAATTTACAAAACCATTTTTTTTAGGGACCACATCACATTTGAAGTGACTTTGAGGGGCCTTTATGACAGAAAATACCCAAAAGTGACACCATTCTAAAAACTGAACCCCTCAAGGTGCTCAAAATCACACTCAGGAATTTTATTAACCCTTCAGGTGCTTCACAGGAATTTTTGGAATGTGGAAGAAAAAAATGAACATTTACAGTAACTTTTTTTTCACAAAAATGTTACTTTAGACCCAAATGTTTTTATTTTCACAAGTGTACAAGGAAAAAATGGACCCCAAAATTTGCAGATACCCCATATGTGGGGGAAAACCACTGTTTGGGCACACGGCAGGACTCAGAAGGGAAGGAGTGCTGCTTGACTTTTTGAATGCAAAATTTGCTAGAATAATTAGCCGGCGCCATGTTGCGCTTGTACAGCCCTTGATGTGCCTTAAACAGTGGAGACCACACCACAAGTGACACTATTTTGGAAACTAGACCCCTCAGGGAAATCATCTAGAAGTGTGGTGAGCACCTTGAACCCCCAGATGCTTCACAGAAGTTTATAACATTGAGACGTGAAAATAAAAATTTCACTTATTTCCCACAAAAATGTTTTTTAGCTCCAAATTTTGCATTTTCATAAGGGGAACAGGAGAAATTGCAAAGTACAATTTGTTGTGCAATTTCTCCTGAGTACCTATTTTTACAAGGGTAACAGGTGAAAATGGAAAACAAAATTTGTTGTGAAATTTCTCCTGAGTATGCAGATACCCCATATTGGGGGGTAAATTATTGTTTGGGCACATGGCAGAGCTAAAAAAAGAAGAAGTGGCGGTTTAGAACGCAGACTTTGATGGAATGGTCTGTAAGTGTCATGTCGCATTTGGAGAGCCCCTTATGTGTTGTGAGGCAGTGAACGGGATTGTGTACGAGGGATGTTATATATCCCCCAGAATGTGTACAGAAACCTATTTAATCCATTGGAGTGCATTGCAGTCACAAACTCACCTGCGGCTGCAATGCAGGAATGAAGGTGAGCATTGACCTGGTCAGGATATCTGGCTAAGGCAGATTAAGTAAAACCCGGCAGGGCCTTCATTTCTTGGGGGAGGCTATGGGAAGGCAGTGGGGCGGCCTCCTCCCTCCAACCCAGGTTTTCCAGTGGCTCTTGCCACAGGTCCTATAAAAGCCCTGCACTAAGGAATAGTGTTGTTCAGTGTTGGCACCTGCTAGGAGGATAGCAGGAAACTCCGCAGGACTGTGTATAGCTGAACCCACACCTGGGAAGGCTCTGAGCGGCCCAGCGCGGCCGTTACCCACGGCAACCATTGTGTATGGACTTCTGTTAACCCGGCTGCGTACCGGAGGACTTTCTGTTAACCCGTGAGTTGCTGAAATAAAAGCTGTTTATGTTGGACTTGCTTGGGTCACTGCCTCAGTTACTGCACCGTGTGAACACCGCCGCCTTACAGTGTCTAAACAATGGAAACCCCCCCCCCCCACAAGTGACACCATTTTGGAAACCAGACCCCTTAGGGAACTTATCTAGATGTGTGGTCAGCACCTTGAACCCACAGGTGCTTCACAGAAATTTACAAATTTGATCTGTGAAAATGAAAAAATATATTTTATTCCCACAAATACAGTACAGACCAAAAGTTTGGAAACACCTTCTCATTTAAAGATTTTTCTGTATTTTCTTGACTATGAAAATTGTACATTCACACTGAAGGCATCAAAACTATGAATTAACACATGTGGAATTATATACTTAACAAAAAAGTGTGAAACAACTGAAAATATGTCTTATATTCTAGATTCTTCAAAGTAGCCACCTTTTGCTTTGATGACTGCTTTGCACGCTCTTGGCATTCTCTTGATGAGCTTCAAGAGGTAGTCATCGGAAATGGTCTTCCAACAATCTTGAAGGAGTTCCCAGAGATGCTTAGCACTTGTTGGCCCTTTTGCCTTTAGTCTGCGGTCCAGCTCACCCCAAACCATCTCGATTGGGTTCAGGTCTGGTGACCTGTATGTTACAGTAGCCTGTACGTTATGCCCAGCTCATGCTTCTGGTGACATGCACCTGTAAATTAGGCGAGCTCTCATCGCTACAGAAACGCCAAACATGTGGATGCTAACTATAGTTTAGGCACACTATGGGGCTTAAAAGGGAGAGGGGAATGTGGATTTGGGAGCACAGAATTTGCTGAATATCTTTTGGGGGGAAAAGGCCATTTTGCTTTTCCAGAGCCTTTGTGCTACTAGTAACACGGAAGTCCCCTATATTTCTGATAACAGATGACGGACCTGAGTGGGGACTTGCATGTTTTGGATTGAGTCAAAGCTTTTATTGTGATCCAAAATGTTATGTAAAATGTTATATTTTATATCGAGGTTTCCATTTACATCTCTGCGTGACGTAATTCAGAGGAAACCCCCTAGGGATTAGTGATGAGCGAGCACTAAAATGCTCGGGTACTTGTTGCTCGGGTCGAGCAAATTGGAATACTCGGGTGCTCGACCCGAGCAACGAGCCCAATGTAAGTCTATGGGAAACCCGAGCTCCCCCCGGCCATCTGCAGAGGGCCTAAAAATTGCCCAAATCGATGGGAACAGTGTGCAAATGACATGGGAACAGTATGGGGAAGACCCCTGGAAGCATTTCTGACTCCCAGGTCACTGCTGTCAACAACGTTGTCAGAGTATTACGCCACTTTTACGGATTCACAATAAAGCATACAAAAACATAACCAAAATGGATTTTCCTGGGAAATATATTAAGGAACATCCTTTCCAGGGTAATGACTTGTATATAAGGCAAAATAAATAACCAAAACCAAAAATACTCCTCCACACCTTGGGCTATGTTCACATGTAGCGTTTTTGATTCGTTTTTGCACTTTTGCATTGCTTTCAACAAAGACAAATGCATTCACTGGGAAATGTAATTTTAACATTTTACAACCTTATCTGGCCATGTGGTGTGTGACACATCATCAGACACATACATACAGTGCTGAAAAGACATGGGAACAGCATGGGGAAGACCTCTGGAAGCATTTCTGACTCCCAGGTCACTGCCTAAAAGTGTGCCCATCATAAGTGATCCTTGGCGAATGCGAAGATGCCTCCCGCCATGCACCTGTTGTTGCAAACTTGCAACAATCACCGTCCACGTCCTTGTACCAGTGCAGCGTTTAGTTGTCCCTACCCCATTCCTTGGAATGCAAGTGCAAGTATGCAGCCAGCCACCCACCCACCCACAGGTTGCAATACTATACTGCCAAATTTTTGACAGCTACTTGCACTTGCCGGGTGTCCATACTCGGTCCCCAGCCGCCACTATTTCTCTTGGTATCGTCTCCGCCTTCCAAAAGCACGGGTCCCACAGCATTACCCGTGCCCTCCCCAGTGCACTTACTGGAAAGGACCGCCTAACCACAAACACATGGACAGGTGAATGTGGCCAGGGACGGTACGGAGCCAGTCCACAACTTTTTTTGCTGAGAGTTGTATTTAGCTCAGTGAAAGGACTGGCATAGAGGGAAACCGACAAATGACTGAGTTTGGAGCGAACTTATATGTGATCTGTGTGATGGAGAAAACAGAGTTTTAAATACCTGCCCTGTAGGTAAGTAGTTTGAACAGCAAATTGCTTCACTGACACACTGAAAGAAATTTTTAATGGAGGCCAGAAATGGCAGTATTTTCTGACAACGTATATGTGATCAGTGTGACGGAGAAAACAGAGTTTTAAATACCTGGCCTGTAGGTAAGTAGTTTGAACAGCAAACTGGTGTGAATTGCTTCACTGACACACTAAAGGAAATTTTTAATGGAGGCCTGAAATGGCAGTATTTTCTGACAACGTATATGTGGTGGCCCTGTGGGTTCAGTCACCACAGGGGTACTGCATCTCAGGTAAGGCTGGAGTACTGTCCGGGACCCAAACACCTGCATCCAACACTACACTACTCCAGACCAGCAGGAGGGGCAAGATGCACTGCTGCGCTGCTGAGCCCTGTCCCTAGCTGGAGTGGGGGGAAACAAGAGAGGGGGAACCATGTAGTGGGTGTGGGTGGAGGAAGAAGATCAGGGGAGCACTTGAGAAGGAGGATATAAAAAGCGAAGCCATCTTGAAAGGACAAATCAGTCTGAGAAGAGAAGTAGTGGAAGCAGGAGCTCTGCAGGAGCTCTGCTCAGGAGGAGCGGGCCTGAGTGAGAGAGGCCCAGGAGGTGAGACTGAAGAGAGGAGAGGAGCAGGAACGAAGGCTCCAGAAGGAAAGAAAGGATCCTAGGGGTACGGGAAGAGCTGGAGGCCACCCGTACGCCCGAATCTACCAGGAGTGGAAGGATCAGGCCGCAGAGGGGACCGGCCACTAACTAGTCAGAATTGCAATATTCAACTAGAAACCGGAGGCTTCTACATTTCCAGGGTGTAGTTGCCACAGCCGCAATTAATCACCAAAAAGGTAGCCACACAGGATCCAGGGAACTCCAGGTTGCCCGCCAAGATCTGAGGTTACCGGCTTGGGACACTGTTTGCGAGGCGCAGGGCAGGAGGGTGAGAGCCAGCGCAGGAAGACGACCAGGAGGGACACAAAAAAAGGGGTCCCTCTAAGTGCTCTTGAATTAACTGAGGGTTTGCTGAACCCCTCCCTGAGTAAACACCGGGCGACGTGGGTGGTTATGAACGGCAGTTGTAACCAGGAGCAAAGGACCTGCTCCGCAGCGGCGGCTCCATATAGCCGCATACCACAGGTGGCGTCACGAACACTAAACATAAAAACTATAATCCTTTTCTTTAAAACCTCTTTTATTGACCGCCCTGGGTCATGGACGGGGTCACCGCCCCTGTGACTTCTCCCCTAGCAACGACCGGCCCGGCTACCGAGTATCCCACGGCCCAGGGGGTGCGTCATATATGTGAACCATGTGACGGAGAAAACAGAGTTTTAAATACCTGGCCTGAAGGTAAGTAGTTTAAACAGCAAACTGGTGTGAATTGCTTCACTGACACACTAAAGGAAATATTTAATGGAGGCCAGAAATGGCAGTATTTTCTGATCCGTTTGACGGAGAAAACACAGTTTTAAATAGCTGGATTTCTAGCGCTGTAATATGGAAAGGACCTGGCAGTATTCTGCATTGCCAACAAGCAAATGGAGCAGAAAAACCGTGTTCTCTGGATTGCTTTTTAAGCAAATTATGAGGATTAAGATCCAAAAAAAAGTATTCCTGGCCCCTGAGACCTGGGCCTTTGTATAGAAATATCTAGCAGCAGCAGAAGGCAGAATTGGAATGGAGCCTCTTGTGCTATATGCACTGCAGTCTGCTATATACCCTGCCTGCCTGCATATATACACTGCCTGCCTGATATCTCTGCAGATGGATTAGTTAGTCCTCAAAAGGACTGTTTGTTAAGATGGATATGTGTAATGTATGTTTTTTCTCCCTACACTACCTAATGCACAAGCAAATCTCTCCCTGACGCAGCAGCACCTCTCCCTACACTGTCTGATTCCGGAGTGACTGTGATGAGCATGGGGGCGCCAGGTCTGATATAGACCTGATGACACTGTGCAGCCAGCCAATCACTGTAGTGCCACAACCAATATGGCTACGGCATTACACTGAGTAGCAGGCAATCCCTGCATGTTGATTGGCGCTCTAAAGAGCGCCAAACATGCAGGGAGGGGACGCGAGCTCCCGCCGAGTTACCCCGGAAATACTCGGCGAGCGCCGAGCATCTCGAGCAGTGAGATGCTCAGGCGAGCACTGAGCAGTAGGGAGCATGCTCGCTCATCACTATTAGGGATCCATTCACTATAATGAAGCAGTAAAGTTACTCTGGACTCCGTCTGGCCTCTGTTCAGCGGTGTCCTTTTTTTCAGAGGTGCACAAAACTGCGACCGATGGCGCTTTTATGCACGCCTAAAAGGACGGACACTGCCAGATCATATGACAGATGGCGTCCGCAGTGTCTCCATCTGCCTCATTATAGGGAATCTTTCTCCTGGGGTTGCGTCTGAAGATTCAGAGACTTACACGGAAACACCAATATAAGCGCTCAGTGCAGGATAAATGTGAGCCTAGCCTCACTGCAATCTTTGGGAGGCAGAATGAACAAATCAACCGTAGGTGAATAATTGGTTTTATTTATTTTTTACGCTGCTCCTCGTGCAGTATAAGTGATTAGGCGACTTTATTCTTCAGGTTGGTGTGATTACAGCGATACCAGATTTATATCAGGTTTTTATGTTTGGCAGCTGTCACACACTAAAAGACGCTTTTTTAGTTGCAAAAATTGTTTTTTGCATCGCCATGTTATGAGAGCTATAATTTTTCCATATTTCTGCCGACAGAGTCATGTGAGGTCTTATTTTTTGCAGGATGGGTTGACGTTTTTTTTTCGTACCATTTTCGGGGACGTGACATTTTTTGATCGCTTTCTTTTCCGATTTTTGGGAGGCAGAATAAACAAAAAACAACAATTCGGGAAATGTTTTTTGTTTGCTTTTTATACTGTTCTGCGTGTGGTAAAATTGATAAGGCAGCTTTATTCTTTGGTCAGTACATTCACAGTGATACTACATTTGTATCTTTTTTTTATGCTTTGGCGCTTTTACACAATAAAAACTATTTTGTAAAAAAAATATATTATTGCATCGCTTTATTCTGAGAGCTATAACTTTTTTACTCTTCTGTTGATGAAGCTGTATGGTGGCTTTTTTTTTGCGGGACAAGATGATGTTTTCAGCTATACCATTTTTATTTATATTCGTCTTTTTGATCGCGTTTTATTACACTTTTTGTTCAGCAGTATGATGATAAAGCATAGTTTTTTCCTCGTTTTTGTAATTGTTTTTTGCAGTGTTCATTAAAGGGGTTAACTAGTGGGACAGTTTTATAGGTCAGGTTGTTCCAGATGCGGTGATACCAAATATAAGTACTTTTATTTTGTATATATATATTTTTCATAATAATATTTATTTCTGGGTACAATATGTACAGTATATATATATATATTTATTTTTTTATTTACTATTTTCTGATTTTTTAAAAAATATATTTTTACAATTTTTTTTCACTTTGTCCCACAATGGGACTTTCACTTTTAACAGTTTGATCACAGTTATAACGTATAACCGTGCAAGATTACTGCTATACTTCATAACTGTCACCTCTACACTGACACAAGTAAGTTAAATCATGCACTGCGCATGATCTAACTAACTTACTAGTGCCTCGTGACCCGGATGTCATCATGACATGTCAGGTCACCGTTCCAATGATCGTGACCCCACGATGACCTTGCAGGGTCTCCTATCCAAGAGCAGAGGGGCTTCTGTCCCTCTGCTTGCTCGCTAAATGCTGCGATTGCAGCTATCGCAGCATTTAGGGGGCTAAAATGCCAGGAGCGGTGTGGGTAGTGTGGGCACCGCTCCTGGCACTGAGTGCTGGGTGTCAGCTGTCAGAATCAGCTGACACCTGCCGGCGATCATGCACGCACAGCCTCTGTGCATGCAAAATCTCCAGGATGTTCCCATACGTCTCATGTCGGTAAGTACCAGGCCACAGGCATACGTCCCATGTCAGAAAGGGGTTAGTTAGCCTGTTAGTGTTATGGCTTGTTCACTATCATCGTTAGGAAAGGCCAGGTGATGCAAATTTACCAGCTTTATAAAAACCCAGCCTTCTCTATCCTTGTGGCAAAAAAACAGCAGCCATGGGTTCTTCTAAGCAGCTGCCTAGCACTATAAAAATGGTGGAAGCCCACAAAGCAGGAGAAGGCTATAAGTTTCAACTTTCAAGTTGCCCTTTCCTCAGTTTGAAATGTAATTAAGAAATGGCAGTTACCAGGAACAGTAGAGGTCAAGATAAAGTCAGGAAGGCCAACAAAATTTCAGTGAGAGCTGCTCGTAGGATTGCTAGAGAGGCAAATCAGAACCCCCATTTGGCTGCAAAAGACCTTCAGAAAGATTTAGCAGACTCTGGAGCTGTGGTGCATTGTTCTACTGTTCAGAGACACCTGCACAAATATGGCCTTCACGAAAGAGTCATCAGAAGAAAACCTCTCCTGCGTCCTCACAATAAAATTCAGCTTATTCAGAAGTATGCAAAAAAAAACATCTAAACAAGCCTGATGCATTTTGGAAACCGATGACGTTAAAGTAGAACTCTTTGGTCACAATGCTCAAAGGTATGTGTGGAGAAAAAAGGTCACAGAACTTCAGGAAAAGAACATTTCGCCCACCATTAAGCATGAGGGTGGATTAATCATGCTTTGGGGTTGTGTTGCAGCCATTGGCATGGGGAAGAATGGATTCAATTAAATTTCAACAAATTCTTGATGCAAACATAACACCATCTGTAACAAAACTGAAGTTGATAACAGGATGGATTCTACAAATGGATAATGATTCTAAACACGTGTCAAAATCCAAAATAGACTACTTCAAAAGGCACAAGCTGAAGGTTTTATAATGGCCCTCATAGTCCTCTGATCTTAACATCATTGAAAATCTGTGGCTAGACCTCAAAATAGCAGTGCATGCAAGACGACTCAGGAATCTCACAGAACTGGAAGAATTTTCCGAGGAAGAATGGATGAAAATCCCTGAGACAAGAATTGAAAGACTCTTGTCTGGCTACAAAAAGTGTTCATAAGCTGTAATACTTGCAAAAGGGGGTGCTACTAGGTACTAACCATGCAGCGTGCCCAAACTTTTGCATTGGCCCATTTTCCTTTTTGTAATTTTTAAAATGTAAAAGATAAAAAAATATATATATTTGCCTAAAATACAAAGGAAATGTGTCATCTTTAACTTTAGGCCTTTTAGAGATCATTTCACCTTCAACTTGCTTAATTTGTCACAATAACAGTAATTTTGAAGAGGGGTGCCCAAACTTTTACATGCCACTGTACTTGTAGGAAAGTGGAGAGAACAGGATGGATTTGTAGCAGTTTGCAAAATGAAGACTATTTAGAAATTTGGTTTACTTTGCATTTAGGACACAACTACCCAATAAACCAGCCTTTTAATGAAAAAAATGTGCATAGCCTTTAATGTAAGTACATGTGTCTAATATGCTGAATACATCATATACCTTTTATATGATATTGATACATTTTGTATAACTTCGTACGTTTTCAGCAACCCACATGCATTCATCCTACTGCACTGTTGAAAGCCTCTTCTGTTGTGTGCAATTCCTGATATATACAGTATCTATAGAGATACACACACCTGTAATTATTGTATCGGTTTTACTCACTTGGGTGCGACGAGAGGAAAACAGGAAGCATGATCTTTTAAGAGTCCATGTCGGTTTATTGCTCCATAAACCAACAAGCAAAAAAAAAAACAAACAACCTTTAGTTCAGGCAAGCAAAGTAAAGTGTCCTTTAAGCAAGTCTCTGCTTAGGCAGTCCTTTGGGCACACAGGCTGCGTCACGTCCAGTATCCTGGCTCGGTCTGGAGACAGCCACACACAGGAGGCCTTCTCCCTCCAAACACACAGACCATGTGCCAAACAACAGCCTCCATTATATAGGCTGTTAACCTCACCTAGAGGTGAGGTATGTGGGTAGCTAGACCCTCCCATCTCTCTAAACTACCCGTAACTCGGTCCCAGGTGCACCAAACAATCCTCTTAGTGCTTACATGGACTAGAGAAACACCATGGGTTACATCACAGAGGCCAGCCATCTCTGTGACACATACCACCCATCGACTATGCGACCATTAGCCACCTTACATTATACAAAGAGCTTTTATTTAAAGGGTACCTGTCACCAGGTTTTCCCATTATAAAGTATGACCACCACCTCTTTTACAGCAGTTAAGCAACCTGTATAAAAGTCCCCAATCCCCTCTGCATATCCCAAAAAATACTTTTCATAATCACCCATTTGGCACAGTCCACTCCGATGGGCATCGCTGGTCTTGCTTCGGTGTCTCCTCTCTCTTTGCAATCACCGTCCTCCTTCCTTGCTTTAAGTGGATGACGCATCCTACAACATCATCCACACGGTGCCCACAATTTCACTCCTGTGCAGGTGTTCTTCTCTCTGTCCTGCTGAGGACTGAGGAAAGTCCTGTAATGGGTATGCACCGGAAGCCGGAAGAGGCCAAAGAGCGGCGATGACCTGGAAGTAAAGAGGGCATGCGTGCTACAGAATGTTACTTTGTCCTCAGCAGGTAAGAGAGAAGTTTGCCTGGACAGGTGCGAGTTTGGGGATACTGTGTGGATGATGTAGGATGCGTCATCAACATGAAGCAGGGAAGGAAGATGACGATCGCAGGGATAGAGGAGGCGCCAAAGCAAGATCAGCGACACCCATAGGACCGGATTGCGCCATATGGGGATTATAAAAGTTTTTGTTGGGGGATATGCAGATGGGGTTGGTGACTTACAGTGTATGCAGCTTTCTAGACTGCTGTAAAAGAGGCATTAAAGGTGGTGGCTTTAGTTTATATTGTGAAAACCTGGTGACAGGTTCCCTTTAATAAACAGTGCTTATTGTTTATACTTTAGATATTATAACCAGATATAATGTATTCATAAGTTTTATGTTGTTATTTGGTTATCTTAAATTGCTGGATTTTTTGGAGTCCCAATACTCCATAAATAGGGATGAGTAAACCCGTGTAAATTTGGGTTCTGGTACACAACCCGAACTTTAGTCCAAAGTTTGGTTCGGGTACCAGAACTCTACCCAAATTTGAACCAGAACCCAAACCCCATCGAAAACAATGTGGACTCAAACTTTGAAGCAGGAAAATTCTCTCTCTCTCACCCGGACTTCCCCCGGAAATCCAAATATTAAAATTGACTTCCGGGAGAAGTCTGTGTTCTGTGTTTGTCCAGTACGATAAGTTTGGGTTTGCTCATCTCTATTTATAAATGATGTTGCATGTTCTGTGTTTGGAGTTGTCAGGTCTTCTTGGACCGGCTACTCGTCATATTTACTTAGAAAATCTCTTACTGTCCTCTTCAGTGCTATTTACAATGGAAGTAAATGTGGTCATCTCACAGTGTATACAGCATGTTCAGGCACAGTGTTTGTTTCATTTTTATAATTAATGAGACTTTTGATCCAACTTCTGTCTATGATGTTGAGTCACCATATCCTTGTAAAGTTTGAACAAGAAATATGGAAATTGGATGCCGTATAACTGGTTTCTTATAATTTAATGTACCTCTTTAATCAAGGTTTGACAAAGGGAGGTGTCAGAGGAGTAAAATGAGCGACAGAGGAAATTCAAAACAAATTTCGTGTGTGCGTTTCATTGAACAAAAATTTCATAGAAATGAATCAAGTGGCCAATGACAACCACTTCTTACAGGCAAGTTTTAATTCATCCAGTGCCAGCACAGTTCATCTAACTAATTCCATATGCACAGTTATATTTGCTGATGTTACTAGCAGAAATTATACCACATATGTGATAGGATCAATTTTGAGTCTGAGTTCTTAACAGAGCTTAGCTATTACAGGTGCATCTCACTAAATTAGAATATGATCAAAAAGTTAATTTATTTCAGTTCTTCAATACAAAAAGTGAAACTCATATATTTTATAGAGTCATTACAAAGAGAGTGATCTATTTCAAGTCTTTATTTCTGTTAATGTTGATGATTATGGCTTACAGCCAACGAAAACACAACAGTCATTATCTCAGTAAATTAGAATACTTTATAACAACAGCTTGAAAAATGTTTTTAAAATCTGAAATCTTAACCTACTGAAATGTATGTTCAGTAAATGCACTCAATACTTGGTTGGGGCTCCTTTTGCATCAATTACTGCATCAATGCGGCGTGGCATGGAGGTGATCAGCCTGTGGCACTGCTGAGGTGTTATGGAAGTCCAGGTGGCTTTGATAGCAGCCTTCAGCTTGTCTGCATTGTTGGGTCTGGTGTCTCCCATCTTCCTCTTGACAATACCCCATAGATTCTCTATGGGGTTAAGGTCAGGCGAGTTTGCTGGCCAATCAAGCACAGTGATGCTGTTGTTTGTAAACCAGATATTGGTACTTTTGGCAGTGTGGACAGGTGCCAAGTCCTGCTGGAGAATGAAATTTCTATCTCCAAAAAGCTTGTTGGCAGAGGGAAGCATGAAGTGCTCTAAAATTTCCTGGTAGACGGCTGCGCTGACTTTGGTCTTGATAAAACACAGTGGACCTGCACCAGCAGATGACATGGCTCCCCGAACCATCACTGATTGTGGAAACTTCACACTAGACCTCAAGCAGCTTGGATTGTGGCCTCTCCACTCTTCCTCCAGACTCTGGGACCTTGATTTCCAAATGAAAATTGGAACTCTGGGACCTTGCAGAGTGTGTCAGTGACTGCCCTCTGGACATCTGTCAAGTCAGCAGTCTTCCCCATGATTGTGGAGCCTACTGAAACAGACTAAGGGACCTCTCTAAATGCTTAGGAAGCCTTTGCAGGTGTTTTTTGTTAATTATTTTAATTTGTAATGTGTAATGACTCTATGTAATATATGAGTTTCACTTTTTGTATTGAAGAACTGAAATAAATTAACTTTTTGATGATATTCTAATTTAGTGAGATGCACCTGTATGTGTCCATCTAGTCACAGGTATATAGAAATTTTCTTCCTCTTAAGAACATACGGTACTTGCTAACATTTGGAATGACAAATTTTGGGGTCATTTACGCAACTCAAAAAATACCAACTTTTGGGCATTGTTTTGCTAAATCAGATCCCTTTAAGGTTAAAAAATATAAGAAAGACTAAAGAAAAAACAATAAATAAAATTATATACAGTACAGACCAAAAGTTTGGACACACCTTCTCATTTAAAGATTTTTCTGTATATTCATGACTATGAAAATTGTACATTCACACTGAAGGCATCAAAACTATGAATTAACACATGTGGAATTATATACTTAACAAAAAAGTGTGAAACAACTGAAACTATGTCGTATATTCTAGGTTCTTCAAAGTAGCCACCTTTTGCTTTGATGACTGCTATGCACACTCTTGGCATTCTCTTGATGAGCTTCAAGAGGTAGTCACCGGAAATGGTTTTCACTTCACAGGTGTGCCCTGTCAGGTTTAATAAGTGGGATTTCTTTCCTTATAAATGGGATTGGAACCATCAGTTGTGTTGTGCAGAAGTCTGGTGGATACACAGCTGATAGTCCTACTGAATAGACTGTTAGAATTTGTATTATGGCAAGAAAAAAGCAGCTAAGTAGAGAAAAACGAGTGCCCATCATTACTTTTAGAAATGAAGGTCAGTCAGTCCGAAAAATTGGGCAAACTTTTAATGTGTCCCCAAGTGCAGTTGCAAAAACCATCAAGCGCTACAAAGAAACTGGCTCACATGAGGACCGCCCCAGGAAAGGAATACCAAGAGTCACCTCTTTTATCCATTGTTCCGAGTCACCAGCCTCAGAAATCGCAGGTTAACAGCAGTTCAGATTAGAAACCAGGTCAATGCCACACAGAGTTCTAGCAGCAGACACATCTCTTCAACAACCGGTAAGAGGAGACTTTGTGCAGCAGGCCTTCATGGTAAAATAGCTGCTAGGAAACCACTGCTAAGGACAGGCAACAAGCAGAAGAGACTTGTTTGGGCTAAAGAACACAAGGAATGGACATTAGACCAGTGGAAATCTGTGCTTTGGTCTGATGAGTCCAAATTTGAGATCTTTGGTTCCAACCACCGTGTCTTTGTGCGATGCAGAAAATGTGAACATATGGACTCTACATGCCTGGTTCCCACCGTGAAGCATGGAGGAGGAGGTGTGATGGTGTGGGGGTGCTTTGCTGGTGACACTGTAAGGGATTTATTAAAAATTGAAGGCATACTGAACCAGCATGGCTACCACAGCATCTTGCAGCGGCATGCTATTCCATCCGGTTCGTGTTTAGTTGGACCATCATTTATTTTTCAACAGGACAATGACCCCAAACACACCTCCAGGCTGTGTAAGGGCTATTTGACCAAGAAGGAGAGTGATGGGGTGCTACGCCAGATGACCTGGCCTCCACAGTTACCAGACCTGAACCCAATCGAGATGGTTTGGGGTGAGCTGGACCGCAGAGTGAAGGCAAAAGGGCCAACAAGTGCTATGCATCTCTGGGAACTCTTTCAAGATTGTTGGAAGACCATTTCCGGTGACTACCTCTTGAAGCTCATCAAGAGAATGCCAAGAATTTGCAAAGCAGTCATCAAAGCAAAAGGCAGCTACTTTGAAGGACCTAGAATATAAGACATATTTTCAGTTGTTTCACACTTTTTTGTTAAGTATATAATTCCACATGTGTTAATTCATAGTTTTGATGCCTTCAGTGTGAATGTACAATTTTCAGTCATGAAAATACAGAAAAATCTTTAAATGAGAAGGTGTGTCCAAACTTTTGGTCTGTACTGTATGTATGTGTATAAGTATACTTATTTATTTATATATATACGCCGCATGCAGAATTATTAGGCAAATGCGTATTTTGATCACTTTGATACTTTTTATACATGTTGTCCTACTCCAAGCTGCATAGGCTTGAGAACCAACTAACAATTAAGTAAATCTGGTGATGTGCATCTCTGTAATGAGGAGGGGTGTTGACTAATGACATCAACACCCTATATAAGGTGTGCTTAATTATTAGGCAACTTCCTTTCCTTTGGCAAAATGGGTCAGAAGAGAGATTTGACGGGCTCTGAAAAGTCCAAAATTGTGAGATGTCTTGCAGAGGGATGCAGCAGTCTTGAAATTTCCAAACTTTTGAAGCGTGATCACCGAACAATCAAGCGTTTCATGGCAAATAGCCAACAGGGTCGCAAGAAGCGTGTTGGCCAAAAAAGGCGCAAAATAACTGCCCATGAATTGAGGAAAATCAAGCGTGAAGCTGCCAAGATGCCATTCGCCACCAGTTTTGCCATATTTCAGAGCTGCAACGTTACTGGAGTATCAAAAAGCACAAGGTGTGCGATACTCAGGGACATGGCCAAGGTAAGGAAGGCTGAAAAATTACCACCTTTGAACAAGAAACATAAGATAAAATGTCAAGAATGGGTCAAGAAATATCTTAAGACTGATTTTTCAAAGGTTTTATGGACTGATGAAATGAGCGTGACTCTTGATGGGCCAGATGGATGGGCCAAAGGCAGGATCAGTAAAGGGCAGAGAGCTCCACTCCGACTCAGACGCCAGCAAGGTGGAGGTGGGGTACTGGTATGGGCTGGTATCATTAAAGATGAACTTGTGGGACCTTTTCGGGTTGAGGATGGAGTGAAGCTCAACTCCCAGACCTACTGCCAGTTTCTGGAAGACAACTTCTTCAAGCAGTGGTACAGGAAGAAGTCGGTATTGTTCAAGAAAAACATGATTTTCATGCAGGACAATGCTCCATCACATGCATCCAACTACTGCACAGCGTGGCTGGCCTGTAAAGGTCTAAAAGAAGAAAAAATAATGACATGGCCCCTTTGTTCACCTGATCTGAACCCCATACAGAACCTGTGGTCCATCATAAAATGTGAGATCTACAGGGAGGGAAAACAGTACACCTCTTGGAACAGTGTCTGTGAGGCTGTGGTGACTACTGCACGCAATGTTGATCGAAAACAGATCAAGCAACTGACAGAATCTATGGATGGAAGGCTGTTGAGTGTCATCATAAAGAAAGGTGGCTATATTGATCACAAATTTTTTTGGTTTTTGCTTTTGCATGTCAGAAATGTTTATTTCTAAATTTTGTGCACTGATATTGGTTTACCTGGTGAAAATAAACGAGTGAGATGGGATTATATTTGATTTTTATTAAGTTGCCTAATAATTCTGCACAGTAATAATTAACTGCACAAACAGATATCCTTCTAAGATAGCCAAATGTAAAAAAAAACACTCCAACTTCCAAAAATATTAAGCTTGGATATTTATAAGTCTTTTCTGTTGATTGAGAACATAGTTGTTGATCAATAATAAAAATAATCCTCTAAAATACAACTTGCCTAATAATTCTGCACACAGTGTAAATAAATAAAATGGATATATATCCGCTAGTGAGGCATGGCAAGTAAAAATACCCATCACCAAGAAAACTCATGCACAGAACCATTTTGCATCATACAAATATTAAATTAAATATCAAATTAAAAACACAGACCAAAATGTTGTATCTTGAAACATGAAAAGAGGAATTCACATAGAGAAACATGTGGTGGGCAAATTTGGTACCTCAGTAAGTCTCTTAAAGAGCACTACAATAGTGTTCACAAGAACAATACAAGAATGTGCATCAAAGGTCAGGTTTCGAAACAGGTGAAAATAGAAACAGAAATAAAATAACTTTCACATATTTATTCATTTATTTATTTAGTTATGGCTAAGTAGCCCAAAACGCCATTTCACAATGGCAGCCTTAAAGGGACCTTTCACATGAAACACTATTAACCTGCAGATATGGGGTTGATCTGCAAGGTAATAGCGCTCTGAACCTGCCAGCGCAGGCACTTAGAGCTGTGTTGCCGGGAGAAAATGAACTTTATTCCACTCGCTAGCATTCTGCTCTCAGTCATAGAGGTGGCGCTGGTGAAGGTTCAGCCACCGCTCTATGTATAGAGAACAGATGCTAGAACCACGCACCTGGCCCTGACTGACAGCAGCTCAGCATTAGGGCCGGCTGTTTATTATTCTGAAACACTACCACTTTTATCAATGTTCTAACATTGAACATTAAAGGGGTTGTCCAGGATTAGAATAATATGGCTGCTTTCTTGAAGAGAACAGCGCTACCCCTGACTATTGGTTGTACATGGTATTGCAACTCAGCCTGTATTTTTTTTCTAATTCTGGACAACCACCTTTACATGAGTAGGGCTATAATCATACAAACCTTTTGAACTATAGATGTGATTATACAAAAGAACCATATAACTCAGCACAAGACAAGCAAATTATCTCAGAATCTTTGTAGGTTTTCATTCTGTAATATTATAAAAAATATACTTAAAACCTCCAATTACCATTTAAAGGGAACCAGTCTTGTCCAGAAACTCTATTTACCTGCAGGAATAAGGTTAATCTATGGGTAAACAGTGTTTAAATAATTTTAGACAGGTTTTCTGGAGCAGAAGCTACAGGGAGAAAATGAACTTATTTCCTCCCTGCAGCTGCTCGTTTCCAGTCATTGGGGTGGTATAAGGAGATGTTTTAGTCACCCAGGGACGGACAGCTGGGGCCCCTCTTCAAGAAGCATGTCTATGTCCTTCTCCCTTTATGGTGATAAAGACATCATATGTAATATATATGTGTACCTTGTGACGCGCCCCCTGGGCCGTGGGGTACTCGGTAGCCGGGCCCGTCCTGTATTGGGGTAGTCACGGTGGCGGTGACCCTGTCCGTGACCCAGGGCGATCAATTAAAGTAGCAATCAATTTGGGAATTAAAGATTTGGCGATAATGTTCATGACGCCACCCGTGGTATGCGGCTATATGGGGCCGCCGCTGCAGTGCAGATCCTCTGGAGCTGATGGTGACGCGGCAAAGATAGTTCAGCTCTCCATGGGCAGAGCTAAGCTCCAGAGCAGTATATGGTGATTTTGTAGATGTTGCAGGCGTAGTGCAAGGCAGGTGATGGGCCAGCAATCATTCAAGGTCACAGCAGGGTGCAGTCTTCAGGTTTTACTCACAGTTGTTAAGTTCTCCAGGTTACAATTACCGGTCTGTAACCACCCACGTTGTCCTTTGTCCTCCGGGGAAGTGATCCAGCCAACTCTCAGATATTTTAGAAGCACTTGAACGGGACCCCTTTTTTATGTACCTTCTCCGGTAGTCTCTCTGCGCTGGCTTTCGCCCTCCTGCCCTGCGCCTCACACACAGTGTCCCATGCCAGTGGCCGCGGGCCTTGTTGGGCGACGTCCTCTGAGACCCCTTGGTCCTATATGGCCACCTTTTCAGCGTTTGTGTGTGGAATTTGGTTACAGCACCTGCTGCGGCCTGATCTGTGGCACTACTGCGGCCTGATCCTTCCACGGTCAGCGTGAACTCGGGCGCATGGGTGGACTCTGCACTCGCCGTGCCCCTAGAATCCCCTCTATATCTGGAGCCTTTCCACAGCTCCTGTCCTCTCTCCAACTCTCCTCCTGCGCCTCTCTCACTGGGCAGGACTGAACTGAACTGCTCCTAAGCAGAACTCCCCTCAGAACTCCTTCTAGATCTTTCCACCCTTCTTTTTATATGCTTCTCTCAGTGCTCCCCTAAACTCCTTCCTCCACCCACACCCACTACATGGTTCCCTCTCTCTTGGCTCCCCCTTCCAGCCAAGGACAGGGCTCAGCAGTGACCAAGTGCATCTTGCTCCTCCTGCTGGTCTGGAGTGGTGTAGTGTTGGATGTAGGTGTGTGGGTCCCGGGTAGTGCTTCCTCCTTACCTGAGAGTGGGGTACCACACGTCTGGATGAGATGCAGTACCTCTGTGGCAACTGGACCCGTAGGGGTGCCACACGTGCTTAGCATAAATGAGTACACCCCATCAGATTTGTCAAAAAACCTTTAGTTTCCTTTCAGAATCAACATTTCTATGGAATACCAAACCACGAAATACTCCCACAAATGTGGGCAATTGATTGCAAACTAAATTTGTTATTTTACGCCTCCAAAAACAGTCATTTTCTTAACAAATTAATTCAAGACTATGTTGCAGAAATAAGTACACCCCAATGAAAGTCACAAATGATAATGTAGAGCTGGCTGCAAATCATTATGTTGGAGCCATTACAGCGCATTCACTGTATAGTGTGAAGTGACTGTAAGGCCACGTACATGCGTGGAGTATTTTGTGAGTTTTCTACCCAAATATTTCTAAGCCAAAACCAGGAGTGGGCAAAAAATGCACACGTGGTGATGTGTTTCTATTATATTTTTCCTTTGATTGTTCCACTCCTGATTTTGGCTTACAAATATTGATGTAAAAAACTCACCAAAGTGTGAACGTGGCCTAACAGCTCCTTGCACCACCCCAATGACTTGAAACAAGCAGCCGCAGGGAGGATATAAGTTAATTTTCTCGCTGCTCCAGTTAAGCCTCACGTTATTTTTAACACTATTTACCTGCAGATTAACCCTATATCTGCTGGTAAATAGCATTTCTGGACAAGTTTTCCATAACACAAAAACACCCACAAACATAAATCCGGTGATATTTCTTTTTCTGGTTATATTTTACATGTAGTTACTTTGACAACGTGTTATTCACTACACCATCCAAGCTTTATATGGTATTGTGCTTTGAACATCAAAAAAAACATATACAAAGGGAAAGTGTAGGAATGATTCAGCCCTATAATAACAATAGGGGGCACATAATAGAATTCAGGTTCCTGTATTTGTATTTTGCTTCTGTGAAGTGCACGCATAAGTTATGTTTCAGAATGAGCTGTGTATCTGTGTTGTTTGGAGGAAAAATCACCTGTCAAACGCCAGCTCCACAGCGAGTTCAAAGACTTGCAGGTTCTTGTTTGAAGTTTTGATAAGAGATAAGCAGTCACAACCACAAGGTCTACAGCAGTTTCATATTTCACACCTGACAGTTGCTTTTTCATTTGCAAGCTCCCGATGCATTTACGATAGAATATTTTCAGACCTACCATGGACTGTATTATATTTGTATAAACAGACAGACATCCAGTGACCGCACATTCTTAGAAATGGTACTTTCATCAAAGACATTCCTTACCTATCTTATATCTATCTTTAAAAAAAATCAGGCTTTCACGAAAGTGGAGGTATCAAAAATGTTAATTTATTTACTTTTAAGTTAGGAATAAAGGGATGATGCAAACTATTGATAAGGGGAGAAAATGAACTTTATTCCTCCAAAGGGGCTACCAGCTTTCAGTCATAGAGGCCGGCGCAATAACAGTCACCACTCAGTACACAGTGAGCATCAGCTGTAAGCATGGCCCCACGCTTTGATTGATGGGCTGGAGTCAGATGCTCCTAATTTTGTCTCTTCGTGATTCAGGAGTGCTAAATAAGTGTCGTGCACTTTCGTATGGACCTCGCCACAAATCCTACTCTAGTCACTGCTGAAGTAATATTTGTGTTGTAGCAAACACCGCCAAGTAGCGGTCCACACACCATCGTTCCACGCCATCTCTGCCTACTTTGTCAGAGCTGGGTGAAAATGGCATGAGAACACCAAAAGTCATGTAGCACCCTGAGGACTCGGCTGCTACAGGGGTATTACACCTCAAGCCAGAGGTGTGGTATTCCACTCCCGGGTAAGGATGGAGTGTGGGACTGAGCTCAGATAGCTGCATACACTACATACATCCCATTTCCGGGGGACAGATCGACGGTACTCCCACCAATATATGTGCAGGTACGATTGTGTCTGTCCCTGGCTGGAGTGGGAGGGGGGTGGAACATCCCAGTAGTGTAGGGGCAGATAGGGGGAGCAGTCTGGGTAATGCTAGGAGCTCATTGGGTGCTGGTCACCTGAGCTCACACATAGAGGGAGTATATAAGGTGGGCACCATCTTAGGACAGGGTCTTTTGTAGAGTGAGTCAGTCTGTCAGAGTTTAGTCAGAGGAGCAGAGCAGAGAAGCTCAGCCAGAAGGGCTGACAGGGAGTTGTGGTTCCGGCTGGGCCCAGCTCCAAGGCCAAGTCTGAGAGAGAGAGAGAGGAGTCAGAAGGACCCAGAGAGAAGAAGAAGGAACCCCAAGACCCCAGAATACAAACAGCAGGGTGAAGGGTTGGCACCCAGGGTACCGGATCCCAAGCTGGCAGAGAGAAAAGCACACCTTAGCCAGAGACCGGAGGTTGTGGGCAGGATCTGCCACGACCCTCACTAAATCCACTAGGAAAGCATACCAAGTATAGGGTCAGGGAACCCAGAAGAGGTGTACCCACCAAGAGACCCGAGGGAGCCGGACATAAGTGGATCCCTAGTGAGAACGGCCAGAAGAGAGGGAAAGTCAGACAGGAGCTCAGGACCACGCTCCAGAATTGCTTGGGGGTTGGCCGAGTCCAGGACCTGGTGGACGCAGCACGGCTCGGGTGATCGCTTCAGGCCAGAGTGACCATAAGAACACCCGTAAGTAAAAACCCCTGAACTGCACAGCCCGACTCTGAGTCTTCTTGCTTGATCATCCTGCACCTTCACAACCACCATCCTCTACATCTGACCCCCTGAGGCTATACCCCTCCCGTTGGGGGTTATACTACCACAGCTGCACACATACCACCAGCCTCAGCGGACCCTTCTGCGGCGGCGGCCTTTTGACCGCAAATCAACGGGTGGCGTAGTCGACACTAAGAACATCAATAACATCTATCAAGACTGCCACACACTGAGTTTGACACCCTGGGCACGGACCGGGTCGCCGCCACTCGGAGACTACAACCCCCATCTGATCCGGTTCCGGGTATCCCCAAACAGCACTGGCCCAGGGGGCGCGTCAGTCACATAGAGCAGTAGCCACTTGAGCCAAAATTATGCAACTTTTCAAACCCTTTAAAGCCAGAATGAAGCATTGTCTATCAGGCCCTAAATCTATAGATATTAATATGGAGTTGGTCACCCCGTTTCAGCTAAAACAGTTTCCATTCTTCTGGGAAGGATGCCTACAAGATTTTGCCTATTTATCCAGAACAGGATTTGTGGGGTCAGACACTGTGGTCTGACTTCTCCACAAAACCTTACAGTTGACACTATGCAGTAACGTTCTCTTGGCATTCGCCAAACCCCGACTCATCCAACGGATAGAGAAGAGTGATTTGCTGCTCCACGGTACATCCTGCAGCTCCGCAGCTACCGTTTATTGTAGACAGCTAGGGGCTGGATGCTACACACTGAGGTAATGAGACTGAATGAAAAACCTGAATTCAATGAATTATAGGTTTGGCCCAATACTTTTGCCCATGTGTATCATCTAATTTATCTATACATGGGTTTTAGTTACAGCTATATCTGTTCATTTTTTGTTTAGGCTTTACATGTTTTGCCATTTCTCCCTTTTTTTTTGATCAGTCACATCAAATGAAAATCTGCTATTCTGACGGGACAAAGTCTTTGTAGAAGTATGTCAAGAATGTCAATGATACCTTGTACCACGAAGGTCATGCACCATGATAATACCTGCCAAGTTTGGATATGTTGTTTCTGTTATTTTATGGCGTATAATATATATATACAGTACAGACCAAAAGTTTGGACACACCTTCTCATTTAAAGATTTTTCTGTATTTTCATGACTATGAAAATTGTACATTCACACTGAAGGCATCAAAACTATGAATTAACACATGTGGAATTATATACTTAACAAAAAAGTGTGAAACTACTGAAAATATGTCTTATATTTTAGGTTCTTCAAAGTAGCCAACTTTTGCTTTGATGACTGCTTTGCACACTCTTGGCATTCTCTTGATGAGCTTCAAGAGGTAGCCACCGGAAATGGTCTTCCAACAATCTTGAAGGTGTTCCCAGAGATGCTTAGCACTTGTTGGCCCTTTTGCCTTCACTCTGCGGTCCAGCTCACCCCAAACCATCTCAATTGGGTTCAGGTCTGGTGACTGTGGAGGCCATGTCATCTGGTGTAGCACCCCATCACTCTCCTGCTTGGTCAAATAGCCCTTGCACAGCCTGGAGGTGTGTTTGGGGTCATTGTCCTGTTGAAAAATAAATTATGGTCGAACTTAACGCAAATCGGATGAAATAGCATGCCACTGCAAGATGCTGTGGTAGCCATGCTGGTTCAGTATGCCTTCAATTTTGAATAAGTCCCCAACAGTGTCACCAGCAAAGCACCCCCACACCATCACACCTCCTCCTCCATGCTTCACGGTGGGAACCAGGCATGTAGAGTCCATCTGTTCACCTTTTCTGCGTCGCACAAAGACACGGTGGTTGGGACCAAAGATCTCAAATTTGGACTCGTCAGACCAAAGCACAGAATTCCACTGGTCTAATGTCCATTCCTTGTGTTCTTTAGCCCAAAAAAGTCTATTCTGCTTGTTGCCTGTCCTTAGCAGTGGTTTCCTAGCAGCTATTTTACCATGAAGGCCTGCTGCACAAAGTCTCCTCTTAACAGTTGTTGTAGAGATGTGTCTGCTGCTAGAACTCTGTGTGGCATTGACCTGGTCTCTAATCTGAGCTGCTGTTAACCTGCGATTTCTGAGGCTGGTGACTCGGATAAACTTATCCTCAGAAGCAGAGGTGACTCTTGGTCTTCCTTTCCTGGGGCGGTCCTCATATGAGCCAGTTTCTTTGTAGCGCTTGATGGTTTTTGCAACTGCACTTGGGGACACTTTCAAAGTTTGCCCAATTTTTCGGACTGACTGACCTTCATTTCTTAAAGTAATGATGGTCACTCATTTTTCTTTACTTAGAATTTGTATTATGGCAAGAAAAAAGCAGCTAACAGTCTATTCAGTAGGACTATCAGCTGTGTATCCACCAGACTTCTGCACAACACAACTGATGGTCCCAACCCCATTTATAAGGCAAGAAATCCCACTTATTAAACCTGACAGGGCACACCTGTGAAGTGAAAACCATTTCCGGTGACTACCTTTTGAAGCTCATCAAGAGAATGCCAAGAGTGTGCAAAGCAGTTATCAAAGCAAAAGGTGGCTACTTTGAAGAACCTAGAATATAAGACATATTTTCAGTTGTTTCACACTTTTTTGTTAAGTATATAATTCCACATGTGTTAATTCATAGTTTTGATGCCTTCAGTGTGAATGTACAATTTTCATAGTCATGAAAATACAGAAAAATCTTTAAATGAGAAGGTGTGTCCAAACTTTTGGTCTGTACTGTATATATATATATATATATATATATATATATATATATACATATATATACCTTAATTTCTTAACATTTTTTGTCTCTGGACAAGCTCCATACGTTCCACTGAAATTTTAAATACATTTTGGTGTGAAGGACAATAATTATGTTTAAATGTAAAATGTACATATTTAAAGTACTGTATATTGCTCTCCGTGTTTATCCACTTTAATACGTATTGCTATCTTTGTTCAACAAGACATAAATTCTAAATATTAAAGAGGTTGTCCAATACTTTAGCATTGATGACCTATCCTTGGGATAGGTCATCAATGTCTGATCGGCCAGGGTCCGACACCCGGCACCCCCATCGATCAGCTGTTATAGTCGGTGGTAGCCGCCGCCGTCCGAAAGTGCTCGCTTGCAGAGCTGGCCGTCTTCTGATGATTCTATTGATTTGAATAGGAGGCAGATGTGCCTCCGCCGCCACCGATAACAGCTGATCGGCGGGGGTGCCGGGTGTTGGACTATCCTAGAGATAGATCATCAGTGCTAAAGTAGTAGACAACCTCTTTAAAGGTGTTGTCTCAAGTTCATAATTGGATAAAATTGCAATGTGCTTGTGAAAAATAGCAACCCTGCAATTTACCCCTTACTAAAATCCTCTTCATTTTCTAGAACGGAGGGATTTTTACTTTTCTAGTGTACAGCTCATTGCCTGGGTCAGCAGCACCCCTGCAGTCCCAGAATGGCTGGTTACTTGGGTAAGGAGTGTGCAGCGCAAGCAGTCTCAATGCTTTGTAGCAGAGGTATACAATCAAGACAAACAAGTGCATAAATAGGATACTAGAAGACAAGCTAACTAAGAACCAATGTTCAGGCAAAGAGTGGTGGGAGGAGTTGCCTAATAAACCCCCTGCTGCCTAGGAATAGACTGAGGAAGTTAAACACTGCAGGGTTAAGTTCATGCAGGATCTAGCCGTGCCTCCCTACAGCCAGGTGTAGACAGCGGGGATATGCAGCAGAGTTGCAAGAGCAACATGAGGACTCAGCGTGGCGACCTGACACAGGAAGGAGCAGAGCGGCAAACTCAGTGAGTAAAAAAATGCTGAGAATGTGTGCGCGTTACCACTGTGACAGTGACTCTTTTAAATGTTCATCACTGCAGCCTGTGAATTAAAACAGAGGGATTGTTGCTACTTATATTCATTTTAATCTCCCCATACTCATAGAATAAAAGAAATCCATGCAACCATACTACATGATTCGATGTAGTATGCACAATTTTAAACAAATTTTGGTATGGTGATGAGTGGTGGACATGCCATTGGTTCACCCTGGGCAGCCGCACAGAGGCCAAAGAGGAAAGGATTCCACTAGTGTGGCACCCTGCTGTTCACAGGTACCACAGGACCAAGGGTGCATGGATGGACTTCTCCACAAGAGGCCCTCATTACATACAAACACCTCCACCCTTCCACCTCACACCACCAGAGGGAACCCGTTAGGGATATATATATGGAGGGTGGAGCCAGGCAGTTCAGTTAGTAGTTCAGACAGAGCCAGAGAGTCTGAGAGCGTGCTGACGCTGAGAGAAGCGAAGACGCAGCACGTCTGCTGCTGAGTTCTGAGGGCCCTGAGTGTGGCCAAAGGCAAGAGGAGAAAGGAGAGAGGAGTTGAGGGGGTAGAGGAGCATCATAGGCTCACCCCGATATACAAACCAGACACCGGGTCCGCGCCTGCAGGGTCCCTTTATACCCAGTAGGGATCACCGGCATTCCAGGAGGACTACAAGTCCCTGGCCGACCTGAAGCTAGACCCATTACAGGACCAGGAACCACGAAGGCTCCAGCGCCCAGGGATAGTGGTTGCCAGCAGAAGGTCGTACTACCGAGCAACAGGTGAAGGAACAGCACGACACATAAGCTAGGCCCAGTTGCAGGCTAGCCAGGAGGATACAGAGAGTCAGACACAGACCAGGAGGCCTTATACCTGCTCACTGGGGAGAAGTCCTGAAGTGCACCCATCCTACTGAGTACCCTGGACCGTACCTGACATCCGCACCAGTAAAGGTATTGAAGCGAATCCCCTGTCTCTGTCAGTTACTCCTGCTGCGCCATTCCGCCTGTACTACAAGCCCCAGCATCACCACCCACCATAAAACTCCACACTGCCCCGGGGGCCCGCTCCACCTGTGGGGAGCAGAAACACCTCAGCTGCCATCCCAACACCCCCGGAGGCCTGAAGCAGCACTGGTAATCATTACCAGGTACCACAGGTGGAGTCACAAACTGTTTATTTATTTTATCCTAGTTTCAATCCCCTTTTTCAAGAGTGACCCCAGGGTACGGGCCCGGGAGCCGACCACCGCGACACCCCCAAACCAGGCAAAGGCCCGGGTACCGAGTCGTCCCCATCCCCTGGGCTCGTCATACTCTTCCTGGCGTCACGAGCAGGATATCGTGCCAGTTGCCACCGGGTACTGTGCGCCCTAAAGAACTGTGTCGCATACCGTGGTGAAGTTTTCCCGCCAATTGCCGCTGTTTCCCGCCATTGTCCGCCATTTTCGAGTCGCCGCGCGGGAAGAAGAGGGGCGTAACCACGGGAATCAGAGAGGCGTGACTGCTGGAAGCGCGTGAAGCTCAAGCCCCGCCTCGCGCTCTGACGCAGCACCAGGAAGCGTCAGGTCCTGGAAGGAGATAATCAAATATAGAGGCAGTGTGTTGAAAACATTGTAGAAATTTTATTATAGAAAAGACATACAACACCACTTAGTAAAAAAGTACAGTTAAAAAACATATAAGACAAGAAAAAACGCATGGACAAAAATAACCCTCTAGAAAGTTCTAACATGTGAATACAATATAATTTGCATACAGATATATACATCAGAGAATATATGGCACAAATATAATGTGAGATCCAATGATCCTGGTAGTATAAACAAACTGCTATAATAAGCCCTCTGGATGATCTGTATGACGTAGGTATAGTATAATATAAGATTCAATAATCCTAATAATGCGAGCAGATTACTATGATGGGCCCTCTAAATAATGAATAGAAATATCACTGTAATAGTGAATTCTAACCTCAGGGAAGAATATACCCTCCCAGAAATAAATGCATATCTATCAGATAAGAATCTAACAGAAAGGCTACATGAATCAATCAAAAAGTATGATACTAACCATGTGGGTTCACACTGGAATACAGGGGATGTCGCCGATGCGTAACCCTACGCGTTAAGCCATTGGGTCCTGGCTTCCGTAGGGTTACGCATCGGCGACATCCCCTGTATTCCAGTGTGAACCCACATGGTTAGTATCATACTTTTTGATTGATTCATGTATTCATTTTGATTGTATCATGATTGATACGTCTCCTAAACTGTGGGGAGGAGGAAGTTAAATTACCAAGATACGCCACTGTTGCCAGATTGTATACTGTGAATGATGATGCCATACTCACAGTGGAATCCTTGACCCCACCAGATACAGTGGAAGACAATGACTCCGAAGCTCAGCTGGAGGATTGGTGTCAACAGCTCCATGTTGGGACTGACGCCACTCCTGTTCATCAGAAACACGGTGTTTACAGAGTGGTTCAGGAATATGAACGAGTGTTTAGTAAACACCCACTTGACTTTGGAAGGGTTAAAGGGGTACAACACCACATACCCACCGGTAACCATTCACCCATCATGGAGCGTTACCGACCCATACCACCAGCACATTATCAGAAAGCCAAGGAAATGTTACACGACATGAAAAAGGCAGGGGTAGTAAGGGGTAGCTGTAGCCCCTGGGCAGCTCCCCTGATCCTGGTCAGGAAAAAGGATGGTAGCATGAGGATGTGTGTAGATTACCGACAAATTAATCGAATAACACATAAAGATGCATACCCTTTGCCCTGTATAGAGGAATCCCTGGCTGCACTAAAATCTGCCAATTACTTCTCTACACTGGATCTCACTAGCGGGTACTGGCAAGTCTCTGTTGCTGAGGCAGACCGGGAGAAGACGGCCTTCACCACCCCGATGGGACTGTGCGAGTTCAACAGTATGCCGTTTGGACTCTGCAATGCACCCGGAACGTTCCAGAGGTTGATGGAGTGTTGCTTGGGACACCGGAACTTTGAGACAATGCTGCTGTACCTGGATGACGTTATCGTGTACTCGAGGACATATGAGGACCATCTGAAGCACCTGGCGGCAGTATTTGAAGCATTGTCCCAATATGGGATGAAACTAAAGCCTTCCAAATGCCACCTGCTCAAGCAGAAGGTTCAGTACCTGGGACACGTAGTCAGCTCCAAGGGAGTAGCACCAGACCCGGAGAAGGTCACTGCCATCCAGAAGTGGCCTGAACCAAGAAGCATCAAAGAAGTACGGCAATTCCTGGGACTGGTCGGGTACTACAGGAGATTCATAAAGGACTATACCAAAAAGGTAGCACCTCTACAAGACCTCCTGGTAGGACAGTCCAAAAGAGGAACGAGTCCCCCATTCCAGTGGGGCAAAGAACAGGCCGAATCCTTTGCAGTAATGAAGGAAATCCTGACTGGTGAAGAAATCCTGGCTTACCCTGACTACAGCCAGCCTTTCCTGCTGTACACAGACGCCAGCAATGAGGGACTGGGAGCTGTGTTGTCCCAGAAGCAGAATGGAAGAGAGAAGGTAATTGCATATGCCAGCAGGAAGCTACGCCCTACCGGGAGGAACCCGGAGAACTACAGTTCCTTCAAGCTGGAGTTCCTGGCCTTGGTCTGGGCTAACACTGAAAGGTTCAAGCATTACCTAGCCTCAACTAAGTTTACAGTTTTTACTGACAACAATCCCTTGACACACCTGGAGACAGCCAGGTTGGGAGAAATGGAACAGCGTTTGGTGGCCAGACTGCCAAATTATCAGTTCACCATCAAGTACCGGGCAGGTCACAAGAACACCAATGCTGATGCCCTGTCAAGGATGCCCCACCAGTCAGACACCGAGGATGAAGTGGATGATTTATAGGAAGTTGAATTACCTGCTTTCCACCGAAGTGGAGTGGTCCATGAGCAACACACCACCAGAAGATGTCAGGGAAGGATGCTGAATCCTCTACCCCATCACAGTTGGAAGGAGACTCAAGACAGTGACCCGGTTGTCAGCCTCATCAAAAGACTGATCACACCTGGAGAAGGATGCTCCTCCACAAGCCAAGCAACTGTGGAATGAGAGAAGCCAGCTGTTCATCTATAGAGAGAAGCTGTGCAGAAGATATGTCAACCCCAAGACCCATGAAATGGTGTGGCAGATTGTTGTACCCAGAACGGATATCCAGATGGTGTTGGAGGCCTACCACGATCAAGCAGGTTACTTTGGCTGGAAGAAGCTGGAAACCCTGCTGAAGGACCGGTTCTATTGGGTTGGAATGCGGAGTTCCATAGAAAGGTCGTGCCGGAATTGTGGGCCCTGTAGACTCAGAAGGAAAGACTACGGCAGCCAGAAAGCACCCTTGCAGTCCATCAAAACAACCCAGCCCCTGGAGATTGTCACTCTGGATCACGTCAAGCTGTCACCCAGCAGGTCAGGCTATTCCTATGCACTGACCATGGTGGATCATTATTCCCGGTTCCTGGTGGTAGCCCCTGTCAAGGACCTGACAGCAGAAACTGCAGCAAAAATGTTCCAAGCATACTTCTGCAGGCCCCATGGATACCCGGACAAAGTGCTGACGGATCAAGGCCCTGCCTTTGAAGCCGAGCTGTTTAAAGAATTCTGTCATCTGCATGGGTGCAAGAAGATCCGGACTACGCCGTATCACCCTCAGACCAATGGTTTATGTGAGAAAATGAACAACATCGTCATAGACCTGCTGAAAACCTTACCCTTGGAAGAAAGGAAGCAGTGGCCAGACAAACTACCTGACCTGGTAGATGTGTACAATCACATACAGTACAGAACAAAAGTTTGGACACACCTTCTCATTTAAAGATTTTTCTGTATTTTCATGACTATGAAAATTGTACATTCACACTGAAGGCATCAAAGCTATGAATTAACACATGTGGAATTATATACTTAACAAAAAAGTGTGAAACAACTGAAAATACGTCTTATATTCTAGGTTCTTCAAAGTAGCCACCTTTTGCTTTGATGACTGCTTTGCACACTCTTGCCATTCTCTTGATGAGCTTCAAGAGGTAGTCACCGGAAATGGTCTTCCAACAATCTTGAAGGAGTTCCCACAGCACTTGTTGGCCCTTTTGCCTTCACTCTGCGGTCCAGCTCACCCCAAACCATCTCGATTGGGTTCAGGTCTGGTGACTGTGGAGGCCAGGTCATCTGGCGTAGCACACCATCACTCTCCTCCTTGGTCAAATAGCCCTTACACAGTCTGGAGGTGTGTTTGGGGTCATTGTCCTGTTGAAAAATAAATGATGGTCCAACTAAATGCAAACCGGATGGAATAGCATGCCACTGCAAGATGCTGTGGTAGCCATGCTGGTTCAGTATGCCTTCAATTTTGAATAAATCCCAAACAGTGTCACCAGCAAAGCACCCCCACACCATCACATCTCCTCCTCCTTGCTTCACGGTGGGAACCAGGCATGTAGAGTCCATCTGTTCACCTTTTCTGCGTCGCACAAAGACACTGTGGTTGGAACCAAAGATCTCAAAGCACAGATTTCCACTGGTCTAATGCCCATTCCTTGTGTTCTTTAGCCCAAACAAGTCTCTTCTGCTTGTTGCCTGTCCTTAGCAGTGGTTTCCTAGCAGCTATTTTACCATGAAGGCCTGCTGCACAAAGTCTCCTCTTAACAGTTGTTGTAGAGATGTGTCTGCTGCTAGAACTCTGTGTGGCATTGACCTGGTCTCTAATCTGAGCTGCTGTTAACCTGCGATTTCTGCGATAAACTTATCCTCAGAAGCAGAGGTGACTCTTGGTCTTCCTTTCCTGGGGCGGTTCTCATGTGAGCCAGTTTCTTTGTAGCGCTTGATGCTTTTTGCAACTGCACTTGGGGACACTTTCAAAGTTTTCCCAATTTTTCGGACTGACTGACCTTCATTTCTTAAAGTAATGATGGCCACTCGTTTTTCTTTACTTAGCTGCTGTTTTCTTGCCATAATACAAATTCTAATAGTCTATTCAGTAGGACTATCAGCTGTGTATCCACCAGACTTCTGCACAACACAACTGATGGTCCCAACCCCATTTATAAGGCAAGAAATCCCACTTATTAAATCTAACAGGGCACACCTGTGAAGTGAAAACCATTTCCGGTGACTACTAGAGATGAGCGGTGTTCGACTAGAACTGTTCGCCAATCTCAAATTCGAGCTGTTTTGGGCGGTGTTCGAGTTGTTCGACGAACCCGAACGATTTGCAAAAAATTCGGCTGTTCGAGGTTATGTTCGATAACTGTTCGTGCACCAAAAGCGTGTCCTGCATGTCTGGCGCTATTTAGAGCACCAATCATGCAGGGATTGTCTGCCACTCACTGTAATGCCACAGCCATGGTGGCTGTGGCATTACAGTGATTGCCCAAATCGATGGGAACAGTGCTCACAGTGAAACATGAAAAGCCGGCAATTCAGCAGCGGCATACACCGGAACCCGACAATTTAGAACAGAAAGAATAGAGAATCACACATAGATTAGATAGATAGAAACATGTCAGTCACACATATAAGAAGCACAGTGACAGTGTTGCTTACTGTACTTGTCATTTAGTGTAAAGGATTTATCAAAAAAAATAATAGTGTTTTCATGCACCGTCTCTTTAAAAAAGCCGGCTGGCAATTCAGCATCTGTACCCGACAATTTAGAATAGAAGGAATAGAGAATCACACATAGATTAGATAGATAGAAACATGTCAGCCACATATATACGAAGTACAGTGACAGTGTTGCTTACTGTACTTGTCATTTAGTGTAAAGGATTTATTAAAAAATATAATAGTGTTTTCGTGCACCGTCTCTTTAAAAAAGCCGGCCGGCAATTCAGCATCTGTACCCGACAATTTATAACAGACAGAATAGAGCTTCACACATAGATTAGATAGATAGAAACATGTCAGTCACATATATAATAAGTAGAGTGACAGTGTTGGTTACTGTACTTGTCATTTAGTATTAAAATAAAGGATTTATTATTAAAAAAAAATTGGCGTGGGGTTCCCCGTAATTTTAGTCTCTAGCGGAGGTTAAGCAGACAGCTGGGGCAGATGTTTGAAGCCTGGGAAGGGGGTAATACCCACGGAGCTTCCCAGGCTACTAATATCAGCCCCCAGCTGAATACCTAGCCTTTACTAGCTATTAAAATGGAGGACCCCCCCCAAAAAAATGACGTGGGGGTCCCCCCTAATTTAATAGCTAGCAAAGGCTAGGCAGACAGCTGGGGGCTGATATTAATAGCTCAGGAAGGGAACCATGAATATTGGCCCCCTCCCAGGCTAGAAACACCAGCCGTCAGCCGCCCCAGAAATGGCGCATCCATAGGATGCGCCAATTCTGGCACTTAGCCTCGCTCTTCCACGCTGCCCTGGTGCGGTGGCAGGGGGTAATAGGGTTGGGGTTGATGTCAGCTTATAATGCCAGCTGACATCAAGCCCAGGTTAGTAATGGAGAGGCGTCTATAAGACACCCCCATTACTAACCCCATAGTCAAAGTTAAAAGAAAACACAAACACCCAGAATAAAGTCCTTTAATTGAAATAAAGACACATTCCTTTATTGTTCTAAATTAAACCATACTTACCGTCACGCCCATTCCAGCTGAAGCCAACGATCTCCTGCAATAAAAGAAAAATAATAAAGCAACCTCATCCTTACCTTTCCATGGTTCCCACGACAGCTTCAGCTCTGCTACATCGAGATAACAGGCTGGACCGCAGCAGAACGCTGCCATCCAGCCTGTCATCCCGCAGACACTGAGAAGCGCAGGCATGCTTGCGCTCTGCAGTGTCTGGCTGTGACGGCATAAAGATGAGACGAGTTCATGTCCAATGAACTCGGCGCACCTCATGCACGTCACTGACAGCGTGGGAGAATTCTCCTGCACTCAGCACTTCAGCGTGAGAATTCTCCCACGCTGTCAGTGACGTGCATGAGGTCAGCTGAGTTCATTGGACATGAATGAGCTCACCTCATGCACGTCACTGACAGCGTGGGAGAATTCTCACGCTGTAGCGCTGAGTGCAGGAGAATTTTCCCACGCTGTCAGTGACGTGCATGAGGTGAGCTGAGATCATTGGACATGAACGAGCTCACCTCATGCACGTCACTGACAGCGTGGGAAAATTCTCACGCTGAAGCGCTGAGTGCAGGAGAATTTTCCCACGCTGTCAGTGACGTGCATGAGGTGAGATCGTTCATGTCCAATGATCTCAGCTCACCTCATGCACGTCACTGACAGCGTGGGAAAATTCTCCTGCACTCAGCGCTACAGCGTGAGAATTCTCCCACGCTGTCAGTGACGTGCATGAGGTCAGCTGAGTTCATTGGACATGAATGAGCTCACCTCATGCACGTCACTGACAGAGTGGGAGAATTCTCACGCTGTAGCGCTGAGTGCAGGAGAATTTTCCCACGCTGTCAGTGACGTGCATGAGGTGAGCTGAGATCATTGGACATGAACGAGCTCACCTCATGCACGTCACTGACAGCGTGGGAAAATTCTCCTGCACTCAGCGCTTCAGCGTGAGAATTTTCCCACGCTGTCAGTGACGTGCATGAGGTGAGCTCATTCATGTCCAATGAACTCAGCTGACCTCATGTACGTCACTGACAGCGTGGGAGAATTTTCACGCTGAAGTGCTGAGTGCAGGAGAATTCTCCCACGCTGTCAGTGACGTGCATGAGGTGCGCCGAGTTCATTGGACATGAGCTTGTCTCATCTTTATGCCGTCACAGCGAGACACTGTGGAGCGCAAGCATGCCTGCGCTTCTGAGTGTCCGCGGGATGACAGGCTGGATGGCAGCGTTCTGCTGCGGTCCAGCCTGTCATCTCGATGTAGCAGAGCTGAAGCTGTCGTGGGAACCATGGAAAGGTAAGGATGAGGTTGCTTTATTATTTTACTTTTATTGCAGAAGACATTGGCTTCAGCTGGAATGGGCGTGACGGTAAGTATGGTTTAATTTAGAACAATAAAGAATTGTGTGTTTATTTCAATTAAAGGACTTTATTCTGGGTGTTGTGTTTTTTTAAATACTTTACTAGAAATTCATGGTGGTCATGTCTAATATTGGCGTGACCCCATGAATTTCGGGCTTAGGGCCAGCTGATAATGCCAAGCTGGCCTTAACCCCTTTATTACCCAGTGAGCCACCGCACCAGGGCCCTGGATGAGTTGGGTACAGCGCCAGAAGATGGCGCTTCTATGAACGCGCCATTTTCTGGGGCGGCTGCGGACTGCAATATGCAGCGGGTGGGGTCCAGAAAGCTTGGGCCTCCCTGCGCTGCAGATTCCAGCCCCCAGCTGCCTAGTTGTACCTGGCTGGGCACAAAAATAGGGCGAAGCCCCACGCATTTTTTTTTTTAATTATTTCATGAAATTCATGGAATAATTAAGAAAAAAAGGGCTTCCCTATATTGTTGTGTCCAACCAGGTACAAATAGGCAGCTGGTGGTTGGGGGCAGCCCGTTCCTGCCTGCTGTACCTGGCTGGACACAAATATAGTGCGAAGCCCCACGTCAATTTTTTTTTAATTATTTCATGAAATAATTTTTTTAAAAAAGGGCTTCCCTATATTGTTGTGTCTGGCCAGGTACAAATAGGCAGCTGGTGGTTGGGGGCAGCCCGTTCCTGCCTGCTGTACCTGACTGGACACAAATATAGGGCGAAGCCCCACGTCAATTTTTTTTTAATTATTTCAGGAAATTCATGAAATAATGAAAAAAAAATTGATGTGGGGATCGCCCTATATTTGTGTCCAGTCAGGTACAGCAGGCAGGAACGGGCTGCTCCCAACCACCAGCTGCCTATTTGTACCTAGCCGGACACAACAATATAGGGAAGCCCTTTTTTTCTTAATTATTCCATGAATTTCATGAATTTAAAAAAAAAATACGTGGAGCTTCGCCCTATTTTTGTGTCCAGCCAGGTACAACTAGGCAGCTGGGGGCTGGAATCTGCAGCGCAGGGAGGCCCAAGCTTTCTGGGCCCCACCCGCTGCAAATTGCAGTCCGCAGCCGCCCCGGAAAATGGCGCGTTCATAGAAGCGCCATCTTCTGGCGCTGTACCCAACTCATCCAGGGCCCTGGTGCGGTGGCTCACTGGGTAATAAAGGGGTTAAGGCCAGCTTGGCATTATCAGCTGGCCCTAAGCCCGAAATTCATGGGGTCACGCCAATATTAGACATGACCACCATGAATTTCTAGTAAAGTATTTAAAAAAAACACAAACACCCAGAATAAAGTCCTTTAATTGAAATAAACACACAATTCTTTATTGTTCTAAATTAAACCATACTTACCGCCACGCCCATTCCAGCTGAAGCCAATGATCTCCTGCAATAAAAGTAAAATAATAAAGCAACATCATCCTTACCTTTCCATGGCTCCCACGACAGCTTCAGCTCTGCTACATCGAGATGACAGGCTGGACCGCAGCAGAACGCTGCCATCCAGCCTGTCATCCCGCAGACACTGAGAAGCGCAGGCATGCTTGCGCTACTCAGTGTCTGGCTGTGACGGCATCCAGATGAGCCGAGGTCATGTCCAATGAACTCGGCTCACCTCATGCACGTCACTGACAGCGTGGGAAAATTCTCACGCTGAAGCGCTGAGTGCAGGAGAATTTTCCCACGCTGTCAGTGACGTACATGAGGTGAGCCGAGTTCATTGTCGGCTCATCTGGATGCCGTCACAGTCAGACACTGAGGAGCGCAAGCATGCCTGCGCTTCTCAGTGTGTGCGGCATAGCAAGCTGGATGGCAGCGTTCTGCTGCGGTCCAGCCTGTCATCTCGATGTAGCAGAGCTGGAGCTGTCCTGGGAACCATGGAAAGGTAAGGATGAGGTTGCTTTATTATTTTTCTTTTATTGCAGGAGATCGTTGGCTTCAGCTGGAATGGGCGTGATGGTAAGTATGGTTTAATTTAGAACAATAAAGAATTGTGTCTTTATTTCAATTAAAGGACTTTATTCTGGGTGTTTGTGTTTTTTTTTTAACTTTGACTATGGGGTTAGTAATGGGGGTGTCTTATAGACGCCTCTCCATTACTAACCTGGGCTTGATGTCAGCTGGCATTATAAGCTGACATCAACCCCAACCCTATTACCCCCTGCCACCGCACCAGGGCAGCGTGGAAGAGCGAGGCTAAGTGCCAGAATTGGCGCATCCTATGGATGCGCCATTTCTGGGGCGGCTGAGGGCTGGTGTTTCTAGCCTGGGAGGGGGCCAATATTCATGGCTCCCTTCCTGGGCTATTAATATCAGCCCCCAGCTGTCTGCCTAGCCTTTGCTAGCTATTAAATTAGGGGGGACCCCACGTCATTTTTTTGAGGGGGGTCCTCCATTTTAATAGCTAGTAAAGGCTAGGTATTCAGCTGGGGGCTGATATTAGTAGCCTGGGAAGCTCCGTGGGTATTACCCCCTTCCCAGGCTTCAAACATCTGCCCCAGCTGTCTGCTTAACCTCCGCTAGAGACTAAAATTACGGGGAACCCTACGCCAATTTTTTTTAATAATAAATCCTTTATTTTAATACTAAATGACAAGTACAGTAACCAACACTGTCACTGTACTTATTATATATGTGACTGACATGTTTCTATCTATCTAATCTATGTGTGAAGCTCTATTCTGTCTGTTATAAATTGTCGGGTACAGATGCTGAATTGCCGGCCGGCTTTTTTAAAGAGACGGTGCATGAAAACACTATTATATTTTTTAATAAATCCTTTGCAGTAAATGACAAGTACAGTAAGCAACACTGTCACAGTACTTTATATATATGTGACTGACATGTTTCTATCTATCTAATCTATGTGTGAAGCTCTATTCTGTCTGTTATAAATTGTCGGGTACCGCTGCTGAATTGCCGGCGGCTTTTTTAAAGAGACGGTGCACGAAAACACTATTATATTTTTTAATAAATCCTTTACACTAAATGACAAGTACAGTAAGCAACACTGTCACTGTACTTCGTATATATGTGGCTGACATGTTTCTATCTATCTAATCTATGTGTGATTCTCTATTCCTTCTATTCTAAATTGTCGGGTACAGATGCTGAATTGCCAGCCGGCTTTTTTAAAGAGACGGTGCATGAAAACACTATTATTTTTTTTAATAAATTCTTTGCAGTAAATGACAAGTACAGTAAGCAACACTGTCACAGTACTTCATATATATGTGACTGACATGTTTCTATCTATCTAATCTATGTGTGATGCTCTATTCCTTCATGTCTAAATTGTCGGGTACCGGTGTATGCCGCTGCTGAATTGCCGGCCGGCTTTTTTAAAGAAAGCGTCTTCTGAGCAGTTTGTCAGCTTTTGGACACCTTTGAAGGTGTTTTCTATGTGTTCCTATGTGTTTTTGTTTGCCTGCCATTGGTTTTAACGGTGTTCGACGGTGTTCTAAGGTGTTCGACGAACAGTTCGACGAACAGTTCCTCGAACATCCCGGTGTTCGACGAACCGAACCGAACCCGAACACTACGGGGGTGGCTCAACACTAGTGACTACCTCTTGAAGCTCATCAAGAGAATGCCAAGAGAGTGCAAAGCAGTCATCAAAGCAAAAGGTGGCTACTTTGAAGAACCTAGAATATAAGACATATTTTCAGTTGTTTCACACTTTTTTGTTAAGTATATAACTCCACATGTGTTAATTCATAGTTTTGATGCCTTCATTGTGAATGTACAATTTTCATAGTCATGAAAATACAGAAAAATCTTTAAATGAGAAGGTGTGTCCAAACTTTTGTTCTGTACTGTACCTGTGAGTTCTACTAATTGTACCCCAGCGTACCTGATGAAAGCAATAGCCGGAAAGTTGCCCATGGACCTGGAACTCGGAGTAGTAGAACTGGAAGCAGATATGTCCACTGAAGACAGGGATACAAATCAGCAAGAGCAGTACAGGAGAGTACAGGCCTGTGTCGAAGACAGTCTAAACAGAGTAAGGGAAAGACAGGAAGAGCAGTACAATAAACATGCACCAGCAGAACCCTTGGCACCTGGAGAAATAGTGCTAAAGCGGAAAAGGAGAGGTCACAAGCTCGATGACCAGTGGGAAAGAGAGCCATACACTGTGCTAAACTCCAGATTTAACAACAGTAAAACCTGCCTGATTAGTAAGAATGGAGGTAAGACGACCGCAACAGTCTCAAGAGACCATTTGAAGATGTGCCCAGGTCTACTGAAGACAACGGAGGAAGAAGTACCTCCTATAGCACCGGAAGAACCCAAGGAAGAAGTGCTTCACACAGTTCTAGGAGATTTCCCTGCGGACTGGCCTCAACTTGATGGAGCCGTTATAATACCGGTGATACACTTCTATCAACAACCAGAAGAACCTGTAAGCGCCCTGGAAGAGCCTGCTCAGGATCAGGAAGAGTCCCCAGTAAGAGGAGAATCACCCGTTGAAGCAGAGCCTGCAGGCCCAGTGGACAGTGCACTTGCCAGTCCCATAGAGAGATTAAGGCAGTTCTATGATTTACCTACACGAAGACCTGATAGGCTAACAGACAGTAGTAACACCCAGTGAAAATATATGTGCATTTAGTTACCCGTGAGGGTATAAAGACTTGTAGGCTGAGGACTGTGAGCAGCCAAAAACTGTCCTTGTAAATAGTTGCACTCATCAAATGTGCCCCCCTTTATTTGACCACAGAACAAAAACCTGTTTGGCGTGGCCGAAGACATGGTCCAGCACCAGGATCACTTACGCCCTGTAGCCACGCCCAGGGCCTACGTTGAGAGTTTTCAGGCGGGTCCCTCATGTTACTCATTTTGCACTTTAATCGGTGAAATGGACACCTGGTTACGGGACTTACTGTAACTTTATTAATGTTATTATACTGTTGTTGTTATTATAATTATTGTTGTAACCTGTTACAAAATGCTTCAGTCCAGGAGTACTGAATTGTACTAGGGGGGAATGTGGCACCCTGCTGTTCACAGGTACCACAGGACCAATGGTGCTTGGATGGACTTCTCCACAAGAGGCCCTCATTACATACAAACACCTCCACCCTTCCACCTCACACCACCAGAGGGAGCCCGTTAGGGATATATATATGGAGGGTGGAGCCAGGCAGTTTAGTTAGTAGTTCAGACAGAGCCAGAGAGTCTGAGAGCGTGCTGACGCTGAGAGCAGCGAAGACGCAGCACGTCTGCTGCTGAGTTCTGAGGGCCCCGAGTGTGGCCAAAGGCAAGAGGAGAAAGGAGAGAGGAGTTGAGGGGGCAGAGGAGCATCATAGACTCACCCCGATATACAAACCGGACACCGGGTCCGTTCCTACAGGGTCCCTTTATACCCAGTAGGGATCACCGGCATTCCAGGAGGACTACAAGTCCCTGGCTGACCTGAAGCTAGACCCATTACAGGACCAGGAACCACGAAGGCTCCGGCACCCAGGCATAGTGGTTGCCAGCAGAAGGTCCTACTACCGAGCGACAGGTGAAGGAACAGCAGGACACATAAGCTAGGCCCAGTTGCAGGCTGGCCAGGAGCATACAGAGAGTCAGACATGGACCAGGAGGCCTTATACCCGCTCACTGGGGAGAAGTCCTGAAGTGCACCCATCCTACTGAGTACCCTGGACCGTACCTGACATCCGCACCAGTAAAGGTATTGAAGCGAATCCCCTGTCTCTGTCAGTTACTCCTGCTGCGCCATTCCGCCTGCACTACAAGCCCCAGCATCACTACCCACCATAAAACTCCACACTGCCCCGGGGACCCGCTCCACCTGTGGGGAGCAGAAACACCTCAGCTGCCATCCCAACACCCCCGGAGGTCTGAAGCAGCGCTGGTAATCATTACCAGGTACCACAGGTGGCATCACGAACTGTTTATTTATTTTATCCAAGTTTCAATCCCCTTTTTCAAGAGTGACCCCAGGGTACGGGCCCAGTAGCCGACCACCGCGACACCCCCAAACCAGGCAAAGGCCCGGGTACCGAGTCGTCCCCATCCCCTGGGCGCGTCACTAGCACTTCCAAAGCATGTGAAATTGTGTGTTATGGGAAGATATTGGACTGCAAATGGACCAAATACTTTCTTTGTACAGGGGACTTTTCTGTCTGTGTCCGCTCTTGATGGCAATTGTTTCTTATTCTTTATTGGGTTAGATCAATTTGTTGCAAGAGTTCAAAAGAGCTTTATTGTGCGTTACTCTCCTCTCCTGGAACCAGGGGTCCGAATCTGAAACGCATCAGTAAAAAACTACTTGAACTTCCCCAAGAGTTTGGAACTACACTTCCCCAACTGCAGCGTGGTCAGTATTATATGTCTATATCTCTTCACTAACTGCATAATGGATTTACAGTCACACCAACATTATGTGACTCATTATAGTAGCAATTTCTGTTGAAGGGGACCTTTCACAAACTATGCGCATTCCATTTTCTTTTTCTTGTTTTTTTCTCTCCACTTTGCTGTGGAGATACAGGGACGCCAAAATTACTGGTGTCTTATGGGTTAATTTTTCAACCCACTATGATGCTGCCTGTGAACTTGGTATGAATGTGGGGTTTCACAATTTTGATCTTTTGAGCAGAAATGGACTGTATTACTTTAATGCTGTGTTTACTACTTGTTATATGGCTGATATTGTCAAAATTCATCTGTTTTCATCTGTAAATTATACTTCCTTTTACTCAGTACACATGCATTGTGCGTCTTGCTTACCGGTTTTATCTACTTATTGCCCTTCTCATTTGTTTTATACCTACAGTGGGTACAGAAAGTATTCAGACCCCTTTAAATTTTTCACTCTTTGTTCATTGCAACTATTTGGTAAAATTCTAAAAAGTTCAAGTACACTCTGCACACCATCTTGACTGAAAAAAAACAAATGTAGAAATTTTTGAAAATTTATTAAAAAAGAAAAACTGAAATATCACATGGTCATAAGTATTCAGACCCTTTGCTCAGTATTGAATAGAAGCACCCTTTTGAGCTAGTACAGCCATGAGTCTTCTTGGGAACGATGCAACAAGTTTTTCACACCTGGATTTGGGGATCCTCTGCCATTCTTCCTTGAAGATCCTCTCCAGTTCCATCAGGTTGGATGGTGTACGTTGGTGGACAGCCAGTTTCAGGTCTCTCCAGAGATGATCAATTGGGTTTAGGTCAGGGCTCTGGCTGGGCCAGTCAAGAATGGTCACAGAGTTGTTCTGAAGCCACTCCTTTGTTATTTTATCTGTGTGCTTAGGGTCATTGTCTTGTTTGAAGTTGAACCTTCGGCCAAGTCTGAGGTCCAGAGCACTCTGAAAGAGCTTTTCATCCAGAATATCTCTGTACTTGGTCACATTCATGTTTCCTTCAATTGCAACCAGTCATCCTGTCACTGCAGATGAAAAACACCCCCATAGCATGATGCTGCCACCACCATGTTTCACTGTTGGGATTGTATTGGGCAGGTGATGAGCAGTGCCTGGTTTTCTCCACACATACCGCTTAGAATTATCACCAAAAAGTTCTATTTTCATCTCATCAGACCAGAGAATCTTATTTCTCATAGTCTGGGAGTCCTTCATGTGTTTTTGAGCAAACTCTATGCGGGCTTTCATATGTCTTGCACTGAGGAGAGGCTTCCGTCGGGCCACTCTGCCATGAAGGCCCGACTGATGGAGGGCTGCAGTGATAGTTGACTTTGTGGAACTTTCTCCCATCTCCCTACCGCATCTCTGGAGCTCAGCCACAGTGATCTTGAGGTTCTTCTTTACCTCTCTCACCAAGGCTCTTCTCCCATGATTGCTCAGTTTGGGTGGACGGCCAGGTCTAGAAAAACTTCTGGTGGTCCCAAACTTCTTCTATTTAAGGATTGTGGAGGCCACTGTGCTCTTAGGAACCTTGAGTAATGCAGAAATTCTTTTGTAACCTTGGTCAGATCTGTGCCTTGCCACAATTCTGTCTCTGAGCTCCTTGGGCAGTTCCTTTGAGCTCATGATTCTCATTTGGTCTGACATGCACTGTGAGCTGTGAGGTCTTATATAGACAGGTGTGTGCCTTTCCAAATCAAGTCCTATCAGTTTAATTAAACACAGCTGGACTCCAATGAAGGAGTAACACCATCTCAAGGAGGATCACAAGGAAATGGGCAGCATGTGACTTAAATATGAGTGTCTGAGCAAAGGGTCTGAATACTTAGGACCAGGTGATATTTCAGTTTTTCTTTTTTAATAAATTTGCAAAAATGTCTACATTTCTGTTTTTTTAAGTCAAGATGGGGTGCAGAGTGTACTTCAATGAGAAAAAAATGAACTTTTTAGAATTTACCAAATTGTTGCAATGAAACAAGAGTGAATATTACTAACTTGAGTCCTGGGCATGGGTTCCCCAAGAATCTATCACTACCCATCCCTGAAGCAAGACTCAGGTGGAGGCACTGTGCAGACGAATAGTGAAATTATCTAAACAGCTTCGGACACAGAGGTTCCCAGGTGTTATAGCATAGGCACTGCGGACATTATTAATTTTCTGATGTAGATCCAAGAAAGGGTGTTCAAGCATTTGAACAGCTAACTTGCTAAGCTAATCTGGTGTAGTGGAAGAATTGTTTAAAATTTATTTTCTTCACTTCAGTCTTTGATGAAGGTATCACGATTCCACCACTCATGGTGTCCTAGGGATGCAGTGAGTGACAGCTCAGCCGCTCTGTAGATTCAACTGGGTTGTCAGTCTTGTAAGTGACAGCCTATCCGCCCAATCAGAGGCAGGGGCATGCAGGGCTGTCAGCATTGTGAGTGACAGCCCAGCCGTCCAATATGGCGGGCCTGCTGGGTTTCCTCCAGGTGTCACCCATTCAGGGTGATTACCTGGCTATTTAGCTACCTGATCATTACCTGTTGTAGCTTTGTTCGGTGGTGTGTGTGCCTTGTGTTTAGAATTCTGCTATTCTGATCTTTAAACCATATCATGTGAGCAAAAAACACAGTATATACATAAACTGTGTACTATTCAATTAGATACATGGACACTCCCAACACGGAATTTACTGCTAAAAACATGGAGTCAAATGTCCAATATCAAATAATAAATTTAGTTTTATTAGAAAATGGACAGAAATTGGCAGGATGGAGTAATGGAGTAATTGTAAAATGGAGTCTGGATAGTGCTCATGCCTAGGAAGTGAAGCGCACTGGAGCATCACCTACAGCACTCTGAACTGTGTGCGAGCCATAAACGTCATGGGGGAGTTTCCCTTGACCTGCCGCATCACTGGAGTTGCCGGAAGTGATGTAAGTTCCGCATGCGCCATGATACATATTCTGCCACCGATGTACGTGGGGCGAGATGTGTCTGAGGGATGTGACACGGATCTCTGTATAAGCAATAGCATTTAGCGTCAACTCACTGACCTGTGCTTTTATTCCTCATGAACTGCACGTGGTAATCCGGAATGATGATGCAGTGATGAATTCAACAGATTTATTTACAGTTCTTGATGAGGTGAGATGAGGGAAGGTGAAGGATGAGGAAAGGGTAGGAATTGTAGGTATTAGAAGTGTGATGCTCGCAGCCCTGCCCTGGGAAGATGGGGGATACTCGGAGCCGGGTCAGATGTTGAGGGGGATGCAGCCGTGGCCTGGACCCGTTCCGTGCCCAGGGCCGTCACATTAAAAATGATGTTAGGGCTTTCCGGGTTGAGTGGTAATTGTCGACTACGCCACCTGTGGTGTCTGGTGATGAGCCACCAGCGCCGCTACAGTCCGCTGAGGCCCGGTGTCATGGCGGCTAGAGTTCTCGCTGCTCCCCACAGGCGGAGCGTGGCCTCAGGGCAGGCAAAAGCAGGATGGAGGGGGGGAGTAGTAGAGTGGGAGTACGGGTACCGCGTCGTGTGGTATGGCACGTAATGAACAGTCCGGAGGCCATAGGGATGAATTTCCTAGGCTTTACTCACAGTTCTCTTAAGCAGCGCAAGGCTTCTCCCTGCTCCTCGTGGAGTCCTGCGGCCAACAGGGACGGGGGTCCGTCTACCTCCGAGGAAGTCCAGTGTTCGGTAGCGACCCTACACCAGAGTGTTCCTGCACTACAGACTTCATCCTTTCCCGTCTGTGCGTGTGTAGTAGATAGGCCAGGTCTCCCTCTGAGCTCCTCTCAGGTGTAGGGCTCGGGTGGCAATTCCTCTCCATCCGAGGCCCGGCGGGATCCTCAGGGCCTAACCGGGCTTTCCAGTCCAGGACATAGAGTACCAGGTCGGGTGTCAGGGGCCCCCTTGCAGCCGGAATCCCTCTGAATAGATCAGGTAGGCGAGGACAGGTGGCGTGATCCGCTCCGTCTGCATCCTCCCCGGGACCCATTTGCTAGGGAGCCACACTCTAAAGCTCCCGGGCCTTCTTGATCCTGGTCCTTGGCCGGGTTCAGACATTCCTTGCCTGCAACCTACCTCTTGTCCCAAAGATCGGGGTACGAGGGCTGTGTCCCATACCGGTGCAGGCCCACACAGGATCTGCGATCCCGGAGGAAAGTCACATTAACACACAGTCTTTTGACAGCCGACCGACTAGCAAAGGCCAGACCAAAGAGAACCAGCAGAAAGACCAACGAAGAACGAACCAAGATCAAAGATGGCATACTATTAGTGTTGAGCGAGCACTAAAATGCTCGGGTGCTCGAAGCTCGGGCCGAGCTCACTGTGATACTCGGGTGCTCGACCCGAGCAACGAGCCCAATGTTAGTCTATGGGAGACCCGAACATTTTTGCGGCGGCTCCCCCGGCAGTCTGTAGAAAGCCTAAAAAGTGCCCAAAACGATAGTGACAGTGCTCAAATGACATGGGGACAGCATGGGGATTGCCCCTGGAAGCACTTCTGACCCCCAGGTCACTGCTGTCAACAACGTGGTCAGAGATATTAAGCCACTTTTACAGGCTCACAATAAAACGTTCAAAAACGAAAGTGAAAGTGCTTTCCTGTGAAATATGTTAACCCCTTAACGACCATGGGTCTTTCTGTTTTTGTGTTTTCCTTTTTTGCTCCCCTTCTTCCCAGAGCCAGAACTTTTTTAATTTTCGCTTAATATGGCCATGTGAGGGCTTATTTTTTGCGGGACGAGTTGTACTTTTAAACACCATCACTGGTTTTACCATATCATGTGCTGGAAAATGGGAAAAAAATTCCAAGTGCAGTGAAACTGCAAAAAAAATGCAATTCCACAGTTGTTTTTTGGGTCCTTTTTTTACCACGTTCACAGATTGCTAAAACTGACCTGCCATCATTATTTTCCGGGTCATTATGAGTTCATAGACACCAAACATGTATAGGTTCTTTTTTATTTAAGTGGTGAAAAAAAAATCCAAAGCTTGCTAAAAAAAACGAAAAAAAATGACGCCATTTTCCGAGACCCTTAGCTTCTTCATTTTTCGGGATCTGGGGCCAGGTGAGGGCTTATTTTTTGCGTGCCGGGCTGATGTTTTTATTGATACCATTTTGGGGTAGATCCGATGTTTTGATCGCCCGTTATTGCATTTTATTGCAAAGTTGTAGCGACCAAAAAAACTTAATTCTGGCGTTTAAAATTTTTTTCTCGTTACGCCGTTTACTGATTGTATTAATTCTTCTTTTATATTGATAGATCGGGCGATTCTGAACGCGGCGATACCAAATATGTGTATGTGGTTTTTTTTTTATATATATATATTTTATTTTGAATGGGGCGAAAGGGGGGTGACTTAAACTTTTATATATATATATATATTTTTTTTTTTTTAAAACTTTTTTTTTACACTTTCTGCTTGCTTCTATAGTCTCCAGAGGAGACTAGAAGCAGCAGTTGTCTGATTGCTTCTACTGCATACAAGCGATGAGCAGATCGATTGTATGCAGGAGAAATGCTCACTTGCTATGAGCGCTGACCACTAGGTGGCGCTCATAGCAATTGAGACATGACAACCACAGGCGTCTGCTGCAGACCCTGAGTTGTCATGCCCACCCATTAGTGACCCGCGATCACGTGACGGGGTCACTGATGGGCGGGGCTTAGGACTCCCGGAAGCGCGAGTTAAATGCCACTGTCAGAGATTTAACGTGTTAACAGCCGCGGGTGGATTGCGATTCCAATAATCAGCTGACATGTGCTCGCTTCAGTGCGGGCTCACCGCCGGAGCCCCCGCTGAACCGGCCTTCCCGACCTGGTGCGTACTATTACTGACCAGGTCAGAAAGGGGTTAAGGAACATCCTTTCCAGGGTAAAGACTTGTGTATAAGGTAAAATAAATAACCAAAAACAAAAATACTCCTCCACACCTTGGGCTATGTTCACAAGTAGCATTTTTTATGCGTTTTTGCACGTTTGTATTGCTTTCAACCGTGACAAATGCATTCACCGGGAAATGTCATTTTAACATTTTACAACCTTATCTGGCCATGTGCTGTGTGACACATGCATACAGTGCTAAAAAGACATGGGAACAGCATGGGGAAGACCCCTGGAAGCATCTCTGACACCCAGGTCACTGCCTAAAAGTGTGCCCATCAGAAGTGATCCTTGCCGCATCAGAAGATGCAGACTTGCAACTATCCCCGTGCAAGTCCTTGTCCCAGGGCAGTGTTCAATTGTACCTCCCCCATAACTTGCAATACAAGCGCAAGTATGCAGCCTGCCACCCACCCACCCCCAGGCTGCAATACCATACTGCTAGCTTGCTTGCACTTGAAATTGGGCCTTTTAGGCATGTGGAGGTGGAATCTGGCCACCACGTCATGGCTGCGTCGGTAGCCTGGTATTCATACTCAGTCCCCAGCCGCCCGGCGGCCGGGTGTCCACGCTTGGTCCCCAGCCGCCAGGGGGCGGCCGGGTGTCCATACACAGTCCCCAGCCGCCCCGCGGCCAGGTGCCCACACACAGTCCCCAGCCGCGTGGGGGTGGCCGGGTGTCCATAAACGGTCCCCAGCTGCCCCTATTTGTCCCGGTGCGCCTTATACACAAGCGCGCATACCAAAACATTACCTGTGCCCTCCCCAGTGCATTTAGTGGGAAGGACAGCCTAACCACAAACACGAGGACAAGTGAATGTGGCCAGGAATGGTCCATCTCACTGACGCCTTCACACTGGGTTAATATTGTGGAAGCCGGGACACAGTTGGACACTGGGATGCAACACGTCCTCCAGACATAGAGGATTGCGGGTCCTGGGTCAATCAGGCTTCAACACAAAGTTCAGAAGGTAGACAGCAGCAGTGGTCGGCCTCCTACACAATGAGTAAATTATTCATGATCATGAGGCCATCCACCTCCTTAGCTTTCTGTTCCTTGGAATGCAAGCGCATGTATGTAGTAGCAGCTAGGCCTGAGGTGGTCAGCGTTTTGGCGCATATTCTACCTCCTTCGAGGATTGCTGGATGTTTTCCTGCTACTATCCCAGTTCTATGACTCCCGTTAAAACAAAGCTTCAGGTGATGAATGATGGATGAGGTGGTGGCAAAGGAGAAAGAGCAGGAGGAACAGGGACCATTCACATCAATATCAGGCCAGCCAACCACACATGTCTTGTAGGATATGTTTCTGTACCAAAAGGAGCGGTTAAGCTACACAGTTATAAGGCATACAGTGAATGCAATGCCTACCAAAAATTTCGAGGCACTCCAATGCCCCTTGGAAGTGACATGGAGGTCAGAGGGCCTTAACTAAACCGTTTTTTCCATTTATAGCAACTGGGTCTCCTGTACACTGTTGGCCTAAGCAGGGAATGGAAGGCTTTCCAAAAATTATTAGGCACTGCAATGCCCCTTGAAACAGACGTGGATTACAGCGTATTAAAAACCTTCTACCCATTATTGGGGAGTGGGTCTCCCTTAGTGTTCGCCTATGCATTGAAAAGCAAAAGCTGACAAAAATTAGGAGGAAATGTAATGCCCGTTGCAAGAGTCGTGGAGGTTAGAGGTAATTAAAAACAACATGTCAATGCCCCTTGGAAGAGCTGTGGAGTTCAGAGTGGTTTAACAAGACGGTTTTAATGCCCCTTAGAAGAGACGTGGAGTTCAGAGTGGTTTAACAAGACAGTTTTAATGCCCCTTGGAAGAGATGTGGAGGTCACAGTAGCTTAACAAGATGGTTTTAATGCCCCTTGGGAGAGACGTGGAGTTCAGAGTGGTTTAACAAGACAGTTTTAATGCCCCTTGGAAGAGTGGTGGAGGTTACAGTGGAATAAAAAGACAATATCAATGCTCCGTGGAAGAGACGTGGAGGTCACAGTAGCTTAACAAGACGGTTTTAATGCCCCTTGGAAGAGTGGTGGAGGTCGCAGTGGAATAAAAAGACAATATCAATGCCCCTTGGAAGAGTGGTGGAGGTTACAGTGGAATAAAAAGACAATATCAACGCCCTGTGGAAGAGACGTGGAGGTCACAGTAGCTTAACAAGACGCTTTTAATGCCCCTTGGAAGAGTGGTGGAGGTCGCAGTGGAATAAAAAGACAATATTAACGACCCTTGGAAGAGACGTGGAGGTCACAGTAGCTTAACAAGACGATTTTAATGCTCCTTACAAGAGCCATGCAGTGCAGCATATTAAAAACATTATTCCCATTATTGGGGAGTGGGTCTCCCATAGTCTTTGCCTATGCCTTCCAAGCAAAAGCTGCCAAAAATTAGGAAGGGGAAACTTGCAATGTCCCTTACAAGAGCCATGCAGTACAGCATATTAAAAACATTATTCCCATTATTGGGGAGTGGGTCTCCCATAGTCTTTGCCTATGCCTTCCAAGCAAAAGCTGCCAAAAATTAGGACAGATGAACTTGCAATGCTGGCAACATGGACCACGGTCACCCTGGTGGTATAGTGGTCGTGGAGGCTGAGGATAAGGAGAAGACCAAAAAACAGCCGAAATGAGGAAGCGTATACCCATGTGTGGGTGTGAAGCGATGCATGGGAATACACCTCCCGAAATAACACAGTGGATTTGACTTTATGTTACTCTGCTGTCATTTGGTGGTGATGAGAAGTCTGGCCCAATCCAGCCCTTGTTCATTTTGATAAGGGTCAGCTTGTCAGCATTGTCAGTTGACAGGCGAGTGCGCTTATCAGTTATAATTCCCCCAGCGGCACTAAAAACACGCTCCGATAACACGCTAGCGGCAGGGCAGGCCAGGACCTCCAAGGCATACAGAGTGAGTTCATTCCAAGTGTCCAGCTTGGATACCCAATAATTAAAAGGCACAGAGGAATCACGGAGGACGCTGGTACTCCCTCACCATCTTTTGAAACTTTCCACTCCTTGTGAGAGTACCCTGCGCCTCAAGGCCTGTAAGCTGGGCAGGTCTCAGAAAACTGTCCTAGAACATTGACAGTGTTCCCCTGCCTCTGCTGGATTGGAGTTGCGTCTCTCTCGCCTGTATGCCTTAGTTGGGCAGCGAACTGTGACCTCTGCCGCTACCGTGTTCACTTGGGAATTTTTTTAATAGTTCTGCAACAAGGGCCTTCTGGTACTGCCCCATTTTTGTAGACCTCTCCAACTCAGGAATAAGAGAGTGAAAGTTCTCCTTGTAGAGGGGGTCTAAAAGTGTCATCAACCAGTAATGACTGTCACCCAACATTTTGACAATGCGAGGGTCACGGTTAAGGCAGCGTAACATAAAGTCAGCCATGCGTGCCAGACTGGTAATGGGCAAGATTTCCGTGTCCTCACCAAGATGATGACTGACCATGCTCTCCTCCTCCTCCTCTTCCTCCTCCCCCCTGTCCTCAGGCCACCCACGCTGAACCGACGGTATGACACTTGTACAGGTACTACCGTCTACAACGCATGATAGCAGCTCCTGTTCTTCCTCCTCCTCCTCCTCTCCCTCATTGTCCCCCAATGCACGTTGGGATGAGATGAGGCTGGGCTGTGTGTAATCGCCCGCTACGGCTTCTTGATCCATCTCATCATACTCTGGCTGCAATGCCTCCTCTTTAATTCTCTGCAGAGAGCGTTGCAAAAGACAGACAAGTGGGATGCTGACACTAATGATGGCATCATCGCCACTCACCATCTTGGTGTCCTCCTCAAAGTTTGTCAGGATGGTACATATGTCAGACATCCAGGTCCACTCCTGAGGTCTTATGTGTGGAGTCTGACCTGAATATCGACGGCCTTGTTGCAGCTGGTACTCCACAACTGCTCTCTTCTGCTCACAAATCCTTTGCAACATGTGGAGGGTAGAGTTCCAATGTGTGGGGACATCACACACCAGTCGGTGTGCCGAAAGCTGCAAACGCTGCTGCAACACAGCAAGGGCGGCGGAAGCTGTAGCCGACTTGCGAAAATGAGCTGACAGGCGGCGTACTTTCACGAGCAGATCTGGCAACTAAGGGTACGATTTAAGAAACCGTTGAACCACGAGGTTAAGCACATGAGCCAGGCATGGTACGTGTGTGATCTCACCTCGCCTCAGAGCCGCCACCAGGTTACGGCCATTGTCACACACGACCATGCCGGGATGTAGGTTCAGCGGTCTCAGCCACAGATCTGCCTGCTCTTTCACAGCTGTCCACAACTCACAAGCAGTGTGAGGTTTATCACCTAAGCTTATGAGTTTCAGCACAGCCTGTTGCCGCTTGGCGGAGGCAGTACTGCAATGCTTCCAGCTTGTAACTGATGTGGTGATATCTGAGATGGAGGCTGAACATGAGGAGGAGGAGGAGGATGCGTAGGAGCTGTACACTGTGGGGGCAACTCTGACTGACATAGGGCCCGCAATCCTCGGTGTGGGGAGGATGTGTTCCGTCCCAAGGCTCGACTGGGTCCCGGCTTCCACTATGTTTACCCAGTGTGCCGTCAGAGAGATGTACCGTCCCTGGCCACAAGCACTTGTCCACGTGTCCGTTGTCAGGTGGACTCTCCCAGTAACTGCGTTGTTGAGGGCACGGCAGATGCTTTGGGACACGTGCTTGTGTAGTGCGGGGATGGCACACCGGGCAAAATAGTGTCGGCTGGGGACTGAGTACCGAGGGACGGCCATAAGATTGCGGAAGGATTCCGTCTCCACCAGCCTAAAAGGCAGAATTTCCAATGCAAGCAGTCGTGAAATGTGCGAATGTAGGACTGTGGCCTGTGAGGCGTTAGCTGTGAATTTCCGCTTTCGTTCAAAGGTCTGGGATATGGACAATTGAACGCTACGGTGGGACGTGGACGTGGACGTTGATGCTGTTTCTTGAGAAACTGCCGTAACAAGTGAAGACTGAGAGGAGGGGGCATCTTTACATGCAGTATGGACAGGGGATTGCCTTGCACACACAACAGGGGGTTCTATTGCACGCACAACAGTAGAAGAAGCAGTGGTGACACCCGCTGACACTGGTCGTGGACCCTGGGTTTCGCCCCACAAAGTCGGGTGCTTTGCTGCCATGTGCCTGATCATGCTGGTGGTGGTCAGGCTGGTAGTTTTGTCACCCCTGCTGATGCTGCCTGCCTTCTGTCTGCGGCCACCACACTGCTTCTTCCTGCCTGTTGGTGTACTCTGCCTCCCTCCCCCTGTGTGCTGCTGGCCTCACTCTGCATGTCCTCCTTCCACGTTGGGTCAGTTACTAGATCATCCACCACCTCCTCCTCTTCCACTTGCGCACCACGATCCTCCTCCTCACTTCCTGGCAATTGTGTCTCGTCATCGTCCACCTCTTGTGACAGATTGCCAACGTCGACTTCCTGTGGCCGTGGCTGTTCAAATATTTGGGCATCGCAACATGGGATCTCCTCTTCCACCACTTCAAGCGTATCAGGCGAGGGGCCCAAATATGGAAATGGACCAGTGAGCAGCTCTTCAGAGTGTCCAAGTGTGGGATCACTTGCTGTCTGACGACACTCGGCATGGTGGGAGGAAGGAGCATCAGGGTGAGGAGGAGTATGCGGTCGAGACTCACGGCTACTAAGAGTTGACCGTGTAGAAGACAGACCGGAGGTGGTGGTGCCCAGGTAACTGGAAGTATTGTCTGCTATCCAATTAATAACCTGTTCACACTGATCAGTTATCAATACTGGTGTTGTTCTGTGCTTCCCTAGTAATTCGGTCAAGAAGTGGGAGCGAGAAGATGTGGCTGTTGGTTGTGGCACATTTTCACCTTGGCCACGGCCCCGTCCTCTGCACGAACCATCACCAGAACGTCCACTTCCACGTCCCTTGCCACGCGCCTTGCCCATTGTAAATGAAGTAAAATAGCTTACACTTGCACTATCAATGGAAAAAGGGTAATAAAGAGTAGATTAGAACCGTGGAAGAGGAAAACCACAGTTATTGTTTACTGGGGTATACCACACTTTTTTAAATAGAGATATTTGCGGCTGATCAGTGAGCGACACACTCAAACTGCTTTTTTTTTAGATACCAAAGGCCCAAAACTGGATAGTACAGCGATTTGACCCGTGGAACTGCGAAACCACACTGGGATGTCGGGCCTACACAAGACTATTTTCAACAGATATATTTTTGTGTCACAACAGTCAGGAGACACTACTGTTTTTCTTTACGGAAAAAACTACCAAAACCTGAATAATAGAGATTTTTTACCGTGGGATGGCAAAACCACAGTCATTGTTTACTGGGGTATACCACACTTTTTTAAATAGAGATATTTGCGGCTGAACAGTGAGCGACACACTCAAACTGTTTTTTTTAGATACAAATAGCCCAAAAGTGGATAATACAGAGGTTTGAACCGTGGAACTGCAAAACCACACTTGTATTTCTCGGGCCTACACCAGACTATTTTCAACAGATATATTTGTGTCTGAGCAATCAGGAGACACTATTTATTTTTTACGGCAAAAAATGCCAAAAGCAGGATAATAGAGATTTTTTACTGTGGAACAGCAAAACCACAGTTATAATTTACTGGTGTATACCAGGCTTTTTAAAATATATATATATTTGCAGCTGAACAGTGAGCGACACACTCAAACTGTTTTTTTTAGATACAAATGGCCCAAAAGTGGATAATACAGAGGTTTGTACCGTGGAACTGCAAAACCACACTTGTATTTCTCGGGCCTACACCAGACTATTTTCAACAGATATATTTGTGTCTGAAAAATCAGGGAGACACTATTATTTTTTTTTTTTACAACAAAAAATGCAAAAAGCAGAATAATAGAGATTTTTTACCGAGGAACAGCAAAAGCACACTTCTGTCTCTCTGGCCTACACCAGACTATTTTCAACAGATATATTTGTGTCTGAAATATCAGGGAGACACTTTTATTATTTTTATACAGCAAAAAATGCCAAAAACAGGATAATAGAGATGTTTTACCGTGGAACATCAAAACCACAGTAATAATTTACTGGTGTATACCAGACTTTTTTAAATATATCTATTTGCGGCTGAACAGTGAGCGACACACTCAAACTGTTTTTTTTAGATACAAATGGCCCATAGAACTGCAAAACCACACTTCTATTTCTCTGGCCTACACCAGACTATTTTCAACAGATATATTTGTTTCTGAAAAATCAGAGGCACACTTTTTTTTGGGGGGGGGGACACCAAAAGGTTCATAAGATGGGTATTTGTACATTGTGAAGGAGGAAAAAAAAAAGAGGATTTAGATAAAAAAAAGGATTTTTCCTGGCCCCCGGGACCTGGAGCTAAGTCCAGCAATTTCAGCAACAGGAGCAGCACACAGGACTGTAATGCAGCGTTTGCTGGTATAACCACTGCGTCTCCTATACAGCCTGCCTGCCTGCCTGATATACCTGGGATGGATATTAGTCCTGAGAAGGACTGTTTGTTTGATTTGGCAGGCTTTAGAGATCCTACACTACCCATTTCGCACTATATATCTATCCCTAACTCAGCAGCACTCTACCTACACTGGCTGATCCGAAGCGACTGTGTCCAAGATGGCGGCGCCCGGTTTTAAATACTCGAGGTGACGCTGTGCGGCCAGCCAATCACTGTAATGCCCACAAACAACATGGCTGCGGCATTACAGTGACTGGCTGGCAATCCCTGTATGTTCATTGGCTCTGTAAAGAGCGCCAAACATGCAGGGCGGAGACCCGAGCTCCCGCCCGAGTAACCCGGAAATGCTCGGTGCTCGCCGAACATCCCGAGTAGCGTGATGCTCGGGCGAGTACCGAGCAGTGTCGAGTATGTTCGCTCAACACTACATACTATTAAATATGAAATTAGAAGTGTAACTAACTAACTGTTCCTCCACCCACTCCCACTAACTGGTTCCTACCACTTTGTGTTCCCCAGTCTCCCTGTAACCAGGGGAGCAGCACCTAGTGCATACTAGCTCCCTCGTGTGGAAATGTGGTGTAGGATGCAAAAGGTTAGGTCACTACCATCACACCGGCCTTACCTCAGAGGAGGAACTCCACACTCCATTAAAGAAGTGCAGCATTCCTGTGGTGGTCGAACCCTCAGGGGCGCCACAGAAGCGCCAGGTAAAGTCGTAACAAGAGAATCCTTTCTCAGTCCTGCAGCATGTGTAGTTAATATGGATGTGATGAAGAAGAAGGAAGTGAGGAGCAGGAGATAGGAGGAGTTATAGACCGAAGGGGTTTGTGGGTAAAACACAGGAATAATACATGTTATAACATACAGTATTATAACAACGGCCAGTAGTTGGCAGCAAAGTAAAACAATACAATAATCATGTAACATTAGGTAATGCCCAGAATGACTGAAAGTCTTTTCAAACAAAGAGCTGGACAGCACAATACACGCCAGAATGATGGACACCTGTAGCTTTCACTATAAAATATCTGAGACACACACAGTTAATCACAGCCCCCCTAGGAAGCCCACGCAAAACGCGCGTCCGGGCTGTGAGCAGTGGGTCCCAAAGGGAGAGACTTGGGTAAGAAATATATTTATAAATGCATTTAAGCCACTAGTTGATATCTGTAATGTTAATGTACAGTACAGTAAGAAAGCAGTGACTATACTGCAAATTATACATGGTTACCAGATCCACAATAGGACCTTACTAGAGATGAGCGTTGTTCTACTCGAACTGTTCGCCAATCTCAAATTCGAGCTGTTTTGGGCGGTGTTCGAGCCGTTCGGCGAACACGAACAATTTGAGAAAAATTCGGCTGTTCGAGGTTATGTTCGATAACTGTTCGTGCACCAAAATCATAACTGGATTTTTTCTCAGTAATGATGAAAATTAATGTTAATACGCAGTTTGAGTGTACAGCGAGGTGGGGGGAGGGGCAGGGGATGGATCTCTGCAGGAACAATGAAGATCTCCATTTTTTTTTCTCTTTCCCGCATTTACAGTGGGGAGGTGCAATCTGTCAGCCTATCAGCAGCGCACACACGGAGCGAAGTGCCTTTTTTCACACAAGCAAGGGCATGTGTCATTGGCAGTGTATGTCACATGTCCTTGCCCTATAAGACCAAGCCATTTTCCCCGTCGCCACCATTTTCTCACTGCTGCAGCTGCGTGTTAGACGGCACCGCTGTTGCTGTGTGCGCTATACCTTGTTAATTTCAAGCCAATTTTCGCACAAATATACAGATAGCTTGGGAGTAGGGAATAGTTGTGATTGCAGTCCTTTTAAGGACTAGGTTACAGCATTTCCTACGACTTTTATCAGGCAGGTCTGTGCTCTTAAATAGATAGGTTGTGGGAGTAAAGACTAATTGTAATTGGAGTCCTTTTCAGGACTAGGTTACATCAGTTCCTATCAGTTTTTGCCAGGCAGGTCTGTGCCAGTGCTGTGCAAGTTTTTTTCACAGCATTTGGCTGAATCTAGCAAAGCTAATCCTTTTTGGCCTATTGCAGAGTGTGTTAGTCAGTGGAGTAGCCTATCTGTGTTGCAAGATATACCACCTGTGTATAGAATACCAATTTTTTTACTGCACCTAGTGAAGTAAAATCTTTTGGGCATAGCATCATTCTATTAGTCCATCTATACTGACCTCCATCAGGTTGCAAACTGAATATATTTTTTTCTGCATCTACCTCTGAAAAAATATTGGGCTTCTAGCTGTGTGTGGGTCTTGTTCTATTAATCCATCTATACAGACCTCCATCAGGTTGCAAACTGAATATAATTTTTTTCTGCATCTAGCTCTGAAAAAATATTTGGCCTTCTAGCAGTGTGTGGGACTTGTTCTATTAGTCCACCTATACTGACCTCCATCAGGTTGCAAATTCAAAATAATTTTTATCTGCATCTACAGTACCTCTGAAAAAATATTTGGGCTTCTAGCAGTGTGTGGGACTTGTTGTATTAGTCCATCTATACTGACCTCCATCAGGTTGCAAACTGAATAAATTTTTTTCTGCATCTACCTCTGAAAAAATATTGGGCTTCTAGCTGTGTGTGGGACTTGTTGTATTAGTCCATCTATACTGACCTCCATCAGGTTGCAAACTGAATATATTTTTTTCTGCATCTACCTCTGAAAAAATATTGGGCTTCTAGCTGTGTGTGGGTCTTGTTCTATTAATCCATCTATACAGACCTCCATCAGGTTGCAAACTGAATATAATTTTTTTCTGCATCTAGCTCTGAAAAAATATTTGGCCTTCTAGTAGTGTGTGGGACTTTCTCTGTTAGTCCATCTATACTGACCTCCATCAGTTTGCAAACTGAATATATTTTTTTCTGCATCTACCTCTGAAAAAATATTGGGCTTCTACCTGTGTGTGGGTCTTGTTCTATTAATCCATCTATACTGACCTCCATCAGGTTGCAAACTGAATATAATTTTTTTCTGCATCTAGCTCTGAAAAAATATTTGGCCTTCTAGTAGTGTGTCGGACTTTCTCTATTAGTCCATCTATACTGACCTCCATCAGGTTGCAAATTAAAAATAATTTTTATCTGCATCTACAGTACCTCTGAAAAAATATTTGGGCTTCTAGCTGTGTGTGGGACTTGTTGTATTAGTCCATCTATACTGAGCTCCATCAGGTTGCAAAGTGAATATATTTTTTTCTGCATCTACCTCTGAAAAAATATTGGGCTTCTAGCTGTGTGTGGGACTTGTTGTATTAGTCCAACTATACTGACCTCCATCAGGTTGCAAACTGAATATATTTTTTTCTGCATCTACCTCTGAAAAAATATTGGGCTTCTAGCTGTGTGTGGGTCTTGTTCTATTAATCCATCTATACAGACCTCCATCAGGTTGCAAACTGAATATAATTTTTTTCTGCATCTAGCTCTGAAAAAATATTTGGCCTTCTAGCAGTGTGTGGGACTTGTTCTATTAGTCCACCTATACTGACCTCCATCAGGTGGCAAACTGAATATATTTTTTTCTGCATCTACCTCTGAAAAAATATTGGGCTTCTAGCTGTGTGTGGGACTTGTTCTATTAGTCCATCTATACTGACCTCCATCAGGTTGCAAATTGAATATAATTTTTTTCTCCATCTAACCCAGCCAATAGTTTTGGCCTAATACCACAGTTTGGCCACTCAGCTCTGCTCGGTTACCATCCATTGTTTTTTTGTGCAAACAACTCCAGAGTTGTGAATTAGTTAACCACCAAAATGAGTGGAAAAAGGCCTGCTGCTGGTGGAAAGGGGAATAGGCGTGTTGGGAAGGGGAAAAAAGGTTGTGTCCGTGGGGTAGGTGTTAAAGCAACAGTAACATCTGCAGAAGAAAGACCATCTTCCAGCCAAACTAAAATGTCTACTTCTTTTAGCGGACAATGTGATAAGATCCCTTTCTTACGGCCACGCCAATCGCTACAAATTCCAGATGAGGCACAAAAACAGCAGGTGCTTCAACGGATATCAAGTGCTCCTTTAAGTGGGCTCTCCTCCACATCAACTTCAACATCACAAATACTCCAGTCCTCAAAGGTGTCACCCCAATCGCACTTGCTTCCTCACAGCTCCCAAATCTCCAGCTGCCCGTCTGAGTATGAGGTAGAACAGATGGTCGAGTCTGCAGAGCTGTTTACTCATACTATAGCCTGGGAATCAGAGGTCGACTCCAGCGCTTCTGTGAATCCAGACGAGGAAATGATCTGCACTGATGCCCAGAATCTTTATGAGTCGGATCCAGGACCAGACGCAGAAGGTTCTGACCATAATGTAGACCCTCATTCCCAAACTGTAACTCCTGTTGGTGGAGACAATGAGGAAGACGATGATAAGACTCAAATACCTGATTGGAGCGACAACTTTAGTTTTTTGTCAGGACAGGAACAGGTTGGCTCTGAGGACGACGGGTGTGATAACGCACAGGGTGATGATGATGAGGTTGGAGATCCCACTTACTGTCAACCCACAGTCAGCCAAGAGATGAGGTCAGCAGAGGAGGTGGAGGAAGATGCTAGTGATGACGAGGTCAGGTTGCGCCTTACTGGACAGAGACGTAGTACTGGAAGCACGTCAACAACTGCATCCTCAAACACAACTCTGTCTCTCACCACAAGTCGTGGTGGCTCTTCAGGTCGCATGGGTGCTAAGCCTTGCATAGCCTGGGCATTTTTTCAGATCGATAAAGATGACCCAACTCGTGTTATCTGTAACATTTGTCAGCAAAAGCTAAGTAGTGGCCAAAAAATACATAGTTTGAGTACTTCATGCATGAACCGGCACATGGACATGAAGCATAAGTTGCAGTGGGAAGCTCAGTGTGCTACAATGCGGCCTAGCCGGCCGGGCCAACCACCGTCTGCCATATCTTGTGCATCCGCGGCCTCTTCATCCTCTGTGACTGGGGGGACAGCAGTCACACCTGTTTTGGGGCGCAGACCTGCCACCTCTTTACCCGCAACAGCCAGCGTGATTGGCAGGTCATCATTTTCTTTGGAGGTGGGAACACCAGCTGGTGTTGAGCGCTGTCCGACATCGATAGCACCACCTTTGGATCAAGGCAACCTAACATGTCCGCCTGCATCTTCCTCACAGACCGGCAGTTTGCCGGGGACACCCTTATCAACCCCGTCTAAGCACAATAGCCAGCCCTCGGTCCCTCAGATGTGGACAAGTAAAAGACCATTTCCTCCTAGCCATGAGAAAGCTAAGAGGTTGAATTTCACCATCTGCAAGCTCTTGGCTACAGAAATGCTGCCTTTCCGCCTGGTGGACACAGAGGATTTTCGAGACCTTATGTCCGTCGCAGTGCCCCAGTACCAGATGCCCAGTCGGCACTACTTCTCAAAGAAAGGTGTGCCTGCGCTCCACCAGCATGTCGCACACAACATCACCGCTTCTTTGAGAAACTCTGTGTGTGACAGGGTGAATTTCACCACAGACACTTGGACGAGTAGGCATGGACAGGGGCGTTACATGTCGCTGACTGGGCACTGGGTAACTATGGTGACAGCAGGACAAGGGGCTGCTGTCCAAGTCTTGCCGTCCCCACGAGTTGTGCGTCAATCCTCTTTATGTCAAAGTTCCTCCACTGCTTCTGCCTCCTCAACCTCCTCTCGGTCTTCCACCTGCACCCAAAGCCTGTCTGGTCATGCCACAAGCTTTCTAACTGTGCAGAAGGGATCCTGCACACCTCCTTACTATGCTGGCAGTAGGGCTCAACGTCATCAGGCGGTTTTTACATTGAAATGTCTGGGAAATGTGAGTCACACAGCTGAGGAGTTGTGGTCAGCTCTGGAGAACCAATTTCATGAATGGTTGTCTCCACTGGACCTGAAACCAGGGAAGGCCGTGTGCGACAATGCTGCAAACCTGGGTGCGGCCCTTCGCCGGGGCAATGTCACACACGTGCCTTGTATGGCTCACGTGTTGAACCTGGTTGTCCAGCAATTTTTAGCCCACTATCCCAGACTAGATGGCCTTCTGCAGAGGGCACGGTCGCTGTGTGCTCACTTCCGCCGTTCGCATCCCGCAGCTCAGCGACTTACATCTCTACAGAAGTCGTTGGGCCTGCCACTTCACCTGCTAAAATGCGATGTGCCTACCCGGTGGAATTCAACTCTGCACATGTTGCAGCGACTGTGGCAGCACCGACAAGCCCTGGTGCAATACGTTCTGACGTATAGCCTGGGCCAACGAGATTCAGAGGTGGGGCAAATCACGCTGGAGGAGTGGTCTCAGATCAGGGACCTATGCACCTTTCTGCACAGTTTTGAAATGGCGACGAAGATGTTTAGTGCTGACGATGCCATTATCAGCATGACTATTCCGGTGATTTACATGCTGGAGCACATGTTAAACAGAATTCGGAGTCAGGTGGTGGCACAAGAGGAGGTGGAGGAAGTAGAGGAGGAGGAGTTGTATGCGGAAGGGCTAACATCTGCAAGGTCCAGACGGTCGGCAGCACCAAGGCGGCAGGCATGTGAGGGTGGGGGAGATGGTTTTACCAGGGCGCATGGTAGCAGCCAAACTAGTGAGGAAGGTGCAGGAGCCCAGGAAGAAGTGGAGGACGAACTGATGGAAGACTCATCAGATGAGGGAGACCTTGATCACATTTCTGTTGTGCGAGGTTGGGGGGAGAGGACAGAGGAAGGAAGCATGATTGTTACCTTGCCACCAACACAACAGGGACTTGGTGCTCCTGGATGCGCAACACACATGAGTGCCTTCTTGCTGCACTACCTGCAACATGACCCTCGAATTGTGAGAATTAGAAATAATCCTGACTACTGGGTTGCCACACTGTTAGATCCCCGGTACAAAAGTAAATTTGCAGAAATTATTCCTGCCATAGAAAGGGATGCACGCATGCAGGAGTATCAGCAGAGACTGTTGCAGAATCTTACATGTGCTTTTCCACAAAATACCAGTGGTGCACGTAGTGAATCTCACAGTTCCAACTTGCCAACCGTGGGACCGTCAAGTGTTCAGCACTCAAACCGTAACAGAACCACAGTATCTGCTGGTAACATCAATTTTGCGGAATCATTTCACCACTTTTTTAGCCCATCCTTTGCAAGGCCACAGGAGACAAGAAGTCTGACACATAGTCAACGCCTAGAGACGATGGTACAGGAGTATCTCCAAGTAAACATTGAAGCCACGACTGTGTCACTGGACCCTTGCTCTTTTTGGGCTTCCAATCTGGATAAATGGCCGGAGCTAGCCACTTACGCCTTGGAGATCTTGTCATGCCCCGCAGCCAGCGTTCTGTCTGAACGTGTGTTCAGCGCTGCTGGTGGTGTGCTGACAGATAAGCGCACGCGGCTCTCCACTGATAATGTAGACAGACTCACGTTCATAAAGATGAACAAATCATGGATCCGAAACGACTTTTCTACCCCTGTGTCATCCTGGGGAGAGTAAAAGCTTGATGATTGGTTAAAATCACCCTACCAACCGTTTTAAGCTTTCAAATTACTAATCATGTTTATCTGTATCTTGACTGGAAAATAATTTGGGCTTTGTAGCAGTGTGCAGCACTGATCCTATTAGGCCATCTATACTAAAGCTTCACCAGATTTAAAATTAAAAATAATTTTTAGCTGCATCTAGCCCGGAAAATAATTTTGGGGCTCCGAGATGCGCAAGACACATAAGTGCCTTCTTGCTGCACTACCTGCAGCATGACCCTCATATTGTCAGAATTCGAAGTAATCATGACTACTGGGTTGCCACACTCTTAGATCCCCCAAACTTTTCGATCAACCTTTTCATTTTAATAAAGACCAAAAAAATGGTCATTTTTGAAATTATAAGCATTAGCAGGTTGTTAGAAACTGAAATCAAACAGTTTTCAACTCAAAACTTTATTCTAGGTGATGTTACATTTTCACATAGGACCCCTTGTTCGAAAGGAGCTTCTGAACTCTCTCGTCCATTGAATTTGTCAGGTTTTGGATGGTTTCTGCTTCAATTGTTTTGCATGAGGACAGAATACCCTCCCAGAGCTGTTGCTTAGATGTGAACTGCCTCCCGCCATCATAGACACTCCTTTTAATGATGCTCCAAAGGTTCTGAATGGGGTAGAGGTCAGGGGAGCATGGGGGTCACACCATAAGTTTGTCCCCTTTTATGCCCATATCAGCCAGAGATGCAGATGTTTTATGTGCAGCATGAGATGGTGCATTATCATGCAGAAAAATGATCTTGCTGTGAAATACACGGTTCTTCTTCTTGAACCATGGCAGGAAATGCTGTTTGAGAAAATCCACATACATTATGGAGTTCATCTTTAGCGCCTTCAGGGATCCTAAAGGGGCCGACAATCTCTCTCCCCATGATTCCAGCCCAAAACATTACTCCACCTCCTCCTTGTTGGCGCTGTAGCCGTGTTTGCGTGGGGTGTCCATCAACCAGCCATCCTCCACTCCATCCATCTGGACCATCGAGCGCTGCACGGCACTCATCCGTGAACAAAACTGTTTTGAAATCAGTCTTCATGTAATGTTTGGCCCACTGGAGCCGTTTCTGCTTGTGTGAAGTGGATAGAGGAGGTCGACAGGATGGCGTATGCACAGCTGCAAACCTCTGAAGGACCCTGCATCTTGTTGTTCGGGGGACGTTGGAGGCACAAGCAGCTTCAAAAACTTGTCTGCTGCTATGACAAGGCTTTTTTGCCGCTGCTCTTTCAACCTGACGTAATTGCCTGTAGGAAAGAGTCCTCAATTTGCCCTTATCAGCACGCACACGTGTGTACTGTGAATCAGCTACATACTTCTTGATTGCCAAGACACTTCATCCTGATCATCGCACAATGTTGATTGTAGTCATGCCTTGACCTAAACACTCCGCAATTTGTTGCTTCTCAGCAGCCGACACATCCTTTTTCTTTCCCATTTTGGCAGAAAATGTAGGCTGCTTAATAATGTGAGAGAGCCTTCTTAAGTAGTCTTGCCTTTCATTGGACACACCTGCCAAACTAATTAGCACAGGTGTCTGCAATTGCTTACAGTGATATAAAGAGCCCTGACACACATCACCATCAATGAGTTTAACTGACAAACAAACAAATTCTTCCCTTATCACTCCTAAACACTTTTTGAATAATAATTTGGAACGCAGTGTACATGTGCTTTTCCACAAAACACCAGCGGTTCACGTAGTGAATCTTACAGTTCTAACTTGCCAACCGTGGTCTGTATGGAGTTGTTCAATAAAGGGCCCAAAATTAAGATAACATAGATGGGAGAGGTCTCTATGAATAGGAATTCCTAAGTATTTGATACCCTGTGAGGGACAGGCAAAGGGAAAGTTGGACTGGATGGAATCCTATATGGATTTGGGGACGGAGACATCGAGGGCCTCAGACTTCGCTGCATTGATTTTAAAATTTGACCATGTAACAAAGTGATCTATTTCAGCCATAACAGCATGGATGGATATATGTGATTGAGTGATATATACTAGGACATCATCAGCAAATAGAGAGCACTTGTACTCGGTGCCTCCCACCTCAATCCACCTAATATTGGGGTTATGGCGAATTGATGAGAGCAGGTGCTCCGTCACTAGGATGTATAAGAGAGGGGACAGAGGACATCCCTGCCTTGTCCCATTGGTGATTGTGAAAGGTGATGAAAATGTTCTGACGCACCCCCTGGGCCTTGGGACACCCGGAGCCGGACCCTTTTTGGTGGATGCTGGTGGTTGTAGTCTTCGTGGCGGCGACCCGGTTCCGTGGCTCAGGGCGGTCAAACCAGTGGCGGAACTATTTATGTGGTTTTGATGTTTAAATGTACGACTACGCCACCCATGGATTGCGGTCAGAGTGAACCGCCGCTACAGGGCAGACCGCTGAGGCTGGTGTTGTGGGTGCAGCAGAGCGTAGCATAACTCCCCACGGGAGGAGTATAGCCTCAGGGCAGTGTATGCGGAGGATGGGGGTGATGGTGCAGGGCAGCAGCAGTAACGACACGGAGTCAGTGATGCAGTTCAGGGCCTTTACTCACAGTTCTTATTATCCAGACCACGTCTGCAGGTAACGGCTGCCCACGTCGTACTGTGCTCACCAGGTGAGGGGCTCAGACAACTCCCAGATAACTTTGGAGCACTTCACAGGACCCCCTTTGTGTGTCCTTTGTCTGGCCTTTCTTACCAACACTTCTGTCCGGCTGCCTCGGGCCTCCTCTTGGTAAACTTGGCGCCAGTTTCCCTGACCCTATGTGGTGCCTTCCTAGCGGGTGTAGCGAGGGGCTGCGCCACATAAAATGTCAGAGCCTCCGGTTTCTAGCTGAGGGTCGTTTCCTGCCTCCACTAGTTCGGGGACCGGTCTCCCCCTTTGGCCTGACCCCTCCACGCAGGTGGATTCGGGCGTGCGGTGGCGACTCGCCCGTCCGCACCCCTGGGATCCCTTCATTCCTCGTTCCTGGAGCCTTCTCCGCTCCTCTTCCTTCCTTCTCCCTCTTCCAGGCCTGGGCCTCTGTTACTAGGCCCGCCTCCGGAGCAGAGCTCATGCAGAGCCCCTGCTCCCTGCCACTTCTGCTCAGACTTCTCTGCACTGAACTAAGATGGTGCCCACCTTTTATACTCCCTTCTCAATGCACCCAGGAACTGCTTCCTCCCTGCTCCTGCACTACCGGGTTCCCCTTCCTCAGTGTTCCCTCCCCCCACTCCAGCCAGGGACAGGGACTGTCGTGCCCATCTCAGGGGCATATTGGTCGCCCTGCCCCACGGCAATGTGGTGTAATGCATGCAGGTGTCGGGTCCTGATCCACACTCCATCCTTACCTGAGAGTGAGATATCACACCTCTGGGTGAGGTGCAATACGTCTGTAGCAACCGAGCCCTCAGGGTGCTACAGTTCCATTTATCTTCAGCCTAGGTGACGTATTGTGATACAGGGCCGTGATTTTGGCTATAAAAGGGTCCCCTAGACCCCTACCCCAAGCTTTTTAAGAGAATCATATATGGCGTGCCAGGAGACTCTATGGAATGCTTTCTCAGCATCCAACGAGAGTATCTAATTACAAATTTTTAACTGTATCTAGCCCAGGAAATACTTTGTGCCTAGTAGCAGTGTCTGCTAGTCAGCGGATTATCCCGGCTGTTAAGCAAGCTACACCACCTGTAGTTTAGATACTTAATTTTTTCAAAGGAAATGCTTCGGGACCATGGGATACTTAGTGAAGAGCATCAGGAGGCACCCCAAGGCATAGGGGCTGGGACTGGCAGTAGGATGCCTTGCGGTGGACAGCCGAGCTCGATCCTTATAAAAGCTTTTTAACTGCAGCAGCTTTAGTGGACGCTACTGGAGCTGCAATTACGCGGCTGCTGGCATGAGACTTGCCCTCCAATAGATCCTTGTAAATGGATTTAAAGTGTATTCATTCAAATTAGAGAGACAATTTAAATTAAAAAGCTTAGAGCTGCCTCCACCACAGAGGGGCTCGCTCGACCCACCAGCGGACAGGCACCAGTATTGGGAGAGGGGGGCTGGCCATCAGGGTTCACCGCGGCTCTGGCACAAACCCGGCGACACGGAGGTGGCACGGGCAGGAGCGGACTGGCCGTGTCGGCTTCTCACTTTTTGGATTTTAGAAGGGCATGACATGCCTATATCTGTGTCTCCCCCTCCTTTTACAACTCCACCTCTTTTATTTTCGCATGACTATATGTACTTGTCACTTTTCCATGTGTTAGTTATGTCTTCTGAGCAGTTTGTCAGCTTTTGGACACCTTTGAAGGTGTTTTCTATGTGTTTCTATGTGTTTTTGTTTGCCTGCCATTGGTTTTAACGGTGTTCGAAGGTGTTCGACGAACAGTTCGACGAACAGTTCGGCGAACACACGGGTGTTCGACGAACCAAACCGAACTCGAACACTACGGGGGTGGCTCAACACTAGACCTTACTTGATTATTTCCTGTTGAATAATTATATGCATTTATTGCAACATTAAATAAGATCACCATATAGCACTGGCACTTTACAGTTTTGATTGTTCTTTTCCCTCTCCAGTAGTTGGTTTGTGAAGACCACATGCTCCTTTTCACCATTGTTATTGTTTTATCCTTTACTCATATGATTATGTGTTGCCAATTTTTGTCCATGTTCTAATAAAACTCAATTTATTATTGAATATTGGACGTTTGACTCCATGTTTTTAGCAGTATATTCTAATCTTTGTTGCCTGACCTAGGTCTTTCCTTTTGACAATTCTCCTGCCTTACCATTTTGCCTTTGACATGCTCTCCTGGTATTTGACCCCGGACTCCTGTACTTCCTTGTCTCATGGTTTGTCTGTGAGTAGTGACTCAGGGCCACAAATGGCTTGCCAGTTATAGCACTTGGTGGCCACCTCCTCTGTCTTGACTGATATCATAAATATGTTTGATAGAAGCAAAACCTTTAAGGTCTTGGAAGCTGGTTAATAGGTTGTTTCTACTGGCCATCCATTATTTTTTTATTTTCTAAGTTGTGGATAGAATTGAGGAAGGTCTCTAAATTGAGTAGATAAATTTACTTCTAGATATTTTCTAAATCTTTAGTGATGGTCTTTCTTGATTTATTTTGAGGAGGAAAGGTTTGGAGTGTGTGAATCAGCTTTTTAGAAATGGAAAAATAAATCTTTTTTTCGGAGCTCTCTACTAAATATTCTCTAGGTAGATGTGTATATTTCAGATATTTACAGCTTTGTTCTGCAATATGTTCTACCCCGGTCATATGTTAACTGGTCTCAGACTCTAAGGTTCTTCATTATTTGTGTTCAAGTAATGTACTTAAAGGCAGCTGCCAAGTATTACGTATATAAATATCTTGATGGATCTTTTTTCAAGACTTAAAGTTTAAATCCCATTGAGAACGATACTTAGGTGATGTATCGGATGAAACTTGGATTAGTATTAAAAAGTCAGTAAGTTATTCTTCCTCCAATTATGATTTTAGAATGATACGGTAAATGATAGTATAACAAAGCAGAAAAAGGGGCATGAAAAAGAGCCCATATAGATGAGTATATTGTGCCCACAATATAATACTTTATTAACTAAACGAGATAGACAGTACATCACATAGTATAAAATAACAGCATGGTGCTGTGCATTAGTAGGGAAAACACAGCATGGGAAGCGTAGGTCAAATGCATGTATTTAATAAGAATATGTGCCACATAATGGGTATCATAGTGGTACAAGAGAAAAGTGTCCCTTAAATTGAACCAGTCAAAAGGGTCTAAGGTAGTGTTGAGCCACCCCCGTAGTGTTCGAGTTCGGTTCGGTTCGTCGAACACCCGTGTGTTCGCCGAACTGTTCGTCGAACTGTTCGTCGAACACCTTCGAACACCGTTAAAACCAATGGCAGGCAAACAAAAACACATAGAAACACATAGAAAACACCTTCAAAGGTGTCCAAAAGCTGACAAACTGCTCAGAAGACACAACTAACACATGGGAAAGTGACAAGTACATATAGTCATGCGAAAATAAAAGAGGTGGAGGAGTAAAAGGAGGGGGAGACACAGATATAGGCATGTCATGCCCTTCTAAAATCCAAAAAGTGAGAAGCCGACACGGCCAGTCCGCTCCTGCCCGTGCCACCTCCGTGTCGCCGGGTTTGTGCCAGAGCCGCGGTGAACCCTGATGGCCAGCCCCCCTCTCCCAATACTGGTGCCTGTCCGCTGGTGGGTCGAGCGAGCCCCCCTGTGGTGGAGGCAGCTCTAAGCTTTTTAATTTAAATTGTCTCTCTAATTTGAATGAATACACTTTAAATCCATTTACAAGGATCTATTGGAGGGCAAGTCTCATGCCAGCAGCTGCGTAATTCCAGCTCCAGTAGCGTCCACTAAAGCTGCTGCAGTTAAAAAGCTTTTATAAGGATCGAGCTCGGCTGTCCACCGCAAGGCATCCTACTGCCAGTCCCAGCCCCTATGCCTTGGGGTGCCTCCTGATGCTCTTCACTGAGTATCCCATGGTCCCGAAGCATTTCCTTTGAAAAAATTAAGTGTCTAAACTACAGGTGGTGTAGCTTGCTTAACAGCCGGGATAATCCGCTGACTAGCAGACACTGCTACTAGGCACAAAGTATTTCCTGGGCTAGATGCAGTTAAAAATTTGTAAATAGATACTCTCGTTGGATGCTGAGAAAGCATTCCATAGAGTCTCCTGGCACGCCATATATGATTCTCTTAAAAAGCTTGGGGTAGGGGTCTAGGGGCCCCTTTTATAGCCAAAATCACGGCCCTGTATCGCAATACGTCACCTAGGCTGAAGATAAATGGAACTGTAGCACCCTGAGGGCTCGGTTGCTACAGACGTATTGCACCTCACCCAGAGGTGTGATATCTCACTCTCAGGTAAGGATGGAGTGTGGATCAGGACCCGACACCTGCATGCATTACACCACATTGCCGTGGGGCAGGGCGACCAATATGCCCCTGAGATGGGCACGACAGTCCCTGTCCCTGGCTGGAGTGGGGGGAGGGAACACTGAGGAAGGGGAACCCTGTAGTGCAGGAGCAGGGAGGAAGCAGTTCCTGGGTGCATTGAGAAGGGAGTATAAAAGGTGGGCACCATCTTAGTTCAGTGCAGAGAAGTCTGAGCAGAAGTGGCAGGGAGCAGGGGCTCTGCATGAGCTCTGCTCCGGAGGCGGGCCTAGTAACAGAGGCCCAGGCCTGGAAGAGGGAGAAGGAAGGAAGAGGAGCGGAGAAGGCTCCAGGAACGAGGAATGAAGGGATCCCAGGGGTGCGGACGGGCGAGTCGCCACCGCACGCCCGAATCCACCTGCGTGGAGGGGTCAGGCCAAAGGGGGAGACCGGTCCCCGAACTAGTGGAGGCAGGAAACGACCCTCAGCTAGAAACCGGAGGCTCTGACATTTTATGTGGCGCAGCCCCTCGCTACACCCGCTAGGAAGGCACCACATAGGGTCAGGGAAACTGGCGCCAAGTTTACCAAGAGGAGGCCCGAGGCAGCCGGACAGAAGTGTTGGTAAGAAAGGCCAGACAAAGGACACACAAAGGGGGTCCTGTGAAGTGCTCCAAAGTTATCTGGGAGTTGTCTGAGCCCCTCACCTGGTGAGCACAGTACGACGTGGGCAGCCGTTACCTGCAGACGTGGTCTGGATAATAAGGACTGTGAGTAAAGGCCCTGGACTGCATCACTGACTCCGTGTCGTTACTGCTGCTGCCCTGCACCATCACCCCCATCCTCCGCATACACTGCCCTGAGGCTATACTCCTCCCGTGGGGAGTTATGCTACGCTCTGCTGCACCCACAACACCAGCCTCAGCGGTCTGCCCTGTAGCGGCGGTTCACTCTGACCGCAATCCACGGGTGGCGTAGTCGGACATTTAAACATCAAAACCACATAAATAGTTCCGCCACTGGTTTGACCGCCCTGAGCCACGGAACCGGGTCGCCGCCACGAAGACTACAACCACCAGCATCCACCAAAAAGGGTCCGGCTCCGGGTGTCCCAAGGCCCAGGGGGTGCGTCAGAACATTTTCATCACCTTTCACAATCACCAATGGGACAAGGCAGGGATGTCCTCTGTCCCCTCTCTTATACATCCTAGTGACGGAGCACCTGCTCTCATCAATTCGCCATAACCCCAATATTAGGTGGATTGAGGTGGGAGGCACCGAGTACAAGTGCTCTCTATTTGCTGATGATGTCCTAGTATATATCACTCAATCACATATATCCATCCATGCTGTTATGGCTGAATTCCATCCAGTCCAACTTTCCCTTTGCCTGTCCCTCACAGGGTATCAAATACTTAGGAATTCCTATTCATAGAGACCTCTCCCATCTATGTTATCTTAATTTTGGGCCCTTTATTGAACAATTCCATACAGACCACGGTTGGCAAGTTAGAACTGTAAGATTCACTACGTGAACCGCTGGTGTTTTGTGGAAAAGCACATGTACACCGCGTTCCAAATTATTATGCAAAAATTGTTTAGGAGTGATAAGGGAAGAATTTGTTTGTTTGTCAGTTAAACTCATTGATGGTGATGTGTGTCAGGGCTCTTTATATCACTGTAAGCAATTGCAGACACCTGTGCTAATTAGTTTGGCAGGTGTGTCCAATGAAAGGCAAGACTACTTAAGAAGGCTCTCTCACATTATTAAGCAGCCTACATTTTCTGCCAAAATGGGAAAGAAAAAGGATGTGTCGGCTGCTGAGAAGCAACAAATTGTGGAGTGTTTAGGTCAAGGCATGACTACAATCAACATTGTGCGATGATCAGGATGAAGTGTCTTGGCAATCAAGAAGTATGTAGCTGATTCACAGTACACACGTGTGCGTGCTGATAAGGGCAAATTGAGGACTCTTTCCTACAGGCAATTACGTCAGGTTGAAAGAGCAGCGGCAAAAAAGCCTTGTCATAGCAGCAGACAAGTTTTTGAAGCTGCTTGTGCCTCCAACGTCCCCCGAACAACAAGATGCAGGGTCCTTCAGAGGTTTGCAGCTGTGCATACGCCATCCTGTCGACCTCCTCTATCCACTTCACACAAGCAGAAACGGCTCCAGTGGGCCAAACATTACATGAAGACTGATTTCAAAACTGTTTTGTTCACGGATGAGTGCCGAGCAGCGCTCGATGGTCCAGATGGATGGAGTGGAGGATGGCTGGTTGATGGACACCCCACGCAAACACGGCTACAACGCCAACAAGGAGGAGGTGGAGTAATGTTTTGGGCTGGAATCATGGGGAGAGAGATTGTCGGCCCCTTTAGGATCCCTGAAGGCGCTAAAGATGAACTGCATAATGTATGTGGATTTTCTCAAACAGCACTTCCTTCCATGGTTCAAGAAGAAGAACCGTGTATTTCACAGCAAGATCATTTTTCTGCATGATAATGCACCATCTCATGCTGCACATAAAACATCTGCATCTCTGGCTGATATGGGCATAAAAGGGGACAAACTTATGGTGTGACCCCCATGCTCCCCTGACCTCTACCCCATTCAGAACCTTTGGAGCATCATTAAAAGGAGTGTCTATGATGGCGGGAGGCAGTTCACATATAAGCAACAGCTCTGGGAGGGTATTCTGTCCTCATGCAAAACAATTGAAGCAGAAACCATCCAAAACCTGACAAATTCAATGGACGAGAGAGTTCAGAAGCTCCTTTCGAACAAGGGGTCCTATGTGAAAATGTAACATCACCTAGAATAAAGTTTTGAGTTGAAAACTGTTTGATTTCAGTTTCTAACAACCTGCTAATGCTTATAATTTCAAAAATGACCATTTTTTTGGTCTTTATTAAAATGAAAATGTTGATCGAAAAGTTTGGGGGATCTAAGAGTGTGGCAACCCAGTAGTCATGATTACTTCGAATTCTGACAATATGAGGGTCATGCTGCAGGTAGTGCAGCAAGAAGGCACTTATGTGTCTTGCGCATCTCAGAGCCCCAAAATTATTTTCCGGGCTAGATGCAGCTAAAAATTATTTTTAATTTTAAATCTGGTGGAGCTTATTATAGATGGCCTAATAGGATCAGTGCTGCACACTGCTACAAAGCCCAAATTATTTTCCAGTCAAGATACAGATAAACATGATTAGTAATTTGAAAGCTTAAAACGTTTGGTAGGGTGATTTTAACCAATCATCAAGCTTTTACTCTCCCCAGGATGACACAGGGGTAGAAAAGTCGTTTCGGATCCATGATTTGTTCATCTTTATGAACGTGAGTCTGTCTACATTATCAGTGGAGAGCCGCGTGCGCTTATCAAACAGCACACCACCAGCAGCGCTGAACACACGTTCAGACAGAACGCTGGCTGCGGGGCATGACAAGATCTCCAAGGCGTAAGTGGCTAGCTCCGGCCATTTATCCAGATTGGAAGCCCAAAAAGAGCAAGGGTCCAGTGACACAGTCGTGGCTTCAATGTTTACTTGGAGATACTCCTGTACCATCGTCTCTAGGCGTTGACTATGTGTCAGACTTCTTGTCTCCTGTGGCCTTGCAAAGGATGGGCTAAAAAAGTGGTGAAATGATTCCGCAAAATTGATGTTACCAGCAGATACTGTGGTTCTGTTACGGTTTGAGTGCTGAACACTTGACGGTCCCACGGTTGGCAAGTTGGAACTGTGAGATTCACTACGTGCACCACTGGTATTTTGTGGGAAAGCACATGTAAGATTCTGCAACAGTCTCTGCTGATACTCCTGCATGCGTGCATCCCTTTCTATGGCAGGAATAATTTCTGCAAATTTACTTTTGTACCGGGGATCTAACAGTGTGGCAACCCAGTAGTCAGGATTATTTCTAATTCTCACAATTCGAGGGTCATGTTGCAGGTAGTGCAGCAAGAAGGCACTCATGTGTGTTGCGCATCCAGGAGCACCAAGTCCCTGTTGTGTTGGTGGCGAGGTAACAATCATGCTTCATTCCTCTGTCCTCTCCCCCCAACCTCGCACAACAGAAATGTGATCAAGGTCTCCCTCATCTGATGAGTCTTCCATCAGTTCGTCCTCCACTTCTTCCTGGGCTCCTGCACCTTCCTCACTAGTTTGGCTGCTACCATGCGCCCTGGTAAAACCATCTCCCCCACCCTCACATGCCTGCCGCCTTGGTGCTGCCGACCTTCTGGACCTTGCAGATGTTAGCCCTTCCGCATACAACTCCTCCTCCGCTACTTCCTCCACCTCCTCTTGTGCCACCACCTGACTCCGAATTCTGTTTAACATGTGCTCCAGCATGTAAATCACCGGAATAGTCATGCTGATAATGGCATTGTCAGCACTAAACATCTTCGTCGCCATTTCAAAACTGTGCAGAAGGGTGCATAGGTCCCTGATCTGAGACCACTCCTCCAGCGTGATTTGCCCCACCTCTGAATCTCGTTGGCCCAGGCTATACGTCAGAACGTATTGCACCAGGGCTTGTCGGTGCTGCCACAGTCGCTGCAACATGTGCAGAGTTGAATTCCACCGGGTAGGCACATCGCATTTTAGCCGGTGAAGTGGCAGGCCCAACGACTTCTGTAGAGATGTAAGTCGCTGAGCTGCGGGATGCGAACGGCGGAAGTGAGCACACAGCGACCGTGCCCTCTGCAGAAGGCCATCTAGTCTGGGATAGTGGGCTAAAAATTGCTGGACAACCAGGTTCAACACGTGAGCCATACAAGGCACGTGTGTGACATTGCCCCGGCGAAGGGCCGCACCCAGGTTTGCAGCATTGTCGCACACGGCCTTCCCTGGTTTCAGGTCCAGTGGAGACAACCATTCATGAAATTGGTTCTCCAGAGCTGACCACAACTCCTCAGCTGTGTGACTCACATTTCCCAGACATTTCAATGTAAAAACCGCCTGATGACGTTGAGCCCTACTGCCAGCATAGTAAGGAGGTGTGCAGGATCCCTTCTGCGCAGTTAGAAAGCTTGTGGCATGACCAGACAGGCTTTGGGTGCAGGTGGAAGACCGAGAGGAGGTTGAGGAGGCAGAAGCAGTGGAGGAACTTTGACATAAAGAGGATTGATGCACAACTCGTGGGGACGGCAAGACTTGGACAGCAGCCCCTTGTCCTGCTGTCACCATAGTTACCCAGTGCCCAGTCAGCGACATGTAACGCCCCTGTCCATGCCTACTCGTCCAAGTGTCTGTGGTGAAATGCACCCTGTCACACACAGAGTTTCTCAAAGAAGCGGTGATGTTGTGTGCGACATGCTGGTGGAGCGCAGGCACACCTTTCTTTGAGAAGTAGTGCCGACTGGGCATCTGGTACTGGGGCACTGCGACGGACATAAGGTCTCGAAAATCCTCTGTGTCCACCAGGCGGAAAGGCAGCATTTCTGTAGCCAAGAGCTTGCAGATGGTAAAATTCAACCTCTTAGCTTTCTCATGGCTAGGAGGAAATGGTCTTTTACTTGTCCACATCTGAGGGACCGAGGGCTGGCTATTGTGCTTAGACGGGGTTGATAAGGGTGTCCCCGGCAAACTGTCGGTCTGTGAGGAAGATGCAGGCGGACATGTTAGGTTGCCTTCATCCAAAGGTGGTGCTATCGATGTCGGACAGCGCTCAACACCAGCTGGTGTTACCACCTCCAAAGAAAATGATGACCTGCCAATCACGCTGGCTGTTGCGGGTAAAGAGGTGGCAGGTCTGCGCCCCAAAACAGGTGTGACTGCTGTCCCCCCAGTCACAGAGGATGAAGAGGCCGCGGATGCACAAGATATGGCAGACGGTGGTTGGCCCGGCCGGCTAGGCCGCATTGTAGCACACTGAGCTTCCCACTGCAACTTATGCTTCATGTCCATGTGCCGGTTCATGCATGAAGTACTCAAACTATGTATTTTTTGGCCTCTACTTAGCTTTTGCTGACAAATGTTACAGATAACACGAGTTGGGTCATCTTTATCGATCTGAAAAAATGCCCAGGCTATGCAAGGCTTAGCACCCATGCGACCTGAAGAGCCACCACGACTTGTGGTGAGAGGCAGAGTTGTGTTTGAGGATGCAGTTGTTGACGTGCTTCCAGTACTACGTCTCTGTCCAGGAAGGCGCAACCTGACCTCGTCGTCACTAGCATCTTCCTCCACCTCCTCTGCTGACCTCATCTCTTGGCTGACTGTGGGTTGACAGTAAGTGGGATCTCCGACCTCATCATCATCACCCTGTGCGTTATCACACCCGTCGTCCTCAGAGCCAACCTGTTCCTGCCCTGACAAAAAACTAAAGTTGTCGCTCCAATCAGGTATTTGAGTCTTATCATCGTCTTCCTCATTGTCTCCACCAACAGGAGTTACAGTTTGGGAATGAGGGTCTACATTATGGTCAGAACCTTCTGCGTCTGGTCCTGGATCCGACTCATAAAGATTCTGGGCATCAGTGCAGATCATTTCCTCGTCTGGATTCACAGAAGCGCTGGAGTCGACCTCTGATTCCCAGGCTATAGTATGAGTAAACAGCTCTGCAGACTCAACCATCTGTTCTACCTCATACTCAGACGGGCAGCTGGAGATTTGGGAGCTGTGAGGAAGCAAGTGCGATTTGGGTGACACCTTTGAGGACTGGAGTATTTGTGATGTTGAAGTTGATGTGGAGGAGAGCCCACTTAAAGGAGCACTTGATATCCGTTGAAGCACCTGCTGTTTTTGTGCCTCATCTGGAATTTGTAGCGATTGGCGTGGCCGTAAGAAAGGGATCTTATCACATTGTCCGCTAAAAGAAGTAGACATTTTAGTTTGGCTGGAAGATGGTCTTTCTTCTGCAGATGATACTGTTGCTTTAACACCTACCCCACGGACACAACCTTTTTTCCCCTTCCCAACACGCCTATTCCCCTTTCCACCAGCAGCAGGCCTTTTTCCACTCATTTTGGTGGTTAACTAATTCACAACTCTGAAGTTGTTTGCACAAAAAAACAATGGATGGTAACCGAGCAGAGCTGAGTGGCCAAACTGTGGTATTAGGCCAAAACTGTTGGCTGGGTTAGATGCAGAAAAAAATTATTTTGAATTTGCAACCTGATGGAGGTCAGTATAGATGGACTAATAGAGAAAGTCCGACACACTACTAGAAGGCCAAATATTTTTTCAGAGGTAGATGCAGAAAAAAATATATTCAGTTTGCAACCTGATGGAGGTCAGTATAGATGGACTAATACAACAAGTCCCGCACACAGCTAGAAGCCCAAATATTTTTTCAGAGGTACTGTAGATGCAGATAAAAATTATTTTTAATTTGCAACCTGATGGAGGTCAGTATAGATGGACTAATAGAGAAAGTCCGACACACTACTAGAAGGCCAAATATTTTTTCAGAGGTAGATGCAGAAAAAAATATATTCAGTTTGCAACCTGATGGAGGTCAGTATAGATGGACTAATACAACAAGTCCCACACACAGCTAGAAGCCCAAATATTTTTTCAGAGGTACTGTAGATGCAGATAAAAATTAGTTTTAATTTGCAACCTGATGGAGGTCAGTATAGATGGACTAATAGAGAAAGTCCGACACACTACTAGAAGGCCAAATATTTTTTCAGAGGTAGATGCAGAAAAAAATATATTCAGTTTGCAACCTGATGGAGGTCAGTATAGATGGATTAATAGAACAAGACCCACACACAGCTAGAAGCCCAATATTTTTTCAGAGGTAGATGCAGAAAAAACTATATTCAGTTTGCAACCTGATGGAGGTCAGTATAGATGGACTAATAGAACAAGTCCCACACACTGCTAGAAGCCCAAATATTTTTTCAGAGGTACTGTAGATGCAGATAAAAATTAGTTTTAATTTGCAACCTGATGGAGGTCAGTATAGATGGACTAATAGAGAAAGTCCGACACACTACTAGAAGGCCAAATATTTTTTCAGAGGTAGATGCAGAAAAAAATATATTCAGTTTGCAACCTGATGGAGGTCAGTATAGATGGACTAATACAACAAGTCCCGCACACAGCTAGAAGCCCAAATATTTTTTCAGATGTACTGTAGATGCAGATAAAAATTATTTTTAATTTGCAACCTGATGGAGGTCAGTATAGATGGACTAATAGAGAAAGTCCGACACACTACTAGAAGGCCAAATATTTTTTCAGAGGTAGATGCAGAAAAAAATATATTCAGTTTGCAACCTGATGGAGGTCAGTATAGATGGACTAATACAACAAGTCCCACACACAGCTAGAAGCCCAAATATTTTTTCAGAGGTACTGTAGATGCAGATAAAAATTAGTTTTAATTTGCAACCTGATGGAGGTCAGTATAGATGGACTAATAGAGAAAGTCCGACACACTACTAGAAGGCCAAATATTTTTTCAGAGCTAGATGCAGAAAAAAATTATATTCAGTTTGCAACCTGATGGAGGTCAGTATAGATGGATTAATAGAACAAGACCCACACACAGCTAGAAGCCCAATATTTTTTCAGAGGTAGATGCAGAAAAAAATATATTCAGTTTGCAACCTGATGGAGGTCAGTATAGATGGACTAATAGAACAAGTCCCACACACTGCTAGAAGCCCAAATATTTTTTCAGAGGTACTGTAGATGCAGATAAAAATTAGTTTTAATTTGCAACCTGATGGAGGTCAGTATAGATGGACTAATAGAATGATGCTATGCCCAAAAGATTTTACTTCACTAGGTGCAGTAAAAAAATTGGTATTCTATACACAGGTGGTATATCTTGCAACACAGATAGGCTACTCCACTGACTAACACACTCTGCAATAGGCCAAAAAGGATTAGCTTTGCTAGATTCAGCCAAATGCTGTGAAAAAAACTTGCACAGCACTGGCACAGACCTGCCTGGCAAAAACTGATAGGAACTCATGTAACCTAGTCCTGAAAAGGACTCCAATTACAATTAGTCTTTACTCCCACAACCTATCTATTTAAGAGCACAGACCTCCCTGATAAAAGTCGTAGGAAATGCTGTAACCTAGTCCTTAAAAGGACTGCAATCACAACTATTCCCTACTCCCAAGCTATCTGTATATTTGTGCGAAAATTGGCTTGAAATTAACAAGGTATAGCGCACACAGCAACAGCGGTGCCGTCTAACACGCAGCTGCAGCAGTGAGAAAATGGTGGCGACGGGGAAAATGGCTTGGTCTTATAGGGCAAGGACATGTGACATACAATGCCAATGACACATGCCCTTGCTTGTGTGAAAAAAAGCACTTCGCTCCGTGTGTGCGCTGCTGATAGGCTGACAGATTGCACCTCCCCACTGTAAATGCGGGAAAGAGAAAAAAAAATGGAGATCTTCATTGTTCCTGCAGAGATTCATCCCCTGCCCCTCCCCCCACCCCGCTGTACACTCAAACTGCGTATTAACATTAATTTTCATCATTACTGAGAAAAAATCCAGTTATGATTTTGGTGCACGAACAGTTATCGAACATAACCTCGAACAGCCGAATTTTTCTCAAATTGTTCGTGTTCGCCGAACGGCTCGAACACTGCCCAAAACAGCTCGAATTTGAGATTGGCGAACAGTTCGAGTAGAACAGCGCTCATCTCTAGTCTAAGGTTAAATCCATTAATGCTAACTTACAGTACATAGAGGCTGGTTCCCAGCGTTTCCCTGTCACCCCAACGTACGTTTCGTCCTTCTATATCGGGTATCATGTGTAAATGATAGTCCATAGACTGCATGGATCACCTCTTTTTATGGCTAAAGTTCATTAATTGGACTCACTGAAGTATCCTAAATTTGATATAGAATATGCTTATTTTATGCTTATGTATTGGTTATGTCCAAAAGTTCACATTTTCTGCTTTGAGACTGTAGGGTTACATTGGTGCAATATGTTACCATTTCTTTATACCGTCACCTTTGTTTTGGAGAATTTTGTGATAATTCAATTAGTTCTCCCATCAGAGAGGTTGTGACCCATCTCTTTTTCTTAGTAAGAGTTGTCGTTGTTAGAAATTTGCTCTCTTAAAGAGGTTGTCCACTACTATTGAAAATAGCCCAATGTATTTTTTTGATGAATAGAAGCTTCTTTGTAAATACCTTCCTCTGCTGTTTCTGCCTGTGAGCGGCGCTATCACTGGCCGCTAACAGGCATCATGTGACCCCCGGCTGCAGCCGACTCTGACATCTGCTGATGTTTTGTCATGGTTCCGGATGCAGCCTCTGTCTTCTGCGTTCCATGGTGGATGCTGGGCTGTGGGTGGGGTTACCTAGCATTCACCGCGCGCTCTCCCTCTCCCCGTTCATTGGGAAAGCACGCGGTGGATGCCGGGTGTGACGTGTGGGGTAACCACACCCACAACCCAGCATCCACCTCTGGGACCCCAGCACTGAGTCACACCTCACTTAACGTGACATGAGTGCGGGGTCACGTGATGCCTGTGAGTGGCCACCGATAGCACCGCTCACAGGCAGAAACAGCAGAGGAAGGTAATTACAAAGATACTTCTATTCATCATAAAAATACATTGGCCTATTTTCAATAGTAGTGGAAAACCCCTTTAAGGAAACTTCACATTTCAGGTTTGACATAGGCTTATAAACAGTGTTTACTTTTCTGGAAAGCAACAAAGAGATTGTGTAATTCTCTAAAAGTACAGCAGACTACAAGTTTGGACTAATTTTATTAGTTTAGCCCCTTGCTCCTCTTTTTTTCTTTTCCTCTCTCCAAGTGGGATTGGTTTGGGTTATTTTTTTTTATGTATTATGTTACAAACAACAATATGATTGGTGTTATGCAATTATGGGTCGAATTGACGTAAAAATCACTAAAGGGATCCTATCATTACATTCATGCTCAAATAAACGAGATAGTCCAGCTCACCCTTTCCGAAGTCAATCCAATGAGTGGGGAAACCTGGAAAACTCACCATTGCATAGCATTCAGGTAAGCATGTTCAAGAAAAAGGGAGGAGATCCAGTTACCTCAGTATGTTGAAATATCAAATCTTTATTTGTAATACTTTAAAAAAAGAAGAAAGTGTACATACTTTGCAAAAAGTTGGGGTGACGACCATTCAAAAAAAAAAACGCGTTTCAAATGTTGTAACTTTCTTAGTGTACACCAGGACTAAGAACACTACAGAGTTCGAAATGGATTACAAATAAAGATTTGATATTTTAACCTACTCTGGGAGCTGGATCTCCTCCTTTTTCCTTGGACATGATTGCATTCATGCTGCACCATGCAACTTGGACAGTTTCCCTCATTTCAAATACCTATGATATGTTTTACTCTAAAACACTTGCTATTCTCATCACTAACTGCCCGCCGTCCAATCCTCTGCGCCTCTTCTTCCGTTGTGCACCACATCTTCAGTGTCGTCATTCTAGGTTAAGACTTCAAGCAGCAACCAGGCCTCAGAAGTCTCTGCGTGTAAGAGGGCCACAACGTTCGTTGTTACATCACAACTTGCGTCACTTCATCATAGCCTGCAGGGACATCTGATGCCTGATCGCGGCCAGAAAACCAGGCTTAGACTGAAGACACCGATTCAGCGGGCAACAGGGGAAAGAAGAGGTATGTACAATTGGATGGTGACCAGTGAGCTGTGTGGTTGACTCAACAGGGAGCGATGAAGTGAATATTAGTTTTTTACACCCTACATTTATTATGCTGTGTGGTCTGAGGAACTGTCACGGGTGTGTCAGGTGTGACAGACAGTCGCTCTGGAGCCGACTGAAGAAGGTCACTGCGCTTGGCATTGCAGACACCATCTTGATTCCCTCATCTCTGTAGTATAGTTATATCTTTCTTCCTTTAGAACCCAGCAGCGACCTCCACCTTCTACTGCTGATTGATACATCCTTGCTGGGTAGTTAAATAGTCTCAGTTTCTCCAGAGAGTCACCGGTGATAGTTCTATGTACGTCTGTGCAGGCTAGGAGCACTAGCAGTCGGCTAGTTTCTTCTCTGGTGCCCTTGGAGGACAGTTGGCATTATCGCTCTGGTGTCTTCTGAAGCTAAGTGTATCCCCTTTGTTTGTTTAACTTGTTGTCTTTAGTTTGTGGTGGGGCCTGACTAGAGCTCACCCCGTCCCCTCCCTATCTAGGGCCAAGCTCTAGAGACATTCAGGGCTAAGTTTCCTGCTCAGCGCTAGGTGTGGAACAATATAGGGACAATAGGGTAGGCAGGGTGATATTAGATCTGCCTAGGGGTCTCCACTCCCCCTTTCCCTAGTGTTTGTGCTTCCTCCCCCTCTTCCCTTCGTGTTGCACTTATTCTCTCCCTCACTTTGCTTGACAGGAACATTCAATTCATGGTGAATAACCTGACTGTAAATCAATCTTTTAGGCAAAATTTGGGGAATTCAAAATTTCTTCTCTACTCGCTATGCAAGAAGAAAATATGGGCCAAATGATATCTCAGCATAAAGTATGTCCATATGTCTTTCGAGCAATCCCCCCAGTAAGCTATGAAATGCTGTAAGCAGTAAGGTAGTAAGATAACATTGCCCCCCTTACTTACTACGCCCTTACATAGGGTACTCATTTTGATTTTTCCAAGCCAAGGAAAACTCTAAAAAATTTTTAGCAGTTTTGGCAGGTTTGAGATGGAGATTGAAGGTCTTGGTAGTAACATGTACTTTAAATTTAAACTAAGAGTTAGGAAATCTAACAGCCTGAACACAAAGTTCAGTATCCTACGGTCAATCTAATTTGAAGTATAACATGTCCTTGAACAAATTTTCATATTATCGCTTTTTACATCTTCCATATGTTGGCAAAGGTTACGGACAAGACTGATGGTGTAAAAACTTTGTTTCATTTGCCTATCTTTATTTAATTTGCCTATCTTTATTTAATCTGCCTGTCTTTACTAGCCTTGGTCATTTGGTTGATTTTTAGAACAAATATAACACAAATGGGACGAGGTAAACCGAATATCAATATATGAGACACAAGGAATCAAAGGTAAACTGTGATACTGTTATGAAGGCACTGAGGTTCTCTTTGCTATGGGGGGTTACTAGTATGGAGGCTAGTGGTGGTCCCTGATATGAAGGCATCATGGTTGTTGGGATATTGCGAATCTCACAGTTTTGATGACACTGTAACTGTCACTGTTATGGAGCCACTATGATTGTTTTTTTCTATAGGGGTACTGTGATTATTGCTATCCCTATGAGGATTCTATGACTAAGGTGAAGAAGGCTGAGCTGCAATACCACACACATCCTGTGGACAGGCGTGGTACTATTTTTGGTAGAAAGCAGACAAGTTTTTTAATTTAGGGGCATTTTTTCTTACTTCTATACATGTATTTGGGACATCTTCCTAAATGCAATAACACTTTACAGCACTGTTTAGTTTATCTGACTATTGGATATATACCTCTTACCAGGCCCGGCGTCAGCACCGGGCAAGTGCCGGGGGCCTGAGCAGATGAAGGAGCCCACTCGCTGTCGGGCACCCCTGCACTCTATGGGACCCGTGAGCGGAGGAGAGTGGTGCCGGTGGGGGGGGTAAAGTGACATCCTGCATGGGGCATTATATGGGGGGGGGGAGTGACATCCTGCATGGGGCATTATATGGGGGGGAGTGACATCCTGCATGGGGCATTATATGGAGGGGGGAAGTGACATCCTGCATGGGGCATTATATGGGGGGGGAGTGACATCCTGATTGGGCCATTATATGGGGGGAAACTGACATCCTGCATGGGGCATTATATTGGGGGGGGAAGTGACATCCTGCATGGGGCATTATATGGGGGGAGTGACATCCTGCATGAAGCATTATATGGGGGGGAAGTGACATCCTGCATGGGGCATTATACTGGGGGAAAGTGACATCCTGCATAGGGCATTATATGGGGGGAAGTGACATCCTGCATGGGGCATTATATGGGGGGAGTGACATCCTGCAAGGGTCATTATATGGGGGAAGTGACATCCTGCATGGGGCATTATATGGGGAGGGAAGTGACATCCTGCATGGGGCATTATGTGGGGGGGGGCAGCCTGCATGAGGCATTTAGTGGGGAGGGAGAAACAGCCTGCCTGGGGCATTATGTGTTGGGGGGGAGAAACAGCCTGCATGAGGGATTATGTAGGGGGCACAGCCCACATGGGGCATTATATGGGGGCCAGTATCCTGTATGGAGCATTATATGAGGGCCAGTATCCTGTATGGAGCATTATATGGGGGCCAGTATTCTGTATACAGCGTTATATGGGGCCCATAATACTGTATGGAGGACAATGTGGCGCCCATAATACTGTATGGAGGACTATATTGTCCGGTCTGCACTGTGAGCTGTGAAGATTCGCCGGTTTCTGAGCTATTGTAGAATTTACTAAAGATATCGCTCATGTAATGTAAGAAGTGAAATCTTTGGCCTTGTATATATATATATATTTCTCTGCTGTATCTGTGCATCATGAATCGTGGTATGTGTTAAAGGGGCCCACTGAGACGCTTTCTCCCAGGGCCCACAAAAACCTGGAGCCGGTCCTGCCGATTACTCTTTTTAGGGATATTTGACCATTGTTGCTGTTTAAGTATTTGTATTAAAATTTAATAGAAAGAATTTAAAAAGAAAAAAAAAAAACATTTAAGTAAAAAAAAATGTCCTCAAACGTGGACAACCCTTTTAATGCAACAATGTAACAATCAAGTTATGATTGCCATATATAAAAGTTCTGAGCAATAACATCCACCTAATTCTAATGTGTCATGGCTTCTATAGCATTATGACATCTCAACAAAATAAATGTGTTCAGTGTTTCCAGTCATTTACTTCAGTGTGTCTTGTTTTAAGAGGATGTTGTTTACTTCTCAGTAAGAAGTCTGCAGTGAAGAGCAGACAGGATGAAATATACTGGAGAACAACATGTGCCTTTCAGATTTACAAAGACCATGATGTTCTATCAATTAATTTAAACTTCACAAAGTAATAAATCCTGGGTGAATCAGTCCATTTTCATGGCATTTATAATAACATTCTGTAGGAAGCATAAGAGGTAAACACATCCAATCAATAACTCTAATACATCAGTTTAACCCCTTAATGACTGGGGTCTTTCATCCTGTAAAAAATGTGCCATTGCATCAATTGTCAAAATTGGAGCTGATCTGCACCCAGGTTACAGGAATATTTGCATAGTGATAATTAAAGGTGTTGTCCGGGACTTTAACATTGATGCCCTATCTTTAGTGTGATCGACACCCACTGCTCAGCTGTACTCGGTGTCGGCGGCAGCCGGAACTGCTCAGTTACGGAGCTGCACAGCACAGCTGCAATGACGGAATATTCGCTGTAGCCGGGTACTGCACATCCACCCCTATTAATTTGAATAGGTGGCGGATGTGTAGTACTTGGTCGTAGCCACTATACTGTTGACGGAGTTGTCCTGTGCAGCTCCATAACTGAGCAGTTCCAGACGCCACTGACAGCGGGAACAGCTAATTAGCAGGGGGTGTCAGATGTCGCACCTCCACCGATCAGATATTGATGATCAATTCTAAGGATAGGCCATCAATGTTACAGTCCCAAACAACTCCTTTAAGGGTTATATAAAAAATGATTACGAGAAAAATTTTAAAAAATGTGACTCCAAGTTGTTCCTGTCGTGAGCAAAAAATATATTAAAGTGGATCATTTAACGTAATAAGTTGCCCTTTGTAAGAACAGCAAATTACAGCTATAGGTCCATAATCCTAGTAGCCAAAATAGTACAAAAATTGTACCATTTGGATACTAGAAAGCAAGACAAGAAAAGGACCAGACACTTACAGTAGTTTCAGAGTCCAGTGCATTTGCGTTGAAAGTGTACCCTCCACTTTCCCACATCCTTAAAACTTATTGCATCACTCCTCACAATACATATTGCCACAACAGTCTGTCAGTCACTACAGAAAAGGACAGGGGAGCACTGTGCACAGAAATGCACCAGACTCACCATCTCCACAATATACACTCCTCAACATTGAAATTGCAACACCAAGAAGGAAAAATCGTGGAATTATGGAAATCACAGGATGGAAAGACATGTTACCGATTTGCAAGTGATGAAAAATGGAAACATAATTTTCAAAATATCTCAATTTATTCTGTAATGGAGTATTAGTGCAATGCACAGAAATACCCACACTGACACACTTTGGCTACTATCAATGATGCTATTAATGGTTGTCTGAGGATGATTTTGCTACACTAAATGCACTTGGGTACGCAAGTCACCAAGATCCGCTGCAAGCAGCTCCCTTTGCCATTGCAACCAATGATATCCCAGATGTGCTCGATGGGAAACAAGTCTGGAGACACTGCAGGCCATGATAGTACGTTTAGGCTATGAAGGCTTCTGACAGTTGCACCAGTAACATGCGGCCTGGCGTTGTCGTATTGAAGAATAGCTCCTCGTACTCTTTGGAGAAATCAAATCAGTGTAACGCTGTACTTTCAGTGAACCTGGAATGAAAACTAGGAAGGGCCAGCTACATTATGCCACTGTGACATACAGAAGTAGTGCAATTGCTTCCAAAGCATCCATCAACTGTTACAAAAAACACAAGCACAGGAGACAGGAAGTGTTGTGCTTCAGAAGCATCCAGCAACTAGAGGGGTTAACACAGTCACAAGAGACAGGGAGTGTTTTAGCAGAGCCCCAGGGGGATTGTGGGGAACTGGTTATTGTAATAAAGAAAAGAGAAGGGTGATGTGTTATCTGGATCTGACAGAAGGCAACTGAACAGGATTCAGATCAAGAGAGAAACTAAACACAGGTAAGATAAACTTCCTGAACTAACAGTGCAAAGTTTTATCAGGCAGGAAGATAAGGACTGAAAGGAATTGTGTCACAGGGATCATCTCCCTCATCAACCCCCCCCCCCTCCACCTCCATGCAGGATAAAGAATGCTGTGTTCTATTGTGTCTTTGTGAAGGAAAAGCCTGTGGTAGTGTATGCATAGTGTTAGAACCTTGCTGTTAGGTTTTTTTTCCTTTGCTGGTCACATGACCTTGTTGGCCTATTTAATCCTGCTCCGCCCTTCTGGCTTTGCTGGACTTCATTGTATATCTTTTTTGTTTGTTCGTCTGTCTGCTACTATTTCTGTTAGGAGGTGTCCCATATTCCTCCCAGTCCTTAGTACTTGTAGGGATTCCCTCCCCAAATCTATAGGTCTCCGTACAGACTAGATTAGGACTTTAGCAGGTCTGATCGCAGGATCAGGTTCCCTGTTACATCGTAGGGATTCAGTTGAGTCTTATAGTAGGGACAGATCTCCTCTCTTTCCTTAGCTTTGGTAGCAGAACATAACAGTAAGTCCAGCCAGTAAATTCTCTAAGGAAAGATTTTTTTTTGTTCCATCATGGTGTCGGTTCACGATTTGGCTAAACACCTGCAGGGACTCTCTCTGGAAGTGGCCGAGCTCCGTCAGCACGTGAGTAACTGTCCTGGAGCACATTTCTTGGAGCCTAAGGTATGTTTGCCGGATTTATTTTTTGGTGAACATCGAGAATTTTTTTCATTTAAAAATGCTTGCTTATTGTATTTTCGTTTGAGACCCAAGTCCTCTGGGGATGAATCCCAGCGCGTAGGGTTCATAATGTCACTTTTGCGCAAAGAGCCTCAGGAGTGGGCCTTTTCTTTGCAACCTAGTGATACATGCTTCAGATCAGTGGATAGTTTTTTTTCTGCTTTAGGACTATTATATGATGATCCTGACCGTGTCGCATCAGCTGAGACTGAGTTGAGACGTTTAAAACAAGGATCAGGTAATATGGAAAAATATTGTACACATTTTCGTCGTTGGTCCACTCAAACAGGGTGGAACGATTCTGCTCTGAAAAGTCTATTTCTTGCTGGGCTCAGTGAAAAGGTTAAAGACCTGCTAATTGCTTATCCTACACCTGAGGATTTGCAACAGGCTATGCAATTAGCTATACGGGTGGATAGGAGACTGCGTGCAAGGGTTAATGAGAGCAAATCCTCTGCTATGTCAGTTTCTGGTTATGATAATGTGTGTACTAACAGTGGTGAACCGATGGAGATTGGATCGGTGGCACCTCGCTCTCAAGAAAAACACCGTCGTTTTTCAGAAGGCTTGTGTTTCTATTGCGGGAAATCTGGTCATTTGATTAAAGGCTGTGAGCTTCGTATGAAGAAAGAAAAAAAAATGGTCAGTCACGCCCGTATTGCCTGTTTAAATTCCAAGGGTATATTTTTAGCTGCTTCCACGATTGCTCAGGAAAAATTAATGGAATTTCGGGTGTTTGTTGATTGCGGGTCTACACTGAATGTTATTGATGGGGGATTCGTGGAAAAACTCAATTTAAAACCTGAACCTTTATCATCCCCCATTGCTGTGGTTTCTGTGGATGGCTCCCCTTTGAAGAATATTACTCTCAAGGTCAGTGAATTTCCTCTCACTATTAATGGTGTTCACCATGAGAAATTGGATTTGGTAGTGTTGAATAACTTGCCTTCTCCAGTAATATTGGGATTGCCCTGGTTAAAATTTCACAATCCTGTACTGGATTGGTCTACCAGTGAAATTAAATCCTGGAGCCATAAATGTTATGACAAGTGTTGTAACGGGCGTATTGCAGCTTTGGATATGGGAGAATTACCTGTTCCTATTCAGGATTTTTGGAGAGTTTTTTCTGAGAAAGAATCGCAGGTTTTGCCTCCCCATAGAGACTATGATTGTTCTATTGAATTTGTCCCTGGAGCGACTCTTCCCAAAAGTCGTTTATTTAACCTTACTATTCCTGAGAGGAAGGCTTTGGAGGAATACATACAGACAAGTTTGGCCGCCGGTCACATTAGGCCCTCTAAGTCTCCTGTGGCGGTTGGATTTTTTTTTGTAAAAAAAAAGGACGGCGGTTTACGTCCTTGTCTGGATTTTCGTGAGATTAACAAAATTACGGTACGCAATCCTTACCCACTGCCATTGATTCCTGATCTGTTTAACCAGTTATTGGGGGCCAAGTGGTTCTCTAAAATTGACCTTAAGGGGGCATACAATCTGTTGCGCATGAAGGAGGGTGACGAATGGAAGACTGCTTTTAACACTCCTGTGGGTCATTTTGAGAATCTGGTTATGCCTTTTGGTCTTACTAATGCTCCTGCATTTTTTCAGAATCTGATTAATGACATCCTTAGACCTTTGATCGGTAAAAATGTGGTTGTGTATTTGGATGACATTTTGATTTATTCGCCAGATCTGGAGTCTCATTGGCGGAGCGTACGTGAGGTATTACAGTTATTAATGGACAATTCGCTTTTTGCTAAGCTGGAGAAATGTGAGTTCGCTGTACAGAGAATTAGTTTTTTGGGCTACATTATCTCCAGCAAAGGTTTTGAGATGGATCCGGTTAAGGTTCAGGCTGTGCAGGAATGGCCTAGGCCTATTGGTTTGAAATCGATACAGAGGTTTTTGGGTTTCGCCAATTACTATAGAAAATTCATAAAAAAATTTTCTAGTATTGTCAAACCTCTGACTGATCTCACTAGGAAAGGTGCTGATGCGGTTCAGTGGTCTTCTGAGGCCATTGAAGCTTTTGTGTATCTCAAGGAGAGGTTCACCTCTGCTCCCATCCTTATGCAGCCTGATGCTACTAGGCCGTTTTTGGTTGAGGTTGATGCTTCCTCTGTGGGGGTTGGCGCAGTATTGTCTCAGGATAACGGGGATGGATTACATCCCTGTGCATTTTTTTCAGAAAAATTTTCGGAGACTGAATTGAATTACGATATTGGTAATAGGGAATTATTGGCTATTAAACTCGCATTTGAACACTGGCGCCACTTCTTGGAAGGTGCGGAATTTCCCGTTCAGGTTCTTACGGATCATAAAAATCTGATATATCTTGACGCTGCCAAGCGCCTGAATGCCCGTCAGGCTAGGTGGGCACTGTTTTTCTCGCGGTTTAATTTCTCCGTTACTTACATCCCTGGTACTAAGAATGTTAAGGCGGATGCCTTGTCTCGCAGTTTTTCTCCCATAGTCGGTGCTGAGAAAGAGGAAAACATTTTACAAGAAGGTGTTGTGATAGCTGCTTTAGACTCCGTTTTGGAAGATGAGATTCTTAAAGCTCAGGAGAATGCCCCATCTAACACTCCTCATGGGAGGTTGTTTGTGCCTGGGACCTTTAGGAGAGATTTGTTTGTTGAGTGTCACGAATCTCGGTTGGCAGGTCATCCCGGAATCTCTGAGACCAAGAGACTGGTGGGTCGCAGTTTTTGGTGGCCTGGATGGCAGAAGGAAGTCATTAAGTGGGTGCGCCAATGTACTATATGTGCTAGATCTAAGTCCTCACATACTCCTGCTGCGGGGTTGCTTTGTCCTTTGGAGGTCCCCAGTGCTCCTTGGACACATTTGGCTATGGACTTTATAACTGACCTTCCCTCCTCTGAGGGTTTTACTGTCATCTGGGTGGTCGTGGACCGTTTTAGCAAAATGTGTCACTTGGTTCCCTTCGTCAAACTGCCCTGCGCTAAAACTCTCGCTAAGGCCTTTGTCAAGGAAATTGTCAGACTTCATGGCGTTCCTACTGACATTGTTTCTGATAGGGGTCCTCAGTTCGTGGCTCGTTTTTGGCGTGCCTTTTGTGACAGGTTGGGAATTCATTTGTCGTTTTCGTCCGGATATCATCCTGAATCTAATGGCCAGACAGAAAGGAAAAACCAGGATGTTGAGCAGTTCTTGCGTTGTTTTGTGGCAGACAATCAAGAGGGGTGGTCTGAGTTTCTGCCACTTGCCGAATTTGCTCTGAACAATCATACATCTTCTTCTGCTGGTTGTTCGCCTTTTTTTTGTTGTTCTGGGAGACATCCGTCGTTTGGGTCGTTCTCCAAGTTGGGATCTGCCGTGCCTGAGGAGGAGAATTTTTCCGGTGATTTGGAAAGAGTTTGGACGGATGTGCGTGGTAATCTTCAGGAGGCCAACAGAAAATCTAAAGACTACTTTGATAGGAAACGACAGGAGGTTTTGTTCGCTGTTGGTGACATGGTTTGGTTGTCCTCTAGGAATCTGCGGTTGAGGATTCCTTCTAAGAAATTGGGTCCCAAGTTTGTAGGGCCCTTTAAGGTGCTTCAGGTTGTCAACCAATCTGCTGTTAGGTTGGAGGTTCCTACCTCCTGGAGAATTAATCCGGTCTTTCATGTCTCTCTGTTAAAAAAAAGCTGTTGTGTCGGATGGTGACGCCTCTGCCTCTGTTCCTCCGGTGGTGGAGGACGGGGAATATGAAATTTCTCGCATCCTTGACTCTAGACGGTATAGAGGTAGTTTGCAGTATCTTGTGGCCTGGAAAGGTTTCGGACCCGAGGATAACTCTTGGGTGAGGTCAGATGATGTTTCCGCGTCCAGACTTATCAGAGCGTTTCACAGGAGATTTCCTGATAAGCCTGGTCCTAGGGGAACCGGAGGATCCTCTTAGAAGGGGGGGTACTGTTAGAACCTTGCTGTTAGGTTTTTTTTCCTTTGCTGGTCACATGACCTTGTTGGCCTATTTAATCCTGCTCCGCCCTTCTGGCTTTGCTGGACTTCATTGTATATCTTTTTTCTAGCTAGCCTGTGCTCTGTATCTAACTCTGTTAGTTTGCTTGGTCTACGGACCTCTTTGTTCTATCTATTTTGTTTGTTCGTCTGTCTGCTACTATTTCTGTTAGGAGGTGTCCCATATTCCTCCCAGTCCTTAGTACTTGTAGGGATTCCCTCCCCAAATCTATAGGTCTCCGTACAGACTAGATTAGGACTTTAGCAGGTCTGATCGCAGGATCAGGTTCCCTGTTACATCGTAGGGATTCAGTTGAGTCTTATAGTAGGGACAGATCTCCTCTCTTTCCTTAGCTTTGGTAGCAGAACATAACACATAGAAGTGTGCTAACAGATCTAATCTATGCTGAATTATGCTACTGAAGAGACTGTAATACTGTGCCTTGTGAAGAAACTACTGTATTGTTACTGGAGCCGGTTGCTCAAGAAACTCAGACTGTACTGTAATGAAGATTGTTGCTGTAATATCCATGAATTACACTGGCCGTGCTTCATATTAAATTCCACTGTTAAAATACTCTTGTCAGATGTGTCTGGTCAGCAATTGAATCTATCGTGTGCCTGAGAGAATCTGCAGCCAATGGTCGTCCTGAGTAATGGTTCCCCCACGATTCCAAAGAATTCATGATACCCGTCTTGCCCTATCTGAACCTAGTGGCGTGTGGGTAACATTGGTGGCCCATTCGGGGAATCCTGAGCTGGAATTAACATGTAGAGGGAGAAGAGAAAAAGTGTTTAGAAAAACACAGCAGCACTGCACCTCAATTCAACTCTGCTACACCAGTTAAAGGGGACAAGCCCTAAAGAACTCACTAGCAGCAATGGATGTGGAAATACAAATAGACAGAATAAGTGAGCTGCTTGTTCAGTTAACCTGTGAAGAATTGAGAACAGTAGCAGAACATATAAAGATGTCAGAAGAACAGATTTCTAAAGCACACAACCGCATGCCACTATTAGCTGCCATTAATGCAAAAATGGATGAGCTGGGGGAGAAAGAGGCTGAAGACATCATGGGGACATTCCTCCAGGAGCTAACACAGCTTCTAACCAGGTTGAAGTTGGAGGATGGAGGGGCGGCACCAATTACCAAAAGCGGGAATCTCCGTCCGCAGGCAGAACTACAGTAAATGAAAGAACAATTCAAAGCCCTAACAACATGTGACATGCAGAAATAGTGCCGTTGCATTAAAAGCATTCTGCAACTATTAGAAGTAACACAATCACAGGAGACAGGAAGTGTTGTGCCCCAGAAGCATCCAGCAACTAGAGGGGTTCACACAGTCACAGGAGACAGGGACTGTTTTAGCAGAGCCCCAGGGGGATTGTGGGGAAGTTGTTTACTGTCAGGCTGGAGCTGAAGAGAAATGTGGCTTATGATCTGTATCCCACAGAAGACAAGGGAACAGAATTCAGGTCAGGAGGGAAGCTAAACAAAGGTCAGTTAGACTCTCTGATCTAACAGTGTGGAGTATTGTTGGCCAGGAAGATGAGAACTGGAATGTATCCTTTCATAGGGATCATCTCCCTCATCAAACCCTCCCCAACCTCCATCTCCATGCAGGATAAAGAATGCTGTGTACAATTGAGCCCTTGTGAAGGAAAAGCCTGTGGTTGTGTATGCATTAAACTGTGCTATACTGTGCTACAGGATAATAGACTGTGTACTGCTGTGCTACAAAGGAGATTGTACTGTTATTACTGGAGCCTGTTACACAAAGAGACATTTACATTGCACTGACCGTGTCTCATTAAATGTTACTGTTCTACAGTCTATGAGGACTCTTGTCAAATGTGTCTGGTCAGCAATTTAATCTGTCCTGTGCCTGAGAGAAGCTGCAGTCTACGGTTGCCCGGAATAACGGTTCCCCTAGGATTCCAACAAATTCATGTAACCGGTCTTGCCCCTATCTGAACTTAAGTGGCATGCGTGTAACATTGGTGGCACTTACGGGGAATCCTGAGCGGAAATTAGCATGTAGAGGAAGAAGAGGAAAAGTGTCTGGAAAAACACAGCAGCACAGCACCTCAACTCTGCTACACCAGTTAAAGGGGACCAGCCGTAAAGAAAACTCACTAGCAGCAATGGATGTGGAAATACAAATGGACAAAATTAGTGAGCTGCTTCTTCAGTTAACCTGTGAAGAATTGAGAACAGTAGCAGAAGAACATATTTCCAAAGCACATAACCGCAGGCAACTGTTAGCTGCAATTAATGCAAAAATGGATGAGCTGGTGGAGAAAGAAGCTGAAGACGTCATGAGGACATTCCTCCAGGAACTAACACAGTTTCTAACCAGATTGAAGTTGGAGGATGGAGGGGTGGCACCAATTACCAAAAGTGAGAATCTCCATCTGCAGACAGAACTACAGGAAATGAAAGAACACTTCAAAGCCCTAACAACAGCCCTGCAGGAATCGACCAAAACCTCTGAACGGGTGACAGACTCAGACAGGACCTTTAACCTGCTCGGGTTAGATAAATCAGGGAGACAGTCCTCTCTAACACCACAAATCACCATAAGGAAAGAATTCAAGATCCTGGGACAGATTGGAGAATGTGAACAGAAAGAGAAACTGTCTTATATGAACTTGTTGCACCAGATCAATGCAGGCTTACAGAAAGGCTACCAGCCAGATGAGATCATTGAGGGGGTGGTGAAAGTGATCAGCCCAGGACTGAACCTTCGTAGTATGCTAGAAATGAAGAGCTGAAGTTGCAAAGGCTGAAGATGATTTTAAAAGGGCACTATAAAGAAGAGAGTACTTCAGAATTGTTCCATCGACTCATTAACCTCTCACAGAAAAATAATGAAAGTTTCTTGTTCAGAGCAATTGAACTGAAGGATAGACTGTTGTTTGCATCCAGAGATGTAGAAGCGGAGGAGAGGTTTGATGCTGGACTAGTCCAGAAGAAGTTATTGAGATCATTGGGAATGGTTTTAATCAGCAAAGACATCAAGTTGCAGCTGAAACTGTACCTAGAAGATCCTGGCAATTTGTACAAAGTCCTAATTGAAAAAATGAATGAGGCCACTAGTTTGGAGTCAGAGAGCGAACAGAAGTTAAAGAAAGGCTCTGCTCCTAAAATCACCAAAATGAGTCAGCTGAAGTTGGAGACCCCCGATGGCCAATCCGAAGATCATCATGGAGACCCCCAGTGCCAACTCCGAGAGGAAACCTTAATGCATCAACAAAAGAGAGGACCGCCAGCGCTGACCGGGAGGAAGTAATAGGAGAACTGCAAGCCGAGTTGATTGAGGTGAAAAAGTTGATTCGTTCCAGGCCAGACCTTGTATACCTGAGACCCAGGAGTGGGTTTCAGAACAGAAGATACCCGGCTTGTGAAGCGTGCGGTTCATCAAATCAGAGTACGGTGTGTGTCCACTGTCTAAGATGTGGTGAGGAAGGACATTATGCCAAGGAATGCCTATGGTCACAATCGTTTGGATTAAAAGACAGGAGGTTGTCAGTGGGGGGCGACTGGTAACCACGACATGGAGGAGGCCCCAGAAGCAAATCTAAATCTCACCAAACCCCAGAACGGCGCATGAGGTAAAATGGCTGCATCAGTACTATCCCCAAGTGTGTTCCCATCTACAACAGCTGCAAGAGACACAGGGGCATCAGTTACTTAATATCCAGTGTGGAGGTCAAATGATGTACTCCTGGGAGGATTCCTCGGTCAGTAAAGATAGTCTCATCAGCCTAATCAGTGAAAGGTGCTTTATACAGTGCCAGCTAGATGGACTCCGGGCAAAAGCCCTGTGGGACACAGGAGCCCAAACAAGGCTTTTAAATGAAGAATGGAGAAGGCGCTACCTGCCACATACTTGCCTTCGGTCACTAAAAGAACTCTTGGGACCAGTGGAACTCCACGGCAAAGCCGTCAACCAGGCCGAAATCCCTTTAATAGGCTGGGTGGAAGTGAATTTCTAACTGAGGGCCACAAAGAACAGCAACACCATTAAGCTTTTGGTATCTTTTCTCGTGACCAGTGATCAGAACGTGGCAGAGGATCCTATCCTGGGTTATAATGTAATCAGTGAGGTCATCACTAAACACAAGGCAGGGACGCTGTGGTGGATGCAATTGCCACATCGCTCGCCATACCCAACGTGGCGGAAAATGTGATTCATAGAGTAAAGAAAGCACAGAATACAATGGACCAAAAAAGAAGTTAAGGTAGGCTTGCGTCCAACCATCATCCCTGAAAATCAAATGGTGGGGGTGAGGTGTAGAGTCCGGGTAGAACCGGGAAGCAAAGTCCAGAAAAGACTGTTCGTGCCAAAAGACTCCTCAGAACTTCCAGAAGGCCTAGTTCAAGGTGAGACTGTACTTACGACCCCTACAGGTGGGTTTGCTTGAGTGACAGTACCGGGGCCTAAATAGTACGAAACACGAAATTAGACTAGATCCAAAGACTGGGTTAGGTCACATCGAAACCGTTAAAACGGTATATCCAGCCAGTGTGAGACCAGCCCAGGGGTTGACAGTGAATTCAGTCTCCCACCAAGGAACAGGAGTTGCCCAGGGGAGGAAATTGTGCAACCCATCTCGGGGTTCTGTGATCACCCAGTATCCCTGGAACACTTGTGTGCGAAAGATCTAGCGGTAGCAAAACAGATGCTGAGAGAAGAGTGTCATGCGTTCTCCAAAGATGACTCTAATATAGGCTGTATCCCATCATTGCATTGAAAATCAATTTGAAAGACACGACCCCAGTAACCAAAAATTACATGTCTGTGCCAAAGCCATTACATTGTGAAGTGAAAGAATATTTACAAGATCTCATCAACAGAGGTTGGGTCCAAAAGTCAAACTCATCTTATTCCTCTCCTATTGTCTGTGTTTCGAAGAAGGACGGTACATTGAGACTCTGTTGTGATTACCGGGAACTAAACCGAAAGTCAGTACCTGATCGACACCCGATACCAAAGATCCAAGATATACTGGATAACCTATCAGGAAGTACCTGGTTCTCTGTCGTCGATCAGGGTAAGGCATGCCACCAAGGGTTTGCTGAAGAGTCCAGTAGACCCTTGACAGTATTATTCACACCGTGGGGATTATATGAGTAGATACGCATACCATTTGGGCTCAGTTCAGCTCCAGCAGAATTTCAGAGGAGCATGGAGACATGTTTAGAAGGATTGAGGGACGATATCTGCCAGCTGTACTTGGATGAAAATGTGGTACACAGCAAAACCTTCTGGGAGCATGTTGAACACGTGAGGACCGTATTACAACGGTATCAACAACACAGAGATAAATAGACCCCAAAGAAGTGTGAACTGTTCAAAAGACAAGTCCGATTTCTAGAGAAAATTGTGTCCGGAGAAGGATATACCATGGACCCAGCAGAAATCGCTCCGGTACTGGCCTTAAAAGACAAGCGGCCCTCTACCGTCGGGGAGTTGAGATATTAGGATTCCTCTCCTACTTTCGTACTTACATTCGGAACTTCTCCAGGATTGCCGCCCCACTATACCTCCTCTTGGGGACGACGACAGAGACAACACCCATGGAGAAAAAGAAGAACGCGGGTGGGATCGGGCTTAAAAGAAACAATGCCATTTCGTCCCAACAGCCAATTCTCTGGACAGAAGACCACCAGGAGGTATTGGAAGAACTAGTAGACTACCTGGTAAAACCACCCATCTTGGGATATCCTGATTTCAATTTACCATTTGTTCTTCATTGTGACGCTTCTCAAGTTGGACTGGAAGCTGCCCTGTATCAGCATCAAGATGGAAAATTGAGAGTCATTGGTTAAGGTTCTAGAACATTGATAGATGCCGAGAAGAATTATGTAGCGTCAGTGTCTCTGCCTCCTGCCTGGCAGAGACGCCGACTCCCTTACCGCCGCGGCCCCGGACAGGTGTCTCCCGCGCCGCCGGTCGTCTCCCACGCCAGCTGTGTCCGGGGTGCACGCACTGCGCGCAGATCCCTGGGCACTGTGCTTAGGGCGCTCGCGTGCTCCCTGTCTCTTAAAGGGCCCGTGCGCACCGTCCTAAGATGTCCCCGGCCAATGGCCGGAGGACAGGTAGTGTATAAGGCACCTCCCTCAATATGGAGGTGCCTGTGCGATGTGTTAGTTTGGTCTCCTAACCTTTCTGTCAGTTCTCAGGTCCCCGTGCTGTTCACCAGCCTGTTTATCAGCCGTGCCCTCCAAACTGTCTATCAGCCATGAATGCCAGCCGGTCTATCAGCTGTGCCCGCTAGCCTGTCTATCAGCCGTTCCCGCCAGCCTGTCTATCGGCCGTGCCTGCCATCCTGTCTATCAGCCGTGCCCGCCAGCCAGTCTACAAGCCGTGCCCGCCGACCTGTCTACCAGCCGTGCCCGCCAGCCAGTTAATCAGCTGTCCCCGCTAGCCTGTCCTGTAGAGCACAATAGGAAGATCAGATAATTGGTAGAATACTACTTTATGTGGACCAAAAATGGTTTCCAATTAAACGGGAGAGAGATAAAGAGTCACCAGCAGTATCTGTTTTAGTTAAAGAATGGATGAACCTCTACATCAGTGAAGACGGTATCCTGTATCGTAAAGGAGGACAAAACCGCAGTTGGTACTACCCACAGTATTCCGTAGGTTCGTGTTCAAAGAACTCCATGAAAACATGGGACACCTGGGAGTGGAAAGGACAACCAACTTGATCCATGCACATTTCTTCTGGCCGTGCATGCAGAGAGATATTGAGAGGTACGTGACCAGGGAGTGTTGGTATCTGAAAGATAAACGTCCCAACACATCAACCCAGGCAGCTATGGGAAACATCCAAACTACATATCCATTTGAGATGGTCTCAGTAGATTTTCTACATCTCGAGAGGTGCAAGAGTGGTTACCAATACATATTGGTGGTTATGAACCATTTTACTCGATTTGCCCAATAATATGCCACCACCAATAAAGCTGGTTGAACAGCGGCAGAAAGATCTTCAATGATTTTGCTTTGAGATTTGGGTTCGGTAAGAGGTTACACCATGACCAAGGAAGAGAATTTGAGAACCAGCTCTTTGCCAAGCTAGGAAAGCACTGTAGAATTCAGAGATCCCAAACAACACCCTATCACCCAGAGGGTAATGGACAAGTAGAGCTCTTTAACCGGACATTATTGTCGATGTTGCACACTTTAACAGCTGATGAGAAGAAAGACTGGAAGAGTTCTCTGTCAGAAAGTGTACATGCCTATAACTGTACAAAGAGCGTTGCAATGAGTTACTCACCCTTCTTCCTATTGTATGGACGATCGCTAAGACTGCCAATCGACATCATGTTCAATACTCAGAGACTTACCGAACGTTTCCGGAGTACGTTCAGAAATGGAAGGAGCGGATGGCAGAGACACACAACATAGCGTCCAAAGTGGTTATGCAAGGACAGAGCAAGAGTAAGGAGTACTATGATCGAAAATGTTATAGAGCAGAACTGGCACCGGGAAGCCGGGTGCTAGTCAAGAAAATACGTGAGAAAGATGGTCAAGGAAAACTTTGCTCATACTGGGAAGACAAGGTGTATGTGGTCGTAAAGAGAAAAGCGGATGACAGTCCAGTGTATGAAATCCGATTGGAAAGAGGAGACAAGAAAACCAGAGTAGTCCATCTGAATTTATTACTACCCTGTGATTATCTCCCACCACAACAAAACTTCCCAGAAGCAGACCAACATCGACCGAAATCGATTAAGGGACCACCACAAGACTGAAGCTTCGGAGGTGGATAGTGACCTTGAAAGTTCCGATGAGGAAGAGCACACCGTTGTATTTCTCGGACCGGCAAGGAGAGGGACGTACCATCCTCAAGAGAGTGAACTAAGTCCTGAGGCTCCAGAGTTTGTACCAAGGAGTACAGATGAAGCCCAATTCAGATCTGATGATCGAACACCGGTCACTGAAGAGACTGATCGACACTTAGGAGTAGCAGAATTGCCAGACCAGGTGGAAACGGACAATTCAAGAGAAGTACAGGAACTTACAGAGGCAGTTCCAAGATCATCTGAGGAAGTATGAGAAATGAGTGTGGCAGAAGAAACTCCTGTAACCGAAGAACCCGTGGTATCTGAGGAACAACCCATCAGGAGGATGTCGACTCGAGAAGTAAGGAGGCCCGTGATGCTGATGTACGAGACACTTGGAGAACCGAGTCAAGTGCCAAGGACTGTCGACTGGAAACAGGTATATCTGACTGCGGAGCAGGTAAGCCTACTTGAGTGGTATTCACAACCGAGAGACAGTATGGACAATGTTACCTCGTGGAAAGACCTGTTTTGGCCTAGTGAGAGAGAGAGCTGGTAGAAGAGTTACGAAAAGCTCCAGTGGAAGAGATGCTGATTGTTTTAATTGTGCTAATTGTTTATTTGTTACAGGAGTCCTACAAGAAAAAGGTCATAAGAATAGGTTATCAATGTTTATAAATGTTAGACCAATTTCACAATGACAAATTTATATATATAGTTACTAAGCTTTCACCACTGTCTCAGAATTGGTCAGATTGACCAATTAAGATGAATGTCGAGGACGACATTCAAAAAGGAGGGAAGAGTGTGACATGCAGAAGTAGTGCTGTTGCTTTCAAAGCATCCAGCAACTGTTACAAATAACACAACCACAGGAGACAAGAAGTGTTGTGCTTCAAAAGCATCCAGCAACTAGAGGGGTTAACACAGTCACAGGAGACAGGGAGTGTTTTAGCAGAGCCCCAGGGGGATTGTGGGGAACTTGTTATTGTAGTCTGGCTGAAGCTAAAGAGAAAGGTGGTGTGTTATCTGGATCTGACAGAATGCACTCATCAGGACTCAGATCAGGAGAGAAACTAAACACAGGTAAGATAAACTCCCTGAACTAAAAGTGCAAAGTTTTATCAGGCAGGAAGATAAGGACTGAAAGGAATTGTGTCACAGGGATCATCTTCCTCATCAAACCCTCCCCCCCTCCACCTCCATTCAGGATAAAGAATGCTGTGTACTATTGTGTCCTTGTGAAGGAAAGGCCTGTGGTTGTGTATGCATAGAAGTGTGCTAACAGATCTAATCTATGCTGAATTATGCTACTGAAGAGACTGTAATACTGTGCCTTGTGAAGAAACTACTGTATTGTTACTGGAGCCGGTTGCTCAAGAAACTCAGACTGTACGGTAATGAAGATTGTTGCTGTAATATCCATGAATTACACTGGCCATGCTTCAGATTAAATTCCACTGTTAAACTGTTGAAAAAGACTCTTGTCAAATGTGTCTGGTCAGCAACTGAATCTATCGTGTGACTGAGAGAAGCTGAAGCCTATGGTCGCCTACGGCCTAAGTAATGGTTACCCCAGGTTTCCAAAGAAAAGTGCATGTAACACCACCCAACACCATAATCCCATGAATAGGGCCGGAGTGTCATTCTCTCATGAAGACTGTGCAAGTCTGGAAGCAAAGAAGAAGCCTGACGTCAACAGAGGAGCCAAAGATCAAGCTTCTTTGCTTCTGGACATACGAGAAGGACATACTGGACATACTTGTGACGCACCCCCTGGGCCTGTGTTGTGCAGGGGAACCCGGAACCGGGCCTGTTGTAGAATGCTGGGGGTTGTAGTCTCCGTGTGGCGGTGACCCAGTCCGTGCCCAGGGTGGTCAAACCAGTGGCAGTCTTAATGTATAGCAAATGTCCGACTACGCCACCCGTGGATTGCGGTCAGTGGGGACCGCCGCTGCGCTGTCGACCGCTGAGGCTGATGTTGTCTGCGCAGCCGAGTATGGGATAACTCCCCACGGGAGAAGTATTGCCTCAGGGCAGCTAATGTGAGAGATGATGGGAGTGATGGTGTGAGGGTCCCAGTGCTAATGGTGCTGGTGCGGCAAGGAATCACAGAGACGTGAGGTGCAGTTCAGGGTCTTTACTGATGGTACAAGGCAGACCCTCCCGGGAGTACTGGCTAGTATAAGGGGCCTGGTCAGTCTGCGAGCAAGCAGGAGTTCCCCTGGCCAGGTGGAGTTGTAGGCCTCCCCGTTTATCTGCACTCTTCCTGGCTACCTTGCTGTCAGCGGTTACAAGTAGCCCACGTCCCTGAGTATACCGTGTGGTGCTCATCCGTATGGCTGGTGACTTGGGGCCTTCTGTTAGCCTCCGCTCCTGGATGGCGGCACTGGTCCCTTCTTTGTGACTGAGCCTCCGGGCTTCTATGGCCAGAGGACCTGGAATCCCCTGCCGGCTGGTTTCTGCTGCTGGGTATATATCAGTCCCCACAGCCTCGGACTCCTGTGTCCGGTTTTAGTAACTTCAGCCAGGGCGATCTATATTTCTGCTCACAGCCCCTGGCCTTCAGCTGCTGCTCCTACAGAGCTCCTGTTCTCACTTTCCCTCTCCAGGCTCTGACTGACTTAATCCCGCCCCAGACCCAGTTTATAAGGGCAGATTCCTCCCCTCCCAGGTCTGGGTGGGCCGTGTTGCATGCTTAGGGCTCCTGACCAGAGAAACCTCCCACTTGCTCTCAGACATAATATCTCTATTACTGTGGCAACAAGACCCCTGGGGTGTCACACTTGTGCGTAGAGCACCTCTGAATTCAGGTATCATATACTTGGAAAGTCAAGCGCATGCACAAGATTAGCATCAAGCAGGCGATGCTGATGACACTATCTCTTGCAAATCATGTTGTCACACCCACAGATGCATAATATACTGAGTGGGATGACTAGTCTGGGCGAAAAAAAAACGCCCCATCAAATAGTCAAAAGATTAATTTGCATATTAAAAACAAACAGTAAAAATACTTTTTTTAAAGATTTTTTAATATGTCAAACACTATAAAGGGCTTGTTAAGCAGGGTGTTCATACAGCAATAAAGATATGCTGGTGACTTGTAGGGCATGGGGGACCTGTCAGGTTCAGTTCTTGATTCTGTTATACCCACGGATATGTCTAATGTGTATGGGGGCCCCAGACGGTTGAGATGTCGGTCAGGCATGTCTGATTCCAAACTGTCAATCACTTTTTTCTCCTGGGGATAAGCCGCTGGCAGAGATGTCTGTCAGCGGATTTCTCATAGACAACACAGGAGTGCTCAGTCAGATGAGCACGCTTGCATAGGAGAGAGTTGGCCTAGATGATTTTCAGCTGAATTATCGTCTTGGTTCAAGCAACAGCCACCTAATATGTACAGTGAAGGAAATAATTATTTGATCCCTTGCTGTTTTTGTAAGTTTGCCCACTGACAAAGACATGAACAGACTATAATTTTAAGGGTAGGTTAATTTTAACATTGAGAGATAGAATATCCAAAAAAAAATCAAGAAAATGACATTGTATAAATTAGATAAATGTATTTGCATTTTGCAGTGAGAAGTAAGTATTTGATTCCTCTGGCAAACAACACTTAATACTTGGTGGCAAAACCCTTGTTGGCAAGCACAGCAGTCAGATGTTTTTTGTAGTTGATGATGAGGTTTGTGCACATGTCAGGAGGAATTTTGGTCCACTTCTCTTTGCAGATCATCTCTAAATCATTCAGATTTTGAGGCTGTCGCTTGGCAACTCGAAGCTTCAACTCCCTCCATAAGTTTTCTATGGGATTAAGGTCTGTAGACTGGCTAGGCCACTCCATGACCTTAATGTGCTTCTTTTTGAGCCACTTATTTGTTGCCTTGGCTGTATGTTTTGGGTCATTGTCTTGCTGGAAGACCCAGCCACGACCCATTTTTAATGTCCTGGCGGAGGGAAGGAGGTTGTCACTTAGGTTTTTTATGGTACATGGCTTCATCCATTCTCCCATTGATGCGGTGAAGTAGTCCTGTCCCCCTAGCAGAGAAACACCCCCAAAACATAATGTTTCCACCTACATGCTTGACAGTGGGGATGGTGTTCTTTGGGTCATAGGCAGCATTTCTCTTTCTCCAAACACGGCGAGTTGAGTTAATGCCAAAGAGCTCAATTTTTGTCTCATCTGACCACACCACCTTCTCCCAATAACTCACAGAATCATCCAGATGTTCACTGGCAAACTTCAGACGTGCCTGCACATGTGCCTTCTTGAGCAGGGGGACCTTGCGGGAACTGCAAGATTTTAAACCTTTAAGGCGTCATGTGTTACCAATGGTTTTCTTGGTGACTGTGGTCCCAACTGCCTTGAGATCATTAACACGTCCCCCCCGTGTAATTTTAGGCTGATCTCTCACCTTCCTCGTGATCAAGGATACCCCACAAGGTGAGATTTTGCATGGTGCCCCAGATCGATGTCGATTGACAGTCATTTTGTATTTCTTCCACTTTCGTCTTACTTATGGTTTTGTAGCCCATTCCAGCTTTGTGCAGGTCTATGATCTTGTCCCTGACATCATTAGAAGGCTCTTTGGTCTCGCCCATGTTGTAGAGGTTAGAGTCTGACTGATTAATTGAGTCTGTGGACAGGAGTCTTTTATACTGGTGACCATGTAAGACAGCTGTCTTTAATGCAGGTAACAAGTTGATTAGGAGCTTCTAACTGGTCTGTAGGAGCCAGAACTCATAATGGTTTGTAGGGGATCAAATACTTATTTCTCACTGCAAAATGCAAAAAATTATCTAATTTGTACAATGTGATTTTTTTGATTTTTTTTGGAATGTTAAAATTAACCTACCCTTAAAATTATAGACTGTTCATGTCTTTGGCAGTGAGCAAACTTACAAAAACAGCTAGGGATCAAATAATTATTTCCTTCACTGTATATCCGGCTTTCCTGTCTGCAACCCCCTGAGAAGGCTGATCAATGCTTTCTGTAAGTAGGGTGCAGTGAAGAAAACCTGGTCGACTGTTGCAGAAAATATTTCCTTCTGGACACATTAGTGTGCAGGTAAAGCAATTAAAATATAGTGCATGTCTTTGAAATGCTCTGCAGAGACTTGTCTAATTAGTTAAATGTAACGTTAAGACTAATGAGCTACAAAAGTTGCATGTAGTAAGGGCTGAATTAATAAGCTGTAAGGTATGTGTATCACTCGGAGATCTACATAAGATAATTAGCTCTCAGTTAATCAGGTCGACTAGTTTTGTAAGATTAATACTCCTTTACCTTGAGATGCCAGTACTCTGAACGTAGTAATTATATATGAGGGTCATATAAACTGGTCATTTAAAGGCCAAGTCTTCCAATTGCTAGAAAGGTCATTTGAAAGATATTATATATTTTCATAAATGAGCCAAAGAGATTTTTCTTGCATAATTACAGAAATCTGTATTTTCCTTGGAAACATTTTTGCACTGATAATCGTAGGATGAAATAATAAATAACATATTCTGTGCCTTGAAAAGTTTATTGTGTCCATATAATTCGTGCTGTGTTCCTCCTTAATTTTCTGTGTGGCTGAATCCAAATGGCTGCTCATCGACTTTATTTAGGGGTTTTACCTTTTAGAATACAGAATTTAGCAGCTTTTTCTAGGCTGAAAGCTGATTGTCCATTCATTGCACTCCAAATTCAATTCAGGGCAGTAGCGAATGTTATTCATCCAGGTTTTAGCCTAAGGCCACAGCCCCACTGTCAGTATTTGGTCAGTATTCGGTCAGTATTTTGTCTCAGGAGTGGGAGCCAAAACCAGGAGTGGGTGATAAATGCAGAATTTTGTGCACTTGTTTCTATTCTACCTTTTCTCTGATTGTTCCTCACCTGGTTTTGGCTCACACTCCTGAGAAAAAATACTGACCAAAAACTGATAGTGGGACGTGGCCTAAGGCTCTTTTCACATTGCGTTCTAGCCCACTTTCAATGGTCCCATCAGGGCTTGCTTCCGAATCCCCCAAAAAGGGATTCGGATGTATGCGCCGACAGGGTCATAGACAGTCTATGGCCCTATCAGTGCATATGCCGGAATCCCGTTTTGTGGGTGTTTCGGACGCAAGACCTGACGGGTACCAACGAATATGGACAAGAACGCAATGTGAAAGGAGCCTTACTTAGACACAATAAATAACTTGCACTCACTTGCTTTTTAAACAAATAATACAAAAAATACAGTAAGACATTAGGTGGCATTCACACATTCATTGCACCCATCCTTGTGCTGTTTTAAAACTGGATCTTTGAGTCCGGTATATGAGACTCTGAGCAAGCCCTATTCGCATCCATTTTGCGGAGCAGACTCGGCCAATTAAAGACTATAGTGATTTGTTAAAAATGAATGAAAAAAGTAAGACATGCTTCTTAGATATGCTTAGATAAGACCACGGAGAACCACGTAGCGAATGCCAGCTAGCTATAATAAGTGTTGCAAGTGACAGCCCTTTGTTGTAAATACCAACTGCCTACCTTTCTTTATGCCAAAACTTTATCTTTTGGCAGATTGTTGGAACCACCGAGTCCATTGCCTCTTGAAAAACTCTGCAACCATCAAGCTTGCCTGCTTCTTTGTGTGTAAAGCTACTCTTGAGCTGTCGCCATTATTTGTCTGCATTCCTTCTGCCATCCCTGAATTTCCCGCATTCCTGAATTTCCTGCATTCCTTCTGCAATCCCTGAATGAGAAACCACCAAGACCATTTTATCTCATATTTCTTAAAGGGAATCTGCAACCAGGTTTTTGCCGCCCAAGAGGAGATTCTGATTCCAGTGATGTATCACTTACTGGGCTGCTTGCTGTAATTTAAATAAAATCAAAGAGTGCTATTGTGTATAGTTAGAGACAAGATGCCTGAGGAGGTCTATGTTTTCATGGTGTTATGTGTATGACGATAATAAAGCTACATGTGGCCAGTTTGAAACTTAATACATTGTGATGCTGTAGCGCGGCGTGGCACGATATCTGTGGGCAAGGCACTCATCTCCCTTAATACCCCAGCAAGCTAGATAAAAGTATGGGCCCTGACTGTGAGTATGGACTTATGCTGTAAGGGTCTTATGCCCATGCAGGCTGCGTGTAGCCGGTGGTGTAGGCTGGCAAGGAACATAGGTTCCACAGTTCAATAAAGGAGACTGTCGTTCCAACATAGAGTCTTTACTGAGCGATAATTTGATAACATTTATGCACAATGGATAGCGGGTACAAAGTCTTATGGTCGTTTTCCTCTAAAACATACAGCATTCTCCTTCACACCGAATCCTTCCTCTGTACTGTAGTCTACTCCAGGGCTAGTGAAGCACACAGTATCACCATATTTTGCCACAACCCAGCTTCAACGCCACAGTCCGGATCAGCGAGTCTCTCTACTCGCTCAGCAGTTCTGCATCCTATTTCTTCCACAAACTGGTGCCCTGGATCTACCGCTCAGACCCCACTAGTCCCACGAAACTCAGTGCTGTTTAGGCCCATTACCTTCGGCTTTGCAAGCTCAGGGGTTCGTATCTCGGTGTCCTATCCACAAACCCTTCTCCGGAAGGCCACTATGACAAGTCAGTCTCTTCTCCTCAGGATCTCATTATCCCTCTCCTTATGTCTCCTTTTACTGTAGATCACCCCACGGCAGCACTGCTCATGTTACACTTTAAACTCCCACTCCAACTGACTATCTACAGGAAGCAGTCACTTTCCTTAACACTAAGCCCCTCCCACTATGGGCTAGTCCAAAACATTAACACTATCCTATCTTACCCTATCATCACTACCTATACTACTGCCATGTACCTATCCCTAGACTATCTATCTTACAGTGATGAACAAAAAGGGTAACAATGTTTTGAACTTTTGACTTTCAAGCTCAATATTTAACCATCCACTACTGCTTCGAACATGAGACTACCATCATTTTAAAGACAATCATCTTGGCTATCTCATACAGTCATATGAAAAAGTTTGGGCACCCCTATTAATCTTAAGCTTAATGTTTTATAAAAATTTGTGCTTTTGCAACAGCTATTTCAGTTTGATATATGTAATAACTGTTGGACACAGTAATGTTTCTGCCTTGAAATGAGGCTTATTGTACTAATAGAAAATGTGCAATCTGCATTCAAACAAAATTTGACAGGTGCATAAGTATGGGCACCCTTATCATTTTCCTGTTTTAAATACTCCTACCTACTTTTTACTGACTTACTAAAGCACTTTTTTTGGTTTTGTAACCTCATTGAGCTTTGAACTTCATAGCCAGGTGTATGCAATCATGAGAAAAGCTACTTAAAGTGGCCACTTGCAAGTTGTTCTCCTGTTTGAATCTCCTCTGAAGAGTGGCATCATGGGCTCCTCAAAACAACTGTCAAATGATCTGAAAACAAAGATTATTCAACATAGTTGTTCAGGGGAAGGATACAAAAAGCTGTCTCAGAGATTTAACCTGTCAGTTTCCACTGTGAGGAACATAGTAAGGAAATGGAAGAACACATGGACAGTTCTTGTTAAGGCCAGAAGTGGCAGACCAAGAAAAACATCAGAAAGGCAGAGAAGAAGAATGGTGAGATCAGTCAAGGACAATCCTCAGACCACCTCCAGACAGCTGCAGCATCAACTTGCTGCAGATGGTGTCACTGTGCATCGGTCAACTATACAACGCACTTTGCACAAGGAGAAGCTGTATGGGAGAGTGATGCGAAAGAAGCCGTTTCTGCAAGCACGCCACAAACAGAGTTGGCTGAGGTATGCAAAAGCACATTTGGAGAAGCCAATTTCTCTTTGGAAGAAGGTCCTGTGGACTGATGAAACCAAGATTGAGTTGTTTGGTCATACAAAAAGGCGTTATGCATGGTGGCAAAAAAACACAGCATTCCAAGAAAAACACTTGCTACCCACAGTAAAATTTGGTGGAGGTTCCATCATGCTTTGGGGCTGTGTGGCCAATGCCGGCACTGGGAATCTTGTTAAAGTTGAGGGACGCATGGATTCCACTCAGTATCAGCAGATTCTTGACAATAATGTTCAAGAATCAGTGATAAAGTTGAAGTTACGCAGGGGATGGATCTTTCAGCAAGACAATGATCCAAAACACCGCTCCAAATCTACTCAGGCATTCATGCAGAGGAACAATTACAATGTTCTGGAATGGCCATCCCAGTCCCCAGACCTGAATATCATTGAACATCTGTGGGATCATTTGAAGAGGGCTGTCCATGCTCGGCGACCATCAAACTTTACTGAACTGGAATTGTTTTGTAAAGAGGAATGGTCAAAAATACCTTCATCCAGGATCCAGGAACTCATTAAAAGCTACAGGAAGCGACTAGAGGCTGTTATTTTTGCAAAAGGAGGATCTACTAAATATTAATGTCACTTTTCTGGTGAGGTGCCCATACTTATGCACCTGTCAAATTTTGTTTGAATGCAGATTGCACATTTTCTGTTAGTACAATAAACCTCATTTCAAGGCAGAAACATTACTGTGTCCAACAGTTATTACATATATCAAACTGAAATAGCTGTTGCAAAAACATCAATTTTTATAAAACATTAAGCTTAAGATTAATAGGGGTGCCCAAACTTTTTCATATGACTGTACATAAATTTGACTTGCAACTATTTAACATATGATTAGTTATGCAGATTCTTGTGATTGTCATGTCACTGCATTGTTACTGTTTTGCTCCCGTTGGTGGAAAAATCTTTTTCTTCCTGTATGCTACAAAATACAACCTATTCTCTAATAGCTCAGTATGTTATTAGGCTGATTCCCAAGCAAAAGGTCACTGGTTCGAATCGAGGAACAGCCATGAAGAAGATTTCCTAAAAAATGAGAAACAGCATCATCCAGCTCATCGATAGTGGTCTCTCGACCAAGAAAATTGCCAAACTGCATCATGTGAGTGCCATAACAGTTGGAAGAATACTAAATGAAATCCTTCAGTCCATTTAAAAGCCAAGAGGTGGGTGTCCAGGCAAAATATCAAAGTCAACAAGTCGGCTCATCACAAAGTCTATCAGTTCTGGTGCGACAAACACAGCAGTGAAGGTGGCTAGGATTCTTCATAATAATGAGATCACAGACAGCTATGCAAGCACCATACAATTGTCATATAACTGTTTCTTCACTCAAATCTCACTACCACCCTCCATTATTCTCCCCTCTTTTGAAATGCACTGTGTGCGGAACTACTCCCCCTCCAACCTCCAACTGGCTGTCATTTACCGCCCCTCAGGACTAGCCACCACCTTCCTAGACCATTTCACCACCTGGCTACTTAATTTCCTTTCCGCTGACATCCCCACTATCATCAAGCGCAACTTAAACATCCCCACTGACATTTCTCTCTCAGCTGCCTCTAAGCTTCTATCCCTCACATCTTCCTTCGGCCTTTCTCAATGGTCTTCCGTAGCCACTCACAAAGATGGCCACACTCTGGACCTCATCTTCACCCGCCTCTGTTCCCTGTCTAAACTCTCTAATTCACCTCTCCCTCTTTCTAACCACAATCTACTTACATTCTCTGCCCTCTGCTCTCCAGGGCAACAATCCCCACTCCACAAACTTGCATATCTTCGCAGAAATATTAAACATCTTGACCTACACTCACTCTCTGAATCCCTCCTCCCTCTTACAGACATCAGTTCCTTACATGACGCAGATGTTGCTGCCACTTTATATAACACCACAACAGCTGCAGCTCTCATTTCGGTCGCCCCCCTCACATATACCAAAGCTCGCACAATCAACAGGCAACCCTGGCACACCAGCTGAGCGTAGATAGAAAAGGTCCCACTCTAATGAGCACTTCATCACATTCAAACAGTCCCACACTAAGTCCACACTCACTGCAGCAAAACAAACATACTTCTCATCTCTCATATCCTCCCTGTCTCACAACCCTAAAGAGCTATTCAACACCTTCAATTCTCTCCTACACCCCCCAGCACCTCCTCCCTCTCCTTTCATCTCAGCCAAAGTCTTTGTCTCATTCTTCAAGCAGAAGATTGACACCATCAGACAAAATTTTTGCCTAAAGTCCCCACAGCCCCTCCTCACACCTACTCAATCCTCCTCCTCCAACTTTCCTGTTTACTCTCCAAATCACACCCCATCACCTGTGAACTTGACCCAATCACGTCCCACCTCATCCCCAACCTTAACACTATCTTCATCCCAACCCTAACCCACCTTTTCAACCTGTCACTAGCATCTGGTGTCTTCCCCTCATGCTTCAAACATGCCTCGATCACACCCATCGTCAAAAAGCCCTCCCTTGACCCATCCTCTCTGACAAGCAACCGCCCCATATCACTTCTTCCCTATGCCTCAAAATTACTGGAGCAACATGTCCACTTTGAACTGTCTTCCTACCTCTCCTCCTGCTCTCTCTTTGACCGCCTCCAATTTGGCTTCCGACTGCACCATTCTACTGAAAATGCCCTGACTAAAGTCACCAACGACCTACTAACCGCCAAATCCAAGCGACACTACTCTGTCCTCCTCCTCCTAGACCTCTCATCTGCCTTTGACACAGTGGACCATTCACTCTTACTACAAACCCTCTCATCTCTCTGCATCACAGACTTGGCCCTATCTTGGATCTCGTCATACCTAACAGACAGGACATTCAGTGTTTCCCACTCACACACCACCTCCTCATCTCGCCCCCTATCTGTTGGTGTCCCCCAAGGTTCAGTTCTAGGACCCCTGCTCTTCTCCATCTACACATTTGGCCTGGGACTGCTCATAGAGTCTCACGGCTTTCAGTATCACCTCTATGCTAATGACACATAGATCTACCTCTCCGAACCCGATATCTCCTCCCTACTAACCAAAATCCCACAATGTCTGTTCTCTATTTCATCCTTCTTCTCTGCAAGATTTCTAAAACTTAACATGGATAAAACTGAATTCATCATCTTTCCACCATCTCATTTATCCCCCCACCTGACCTATTCTAAACACAAACAGCAAAGCCAGACTAAGAAGAATCAAAATTCCCCCAAGGATTCAAGAAAAAACACAGCAAAAAAGGGCAGCAACGTTTACCTGCCCAGATCTTCAAAGCCAAATGCACTACCAGGATGCAGCAAACCCACATAAAGATGGCGGCTACACAGGTGCAAAATACTGATGAGACAACCACTCACAACCTACCGTTTCATGGAGGGGGTGACTGCTTAGTATTTGAATTGCACACAAAAAGGCTTTCAATTACACAGGCAATCATGTATTGGAATATACAGATATACCAAAATTGAACAATGTAGTTGAAAAAAAGTGATTACAAGGGACATAAAAAAAGTTAAAGTGAAAAAAATAAAGTCATAAAAGTTAAACAAATAAAAGTAAAACAAATTGTAAGCAAACACTTACTGGCTAGATGGAGGCCAACCAGATGAAGGCCGAAAGATCACATTTTAGCCTCCAACTGGTAAATTGGGGCCTAGAGGAACGTTAGAGTATATGATGGGAAAAGCTTCTGTAGGTTAAGTTCACAGAAACAGTGTGCACCTAGCCTTATTTATAAGACTTGTGTGTGGCTAGCTTCACAACCATCAGTGAAGTGCTCAGGGTGTTCGGCATTGGCTTCATTTCCCAGATTTCTTTGTATGTAAAAGTGAATTAGTTGGCAGAACCTTTATTCAGGAAAACTGTTACATTCCATAAACCAGTCTAGCAACCGTGTAAACATAATTCTTTAATATAATTTAAAGTGCAGGTTTAAAGCTAAATGTGAGAGCCACTAATATGCTAAACAGAATTGCTTTTAACTTCAGATTCTATAATATTGCCACATTACAGTGGTTTAGATTTAATAGTTGGCAGGACTTTAATCTCGTGGTTTGGAGGCCAGTCGCATTGAGTTGTTTCTGGCTAAAAGCAATTGCCTTCTTAGTATGGAGTTTGTATAATGAGACAAGGAAGAAGCTGGCTTTGTTCTGAACTTGAAGGCCAGGACTTACAGAACAGACCTGCTGTATCTTTTTCCACTAATTAGAAATACAATTGACACCTGCCTCTACATAAACTACAGTCAAGTTCAACTTGAAATTGAGAAGGCAGCTTCAATCATCTAATGTAGCAATGAAATGAAGCATGACAAATGTGGATTACACATCAAACATGACATGGTGCAAGAAGATTTTTTCATGTCTATTTATACAAGTGTCAGCTATATAAAGTTTATCAAGTTTTATTCACATAATAGGCATTTAAAGAATGAAGGAAATCAGCAGAAAGGAATTGTACACTTTCCACTAAGTACATTTTATGTACACTCTGACAAAGAATGTGAGCCCGATACAAACCATTTTTACGAACTGTACCAAAGCTGTGTAACATACTTGTAAGAAATTGAAGGTGTTGCCACAATCCCCCTTGAAGACAGGTGTATAGTTGTAAATGTATCTAGGTGTGTAATGTGTATTATGATATGCGTTATTAGTGACGGTGATGTAGTTTGACCAGCGGTAAGAAGAGTTATGGTTAATGTTTAGGACAAGCCCAGAGTGGGAGGGGATAAAGTGAAGGGACAGAGATAGTTTCCTGTCAGGAGGTTATATAGAGCTCAGCATGCAGTAAAAGCAAATCTATGGTCTGAACAGTGAGCAGAGCCGCATGGCGTGGGTGTCCCTGAATTTAGAGGAGACAGAAACAGTGGATAGCGTGATCCTGAGTAAAGAGGAAGTAATACTAGAGAAGGACAGAGTGACCAACCGGATACTTTTCCTGGGACAAGACACCTAGCAGTACAGCCCCAAATTTATAACTCAGAGAGGTAATGGGTCAGGACGTAACAGAGACTGTAAGACAAAGAGAGTGAACCAGACAAGAGTTCCAAGGTGGCAACAAGCATAGAAGCTAAGTACTGGCCATATTGGCAAGCTAGTTCCGTTAAGAGGGAAGAGGATGCGGAACCTCAGGTTGAGAATAGGATTCTCACTGACTGGACGGTAGTACTGTGCTGGATGATGGTGAAAACAGAGAAACGTGAGGCAGGAACAAGTAAACTTGAGGAGGTAGAGAGAATGTGTGTGAAGATGCTCTGTATTGTGAAGGAAACATCCGTGAAGTTATGCACCCACTATCTAATGTACATAATCCCCACCAAGTTGATGTTCAGGAAAAGACTGCTTATTGTTGTCTACATCATTGAACTATTCAACATCTGGTCCTAGCCAGCCAATGTCACCGGCATGACGGCCTGTAAACGTGTAGCGCCACTTTAGATGAAGTCCAAACACCCAGCCAGGACCCCCAAGTTCATGTAATGTGTCGGGGTGTAAGAGACGAGTACCTCGCCCATGGCTGCCGCCCCGCACCACGTTACATACTTATCCATCCCCGCTTCCGCACCAGACACTTCTGTCAACAGGTGCGTAACTATGACTCGCCCCCTGGGCCGTGGGGCACTCGGATCCGGGCAATAGGGAACGATGGGGGTAGTAGTGGCAACCCGGTTCCGTGGCTCAGGGTGGTCAGGCCAGTGGTAGTCCGTTATATTGATTATGTCCGACTACGCCACCCGTGGATTTGCGGTTATTAGGAACCGCCGCTGCTTGCAGACCGCTGGGGCTGATGAGGTGTGCAGCTAGGGTAGTGTGACTCCCCACGGGAAGAGTGCGGCCCCAGGGCAGTATAGTGGATGGTGGGAGTGATGGTAGTGCTGGAGGAGCAAGGAGCACACAGACAACAGGTTGCAGTCCAGGGTCTTTACTAAACAGGTAAACTGACCCACAAACAGTCCCAGCTAGGAGGGGACCTGGATGTCTGAGAGCAACGGGGAAATTGGCCCTGGTCAGGGTGAGGGTGTAGGCCTACCGTGCTTTCTGCGCTCCTTCTGGCTATCTCCTCCTCATAGGATAACAGCCCACGTTTCCGAGCTTTCCGTGCTTTCTCGCCTGTATGGCCTGCGACGTGGGTTCCTTTCTGCTCCCAGCCTTGTACGGCTTTACTGGTCCCTTCGGTTGTGGCAGGGCCTCCAGGCTTCTTAGGCCAAGGAATGTACAGTCCCTTGCGGGCTGGTTCTCTGCTGGAGGATGTAGAATCCTTCCAGCCTCAGACACCAAAGTCTGGTAAAATGAAGTCTTTTCTCTGCCAAGACAGGCTCTCTTTGCCTCTTGTCTCTGGCTGGTGGCTCTCTCCTACTGCCACACTTCCTCTTAGGTGCAATCAACTTTCTGTCCCTGCTCCACTCTGGGACACGTCTCAAAGCTGAGACAGGCAATCCAGTTCTCTCTAACCCTGTCCCCAGTACCAGCTTTTATAGGGGCAGCCTGCTCCCCCTACTGGCCTGAGACAGGAGGCATTGCATGCTAATGTTCCCCTAACCAGAGAACCTCCCCCTTGCTCTCAGACACAGCTTTAATTACACTTGTGGCATCCAGGTAGGGTGACACAACTACAATAGGTGCAGAGGTTGGAATCACACCTGGACCCTGGAGCCTATGGGGGACAAAAAGTCCCTTTGGCCTATATGAAAAGACCTATGTTATTAAAGACTTGCTAAAATTGGCAGACACATCGCCATTGCATTCCTAGTGGCAACAGAGACAGTGGTAGAAGTGCTGCTTCCAATGATGCTCAGAGACGTGCTCAGTTAATGAGATTGACAGTGTTATGAGCGTTAGAGATGGTCTTGCTGGTCTGAAAATCAGTAGGTGGTGAGAGGGTTTGGAGGTTAATGGCCGTTCACACGACTCTATTTATATCTCAGTATTCCTTTTGACATTACCAGTTGTACATTATATTTATTGCTACCTTGGTGCACTATTATTAGGATTGACTTACTGTGTTTGTGACAGTATTTCTGTTTAACCATTAGAAGTTGTTCTGAATTGACCTTTAAACTGCTTGACCACTTTCTTTGACTATTAATGCTTGACCCTCTAAATTTTGACCTGGTTTCTCTAAACTACATTTTGGCTCAATTTTGTTCATGCCCCCTAACACATTTATATTCACCTTTAGCTTGCTCCACCAGCCAGCAGTAAGATTGTCGACTTTTTCTTTTCTTTTTTCTGAACAGCTCATCCAAAAATCATGGACAGCCAACATTTTTTACAGACACATTAAACTACCATAATAAATCATTAATGCTTTAAGTAATATTTGTCAGCAGCCCATAATTCTGAAACAAAGACATTAGCTGCATTGACTGTGAACTGTAAGATGATGATTATTACAGTCATAAAAACCTGTACAAGTTTCTCCAACCTCAAAATAATGACGGACACATCAAAAAAAATTTACGGACAGGAGAAAAAGCTGTCCTATTTTACAGGCTGTCCAGGAATTTCTGGATGGTTGTCAACCCTGACCAGCAGCTACTGCATGGGTGCAACCCAGGGACCCCCACAGTGGAACTCAGATCGCTGTAGGGGAGAAAGTGTGATACTACTATAAGTTTGTTTTTTCTAATAAAAAAATACCAAACTATAAGGGATCTATTATCTTATAGGGTGGTTGGTTAATTTTCATGTGCTTTTCTCACACTGAAAATATCTTAAAAGATGTTCCTTTGAGAATATACAGGAAAGTAATTAAGGGCTGTTTAGGACCCATCTGTCACTCCACTTTTTAAACTACAGCCTGTATTCTTCTCCAGCCATGTAGTGTATTTGCTGAGAAGATAGGTAATCCATAAGATAATATCAGGCCTACCAGAAGTATCAACAGAATGGAGAAGTATTAAATCAGTTTAGGGATTCTCAACAACCAAGGGACCCATAGAGGGGAATAGTTCTGAAAGTAATCATGTTTAGGTGTTGTCACTGCCTGATGGGATATAGTGGAAGTTTTCCATTGTGGTTCTATTTTTATTTTTACTCCTCTGGTGACAAACTGAATCAATTTATGAGTGTGCTGAGATATTCAAGGAGGTTTGAGGTACAGCAGAAATAAAAGAGGACACAAGGATAGAGTTTAGTCTAACATTCTAAATAAGTGTTTCCACTTTTTTTCCGGAGGTTATGGACAACCTTGAATGACTACAAGACGTAATGGGGGTCATTCAGGTTCTCTCAGCTCCAGTTCCCCTTGATGACAAGTCTAGATGGAAAAAAGGATAAACAAAATTTAAGTAAACTTTATCTGCTTTGTGCCAACTTCATTAATATATTAACTCCTTTACTCCCGAAAGCTGTTTGCACGTTAATGATTAGGCCAATTTTTACAATTCTGATCAGTGTCACTTCATAAGGTAATAACTCTGGGATGCATCAAACTATCCCATTGATTCTGAGACTGTTTTTTGTGGCATATTGTACTTCATGATACTGATAAAATTTCTTCGATATCACTTGCGTTTATTTGTGAAAAAAATGAAAGTTTGAAGAAAATTTTGAAAACTTTGCAATTTTCAAACATTGGATTCTTATGCCCTTAAATCAGAGAGATATGTCACACAAAATAGTTAATAAATAACACTTCCTACATGTCTACTTTACATCAGCACAATTTTTAAACTAATTTTCTTTTGTTAGGAAGTTATAAGAGTTAAAAGTTGACCAACAATTTCTCATTTTTCCAACAAAATTTACTAAACCATTTTTTTTAGGGACCACATCACATTTGAAGTGACTTTGAGGAGTGTATATGACAGAAAATAGCCAAAAATGACACAATTCTAAAAACTACACCCCGTAAGATGCTCAAAACCACATTTAAGAAATTTATTAACCTTTTAGGTGCTGCATAGGAATTTTTGGAACGTGGAAGAAAAAAATGAACATTTAACTTTTTTTCACAAAAATTAAGACTCAATTTTTTTTATTTTTGCAAGGGTACCAGGAAAAAATGGACTCCAAAATTTGTTGTGCAATTTCTCCTGAGCATGTCAATACCCCGTATGAGGGGGGGAAAAACCCTGTTTGGGTGCACAACAGGGCTCGGAAGGGAAGGAGCACCATTTGACTTTATGAATGCAAAATTTTCTGGAATAATTAGCAGACGCCATGTCGCATTTGGAGAGCCCCTGATATGCCTAAACAGTGGAAACCCCCCACAAGTGACAGTATTTTGGAAACTAGACCCTTTAGGGAACTTATCTAGATGTGTGGTGAGCACCTTGAAACCCCAGGTGTTTCACAGAAGTTTATAATATTGAGCCATCAAAATAAAAATGTCACATATTTCCCACAAAAATATATATTACCCCCATATTTAGCATTTTCATAAGGGTAACATGATGAGAAATTTCGCCATACAATTTGTTGTGCACTTTCTCCTGAGTACGCTGATACCAAATATGTAGAGGAGAACTACTGTCTGGGCGCATAGCAGGGCTTGGAAGGGAAGGTGCGCCATTTGACTTTTTGAATGCAAAATTTGCTGGAATAATTAGCAGACGGCATGTTTTGTTTTGAGAGTCCCTGATGTGGCTAAACAGTGGAAACCCCTCACAAGTGACACCATTTTGGAACCTAGACACCTCAGGGAACTTATCTAAATGTGTGGTGAGCACCTTGAACCCCCAGGTGCTTCACAGAAGTTTATAAAATTGAGCTGTGAAAATAAAAATGTCACATTATTCCCACAAAAATGCTCTTAGCACTAATTTTTTTATTTTCACAAGGGTAACAGGAGAAAATGGAACCCAAAATGTGGGGGAAAACTACTGTTTGGGGGCACAGCAGAGCTCATAAAAGAAGGAGTGGCAGTTTGGAACACAGACTGAAGGACTGGTCTGCGGGTGTCATGTCGCGCTTGAAGAGCCCCTCATGTGCCTAAACAGTGGAAAACCACCATAAGTGACCCCATTTTGGAAACTAGACCCCTCAAGGAATTTATCTAGATGTGTGGTGAGCACCTTGAACCCACAGGTGCTTCTGCTTCACAGAATTTTACAATGTTGATCTGTGAAAATGAAAAAATATATATTTTTCCTACAAAAATGTTGTTTTAGCCACCAATTTTTTCAAGGATAGTGATGCACCCCCTGGGCCGTGGGGTACTCAGTACTGGGGATGTCACAGTGGCAGTGACCTGGTCCGTGACCCAAGGCAGTCAATAAAAGTGGAAAAGTAAAAGGGGAATAAAGTTTTTATACAGATAATGTTCGTGACGGCACCTGTGTTATGCGGCTATATATTGGGCCGCCGCTGCGGTGCAGATCCTCTGGAGCTGATGGTGACACAGCAGAGTTGGTACAGCTCTCCACAGAAAGAGCTTAGCTCCAGGGCAGGAAATAGTGATGTTATGAGGTAGATGTTGCTGGTGCTGTGTAGTGCAGGGCTGGTGGTGCAGCAATTATTCACAGACACAGTGGGGTGCAGTCTTCAAGGTTTTACTCACAGTTATCACGCTGTTCCTGGTTACAACTGCCAGATTATAACCACCCACGTCGTCCTGCGTTCACCAAGGAAGGGGTTCAGCAATCTCTCAAGTATTTCAGGAGTACTTAAACGGGACTCCGGTCTATGTTCCTTCCACGGTCATCTTCCTGCGCTGGCTCTCACCCTCCTGTCCTGCACCTCACAATCTGTGTCCCAAGCCAGTAGCCTCGGATCTTGTCGGGCAACGTGCAGTCCCCTGGATCCTATGCGGCCTCCTTTTTGGCGATGTAATTGTGGTTTTGGGCAGCTGCACCTTGAAAGTACAGTAGCCTCCAGTTGTCTAGCTGAGCTTGGTTGTTCTCCACTAGTTTAGGGGCCGGTCCCCTCTGCGGCCTGATCCCTCCACGTCTGTGTAGATTCGGGTGCACGGCTGGCTTCCTGCACTTCCCGTGCCCCTGGGATCCCTTCTGTCTCTGGAGCCTTCCCTCTGCTCCCGTCCTCTCTCAGTCTGTCCTCCTGGGCCTCTCAGTCTAGGCCCGCTCCTTCCTCCTGAGCAGAGCTCCTACAGAGCTCCTGCTCCCAACACTCTCTCTCTCTCCTGACTCTCTTCCCAGACTGACTCAATTACTTCAAGATGGTTCCCTTCTTTTACTCCTACTGATGGTGCTCCCTTGAGCTACTTCCTACACCCACACCCACTACATGGTTCCCCCTCACCCGGTTCCCCCCTTCCAACCAGGGACAGGGCTCAGCAGTGGATTCATGCATCTTGCCCCTCCTGCTGGTCCTTGGTTGTACTCCCTCCTTACCTGAGAGTGAGGTACCACACCTCTAGGTGAGATGCAGTACCTCTGTGGCGACTGAACCCGCACGGGTGCCACAATAGCAGGAGAAATTTGACCCCAAAATTTGTTGTGCAATTTCTCCTGAGTACGCCGATACCCCATATGTGGTCAAAAACTACTTTTATCGCACAGTGCAAAGCTCAGAAGGTAAGAAATGCCATATTGGAGTTCATATTTTGCTGTGTTGGTTTGACGGTGCCATGTCACATTGGCAGAGCCCCTAATGTGCCAGAACAGCATAATCCCCCCATAAGAGACCTCATTTTACAAACTACACCTCTCAATGAATTCATCTAGGGGTGCAGTGAGCATGTTGACACCACATGTGCCTCACAGAATTTTACATCATTGGGCGGTGAAGAAAGAATAATTACATTTTTACCACCAAATTCTGCTTAAACCCCAGATTTTACATTTTCAAACTGGGAAATGGGTAAAAATAGCACTAAAATTTGTCACATAATTTCTGTTGAATGTAGAAATACCCTGTATGTGACTGTACAGTACTGCTTAACCACACTTGGTGAGACTCGTAAGGGATGGAGCGCTATTTGCCTCCTGGAGTGCAGATTTTCCTAGAAAAGTATGCAGACTTCATATAAAAAGACACTAAGTGCTAGAATAGCAGAATCCCCCCTCAAGTGACCCCATTTTGGAAATTATACCCCTTTGCGAAATTATCTACAGGTGTAGTGAAGATTTTAACTACATGGGTGTTTTCCAGAAAAAAAGAAGCAGTGAATGTTGCTAAGTGAAAATTGCAAACTTCCGTTGTAGTGACCAATATGCTGTGGTGACCTGTACGTTGTAGTGACCAGTACATTATGCCCTGCTCATGCTTCTGGAGACATGCACCAGTAAATTAGGCGGGCTCTCATCGCTACAGAAATGCAAAACATGTGGACGCTAACTGCGGTTTAGGCACACTGTGGGGCTCAAAAGGGAGGGAGGCATTTTGATTTGGGAGCACAGAATTTGCTGAATTTATTTTGGGAGGAAAGGGCCATTTCACTTTTCCAGAGTCTTTGTGCTACTAGTAACGTGTAAGCCCCTATATTTCTGATAACAGATGACAGACCTGAGTGGGGACTTTCTTTTTTTGTGGATTTAGTCAAATCTTTTATTGTGATCCAAAATGTTATATAAAATTTTCACATTTATCCGCCGCTTAACGCTGAGCACTGATATCGGGGTTTGCATTTAAATTTCCAAGTGACGTAATTCAGATGAAACCCCGGCACTTGTATGCACGCCTAATAAAAAGATGGATCACAGGCCAGACGGCGCAGTGCCTCTATCTGTCTCATTACAGGGAATCTTCCGCCAGGCGTTCCATCTGAATCAGGTATTTCAGAGATTTACACAGAAACCCTGGTGTAAGCGCTCAGCGCAGAAAGCAGGATAAATGTGAGCCGTGCCTTACTGCGATCTTTGGGAGGCAGAAAGAACAAATCAGCAGCAGGTAAAGAATTGGTTTTATTTATTTTTTACACCATTCCTCATGTGGCATAAGTAATTAAGCGACTTTATTCTTCTGGTTGGTGCGATTACAGCGATACCAGATTTATATTGAGTTTTTAATATTGGGTTTTTATGATTGTCAGCTGTTACACACTAAGAGACGCTTTTTTTTGCAAAAACTAGTTTTTGTATCGCCATATTTTGAGATCTATAATTTTTCCATTTTTTGTCTGACAGAGTCATGTGGGGGCTTGGTTTTTGCAGGGTGAATTGATCTTTTTATTGGTACCATTTTCGGGCACATGACAGATTTTGATCGCTTTCTATTCTGATATTTGGGAGACAGAATAAACAAAAACCAACTCAATTCAGGAATTGTTTTTTGGGGTTTTTCTTTATGCCGTTCCACGTGTGGTAAAATTGATAATGCAGCTTTAATCTTCGGGTCAGTACGATTACAGCGATACCATATTTATATCAATTTGTTATGTTTTGGTGCTTTTATACAAAAAAACTATTTTATAGAAAAAATAATTATTTTTGCATTGCTTTATTCTCAGAGCTATAACTTTTCTATTTTTCAGCTGATGGAGCTGTTTGGTGGCTTGTTTTTTGCAGGACAAGATGACCACTTTTTGTTCGGTGGTATGATGATAAAGCATAATTTTTTACCTCTTTTTTATTTTTTACTCTGTTCACTAAAAGGGTTAACTAGTGAGACAGTTTTATAGGTCAGGTCGTTCCAGACACAGTGATACCAAATATGTGTACTTTTATTGTTTGTTTGTTTTTTTCAAAATAATATTTATTTATGGATACTATATATATATATACATATATATTATTTAGTGATTTTTTAAAAAAATATATATATTTGTACAACTTATTTTAACGTTTTTTTACTTTTTTACTTTGTCCCACTATGGGACTTTCACTTTCTGCAGAATGATCGCTGTTATAAGGCACAGCAGTGCAGTATCTCTGCTCTGCCTTATATCTGTCAGCCCTGCAGACACAAGATAGTTAGATCATGCACTGAGCCTAATCTAACTAGCTTGCTAGTGCCTGGTGACCTGGATGTCATCATAACGACATCGGGTCACCATGGCAATGATCGGGACCCCGCAATGACATTGCGGGGTCTCGGATCCAAGAGCAGAGGGGCATCTGTCCCTCTGCCTGCTCACTAAATGCTGCGATCGCAGCGATTGCAGCATTTAGGAGGTTAAAGTGCTGGAAGCCATGCGGGCACCACTCCAACCTTTGTGCGTGCAAAATCACCGAGACGTATCCATACGTCCCATGTCAGTAAATACCAGGCAGCAGGGACGTATGGATACATCTCATGTCAGAAAGGGGTTAAACCAACTTTAGATTCTTTAAGGCATTATTTTGAACGTGCAAGCTGCTTTTTTTCTCCAATTAGTAAATATAAGTCTTGACTTCACTCTGTTCCAGGACTGATGTTTTAAACCCCTTCAACCGAGGGCGATTTTCCGTTTTTACGTTTGCGTTTTTTCCTCCCCTTCCTCCATAATTTTTTTCCTTTTCAGCCCACATAGCCATATGAAGACTTGTTTTTTGCAGGACGAGTTGTACTTTTGAAGTACATCATTCGTCACGAAGACAGGGATCGTCGAACAGTGTGCTGCCTACCTGGCGCTCGAGTCCGGCACATCGCTGATCGGGTTGATAGATTACTGGGAGGGGCTGGTGAGGACCCAGCGGTCATGGTGCACATTGGCACAAATGACAAAGTTAATGGTAGGTGGAAGGTCCTTAAAGATGATTTCAGGGAATTAGGCTGCAAGCAGAAAGCAAGGACCTCCAAGGTGGTATTCTCTGAAATACTCCGGGTACCACATGCCACGCCAGAGAGGCAATGGGAGATTAGGGAGATAAATAAGTGGCTCAAGAACTGGTGTAGGAAGGAGGGATTTGGGTTCCTGGAGAACTGGGCCGACTTCTCAGTTGGCTACAGACTCTACGCTAGAGACCGGCTGCACCTTAATGGGGAGGGTGCAGCTGTGCTGGGGGAGAAAATGGCTAGAAGGTTGGAGGAGTGTTTAAACTAGGGATTGGGGGGGAGGGTATTCATTTTATAGGTGGGGAAGATAGTGCAGATAGTGACCTGGGCACAAATAAAGAAATTGGGGGTGGGGTTAGAACAGTCAAAAAAGTAAGAAGGAATAGAGGTACAGAGCGATACATAAAATGCATGTACACTAATGCCAGAAGCCTCACCAACAAAATGGAGGAATTAGAATTAATTTTGTTGGAAAATAATTATGACATGGGTAGGGGTATCTGAGACGTAGCTGGATGAGAGCCATGACTGGGGAGTTAATTTACAGGGCTATAGTCTGTTCAGAAATGACCGTACAAACAAGCGAGGGGGGGGGGTGTTTATATGTAAAATCATCCTTAAAACCTGTCTTGAGGGAGGATATATGTGAATCTAATGAAAATGTAGAGTCCCTGTGGGTGGAGATAAGGGGAGGGGGAAAAAATAATAAATTACTGATAGGGGTTTGTTATAAGTCTCCAAAATAATGGAAGTAACGGAGAATATCCACGTAAAGCAAATAGATGAAGCAGCGACACAAGGAGAAGTCATTATTATGGGAGACTTCAACTACCCTGAAATACATTGGGGGACAGAAACATGTAGTTCAAGCAAAGGTTTTTGACAACTATGAGAGACAATTACCTTTCACAACTAGTTCAGGACCCAACAAGAAGGGGGGCACTGCTAGACCTAATATTAACCAATAGGCCAGACCGCATATCAAATATACGAGTTGGGGGTCACTTGGGTAATAGTGATCACAAAATAATACGTTTTCATGTAACCTTTAATAAAATGTGTAGTAGAAGGGTTACAAGGACACTAAACTTCAGGAAGGCTAATTTCCAACGGTTGAGAGATGATCTTAGTGCAATAAACTGGGACGATATCCTGAGACATAAAGCTACACAAAGCAAATGGGAGACATTTATTAACAACCTGAATAGGACCTGTGCACAATATATACCCTATGGGAATAAACATGCTAGAAATAGGAGGAAACCACTATGGCTAAATAGAGCTGTAAGGGGCGCAATAAGTGACAAAAAGAAAGCATTTGGAGAACTAAAGCAAGTAGGTAGTGATGAGGCATTAAATAAATATAGAAAATTAAATAAATTATGTAAAAAACAAATCAAGGCAGCAAAGATTGAGGCAGAGAGAATCATTGCCAGAGAAAGTAAAAATAACCCCAAAATATTCTTTAACTACATAAATAGTAAGAAACTAAAAAATGATAGTGTTGGCCCCATTAAAAATAGTCTGGGTGAAATGGTGGATGAGGATGAGGAAAAAGCCAATATGCTAAATGATTTTTTTTCAACCGTATTTGCACAAGAAAATCGCATGACAGAAAACATGATTAGTGCTAACAAAAATTCTCCATTAAATGTCACTAGCTTAACCCAGCAGGAAGTACGGCGGCGTCTAAAAATCACTAAAGTTGACAAATCCCCGGGCAAGGATGGGATACACCCGCGAGTACTGCAGGAATTAAGTAACGTCATAGATAGACCATTATTTTTAATTTTTAAAGATTCCATAATAACAGGGTCTGTACCACAAGACTGGCGTATAGCAAATGTGGTGCCAATATTCAAAAAGGGGACAAAAACTGAACTTGGAAATTATAGGCCGGTAAGCTTAACCTCTACTGTGGGTAAAATCCTGGAGGGTTTCCTAAGAGATGCTATAATAGAGTATCTGAAGAAGAATAACCTCATGACCCAATATCAACATGGGTTTACGAGGGACCGTTCCTGTCAAACTAATCTGATCAGTTTTTATGAGGAGGCAAGTTCTGGACTGGACCAAGGAAATGCAGTGGATGTTGTGTATATGGACTTTTCAAAAGCTTTTGATACGGTTCCACACAAAAGGTTAATATATAAAATGAGAACAATGGGGATAGGGGAAAATATATGTATGTGGGTTAAGAATTGGCTCAGTGATAGGAAACAAAGGGTGGTTATTAATGGAAAACACTCAGACTGGGTCTCAGTTAACAGTGGGGTACCACAGGGGTCAGTATTGGGCCCCCTTCTTTTTACCATATTTATTAATGACCTTGTAGGGGGCATACAGAGTAATATTTCAATATTTGCAGATGACACTAAACTCTGCAGGGTAATCAATACAGAGGAGGACAATTTTATATTACAGGAGGATCTATGTAAACTAGAAGCTTGGGCTGATAAATGGCAAATGAGCTTTAATGGGGATAAATGTAAGGTAATGCACTTGGGCAGAGGAAATAAAATGTATAATTATATGCTTAATTGTAAAACACTGGGCAAAACTGTAACTGAAAAAGACCTGGGTGTATTGGTGGACGACAAGCTCACGTTCAGTGGCCAGTGTCAGGCAGCTGCTGCAAAGGCAAATAAAATAATGGGAAAGACATAGCTGAACTAGAGCAGGTGCAGAGAAGAGCGACCAAGGTTATTAGAGGACTGGGGGGTCTGCAATACCAAGACAGGTTATTACACTTGGGGTTATTTACTGTGGAAAAAAGAAGGCTTAGGGGTGATCTTATTAATATGTACAAGTATATGAGGGGACAGTACAAAGACCTTTCTACTGATCTTTTTACTCTGAGGCCTGAGACGGGGACAAGGGGGCATCTTTTACGTCTGGAGGAAAAACGGTTTAAACATAATCACAGACGGAGATTCTTTACTGTAAGAGCAGTGAGACTATGGAACTCTCTGCCGCATGATGTTGTAATGAGTGATTCACTGTTAAAATTTAAGAAGGGCATGGATGCCTTTCTTGAAAAGTATAACATTACAGGTTATAAATACTAGATTCCTTGATAGGGCGTTGATCCAGGGAACTAGTCTGATTGTCGTATGGAGTCGGGAAGGAATTTTTTTCCCCAATGTGGAGCTTAGTGTTTGCCACATGTTTTTTTTTTGCCTTCCTCTGGATCAACATGTTAGGCTATGGGTTGAACTAGATGGACTTAGTCTTCCTTCAACCTTAAAAACTATGTTACTATGTTACTATGTTACGTGATGTACTGAAAAGTGGGAAGAAAATTCCAAGTGCATTGAAATAGTAAAAAAGTGCAACATCACCATTTTTGTTTTTTTATTTACCATGTTCCCTATATGGTAAAACTAACTTGGCGATATGATTCTCCAGGTCAGTACGATTATGCAGATACCAAACATGTATAGTGAAAAAAACTCTGAAAATTTGTAAAAAAAAACCTTTGCTAGCGTCTCCATTTACCGAGGTGCTTAATGCTTTACATTTTTTGGGATATGTGGTTGTGTGAGAGCTTATTTTTTGTGCCCTGAGCTGATGTTTTTACTGATACCATTTTAAGCTAGATATGATGATTTGATCGCCTTTTATTGCCATGCTTCAGTGGCCAAAAAAACATAATTCTTATATTTTGATTTATTTTCTCTGCAAAAACTTTCTTTTTTACTGGATTTAATAGTTCTTTTAGGGGACTTGAAGCTGAAATCGTCTGATCTCTTTCACAAAAATCATGATCTACTATGAACGCCAGCTACAGGTTGGCTTTCATAGGAGAACCATCATGACAAGCACAGAGGTCTTCAGCAGACCTCCGACTGTCATGCCAACCCATTGGTGCCCTATGATCACGTCACAAGAGCACCAATGGGCACGTGGAATGAAATGCCGCTGTCAGAGATTGACAGCGGCAATTAACTGGATATCAGCCGCGGGCGGCGCTCCACTCAGCTGTTAGAGGCACATGATAGCTGATTAAATCAACCATCATCTGCCGGAAAATATGAGGGCTCGACGTTCGAGTCCGCATCAAAGGTAGGAACACGTCATATGAGGTAACTGTAACGTCATATGTCATGAAGGGGTAAAGGGAATCTGTCAGTGGAATTTCATTATATGCACATGTAGCTGTTATAAAGACAAGTCCAACCATACCTTTTAGATAGCCAGTCTGTTCCTCAGTTACCAAGAAATCATCATTTGAATGGAAATGCAAATGAGACTGAAGTGCTTTTGACATGTGGAAGCTCTTCCCAAGCCTCTGTCAAATGGACTCTATTCCCTGCTCAATATTACTATGGCTGGACTTGTCTTTGCAAAAACTATATGCGCATATAATTAGTTTGGGAGGTGAAATTCCCTTTAACAGATGTTGAAAAAATGACTGGATGTTATTTTTTTTTATTCATTTCCTTTATTTTTTATTAAGTGTTCACTTGTTAAACTAATGGAACCGGTAATAGTGAATCTGGCTCGGGGTACTAAAAGCAAAAATACTGAACACAGAGTTTCTCATTTTCAAGGATATAAATTAGTTATCATGAAATAAAATCCCTCTTATGAAAACTAAAACATTGATTTAGATCACACTAAATAATGTGTTGAGGTACTATCTAAAACAATGATATATTGTGGTGTGTCTTCTCTACTTTATTTCAGGAAAGATATGTACCAGTGGTAATTATTACCATGACTGGCCTGACCAAAATGTCTCCAAAAGCAACATCAGGCCTTACTTGGATGATTCCCAAGTCAATAGTATAATTAACTTCAAAGATTTGGAAATTTAAACTTTTTGGACAACACGGCTCATTACATCTAGAGAAAAGTAAATGCAATACTCCACAGTAAGAACATAAGAGCTACAGTCACATGGAGCAGTGGTGATAGTATAATAATGGCATGAGGATGTTGTGTTCCTAAAAACTCATCATTAAGAAAGTCTAATCATCTTCCAGCAACCAAATGTAAAACTGAAAGAAAAAATTGGCTATGCAGCAAAACAAAACACTCAAGAAAACACAAACTTAATAGCTGAGTGGCAACATATAAATGAATTGTCTCCAGTCCATATACAGAAATGGAGTTATTGCTACAGGACTAGTTTCTCTAGGCACCAGTGATCTGTCCATGGGCAAAGACGACAAAGAGGTTGTTTTGCTGCCTCTGGCACTGGGTGCCTTGAATGTGTGCAAGACATCATGAAATCTGAAGATTGCCAAAGGATTTCGTGTTGCAATGTAGTCCCCAGTGTCCTAAAGCTGGGTTGAACACCTGTGGAGAGATCTTAAAATTGATGTTGGGAGAAGGCGCCTTCAAATATGAGACACCTGGAGCAGTTTGCAAAAGAAGAGTGGTCCAAAATTCCAGTTGAGAGGTGTAAGAAGCTTGTTGATAGTTATAGGAAACGATTGATTGCAGTTATTTATTAACAAGGGTGTGCAACCAAATATTAAGTTGAGGGTGCCAACAATTTTGTTCAGCCCATTTTTGGGATTTTGTGCTTTGTGTGAAATTATTTCCAATTTGCTTTTTTTTCTCTTTTTTTGTGTTATTCCAATACACACAAAGGAAATAAACATGTGTATAACAAAACGTGTAATTGTCATAATTTTTTTGGATACAAACTTCATTTTCTTGAACAATTTCAAGGGTGCCAGCACATTAGGCCATGATTGTATATACATACGTATGTACAGTGGGGGAAAGAAGTATTTGATCCCTTGCTGTTTTTGTAAGTTTGCCCACTGAAAAAGAAATGAACAGTCTATAATTTTAAGGGTAGGTTAATTTTAACATTGAGAGATAGAATATCCAAAAAAATCAAGAAAATCACATTGTATAAATTACACAGCAGCCGTGTGTCCGAGGTCTGCCCTGGTGTAGCACCTGGTTCCGCCCCTCCTGGGCTCTCCTCGGATCGCGGCATCATCAGTTGTCGTGCATCCAAGGTCAGTCTGGAGTGGCACTTAGTCATGCCCCTCCAGGCACTCCTCGATCTATGGCACAGTGGGACCACGATCCATGCTCACGCAAAACAGTCCAAGCGAGTCCACAAAGGGAACCCTTCAGCTGAAACATTCTGCCCAATCCACAGATAGCATGTCTCAGGCATTGGCTGCATGGTTTTGGCCATACGGGAGACTAGTTAGACAGGCAGGTACCAAGTGGCTTCTCCCTGCCCACTGGCCAGTAGTAAAAGGTCTCTCTCCATGCACATGACGCGCCCCCTGGGCCAGTGTTGTTAGGGATACCCGGAGCCGGATCAGATGGGGGTTGTAGTCTCCGAGTGGCGGTGACCCGGTCCGTGCCCAGGGTGTCAAACTCAGTGTGTGGCAGTCCGGCTCCCTCGGGCCTCTTGTTGGTCAAGCCTCCTCTGGGCTCCCTGACCCTATTCTTGGTCTGCCTTCCGGGTGGATTTAGTGGGTGATCGTGGCAGATCCTGCCCACGACCTCCGGTTCCTGGCTAAGGTGTGCTGTAGCCTCTGCCAGCTTGGGATCCGGTACCCTGTTGCCGACCCTTCACCCTATTAGCTCTCTTATGGGCTCTTGGGGTCCCCTCTGCGCCTCTGGGTCTCTCTCTCTTCTCCTCTGCTCTGCTTCTCAGGCTCTCAGACAGACTGTCTGACTGGCTCACAGGCTCTGACTGACTGACCTCACTCTGCAAAAGACCCTGTCCTAAGATGGTGCCCACCTTATATACTCCCTCTATGTGTGAGCTCAGGTGACCAGCACCCAATGAGCTCCTAGCACTACCCAGACTGCTCCTCCTATCTGCCCCTACACTACTGGGATGTTCCACCCCCCTCCCACTCCAGCCAGGAACAGACACTGTCGTACCTGCACATTTCTCTAGTGGGAGTACCGTCGGTCTGTTCCTCGGAAATGGGATGTGTGTAGTGCATGCAGCCTACTGAGCTCAGTTCCACACTCCATCCTTACCCGGGAGTGGAATACCACACCTCTGGCTTGAGGTGTAATACCCCTGTAGCCGCCGAATCCTCAGGGTGCTACACACACATGCATGGAAAGACCCATCACTCAAGGGCAGTAATTGGGGAGAAGACGCAGGAGACTCGTCTGTCCAACAAATCTCCAGTGCGGCTTGGTTCAAAGAATCTATGTATTTCTATGACAAACTTTAGCGTTTCAGAGTTAAACATATATGGCTGATATCATGCAGCCAGCGTCTGATTCATGCTGCCTGTGGATCGAGCAGCATGTTTCTACTATCAGGTTAATTTTAATGATGAAAGAATAATGACATGGTCCCTTCCTCACCTGACCTAAACCTTATTGAGAACTTGTGGGCTCTTCTTAAAAGGGAGATTTACAATGAAGGAGAAAAGTCAACTCTCTGACCAGTGTTGGGGAGGTTGTGGTTGGTGCTGCTCGAAAAATTGATCAGCAACAGATTAAGAAACTGACAGACTCCATGGATGGAGCTTATGACTGTTATTGAAAAGAAGGGCGGCTATATTGGGCACTGATTTATTTTTTTAAATGTCAGAAATGTATTTTGTACATTCTGAGCTGTTTGGTTATTAATTATTGTCATTTTAACAGATGAAAATAAACAATTGAGATGGAAAAATTAAGTTTTTCATTTAGTTCTATAATAATTCTGCATGCATAGATATTCCCCTAAGAAAGACAAAACCTCACTTTTACTTTCTTAAATATTCAGGTTTATTAACGTTTTGGATTGACCAACAGCGCTGTAATTGTTCAATAATAAAATTAACCATGCCTAAAAAGTGTGCATACAGTGTATGAGCAAATGTATTTGTATGCGTATACAGTAGTGATAAGCGAGCACTAAAATGCTGGGGTGCTCAATGCTCGGGTCGAGCACATTGGAATATTCGGGTGCTCGACCCGAGCAACGAGCCCAATGTAAGTCTATGGGAAACTCGACCATTTTTCCGGCGGCCCCCCCCGGTGGTCGGCAGAAGGCCTAAAAATTACCCAAATCGATAGGAACAGTGCTCAAATGACATGGGGACAGCATGGGGAAGACCTCTGGAAGCATTTCTGACTCCCAGGTCAATTCTGTCAGCAACGTTGTCAGAGGTATTACGCCACTTTTACGGACTCACAATAAAACATACCAAAATGAAACCAATATGGATTTTCCTGGGAAATATGTTAAGGAACATCATTTCGAGGGTAATGACTTGTATATAAAGCAAAATAAATAACCAAAAACAAAAATTCTCCTCCATACCTTGGGCTATGTTCACACGTAGCATTTTTGATGCGTTTTTTCACTTTTGCATTGCTTTCAACCGTGACAAATGCATTCACCAGGAAATGTAATTTTAACATTTTACAACCTTATCTGACCATGTGGTGTGTGAGATATCATCAGACACATAGTGTTTCATTTATGAAGTAGGGACTCTGAGAGTCACAAAGCCTATTTTTATAGGGCCATCAGGCGGCCTTTACTATTCTTAAAGGGCCAGCAGTCGGCCCTCACTATTCTTAGAGAGCCATCACCATCAGCCGGCTATGCTTTATTGTTCCCATTACTAAAGAGTGGGTCTCCTATACTGTTATTGCGTATGCAGTGAGTGCCAGGGCTGCCCAAAATTTGGATGCACCCCAATACCCCTTTGAAGAGACTTAGAGGAGGGCCTCCTGAAAACAATATTACCATTATTAGGAAGTAGGTCTCCCATTGTGTTTGCCTATGCAGTGAATGCAAGGGTTGCCAAAAATTTGGAGGCACTCCAATGCCCCTTGGAAGAGACGTGGAGGTCAGAGGGCCTCTTCAAAGCAATGTTCCCATTATTAGGAAGTGGGTCTCCCATTGTGTTTGCCTATGCAGTGAATGCAAGGGTTGCCAAAAATTTGGAGGCACTCCTGTGGCGCCCCTGAGGGTTTGGTCGCCACAGAGGTACTGCATCTCACCCAGAGATGTGGTATCTCACTCTCAGGTAAGGAAGGAGTACAGCTCGGGACCCTAACACCTGCATCCAACACACCACTCCAGGCCAGCAGGAGGGGCAAGATGCCTCCTATGTACTTGTTGAGCCCCTTTCCTGGCTGGAGTGGGGGGAACCTAGCTGGAAGGGGAACCACATAATGGGTGTGGGTGGAGGACAAAGTTAAAGGGAGCACATAGAAGAAAGATATAAAAAGAGAAACCATCTTAGAGAGTAGAGTTCAGTCAGAGGAGGAAAGTGACAGGAGCAGAGGCTCTGCAGGAGCTCTGCTCCAGAGGTGGGCCTAAACAGTGAGGCCCAAGTCTGAGAGGAGAAGGAGAGAAGAGAGGCGAGGGAGCAGAGAGGCTCCAGGAACAGGAGAATGGGCCCTAGGGGTACGGGCCGTGCAGGAGGCCACCCGTACGCCCGCATCTACTGGGAGGTGGAGGGGTCAGGCTGCATACAGGAAACCGGATCTCTCAACTAGCAAAAGATTATACATCTTAACTAGAAACCGGAGGCTGCAGTATTTCATGTCCTGTAGCCAACTTTCCATACCAGTCTCACCAGGAAGGTAGCTATATAGGACCCAGGGGACGGAACAAACGTCGCCCGCCAAGGCCCGCAGATAGTGGACTGGGACACTTGGTATGAGGTTCAGGGAGACAGCCAGAGAGAAGACACAGAAGGGGGACCTGCTATGTACTCCGGAGTTACCTGGGGGTGGACTGAGCCCCTCACTGAGTAAACGCGGCATGGCACGGGAAGTTACTTTGACATCAGTAACTTGGACTGCAATAACCGTGAGTAAAGACTCTGAGGACTGCACTTCCTTGTCTCTGTGTTTCTTGCTGCGCCATCTACCCCTGCACTACAACGCCCAGCACAACCTGCAATATCTACACTGCCCTGGAGCTAGCTCTTCCTGTGGAGAGCCACGCCATTCCTGCTGCAGTAACATCAGCTTCAGAGGACTGCTCAGCAGCGGTGGCTCCCTTTAGCCGCATTCCACAGGTGGCGTCACGAGCTCTATAAAAACTCTATAATCCCCTATACATAACCCCTTTTATTGACCGCCCTGGGTCACGGACCGGGTCACCGCCACTGTGACATTCCCCAGCATCTACCGGCCCGGCACCGGGTACCCCACGGCCCAGGAGGCGCGTCATCTTTGGCGTCACGAACAGGATATGTAACCTACCCGTTATCACCGGGTATTGTGAGCCTAGAGACTGTGTTTAAAAACTGAATGTGGCGCCCGCCCCAGAAGAACGGGCGCCATTATGTGCATGATAAAAAACAACAATACAGAACCTCCCATCGTGGGCCGGGTCCCAGAATGGCGCCAAAAGCGCAACCAGCCCCCTGCAACTGTGGCCATACACATAGATATGTCCATCAAGGTGGGGAAGATGCCCCCAGGTGTGACTGACAGCAAGCAGTCATGGGACCGCCCCATAAAGGGGAGAGGAGAAACGAAAACTGGAAAACAGGGTGTGGTCTCCAGCAGACCAGATAGAACACACCCGGCAGGCAAGATGGAGGGAGGTGAGCCTGAGACCCCGACCCGAGGCCTGCAGCCAAGCGAGACACCTCTTACCCTGGCGGAGGTGATCTACAAGTTGACCCTGGAGGACGTGGAGTTCCTTCATGCAGAGATGTGTGAGCTCAGCCGGCGGGTAGGAGAGGCCGAGAGAACAGCCATCGCCGGCTGGAAGAAGGAGGTGCTGGGGAAGATAGAGTCCCGTGTTCCACAGACAGCACCCCTGCCCCGGCGGAGCCAAACCAGGACCAGATGGCAGAGAGCAGCCAAGGAGCAGCCGCGGGAGCAGGTAGAAAGAGTTTCCCTGTCGCGGGCGCAGACCGCGCTGACCTGCTCCTGGGCCCCCTGGCGGCGCCTCCGTACCCGGGCGAGCATGGTCCCGACTTGCTCCCAGGTCCAGAATCCACTACCCCGGGGGCCTGCTCCGTCGACCAGCTCCGCGATCCTCTGGCGGAATCTCCATACTACCTGGTCAGCTCCGTCCATCCGCTCCTCGATCCCCTGGCGGAATCTTCGCACTGCCCGGGCGCCTGTTCGGAAGACCTGCTCCTGGGCCCGTTACCAGAGCCGCCTATCTCCGCATCCGAGTGGGGACACGGGACCCCCTCCTTCGACTGGTCCGCCAGGAATGAAGGTCAGCAGAGACCCCCCCTTGCTCCCACACCTGCGCCCCCGATTGCCTGCGCAGAGGGAGAGGAGTTCCGATGGGACAACTGAGAGGGGGACCTCATCGGGTTCCCGCAGGAGACTCAGGCCCAGGCCCTCCGGCGAGAAGAGTACTGCAGGAGGGAGCTCCTGCAGATGGAGAAGGAGCGGTATGACCGGCAGGTGCAAAGGGAGCGCATGGAGGTCCGAAACATGGCGGACAAGACCGGGCCCGCCAACCAATGTCCACTAAACCGAGTCCCCGTCTGGAGGGGATAATAGTGAAGTTTGACTTGGACGCCGGGTGGGGCTTTATCCGGGAGCCGCAGTCAGATCGAGACATCTTCGTCAACCGGCGGGATGTAGAACCCCACCTCCAGCAGGGGCATCCCGGCCGAGACCTCTATCCCGGTGACTATGTCACTTTCACCCGTCACAAAGGAGAGCGCGGGTGGTATGCCCTCTAAGTCCACAAGCTGGCAAAGGAAAGAAAGGACGTGCCCCCGCAGTACCAGGCTGAACACCCGGCTGGGTCAGTCGGTAAAAATGAGGAGTTCCCCCGGCGGGAACCCCACTATTGAACATATGTTGTAAGGAACTGTATATAGTTACCCATAAGGGTAAAGCAAGAATGCTCCAAGTTTGAAAAAGTTTACAAAAAAAAAAATTCTTGTTTACGTATGCCTTTAGTTACCCGCGAGGGTATAGAGACATTAGGGTAGAGGACGGTGATCTCCCTAAAAACTTTCCATAGTATATAATTGCACTTCTTAAAGTGCCCCTTATTGGTTTTATAAATGTACAACAATGACCTCAGAACAAAAACCCGTTTGGCGTGGCCGAAGACGTGGTCCAACACCTGGATCATCTATGCCCTGCAACCACGCCCAGGGCCTACGTTGAGGGGTTTCGGACTGGTCCCTCATACTCAAGTTTGCACCTTAATAAAGAAAGTGGACACCTGGTTGCAGATCATGCTGTAACCTGTTAATAAATGTTTGATATGAAGAATGTTTATGAGAAAAATGTTTTATATGCGAAAGATGTGTTTATACAAGTGAAAAGAGTTTTATAATGTTTTGCATAGTAACCTGAAACGTTCAAGAAAATGTGCCTCCCATAACGGGAAGAAATGTTACGTTGGTAATCTTATATGTGATGCATCTAAAATTTTGCATGTCTTTAAAATGCTTTGTCTTTTGCTCTGTTCCAGCCCGCGGACATGCTGTGTTTTACCAGAAGGGTGTGTGGCGCCCCTGAGGGTTCGGTCACCACAGAGGTACTGCATCTCACCCAGAGGTGTGGTATCTCACTCTCAGGTAAGGAAGGAGTACAGCTCGGGACCCTAACACCTGCATCCAACACACCACTCCAGGCCAGCAGGAGGGGCAAGATGCCTCCTACGTACTTGTTGAGCCCCTTTCCTGGCTGGAGTGGGGGGAACCTAGCTGGAAGGGGAACCACATAATGGGTGTGGGTGGAGGACGTAGTTAAGGGGAGCACATAGAAGAAAGATATAAAAAGAGAAACCATCTTAGAGAGTAGAGTTCAGTCAGAGGAGGAAAGTGACAGGAGCAGAGGCTCTGCAGGAGCTCTGCTCCAGAGGTGGGCCTAGACAGTGAGGCCCAAGTCTGAGAGGAGAAGGAGAGAAGAGAGGAGAGGGAGCAGAGAGGCTCCAGGAACAGGAGAATGGACCCTAGGGGTACGGGCCGTGCAGAAGGCCACCCGTACGCCCGCATCTACCAGGAGGTGGAGGGGTCAGGCTGCATACAGGGAACCGGATCCCTCAACTAGCAAAAGATTGTACATCATAACTAGAAACCGGAGGCTGCAGTATTTCATGTCCTGTAGCCAACTTTCCATACCAGTCTCACAAGGAAGGTAGCTATATAGGACCCAGGGGACGGAACAAACGTCGCCCGCCAAGGCCCGCAGATACTGGACTGGGACACTTGGTATGAGGTTCAGGGAGACAGCCAGAGAGAAGACACAGAAGGGGGTCCTGCTATGCACTCTGGAGTTATCTGGGGGTGGACTGAGCCCCTCACTGAGTAAACGCAGCACGGCATGGGAAGTTACTTTGACGTCTGTAACTTGGACTGCAATAACCGTGAGTAAAGACACTGAGGACTGCACTTCCTTGTCTCTGTGTTTCTTGCTGCGCCATCTACCCCTGCACTACAACGCCCAGCACAACCTGCAATATCTACACTGCCCTGGAGCTAGCTCTTCCTGTGGAGAGCCACACCATCCCTGCTGCAGTAACATCAGCTTCAGAGGACTGCTCCGCAGCGGAGGCTCCCTTTAGCCGCATTCCACAGGTGGCGTCACAAACTCTATAAAAACTCTATAATCCCCTATACATAACCCCTTTTATTGACCGCCCTGGGTCACGGACGGGGTCACCGCCACTGTGACATTCCCCAGCATCCACCGGCCCGGCACCGGTTACCCCACGGCCCAGGGGGCGCGTCACTCCAATGCCCCTTGGAAGAGACGTAGAGGGCCTCATAAAAAAAATATTCCCATTATTAGGAAGTGGGTCTCCCATAGTGTTGGCCTATGCAGTGAATGCAAGGGCTGACAAAAATTGGGAGGCACTCCAATGCCCCTTAGAAGAGACGTGGAGGAGGGCCTCATAAAAAAAATGTTCCCATTAGAAAGGAGCGGGCCTCCTATATTTGTAATGCCCATGCACTAAGTATATGGGCTGACAAACATTTACCCCTGGGGGGTATACATGAACATACTGTATAAAAAAAATGTAATAAAAAATAAATAAATAAAATAAATTTATAATAAAAAAAATTTACGGGCATCATAAACACCCTTTAAAAAAATTATGTGGGTGTTGCATCACAGACCACAGTCCCCTGGTGATATGGTGGTGGAGGATGAGGAGAAGGAGGAGGACAAGAGCAAATAGCCAAAATCAGGAAGCGTATACCCATGTCTGGGTGTGAAAAGGTGCATGGGAATACACCTCCCAAGAAAAGACACTGGATTTGAGTTTATGCTACACTGCTATCATTCGGTGGTGTTGAAAGGTCTGGCCCAATCCAGCCCTTGTTCATTTTTATAAGAGTCAGCCTGTCAGCGTTTTCAGTTGACAGGCGGATGCGCTTATCAGTTATAATTCCACCAGCGGCATTAAAAACCCGCTCTAATAAAACGCTGGCGGCAGGGCAGGCCTGGATCTCCAGGGCATAGAGAGCCAGTTCATTCCACGTATCTGACGCGCCCCCTGGGACATATTCCTTTTTGAGGGGAATACCCGGCACCGGATCAGATGGGGGGTTGTAGTCTCCGAGCGGCTGTGACCCGGTCCCGTGCCCAGGGCGTCAAGCTAAGTGTTATGTGGCAGTCCTACAGATGTTATTAAAGTTCTTTTGTGTCGACTACGCCACCCGTTGTGATGCGGTCACTGTGGCCGCCGCTGCAGCAGGGTCCGCTGAGGCTGATGGTGGATGTGCAGCTTGGTGGGATAACCCCCAACGGGAGGGGTATAGCCTCAGAGGGGACAGGCGCAGAGGATGGGGGTTGTGGTGGTGCGGTGCAGCCGGCAATGAAGACAGACTCGGGTTGTGCAGTTAAGGGTGTTTACTTACTGCTGATGTTCCGGTCACTCCAGCTGCTAGTGACCACCCGAGCCGTGCTGCGTCCACCAGGTCCTGGATCCAGCCAACCCCCAAACAAGTCCAGAGCGTGGCCCTGAGCTCTCCCTCTGTCCTTTCTTCAGCCGTCCCCACCAGTGATTCACCTAGGTCCAGCTCCCTCGGGCCTTCTTTTGGGACACCCTTGGCCCTGGGTTCCCTGACCCTCCATGTGGTGTGCCTTCGGGGTGAATGTGGTGGGTGACCGTGACAGACACTGCCCACGGTCTCCGGTCTCTGGCTGGGGAATGTCTTTACCCCCACCAGCTTGGGTTCCGGTACCCTCTTGCTGACTCCTCACCCGGTGCTCTAATTTGGGTTCTTGGGTCCCTTCAGTCTTCCCCCTCTGGGTCTTTCTCTTTCTTTCTCCTCTCTCTCTCTCCAGGGCTGCTGTTTCCTTCTCTCTCTCCAACTGACTTGTTCTCAGCGTCTGACCCTGATCTAAGTTGGTGCCCTCCTTATATATCCCTCTATGTGTGAGCTCAGGTGACCAGCACCCAATGAGCTCCTATCACTACCCAGACTGCTCCCCCTATCTGCCCCTACACTACATGGGATGTACCACCCCCCTCCCACTCCAGCCAGGAACAGGCTCGGTTGTACCTGCACATTTCTAAGTGGGAGTACCGTCGGCCTGCTCCTCTGGAATGGGATGTATGTAGTGCATGCAGTCTATCTGAGCTCAGTTCCACACTCCTTCCTTACCCGGGAGTGGAATATCACACCTCTGGGTTGAGGTGCAATACCCCTGTAGCAGCCGAATCCTCAGGGTGCTACATTCCCCCCCGGTAAATCACAGCACGTCCTCGGGCTGTAAGACATAAAACACCAAAAACATACATATTTTTATAAACATAAACATATAAAACATCATATAAAACTTTTCATATAAAACATTCTCGTAGACTTCTCTGGTCTCTGGTTTCAGGTTCCTCCTCCGGACACTGTGCAACGTGTGTCCGGGAAAAGTACGACAGTCTCTCAGAAAAACTGGTTTTCCTATAAAACCGGTAGGGGGCGCTTTAGGACGCGCAACTATATACAGGGGAAGTTGGAAGTTGGCCGCTCTCAGTCCTCGGCCAGGTAGAGGGAAGGGAATGGCTGCTCACAGTCCTCAGCCTGTAGGATGAAGGGGTTAACGGGTAAAACAGTTCACTGGTCCCAACGGGGACTATTTTAGCAGCAACAACAGTTCCAGTTCCTTTATACCCTGATTGGGTAACTATTTACAACACCTGCTCTGCCGCACTCAACGGCGTCTTCCTCCTGCTCTTTGCTTATAGCTGGTTGTTACTTCAGACTCGTCCGGGTCCTCTTGCTCCTCCTCCTCGCACCGCAACTCCTCCTCCGTCAGGCGGTGTACGTGGAGGGCGTAAGGTCCTTTGGCACACTTGTGCCGGGTGAAAGTGACCTCGTCTCCGACGTAGAGGTCACGGCCTTTGTGACCTTCCGGCAGGTGGGACTCGACGTCTCTGCGGGTCACAAAAACATCACCGCGGTTGTTACGGTCCTGAATAAAGCCCCACCCATGCTGCGGGTTGAACTTTATCACTGTCCCGATGGTGCGGGGACAATGCGCTGCACGGGGGTTCCTCCTAGTCCGGCTCTTCTGCTCCGCGCTCTGGATTTGGGCCTGTTGTTCTCTGACCCGCCTCTCCTCCCGTTCTCTCTTAAACTCTGCCAGCTGTTGACGGCAACACTCTGTACGTTCAGCTGCGGCTGCCCGAGTTTCTCCGGTGAACCCCATCAAATCTTCTCCCGTGGGGTCCCACACGAATTGGGCTTCTGCTAGAGGAGGCGAGACCCGAGCCACAGGCTTCGGAGTCGGGATTAGGGGCTCACACAAGGGCCCTAGTCTTTGCTGCCGCTCCAGCTCAGGGTACCCTTCGGGCCAGATGAAGGGCCGCCCGTCCGGCCATGTGAGCTGGCCGAAGAGGTCCTCCCCCAGGTGTGGCACCCTAGGTATTGCGGGCGCGGTGGTGGTGGCGCCCGGGTTGCCCAGGCCTTGCGGCCAGGCCTGGGGCACCTGGAAGGTGAAGGGCACCGTTAGGACGGCGGCGCCCTGGGCTACCTGGCCTTGCGGCCAGGCCGGAGGCTCCGCGGAGGTAGGGGGCGCTGTTGGTGGTGCGGCGCCCGGAGGTACTAGGCCTTGCGACCAGGCTGGTGGTAATTCCTGCTTTGTCACGCTCCGGGTCGGGGCGCGTGACGTCACAGGGGTCGCTGCGGCGGCTTCCGGTCGGGGCCTAGTCCATGGCGGTGACCTGGCGGCTACGGGCACAGCAGGGGGACTTTCGGGCTCTGCGACGGGGAGCTGGGGCAGGTAAGCGGTGTCACGGCTTGGGGTATAGGCGTCCCCTTTACCTGCCTCCATGCGTTCGGCTCCCTCCTCGGCGCCGTCTCCGGCCTTGGGTCCTCCTGCGCCATCCTCAGAGGCGGTCTGCTTCCTCTTCCAGGGTAGCGTGCTCCGTTGACTGGTCTCTGCGTGCTGAGCCATCTCCCGGCTCCACTCCGCCAGTATCTCCCGCTGTACCCGGGCCATCCTCCGTGCGAGGCCCTCCAGGGCAGTTTGTGCACACTCCCGGTCTCGGGGGAGCTGCGCTAGGATCTCCGCTAGACCTAGCGGGGTTGTGGACTCCAGCAGGCTCCTGACCATCGGGTCGGTGCTGCTCTGCTCTGCTTCCGGCAGGCTCCTGGCCAGCGGGCCGGTGCTGCTCTGCCCTCCTTCCTCGGTCTCTAGCAGACTCCTGGCCAGCGGGCCGGTGCTGTTCTGCTCTCTTTCCATCTCCGGGTGAGCTTTTCTGCTGCTCCTTTCTAGGCTTCCTGCCTCCGGGTGCGCTCGCTCCAGACTGCTCCAAGCGACACCCATCTTTTCTCTTCTCTTCCGTCTCCTCCCACTTCGAGGGCGGTCCCGGGGCAACTCGGTGACTGTCAGCTCCAGGGGGAGTTCTTTCACGCTGACAGACACCTCCAGCATCACAGTCTCTGTTGGTGGGGGCGGTTTCCACTTTTGGCGCCATTTTCTGTCCTGGCCCACGATGGGAGGTGGCCTCCTGCCCTCCTTTGGCACGCCCATAATGGCGTCCGCTGCTCTTCCAAGGCGGGAAATCTGCGGTTTTGGCGGGAATCGCTTCCCAGTGGCGGGAAACTCTGCAGATGGCGGGAACAAGCTGGAAATGGCGGACAATCGGCGGGAAACGACTGGTGATGGAGTCCGATGGCGTGGACCCTCCGGAACCGGCGGGAGACTTCTTTCTGAGGTAAACTTGCACTTTTCTTCAGGCACGCAGTACCCGGGTGTTGCGGGCACGTAATCCTGCCGACTACGCCAAAGTTGACGCGCCCCCTGGGACATATTCCTTTTTGAGGGGAATACCCGGCACCGGATCAGATGGGGGGTTGTAGTCTCCGAGCGGCTGTGACCCGGTCCCGTGCCCAGGGCGTCAAGCTAAGTGTTATGTGGCAGTCCTACAGATGTTATTAAAGTTCTTTTGTGTCGACTACGCCACCCGTTGTGATGCGGTCACTGTGGCCGCCGCTGCAGCAGGGTCCGCTGAGGCTGATGGTGGATGTGCAGCTTGGTGGGATAACCCCCAACGGGAGGGGTATAGCCTCAGAGGGGACAGGCGCAGAGGATGGGGGTTGTGGTGGTGCGGTGCAGCCGGCAATGAAGACAGACTCGGGTTGTGCAGTTAAGGGTGTTTACTTACTGCTGATGTTCCGGTCACTCCAGCTGCTAGTGACCACCCGAGCCGTGCTGCGTCCACCAGGTCCTGGATCCAGCCAACCCCCAAACAAGTCCAGAGCGTGGCCCTGAGCTCTCCCTCTGTCCTTTCTTCAGCCGTCCCCACCAGTGATTCACCTAGGTCCAGCTCCCTCGGGCCTTCTTTTGGGACACCCTTGGCCCTGGGTTCCCTGACCCTCCATGTGGTGTGCCTTCGGGGTGAATGTGGTGGGTGACCGTGACAGACACTGCCCACGGTCTCCGGTCTCTGGCTGGGGAATGTCTTTACCCCCACCAGCTTGGGTTCCGGTACCCTCTTGCTGACTCCTCACCCGGTGCTCTAATTTGGGTTCTTGGGTCCCTTCAGTCTTCCCCCTCTGGGTCTTTCTCTTTCTTTCTCCTCTCTCTCTCTCCAGGGCTGCTGTTTCCTTCTCTCTCTCCAACTGACTTGTTCTCAGCGTCTGACCCTGATCTAAGTTGGTGCCCTCCTTATATATCCCTCTATGTGTGAGCTCAGGTGACCAGCACCCAATGAGCTCCTATCACTACCCAGACTGCTCCCCCTATCTGCCCCTACACTACATGGGATGTACCACCCCCCTCCCACTCCAGCCAGGAACAGGCTCGGTTGTACCTGCACATTTCTAAGTGGGAGTACCGTCGGCCTGCTCCTCTGGAATGGGATGTATGTAGTGCATGCAGTCTATCTGAGCTCAGTTCCACACTCCTTCCTTACCCGGGAGTGGAATATCACACCTCTGGGTTGAGGTGCAATACCCCTGTAGCAGCCGAATCCTCAGGGTGCTACATATCCAACTTGGATACCCAATAATTATAAGGCACAGAGGAATCACAGAGGACGTTGGTACGGTCGGCAAGGTACTCCCTCAGCATCTTCCCAAACTTTGCACTCCTTGTAAGAGTTCCCCGTTCCTCAGGGCTTGTGCAATGGGAGGGGCTGAGAAAACTCTCCCAGAACTTTGACAGTGTTCCCCTGCCTCTGCTGGATTGAAGTTGTGTCTCTCTTGCCTGTACTCCTTGGTTGTCCAACGAAGTGTGCCCTCTGCCGCCAGCGTTTTCAGATGGGAATTTTTTTAATAGTTCCGTAACAAGGGCCTTCTGGTACAGCTCCATTTTTGTAGACCTGTCCGCCTCAGGAAGAAGAGATATAAATTTCTCCTTGTAGCGTGGGTCTAGAAGTGTCACCAACCAGAAATCACTGTCACCCAAAATTTTGAGAACGCGAGGGTCATGGGAAAGGCAGCGTAACATGAACTCAGCCATGCGTGCTAGACTACTAACAGGCAAGACTTCTGTGTCCTCACCAAGAGGATGACTGACTATGCTCTCCTCCTCTTCCTCCTCCTCTTTGTCCTCTGGCCATCCACGCTGAACAGATGGTATGACAGCTGTGCAGGTAGTACCGTTTATAACGCATGAAACTAGCTCCTGTTCTTCCTCCTCCTCCTCTTCCTCATTGTCACCCAATCCATGTTGGGATGAGATGAGGCTGGGCTGTGTGTATTCACCCTATATGGTTCATTGCTCCATCTCATCGTGCTCCGCCTGCAATGCATCCTTTTTGATTGTGTGCAGACAGCGTTTCAGAGAAGTGGGATGGTGAGGCTAATTATGGCGTCATCGCCGCTCACCATCTTGGTGGAGTCCTCAAAGTTTTGGAGGATGGTACATATGTCTGACATCCATGTCCACTCCTGAGGTCTTATGTGTGGAGTCTGAACTGAATACCGACGGCCTTGTTGATGCTGGTACTCAATGACTGCCCTCTTCTGCTCACAAATCCTTCCCAACATCTGCAGTGTAGAGTTCTAACGCGTGGGGGCATCACACACCAGTCTGTGAGCAAGAAGCTGCAAATGCTGCTGAAACATGGCAAGGGCGGTGGAAGCTGTAGGTGATGTTCTAAAATGGGCACACAGGCGACATACTTTAACAAGCAGATCCAGCAGCTCCGGGTAGGATTTGAGAAACCAGTGAACCACGAGGTTAAGCACATGGGCCAGGCATGGTACGTGTGTGAGCTCGCCTCACCTCAGAGCCGCCACCAGGTACCAGCCATTTTCACACATGACCATGCCTGGCTGTAGGTTCAGCGGTGTGAGCCACAGATCTGCCTGCTCTTTCAGAGCTGTCAACAACTCTTCAGCATTGTGTGGTTTGTCACCTAAGCATATTAGCTTCAGCACAGCCTGTTGCCGCTTGGCCGAGGCAGTGCTGCAGTGCTTCCAGCTTGTGACTGATGTGGTCATTTCGGAGATGGAGGCTGAAGAAGAGGCTGAGGAGGATGAGGTTCAAGAACTGTAGACCGTGGGGGCAACCCTGATTGACCAAGGGCCCACAATCCTTGGCGTTGGGAGGACTGGTTCCATCCCAAGGTCCGACTGGGTCCCTGCTTTCACTATGTTAACCCAGTGTGCCGTCAGCGAGATGTACCGTCCCTGCCCACAAGCACTTGTCCACGTGTCCGTGGTTAGGTGGACTTTCCCGGTAACTGCGTTGTTGAGGGCACGGCTAATGTTTTGGGACATGTGCTTGTGTAATGCGGGGACGGCACACCGGGAGAAATAGTGGCGGCTCTGGACCGACTACCGAGGGACGGCCGCCGCCATCAGGTTGCGGAATGCTTCTGCCTCCACGAGCCTAAAAGGCAACATTTCGAGCGCAAGCAGTCGTGAAATGTGAGAATTTAGTAGTGTGGCCTGTGGGGCGTTGGCTGCATATTTGCGCTTGCATTCCAAGGACTGGGGTATGGACAACTGAACGCTGCGCTGGGACAAGGCCATGGACGTGCTTCCTGATGCTGCTACTTGAGAGTGTGCAATGACAGGTGCAGGGCAGGAGGCATCTTCGCATGCACCATGGACAGGGGATTGGCTTGCATGCACAACAGCGGAAGAAGCAATGGTGCCACCCGCAGACACTGTTCCTGGACCCTGGGGTTCAGCCCACAAAGTCGGGTGCTTTACTGCCATGTGCCTGATCATGCTGGTGGTGGTCAGGCTGGTCGTTTTTAGTGTTGAGCCACCCCCGTAGTGTTCGAGTTCGGTTCGGTTCGTCGAACACCCGTGTGTTCGCCGAACTGTTCGTCGAACTGTTCGTCGAACACCTTCGAACACCGTTAAAACCAATGGCAGGCAAACAAAAACACATAGAAACACATAGAAAACACCTTCAAAGGTGTCCAAAAGCTGACAAACTGCTCAGAAGACACAACTAACACATGGAAAAGTGACAAGTACATATAGTCATGCGAAAAGAAAAGAGGTGGAGGAGTAAAAGGAGGGGGAGACACAAATATAGGCATGTCATGCCCTTCTAAAATCCAAAAAGTGAGAAGCCGACACGTTCAGTCCGCTCCTGCCCGTGCCACCTCCGTGTCGCCGGGTTTGTGCCAGAGTCGCTGTGAACACTGACGGCCAGCCCCCCTCTCCCAATACTGGTGCCTGTCCGCTGGTGGGTCGAGCGAGCCCCCCTGTGGTGGAGGCAGCTCTAAGCTTTATAATTTAAATTGTCTCTCTAATTTGAATGAATACACTTTAAATCCATTTACAAGGATCTATTGGAGGGCAAGTCTCATGCCAGCAGCCGCGTAATTCCAGCTCCAGTAGCGTCCACTAAAGCTGCTGCAGTTAAAAAGCTTTTATAAGGATCGAGCTCGGCTGTCCACCGCAAGGCATCCTACTGCCAGTCCCAGCCCCTATGCCTTGGGGTGCCTCCTGATGCTCTTCACTGAGTATCCCGTGGTCCCGAAGCATTTCCTTTGAAAAAATGAAGTGTCCAAACTACAGGTGGTGTAGCTTGCTTAACAGCCGGGATAATCCGCTGACTAGCAGACACTGCTACTAGGCACAAAGTATTTCCTGGGCTAGATGCAGTTAAAAATTTGTAATTAGATACTCTCGTTGGATGCTGAGAAAGCATTCCATAGAGTCTCCTGGCACGCCATATATGATTCTCTTAAAAAGCTTGGGGTAGGGGTCTAGGGGACCCTTTTATAGCCAAAATCACGGCCTTGTATCACAATACGTCACCTAGGCTGAAGAGAAATGGAACTGTAGCACCCTGAGGGCTCGGTTGCTACAGAGGTATTGCACCTCACCCAGATATCTCACTCTCAGGTAAGGATGGAGTGTGGATCAGGACCCGACACCTGCATGCATTACACCACATTGCCGTGGGGCAGGGCGACCAATATGCCTCTGAGATGGGCACGACAGTCCCTGTCCCTGGCTGGAGTGGGGGGAGGGAACACTGAGGAAGGGGAACCCTGTAGTGCAGGAGCAGGGAGGAAGCAGTTCCTGGGTGCATTGAGAAGGGAGTATAAAAGGTGGGCACCATCTTAGTTCAGTGCAGAGAAGTCTGAGCAGAAGTGGCAGGGAGCAGGGGCTCTGCAAGAGCTCTGCTCCGGAGGCGGGCCTAGTAACAGAGGCCCAGGCCTGGAAGAGGGAGAAGGAAGGAAGGAAGAGGAGCGGAGAAGGCTCCAGGAACGAGGAATGAAGGGATCCCAGGGGTGCGGACGGGCGAGTCGCCACCGCACGCCCGAATCCACCTGCGTGGAGGGGTCAGGCCAAAGGGGGAGACCGGTCCCCGAAACTAGTGGAGGCAGGAAACGACCCTCAGCTAGAAACCGGAGGCTCTGACATTTTATATGGCGCAGCCCCTCGCTACACCTGCTAGGAAGGCACCACATAGGGTCAGGGAAACTGGCGCCAAGTTTACCAAGAGGAGGCCCGAGGCAGCCGGACAGAAGGGTTGGTAAGAAAGGCCAGACAAAGGACACACAAAGGGGGTCCTGTGAAGCGCTCCAAAGTTATCTGGGAGTTGTCTGAGCCCCTCACCTGGTGAGCACAGCTGTTACCTGCAGACGTGGTCTGGATAATAAGAACTGTGAGTAAAGGCCCTGGACTGCATCACTGACTCCGTGTCGTTACTGCTGCTGCCCTGCACCATCACCCCCATCCTCCGCATACACTGCCCTGAGGCTATACTCCTCCCGTGGGAAGTTATGCTACGCTCTGCTGCACCCACAACACCAGCCTCAGTGGTCTGCCCTGCAGCGGCGGTTCACTCTGACCGCAATCCACGGGTGGCGTAGTCGGACATTTAAACATCAAAACCACATAAATAGTTCCGCCACTGGTTTGACCACCCTGAGCCACGGAACAGGGTCGCCGCCACGAAGACTACAACCACCAGCATCCACCAAAAAGGGTCCGGCTCCGGGTGTCCCAAGGCCCAGGGGGTGCATCAGAACATTTTCATTACCTTTCACAATCACCAATGGGACAAGGCAGGGATGTCCTCTGTCCCCTCTCTTATACATCCTAGTGATGGAGCACCTGCTCTCATCAATTCGCCATAACCCCAATATTAGGTGGATTGAGGTGGGAGGCACCGAGTACAAGTGCTCTCTATTTGCTGATGATGTCCTAGTATATATCACTCAATCACATATATCCATCCATGCTGTTATGGCTGAAATAGATCACTTTGTTACATGGTCAAATTTTAAAATCAATGCAGCGAAGTCTGAGGCCCTCGATGTCTCCCTCCCCAAATCCATATAGGATTCCATCCAGTCCAACTTTCCCTTTGCCTGGCCCTCACAGGGTATCAAATACTTAGGAATTCCTATTCATAGAGACCTCTCCCATCTATGTTATCTTAATTTTGGGCCCTTTATTGAACAACTCCATACAGACCACGGTTGGCAAGTTAGAACTGTAAGATTCACTACGTGAACCACTGGTGTTTTGTGGAAAAGCACATGTACACTGTGTTCCAAATTATTATGCAAAAAGTGTTTAGGAGTGATAAGGGAAGAATTTGTTTGTTTGTCAGTTAAACTCATTGATGGTGATGTGTGTCAGGGCTCTTTATATCACTGTAAGCAATTGCAGACACCTGTGCTAATTAGTTTGGCAGGTGTGTCCAATGAAAGGCAAGACTACTTAAGAAGGCTGTCTCACATTATTAAGCAGCCTACATTTTCTGCCAAAATGGGAAAGAAAAAGGATGTGTCGGCTGCTGAGAAGCAACAAATTGTGGAGTGTTTAGGTCAAGGCATGACTACAATCAACATTGTGCGATGATCAGGATGAAGTGTCTTGGCAATCAAGAAGTATGTAGCTGATTCACAGTACACACGTGTGCGTGCTGATAAGGGCAAATTGAGGACTCTTTCCTACAGGCAATTACGTCAGGTTAAAAGAGCAGCGGCAAAAAAGCCTTGTCATAGCAGCAGACAAGTTTTTGAAGCTGCTGGTGCCTCCAACGTCCCCCGAACAACAAGATGCAGGGTCCTTCAGAGGTTTGCAGCTGTGCATACGCCATCCTGTCGACCTCCTCTATCCACTTCACACAAGCAGAAACGGCTCCAGTGGGCTAAACATTACATGAAGACTGATTTCAAAACTGTTTTGTTCACGGATGAGTGCCGTGCAGCGCTCGATGGTCCAGATGGATGGAGTGGAGGATGGCTAGTTGATGGACACCCCACGCAAACACGGCTACAGCGCCAACAAGGAGGAGGTGGAGTAATGTTTTGGGCTGGAATCATGGGGAGAGAGATTGTCGGCCCCTTTAGGATCCCTGAAGGCGCTAAAGATGAACTCCATAATGTATGTGGATTTTCTCAAACAGCACTTCCTGCCATGGTTCAAGAAGAAAAACCGTGTATTTCACAGCAAGATCATTTTTTTGCATGATAATGCACCATCTCATGCTGCACATAAAACATCTGCATCTCTGGCTGATATGGGCATAAAAGGGGACAAACTTATGGTGTGACCCCCATGCTCCCCTGACCTCTACCCCATTCAGAACCTCTGGAGCATCATCAAAAGGAGTGTCTATGATGGAGGGAGGCAGTTCACATCTAAGCAACACCTCTGGGAGGGTATTCTGTCCTCATGCAAAACAATTGAAGCAGAAACCATCCAAAACCTGACAAATTCAATGGACGAGAGAGTTCAGAAGCTCCTTTCGAACAAGGGGTCCTATGTGAAAATGTAACATCACCTAGAATAAAGTTTTGAATTGAAAACTGTTTGATTTCAGTTTCTAATAACCTGCTAATGCTTATAATTTCAAAAATGACCATTTTTTTGGTCTTTATTAAAATGAAAAGGTTGATCGAAAAGTTTGGGGGATCTAAGAGTGTGGCAACCCAGTAGTCATGATTACTTCGAATTCTGACAATATGAGGGTCATGTTGCAGGTAGTGCAGCAAGAAGGCACTTATGTGTCTTGCGCATCTCGGAGCCCCAAAATTATTTTCCGGGCTAGATGCAGCTAAAAATTATTATTAATTTTAAATCTGGTGGAGCTTAGTATAGATGGCCTAATAGGATCAGTGCTGCACACTGCTACAAAGCCCAAATTATTTTCCAGCCAAGATACAGATAAACATGATTAGTAATTTTAAATCTGGTGGAGCTTATTATAGATGGCCTAATAGAATCAGTGCTGCACACTGCTACAAAGCCCAAATTATTTTCCAGCCAAGATACAGATAAACATGATTAGTAATTTGAAAGCTTAAAACGGTTGGTAGGGTGATTTTAACCAATCATCAAGCTTTTACTCTCCCCAGGATGACACAGGGGTAGAAAAGTCCTTTCGGATCCATGATTTGTTCATCTTTATGAACGTGAGTCTGTCTACATTATCAGTGGAGAGCCGCGTGCGCTTATCTGTCAGCACACCACCAGCAGCGCTGAACACACGTTCAGACAGAACGCTGGCTGCGGGGCATGACAAGATCTCCAAGGCGTAAGTGGCTAGCTCCGGCCATTTATCCAGATTGGAAGCCAAAAAAAACAAGGGTCCAGTGACACAGTCATGGCTTCAATGTTTACTTGGAGATACTCCTGTACCATCGTCTCTAGGCGTTGACTATGTGTCAGACTTCTTGTCTCCTGTGGCCTTGCAAAGGATGGGCTAAAAAAGTGGTGAAATGATTCCGCAAAATTGATGTTACCAGCAGATACTGTGGTTCTGTTACGGTTTGAGTGCTGAACACTTGACGGTCCCACGGTTGGCAAGTTGGAACTGTGAGATTCACTACGTGCACCACTGGTGTTTTGTGGAAAAGCACATGTAAGATTCTGCAACAGTCTCTGCTGATACTCCTGCATGCGTGCATCCCTTTCTATGGCAGGAATAATTTCAGCAAATTTACTTTTGTACCGGGGATCTAACAGTGTGGCAACCCAGTAGTCAGGATTATTTCTAATTCTCACAATTCGAGGGTCATGTTGCAGGTAGTGCAGCAAGAAGGCACTCATGTGTGTTGCGCATCCAGGAGCACCAAGTCCCTGTTGTGTTGGTGGCGAGGTAACAATCATGCTTCCTTCCTCTGTCCTCTCCCCCCAACCTCGCACAACAGAAATGTGATCAAGGTCTCCCTCATCTGATGAGTCTTCCATCAGTTCGTCCTCCACTTCTTCCTGGGCTCCTGCACCTTCCTCACTAGTTTGGCTGCTACCATGCGCCCTGGTAAAACCATCTCCCCCACCCTCACATGCCTGCCGCCTTGGTGCTGCCGACCGTCTGGACCTTGCAGAAGTTAGCCCTTCCGCATACAACTCCTCCTCCTCTACTTCCTCCACCTCCTCTTGTGCCACCACCTGACTCCGAATTCTGTTTAACATGTGCTCCAGCATGTAAATCACCGGAATAGTCATGCTGATAATGGCATCGTCAGCACTAAACATCTTCGTCGCCATTTCAAAACTGTGCAGAAGGGTGCATAGGTCCCTGATCTGAGACCACTCCTCCAGCGTGATTTGCCCCACCTCTGGATCTCGTTGGCCCAGGCTATACGTCAGAACGTATTGCACCAGGGCTTGTCGGTGCTGCCACAGTCGCTGCAACATGTGCAGAGTTGAATTCCACCGGGTAGGCACATCGCATTTTAGCCGGTGAAGTGGCAGGCCCAACAACTTCTGTAGAGATGTAAGTCGCTGAGCTGCGGGATGCGAATGGCGGAAGTGAGCACACAGCGACCGTGCCCTCTGCAGAAGGCCATCTAGTCTGGGATAGTGGGCTAAAAATTGCTGGACAACCAGGTTCAACACGTGAGCCATACAAGGCACGTGTGTGACATTGCCCCGGCGAAGGGCCGCACCCAGGTTTGCAGCATTGTCGCACACGGCCTTCCCTGGTTTCAGGTCCAGTGGAGACAACCATTCATGAAATTGGTTCTCCAGAGCTGACCACAACTCCTCAGCTGTGTGACTCACATTTCCCAGACATTTCAAAGTAAAAACCGCCTGATGACGTTGAGCCCTACTGCCAGCATAGTAAGGAGGTGTGCAGGATCCCTTCTGCGCAGTTAGAAAGCTTGTGGCATGACCAGACAGGCTTTGGGTGCAGGTGGAAGACCGAGAGGAGGTTGAGGAGGCAGAAGCAGTGGAGGAACTTTGACATAAAGAGGATTGACGCACAACTCGTGGGGATGGCAAGACTTGGACAGCAGCCCCTTGTCCTGCTGTCACCATAGTTACCCAGTGCCCAGTCAGCGACATGTAACGCCCCTGTCCATGCCTACTCGTCCAAGTGTCTGTGGTGAAATGCACCCTGTCACACACAGAGTTTCTCAAAGAAGCGGTGATGTTGTGTGCGACATGCTGGTGGAGCGCAGGCACACCTTTCTTTGAGAAGTAGTGCCGACTGGACATCTGGTACTGGGGCACTGCGACGGACATAAGGTCTCGAAAATCCTCTGTGTCCACCAGGCGGAAAGGCAGCATTTCTGTAGCCAAGAACTTGCAGATGGTGAAATTCAACCTCTTAGCTTTCTCATGGCTAGGAGGAAATGGTCTTTTACTTGTCCACATCTGAGGGACCGAGGGCTGGCTATTGTGCTTAGACGGGGTTGATAAGGGTGTCCCCGGCAAACTGCCGGTCTGTGAGGAAGATGCAGGCGGACATGTTAGGTTGCCTTGATCCAAAGGTGGTGCTATCGATGTCGGACAGCGCTCAACACCAGCTGGTGTTACCACCTCCAAAGAAAATGATGACCTGCCAATCACGCTGGCTGTTGCGGGTAAAGAGGTGGCAGGTCTGCGCCCCAAAACAGGTGTGACTGCTGTCCCCCCAGTCACAGAGGATGAAGAGGCCGCGGATGCACAAGATATGGCAGACGGTGGTTGGCCCGGCCGGCTAGGCCGCATTGTAGCACACTGAGCTTCCCACTGCAACTTATGCTTCATGTCCATGTGCCGGTTCATGCATGAAGTACTCAAACTATGTATTTTTTGGCCTCTACTTAGCTTTTGCTGACAAATGTTACAGATAACACGAGTTGGGTCATCTTTATCGATCTGAAAAAATGCCCAGGCTATGCAAGGCTTAGCACCCATGCGACCTGAAGAGCCACCACGACTTGTGGTGAGAGGCAGAGTTGTGTTTGAGGATGCAGTTGTTGACGTGCTTCCAGTACTACGTCTCTGTCCAGGGAGGCACAACCTGACCTCGTCGTCACTAGCATCTTCCTCCACCTCCTCTGCTGACCTCATCTCTTGGCTGACTGTGGGTTGACAGTAAGTGGGATCTCCAACCTCATCATCATCACCCTGTGCATTATCACACCCGTCGTCCTCAGAGCCAACCTGTTCCTGCCCTGACAAAAAACTAAAGTTGTCGCTCCAATCAGGTATTTGAGTCTCATCATCGTCTTCCTCATTGTCTCCACCAACAGGAGTTACAGTTTGGGAATGAGGGTCTACATTATGGTCAGAACCTTCTGCGTCTGGTCCTGGATCCGACTCATAAAGATTCTGGGCATCAGTGCAGATCATTTTCTCGTCTGGATTCACAGAAGCGCTGGAGTCGACCTCTGATTCTCAGGCTATAGTATGAGTAAACAGCTCTGCAGACTCAACCATCTGTTCTACCTCATACTCAGACGGGCAGCTGGAGATTTGGGAGCTGTGAGGAAGCAAGTGTGATTGGGGTGACACCTTTGAGGACTGGAGTATTTGTGATGTTGAAGTTGATGTGGAGGAGAGCCCACTTAAAGGAGCACTTGATATCCGTTGAAGCACCTGCTGTTTTTGTGCCTCATCTGGAATTTGTAGCGATTGGCGTTGCCGTAAGAAAGGGATCTTATCACATTGTGGAAGATGGTCTTTCTTCTGCAGATGTTACTGTTGCTTTAACACCTACCCCACGGACACAACCTTTTTTCCCCTTCCCAACACGCCTATTCCCCTTTCCACCAGCAGCAGGCCTTTTTCCACTCATTTGGGTGGTTAACTAATTCACAACTCTGGAGTTGTTTGCACAAAAAAACAATGGATGGGAACCGAGCAGAGCTGAGTGGCCAAACTGTGGTATTAGGCCAAAACTATTGGCTGGGTTAGATGGAGAAAAAAATTATATTCGATTTGCAACCTGATGGAGGTCAGTATAGATGGACTAATAGAACAAGTCCCACACACAGCTAGAAGCCCAAATATTTTTTCAGAGGTAGATGCAGAAAAAAAATATATTCAGTTTGCAACCTGATGGAGGTCAGTATAGATGGACTAATAGAGAAAGTCCCACACACTGCTAGAAGGCCAAATATTTTTTCAGAGCTAGATGCAGACAAAAAATTATTTTGAATTTGCAACCTGATGGAGTTCAGTATAGATGGACTAATAGAACAAGTCCCACACACTGCTAGAAGGCCAAATATTTTTTCAGAGGTAGATGCAGAAAAAAATTATATTCAGTTTGCAACCTGATGGAGGTCAATATAGATGGATTAATAGAACAAGTCCCACACACAGCTAGAAGCCCAATATTTTTTCAGAGGTAGATGCAGAAAAAAAATTATTTTTAATTTGCAACCTGATGGAGGTCAGTATAGATGGACTAATAGAGAAAGTCCCACACACTGCTAGAAGGCCAAATATTTTTTCAGAGATAGATGCAGAAAAAAATTATATTCAGTTTGCAACCTGATGGAGGTCAGTATAGATGAACTAATAGAAAAAGTCCCACACACAGCTAGAAGCCCAAATATTTTTTCAGAGGTAGATGCAGATAAAAATTATTTTTAATTTGCAACCTGATGGAGGTCAGTATAGATGGACTAATAGAGAAAGTCCCACACACTACTAGAAGGCCAAATATTTTTTCAGAGCTAGATGCAGGAAAAAATTATATTCAGTTTGCAACCTGATGGAGGTCAGTATAGATGGACTAATAGAACAAGTCCCACACACAGCTAGAAGCCCAAATATATTTTCAGAGGTAGATGCAGATAAAAATTATTTTTAATTTGCAACCTGATGGAGGTCAGTATAGATGGACTAATAGAGAAAGTCCCACACACTGCTAGAAGGCCAAATATTTTTTCAGAGCTAGATGCAGATAAAAAATATTTTTAATTTGCAACCTGATGGAGGTCAGTATAGATGGACTAATAGAGAAAGTCCCACACACTACTAGAAGGCCAAATATTTTTTCAGAGCTAGATGCAGAAAAAAATTATATTCAGTTTGCAACCTGATGGAGGTCAGTATAGATGGACTAATAGAACAAGTCCCACACACAGCTAGAAGCCCAAATATTTTTTCAGAGGTAGATGCAGATAAAAACTATTTTCAATTTGCAACCTGATGGAGGTCAGTATAGATGGACTAGTAGAACAAGTCCCACACACAGCTAGAAGCCCAAATATTTTTTCAGAGGTAGATGCAGAAAAAAATTATATTCAGTTTGCAACCTGATGGAGGTCTGTATAGATGGATTAATAGAACAAGTCCCACACACAGCTAGAAGCCCAATATTTTTTCAGAGGTAGATGCAGAAAAAAAATTATTTTTAATTTGCAACCTGATGGAGGTCAGTATAGATGGACTAATAGAGAAAGTCCCACACACTGCTAGAAGGCCAAATATTTTTTTCAGAGATAGATGCAGAAAAAAATTATATTCAGTTTGCAACCTGATGGAGGTCAGTATAGATGGACTAATAGAAAAAGTCCCACACACAGCTAGAAGCCCAAATATTTTTTCAGAGGTAGATGCAGATAAAAATTATTTTTAATTTGCAACCTGATGGAGGTCAGTATAGATGGACTAATAGAGAAAGTCCCACACACTACTAGAAGGCCAAATATTTTTTCAGAGCTAGATGCAGAAAAAAATTATATTCAGTTTGCAACCTGATGGAGGTCAGTATAGATGGACTAATAGAACAAGTCCCACACACAGCTAGAAGCCCAAATATTTTTTCAGAGGTAGATGCAGATAAAAATTATTTTTAATTTGCAACCTGATGGAGGTCAGTATAGATGGACTAATAGAGAAAGTCCCACACACTGCTAGAAGGCCAAATATTTTTTCAGAGCTAGATGCAGATAAAAATTATTTTTAATTTGCAACCTGATGGAGGTCAGTATACATGGACTAATAGAGAAAGTCCCACACACTACTAGAAGGCCAAATATTTTTTCAGAGCTAGATGCAGAAAAAAATTATATTCAGTTTGCAACCTGATGGAGGTCAGTATAGATGGACTAATAGAACAAGTCCCACACACAGCTAGAAGCCCAAATATTTTTTCAGAGGTAGATGCAGATAAAAATTTTTTTCAATTTGCAACCTGATGGAGGTCAGTATAGATGGACTAATAGAACAAGTCCCACACACAGCTAGAAGCCCAAATATTTTTTCAGAGTTAGATGCAGAAAAAAATTATATTCAGTTTGCAACCTGATGGAGGTCTGTATAGATGGATTAATAGAACAAGTCCCACACACAGCTAGAAGCCCAATATTTTTTCAGAGGTAGATGCAGAAAAAAAATTATTTTTAATTTGCAACCTGATGGAGGTCAGTATAGATGGACTAATAGAGAAAGTCCCACACACAGCTAGAAGCCCAATATTTTTTCAGAGGTAGATGCAGATAAAAATTATTTTTAATTTGCAACCCGATGGAGGTCAGTATAGATGGACTAATAGAGAAAGTCCCACACACTGCTAGAAGGCCAAATATTTTTTCAGAGCTAGATGCAGATAAAAATTATTTTTAATTTGCAACCTGATGGAGGTCAGTATAGATGGACTAATAGAGAAAGTCCCACACACTACTAGAAGGCCAAATATTTTTTCAGAGCTAGATGCAGAAAAAAATTATATTCAGTTTGCAACCTGATGGAGGTCAGTATAGATGGACTAATAGAACAAGTCCCACACACAGCTAGAAGCCCAAATATTTTTTCAGAGGTAGATGCAGATAAAAATTATTTTCAATTTGCAACCTGATGGAGGTCAGTATAGATGGACTAATAGAGAAAGTCCCACACACTGCTAGAAGGCCAAATATTTTTTCAGAGCTAGATGCAGATAAAAATTATTTTTAATTTGCAACCTGATGGAGGTCAGTATAGATGGACTAATAGAGAAAGTCCCACACACTGCTAGAAGGCCAAATATTTTTTCAGAGCTAGATGCAGAAAAAAATTATATTCAGTTTGCAACCTGATGGAGGTCAGTATAGATGGACTAATAGAACAAGTCACACACACTGCTAGAAGCCCAAATATTTTTTCAGAGCTAGATGCAGAAAAAAATTATATTCAATTTGCAACCTGATGGAGGTCAGTATAGATGGACTAATAGAATGATGCTATGCCCAAAAGATTTTACTTCACTAGGTGCAGTAAAAAAATTGGTATTCTATACACAGGTGGTATATCTTGCAACACAGATAGGCTACTCCACTGACTAACACACTCTGCAATAGGCCAAAAAGGATTAGCTTTGCTAGATTCAGCCAAATGCTGTGAAAAAAACTTGCACAGCACTGGCACAGACCTGCCTGGCAAAAACTGATAGGAACTGAAGTAACCTAGTCCTGAAAAGGACTCCAATTACAATTAGTCTTTACTCCCACAATCTATCTATTTAAGAGCACAGACCTGCCTGATAAAAGTCGTAGGAAATGCTGTAACCTAGTCCTTAAAAGGACTGCTATCACAACTATTCCCTACTCCCAAGCTATCTGTAGATTTGTGCGAAAATTGGCTTGAAATTAACAAGGTATAGTGCACACAGCAACAGCGGTGCCGTCTAACACGCAGCTGCAGCAGTGAGAAAATGGTGGCGACGGGGAAAATGGCTTGGTCTTATAGGGCAAGGACATGTGACTTACACTGCCAATGACACATGCCCTTGCTTGTGTGAAAAAAAGCACTTCGCTCCGTGTGTGCGCTGCTGATAGGCTGACAGATTGCACCTCCCCACTGTAAATGCGGGAAAGAGGAAAAAAAATGGAGATCTTCATTATTCCTGCAGAGATCCATCCCCTGCCCCTCCCCCCACCCCGCTGTACACTCAAACTGCGTATTAACATTAATTTTCATCATTACTGAGAAAAAATCCAGTTATGATTTTGGTGCACGAACAGTTATCGAACATAACCTCGAACAGTCAAATTTTTCTCAAATCGTTCGTGTTCGCCGAACGGCTCGAACACCGCCCAAAACAGCTCGAATTTGAGATTGGCGAACAGTTCGAGTAGAACAACGCTCATCTCTAGTCGTTTTGCCACCCCTGATGATGCTGGCCTGGCAGGTGGTGCAAATGGCCTTTTTGGGGTTATCGGTCTTTAAAAAACAACCAGACTCGGGAAGACCTAACAGTTGTACTGGCAACTTCCTTCGTGTTGGTGTTACGGGGAACGGTTGCCTGCCTTCTGTCTGCGGCCACCACACTGCTTCTTCCTGCCTGTTGGGGTGCTCTGCTTATCTCCCCCTGTGTGCTGCTGTCTTCGCTCTGCATGTCCTCCTGCCAGGTTGGGTCAGTTACTATATTATCCACCACCTCGTCTTCCACTTCCGCACCCTGGTCCTCCTCCTGACTTTCTGGCAATTGTGTCTCATCATCGTCCACCTCTTGTGACACTTTCCCACCGTCGCCTTCGTGTGACCGTGGCTGCTCACATATTTGGGCATCGCTACATGCGATCTTCTCTTGCCCCGCTACAAGTGGACCGGGCGAGAGGCCCGAATCTATAAATGGAAAAGTGAACAGCTCTTCAGAGTGTCCAAGTGTGGGATCATTTGTCTCCGGGCACTTGGCATGGTGGGAGGAAGGAGGATCAGGGTGAGGAATATGTGGTCCAGACTCACGGCTACTGAGACTTGGCCGTGTGGAAGACAGGGTGGTGGTGGTGGCTAAGTGACTGGAAGCATTATCCGCTATCCAACCAACAACCTTTTGACACTGCTCTGGGTTCAATAGTGGTGTGCTGCGGTCCCCTAGGAATTGGGACAGGAAGGTCAGGCGAGAAGATGTGGGTGTTTGTTGTGGTTCAATTTCAGCTTGCCCACGGCCTCTGCATGCACCATCACCATCACGTCCAGTACCCCGTCCCTTGCCACGTGCCTTGCCCATTTTAAATGGAGGACAGTAACTAGTTTGGACAGCAAACTGGTATGAATTGCTTCACTAACACACTGAAAGAAATTTTTAATGGAGGCCAAAAATGGCAGTATTTTCTGACAATGTATATGTGATCCGTGTAACGGAGAAAACACAGTTTTAAATAGCTGGATTTCTAGCGCTGTAATATGGAAAGGACCTGGCTGTGTTCTGCAGTGCCAACAAGCAAATGGCGCAGAAAAGCGGTGTTCTCTGGATTGCTTTTCAGGAAATAATGAGGATTAAGATCCAAAAAAAAAGTATTCCTGGCCCCTGAGACCTGGGCCTTTGTATAGAAATATCTAACAGCAGCAGAAGGCAGAACTGGAATGGAGCTTCTTGTGCTATATGCACTGCAGTCTGCTATATACCCTGCCTGCCTGCCTATATGCACTGCCTGCCTGATATCTCTGCTGATGGATTAGTTAGTCCTCCGAAGGACTGTTTGTTGAGATGGATATGTGTAATGCACGTGTTTTCTCCCTACACTACCTAATACACAACCAAATCTCTCCTTGACGCAGCAGCACCTCTCCCTGCTCTGCCTGATTCCAGAGTGACTGTGACGAGCACAGCGGCGTCAAGTCTGACATAGACCTGATGACGCTGTGCGGCGAGACAATCACTGTAATGCCACAACCACCATGGCTGCGGCATTACAATGAGTGGCAGGCAGTCCCTGCTCTAAAGCGCGCCAAACATGCAGGGAGGGGACCCGAGCATCCGCCCGAGCATCTCGCAAGTACTCGGCGAGCTCCGGGCATCTCAAGTACTGAGATGCTCGGGCGAGTACCGAGTACTTGCGAATATGCTCGCTCATAACTAGTATATAGCTATATATGTACATTTTTTCCATTTGTTTGCAAATAATATGCAACTTCTATTCTCTGTCTACACATGATTTTGGATTGTTGGTGCTTTTTAATGCATATCTAATAAAGGTTTATCTTTTAGTGCGGTTTCGGTTTTTGTTTTGTCTTAGGATTATGTGTTACTCTGTAATGTTTAATATTGTTTGTCATGTGACCTCTCAATTGCAAAGTGCTGCGGAATATGTTGGCGCTATAAAAATAATATTATTATTTATTTTTATAATGCATGAATAGACATGGTCTTCCAGAGTGAGAGACACTTTTACAATACAAGGCAGCTCTCCTTTCTAGATCATAGGGAGGTGTCCCACAATTCCTATATGCTTAAAATATTCCAATTCGTCAAAGAAAAATGTTTAAACTGATGTTAAATTATAGACATTTTCTCAAAAAATTAAATAACTGCTTCTCTAGGTGGTGAAGCTGATTTAAAGAGATTGTCCAAAACTTTTATATTGATGGCCTATTCTTATCATATATCAATATCAGCGGAAACAACTGTTCGGTGGGGGGCGCCAAGTGTCGCACCCCAATTCATTTGATATTCATGAACTATCCTAAAGGATAGGCCATCTATATAAAAGTACTGGGCAACCCCTATAAGGGGGCACCCATACGAAAGACAGTTATACAGCACTCCTAGTTGTGAGATGAGGTGAGGTTGTGAGGTTGGTTCTAACCCGTAGTCAAAGCAGTAGAAGAACATGGAACTCAAAAAGTAGCAGTAAATGAAGACAAGTTTAATTGGCAATCCCTATCATTGTTAACGTTTCAGTCCTTCATATGGACCTTCATGAGAACTGTACAAAATAATAAAAAAAGCACAATAATAAGTGATAATATATGCAAAATATACATATGTACATATATAGAAACATGTGTAGAGCTCAAGGTTTTATAGGATATACAGTTGTGCTCAAAAGTTTACATACCCCGGCAGAATTTTTCCTTTCTTGGCCTCCTGATCAAAAGTTCACATAGCCCAGTTCTTAATAACATGTATTGCCCCCTCTAACATCAATGACAGCTTGAAGTCTTTTGTGGTAGTTGTGAATGAGGTTCTTTATGTTCTCAGATGGTAAAGCTGCTCATTCTTCTTGGCAAAAAGCCTCCAGTTCCTGTAAATTCCTGGGCTGTCTAGCATGAACTGCGCGCTTGAGATCTCCCCAGAGTGGCTCAATGATACTGAGGTCAGGAGACTGAGGTGGCCACTCCAGAACCTTCACTTTGTTCTGCTGTAGCCGATGACAGGTCGACTTGACCTTGTGTTTTGGATCGTTGTCATGTTGGAACGTCCAAGTACGTCCCATGCGCAGCTTCCAGGCTGATGAGAGCAAATTTGCCTCCAGTATTTGCTGATAAAATGCTGCATTCATCTTTCCTTCAACCTTTACCAAGTTTCCTGTACCCATTTGTGTCAAATTCTATGGATGTTATCAGGCCAAAATCACCAGGGTATGTGAACTTTTGATCAGGGTCATTTGGATGTTTTTGGTTGTCATTAAGATTTAAAAAGAGAAAGCACAGTAGTTTGACAATAAATGGCTTCACCCAACCAATAACCATGTGTGGAGAAAAAGTTTTTTGTTATCATTCATATTCTCTGAAAGAAGGCCAAGAAAGGAAAAATTCTGCGGGGGTATGTAAACTTTTGAGCACAACTGTATGACACTATGGAAATCCATACATTATTGAATTTTGTTTTCCAATACTATATGAGTAACAGTGAGTACTGTAGACCGGTACATAGACGAAATTCATATCTAGAACAATATATTGTGCCGTTAAGGAGGCAGTTAGTTTTTCACATTGGTGATACGTATAGATTGTTATGTTAGAATTCCAATTCCCTTTAGTAATATTACAATTTATGTAGTGATTAAAAAAAAAAAAATCAGTAATACAAAGCTGCAATAATGCGATACATCTGGAATGGGGCATCATCATTTCGTTAACGGTATTAAGTTCCAGTAAAGGACTATATTACTCTTTCAAAGAAGTATTGTTACAGATCTTTAATGTGGTCTGCATTATAAATCTGTAGATTTTATCCCCTCTATACAGTATGTTTCACTGTAAGCATTTATAGTTGCATGGTCTCATGAGATGCATATGAATGTCTCAATTCCACTGATTTTTGCTGCGCAATCCTTACCTTGACAGTTGCCTGTGTAGCCCGTTGCCGGCACACCGGGATCAAAGATTTTAAATTGCCTTTTGTGCAAAGCCGCACTCAGTCATTCTTCAGCTATGCATTCCTTTAATCTAGGTTTCAACTAAGAAACACCACCTACCTGTAAACCCTTTTTCTCTCTGTTGATCACGTTCCTTGGAATAATTTATCAACTGGCTGTCTGAAATCGGAGAAACATGCAGCTGCTTCTAACATCTTGTGCGAATACAGTGCTGAACCAACATTACAGAAACTGCAGAATATGTACTATGCCCTAGTGAGTGCAGCACATAGTATTAGCATAAAATGCATACATTGGCGCACCTTCATCAATATGATCTTGAAATGTGCAAATTTATCAAAGTGGCTCTTGCAGTTTGATAAATTTGGTGCATTTTTAGATTGTCAAGTCTATGTTTAAACCATCTATTAGTTACTTTGTGGCTAAAATTTGGCATATGTTAAAGAGATTTTCCACTTTAAGAACAATAGACCAAAATACTTCTATATATATGGAGAATAACAAACAGAGCAGGGACTCAACCTCCTCAGGTCAAGAATTGGTACTCCGCCGATATTCCAGTCTTTGTTTTGGCTGCAATGGTGAAGCCACATCAACAGTGCACATCACCACTGCAGCTAATCAGTTCGCCAGCCCATTCCATCTACATCAGTAGAGCTGCTGACCTCAGTGATTGGCTGCAGCAGTGATGTGCTATGTAGTCGTCGTGATATAACTACTGTAGCCAAAATGCAGAGACTGGAGCATCAGCAGAGAGCCAATGCTGGACTTGAGTAAGGTGAGTACCTGCTCTGTTTGTTATTTTATGTATGTATAAAAGTTGTTGGAGTCCACTTTTCTTAAAGTGGAAATCCTCTTTATGATATGCCCTTTTCTGCAAAACCAAAGTCCATTTGGAGAAACTACCTTGTCGGACTAAGAGGAAAAGGCGTCTAAAACATATAATTTTTTTTTGCAAATTGCATAAAAACTTGCAAATAACCTTAACATAGATAAGAACTTCCTAAAAAAATTAAAAAGTATGTACAAAACCTACAATGGCTCAAAAAATTATCTTGTTTTATTTTTTTATTTTAGGCTATGTGCCCACGATGCAGAAATGCTCCAGATTTTTCCTGAGCGTTTCTGCATCTCCCTGGCAGAAAAAACGCATGCGGATTGTACATGCGGATTGTACATGCGGATTGTACATGTGGATTGTACATGCGGATTGTACATGCGGATTGTACATGTGGATTGTACATGCGGATTGTACATGCGGATTGTACATGTGGATTGTACATGCGGATTGTACATGCGGATTGTACATGTGGATTGTACATGCGGATTGTACATGCGGATTGTACATGTGGATTGTACATGCGGATTGTACATGCGTTTTTCCTGCCAGGGACATGCGGATGTGAAGCGTTTTGCACATTCGATATCGCATGCGGGTTGTCAAGCGCTTTCCAAGCGATTTTAGCATCACTTGGAAAGTGCTTGACAACTTGGTCACACTATATAAATCTATGCAACCAGCATGGATTTATATAGTGTGACAGTAAAAGAATGGTAAAAAATAAAAAATAAATATTATACTTACCTTCTGATGGCCCCCGGTGTCCTTATCCAATACATCCGGTCTCCCCAGTGTCTCGCGGTTGTGTAAAAGGACCTGCCATGACCTCATTTAGTTATGTGACGGGTCACGCGACAGCCAACGTCAGCGGTCGCGTGACCCGTCACATGACTAAATGACGTCATGGCAGGTCCTTTTAGACCATTGCGAGCTGCAGGGAAGCCAGGACGGATCGCTGAGGAGGCCGGGGGCCATCAGAAGGTGAGTATAATGTATTTTTTTTATTTGAATTCTTTTTTTTTACAGGTACTATGGTACCTGGATCTAGAGGAGAGTCTCCTCTTCTCCAAACTCAGGTACCATCCGCACATTGAATCGCATAATATCCGCATGTGCAAATGTAGTGATGCGGATATTATGCGATTCAACAGAAGTTAATGGCGGCGAAAGCGCAGCGATTCCGCAAAATAATTGGTAGTGCTGCGGATTTTTCTGCAATGATAATCCGCAGCGGAAATTTCCGCAGCATGTGCACAGCACATGCGGATTATCATTGGGGAACATGGCAGACCTTCTACCAAGTGTTTTTTAAGCGTTTCTCCAGTGGAATTGCCACTGCGGAAACGCTTGAAAAACGCATAGTGGGCACACAGCCTTACTGGTATTTCAAGCAGTTCTGTCTCCTAGAACAATGTCACAATACTATCTCAACCGCCAATCATTAGCTTCAGCAAACACTTGTGTGGTGAGAAGGAAAGTTTTAGTTTTGTCTGACGGGCTGGGCTTATAGTCTTTAATATAGTATGAGACTGGCTCACAATGTTGTAGGATTGGTCGCAAATGCCAAATCTGCAAAACTATGAAGTTTACTTTAATTGGAATCTTTCACCTCTGAAAATGCTATTTACTTAGAGATACAGTGATAATGTTCAGGTAAATAGTGTTTATATCATGCCTGGTAAGCTTGCTGGAGCAATGGCTGCAGGGAGAAAATTAAGTTTTGTTCTCCCTTCAGCCACTCACCTCCAATCATTGAGGCAGTGGAGAGAGCAGTTACAGTCATTGCTCATTATACAGTGAGGAAGCTATAATCACTGACTGACACTCATTGTGTTGGCGAGTGATTACAGCGCCCTCACGGAATAGTGAGTGGTGAATATAACCTGGACCTAGTCTTGTCACAACTCTGCTCACTGCATGACTTTACTAACTCCCCTCTCCCACTCTCTGACCACAACCTTCTTTCCTTCTCTGTCAAGAACTGTCTCCACACCCAGGACCCCCTTACCATACACACAGAAATCTATGTGCCATCAATACCCAGCAGCTTATGAACAATCTAGTTATCTTTAGCTCTCATCTCTTCCCTCTTCTGTCCAGATTCAGAATTGTCACATTATAACAATACATTGCAGAGTGCCCTGGATGAAGCAACACCTGCTACATGCAGAACACCCTGACACCGACGGCAGCCCTGGCACACAATGCAAACACATTTTCTCCAGCACTGTGCAAGGTGTGCCACACGTCTGTGGAGAAAATCACTTTCAGCAGATGATTTCATCAACTATAAATTCATGCTCAAAACTTATATATCTGTACTCCATCTGCCTAAACAAGTCTCCTTCACCACCCTCATCACATCTCTAGCCAACAATCCAAAATGACTCTTTGAAACCTTCCACTCCCCCTTGAGCCCTAAAGTACAAGTTCCTGTCACCAACCTAAGCGGTGACGATCTAGCTACTTATTTCCTGCAAAAAAATCAATCATATCCTTCAGGACATTTTCACACAAACCCCTCAGAGCCTGGATCCCCTTCCCTCCTGCACCTCAAGTTCACTTTCCATCTTCGAACCTGTCACAGAAGAAATGACCAGTCTCCTTGCTTCTTCTCACCCTACCACCTTCAACGTGACCCTATTCCCTCACATCTGCTTCAGTCTCTCTCCCCAACTGCAACTACTGTAAGGGGTTGGTTCTCACTCAGCCACTTTCAAGGTAGTCACAGGAGCCAGTTTCTTAAAAAATATCCAAGGTGGGTTTATTCGAACTTCATAAACCACACTCCCCAGGTAAATGAAACATAGCCTTGTCCAGCACAAAGTAGCAAAACAAAGAAAAACAGTCCATACAGTGCTGCGGGTTGGCCCGCTACTAGTCAGTGTCCTGTAGCACAGACATGCTGGAGGTCTCCATACCTCCAACCACAGACACGTCATCATACCGCTTTGCTTAAAAAGCCATCCCTGCTGGACCAGAACTGCGCTGCTAACTGCAGACCAGTCTCTAATCTACCTTTCATCTCTAAACTCCTGGAACGCTTGGTCCACTCCCCTCTCATCTGCTATCTCTCAGATAACTCTCTTCTTGACCCTTTACAATTTGGCTTTCGCTCTTCACACTACTGAAACTGCCCTTACTTAAATCACTAATGACCAGTGTTGAGCGAGCACTAAAATGCTCAGGTGCTCGAAGCTCGGGCCGAGCTCACCGTGATACTCGGGTGCTCGACCCGAGCAACGAGCCCAATGTTAGTCTATGGGAGACCCGAGCATTTTTGCGACGGCACCCCCGGCAGTCTGTAGAAAGCCTAAAAAGTGCCCAAAACGATAGTGACAGTGCTTAAAAGACATGGAGACAGCATGGGCATTGCCCCAGGAAGCATTTCTGACCCCCAGGTTACTGCTGTCCACAACGTGGTCAGAGGTATTAAGCCACTTTTACGGGCTCACAATAAAACGTTCAAAAACTAAACTGAAAGTGCTTTCCTGTGAAATATGTTAAGGAACTTCCTTTCCATGGTAAAGACTTGTGTATAAGGTAAAATAAATAACCAAAAACAAAAATACTCCTCCACACCTTGGGCTATGTTCACAAGTAGCATTTTTTATGCGTTTTTGCACTTTTGTATTGCTTTCAACCGTGACAAATGCATTCACCGGGAAATGTCATTTTAACATTTTACAATCTTATCTGGCCATGTGCTGTGTGACACATGCATACAATGCTGAAAAGACATGGGAACAGCATGGGGAAGACCCCTGGAAGCATCTCTGACACCCAGGTCACTACCTAAAAGTGTGCCCATCAGAAGTGATCCTTTCCGCATCAGAAGATGCAGACTTGCAACTATCCCCGTGCAAGTCCTTGTCCCAGGGCAATGTTCAATTGTACCTCCCCCATTCCTTGCAATGAAAGCGCAAGTTTGCAGCCTGCCACCTGTAATGACCGGAGGTCCGAGAGAGATCCAGTGAGTCACAAACTGAGACAGAGACAGAAATAAACAACACTTTCTTTACTAAAACAGGGATAAGACTAAAATTCAGTATTGCATGAATCAGTCTCAGGTTCTACCTGGGACACTCTCCCTACTAGTGTTGAGCCACCCCCGTAGTGTTCGAGTTTGGTTCGGTTCGTCGAACACCCGTGTGTTCGCCGAACTGTTCGTCGAACTGTTCGTCGAACACCTTCGAACACCGTTAAAACCAATGGCAGGCAAACAAAAACACATAGAAACACATAGAAAACACCTTCAAAGGTGTCCAAAAGCTGACAAACTGCTCAGAAGACACAACTAACACATGGAAAAGTGACAAGTACATATAGTCATGCGAAAAGAAAAGAGGTGGAGGAGTAAAAGGAGGGGGAGACACAGATATAGGCATGTCATGCCCTTCTAAAATCCAAAAAGTGAGAAGCCGACACGTTCAGTCCGCTCCTGCCCGTGCCACCTCCGTGTCGCCGGGTTTGTGCCAGAGCCGCGGTGAACCCTGACGGCCAGCCCCCCTCTCCCAATACTGGTGCCTGTCTGCTGGTGGGTCGAGCGAGCCCCCCTGTGGTGGAGGCAGCTCTAAGCTTTTTAATTTAAATTGTTTCTCTAATTTGAATAAATACACTTTAAATCCATTTACAAGGATCTATTGGAGGGCAAGTCTCATGCCAGCAGCCGCGTAATTCCAGCTCCAGTAGCGTTCACTAAAGCTGCTGCAGTTAAAAAGCTTTTATAAGGATCGAGCTCGGCTGTCCACCGCAAGGCATCCTACTGCCAGTCCGAGCCCCTATGCCTTGGGGTGCCTCCTGATGCTCTTCACTGAGTATCCCGTGGTCCCGAAGCATTTCCTTTGAAAAAATGAAGTGTCCAAACTACAGGTGGTGTAGCTTGCTTAACAGCCGGGATAATCCGCTGACTAGCAGACACTGCTACTAGGCACAAAGTATTTCCTGGGCTAGATGCAGTTAAAAATTTGTAATTAGATACTCTCGTTGGATGCTGAGAAAGCATTCCATAGAGTCTCCTGGCACGCCATATATGATTCTCTTAAAAAGCTTGGGGTAGGGGTCTAGGGGACCCTTTTATAGCCAAAATCACGGCCCTGTATCGCAATACGCCACCTAGGCTGAAGATAAATGGAACTGTAGCACCCTGAGGGCTCGGTTGCAACAGAGGTATTGCACCTCACCCAGAGGTGTGATATCTCACTCTCAGGTAAGGATGTAGTGTGGATCAGGACCCGACACCTGCATGCATTACACCACATTGCCGTGGGGCAGGGCGACCAATATGCCCCTGAGATGGGCACGACAGTCCCTGTCCCTGGCTGGAGTGGGGGGAGGGAACACTGAGGAAGGGGAACCCTGTAGTGCAGGAGCAGGGAGGAAGCAGTTCCTGGGTGCATTGAGAAGGGAGTATAAAAGGTGGGCACCATCTTAGTTCAGTGCAGAGAAGTCTGAGCAGAAGTGGCAGGGAGCAGGGGCTCTGCATGAGCTCTGCTCCGGAGGCGGGCCTAGTAACAGAGGCCCAGGCCTGGAAGAGGGAGAAGGAAGGAAGAGGAGCGGAGAAGGCTCCAGGAACGAGGAACGAAGGGATCTCAGGGGCGCGGACGGGCGAGTCGCCACCGCACGCCCGAATCCGCATACACTGCCCTGAGGCTATACTCCTCCCGTGGGGAGTTATGCTACGCTCTGCTGCACCCACAACACCAGCCTCAGCGGTCTGCCCTGGAGCGGCGGTTCACTCTGACCGCAATCCACGGGTGGCGTAGTCGGACATTTAAACATCAAAACCACATAAATAGTTCCGCCACTGGTTTGACCGCCCTGAGCCACGGAACCGGGTCGACGCCACGGAGACTACAACCACCAGCATCCACCAAAAAGGGTCCGGCTCCGGGTGTCCCAAGGCCCAGGGGGCGCGTCAGAACATTTTCATCACCTTTCACAATCACCAATGGGACAAGGCAGGGATGTTCTCTGTCCCCTCTCTTATACATCCTAGTGACGGAGCACCTGCTCTCATCAATTCGCCATAACCCCAATATTAGGTGGATTGAGGTGGGAGGCACCGAGTACAAGTGCTCTCTATTTGCTGATGATGTCCTAGTATATATCACTCAATCACATATATCCATCCATGCTGTTATGGCTGAAATAGATCACTTTGTTACATGGTCAAATTTTAAAATCAATGCAGCGAAGTCTGAGGCCCTCGATGTCTCCCTTCCCAAATCCATATAGGATTCCATCCAGTCCAACTTTCCCTTTGCCTGGCCCTCACAGGGTATCAAATACTTAGGAATTCCTATTCATAGAGACCTCTCCCATCTATGTTATTTTAATTTTGGGCCCTTTATTGAACAACTCCATACAGACCACGGTTGGCAAGTTAGAACTGTAAGATTCACTACGTGAACCACTGGTGTTTTGTGGAAAAGCACATGTACACTGTGTTCCAAATTATTATGCAAAAAGTGTTTAGGAGTGATAAGGGAAGAATTTGTTTGTTTGTCAGTTAAACTCATTGATGGTGATGTGTGTCAGGGCTCTTTATATCACTGTAAGCAATTGCAGACACCTGTGCTAATTAGTTTGGCAGGTGTGTCCAATGAAAGGCAAGACTACTTAAGAAGGCTGTCTCACATTATTAAGCAGCCTACATTTTCTGCCAAAATGGGAAAGAAAAAGGATGTGTCGGCTGCTGAGAAGCAACAAATTGTGGAGTGTTTAGGTCAAGGCATGACTACAATCAACATTGTGCGATGATCAGGATGAAGTGTCTTGGCAATCAAGAAGCATGTAGCTGATTCACAGTACACACGTGTGCGTGCTGATAAGGGCAAATTGAGGACTCTTTCCTACAGGCAATTACGTCAGGTTGAAAGAGCAGCGGCAAAAAAGCCTTGTCATAGCAGCAGACAAGTTTTTGAAGCTGCTGGTGCCTCCAACGTCCCCTGAACAACAAGATGCAGGGTCCTTCAGACGTTTGCATACGCCATCCTGTCGACCTCCTCTATCCACTTCACACAAGCAGAAACGGCTCCAGTGGGCCAAACATTACATGAAGACTGATTTCAAAACTGTTTTGTTCACGGATGAGTGCCGTGCAGCGCTCGATGGTCCAGATGGATGGAGTGGAGGATGGCTGGTTGATGGACACCCCACGCAAACACGGCTACAGCGCCAACAAGGAGGAGGTGGAGTAATGTTTTGGGCTGGAATCATGGGGAGAGAGATTGTCGGCCCCTTTAAGATCCCTGAAGGCGCTAAAGATGAACTCCATAATGTATGTGGATTTTCTCAAACAGCACTTCCTGCCATGGTTCAAGAAGAAGAACCGTGTATTTCACAGCAAGATCATTTTTCTGCATGATAATGCACCATCTCATGCTGCACATAAAACATCTGCATCTCTGGCTGATATGGGCATAAAAGGGGACAAACTTATGGTGTGACCCCCATGCTCCCCTGACCTCTACCCCATTCAGAACCTTTGGAGCATCATTAAAAGGAGTGTCTATGATGGCGGGAGGCAGTTCACATCTAAGCAACAGCTCTGGGAGGGTATTCTGTCCTCATGCAAAACAATTGAAGCAGAAACCATCCAAAACCTGACAAATTCAATGGACGAGAGAGTTCAGAAGCTCCTTTCGAACAAGGGGTCCTATGTGAAAATGTAACATCACCTAGAATAAAGTTTTGAGTTGAAAACTGTTTGATTTCAGTTTCTAACAACCTGCTAATGCTTATAATTTCAAAAATGACCATTTTTTTGGTCTTTATTAAAATGAAAAGGTTGATCGAAAAGTTTGGGGGATCTAAGAGTGTGGCAACCCAGTAGTCATGATTACTTCGAATTCTGACAATATGAGGGTCATGCTGCAGGTAGTGCAGCAAGAAGGCACTTATGTGTCTTGCGCATCTCGGAGCCCCAAAATTATTTTCCGGGCTAGATGCAGCTAAAAATTATTATTAATTTTAAATCTGGTGAAGCTTTAGTATAGATGGCCTAATAGGATCAGTGCTGCACACTGCTACAAAGCCCAAATTATTTTCCAGTCAAGATACAGATAAACATGATTAGTAATTTTAAATCTGGTGGAGCTTATTATAGATGGCCTAATAGAATCAGTGCTGCACACTGCTACAAAGCCCAAATTATTTTCCAGCCAAGATACAGATAAACATGATTAGTAATTTGAAAGCTTAAAACGGTTGGTAGGGTGATTTTAACCAATCATCAAGCTTTTACTCTCCCCAGGATGACACAGGGGTAGAAAAGTCGTTTCGGATCCATGATTTGTTCATCTTTATGAACGTGAGTCTGTCTACATTATCAGTGGAGAGCCGCGTGCGCTTATCTGTCAGCACACCACCAGCAGCGCTGAACACACGTTCAGACAGAACGCTGGCTGCGGGGCATGACAAGATCTCCAAGGCGTAAGTGGCTAGCTCCGGCCATTTATCCAGATTGGAAGCCCAAAAAGAGCAAGGGTCCAGTGACACAGTCATGGCTTCAATGTTTACTTGGAGATACTCCTGTACCATCGTCTCTAGGCGTTGACTATGTGTCAGACTTCTTGTCTCCTGTGGCCTTGCAAAGGATGGGCTAAAAAAGTGGTGAAATGATTCCGCAAAATTGATGTTACCAGCAGATACTGTGGTTCTGTTACGGTTTGAGTGCTGAACACTTGACGGTCCCACGGTTGGCAAGTTGGAACTGTGAGATTCACTACGTGCACCACTGGTATTTTGTGGAAAAGCACATGTAAGATTCTGCAACAGTCTCTGCTGATACTCCTGCATGCGTGCATCCCTTTCTATGGCAGGAATAATTTCTGCAAATTTACTTTTGTACCGGGGATCTAACAGTGTGGCAACCCAGTAGTCAGGATTATTTCTAATTCTCACAATTCGAGGGTCATGTTGCAGGTAGTGCAGCAAGAAGGCACTCATGTGTGTTGCGCATCCAGGAGCACCAAGTCCCTGTTGTGTTGGTGGCGAGGTAACAATCATGCTTCCTTCCTCTGTCCTCTCCCCCCAACCTCGCACAACAGAAATGTGATCAAGGTCTCCCTCATCTGATGAGTCTTCCATCAGTTCGTCCTCCACTTCTTCCTGGGCTCCTGCACCTTCCTCACTAGTTTGGCTGCTACCATGCGCCCTGGTAAAACCATCTCCCCCACCCTCACATGCCTGCCGCCTTGGTGCTGCCGACCGTCTGGACCTTGCAGATGTTAGCCCTTCCGCATACAACTCCTCCTCCTCTACTTCCTCCACCTCCTCTTGTGCCACCACCTGACTCCGAATTCTGTTTAACATGTGCTCCAGCATGTAAATCACCGGAATAGTCATGCTGATAATGGCATCGTCAGCACTAAGCATCTTCGTCGCCATTTCAAAACTGTGCAGAAGGGTGCATAGGTCCCTGATCTGAGACCACTCCTCCAGCGTGATTTGCCCCACCTCTGGATCTCGTTGGCCCAGGCTATACGTCAGAACGTATTGCACCAGGGCTTGTCGGTGCTGCCACAGTCGCTGCAACATGTGCAGAGTTGAATTCCACCGGGTAGGCACATCGCATTTTAGCCGGTGAAGTGGCAGGCCCAACGACTTCTGCAGAGATGTAAGTCGCTGAGCTGCGGGATGCGAACGGCGGAAGTGAGCACACAGCGACCGTGCCCTCTGCAGAAGGCCATCTAGTCTGGGATAGTGGGCTAAAAATTGCTGGACAACCAGGTTCAACACGTGAGCCATACAAGGCACGTGTGTGACATTGCCCCGGCGAAGGGCCGCACCCAGGTTTGCAGCATTGTCGCACATGGCCTTCCCTGGTTTCAGGTCCAGTGGAGACAACCATTCATGAAATTGGTTCTCCAGAGCTGACCACAACTCCTCAGCTGTGTGACTCACATTTCCCAGACATTTCAATGTAAAAACCGCCTGATGACGTTGAGCCCTACTGCCAGCATAGTAAGGAGGTGTGCAGGATCCCTTCTGCGCAGTTAGAAAGCTTGTGGCATGACCAGACAGGCTTTGGGTGCAGGTGGAAGACCGAGAGGAGGTTGAGGAGGCAGAAGCAGTGGAGGAACTTTGACATAAAGAGGATTGACGCACAACTCGTGGGGACGGCAAGACTTGGACAGCAGCCCCTTGTCCTGCTGTCACCATAGTTACCCAGTGCCCAGTCAGCGACATGTAACGCCCCTGTCCATGCCTTCTCGTCCAAGTGTCTGTGGTGAAATGCACCCTGTCACACACAGAGTTTCTCAAAGAAGCGGTGATGTTGTGTGCGACATGCTGGTGGAGCGCAGGCACACCTTTCTTTGAGAAGTAGTGCCGACTGGGCATCTGGTACTGGGGCACTGCGACGGACATAAGGTCTCGAAAATCCTCTGTGTCCACCAGGCGGAAAGGCAGCATTTCTGTAGCCAAGAACTTGCAGATGGTGAAATTCAACCTCTTAGCTTTCTCATGGCTAGGAGGAAATGGTCTTTTACTTGTCCACATCTGAGGGACCGAGGGCTGGCTATTGTGCTTAGACGGGGTTGATAAGGGTGTCCCCGGCAAACTGCCGGTCTGTGAGGAAGATGCAGGCGGACATGTTAGGTTGCCTTGATCCAAAGGTGGTGCTATCGATGTCGGACAGCGCTCAACACCACCTGGTGTTACCACCTCCAAAGAAAATGATGACCTGCCAATCACGCTGGCTGTTGCGGGTAAAGAGGTGGCAGGTCTGCGCCCCAAAACAGGTGTGACTGCTGTCCCCCCAGTCACAGAGGATGAAGAGGCCGCGGATGCACAAGATATGGCAGACGGTGGTTGGCCCGGCCGGCTAGGCCGCATTGTAGCACACTGAGCTTCCCACTGCAACTTATGCTTCATGTCCATGTGCCGGTTCATGCATGAAGTACTCAAACTATGTATTTTTTGGCCTCTACTTAGCTTTTGCTGACAAATGTTACAGATAACACGAGTTGGGTCATCTTTATCGATCTGAAAAAATGCCCAGGCTATGCAAGGCTTAGCACCCATGCGACCTGAAGAGCCACCACGACTTGTGGTGAGAGGCAGAGTTGTGTTTGAGGATGCAGTTGTTGACGTGCTTCCAGTACTACGTCTCTGTCCAGGAAGGCGCAACCTGACCTCGTCGTCACTAGCATCTTCCTCCACCTCCTCTGCTGACCTCATCTCTTGGCTGACTGTGGGTTGACAGTAAGTGGGATCTCCAACCTCATCATCATCACCCTGTGCGTTATCACACTCGTCGTGCTCAGAGCCAACCTGTTCCTGCCCTGACAAAAAACTAAAGTTGTCGCTCCAATCAGGTATTTGAGTCTTATCATCGTCTTCCTCATTGTCTCCACCAACAGGAGTTACAGTTTGGGAATGAGGGTCTACATTATGGTCAGAACCTTCTGCGTCTGGTCCTGGATCCGACTCATAAAGATTCTGGGCATCAGTGCAGATCATTTCCTCGTCTGGATTCACAGAAGCGCTGCAGTCGACCTCTGATTCCCAGGCTATAGTATGAGTAAACAGCTCTGCAGACTCAACCATCTGTTCTACCTCATACTCAGACAGACAGCTGGAGATTTGGGAGCTGTGAGGAAGCAAGTGCGATTGGGGTGACACCTTTGAGGACTGGAGTATTTGTGATGTTGAAGTTGATGTGGAGGAGAGCCCACTTAAAGGAGCACTTGATATCCGTTGAAGCACCTGCTGTTTTTGTGCCTCATCTGGAATTTGTAGCGATTGGCGTGGCCGTAAGAAAGGGATCTTATCACATTGTCCGCTAAAAGAAGTAGACATTTTAGTTTGGCTGGAAGATGGTCTTTCTTCTGCAGATGTTACTGTTGCTTTAACACCTACCCCACGGACACAACCTTTTTTCCCCTTCCCAACACGCCTATTCCCCTTTCCACCAGCAGCAGGCCTTTTTCCACTCATTTTGGTGGTTAACTAATTAACAACTCTGGAGTTGTTTGCACAAAAAAACAATGGATGGGAACCGAGCAGAGCTGAGTGGCCAAACTGTGGTATTAGGCCAAAACTATTGGCTGGGTTAGATGCAGAAAAAAATTATATTCAATTTGCAACCTGATGGAGGTCAGTATAGATGGACTAATAGAGAAAGTCCCACACACTCCTAGAAGCCCAAATATTTTTTCAGAGCTAGATGCAGAAAAAAATATATTCAGTTTGCAACCTGATGGAGGTCTGAATAGATGGATTAATAGAACAAGTCCCACACACAGCTAGAAGCCCAATATTTTTTCAGAGGTAGATGCAGAAAAAAATATATTCAGTTTGCAACCTGATGGAGGTCAGTATAGATGGACTAATACAACAAGTCCCACACACAGCTAGAAGCCCAATATTTTTTCAGAGGTAGATGCAGAAAAAAATATATTCAGTTTGCAACCTGATGGAGGTCTGTATAGATGGACTAATACAACAAGTCCCACACACAGCTAGAAGCCCAATATTTTTTCAGAGGTAGATGCAGAAAAAAATATATTCAGTTTGCAACCTGATGGAGGTCAGTATAGATGGACTAATACAACAAGTCCCACACACAGCTAGAAGCCCAATATTTTTTCAGAGGTAGATGCAGAAAAAAATATATTCAGTTTGCAACCTGATGGAGGTCTGTATAGATGGATTAATAGAACAAGTCCCACACACAGCTAGAAGCCCAATATTTTTTCAGAGGTAGATGCAGAAAAAAATATATTCAGTTTGCAACCTGATGGAGGTCAGTATAGATGGACTAATACAACAAGTCCCACACACAGCTAGAAGCCCAATATTTTTTCAGAGGTAGATGCAGAAAAAAATATATTCAGTTTGCAACCTGATGGAGGTCTGTATAGATGGATTAATAGAACAAGTCCCACACACAGCTAGAAGCCCAATATTTTTTCAGAGGTAGATGCAGAAAAAAATATATTCAGTTTGCAACCTGATGGAGGTCTGTATAGATGGATTAATAGAACAAGTCCCACACACAGCTAGAAGCCCAATATTTTTTCAGAGGTAGATGCAGAAAAAAATATATTCAGTTTGCAACCTGATGGAGGTCTGTATAGATGGATTAATAGAACAAGTCCCACACACAGCTAGAAGCCCAATATTTTTTCAGAGGTAGATGCAGAAAAAAATATATTCAGTTTGCAACCTGATGGAGGTCTGTATAGATGGATTAATAGAACAAGTCCCACACACAGCTAGAAGCCCAATATTTTTTCAGAGGTAGATGCAGAAAAAAATATATTCAGATTGCAACCTGATGGAGGTCAGTATAGATGGACTAATACAACAAGTCCCACACACAGCTAGAAGCCCAATATTTTTTCAGAGGTAGATGCAGAAAAAAATATATTCAGTTTGCAACCTGATGGAGGTCTGTATAGATGGATTAATAGAACAAGTCCCACTCACAGCTAGAAGCCCAATATTTTTTCAGAGGTAGATGCAGAAAAAAATATATTCAGTTTGCAACCTGATGGAGGTCTGTATAGATGGATTAATAGAACAAGTCCCACACACAGCTAGAAGCCCAATATTTTTTCAGAGGTAGATGCAGAAAAAAATTTATTCAGTTTGCAACCTGATGGAGGTCTGTATAGATGGATTAATAGAACAAGTCCCACACACAGCTAGAAGCCCAATATTTTTTCAGAGGTAGATACAGAAAAAAATATATTCAGTTTGCAACCTGATGGAGGTCAGTATAGATGGACTAATACAACAAGTCCCACACACAGCTAGAAGCCCAATATTTTTTCAGAGGTAGATGCAGAAAAAAATATATTCAGTTTGCAACCTGATGGAGGTCTGTATAGATGGATTAATAGAACAAGTCCCACACACAGCTAGAAGCCCAATATTTTTTCAGAGCTAGATGCAGAAAAAAATTATATTCAATTTGCAACCTGATGGAGGTCAGTATAGATGGACTAATAGAATGATGCTATGCCCAAAAGATTTTACTTCACTAGGTGCAGTAAAAAAATTGGTATTCTATACACAGGTGGTATATCTTGCAACACAGATAGGCTACTCCACTGACTAACACACTCTGCAATAGGCCAAAAAGGATTAGCTTTGCTAGATTCAGCTAAATGCTGTGAAAAAAACTTGCACAGCACTGGCACAGACGTGCCTGGCAAAAACTGATAGGAACTGATGTAACCTAGTCCTGAAAAGGACTCCAATTACAATTAGTCTTTACTCCCACAATCTATCTATTTAAGAGCACAGACCTGCCTGATAAAAGTCGTAGGAAATGCTGTAACCTAGTCCTTAAAAGGACTGCAATCACAACTATTCCCTACTCCCAAGCTATCTGTAGATTTGTGCGAAAATTGGCTTGAAATTAACAAGGTATAGCGCACACAGCAACAGCGGTGCCGTCTAACACGCAGCTGCAGCAGTGAGAAAATGGTGGCGACGGGGAAAATGGCTTGGTCTTATAGGGCAAGGACATGTGACATACACTGCCAATGACACATGCCCTTGCTTGTGTGAAAAAAAGCACTTCGCTCCGTGTGTGCGCTGCTGATAGGCTGACAGATTGCACCTCCCCACTGTAAATGCGGGAAAGAGGAAAAAAAATGGAGATCTTCATTGTTCCTGCAGAGATCCATCCCCTGCCCCTCCCCCCACCCCGCTGTACACTCAAACTGCGTATTAACATTAATTTTCATCATTACTGAGAAAAAATCCAGTTATGATTTTGGTGCACGAACAGTTATCGAACATAACCTCGAACAGCCGAATTTTTCTCAAATTGTTCGTGTTCGCCGAACGGCTCGAACACCGCCCAAAACAGCTCGAATTTGAGATTGGCGAACAGTTCGAGTAGAACAACACTCATCTCTTCTCCCTACTAAATACACACAATCAGCAAAAGCTGAAATCAATGTGCCAATCTCAAGATTTCCATCTTATGTGAATTATTCTAGAGATCTGGAACAATTTTACCTAACCACAGTGTCAGTCTAGTGAGGGCGGTCTATGGGGACCCCCTGAGATGGCACACTGAGTACAATCCTACCACTATTAACAATAACAATGCATGAAACTATACCAATTGCTCTTATACCCCTATTATAACGATACCCGGGTATCTTAAAGTTACGGTACCGTTAACCTCAGATGTAGTCTATCACAGGCCTGTGAATCGCGGTGGCTGCAGCTAGTCCCGAAAAACTTTGGCGCCAAAACAAAAGCAACTTTCACAAAATCAGCAAAGATTCCTTGTCTTGTCGGCCGATGCCGAGCCCACACGCCAGGGACTTTAGTCCTGTAGCCTCAGGTTAAGGTCTGGGAAGATCTCTTCACAAGGCTTGTCAGTATCCTCTCAATGTGAATGGCACTGGACTCCTTCTCTCCTCTCGCAGTCACTCACTCTTTTCCAGACCACCGACCATGTGCTCTGTCACAGAAATGGATTCCTCAGTCTCTTTCCCTTCTCCCTCGACACTTGGCTCCTTCAGCACAAAGTCTCTAGTCCACTCAGCATGGACTTCCACAAAACTCCAAAGAGCCACACAGATTTCCCCAGCTCAGTACTTGTTCTTATGCAGGGACACAGCTTCACCAGGGACAGGGGTTAACAATCTCCACAGGGAAGCTTGTAGAGACAGCGTCTTGTTGCAGCTCAGTTCTCACAGACTTCCTGTCTAGCCTCTCACACAGCAGACACCCTCAGAACTGTTATGCACACGCCCGGGCTGAGCGGCGTGTGCGTGTGATTGTAGTGATTCCACTGGACCATGAACCGGAGAGTGCCTGGAGGGGCGTGACTAAGTATCTGGCCGATCCGACCAAGATGGCACGACGGCATACGACGCCAGTGCACCAGGGAGAAACCGGGCAGAGGGACCAGGTGCTACTCCAGGTCAAACTCCGGACACGGGGGTTGACCCACACAGGGATTACTGGATCAGGCTGGTTAGGCTGGCGCACAGACTGGAGGGTATAGGCAGGCACGACTGGTATGCAGGCAGGCGGGTAAAGGCAAGCGCAGCTAGAGTGCAGACAGGGAGGCACTAGCAGGTAGGAACACAGGCGGGATAGGACCCAGTACACACTGGGACTCAGGAACAATACAGGTAGAGGGGTACAGGCAAGCACAGCTAGAGTGCAGACAGGGAGGCACTAGCAGGTAGGAACACAGGCGGGATAGGACCCAGTACACACTGGGACTCAGGAACAGGCAGGTTAGGCTGGCACAGACTGGTGGATATAAGCAAACACGGCAGGTATGCAGATGGGTGGATACAGGCGAGTATGCAGGCAGGGAGGTACTGGCCGAAAGGACGGGCTGGAGCACAGAAAGGTTAAGACCCAGTACAGACTGGGTCACAGAACCGCAGATGCGGTAGACAACCACAGCAGAGAGGGAACGCCCGAAGCGGTGGGCAAGAACAGAGCAGGACAGGGCTGCAGGAGCAGCGAGCACAAGCAGGGCAGGACAGGACTGCCGGAGCAGCGGGCAGAAGCAGGGCAGGACAGGACTGCCGGAGCAGCGGGCAGAAGCAGGGCAGGACAGGACTGCCGGAGCAGCGGGCAGAAGCAGGGCAGGACAGGACTGCCGGAGCAGCGGGCAGAAGCAGGGCAGGACAGGACTGCCGGAGCAGCGGGCAGAAGCAGGGCAGGACAGGACTGCCGGAGCAGCGGGCAGAAGCAGGGCAGGACAGGACTGCCGGAGCAGCGGGCAGAAGCAGGGCAGGACAGGACTGCCGGAGCAGCGGGCAGAAGCAGGGCAGGACAGGACTGCCGGAGCAGCGGGCAGAAGCAGGGCAGGACAGGACTGCCGGAGCAGCGGGCAGAAGCAGGGCAGGACAGGACTGCCGGAGCAGTGAGCAAGGAGTCAGAGCAGGCTAGAACCGCCGGAGCGGTAAGCAAAGGAGTCAGAGCAGGCTAGGCTGAGTAGGGGGGACAGGGCTCTGTTCACACGGAACAGACAGGAAGGGAAAGGCAGAGCCAGACACCCACAGGGTACTTGCAGTGAAGTAGCGAGTGGACCACAAACTCACAAACGGGAGTACAGAGACAACAAGCAGGAGTTAGGTACGAGTTCAGACTCTGCAGAAAAAGGAAGGGAACGGACATAGAGGCAAAACAGGTAAAGGATAGGAGAGAGTTCAGACTGGAACTGAGTGTACGGAGGAGACCAACACTGCAGCGGGATACAGGAGCGGGTCTGGGAATACGGCCCCCAGAGAGGCAGGACGAACAGGCAAGGAGCGTGTTCAGACAGGACAGACAAGATACAGGAGCGGGTCTAGGAAATCAGCCCCTAGAAGGCGAGAGGAACAGGCTAGGAGCGTGTTCAGACAGGTCAGACAAGATACAGGAACAGGTCGAGGTAATCGGCCCCTAGAAGGCAGGAGGAACAGGCTAGGAGCGTGTTCAGACAGGTCAGACAAGATACAGGAACAGGTCTAGGTAATCGGCCCCTAGAAGGCAGGAGGAACAGGCTAGGAGCGTGTTCAGACAGGCCTGGAAATACAGCCTCCAGGATAGGCAGACAAGAGAACACAGAACGGGACCTGGCACCTTCAGAGTGCAAGCACACACTGAAAGAAACACTATGCTCAGGCAGGGATAGATGGGCGCAGCTGAGCTATATACCAGGTGACAGACAGCAATAGGCTGAGGACGCACAAGAGGTGTGACCCACAGCAGGTACAAAAAGCAGGAAGTGATCGGGCGCCGCCCTTAAGCAGCAGAAACAGACACAAACAGACAGCATGGAGGGAAGCCAGAGAGACATTCTGGACAGGAGATCAAGTGCGCGCTCTTGCACAGTGGGAGATGGACCACTATGCAAGGACGCCGCCAGGTATGTTACAGTACCCCCCCCCTTACGCCCCCTCTTCTTCAGGCCTGCCAGAATCTTCCGCAGGGAATTCGAGGGCCAATTCTTCACTTCGAAGAGATCACTTCCACTGTCCACCGGAAAAACTGGTCTCCTCTGGGTAGCTAGGATGCTACCTCCCATCCAGCCACCCTTAGCAACAGACGAAACGGGTGGAGTACCAGGAACAGCACACAAGGAAGTCTCTCTCCACATATTTTCAGGTGGCACCCCAGAGGGTACAGGAGACAACTGGAAGTCCTCCACCGGGTTGGAGGGGGACAGAGACTTGGGGGTAATCTCTGCTTCGAGGTACATCTTGTCAAGCTCACAGGAAGAAATAGACGGGTTATCAGGTACATAATGAGGAAAAGTCACTGTCTCTTTGTTTTCTGGTGGTACCCCGGAGGATTCAGGAAACAACTGGAGGTCCTCCGCCGGGTCAGAAGAGTGCAGAGGCTCAGAGAAAACATCTGCTTCAGAGTACACTAGGTCGGACTCACTGGACGAAGCAGGCGAGGTATCGGGTACCGAGTATAGGAAAGTCTCTGTCCATTCTCCACCAGGTGGCACCCCGAAGGGTTCTGAAGACAACTGGCGGTCCTCCGCCTGGTCAGAGGGGTGTAGAGACTCACGGGTAACCTCTGCTTCAGAGTACACTAGGTCGGACTCACTGGACGAAGCAAGCGAGGTATCAGATCCAGGATATAGGAAAGTCTCTGTCCATTTACCACCAGGTGGCACCCCGAAGGGTTCTGGAGACAACTGGAGGTCCTCCGCCTGGTCAGAGGAGTGTAGAGACTCGGGAGTAACCACTGCTTCAGAGTACACTAGGTTGGACTCACTGGACGAAGCGAGCGAGGTATCAGGTACAGAGTATAGGAGAGTCTCTGTCCTTTCGCTACCAGGTAGCACCCCGAAGGGTTCAGGAGACAACTGGAGGTCCTCCGCCTGGTCGGAGGGGTGTAGAGACTCGGGAGTAACCTCTGCTTCGGAGTACACTAGGTTGGACTCACTGGACGAAGCGAGCGAGGTATCAGGTACAGAGTATAGGAGAGTCTCTGTCCTTTCGCTACCAGGTAGCACCCCGAAGGGTTCAGGAGACAACTGGAGGTCCTCCGCCTGGTCGGAAGGGTGTAGAGACTCGGGGGTAACTACCACTTTGGGGTACCCATTGTCAGGCTCACAGGACGAAGCGGACAAAGTATCGAGTACCGGGTGTAGAGAATTCTCTCTCCATTTGTCATCGAGTGGTATCCCGGAGGATTCAGGAGGCAACAGGGGGTCCTCCGCCAGGTAGTAGAGGTGCACAGACTCTGAGGTAACCACAGCTTTGGAGCATCCTTGGACATGCACACCGGTTAAAGTGGGTGAAGCATCTGATGCCGGGTGCAGGAAGTTCTCCTGTGTGGAGTCTGGATGGGCAGAAGTCTCTTCGGGCAGGAGAACTGGTGCACTACCCACGCACATTACCCGTTGGGGCTTCTCCGGGATACAGGGAGATGAAGCTTCAGTAGGGACTTCAAGGTTGGGGTCAGGAGGTCTCAGGGAGGACAGACCCTGGCGTGACGGCTTGCCTCTACGTCTAGCACGTCTGGACTGCCTCTTGAGGTTGGGAGAAGTATTCCGGAAAGCGTAGTCACCCTGTGAGGATTCTGGGTGGGCAGTAGTCTCATTGGGCTGGAGGACTATTGCGCTACCCACACACATTACCCATTGGGGCTGCTCCGGGATATTGGGAAGTGAAGCTTCAGCAGGAGCCTCCGGGTTAGGATCATCGAAGACCATTAGAAAGGCCACCAGGAAGGCCATTAGGTCCAGGAGGATCGGATCCTGTGTTTCATATAGGGGGTTGATCCATTCCAAGGCATCACCCGCCAGGTAAGACATAATGAATGCCACCTTAACCCGATCGGTGGGAAAACATAGAGGGTAGAACTTGAAGTGTAGCATGCATTGCTCCACAAATGCACGACTTTGTCTAGGATCCCCATAATAACGTAGCGGATCCGCGGGAACGAGAGCAGATAGATCCATCTGGACGGGTGCGTAATTCACCTGGAACTCAGCTAAAGGAAAAAAAAAATATTTATTTATTTATTTTAATGCATGTATTCGCTGGAAAACTTCTCAGAGAGCGAAGGCCGTGGGGCTCAACGGGAACCATGGCCTGAGCATGCTGTTATGCACACGCCCGGGCTGAGCGGCGTGTGCGTGTGATTGTAGTGATTCCACTGGACCATGAACCGGAGAGTGCCTGGAGGGGCGTGACTAAGTATCTGGCCGATCCGACCAAGATGGCACGACGGCATACGACGCCAGTGCACCAGGGAGAAACCGGGCAGAGGGACCAGGTGCTACTCCAGGTCAAACTCCGGACACGGGGGTTGACCCACACAGGGATTACTGGATCAGGCTGGTTAGGCTGGCGCACAGACTGGAGGGTATAGGCAGGCACGACTGGTATGCAGGCAGGTGGGTAAAGGCAAGCGCAGCTAGAGTGCAGACAGGGAGGCACTAGCAGGTAGGAACACAGGCGGGATAGGACCCAGTACACACTGGGACTCAGGAACAATACAGGTAGAGGGGTACAGGCAAGCACAGTTAGAGTGCAGACAGGGAGGCACTAGCAGGTAGGAACACAGGCGGGATAGGACCCAGTACACACTGGGACTCAGGAACAGGCAGGTTAGGCTGGCACAGACTGGTGGATATAAGCAAACACGGCAGGTATGCAGATGGGTGGATACAGGCGAGTATGCAGGCAGGGAGGTACTGGCCGAAAGGACGGGCTGGAGCACAGAAAGGTTAAGACCCAGTACAGACTGGGTCACAGAACCGCAGATGCGGTAGACAACCACAGCAGAGAGGGAACGCCCGAAGCGGTGGGCAAGAACAGAGCAGGACAGGGCTGCAGGAGCAGCGAGCACAAGCAGGGCAGGACAGGACTGCCGGAGCAGCGGGCAGAAGCAGGGCAGGACAGGACTGCCGGAGCAGCGGGCAGAAGCAGGGCAGGACAGGACTGCCGGAGCAGCGGGCAGAAGCAGGGCAGGACAGGACTGCCGGAGCAGCGGGCAGAAGCAGGGCAGGACAGGACTGCCGGAGCAGCGGGCAGAAGCAGGGCAGGACAGGACTGCCGGAGCAGCGGGCAGAAGCAGGGCAGGACAGGACTGCCGGAGCAGCGGGCAGAAGCAGGGCAGGACAGGACTGCCGGAGCAGCGGGCAGAAGCAGGGCAGGACAGGACTGCCGGAGCAGCGGGCAGAAGCAGGGCAGGACAGGACTGCCGGAGCAGCGGGCAGAAGCAGGGCAGGACAGGACTGCCGGAGCAGCGGGCAGAAGCAGGGCAGGACAGGACTGCCGGAGCAGTGAGCAAGGAGTCAGAGCAGGCTAGAACCGCCGGAGCGGTAAGCAAAGGAGTCAGAGCAGGCTAGGCTGAGTAGGGGGGACAGGGCTCTGTTCACACGGAACAGACAGGAAGGGAAAGGCAGAGCCAGACACCCACAGGGTACTTGCAATGAAGTAGCGAGTGGACCACAAACTCACAAACGGGAGTACAGAGACAACAAGCAGGAGTTAGATACGAGTTCAGACTCTGCAGAAAAAGGAAGGGAACGGACATAGAGGCAAAACAGGTAAAGGATAGGAGAGAGTTCAGACTGGAACTGAGTGTACGGAGGAGACCGACACTGCAGCGGGATACAGGAGCGGGTCTGGGAATACGGCCCCCAGAGAGGCAGGACGAACAGGCAAGGAGCGTGTTCAGACAGGACAGACAAGATACAGGAGCGGGTCTAGGAAATCAGCCCCTAGAAGGCGAGAGGAACAGGCTAGGAGCGTGTTCAGACAGGTCAGACAAGATACAGGAACAGGTCTAGGTAATCGGCCCCTAGAAGGCAGGAGGAACAGGCTAGGAGCGTGTTCAGACAGGTCAGACAAGATACAGGAACAGGTCTAGGTAATCGGCCCCTAGAAGGCAGGAGGAACAGGCTAGGAGCGTGTTCAGACAGGCCTGGAAATACAGCCTCCAGGATAGGCAGACAAGAGAACACAGAACGGGACCTGGCACCTTCAGAGTGCAAGCACACACTGAAAGAAACACTATGCTCAGGCAGGGATAGATGGGCGCAGCTGAGCTATATACCAGGTGACAGACAGCAATAGGCTGAGGACGCACAAGAGGTGTGACCCACAGCAGGTACAAAAAGCAGGAAGTGATCGGGCGCCGCCCTTAAGCAGCAGAAACAGACACAAACAGACAGCATGGAGGGAAGCCAGAGAGACATTCTGGACAGGAGATCAAGTGCGCGCTCTTGCACAGTGGGAGATGGACCACTATGCAAGGACGCCGCCAGGTATGTTACAAGAACACACAGGGTCTCCAGCTCTGCCCCTGCTATGAGCTCAGCCAGGCAAAAGTCACAGGATTCTAATGCTCTCCTGCTGCTATAACAGTTTACACTCTCACATGCCACCCCACTAGAGGTTGGCGTCCTCGACACACCTCCCCACTCAAAGTCGTCTTGTGCATAGTGCTGTGGAGGTATACCCGCCGTAGCTTGAGTAGTTCTCCTGGGATCCACCCCAACAGGCTCAGCTCCCAAGGGGGCAGAAGTCTCTTCAACGGGAGCCAATGAGGCTGCTCCCTCCTGAGGTGTGGCGCCCTGTGCCACATCATACAGGTCAGGTAACTGACCTGATTCCCCATTCTCTGAAGGACATACCACATTCTCAAAACTCTCTCCACACGGAGACAGATTGATCGCAGGGGGCAAGTAAGCAGGCACGGAGGCAGACCCACCATCAAATTCACGAGCATTAGGGATGCCCACCCCTCGGGACACAGCCTGTGGTTCCGTGGAAACGGGGACGGAATCTTTAAACCAGCACCGTTGTAGCATGTTACGATGAAGATTACGGGATGGTCCCCCTGTCCCCACTGGCTTGACCTCGTAGACTGGAATCTCAGGGCTCACCCATTTTTTTACCAGGTATGGAGTCTCCTCCCACCGTTCACTCAGCTTTCCGAACCGTTGTTTGATTCTCACCAACACTCTATCCCCCGTGGAGAAATGCTCAGTTTGCACGGGACGCGTGTCCCTATGGGTCACCTGACTGAGTCGATCACCCACCACCTGATACACCACCCTCAATCGCCGCCGATGTTGCCAAACCCATTCTGATGCGGTCCGAGGGGGATTGGAGGAGGGATCTGGCATGCTCAAATCCTCAATGTCCTGCCCTGACCTCCCAAACATCAACATGTGTGGTGAGTAGCCAGTAGTGCTGTGCACTCTATTATTGTAGGCCCACATCAATTCGGGGAGATACTCAGGCCAGCGTACCTGTTGTTTACCCTCTAACGTCCTCAACATCTGCAACAGAGTCCGATTAAAGTGCTCACAAGCTCCGTTACCTTGGGGGTGGTATGGTGTCGTTCTCGACTGTGCTACACCAGACAGGTGGTACAGCTCCTTCATCAATGCCCCCTGAAAACATGCCCCCTGATCCGAGTGTATTCTTTGCGGACACCCAAACACCTGGATGAAATGTCGACACACGGCTTCAGCCGCCGACTCCGCGGTCTGATCTCTTGTCGGCACTGCTACAGCATACTTGGTGAAGTGGTCTGTCATTACCAAGCAATAGGAATACCCAGACGTTGAGTATCCTATCAAGACATAGTCAATCATGAGCAGCTCTAAAGGAGCAGAAGTCTTAATAGATTGCGTGGGCGCCCGCTGCTCAGGGCTCATACTGAGCCCACAGACCCGACACTGCCGACACGCCTCTGTCACCATCCCCCCCAATTCAGGACAATAAAGGACTCGCTGTAGCCACTGGAGTGTCTTTTCACTCCCAAAGTGGGCCCCCTTCTCATGCGCCTCGCGAGTGACCACCGGACCCATCCCCATAGGAATTACTAGCTGGTACAGGTGCAGCAGCTCAGATGGCAGGTACACCTTACGGTACAAGAGGCCCTGTTCCACACACAACTTATCCCACTGTCGCAGTAGTTTCATTCCTTCCATGGACAGCTGGGCCTTTTCCTCTGCACGCGGCCAGACCCCTTTTTGTACCCAATTTTGCACTAGTGCAATGTCAGGGTAATCGTTCTAGTCCTTCGCCCAATCCGAGGGTGTTTTTCCCAGAACACACGGCATCCCTGACGCCACGCCACTTGAATGTACCACACTTCGGAAGATAGGTACCTGCCCCAAGTCAGGGGTTTCAGTGTCCTCAAGCTGGTCATCAACATTTTCCCCCGAGGACCCAAGGAGCACCCTTGAGAGTGCATCCGCATTTCCGTTTTCCCGCCCAGAGCGAAACTTAATTTGATAGTTAAACTTATCAAGGCGAGCGACCCACCGCTGCTCCAACGCTCCCAGCTTTGCATTTTCTAGGTGAGCCAGAGGGTTATTATCAGTCATGACTAGCACCTCAGCTCCCGTTAAATACTCGGCAAAGCGTTCTGTCATCGCCCACACCAGGGTCAGTAGCTCTAGGCGAAACGAGCTGTAGTTAGCTGGGTTGCGTTCAGTGTCTCTTAAAGACCTGCTGCCATAGGCGATTACTCGCTCCTGACCAACCTGCACTTGTGCTAGTACCACCCCCAGCCCATGCAGACTGCCATCGGTGTATAACAGGAAAGGGGAATCAAACCGGGCATACGCTAAAAACGGAGCACTCGTTAGGGCGGCCTTCACCTCCTCAAATGCCTTTTGCTGCTGGGGTCCCCATGGGATGGGGCGATTTTGGGGGCCTTGTGCCGTCCCTCTTAAGAGCTCATTCAGGGGACTCACTACTTGTGAAAACTTAGGTACAAATCTCCGATAGTACCCCGTTAAACCTAAGAAGGCCCGAACCTCTCGCAGAGTACAGGGGGGGTGGCCACTCCTGCACTACCATGACCTTACTGGTCGCAGGCAGAACCCCGTCCGGAGTCACCACGTGACCTAAATACTCAATCTGACTCTGTGACAGTTGGCACTTCTTTGGTTTTATTTTTAGGCCATAACAACTGAGCCGGCGGAGAACTTGACGTAACTTCTTAAGATGGTCTTCAAATGAGGTCTCGAACACCACAATGTCATCTAGGTATATTAGGACTGATCCAAAATTCAGATCGCCTAAGCAATGTTCCATCAGGCATTGAAAAGTACCCGGGGAGTTAGTGAGCCCGAAGGGCATCCGGTTGAATTCATAGAGCCCCATTGGTAAGACAAAAGACATCTTGGGCCGATCTTTTTCGGCTATTGGTACCTGCCAATAGCCACTTGCTAAATCCAACGTCAAGAAATATTTGGCCCGACCCAATGCCGACAGAGACTCTTCTATGCGGGGTACTGGATATGCGTCCCTCACCGTGTGAGCATTCAATTTGCGATAGTCCACACAAAACCGAAGGGTCCCATCCTTCTTCCACACCAAGACCGCAGGGGCCGCCCAGGGGCTCTGGCTCTCTCGGATCACTTGGTTGTCAAGCATACTGGCCACTATGCGCTTCACCTCTTGATAGAGCGGTGGGGGGATTTGACGATAACGTTCCCTAATAGGAGGAGTATCCGCCGTGGGAATCTCATGCTCAATCGTCCGGGAACAACCGAAATCCTCCGCATGTCGCGAAAAGGTCTCTTGATGTTCCCACAAGACCTTCTCCAGCTGCTCCAATTGCACGGGGGTCAGTTCCTCCCGATCCAATCCCATCTGGTCCATGATCACACGACCATTCCATTCTTCGGTAGGAGGTTCGGTCCGGCCAACTTCGACCGCGAATGTCCAGGAAGACTGCTCATCTGGGCTAAGTTCGAGCACTGTCTTGTCAGGCACCTTCCCTGCTGGCACGAACAGTTCAGCCAGAATGGTCCCAGCAGGAATTGTAACAGCCTCATGTAAAACGTTGATACATCTGACTGGCACCCGTCCATTCTTCACAACTGCCAGAGACCGGGCCACATGCGCCTTGGCAAACGAGGACTTCTCTGGGGCTGGCTCGATGAGTACTTCAAGCCAATTCAGTCTCTGCGAAGCCCCCACCGGCAGCATTAAGAGTTCTTCATGCCGGGGCGCTAGCAAGATCATGGTCCGCGATGGCACTCGGACCAGGCCCACCTGACCCCCAGGGACCGCACTCTTCTGGAGATCGCAACTCAGCACTAGACGGTGTAACATTCTCTGGGTGGGTCGATGGTGGGTAGCACGCGCCCAGTATCGGGGTCCCTCGCTGGCATACATCTGATGATTTAAATCTCGCAGAACGTTCATTCCGAGCGTCACCTCCATCCTTCTTCTAGGAGGGTGGTCCACCAGCACTATCCCTTTCTGACGCAGCTCTTGACCAAACATTTTCAGTTGCATCCACACGATCCGCTTCACAGTCAGTTGGCCATTGTTAGCGGCTGTAAGCCTTATCACTCGGCCATCCTCGCGAACCACGAGTTGACTGAAGTGCCTTTCGTTCACCTCTAAGGGCATTATGGTACATTCGGATCCTGTGTCAACCGAGCATCTCATCTTCCGTCCTTCAAACTCTACTTCCAGCACTGGACTGCATGCGAACAAATCTTGTTCTTCCCATTGAGGGCTTTGTGGGGGGTGGGCCGCTGCTGCTCGCCCTCTCATGGCAGCGGCTGGGAGTTTAACGCCGGCGAAGGAGGCTCCGGGGCTGCAGACATCCGGCAGTACCGGGAGATGTGTCACCGACGCCCACACCTCCAGCAGGTGACGGCTCCTCATGGACGAGAACTTGGATCATTCGAGGAGGGCGACCTGGCAGACTGTGGAACCACCATTCCAGAGGACGGGGCAGGTGGTCCTTCCGTAGGAGTAGGGACCGGCCCAGCTCTGAGTTTAGACACCTCCTGCTTTAGCTCCTACAGTTCGGCACGCAGAGCCTGTACAACGTTTACCAGTCCTCCCCCTCCTGAAACTGGCGCCGGACCTCCCTCCAGATGTGCTCTGTCAACTTCCCCCTCGGCCACCAGAGTAGACTCCTCCTCCCTTTCCACCGCGGCTCGATAAATCTGCCAGAAGGATAATTCCGGGGTAGCTCGGGACATCTCCATCAGTTTGTCTCGAAGGAGTCTATTGGCTAACCCCGTTATAAATTGATCCCGGAGCAAGCGGTCTACCTCTCGGAATGCCCCCATGGCCCCTGGGTCTAGTCGCTGCACTTCATTCAATGTTTCCTGTAAAGTGTTCAAGTACTGCATCAAAGTCTCACATTCCCTTTGGGGCCGACTGAAAAACAAGGAACGAAGCTGGGCCACACGAGCCCGGCCTCCTGAACTCCCTTCTAACAGCTCCAAGATTTTTTCTAACGTGCTCCTCTCTGACTCTGGACGTACCATCACCATCCTCCTAGCGTCGCCCTTTAGTGCATTTAATGCTAACTCTGCTCGTAATGCGGGGGCCAGTTTACACATCCGCAGAACACTCCGGACCCTCTCAGCCCAATCCTGCAACGGCATGTTACTCCCGTCGTATTTCGGCATGTGCTGGAGTAAAGCTCCTACCGGCACATATCCTCCCACAGTCGCCGCGTCTGCCAGGGGTTCCGCTACCAGCGGGGGGGGGCTGCTGGTGCGGCAGAGTCATTTCTTCCCTCGCCTACGTCCATGACAAGCACTAGATCTTGCTGACTACGCCAAAAATGTAATGACCGGAGGTTCGAGAGAGATCCAGTGAGTCACAAACTGAGACAGAGACAGAAATAAACAACACTTTCCTTACTAAAACAGGGATAAGACTAAAATTCAGTATTGCATGAATCAGTCTCAGGTTCTACCTGGGACACTCTCCCTACTAAATACACACATTCAGCAAAAGCTGAAATCAATGTGGCAATCTCAAGGTTTACAGCTTATATGAATTATTCTAGAGATCTGGAACAATTTTACCTAACCACAGTGTCAGTCTAGTTAGGGCGGTGTATGGGGACCCCCTGAGATGGCACACTGAGTACAATCCTACCACTATTAACAATAACAATGCATGAAACTATACCAATTGCTCTTATACCCCTATTATAAGGATACCCGGGTAGCTTAAAGTTACGGTACCGTTAACCTCAGATGTAGTCTATCACAGGCCTGTGAATCGCGGTGGCTGCAGCTAGTCCCGAAAAACGTTGGCGCCAAAACAAAAGCAACGTTCACAAAATCAGCAAAGGTTCCTTGTCTTGTCGGCCGATGCCAAGCCCACACGCCAGGGACTTTAGTCCTGTAGCCTCAGGTTAAGGTCTGGGAAGATCTCTTCACAAGGCTTGTCAGTATCCTCTCAATGTGAATGGCACCGGACCCCTTCTCTCCTCTTGCAGTTACTCACTCTTTTCCAGACCACCGACCATGTGCTCTGCCACAGAAATGGATTCCTCAGTCTCTTTCCCTTCTCCCTCGACACTTGGCTCCTTCAGCACAAAGTCTCTAGTCCACTCAGCATGGACTTCCACAAAACTCCAAAGAGTCACACAGATTTCCCCAGCTCAGCACATGTTCTTATGCAGGGACACAGCTTCACCAGGGACAGGGGTTAACAATCTCCACAGGGAAGCTTGTAGAGACAGCGTCTTGTTGCAGCTCAGTTCTCAGAGACTTCCTGTCTAGCCTCTCACACAGCAGACACCCTCAGAACACACAGGGTCTCCAGCTCTGCCCCTGCTCTGAGCTCAGCCAGGCAAAAGTCACAGGGTCCTAATGCTCTCTTGCTGCAATCACAGTTCACACTCTCACACACCCACCCTCCCCCAGGCTGCAATACCATACTACTGAAGCTGGCCACTACCTCATGGCTGCTTCGGCAGCGAGGTATCCATACTCAGTCCCCAGCCACCCGGCGGCCGGGTGTCCACGCTCGGTCCCCAGCCGACAGGGGGCGGCTGGGTGTCCACACACGGTCCCCAGCCTCCTGGGGGCGGCCAGATGTCCATAAATGGTCCCCAGCCGCCCCCATTTCTCCTTGGAGCATCCCCCCACACACTTTTCTTAGCCCGGCCAGCTTTAGGGCAGCATTGGACGAGCCCATCAGGGAACCAGACTCCTCCAGTGGGCCCTGGCTTCTCCATCAGGTGAGTTGAGAGTGCCAAGGTGAGGAGGAGCATGATGATGATGATAGAAGTTAGCATCTGCTTTGTTTTCTTGGAAAGCAAGCGTAAGTGTGCAACCTGCCACCCACCCACCCCCAGGCTGCAATACCATACTGCTAGTTTGCTTGCACTTGAAATTGGGCCTTTTAGTTTGGAGGAGGCCGAAGCTGGCCACTACCTCATGGCTGCTTCAGCAGCGGGGTATCCATACTCGGTCCCCAGCCGCCCCGCGGCCGGGTGTCCACACACGGTCCCCAGCTGCCTGGTGGCGGCCGGGTGTCCATAAACAGTCCCCAGCTGCCCCTATTTCTCCTTGGAACATCCCTACACACACTTTTCTTAGCCCGGCCTGCTTTAGGGCAGCATTGGACGAGCCAACCAGAGAACCAGTCTCCTCCGGTGGGCCCTGGCTTCTCCATCAGGGGAGTTGAGTGTGCCAAGGTGAGGTGCATGATGATGATGATAGAAGTTAGCATCTGCTTTGTTTTCTTGGAATGCTAGCGTAAGTGTGCAACCTGCCATCCACCCCCAGGCTGCAATACCATACTGCTAGCTTGCTTGCACTTGAAATGGGGCCTTTTAGTTTGGAGGAGGCCGAAGCTGGCCACTACCTCATGGCTGCTTCAGGAGCAAGGTATCCATACTCAGCCCCCAGCCGCCCGGCGGCCGGGTGTGCATGCTCGGTCCCCAGCCGCCAGGGGGCGGCCGGGTGTCCATACTCGGTCACCAGCCATCCCGCGGCAGGGAGTCCGCACACGGTCCCCAGCCGCCTGGAGGCGGCCGGGTGTCCATAAACAGTCCCCAGCCGCCCCTATTTCTCCTTGAAACATCCCCACACACACTTTTCTTAGCCCGGCCTGCTTTAGGGCAGCATTGGACGAGCCCACCAGAGAACTAGACTCCTCCGGTGGGCCCTGGCTTCTCCATCAGGGGAGTTGAGAGTGCCAATGTGAGGAGCATGATGATGATGATAGAAGTTAGCACCTGCTTTGTTTTCTTGGAATGCAAGGGCATGTATGTAGTAGCGGCTAGGCCTGAGGTGGTCAGCATTTTGGCGCATATCCTACCTCCTCCGAGGATTGCTGGATGTTTTCCTGCTACTATCCCAGTTCTATGACTCCCATTAAAACAAAGCTTCAGGTGATGAATGATGGATGAGGTGGTGGCAAAGGAGAAAGAGCAGGAGGAACAGGGACCATTCACATCAATATCAGGCCAGTCCACCACACATGTCTAGTAGGATACGTTTCTGTACCAAAAGTAGAGGTTCGGCTACACAATTATAGGGCATGCAGTGAGTGCAATGCCTGCCAAAAATTTCGAGGCACTCCAATGCCCCTTGGAAGTGACATGGAGGTCAGAGGGCCTTAACTAAACCGTTTTTTCCATTTATAGAAACTGGGTCTCCTGTGCACTGTTGGCCTAAGCAGTGAATGGAAGGCTTTCCAAAAATTATGAGGAACTGCAATGCCCCTTGAAACAGACGTGGATTACAGCATACTAAAAACCTTCTACCCATTATTGGGGAGTGGGTCTCCCTTAGTGTTCACCTATGCATTGGAAAGCAACAGTTGACTAAAATTAGGAGGAAATGCAATGCCCGTTGGAAGAATGGTGGAGTTCGCAGTGGAATAAAAAGACAATATCAATTCCCCTTAAAAAAGTGGTGGAGGTCGCAGTAGCTTAACAAGATGGTTTTAATGCCCCTTGGAAAAGTGGTGGAGGTCGCAGTGGAATAAAAAGACAATATAAATACACCTGGGAAAAGTGGTGGAGGTCGCAGTAGCTTAACAAGACGGTTTTAATGCCCCTTGGAAGAGACGTGGAGGTTGCAGTATCTTAACAAGATGGTTTTAATGCCCCTTGGAAGAATGGTGGAGGTCGCAGTAGCTTAACAAGATGGTTTTAATGCCCCTTGAAAAAGTGGTGAAGGTCGCAGTAGCTTAACAAGACGGTTTTAATGCCCCTTGGAAAAGTGGTGGAGGTCGCAGTGGAATAAAAAGACAATATCAATGCCCCTCGGAATAGTGGTGGAGGTCGCAGTAGCTTAACAAGACAGTTTTAATGCCCCTTGGAAGAGACGTGGAGGTTGCAGTAGCTTAACAAGACTGTTTTAACGACCCTTGGAAGAGAGGTGGATGTTGCAGTAGCTTAACAAGATGGTTTTAATGCCCCTTGGAAGAATGGTGGAGGTTGCAGTAGCTTAACAAGATGGTTTTAATGCCCCTGGGGAAAGTGGTGGAGGTTGTAGAAGCTTAACAAGATGGTGTTAATGCCCCTTTGAAGAGACGTGGAGGTTGCAGTTGCTTAACAAGACGGTTTTAATGCTCCTTGGAAGAGACGTGGAGGTTGCAGTAGCTTAACAAGACGGTTTTAATGCCCCTTGGAAAAGTGGTGGAGGTCGCATTAGCTTAACAATACTGTTTCAATGCCCCTTGGAAGAGACGTGGAGGTTGCAGTAGCTTAACAAGATGGTTTTAATGCCCATTGGAAGAGACGTGGAGGTTGCAGTAGCTTAACAATACGGTTTTAATGCCCCTTGGAAGAGACGTGGAGGTCAAAGGGAATAAAAAGACAATATCAATGCCCCTGGGAAAACTGGTGGAGGCCGCAGCAGCTTAAAAAGACAGTTTTAATGCCCCTTGGAAGAGACGTGGAGGTTACAGTAGCTTAACAAGACGGTTTTAATGCCCCTTGGAAGAGACGTGGAGGTTTCAGTAGCTTAACAAGATGGTTTTAATGCCCCTTGGAATAATGGTGGAGGTCGCAGTAGCTTAACAAGATGGTTTTAATGCCCCTGGGGAAAGTGGTGGAGGTCGCAGTAGCTTAACAAGACGGTTTTAATGCCCCTTGGAAGAGACATGGAGGTCGCAGTGGAATAAAAAGACAATATCAATGCCCCTGGGAAAAGGGGTGGAGGTCGCAGTAGCTTAACAAGACTGTTTTAATTCCCCTTGGAAGAGACGTGGAGGTTACAGTAGCTTAACAAGACGGTTTTAATGCCCCTTGGAAGAATGGTGGAGGTCGCAGTAGCTTAACAAGATGGTTTTAATGCTCCTGGGGAAAGTGGTGGAGGTCGCAGTAGCTTAACAAGACTGTTTTAATGCCCCTTGGAAGAGACGTTGAGGTTGCAGTTGCTTAACAAGACGGTTTTAATGCCCCTTGGAAGAGACGTGGAGGTCACAATAGATTAACAAGACGGTTTTAATGCCCCTTGGAAGAGACGTGGAGGTCGCAGTGGAATAAAAAGACAATATCAATGCCCCTGGGAAAAGGGGTGGAGGTCGCAGTAGCTTAACAAGATGGTTTTAATGCCCCTTGGAAGAGACGTGGAGGTTACAGTAGCTTAACAAGACGGTTCTAATGCCCCTTGGAAGAATGGTGGAGGTCGCAGTAGCTTAAAAAGACGGTTTTAATGCCCCTGGGGAAAGTAGTGGAGGTCGCAGAAGCTTAACAAGACGATTTTAATGCCCCTTGGAAGAGACGTTGAGGTTGCAGTTGCTTAACAAGACGGTTTTAATGCCCCTTGGAAGAGACGTGGAGGTTACAGTTGCTTAACAAGACGGTTTTAATGCCCCTTGGAAGAATGGTGGAGGTCGCAGTAGCTTAACAAGACGGTTTTAATGCCCCTTGGAAGAATGGTGGAGGTCGCAGTAGCTTAACAAGACGGTTTTAATGCCCCTTGGAAGAGACGTGGAGGTTGCAGTTGCTTAACTAGACGGTTTTAATGCCCCTTGGTAGAGGCGTGGAGGTCGCATTAGCTTAACAAGACGGTTTTAATGCCCCTTGGAAGAGACGTGGAGGTCGCAGTAGCTTAACAAGACGGTTTTAATGACCCCTTGGAAGAGACGTGGATGTCGCAGTGGAATAAAAATGCAATATCAATGCCCCTTGAAAGAATGGTGGAGGTCCCAGTAGCTTAACAAGACGGTATTAATGCCCCTGGGGAGAGTGGTGGAGGTCGCAGTAGCTTAACAAGACAGTTTTAATGCCCCTTGGAAGAGACGTGGAGGTCGCAGTAGATTAACAAGATGGTTTTAATGCCCCTTGGAAGAGACGTGGAGGTCGCAGTAGCTTAACAAGACGGTTTTAATGCCCCTTGGAAGAGACGTGGAGGTTGCAGTAGCTTAACAAGATGGTTTTAATGCCCCTTGGAAGAGACGTGGAGGTTGCAGTAGCTTAACAAGTCGGTTTTAATGCCCCTTGGAAGAGACGTGGAGGTCGCAGTAGCTTAACAAGATGGTTTTAATGCCCCTTGGAAGAGACATGGAGGTTGCAGTAGCTTAACAAGACGGTTTTAATGCCCCTAGGAAGAGACGTGGAGGTTGCAGTAGCTTAACAAGTTGGTTTTAATGCCCCTTGGAAGAGACGTGGAGGTTGCAGTAGCTTAACAAGACGGTTTTAATGCCCCTTGGAAGAATGGTGGAGGTCGCAGTAGCTTAACAAGACAGTTTTAATGCCCCTGGGGAGAGTGGTGGAGGTCGCAGTAGCTTAACAAGACGGTTTTAATGCCCCTTGGAAGAGACGTGGAGGTTGCAGTAGCTTAACAAGATGGTTTTAATGCCCCTTGGAAAAGACGTGGAGGTTGCAGTAGCTTACCAAGACGGTTTTAATGCCCCTTGGAAGAGACGTGGAGGTTGCAGTAGCTTAGCAAGATGGTTTTAATGCACCTTGGAAAAGACGTGGAGGTCGCAGTAGCTTAACAAGACGGTTTTAATGACCCCTTGGAAGAGACGTGGATGTCGCAGTGGAATAAAAATGCAATATCAATGCCCCTTGAAAGAATGGTGGAGGTCCCAATAGCTTAACAAGACGGTATTAATGCCCCTGGGGAGAATGGTGGAGGTCAGTAGCTTAACAAGACAGTTTTAATGCCACTTGGAAGAGACGTGGAGGTCACAGTAGCTTAACAAGATGGTTTTAATGCCCCTTGGAAGAGACGTGGAGGTCGCAGTAGCTTAACAAGACGGTTTTAATGCCCCTTGGAAGAGACGTGGAGGTTGCAGTAGCTTAACAAGATGGTTTTAATGCCCCTTGGAAGAGACGTGAAGGTTGCAGTAGCTTAACAATTCGGTTTTAATGCCCCTTGGAAGAGACGTGGAGGTCGCAGTAGCTTAACAAGATGGTTTTAATGCCACTTGGAAGAGACATGGAGGTTGCAGTAGCTTAACAAGATGGTTTTAATGCCCCTAGGAAGAGACATGGAGGTTGCAGTAGCTTAACAAGTTGGTTTTAATGCCCCTTGTAAGAGACATGGAGGTTGCAGTAGCTTAACAAGACGGTTTTAATGCCCCTTGGAAGAATGGTGGAGGTCGCAGTAGCTTAACAAGACAGTTTTAATGCCCCTGGGGAAAGTGGTGGAGGTCGCAGTAGCTTAACAAGACGGTTTTAATGCCCCTTGGAAGAGACGTGCAGGTTGCAGTAGCTTAACAAGATGGTTTTAATGCCCCTTGGAAAAGACGTGGAGGTTGCAGTAGCTTAACAAGACGGTTTTAATGCCCCTTGGAAGAGACGTGGAGGTTGCAGTAGCTTAGCAAGATGGTTTTAATGCCCCTTGGAAGAATGGTGGAGGTCACAGTAGCTTAACAAGACAGTTTTAATGCCCCTGGAGAAAGTGGTGGAGGTCGCAGTAGCTTAACAAGATGGTTTTAATGCCCCTTGGACGAATGGTGGAGGTCGCAGTGGAATAAAAAGACAATATCAATGCCCCTGGGAAAAGTGGTGGAGGTCGCAGTAGCTTAACAAGACGGTTTTAATGCCCCTTGGAAGAGACGTGGAGGTTGCAGTAGCTTAACAAGATGGTTTTAATGCCCCTTGGAAAAGACGTGGAGGTTGCAGTAGCTTAACAAGACAGTTTTAATGCCCCTTGGAAGAGACGTGGAGGTTGCAGTAGCTTAGCAAGATGGTTTTAATGCCCCTTGGAAGAATGGTGGAGGTCGCAGTAGCTTAACAAGACAGTTTTAATGCCCCTGGAGAAAGTGGTGGAGGTCGCAGTAGCTTAACAAGACAGTTTTAATGCCACTTGGAAGAGACGTGGAGGTCACAGTAGCTTAACAAGTTGGTTTTAATGCCCCTTGGAAGAAACGTGGAGGTCGCAGTAGCTTAACAAGACGGTTTTAATGCCCCTTGGAAGAGACGTGGAGGTTGCAGTAGCTTAACAAGATGGTTTTAATGCCCCTTGGAAGAGACGTGGAGGTTGCAGTAGCTTAACAAGTCGGTTTTAATGCCCCTTGGAAGAGACGTGGAGGTCGCAGTAGCTTAACAAGATGGTTTTAATGCCCCTTGGAAGAGACATGGAGGTTGCAGTAGCTTAACAAGACGGTTTTAATGCCCCTAGGAAGAGACGTGGAGGTTGCAGTAGCTTAACAATTTGGTTTTAATGCCCCTTGGAAGAGACGTGGAGGTTGCAGTAGCTTAACAAGACGGTTTTAATGCCCCTTGGAAGAATGGTGGAGGTCGCAGTAGCTTAACAAGACAGTTTTAATGCCCCTGGGGAAAGTGGTGGAGGTCGCAGTAGCTTAACAAGACGGTTTTAATGCCCCTTGGAAGAGACGTGGAGGTTGCAGTAGCTTAACAAGATGGTTTTAATGCCCCTTGGAAAAGACGTGGAGGTTGCAGTAGCTTAACAAGACGGTTTTAATGCCCCTTGGAAGAGACGTGGAGGTTGCAGTAGCTTAGCAAGATGGTTTTAATGCCCCTTGGAAGAATGGTGGAGGTCACAGTAGCTTAACAAGACAGTTTTAATGCCCCTGGAGAAAGTGGTGGAGGTCGCAGTAGCTTAACAAGATGGTTTTAATGCCCCTTGGACGAATGGTGGAGGTCGCAGTGGAATAAAAAGACAATATCAATGCCCCTGGGAAAAGTGGTGGAGGTCGCAGTAGCTTAACAAGACGGTTTTAATGCCCCTTGGAAGCGACGTGGAGGTTGCAGTAGCTTAACAAGATGGTTTTAATGCCCCTTGGAAAAGACGTGGAGGTTGCAGTAGCTTAACAAGACAGTTTTAATGCCCCTTGGAAGAGACGTGGAGGTTGCAGTAGCTTAGCAAGATGGTTTTAATGCCCCTTGGAAGAATGGTGGAGGTCGCAGTAGCTTAACAAGACAGTTTTAATGCCCCTGGAGAAAGTGGTGGAGGTCGCAGTAGCTTAACAAGATGGTTTTAATGCCCCTTGGAAGAATGGTGGAGGTCGCAGTGGAATAAAAAGACAATATCAATGCCCCTGGGAAAAGTGGTGGAGGTCGCAGTAGCTAAACAAGACGGTTTTAATGCCCCTTGGAAGAGACGTGGAGGTTGTAGTAGCTTAACAAGACGGTTTAAATGCCCCTTGGAAGAGCCATGCAGTACAACATCTTAAAAACATTATTCCCATTATTGGGGAGTTGGTCTCCCATAGTCTTTGCCTATGCATTCCAAGCAAAAGCTGCCAAAAATTAGGATGGAGGAACTTGCAATGCTGGCAACATGGACCACGGTCAACCTGGTGGTATAGTGGTGGTGGAGGCTGAGGATAATAAGAAGAGCAAAATACAGCCGAAATGAGGAAGCATATGCCCATGTGTGGGTGTGAAACGGTGCATGGGAATACACCTCCTGAAATAACACAGTGGATTTGACTTTATTTTACTCTGCTGTCATTTGGTGGTGATGAGAAGTGGCACTAAAAACAGGCTCCGATAACACGCTAGCGGCAGGGCAGGCCAGGACCTCCAAGGCATACAGAGAGAGTTCATTCCAAGTGTCCAGCTTGGATATCCCAAAATTAAAAGGCACAGAGGAATCACGGAGGACGCTGGTAGGGTCGGCAAGGTACTCCCTCACCATCTTTTGAAACTTTCCACTCCTTGTGAAAGTACCCCGCGCCTCAGGGCCTGTAAAATAATATTATTTTATACATGTTGTATTTTGTGCTATATTCTGTTGTAGCTTTTGTATTTTTATAATATTTTTTGTAATATTTTTTTGGGAAATTTTGTATGACGTCATTTCCTTTAAATTCCTTTATATGTGTGAAAGTTGTCTTGCTATCCACAATTGAAAAAAGCCTGCAAGGGGCTGAAACGTCTTGTTGTAGTTTTCCTACATGTGGAATAAATGAACTGATCGAATACACGTGAGTGCCGGGATTTCTTCATTTTTTTATGTGTGGAGTCTGACCTGAATATCAGCGGCCTTGTTGCAGCTGGTACTCCACAACTGCTCTCTTCTGCTCACAAATCCTTTGCAACATGTGGAGGGCAGAATTCCAACGTGTGGGGACATCACACACCAGTCGGTGTGCCGGAAGCTGCAAGGGCGGCGGAAGCTGTAGCCGACTTGCGAAAATGAGCTGATAGGCTGGGTACTTTGATGAGCAGATCTGGCAACTCTGGGTATGATTTAAGAAACCACTGAACCACGAGGTTAAGCACATGAGCCAGGCATGCTACGTGTGTGATCTCGCCTCACCTCAGAGTCGCCACCAGGTTACGGCCATTGTCACACACGACCATGCCTGGATGTAGGTTCAGCAGTCTCAGCCACAGATCTGCCTGCTCTTTCACAGCTGTCCACAACTCATAAGCAGTGTGAGGTTTATCACCTAAGCTTATGAGTTTCAGAACACCCTGTTGCCGCTTGGCTGAGGCAGTACTTCAGTGCTTCCAGCTTGTAACTGATGTGGTGATATCTGAGATGGAGGCTGAACATGAGTAGGAGGAGGAGGATGATGCGCAGGAGCTGTACACTGTGGGGGCAACTCTGACTGACATAGGGCCCGCAATCCTCGGTGTGGGGACGATGTGTTCCGTCCCAAGGTCTGACTGGGTTCCGGCTTCCACTATGCTTACCCAGTGTGCCGTCAGGGAGATGTACCGTCCCTGGCCACAAGCACTTGTCCACGTGTCCGTTGTCAGGTGGACTCTCCCAGTAACTGCGTTGTTGAGGGCACCGCCGATGTTTTGGGACACATGCTTGTGTAGTGCGGGGATGGCCCACCGGGCAAAATAGTGTCGGCTGGGGACTGAGTACCGAGGGACGGCCACCGCCATAAGGTTGCGTAAGGATTCCGTCTCCACCAGCCTAAAAGGCAGCATTTCCAACGCAAGCAGTCGTGAAATGTGCGAATAAAGGACTGTGGCCAGTGGGGCGTTGGCTGAGAATTTGCGCTTTCGTTCAAAGCTCTGAGATATGGACAACTCTGTGGTGAGACGTGGACGTCGACTTTGATACTGTTTCTTGAGAAACTGCCATACCAAGTGAAGACTGAAAGGAGGGGGCATCTTTGCATGCAGTATGGACAGGGGATTGCCTTGCATGCACAACAGGGGGTTCTATTACATGCACAACAGCGGAAGAAGCAGTGGTGACACCCGCTGACACTGGTCGTGGACCCTGGGGTTCGCCCCACAAAGTCGGGTGCTTTGCTGCCACGTGCCTAATCATGCTAGTGGTGGTCAGGCTGGTAGTTTTGTCACCCCTGCTGATGCTGGCATGGCAGGTGGTACAAATGGCCTTTTTGGGGTTATCAGCAGAGTCTTTAAAAAAATTCCAGACTACAGGTTGTACTGGCAACGTCCCTCGTGTTGGTGTTACGGGTAACTGTTGCCCGCCTTCTGTGTGCGGCCACCACACTGCTTCTTCCTGCCTGTTGGGGTACTCTGCCTCAATCCCCTGTGTGCTGCTGGCCTCGCTTTGCGTGTCCTCCTGCCACGTTGGGTCAGTTACTAGATCATCCACAACCTCCTCCTCTTCCACTTGCGCACCACGATCCTCCTCCTCACTTCGTGGCAATTGTGTCTCGTCATCGTCCACCTCTTGTGACAAATTGCCAGCGTCGACTTCCTCTGGCCGTGGCTGTTCAAATATTTGGGCATCGCTACATGGGATCTCCTCTTCCACCACTTCAAGCGGAGCAGGCGAGGGGCACAAATATGGAAATGGACCAGTGAATAGCTCTTCAGAGTGTCCAAGTGTGGGATCAGTTGCTGTCTGACGACTCTCGGCATGGTGGGAGGAAGGAGCATCAGGGTGAGGAGGAGTATGCGGTCGATACTCACAGCTACTAAAACTTGACCGTGTGGAAGACAGACCGGAGGTGGTGGTGCCCAGGTAACTGGAAGTATTATCTGCTATCCAATTAATAACCTGTTCACACTGATCAGTTCGCAATACTGGTGTTGTAGTGTGCTTCTGTAGCATCGGCGTCTCTGTCCCCTGCTAGGCAGAGACGCTGTCCCTCTCACCTTCCTGTTCCGGGCGCAGCGTCCTCCAGCGCTCCTTCCCTCGCTGCTGTCGGCGCGCGCTCCTTCCCGGGCACTGTGCTTAGGGCGCTCGCGCGCTCCCCCTCTCTTAAAGGGACCGCGCACGTCGTTCTAAGGAGTCCCCGGCCAATAGCCGGAGAACCTTCCATATATAAGGCACCTATTCCAAAATGGAGGTGCCCGAGCAAAGTTTTTCCAAAGCATACTCACCTCTGCTTCAGCCCTCAGGTCCCGTTGCCAGCCTGACTACTAGTCCAGTCTGCCTGCTTGTCTGCTCTTCAGCCCGACAGTCGGTCTCAAGCATACACCAGTCTGTCTATGGGCAAGTCCACCTATGGACCAGGAAGCACCTGCCAGTTACCTGCCTGCTACCTGCCGTACTTGCTAGCCCGCTCACCTGGGAGCGCTCACCTGCTACCCGCCTGCTAGCCTACCTGGAGGCTCTGCTGTCACTTGCCGTGACCACCTGCTTGCCAGCCAAGAGACTCTTACCCATTCTGCCGTCACTTCCCGTGACCACCTCCCTGCCAGCCAAGAGACTCTTACCTGCTCTGCCGTCACTTGCCGTGACCACCTGCCTGCCTGCCAAGAGACTCTTACCTGCTCTGCCGTCACTTGCCGTGACCACCTGCCTGCCTAGAGACTCTTACCCGTTCTGCTGTCACTTGCAGTGACCACCCGCCTGCTCACCCAGAGACTGCTACCCTCCTGTTGTGTCCACCCGCTACACCGGTCAGTCCCCGCTATCTGACTCGTGGGAGCCACCTGCTCAATTACAAGGTTGTCCCCAGACTAACACCTGCCCCTCGGGGTCCCTCCTTGTTCCAAGGCACAGTGGTTCCACCACCCGGCCCCGTTACAGTTTGCTCAGGCCATGGAACCCGGTGGCACCCAAGCTCCCTCGCTCTCTGACCTGTTCCACGAAGTCTCCCGTCAGAGATCCCAACAGGAATCCATCCTGAACCACCTGCGTAATGTCAACTCCCGCCTGGACACACTGACTGCTCCACCAGGACCTGCCTCCAGTCGTACGACTCACGCCCCGGCAGCGCCGCTGCCCATCAATACCATGGTACCCGGTCCGGGTCCCTGGCTCTCTGCATCACCTCGTTTTGGTGGAGACCCCGCCTTGGCTCGAGGCTTCATTAACCAGTGCACTCAGCACTTTGAACTCTTGGCACATCACTTTACCACCGACCGGGCCAAAGTGGTCTTCATCATGTCCCATCTCACTGGGGAAGCACTGGCTTGGCTAAATGCCCTGTGGGAGAGAGGGGATCCCCTGGTATCCAACTTTGTCAGCTTTCCTCACTGCTTTCCGGAAAGTCTTCGATGAACCGGGACGAAAGACCTCGTCAGCCTCCTCTCTGCTACGTCTCCGCCAAGGAAGTCTCACCGTGGGCCAATATGCCATACGGTTCCGTACCCTCGCTTCTGAGCTTGCCTGGGATAACGAGGCCCTGGTGTCCATCTTCTGGGAGGGCCTCTCCGGTCGGATTAAAGACGAACTTGCCGGTCGGGACATTCCAACCACCCTGAATGACTTGGTGACACTAGCTACCCGGATTGACATCCGGTTCCAGGAACGTACCTAAGAGACCACCCGTTAGAGGAGGTTTCCCCGCCTTGCTCCTACTTTCCAGAGACCCGTCTCTTCATCTGTCACTCCCCAGGCGCACTCACCAGAGCCCATGCAAATCGACCAGACCAAGATGGTCAAATCTCGCCAAGAGTCACGCCGAGCCGAGGGGAGCTGTTTCTATTGTGGCAGTAAAAAGCACCTGATCCGTTCCTGCCCGGAGAAGCCGGAAAACTCCAGTGTCTAGGTCCGCTTGGAGAGGTCGTCCTAGACAAAAGTAAGCCCTCTCCATCTCTAACCTTGTCTGTCTCTATCTCCTGGGGTGAGAATCGCCACTTTGAAATCGCCCACCTGGATTTTGGAGCTGCTGGAAACCTCATCTCCCAGTCTTTGGTAGAGAGATACCGTATTCCCACCAAGCCCCTGGCTGAACCATTGTCAGTCGCCTCCGTGGATGGAAGACTTCTCCCGGTGACCATCCTGCTCGTCACTGAACCCATAACCCTGCAGGGGGGAATGCTGCACTCTGAGGAAATCTCATTCCATGTGCTGTCCGGACTCTCTCACTCCCTATTGCTTGGTCTACCCTGGCTACAGATACATGAACCCATATTGAACTGGCGATCCGGTGAAGTACTCCGGTGGGGACCAGACTGCCATAAGACCTGCCTGGTTCCAGTCCGCCCAGCTCGCCCTCCGCCTACTCCAGCTAATCTACCTGGTCTCCCGGCTCCATACTGGCCCTATGCAGACGTCTTCGGTAAAAAGGAAGCAGAGACGTCGCCACCCCATAGGCCATATGATTGCCCGATCGACCTGGTACCTGGCGCCACTCCGCCCCGTGGGTGTATCTTCCCATTGTCTGCGGCCGAAACCCGGGCCATGTCTGAATACATTGAAGAGAATCTGGCCTTAAGGCTTTATTCGAAAATCTACCTCCCCGGCTGGAGCCGGATTCTTCTTTGTCAAAAAGAAAGACGGCTCGCTACGTCCCTGTATTGACTATAGAGGACTCAATCAAATCACGGTAAAAAACAAATACCCCCTGCCGCTCATCTCCGAGTTGTTTGATCGCCTCAAAGGTGCCAGGATCTTCTCCAAGCTGGATCTTCGGGGAGCATATAACCTGGTCCGTATCCGTCAAGGAGACGAGTGGAAGACAGCATTCAATACCCGGGACGGTCACTATGAGTACCGTGTGATGCCCTTCGGACTCTGTAATGCCCCCGCTGTCTTTCAAGAACTGGTCAACGACATCTTCCGGGACCTCCTGTACTCCTGCATGGTGGTGTAACTGGACGATATCTTGGTCTTCTCTCCGGATCTCCCCACACACCGGAGGGATGTTCGTCAGGTCCTGCTTAGGCTTTGGCAGAACCACCTCTATGCCAAATACGAGAAGTGCCTCTTCGACCAGACCTCCCTTCCATTCTTGGGCTATGTTATCTCCCAGACAGGCCTGCAAATGGATCCCGCGAAGCTCTCTGCTGTCCTAAAGTGGCCCCGTCCTGAGGGGTTGAAGGCGATACAGCGATTCCTGGGCTTCACCAATTACTATCGTCTTTTCATCCCACACTTCTCATCCCGGACTTCTCCCATATCTGCGCTTACCCGTAATGGGGCAAATCCCAAGGTATGGTCACCCGAAGCCGAGGAGGCCTTCCTTTCCTTAAAGAAAGCCTTCGTCTCTGCCCCCGTCCTGCACCGCCCGGACTGCAATAAACAATTCTACCTGGAGGTTGATGCCTCCGGAGCCGGAGCGGTACTCACCCAAAAATCTTCTACCGGGAGAATGGTAACCTGCGGCTTCTTCTCCAAAATCTTCTCCTCGTCTGAGCACAACTACTCTATAGGAGATCGTGAATTGCTAGCCGTCAAATTAGCACTGGAGGAGTGGCGCTATCTGCTTGAAGGGGCTCTATACCCGGTGATCATCTACACGGATCACAAAAATTTGGCATATCTCCAAAATGTCCAAAGACTTAATCCTCGCCAGGCCCGGTGGTCTTTGTTTTTTGCCCGCTTCGACTTCATACTTCATTTCCGCCCGGCGGACAAGAACGTAAAAGCTGATGCCTTGTCCCGGTCCTTCCTGTCCTCCGATCAAGAGGAGGAGCCTACGCACATCATTGACCCCTCCAAGGTAATGAAGGTGGCCCCCCTGGATCTGACTCGTCTCCCACCCGGTAAGACGTTTGTAGCAGTATCAGATCGGGAGAGAGTTCTTCGTTGGGGCCATTCTTCTAAACTAGCTGGCCATGCTGGCCAAAAGAAGACCTTCCAGCTCATTACCCGGCATTACTGGTGGCCTACCCTGCGTAAGGACCTTGTAGACTTCATCGCGGCCTGTTCATCTTGTGCCAGTAACAAAGTGCCCAGACACCTACCAGCTGGCCATCTCTTGCCCCTTCCTGTACCTGCTGTTCCATGGCAGCACATAGCTATGGATTTTATCACCGATCTTCCTGTTTCTGCCGGGTGTACAGTCATTTGGGTGGTCGCTGACGGCTTTTCGAAAATGGCCCACTTCATTCCCCTGCCTGGACTCCCATCTGCATCCGAACTGGCTAAAGACTATATCCGCCACATCTTCCGTCTTCATTGCCTACCCCCCCACATCGTGTCGGATTGTGGGGTTCAGTTCACCTCACACTTCTGGAGAGCCACATGTAAGCTGATAGACGTCACCCTGGATTTCTCCTCCGCTTACCACCCTCAGTCCAATGGTCAAGTGGAGCGGATCAATCAGATCCTTACCAGTTACCTCCGGCACTTCGTTAATGCCCACCATTCCGATTGGGTGGATCTCCTACCTTGGGCCGAATTCTCTTATAATAACCATGAGAGCGAATCCTCTACCAAGTCCCCGTTCTTTATAGTCTGTGGCCAACATCCCCGGATTCCAGTTCCCGTCTCCGCTTCTGTGGACAACCCTGCCGCGGAGTCTCTTGTCAGTGAATTTTCTACCATTTGGGAGAGTACCAGGTCCGCTCTTCTTCTGTCCTCCGAGCGGATGAAGAGATATGCTGATAAGAGACGTCTGGATCTGCCTGAATTCCGTCCTGGAGACAAAGTTTGGCTCTCCTCCAAACATGTGCGGCTAAAAGTACCCTCCTTCAAGTTGGGCCCTCGATTCATCGGACCCTTCGAAGTTCTCAGGCAAATTAACCCAGTGGCCTACAAATTAAAACTCCCGGCCACCCTACGCATTCCCAACTCCTTCCACGTATCCCTCCTCAAACCCGTTGTCCTTAACACTTTTTCCGATAATCCAGGTACTCCTCCTGCTCCGGTTTCTGCTGAGGACGTCTTTGAGATGGAGAGTATCCTGGCCTCCAAGAGGGTAAGGGGGAGAACCTTTTTTCTGGTGGATTGGAAGGGGTTTGGTCCTGAGGAAAGAACTTGGGAACCCAGGGAGAACATCAACGCCCCGCTTCTCCTTGAGAAATTTCTCTCTGGCCTAAAAAAGGGGGGGCCTAAAGGGGGGGTACTGTAGCATCGGAGTCTCAGCCCCCTGCTAGGCAGAGACGCCGTCCCTCTCACCTTCCTGTTCCGGGCGCAGCGTCCTCCAGCGCTCCTTCCCTCGCTGCTGCCGGCGCGCGCTCCTTCCCGGACACTGTACTTAGGGTGCGCGCACGCTCCCCCTCTCTTAAAGGGACCGCGCGCGTCGTTCTAAGGAGTCCCCGGCCAATAGCCGGAGGATCTCCCATATATAAGGCACCTCCTCCAAAATGGAGGTGCCCGAGCAAAGTTGTTGCAAAGCATACTCACCTCTGCTTCAGCCCTCAGGTCCGGTTGCCAGCCTGACTACTAGTCCAGTCTGCCTACTTGTCTGCTCTTCAGCCCGACAGTCGGTCTCAAGCATCCACCAGTCTGTCTATGGGCAAGTCCACCTACGGACCAGGAAGCACCTGCCAGTTACCTGCCTGCTACCTGCCGTACTTGCTAGCCCGCTCACCTGGGTGCGCTCACCTGTTACCCGCCTGCTAGCCTACCTGGAGGCTCTGCTGTCACTTGCAGTGACCACCTGCCTGACAGCCAAGAGACTCTTACCCGTTCTGCCGTCACTTCCCGTGACCACCTGCCTGCCAGCCAAGAGACTCTTACCTGCTCTGCCGTCACTTGCCGTGACCACCTGCCTGCCTGCCAAGAGACTCTTACCTGCTCTGCCGTCACTTGCCGTGACCACTTGCCTGCCTGCCTAGAGACTCTTACCCGTTCTGCCGTCACTTGCCGTGACCACCCGCCTGCTCACCCAGAGACTGCTACCCTCCTGTTGTGTCCACCCGCTACACCGGTCAGTCCCCGCTATCTGACTCGTGGGAGCCACCTGCTCAATTACAAGGTCGCCCCCAGACTAACACCTGCCCCTCGGGGTCCCTCCTAGTTCCAAGGCACAGTGGTTCCACCACCCGGCCCCGTTACAGCTTCCCTAGTAATTCGGTCAAGAAGTGGGAGCGAGAAGATGTGGCTGTTTGTTGTGGCACATTTTCACCTTGGCCACGGCCCCGTCCTATACACGCACCATCACCAGAACATCCAGTTGCACGTCCCTTGCCACGCGCCTCGCCCATTGTAAATTAAGTAAAATAGCTTATGACTCGCCCCCTGGGCCAATGCTGTAGTGTGGCGCGCGTGCGCGCGGGGGATACCCGGAGCCGGATCCGATGGGGGTAGTAGTCTTCGTGTGGCGGTGACCCGGTCCGCGCCCAGGGTGGTCAAACTAAGTGGCAGTTATTGGTATGATGGTATTAGTGTCCGACTACGCCACCCGTTGAATGCGGTTATGAAACCGCCGCTGCAGGGCAGACCACTGAGGCCGGTGGTATAGGTGTGCAGCAATGTTGATATAACCCCCAACGGGAGAGGTATGGCCTCAGGGCAGCGGATGTGGATGATGTTGGGAGTGATGGTGTGGATGTCCCAGCACTAACGGTGCGACAAGGAAGCACGGAGACGCGAGGGTACAGTTCAGGGCCTTTACTGATGGTACAAGGCAAATTCCCCCGGGAGTACTGGCTAGTAGTTGGGGCCTGGTTAGTCTGCGAGTAAGCCGGAGTTCCCCTGGCCAGGTGGAGTTGTAGGCCTTCCCGTTAGTCTGTACCCTTCCTGGCTACCCTGCTTTCAGCGGTTACAAGTAGCCCACGTCCCTGGGTATACCGTATGGTGCTCACCCGTATGGCTGGTGACCTGGGGCCTCCTGTTAGCCTCCGCTCCGGGATGGCGGTGCTGGTCCCTTCGTTGTGACTGAGCCTCTGGGCTTTTATGGCCAGAGGACCTGGAATCCCCTGCCGGATGGATTCTGTTGCTGGGTATATCTTAGTCCCCACAGCCTCGGACTCCTGTGTCCGGTTTTAGTACCTTCTCCCAGGGCGAGCTCTGCACAGCTCCAGCCCCTGGCGCTTCTCCTTGGCTCCTACAGAGCTCCTGATTAGAGATGAGCGTTGTTCTACTCGAACTGTTCGCCAATCTCAAATTCGAGCTGTTTTGGGCGATGTTCGAGCCGGTCGGCGAACACGAACAATTTGAGAAAAATTCGGCTGTTCGAGGTTATGTTCGATAACTGTTCGTGCACCAAAATCATAACTGGATTTTTTCTCAGTAATGATGAAAATTAATGTTAATACGCAGTTTGAGTGTACAGCGGGGCGGGGGGAGGGGCAGGGGATGGATCTCTGCAGGAACAATGAAGATCTCCATTTTTTTTTCTCTTTCCCGCATTTGCAGTGGGGAGGTGCAATCTGTCAGCCTATCAGCAGCGCACACACGGAGCGAAGTGCTTTTTTTCACACAAGCAAGGGCATGTGTGATTGGCAGTGTATGTCACATGTCCTTGCCCTATAAGACCAAGCCATTTTCCCCGTCGCCACCATTTTCTCACTGCTGCAGCTGCGTGTTAGACGGCACCGCTGTTGCTGTGTGCGCTATACCTTGTTAATTTCAAGCCAATTTTCGCACAAATATACAGATAGCTTGGGAGTAGGGAATAGTTGTGATTGCAGTCCTTTTAAGGACTAGGTTACAGCATTTCCTACGACTTTTATCAGGCAGGTCTGTGCTCTTAAATAGATAGATTGTGGGAGTAAGACTAATTGTAATTGGAGTCCTTTTCAGGACTAGGTTACATCAGTTCCTATCAGTTTTTGCCAGGCAGGTCTGTGCCAGTGCTGTGCAAGTTTTTTTCACAGCATTTGGCTGAATCTAGCAAAGCTAATCCTTTTTGGCCTATTGCAGAGTGTGTTAGTCAGTGGAGTAGCCTATCTGTGTTGCAAGATATACCACCTGTGTATAGAATACCAATTTTTTTACTGCACCTAGTGAAGTAAAATCTTTTGGGCATAGCATCATTCTATTAGTCCATCTATACTGACCTCCATCAGGTTGCAAATTAAAAATAATTTTTTTCTGCATCTAGGTCTGAAAAAATATTTGGGCTTCTAGCAGTGTGTGGGACTTGGTCTATTAGTCCATCTATACTGACCTCCATCAGGTTGCAAATTAAAAATAATTTTTTTCTTCATTTATCTCTGAAAAAATATTTGGGCTTCTAGCAGCGTGTGGGACTTGTTCTATTAGTCCATCTATACTGACCTCCATCAGGTTGCAAATTAAAAATAATTTTTTTCTGCATCTAGCTCTGAAAAAATATTTGGGCTTCTAGCAGTGTGTGGGACTTGGTCTATTAGTCCATCTATACTGACCTCCATCAGGTTGCAAATTAAAAATAATTTTTTTCTGCATCTAGCTCTGAAAAAATATTTGGGCTTCTAGCAGTGTGTGGGACTTGGTCTATTAGTCCATCTATACTGACCTCCATCAGGTTGCAAATTAAAAATAATTTTTTTCTTCATTTAGCTCTGAAAAAATATTTGGGCTTCTAGCAGTGTGTGGGACTTGTTCTATTAGTCCTTCTATACTGACGTCCAGCAGGTTGCAAATTGAATATAATTTTTTTCTGCATCTAGCTCTGAAAAAATATTTGGGCTTCTAGCGGTGTGTGGGACTTGGTCTATTAGTCCATCTATACTGGCCTCCATCAGGTTGCAAATTAAAAATAATTTTTTTCTGCATCTAGCTCTGAAAAAATATTTGGGCTTCTAGCAGTGTGTGGAACTTGGTCTATTAGTCCATCTATACTGACCTCCATCAGGTTGCAAATTAAAAATAATTTTTTTCTGCATCTAGCTCTGAAAAAATATTTGGGCTTCTAGCAGTGTGTGGGACTTGGTCTATTAGTCCATCTATACTGACCTCCATCAGGTTGCAAATTAAAAACAATTTTTTTCTTCATTTAGCTCTGAAAAAATATTTGGGCTTCTAGCAGTGTGTGGGACTTGTTCTATTAGTCCTTCTATACTGACCTCCAGCAGGTTGCAAATTGAATATAATTTTTTTCTGCATCTAGCTCTGAAAAAATATTTGGGCTTCTAGCGGTGTGTGGGACTTGGTCTATTAGTCCATCTATACTGACCTCCATCAGGTTGCAAATTAAAAATAATTTTTTTCTGCATCTAGCTCTGAAAAAATATTTGGGCTTCTAGCGGTGTGTGGGACTTGGTTTATTAGTCCATGTATACTGACCTCCATCAGGTTGCAAATTAAAAATAATTTTTTTCTGCATCTAGCTCTGAAAAAATATTTGGGCTTCTAGCAGTGTGTGGGACTTGGTCTATTAGTCCATCTATACTGACCTCCATCAGGTTGCAAATTGAATAAAAAAAATTTCTGCATCTAGCTCTGAAAAAATATTTGGGCTTCTAGCGGTGTGTGGGACTTGGTCTATTAGTCCATCTATACTGACCTCCATCAGGTTGCAAATTAAAAATAATTTTTTTCTGCATCTAACCCAGCCAATAGTTTTGGCCTAATACCACAGTTTGGCCACTCAGCTCTGCTCGGTTACCATCCATTGTTTTTTTGTGCAAACAACTCCAGAGTTGTGAATTAGTTAACCACCAAAATGAGTGGAAAAAGGCCTGCTGCTGGTGGAAAGGGGAATAGGCGTGTTGGGAAGGGGAAAAAAGGTTGTGTCCGTGGGGTAGGTGCAGAAGAAAGACCATCTTCCAGCCAAACTAAAATGTCTACTTCTTTTAGCGGACAATGTGATAAGATCCCTTTCTTACGGCCACGCCAATCGCTACAAATTCCAGATGAGGCACAAAAACAGCAGGTGCTTCAACGGATATCAAGTGCTCCTTTAAGTGGGCTCTCCTCCACATCAACTTCAACATCACAAATACTCCAGTCCTCAAAGGTGTCACCCAAATCGCACTTGCTTCCTCACAGCTCCCAAATCTCCAGCTGCCCGTCTGAGTATGAGGTAGAACAGATGGTTGAGTCTGCAGAGCTGTTTACTCATACTATAGCCTGGGAATCAGAGGTCGACTCCAGCGCTTCTGTGAATCCAGACGAGGAAATGATCTGCACTGATGCCCAGAATCTTTATGAGTCGGATCCAGGACCAGACGCAGAAGGTTCTGACCATAATGTAGACCCTCATTCCCAAACTGTAACTCCTGTTGGTGGAGACAATGAGGAAGACGATGATAAGACTCAAATACCTGATTGGAGCGACAACTTTAGTTTTTTGTCAGGGCAGGAACAGGTTGGCTCTGAGGACGACGGGTGTGATAACGCACAGGGTGATGATGATGAGGTCGGAGATCCCACTTACTGTCAACCCACAGTCAGCCAAGAGATGAGGTCAGCAGAGGAGGTGGAGGAAGATGCTAGTGACGACGAGGTCAGGTTGCGCCTTCCTGGACAGAGACGTAGTACTAGAAGCACGTCAACAACTGCATCCTCAAACACAACTCTGCCTCTCACCACAAGTCGTGGTGGCTCTTCAGGTCGCATGGGTGCTAAGCCTTGCATAGCCTGGGCATTTTTTCAGATCGATAAAGATGACCCAACTCGTGTTATCTGTAACATTTGTCAGCAAAAGCTAAGTAGAGGCCAAAAAATACATAGTTTGAGTACTTCATGCATGAACCGGCACATGGACATGAAGCATAAGTTGCAGTGGGAAGCTCAGTGTGCTACAATGCGGTCTAGCCGGCCGGGCCAACCACCGTCTGCCATATCTTGTGCATCCACGGCCTCTTCATCCTCTGTGACTGGGGGGACAGCAGTCACACCTGTTTTGGGGCGCAGACCTGCCACCTCTTTACCCGCAACAGCCAGCGTGATTGGCAGGTCATCATTTTCTTTGGAGGTGGTAACACCAGCTGGTCTTGAGCGCTGTCCGACATCGATAGCACCACCTTTGGATCAAGGCAACCTAACATGTCCGCCTGCATCTTCCTCACAGACCGGCAGTTTGCCGGGGACACCCTTATCAACCCCGTCTAAGCACAATAGCCAGCCCTCGGTCCCTCAGATGTGGACAAGTAAAAGACCATTTCCTCCTAGCCATGAGAAAGCTAAGAGGTTGAATTTCACCATCTGCAAGCTCTTGGCTACAGAAATGCTGCCTTTCCGCCTGGTGGACACAGAGGATTTTCGAGACCTTATGTCCGTCGCAGTGCCCCAGTACCAGATGCCCAGTCGGCACTACTTCTCAAAGAAAGGTGTGCCTGCGCTCCACCAGCATGTCGCACACAACATCACCGCTTCTTTGAGAAACTCTGTGTGTGACAGGGTGCATTTCACCACAGACACTTGGACGAGTAGGCATGGACAGGGGCGTTACATGTCGCTGACTGGGCACTGGGTAACTATGGTGACAGCAGGACAAGGGGCTGCTGTCCAAGTCTTGCCGTCCCCACGAGTTGTGCGTCAATCCTCTTTATGTCATTTTTCCTCCACTGCTTCTGCCTCCTCAACCTCCTCTCGGTCTTCCACCTGCACCCAAAGGCTGTCTGGTCATGCCACAAGCTTTCTAACTGCGCAGAAGGGATCCTGCACACCTCCTTACTATGCTGGCAGTAGGGCTCAACGTCATCAGGTGGTTTTTACATTGAAATGTCTGGGAAATGTGAGTCACACAGCTGAGGAGTTGTGGTCAGCTCTGGAGAACCAATTTCATGAATGGTTGTCTCCACTGGACCTGAAACCAGGGAAGGCCGTGTGCGACAATGCTGCAAACCTGGGTGCGGCCCTTCGCCGGGGCAATGTCACACACGTGCCTTGTATGGCTCACGTGTTGAACCTGGTTGTCCAGCAATTTTTAGCCCACTATCCCAGACAAGATGGCCTTCTGCAGAGGGCACGGTCGCTGTGTGCTCACTTCCGCCGTTCGCATCCCGCAGCTCAGCGACTTACATCTCTACAGAAGTCGTTGGGCCTGCCACTTCACCGGCTAAAATGCGATGTGCCTACCCGGTGGAATTCAACTCTGCACATGTTGCAGCGACTGTGGCAGCACCGACAAGCCCTGGTGCAATACGTTCTGACGTATAGCCTGGGCCAACGAGATTCAGAGGTGGGGCAAATCACGCTGGAGGAGTGGTCTCAGATCAGGGACCTATGCACCCTTCTGCACAGTTTTGAAATGGCGACGAAGATGTTTAGTGCTGACGATGCCATTATCAGCATGACTATTCCGGTGATTTACATGCTGTAGCACATGTTAAACAGAATTCGGAGTCAGGTGGTGGCACAAGAGGAGGTGGAGGAAGTAGAGGAGGAGGAGTTGTATGCGGAAGGGCTAACATCTGCAAGGTCCAGACGGTCGGCAGCACCAAGGCGGCAGGCATGTGAGGGTGGGGGAGATGATTTTACCAGGGCGCATGGTAGCAGCCAAACTAGTGAGGAAGGTGCAGGAGCCCAGGAAGAAGTGGAGGACGAACTGATGGAAGACTCATCAGATGAGGGAGACCTTGATCACATTTCTGTTGTGCGAGGTTGGGGGGAGAGGACAGAGGAAGGAAGCATGATTGCTACCTCGCCACCAACACAACAGGGACTTGGTGCTCCTGGATGCGCAACACACATGAGTGCCTTCTTGCTGCACTACCTGCAACATGACCCTCGAATTGTGAGAATTAGAAATAATCCTGACTACTGGGTTGCCACACTGTTAGATCCCCGGTACAAAAGTAAATTTGCAGAAATTATTCCTGCCATAGAAAGGGATGCACGCATGCAGGAGTATCAGCAGAGACTGTTGCAGAATCTTACATGTGCTTTTCCACAAAATACCAGTGGTGCACGTAGTGAATCTCACAGTTCCAACTTGCCAACCGTGTGACCGTCAAGTGTTCAGCACTCAAACCGTAACAGAACCACAGTATCTGCTGGTAACATCAATTTTGCGGAATCATTTCACCACTTTTTTAGCCCATCCTTTGCAAGGCCACAGGAGACAAGAAGTCTGACACATAGTCAACGCCTAGAGACGATGGTACAGGAGTATCTCCAAGTAAACATTGAAGCCACGACTGTGTCACTGGACCCTTGCTCTTTTTGGGCTTCCAATCTGGATAAATGGCCGGAGCTAGCCACTTACGCCTTGGAGATCTTGTCATGCCCCGCAGCCAGCGTTCTGTCTGAACGTGTGTTCAGCGCTGCTGGTGGTGTGCTGACAGATAAGCGCACGCGGCTCTCCACTGATAATGTAGACAGACTCACGTTCATAAAGATGAACAAATCATGGATCCGAAACGACTTTTCTACCCCTGTGTCATCCTGGGGAGAGTAAAAGCTTGATGATTGGTTAAAATCACCCTACCAACCGTTTTAAGCTTTAAAATTACTAATCATGTTTATCTGTATCTTGACTGGAAAATAATTTGGGCTTTGTAGCAGTGTGCAGCACTGATCCTATTAGGCCATCTATAATAAGCTTCACCAGATTTAAAATTAAAAATAATTTTTAGCTGCATCTAGCCCGGAAAATAATTTTGGGGCTCCGAGATGCGCAAGACACATAAGTGCCTTCTTGCTGCACTACCTGCAGCATGACCCTCATATTGTCAGAATTCGAAGTAATCATGACTACTGGGTTGCCACACTCTTAGATCCCCCAAACTTTTCGATCAACCTTTTCATTTTAATAAAGACCAAAAAAATGGTCATTTTTGAAATTATAAGCATTAGCAGGTTGTTAGAAACTGAAATCAAACAGTTTTCAACTCAAAACTTTATTCTAGGTGATGTTACATTTTCACATAGGACCCCTTGTTCGAAAGGAGCTTCTGAACTCTCTCGTCCATTGAATTTGTCAGGTTTTGGATGGTTTCTGCTTCAATTGTTTTGCATGAGGACAGAATACCCTCCCAGAGCTGTTGCTTAGATGTGAACTGCCTCCCGCCATCATAGACACTCCTTTTAATGATGCTCCAAAGGTTCTGAATGGGGTAGAGGTCAGGGGAGCATGGGGGTCACACCATAAGTTTGTCCCCTTTTATGCCCATATCAGCCAGAGATGCAGATGTTTTATGTGCAGCATGAGATGGTGCATTATCATGCAGAAAAATGATCTTGCTGTGAAATACACGGTTCTTCTTCTTGAACCATGGCAGGAAGTGCTGTTTGAGAAAATCCACATACATTATGGAGTTCATCTTTAGCGCCTTCAGGGATCCTAAAGGGGCCGACAATCTCTCTCCCCATGATTCCAGCCCAAAACATTACTCCACCTCCTCCTTGTTGGCGCTGTAGCCGTGTTTGTGTGGGGTGTCCATCAACCAGCCATCCTCCACTCCATTCATCTGGACCATCGAGCGCTGCACGGCACTCATCCGTGAACAAAACAGTTTTGAAATCAGTCTTCATGTAATGTTTGGCCCACTGGAGCCGTTTCTGCTTGTGTGAAGTGGATAGAGGAGGTCGACAGGATGGCGTATGCACAGCTGCAAACCTCTGAAGGACCCTGCATCTTGTTGTTCGGGGGACGTTGGAGGCACAAGCAGCTTCAAAAACTTGTCTGCTGCTATGACAAGGCTTTTTTGCCGCTGCTCTTTCAACCTGACGTAATTGCCTGTAGGAAAGAGTCCTCAATTTGCCCTTATCAGCACACACACGTGTGTACTGTGAATCAGCTACATACTTCTTGATTGCCAAGACACTTCATCCTGATCATCGCACAATGTTGATTGTAGTCATGCCTTGACCTAAACACTCCACAATTTGTTGCTTCTCAGCAGCCGACACATCCTTTTTCTTTCCCATTTTGGCAGAAAATGTAGGCTGCTTAATAATGTGAGAGAGCCTTCTTAAGTAGTCTTGCCTTTCATTGGACACACCTGCCAAACTAATTAGCACAGGTGTCTGCAATTGCTTACAGTGATATAAAGAGCCCTGACACACATCACCATCAATGAGTTTAACTGACAAACAAACAAATTCTTCCCTTATCACTCCTAAACACTTTTTGCATAATAATTTGGAACGCGGTGTACATGTGCTTTTCCACAAAACACCAGTGGTTCACGTAGTGAATCTTACAGTTCTAACTTGCCAACCGTGGTCTGTATGGAATTGTTCAATAAAGGGCCCAAAATTAAGATAACATAGATGGGAGAGGTCTCTATGAATAGGAATTCCTAAGTATTTGATACCCTGTGAGGGCCAGGCAAAGGGAAAGTTGGACTGGATGGAATCCTATATGGATTTAGGGAGGGAGACATCAAGGGCCTCAGACTTCGCTGCATTGATTTTAAAATTTGACCATGTAACAAAGTGATCTATTTCAGCCATAACAGCAGGGATGGATATATGTGATTGAGTGATATATACTAGGACATCATCAGCAAATAGAGAGCACTTGTACTCGGTGCCTCCCACCTCAATCCACCTAATATTGGGGTTATGGCGAATTGATGAGAGCAGGTGCTCCGTCACTAGGATGTATAAGAGAGGGGACAGAGGACATCCCTGCCTTGTCCCATTGGTGATTGTGAAAGGTGATGAAAATGTTCTGACGCACCCCCTGGGCCTTGGGACACCCGGAGCCGGACCCTTTTTGGTGGATGCTGGTGGTTGTAGTCTTCGTGGCGGCGATCCGGTTCCGTGGCTCAGGGCGGTCAAACCAGTGGCGGAACTATTTATGTGGTTTTGATGTTTAAATGTCCGACTACGCCACCCGTGGATTGCGGTCAGAGTGAACCGCCGCTACAGGGCAGACCGCTAAGGCTGGTGTTGTGGGTGCAGCAGAGCGTAGCATAACTCCCCACGGGAGGAGTATAGCCTCAGGGGAATGTATGCGGAGGATGGGGGTGATGGTGCAGGGCAGCAGCAGTAACGACACGGAGTCAGTGATGCAGTTCAGGGCCTTTACTCACAGTTCTTATTATCCAGACCACGTCTGCAGGTAACGGCTGCCCACGTCGTACTGTGCTCACCAGGTGAGGGGCTCAGACAACTCCCAGATAACTTTGGAGCGCTTCACAGGACCCCCTTTGTGTGTCCTTTGTCTGGCCTTTCTTACCAACACTTCTGTCCGGCTGCCTCGGGCCTCCTCTTGGTAAACTTGGCGCCAGTTTCCCTGACCCTATGTGGTGCCTTCCTAGCGGGTGGAGCAAGGGGCTGCGCCACATAAAATGTCAGAGCCTCCGGTTTCTAGCTGAGGGTCGTTTCCTGCCTCCACTAGTTCGGGGACCGGTCTCCCCCTTTGGCCTGACCCCTCCACGCAGGTGGATTCGGGCGTGCGGTGGCGACTCGCCCGTCCGCACCCCTGGGATCCCTTTATTCCTCGTTCCTGGAGCCTTCTCCGCTCCTCTTCCTTCCTTCTCCCTCTTGCAGGCCTGGGCCTCTGTTACTAGGCCCGCCTCCGGAGCAGAGCTCATGCAGAGCCCCTGCTCCCTGCCACTTCTGCTCAGACTTCTCTGCACTGAACTAAGATGGTGCCCACCTTTTATACTCCCTTCTCAATGCACCCAGGAACTGCTTCCTCCCTGCTCCTGCACTGCAGGGTTCCCCTTCCTCAGTGTTCCCTCCCCCCACTCCAGCCAGGGACAGGGACTGTCGTGCCCATCTCAGGGGCATATTGGTCGCCCTGCCCCACGGCAATGTGGTGTAATGCATGCAGGTGTCGGGTCCTGATCCACACTCCATCCTTATCTGAGAGTGAGATATCACACCTCTGGGTGAGGTGCAATACGTCTGTAGCAACCGAGCCCTCGGTGCTACAGTTCCATTTATCTTCAGCCTAGGTGACGTATTGTGATACAGGGCCGTGATTTTGGCTATAAAAGGGTCCCCTAGACCCCTACCCCAAGCTTTTTAAGAGAATCATATATGGCGTGCCAGGAGACTCTATGGAATGCTTTCTCAGCATCCAACGAGAGTATCTACTTACAAATTTTTAACTGCATCTAGCCCAGGAAATACTTTGTGCCTAGTAGCAGTGTCTGCTAGTCAGCGGATTATCCCAGCTGTTAAGCAAGCTACACCACCTGTAGTTTGGACACTTAATTTTTTCAAAGGAAATGCTTCGGGACCACGGGATACTTAGTGAAGCGCATCAGGAGGCACCCCAAGGCATAGGGGCTGGGACTGGCACTAGGATGCCTTGCGGTGGACAGCCGAGCTCGATCCTTATAAAAGCTTTTTAACTGCAGCAGCTTTAGTGGACGCTACTGGAGCTGGAATTACGCGGCTGCTGGCATGAGACTTGCCCTCCAATAGATCCTTGTAAATGGATTTAAAGTGTATTCATTCAAATTAGAGGGACAATTTAAATTAAAAAGCTTAGAGCTGCCTCCACCACAGGGGGGCTCTCTCGACCCACCAGCGGACAGGCACCAGTATTGGGAGAGGGGGGCTGGCCGTCAGGGTTCACCGTGGCTCTGGCACAAACCCGGCGACACGGAGGTGGCACGGGCAGGAGCGGACTGGCCGTCTCGGCTTCTCACTTTTTGGATTTTAGAAGGGCATGACATGCCTATATCTGTGTCTCCCCCTCCTTTTACTCCTCCACCTCTTTTCTTTTCGCATGACTATATGTACTTGTCACTTTTCCATGTGTTAGTTGTGTCTTCTGAGCAGTTTGTCAGCTTTTGGACACCTTTGAAGGTGTTTTCTATGTGTTTCTATGTGTTTTTGTTTGCCTGCCATTGGTTTTAACGGTGTTCGAAGGTGTTCGACGAACAGTTCGACGAACAGTTCGGCGAACACACGGGTGTTCGACGAACCGAACCGAACTCGAACACTACGGGGGTGGCTCAACACTACTCCTGATGTCTATCTGTCCCTGTTTCTGCGTGTCCAGACCAGACTCCGTCTCTGTCTGGAACTCCTCTCTCTAACCCTGCCTCAGCCCCAGGTTTTTACAGGGGAAGTTCTTCCCCTCCCAGGACTGGGCAGGAGGTGTGGCATGCTTAGGATTCCTGCCCAGGAGACCTCCCACCTGCTCACAGACGTAATACTGCTATTACTGTGGAAACCAGACCCCTGGGGTGCCACATTCCCCCCTAGTGAAATTTAGTACTCCCGGACTAAACATAACAGGGTATAAACAATAACAATTAAATACATGAGATGGTCACGGCGTGTCCGTAACCGGGAAGCAATAAGGGTGTCCATTTCACCAAAGAACAGGGAGCCGTAACCAGGTAGGGGTCTGTCCTGCCCCGAGTCTTCAACAGTCTTTAGTCCATTCCTGGGTTACGCTCCAAACATATTTACAACAGTGTTCCGGTTACTCACTGTCCATAACCTGTCAGTCCATATAAAGAAATCTGTAACTGAAAAACATAATTAGCAACGGCTACAACAAAACAGGTAAACATAAAATAGTTAAAGCAACTAGCCAACTTAGATTCTCCAACGTACGGGCATCTGGCCTCTGGTAACCCTAGTGGACCTACGGAGCTCACTAACTGGTCCTGCACTACAGGGTGTAGGAGGTGTTATGGGCAGGCTGGGCAGCTTTCTGCGCACTCTTTGGCTCACTAGGGGCACGGCAGGCTCACTACTAGCAGAGGGTTGATCCTCCTGTACTGCTGGTGTGGACTCTTCTGCCTCTTGGGCCGGCTGCTCTTCCAGCTCTACTGGTTCTTCTGTAGGCACTTGCGGGGCTGGCTGGAGAAAGGTGAGGACGGGTACCACGACAGCACCGTTTACTTGTGTCCAAGACCGGGGGAAGTCTCCGAGTACAGTCCTGATCATTTCTTCCCTTTCCTCTGCGGGTCGAGGGTTTTCTTGATCTTCTTCTTCAGGGTTTTGCAGCTGTTTGGGACACTTCTTCAGGTGGTCTCTGGAGACAACGGCTGTGGTTTCTCCTCCATCCTTACTGATCACGCAAATCTTTGAGTTCTCATGGCTTGATGGCAGTACGGTGTACGGGTCCTTCTCCCACTGGTCGTCCAACTTGTGGAGCCGTCTTTTCCTCTTCAAGACCTGCTCTCCAGGTACCAGGGGAACAGCGGGAGCATACTGATTATAAGTCTTCTCTTGCCTTTCTCTAGCTTGAGACAGACTTCGCTCCACGCTCTCCTGCACTTTCCGATACTGCTGCTGCCGTCCTGTATCCCAGTCTGCCTCTGGCGAGGTGTCCTCGGGCGTCAGGACTCCCATATCCAGGTCGATAGGCAGCTTACCAGGCCTCGCTCTCATTAGGTAAGCCGGGGTACAGTTGGTAGAACCTACAGGGATGTGGTTGTATAGGTCCACCAGATCAGGCAGCTTCTCAGGCCACAGACTGCGTTCTTCCAGGGGCAATGTTTTCAGGAGGTCTATCACCACCTGGTTCATCTTCTCGCAGAGTCCATTAGTTTGTGGGTGATAGGGCGTTGTTCTTATCTTCGTGCAGCCATACAGGTTGCAGAACTCCTGGAAGACTTCCGCTTCGAAGGCTGGCCCTTGGTCTGTCAGCACTTGGTCCGGGTACCCGTGTGGACGGCAGAAGTGCTGCTGGAAGGCTCTAGCTGCTGTTTGAGCCGTTAAGTCCTTGACCGGGACCACCACCAGGAACCGGGAGTAATGATCTACGATTGTGAGGGCGTAGACATACCCAGATCTGCTTGGAGCCAGTTTCACATGGTCCAGGGCTACCAGTTCCAGTGGCTGTCGGGTGATGATGGGCTGCAAGGGAGTCTTCTGGCTGGCACGGTCCTTCCTTCTTAGGTGGCACGGTCCACAGTCTCTGCACCACCTCTCGATGGCTCCTCTCATGCCTACCCAGTAGAACCGTTCACGCAACAAGAACTCCAGCTTCTTCCACCCGAAATGTCCTGCTCCGTTGTGGTACGCCTCCAGAATCATAGCCGCGTCTCGTCTGGGGACCACTACCTGCCAGGTCAACTCATGTGTTCGAGAGTTAACCATTCTCCGGCACAACTTCTCCCTGTAGAGGAACAGCCTACTTTTCTCCTTCCACAGTTGCTTAGTCTCCTCTGGGGCGTCTGGGTCCAGACTGGCATCGGCTTGGGTCAGCATTTCCTTCACCAGACGGACTGCAGGATCACTGTCTTGCGTCTCCGCCCAGTTGTAGTGGGGCAAGGGATTGAACGTCGCGGAGCGCCTGTCCTTCACACGGTGGGAATACAGGGTAATCCCATGACGGTGGAACGCAGGGAGCTCAACTTCTTCCAGATCTTCTGGATCTTCCCCTACGTCCGGTAAGTTCGGCATTCTAGACAGGGCATCCGCGTTGGCATTTGAGCGTCCTGCCCGGTATTTGATGGTGAATTCAAAGTTGGACAGGCGAGCCATCCATCTCTGTTCCAGAGCACCGAGCCTTGCAGTGTCCAGGTGTGTCAACGGGTTGTTATCCGTGTACACGATGAATTTGGAGGAGGCAAGGTAATGCTTGAAACGTTCGGTCACTGCCCACACTACTGCCAGGAACTCCAGCTTGAATGAGCTATAATTCTCAGGGTTCCTCTCGGTGGGTCGTAGCTTTCGGCTAGCGTAAGCGATTACTCGTTCTTTTCCTTGCTGGATCTGGGACAGCACGGCTCCTAGTCCGATGTTACTTGCGTCCGTGTGGAGGATAAAGGGCTGGCTGTAGTCTGGATATGCCAGGATTTCATCCCCCGTGAGGGCCATCTTCAGCTGGCTAAAGGACTCCTCTTCCAGCTTTTCCCACCTGAAGGGCGGCTTCTGGTTTTTGGTTTTTCGAGATTGACCTATCAGGAGGTCCTGCATAGGATTTGCCATTTTGGTGAAACCGGGAATGAATCTTCGGTAGTAGCCTACCAACCCGAGGAACTGCCGCACTTCCTTTATGCTGGAGTGAGATCCAAAGTAGAGAAGAAATTAGCAGATTTTAATGCAGCTAAGGACTCTTCTATCCTTGGTAACGGGTACACATCTTTGTGTGTGATACGGTTGACCTTCCTGTAGTCTACACACATTCTCATAGTGTTGTCCTTCTTTTTCACTAAGACTAGTGGAGCTGCCCAGGGGCTACAGCTGTCCCTGATTACCCCAGCCTCCTTCATGTCTCTAAGCATCCCCTTGGCGTGTTGGTAGTGTGCAGGGGGTACGGGTCGGTATCTCTCCTTTATGGGAGGATGGTCTCCCGTGGGGATGTGGTGTTCTACCCCCTTTACCCGCCCGAAGTCTAGCGGGTGTTTACTAAACACTCTCTCGTACTCTCGAACCACCCGATAGACTCCTTGTTTCTGGTGTGAGGGAGTGGAGTCAGTACCCAGATGTAGTTGCTGACACCAGTCCTCCACTGGTTTCTTTGAGCCGTTACCTTCCTCTGGTTGAGATGGAGGCAAGGGTTCCACAGCCTGTACAGAATTCTGGTTTATGGTGAACAATTTAGCTAGCGTGGCATACCGGGGCAGGAGTACTTCTCTCTCACCGATATTTATGATGCGAACGGGCACCCTCCCATGGCGTACATCGACCACCCCCCGCGCTGTCAAAATGGTGGGCCTACTGTCTGAGTAGACGGGTTCTACCATTGCTTGGTAGTCTCTACCTCTTAGACCAATAGCTGCCCGGCACCAAATCATCATCTCACTTTTTGGGGGCATGGCAATAGGGAACGGGTCACACATTCTCACGCTACCTATCTCACCACCAGATAGTTCCACCTGTTGCCGCTTCATCAGTGCCCGGATCTCTTTTTGGAGCACACGCTGCTGGCCGGAACTGGCGTTCTTGGCAACCTGCTGTAAAATGAGAATCACCTCTGCAAGACAATTTTCAATTACATTGGTTCCCAGGGTGATTCTAGGGTGACTCTCATGACGGTCTATATCCACTATAATCAGTCCTTGTGCCGCCAGTTCGACTTTACCGATTTTAATGGTCACCTCCTTGAATCCCACCTGCGGCACGGGCTGACCATTGCTGGCGATGATACTCAGGTCGTCGTCTGGGTAGCGGGTTATGTTCGAATCATTCCAGTACTGCTTGAAGAGCACGTACGGGATGGTGGTGACCTGTGACCCAGTGTCTAGTAGGGCACTCATAGGAATGCCATCCAGTACCACAGGCAAGATTGGACGTCCCCCTACGTATTTATCACGCCAGTTTGATGGGCCTGATGGTCTTATGCCTGGGGGTTGGCCCTCTACCCCAGGTTGTGCCCGTTTAAATTACAGTACCTTGCCACATGTCCGGGTTGATTGCAGCGGCGGCAAATAGGTCGTCCGTCCTCGTTGTATCGATCGCTGGGTCTTCCTCTGGCCGGTGGGGTCCTCCTTGGTCGGCGCCACGGGATGTCCTCCGGTCCGGATGCCAGTTTGATCTTCCCTGCAGTAGAAACCTGTAAAGACTGCACAGTTCGGGTTAGCGCGGCAACGCTTTTAGTTAGCTCTTGGACCTGATGGTGCAGGTCTGTAGCCGGGTCACTGTTTAAAGCCTGCGCATCAGCTCCCACAGGCCCTGCAGACAAGGGCGCCGTCTCCTGGTGATAAGTGATAGCAGGGCGCCTGTGGGTCACAGCGCCACCTGGTGCCGGTTCTCGGAGCACCCGGATGGCTCTGTCCTTGAACTGTGCAAAGTCCAGGTCAGGGTCCTGTAAGGCCATTGCCCGCAACTGGGTTCGGTGGGCATTGCACAGTAGACCCTCAATGAATTGTTCAGTCAACAGCTTATCTTCATTTCCCACGCTGTCAGGGTCTGCCTGCTTAATGGCTCTCAGGGCCTCTTGTAGGTTTAGAGCATAGTCTCTTATACTCTCATGTGCCCGTTGTTTGCACCCATAAAATCTTAGTTTTATTTCGGCTGAGGTGCGGGTGTCAAATGTGTCTTTCAGCCGGGTTAGTATGTCTCTGACAGTCCTCTTCCTCCCAGGTGGCCAGGACTTTACCTCCCTTTGGGCTGCCCCGATTAATTGGGCCACCAGGATGCTCACTTTTTGCGCCTCCGTGAGGGGATACACCTGGAAGAGGCTATCCAGCCTTTCTCTGAAGTCATTTAGGGTATGTGACTCCCCTGAGTACTGGGGTAGCCAGGCTGCCCCCGGGATATAGGGCATGGTGAAAGGCATGACCGCAGCAGCGGTGGCGCCGGCGGCGGCTGTGGCGGTGAAGCTCTCCTCCGTATCCGACATCCTCCTCCCCCCTAGTGGACCGTGGCCTACCTTGCGATGATCCTCTTCCGTAGGCCGCGGTTCCGCAGTGGATCGTCAGGGTTGAGGACCTTCCGTCGCGCTCCTGTGACGTCGGCGTCCGCTGGGCTCCTTCCAGGACCTTACGCAACGTCCGGACGTGAGGCGGAGCTTCAGTTCTCGCGGGCTTTCGGAGTCCACGCCCCTCTTCTTCCCGCGCGGCGCCCTCAGGATGGCGTCCAATGGCGGGAAAACTCCACGGATGGCGGGAAGAAGGCAGAAGATGGCGTCGGATGGCGGGAATCGGCTCCAGATGGCGGGAAACGACTCTGGACGGCGGGAAACTTCACCACAGGTAAGTATAAAAGTCTCTTTTTTCAGGCACGCAGTACCCGGTGGTTGCAGGCACGTAATCCTGCCGACTACGCCAAAGTTGACTCGCCCCCTGGGCCAATGCTGTAGTGTGGCGCGCGTGCGCGCGGGGGATACCCGGAGCCGGATCCGATGGGGGTAGTAGTCTTCGTGTGGCGGTGACCCGGTCCGCGCCCAGGGTGGTCAAACTAAGTGGCAGTTATTGGTATGATGGTATTAGTGTCCGACTACGCCACCCGTTGAATGCGGTTATGAAACCGCCGCTGCAGGGCAGACCGCTGAGGCCGGTGGTATAGGTGTGCAGCAATGTTGGTATAACCCCCAACGGGAGAGGTATGGCCTCAGGGCAGCGGATGTGGGTGATGTTGGGAGTGATGGTGTGGATGTCCCAGCACTAACGGTGCGACAAGGAAGCAAGGAGACGCGAGGGTACAGTTCAGGGCCTTTACTGATGGTACAAGGCAAATTCCCCCGGGAGTACTGGCTAGTAGTTGGGGCCTGGTTAGTCTGCGAGTAAGCCGGAGTTCCCCTGGCCAGGTGGAGTTGTAGGCCTTCCCGTTAGTCTGTACCCTTCCTGGCTACCCTGCTTTCAGCGGTTACAAGTAGCCCACGTCCCTGGGTATACCGTGTGGTGCTCACCCGTATGGCTGGTGACCTGGGGCCTCCTGTTAGCCTCCGCTCCGGGATGGCGGTGCTGGTCCCTTCGTTGTGACTGAGCCTCCGGGCTTTTATGGCCAGAGGACCTGGAATCCCCTGCCGGATGGATTCTGCTGCTGGGTATATCTTAGTCCCCACAGCCTCGGACTCCTGTGTCCGGTTTTAGTACCTTCTCCCAGGGCGAGCTCTGCACAGCTCCAGCCCCTGGCGCTTCTCCTTGGCTCCTACAGAGCTCCTGATGTCTATCTGTCCTTGTTTCTGCGTGTCCAGACCAGACTCCGTCTCTGTCTGGAACTCCTCTCTCTAACCCTGCCTCAGCCCCAGTTTTTTATAGGGGAAGTTCTTCCCCTCCCAGGACTGGGCAGGAGGTGTGGCATGCTTAGGATTCCTGCCCAGGAGACCTCCCACCTGCTCACAGACGTAATACTGCTATTACTGTGGAAACCAGACCCCTGGGGTGCCACATTTACACTCGCACTATCAATGGAAAAAGGGTAGTCCTATTTCTCTGGCCTACACCAGAATCTTTCAAACAGACATATTTGTGTCTGAACAATCAGAGAGACACTATTACAGTTTTTCTTGACGGAAAAAATACCAAAAGCTGGATAATGCAGAGATTTGAACCATGGAACTGCAAAACCACAGTTCTAATTTACTGGCGTATACCAGACTTTTTTAAATAGATATATTTGGGGCTGAACAGTCAGCGACACACTCAAACTGTTTTTTTTATGTAAAAAAGGCCCAAAAGTGGATAATACAAAGATTTGAACCGTGGAACTGCAAAACCACAGTTATAGTTATGTGGCATACACCAGACTCTTTTAAACAGATATATTGGTGTCTGACCAGTCAGGGAGACACTATTACAGTTTTTTTTTACGGCAAAAAATGCCAAAAACAGGATAATAAAGAGATTTCACCCGTGGAACTGCAAAACCACAGTTCTATTTTTCTGACCTACACCAGACTCTTTTAAACAGATATATTGGTGTCTGAACAGTCACAAACACACTAAATTTTTTTTGGGGGGAGGGGAATACCAAAAGGTTAATAAGACGCGTATTTGGACAGTCTGACTGAGGAAAAAAAAAAATACAGGATTTAGATGAAAAAAAAATATATATTTTCCTGGCCCCTGAGACCGGGGTGATAAGTCTAGCAATTTGACCAACAGGAGCACACAGGACTGTAATGCAGCGTTTGCTGGTATAACCACTGCGTCTCCTATACAGCCTGCCTGCCTGCCTGATATCTTGGAAGGATATTAGTCCTGAGAAGGACTGTTTGTTTGATTTGGCAGGCTTTAGAGACCCTACACTACCTATTTAGCACTATATATCTCTCCCTAACTCAGCAGCACTCTCCCTACACCGTCTGATCCGGAGCGACTGTGTCCAAGATGGTGGCGCCTGGTTTTAAATACTCGAGGTGACGCTGTGCGGCCAGCCAATCACTGTAATGCCCACAAACAACATGGCTGCGGCATTACAGTGACTGGCTGGCAATCCCTGCATGTTCATTGGCTCTGTAAAGAGCGCCAAACGTGCAGGGCGGAGACACGAGCTCCCGCCAGAGTAACCCGGAAATGCTCGGTGCTCGCCGAACATCCCGAGTAGCGTGATGCTCGGTGGGGTAACGAGCAGTGTCGAGCATGCTCGCTCAACACTACTAATGACCTACTAACAGCAAAATCCAATAGTCACTACTCCCTGCTGATTACCCCGGATCTCTCTGCAGCTTAATACTGTGGATCACCAGCTCCTCAACACCATGCTCCGCTTTATCGGCCTCAAGTACAACGTTCTCTCTTGGTCCTTATCCTATTTCTCTGACCACTCCTTCATGGTATCTTTTACTGGCTCTTCTTTCTTTAACCTTCCCCCTTTTTATCAGGGTTCTTCAAGAAAGGCTCAATCCTAGTCCCTCTCTTTTTCTCCTTATATACTGCCCATATTGGTCAAACCATCAGTAGATTTGATTTCCAGTATCATCTCTATGCTGATGACACCCAACTATACACCTATTCTTCACCTGACATCACCCCCACTTTAATACAAAAATACCAGGGATTGTCTGTCTGCTGTCTCTAATATCATGTCCTCTCTCTATCTGAAACTGAATCTCTCCAAAACTGAACTCCCTGTGTTTCCTTCCTCTACTAACCTACATATACTCGACTTGCAATTTCCTCGGGTGGTGCAGCCATAAATTCCCAAGCAGCAAGCTCTCCCTCTTACGAAACTCTCTCCTCTCCAATCCATCCTTAATGCAGCAGCCAGGGTTGTATTTCTATCAGGCTGTTTCACCAACACCTCTACCCTGTGCCAGTCATTGCACTGGTTACCAGGGTCGGACTGGGGTGCCTAGGGCCCACCAGGGGAACTGACTCTAGGGGCCCACACTACAGCCCACCATAAACGGTTTTATTACTTGTTTTGCTTTTCTATAATGTACTATAATTACATGATTGGCCGCGCTGTGGAGCACCAAGCGGCAGGACTTTGTTCGAACAGTCATTCCGTACTGCCAGAGTCCCTTTAATGGTAACTTGTCACCTTGAAAAACGCTATTTATCTGCAGATATAGGGGTAATCTGCAGGTAAATAGGGTTTAAAGCCTGGTTAGACGGCTTAATGGAAAAGCGTTGGCTACACGGAGAAAATTACGTTTTATTCTCCCTGCCGCCACTCGCTTCCTATCATAGGATCGGTGCAAGGAGGGAGACATTACAGTCACCGCTAACTACAAAGTGAGGGTGCTGCAATAACGTCCGGCACCTGGATTGTGACACTTCCATGGAGCCCAACCCCAGGCTGAGCTTCATTGAACGACTAACATGGCAGCAGCACCTGGTAACTAGTGCTGAGCGAGAATGGTCAGATAAGGTGTGATCCCAGCATGCTCAGGTGTTATCCAGGTATCTTGTAGTGCTCTGCTAATATGCTCGAGTCCCCAGGGTAGCATGTTTTGCGGCGGTAGACAGACGCAACACATGCAGGAATTGCCTGTTTGTTAGGTAATCCCTGCATATGTTGCTTCTGTCTACCGCCGCAAAACATGTTACCGCAGGGACTCGAGCATATTAGCAGAGCACTACAAGATACCTGGATAACACCCGAGCATGCTGAGATAACACCTTGTCCGACCACGCTCACTCAGCACTACTGGCAACCCATCAGCAACCTGCAACTGCGTCACAGGGGGCAGAAGGGAGCAGGTGACTGCATGCACCGGCCATCGTGCTAGCTAAATGCTGCTGTCAGTGATTGACAAGGGCACTTAAATACTCAAAACAGCAGCAATCAAGGCGAGCTCTGATCACTGCTGTTACAGGCAGACGCTGGCTATGTAACACAGCCGACATCTGCCTGGTATGGAGCAGGCTCAGCTCCTGAACCCGCTCCATACAAGTACAACCCTATGGTTATGACAAGGTTAGCAAATTTCACTTGTCTGTTCCTAAATGTGGAAAGACAAATGGAATTCCCTAACACATGTGAGTGAGTCCTAATAGATTTAGTAAAGGTGCCTCAAGCATATGAATGTTATTACACACCACAATGGACTCTTACATACACGCATCTTACAAAATACATATTATTCCAGATACGTAGATGCGCACAAAAACGCAGAAGCGCACACACACGCAGACGCGCACAAACACGCAGACGCGCACAAACTCATCAGTACATGAATACATCATCTGAACCACCATCAATTGTAATGTCAGGTCATCCCCCATATATCTTTGTATCACATAAACCTACAACTCCCAGTATGTAACTAACAATAGAGATACTGGGAGTTGTTATCAGTCATCATCAGACTGCGGACCATACAGGAACCACAGTACTGATGAGACACAGGCAGGATCACAAATGAACATTTACATCCAGGTATCTTACCTGAGACGTCTTCTCTGATTAGAGTCGTTCTCTCTCTTTTCGTCTCCCTCTTGTCCAGTCTCCATGATGACTTTTCTCATCCACAGCTCGTCTCTGCAGACTTCCATCTTCTCCGGTCTTCTGCAGATCATCCCCACACGATGCCCTTAAAGATAGCAGTGTCATTATAATGCTCCTGAATAAAAATATCTACACTGAGCCCCTGAATAAACCTAACTCTTACAATGCTCCCTGCACAAAAAAATGACATACACTGTATCCCTCTTATGGTACCTGCTCTCCACACTGTCCTCTCCTTACCATACTGGGCCCCCTCTTCACACTGTCCTCTCACACTGTGCCCCCCCTATACTGCCCAGTCTCTATACTGTGCCCCTTCATCACACTCCCCCTCCTCAGCATACTGTTCCCTCCTTGCTGTGCCCTCACACTGTTCCCCCCATACTGCCGCATCTCTATACCTTCCCCCACACTACCTAGTCTCTGTGCTGTGTCACCTCACACTTTTCTCCCACCATACTGTCTCCTCACACTATTCCCCTACTCTCCATACTGTTTCCTCATACATCCCCATTCTGTTCTCGCACCCATTCCCACCCCTCCCCTAGTTCACCATACTGTTTCTTCACACATCTCCCCATTCTGTCTCCTAAAATTTCTCTCCCATCTCTCTCCAAATATAATAAATCTTCGGAAGAGCACACAGACATGCAGAAGCGCTCTTACACACACGAAAACAAGCGCACACAGACACATACTAAGGGCTCTTTCACACGTCAGTACGTGCGGTGACAGTTTCCACACGTACCAGAGACACTGACACACGTAGACCCATTCACATGAATGCGTATGTGCACATGTCAGTGTGTTTCCACTTTCTACAGACCATGTGGTGTCCGTGGGCAAAACACGCTGGCATGTCTGTTTTTTACCTGCTGTCCAGACCGCAAAAAGTCCCGCACACTGATGACAGTTAGCACCCGGTGCTTGGGAAGAGCGCTGAGCGCTGCCCTCATCATAGATCCCTGCAGGCGCTGCGATCAGCACCACCATGGTCAATGATGAGAGTAATAGTCTATACAAGCTGTGTCCAACTGTAAAAAGAATAAAATAAAAAAAACCTTATACTAACCTCTACTAAGTGTCACCCACTGTAATCCGTGCGAGCTCTCACGCCGAGGAGAATGTCTCCTGCAGCGAGTGGGCTCCGGAGCTACGCTCAACAAGCGGTGCCCTGTCATTCACTAAGCGCAGCTCTGGAGCAAGCTCGCTGCAGAAGTCATTCTCCTCGGCGTGAGCGCTCGCACGGATTACAGCAGGTGACACTTAGGAGAGGTGAGTATAAGGATTTTTTTATTTTATTCTTATTTTTACAGTTGAACACAGACACGGTGGGAGTAGACTACTACTCTCATCATTGATCCCGCTGCTGCTGATCACATCGCCTGCAGGGATCTATGATGAGGGCAGCGCTCAGCACCCGGCTCTTGGGAACAGTGCTAACTGTATACTGATTCCCAAGCGCCAGTATGTGTCACTTGGATGACACACAGGTGGACACGGATATCTCCAGTCCCGTAAATATCAGGACATGTGAAAGAGCCCTAATATACACACGCAGATACACATACTCACAGAAATGGGGACACGTACACACACAGGCAAGCACACACAGAAATGCACAGACACACTCAGACAATCACACACAAAAATGCAGACACGCAGGGAAGCACACACACACATATGTGTGAAGACACATAAACACACAGGCATACACAATGGACACACACAGGCATATACACACACCGGCATATACACACACAGGCATATACACACACACATACAGGCATATATACACACACACACACACAGGCATATACACACACAGGCATATAAACACACACACACACAGGAATATAAGCACACACACAGGAATATAAACACACACACAGGCATATAAACACACACAGGCATATAAACACACTGTACACACACACACACTGTACACACACACAGGTATATACACACACACACAGAGACATACACACACAGGCATATACACACACTGTACACACAGGCATATACACACTGTACACACACAGGCATAATGTGGCACCCCAGGGGTCTGGTTTCCACAGTAATAGCAGTATTACGTCTGTGAGCAGGTGGGAGGTCTCCTGGTCAGGAATCCTAAGCATGCCACACCTCCTGCCCAGTCCTGGGAGGGGAAGAACTTCCCCTATAAAAACTGGGGCTGAGGCAGGGTTAGAGAGAGGAGTTCCAGACAGAGATGGAGTCTGGTCTGGACACGCAGAAACAGGGACAGATAGACCTCATGAGCTCTGTAGGAGCCAAGGAGAAGCGCCAGGGGCTGGAGCTGTGCAGAGCTCGCCCTGGGAGAAGGTACTAAAACCGGACACAGGAGTCCGAGGCTGTGGGGACTAAGATATACCCAGCAGCAGAATCCATCCGGCAGGGGATTCCAGGTCCTCTGGCCATAAAAGCCCGGAGGCTCAGTCACAACGAAGGGACCAGCACCGCCATCCCGGAGCGGAGGCTAACAGGAGGCCCCAGGTCACCAGCCATACGGGTGAGCACCACACGGTATACCCAGGGACGTGGGCTACTTGTAACCGCTGAAAGCAGGGTAGCCAGGAAGGGTACAGACTAACGGGAAGGCCTACAACTCCACCTGGCCAGGGGAACTCCGGCTTACTTGCAGACTAACCAGGCCCCAACTACTAGCCAGTACTCCCGGGGGAATTTGCCTTGTACCATCAGTAAAGGCCCTGAACTGTACCCTCGCGTCTCCGTGCTTCCTTGTCGCACCGTTAGTGCTGGGACATCCACACCATCACTCCCAACATCATCCACATCCGCTGCCCTGAGGCCATACCTCTCCCGTTGGGGGTTATATCAACATTGCTGCACACCTATACCACCGGCCTCAGCGGTCTGCCCTCCAGCGGCGGTTTCATAACCGCATTCAACGGGTGGCGTAGTCGGACACTAATACCATCATACCAATAACTGCCACTTAGTTTGACCACCCTGGGCGCGGACCGGGTCACCGCCACACGAAGACTACTACCCCCATCGGATCCGGCTCCGGGTATCCCCCGCGCGCACGCGCGCCGCACTACAGCACTGGCCCAGGGGGCGAGTCAACTTTGGCGTAGTCGGCAGGATCTCGTGCCCGCAACCACCGGGTACTGCGTGCCTGAAGAAAAGTGCATATATACCTCAAAAAGAAGTCTCCCGCCAATTCCGGAGGATTCCCGCCATGGGACGCCGTCCGGAGTCGTTTCCCGCCGTTTGCCCGCCATTTGCAGCCTTTACCCGCCATCTGCGGAGTTTCCCGCCATCAGGAGACGATTCCCGCCATCTGAGACGGTTTACCGCCCTGGCAGAGCGGACGCCATTATGGGCGTGCCAAAGGGTGGCAAGAGACCACCTCCCATCGTGGGCATGGCCCCAGAGTGGCGCCAAAGGAAGAGACCGCTCCCACCAGCCGAGACTACAATAATGGAGATGTCCATCAGAGTGGGGGGTCTGCCCCTGAAACTGACTGTCACTAAGATGCCCCGGGACCACTCCCAATGGGGGCGGATAGGGAATAAAGCTGAGAAGATGGGTGCGGCCTGGAGGAGTCTGGACAGATCGCACCCGGGGATGGAGGAAGAGTCGAGCAGCAACGACCCCGTGGTTCGGAGCCTGTTGCAGGCCCCACCCCAGAAGGCCTGGTGGAGATCCTGGCACAACTCCCCAGAGATCGGGAGCGTGCACAGACCGCGCTGGAGGCCTTGGCCCGGAAGATGGCCCGAGTACAGCAGGAAGCACTGGCCGAATGGAGATGGGAGATGGCCCAGCAGGCTGGAACCCGCCAGCAGAGGACGCCACCCGCAACGTGGGGCATGTCTGCCCCTGAGGATGGTGCAGGAGGGACGAAGGCCGGAGACGACGCCGCGGAGGGAGCTGCAAGGATGGAAGCAGGTAATGGGGACGTCATTACCCCGAGCCCAGTAGCCGTAAGCCTGCCCCAGCTCCCCGTCGCAGAGCCCGAAGTCCTACTCACCACGCCCGTTGCCGCACCGCCACTACTCCCAACTAGGCCTCAAGCGGCAGGAGCCGCGGTCACGCCTTCTTCCGCGCCACGCCCCTTGACCCTGAGCGCGGCAAAACAGGAAGTGCCACCGGCCTGGTCGCAGGGCCTGGTGAACCCGGGCGCTGATGCCCCTCCAGCGCCTTCTTCCTCAATGGTGCCGTCCTTTGACCCAAATAGGATTCCCCCGGCCTGGTCGCAGGGCCGAGTACCCCCGGGCGCCGCTGCCCCTACAGCGCCCTCTACCTCCACAGTGCCACCACTGGGCGCAGATCTCTTCACGCAACATACCAGCCCGGACGGGCTGCCCTTCGTGTGGCCACCGGAGTACGTCAACCCCCGACTCCGGAAAGAACGGCCCCTGTGCGAGCCTCTGATCCCGGCTCCGGCGCCCGCCAAAATCACTCCGCTTCCACTGGAGGATGCCCAGTTTGCATGGGACCCCACCGGTGAGAACCTAATGGGGTTTACCCAGGAGACCCGGGCGGACGCAGCCCGGCGTGAGGAGTGCTGCCGTCAACAGCTGGAGGTCTTTGGAAGAGAACGGCGAGAGAGGCGAATCCGCGAGGAACAGCTGCAGGCCCAAAGCGCGGAGCAGAAACGCCGAGCCCGACAAAACCCCCGTACGGACCACGGTCCCCGCGCCAACGGGACCGTAATAAAGTTTCAACTGGAGAACGGCTGGGGCTTTATCCGGGATCACCGAACCCCCGGCGACGTCTTTGTCACCCGCAGGGATGTCGAGAGCCACCTGCCGGAGGGACACCGCGGACGTGACCTCTACCCGGGTGATGTGGTCGCCTTCACCCGGCATCAGTGTGCTAAAGGACCGTACGCCCTTCACGTACACCAGCTGGCTGAGGAGGAGATGCAGTATGAGGAAGACCAAGAGGACCCGGACGGGTCTGAAGACTACCCTCAGGAAGGAGCAGGAGGACATTGTTACTAATGAACGGTAACTGAAACTGTATATAGTTACCCGTAAGGGTACCTGTCATGCTGCTAATTGGAGTGTGGTCCCCGTTGGGAATAGTATGGAGTTATTAAAGGGACTGTTACCTGTGTGCCCTAATCCCTAATCAGGCTGAGGACTGTGAGCAGCCATTCCCTATTCCCACTAGCCAAGGACTGAGAGCGGTCAACACCCTGTAAATAGTTGCGCTTCTTAAAGCGCCCCCTATTGGTTTTATAAGAACTGCCTTTCTACCTTGGAATTAGTGACTGTTGCACTTTACCTGGTCACAAGTTGCACCGTGGCCAGAGATCAAGAATATATTTTGAAAATGTTTTATAATGGAAAGTTAAATATGCTGCTAAAATAATAATGCCAAAAGTTGTATATAGTGTTTTACAAAAGAGTTCCGGTGGCATTAGTAGAATGTCTTAGAAAAATGTTTTATACCCGTAACGTTAAAAGAGAAAAGTACCTCCCATAAAGGGATGAGTTTTCAGTTAATGTTTTATATGTGAGTGCACTTTAAAATTTTTGTATGTCTAATTGTTTTGCTCTATTCCAGCCCGAGGACGTGCTGTGATTTACCAGGGGGGAATGTAGCACCCCGAGGACTCGGCTGCTACAGGGGTATTGCACCTCGAACCAGAGGTGCGGTATTCCACTCCCGGGTAAGGATGGAGTGTGGAACATGGCTCAGTTAGCTGCATGCACTACACTCACCCCATTTCCGGGGGACAGACCAACGGTACTCCCACCAGATAGATGTGCAGGTACGACAGCTTCTGTCCCTGGCTGGAGTGGGGAGGGGGGAGGAACATCCCAGTGGTGTAGGAGCAGAGAGGGGAGGGACTCTGGGCATAGGTAGGAGCCCATTGGGTGCTAGTCACCTGGGCTCGGGTGTCAGAGGGAGTATATAAGGTGGGCACCAGACGAGATCAAGGTCTGCCTGTTCAGAGAGGAGCTCAGCCAGAGAGGGCTGACAGGGAGCTGTGGCTCAGTCTGGGCCCAGCTCCAGAGCCAGGCCTGGAGAGGAGGCCTGAGGCAGAGAGAGAGAGAAAGAAGAAGAAGGAGGAACAGAAACACCAGGAAAGGCCCAGAGACGCAAGAAGAGAGGGAACCCTGAGATCCCACGAGTTAACGGGTGAAGGGTTGGCAGAACAGGGTACCGGATCCCAAACTGGTGGAGGCCAATTATCCTCAGCCAGGAACCGGAGGTCGTGGTCAAGTCTTGGCGCGACCCCTCACCATATCCACCAGGAAGGCACACCATATAGGGTCAGGGAAGCCGGGAAAGGTTTCGCCACCAAAAGGCCCGAGGGAGCCGGACAAAGGTGGGTCCCTGGTGGGGACGGCCAGTAGGAAGGAAGAGTGGGGAGCCCTGGACCACGCTCCGGAATTGCCGGGGAGTTAGCCGAGTCCCTCACCTGGTGGGCGCAGCACGGCTCGGGTGGTCCTTACTGCGCACAAGTGACCTGATAAAGAACTGTGAGTAAAGCTGTGAAAACTGCAACCGCACGTCTCAGTGATTCCTTGTCACACCACCACTTCCACCATCATTCCTCCCTGCCTCACTAGCTGCCCTGAGGCTATACCCCTCCCGTTGGGGGTTATATCAACATTGCTGCACACCTATACCACCGGCCTCAGCGGTCTGCCCTGCAGCGGCGGTTTCATAGCCGCATTCAACGGGTGGCGTAGTCGGACACTAATACCATCATACCAATAACTGCCACTTAGTTTGACCACCCTGGGCGCGGACCGGGTCACCGCCACACGAAGACTACTACCCCCATCGGATCCGGCTCCGGGTATCCCCCGCGCGCACGCGCGCCGCACTACAGCATTGGCCCAGGGGGCGAGTCAACTTTGGCGTAGTCGGCAGGATTACGTGCCCGCAACCACCGGGTACTGCGTGCCTGAAAAAAGAGACTTTTATACTTACCTGTGGTGAAGTTTCCCGCCGTCCGGAGTCGTTTCCCGCCATCTGGAGCCGATTCCCGCCATCCGACGCCATCTTCTGCCTTCTTCCCGCCATCCGTGGAGTTTTCCCGCCATTGGACGCCATCCTGAGGGCGCCGCGCGGGAAGAAGAGGGGCGTGGACTCCGAAAGCCCGCGAGAACTGAAGCCCCGCCTCACGTCCGGACGTTGCGTAAGGTCCTGGAAGGAGCCCAGCGGACGCCGACGTCACAGGAGCGCGACGGAAGGTCCTCAACCCTGACGATCGACTGCGGAGCCGCGGCCTACGGAAGAGGATCATCGCAAGGTAGGCCACGGTCCACTAGGGGGGAGGAGGATGTCGGATACGGAGGAGAGCTTCACCGCCACAGCCGCCGCCAGCGCCACCGCTGCTGCGGTCATGCCTTTGACCATGCCCTATATCCCGGGGGCAGCCTGGCTACCCCAGTACTCAGGGGAGTCACATACCCTAAATGACTTCAGAAAAAGGCTGGATAGCCTCTTCCAGGTGTATCCCCTCACAGAGGCGCAAAAAGTGAGCATCCTGGTGGCCCAATTAATCGGGGCAGCCCAAAGGGAGGTAAAGTCCTGGCCACCTGGGAGGAAGAGGACTGTCAGAGACATACTAACCCGGCTGAAAGACACATTTGACACCCGCACCTCAGCCGAAATAAAACTAAGATTTTATGGGTGCAAACAACGGGCACATGAGAGTATAAGAGACTATGCGCTAAACCTACAAGAGGCCCTGAGAGCCATTAAGCAGGCAGACCCTGACAGCGTGGGAAATGAAGATAAGCTGTTGACTGAACAATTTATTGAGGGTCTACTGTGCAATGCCCATCGAACCCAGGTGCGGGCAATGGCCTTACAGGACCCTGACCTGGACTTTGCACAGTTCAAGGACAGAGCCATCCGGGTGCTCCGAGAACCGGCACCAGGTGGCGCTGTGACCCACAGGCGCCCTGCTATCACTTACCACCAGGAGACGGCGCCCTTGTCTGCAGGGCCTGTGGGAGCTGATGCGCAGGCTTTAAACAGTGACCCGGCTACAGACCTGCACCATCAGGTCCAAGAGCTGACTAAGAGCGTTGCCGCGCTAACCAGAACTGTGCAGTCTTTACAGGTCTCTTCTCCAGGAAAGATCCAGCTGGCATCCGGACCGTAGGACGTCCCGTGGCGCCGACTGAGGAGGACCCCACCGGCCCGAGGAAGACCCAGCGATCGATACAACGAGGACGGACGACCTATTTTCCGCCGCTGCAATCAACCCGGACATGTGGCAAGGTACTGTCATTTAAACGGGCACAACCTGGGGTAGAGGGCCAACCCCCAGGCATAAGACCATCAGGCCCATCAAACTGGCGTGATAAATACGTAGGGGGACGTCCAATCTTGCCTGTGGTACTGGATGGCATTCCTATGAGTGCCCTACTAGACACTGGGTCACAGGTCACCACCATCCCGTACGTGCTCTTCAAGCAGTACTGGAATGATTCGGACATAACCCGCTACCCAGACGACGACCTGAGTATCATCGCCAGCAATGGTCAGCCCGTGCCGCAGGTGGGATTCAAGGAGGTGACCATTAAAATCGGTAAAGTCGAACTGGCGGCACAAGGACTGATTATAGTGGACATAGACCGTCATGAGAGTCACCCTAGAATCACCCTGGGAACCAATGTAATTGAAAATTGTCTTGCAGAGGTGATTCTCATTTTACAGCAGGTTGCCAAGAACGCCAGTTCCGGCCAGCAGCGTGTGCTCCAAAAAGAGATCCGGGCACTGATGAAGCGGCAACAGGTGGAACTATCTGGTGGTGAGATAGGTAGCGTGAGAATGTGTGACCCGTTCCCTATTGCCATGCCCCCAAAAAGTGAGATGATGATTTGGTGCCGGGCAGCTATTGGTCTAAGAGGTAGAGACTACCAAGCAATGGTAGAACCCGTCTACTCAGACAGTAGGCCCACCATTTTGACAGCACGGGGGGTGGTCGATGTACGCCATGGGAGGGTGCCCGTTCGCATCATAAATATCGGTGAGAGAGAAGTACACCTGCCCCGGTATGCCACGCTCGCTAAATTGTTCACCATAAACCAGAATTCTGTACAGGCCGTGGAACCCTTGCCTCCATCCCAACCAGAGGAAGGTAACGGTTCTAAGAAACCAGTGGGGGACTGGTGTCAGCAACTACATCTGGGTACCGAATCCACTCCCTCACACCAGAAACAAGGAGTCTATCGGGTGGTTCAAGAGTACGAGAGAGTGTTTAGTAAACACCCGTTAGACTTCGGGCGAGTAAAGGGGGTAGAACACCACATCCCCACGGGAGACCATCCTCCCATAAAGGAGAGATACCGACCCGTACCCCCTGCACACTACCAACACGCCAAGGGGATGCTTAGAGACATGAAGGATGCTGGGGTAATCAGGGACAGCTGTAGCCCCTGGGCAGCTCCACTAGTCTTAGTGAAAAAGAAGGACAACACTATGAGAATGTGTGTAGACTACAGGAAGGTCAACCGTATCACACACAAAGATGCGTACCCGTTACCAAGGATAGAAGAGTCCTTAGCTGCATTAAAATCTGCTAATTTCTTCTCTACTTTGGATCTCACTAGCGGGTACTGGCAGGTTCCTGTAGCAGAGGCAGACCGAGAGAAAACCGCATTCACCACCCCGATGGGTCTCAGCGAATTTAACTGTATGCCGTTCGGGCTCTGCAACGCACCAGGAACCTTCCAACGGTTGATGGAATGCTGTCTGGGACACCGGAACTTCGAGACGGTCCTGTTATACCTGGACGATGTCATCGTCTATTCCAAGACCTACGAGGACCACCTGAAACACCTGGCAGAAGTGTTCGAAGCTCTGGCAAACTACGGCCTAAAGGTGAAACCCTCCAAGTGTCACCTCCTGAAACCAAAGGTGCAATACCTGGGACACGTGGTGAGTGCTGACGGAGTGGCTCCTGACCCTGATAAGATCACCGTGATTAAGGACTGGCCAAGACCCTCCAGCATAAAGGAAGTGCGGCAGTTCCTCGGGTTGGTAGGCTACTACCGAAGATTCATTCCCGGTTTCACCAAAATGGCAGCCCCTATGCAGGACCTCCTGATAGGTCAATCTCGAAAAACCAAAAACCAGAAGCCGCCCTTCAGGTGGGAAAAGCTGGAAGAGGAGTCCTTTTGCCAGCTGAAGATGGCCCTCACGGGGGATGAAATCCTGGCATATCCAGACTAGAGCCAGCCCTTTATCCTCCACACGGACACAAGTAACATCGGGCTAGGAGCCGTGCTGTCCCAGATCCAGCAAGGAAAAGAACGAGTAATCGCTTACGCTAGCCGAAAGCTACGACCCACCGAGAGGAACCCTGAGAATTATAGCTCATTCAAGCTGGAGTTCCTGGCAGTAGTGTGGGCAGTGACCGAACGTTTCAAGCATTACCTTGCCTCCTCCAAATTCATCGTGTACACGGATAACAACCCGTTGACACACCTGGACACTGCAAGGCTCGGTGCTCTGGAACAGAGATGGATGGCTCGCCTGTCCAACTTTGAATTCACCATCAAATACCGGGCAGGACGCTCAAATGCCAACGCGGATGCCCTGTCTAGAATGCCGAACTTACCGGACGTAGGGGAAGATCCAGAAGATCTGGAAGAAGTTGAGCTCCCTGCGTTCCACCGTCATGGGATTACCCTGTATTCCCACTGTGTGAAGGACAGGCGCTCCGCGACGTTCAATCCCTTGCCCCACTACAACTGGGCGGAGACGCAAGACAGTGATCCTGCAGTCCGTCTGGTGAAGGAAATGCTGACCCAAGCCGATGCCAGTCTGGACCCAGACGCCCCAGAAGAGACTAAGCAACTGTGGAAGGAGAAAAGTAGGCTGTTCCTCTACAGGGAGAAGTTGTGCCGGAGAATGGTTAACTCTCGAACACATGAGTTGACCCGGCAGGTAGTGGTCCCCAGACGAGACACGGCTATGATTCTGGAGGCGTACCACAACGGAGCAGGACATTTCGGGTGGAAGAAGCTGGAGTTCTTGTTGCGTGAATGGTTCTACTGGGTAGGCATGAGAGGAGCCATCGAGAGGTGGTGCAGAGACTGTGGACCGTGCCACCTAAGAAGGAAGGACCGTGCCAGCCAGAAGACTCCCTTGCAGCCCATCATCACCCGACAGCCACTGGAACTGGTAGCCCTGGACCATGTGAAACTGGCTCCAAGCAGATCTGGGTATGTCTACGCCCTCACAATCGTAGATCATTACTCCCGGTTCCTGGTGGTGGTCCCGGTCAAGGACTTAACGGCTCAAACAGCAGCTAGAGCCTTCCAGCAGCACTTCTGCCATCCACACGGGTACCCGGACCAAGTGCTGACAGACCAAGGGCCAGCCTTCGAAGCGGAAGTCTTCCAGGAGTTCTGCAACCTGTATGGCTGCACGAAGATAAGAACAACGCCCTATCACCCACAAACTAATGGACTCTGCGAGAAGATGAACCAGGTGGTGATAGACCTCCTGAAAACATTGCCCCTGGAAGAACGCAGTCTGTGGCCTGAGAAGCTGCCTGATCTGGTGGACCTATACAACCACATCCCTGTAGGTTCTACCAACTGTACCCCGGCTTACCTAATGAGAGCGAGGCCTGGTAAGCTGCCTATCGACCTGGATATGGGAGTCCTGACGCCCGAGGACACCTCGCCAGAGGCAGACTGGGATACAGGACGGCAGCAGCAGTATCGGAAAGTGCAGGAGAGCGTGGAGCGAAGTCTGTCTCAAGCTAGAGAAAGGCAAGAGAGGGCTTATAATCAGTATGCTCCCGCTGTTCCCCTGGTACCTGGAGAGCAGGTCTTGAAGAGGAAAAGACGGCTCCACAAGTTGGACGACCAGTGGGAGAAGGACCCGTACACCATACTGCCATCAAGCCATGAGAGCCCAAAGATTTGCGTGATCAGTAAGGATTGAGGAGAAACCACAGCCGTTGTCTCCAGAGACCACCTGAAGAAGTGTCCCGAGCAGCTGCGAAGCCCCGAAGAGGAAGATCAAGAAAACCCTCGACCCGCAGAGGAAAGGGAAGAAATGATCAGGACTGTACTCGGAGACTTCCCCCGGTCTTGGACACAAGTAAACGGTGCTGTCGTGGTACCCGTCCTCACCTTTCTCCAGCCAGCCCCGCAAGTGCCTACAGAGGAACCAGTAGAGCTGGAAGAGCAGCCGGCCCAAGCGGCAGAAGAGTCCACGCCAGCAGTACAGGAGGATCAACCCTCTGCTAGTAGTGAGCCTGCCGTGCCCCTAGTGAGCCAAAGAGTGCGCAGAAAGCTGCCCAGCCTGCCCATAACACCTCCTACACCCTGTAGTGCAGGACCAGTTAGTGAGCTCCGTAGGTCCACTAGGGTTACCAGAGGCCAGATGCCCGTACGTTGGAGAATCTAAGTTGGCTAGTTGCTTTAACTATTTTATGTTTACCTGTTTTGTTGTAGCCATTGCTAATTATGTTTTTCAGTTACAGATTTCTTTATATGGACTGACAGGTTATGGACAGTGAGTAACCGGAACTCTGTTGTAAATATGTTTGGAGCGTAACCCAGGAATGGACTAAAGACTGTTGAAGACTCGGGGCAGGACAGACCCCTACCTGGTTACGGCTCCCTGTTCTTTGGTGAAATGGACACCCTTATTGCTTCCCGGTTACGGACACGCCGTGACCATCTCATGTATTTAATTGTTATTGTTTATACCCTGTTATGTTTTAAAAAAAATATATATATATGTTTAGTCCGGGAGTACTAAATTTCACTAGGGGGGAATGTGGCACCCCAGGGGTCTGGTTTCCACAGTAATAGCAGTATTACGTCTGTGAGCAGGTGGGAGGTCTCCTGGTCAGGAATCCTAAGCATGCCACACCTCCTGCTCAGTCCTGGGAGGGGAAGAACTTCCCCTATAAAAACTGGGGCTGAGGCAGGGTTAGAGAGAGGAGTTCCAGACAGAGACGGAGTCTGGTCTGGACACGCAGAAACAGGGACAGATAGACATCAGGAGCTCTGTAGGAGCCAAGGAGAAGCGCCAGGGGCTGGAGCTGTGCAGAGCTCGCCCTGGGAGAAGGTACTAAAACCGGACACAGGAGTCCGAGGCTGTGGGGACTAAGATATACCCAGCAGCAGAATCCATCCGGCAGGGGATTCCAGGTCCTCTGGCCATAAAAGCCCGGAGGCTCAGTCACAACGAAGGGACCAGCACCGCCATCCCGGAGCGGAGGCTAACAGGAGGCCCCAGGTCACCAGCCATACGGGTGAGCACCACACGGTATACCCAGGGACGTGGGCTACTTGTAACCGCTGAAAGCAGGGTAGCCAGGAAGGGTACAGACTAACGGGAAGGCCTACAACTCCACCTGGCCAGGGGAACTCCGGCTTACTCGCAGACTAACCAGGCCCCAACTACTAGCCAGTACTCCCGGGGGAATTTGCCTTGTACCATCAGTAAAGGCCCTGAACTGTACCCTCGCGTCTCCGTGCTTCCTTGTCGCACCGTTAGTGCTGGGACATCCACACCATCACTCCCAACATCATCCACATCCGCTGCCCTGAGGCCATACCTCTCCCGTTGGGGGTTATATCAACATTGCTGCACACCTATACCACCGGCCTCAGCGGTCTGCCCTGCAGCGGCGGTTTCATAACCGCATTCAACGGGTGGCGTAGTCGGACACTAATACCATCATACCAATAACTGCCACTTAGTTTGACCACCCTGGGCGCGGACCGGGTCACCGCCACACGAAGACTACTACCCCCATCGGATCCGGCTCCGGGTATCCCCCGCGCACACGCGCGCCGCACTACAGCACTGGCCCAGGGGGCGAGTCAATATACACACACTGTACACACAGGCATATACACACACTGTACACACAGGCATATACACACACTGTACACACACAGGCATATACACACACTGTACACACAGGCATATACACACACTGTACACACACAGGCATATACACACACTGTACACACACACACATACACACTGTACACACACACACAGGCATATACACACACTGTACACACACACAGGTATATACACACTGTACACACACACACAGGCATATACACACACACAGGCATATACACACACACAGGCATATACACACACTGTACACACACAGGCATATACACACTGTATACACACAGGCATATACACACACTGTACACACAGGCATATACACACACTGTACACACACACACACACACTGTACACACACACACTGTACACACACACAGGTATATACACACTGTACACACACACACAGGCATATACACACACACAGGCATATACACACACTGTACACACACAGGCATATACACACACACTGTACACACACACAGGCATATACACACACTGTACACACACACACACAGGCATATACACACACACACACAGGCATATACACACACACTGTACACACACACGCATATACACACACACTGTACATACACACACAGGCATATACACACACACTGTACACACACAGGCATATACACACACTGTACACACACACATGCAGGCAGCATATACATAAAAATCCATACAAACACACAAATATTACAGTACCTTGGCTTGTATCCAGCCCACAGACACGCTCCTAATGTGGGAGACTGCAGTGCAGGGCGCGCTGTGACGTCACTTTTAGCAGACGTGCTTCCCTGTCTGCTGAGTGTGACGCTGCAGTGCAGCCCCTGCTCTCCTGCTCCCAGGCCCCTCCCGCTACTCTCCTGGGCATCGCGTCGGTGAAAGTGCGTGCGCGCGCTCTTAAAGGGCCCACGACCACTTTTTTTTTTTTAAATTCTTCAGTTCCCTCTGCATGGGGCCCGGGGCCCGGGGCCCACCGGGAAATTTCCCGGCGCCCCGCCAGGCCAGACCGAGCCTGCTGGTTACCCATTCTCTACAGAAAACAGTACAAACTCATCTCTCTCACCCACACAGCTCTCCACAGATCTGCACCGCCCTATATCTCATCCTTCATTTCTGTCTATCACCCTACCTGTGCCGTCCGTTCTGCAACTGATCTAAGACTAACATTCTCCATAATCCGAACCTCGCACCTCCGTCTCCAAGACTGCTGCACTAGTTTTCTGGAATGCACTACCCCAAACGATCCGATATGTTTTTAAGCGTGCATTAAAAACACATCTGTTTAGACAAGCCTATCACTTCAACTCACTAACCTAACTCTTTCCTGTTCCCTCCCTCTAAATGTTAATCATAATCTACTCCTGCCTACTCATCTGTCTCTACATCCTCCATGCACCCAATAGCACTTGGTAACTGTACTTAGACAGATCCTGGCTGATGACGGATCATGCAGCTTAATATGAAAACCCTTTGTCACAAATGATTTTGGGATTCGTGGCAGTTCTGGCTATGCTGGAATTTAAATGTAGTTTTTTTCCTTTGGTTTAGCAAGGTTTAATGTTAGTCTCCTGCTGGTAGCTTTTTGAAGACGGTCAGCTGATGTTAGTTGGTGCCACGCCCATCTCCCTTTAAATAGCCACATGATCCATCAGCTGACCGCTGGTTATAGTTCATTCTATGCCGACCTCTTTGAAGGGGCCAGTCTCTGGAGAAGCTCTGGTGTTCTGTTGCAGCAGTGAAGTTTCCTGTTAAAGAGCTGAGTGTATTCTATGTTTTGCCTATGCCCATCATCTTAGGCCTTCCCTGGCTGAAGAAACACAATCCGGTTATAGATTGGTGCTCCAGAGAAGTAGTCAGTTGGGGCAAATTTTGTAAGAACAGTTGCCTGGGTGCTACTAGCTCTGCAGTCTTGGTGAAACCTACCCCTCCTTCTCTGGTGGAGGTAGCTAAGGTGCTACCAGAGAATAAGGGGAGACTCTACCCATACCCCAGGGTAACACTAGACCTCGGTGTCCTCCCGGAAGATTGGTCAGGCAGGGCTGCTAGTTACCACTGAGTCTCCTAAGGGTAAGAGTTTTGTGACACGGGGGATGCCTCCGTTGTTGGTACCGTAAGGAGAGTACCATCTGGTTCCAAACGTAAGCGTGGTAATAAACGTTGGAGTTACCCCCAGTGATGTGTTTCCTTAACGTATTCCACAGGACGTCGCTTAGGAGATTTGTCGCGCCTCCGGAGCCTACATCATTACCATCACTGTCGGTCTGCATTGGCCATGACCTTGAGGACCAAGGGTCTACGGAGGTGAATACTGGTGTTTCGTGATGTCCCTGCCGTATGTCATTTCTATGTTTTGTCTTCCCACTGGGTGTCTTACCTTCCTCGTGTTGTATTATTGTAGTGGTGATACTAGTGTCTTGCTTGCGTGTGCATTAGCCAGGGTAAGTCCAGGGCCAGCGAGGCCTTAGGCATGTGATCGCGCAAGGGGGGGACCTGTCTAGGGACGATAGGTAGCGCAGGGATCAGACTCATACTTTTGTTAATAGGTGGCCTCTGTCCCTTCTCCCTATCGCCAGGGTCTCCCTTCTACATCTTCCCGGTTGTCCCCCTCATGTTGCACTGCACGCTGGGCGATCTTTCGCTCCCAGCGTGACACCCTTATTATAATAATGATGGCTGGACCATACATAACAAGCACGGTCTACCTATTGTATCCCCCTATTTCCTTATAGATTGTAAGCTTGCGAGAAGGACCCTCACTCCTCCTGTAACTGCTGAACTATGTGTTACAACGTATTGTTTTTATTGTCTGTACATGTCCCCGCTTAAATGTAAAGTGCTGCGGAAAATATGTTGGCGCTAGAAAATAATAATAATAACTTTATATATCCCAGATATAGTGTTTCCATCGAGATATCAAGTTAGTATTGTTTATCATATCAGTTATCTTTTAGTAGTGTCTAGAAAAAATAATTTAAAAGGGATTGTCCACTACTCAAACAACCCCGTCTCAATCATTATGCTTACACAAAGTAAAATAATAACACCTACACTCACCTGCGGTGAGTATCTCCGCAGCTCTCACTTTCTCCAGATGTCTGCTTTGTCAGAAGCACATATTAATAGCCGCACTCAAATTTTTGGTTGCAAAGAGTGATAATTTTATTATTTTACAACACCACACCGTAGAAAAAAGGTGCTTAGTAGCAATACATGACATTTCGACCTGGATAGGCCTTTTTCAAAAACATCGCTAAAAGAGACAATTAAGAAACATTAATAGGGTGTCATAGAATTTAAAGAAAAGTTTTATAATTACATATATACAAATATACATAGTTACACCATGTGCAAATAAATAAATCGATAATCATTTAAGAGTACACAGCCAGACACGAGTAGTAGTAAAAGGGGTACTTGGGATAGGGAAAAGGGTAGGGAATCCCTATATGTCCCTAGATGAAATATATCACAGTAGTAAAATATGGGCACTCAATATCTAAACATACTAACCTATATACTGCATCCAAAGGGGATGAAGCTTAGTGGATAAATGGAAATACTGGCTTGGCAAAGACCTGGAGAGATAAGAAATCAAAAATAAAAGATCGTTGTTAAAGCACCAGTGGGATCTGTAGGAGGCTCAATAATGCAGGGGATGAGAGGTATCGTGTTGGAGTACCAGTAGGAACTATAGGAGGATCACTAGTATAAGAGATGGGAAAGACAAGTAGACTATACCTTATTAGTGGTGTGGTAGTGTGAACTTGCGTTCATGCCACTTCTCCGGTGTGTGGGAGACATTGGTGGCAGTGGATCTTAAATGTAAGTGCTGCTGAGGGCTTCCGGCGGAAGCATTATTGAAAAGGAGGCTTGGAACGCAGGGAAGACTGAGCGGACCTAAAATGTAGGGGCTACAGGGCGAAGCGGGTCTAAAATGGAGTGGCTGTAGGGTGGACACCTTATTTTTTCTTTATTTTTTCCTTATTTTTTCCTTATTTTTTCTTTTCCTTTTATTTTTATTATTATTTTTTTTATTCTTATTTCTCCTTTTTATTCGTATATTAAACATTATCCATCATAAAGATTACTCTCCCCACTTTGTATCTGGAGTATAATTCCTTTTGGTGTTAGAAGGTATTGTCCTTCTCTCCTTATGCCCTATTATAATAGGTATTCACTGCTGTAAAGCTGTGCAAGTGCCTCTTTCTTCTTTCTGCGCTCTATGACCTGAATTAAGGTGTCCACCCTACAGCCACTCCATTTTAGACTCGATTCGCCCTGTAGCCCCTACATTTTAGGTCCGCTCAGTTTTCCCTGCGTTCCAAGCCTCCTTTTCAATAATGCTTACACATGCATACAGTGCTGAAAAGACATGGGAACAGCATGGGGAAGACCTCTGGAAGCATTTATGACTCCCAGGTCACTGCCTAAAAGTGTGCCCATCATAAGTGACGCATGCGAAGATGCCTCCCGCCTTGCACCTGTCGTTGCAGGCTTGCAACAATCACCGTCCACGTCCTTGTCCCAGTGCAGCGTTCAGTTTTCCCTACCCCATTCCTTGGAATGCAAGCGCAAGTATGCAGGCAGCCAGCCACCCACCCACCCACAGGCTGCATTAATATACTGCCAAATTTTTGACAGATGCTTGCACTTGAAATGTGGCCTTTCAGGCTCGTGGAGGCGGAAGCTTTTCATAACCTCATGCCGGCGGCGGCCGGGTGTCCATACTTGGTCCCCAGCCGCCACTATTTCTCCCGGTATCTTCTCCGCCTTCCACAAACACGGGTCCCACAATATTACCCGTACCCTCCCCAGCGCACTTACTGGGAAGGACCGCCTAACCACAAACACGTGGATAGGTGAATGTGGCCAGGGACGGTACGGAGCCAGTCCACAGCTTTTTTTGCTGAGAGTTGTATTTAGCTCGGTGAAAGGACTGACATAGAGGGAAACTGTATCTACCCTGGGTGTCATTTCTCCCAGGAAGTCTTCTAATGCAGCTTGTTGCAGAAGCAATGGCAACCCATCCAACATCAACTCGCACTTGTCGGTGGTGCTTTGACACACAAACATCTTTCTTTGCGCATTTAATTTCAAGAATACAGAGTTGGACAATGGCCCTATCTGCAATGCGGTTTAAGAAATAATATGCATAAGCATGTCCGATCCACATTAAAAAAGCAGCCATAGAGTGTCCGGGAACCTTCCCCCACACTTTTCTTAGCCAGGGCTGCTTCTCGGCAGGGTTGGACGGGCCCACCAGAGAACCGGAGACTCCTCCAGTGGGCCCTGGCTTCTCCTTCAGAAGAGTTCATAGTGCCGAGGTGAGGTGATGATGATGATAGAGGCCACCATCTGCTTAGTTTTCTGTTACTTGGAATGCAAGCGCAAGTATGCAGCCAGCCACCCACCCAACCACAGGCCGCAACACTAAACTGCCAGATTTCTGGGCAGCTGCTTGCACTTGAAATATGGCTTTTTAGGCTTGTGGAAGCGGAAGCTTTTCACAACCTCATGCCGGCGGCGGCCGGGTGTCCATACTCGGTCCCCAGCTGCCACTATTTCTCCCGGTATCGTCTCCGCCTTCCACAAGCACGGGTCCCACAACATTACCCGTGCCCTCCCCAGTGCACTTACTGGGAAGGACTGCCTACCCACAAACACGTGGACAGGTGAATGTGACCAGAGACGGTACAGAGCCAGTCCACAGCTTTTTTTGCTGAGAGTTGTATTTAGCTTGGTGAAAGTACTGGCATAGAGGGAAACCGTATCTACTCCGGCTGTCATTTCTCTGTCACCAGGTTCCGCCCATTGTCACACACGACCATGCCTGGCTGTATGTTCAGCAGTGAGAGCCACAGATCAGGCTGCTGTGTTACAGCTTTCAACAACTCTGCAGCGCTGGGCAAAATTGTCAATTAAACATTAAGCATGCTATCTTCAGCACAGCTTGTTGCCGCTTGGCCAAGGCAGTGCTGCAATGCTGTCAGCTTGTGACTGATGTGGTCATTTCGGAGATGGAGGAGGAGGTGCAGGAGCTGAACAATGTGATTACATTGAGGTTAAATTGGAGACGCTGTTTTTTATACTAAAGAAATATCCTATTGTTTTGGGTTTTTTACGTTATTTTTTAAGACAAATGTATTCACCGGGAAATGTCATTTTAACATTTTACAACCTTATCTGGCAATGTGGTGTGTGATACATCATCAGACACATCCTGTTTTATTTATGATGGAGGGACTCTAAAAGTCATAAAGCCTATTTTTATAGGGCCATCAGACGGCCCTTACTATTTTTAAAAGGCCAGCAGTCGGCCCTAGCTATTGTTAGAGAGCCATCAGCCGGCTGTGCTTTCTTGTTCCCATTATTAACAAGTGGGTCTCCTATACTGTTATTGCATATCCAGTGACTGCTAGGGCTGCCAAAAATTTGGACGCAAGCCAATACCCCTTTGAAAAGACATAGAGGAGGGTCTCAGTAAAAAAAAGTTCCCATTATAAAGGAGCGAGTCTCCTATAGTGGTAATGCCCATGCTGTGACTGCAAGGGCTGCCAAAATTTGGGAAAAACCCCACTAAGAATTTAAAGACACATAGAGCAGGGCCACAGTAACAAGTACGACATGTTCCCATTAGAAAGGAGAGGGTCTCCTATACAGTTGTAGGGTATAGAATAGAATGGAATTATTAAAATAAGTAGAGACCATGGTAACCACAAGGGTCCTCCCGAACTAGAAATGAACAACAATATGAAACACTAGGGATTTATAACCTGAAAAGGAGGCAGTACAACAGTAATGCATGTAAAACATAATGACATTTATTGAAATCAATTAAAAAACTGAAATATTATCATAATGGTGAAAAGTGAATGTTTAAAAGACACAAATGTGTGACTACTTTGGCACTTATGTTTAACAAAGTATAATATTGCACATAGGGTGTCTAGACACCTATTAAGATCAAAGAAGACATCTTTCATATATGGGGGATGATGAGGGTGTATATATGGAGGTGATTATACAGTCCTTGTAACAATGAATGTTAATAAAACCCCAATACTAGCCAAAGTGGCCATGTGTTCAGAAAAGCACTGTGGCGTATAAAGTAAATAGACTCACCCATAAAGTGCTGCAGTGCCAAGTTTGTCTGAAACAGTAGCCCCTACGCGCATTTCGTGTAGGCTTCGTCGGGGGGCCTGTATGTTCTATGTGCCAGATGGGGTTTTATATATATGCCGCTACAAGCATGTGTGCGAATAGCCATCACTGGAACGGCGCATGGGGGCGGAGTCTCCGACGTCACTTCCGTCCCATTCGGCAGATCACATGAGTGTGCGTGTCAGGAAGAATACTTCCCATGACGTCAATGACACACATCGCGTCGTACTGATGCCATTGGGAACAGGACATATAGGGAACACCGTGCGCATGCGCACCCTGGTGGTACCGCACTTAAAGCTGCAGTGTGTCTGACAAGGTTTGTAATTATGTGTTGCAAGTATATTATGCAGAAACCCTTGTACTCAAGGACTCCGGAACAATATATAAATAAAATGCAGTACAGTATATAATATGGAAATGTGCATAGCAAAATAATAAAGATTCAACACATATAATCAGCACAAATTGATATACAGCATAAACATAATATCCAATCCTAGAAAGTAGAGTACTGCCGCAGATGGTATTCAAAAGGCCAAGATGCTTTCCATGATGGACAAAGAAGAGTCAGACACAAAGAAGCTGGGTTGATGGCGGACACCATAGAAAAGAGAGACTTCTGAATAAAATAAAAAAAACGCAGAACATACAAAATTAATAAATTAAAAGGCAATACCAGGGTGGCAAATCTAGCACACCAATAAAAAGGGGATGCAATGAGGGAAAAGAGGGGAGAAAGGGAAGGAAAAAATGGGGTAGCGGGGTAGAAGGATAGAAAGGGGAGGGAAAAGAAAGGATTATTCAAGAATTTGAATGAAAGTCAAAGTCATAAAAATGGTGAAAAACTAAATTTTTCATTCAAACCAGACAGGATCATAGTACCTAGTTTGACTATCCACCGACACTCAAGTTGGGCCAGTAGTTTTTTAAGGTCTCCACCCCTGGCACCACCATGGATGCGATCGATGCCCCTGACTCTGAGGCCATCTGGATCGCAGTCATGGTGGGTCCTAAAGTGCCGAGGTATGGTCTTAAGCAATGATATGTCCTTCACTTTAGCTGCTGCACGTATGTCCCTTACATGTTCCCGTGTACGGACACGTAATTCGCGGGACGTAAGGCCCACGTATATCAAGCCACATGGGCAAGTGGTGTGATACACGACATGAGTCGTGCTACACGCAATGTATCTCATAATTTTAAATTCCCTACCTTCTGCCGAGCAAAATGTTGTCGTAAGACAATATTACGGCAGGCCAAACATGAGCCGCATGGGAAACAGCCAAGTCTCTGCTTGTCCGTAAAGAATGGAGGAGAAGGATTTGAGACGTAGTGACTTCTCACAAGTAGATCCTTAATATTTTTGCTCCTTCTCGCCGTGAGCAGTGGTCTCTCTGGTAGAAATTTGCGGATATTAGGGTCAGTTTTTAAAACAGACCAATGTTTACCCAAAATATTGCAGATATCCTTCCATCGATTGTTAAACGTGGCTATGAACCTAACAGGTGGACTACTCATAGGGCCCCGTTTATGTCTATTGTTACAACCAGACAGGAGTTGAATACGATTGGTGTTTTTAGCCCTGTTGTATCCCCTCTTAATACTACGTTTGCTATAACCCCTGGCCATGAACCGTTCGTTCAAATCCTGAGATTGTTTTTCAAATAATTCAGGCTTAGAACAAATTCTTTTCATGCGCAAGAATTGACCTATAGGGATAGCCTGTATGGTGGAGGAAAAGTGGGCGGAGGTGGCATGCAAAAGTGCGTTGACTGAGGTCTTGTGTTGAGCGAGCATGCTCGACACTGCTCGGTACTCGCCCGAGCATCTCGGGATGTTCGGCGAGCACCGAGCATTTCCGGGTCTCCGCCCTGCACGTTTGGCGCTCTTTACAGAGCCAATGAACATGCAGGGATTGCCAGCCAGTCACTGTAATGCCGCAGCCATGTTGTTTGTGGGCATTACAGTGATTGGCTGGCCGCACAGCGTCACCTCGAGTATTTAAAACCGGGCGCCGCCATCTTGGACACAGTCGCCCGGGATCAGACAGTGTAGGGAGAGTGCTGCTGAGTTAGGGAGAGATATATAGTGCAAAATAGTTAGTGTAGGGTCTCTAAAGGCTGCCAAATCAAACAAACAATCCTTCTCAGGACTAATATCCATCCCAGATATCAGGCAGGCAGGCAGGCTGTATAGGAGACGCAGTGGTTATACCAACAAACAGTGCATTACAGTCCTGTGTGCTCCTGCTGGTCAAATTGCTAGACTTATCCCCCGGTCTCAGGGGCCAGGAAAAATCCTTTTTTTTCATCTAAATCCTGTATTTTTTTTTTTCCTCAGTCAGACTGTACAAATACGCATCTTATTAACCTTTTGGTTTCCCCCCCCCAAAAAAAAAAAAATTGAGTGTGTCTGTGACTGTTCAGACACCAATATATCTGGTGTAGGCCAGATAACTAGAAGTTTGGTTTTGCAGCTCCACGGTTCAAATCTCTGTATTATCCAGCTTTTGGCCTTTTTTTCCGTAAAAAAAAAACAGTAATAGTGTCTCCCTGACTGTTCAGACACAAATATATCTGTTTAAAATATTCTGGTGTAGGCCAGATAACTAGAAGTTTGGTTTTGCTGTTCCATGGTTCAAATCTCAGTATTATCCAGCTTTTGGCCTTTTTTTCCATAAAAAAAAACAGTAATAGTGTCTCCCTCACTGTTCAGACACAAATATATCTGTTTAAAATATTCTGGTGTAGGCCAGATAACTAGAAGTTTGGTTTTGCAGTTCCACGGTTCAAATCTCTGTATTATCCAGCTTTTGACCTTTTTTACATAAAAAAAAACAGTAATAATGTCTCCCTGACTGTTCAGACACAAATATATCTGTTTAAAATATTCTGGTGTAGGCCAGATAACTAGAAGTTTGGTTTTGCAGTTCCACAGTTCAAATCTCTGTATTATCCAGCTTTTGGCCTTTTTTACATAAAAAAAACAGTAATAGTGTCTCCCTGACTGTTTAGACACAAATATATCTGTTTAAAATATTCTGGTGTAGGCCAGATAACTAGAAGTTTGGTTTTGCAGTTCCACGGTTCAAATCTCAGTATTATCCAGCTTTTGGCCTTTTTTCCGTAAAAAAAAAACAGTAATAGTGTCTCCCTGACTGTTCAGACACAAATATATCTGTTTAAAATATTCTGGTGTAGGCCAGATAACTAGAAGTTTGGTTTTGCAGTTCCACGGTTCAAATCTCAGTATCATCCAGCTTTTGGCCTTTTTTCCGTAAAAAAAAAACAGTAATAGTGTCTCCCTGATTGTTCAGACACAAATATATCTGTTTAAAATATTCTGGTGTAGGCCAGATAACTAGAAGTTTGGTTTTGCAGTACCATGGTTCAAATCTCTGTATTATCCAGCTTTTGGCCTTTTTTCCGTAAAAAAAAACAGTAATAGTGTCTCCCTAACTGTTCAGACACAAATTTTTCTGTTTAAAATATTCTGGTGTAGGCCAGATAACTAGAAGTTTGGTTTTGCAGTTCCACGGTTCAAATCTCAGTATTATCCAGCTTTTGGCATTTTTTCCGTAAAAAAACAGTAATAGTGTCTCCCTGACTGTTCAGACACAAATATATCTGTTTAAAATATTCTGGTGTAGGCCAGATAACGAAAAGTTTGGTTTTGCAGTTCCATGGTTCAAATCTCTGTATTATTCAGCTTTTGGACTTTTTTACACAAAAAAAACAGTTATAGTGTCTCCCTGACTGTTCAGACACAAATATATCTGTTTAAAAGATTCTGGTGTATGCCAGAGAAATAGAACTGTGGTTTTCCTCTTCCACGGTTCTAATCTCCTTTTTAGTACCCTTTTTCCATTGATAGTGCGAGTGTAAGCTATTTTAATTCATTTACAATGGGCAAGGCGCGTGGCAAGGGACGTGGAACTGGACATTCTGGTGATGGTGCGTGTAGAGGACTGGGCCGTAGTCAAGGTGAAAATGTGCCACAACCAACAGCCACAACTTCTCGCTCCCACTACTTGACCCAATTACTAGGGAAGCACACTACAACACCAGTATTGTGAACTGATCAGTGTGAACAGGTTATTAATTGGATAGCAGATAATACTTCCAGTTACCTGGGCACCCCCACCTCCGGTCTGTCTTCCACACGGTCAAGTTTTAGTAGCCGTGAGTCTCGACCGCATACTCCTCCTCACCCTGATGCTCCTTCCTCCCACCATGCCGAGTGTCGTCAGACAGCAACTGATCCCACAGTTGGACACTCTGAAGAGCTGTTCACTGGTCCATTTCCATATTTGTGCCCCTCGCCTGCTCCGCTTGAAGTGGTGGAAGAGGAGATCTCATGTAGCGATGCCCAAATATTTGAACAGCCACGGCCAGAGGAAGTCGACGCTGACAATTTGTCACAAGAAGTGGATGATGACGAGACACAATTGCCAGGAAGTGAGGAGGAGGATCGTGGTGCGCAAGTGGAAGAGGAGGAGGTGGTGGACGATCTAGTAACTGACCCAACGTGGCAGGAGGACACGCAGAGCGAGGCCAGCAGCACACAGGGGGAGGGAGGCAGAGTACCCCAACAGGAAGGAAGAAGCAGTGAGGTGGCCGCACACAGAAGGCGGGCAACAGTTCCCCGTAACACCAACAAGAGGGACGTTGCCAGTACAACCGGTAGGTCTTCCAGAGTCTGGAATTTTTTTAAAGACTCTGCTGATAACCCTAAAAAGGCCATTTGTACCACCTGCCTTGCCAGCATCAGCAGGGGTGACAAAACTACCAGCCTGACCACCCCCAGCATGATCAGGCACATGTCAGCAAAGCACTCGACTTTGTGGGGCAAACCCCAGGGTCCACGACCAGTGTCAGCGGGTGTCACCACTGCTTCTTCCACTGTTGTGCATGTAAGAGAACCCCCTGTTGTGCGTGCAAGGCAATCCCCTGTCAATTTTGCATGCAAAGATGCCCCCTCCTCTCAGTCTTCACTTGTTATGGAAGTTTCTCAAGAAACAGCATCAACGTCCACGTCCATGTCATCATCATCATTTCTCACGTCAACAGCATCATCCTCCTCCTCCTCTTCATGTTCAGCCTCCATCTCAGATATCACCACATCAGTTACAAGCTGGAAGCACTGCAGTACTGCCTCAGCCAAGCGGCAACAGGCTGTGCTGAAACTCATAAGCTTAGGTGATAAACCTCACACTGCTTGTGAGTTGTGGACAGCTGTGAAAGAGTAGGCAGATCTGCGGCTGAGACCGCTGAACCTACATCCAGGCATGGTCGTGTGTGACAATGGCCGTAACCTGGTGGCGGCTCTGAGGCGAGGTGAGATCACACACGTACCATGCCTGGCTCATGTGCTTAACCTCGTGGTTCAGCAGTTTCTTAAATTGTACCCCGAGTTGCCAGATCTGCTCATCAAAGTACGCCGCCTGTCAGCTCATTTTCGGAAGTCGGGTACAGCTTCCGCCGCCCTTGCTGTGTTGCAGAAGTGTTTGCAGCTTCCGGCACACCGACTGGTGTGTGATGTTCCCACACGTTGGAACTCTACCCTCCACAAGTTGCAAAGGATTTGTGAGCAGAAGAGAGCAGTTGTGGAGTACCAGCTGCAACAAGGCCGTAGATATTCAGGTCAGACTCCACACATAAGACCTCTGGAGTGGACCTGGATGTCTGACATATGTACCATCCTGACAAACTTTGAGGAGTCCACCAAGATGGTGAGTGGTGATGATGCCATCATTAGCGTCAGCATCCCACTTGAATGTCTTTTGCAACGCTCTCTGCAGAGAATTAAAGAGGAGGCATTGCAGCCAGAGTATGATGAGATGGATCAAGAAGCCATAGTGGGCGATTACACACAGCCCAGACTCATCTCATCCCAACGTGCATTGGGGGACAATGAGGGAGAGGAGGAGGAGGAGGATGAGGAAGAACAGGAGCTGGTATCATGCGCTGTAGACTGTAGTACCTGTACAACTGTCATACCATCGGTTCAGCGTGGGTGGCCTGAGGACAGGGGAGAGGAGGAGGAGGAGGAGAGCATGGTGAGTCGTCATCTTGTTGAGGACACGGAAGTCTTGCCCGTTACCAGTCTGGCACGCATGACTGACTTTATGTTACGCTGCCTTAACCGTGACCCTCACGTTGTCAAAATGTTGGGTGACAGTCATTACTGGTTGGTGACACATTTAGACATCCGCTACAAGGAGAACTTTCACTCTCTTATTCCTGAGGTGGAAAGGTCTACAAAAATGGGGCAGTACCAGAAGGCCCTTGCTGCAGAACTGTTAAAAAAATTCCCATCTGAACACTCTAGCGGCAGAGGTCACAGTTCGTTGCCCAACCAAGGCGTACAGGCGAGAGAGATGCAACTCCAATCCAGCAGAGGCAGGGGAACACTGTCAACATTCTGGGACAGTTTTCTGAGACCCGCCCAGCTTACAGGCCCTGAGGCGCGGGGTACTCTCACAAGGAGTGGAAAGTTTCAATAGATGGTGATGGAGTACCTTGCCGACCGTACCAGCGTCCTCTGTGATTCCTCTGTGCCTTTTAATTATTGGATATCCAAGCTGGACACTTGGAATGAACTCGCTCTGTACGCCTTGGAGGTCCTGGCCTGCCCTGCCGCTAGCATGTTATCGGAGAGTGTTTTTAGTGCCGCTGGGGGAATTATAACTGATAAGCGCCTGTCAACTGACAATGCTGACAAGCTGACCCTTATCAAAATGAAAAAGGGCTGGATTGGGCCAGACTTCTCATCACCACCAAATGACAGCAGAGTAACATAAAGTCAAATCCACTGTGTTATTTCGGGAGGTGTATTCCCATGCACCGCTTCACACCCACACATGGGTATACGCTTCCTCATTTCGGCTGTATTTTGCTCTTCTCCTTATCCCCAGCCTCCACCACCACTATACCACAAGGGTGACTGTGGTCCGTGTTGCCAGCATTGCAAGTTCCTCCGTCGTAATTTTTGGCAGCTTTTGGCTTGGAAGGCATAGGCAAAGGCTATGGGAGATCCAATCCCCAATAATGGGAATGTTTTGAATATGCAGCACTGCATGGCTATTGTTTTGCCAGCATTGCAAGTTCCTCTGTCCTAATTTTTGGCAGCTTTTGCTTGGAAGGCATAGGCAAAGGCTATGGGAGACCCACTCCCCAATAATGGGAATAATGTTTTTAATATGCTGTACTGCATGGCTCTTGTAAGGGGCATGAAAACCGTCTTGTTAAGCTACTCTGAACTCCACGTCTCTTCCAAGGGGCATTAAAACTGTCTTGTTAAACCACTCTGACCTCCACGTCTCTTCCAAGGGACATTAAAACCATCTTGTTAAGCTACTGCGACCTCCACCACTCTTCCAAGGGGCATTAAAACCGTCTTGTTAAGCTACTGGGACCTCCACCATTCTTCCAAGGGGCATTGATATTGTCTTTTTATTCCACTGTGACCTCCATGTCTCTTCCAAGGGGCATTTAAACCGTCTCGTTAAGCTACTGTGACCTCCACATCTCTTCCAAGGGGCATTAAAACCGTCTTGTTAAGCTACTGTGACCTCCACGTCTCTTCCAAGGGGCATTAAAACCGTCTTGTTAAGCTACTGCAACCTCCACCACTCTTCCAAGGGGCATTGATATTGTCTTTTTATTCCACTGCGACCTCCACCACTCTTCCAAGGAGCATTAAAACCGTTTGTTAAGCTACTGTGACCTCCACGTCTCTTCCACGGGGCACTGATATTGTCTTTTTATTCCACTGCGACCTCCACCACTCTCCCAAGGGGCATTAAAACCGTCTTGTTAAGCTACTGTGACCTCCACGTCTCTTCTACGGGGCATTAATATTGTCTTTTTATTCCACTGCGACCTCCACCACTCTTCCAAGGGGCATTAAAACCGTCTTGTTAAACCACTCTGAACTCCACAGCTCTTCCAACAGGCATTGAAATGTTGTTTTTAATTAACTCTAACCTCCACGACTATTCCAACGGGCATTGCATTTCCTCCTAATTTTAGTCAGCTTTTGCTTTTCAATGCATAGGCGAACACTAAGGGAGACCCACTCCCCAATAATGGGTAAAAGGTTTTTAGTACGCTGTAATCCACGTCTGTTTCAAGGGGCATTGCAGTTCCTCATAATTTTTGGAAAGCCTTCAATTCACTGCTTAGGCCAAGAGTGTACTGGAGACCCAGTTGCTATAAATGGAAAAAACGGTTTAGTTAAGGCCCTCTGACCTCCATGTCACTTCCAAGGGGCAATGGAGTGCCTCAAAATTTTTGGTAGGCATTGCACTCACTGTATGCCCTATAACTGTGCAGCCGAACTGCTCCTTTTGGTACAGAAACATATCCTACAAGACATGTGTGGTCGACTGGCCTGATATTGATGTGAATGGTCCCTGTTCCTCCTGCTCTTTCTCCTTTGCCACCACCTCATCCATCATTCATCACCTGAAGCTTTGTTTTAACGGGAGTCATAGAACTGGGATAGTAGCAGGAAAACATCCAGCAATCCTCGGAGGAGGTAGGATATGCGCCAAAACGCTGACCACCTCAGGCCTAGCCGCTACTACATACATGCGCTTGCATTCCAATGAACAGAAAGCTAAGGAGATGGATGGCCTCATGATCATGAATAATTTACTCATTGTGTAGGAGGCCGACCACTGCTGCTGTCTATCTTCTGAACTTTGTGTTGAAGCCTGATTGACCCAGGACCCGCAATCCTCTATGTCTGGAGGACGTGTTGCATTCCAACTGTGTCCCGGATTCCACAATATTAACCTCGTGTGAAGGCGTCAGGGAGATGGACCATCCCTGGCCACATTCACTTGTCCACATGTTTGTGGTTAGGCTGTCCTTCAAATAGGGGCGGCTGGGGACCGTTTATGGATACCCGGCCGCCCCCTGGCGGCTTGGGACCAAGCGTGGACATCCGGCCGCCGGGTGGCTGGGGACTGAGTATGGATACCAGGCCGCCGACGCAGCCATGACGTGGTGGCCAGATTCTGCCTCCACATGCCTAAAAGGCCCAATTTCAAGTGCAAGCAAGCTAGCAGTATGGTATTGCAGCCTGGGGGTGGGTGGGTGGCAGGCTGCACACTTATGCTTGCATTCCAAGAAAACAAAGCAGATGCTAACTTCTATCATCATCATCATGCTCCTCACCATGGCACTCTCAACTTCCCTGATGAAGAAGCCAGGGCCCACCGGAGGAGTCTGGTTGTCTGGCGGGCTCGGCCAATGCTGCCCTAAAGCAGGCCAGGCTAAGAAAAGTGTGGGGAAGGTTACCGGGACAAATAGAGGCGGCTGGGGACCGAGTGTGGACACCCGGCCGCCGGGCGGCTGGTGACTGAGTATGGATGCCAGGCCGCCGACACAGCCATGACATGGTGGCCGGCGTCTGCCTCCACAAGCCTAAAAGGCCTCATTTCAAGTGCAAGCAAGCTAGCAGTATGGTATTGCAGCCTGGGGGCGGGTGGGTGGCAGGCTGCACACTTATGCTTGCATTCCAAGAAAACAAAGCAGATGCTAACTTCTATCATCATCATCATGCTCCTCACCTTAGCACTCTCAACTCCCCTGATGGAGAAGCCAGGGCCCACCGGAGGAGTCTGGTTGTCTGGTGGGCTCGGCCAATGCTGCCCTAAAGCAGGCCAGGCTAAGAAAAGTGTGGGGAAGGTTACCGGGACAAATAGGGGCGGCTGGGGACCGAGTATGGACACCGGGCCACCTCATAGCGGCTGGGGACCGAGTGTGGACACCCGGCCGCCGGGCGGCTGGGGACTGAGTATGGATACCAGGCCGCCGACACAGCCATGACATGGTGGCCGGCATCTGCTTCCACAAGCCTAAAAGGCCTCATTTCAAGCGCAAGCAAGAAAGCAGTATGGTATTGCAGCCTGGGGGTGGGTGGGTGGCAGGCTGCATACTTGCGCTTGCATTGCAAGGAATGGGGAGGTATAATTGAACACTGCCCTGGGACAAGGACTTGCATGGGGATAGTTGCAAGTCTGCATCTTCTGATGCGGCAAGGATCACTTCTGATGGGCACACTTTTAGGCAGTGACCTGGGTGTCAGAGATGCTTCCAGAGGTCTTCCCCATGCTGTTCCCATGTCTTTTCAGCATTGTATGCATGTGTCACACAGCACATGGCCAGATAAGGTTGTAAAATGTTGAAATGACATTTCCCGGTGAATGCATTTGTCACGGTTGAAAGCAATACAAAAGTGCAAAAACACATAAAAAATGCTACTTGTGAACATAGCCCAAGGTGTGGAGGAGTTTTTTTGTTTTTGGTTATTTATTTTACCTTATACACAAGTTTTTACCCTGGAAAGTTTGTTCCTTAACATATTTCACAGGAAGCAGTTTCAGTTTCGTTTTTGAACGTTTTATTGTGAGCCCGTAAAAGTGGCTTAATACCTCTGACCACGTTGTTGACAGCAGTGACCTGGGGGTCAGAAATGCTTCCTGGGGCGATCCCCATGCTGTGCCCATGTCATTTGAGCACTGTCACTATCGTTTTTGGCACTTTTTAGGCTTTCTACAGATTGCCGGGGGTGCCGCCGCAAAAACACTCGGGTCTCCCATAGACTAACATTGGGCTCGTTGCACGCGTCAAGCACCCGAGTATCACAGTGAGCTCGGCCCGAGCTTCGAGCACCGGAGCATTTTAGTGCTCGCTCAACACTACTGAGGTCTCCTTCCGGAAGACATCAGTATGGATGTTATCATCTGCTTGTACCATGATCTTTATATCCAAAAAGTCAATCTGTCGCCTATCCGACTTATGCGTAAGTTTGATGTTGTTGTGGTTTTCGTTCAATTCAGCTATGATGTTCCCATTAGAAAGGAGAGGGTCTGCTATACAGTTATAGGGTATGCAGTGAGTCCAACGGCTGACCAATTTTAGGAAAAACCCCACTAAGAATTTAAAGACACATAGAGCAGGGCCACAGTAACGACAAATTCCCATTAGAAAGGAGAGGGTCTGCTATACAGTTATAGGGTATGCAGTGAGTCCAACGGCTGAACAATTTTAGGAGAAACTCCACTAAGAATTTAAAGACACATAGAGCAGGACCACAGTAACAAGTACGACATGTTCCCATTAGAAAGGAGAGGGTCTGCTATACAGTTATAGGGTATGCAGTGAGTCCAACGGCTGACCAATTTTAGGAGAAACCCCACTAAGAATTTAAAGACACATAGAGCAGGACCACAGTAACAAGTACGACATGTTCCCATTAGAAAGGAGAGGGTCTGCTATACAGTTAAAGGGTATGCAGTGAGTCCAACAGCTGACCAATTTTAGGAAAAACCCCACCAAGAATTTAAAGACACAGAGAGCAGGGCCACAGTAATGACAAATTCCCATTAGAAAGGAGAGAGTCTGCTATACAGTTATAGGGTATGCAGTGAGTCCAACGGCTGACCAATTTTAGGAAAAACCCCACTAAGAATTTAAAGACACATAGAGCAGGGCCACAGTAACGACAAATTCCCATTAGAAAGGAGAAGTCTGCTATACAGTTATAGGGTATGCAGTGAGTCCAACGGCTGACCAATTTTAGGAAAAACAACACTAAGAATTTAAAGACACATGGAGCATGGCCACAGTAACAAGGTACTACATGTTCCCATTAGAAAGGAGAGAGTCTACTATACAGTTAAAGGGTATGCAGTGAGTCCAACGGCTGACCAATTTTAGGAAAAACCCCACCAAGAATTTAAAGACACAGAGAGCAGGGCCACAGTAACGACAAATTCCCATTAGAAAGGAGAGAGTCTGCTATACAGTTATAGGGTATGCAGTGAGTCCAACGGCTGACCAATTTTAGGAAAAACCCCACTAAGAATTTAAAGACACATAGAGCAGGGCCACAGTAACGACAAATTCCCATTAGAAAGGAGAAGTCTGCTATACAGTTATAGGGTATGCAGTGAGTCCAACGGCTGACAAAATGTAAGAAAAACCCCACTAAGAATTTAAAGACACACAGAGCAGGGCCACAGTAACAAGTACGACATGTTCCCATTAGAAAGGAGAGGGTCTGCTATACAGTTAAAGGGTATGCAGTGAGTCCAACGGCTGACCAATTTTAGGAAAAACCCCACTAAGAATTTAAAGACACAGAGAGCAGGGCCACAGTAACGACAAATTCCCATTGGAAAGGAGAGAGTCTCCCATAGTATTGGCCTATGCAGTGAATGAAAGGGCTGCCAAAAATTTGGAGGCACTTCAATGCCCCTTGGAAGAGACGTGGAGGAGGGCCTCATAAAAAAATGTTCCCATTAGAAAGGAGCGGGCCTCTAATACTTGTAATGCCCACGCACAAGTGTATAGGCTGACAAACATTTACCCCTGGGGGGTATACATGAATATACTGTATAAAAAAAATTTTTTACGGGCATCATAAACACCCTTTAAAAAAATTATGTGGGTGTTGCATCACGGACCACAGTCACCCTGGTGATATGGTGGTGGAGAATCAGGAGAAGGAGGAGGACAAGAGCAAATAGACAAAATCAGGAAGCGTATACCCATGTGTGGGTGTGAAAAGGTGCATGGGAATATACCTCCCAAGAAAAGACACTGGATTTGAGTTTATGTTACGCTGCTATCATTCGGTGGTGTTGAGAAGTCTGGCCCAACCAGCCCTTGTTCATTTCTATAACAGTCAGCCTGTCAGCATTTTCAGTTGACAGGCGGATGCGCTTATCAGTTATAATTCCACCAGCGGCACTAAAAACCAGCTCTGATAAAACGCTGGTGGCAGGGCAGGCCAGGACCTCCAAGGCATAGAGAGCCAGTTCATTCCACGTATCCAGCTTGGATACCCAATAATTATAAGGCACAGAGGAATCATGGAGGTACGGTCGGCAAGGTACTCCCTCAGCATCTTCCAAAACCTTGCACTCCTTGTGAGAGTACCCCGCGCCTCAGGCCCTGTGCGATGAGAGGGTCTGAGAAAACTCTCCCAGAACTTTGACAGTGTTCCCCTGCCTCTGCTGGATTGAAGTTGTGTCTCTCTTGCCTGTACTCCTTGGTTGTCCAACGAAGTGTGCCCTTTGCCGCCAGCGTTTTCAGATGGGAATTTTTTTAATAGTTCCGCAGCAAGGGCCTTCTGGTACAGCCCCATTTTTGTAGACCTGTCTGCCTCAAGAATAAGAGATTTAAAGTTCTCCTTGTAGCATGGGTCTCAAAGTATCACCAACCAGTAATAACTGTCACCCAAAATTTTGAGAATGCGAGGGTCATGGGAAAGGCAGCGTAACATAAACTCAGCCATGTGTGCCAGACTACTAACAGGCAAGACTTCCGTGTCCTCACCAAGAGGATGACTGACCATGCTCTCCTCCTCCTCCTCCTCCTCTCTGTCCTCTGGCCATCCACGCTGAACAGATGGTATGACAGCTGTGCAGGTAGTACCGTCTATAGTGCATGAAACTAGCTCCTGTCCTTCCTCCTCCTCCTCCTGTTCCTCATTGTCACCAAATCCACGTTGGGATGAGATGAGGCTTCGCTGTGTGTAATCACCCTGTATGGTTCCTTACTCCATCTCATCGTGCTCCGCCTGCAATGCATCCTGTTTGATTGTGAGCAGAAAGCATTTCAGAAGACAGAGAAGCGGGATGGTGACGCTAATTATGGCATCATCGACGCTCACCATCTTGGTGGAGTCCTCAAAGTTTTGGAGGATGGTACATATGTCTGACATCCATGTCCACTCCTGAGGTCTTATATGTGGAGTCTGAACTGAATACTGACGGCCTTGTTGATGCTGGTGCTCAACAACTGCCATCTTCTGCTCACAAATTCTTCCCAACATCTGCAGTGTAGAGTTCCAACGCGTGGGGACATCACACACCAGTCTGTGAGCCGAAGCTGCAAACGCTGCTGAAACACAGCAAGGGCGGCAGAAGCTGTAGCTGACTTTCTAAAATGGGCACACAGGTGGTGTACTTTAACAAGCAGATCCGGCAGCTCCAGGTAGGATTTGAGAAACCGCTGAACCACGAGGTTAAACACATGGGCCAGGCATGGTACGTGTGTGAGCTCGCCTCGCCTCAGAGCCGCCACCAGGTTCCGGCCATTGTCACACACGACCATGCCTGGCTGTAGGTTCAGCGGTGTGAGCCACAGATCTGCCTGCTCTTTCACAGCTGACCACAACTCTTCAGCATTGTGTGGTTTGTCACCTAAGCATATTAGCTTCAGCACAGCCTGTTGCCGCTTGGCCGAGGCAGTGCTGCAGTGCTTCCAGTTTGTGACTGATGTGGTCATTTCAGAGATGGAGGTTGAAGAGGAGGAGGATGCTGAGGAGGATGAGGTGCAGGAACTGTAGACCGTGGGGGCAACCCTGATTGACCTAGGGCCCGCAATCCTTGGCGTCGGGAGGATATATTCCGTCCCAAGGTCTGATTGGGTCCCGGCTTCCACTATGTTAACCCAGTGTGTCATCAGCGAGATGTACCGTTCCTGCCCACAAGCACTTGTCCACGTGTCCGTGGCTAGGTGGACTTTACCGGTAACTGCGTTGTTGAGAGCACGGCTAATGTTTTGGGACACGTGCTTGTGTAATGCGGGTACGGCACACCAAGAGAAATAGTGGCGGCTGGGGACCGAGTACCATCGGGAACCATCAGGTTGTGGAATGCTTCCATCTCCACGAGCCTAAAAGGCAACATTTCGAGCGCAAGCAGTCGTGAAATGTGAGAATTTAGTAGTGTGGCCTGTGGGGCGTTGGCTTCATATTTGCGCTTGCGTTCCAAGGCCTGGGGTATGGACAACTAAACGCTGCACTGGGACAAGGACATGGACGTGCTTCCTGATGCTACTACTTGAGAGTGTGCAACGACAGGTGCAGAGCAGGAGGCATCTTCACATGCACCATGGACAGGGGATTGGCTTGCATGCACAACAGCGGAAGAAGCAATGGTGCCACCTGCAGACACTGTTCCTGGACCTTGGGGTTCGGCCCACAAAATCGGGTGTTTGCTGCCATGTGCCTGATCATGCTGCTGGTGGTCAGGCTGGTTGTTTTGCCTGATAATGCTGGCCTGGCAGGTGGTGCAAATGGCCTTTTTGGGGTTATCGGTCTTTAAAAAACAACCAGACTCGGGAAGACCTAACAGTTGTACTGGCAACTTCCTTCGTGTTGGTGTTACGGGGAACGGTTGCCTGCCTTCTGTCTGCGGCCACCACACTGCTTCTTCCTGCCTGTTGGGGTGCTCTGCCTCCCTCCCCCTGTGTGTTGCTGTCCTCGCTCTGCATGTCCTCCTGCCAGGTTGGGTCAGTTACTATATCATCCACCACCTCGTCTTCCACTTCCGCACCCTGGTCCTCCTCTTGACTTTCTGGCAATTGTGTCTCATCATCGTCCACCTCTTGTGACACTTTCCCACCATCGCCTTCGTGTGACCGTGGCTGCTCAAATATTTGGGCATCGATACACTCGATCTCCTCTTGCCCCGCTTCAAGTGGACCGGGCAAGAGGCCCGAATCTATAAATGGAAGAGTGAACAGCTCTTCAGAGTGTCCAAATGTGGGATCAGTTGTCTCTGGGTACTCGGCATGGTGGGAGGAAGGAGGATCAGGGTGAGGAATATGCGGTCCAGACTCACGGCTACAGAGACTTGACCGTGTGGAAGACAGGGTGGTGGTGGTGGTGGCTAAGTGACTGGAAACATTATCAGCTATCCAACCAACAACCTTTTGACACTGCTCTGTGTTCAATAGTGATGTGCTGCGGTCCCCTAGAAATTGGGAAAGGAAGGTCAGGCGAGATGTGGGTATTTGTTGTGGCACAATTTCAGCTTGCCCACGGCCTTGCCCTCGGCCTCTTCATGCACCATCACCATCGTCCAGTTCCCCGTCCCTTGCCACGTGCCTTGCCCATTTTAAATGTATATGTGATCCGTGTGATGGAGAAAACAAAGTTTTAAATAGCTGGATTTCTAGCGCTGTAATATGGAAAGGACCTGGCTGTATTCTGCAGTGCCAACAAGCAAATGGCGCAGAAAAACTGTGTTCTCTGGATTGCTTTTTAAGCAAATAATGAGGATTAAGATCCAAAGAAAAGTATTCCTGGCCCCTGAGACCTGGGCCTTTGTATAGAAATATCTAACAGCAGCAGAAGACAGAATTGGAATGGAGCCTCTTGTGCTATATGCACTGAAGTCTGCTATATACCCTGCCTGCCTGTATATACTGCCTGCCTGATATCTCTGCAGATGGATTAGTTAGTCCTCAAAAGGACTGTTTGTTAAGATGGATATGTGTAATGTACGGTTTTTCTCCATACACTACCTAATACACAAGTAAATCTCTCCCTGACACAGCAGCAGCTCGCCCTACACTGTCTGATCCATAGTGACTGTGACGAGCATGGCGGCACCAGGTCTGATATAGACCTGATGATGATATGCCGCCAGCCAATCACTGTAATGCCACAACCAACATGGCTAGGGCATTACAGTGAGTGGCAGGCAATCCCTGCATGTTCATTGGCTCTGTAAAGAGCGCGAAACATGCAGGGAGGAGACCCGAGCCCCTGCCGAACAACCCCGGAAATACTCGGCGAGCGCGGAGCATCTCGAGCAGTGAGATGCTCTGGCCAGTATCGAGCAGTGGCAAGCCCGTTCGCTCATCACTAAATATAATAAAATTATCACTCTTTGCAACCAAGAATTTGCGGTTATTATCAATATATGATTGCTTGGATCGTACCTCCTTTAGCCAGCACCTCTTCAGTACTGTTTGCGCATCTTTTTTTCATGAAGGACGGGACAGTGAAGCAGACGATGATTCGCCACAGGGATCATGTGACATTGTTGCTTCGGTAGAGCTGGTGCCGACACCACTGGAACCGCACCCATGCCGGAGGTGAATACAGGTGTTATTTTACTTGGTGGAAACATACTGATTGAGAAAGGGTAGTCTGAGTAGTGGACAATAGAGATGAGCGTTGTTCTACTCGAACTGTTCGCCAATCTCAAATTCGAGCTGTTTTGGGCGGTGTTCGAGCCGTTCGGCGAACACGAACGATTTGAGAAAAATTCGGCTGTTCGAGGTTATGTTCGATAACTGTTCGTGCACCAAAATCATAACTGGATTTTTTCTCAGTAATGATGAAAATTTATGTTAATACGCAGTTTGAGTGTACAGCGGGGTGAGGGGAGGGGCAGGGGATGGATCTCTGCAGGAATAATGAAGATCTCCATTTTTTTTTCTCTTTCCCGCATTTGCAGTGGGGAGGTGCAGTCTGTCAGCCTATCAGCAGCGCACACACGGAGCGAACTGCTGTTTTTCACACAAGCAAGGGCATGTGTCATTGGCAGTGTATGTCACATGTCCTTGCCCTATAAGACCAAGCCATTTTCCCCGTCGCCACCATTTTCTCACTGCTGCAGCTGCGTGTTAGACGGCACCGCTGTTGCTGTGTGCGCTATACCTTGTTAATTTCAAGCCAATTTTCGCACAAATCTACAGATAGCTTGGGAGTAGGGAAGAGTTGTGATTGCAGTACTTTTAAGGACTAGGTTACAGCATTTCCTACGACTTTTATCAGGCAGGTCTGTGCTCTTAAATAGATAGATTGTGGGAGTAAAGACTAATTGTAATTGCAGTCCTTTTCAGGACTAGGTTACATCAGTTCCTATCAGTTTTTGCCAGGCAGGTCTGTGCCAGTGCTGTGCAAGTTTTTTTCACAGCATTTGGCTGAATCTAGCAAAACTAATCCTTTTTGGCCTATTGCAGAGTGTGTTAGTCACTGGAGTAGCCTATCTGTGTTGCAAGATATACCACCTGTGTATAGAATACCAATTTATTTACTGCACCTAGTGAAGTAAAATCTTTTGGTCATAGCATCATTCTATTAGTCCATCTATACTGACCTCCATCAGGTTGGAAATTGAATATAATTTTTTTCTGCATCTAGCTCTGAAAAAATATTTGGGCTTCTAGCAGTGTGTGGGACTTGTCGTATTAGTCCATCTATACTGACCTCCATCAGGTTGCAAACTGAATATAATTTTTTTCTTCATCTAGCTCTGAAAAAATATTTGGCCTTCTAGCAGTGTGTGGGACTTTCTCTATTAGTCCATCTATACTGACCTCCATCAGGTTGCAAATTAAAAATAATTTTTAACTGCATCTAGCTCTGAAAAAATATTTGGCCTTCTAGCAGTGTGTGGGACTTTCTCTATTAGTCCATCTATACTGACCTCCATAAGGTTGCAAACTGAATATAATTTTTTTCTGCATCTAGCTCTGAAAAAAATATTTGGCCTTCTAGCAGTGTGTGGGACTTTCTCTATTAGTCCATCTATACTGACCTCCATCAGGTTGCAAACTGAATATATTTTTTTTCTGCATCTACCTCTGAAAAAATATTGGGCTTCTAGCTGTGTGTGTGACTTGTTCTATTAATCCATCTATACAGACCTCCATCAGGTTGCAAACTGAATATATTTTTTTTCTGCATCTACCTCTGAAAAAATATTGGGCTTCTAGCTGTGTGTGGGACTTGTTCTATTAATCCATCTATACAGACCTCCATCAGGTTGCAAACTGAATATAATTTTTTTCTGCATCTGGCTCTGAAAAAATATTTGGTCTTCTAGCAGTGTGTGGGACTTTCTCTATTAGTCCATCTATACTGACCTCCATCAGGTTGCAAATTAAAAATAATTTTAATCTGCATCTAGCTCTGAAAAAATATTTGGCCTTCTAGCTGTGTGTGGGACTTTCTCTATTAGTCCATTTATACTGACCTCCATCAGGTTACAAATTAAAAATAATTTTTATCTGCATCTACCTCTGAAAAAATATTTGGGCTTCTAGCTGTGTGAGGGACTTGTTCTATTAGTCCATCTATACTGACCTCCATCAGGTTGCAAATTAAAAATAATTTTTATCTGCATCTAGCTCTGAAAAAATATTTGGCCTTCTAGCAGTGTGTGGGACTTTCTCTATTAGTCCATCTATACTGACCTCCATCAGGTTGCAAATTAAAAATAATTTTTATCTGCATCTACCTCTGAAAAAATATTTGGGCTTCTAGCTGTGTGTGGGACTTGTTCTATTAGTCCGTCTATACTGACCTCCATCAGGTTGCAAACTGAATATAATTTTTTTCTGCATCTAGCTCTGAAAAAATATTTGGCCTTCTAGCAGTGTGTGGGACTTTCTCTATTAGTCCATCTATACTGACCTCCATCAGGTTGCAAATTAAAAATAATTTTTATCTGCATCTAGCTCTGAAAAAATATTTGGCCTTCTATCAGTGTGTGGGACTTTCTCTATTAGTCCATCTATACTGACCTCCATCAGGTTGCAAATTAAAAATAATTTTTATCTGCATCTAGCTCTGAAAAAATATTTGGCCTTCTAGCAGTGTGTGGGACTTTCTCTATTAGTCCATCTATACTGACCTCCATCAGGTTGCAAATTAAAAATAATTTTTATCTGCATCTACCTCTGAAAAAATATTTGGGCTTCTAGCTGTGTGTGGGACTTGTTCTATTAGTCCATCTATACTGACCTCCATCAGGTTGCAAATCGAATATAATTTTTTTCTGCATCTAACCCAGCCAATAGTTTTGGCCTAATACCACAGTTTGGCCACTCAGCTCTGCTCGGTTCCCATCCATTGTTTTTTTGTGCAAACAACTCCAGAGTTGTGAATTAGTTAACCACCAAAATGAGTGGAAAAAGGCCTGCTGCTGGTGGAAAGGGGAATAGGCGTGTTGGGAAGGGGAAAAAAGGTTGTGCCCGTGGGGTAGGTGTTAAAGCAACAGTAACATCTGCAGAAGAAAGACCATCTTCCAGCCAAACTAAAATGTCTACTTCTTTTAGCGGACAATGTGATAAGATCCCTTTCTTACGGCCACGCCAATCGCTACAAATTCCAGATGAGGCACAAAAACAGCAGGTGCTTCAACGGATATCAAGTGCTCCTTTAAGTGGGCTCTCCTCCACATCAACTTCAACATCACAAATACTCCAGTCCTCAAAGGTGTCACCCCAATCGCACTTGCTTCCTCACAGCTCCCAAATCTCCAGCTGCCCGTCTGAGTATGAGGTAGAACAGATGGTTGAGTCTGCAGAGCTGTTTACTCATACTATAGCCTGGGAATCAGAGGTCGACTCCAGCGCTTCTGTGAATCCAGACGAGGAAATGATCTGCACTGATGCCCAGAATCTTTATGAGTCGGATCCAGGACCAGACGCAGAAGGTTCTGACCATAATGCAGACCCTCATTCCCAAACTGTAACTCCTGTTGGTGGAGACAATGAGGAAGACGATGATGAGACTCAAATACCTGATTGGAGCGACAACTTTAGTTTTTTGTCAGGGCAGGAACAGGTTGGCTCTGAGGACGACGGGTGTGATAACGCACAGGGTGATGATGATGAGGTTGGAGATCCCACTTACTGTCAACCCACAGTCAGCCAAGAGATGAGGTCAGCAGAGGAGGTGGAGGAAGATGCTAGTGACGACGAGGTCAGGTTGCGCCTTCCTGGACAGAGACGTAGTACTGGAAGCACGTCAACAACTGCATCCTTAAACACAACTCTGCCTCTCACCACAAGTCATGGTGGCTCTTCAGGTCGCATGGGTGCTAAGCCTTGCATAGCCTGGGCATTTTTTCAGATCGATAAAGATGACCCAACTCGTGTTATCTGTAACATTTGTCAGCAAAAGCTAAGTAGAGGCCAAAAAATACATAGTTTGAGTACTTCATGCATGAACCGGCACATGGACATGAAGCATAAGTTGCAGTGGGAAGCTCAGTGTGCTACAATGCGGCCTAGCCGGCCGGGCCAACCACCGTCTGCCATATCTTGTGCATCCGCGGCCTCTTCATCCTCTGTGACTGGGGGGACAGCAGTCACACCTGTTTTGGGGCGCAGACCTGCCACCTCTTTACCCGCAACAGCCAGCGTGATTGGCAGGTCATCATTTCTTTGGAGGTGGTAACACCAGCTGGTGTTGAGCGCTGTCCGACATCGATAGCACCACCTTTGGATCAAGGCAACCTAACATGTCTGCCTGCATCTTCCTCACAGACCGGCAGTTTGCCGGGGACACCCTTATCAACCCCGTCTAAGCACAATAGCCAGCCCTCGGTCCTTCAGATGTGGACAAGTAAAAGACCATTTCCTCCTAGCCATGAGAAAGCTAAGAGGTTGAATTTCACCATCTGCAAGCTCTTGGCTACAGAAATGCTGCCTTTCCGCCTGGTGGACACAGAGGATTTTCGAGACCTTATGTCCGTCGCAGTGCCCCAGTACCAGATGCCCAGTCGGCACTACTTCTCAAAGAAAGGTGTGCCTGCGCTCCACCAGCATGTCGCACACAACATCACCGCTTCTTTGAGAAACTCTGTGTGTGACAGGGTGCATTTCACCACAGACACTTGGACGAGTAGGCATGGACAGGGGCGTTACAAGTCGCTGACTGGGCACTGGGTAACTATGGTGACAGCAGGACAAGGGGCTGCTGTCCAAGTCTTGCCGTCCCCACGAGTTGTGCGTCAATCCTCTTTATGTCAAAGTTCCTCCACTGCTTCTGCCTCCTCAACCTCCTCTCGGTCTTCCACCTGCACCCAAAGCCTGTCTGGTCATGCCACAAGCTTTCTAACTGCGCAGAAGGGATCCTGCACACCTCCTTACTATGCTGGCAGTAGGGCTCAACGTCATCAGGCGGTTTTTACATTGAAATGTCTGGGAAATGTGAGTCACACAGCTGAGGAGTTGTGGTCAGCTCTGGAGAACCAATTTCATGAATGGTTGTCTCCACTGGACCTGAAACCAGGGAAGGCCGTGTGCGACAATGCTGCACACCTGGGTGCGGCCCTTCGCCGGGGCAATGTCACACACGTGCCTTGTATGGCTCACGTGTTGAACCTGGTTGTCCAGCAATTTTTAGCCCACTATCCCAGACTAGATGTGACGCGCCCCTGGGCCTACTTGGTGTAGCGTTGCGCACGCGGGGACTACCCGGAGCCGGGCCTGTTGGGGGTAGTAGTCTCGTGGCGGTGACCCGGTCCGTGCCCAGGGAGTCAAACTGTGTGGCTGAGTATTAGCAGTAGATGTGGGACGACTACGCCACCCGTTGAATGCAGCTATGGAGCTGCCGCTGCAGGGCAGACCGCTGAGGCCGGTGGTACGATTGTGCAGCGTAGATGGTATAACCCCCAACGGGAGGGGTATGGCCTCAGGGCAGCCGACGTGGATGATGGGGGTAGCAGGAACCACTCAGAGACGATGCGGTGTAGTTCAGGGTCTTTACTGGTGATCAAGATAGACCCTCCCGGAGTACTGGCTAGCGATCGGGGCCTGGTCAGTCTTTGAGCAGATGGGATTTCCCCTGGCCAGGCAGAGTTGTAGGCCTCCCCAACTAATTGTACTCTTCTGGCTACCTTGCTAGAGGCGGGTAAAAGTAGCCCACGTCCCTGAGTGTACCGTGTGGTGCTCACCCGTATGGCCGGTGACTCGGGGCCTTCTGGTAGCTTCCGCTCCACGACGGCGGTGCTGGTCCCACGCGTGTGACCGTGCCTTCGGGTTTCTTGGCCAGAGGACCTGAAATCCCCTGCCGGTCGGTTTCTGCTGCTGGGTAAGGATTCGTCCCCACAGCCTCGGACTCCGGGTCCGGTGATAATTCTTCAATCAGGGCGAGCTCTACAGCTGCCAGCCCCTGATTCCTTGTAGCACTGCTCCCACTGAGCTCCTGATCTTTCTTTCCTATAGCTGCTCCTCTCCAGACCAGACTATGTCTCTGTCTGGGACTCCTCTTCTTAACTCCCTAACCCTGCCTCAGCCCCAGTTTTATATAGGGGAAGTTCTTCCCCTCCCAGGACTGGGCAGGAGGTGTGGCATGCATAGGATTCCTGACCAAGAGACCTCCCACATGCTCTCAGACGTAATATTGCTATTACTGTGGAAACCAGACCCCTGGGGTGCCACAGATGGCCTTCTGCAGAGGGCACGGTCGCTGTGTGCTCACTTCCGCCGTTCGCATCCCGCAGCTCAGCGACTTACATCTCTACAGAAGTCGTTGGACCTGCCACTTCACCGGCTAAAATGCGATGTGCCTACCCGGTGGAATTCAACTCTGCACATGTTGCAGCGACTGTGGCAGCACCGACAAGCCCTGGTGCAATACGTTCTGACGTATAGCCTGGGCCAACGAGATCCAGAGGTGGGGCAAATCACGCTGGAGGAGTGGTCTCAGATCAGGGACCTATGCACCCTTCTGCACAGTTTTGAAATGGCGACGAAGATGTTTAGTGCTGACGATGCCATTATCAGCATGACTATTCCGGTGATTTACATGCTGGAGCACATGTTAAACAGAATTCGGAGTCAGGTGGTGGCACAAGAGGAGGTGGAGGAAGTAGAGGAGGAGGAGTTGTATGCGGAAGGGCTAACATCTGCAAGGTCCAGACGGTCGGCAGCACCAAGGCGGCAGGCATGTGAGGGTGGGGGAGATGGTTTTACCAGGGCACATGGTAGCAGCCAAACTAATGAGGAAGGTGCAGGAGCCCAGGAAGAAGTGGAGGATGAACTGATGGAAGACTCATCAGATGAGGGAGACCTTGATCACATTTCTGTTGTGCGAGGTTGGGGGGAGAGGACAGAGTAAGGAAGCATGATTGTTACCTCGCCACCAACACAACAGGGACTTGGTGCTCCTGGATGCGCAACACACATGAGTGCCTTCTTGCTGCACTACCTGCAACATGACCCTCGAATTGTGAGAATTAGAAATAATCCTGACTACTGGGTTGCCACACTGTTAGATCCCTGGTACAAAAGTAAATTTGCCGAAATTATTCCTGCCATAGAAAGGGATGCACGCATGCAGGAGTATCAGCAGAGACTGTTGCAGAATCTTACATGTGCTTTTCCACAAAACACCAGTGGTGTACGTAGTGAATCTCACAGTTCCAACTTGCCAACCGTGGGACCGTCAAGTGTTCAGCACTCAAACCGTAACAGAACCACAGTATCTGCTGGTAACATCAATTTTGCGGAATCATTTCACCACTTTTTTAGCCCATCCTTTGCAAGGCCACAGGAGACAAGAAGTCTGACACATAGTCAACGCCTAGAGACGATGGTACAGGAGTATCTCCAAGTAAACATTGAAGCCATGACTGTGTCACTGGACCCTTGCTCTTTTTGGGCTTCCAATCTGGATAAATGGCCGGAGCTAGCCACTTACGCCTTGGAGATCTTGTCATGCCCCGCAGCCAGCGTTCTGTCTGAACGTGTGTTCAGCGCTGCTGGTGGTGTGCTGACAGATAAGCGCACGCGGCTCTCCACTGATAATGTAGACAGACTCACGTTCATAAAGATGAACAAATCATGGATCCGAAACGACTTTTCTACCCCTGTGTCATCCTGGGGAGAGTAAAAGCTTGATGATTGGTTAAAATCACCCTACCAACCGTTTTAAGCTTTCAAATTACTAATCATGTTTATCTGTATCTTGGCTGGAAAATAATTTGGGCTTTGTAGCAGTGTGCAGCACTGATCCTATTAGGCCATCTATAATAAGCTCCACCAGATTTAAAATTAATAATAATTTTTAGCTGCATCTAGCCCGGAAAATAATTTTGGGGCTCCGAGATGTGCAAGACACATAAGTGCCTTCTTGCTGCACTACCTGCAGCATGACCCTCATATTGTCAGAATTCGAAGTAATCATGACTACTGGGTTGCCACACTCTTAGATCCCCCAAACTTTTCGATCAACCTTTTCATTTTAATAAAGACCAAAAAAATGGTCATTTTTGAAATTATAAGCATTAGCAGGTTATTAGAAACTGAAATCAAACAGTTTTCAACTCAAAACTTTATTCTAGGTGATGTTACATTTTCACATAGGACCCCTTGTTCGAAAGGAGCTTCTGAACTCTCTCGTCCATTGAATTTGTCAGGTTTTGGATGGTTTCTGCTTCAATTGTTTTGCATGAGGACAGAATACCCTCCCAGAGCTGTTGCTTAGATGTGAACTGCCTCCCGCCATCATAGACACTCCTTTTGATGATGCTCCAGAGGTTCTGAATGGGGTAGAGGTCAGGGGAGCATGGGGGTCACACCATAAGTTTGTCCCCTTTTATGCCCATATCAGCCAGAGATGCAGATGTTTTATGTGCAGCATGAGATGGTGCATTATCATGCAAAAAAATGATCTTGCTGTGAAATACATGGTTCTTCTTCTTGAACCATGGCAGGAAGTGCTGTTTGAGAAAATCCACATACATTATGGAGTTCATCTTTAGCGCCTTCAGGGATCCTAAAGGGGCCGACAATCTCTCTCCCCATGATTCCAGCCCAAAACATTACTCCACCTCCTCCTTGTTGGCGCTGTAGCCGTGTTTGCGTGGGGTGTCCATCAACCAGCCATCCTCCACTCCATCCATCTGGACCATCGAGCGCTGCACGGCACTCATCCGTGAACAAAACAGTTTTGAAATCAGTCTTCATGTAATGTTTAGCCCACTGGAGCCGTTTCTGCTTGTGTGAAGTGGATAGAGGAGGTCGACAGGATGGCGTATGCACAGCTGCAAACCTCTGAAGGACCCTGCATCTTGTTGTTCGGGGGACATTGGAGGCACCAGCAGCTTCAAAAACTTGTCTGCTGCTATGACAAGGCTTTTTTGCCGCTGCTCTTTTAACCTGACGTAATTGCCTGTAGGAAAGAGTCCTCAATTTGCCCTTATCAACACGCACACATGTGGACTGTGAATCAGCTACATACTTCTTGATTGCCAAGACACTTCATCCTGATCATCGCACAATGTTGATTGTAGTCATGCCTTGACCTTAACACTCCACAATTTGTTGCTTCTCAGCAGCCGACACATCCTTTTTCTTTCCCATTTTGGCAGAAAATGTAGGCTGCTTAATAATGTGAGACAGCCTTCTTAAGTAGTCTTGCCTTTCATTGGACACACCTGCCAAACTAATTAGAACAGGTGTCTGCAATTGCTTACAGTGATATAAAGAGCCCTGACACACATCACCATCAATGAGTTTAACTGACAAACAAACAAATTCTTCCCTTATCACTCCTAAACACTTTTTGCATAATAATTTGGAACACAGTGTACATGTGCTTTTCCACAAAACACCAGTGGTTCACGTAGTGAATCTTACAGTTCTAACTTGCCAACCGTGGTCTGTATGGAGTTGTTCAATAAAGGGCCCAAAATTAAGATAACATAGATGGGAGAGGTCTTTATGAATAGGAATTCCTAAGTATTTGATACCCTGTGAGGGCCAGGCAAAGGGAAAGTTGGACTGGATGGAATCCTATATGGATTTGGGGAGGGAGACATCGAGGGCCTCAGACTTCGCTGCATTGATTTTAAAATTTGACCATGTAACAAAGTGATCTATTTCAGCCATAACAGCATGGATGGATATATGTGATTGAGTGATATATACTAGGACATCATCAGCAAATAGAGAGCACTTGTACTCGGTGCCTCCCACCTCAATCCACCTAATATTGGGGTTATGGCGAATTGATGAGAGCAGGTGCTCCGTCACTAGGATGTATAAGAGAGGGGACAGAGGACATCCCTGCCTTGTCCCATTGGTGATTGTGAAAGGTGATGAAAATGTTCTGATGCACCCCCTGGGCCTTGGGACACCCGGAGCCGGACCCTTTTTGGTGGATGCTGGTGGTTGTAGTCTTCGTGGCGGCGACCCGGTTCCGTGGCTCAGGGTGGTCAAACCAGTGGCGGAACTATTTATGTGGTTTTGATGTTTAAATGTCCGACTACGCCACCCGTGGATTGCGGTCAGAGTGAACCGCCGCTGCAGGGCAGACCGCTGAGGCTGGTGTCGTGGGTGCAGCAGAGCGTAGCATAACTCCCCACGGGAGGAGTATAGCCTCAGGGCAGTGTATGCGGAGGATGGGGGTGATGGTGCAGGGCAGCAGCAGTAACGACACGGAGTCAGTGATGCAGTCCAGGGCCTTTACTCACAGTTCTTATTATCCAGACCACGTCTGCAGGTAACGGCTGCCCACGTCGTACTGTGCTCACCAGGTGAGGGGCTCAGACAACTCCCAGATAACTTTGGAGCGCTTCACAGGACCCCCTTTGTGTGTCCTTTGTCTGGCCTTTCTTACCAACCCTTCTGTCCGGCTGCCTCGGGCCTCCTCTTGGTAAACTTGGCGCCAGTTTCCCTGACCCTATGTGGTGCCTTCCTAGCAGGTGTAGCGAGGGGCTGCGCCACATAAAATGTCACAGCCTCCGGTTTCTAGCTGAGGGTCGTTTCCTGCCTCCACTAGTTTCGGGGACCGGTCTCCCCCTTTGGCCTGACCCCTCCACGCAGGTGGATTCGGCCGTGCGGTGGCGACTCGCCCGTCCGCACCCCTGGGATCCCTTCATTCCTCGTTCCTGGAGCCTTCTCCGCTCCTCTTCCTTCCTTCTCCCTCTTCCAGGCCTGGGCCTCTGTTACTAGGCCCGCCTCCGGAGCAGAGCTCATGCAGAGCCCCTGCTCCCTGCCACTTCTGCTCAGACTTCTCTGCACTGAACTAAGATGGTGCCCACCTTTTATACTCCCTTCTCAATGCACCCAGGAACTGCTTCCTCCCTGCTCCTGCACTACAGGGTTCCCCTTCCTCAGTGTTCCCTCCCCCCACTCCAGCCAGGGACAGGGACTGTCGTGCTCATCTCAGAGGCATATTGGTCGCCCTGCCCCACGGCAATGTGGTGTAATGCATGCAGGTGTCGGGTCCTGATCCACACTCCGAACAAATAAAGTAGCACACTGTAACACTGAGTATATAGATATGAAATACGAATAGCTTAACTGCTGTAGAAAATAGAAATAAATGAAAAAAAAATTTTTTTTAAAAATTTTTTTGCGCATGTAAATATGAAGTATGGAAAATGAATAGCATTACTGCTGTAAATAAATGAGAAATCTTAGCGCATAAATTGGCCAATTCATGTGTACCTGACAGCCGCGGTAAGGCGTTTATCGATGTCAGGACCTATAATGTGAATACCTCTCTAAGAGACCTCCGTCTGCTTATGTGTGGGAAAGACAGATCCTGATGCATTTAAAACCACCTGCGGCATGGGGGTAGGGGTGGAGTGCTCAGTCAACGCTAAATCTAGTAACAAAGAAAATGACGGCACTTCCACTACAAAAACTAGGTGTGAACAGGTGCTTACTAAGAGCAGCTACCTCCATATATAATGAACAAATAAAGTAGCACACTGTAACACTGAGTATATAGATATGAAATATGAATAGCTTAACTGCTGTAGAAAATAGAAATAAATGAAAAAAAATTTTTTTGCGCATGTAAATATGAAGTATGGAAAATGAATAGCATTACTGCTGTAAATAAATGAGAAATCTTAGCGCATAAATTGGCCAATTCATGTGTACCTGACAGCCACGGTAAGGCGTTTCTCGATGTCAGGACCTATAATGTGAATACCTCTCTAAGAGACCTCCGTCTGCTTATGTGTGGGAAAGACAGATCCTGATGCATTTAAAACCACCTGCGGCATGGGGGTGGGGGTGGAGTGCTCAGTCAACGCTAAATCTAGTAACAAAGAAAATGACGGCACTTCCACTACAAAAACTAGGTGTGAACAGGTGCTTACTAAGAGCAGCTACCTCCATATATAATGAACAAATAAAGTAGCACACTGTAACACTGCGTATATAGATATGAAATATGAATAGCTTAACTGCTGTAGAAAATAGAAATAAATGAAAAAAATTTTTTTGAAAAATTTTTTTGCGCATGTAAATATGAAGTATGGAAAATGAATAGCATTACTGCTGTAAATAAATGAGAAATCTTAGCGCATAAATTGGCCAATTCATGTGTACCTGACAGCCACGGTAAGGCGTTTCTCGATGTCAGGACCTATAATGTGAATACCTCTCTAAGAGACCTCCGTCTGCTTATGTGTGGGAAAGACAGATCCTGATGCATTTAAAACCACCTGCGGCATGGGGGTGGGGGTGGAGTGCTCAGTCAACGCTAAATCTAGTAACAAAGAAAATGACGGCACTTCCACTACAAAAACTAGGTGTGAACAGGTGCTTACTAAGAGCAGCTACCTCCATATATAATGAACAAATAAAGTAGCACACTGTAACACTGAGTATATAGATATGAAATATGAATAGCTTAACTGCTGTAGAAAATAGAAATAAATGAAAAATTTTTTTTTTTTTTTTTTTTTTTTTTGCCGCAGGTGGTTTTAAATGCATCAGGATCTGTCTTTCCCACACATAAGCAGACGGAGGTCTCTTAGAGAGGTATTCACATTATAGGTCCTGACATCGAGAAACGCCTTACCGCGGCTGTCAGGTACACATGAATTGGCCAATTTATGCGCTAAGATTTCTCATTTATTTACAGCAGTAATGCTATTCATTTTCCATACTTCATATTTACATGCGCAAAAAAAATTTTCAAAAAAAAAAAAAATTTTTTTCATTTATTTCTATTTTCTACAGCAGTTAAGCTATTCATATTTCATATCTATATACTCAGTGTTACAGTGTGCTACTTTATTTGTTCTTTATATATGGAGGTAGCTGCTCTTAGTAAGCACCTGTTCACACCTAGTTTTTGTAGTGGAAGTGCCGTCATTTTCTTTGTTACTAGATTTAGCGTTGACTGAGCACTCCACCCCCACCCCCATGCCACAGGTGGTTTTAAATGCATCAGGATCTGTCTTTCTCACACATAAGCAGACGGAGGTCTCTTAGAGAGGTATTCACATTATAGGTCCTGACATCGAGAAACGCCTTACCGTGGCTGTCAGGTACACATGAATTGGCCAATTTATGCGCTAAGATTTCTCATTTATTTACAGCAGTAATGCTATTCATTTTCCATACTTCATATTTACATGCGCAAAAAAATTTTTCAAAAAATTTTTTTTTCATTTATTTCTATTTTCTACAGCAGTTAAGCTATTCATATTTCATATCTATATACTCAGTGTTACAGTGTGCTACTTTATTTGTTCATTATATATGGAGGTAGCTGCTCTTAGTAAGCACCTGTTCACACCTAGTTTTTGTAGTGGAAGTGCCGTCATTTTCTTTGTTACTAGATTTAGCGTTGACTGAGCACTCCACCCCCACCCCCATGCCGCAGGTGGTTTTAAATGCATCAGGATCTGTCTTTCCCACACATAAGCAGACGGAGGTCTCTTAGAGAGGTATTCACATTATAGGTCCTGACATCGAGAAACGCCTTACCGCGGCTGTCAGGTACACATGAATTGGCCAATTTATGCGCTAAGATTTCTCATTTATTTACAGCAGTAATGCTATTCATTTTCCATACTTCATATTTACATGCGCAAAAAAATTTTTCAAAAAATTTTTTTTCATTTATTTCTATTTTCTACAGCAGTTAAGCTATTCATATTTCATATCTATATACTCAGTGTTTACAGTGTGCTACTTTATTTGTTCATTATATATGGAGGTAGCTGCTCTTAGTAAGCACCTGTTCACACCTAGTTTTTGTAGTGGAAGTGCCGTCATTTTCTTTGTTACTGATCCACACTCCATCCTTACCTGAGAGTGAGATATCACACCTCTGGGTGAGGTGCAATACCTCTGTAGCAACCGAGCCCTCAGGGTGCTACAGTTCCATTCATCTTCAGCCTAGGTGACGTATTGTGATACAGGGCCGTGATTTTGGCTATGAAAGGGTCCCCTAGACCCCTACCCCAAGCTTTTTAAGAGAATCATATATGGCGTGCCAGGAGACTCTATGGAATGCTTTCTCAGCATCCAACGAGAGTATCTAATTACAAATTTTTAACTGCATCTAGCCCAATAAATACTTTGTGCCTAGTAGCAGTGTCTGCTAGTCAGCGGATTATCCCGGCTGTTAAGCAAGCTACACCACCTGTAGTTTGGACACTTAATTTTTTCAAAGGAAATGCTTCGGGACCACGGGATACTCAGTGAAGAGCATCAGGAGGCACCCCAAGGCATAGGGGCTGGGACTGGCAGTAGGATGCCTTGCGGTGGACAGCCGAGCTCGATCCTTATAAAAGCTTTTTAACTGCAGCAGCTTTAGTGGACGCTACTGGAGCTGGAATTACGCGGCTGCTGGCATGAGACTTGCCCTCCAATAGATCCTTGTAAATGGATTTAAAGTGTATTCATTCAAATTAGAGAGACAATTTAAATTTAAAAAGCTTAGAGCTGCCTCCACCACAGGGGGGCTCGCTCGACCCACCAGCGGACAGGCACCAGTATTGGGAGAGGGGGGCTGGCCGTCAGGGTTCACCGCGGCTCTGGCACAAACCCGGCGACACGGAGGTGGCACGGGCAGGAGCGGACTGAACGTGTCGGCTTCTCACTTTTTGGATTTTAGAAGGGCATGACATGCCTATATCTGTGTCTCCCCCTCCTTTTACTCCTCCACCTCTTTTCTTTTCGCATGACTATATGTACTTGTCACTTTTCCATGTGTTAGTTGTGTCTTCTGAGCAGTTTGTCAGCTTTTGGACACCTTTGAAGGTGTTTTCTATGTGTTTCTATGTGTTTTTGTTTGCCTGCCATTGGTTTTAACGGTGTTCGAAGGTGTTCGACGAACACACGGGTGTTCGACGAACCGAACCGAACTCGAACACTACGGGGGTGGCTCAACACTAGTGGACAACCCTTTAAATATCTTAATTACATACAGTACAGACCATAAGTTTGTACACGCCTTCTCATTTAAAGATTTTTCTGTATTTTCATGACTATGAAAATTGTACATTCACACTGAAGACATCAAAACTATGAATTAACACATGTGGAATTATATACTTAACAAAAAAGTGTGAAACAACTGAAAATATGTCTTATATTCTAGGTTCTTCAAGTAGCCACCTTTTGCTTTGATGACTGCTTTGCACACTCTTGGCATTCTCTTGATGAGCTTCAAGAGGTAGTCACCGGAAATGGTCTTCCAACAGTCTTGAAGGAGTTCCCAGAGATGCTTAGCACTTGTTGGCCCTTTTGCCTTCACTCTGTGGTCCAGCTCACCCCAAACCATCTCGATTGGGTTCAGGTCTGGTGACTGTGGAGGCCAGGTCATCTGGCGTAGCACCCCATCACTCTCCCACTTGGTCAAATAGCCCTTACACAGCCTGGAGGTGTGTTTGGGGTCATTGTCCTGTTGAAAAATAAATGATGGCCCAACTAAACGCAAACCGAATGGAATAGCATGCCGCTGCAAGATACTGTGGTAGCCATGCTGGTTCAGTATGCCTTCAATTTTGAATAAATCCCAAACAGTGTCACCAGCAAAGCACCCCCACACCATCACACTTCCTCCTCCATGCTTCACGGTGGGAACCAGGCATGTAGAGTCCATCCGCTCACCTTTTCTGCATCGCACAAAGACACAGTGGTTCGAACCAAAGATCTCAAATTTGGACTCATCAGACCAAAGCACAGATTTCCACTGGTCTAATGTCCATTCCTTGTGTTCTTTAGCCCAAACAATTCTTTACTGCTTGTTGCCTGTCCTTAGCAGTGGTTTCCTAGCAGCTATTTTACCATGAAGGCCTGCTGCACAAAGTCTCCTCTTAACAGTTGTTGAAGAGATGCCTGCTGCTAGAACTCTGTGTGGCATTGACCTGGTCTCTAATCTGAGCTGCGGTTAACCTGCGATTTCTGAGGCTGGTGACTCGGATAAACTTATCCTCAGAAGCAGAGGTGACTCTTGGTCTTCCTTTCCTGGGGCGGTCCTCATGTGAGCCAGTTTCTTTGTAGTGCTTGATGGTTTTTGCAACTGCACTTGGGGACACTTTCAAAGTTTTCCCAATTTTTTGGACTGACTGACCTTCATTTCTTAAAGTAATGATGGCAACTCGTTTTTCTTTACTTAGAATTTATAGTATGGCAAGAAAAAAGCAGCTAACAGTCTATTCAGTAGGACTATCAGCTGTGTATCCACCTGACTTCTGCACAACACAACTGATGGTCTCAACCCCATTTATAAGGCAAGAAATCCCACTTATTAAACCTGACAGGGCACACCTGTGAAGTGAAACTCATTTCCGGTGACTACCTCTTGAAGCTCATCAAGAGAATGCCAAGAGTGTGCAAAGCAGTCATCAAAGCAAAAGGTGGCTACTTTGAAGAACCTAGAATATAAGACATATTTTCAGTTGTTTCACACTTCTTTGTTAAGTATATAATTCCACATATGTTAATTCATAGTTTTGATGCCTTCAGTGTGAATGGACAATTTTCATAGTCATGAAAATACAGAAAAATCTTTAAATGAGAAGGTGTGTCCAAACTTTTGGTCTGTACTGTACCTCTTCTCATTTGCCCCAGATTTTTAAATACTTGTCCACTTTACTGTTTCTTTCCCATCTTCATAATTATTTATTAAGCATTTAAGTGTTTATTAGTTCCCTTGTATTTTAGTGCAGAGGAGATGATCTGCTGCTTGTACACATGACCTAAAATTAAACCCTACAACTGTATTGAATTATTTTGCCACTTGAAACTTGGCATGAGCATTTTGTGTTATGCAACTTTTCAAAAGTGTGTTTTTTGAGAGTATCCAATAAAAAAAATCAGCAATAAAAAAACCTGTTGTAAAATATATTTGCTGATACAGCCATAGAAGACCGATGCCCTGGAGATTCATGAGGCAATCAAAACCGGCTACTGGTATATCTCGGGAACTTTGATTTCGTACTGTACTCGACAGGGATGTCAAGCACAGGCTGATAAACCTCTAGCTTATCCTCTTAGTCACTGTTGTATTATCTTGTTCTGCACTGTTTGTATTGAAATGTCTCCAGGTTATTTATTCTGGAGAAGCAGCAGCTGCAGATGTGAGCAGGACCTAGTAAGTACCGAACAGATTTTTAGAGTTTTCAATCTCCTGCACACAAAAGCTACTGTAGACTATTGCATTTCTGTCTTAGAAAGAATATAAAGTTTCTCTTGTTGCGGTATAATATTTTTGAGCGCTTTTCTATTTAGGAGCGTGTTATGGATCTGAAAATCCATAGCATGTCCTGATTTCTTGATTCTTCCTACTACATGAGGATGGGCTTATAAAAACCTCATCCACTTAACTGCAACGGAGTAGCTGGTGGATTTTATCCAGTCTGGACTCAGACATATTATTATCTATGGGGCTATTCACAAGTCAATCTTTTTGATGGAAAGATGGTTTACATAAACGAAAAAGGAGACATGTTCCACTCGGGCCTAATTTGCAAACCAAACTCGCCCATTCAAATAAATGGGTCCGCAAAAAAAAATAAAACAGCACAAGCATGGTGTCACGATTCTGTTGTCTGATAGCACGGGGCCAGGGGCTCCTTCCCTGTCCCTAATGCTAGGGGCACCCTAGTTATTCCTACTCCCCAGGTTACTTCTGATGGTGAAGATGCTGGGGCCATGTACCTTGCTGAGCTCCTGAATCAGCCATAATCTGTCCCCTCCCCTACTCAGGAAAGTGGGGATGAATAGTGCATTTAAATGCACAAACCAGACAAGCAAGGAAGAACATACAGGGATAACTGAAAATACCAATCATACAAAATATGCACTCACAGACAACAGAGGGAAACACCGGAAAGATTAAGAGGATGGGGACTATGCATGCTGCCGAAACACCAAGCAACAGTCACAACAATTGATAATTGAAAGAACAATTCTCCCCTCCATTCCTCACCAGGCAGTTCAAGACTTAACACTGGCAATCCAGATTGCCAGAGACAAGTATATATAGGAGAGGGGAGTGACTAATACTGCACAGCTGAGATCATCCAAGCAGGAAACTCCAGAGACTTCAAGCTGAACAAATTAATCCCTGCACTGCTGACATAAACCTGCACCGTTTATATGAGGGAGAAGTGCTTCTAATCAGAGCAGGAGTAAGTGTAATCAGAGGCTGCTGGCTCCTCTCTGTCTCGGTAAATCCATGAAAGATGGCATCTCTGTGCTGTCTGCTTCTCCCGGACTAGCTGTCTAGAGACGTTTGTGTCCCTTTCCACTTTTTTAATGGATATGAACCACAAATGACAAAACGGGTAAGAGTACTCGCACAGAACGCAAAAAGATGGAAAATGGTCAATAGTACCGATATAAACAGTACATTTTTTGCATATAAAAAACAATCACAAATATGTGAATAAGGTCTTACCCAAAAGCCCCTATACACATTAGATGGCTGTCAGACAAATGATGATTCAGCTGGCAGCTATCTTCACCATCTCTCCCATACACTGAAGTGCTCACTCTGTCATGAGCTCTTGTGTTCTCTGAGTGAGCAGCTGCAAGACATGTCTGGCAGTGTCACTTTGTAGTGAGCTCTTGTGTTCTCTATGAGTGGGCAGCTGCAAGACATGTCTAGCAGTGGCTTATCTCAGGGAGAACAAAAGAATCGGCAGTCTAAAATCAAACATGCTTCATCATTAATTCCCTTGACAATCGTCTATCCAGGGCTCCCCATACACACTACACTGTCAGCCAAACCAGTCAATATTTTTGTGCTTGGCCTATGTTAATCTAATGTCTTTTCGTGTTTTTTGATCAAAGAGCACAAAAGCCATCCAACCACGTTAAGGTGTACTTAAATGTGGATGGCCCCTATCACTAATGTCCTTCCTCTCCCTGTGCCAAACCAGACCTCATGTGAATGTAGAAGTGAAAGAAAAACAGGTGTAACTCGCAATTAACCACTCCAAAAATGTTGCTTTTGTTGCCATTTTCCGAGACCCATAACGTTTTCATTTTTCAGAATATGGGGCTGTGTGAGGACTTATTTTTTGCTTCCTGAGCTGCCTTTCTTATTGATACCATACTGGTGTAGATACAATGTTTTATGGCCTCTTATTGAAATGTTGTGTCGGCCAAAAAATGTAATTCTGTAATTCTTTTTTTCTCGTTATGCTGTTTACGGATCGGATTAAGTTATTTTACATTTTGATAGATCGGACTTTTACGAACGCAGTGATGTCAAATAATTGTATTTTTTTTAGTTTTTGTTTTATTTTTAATGGGGCAATAGAATGATTTGAACTTAATGGGGTGATTTGAACTTGAGTTGTTTTTTTTTTACTTTTTTCATATTTTTTAAAACTTTTTTTTTCACTTTTCACTCTATTTAATAGTCCCCTTAGGGGACTTGAAGCTGTGGTCATCTGATCGCTTGCGCTGTACATAGCAGTACGTCAGCACTGCTATGTATAGTGAAAATCACAATCTCCTATGAATGCAGACCATGGGCTGGCTTTCTCTAGAGGATTGTAATGACAGGCATGGAGGTCATCAACAGAACCTCGGCTGTCAAGACAACCCATCGGCGCCCCACAATCATGTCACAGGAAGGCTGATGGGAGAGTGGAATGATGCGCCCTCCTGCCGGCGTATGTTAAATGCCACTGTCAAAGATTGACAGCGGGATTTAACAGGTTAACAGTTGGGGCGGAGCTCGGCTTCACCCACGGCTGCTCAGGGTACATGATGGCTGATTAAATTAGCCATCATGTGCAGGGAAAGATGTGGGCCCAGTATGCAAGCCCACATCAAAGTCAAGGAGACAATGTCAAAAGTCATGAAAGGGTTAAAACCTTGTCTGTGAAAGATGTGTAGATAAGGTTTTTTTTTTTTGTAGTATACTTAGGATGGGGGTGGCATCTTCCAGGCCTCAGCATCTTTATCTACACATCCGTACCAGTCAAGGTATTAATAGCAAGCTACTCCTGGTTTTCTTTCACTTGACATGGATGGATGGCTTTTGCGCTTTTTGATCAAAAAACGCGAAGTACTTTACATTCTAAAGTTTACAGCAATAGTAGAGCTTACATATTCAGTGTGCTCACGAATCGTATATGTATATGTTTGTATATGGCCAATATACTGTAGAATATTTGTGTACTTGCACATTACTTTAAAGGGAATCTGTCACCCTCCTGGGCGATATCAGACCGCTAATATGGGCATACAGGTGATAGAAATGTGAATCTATACTTACCTGTATGGCCCATATTAGCGGTCTGAAAAGTTACAGGGGGTGTGGGTCCTATTTTCTATTTTTTTTTTTACTATTACATCATTTTTCCAATTCAATATATACAATTTGGTGAATGGTCTTCTTTAGAATTCAAATAGCATGGGTATGAAAGTGCTCAACTTGATTATATTATCTCAAAGGGTATTCTACTAAAGTAAGATAAGTGGGAAACAAGTGGATAGCATTACTTAGTTTCTCTAAACTCTTAGGCTATATTCAACAGTGGCAGATTAAGGTTTGCAGAAATTTATTTATTTCCTGCCAAAACAATACCATTCACATGTATTGAATTGATTTTCAGTAACAGACATTTCTGCAAAAACTTTCTGCATGTAAAAATACATTAAAATAGATTTACTAAAGCCAAAACAATTATTGGATACCATTTTAGTGCCTTGTTCACTCATTAATGTTTCATCTGAATTTAATGAGATTTACCTTACAAAAAAAACAAGTGAGCAGGAACATTTCCACAAGTGCAGTAACATTCTTGTGAAGTTTTCTCCTTGTTTTTCCAAATATCAATGCATATAATTACATGTATGGTAGATAGTCTTACACACACTCACATACACACACACACACACACACACACACACACACACACACATATATATGTGACAAAGTCACTGACAAAGTACTGGAGGGGAGATAGGAAGGACTGAGATTGTTAGCTCCAGTAATTAAACATAGGAAAAATGTTCCAGCACAAGAAGTTATGAGGGGTTAATCAGCCATCTTGAGTGCTAGGGTGATTAAACATCTGTAGTAAGGGAGGAGGTCAGAAGACAAATTCCCAGCCTTTTAGAGCATTTGGTGTGGAGTGGGTCTGGAGCCACAAGCTCTGGAGCTGGTTTGTCATGTGAAGACAAGCTAAACATTGAGTTGTTTGTTCCTGAAGCAGGTGGTTACCCCGTAGTAACAAGAACTGTGCCATACGTTATGTTTTGTTTTTCCTGTTAGGCTGGGAAGGCCGTGTTTGTTTTGCTAACATTGCCATGATTTATGTCGTACCAGTGTTCCTGTGTCTACCTCTATGTGCAACCAAGTGAGACAATCTACCACAATATATATATTGAAAAACAAGGCTGATTGGATATTTTTTCCCTTTTTACTTAATAAAAGAGCAGATGACTGTATTCCATAAAAAAGAAGATACCGGTGAGATTTTTTTCTCTATGTCACAGATGTTGTAATTATACTGGAGATCTTGCTTTTTTAACAACAACAGATTTCTGTGACAAATAAATATCGGAGCAATATGTGCAAGCGAGTGTGGATGCCAAATATGTGCTGCTGCTTCATTATCTATCTAAATTGTCCAGTTGTCATCAAATTATCCCATCTCTTGTCAGCTTTTATTCTCCTGTCACAGACAGTGCTGTCTGCCCGCACTTCTGCAACCCATAACTGCTCATCTCATTAACACAAACGCAGCTCACAGTCACATGCCAGACTGACTTTTCATTCTGCAAATGCTCAGTTTTATGGCTTTCAGATTTTACAGAGCCATGTTCCTGCTTCTTCTGAGTTTTACAGATATAATATACTTTGTTATAATATTGATACGTTTCTAAGCGAGATAGTTCCATGACATGATAGGGTATACTTTCCTGTTCAGGTGCAGGCTCGGATTGGCCCACATGGGAACTGGTGAATCCCCAGGTGGACCCCTGTGCAGGAGTGGACCATCCATCCCTTATATATGATCAGTAGTTGGCACAATACACTTGATTCTTTATGTACAGGCAAAGACAGCATCTCATCAATTAACACATTACCCAGTTTATTATTATATACAGTTAGGTCCAGAAATATTTGAACAGTGACCGAATCTTAGTGATTTGGGCTTTGCATGCCTCTATTTTTTATTTAAATTGAAACAACTGAAATGCAATTGAAGTTTAGACTTTTAGGTTTAATTAAAAGGGTTTAATAAAAACATAAAAACATCCTGTGAAACATTTATGAAGTGCAACCATTTTTCTACTGTAAGGTGCCCAGGACGGTAACCATGGGCGAGCTCCTGCTCCATAACGCTCTGGCACTTTACAAACAATTCGTGTCCCAGTCCATATGTGTTGTGCTGTATATGCAGCATTTCACTCACTTGTAAGCCAGAGGCCTTCACTGTCTCCACGTCCATAGTTCCAGTTACAGCCGCACACACATCAGTGGACACCCAGTTCGTTTTAACAAGTTCAACTTTACTGGACAGTTCAAGTACATCAGTCTTTACCACGCAGTATCGGGCACAGCACCCTTTGCCACTTGCTTCGTTCACACAGTACATTTCCATCATTTTTTAAGTTCACCTCGGACTATCCCTACTATAACAGATCCTGTTAGCCCTAGGGATTTCCCATCTGGCACCGCAGTATTCCCGAGATCCACTACGTTTCCCTCACGCAGTTTCACATCCATCTTCCTTTGTAAGGAAGGGGTTGATGTACTCTCCATAGCACTTATATCGAGCTGTAGACTCCTAACGTTGAAGGAATATCCGCAGGGAGTTTTGTACGACCTCAGAACGTTTTGTCCACACTGTGCTTCCAGTCCACTGCAGCTTGAACTTCACCTTGCCTCCAACGAACACTTTCACGAATTCTCTCACTAACTACCTAAACCAGGAAGGGGTTTCCTTTTTATTTGCCCTCCACCCCTCCCAATCTGGGCTAGTCCCAAACATTTAACTGTATCTTGCCCTAATGTATCTACAGTCACTATCTGCAGAACTAAGCACTAAACTATATGTACTCCCGTGCTTACGCTATACCTTAAGCGGATCCATGTTACAACAGCAGCATCAGTACCTTTACAGTGACAGTATTCTCACAGCAGCATCGCTACCTATAAGATTATACATTAGTTACATTACATTACTAGAAACCACATGACAGTACACACTTCACATGACACAATAAAACGCAGTAAAATCGCACAACAGTATACTTATAGTTCAATGCTGTCTTCAGGGGCAGGGACAGGGCAGTCCACACCCTTACCCTACAAAGCCTCATCATTTCACGGGCTTAAAAGTAATTGGACAAATTAACTTTACCATTAATATGTTCATTTTTAATACTTTGTAGAGAATTCTTTGCAGGCAATGACTCCTTGAAGTGTGGAAATCATGGTCGTCAACAAACGGTGGGCTTCCCCCTTTGTGATGCTTTGCTGGCCTTTACTGCAGCTGACTTCAGTTGTTGCTTGTCTGTGGGTCTTTCCACCTTAAAGGGGTTTTCCCACAAAGTACATTTTAATTAATAGATCTTGGAATAATAATAATTTCCACAATTGGATGTGTTTATGTAAAATGTTCCTGTGCTGAGATAATCTTATACATGTGTCCCTGCTGTGTGCTGTGTAATGGCTGTGTCTGACCGTGTATGGAACATGGTCTGATCATACCACATCACCTGGGCAGAGGAGGAAGCAAAAGAGTATACAGACAGGACAGCACAGGATCACAGCTGATTCTTTCCTGTGCTGAGATAATCTTATAAATGTGCCCCTGCTGTGTACTGTGTAATGGCTGTGTCTGACCGTACAGGAACATGGTCTGATCATACCACATCTCCTGGGCAGAGGAGGAAGCAAAAGAGTATACAGACATTACAGTACGGGATCACAGCTGATTCTTTCCTGTGCTGAGATAATCTTATAAATGTGCCCCTGCTGTGTACTGTGTAATGGCTGTGTCTGACCGTACAGGAACATGGTCTGATCATACCACATCTCCTGGGCAGAGGAGGACGCAAAAGAATATACAGATATTACAGCACGGGATCACAGCTGATTCTTTCCTGTGCTGAGATAATCTTATAAATGTGCCCCTGCTGTGTACTGTGTAATGGCTGTATCTGACCGCACAGGAACATGGTCTGATCATACCACAGCTCCTGGGCAGGGGGAAGCAAAAGAGTATACAGACATTACACCACAGGATTGCAAATGATTATTTTTGTGATATATTCACCGACTTAAACACTTGTATAAGAAAATTAATAAAATATAACCTTTATTATGCTCATTAAAAACTATATACTGAATATATATGAAAAGTTAAAATATAGGGGACTACCAATCCCCTAATTTATTACGACTGTGTCCCTTCCTTGCCGTTTCTATTCACAGGACATCGATCCACTAGGGATGGACATTGGTCCCCCAGGACTTTGAGATACACTTGTTTTTCGAATTGGTTGGTAGACAACGCTGAGCTCCAAAGCTAAGTATAAGCTTGAGCATGTTCTCCTGATGAACCTACCTTGGAGAAATGCGTCGGAGACTTATACACACTTCTATGCCATATGACATCACATTGATCGGGATTTATACATACTTCTATGCTGTATGACATCATAGTGATTTGCCCTGGTGTATGAACTGAGATCTGCAAGGGTTTATACATATTTTTATAAGTGCTGTTTTGTTTGGCAGCTATATTGCTGGGAGTTCCCTATTGGCAATTAATTGTTTTAGCGTGTTAATCTAATATTGTGGTAAAATACTTACTCACTTCATTGGTATATGTTGGTGCTTATTTAGTTTAACTCTGATTTCTGGCACACACTATAGGAACTGAGTTCCATAGATACCTGTGGTCATTTCTGGTGTTAGATACATTCCTTTACTATTATACGGCCTTATAGGGCCAGTAAGGGATAGCCGACGGTGAGCAGTGGCGCCATTTGCAATATACCTAGGGTGCAACCTCCACAGCAAGGAAGGGACACAGTAGTAATAAAATAGGGTATTAGTAGTCTCCTTTATTAATGAATCTGATTGGGAGATTAGTAGTCTTCAATATTTTAACTTTTCATATATATATTGTTTTTAATGAGTATAATAAAGGTTATATGTTATTACATTTGTTATACAAGTGTTTAAGTCGGTGAATGTAATACTAGTTCTTGCAGTTATTTATATCCACCTTCGGTGATAGGATTCTTTCTGTGAGGCAAAACATTTCACTGCCTGTTTTTCAAACAATGTTTTACATAAAGAATCAGCTGTGATCCCCTGCTATATTGTCTGTATACTCTTTTGACCCCCCCACCCAGGAGATGTGGTATGATCAGACCATGTTCCTGTACGGTCACACACAGCCATTACACAGTACACAGCAGGGGCACATTTATAAGATTATCTCAGCACAGGAAATAATCAGCTGTGATCCCGTGCTGTCCTGTCTGTATACTCTTTTGCTTCCTCCCCTGCCCAGGAGATGTGGTATGATCAGACCATGTTCCAGCACGGTCAGGCACGGCCATTACACAATACACAGCAGGGGCACATTTATAAGATTATCTCAGCACAGGAACATTTTACATAAACACATCCAATTGTGGAAATTATTATTATTCCAAGATCTATTGATTAAAATTAACTTTGTTCATGGGAAAACCCCTTTAAGTTTCGCCTTAAGCATGTGAAATGCTGCTCGAGGGGGTTGAGCTCTTTTTATTAACTCAGCCATTGCAGAATATTCAACTTCTTTGCCTTAGGCTATGTGCCCACGATGCAGAAATGAAGCAGAAAATTTCTGCAGCATTTCTGCATCTCCCTGGCAGAAAAAAACGCATGCAGATTGTGCATGCGTTATTCCTGCAGAATACATGTGGATCCACATGCGGATTCACATCCGTTTCCGCATGCAGATTGACAAGCGCTTTCCAGGCGATTAGCATCACTTGGAAAGTGCTTGACAACTAGGTCACACTGTATAAATCCATGCAAACAGCATGGATTTATACAGTGTGAACCGTAAAAATTAAAACAAATAAAGCTATACTCACCCCCGAGGCCCCGGCGTGGCTGCAGCGCTGCTTCCTGGCTGGTTCCTGGATGCCGGCATATCGCGAGACAGAGCGGTGAAGGGCCTGCGGTCACATGACTGTGACGTCACCGCAGGTCCTCAAGCGATGCCGGCATTCAGAGACAAGCCGCCGGACAGGTGAGTATAAACTTTATTTGTTATTTTATTCTTTTTTTACAGGTAGAATGGTACCCAGGTCTGGAGGAGAGTCTCCTCTCCTCCAGAATTGGGTACCATCCGCACATAGAGACGCATAGAAGCCGCTTGTAAAAATGTACAGTCGCGGTTTCTATGCGTCTCAATGCAAGTCAATGGCGGGAGTTCCGCTGCGCTTCCGCAAAATTAAATGACATGCTGCGGATTTTTGTACGCAGCATAAACGCTGCGGAAAAATCCGCAGCATGTGCATAGAACATGCGGAATCCCCTTGGGGACCATGGGGGGCGGATTACCTAGCGTTTCACAAGCGTTTCCGCTGCGGAAATTCCGCAGCATAAACGCTTGAAAAACGCTACGTGGGCACACAGCCTTAAACTCCAGGATTTCTTTCACCGTATGTTTTGGGTCATTGTCCATCTGTCCTGTGAAGCATCGTCCAATCACCATTGCTGCATTTGGTTGAATCTGAGCAGAAAGTATCGCCCTGTAGACGTCAGGATTCATCCAGCTGCTTCTGTCTTCAGTCACATCATCAATAAATGCTAGTGACCCAGCGCCATTGGAAGCCTTGCATGCCCGCGCCATCACACTGCCTCCACCATGTGTTACAGAGGATGTGCTGTGCTTTGGATCATGAGCTGTTCCAAGCCTTCTCCATATTTTCTTCTTCCCATCATTCTGGTACAGTTTGAACTTAGTTTTATCTATCCAAAAATGCTTTTCCAAAATGAATGAAAAAATGTGAAAACCCCCCAAAAAGTTAAAATTACCCCCTTTTTGCCCCATTAAAAATAAAACAATAAAAAATTTAAATACACATATTTGGTATCTCTGCATTCATAAAAGTTCAATCTATCAAAATATAAAGTAAAATAATCCAATCGATAAACGGCATAACAATGAAAAAATCAAAACGCCAGAATTACGTTTTTTTGGCAGCCGCACCATTGCAATGAAATGCAAAAAGAGGCAATCAAAATATCCTATCTATGCCAAAGTGGTATCAGTAAAAACATCAGTTCAGAGTCCAAAAAACAAGCCAACATATTACGGGTTTCGGAAAATGGTGACACAAGCAAAATGTTTTTTTCTTACAAATTTCTGTATTTTTTAGCACCACTTAAATAAAAAAAAGTATACATGTTTGGTATCTGCATACTCATACTGACCTAGGAAATCATACTGTCTGCTCAGTTTTACCATATAGTGAACACTGTAAATAAAAAACCCAAACAAACTACTGTGGAATTGCAATTAGAACGCAATTGGATTTTTTTTTCCTGCTTTCCAGAACATCACATGATAAAATGAATGATGTAATTAAAAAGTACAACTCGTCCCACAAAAAAACAAGCCCTGATATGGCTATGGGTACAGAAAATAAAAAGTTATGGCTCTTGGAATAAGGGGAGGAAAAAAAATGGAAAATCACCTCTTCCCTAAGACTGATGCATTTTCGCTTATCTTAAAAAACCTGTAATTCCCAAAACTTTAGGCCACAGCCCCACTATCAGTATTCGGTCAGTATTTTTTCTCAGGAGTCAAAGCCAGGTGAGGAACAATCAGAGAAAAGGTATAATAGAAACAAGTCACCAATTCTGCATTTATCACCCACTCCTGGTTTTGGCTCCCACTCCTGAGAAAAAATAATGACCGAATACTGATAGTGGGGCCGTGGCGTGAAGCGGAGAGTCTGCACTTTTAGCCCTTCTTGATTATATAACTGTATCTTGAATATGTTTTGGGAAACAGCTAAAATGCCAAAACTTGTGTCACTGTCCAAATATTTCTGAACCTGACTGTAGAAGCAAAGATAAATGTGTGAATGAGGACAATGTAATATTAGCATGTAGCTGAACAGTGGTCCCCAGAGTGAATGTCACTGGTGGGCTCTTGGCACCCCTGTCTGATACAGTGCAGGTGTGGAAACTAAGCAAAAAAGAAAATTGAGGTTTTTATCCATATAAACCAATAACTGTTTCCATTTAAACTAAATGGAAACAATCATCTAAATTAAACTAAAACAACTTGGTTGTCACTTTGGTTGGATTCACATGTAAAGTTTTTTAAGACCTAAAAGAAAGTAGACAATGTCAATCTTTCCTGTACATTTTTCATTTCTATATCATTAAAATAGATGGGGGAATCTGTGCCGCTGCCATTATGTCAGCACAAGTAGTCTGACAACTTCAGGCGGCAATGTGAGAAAGTTATTAAACCTAGTACAAAAGATAACCAGAGTTTCTAACAAAGATGCACTATGGCAACAATGTTGTTTATTAACACTAGTTTTCTACAGTTTTCTTTAGAAGAAAAAGACAATCATTTTGCTTTATTTAAAAAGGATGCACATACAAAAGAACTGAAAACAAATATAAAATGATGAAATAAATACAACTAAAACAATTGCACATGGTAAGACTGAAAAAAAAGGCACAAACTGCTAAGTTTACATTAATATTTTCTTCATGTGTATAAGTGAAGAGTCACACGACCGTGAAACTCGGATGGGGATCGCAACGCAATGCTCGGACTGACAGTCGGCTCTCCTGACCCAAGTGTAACAGCATGTATTTCAATGGATCTGTCACACTTGGATCGGGAGAGCCATCGGCCAGTCCGTGCATTGCGTTGCGATCCCCGTCCGAGTTATACGGCCATCTGACTCTTCCCTAAGACTGATGCATTTTCGCTTATCTTAAAAAATTACCAAAAATCATCACTGAAGATGTGTGAAAATCAGACAAAAAAAAATGAAAAAAGTGCGATGAATTGGATGTGTGAACAAAATGTCCACATACTTGTTTTATTTTTTTTGTGCCTTTTTTAACACAAAGCACCACTTGTTATTTTTAACAGGCGCCGATAAGAGAAAGAAAGAAGTGATAGTGATAAAATCTAATGGACAAACATCCAGAGCAGAGATTCTTAGTACCCTCAAATTTGGGAACTACTGTAGTGAAATATAGTGGCTCCCACATATGGTACCATAACCATTCTTACTAACTTTAATTTCTATTTTCTGGTTAGGAAGTCTAATACATGAGTAAAAGAGATGAAGTACATAGGAATCTTATGGAGAATGTGGAAAAGGTGCCACCCATATTTATGGTTTATTTATGGGAGGTAAAATAATAGGAGTATCATGCTTTTTTTGTAAGGTTTAAACTCTTACATGCATCATGCAATTAATAACTCTTAACTGTTAATTATAAAAATTACCTAAAATAAGTTTAATCCATCATTAGCTGTACTCACAATACAACCATGTTTGTACTTAAAGACAACTTTTCACTGGATTTTTTTTTTAATTTAAACAGAATAACTCTTCTAATTGGTGGCGCTTTACTGATTCTGGAAAAGTTTTTCTTTTTTTTTTCTATGCTCTTCGGTTCCAAAGTTATGCACCCTGGTATTAATGGTGTAATTTTTCCCTTCAACTAACTGGGCGTGTACCACAGAACCCTTCTGTGGGCGTTTACATTATCTCCTTTTGTGCTGGCCAATCAAAATGTGGCCACGCCCACATAGAAGTTCTGTGGTATACGCCCAGTTAGTTGAAGGGAAAAATTACACCAGTATTACCAGGGGTGGAACTGTGGAACCGAGGGGCACAGAAGAAAAAGAAAAACTGTCCCTGCGTTAGTGAAACCGTGCCAATTGAAGGAGGTACTCAGTTTAAATTTTAAAAAAATCCAGAAAGGTCCTTTTTAAAGCAGGGTCCCTCTTGACTCCACCTATAAAATATTCCTTATTTTAATCCTGCTGTTCCCCAAGTATTCCCAGGTCCTCTTTAAATTTAGTTTTACAGTGCATTTGTTAGGCATCATTAAAAATTTGTGCTGTATCCCTCACCGTGCTCACTCAGATCCAATCTCTATATGATATTATTTTTTTCATTACTAGTGCCACTGCACTAATTTGGCATCCTGTAAGATGGTATTAACTCTTTCTCAAGCCAAAGAACTGTCCCAGCTGCTCTGAACTTATTACGACCCAGAAGAGGACTCACATAACCGATGCAAAGTGCCAGTGTTTGTTTTGGGACCAGGACTAGTGTTATAGTTACTAGTGCAGTGCGGGAAAATTACATTGTTTAGTGTATTAAGCACTCTGTAGTGTAACATCACCTGTAGTGTAACATGGCTCTGTTGTTTAACCCTATAAGTGCCAAGCAATTTTTAACTTTTAGCGCCACATACATTTTTTCTTGTACCTCTTTGCATTCCACACAATATTTCCTCTAAGCTGTTCGCATAGAACATGAAGAGTTAAAGAACACCAGACACCTCGGTGCTAAAGAAGTGAATGGGGTCGCAGAGCGACACCTACATCACTGGGACCTCAACAAGCTAAAAAATCAGACTTGGTTGGATTTTCTGTGACCTGCTGTTTGTGGTAGTGTAGTTGTTGCAATGCGACCCCATACACTGCTATAGCCGTACGAGGTAGCAGCGGCTCTGAGCAATCTTCAGTTGTGTAACAGCTGTAGCAGCAAAAGTTGCTGCGTAGCCCTAGCCTAAAGTGATGTCTATCAATAACTGGGTTTATTAACCACATTATTATACTGTTTTAACTATTCCCTTTCTAAATTGCTCAGCTTAGAGAGACCACTGATTCCAACAAACGGAACTTTTGTTTATTGTTGGCACAGCTTCATAATATCTTGGGGTTTTTTTGTATGGAGAGTTGTAGATGGTTCTGAGCTACATATCATTTTATCTTACATTTTAATGATTTTTTTAAAATGCTAATTGCTTAAAAAAAGCAATTCCATAATTGTGTTTTTTATTTTTTCATGTTAAAGCGAACCTGACAGTTGATGGCTTGAACGCGACTAGGTATGTTTGATTCTGAAACATTGGTCTTTCGGAGAAAAACATGCTTTAAAACATGGGGACCTAGCCCGCTGCCCTGGATTGGCAGGTCTCTGCCTGTATTCGCACGTAGCCAGACACCTATCAATCCAGGGCGGGGAGAAGACGCCGGAGACCCGCCTCTCTGACTAGTCTGCCGTGCTGCTTGGTCCTCAGTGGCTATTAAAGTATGGTTTTCTCTGAAACGCTGCATTATATCATAGTCAAACATACCCAAGATCATACAGCCAGTGCCTGATACTGTACATGATGCCTATGGATTGGGCAGCATATATCAGCTGTCAGGTTCACTTTAATGTCCACCAATAATAACACAATAGCTTTATAGCCATAATATATTTTGCAGATTAGAGGGATACTGACCAATTTCTTTATCTTAATAGAGTAATCTGTCACTAGGCTTATGATACCCTATCTGAGAGGGCATCTTATGATGGCCTGATTCCATTACTATATTATTTACTTTGCCTCTTGCAGAAACTTTCATAAATAAATTTGATTACATTCGGCATCTCCGGAGTCTTTTCTTGTATGTGTGCACAGCCAAGTCCTCGATATTTATGAGCTGCGCCCCCCCATCCTTCTGTTGATTGACAACTATACTATACTATCCTATTCCATAATTTATTTTTTGCAGAATACCAACATTTTCCAACCGGACAGAGGATAAAAGGACACTCTTCTAGCTTTCATATTTATAGGACCCTATGCACATGCCAGAGCTTTCACAGCTAAACACTAAGACGACGTCACTAAACGTGATGTGAACCAGGCCTAATAAAAATGTCAATTTATTTTATGTTATTCTTTGTCTATGTTTTAATTATGCTTATTTAAACTTAATTACCATTTTAAGTCCCACAAGGGGTGTTCTGATCTTTTTCATTTTGACTGTAATGTATATATTTAAAACCACCAATGGTGTCATGATTAGATAAGATGGGGCACCATTGTTGCGTCGTTATTACAACCTTATGATGTGCAGTGAGCTTCGGCCTGGACGCGAAGTGAAGACATGGCCTATGATGAAGAGACCATAAATGCAGACGACGAACAGAAGAGCACCAGATGGCGAACATTGAGGTATTGGTTAGAAAAAGAAAAACTAACACTCACCTCTCTGGCTACTCTGCTGCTCGTCGTCCAGTCCTCTTCATTCCGCCGTCACGTGCCACATTTACAAGATTTCTGACTGCATCAAGGCCCTGGAGGTCACTGCGTGTTATAACGTCACAATATTATGACATGCAGTAACCTCTGAAGTCTGTACACGGGCAGAAGTCCCAGTCTATAGTGAAGATGTGGCATATGACGGTGGAAAAAAGAGGATAGGATGGTGGGCAGCTAGTAGCAAGGCAGTCGGAGAGGTCAACGGTGAGTGTTAGTCTTGCTGTTTTTTCCTGGCCCTGTTCCAGTTTACATACATCTTGGGGTTCTTAACCCGGGGACTGCCTATATAGGAATACCCAGGTGCGTCTATAATGGTCTCTTTAAAAGGAACCTCTCATGTAAAATAGCGTTATTAACCTCCAGATATGAGATTAATCTGCAGGTTAATAGTGCTCCAAAGCTATGCAGGCGCTACACTGAGAGCCCCACTGCCCAGAGGAAATTAACTTTATTCCTCCCGGCACCCTCGCTCTTTCAGTCATTGGAGTGCGACCGACACGGTTTCTGTCAACGCTCAGTACATAGAGAGCGGCACCCCCACCCCCGAACTGACTGACAACCCTCTAAAGCTGAACTGGCTGTCAGTCAGTGCGAGGGGGGTGTTACAGCTACCGCTCGCTGTGCACTGTGCATTGAGTGAAACCGGGCTGGCTGCGAGCTTTCTGGTGGGAATAAAGTTAATTTCCTCCCGGCAGCGGGGCTCTCAGTGCAGCGGCTGCACAGTCAAAACGTTATTATCCTGTCGAGTAACGCCATATCTGCAGGTTAACGGCGCTTTTTTTACATGACAGGCTCCCCTTAAATACCCATATGCTATAACTCTAATGCTAAATTATTTTAAAGGAGTCATATTAAAATGTGAAAGCTTACAAAGTATACAAAAACAGAAAGTAGTAGCAGATATACAGTATTAGTCAGATAAGAAAAACCAGCTTGTGTGAACAAGAAGAGTCATTGCGGGCTTGATAATTATACTATTACAATCTTTTACCGCAGCCTGAACTTTCTGCTGTGTACATGGATCAGTGTTGCTATGGATATATCACTAACCCACTGACAACCAGTAAACCACTCACTTTATCATTAAAGATATTCTTGCACTGCTGGTTTGGAAGAGGAAGCTCTAGGTCTTGGGCTGCAGTCATAACCAACCCTATCATAATCTGTAATTGTATAAAGGATTATGCACAAAAAAGTTTTATGCCAAAACGTCTAAAGTCAATAAGTTCAGCTATAAAGAGTGGATTTCAAATACACTCATTACATTCAAGACATCATGGAAAAGAATAGTGGAAAAGTTTTGCCAAAATATAACTGACTTTTAAGAATAAGCTCTGATGAGTTTTTACATGAGGAATGATACTATTTCTGTCAATTATGATCTTATTCTGTATTTTCACAAGTTTTCCCCTCTACAAACTCAATCTTCAATTTTCCTTAAGCTAATGGGTGCAGTCTAAATGCTAAAATGCCTCCCATACACACTATGTAAATCTAGATGTGGGGAACACAGCGCACAATAGGGTGAGACCTGTAACGCTTGCGCTCCGACTGTTTAGCGCGAGCATGGTCCAACTGGGCTACGGACCGAGGAGTGCCTGGAGGGGCGTGACTAGGGGCCTCACCAAATCCGACCTCGGATGTACAACGGCTTGACGACTCCGTGATCCGAGGAGGGACGAGGGAGGTGGACCAGGTGCTACACTAGGGCAGACCTCGGTCACACCGCTGCTGACTCACAACGAGGTATGTAGGTACTGGCAGGTTCGGGTGGTATTATTATTATTTATTATTAGTGCCATTTATTCCATGGCATTCTACATGTGAAAAAGGGGGTAAACATAGCAAAAACATTTACAAAAATCTTGAACAAAGACGCAACGGCAAACAGGTACAGGAGGAGAGAGGACCCTGCCCGCGAGGGCTCACAGTGTACAAGGGATGGGTGAGGATACAGTAGGTGGGGGTGCAGAGAAACACTGGCAGGTGCGGGCAGGTCCGGCTGATACACAGATAAGCACTGGTAGGTGCGGGCAGGTCCGGCTAGAATACAGATGAGCACTGGCAGGTGCGGTAGGTCCGGCTGGTTACAGGTAGGTACTGGCGGGCTCAGCTGGTATACAGACGGGTAGGTACTGGCAGGCACGGCTGGTATACAGACAGGCAGGTATACAGGAATGGATAGGGCTCAAGACAGACTGGAATACAGGAGCGGTTAGGACCCAGGACCGACTGGAATTCAGGAGCAGAGTACCGCAAGCGCAGTCAGGCAGGAATCCCGCAAGCGCGGTCAGGCAGAAATACCGCAAGCGCGGTCAGGCAGGAGTACCGTGAACGCAGTCAGATAAGGAATACCGCAAGCGCGATCAGGCAAGGAATACCGCAATCGCGGTCAGGCAAGGAATACCGCAAGCGCTGTCAGGCAAGGAATACTGCAAGAGCAGTCAGTCAAGGGATACCGCAAGCGTGGTCAGGCAAGGATGCCGCAAGCGCAGTCAGGCAAGACAGGGCTCTGTTCACATGGAACAGACAGGGTCAGGAAAGCACAGGAAAATACCAAGTACACAGAGGATAAATACAAGGACAGGGTAACGGGACAGACAGAGCCAGATTCACACAAGGTACTTACTATGAAGTAGCGCGTGGACACACAACTCACAAAATGGAATACAGAGACAACAGATTGGAAATAGGTTCTGGTACAGACACTACAGGTTATGAGAAAGGTACTGGAACAGAGACATGAGGTAAAGGGAAAGATCTGACATAGATGCAAACAGGTACAGGAATAGGTCCTAGTTCAGACAGGAACTGACATAGGGATAAACAGGTCCAAGATTCAGGAAACAGGCCTGGGTATTCAGCCCCCAGGATGGCAGAAACAACCTAGAAAGGACACAGGTGAAGGTATAGGGTTCAGGCCTGGGTACTCAGCCCCCATGGTGGCAGAAAACAGACTAGATAAAGGACGGGTCCTGGCAACTCTGCAGTTGAACAGAACACACTGAAAGAGAGTGTTGCTTAGGCACCTCCCAATGGGTGGAGGTGCATTAAGTACCCAGTGCCTCTCAGCAATAGGCTGGGGACACATTAGGAATACACGCACTGTTCCTTTAGAATCAGGAAGTGCAGGCGCGGCCGCCCTAAGCATACCCCAGGAAGCAAGCTCAGCAAGCAGAGGATAAGGAACACACTCCACAGCCTGGACTGGTGAGTATGTTGGCATCCTTGCATGGTGGGGGGATGGGAAACCATGCAGACACGTCGCCAGGAATGTTAAAGTACCCTATGGAGCAGGAGAGTGCTTTTTACGCTCACCTGATGGGGTTGTGACAGGCACACTCTTATGTAGGCATGAAGAAAAACAGCTGCTCCTGCCCCGTGGCTGGTGGATAAATCTTCCAGGAGATATTGGATCCAGTTGGATGGACACGTAAGTGGGCTGCGTTGCTGGAGTAAATCGTGTTCATCCAACTGGATTAAATACACATTACTCAGAGACATGAAGGGTTCCTGCTCTCCTGTCTCTCTGCACATTTAGACTCCCCTTGAGAAAGCAATATATGAGAAACACGCATTGGAGCACTTGTGGAGAACCTCATAGTATATTATATACCATTTACTACTCTGCCCCTTTGAAAATACTGGCAAAAAGTACTTAAAACGGTAATTAATACTTAACAAAAAATGCTTAATTATGAGTAATCCACTCTACAATCTCGGTATATTGATGGCGGAATTTATACTATTATGCCCCTAGCTGAAGGAAAAACATATACAGTTGAAACCAGAAGTTTACATACACTATATAAAAAGACACATTTGCATGTTTTTCTCAATATTTTACATGAAATCAGAATAAACCTTTTCCGTGTTAGGTCAATTAGGATTACCATAATTCTTAATATTTGTCAAATGCCAGAATAATGAGAGAGAGAGAATGTTTTAAGGCATTTTTATTACTTACTGCAAAGTAAAAAGTTTACATCCACTAAGATTACTATGCCTTTAAATAATTCTGGACTGCCCATATGATGATGTCATGTGTTTTTGGCAACATCTGAGTTAGAGGCACACTATGGATGTATTTTAATGCACACCTGAAACATACTGCTTTTTTTTGGAGCATCATGGGAAAGTCTAAAGAAATCGGCCAAGATATCAGGAAGAGAAAGAATTGTGGACTTGGACAAGTCTTGCTCATCCTTGGGTACAATTTCAAGACACCTGAAGGTGCCTTGTTCATCTGTACAAACAATTATCCGCAAGTACAAACAAGATGGGAATGTCCAGCCATTATACCGCTCAGGAAAGAGACGGGTTCTGTGTCCCAGAGATGAACGTTCTTTGGTCCAACATGTGCATATCAACCCAAGGACAAAAGCAAAAGACCTTGTGAAGATGATGGCGGAACCTGGTAAGATGGCGCCAATATCCACAGTGAAAAGAGTACTGTATCAACATGGTCTGAAAGGCCAGGAAGAAGTCATTACTCCAAACAAAACATAAAAAAAGCAGATTAATGTTTGCAAATGCACACAGGAACACAGACCTTAATTTTTGGAGACCTGTCCTGTGGTCTGATGAAACTAAAATTTAACGTTTTGGGCATAATGACCATTGTTATGTTTGGAGGAAAAAGGGAGAAGCTTGGAAGCCTAAGAAAACCATCCCAACTGTGAAACACGGGGGTGGCAGCATCATATTGTGGGGTTGTTTTGCTGCAGGTGCGACTGGTGCACTTCACAAAATAGATGGCATCATGAGAAAAGAAGATTATGTGGCAAGACTGAAGCAACATCTCAAGACATCAGCCAAGAAGTTAAAGCTTGAGCGGAAATGGGTCTTTCAAATGGACAATGACCCGAAGCTGACTGCCAAAATGGTAACAAAGTGGCTTAAGGATAACAAAGTCAATGTTTTGGAGTGGCCATCACAAAGCCTTGATCTCAATCCTATTGAAAATTTATGGGCAAAGCTAAAAAGGCAGGTGCGAGCAAGGCGACCTATAAACATGGATCAGTTACACCAATTTTGTCTCAGTTACATCAATTTTGTCAGGAGGAATGGGCCCAAATTCCGACCAACTATTGTGAGAAGCTTGTGGAAGGATATCCCAAACGTTTGACCCAAGTCATTCAGTTTACGGTCAATGGTAGGGGTGGAATTCGGCCGTTCGGGTCAGGGAGAACCGATTGTTCAAATTGCTGCCGGTTCCCCGAACAGGCCAGAAGCAGAGCTGCGTTCCATTTCGCTGGTCACCTTTTTCAACTAATGTGCATCCTGCCGCACATGTAGTTGAAAAAGGCACACGTCACATTGCCCTCATCCTGTGCGACGGGCAGGAAGCAATCCCTCCAGCTAAGCAGCTGACAGGGGGAAAATGGCAGCAGAGAGGAGGGATCTGTCCTCTGCTTCCTACCTGGCGTTGAATCCTCCCTGACACAGGCGCGTGGCTTGATGACATCATCATGCAGCGCACGCCTGTGTCAGGGAGAAAGTTGGCGGCATCGAGGATGCTGCGGCCTGCGGGGGAACGAGCAGAGAGAGGTAAGGGTTGTTTTTTTTTTTTTTTTAACTAATGCATTGGCGATGGGGGAGAGCAATGGTGATGCAGGAGGTGGGGGGAGAGGAATGGTGATGGAGGAGGTGGTGAAGAGGAATGGTCATGATGTGAGAGGAGAGGAATGGTGATGGAGGTGGTGGGGGGAGATTGGGGAGAGGAATGGTGATGGAGGAGGTGGGGGAGATGAGGGACAGCAATGGTGATGGAGGAGGTGGGAGGAGATGGGGGAGAGAAATGGGGATGGAGGAGGCGGGGGAGATGAGGGACAGCAATGGCGATGGAGGAGGTGGGGGCAGATGGGGGAGAGGAATGGTGATGGATGGAGGAGGTGGGGGGAGAGCAATGGTGATGGAGGAGGTGGGGGGAGATGAGGAACAGCAATGGTGATGGAGGTGATGGGGGAGAGCAATGGTGATGGAGGAGGTGGGGGAGAGCAATGGTGATGGAGGAGGTGGGAGGAGATGAGGGACTGCAATGGTGATGGATGAGGTGGGGGGAGAGGAATGGTGATGGATGGAGGAGGTGGGAGGAGATGGGGAGAGCAATGCTGATGGAGGAGGTGGGGAGAAATGAGGGACAGCAATGGTGATGGAGGAGGTGGGGGGAGATGGGGAGAGCAATGGGTATGGAGGAGGTGGGGGAGATATGGCATGGCAATGATGATGGAGGAGGTGGAAGGAGATATGGCATGGCAATGATGATGGAGGAGGTGGGGGAGATATGGCATGGCAATGGTGATGGAGATGGGGGGATATATGGTATGGCAATGATGGAGGAGGTTGGGGAGATATGGCAATGATGATGGAGGAGGTGGGGGGAGATATAGAAATTATGGAGGAGATATAACAATGATTAAGGAGGTGGGGGAGATATGACAATAATGGAGGAGATATGACAATGATGGAGAAGAGCTATAGCTATGGACGTTATATGCTGTTAATATCTGGTCTGGCCACGGTGTGGTGGTATTTCTCCCTTGTATGTGGTATTATTTGGTCACTATGTGGTGGTAATATCTGGTCTGGTCATGGTGTGGCGGTATTTCTCCCTTATATGTGGTATTATTCGGTCATTATTTGGTGGTAATATGTGGTCGGTCATGGGTGTCACTGTATTTCTCCCTTGTATGTAGTATTATTCGGTCACTATGTGGTGATAATATGTGGTCTGGTCATGGTGTGGCGTTATTTCTCCATTGTATGTGGTACTATTGGTGTTGGTATAGTGGATTGTGTTGTGTATGGCGGTCATTTGTTCTCTCTGATATTAATTAGGAGAAGATTCTTTATTTCCATTAGTGATTAAATACTTGGAACAAGATGCACTTACAGGTGTTCTCCGGGGAAAACAAGTAATCACCTCTCTACAGGATAAGTGATAAATTATTGATTAGTGGGGGTCTGAATGCTGGGACCTCACGGATTGGTAGAATGTTGAGCTTTTATCCCCATTAGACTGGAGCTCATGTGCGATTTGACCACTGATCCATTTATTCGCTCAGTGGCTGATCTTTCTCTTTGGGGCTTCCAGAAAAAAACAAGAATGGAGCTGCAGTAGATGTGCAGGAGCCGCCTGTGATTTACAGTCGACACTCCACTATAACAGAGATAACGGCTATCAGGTATTTACATATAACTGTAGGGTGGGCCCTAGACACCCCAGTCCGACACTGGTTGTGGCCAAGGGACACTGAGAGCTGACATTGAATGGCAGGTCGGAGGATATGGAGCCGATTCCAGGGCCCAGCGCAGCCATACTGCAGGACAGAAACATCCCCGGCACTGGCTACAGCAGCGCGCTGCTACAAGGCTCATACTGCCCCGGAAGTTGTCTCCTCACACTACTAGCCACTTCCAGGTCACAATTTCGTACCTGCACAGTTCTGATAGAAGAAGCCATGTTGCCTTGTGTCTACCGGTCACTAGCAGAGGCCCCAGCAATATGGCTGCAGTGTGGGCATGTATAGTGATAAGCTCTGTACTGGGGAATTGCATATGTGACAATTCCCTAATGTTCTGATGAGTATCCTGCCATGTTGTATTTTATGGTCTGCTGACTACAATCTGCGGTGCACAGTCCGTTCCCTTTTATCTGTCACCTACTTTTGTCTTGTTGGCAGCAATGTTTCTGATATTTTCTATTTTTCTGCTGTAGAAATGATTATATTTGGACACGCCGAAGACGTTACTACTTTTCTTTTTGTTTCTCTTTCAGGAAAATGCATGAAGACCCTTATTGACCAGTGTCCTGCTGCTCACTCCTTTTTGAAGTGCGAGACATTAAATACAGAAGCGACAACACTAGATACAATGCTCTATGCCATTTAGGTGTATCACTATGTCCCATTTTGTAAAGCCACACCCATTTTTAAAGCCACACCTTTTTTAAAGCCACACCCATTTACACACACCTTTTCCTCAAACATATACAAGTAGGGGCGCTCGGAACTGTCTGACTGTGCCCCTACTTGTATATGTTTGAGGAAAAGGTGTGTGTAAATGGGTGTGGCTTTAAAAAAGGTGTGGCTTTAAAAATGGGTGTGGCTTTAAAAAATGAATGTGGTTTTCCTACACACAAACAGAGAACCTGTTGCTAAAAATCTGAATCCCACCCCTGGTCAATGGTACCAAATACTAATGAAATGTATGTAAACTTTTGTCTTTAAACTAAGTAATAAAAATGCCTTAAAACATTCTCTCTCTCTCATTATTCTGGCATTTGGCAAATATTGAAAAATTATGGTAATCCTAATTGACCTAAAACGGGAAAGGTTTATTCTGATTTCATGTCAGATACTGAGAAAAACATGCATATGTGTCTTTTATATAGAGTATGTAAACTGTATGTGCTATATGAATATTTTTCTAGTTACATTTAGAAGCAGCAGCATGGAGGACATCATACAGCTGTGCTGAGCAGTATAGATATGAATCCTACTCTAGGGTGAAATATAACACTTACTGGAAAGCAGCAGCACAAGCTCTTTCCCGAGGCCTTGCACTCTGCTCCTCTCCATTCTATAGACTTCAAAAGGCAACCATAATTAACTTCTTCAACAAGCTGGCAGTACGACATTTTCTCTGTATTTCTGAGCGAATGATGAGTTTAGGAGGCGGACGGAGAGTGGAGAAATAAGTATATTTCTTAGATGACATGATTTATTTGGTTTATGCAGTTTTCTATATTACGGAAAATACAGAATTATTGCCATATAGAGGAGGATGAATCTAGGAAAATTACAGTTGCTAGAATTTTCCCATGGAACATATTAACATATAATACATATGGGTTTGTAATTAAATTCTATTTTCTTGGAATAAAAAAAAAAAAGAAAATGCTAAGAGGTGCAAAACCTGAATGTATCCAGCAGGGTGGATAATGGTATTTTAGTATATGTTTGTGCTGTAATATAACCTGTATCTATTTAAAAGAGTTGTCTGGGACTTTTACATTGATGGCCTTTTCTTAGGATAGGTCATCAATATCTGATCAGCAGAGGTGCAGCACTTGGAACCCCCGCCTACCACCTGTTCCCTATGTTTGCAGCAGCCAGATGTGCTCAGTTTCGGAGCTGTAAATCATACAGTGGTGTGAAAAAGTGTTTTCCCCCTTCCTGATTCATTACTAGTTTGCATGTTTGTCACACTTAAATGTTTCAGATCACAAAACAAATTTAAATATTGGACAAAAATAACACAAGTAAACACAAAATACATTTTTTAAATGAAGGTTGTTATTGTTAATGGAAAAGGAAATCCACACCTACAGGACCCTGTGTGAAAAAAGTGATTGCACCCCCCCCCCCCTTAAAAGATGAATTAACTGTGGTTTATCACATCTTTGGGAATCTGAGTTCAATTTCCCTAGCCACACACAGGCCTGATTACTGCCACACCTGTTCTCAATCAAGAAATCACTTACATAGGACCTGCCTGACAAAGTGAAGTAGACCAAAAGATCCTCAAAAGCTAGACATCATGCTGCAATCCAAAGAAATTCAAGAACAAATGAGAAACAAAGTAATTGAGATCTATCAGTATGGAAAAGGTTATAAAGTTATTTTTAATGATATCGAACTCCAGAAAACCACAGTGAGAGCTATTATCCACAAATGGTGAAAACATGGAATAGTGGTGAACCTTCCCAGGAGTGGCCGGCCGACCAAAAATACCCCAAGTGTGCAGCGATGATTCATCCAAGTCGTCACAAAAGACCTCACAACAACATCCAAAGAACTGCAGGCCTCACTTGACTCAGTTAAGGTCAGTGTTCATGACTCCGCCATAAGAAAGAGACTGGACAAAAATGGCATGCATGACAGAGTTCCAAGATGAAAACCACAGCAGAGCAAAAAGAACATAAAGGCTAATCTCAGTTTTACCAGAAAACATCTCCCAAGACTTTTGGGAAAATACTCTGTGGACTGATAAGACAAAAGTTGAATTTTTTGGAAGGTGCATGTCCTATTACATCTAGCATAGAAGTAACACAGCATTTCAGAAAATAAATATCATACCAACAGTAAAATATGGTGGTGGTAGTGTGATGGTCTGGGGCTGTTTTTCTGCTTCAGTACCTGGAAGATTTGCTGTGGTAAATGGAACCATGAATTCTACCAAAAATTCTGAAGGAGAATGTCCAGCCATCTGTTTGTGACCTCAAGCTGAAGAGCACTTGAGTGATGCAAGAAGATTATGATCCAAAACAAACCAGCAAGTCCACCTCTGAATGGCTTAAGAAAAACAAAATTAAGACTTTGTAGTGGCCTAGTCAAAGTCCTGAACTTATTCCAATTGAGATGCTGGAAATCCTCCAATGTGGTAGAAATACAACAATTTTGCAAAGATGAGAGGGCTAAAATTCCTCCAGAGCGTTGTAAAAGACACATTACCAGTTATCGAAGACGCTTAATTGCAGTTGTTGCTGTTAAGGGTGGCCCAACCAGTTATTAGGTTTAGGGGGAAATCACTTTTTCACACAGGGACTTGTAGGTTTGGATTTCTTTTTCCCTTAATAATAAAGACCTTCAGTTAAAAAAGGCATTTTGTGTCTAATATTTAAATTTTTTGTGATCTGAAACATTTAAATATGACAAACATGCAAAAGAATAAGAAATCAACAAGGGGGCAAACACTTTTTCACACCACTGTAGCTCTGTCAACTATAAAGTGGCTGCAGCTGGGTATTGCACATCTGCCCCCTTTGAATAAGGGACAGATGTGCCATTCCTGGCTGCGACCATTAGTTCTTTGACAAAGCTCTTATGTGGAGCTCTGGAATTGAGCACATCTGGCTGCTACTGGAACTGAGAACAGCTTATCGGTGGGAGGGTGCTGGGTGTCGCATTCCCACCAATCGGATATTGATGACTTATACTAACGATAGGGTATCAATACAAAAGACCGGGACAACCCCTTTAATACTGGTAAAATTTATCACTGAGTAAGCAAGAGGTAGGTCTGGTAAGATTCAAGGGATGCATGTGGAGACAAGTTGGAAGAAAAACACTTTTAATCCAGTTTACCATTTGCAATTGCAAAGAGAGCTGCCAGCAGTGGATCTTGCTGATTTGTACATGTAAATTCCTCCGACAACGATTAACACCTGCATTGATAGCATCCAAGGCTTGCATGTGCAGCGATTTCTGTGTGTAGCACTTATACTCGATACTGAATAAATCAAGATGTTTTAAAATGTTTCCATTTCCATGAATTGGGACCATGGCCTTGTAGAAGATATAGCCCTTATTAAATTTGCATGATTTTTGTTATAGTCACTTCCTCTTTCCTGTGAAAACTGAAGTGTAATCAAATATGCTTGCTAGTTAGCAAGTTCAGTGCACCCATGGTGTGGCCAAGAGGCTCAGAGTTCCATTCTACCCACTGGTTTTGCATGTCCCCGCCAGTGCTCTCTGTCATCAATGAAGGAAGCGGGAGCATGCGAAAGCAGCAGGCAGAATGGTGCACTAAGCAGCTTAGCCACCCCAAGGGTGCTCCAAAGTTCAGTTGGTTAGAACACTAAAGGATAATTTTTTACAGGAAATATATCCCCCAAATGACTATGGCCCCAATTCATATAAACCAATGATTTTCACTGCCCTCTGGATGAGGGGGTTTGATGGAGTCAATTGCTCCGGATTCATTAAGAGGTGCATGCCACTTAATGAATCAAGAATATCAGAAAAGTGGCATGTGCCTCGGTATACTTTGATGAATTGAAACCTATGTGCTTAGTTTACACTCTTAGTTTTGGTTGATACATTCCCTATAAAAGGGAGACTGCAAAACTGCTGTCAACGCTGAATAGAAGACCTATAGAGGTATTTAAAAAAAAGTTTGTATAGGGTTTTAACAGGCGAATGAATGAGAAGGTGACAACACTGCACAGGCAAGTGCTATCTGAGCGGTTCCTTGTTTTGAAATGACTTTAGGTCTATGTAGTAAGTGAGCCACAATCCTGCCCCTCTGCTCTTGAATGATGGGTATAGCATCCAGCGAGGAGCCTGCAGTTGTCACTCAAAAACAAAGGGAAGGGGCTGCAAAGAGCACTTGTATGAGCGACACCTCATCTTAGAACTCTCCTCTATAAGCAAATAAGAACCAATCTGTACAAGTTTTCCTGCTCCGGGCAGATATGCATTAATAGAATCACCCCAGATGATTAATTGATCACACATTAATTAAGCCACATTTAGAAAAGAGTTGTCTCTGATGAGAAAACCACTTTAAAACATCCATAGCTGCTGTTAAATAATTACAAGGTAAAAAGCATAAAACAAATGATCGAACATTAGCAACGTGCCGATAGAAATGTCATCCATTGCCACCAATCCAAATATGATAGACTGAAATAAACAGTTTCTGAAAGGTCAATCAAGCCCAAAACAGAAAAATAGATGTAAAGACAAAAGCAATTATACAAAAACCTTGAACAATTGAAATTTTTTATTAACGGTTGGCAAGAAAATGTCTCTTCTCAAACTGGCTTAAAGTTTATTATGCTTAACAGTATTATTAAATAAAAACAAATGTACAAAAAAAATGTAATTAGTGGATAACAAATTATTGTATATGGCAATGGCTTATATAATACCTTACGTTAACAGAGAACTTTGTAGACAGAGGGCATTAACTGATTACTTTACAGTTATTCTTATACCTATAGGAGTCCAGTGGGTGGAGTGATTGACAGCCTTTCCTGTGTGAGCATGGTTTTATTACATAATCTGAGAGCAGTATAATGTAGGGCAGGAGATCCTGATTCCAGGGATGTGTCACTTACTGGGCTGCTTGGTGATGGAGATGTAGCACGGCTAAGAGTTAAACTGTATATAAGCCACCCCCACACCACTGATTGGCAGCATACTCTGTACACTATGAAAGGTAAGCAAGCTGCCAATCAGTGGTGGTGGGCGGAGTTACACAGATTAGCCTGACTGGGCTGCACATGAGCTGTAGTCAGATAGTCTTAATCTCCTGCTGATAAAATGCTTATTGCATTGAAACTACAACACACAGCCTAATACGTGACACATCCCTAGAATCAGTGTCTCCTGTCTTATACTATGCTACTCTTAGATTGACCATTACTTCTTTTCATTTTTACACCAGTCTGAGCCCTTTTACAATTGTAATCTGCTGGATAACCCTTCTAACATTTGCTGTTTATGACATTTGCACCACTTTATTTAAAATTCTGAAATGGTGCTTACTTTGTTCTCTTAGTGAGAGACTATTTCTGTATACTATGGATCTGCATTGTATGGATCCTAAATATGCACTGCCCAAACAATTCTATGGACCCCTTTTAAACTCCTATGTGTTTCTAATTTTAACATGGAGGCACATACTGTAAAAGGTTTGTTTTTAATGAATTAAAAAAAAATTCTGTATTATGGAAGTATCTTCCTCGGGAAGAATTATTGTGCATAGTGAGAATAGAAAGGCACAAGGAAATGCACGGAGGTACCAATCAGAGACACAAAGACTTACAGATTGCCATCCATGTGTATAAGGTCTAAAGGTAAGAAGCAAGTGTGGAGCAACGCAAACGGCTTGAAGGAAAGAGAATTGGAACCATATTTCGATATTTGAGGCATTGAAAGACCATAGGAAACATAAAACATGAATTCCTTTATAAGATGTGACTTGCTTTGTTATACTGACAGTCACCTTGGGAAGTGTCTGGAGGGGAGACATGGCAGTAGCTTCTATGTCCCCAGCTATATAGCTTAACAGACTCCTTAAAGAGTTATTCCCAACTTCATAAGATAGGTATTGGCAGATAGTGCTCGTAAATACAAGAAAGTTTGCAATTTACTGCTTGTGAAAATTTTCAGCCGGTCTCGAGACATCAACCCTTTTCTTTACCACTCGCTACCTTGGAGACTGACCACTGCTGCTAGACAGCAGAACAGGCGTCGAGTTGACAAGCTCTTTTCTGGTGAGTTTGTAAGCACTGTTTTGACTCTTTTCATGATCACTGGAGTGTGCCGTTACCTCCTAATCATGGACCATATTACATTGCTGCTTACAAGCAAGACAGTAGCAGTGGTCTGTCTCCAAGGCAACAAAAAAATAAATAAAAAGTTAATATCTCAAGAACGGCTGAAAATTTTAATAAGCAGTATATTGCAAAAGTGCTTGTCTTTACAAGAACTAACAACATCCATCTATAAAAATGAACATAACCCTTTAACATGTCTTGTTACTTTGTTTTATTACATTTTACCTTAAAAAAAGTGTTTTTCCATATTTCTGTCCTTTGAGCAATTAAACTAAATTTGTTCTGAGTTCACACATATAATGTCATTTTAAACAGTAGAACCAATTCTAGCCAAACATTCAGCAAAAAAAAAAGAAAAACAGAAGCAAGCAGAGTGTGCCCATGTGGAGATCAAAGGGTTAAAACATCCCACGCTCATCTCTCCTTCAACCTTTTTGGCAAAAAGACTGTCTATGTTGGCACATCTCCTTTTCTATATTTTAGGCTTGCCAGAAATAAAGCAAGGAAGTAACTGTGGTAGTTTAAATAGGCTTTCCGAAAAATAATATCCCGGGTATGTCTTGATGTTGCACAGAGGGTCCAGAGACTCAGAAGAACACTGCAAGAACAATAAGGATTTTTAGGGGCATTATGGTAGTGTAATGGAAACACATCTGCCCCCAAAAGTCCCTTATTTTCCCTGCGGTATACAGCTATGCAGAGCGAGGTCGACCTTGGCAGTTCATGGTTCAACTAAAAAAGGAAAGGGGTATAGTTAGTAAAGTAATACAACAAAAATGCGTCTCCCACAACAGACAACATAATAAAAGACACTGAAATAATAACTTGCAATGTAAAATGAAGACAAACTTTTTTTTCATACATAAAAGACATCATGAGGCGTAAGAATATGGAAAATTAAAATCTGACTTTCAACCATTTAAATGTGTTTTGTGCTTCTTGTTCTCCGAGGTGGTGCACTTGGAGACCTTGTATGCGGAGAATGATGATCCATGATTACCATTGATCTACTAATTGGCTTCTACATAAGCAATAAATTAATTAAAATGAAAAATCAATACCGAAGGAAGTGGCAAAGTACTCCTAATTTAATCCATCTAAGCAGTATTACATAAGTTACCAATGGTTCAATAGTGGGCACAACCTCATAGGGTATAGAAGCGATGAACAGGACTAAAAATCCATCAGCGGCACAAGTCCTCATAGCTTCCTGCTAGTTCATTAGATTTTACGGATGTATTGAGATTTAATAAACTTTATATTCTGTATTATGAGAACTGGTAATATTTGAGGTTGGTATGTAGATGACTATTACTGACTCAATCTACTATTACATTATACATATTGTGGTCTTGATAAATAAAACCAAAGATTAGACATCCACCCCTTAAGAATGTCCATGTTATGAGCACTGCTTACTGTAAAGAAGACCTGTCATCTCTACTGATATGTTCATTTTAGCAAATTGTATTCCCAATGAAATAACAATTTTGCAACATATTTCTTAAAGGGGTTGTCCTCTACTAGGACAACCCCTTCTAATTCCCCATGTTTGATCCGGTTAAAATAAAAACACCTACTCTCACCTCCCATGCCGGGCACTGATCCAGCGGTGTCGGCACTCGCGTTCCCTGGGCTCATGTTGAGGTTGTTAGGTCACATGAGCCTGGCAACCAATCAGCGCTGGCGTCACTCTCCCCGCCTTCAGACATATAAGTAAATCAAGAGAATGTCATTGGGCGCAGGGCTTGTGTGACATGACAACCTCACATGAGCCCCGGGAACGTGAATGCAGACACCGCTGGAACGGTGCCGGCACGGGAGGTGAGTATAAGTTTTTTATTTTCACAGAGGCAAACATTCAGATTGAGAAGGGGTTGTGCTAGTAGTGGACAGCCCCTTTAAAAGAGAGTTTGCCACCCCCAAAATGCATATTAAACTCGTTGTATTGCTGTATAGTGACACAGGGGACTTAGCCCTTGTAAAAATCATACTAGCACTGTGCATATTAGTGGTACAGAGCCTGAGAAAATTACTTTTAATTTAAATCCAAGGGCTCTGTGCCCCCTCAATTTGCATGTTAGGGACCTTCCTTGCTTTTGATTGACAGAGCCGACTTGCACAGTGCAAGCACTGCCTGAACTCAGCCCATGATTCTGCGCGTGCGCACAGACACTGCCTGAGCCCCTGTCGAGCTCCACATAGTGTCAGTACAGGTGCGCACAGAGTGTGTATGGGCGTTTTCTCCTCCCTGTGGCCGCCAGTTGCTAAACTGATACACTGGGAAGTGTAGTGATTGTTGGCCGTAAGGAGGAGTCAGGAAGAGAACATGTCCAGCCAGGTGCCAGTGTGGGCATGCATATAGTGTGGGTGCACATAGAGTGTGGGCTCAGGCAGTGTCCTGCCCAGTGCTGGTTCAGCGCGGTCACAGACTGCTCATGCCGGTGAATTTGCTGTTTCATTTGACCTTGCGTCAACAGAGCAGATCTAACATGGATACTCTGTACAGGGGGTGTGATTGCAGACATCATGCTGATTGACAGCTGGCTCCCCGCAGTTAGGTAGCAGGAAGCCAGCTATTAATCAGCATGACATTAGTAGTTACGCCCTATCGACAGAATAAAGTGGAAAAGAAGCAGCTGCTCTGTGTACGTGACGTCACCAGATGCTGCAGAATCTGACTGATCTGAGCCAGCAGAGGTCAGTGCTGGACAGAACAGGCAGGTAGTTAGCCAATAAGTTCTTAGGTCCTTAAGAAAAAATAAAATAGTCCTGGATAACCCCTTTAAATGATCAAATATTACCCTAAAAGCTGAGATAACAGATCTGTTCGATTCGCACATAAACATAACTACTGTTAATTTAAATGGCCAAATTATAGAGACGCTACATAGGAATGAAAGTATTATTTAAGGGAACATGTTGTAATTAAATATAAAAGAGTAAAAAGAATCATTTTTTTTATTATTATCGACTTAAAATATTTTGTACTAAGCTATGTAGGGTTACTAGAGGAAGAAATGCTACTGATTAATCATGCTTAACATCACGCTGCTGAAGCATTCTCTAAAAATGTGCCTTTTCAGTAAAAAATGTGTGCATAGAATATAAACCATGCATTGTAAAAAAAAATCCATCACAACAAAATGCTGAAAGCAACTTTGGGACCGGAGGAATGTGCAATAAAACACCACATGATTTCAGCACAACAGAGATGTTTTCTCCTACAAGTTATTTGGACCTGGGCAGCTGCCAGCTGTCTACATACATCAATGACAAAGTACCCGCATATCGGTGGCAACCAGTTGGCTGAAGATACAGTGTCACAGGTATGCAGAACGAAGGAACACACTGCACCAAATTCAGGTTAACCACATCCTACTGCTCTGGACAAAATCCCTGAAGTTCAGACGTAAGGATATGCTAGCATATGAGGCCAATATATACACCAGAACTAAACACTGGCAAAGAATTCAAAGTAATTAATTTCCACTGACTGATGCAGATCTATGTGCAAACAACAAGTCCAACAAGGGAGAAAAATTAGGAAAAAAACTTACAACAGCTATAATTCTTCACAGAAGAAACTCTTCACCTTAACTTTTAGTCACCTTTTTCCCTTCAGCACATACTGCAATTTTTGTTAAGCACCATAATAAAAATGCCAAGGGAAATACTTTTAACTGCGTCTAAACAAAAATTGCATGAGAGTTTTTCATCAAGCCCATTAACCCCATTTAGGGGAAGATACAATATTTTGATCACCTCTTATCGTATTTCGTTGGAATGTTACAGCAGCCAATAAAACTTAATTCTGGAGTTAGGATTTTTTTTTCTCGTTACGTCATTTACCGAATTTAACAGTTTAACAATTGGTAGAAGGATAGGAGTAGTAGTCTGAGCGGCTGTGCTAGATTCGAGAAATCCAGACAACGTGATGAGGGATTAGACCATGCGGTTTATTCTCAATGCGTTTCGCAGTTGAACAACTGCTTCATCAGGAGAACCACAATATTCTGGATCTCCTGATGAAGGAGTTAGTTCAACTAAGAAATGCGTTGAGAATAAACCGCATGGTCTAATCCTTTAACACATCCTCAGGATTTCCTGAATCTAGCACACCAGCACAGACTACTACTCCTATCCTCCTACAAATTGTTCTACACGGCGGGATCTCCCGACCTGATAGTACTGCAGCAGCAGTCACACCTTGATTCCTCAATTCAGGGTTAAACAACCCTAAATGGTCAGCAATTCCGCTCACCTAGAACAATTTCTCCACCAGATAAAACGCTATTGCTCTTGGAGTCTCCCCCTCTTTCGAATTTAACAGTTTAACAGCCACAAGTGGAGATCCTCTCCACCAGCAGATGTTAAAGGCACATAATGGCTGATTAAATAAGCCATCATATATCAGGAGAGATGCGGGCTTGTGAACTGCCAGTCAAGGAGCCGGCATATGACATACCAGTACTTCATATGTTGGTAAGGGGTTGTAATGTATTTATTTATTATGTATTTTACTCATTTATATAGCGCCATTAATTTAACAGCCTTCGGCATCACTGTCCCCATTGGGGCTCACAATCTACATTCTCTATCAGTATGTCTTTGGAGTGTGGGAGGAAACCAGAGAACCTGGAGGAAACCCACGAAAACACGGGGAGAACATACAAACTCCTTGCAGATGTTGTCCTTGGTGGGATCCAAACCCAGGACCCCAACGCTGAAAGGCTGCAGTGCTAATTACTGAGTCATTGTGCTGCCTATAAAATATATATTCATATGTCAGCACAAAAGCTGACATGGATTTCAGCCACAAAATTCAGAAATTGACACTCAAATTTCAGGGGCAGATTTGTTGTTGGATGTGCAGCAGATCAACACAAGCATGAGCATTGCCATTCAATGGGGCTAATCCCCAAATTTTCCTAATATGTGGCATTTACCATGTTTATTATTTTACGGCTAATTTTTTTGTGCCAACCGTATGTGAATAAGGTTGCAAAAAAAAAAAAAAAACATTTACGGGATGTGGATGATCCTCGGATTTGAAAGAAATTTTAGGCGAAATTGGATTCCATTCCTATAGAAAGTACAAATCAAAAATTATATTGTATCGCCAGCACAAGGGCTCATATGTGTAGAAAGGAGATGTAGAAGTCATTCCTTTATATCTTCTTTTATCTTTGAATCAATCCTGGATTTTGGTAAAGATTTTTGAGGTTCAAAATTGGGCATCAGTTTTCTGGTGTCAAATAAATAAATACGGTACATTTTACATATGATAAATTATCCCCTTTATTGTATCCTTGATATTATTGCCACAAACAAGAAGAGTATCTACAGTATCATTCCTCAGGACCATAAAGTTGTGATTTATGAGTAGATGAAATTGATAAGCATGTGCCATAAAGATAATAATAATAATAATTTTTAATTTCTATAGTGCCAAGATGTTCCACAACACTTTACAATTCAGAGGATACAGAGCCTTTGTCAACTTTTTTAATATATCAATTCAACTGTACTTTGGGCTATTAAGAATCAAAAGAGTAGTCCAATGCTGAAGACCTCTCTCTATTTCCCTACTGAAGCATATATACATTAATGAGTCGGTCTCCCGCTCATGACACCCTCCCTCTCATGAGACCCCCATGTCACCACAGCAAAAAAATAAGTTGTAAGAGCACCTTACATGTACAGTATAGCCTTTCAAATGCATAACTATCAGGAAATGTTGCATATTGTCTACAGTGGTCTCTCGTAAAACATGGAAGATGGTCCTATTCATTGCAAATTTTTGGTGCATTACTGCACATGTATTTTGTTACATTATCTTAAATGTTAACAATTAATCATTACCAGATAAGAAAAAAATGTGAAATCATTTTCTATTTGTCTGAAATATTCATTTTAGTCCTATAAATATAAGCAGAATTTTAACACTTGTCTTTTACAGTTGGAACATCGACGCACAAGATAACGTGTACTGTAATTGTTTTACTTACTTTATCAAGAAATTCTCTTTTATCTTGCTCCGGGCTACCATTTCTTTAAAGGGAACCAGTCAGTAGGATCAATCCTCCTAAGCCATCTATATGGGCGTGTAGGTCATAGGAAGCTGAATAAAGTGATACCTTGATATTTGCAATCTGATGTGTTATTACAGAGAAAACCATGCTTTTCTTATATGTAAATGGGCCGTTCAGGACTATGGGCCGGACACTGATCTGCATGAGATTCTGCCTCCAGAGCTTATTTTTAATAAAAGGGGGAGTTACCAGTGTGAGACATGTAACTAACACAGAACAGTAGAACTGAACTTTATCTCATTACAAGCACATTTTTGCAGCTCTCTCAGCTCTGTTGTATTGTAACAATGCTGCAACCCTGTCTGCCTGTGAGATGGAAGCAGAAGAAGAGAGGAACCTGTAGATGTGTCAGGTATAATCACACACAGCTCTGCAGTGAGATCAGGAGAGCGGCCATTACACATCACACTGGTAACCATTACATGTCTCACACTAGGGTCTAAGGGGTAACGTTTCTCTTTTTGGACAGGGACATGTCTGACATACTAGGGTAAGGAGGCTTATAGGCCATGCAATGCTCCTCTGAGAAATGAAATATGCAAATTGTCCCTTCAGAGAGAAAGACGACTTAAACTCTAGTGCCACCTATTGCAAGTAGGAATCTTACAAGTCAATATTGACCTTTTAACAATCCTTGCCACATGACTTAGGATAAAACCCAATCCAGAATCTCAATTTGAAGACACGTTTCGGGGTGTTGCCCCTCATCACTGCCAAGTACGAGATCTGATTTGGGTGTAAGAGAGGCCTCTGACTGGGGTCTAAGGGGCAATGTTTCTCCTTATGGAACGTGACATGCCTGATGTGCCATGGTAAGGAGGCTCATAGGCTGTGCAAAGCTCCTCTGGGAAATTAAATATGCAAATTGTCTCCGGAGAGGAAGAGGATTTATATTCTAGTGCCAATAATTGAAAGCAGCAACCTTAAATATTGTATATTTAATTTCCCAGAGGAGCATTGCATGGTTTTAAAGCTTCCTTATCCTGGTATGGCACTCTCCGTAAGGAGAAACATGTGTGGCAAGGCTCATAAAAGGGTAGATATTGACTTTTAGGATTACTACTTCCAATGGATGGTAATGCCTCCTTTTATTTATAATAAGCTATGGATGCAGATTCCTATGCAGATGCAGATTCTCAGGGAGATCTATGTCCGGCCCATAGATCTTAACAGTTCATTTGCATATAAGAAAAATGTGGATTTCTCTGGAATAAGACATCGGATCGCAGATATCAAGGTATCATTTTATTCCGCTTCCTATGACCTACATGCCCATATAGATGGCTTAGGAGGATTGATCCTACTGATAGAGTCCCTTTAAGACATAATTTGAAAGTCCAGAAAGTAAAACTGTTTATAAATTATCTCCACCAGTAATGATCACATTATTCTGCTGCCAGGTACACAGGGAGTTAAAGTGTTTCAATAGTCTAAAACAAAAAAAAAATGCTTTTACGTCAATATTTCTTCCAAAGAATCACAGTAGGTTTTCTAAGTAAAACATGTCAAGCATGTGACAGGAATAAATAAATGTTTCAATGACAGCAGTTGAAAATAAAATCCATGACTGTATCAGTAAATCACATCTCACATGCCGGTGTCTCCTGAGGTTTTATATTGATGAGAAGTATTTCTGCTAAATAATACATGTTAAGAACTTGTTAATGGCCAGTACTCAGAATATTCCAAGAACTGTTTCATAACTCGGCTGTGATCCCTGAAATGGTTTCTGCTTTAGTTAAATAGTAGGTTTATCTGAACATTACACTGACGGAGCTTTATGTTTGCTGTTGTTCTTAATAGTACATGTTTAAGTTAGAATCCTGAGTAGAATCCTGTTCCTATAAAAGTAAAATATGGCCAAAGGTTATAGAAACTTTATTTCTTTATGTGCTAAAAAATATTCATAGTAACTGTCTTGGTATACAATGTCCTGATACATCAACTTTTTAAGAAACCACAAGTTTAATCCCTTTGCGACCCTGCTATTTTCCATTTTGTTCTTTTTATGGTTTTAGGATTTTGCCCCCTAAAAAAAAAAAAAAAAAAAAAAAAAAAAAAGAGAACCAGTACCCTTTGACCTCTCACCCAGCCAACCCATTTCATACTCTATGATACGGGTTGGCTGGGTGAGAGGTCAAAGGGTATCAGTTCTCTTCTCAAGAATGGAAAGCGGATATAGAGAGACTTATAGACGAGGCAATGTTCTTTGTGAAAAAGGTATGCAAATTAGATCTCCACCAAAGAAAACAAAGGAGGTTCTTTAGTGCCACCTATTAGAGGTAGCCATCCTATAAGTCAACTTGTCACATGATGTAAGATATTTAGTCAAACCAGTGTTCTCCAAAAGAACAGACAGCCTTTGTAGGTTTTTCCTCTCATTACTTCAGTACTCCCTATACATCCGTCAAAAGCCTCTCACTAGAGTTGATCAAAAAGGTTTGCAGGACCCTGACAACCTTGATAGTCTACAGTCACCAGACCAGTGCCCTGCAAACTTCCTACTAACTTCTAACATCCCCAGCAGCTCTTCTGATTACTAGGCCCAGCACAACTTCATACGTTTGCTGTCCTCCAACGTAATGACATCATGTAGAGTCTACTAGTTAGAAGACGGGTCAGGTCACTGGAAAGAAGAGAGAGATTCGCAGGGCTGTTGTCAGACTACCAACATGTCCATTGTACAAAGATTCTACTAATCTTTTTGTTCAACTCTATTTCTCACCCACCCAACAGGATCCTACTCAGCATGACCAGGGAGTATTGCCGAACCCAAAGGAGTCTCTATGCTAGCTTGGTGATCTTGTCTCCACAAAGAAAAACAGTAACTACTAGACCCGGATAAAACCAAATCCCATCAAAATGTACATCATTTCAGCTTTTTCTAGCAAAAATGTAGCCTCTAGTACAAAGCTAGAGTGCAGGAAGTACTAGCAACAGTAATCCATGTGCAAGGTACTTTGAGAGAAGAACTTTAATTAAAAATGGAAGGATTTGGAACAGTAAATTTTGATAGTCATCACTGTATCTCACTACCAATTATTATTATATTTTATCATCGGGAGACCGGGCGACTTGGATAAACTGCTCTTGAAGAGCTAGTATAGTTCTAATTGGTATTGTAGTTGTAAAAAAAGTTATCTACCATCTAGATAACAATATACAGCGAAGGGAAAGATGCGATCAAAGCTACACAGCAGGTAATTATCATAAAATAAGACAGTCCGAAGATTTGAAAAAGAGATTCTATGAGAGGGGCTACAGCAAACGCATGGTAAAAAGGGCATACCATCGTGCCAAATATTCCAATAGACATGATTTGCTTTATAAGAAAAAGATTCCAAAATCAGAAGATAAACCAAGATTTATAACTGACTATCATGGTCAATTTGGCCGGATGAGGGAATGTTTGGCTAAAGCTTGGCCAATTCTCCTTGTCGACCCTGTTTTGTCTAAAATCCTTCCAGATCGCCCATCTATTGCTGTGCGCCGCTCAAAAAATCTTCGGGACTGTCTGGTACATAGCCATTATCAATTTCAATCTGGGACTTCTACAATTTTTGGCGCTTCTAGTCCTGAGTGTGGAAGTTTTCCATGCGGCCGTTGTGTCGCCTGTCCGAATATAGAGTGTACTGATACTTTTTCTAATGCTGCGGGTACAGCGACTTATGTCATCAAAAGTCGGATTACATGTACCTCACGGTTTATTATCTACTATGCCACATGTCCATGTGGATTAATCTATGTTGGTCTTACCACACGGCAACTCAAAGTGCGAGTTAGGGAGCATGTGTTGGGTATTTTGGCGGCAGCCGACTGTATGGATCCCTCCACACTCAGGACGATACCACGACATTTTAAACTCTGCCATAATTGTGACAGCTCACTACTGAGGGTGAGGGGGATTGATGCTTTGAAGGTTGGTATTCGTGGAGGCAAATTTAGTCAACGTCTAGCTCAACTAGAATCCAGATGGATCTGGAAATTGGGCACTGTACACCCGCATGGACTGAATGAGAGTCTCAGTTTTGCTCCGTTTCTTTGATATCCGCTCTACCTAGTACATGTCATCTGTGTTTTTAAGTTTTTATTAATTTTATTTTATTATTCACAGTTTCTTCCATCGTAAAATGGTCTGCGAACTTTCTTTTTGGAGGGTTGTGTCCGTATTATATCCGTTCCATTATGGATGAGTGTTTGTGGAGGAGATGAAGGATTCGTGATATCGTTGCACAGCAATCGCCAAAGTCTATAAACCTCCTTGCTCACATTGTGAACTTTGTCTAAATAAGTATTGTATTTTGTATTGCTTTCATCTCTTAGGAGATTGTATATTGTGATATATGTGGTTGGGCCTTCCATATGTGTGGTTATTGGTCCTGCCTATTGGACAAACAGTGTTATTGTAATTTACTTGCACAACATTACTGTGATCATATGTCTTGTATCATTTAATGCTATTATGACTATTATGATCATGTATGTTTGATAGGTACTTTGTGCAGTGATGATTTAGTAGTGTCAGGTGTAACTTGACGCATATGGTGAGGTTCGTGGTATGTGTGAAATTGTCCATATATTGATATATGTCGCTATGCATATTTGCATTCTTTCTTTATGGGAGATTTTTGTATTATGCCCTACCACTGGATTGATGTGAGTAGTTGTAGATTTATAATTGGACATTTCACTACATGCACCCTTATTTGCAGTCCCTGAGGTAGTTGAGGGCAATCTTAAGAAGGACCTCTAGCTGGGTCAAAGAATACCTTACTTAATCCTAATTATATAGGTGCGGTTCTTGGACAGGTACGTGCAGGCGTTCTCTGTTGCTGAGGTCGGCTCGCGTTACCCGGCGTCTTCATGCTAGGACCTGCGGGTCACGTGGGCCCACGTGACTGTTGGGAGGTCCTTCGCATGACGCCGGCATCGCGGGTTGCCGAGGCAGCAGAGACGCTGGGCGCGTCATTAGATGTCCGCCCACACCTTTCTATTGGCTAGCGATAGGTTTATAAGGACACACCCCCGGTTTGCAACCACGCCCCCTGAAGAAGGTAACGCCGAAACGCGAGTCGGGGTGGACGCGTGGTCCACATTGGAGCACCCCCGCTGATAGCCCTCTGTCCAGGTAGATTCTATTACCATACTATATGGTCATTTACATGGTTATGTCAATATACAGTTAGGCAATATTAGCTGACCACTAATGATACACTATTTGGACACATATATTAGAGATCTGTTAATCAGGTGCATTAGAGTCTATATTATAGTCCTGGTGGGTGCCCTATATGTGGACCTCTGTGTCCATTGAGCATGATGGTATTTTAAGATATTTTTGATATGTATGTTGTGCACTGTTTCTGCTATATTATGTGGTGTATTCTCTCTTAATTATATATTTAATAAAAGCTATATTTTATGATAATTACCTGCTGTGTAGCTTTGATCGCATCTTTCCCTTCGCTGTATATTTATGATTAGCGATTTGCCTACAGTAAATGTCATTAGGTGCTAGCCATGGAGCTCTAATCATTAGTTAATATGCACCTGCTGAGAAACTTTGATTATACATCTAGATAACAAACAGAAAAGATATATGGCGATCTTTAGGGTAATTATCCTCCTGAGTTAGTTTATTGGACAAGCTCCTTAAGGCTTTTTTAAACATTATTTTTTTTTTGTAAGTATGCTATCTGTTAATTTTATAGATATACCCCAGACCCATTATAGTGGATGTGCCTTTTCATTTGTCCCAATTGTAGCCCATTTGTACTAAAAAAAATAGAGACATGTCCTACTTTGATCCGTGTTGTAGCTCAAACTCGTGAATGAAAGTCAATGGATCCATGAAAAAAAAATTAAAACAGATAGCACACGGATATCATCCAACCAAAAATGGGTCCAACATAATGAAAAAAACAAGTACTAATTTTCACATAGGAAATAAAATTGACTTCTGCAAACCAGACTTATCTGAGGAAAAAATATCCTTCTTGGCTCTACATGGCATCCACTGATCATTAGATGAACATCTGGCAAATGTCACTGTATCTGCCTACACTATCTCTGGATTTAGAGCATTCAACAGCTTAAAGAGGTTGTCCACTACTTTTTCATTAACGACCTATCTTTAGGATAGGTTATCAATGTCTGATTGGCTGGGGTCCGACACCCGGCACCCCCGCCGAACAGCTGTTATCGGTGTCAGCGGATTGATTCAAATCAATAGGAGCCAGATGTGTAGTACCCTGCAGGAGGCCATTATCAGAACCGGCCAGCTCCGCAAGTGAGCACTTCCGGCCAACGGCTGCCGCCACCGATAACAGCTGATCAGCTGTGGATAGGTCATCAATGAAAAAGTAGTGGACAACCTCTTTAACTAATCAAACTATCTCTAGCCCTCCAATATACTATTCTAAACCATTACACTAATACAAAGCGACGTCCCTCCAGTTCAACTATCTTAAGCACTAAACTATGTGGTTTTCTTTTCATCAAGCAGAATGTTAAGAATTTGTCTAAAATTAGTAATGAATTTTAAATTCTTTTCACAATCCAAATAACATTACTGCTTAAAATGGAATTTTTAGTTGAAGTACAGTATATATTCTCCAGCATTTGTCTCTTCCTAACAGCAAGGATATCACAGTTAAATATTAAACAAAGATTAGGCAATAATGTATGTGACTGCTCATATGTGGGAAGCTGCAGCTATCTGCAGACTGAATTATGGCAGTAATTTATTCAATAGAAGTAATTGGATATGTTTCTGCAAATAAAGTATTTCAAATATTTTAATTCTTCTTTTGATCTTTTTTTTTTCTTTTAAAAGTGCATGTTTGGGTGCGGAGATACATAGCAGACGTTCATTTTTCATCTCCCAAAGTAATGATACTTAACCCTAAAATACATTGGAATGGGCCCAGAACGAAAATGCTTACATGTACTGTATGTCACAATAGCTAATCCATGAGAACAGAAGAGTAAGACTGTTCTTCTGCTACATCAACATTTAACAATCACCTGTCAGCTCTCCACACTGTTTTGGCAAATATTTATATTCCCCATGTAATAGCAGTACTGGATCACCTTAGAACACGGCATTATGGTCTTCCTCTGTTACTCCTCTTGAAAATGTTTGAATATTTGACAAATAGGTGTTAGCCTTACATTTATCTATAGGGTCTCTACACAATACTTATCATACAATTGGTGTGTGTGCAGGGACATGCCTCATTGACAAGGGGAATGGTAACACCCAGCTTTCAACGTATTCATATATTTCCAGGAGGATAATGCAATGCATAGCTCTAAGAAAAGATGCTTCAGAATTTAAAGTGAACCCATTACCAAGTTTTCCTCATATAAAGTACGGCCACCACCATTAAGGCATCTTTTACACCATACTAGAATTCTGTAAAAAAGTCCCCAATCCTCTCAGCAGATCCCGAAAAGAGATCTTATTATACTCATAGATGGTGCGGTCTAGTCCGATAGGCGCTTCTGGTCTTGATCAGGCGCCTCCTCTCTTCCTTCTATCTCTGTCTTCCTTTGTGTAAATGATGTAGGACGCATTATCCATAAAGTGTCCCCATTACGTTTCTGTGCAAGCGCACTTCTCGCTGTCCTGCCAAGGTCACAGCACAGTAGTGTAATGTGCATGTGCCAGAAAAGGCCAAAGAGCACCGATGATCCGGACTGCAAGCATAATTCGGACCAAAAAGTAGCCATACGTTAAACGCGCGTCAGGGGTGTTCTTTACATCCACATAGGTTGTATATTTATTTCATATGTTTTTGCATTTGTGAAAATTATTCTAAAAAACTGTCATGTCTGGTCTGAATGTCCACTTGGCATGTTATGCTGTGATGATATCCTGATATACTTGAATGTGGCTGCACACATATGCATGCACTCTGTAATTCAATTTGGATTATTTGACCCTGTAGGATTTGTTTCACTTTATTCCGAGTGCATGCATCTGTGCACACCGACTACATAATTCACACAGAAAGTATTTAGAAGCTTGTTATCAAACTAAGGTATTTCTTGGTACTTTATATATTTGCACCTTCTGCTATTCATCAATGAATGCACTGATCTGGACTCATTGAATCTTTAGTACCAAACCAAGACAGTTATTTATATATATATTTTGTATACAATAAGAGCAAGAAATGCAGTAATGATTGTTATTTATTTATATTCTGTGTGGGTCCTACCTCTGTTTGACCGTCTCCATTTTTAATTGTTTTTATTTGTAATTTGAATTTTTTATCAATTTTGGATTTAATAAAGTATTTATATTTTATTTTGTGGTGATACTCCAATTTTTGTATAGGTTAAATATCATATTGAGGAGAGCCAGTTATTAATTAGGTCATCTTCTTTTTGGCACTACAGTACTTTGTTCTGCCCTCAGCAGGCCAGAGAGAAGTGTGTCTGTGCAGGAGAGCAATTGGGAGACACCGTGTAGGTGACGTAGAACGCATCACCGACATGAAGCAGGGAAAGAAGATGGCCATTGTGGAAAGAGAATAGGCACCAGATCAAGACAAGAGATGCCCATTGGACCGGACCGCGCCATCTAGGAGTATAATAAAAGTTCTTTTTTGGGGTCTGCTGAAGGGTATTGGGGACTTTTTTACAGAATGCTGTAAAAAATACCTTAAAGGTGCTGGCCATACTTTATATGGGGAAAACCTGGTAACAGGCTCCCTTTAATAAGAATTGCAAGAAATTACTAAAACAGACATGTTAGGGTGTTGTCCCAGAATAGGTAATAGGTGTCAGCCAGCTGGGTCCGACAGAGATAGATGTTGTGGCAATCATGTGATCCCTAGCAAGTAAGCCAGCGGTGGGACACCCAGTAGAGAGACTCTTATCACCTACCAAGTGGATAGGCGATAAGAAGTGATTGTGGGACAACCCCTTCAGAAGAACTAGCAGGTCTGCTTCCAGGTCCACTATTTTTCACAAGTGTAGACTCATGTGTGGACATTTTCTTAACTTTCCAAATAATTTGTTGCTTATTTCTAAGGATGCTTCCCCATTGCACTTTTCTGCACGTTTGTAGGTCCCGTTGGGGTTTGTGTCTGATTCACCCCGCAAAACAGGGTTCGGACGTATGCGCTGATGGTGCCATAGACTAAAATAGTGCTGGCAGAGCGAACATGCGCTCAGACATGCATCATTTTCGGACACTCAGACATAGTAGACTATGTCTGAGAGTCTGCCTCCAGTAGGCGTATACACCCGCTCGCCATTATAGGCTATGGCCCTATTAGTGTATACGTCTGAAGCCCGTCTTGCGTGGGGGATTTGGACGCAAGCCCCGACGGTTCCCACAATCGTGCAGAAAAGCACAATGTGAAAGCACCGTAATATATGCCTCTTCCAATTTCTGTTCTAAACTTTACTTGTTACAATACCATATTTTAAGGAAATCTACCGTCTAACCTATGCTGCCCAAATCGTGGACAGCATGAATTACTGCTTGGCTGCATACTTGCATGTAGGAATATTATTCTCTGAATCGCTCAGGTGTTTCAGGGAAAGTATAGTTAGACTATCCATCCAGGGACCAATGCTGGAGACAAGTCCCTGGCCGGCTCTTCCCAGTGCTGCGAGATTTGATTGACAGGTCTTTTCCTTGTGTGTACTTAGGGAGAAACCTGTCAGTCACCTGCAGCAGCGCTGGAACGAGCCGGCCAGGGACCTCCTGGAGCTTTTCGGAGAATAGTATACCTGGCTGCAATCTTGCAAACAAGCTCTAATTCATTCTGCCCGTTGTTTGGGCAGCATGAATCAGATGACAGGTTCCCTTTAATATGCACTCTATTTTACTTAAAATAAATATCCAGTCTCGGCTCCATCAGTCATCGCTCTCCTGGCTGTAGGCAGGGTCTCGTATTACGACTCATCCTCAATCAAGTGAACTGGGCTGCAATACTAGACACTCCTGATAGGCAAGAGAGCTACCAATTCTAGGAAAAAGAGCAGACCTTTATTTCTAACCCCGGACAACCCGATTAATGTATAAATAATAATTACCGACTCATTACTTTGGAAGATCATGCAATATTACAATTTAATAATACATAAGGTAGGCATGCAGACGATCCCGCTCCCATTTTATCTATTATTCTGTGTATTACAATAGGCCGTATTAATGCTTAGAATACTAGACAATATTATTTAAAGTGAAAGAAACGATTGGCAAAATAACTCGTGTAGAAACCTTGTATAGGCGAGCAGTCACAGATTTCTAAACCCATACCCGAATATTATGGCTACTCTCGGTATAAAACACTACTGCACTCACCAGGGGATCCATCATTCCTAATTGGGCATGGTATAAATTTATTTTTATATCCTGGAGGTGTCAGTATTTCCATTGCTTTATTTGAAGAGATTTAGTCATTAGCAAAAAGCTTCTACTGGCAGCGACTGCAAAGGCTACATCATAAGAAAATTCTGTGAAAGATGGCAGCACAGCGACTATAACAAAATAGATGAACGCTTTAAAAAATATAGATGAAATTGTCAAATCATTAGACCATTGGGATTTCATAATGATAAGTTTAGTAGAAATGGCCATTTTATTTTACACTTTGACTTGGTAAGCGGGGGTATAACCAGGGGCGGACATATCATTGGTGCAAACTGTGCGGCCGCACAGGGACCCTAGAGGGAAGGGGGTCCATTTATACCTCCAAAGCAAATGCAATCTTTCCATTTTTAGGAGCTATTGGTCTGCAAAGGGCCCATATATTGTTCTTGCACAGGGGCCCTTTTCTCTCAGTGTCCGACAGTGTCTACATTACTATTTGTCTATATTCCACCTCCTAAGCAAACAAATGATATCAAAGCTTCTCCAAAAGTATGATCTGAAATTGTGTTGCTGATTAAAAGAGTAACAAGAGGACTTGAAAGTACCCCCTGGGGAAATAGCACATAGTCCAGGACTACACATACCATAGTTTGATAATCTGTCATCTAGTTCCTTCCAGGAATGCATGAGATCATTACCATAAATGATGCCTGATAGTTGGGGGCCCTAGTGCAGATTTTTCTTAGTTACATCTGTGCAAGTAAGCGTCACATATCCTTTTGCCAATGCTTTGTGCACAAATAATTTACATTCATTTTTTGTAGTTGAAAGTATTTGCCATACAACTGTATCATTATATGCAAAATTGTCTTTAAAGGGAATCTATCAGTAGGATGAACCCTCCTTAGCCGTCTATATGAGCATGTAGGTCATAGGAAGCTGAATAAAATGATACCTTGATGTCTGTGATCAGATGTCTTATTCCTGAGAAATTCACATTTTTCTTAACATGTAAATGAGCTGTTAGGATCTATGGGCCGGACATAGATCTCCCCGAGAATCTGTCTCCAGAGCTTATTTTAAATGAAAGGGGGCATTACCACAATGATTGACAGTCTGCTCTTCTGATCTACATCCCTCACACTGGTAACATCCCCTCTCATTTAAAATAATCTCTGGATGCAGATTCTCAGGGAGATCTATGTCCAGCCAATAGATCTTAAGAGCTCATTTACATATTAAGAAAAATATGGATTTCTCCAGAATAAGACATCGGATCGCAGATATCAAGGCATCATTTTATTCAACTTTCTATGACCCTCATGCCCATAGAGGAGGATGGATTCGACTGACAGATTCCCTTTAATGGCAGGGAAAACTAGTCGTATAGAGATTCATTTGCTTTGGTTCTTTCAGTCAAGAATGTTTCTTTTTTCACACGTTTTTTTATACATGTAAAACCATTGCAAACAATGGCAACATTTATTAGGAAAAATGATAATTCATGGGGTCAAGAAGTTATAGGATTTGTCTCTCATTAACAAGCACTCTCATTCTGCCTTGTAGCATAGGGATGGTATAGAGGGGAGGAGGTGGGCTCCATGGGGGTCCCTGGCTCTGAATTTCTTCTCTGGTAGATCCAGCATGTCCATACTTTACATGGAAGACTCTTTAGTTGTTTGAAATCCTAAGTTTTTAAAATGCAAAGTTTTTTAATAGTTTTTGAGTCAAAGCCAGAAGCTGACCGAGCTGAAAGGAAAACTCTATATTTTTTTTTTACATTTTCTATTATATTCGAATCTATAAAAAAATGTGTCAAAAACTCAATTTGTAATTCCAGCCTTATAGAATTATAGCCAGACATGACTTCCATTTGCGATAACAGATGATCGACAGTGTGAAAGACTTGTGCTATAAAAGTATGTCGCATAAACTAACAAGCTGATGTGTTATTACTGAACTGTAATGGCGAAGCCACTGGAGCTGAGCCCACTCCATCAATTGTGGGTCCTCGGATCGCTCAGGTGTTCAACCATTGAGATGCCACGGTCAGCATTTATGTGGTTAAACAGAAGTAGAGGACAACCTCTGTCACCCTATCAGTGCCCACACTGCAGGCACAATAGGGGTTGTCCAGATTTGGCACAAAAATCTGCAGTCACTCTATGGGACTCTATTGTGCACAGTGTGCGCTGTCAGGATACGCCGGTGCCGGCAGCAAGACCCACTAGTCAGGTGACTGCAAGTATGCGATATACATACTTGCAGCTAAAATTAAGCGAGGCCGCTAGTCGGAATGTGGCCAGGAGTATGCATATCTTGCGGTTACACGACCGCCTGCTCCCAGCGTCAATACCGTAGAATCCTGACAGCGCACGCTGTGCAAAATGTGAGGATTCACAAGTCTGCAGTCACAAACAGCACAGCAGACTTGCATGGCAAACCTGGACAACCCCTTTAATAATGCATAAGAAAAGAATAAAAAAGCACAATATACCCCAGGTCTACCATACCATGTAAAGAAGTCTATTAGGCAGCCTCTTATTTTTCTCCTAAATGAAAAAAAAATTTAAGTAAATCACTTTTTTAAACTAGTTGAGATCATGAATAAATTACTTACCTACATTGTGAGTCCAATTTAAAAAAAATAACAAAAAATAGCAGTTTTTTGTTCATTAAGCCACACAAAAGACTAATAAAAAATTTAAAAAATTGGTGTGTACCCTAAAGTGGTGTCATCCAGCAAAAAAAATCAAGCCCTCACTCAGGGCTATGAACAAAAATATAAAAAGATCATGGGGTCTTAGAAAACAGCAACACAGAAACATATTATTCTGTGAAAAAATAAATATTTTTTATTGTGTAAAAGTAGAAATTTATGAAAAACATAAAATGTCCTCAAATTAAAATTACTATGTCATATATACCGGGCAGTAAAAAGCTATATATAAGAAAAATTACAGTAGTTTTCCAACCATTCTTATTTCTATAGTAAATATCAAAAATAGTCATTAAAATCAGTATGGAAATCACCTGGGAATTGCTGACAGTAGTTGGCACTACTTCTTAGTAAGTTCGTGTCACATCTGGTCCATTTTTTTTTCAATATCCTGTAAACTCTATTTCAATCTCATAAACGAACTCTGATCTAAACTAAAAGTGGTCTGAGCACCAAGACAGTAAGAGCTTGTTCACACGTAACAATTTTACATGTTTTTTATGCAAAAAAAAAAAAAAGAAAAAATACAGTAAAGTAACAGTAAAATAAATGAGATTTTTAAAATGTGTTTTTTCCTTGTGTTTTTTAAGCTACAGTGTGTTAAAAAAAAAAAAAGGCAGTATGTCAATTCCTTCAACATTTTTGCTGCATCTTTTTACCCAAGTCAATTGAATGCATAAAAAAATGCATCAAAATCACATTAAAAAAATGCATCAAAAACATGCATAATGTGAACAGCGCTTTTTTTATGCCAAAAAAAAAGCGTTGCAATAAAGAACTGTGTGCCTTAACACCTACGATAATACCCAAACTACTGCCAGCTTTTGGACACTGGTGTCATGGATAACACTTCAAATATTTTAGTTATCGTTTTAATAATAAATGACGCATAAAGATATAGATACATCATAGAAAATATAATCAAAAGTTTGGAGTATATACATTTATGAAGCACAGTCCTTGTGTGCAGTACCTCAACCCAAAGTAGACTTTTATTATCTAGGACACTATTAAATCCTGCAATGCCTGCAAGTAATAGAAGCCATGTGATATTCCTGCCTGCAGCCTAAAAATATGTATGGTCTCCAAGGGAGCAGGATGTTCTCTTTAAAAGCTGCTGCTGCAACTCATGTCAGTCTGTGCATTGATTGTCCATTAGTTCTGCTTCTATAGAGCTACGAAAATCCATTGTGCAATATGACTATATCTATAGGATAGCTTTGTATATGAAATCTAAACATACGTAATACGATTGAACATTGCATCTCAATACATACTGGGGAGAGGAATCCATTGTCACAAATTGCTGCGCACAATTTAAATCGATTGTAATAAAATGTAAGTTGATCCAACAAGCAAAGTGATTCAACAATTTGTATGAAATCTTATGTAATAATAATAGAATAATAATTTTTATTTCTATAGTGCTAACATATTCCGCAGCACTTTACATTTTAATCATTGTCTAAAATTGAATTTATCAACCAAACTACTTGGAATTACATGGTTTGTGGTTCGCTTTAAGCTGCGTTCACAAGCTGCGCTGAGCTGCTGCGTTTTTTTAACTGCTCCTTAGACAATCACTTAATTTTGCAGGGAAATAGTTTATTACAACCACAGCCTTAAAGTATTATTTCTAAATTCATTGGTAGGATAGTGATTGTGTAGATACATGCAATATTGCAATTTACTGCTTATTAAAATTTTCAGTCGTACGTTATTAACAGTTTTATTTTCTTTTGTTTACAGTTTGTCGCTCCGGAGACCGACCACTGCTAGATAGCAGAACATGCACAGTGCTTACAAGCTGTATTCTAATGAACTTGTAAGCACTGTTTTGAAGCTGATAGCGAGAGATAGAGAGAGAGAGAGATAGAGATAGCAAGAGATAGAGAGAGATAGAGATAGTGAGAGATAGAGAGAGAGGATGAGAGGGAGATAGAGATAGACAGAGAAAGAGGATGAGAGAGAGATAGCGATAGCAAGAGATAGAGAGAGATAGAGATAGTGAGAGATAGAGAGAGAGGATAAGAGGGAGATAGAGATAGACAGAGAAAGAGGATGAGAGAGATAGAGAGAGAGATAGAGAGAGAGAGATAGCGATAGCGAGAGAGGATGAGAAAGAGAGATAGCGAGAGATAGAGATAGCGAGAGAGGATGAGAAAGAGAGATCGCGAGAGATAGATAGAGATAGCGAGAGAGGATGAGAGAGAAATAGAGAGAGAGGATCAGAAAGAGATAGCAAGAGATAGAGAGAGAGAGGATGAGAGAGACAGAGAGATAGTGAGAGAGAGAGGATGAGATAGAGATAGCGAGAGAGATAACGAAAGATAGAGAGAGGATGAGAGAGAGATAGAAATAGCGAGAGATAGAGAGAGGATGAGAGAGATAAAGAGAGCGAGAGATAGATGAGATAGCGAGAGATAGAGCGAGAGGATGAGCGAGAGGGATAGCGAGAGAGATAGCGAGAGATAGAGAGAGGATGAGAGAGAGATAGAGATAGCGAGAGATAGAGAGCATGAGAGAGAGATAGAGATAGCGACAGATAGCGAGGATGAGATAGAGATAGCGAGAGATAGAGAGAGAGGATGAGAGAGAGAGATAGCGAGAGATAGAGAGAGAGGTTGAGAGAGAGAGAGTTGGCATGACAAAATAATCGTAGATCTATACTGCCCCATAATATAAAATTGAGTCAAGTGCAATCCAATGAAACATCGGATAGCACTCGGCCATGTTATACGTTAGTGTGAGCAGAAAGCTATTTGCTGCACTGCAATAGATAAAGGATCTTTATACAGGGATCTGACTGTGGAGAGTGACTGATCATGTGCGATCCGCAGCATAAGGTGGACGTGCTGCATGCTGTAAATCTAGGTGTCGTCATACATTGAAATGTCATAGTTGTTCCTTTTTAACAGCAAGTACAACTGTTTATTTTTTATTATCTATCCCTGTAAACCCTTCGCCCCTGGGCGATTTTCCATTTTTTATTTTTATTCCTCCCCTTCTACCAAGAGCCATAGCTTTTTTTATTTCTCCAGCCATATAGCCATAGGAGGGCTTGACTTTTGCGGGATGAGTTGTACTTTTGAATGACACCATTCATTCTGCCTCATATTGTACTGGAAAATGAGAAAAAAAAAACAAAGTGCGGTGAAAGTGCTAAAAAAGTACAATTCCACAATGTTTTTTTGGATTTTTTATTTACCATGTTCAATATATGATAAAACTGACCTATGATTCCCTGGGTCAGTACGAGTACATAGATACCGTATACGTATAGTTTTTTTATATTTAAGTGGTGAAAAAGAATTTCAGAAATTTGTAAAAAAAATTTTTTGCTTTTGTCGCTGTTTTCCGAGATCTGTAACGTTCTTATTTTTTGGGATCAGGGGCTGGGTGAGGGCTTATGTTTTGCGCCCCGAGCTGATGTTTTAACTGATACCAATTTGGAGTAGATACAATGTTTTGAACGCCTTTTATTGCATTTTATTGCAATGTTGCAGCCACCAAAAAAACTTAATTCTGGAATTTAGATTTTTTTTTTTGTTACGTCATTTACCGATCAGATTAATTTATTGTATATTTTGATAGATCGGACATTTATGAACATGGCGATACCAAATTTGTTGCTGTTTTTTATTCAATTGTTTTATTTCTAATGTGACAAAAGGGGGGTGATTTGACTTTGTGTTTTTTATATATATATATATATATATATATATATATATATATATATATATATATATATATATATATATATATATATATATTTTTTTTTTAGATATTTTTTTAAAACTTTTTTTTTTTTACTTATTCCTGAATTTAATATTCATCTTAGGAGGCTTGAAGCTGCGATCACCCGATCATCGCCTGTGCTATACAGAGCGGTGCTTCAGCTGCGATCACATGCCGATGGGCAGGATCAATGAAACATTTCTTGTCTGGCCATTCCATACATTGCTGAAGATTACATGAGCCAGAGAGCAGGCTCATGATGTCAGGAGTGGATGCACATGCTTCCCCATAATACCTTGCAACTGTCACATTATATGGTCTAGAGCAGCCAATCAGGTGGGACTATCACAGGAACTATAAAAGATGAGGGCAGGGAAAGCAGTAGGCATTTTAGAATTGTACAACCTATGGATAGGAGGTCAGAGTGCACAGCTCATCATAAGGGCAGGTACAGACGACCATCATTCGCGAGAATCGGGTCGATTATGCAAATGCTCCGATTCTCTCGAATGAGGAGAAGATGGAGAAAAAAAAATGTCTCCATCTTCACCATTCTGTCAGAGAGCAGAAATCAGGCCGCACTCTGATGTCATCCAAGTGCAGTCTAATGTTTTCCACGCACTCATTGGATCCGAATATTGGATCACGGGCACGCAGAGATAAAAATTGGTCGTGTGCACAGCCCCATAGATAAAATTAGTCCGTGTGCTATCCAATGTTTTGCCAGATCGCACTCAGACTGAAAATACACTCATCTGCACTTGCCCTTACAGAAAGGGGATATATAAAGGCCTAAATCTGATTGTGGTGTACTACTGCTGTGCTTAAAAAGTATTGAAATATGAAGTGATAGTTTTAGTCTATGAATAATATTATAAAGAGTCAAGCGATAGGGAGGTGCTGGACCTGCAGTGTCTGTGTAACTGAATTGATTGATCTGTAATATACTGCAGTACAGCTCCTTAATAGCACTTTTTTTTTTAATTTTCAGTGCACTGCAAACAAGAAGGACAGTTTACCATCTGTCCTAATTTTGCGTTTGCATTAAAGAACTCAAAAAGGGTTCAATACTTTACAATGAGACTATAGAGTGTTACACGTACATGTAATGGTAAATTAGAGGCTTTGCAGCATTGATATTTTCAGCGAATAATCAAACTTTGGGAGAAAATTCAGCTTAGATCGCAAATTCAAATTTCAAAAGATCTTCTCATCTCTAATCATCATCCATTGGCACTAACATATACCTGGTATAAGAGCCTGTAAACTTTAAAAAAACAACTGGGATTCCTCTGTGTCTAGGCTTAAATAAGCATAATTACCACAAGACAGATCACTATCCGTGTTATTTAGGAAAATAATTAAACAAAGCCCTTGGATAATTTAAAAAAAAATTCACATTTGCCATCTGTAAAATAAAAAGTAACATCGTAATGACCTGTCTTATCACAACAAGAGGAAGGTAAAGAAAGTGCTGCCATTTCCAGGAGCATCACCTCGGGTAAAGCCTAAAGCAATAATGCATCTGTCAAATGTTCAAGTATTTTTTGAGCTTCGTTTACATTTTTAGGTTTTAGTTGTTAATTTAATGTTTAATGTTTCTTAAAAGGAACCTGACACCATGAAAATACTGTCCAATCTGTAGGCACCATGTTATAAATCAGGAGAAGCGGAGCAGATTGATATATAGTTTTGTGAGAAAACATTGAGTATAACCTGTATTTAATCATTTAATCCTCTGTTCTTTCTGGGATTTTTGTCCGGTGGGTGGTCCTATCAGTGATGACTTATACAAGGCAACCTGTCAATCACTGATAGGACCGCCCACTGAACCAAAATCCCAGACACAGGAGAGGATTAAATGACTAAATACAGGTTATACTGAATGTTTTCTCACAAAACTATATATCAATCTGCTCAGCTTCTCCTGATTTATAACATGGTGCCAGCCGACTGGACGGCATTTTCATAGTGACAGCTTCCCTTTATAGTGTAACTTACAATAAAAATGCACATAGCCCCAAAGTTTAACTTAGCAGTTCTGTGTCATTTTAAAGATGTCTTCGTCTTGGTTGGAGGTGAAGGCAATATAGAAGATCTTGACAAGCTCACTGCTGACTATGAGTATTAGGAGCCATGTTGTGTTTTGTATAAGATGAAGTCCAACTGCAGATAACTACATTTCCAATACTCACGTCCAAGTGATTCATGACGGCATTAATCAAGTGTAATATTGTGAATGACAGCATGGGCTTTACCTGTGGCTTATAAGGAAATCTATGGGAAACTTCAGAGGGAAGATGTACAAGTAGGTAAATCTCTAAGGCTTCTAAAACTCCTTTACCCAAAGCTGAATTTTTCATTTTTACCTACAATTCCATTCTAAAAAATAACCATTGTTTTAATTTTTATTTCAGAAATCAGTAGTACACATGAATGTAAGTAACCTTGTAATGTATCTTATCAGAGAAATCTGCTTCTTTCTCATCTTGGATTGATATTTTATACTCAATTTAAAAGGTAAAATTGTATTCACTGAAGACAGACTTTCTCCATTAATGACATAGGAGATGACAGCTGCATGTTCCGCTTAAAAGACAGTTATAGTTCTTCATAGAAGTTTTTGAGCACGAGCCATTATCTCCCATCTAAGTAATAGGAAAATTTGTATCTACTTTGAAATCAAATATTACCCATGAAAAGTGAATTTTGAGAATTAATGATCAGTTCTGGAGAAGTAAGACGCACATTTCTCTAATAAGATATATCATAAAGTTTCTTAATTTCACGTTTGCTATTAATTATTGGGGAAAAAATAAATAAAATGACGTTTACTCTTAAAATATGTGTTATAAAGGAACAGTAAAATTAACACTACAGTAACAAACACACATTTCCATTGTAACTTTTCTTTTGTAAGTATTTTTTCCCTAATCAATCATTTACTAATAACTGTACTGTGATAAGCAATGGCCCAAATGTAGTCAAGGCTTGGCAGGAACTTTAAAGAGTGTTGAATTTAGGGACACAGTTACATCTTACACACACACATAAACTGTGAAAACACATGCCGCACAAACACGCTTGAATTTATATACAGTATATGTATATGTTACACATCCAAATATATATGACGCGCCCCCTGGGCCATATTCTTTTAGGGGGAATATCCGGAGCCGGATCAGATGGGGGTTGTAGTCTTCCGAGTGGCTGTGACCCGGTCCGTGCCCAGGGTGTCAAACTCAGTTGTATGTGGCAGTCCTACAGATGTTAATAAGTTCTTAATGTCGACTACGCCACCCGTTGTATTGCGGTCACTATGGCCGCCGCTGCAGCAGGGTCCGCTGAGGCTGATGGTATAGGTGCAGCTTGTGATGGTATAACCCCCAACGGGTGGGGTATAGCCTCAGGGGGATCAGGTGCAGAGGATGGGGGTTGTGGTGATGCAGTGTAGACGGCAATCAGAGACAGAGTCGGCTTATGCAGTTTAGGATGTTTACTCACTGCTGATGTTCCGGTCACTCCAGCTCCGAGTGACCTCCCGAGCCGTGCTGCATCCACCAGGTCCTGGATCCAGCCAACCCCCAAGCAAGTCCGGAGCGTGACCCTGAGCTCTCCTTCTGTCCTTTCTCTGGCCGTCCCCACTATTGATCCACCCAGGTCCAGCTCCCTCGGGCCTTCTGTTGGGAGACCCTTGGCCTTGGGTTCCCTGACCCTCCACGTGGTGTGCCTTCGTGGTGGATGTGGTGGGTGGCCGTGGCAAACGCTGCCCACGGCCTCCGGTCTCTGGCTGGGGTGTGTTTTTGCCCCCACCAGCTTGGGTTCCGGTACCCTGCGCCGACTCTTCACCCGGGGATTTAATTTGGGGTCTTAGAGTCCTTTCTTCTGTTTCCCCCTCTGGGTCTCTCTCTCTCCTCTCTCACTCTGGGTCTCTCTTCTCCTCCGCTCGCTGACTTTCTCTCTGCAACTGACCCTGTTCTTAGTTGGTGCCCACCTTATATACACCCTCTATGTGTGAGCTCAGGCGACCAGCACCCAATGAGCTCCTATCTTTACCCAGGCTGCTCCCCCTATCTGCCCCTACACTACTTGGGATGTTCCACCCCCCTCCCACTCCAGCCAGGAACAGACTCGGTCGTACCTGCACATTTCTAAGTGGGAGTACCGTCGGTCTGCTCCTCGGAAATGGGATGTATGTAGTGCATGCAGCCTACCGAGCTCAGATCCACACTCCATCCTTACCCGGGAGTGGAATATCACACCTCTGGGTTGAGGTGCAATACCCCTGTAGCAGCCGAATCCTCAGGGTGCTACATTCCCCCCTGGTAAATCACAGCACGCCCTCGGGCTGTAAGACATAACACCAAAACATACAAATTTTTGCATAACATATAAAACATATAAAACATTATATATATATATAGATCAATATAAAACATTCTCGTCGCCTCTGGCTCCTCCTCCGGTCACTGTGCAACGTGTGACCGGGTAAAGTGCGACAGTCTCTCTGGAAAAATGGTTTTCCTATAAAACCGGTAGGGGGCGCTTTAGGACGCGCAACTATATACAAGGATATGGCCGCTCTCAGTCCTCGGCCAGGTAATGGGAATAGGGGTTGACCGCTCTCAGTCCTCGGTCAGTGGGATTTAAGGGATAAACGGGTAAACTGTTCACACATGTTGGTCCCAACGGGGACTATATTAGCAACAGTTACAGTTTCAGTTTCAGTTTATGGTGCCCCGACGGGCAACTATATACAGCTCCTGCTTCGCTGTACTTAACGACGGCGTCCTCCTGCTCTTTCTTTATTGTTACCTTTGGCTCTAGTTTCAGACCCGTCCGGGTCCTCTTGTTCTTCCTGGGCGTACAGGTCCTCTCCCAGATGCGGCACTTTAGGTCTTATGGGGCGGGCGCGGTGGTGGTGGCGCCCGGGTTGCCCAGGCCTTGCGGCCAGGCCTGGGGCACCTGGAAGGTGAAGGGCACCGTCAGGACGGCGGCGCCCTGGGCTACCTGGCCTTGCGGCCAGGCCGGAGGCTCCGCGGAGGTAGGGGGCGCTGTTGGTGATGCGACGCCCGGGAATTCTAGGCCCTGCGACCAGGCTGGTGTTACTTCCTGTTTTGCCACGCTCGGGGTCGGTGCGCATGGCGTCACAGGGGTCGCGGCGGCGGCTTCCGGTTGGGGCCTAGTCTGCGTCGGTGACATGGCGTTTTCGGGCACAGCAGGGGGACTTTCGGGCTCTGCGACGGGGAGCTGGGGCAGGTAAGCGGTGTCCTGGTTTGGGGTATAGACGTTCCCTTTACCTGCCTCCATGCGTTCGGCTCCCTTCTCGGCGCCGTCTCCGGCCTTGGGTCCTCCCGCGCCATCCTCAGAGGCGGTCTGTCTCCTCATCTTGGCTGGCGTGCTCCGGGTCTTGGTTTGCTGGGCCATCTCTCGGCTCCACTCCGCCAATGTCTCTCGCTGTACCCGGGCCATCCTCCGTGCGAGGCCCTCCAGGGCAGTCTGTGCACACTCCCGGTCTCGGGGGAGCTGTGCGAGGACCTCCACTAGGCCTAGTGGGGTCGTGGTTTCCAGCAGGCTCCTGACCAACGGGTCGGTGCTGCTCTGCTCTTCTTCCAGCAGGCTCCTGGCCAGCGGGCCGGTGCTGCTCTGCTCTCTGGCCATCTCCGGGTGAGCTTCTCTGCTACTCCTCTCCAGGCTTCTTGCCTCCGGGTGCGCTCGCTCTAGACTGCTCCAGGCGGCACCCATCTTTGTTCTCTCCTTTCGTCTCCTCCCACCTCGAGGGCGGTCCCGGGGCCACTTGGTGATTGTCAGCTCCAGGGGCAGTTCTTTCACGCTGACAGACACCTCTAGCATCACAGTCTCTGTTGGTGGGGGCGGTTTCCACTTTTGGCGCCATTTTCGGTCCTGGCCCACGATGGGAGGTGGCCTCTTGCCACCCTCTGGCACGCCCATAATGGCGTCCGCTCTTCCAAGGCGGGAAACCTTTGGAAATGGCGGGAATCGTCTCCCAGTGGCGGGAAACTCTGCAGATGGCGGGAAAAAGCTGTTAATGGCGGACAACCGGCGGGAATCGATCTGTGACGGAGTCCGATGGCGGGGACCCTCCGGAACCGGCAGGAGACTTCTTTTTGAGGTAAACTTGCACTTTTCTTCAGGCACGCAGTACCCGGGTGTTGCGGGCACGTAATCCTGCCGACTACGCCAAAGTTGACGCGCCCCCTGGGCCATATTCTTTTAGGGGGAATATCCGGAGCCGGATCAGATGGGGGTTGTAGTCTTCCGAGTGGCTGTGACCCGGTCCGTGCCCAGGGTGTCAAACTCAGTTGTATGTGGCAGTCCTACAGATGTTAATAAGTTCTTAATGTCGACTACGCCACCCGTTGTATTGCGGTCACTATGGCCGCCGCTGCAGCAGGGTCCGCTGAGGCTGATGGTATAGGTGCAGCTTGTGATGGTATAACCCCCAACGGGTGGGGTATAGCCTCAGGGGGATCAGGTGCAGAGGATGGGGGTTGTGGTGATGCAGTGTAGACGGCAATCAGAGACAGAGTCGGGTTATGCAGTTTAGGATGTTTACTCACTGCTGATGTTCCGGTCACTCCAGCTCCGAGTGACCTCCCGAGCCGTGCTGCATCCACCAGGTCCTGGATCCAGCCAACCCCCAAGCAAGTCCGGAGCGTGACCCTGAGCTCTCCTTCTGTCCTTTCTCTGGCCGTCCCCACTATTGATCCACCCAGGTCCAGCTCCCTCGGGCCTTCTGTTGGGAGACCCTTGGCCTTGGGTTCCCTGACCCTCCACGTGGTGTGCCTTCGTGGTGGATGTGGTGGGTGGCCGTGGCAAACGCTGCCCACGGCCTCCGGTCTCTGGCTGGGGTGTGTTTTTGCCCCCACCAGCTTGGGTTCCGGTACCCTGCGCCGACTCTTCACCCGGGGATTTAATTTGGGGTCTTAGAGTCCTTTCTTCTGTTTCCCCCTCTGGGTCTCTCTCTCTCCTCTCTCACTCTGGGTCTCTCTTCTCCTCCGCTCGCTGACTTTCTCTCTGCAACTGACCCTGTTCTTAGTTGGTGCCCACCTTATATACACCCTCTATGTGTGAGCTCAGGCGACCAGCACCCAATGAGCTCCTATCTTTACCCAGGCTGCTCCCCCTATCTGCCCCTACACTACTTGGGATGTTCCACCCCCCTCCCACTCCAGCCAGGAACAGACTCGGTCGTACCTGCACATTTCTAAGTGGGAGTACCGTCGGTCTGCTCCTCGGAAATGGGATGTATGTAGTGCATGCAGCCTACCGAGCTCAGATCCACACTCCATCCTTACCCGGGAGTGGAATATCACACCTCTGGGTTGAGGTGCAATACCCCTGTAGCAGCCGAATCCTCAGGGTGCTACATATACACACTGCAAAACATACACACACAAACATATTAGTCTATGTTCCCATATGCTGTGGGGGTTTTTTTTAAGTCAGAAATCGGCAGCAAAACTGATCTCTGGCAGGAAATCAGCTGCGTCAAAAACGCAGGTTTGGCTGCGTTTTTGATGCTTTTTTTCAGGACTGTGGAGTCGGTAAGCCAAACCTCCGACTCTTCAATTTCCATGACACCGACTCCAACTCTGACTCCCTCATACATGGCTCATGTTTAAGTGATAAATTTACTGTAGCACAGATTCATCTCAGCTAAAAGTCTAGACCCTTAGATCAGGAATAGGACAGACATTTATAGGACATTTCATAACTTTCCCAAATTCTTATGAAAAAAATATTCCCCACAAACTGCATTGAACTACTGTAACCAATTTATTATATATTTTAGGAGTTGGAGTTGGTCCATTTTATACCGACTCCACCAAAATGGGCTCCGACTCCGACTCCACAGCCCTGTTTTTTTTCACTGTCCTTCTGTCTATATTTATGCATGTACATAAAGTTCTATGGAAAAAAAAAAGAACCCCATTCTATTTCGCCATCAAAAACGCTGAAAAAACTGTGAAAAAATTTACCAGTGTTTTTTTCACCATTCATTACTTCCTATGGGTGAAAAAACGCTGAAAAAACAATGAAACAAGTGACATGCTCTATTTCCCAAAAACCCAACCAAGGCACAAAATACGCAGCAAAAAAAAACCAAGATGTGTAGACAGATAATTCTGGTTTCTCGTAGACTTTTCTGGCACTGCAAAACGCAGCTGAAAATTTGCATAAAAATCTGCATAATACGCTGAAAAATCCAACGTGTGTGAACATAGCCTTAGAGTCAAAAATACACAAACTATTGATTTCTATTCTAACACTAAAATTCTCTAATACCTGTCTTTGGGCACAGTAGAACATGACTGCTCTAGCCAACAGCACCCCCCCCCCCCCCCAAAAAAAAAAAAAAACATATTTAGGGGAGCTAAGATCATCATGGCTAGGTAGAAAAGTGAGGTAAAAAGGAAAACTATACGTTTTCTGATGATGATTTATACTTGCATACAAGTATAAAGGTAAAAAATCTTGTTAGCATGTTACACTTGAACTGCCATAAAATAAAAAATTATAGTAATACAGTATGTATTGAAAATATACTAGATATTAATAGATTCATCATACTGCACTATTATTAAACCCAACCATTAAAGCCTTAAAAGGGAATCTGTCAGAAGGATCAACCCTCCTAAGCTGTCTATATGGACATGTAGGTCATAGGAAGCTGAATAAAATGATACCTTGACATCTGCGATCTGATGTCCACATTTTTCTTATATGCCAATAAGCTGTAAAGATCTCTGTGCCGGACACTAATCTGCATGAGACTCCACCTCCAGAGCTTATTTTAAATAAAAGGAGGCGTTACCAGTGTGAGACATGTAATGGTCGCTCTCTGCTCACCTGATCTCATTGCAGAGCGGTGTGTGACTATACCTGACACATGTGCAGGGTCCTCTCAGCTTCAGCCTCCAGCTCACAGGCAGATAGGGTTGTAATATTGCTACAATAAAGCAGAGCTGTGAGAGCTGCAGCTGATAACATGTTTGTTATGAGACAAAGTTCAGCTCTACTGTTCTGTGTTAGTTACATGTCTCACACTGGTAACTCCCCCTTTTTTTAAGAATAATGTGGAGGCAGATTCTCATGCAGATCAGTGTCCGGCACGTAGTCCTGAGCAGCTGATTTACATATAAGAAAAACATGCATACCTCTGGAATAAGACATCGGATTGCAGATATCAAGGTATCCTTTTATTCAGCTTCCTATGACCTATATGGCCATATAGATGGCTTAGGAGGAATGATTCTATTGACAAACTTCCTTTCAGGCTGAATTCAGAAGTCCGTATAACACCGTCCCTGTATGGACTGTGTTTCACGGACTGGCTGCTGATCTCTTGGCCCGAACTTGACAGTTTCATCTTAATTTGGTTGAGCTTGGCCCCTGCCTTTTCATTGCTCTCTCAATCACTTCATTTTATAGATAGACCACTGTTTTCATGCAGAATGAAGTGGTTGTGCAGGAGAGAAGTGAAAAGACTGCAGCAGCATAGTGTGAACTCAGCCTTACCCAGATAGGAAACTCTTAGTTAATAGTTGGGGATCCTTTTGTTCAGGGCCTCTTCATTTGACCAGAATGGAAAGCAGTTAGGAGTGTCTCTGTGTGTCTCTCTCTGGATGATGTTTTCTTGTCCAGCATTACAAAGACACTCCACTGACTTGAATAATGTTAGAAATGCATTTGAGAAGATGCACATGTAGGAGAATGGAGTACAGGAGATAAAAAGCTGCAATGCCGTGCGGATTTCAGGCCTGAACAAAACCCTACGGAACTGATCCGGAGGAGAGAAGTTGCAGGAGGGACGGAATTAGATAGTGCTCTGAATCAGGTGACAGCGATGAAGCCAGCCTTGGATACAAAAGGCCAGGGCACCAAAACAGAATTGGATTGAGCGCCAAGAGAAGTTACAGTTGGTCCAGCAGCCAAGACCGTTTGCTGCAGCCGTGTGTACCAGCAAGGCCCAGATTCAGACGATGATGGTCAAGCACCGAAGACCAGAGCTACACCAGCCAAGGTCCAGACTTCACCCGTTGACATTCAAGCACCGAAGACCTGAACGATGCCGGTCAAGGCCCCCGACCCAGATGACGTTGGTCAACAGCCGAGGATCAGCCCACATAAATACAGACCAAGGAGACACTTGTCGGTGGTCAAGTACCGAAGAAGCCCTGAGGATACCCGGCTAGAGACCCATGCCTGGGCCGGTGATCGAAGGAGACGTGTGGGATGGGCCATCACTTTCAGCAGAGACTTACAGTACTAGGTGTGGGCAGAGAGAGGGTTCCAGGCCAAACGGGGTCCGGCTGACGCTAGAGTGGCCTAGAGCGAACTGATAGACTTTGTTAGGAAAAGGTGCGGCTAGTGAGACGGAGTAGCGGCCCTCGTCGGGTCCAGAAAGCCGCAGAAGTTCTTAGAGACTGTTCATGCCAAGTACAGCATTTACCCCCCTCCCAACTAAAATTAGTTTGGACTGTAGACCCCGAGTTTATCCTGATAGTCCCCATTGTACATTAACCAATATATTCCTGTTCTTATAATTGTTTTGCCATTGATTCTGTGAATACTGTGTCTGTATAATCTGCCTCTAATAATTTTCTATTCATATTATTCAGTTAAGCAAATAAAAGTAGATTGTTGTTCCGGGTGGTATTTCCACTGTTGCATGTAGTTCACCTGCTTACACACAAAACTATTTTAATAAGAATTTTATACACTGAACTGTACTGTATTGCCATCTTTAAGAGGGAAAACCGCCATTTCTAAAACTGGTGGGATTTTTTGTGGAAGAGGGGTATTTGAGACCCTTCAGAGTCAAGGAGCTGGGGCAACTGGTCCATCCCTCTACATGTGACTCCGACACCCTTTATAGCTCCACCCCTGCTACTAGTGATGACCAGTCCGGCTCTTTTTGATGATCTGGATCACTTAGCTCTGCTCATCAAAAACAGCTGGCTCTTTTGGATCCTAAATGGATCCTTATTAAATATGTGTTCCCCCCAGATGAACACACATTTAGGATTAAACTAATGCGGCTAAAACCACATCCACCCACGGCCGAAACTCCACCTACCTGCAACCAGCCAATGAAATACCTGGGAGGGCAGGGTTCGGACTGGGAGGGCGGGATTTTGGCCGCCAAACACCGTTATTTTACACTCAGTGAAAGTGAAAGCCCAATTAGAGACTTTAATGACTCTCACTGGGGTGCCGGCCCTCACAGTTTACAACAGAGAGCTAACTTCCTGTATCGAATCGTTTGTGAACAACCCATCACTACCTGCTAATATATCCAGGAGCTGACTTGGTAATGTGCATAATTTATCTAAATGGTGCATATGACGCACCCCTGGGCCTCCTTGGTGTAGCGTTGCGCACGCGGGGACTACCCAGAGCCGGGCCTGTTGGAGGCAGTAGTCTCGTGGCGGAGACCCGGTCCGTGCCCAGGGAGTCAGACTAAGTGGCGGTATATTAGCAGTAGATGTAGGACGACTACGCCACCCGTTGAATGCAGCTATGGAGCTGCCGCTGCAGGGCAGACCGCTGAGGCCGGTGGTAGGATAGTGCAGCGTAGATGGTATAACCCCCAACGGGAGGGGTATGGCCTCAGGGCAGCCGACGTGGATGATGGGGGTAGCAGGAACCACTCAGAGACGATGCGGTGTAGTTCAGGGTCTTTACTGGTGACAAAGATAGACCCTCCCGGAGTACTGGCTAGCGGTCGGGGCCTGGTCAGTCCTTGAGCAGATGGGATCCCCCTTGGCCAGGCGGAGTTGTAGGCCTCCCCAACTAATCGTACTCTTCTGGCTACCTTGCTAGAGGCGGGTAAAAGTAGCCCACGTCCCTGAGTGTACCGTGTGGTGCTCACCCGTATGGCCGGTGACTCGGGGCCTTCTAGTGGCTTCCGCTCCACGACGGCGGTGCTGGTCCCACGCGTGTGACCGTGCCTTCGGGTTTCTTGGCCAGAGGACCTGAAATCCTCTGCCGGGCGGTTTCTGCTGCTGGGTCTGGGTTAATCCCCACAGCCTCGGACTCCGGGTCCGGTAGTAACTCTTCAATCAGGGCGAGCTCTTCAGCTGCCAGCCCCTGATTCCTTTTAGCCTGCTCCCACAGAGCTCCTGATCTTTCTTTCCTATGCTGCTTCTCTTCTTCTCAACTCTTCTCTTCTCTTCTCACTAACCCTACCTCAGCCCCAGCTTTATATAGGGGAAGTTCTTCCCCTCCCAGGACTGGGCAGGAGGTGTGGCATGCATAGGATTCCTGACCAAGAGACCTCCCACCTGCTCTCAGACATAACATTGCTATTACTGTGGAGACCAGACCCCTGGGGTGCCACATTCCCCCCTAGTGAATTTTAGTACTCCGGGACTAAACATACTTTTGTAAACATAACAAATTATAAACAAAAACAGTACAATAAAGAAAAACACATTATGATGGTCACGGCGTGTCCTTAACCGGGTGCAGTTTTTCAAGAAAACAAGGGTGTCCATTTCACCAACACAGGGAGACGTAACCAGGTAGGGGTCTGTCCTGCCCCGAATCCTTAACAGTCTTTCAGTCCGTCCTGGGTTACGCTCCAACTATATACACAAAGGATTCCCGGTAAATCCACCAAAGACTCCTATAAATAACTAGAAACACAAAATTATACACAAGCAACAATAGACAGGTAAACATTAATAAACAATCTAAACACTTAGATCCTCCAACGTATGGGCAACTGGCCTCTAGTGACCCTAGTGGACCTACGGAGCTGGCTCACTGGTCCTGAGCTACAGGGTATAGGAGCTGTCAAGGGTAAACTGGGCAGCCGTCTACGGACTCTTTGGCTCACTAGGGGTATGGCAGGCTCACTATAAGCAGAGGGTTGATTCTCCGGGTCTGCTTGTGTAGGGTCTTCTGCCTCCTGGACCGGCTGTTCTTCCAGTTCTACCTGTGTCTCCGTAGGCACTTGGGATGCTGGTTGGAGGAACGTGAGGACGGGTACCACAACAGCACCATTGACTTGAGTCCAAGACCGAGGGAAGTCTCCGAGCACAGTACTAACCATATCTTCCCTTTCCTCTACGGGTCGAGGGTCTTCTTGTTCCTCTTCAGGGTTCCGTAGCTGTTCGGGACACTTCTTTAGGTGATCCCGGGATATAATGGCTGTGGTTTCCCCTCCGTCTTTACTGATTGTACAGATCTTCGGGTTGTCGTGGCTTGAGGGCAGTACGGTGTACGGGTCCTTCTCCCACTGGTCGTCCAACTTGTGGAGCCTTCTTTTCCTCTTCAAGACCTGCTCTCCGGGCACCAGGGGAACAGCGGGAGCATACTGGTTGTAAGTTTTCTCTTGTCTTTCCCTAGCTTGACAGAGACTTCGCTCCACGCTCTCCTGTACTTTCCGGTACTGCTGCTGCCTCTCTGTGTCCCAGTCTGCTTCTGGTGAAGTGTCCTCGGGTGTCAGGACTCCCATCTCCAGATCAACAGGAAGCTTACCAGGTCTTGCCCTCATTAGGTAAGCCGGGGTACAGTTGGTGGAACCTACAGGGATGTGGTTGTATAGGTCCACCAGGTCGGGCAGCTTTTCAGGCCACAGACTGCGTTCCTCCAGGGGCAATGTTTTCAGGAGATCTATCACCACCTGGTTCATTTTCTCACAAAGTCCATTAGTTTGCGGGTGATAGGGTGTTGTTCTAATCTTCCGGCATCCATACAGGGTGCAGAACTCCTGGAAGACCTCTGCTTCAAAGGCAGGCCCCTGGTCCGTCAGCACCTGCTCCGGGTATCCATGCGGACGGCAGAAGTGCTGCTGGAAGGCTCTAGCTGCTGTGTGAGCCGTTAAATCCTTGACGGGGACGACAACCAAGAACCGGGAGTAGTGATCCACGATGGTTAATGCGTAGACGTAGCCACTTCTGCTTGGGGTCAGCTTTACATGATCCAAGGCTACCAGTTCCAACGGCTGTCTGGTGATGATGGACCGCAGGGGAGTCTTCTGGCTGGCACGGTCCCTCCTTCTTAAGTTGCATGGGCCACAGTCTCTGCACCACCTCTCGATGGTCCCTCTCATGCCTACCCAATGGAACCGCCCGCGCAGCAGAAACTCCAGCTTCTTCCATCCGAAGTGCCCAGCTCCGTCGTGGTATGCCTCCATCACCATAGCTGCGTCTCTTCTTGGCACCACTACTTGCCAGATTAGTTCATGCGTCCGGGAGTTAACCATTCTGCGGCACAACTTCCCCTTGTAAAGGAACAGTCGACTCTTCTCAGCCCACAGTTGCTTGGCTTCCTCCGGAGCGTCTGGGTCAAGGCGTGCATCTGGCCGAGTCAGCATCTCCTTTACCAGTCGGACGGCAGGGTCACTGTCTTGCGTCTCCGCCCAGTTGTAATGAGGTAACGGGTTGAACGTAGCGGATTGCTTACTCCTTACACGGTGGGAATACTGGATAGTCCCATGACGGTGGAACGCGGGGAGTTCAACTTCTTCCAGTTCCTCTGAATCTTCCCCTACGTCCGGTAGGTTCGGCATCCTGGACAGGGCGTCCGCGTTGGTATTGGAGCGTCCTGCCCGGTATTTGATTGTAAACTCATAGTTGGACAAGCGGGCCATCCATCTCTGCTCTAGGGCACCGAGTCTTGCAGTGTCCAGGTGTGTCAACGGGTTGTTATCCGTGTACACGGTGAACCGGGAAGCAGCAAGGTAGTGCTTAAAGCGTTCGGTGACTGCCCACACCACTGCCAGGAACTCTAGCTTAAATGAGCTGTAATTCTCAGGGTTTCGTTCGGTGGGTCGCAGTTTTCGGCTGGCGTAAGCAATTACCCGTTCTTTCCCCTGCTGGATCTGGGACAGTACGGCTCCTAGCCCGATGTTACTGGCGTCGGTGTAAAGGATAAAGGGCTGGCTGTAATCCGGGTACGCCAGGATTTCATCCCCCGTGAGGGCCATCTTCAGCTGGCGGAAGGACTCTTCTTCCAGCTTCTCCCATCTGAAGGGTGGCTTCTGGTTCTTGGCCTTCCTGGACTGGCCTATCAGGAGGTCCTGCATAGGAGCTGCCTTCTTGGTGAAACCGGGTATGAACCTTCGGTAGTAGCCTACCAACCCGAGGAACTGCCTCACTTCCTTTACGCTGGAGGGGCTTGGCCATTCCTTAATTGCGGTGATCTTATCAGGGTCGGGAGCCACTCCGTCAGCACTCACCACGTGTCCCAGGTACTGCACCTTTGGCTTCAGGAGGTGACACTTGGAGGGTTTCACCTTTAGGCCGTAACTTGCCAGAGCTTCGAACACTTCCGCCAGGTGTTTCAGGTGGTCCTCGTAGGTCTTGGAGTAGACGATGACATCGTCCAGGTATAACAGGACCGTCTCAAAGTTCCGGTGTCCCAGACAGCACTCCATCAGTCGCTGGAAGGTTCCTGGTGCGTTGCAGAGTCCAAACGGCATGCAGGTAAACTCGCTAAGTCCCATCGGGGTGGTGAATGCGGTCTTCTCCCGGTCCGCCTCTGCTACAGGAACCTGCCAGTACCCGCTAGTGAGATCCAAGGTGGAGAAGAAGTTAGCAGATTTTAAAGCAGCCAAAGACTCCTCTATTCTTGGTAAGGGGTACGCATCTTTGTGTGTGATACGGTTAATTTTCCGGTAATCTACACACATTCTCATGGTGTTGTCTTTCTTTTTGACTAAGACTAGTGGAGCTGCCCAGGGGCTACAGCTATCCCTGATTACCCCAGCCTCCTTCATGTCTCTAAGCATCCCCTTGGCGTGTTGGTAGTGTGCAGGGGGTACCTCTCTTTTATGGGAGGATGGTCTCCCGTGGGGATGTGGTGTTCTACCCCCTTGACTCGCCCGAAGTCTAACGGGTGTTTACTAAACACTCTCTCGTACTCTTGAACCACCCGGTAGACTCCCTGTTTCTGGTGGGAGGGAGTGGAGTCAGCACCCAAATGTAGTTGCTGACACCAATCCTCCATTATTTTCGTAGAGCCGTTACCTTCCTCCGGGGGAGATGGAGGCAAGGGTTCCACAGACTGTATAGAATTTTGGTTGATAGTATATAATTTGGCTAGCGTAACATACCGGGGCAGGTATACTTCCCTTTTCCCGATATTTATTATGCGAACGGGTACCCTCCCATGGCGTACATCAACTACCCCCCGGGCTGTCAAAATGGTGGGCCTACTGTCTGAGTAGACTGGCTCTACCATGGCCTGGTAATCTCTACCTCTCAGACCAATAGCTGCCCGGCACCAAATCATCATTTCACTTTTCGGGGGCATGGCAATAGGGAAAGGGTCACACATTCTTACGCTACCAATCTCACCGCCGGAGAGTTCCACTTGTTGCCGTCGCATCAGTGCCCGGATCTCTTTCTGGAGCACTCGCTGCTGGCCGGAGCTGGCGTTCTTGGCAACCTGCTGTAAAATGAAAATCACCTCTGCAAGACAATTTTCAATCACATTAGTTCCTAGAGTTATCTTTGGGTGACTCTCGCGCTTGTCAATGTCTACAATGATCAGTCCCTGTGCTGCCAGTTCGACTCTACCGATTTTAATGGTCATTTCTTTAAATCCGATCTGTGGCACGGGCTGACCATTACTGGCGATGATACTCAAGTCGTCGTCTGGATAGCGGGTTATATCCGAGTCATTCCAGTACTGCTTGAAGAGCACGTACGGGATGGTGGTGACCTGTGACCCGGTGTCCAGTAGGGCACTCATAGGAATGCCATCCAGTACCACAGGCAAGACTGGACGTCCTCCCACATATTTGTCGCGCCAGCTCGATGGGCCTGGTGATCTTTTCCTGGGGGTTGGCCCTCTACCCCAGGTTGTGCCAGTTTAAAGGACAGTACCTTGCCATATGTCCGGGTTGATTGCAGCGGCGGCAGATGGGTCGTCCGTCCTCGTTGTATCGGTCGCTGGGTCTTCCTCTGGCCGGTGGGGTCCTCCTTGGTCGACGCCACGGGATGTCCTCCGGTCCGGATGCTAGCTGGATCTTCCCTGGAGTGGAAACCTGTAAAGACTGCACAGTTCGGGTTAGCGCAGCAACGCTTTTAGCTAGCTCTTGGACCTGATGGTGCAGGTCTGGAGCCGGGTCATTGTTCAAAGTCTGCGCATCAGCCCCCACAGGCCCTGCCGACAAGGGCGCCGCCTCCTGGTGGTAAATGGTAGTAGGGCGCCTGTGGGTCACAACGCCACCCGGTGCCGATTCTCGGAGCACCCGGATGGCTCTGTCCTTGAACTGTGCAAAGTCCAGATGAGGATCCTGTAAGGCTATGGCCCGCAACTGGGTTCGGTGGACATTGCAATATAGTCCCTCTATAAATTGCTCGGTCAACAGCCTGTCCTCGTTTCCCATGCTGTCAGGGTCGGTCTGCTTAATGGCTCTCAGGGCCTCTTGTAGGTTTAGCGCATAGTCCCTTATACTCTCATGTGCTCGCTGCTTGCACCCATAGAATCTAAGCTTAATCTCGGCTGAGGTGCGGGTATCAAAGGTGTCCCTCAGCCGGGTTAGTATCCCCGCGACAGTCTTCCTCCCAGGTGGCCAGGACTTTACCTCCCTTTGGGCTGCCCCGGTTAGTTGGGCCACCAGGATGCTCACTTTTTGCTCCTCTGTGAGGGGGTACACCTGGAAGAGGCTATCCAGCTTTTCTTTAAAGTCATTCAGGGTATGTGACTCCCCTGAGTACTGGGGTAGCCAGGCTGCTCCCGGGATATAGGGCATGGTGAAAGGCATGACTGCAGCAGCGGTGGCGCTGGCGGGGGTTGAGGCAGTGAAGCTCTCCTCCGTATCCGACATCTTTCTCCCCCCTAGTGGACCGTGGCCTACCTTGCGATGATCCTCTTCCGTAGGCCGCGGCTCCGCAGTGGATCGTCAGGGTTGAGGACCTTCCGTCGCGCTCCGGTGACGTCGGCGTCTGCTGGGCTCCTTCCAGGACCTTACGCAACGTCCGGACGTGAGGCGGGGCTTCAGTTCTCGCGCGCTTTCGGAGTCCACGCCCCTCTTCTTCCCGCGCGGCGTCTTCAAGATGGCGTCCAACGGCGGGAAAACTCCACGGAAGGCGGGAAGAAGGCAGAAGATGGCGCCGGATGGCGGGAAAACTTTGCGGATGGCGGGAAGAAGGCTGAAGATGGCGCCGGATGGCGGGAATCTTCACCACTGGTAAGTTTGAACAGTCTTTTTCAGGCACGCAGTACCCGGTGGTTGCGGGCACGAAATCCTGCCGACTACGCCAAAAGCTGACGCACCCCTGGGCCTCCTTGGTGTAGCGTTGCGCACGCGGGGACTACCCGGAGCCGGGCCTGTTGGGGGTAGTAGTCTCGTGGCGGAGACCCGGTCCGTGCCCAGGGAGTCAGACTAAGTGGCGGTATATTAGCAGTAGATGTAGGACGACTACGCCACCCGTTGAATGTAGCTATGGAGCTGCCGCTGCAGGGCAGACCGCTGAGGCCGGTGGTAGCATAGTGCAGCGTAGATGGTATAACCCCCAACGGGAGGGGTATGGCCTCAGGGCAGCCGACGTGGATGATGGGGGTAGCAGGAACCACTCAGAGACGATGCGGTGTAGTTCAGGGTCTTTACTGGTGACAAAGATAGACCCTCCCGGAGTACTGGCTAGCGGTCGGGGCCTGGTCAGTCCTTGAGCAGATGGGATCCCCCTTGGCCAGGCGGAGTTGTAGGCCTCCCCAACTAATCGTACTCTTCTGGCTACCTTGCTAGAGGCGGGTAAAAGTAGCCCACGTCCCTGAGTGTACCGTGTGGTGCTCACCCGTATGGCCGGTGACTCGGGGCCTTCTAGTGGCTTCCGCTCCACGACGGCGGTGCTGGTCCCACGCGTGTGACCGTGCCTTCGGGTTTCTTGGTTAGAGGACCTGAAATCCCCTGCCGGGCGGTTTCTGCTGCTGGGTCTGGGTTAATCCCCACAGCCTCGGACTCCGGGTCCGGTAGTAACTCTTCAATCAGGGCGAGCTCTTCAGCTGCCAGCCCCTGATTCCTTTTAGCCTGCTCCCACAGAGCTCCTGATCTTTCTTTCCTATGCTGCTTCTCTTCTTCTCAACTCTTCTCTTCTCACTAACCCTGCCTCAGCCCCAGCTTTATATAGGGGAAGTTCTTCCCCTCCCAGGACTGGGCAGGAGGTGTGGCATGCATAGGATTCCTGACCAAGAGACCTCCCACCTGCTCTCAGACATAACATTGCTATTACTGTGGAGACCAGACCCCTGGGGTGCCACACATATAGCATAATATTTTTTTGTATAACGCCTTTAACACATTTTTTGTATAACGCCTTTAACACTCTTAAGCACTGTGTTCTTTATAGCACTTCATGGTAGATGTACATAATAGACCATTTGTACAGTAAATCACACCCATGCCTCTTTCTTTCAAAAATAGTTTAGGTAGGTGTAAAAATAGTCTAAAATAATATGACAAATTAGGGGCATGCCATGTAGTTATGTAAGCCAAGAAAACTAAAAAACATAAAAAATCCATAGCAATATATAGGGAAAAAAATGATGACTTTGTACACGATTTGTAGGTCGGGAGGATGAGGGAATTTTTCTCCTTGTCTTTGGGATTTATTGCAAAAAAGATCACAGAAGAATTAGGTGACCTTTAAGTAATACCAGGATGAGGACACGCTAGGTATAATGATGATCCCGTACACTTAATTGCCATGGTAGTGCTGCTGTAAGTGTTTAGTCTGATAGCAGTTCGGAATCCTCCTTAATTATGACGTTTGATCATCCATAAATTGCTGAAAACAACAAAAAATAACCGGTTCTATTTTTAAAGATCTGTAAAAACTGAACATTTTCAGTTTATTCATCTAATTATTACCCAGTAGTTATGTGCAAACATGTCACAGCGCTGCATTTACTCATGTCTGACCTGTTCGCAATGGAGCAGCATAATTTTCCCAAACATGGAATCATACATACAACAGAGCCATTTTGAGTATGGTTTTGAAGTATGAGACACGTCAGTATTCGGTCAGTATTTTACATCAGTATTTGAAAGCCAAAACCAGGAGTGGGTGATAAATGCAGAAGTGGTGACATGTTTCTATTACACTTTTCCTCTGATTTTTCCACTCCTGATTTTGGCTTACAAATAAGGATGTAAAATACTGACCAAATACTAAATAAGTATATAGCGTAAGTGTGGCACCCCAGGGGTCTGGTCTCCACAGTAATAGCAATGTTATGTCTGAGAGCAGGTGGGAGGTCTCTTGGTCAGGAATCCTATGCATGCCACACCTCCTACCCAGTCCTGGGAGGGGAAGAACTTCCCCTATATAAAACTGGGGCTGAGGCAGGGTTAATGAGAAGAGAAGAGAAGAGTTGAGAAGAAGAGAAGCAGCATAGGAAAGAAAGATCAGGAGCTCTGTGGGAGCAGTGCTACAAGGAGTCAGGGGCTGGCAGCTGCAGAGCTCGCCCTGACTGAGAAGTTATCACCGGACCCGGAGTCCGAGGCTGTGGGGACTAACTCCTATCCAGCAGCAGAAACCGACCGGCAGGGGATTGCAGGTCCTCTGGCCCAGAAACCCGAAGGCACGGTCACACGCGTGGGACCAGCACCGCCGTCGTGGAGCGGAAGCTACTAGAAGGCCCCGAGTCACCGGCCATACGAGTGAGCACCACACGGTACACTCAGGGACGTGGGCTACTTATACCCGCTTCTAGCAAGGTAGCCAGAAGAGTATCGTTAGTTTTGGGAGGCCTACAACTCCGCCTGGCCAGGGGAGATCCCATCTGCTCAAGGACTGAGACTGACCAGGCCCCAATCGCTAGCCAGTACTCCGGGAGGGTCTATCGTTGTCACCAGTAAAGACCCTGAACTACACCGTACCGTCTCTGAGTGGTTCCTGCTACCCCCATCATCCACGTCGGCTGCCCTGAGGCCATACCCCTCCCGTTGGGGGTTATACTATCACGCTGCACAATCCTACCACCGGCCTCAGCGGTCTGCCCTGCAGCAGCAGCTCCTTAGCTGTACTCAACGGGTGGCGTAGTCATCCAACATCTACCGCTAATACAGCGCCACTTAGTCTGACTCCCTGGGCACGGACCGGATCACCGCCACGAGACTACAACTCTCAAGAGATCCGGCTCCGGGTAAGCTCCCGCATGCGCTACGCAGCGCGACACAGGCCCAGGGGCGCGTCAACTTTTGGCGTAGTCGGCAGGATTTCGTGCCCGCAACCACCGGGTACTGCGTGCCTGAAAAAGACTGTTCAAACTTACCAGTGGTGAAGTTTTCCCGCCATCCGTGGAGATTCCCGCCATCCGCGAAGATTCCCGCCATCCGGCGCCATCTTCAGCCTTCTTCCCGCCATCCGTGAAGTTTTCCCGCCATCCGGCGCCATTTTCAGCCTTCTTCCCGCCTTCCGTGGAGTTTTCCCGCCGTTGGACGCCATCTTGAAGACGCCGCGCGGGAAGAAGAGGGGCGTGGACTCCGAAAGCGCGCGAGAACTGAAGCCCCGCCTCACGTCCAGACGTCGCGTAAGGTCCTGGAAGGAGCCCAGCAGACGCTGACGTCACAGGAGCGCGACGGAAGGTTCTCAACCCTGACGATCCACTGCGGAGCCGCGGCCTACGGAAGAGGATCATCGCAAGGTAGGCCACGGTCCACTAGGGGGGAGAAAGATGTCGGATACGGAGGAGAGCTTCACTGCCTCAACCCCCGCCAGCGCCACCGCTGCTGCAGTCATGCCTTTCACCATGCCCTATATCCCGGGAGCAGCCTGGCTACCCCAGTACTCAGGGGAGTCACATACCCTGAATGACTTTAAAGAAAAGTTGGATAGCCTCTTCCAGGTGTACCCCCTCACAGAGGAGCAAAAAGTGAGCATCCTGGTGGCCCAACTAACCGGGGCAGCCCAAAGGGAGGTAAAGTCCCGGCCACCTGGGAGGAGGACTGTCGCAGGGATACTAACCCGGCTGAGGGACACCTTTGATACCCGCACCTCAGCCGAGATTAAGCTTAAATTCTATGGGTGCAAGCAGCGAGCACATGAGAGTATAAGGGACTATGCACTAAACCTACAAGAGGCCCTGAGAGCCATTAAGCAGACCGACCCTGACGGCGTGGGAAACGAGGACAGGCTGTTGACCGAACAATTTATAGAGGGACTATATTGCAATGCCCACCGAACCCAGTTGCGGGCAATGGCCTTACAGGATCCTCATCTGGACTTTGCACAGTTCAAGGACAGAGCCATCCGGGTGCTCCGAGAACCGGCACCGGGTGGCGTTGTGACCCACAGGCGCCCAGCTATCACTTACCACCAGGAGGCGGCGCCCTTGTCGGCAGGGCCTGTGGGGGTTGATGCGCAGGCTTTGAACAATGACCCGGCTCCAGACCTGCACCATCAGGTCCAAGAGCTAGCTAAAAGCGTTGCTGCGCTAACCCGAACTGTGCAGTCTTTACCGGTTTCCACTCCAGGGAAGATCCAGCTGGCATCCGGACCGGAGGACATCCCGTGGCGTCGACCAAGGAGGACCCCACCGGCCAGAGGAAGACCCAGCGACCGACACAACGAGGACGGACGACCCATCTGCCGCCGCTGCAATCAACCCGGACATATGGCAAGGTACTGTCCTTTAAACTGGCACAACCTGGGGTAGAGGGCCAACCCCCAGGAAAAAGATCACCAGGCCCATCGAGCTGGCGCGACAAATATGTGGGAGGACGTCCAGTCTTGCCTGTGGTACTGGATGGCATCCCTATGAGTGCCCTACTGGACACCGGGTCACAGGTCACCACCATCCCGTACGTGCTCTTCAAGCAGTACTGGAATGACTCGGATATAACCCGCTATCCAGACGACGACTTGAGTATCATCGCCAGTAATGGTCAGCCCGTGCCACAGATCGGATTTAAAGAAATGACCATTAAAATCGGTAGAGTCGAACTGGCAGCACAGGGACTGATCATTGTAGACATTGACAAGTGCGAGAGTCACCCAAAGATAACTCTAGGAACTAATGTGATTGAAAATTGTCTTGCAGAGGTGATTTTCATTTTACAGCAGGTTGCCAAGAACGCCAGCTCCGGCCAGCAGCGAGTGCTCCAGAAAGAGATCCGGGCACTGATGCGACAGCAACAAGTGGAACTCTCCGGCGGTGAGATTGGTAGCGTAAGAATGTGTGACCCTTTCCCTATTGCCATGCCCCCGAAAAGTGAAATGATGATTTGGTGCCGGGCAGCTATTGGTCTGAGAGGTAGAGATTACCAGGCCATGGTAGAGCCAGTCTACTCAGACAGTAGGCCCACCATTTTGACAGCCCGGGGGGTAGTTGATGTACGCCATGGGAGGGTACCCGTTCGCATAATAAATATCGGGAAAAGGGAAGTATACCTGCCCCGGTATGTTACGCTAGCCAAATTATATACTATCAACCAAAATTCTATACAGTCTGTGGAACCCTTGCCTCCATCTCCCCCGGAGGAAGGTAACGGCTCTACGAAAATAATGGAGGATTGGTGTCAGCAACTACATTTGGGTGCTGACTCCACTCCCTCCCACCAGAAACAGGGAGTCTACCGGGTGGTTCAAGAGTACGAGAGAGTGTTTAGTAAACACCCGTTAGACTTCGGGCGAGTCAAGGGGGTAGAACACCACATCCCCACGGGAGACCATCCTCCCATAAAAGAGAGGTACCCCCTGCACACTACCAACACGCCAAGGGGATGCTTAGAGACATGAAGGAGGCTGGGGTAATCAGGGATAGCTGTAGCCCCTGGGCAGCTCCACTAGTCTTAGTCAAAAAGAAAGACAACACCATGAGAATGTGTGTAGATTACCGGAAAATTAACCGTATCACACACAAAGATGCGTACCCCTTACCAAGAATAGAGGAGTCTTTGGCTGCTTTAAAATCTGCTAACTTCTTCTCCACCTTGGATCTCACTAGCGGGTACTGGCAGGTTCCTGTAGCAGAGGCGGACCGGGAGAAGACCGCATTCACCACCCCGATGGGACTTAGCGAGTTTACCTGCATGCCGCTTGGACTCTGCAACGCACCAGGAACCTTCCAGCGACTGATGGAGTGCTGTCTGGGACACCGGAACTTTGAGACGGTCCTGTTATACCTGGACGATGTCATCGTCTACTCCAAGACCTACGAGGACCACCTGAAACACCTGGCGGAAGTGTTCGAAGCTCTGGCAAGTTACGGCCTAAAGGTGAAACCCTCCAAGTGTCACCTCCTGAAGCCAAAGGTGCAGTACCTGGGACACGTGGTGAGTGCTGACGGAGTGGCTCCCGACCCTGATAAGATCACCGCAATTAAGGAATGGCCAAGCCCCTCCAGCGTAAAGGAAGTGAGGCAGTTCCTCGGGTTGGTAGGCTACTACCGAAGGTTCATACCCGGTTTCACCAAGAAGGCAGCTCCTATGCAGGACCTCCTGATAGGCCAGTCCAGGAAGGCCAAGAACCAGAAGCCACCCTTCAGATGGGAGAAGCTGGAAGAAGAGTCCTTCCGCCAGCTGAAGATGGCCCTCACGGGGGATGAAATCCTGGCGTACCCGGATTACAGCCAGCCCTTTATCCTTTACACCGACGCCAGTAACATTGGGCTAGGAGCCGTACTGTCCCAGATCCAGCAGGGGAAAGAACGGGTAATTGCTTACGCCAGCCGAAAACTGCGACCCACCGAAAGAAACCCTGAGAATTACAGCTCATTTAAGCTAGAGTTCCTGGCAGTGGTGTGGGCAGTCACCGAACGCTTTAAGCACTACCTTGCTGCTTCCCGGTTCACCGTGTACACGGATAACAACCCGTTGACACACCTGGACACTGCAAGACTCGGTGCCCTAGAGCAGAGATGGATGGCCCGCTTGTCCAACTATGAGTTTACAATCAAATACCGGGCAGGACGCTCCAATACCAACGCGGACGCCCTGTCCAGGATGCCGAACCTACCGGACGTAGGGGAAGATTCAGAGGAACTGGAAGAAGTTGAACTCCCCGCGTTCCACCGTCATGGGACTATCCAGTATTCCCACCGTGTAAGGAGTAAGCAATCCGCTACGTTCAACCCGTTACCTCATTACAACTGGGCGGAGACGCAAGACAGTGACCCTGCCGTCCGACTGGTAAAGGAGATGCTGACTCGGCCAGATGCACGCCTTGACCCAGACGCTCCGGAGGAAGCCAAGCAACTGTGGGCTGAGAAGAGTCGACTGTTCCTTTACAAGGGGAAGTTGTGCCGCAGAATGGTTAACTCCCGGACGCATGAACTAATCTGGCAAGTAGTGGTGCCAAGAAGAGACGCAGCTATGGTGATGGAGGCATACCACGACGGAGCTGGGCACTTCGGATGGAAGAAGCTGGAGTTTCTGCTGCGCGGGCGGTTCCATTGGGTAGGCATGAGAGGGACCATCGAGAGGTGGTGCAGAGACTGTGGCCCATGCAACTTAAGAAGGAGGGACCGTGCCAGCCAGAAGACTCCCCTGCGGTCCATCATCACCAGACAGCCGTTGGAACTGGTAGCCTTGGATCATGTAAAGCTGACCCCAAGCAGAAGTGGCTACGTCTACGCATTAACCATCGTGGATCACTACTCCCGGTTCTTGGTTGTCGTCCCCGTCAAGGATTTAACGGCTCACACAGCAGCTAGAGCCTTCCAGCAGCACTTCTGCCGTCCGCATGGATACCCGGAGCAGGTGCTGACGGACCAGGGGCCTGCCTTTGAAGCGGAGGTCTTCCAGGAGTTCTGCACCCTGTATGGATGCCGGAAGATTAGAACAACACCCTATCACCCGCAAACTAATGGACTTTGTGAGAAAATGAACCAGGTGGTGATAGATCTCCTGAAAACATTGCCCCTGGAGGAACGCAGTCTGTGGCCTGAAAAGCTGCCCGACCTGGTGGACCTATACAACCACATCCCTGTAGGTTCCACCAACTGTACCCCGGCTTACCTAATGAGGGCAAGACCTGGTAAGCTTCCTGTTGATCTGGAGATGGGAGTCCTGACACCCGAGGACACTTCACCAGAAGCAGACTGGGACACAGAGAGGCAGCAGCAGTACCGGAAAGTACAGGAGAGCGTGGAGCGAAGTCTCTGTCAAGCTAGGGAAAGACAAGAGAAAACTTACAACCAGTATGCTCCCGCTGTTCCCCTGGTGCCCGGAGAGCAGGTCTTGAAGAGGAAAAGACGGCTCCACAAGTTGGACGACCAGTGGGAGAAGGACCCGTACACCGTACTGCCCTCAAGCCACGACAACCCAAAGATCTGTACAATCAGTAAAGACGGAGGGGAAACCACAGCCATTGTATCCCGGGATCACCTAAAGAAGTGTCCCGAACAGCTACGGAACCCTGAAGAGGAACAAGAGGACCCTCGACCCGTAGAGGAAAGGGAAGATATGGTTAGTACTGTGCTCGGAGACTTCCCTCGGTCTTGGACTCAAGTCAATGGTGCTGTTGTGGTACCCGTCCTCACGTTCCTCCAACCAGCATCCCAAGTGCCTACGGAGACACAGGTAGAACTGGAAGAACAGCCGGTCCAGGAGGCAGAAGACCCTACACAAGCAGACCCGGAGAATCAACCCTCTGCTTATAGTGAGCCTGCCATACCCCTAGTGAGCCAAAGAGTCCGTAGACGGCTGCCCAGTTTACCCTTGACAGCTCCTATACCCTGTAGCTCAGGACCAGTGAGCCAGCTCCGTAGGTCCACTAGGGTCACTAGAGGCCAGTTGCCCATACGGTGGAGGATCTAAATGTTCAAGCTATTTTATTAATGTTTACCTGTTTATTGTTGCTTGTGTATAATTTTGTGTTTCTAGTTATTTATAGGAGTCTTTGGTGGATTTACCGGGAATCCTTTGTGTATATAGTTGGAGCGTAACCCAGGACGGACTGAAAGACTGTTAAGGACTCGGGGCAGGACAGACCCCTACCTGGTTACGTCTCCCTGTGTTGGTGAAATGGACACCCTTGTTTTCTTGAAAAACTGCACCCGGTTGCGGACACGCCGTGACCATCCTAATGTTTTTCTTTATTGCGTTGTTTCTGTTTGTAATTTGTTATGTTTACAAAAGTATGTTTAGTCCCGGAGTACTAAAATTCACTAGGGGGGAATGTGGCACCCCAGGGGTCTGGTCTCCACAGTAATAGCAATGTTATGTCTGAGAGCAGGTGGGAGGTCTCTTGGTCAGGAATCCTATGCATGCCACACCTCCTGCCCAGTCCTGGGAGGGGAAGAACTTCCCCTATATAAAACTGGGGCTGAGGCAGGGTTAGTGAGAAGAGAAGGGAAGAGTAGAGAAGAAGTAGAGATAGAGAAGAGAAGCAGATATAGGAAAGAACATCAGGAGCTCTGTGGGAGCAGTGCTACAAGGAGTCAGGGGCTGGCAGCTGCAGAGCTCGCCCTGACTGAGAAGTTATCACCGGACCCGGAGTCCGAGGCTGTGGGGACTAACTCCTATCCAGCAGCAGAAACCGACCCGCAGGGGATTGCAGGTCCTCTGGCCCAGAAACCCGAAGGCACGGTCACACGCGTGGGACCAGCACCGCCGTCGTGGAGCGGAAGCTACTAGAAGGCCCCGAGTCACCGGCCATACGGGTGAGCACCACACGGTACACTCAGGGACGTGGGCTACTTATACCCGCTTCTAGCAAGGTAGCCAGAAGAGTATCGTTAGTTTTGGGAGGCCTACAACTCCGCCTGGCCAGGGGAGATCCCATCTGCTCAAGGACTGACCAGGCCCCAATCGCTAGCCAGTACTCCGGGAGGGTCTATCGTTGTCACCAGTAAAGACCCTGAACTACACCGTACCGTCTCTGAGTGGCTCCTGCTACCCCCATCATCCACGTCGGCTGCCCTGAGGCCATACCCCTCCCGTTGGGGGTTATACTATCACGCTGCACAATCCTACCACCGGCCTCAGCGGTCTGCCCTGCAGCAGCAGCTCCTTAGCTGTACTCAACGGGTGGCGTAGTCGTCCATCATCTACCGCTAATACAGCGCCACTTAGTCTGACTCCCTGGGCACGGACCGGATCACCGCCACGAGACTACAACCCTCAAGAGATCCGGCTCCGGGTAAGCTCCCGCATGCGCAACGCAGCGCGACACAGGCCCAGGGGCGCGTCATAAGTGCAACATGTGACCCATCTTATGATGGCTGAAGACTACTGATTATGCAATAGACAGCAGATCATAATGATATCTACTGTACAATATGATCATGGAGGTATTGGATGCCCTGGGTGGGCGCACGTCCACCCCAATGCACGTTTCGGCGTCTACCTTATTCTAGGGTTTATGTCCCTTTACTCCGTAGTCCGCAGATGCATATAATCGGAGGTTTATTACTATATATCAATCAATATGATGCACAGATATCGGTTGAGTAGTTTAATCATCCCCACAATATGGCAGCAGCATCTCCTACTTGGGCTTTTATAGTGGCTATGAGTCATTGAGTCATCAATGATTGAATGACTGGCTGTTCAAGGCATTATAGGGAAGCAAGGGCTGAGCCGAAGGTCATGTCATCCTTTTTCTCTGTCTTATGCTATCTGTAACAGGGCCATGATAGGCAATTCGTCGAAAACTAATCCAGAATTATTCGAACTTTTCAAAAATGTATCCCGATTTTGAATTGTTCAGAATTAATTCACTCATCTGTAGTTGTCAGTTCTGAAAACATAGCTGCCTTTATAGATTCAAAAATGTATGTTGTTCCGCATTTTCTGCATCAAAAATCCTAAATATTAGCTCTGCTGCTTTTTTTTTTTTTTTTTTTTTAACAACTCCCAGTCCAATTTAATGTCTTTCAAATTTAGCAAAATACAAATGAAAGTCCTAGAAAAAGAGAATTTATTATATTTCCTCTTTCTTACCCAATTCTTAAATGTTCAACATCTCCCCTAACAATTACTTGCTTAACAACTCTGCAGAAAATATTCGCACCACATAAATAAAAGCTAAGAATAATAGCACCAGATTTAGAGACAAAGCTCACACGTTCAGCTCACAGCCACACTGCAGACTTTACACGTTCAATATTAGTCAGCACTAAGGAAGCAACTAGTGCTCAGATTACAAATTAGTCTGAAAACTGATTAAATAAGCAAGGGACTTGGAGTCCTTAACATCCACCGAGCATGAATATTAAAACACACAGTCCTTCAATTGAAAATGTATGGGAAAGTCTAAAATATTCATTATGGAAAAATAGCACTAATCGGCATTCTTTTGGGGAAAAAAAAAACGTATGTCTGCACCATTGGCTCTACATCTACTGTATATGAAATTCCAGGATTACTCATAAAATCTTCCATGATCATGGAACTTGTGAATTTGCAGCCATCATTTTCTAATCAGACACAACAAACATATATTCCTATTAAAAAGAACACTTTAATTTAATAATTGAATTTGGAAAGAAGCTTAAAAACGTTATTCCCATCTTCATAAATGGGTATTGTCGGGTAGTGCTTATAAATGCAAGAAATTTTGCTTATTAAAATTTGCAGTTGTCCTTGAGATATTAACACTTTTCTTTTGCTTACAGATCATTGATTTGGAGACTTAAAGGAGAAAAGAAAAGTTTTAATGTCTTAAAGGGACGTGTTTCTATTATACTTTTCCTCTGACTGTTCCACTCCTGATTTTGGCTTACAAATACTGGTTTAAAATACTGACCAAATATTGAACATGTGAACATGGCCGAAGGCTAGTAAACCTGCTGCCATGTAGTCCTCCATATTCATGGATATATATAACCCGCCCCCACCACTGATTGGCAGCTTTCTGTGTATACTGTGCATAGGCAGAAAGCTGTCCATCAGTGGTGTGGGTGGGGGGTTATACAGAGCTCAGCATTTAGAGAACTGCTGGATATGCAGAAGAGAAAACAGTGATTTTATCAAAACTGCAGAAACAGGTCTCTGCCCCTATCTCATGTTGCTTTCAAATGGGACAGGAAAAACCTGGTGACAGATTTCCTTTAAGAAAAGCTGCATATTTTAAAGGGAACCTGTCACATGAAAAAACACTACTAACCTGCAGATATGGGATTAATCTGGAAGTTAATAGCGTTCTGAAACCTGCTCAGCACCTGCACTTAGAGCCTCGCTGCTTGTTCCCTGGAGGAAATTAACTTTATTCCTCCAGGTAGCGTTCAGGTTTCAGTCACAGGGCGGCGCCGGCACAGGTTCAGTTACCGCTCTGTGATTTTAGAGAGCGGCAGCTGTAACCGCGCCTCGGTACTGACTGACAGCAGCTCAGCATTAGGGCCGGCTGTTAGTCAGTGCTGGGGGTGCGGTTACATCCGCCGCTGTCTATACACAGAGCAGTGACTGATCCAGCGCCGGCGCTGCCCTGTGACTGAAACCTGAAAGCTACCGGGTGGAAAAAAAGTTAATTTCCTCCCAGCAGCGGGGGTCCAAGATTAACCCCATATCTGCAGGTTAATAGCGTGACAGATTCCCTTTAATAAGCAATAAATTGCAAAAAGTCTCCAGCAGTTTCCATCAATTAAAATAGGAATAACTCTTAACAATGCACTGGCTTTCACCAATATTTGAGGTGCAATAAAAAAAGCCCATCAAGATTTGGAGTAGAGTGAGACAAAATGCCTAAAATGTACCTACTGGGATAAATTTGCCACATTTACAATCTCTAGTCTAAGGTTACTCTTTGTTTCTTTTTATCAAAAGTGTCTTAAAGTGTCATTGTCTGTTGCCCTTATAAACTAAAAATTCATCACAGTGTTTCATGCTGGATAATAAATTAGGTGCATCTTAAGACACTTTTGTCCTTTTTATAGCATGTCCGGATTGGCTTTCTTTAGATCAGTTTCTTGCAGTAAAATGTTGGCGTCAATTGGCCTATCTTAAGCTATGCCAACTTTCGCGCAATATCACACCCCTTGAAGTTTAAGGCGCAAAAAGGGTCGAAGACACTTAATAAATGCAGAGTGCAGCATTAGGGCCAGAATTCTGTCTCAAAGTTTTGTCAGAAATGTGCTGAGAACAAGCAAATTATAATAAATAATCCTCATATAATTATTATGATCCAGTCCATTAAATACATCGAAACTACACTGTGTCAACAAGCCCTAGTAGAGATTTCAGTGCATCAGTGGCGCAATTCCAATATCTTCCGCAGTGCAATACTATGAATGTATTCATTGATCGGCTTTCTCCAACACAAACATACACATTACTTTAGGAAAAGACTAAAGGACAAATATGTTTTTGGAATGTGAGAGGAAACAGAGTGTCCATAGGAAATACAAAATGCAGATGTTACGTATGTTCTGCATCTACAATTGGCCATATACATAACAAAATTAACCCATATTTCCTCCTTTTTGTCCAGCAAATGTTTGCAGTCTCTCTCTTAAAACTACAGCTGTCTACACTCCAGATACCCCTTGCTAAGCATACCTGAATTTGTATACAAAACCAAGTAGAAAAGCATTGACTTGCTGCCCTTATGCCCTTAGACCACACAACAGGTATAGCCCCTTCCCACAGTACTACGTGTGCTTGTATTATACACTGCTCAAAAAAATAAAGGGAACACTTAAACAACACAATGTAACTCCAAGTCAATAACACTTCTGTGAAATCTACCTGTCCAATTATGAAGCAACACTGATTGTGAATCAATTTCTCCGGCTGTTGTGCAAATGGAGCAGACAACTGGTAGAAATGATAGGCAATTAGCAAGGTACCCCCTATAAAGGAGTGGTTCTGCAGGTGGTGACCACAGACCATTTCTCTGTTCTCATCCTTTTTGGCTGTTGTTTTGGTCACTTTTTCATTTTGCCATTGCTCTCATCACTAGAGGAACAGTAGCATGAGGTGATGTCTACAGTACAACCCACAGAAGTTGCTCAGGTAGTGCAGTTCATCCAGGATGGCAAAAAGTGCGAGCTGTGGCAAGAAGGGTAGCTGTGTCTGTCAGCACAGTGTCCAGAGCATGGAACAGATACCAGGAGACGTGGAGCGGGCCATAGGAGGGCAACAACCCAGCAGCAGGACTGTTACTTCCTCCTTTGTGCAAAGAGGAACAGTAGGAACACTGCCAGAGCCCTGCAAAATGACCTCCAGTAGGCCACAAATGTGCATGTGTCTGCACAAACGGTTAGAAACCGACTCCATGAGGGTGGTATGAAGGCCCAACGTCCACAGATGGGGGTTGTGCTCACAGCCCAACACCGTGCAGGGTGCTTGGCATTTGCCACAGAACACCAGGATTGGCAAAGTCACCACTGGCGCCCTGTGCTCTTCACAGATGAAAGCAGGTTCACACTGAGCACGTGTGACAGAAGTGACAGAGTCTGGAGATGCCGTGGAGAGCGATCTGCTGCCTGCAACATCCTTCAGCATGACCGGTTTGGCAGTGGGTTAGTAATGGTGTGGGGTGCCATTTCTTTGGAGGGCCGCACAGCCCTTCATGTGCTCGCCAGAGGTAGCCTGACTGCCATTAGGTACTGAGATGAGATCCTCAGACCCCTTGTGAGACCATATGCTGGTGCGGTTGGCTCTGGGTTCCAAGATGAAGGCATTGAAACTATGGACTGGCCGCCCGTTCCCCAGACCTGAATCTGATTGAGCACATCTGGGACATCATGTCTCGCTCCATCCACCACCGACTGTCCAGGAGTTGGCGGATGCTTTAGTCCAGGTCTGGGAGGAGATCCCACAGGAGACCATCCGCAACCTCATCAGGATCATGCCCAGGCATTGTAGGGAGGTCATACAGGCACGTGGAGGCCACACACAATACTGAGCCTCATTCTGACTTGTTTTAAGGACATTAGATCAAAGTTGGATCAGCCTGTAGTGTGTTTTTCCACTTTAATTTTGGGGTGACTCCAAATCCAGGCCTCCATTGGTTAATAAATTTGATTTCTATTGATGATTTTTGTGTGATTTTGTTGTCAGCACATTCAACTTTGTACAGAACAAAGTATTCAATGAGAATATTTCATTCATTCAGATCTAGGATGTGTTATTTGAGTGTTCCCTTTATTTTTTTGAGCAGTGTATATAATATATATTATATATATATATATATATATATATATATATATATATACACATACACACACACACACACACACATACAGTATATACACTGCTCAAAAAATAAAGGGAACACTGGAGGCCTGGATTTGGAGTCACCCCCAAAATTAAAGTGGAAAAACACACTACAGGCTGATTCAACTTTGATGTAATGTCCTTAAAACAAGTCAAAATGAGGCTCAGTATTGTGTGTGGCCTCCACTTGCTTGTATGACCTCCCTACAACACCTGGGCATGCTCCTGATGAGGTTGCGGATGGTCTTCTGTGGGATCTCCTCCCAGGCCTGGACTAAAGCATCCGCCAACTCCTAGACAGTCTGTGGTACAACGTGACGTTGGTGGATGGAGCGAGACATGATGTCCCAGATGTGCTCAATCGGATTCAGGTCTGGGGAACGGGCGGGCCAGTCCATAGCTTCAATGCCTTCATCTTGCAGGAACTGCTGACACACTTCAGCCACATGAGGTCCGGCATTGTCCTGCATTAGGAGGAACCCAGGGCCAACCGCACCAGCATATGGTCTCACAAGGGGTCTGAGGATCTCATCTCGGTACCTAATAGCAGTCAGGCTACCTCAGGCGAGCACATGGAGGGCTGTGCGGCCCTCCAAAGAAATGCCACCCCACATCATCACTGACCCACTGCCAAACCGGTCATGCTGAAGGATGTTGCAGGCAGCAGATCACTCTCCACGGCGTCTCCAGACTCTGTCACATGTGCTCAGTGTGAACCTGCTTTCATCTGTGAAGAGCACAGGGCATTAGTGGCGACTTTGCCAATCCTGGTGCTCTGTGGCAAATGCCAAGCGACCTGCATGGTGTTGGGCTGTGAGCACAACCCCCATCGTTGGACGTCGGGCCCTCATACCACCCTCATGGAGTCATTTTCTAACCATTTGTGCAGACACTTGCACATTTGTGGCCTGCTGGAGGTCATTTTGCAGGGCTCTGGCAGTGCTCCTCCTGTTCCTCCTTGCATAAAGGCGGAAGTAGCGGCCCTGCTGCAGGGTTGTTGCCCTACTGCGGCCCCCTCCACGTCTCCTGGTGTACTGGCCTGTCTCCTGGTAGCGCCTCCAGCCTCTGGACACTACACTGACAAACACCGCAAACCTTCTTGCTAGTTGCTACAGCTCGCATTGATGTGCCATCCTGGATGCGCTGCACTACCTGAGCAACTTCTGTGGGTTGTAGAGTCCGTCTCATGCTACCACGAGTGTGAAAGCACAACCAACATTCAAAAGTGACCAAAACATCAGCCAGAAAGCAATGGTACTGAGATGTGGTCTGTGGTCCCCACCTGCAGAACCACTCCTTTATTGAGGGTGTCTTTATAATTTCCAATAATTTCCATCTATTGTCTATTCCATTTGCACAACAGCATGTGAAATTGATTGTCAATCAGTGTTGCTTCCTGAGTGGACAGTTTGATTTCACAGAAGTTTGATTTACTTGGAGTTATATTCTGTTGTCTAAGTGTTCCCTTTATTTTTTTGAGGAGTGTATATATAGTGGTGAAATGTTATTTATCAAACTATGACATACTATGTTCAGTCCTGCAAATTTGACTGCATTACCTAAAGAGTCTGACAGAGGGAGAACGCTCCTTCTGTCACCACTTTGGGCTCCACCTCAAGGTGATAGTAGATACTGCTGGGGGCAGAACCTAATAGTCTGCCTGTCAGTATAAGGCTACATTCACACATCCACTAAGCGCCATCCGGATGCTGTCCATTCTTAAATGGAAAGCATAAGAACTCATAGAATATCAATAAACCATACACAGATCAGTTTTAAAAACTGATCTGTGTGTCGGATCAATGAGACTCACAGCATGTCCTATTCTTATCCATTTTGCAGATCATACACTTAGCGACGCTGCAACGATCCCGACAACGATACGACCTGTCAGGGATCGTTGCTGCGTCGCTATGTGGTCGCTGGTGAGCTGTCAAATAGGCAGGCTCACCAACGATCAGGGGAGCAGCGACATCGTGGAAAGAATCTTTTCACGATGTCCTGCTCCAGTTACCAGCCTGCTGAAGCAGGAGCAGGCTGGTAACCATGATAAACATCGGGTTACTAGGGGCACACGCGCACCTAGTAACCCGTTGTTTATCATGGTTACCACTCTGCTACGGTGAGCGGGAGGTTACTGCTCACTTTAGCAGGCTCGTAACCATGATAAACAGCGGGTTACTAAGTGCGCGTGTGCCCCTAGTAACCCGATGTTTATCATGGTTACCAGCCTGATCGCTGCTCCCGCTGGTCACACACAGCGATGTGTGCTGACCAGCGGGAGGGCAACGACCAAAAAATGGTCCAGGACACTTTGCAGCGATCAGCGACCTCACAGCAGGGGCCTGATCGCTGCAAAGTGTCACACATAGCGACATCGCTGGTGAGGTCGCTGTTGCGTCACCAAAACCGTGACTCAGCAGCAATCTCGCTAGCGATCTCGCTATGTGAGACGGGGGCTTTAGTCACTAATGTCTATGGGGATCCTTTAAATGCAGATGAAACGTGGAAGACATACTTCATACTTCAGAGTTCCAATCGTATTATTTTTCTTTATAACTGATCCATTGTTAAAGGTAATCTATCAGCCGGTTTTTGCTATGTAATCTGACATCAGTATGAGATAGGGGCTGAGACCCTGATTACAGCGATGTGTCACTCAGTAAACTGGCAGCAGTAGTTATGATAGAGTCACAGTTTTCTCTGCTGCAGATCTAGCAGAGCTCAGTTGGTGGCTATTGATAATCCGCCCACATCACAGCTTTTTGTGTACATTGTATAGTGACAGAGAGCTGCTAATCAGTGCTGGGGGCGGGGTTGCACTACTCTGCACATGCCCAGTTGTTCTGTAGTGATTATCTCCTGCTGATAAAATGATGATTGTTTTGAAACAGCAAAACACAGCCCAGTAAGTGACACATCGCTGTAATCTGGGTCTCTGCTCCTAAATTATGCTGTTCTCAGTTTACATAGCAAAATCCTGATGACAGATTCCCTTTAAGAGTCAATGGATGGAATAAAGTTCAGACAGTCGGCCTACTTGAGTTTTTAAACACAGATGAGAAAAAAACAGATGCAACATGGATGCAAAACTGAGACAAAAACAGATGACAAGAGAAAAATAGTGCACTTTACACGAATGTAAAAATACACACAGATGTGTTACTGTAGTTTAATACTGACAGGCAAGTATAATACATTGCTTAGGTATTACACTGCACTACAAAAGTATTGCAATCAAAAGCTCACATGTTCACATCCCTTGAGGCATTATTAAACTAATACTAATACTGAGACTAATAATTTTCAAGTCCCCTTGTACAAATAATAAATATTGTAAAAAAAAATGTTTTTAAGTGTAAATTTAAAAAAATAAATACAATTTTAAACAATAATATACGCTTAATTTAGAAAATCAAACACCCTAAAACACACATATATTTAGTATTGTCTTAACTTTAACTATACAAAGTATTAAACCATTTCATAACTTATACCACATATTGAACACCATTGAGAAAAAATAAATAAAAAAAATGTATTCCATCTTTTTAGGCCACATTCACATGTTCAGTATTTGGTCAGTATTTTACATCAATATTTGTAAGTCCAAATTAGGAGTGGGTGATAAATGCAGAAGTGGTGACGTGTTTCTATTATACTTTTCCTCTGATTGTTCCTCTCCTGATTTTGGCTTACAAATACTGACCAAGTACTGAACGTGTGAATGTGGCCTAAAAAGACGGAATAAAAAAAATGATCAAAAGGTTTTATGTATTCTAAAGTGGTAATAGTGAAAACAGCAAGTTAATGTTCCCCTGACATTGACTGACAGCAGGCCCTAATGCTGAGCTTGCTGTCAGTCAGTGCTGGGGGCGTGGTTACAGCTGTCACTCTATACACAGAACGATGACCCCCATGACTGAAAGCCGAACACTTCCGGGGGAATGAAGTTAGAGCCCCGCTGCTGGGAGGAAATTAAGTGCATCGGCCGGGCAGGTTCAGAACGCTATCAACCTGCAGATCAACAACCCCATATCTGCAGGTTAATAGTGTTTTTTTTTCACATCACAAGTTCCCTTTAATAGAACTCATCATAAATGAAAATCAGACATATAAATATATAAGCCTTTATGCAATAAACCTGCATCATTCAAACAACATTTAGGACACTTCTTATCTTTTCTATTTTGCATTTCAGATAATAACATTGGTCTATAATACAACTGATGCCAAATAATAATTTGCATTGTGCCATAATCTATGCTCATTCTAAATTTAGCAAGTCCCTAATGCTTTTGTCCATTGTTTTTTTTGTTTCTGCACTATGGCCTTTTCCCATTCTTTTCGTATGGGTCAAAGTTGAAGCTTCTGCCCTTCCTATTTTCTATACAGTTTTGAAATATATTTTATCTTGTGGGTTGATTGTGACTCTCATATTAATATTTTCCAATTATGACTCTTTTATTTCCTGCCTTCTCTGCTCTTAGTGATTGTGCTAATTGATGATATCTAAACTTGTGATTTGTTGTGAGAGGAGTAATTATTTTTGAAGGATTCGAGTGATTTAATTTCCCCCTCTTCTATTATGAAGCCATTTGGATGCCAATAAAGTAATAATTTAATAGGGAGCTAATGTTAATCTACAGTATGAGTCTATTCTCTTGGGTATATAAAATCAGCCTGTATTAATAAAAAGAAAATACAGCATGCATGACAGTCATCTGTTCTACGAATGAAAACATCTATGGATAATGATTAACACGAAGACTCATCTAATATTATCCATAGTGTATAAGTATGTCTTCAAGACATTGGTGCGCTGTGCAGGACAACCGTGATGCAACATAAACCAAGCCTAAACTAACAACTGTTAATAGTTGGTTGATTGTAAATTTAGGTAAACCTGTATATTTTAATCCAGTTTAACAAACAGCTCTGTGTAAGGCTGCGTTCACACATTGCAGCCAAAAATGTTACGAATCTACTGCGATCATGGCAAAAAAAAAAAAGTGTGATTGCAGTCTTATACATTTTGTACAGCAATCCACTGAGAATTATTCAGTGTTTGTCAGTTGACAAAACAGATATTTTTTGCAGCGCGTGAACACAATTTTATGAAATTCATGCACAAAGTTGACACTGTAGGAATATCCAGATAGAAAATCTACATGGGAACGTATCTGAAGTATTTTATGCCATTCTTCCCCTTTAGCCCCTTTAAATTCCAAGCATGCAGGAGTAAAATTAGGACCCACAAAAGTCTTCTGGGATCTAAATTATAAATGCATAAAACTTTGATAGAGGTTGTATTTATTTAGCTGAGGTTGTGTGCATGACACTTTAGCATGAACATTACTGATTGAGTTTTAGGATACATCCATTCAGGTGAGATTCCGCTTTGTTTTCCAGTACCATCATTTGGGATAAAAGTTAAGGGTAAGGCCAAAAGGAGCAGTAAGCAGCGGCAATTTTGTTATTATTCAACAACCAATCACTTGATTTTTGGGGGGTGAAGAGCTGTTTCAGGCACAAAACTGCACAGCTGAGCATCTTACCAGGTAAAACAGCCATTCTCCTACAAAATCAATTAAATTATTTTTGAAATAGTTAAAACACTGAAAGACATGATTGCTGAGCAGCTGCTCCATTTGGCCTTACCCTACAGTAGGTCATCCACACACTGCACGAAAACTCAGCAGCAAGAACTTCTGAGTGCTGCAGATTTTTCACCACAGATGTCACCCTTTGCCATGAAAGAGGTAAAATCTTCAGTAAACCTGCAGCATTTTTGCAATGAAATCACAATCTGATGCAGGTTTTGCCACTGTGAATTTCACTGCAGAAAGTCCTCAGCAGAAAAGTTCCCTGTAGACATACTCTATGGGTATTTTCAGATGAAGCAGATTTGTTTCAGAAATTTCTGTAGCTATCTTTTTCATAAGAATGGGTTTTCGGAAATCAATGTCCACTTTCTCGAGATAATCCCATTCAGATGAATGGAATTAATTTTCAAACGCAACCATGTGCATAAAATCTTTTAAAGGGAATCTGTCACCAGGTTTTTGCTACCTCATCTGAGAGCTGCATAATGTAGGAAAAGAGACCCTGATTCTAAGGATGTATCACTTAGTTTACTGGGTGCAGCAGTTGTCACACAATCTGAGTTTTTAGATTTAGCATGTAGCAGAGCTCAGAAAGGTGACCCCACCCACTCCAGGCTCTGTATATACATTGTCTATTAACAGTGAGCTGCTTATCAGTGGAGGGAGCGTGGTTAGACCACTTGGCACGATGCAGCTAGTCTGGGCAGTGAATCTCCTGGTGATAAAACCTTCATTGTATGAACACAACAGCACACAGCCTAATAAGTGACATATCCCTGAAATCTGTGTCTCAGCATGCTGTCCTTGGATTACATAGAAAAAAAACCTGCTGACAGATTCCCTTTAATAAAAATAAAACTTTTTGACATTAGATTTTTTTTTTGTTCATATTATTGGAAATACATTGTATCAATCTACATAACTCAGAGCCACATTTTTCCTTTTCTTACAGTTATAAAACTAAGAATGTACTAAATACCAGGTCACAATATACAGTACATCCCGGCTATAAAAATGTTGCTTTGCCATCTATATTGATATTGATGTTTTGCCAAGCGCTAAGTTCAATGTTGTGACAAGACAAACCCACTATTGAAGACTATTAGATCAGAATATTTCGCTTAACAGCATAATAATGGAATGATAACAATATACAAGTGCTGCACACTGGCAATATTGCTTTTTCCAACCAGTGATTAACTTCTAATTGTTACATTCCAAAGATCATTGAAACAACGTTTAACAATGAAGTGTTGTTAAATTGCATTTTGACAAAGTATTCATTAAAATATCATTTGGCAGGGAAATAGCTGCATTAAAAAAAACTACAAGCATGACATCTTTTTCCTACAGATCTGAGGTTCTCAAGTTAAAATGTTCAGCTCCTTGGATTTCTGCGGCTGTAGATTTCCTTGCATATTCAAGTGGTTGTAATCTGCTACATTCACCCTTCACACGCAGACTCATACAACCTTTCACCAGTGTAATGATGCCGCTTTGTAGACTCATTATAATACATATACTGATACTTAGCAGAAGCACCAGAGCAAGAGGTCATGTTGTAGGGTTGGAATTTGGCAGACTCGTTGAAAAAAAACGGGTATGCGGCCCTACTGGGTGGTGGGTTCATGTAGCAAATTGCAAAAAAAGTGACAAAGGTTAAGTCTGGAAGGACATTAAAACTGCTTGAGCCAGTTATGAGACTGAATAAATAAAAATGAAGAACAGCTGGTGTTAGGGTGTGCAAGCCAAATAACAGCAGCTCTTAAAGGCTCAGGACAACAAAAAGCATGCAAAACAAAACTGATAATATAAACAATCAGCCATAACATAAAAAGCCATAACATCTATTAGCTGTCAAAGGGTGAAATACCATAAAAACCTTTAAATGGTGGTAAAAACCACAAAGCCAGAAGTGGACAAATGAATATATTAAAGAGTAGCCACATTTGCCAAATTACAAAAACCTACAAGATGACGGTACACAAATAGTGATTACATAAAAAAACAACAACTTTATCATAAATATAGAATCAAACTACAAAACAGTACACAGAAATTTGAGATAATTACCATACTGCCAGGTCATGTGCAAAAGATCATGGTCCTAAATATCAGCATATAGGAAAGTTAGTATCTTAATGCTTGTAAGAGTCCAACTTAAGGAGGACTTATCACCAGGTCAAAAGTGGCCAATTATTGATATAATTTTATTCCCGCTGCTCTCGAGTATTTAGTGTTTTTTTTTTAATCCGTCATATGGTTCCATGGGCCTTTTATTGAGTGACAATTTTTATGGACTTTACCAATGGGGCGTGGCTCACAGAATAATGCAGAGCAGCCTAAAGACACTTCCCCAGGGAATCCTCTGAGCAAGAAAAATATATAACTGCACTCTAGGTTGCTAGAATGTTACATTTAGACAATTGGAACTACATTATTGCCATGAAAAATAGGTAAGTGCTACATTATGTACACATGGAATTTTGGAAAAATGGAACCGCAATATTGCTCTATAAAAATTTACAGCAGAAGGAAGGTAATTAGCACATAAATTGGCCAATGTATATGAGCCCAATAGCCAACATCAAAGCGTACCTTATTGTTGGGTCCCTATCCTGATAAGAAACCTCTCTTGAACTAAAAAGCCTACAATATATGGGGCAGGAAGGAACCAGGTAATTAAAACCACCTACGGCTGATGGGAATAGGAGTGCACATGTCACAGGAGTTTGCTACAAAGAGAAAAACTGACCAGCACCTCCTAGCTTGTGTGAACAGGTGCCAGCTAAGACAATTGTCTAAATTTACCATTCTAGCAACCTAGAGTGCAGCTATATATTTCTCTTATAACTGTTATCTTAGCTGGCATTTGTACACCCTAGCTAGGTGGTGCCAATCCTGTGAGCAGCAAACCTCTTGTAAAGACCATAAAAATTATCACTAAATAAAAAAATAAAAAGGTCTATCTCTGGAGCCATATGATGGATTTAAAAAAAAACACAATTAACTGAATACTCCGGGGAGCAGTGAAAATAAAATAAGAGCAAAAATTGACAACTTTTGACCTGGTGACAAGTATTCTTCAAATGGAATCTATCAGCAGGTTTTTGCTATGTAATCTGAGGACAGCTTCATGTACAGGCTGAGACATAGATTTCAGCAATGTGTCACTTATTAGGCTGTGTGCTGTTGTTCCCATACAATGAATGTTTTATCACCAGGAGATTATCACTGTCTGGACCAGTGTGCTTGTGGGCACTGGTCTGACCACGCCCCTCTTCTGATAAGCAGCTCACTGTTAATAGACAATATAAACAGCTGTGATGTGGGCGGGTTTAGCTTCCTGAGCTCTGCTGCATGCTACAGCTAAGAACTCTGACTGTGTGACAGCTGCTGCACCCAGTAAACTAAGTCATACATCATTGGAATCAGGGTCTCCTTTCCTACATTATTCTGCTCTTGGATGAGGTAGCAAAAACGCACACTTCTCAGTGTATTTGGCACATTTGGAACTATTTACCATTTCAAAAATGTATTCCATGCCTACTACGAGAAGATATAATTTTGCGCCAACAGTTATGCAATTTTTAGGCTTTCGTAAAAATTTGACTAAAACGCCATCTTCTTGGATACTATGCCCACTTTGCTCTTTACTTTTTAAATTTGGCAAGTCATGAGAAAAGCCTTCCATTTTAGAGAAAATTTGCAGCATCTGAAAAATAACATTTTCAGCCGCAGTTTACAACAAACACTGGCAAGAACTCAGTGCTTACAATTATTTTTGCATGCTTGGGCACTATAATTCCATTATTTTTTGACTATTGCTCTTTGCTGGCAGTAATGTAGAACTGGCATTATTCTACCACTAATACAGTTATTTAAGACTGAATTTCAGCTGCATGCAAACTTATCAAGTTTGGACACGGATGGATGTTTTCAGTGAAGCAAAGGTCACAGCTGTTCAGCTTAATATGGGACCCGGAGCTCAGTCTGAACAAAAGACTGTCGAAAATATAATTTTCATCCAAAAACAAGCCATATGCACTCTAATTAAATAATCCTTATAATAAAATAAGCATGTACTGTATATATACACATGAACACTCTATATACACTGTGCAAATGACACATGAGCAGCATGAATAAATGTACAGTTATCTGGATCTGGCACTGCTGTCAGACCATACCTTTGAATCCTGATTTTCCGGTATCTTGTTTACCATTTGATGTAACTTACAGCTTCCTTACCAATCTTCCTGACCGCAACCTTGAACCCAACATGCTGCTATCATGATGTTTATAATGTTATTTTATTGCCACCTACATGCTTGTCTTTCTAATGAATACCAGGTCAATTTCGGATTGCAGACATGCTGTGCATTTGAAAATCCACAGCATTCCTCGTTTGTTGCAGAAATGCCACAGATTTTCATTGCAGATTTAATTCATTGTAATGTAATGAGTTAAATCCACAGCTAATGGCTAATCTCCAATCCAAGATCAGCCATTAAATCTGCATGCAGTGCTTTCCGACTTCATTGTCGAGTTTGGTTTAGATTCTATAGGAGATTCAAAATCAACATTTATCCAAATATAATCATGTCATCACACACACTGAACATACACATGTGTATACACACACTGCACATATGGTACAGCCTGTCTCCTCTTCAGTTCCTCTAGGCTCCCACAGTTAAAGGACCTTTGGTGATATCATGGTCACATGACCGTGATATCACCAAAGGTCCTTAAGCAGTCTTAACCTTAGAATAAGGCCCCTAAGGCCTCTTTCACATGTCCTGATATTTCCGGTACTGGAAAAAACAGTACCGGAGATATCAGTGTGTACGTGTGTGTCAATTGTGTGCCGCCTGTGTGCTGTATCAGTATCACACATACCGGCACCTGGGAATCAGCAGTACTGTTCCCAAGCGCCAGGTGCTGGAGGCAAGCTTCATCATTGTCCCCTGCTTGCACTGCGATCAGGGAGAGCAAGGGACAATGTTGAGAGTTGTATTCAGAGCACACATGTCAAACTCTGGCCCGTGGGCCAAATTTGGCCCTCAGGGTTATCATATTTGGCACACGATGCCATATGGAGGACTATGTGGGGCCATTATGCTGTGCAGCAAGAGCAAGCCCTGGAACTGTGCTGAGGTCACTGAGAAATTTCTCATGGTAAACTGCGCTGAGCTCAGCATAGTTCAGGGAACCGCTTGTTGCAGGGAGCCATTCTCCCCTGCTCCTCAGAGTGAGCAGTTGCCTCAAGCCACCGGTCACACTGATGAAGAAATGTTGCACAGATGGATTATGGCGTGGGACACTGGATTGTTTCAACTTCGGGCAGGTGAGGGATATTGTCATTTTTTATTTTTGGTTTGTTTACAAGTGACAATGGCTTCAGGGGATTAGGTGTAAAGGTGAGCCTGCTCTGGAGAGATTCAAAAGTCTGCAGTCACACATAGTGACTGCAGACTTTTCCTTTTAAACAGGACAACCCCTAATATTTAATTACAGCTTGACTTTACATGAGTGGGGAAACACTACAATACATTGAACCACTTCTAAGTAAGGTACAGCACAGGTAACTACAACCTGGAAGCCAATGTAAACATTAAAGAGATTGGAGCACTTGCACAAGCAGTGATGCCCTTCTAAAAACTAAATCGGCAGTGGTGCCCATATTTGGAATCAAACTTATCTAATATTGGTAGACCTTAAAGATGGTCAACTGGCCTCATCATGGTATAGATGAATAAAACGTAGTTTATATTTTATTTCACATCTTTGTTGTGGAGATATTAGTATATAATGTTTAGATTCTAATTTATGCTAAAACCAAGTCATGAAATATAGCGCTGTTCTACTCTACATAGTAGGTTTAGAGTTCAGTGAGGAGAGTAGAGCTGAGTCTCATCACATGTCTCACACAGAAAAGGCTGGGTCTGACCTTCTTTGGGGGCATGTTCTTTTTTCATCTGCATGACACTTCCTGCCTATGATTGGTCAACATCATGCAGGGGAAAAAGTACCTGCCCCAGAGAAAAATCTCAGATATCGCTCCTTTAGTCTTAGCATAAATTAAAATATGAAGTTTACAAGTCAATATCTCCATAATGTATATGAGCAATTAAAAAAAAATGTATTCAGATCTGCAGCTACTATTCCATGATGTGGCCAGTTTTCCATGCTAAAACTGGTGAACGGTACCTTTTGAATTTTAAATACATGTATATGAATAACATACTAACATTACTTTAAAGGAACTTATAGGTATGGTTCCCTTTGAAAGATCTTCTGACATGTTCCTGGTCCTTTGCCATATTAATAGATGTGATCAACATTTTCAGTGCCCTATGAATTCCAATGATCATTACAACAAATGAATGAGCCCTTTTGCAGAGAGTGGAAAATATCCAGCTAATGTCTAAGAGATCCAATATTTCTAAGTCTAAAAGGCAAAGCGGTCAAAAAGTGATTTTTCTACTTATCAGTATAAGAGAAGATGGTTCACAAAGTACAGTCCTTCAAAGTCAATTACACCGATATGTCAGATGTTTTAAGTTGAACTTTCCTTTTTATGGATCTCTAAGATAGAGAGTTAGCAGTCCATAAGTTACTCAACAGACTCATCTCATAATCTTTCCTGGCTATACTATATTAAGAATTATGAAACTACAAGAATTTATGAATGTTGTTGCAATGAATCTGTCTTGGCCAACTTGGGAATATAACTTTGGAACAGCTAAATTAGTTTAGAGGTCATTATTCACAAAGCAAAACAGCAGGTCTGGTATTAAGACTGCCCTCACCGCCATGTACGAAAACGGTATTTTTTAGGCAAAAAGACCAATATAATCTGTCTCTTCGAAGACCATCTCTAATCAAACACAGCTAGATATTTAGACATAAAATTAACTCAGAATCCCCTAAAATCTAGATCATACATCCATAATAAAGTATGTAAGTAGTCATAAAAATGTGAGAAAGTGTATGTGCTGTAAAAATGCAAATAGACATAATATTAGGATAAAGATGCAAAAGAAAATCCACTATGCAAACTAATTCATGAAGGTGTACTGTATACGAAAATACAGTGCAGAGATAAAACTGCAAAAATTACCATAAACTATATACAAAATAGCAGTGATGTGCATCCTACAATCAGAGCAGAGCATGCCTGAAGACGCTAAGGCTACGTTCTCTATGAGCTTTTGGTGAGTTTTTGATGTTGCAGATTTTCACCACCTATTAAGTAAATTAGCTCACAACTGCATTTTTTCATTGCATTTTTTGAGTGCGTTTTTTTACATTCGCTTTTATCGTGTTTTGACGCTGCGGTTTTTGTATCTTTTTGTTGTGTGATGTTTTAAACAAAGCATTTGATACTTCCTGTCGAATTGAGCATGAAGAGGAAGTCAGAGATCAGCCGCAGCCCGGACTTCTTCTTCTTGTTCAATTTGTCCGAAGGCGGAGACAGTGACGCCAGCGCTGATTGGGCACCGGCGTCACGTGTCACAACAATAGCACGGCAGCCCCGGGACCGCGAGCGCCGACATTGCTGGAACAGCGCCAGCATGGGAGGCGAGTATAAGCTTTATTATTTTATCTGGGCCAAACATTTTGATCAAGAAGGGGTCGTCCTAGTAGTGAACAATCCCTCTAAGGCTAAGAGGAATGGGGTAACTTGTGTTCTCCTTTAAGTGTAAAAGACCAGTTATCATTAAAGCTGCACTAATCAGCCACTATATAACTTCAAGTTCATTATTGCTAAGCCAATGTCATATCTTGTTAATCATTTCCGAACCCAACTCTGCGCTGTCAATCGATTATGTAAACAATTTGCACAGTTTTTGCAGGCAAACACAAGTGTTAGAAAAGCAAGGAAATATGCTGTCAGTCTTTGTGCTTAGATTTACGACAGAAAAGAATTTAGCAACAGCCAATAAAAGTGCTATTGTAAATATCTAAGAATAATTTATTCTTAGCAATACCAGTAATATCTTTCCCCTTCATAACCAAGTCAACTATAAATTGTTCTGAATTATTTAAAGGGATTTTCCATTAACTGGACATCCCCTTTTAAACAAAGTAGTCCCCCCTATAAGATTTAAAAAAAAACAACATATTCTCACCTCCAGCACCGGCGCCATTCTAGTGATGACGATGTGAGGTCTGCTGACTCTTGCAGCCAATCAGTGACCAAAATTCTGATAAGGTGAGAATGCAGCAACCCAATAGTGGCCACTGATTGGCTACTGGGGCATAACTATCATGTGAACTTCAGCAGATCCCATATCAATACTGCTACAACAGTGCTGATGCAGGAGGTGAGTATATGTTGTTTTTTTTATTGTACAAGGGGGACTACTTCATTTATCCAGGTAGTGGACAACCCCTTTAAACCGAACAAATACATGACGTATACATGACTGATGAATGATGACGTCATACAATTGGCATGGGGAAAGTCAACATGTCTAATCTTTTTTTCTATTAACATCTACTGTCAGAGCCCATCAGGAGGTCTCCATATACATTGGATTACTGGATCTCTAATACTGGCGGGTTTGGTCAGTTTTTAACTAATGGCTAGATATTGATAATATAATTAGTTTTTTTTCATTAGTTTCTTTAAATTTCAATCATTACATTTTGCAGAACTACAGCAATACAAGAAGCCCACTTACATCTCCAAAGCAGGTGAAACTGTGCATCATGTTGAGCTATTGCGCTGCAAAAGACGTATATACTGCTCTTGCATAGGGGCCCTCTTGTGCCGGTGTCTGTCCCTGGGCAAATTGCCTCTTCAGAGAGGAAGAAGACTCTTCACACTAGCGCATAAAAAATAAAAAAAAATAAAAATAAAAAAAATGGTGCCATTCTCATCCAGGTGAGTGGGACGATTTTTTTTTCACTTGTCATCGGTGTGCAATCTGTGTTTTTACTCAGCAGTTATTAATCATTTACAGGACCATTTCCAGGTTCCCATTTTACAGAATTGAAATGTATCACTAAAAATCGGATGTTTAACTGATGGTCCCTATAATATCCGATTTTTATCTCCCCTCCATCAGATTTCATTGTGCAATTGATTTTTTTCTCATGCCAAATATAGCTGAGAATAAAAATATGCAGATTTGCACTGTATTATTGAATAACCTTGGTCCGAGTGCAATACCTTTTTTCTCGCATTGCACTAGTCTGATTTATATGCTAGTGTGAGCGAGCCCTAACTCTAGTGCCTCCTACTGGAAGTAGCAATCCTAAAAGTCAATATCGACCCTTTAACGAGCTTTGCCAGATGACTTAGGATAAAAACCAAACCAGAATCTCAATTTTCAGAAATGTGTTTTAGAGTATTACTCCTCCTCAGTACAAAGCATGAGATCTGATTTTGCTGTATGAGAGGTCTATTGAGGTCTAAGGGGTAACGTTTCTCCTTGTGGAGAGTGACAAGCCAGGTTAAGGAGACTTATAGGCCATGCGTGGCCTATAAGTCTCCTTACCCTGGCATGTTACTCTCCACAAGGAGAAACATTAACTCTTAGACCCCAGTCAGAGGCCTCTCATACAGAAGACTTATAGTCCATGCAAAGCTTCTCTGTGAAATTTAATTTCCCAGAGGAGCACTGCATGACCTATAAGTCTCCTTACACTAGCACTAGAGAAATGTTACCCCTGTCCCTAGGTGCAAGCACAAACACACATAATTTTTATAGGAAGCCACATGGGGAGAGCTCACAGCTTCCATGCAGGAGGCACTCTTGGTCAGATTCAAACCAAGGAGGACCCAAGTGTTGCAAAGTCATGGTGAAATCCAGTAAAATGAAGATAGTTGTATATTAGGTGACTATGGCATACATGATGGTTCATAACAGTGATACAATAACATGCACTATTGAAAATAAAATCTCATGACAAAAATCAATAGTCATGATGTATGCCCTTCTGTTAGCCAAACACAGGGCACATGACATGAGTTTGCTCTTACGGGCAACCTCTTTACATATCAAAATGTCCTTTAAAATTGTAACAAGAGTATTTCTGTGAAGTAATAGATCCTTTAGTTACATAGTAACACTCAAGCACAGAAATTTTCTCTTTTTTTAGGCTTATTCCACTTTCTTTAAGTTTAATAGGACTGAACTCTTCCCCAGCTCTGTGAATAGAAGCCTGTGTGCGAGAGACAACTGAAAAACAGGCCTGCGAACTGCTGACAATATCATTTCTGAAGGACTCCCATATATCACAGCCAACAGCATGTGCGTGACACTGTCAGGAAGTCTCCCTCATAAATAGCTGAAAGTTTTCAGTATGAATAAGGCTTGTTTTCTATATTGTGGATACTTTAACCTCTTCATTTCTGCACTTACATCAAAGTTTATGTAGCGCTAATGCCATTTCTTCTGCTTTTCTATTATGTTCCATTACCCCTTGGCTGATATCGGTTTGGCTTGGTGCCAGTAGTAACAACGTAGCATTAATGTGTTGATAAATATGTTTTGCAGAGAAGGAGGCAAGTCATACAGAAGATTACGTTGCAGAGTTTGTGAACTTTGACACAATTTCCCCTCCCCAGATACATTTACACCTGCCCCCGAATGTGTTTACTATCATTTCTTCTCGCTTTTTCTTTTTTTTTTTCTTGTTATTTGATTCTTCCAGTATCACATTTTAAAGACAACTTGCTGCAGGGAGAATATTGAGTTCATGTATCAAAACTGTCTCAGGGAATAATTGCCCGTATTGCCCAACCAATAATAGTTCACATTTAATTTACTAGCAGAGTTTGCAAAATTGATTGTGATCTAATTAGAGGTAAAGCCATCTAAACATGTTAAAGGGGTGGTCCGGCATCTAAAATGTATTTTCTAAATATCTGGCCTTACACCCTAACCACTTTTGTCATTTGCTTTATTACACAATTCCCTACACTTTTCCCTATCTAGCTAATCCCTTAGTGTATTTTTAAAACTGCACTTCCTGTGACGCTTCATTTGAGAGGAGTCCCATAGGAGGCTGGGGCTGCACTCACTACCTGTAGCATCCATCGCCCCTCATGGTGCAGGAAGTCATCAGGAGGCAGAGCTGCAATTGCTTCTAGTTACTTGCATCGCTGGCCCTTTGAAGGTCCTGGATCTTAGGTAATTGACACTGAAAGAGATGTGAGTGCAGCGCCGGCTCTCTACTTCTATCTACGCCACCTCTGAAGCTTCTAACTTAAAGAAATAGTCATCAGGGGAGGAGATAGAAACAGTAAGTTACACCAGAACGGCCCCACAGCTTCACACAGCCATCAAACAAATCACCATCGGGGGGGTGGCGATAGAAGCAGTGAGTGACACCATAATGATGCTACTTGATGACTATTCATTTGAAAGTGGTGCTAGTATCTGTGGAGAAGTGCTGATGTCACTCACTGCTTCTATCTCCGCCACCTAACGACGTCACCTTTCACAGAAGCTATGGGGGCAGTGGAGACAGAAGCAGAGTGCTAGCGTTGCACTCACTTCTCCCGCAGTGTCTAGCATTCAGGATCCAGGACATCTTAAGAGGGGGTGGCGATGAAAAACTAGTAAATAACTGCAGCCCAGTCCCCTGTGACCTCCTGTTCCAGAAGGGGCAATGGACACAGCGGGGAGTGAGTGCAGCCCCAGCCTCCTGTGACATCATGTTTGAGACTCCTTTCAAATGAAACCTCACAGGGAGTACAGACAAAAAACACATTTAGGGATTAGCAGGATAAGGAAAAGTGTAGGGTATTGTGTAATAAAAAAAATTGCGAAAGTGGTTAGAGTGCAAGGATAGACATTTAGAAAATAAGTTTTAGCATCGGACCACCTTTATAAGCTGGCTACCTAAAAAACACAACAACCTTAACAAATGTCTCACTACAACTGAAAAGAAGTTAAAATAATTTTTTTGAATGGGAAAACCCATTACTGCTACTATTGTTATTAAAGGGAACCTGTCACCAGAAAATAACGCTATTAACCTGCAGATTAACCTGATATATGCAGGTTAATAGCATTTTTTCTGTGGACAGGCTCCCTTTAAGTACATGCTATTCTTGTTATTTATTAAATACACATCATAGTGTGATAATTACTTAAATTATATCTTTAATCTAGGATCTGTGAGACAGTGTTGAATTCATGGAAGAAAACAAAATGAACATACAGAAAGAGTACAAATTTGATAAACTACTTATCTACGCATTGTTTTCTATACTAGGCAGGTCACAAGTCAATCATGAGACTAAGATCTTTCACTACTCCTTAATTTTTTCTTAAAGGGAGCATTATATTATGTAAGCTTCAGACAGAGTGGTTATGGCACCCATCCTGGAAGCTGTACTGAAAAATAATGGAGACAATTAGCACCCCATGGAACTGTAATCTAGAAACAGGCAATTCCTGGACAAGCACTCTCCAGGGAACAGAGTTGGAGCTCTGATCTCAAGCTAGACCTGAGTCTCCAGTTTTGACCTTTCAAGGAATCTGCCAGGTTCCATAAACCTCCGGAGTCGCTACAATAAAGCTATAGAAACATATTCCTGTAACCTGTTAATGTCTTTGATGACACATATAACTCTTGATACGTTTGCTGAAATATCCTAATTACTCTGGACCTGTATGGTGGGACATTGCGTTCCTTAGACTACAATCACATCCTGCTGAACCTCCTAAATGTCCACTTCATCTCAGGACCACTAAAAGTCTTGCCTTCCCCACTATCCATGCACAGTGAAGCTGAGTGTACACTACCAGGCTTCCTTAGCTCACTGTGCATGCCCAGAAAGGCAACGTGATGTCGAGACCTGATGGGCACATGCAGTGTGACGAACAAGCTGGGGAGAACATTCCCTGCTTTAATGAGCATGAACACGGTGGAGGGTGAGATTACCGATAGGTACTAAAATGAAGTGGGCAGTAGGTAGGACATCAATTACACCCAGGGGCAGGATTACAATATCTGAGGCTGGACCTGTCCAGGATAATACACATATAACAAGAGGCACAATAAAAGTTATTTTGACACTCATATGAAGAGTTGTTTGGGACATCATGAACATTATTAGGATACAGTAATAGGGCACTAAATAATTATGGTGCTGCTTTTGGAGGCCAGACAGGTTCCCTTTAAGGCACAAGTGTCAAAATCAGGCCCGCAGGGTGGTTTTATTTGGCCCTCGACTCCAGAACCATCACCCCTATGTGAAGCCATTATACTGTATGGAGGACTATGTGGGGCCCATTATTCTGTATGGAGGACTATGTGGGGCCCATTATACTGTATGGAGGACTATGTGGGGCCCATTATACTGTATGGAGGACTATGTGGGGCCCATTATACTGTATGGAGGACTATGTGGGGCCCATTATACTGTATGGAGGACTATGTGGGGCCCATTATACTGTATGGAGGACAATGTGGGGCCCATTATTCTGTATGGAGGACAATGTGGGGCCCATTATTCTGTATGGAGGACTATGTAAGGCCAATTATACTATATGGAGGACTATGTGAGGCCCATTATACTGTATGGAGGACTATGTGAGGCCCATTATACTGTATGGAGGACTATGTGGGGCCCATTATACTGTATGGAGGACTATGTGGGGCCCATTATTCTGTATGGAGGACTATGTGGGGCCCATTATTCTGTATGGAGGACTATGTGGGGCCCATTATTCTGTATGGAGGACTATGTGGGGCCCATTATTCTGTAAGGAGGACAATGTGGGGCCCATTATTCTGTATGGAGGACACTGTGGGGCCCATTATACTGTATGGAGGACACTGTGGGGCCCATTATACTGTATGGAGGACACTGTGGGGCCCATTATTCTGTATGGAGGACTATGTAAGGCCAATTATACTATATGGAGGACTATGTGAGGCCCATTATACTGTATGGAGGACTATGTGAGGCCCATTATACTGTATGGAGGACTATGTGAGGCCCATTATACTGTATGGAGGACTATGTGGGGCCCATTATACTGTATGGAGGACTATGTGGGGCCCATTATTCTGTATGGAAGACTATGTGGGGTCCATTATTCTGTATAGAGGACTATGTGGGGCCTATTATACTGGTTGGCCCGCGACTTTGTTCCAAGTTTTTTATTTTGGTCCTCTGTGTGTTTGAGTTTGACATCCCTGCTTTAAAGGGGTTGTGCGGTACTTTAGATCCCTCCCCCATGTATCCCCCCAGGTCCCTAAGACTTTTTGTAAATACCTTCTGCTGTTGATAATATCTGTGAGCGGCGCTATCGGTGGCCGCTCACAGGCATCAAGTGACCCCAGCGCAGACGTCACTACTACAGTAATAGGGCACTAAATTATGGTGCTGCTTTTGGAGGCCAGACAGGTTCCCTTTAAGGCACAAGTGTCAAAATCAGGCCCGCAGGGTGGTTTTATTTGGCCCTTGACTCCAGAACCATCACCCCTATGGGAGGCCATTATACTGTATGGAGGACTATGTGGGGCCCATTATACTGTATGGAGGACTATGTGGGGCCCATTATACTGTATGGAGGACTATGTGGGGCCCATTATTCTGTATGGAGGACTATGTGGGGCCCATTATTCTGTATGGAGGACTATGTGGGGCCCATTATTCTGTAAGGAGGACAATGTGGGGCCCATTATTCTGTAAGGAGGACTATGTGGGGCCCATTATTCTGTATGGAGGACTATGTGGGGCCCATTATACTGTATGGAGGACTATGTGGGGCCCATTATACTGTATGGAGGACTATGTGGGGCCCATTACTCTGTATGGAGGACTTTGTGTGGCCCATTACTCTGTATGGAGGACTTTGTGGGGCCCATTACTCTGCATGGAAGACTATGTGGGGTCCATTATTCTGTATGGAGGACTATGTGGAGCCCATTATACTGTATGAAGGACTATGTGGGGCCCATTATACTGTATGAAGGACTATATGGGGCCCATTATACTGTATGGAGTACTATGTGGGGTCCATTATTCTGTATGGAGGACTATGTGGGGTCCATTATTCTGTATAGAGGACTATGTGGGGCCTATTATACTGGTTGGCCCGCGACTTTGTTCCAAGTTTTTTATTTTGGCCCTCTGTGTGTTTGAGTTTGACATCCCTGCTTTAAAGGGGTTGTGCGGTACTTTAGATCCCTCCCCCATGTATCCCCCCCAGGTCCCTAAGACTTTTTGTAAATACCTTCTGCTGTTGATAATATCTGTGAGCGGCGCTATCGGTGGCCGCTCACAGGCATCACGTGACCTCAGCGCAGACGTCACTACAAGTGAGGCGTGACTCAGTGCTGGGGTCCCCGCGGTGGCTGCTCGGTTGTGGGCAGGGTTACCCCACCGCGTCACACCCAGCTTCCACCGCACGCGTATCCAATGAATGAGGAGAGACAGAAAGCACAATGGATGCCGGGTGTGACGCGGGGGGGGGGGGGGGGGGTAACCCCTCCCACAGCCTGGCATCCACCTGGAACCAGGAAGATCGTGATCCCCGGCTGCTGCCAGCACTTGTCGTGACATCAGCGGATGTCAGAGCCGGCTGCAGTCGGGGATCACGTGATGCCTGTGAGCGGCCACTGATAGCGCCGCTCACAGGCATTATCATGGCTGGGGGGGGGTAATCTAAAGCAGTGGTCCCCAACCTTTTTTGCACCAGGGACCGGCTTGAAGCAAGATCATTTTTCCATGGCCCAGCAAGGAGGGGGTGGGGTGGGCGGGGCTTTGGTCATATGGGGGCGGGGTAATGGAGGGATTTGGAGTTTAGTGCATACTTATCATATAGTGTAGACCAGGTCCCCGCCAGGAGCTATGCCAGGAGCCCCACAATGTGCTGTGCCAGGAGCCGCATCACTGAGGCCCCATCACGCCCTGCAGCAGGACAGGGCAGCTGTCCTGACAGCTGCTGTTCAGCTGCATTTACTTCATCCCAGGGGCGGACACAGACTGTAGTGGGCCCCTGTGCAAGAAATTTTTGGGGGCCCCCCCCGCCCTTCATAAGGCAACAAAGTTATGTAAACATAACCCCCCCATGTGCATCTCTCACCCCCCCATGTGCAGCTCACCCCCGTGCATCTCTCATCCCCCTCCGTGCATCTCTCATCCCCCTCCGTGCATCTCTCATCCACCCCCCGTGCATCTCTCATCCCCCCCGTGCATCTCTCATCTCTCCCCTCCCTCCCATGTGCATCTCTCATCTCTCCCCTCCCCCCATGTGCATCTCTCATCTCTCCCCTCCCTCCCATGTGCATCTCTCATCTCTCCCCTCCCCCCCATGTGGATCTCTCATCTCTCCCCTCCCCCATGTGCATCTCTCATCTCTCCCCTCCCCCCCATGTGGATCTCTCATCTCTCCCCTCCCCCATGTGCATCTCTCATCTCTCCCCTCCCCCCATGTGGATCTCTCATCTCTCCCCTCCCCCATGTGCATCTCTCATCTCTCCCCTCCCCCTATGTGCATCTCCCATTCCCCCCACTCCTAGTTAATTGTATTTAAAAAAAAATAAAACTTGTTATACTTACCCCCATGCGATCCCTGCAGAATCCTGGCGCTCGTCCAAATCGCTGACACCAGGTTCTCCTGACTTCCGGCCATGTGACGGCGCCGTCACATGGCCGGAAGTCAGGGGAATCATGAAGGTGCTGCCGCAGCAGCGCAGCGCTAAGATGTCCCGGACCCGGCGCTTAGCATGCGGCCGGGGGCCCCATGAGGAGAGAGACGCACAAGAGGGGGGCTCCGAGGGGGCTCCTGCCGGCCGGGCCCCATACTGGAGTCAGGGCAGTCATGCCCTGATGGCGGCCCTGCTGGAGGCTGGAGGGGCCCCCTCTCCCCGCGGACCGGCTGAAAAACCCCAACGGCCCGGTCCTGGTCCGCGGACCGGCGGTTGGGGACCTCTGATCTAAAGTACCGCACAACCCCTTTAAGGGATATTACACATAGCCTCCTTATGACTCTGTATAACCTCCAAAGCAATCATGCATAGTCCATTCAAGCATGTGGAATATTTCTATACCTCTGTATATCTATGATGTTATAGGAAGTTTCTTTTGTCAACTACCAAACCATTCCAAAAGAAAAAAAAAATGTAGCACGCTCTCTTAGCCTCCACTTATGGACAAAATCTCTCTACATAATTTGCCTAGTGGAGCCTGTGCATAAGTGCATTATGGCCTCCATACTAGAGCTTCTAAGCAGGTGCTGATCACAAGGCTCTGCCGTGTGCAAGGACCTTAAATTGTATATAAAAAAAGAAATATTATATGTATTATGTTATATTATATACGGAAAAATGACAGATAGCCATTCCGGAGATCAAGATGTGCAAGTATCATGGCTGAACCTTCAGTAAACAATAATACCATATTTCAGAGTTATTATGCTGCTAAACTTATGATTGCATTTTAATTTAAAAAAAATTCCAATGCCAATGTCCTAACAGCAAGCTGCACAATAACACCTTTTCTGAATCATTACAAACAATGTTGCTAAGAGAATTACATTAGGAAACATGACAGCATATCCATGGTTACACACAACCCTCCTACATAATTTACCTTAGATACTAAATTTATAGATACTTCAAAATAAACAATAATATGGTTTATGCAGTGATGTACAAAATTGAAAAAAAGAAAAAGAAAGTAATGAGATATAAACATTTTTTTTTGTAGAAATATTGAAGGTTTTTCCCTTTTTGTACATGGATGGATTAACAGTTACACGTTTGCCAAGTCCGCTTCCCTACAGGCTAATTCTGACTCTCCAGGTCGGCTAATTTAATTTCTGTAGATAATCAGCTAAGTGGTAGCTCTTACAATACAAATCTGCTTGGAGTCCTACAATAACTGGATTTAAAATCTAAGTATTACAAAGTAAAGTACAGCGTTTGGTTACGACTCCATGTCATACCGTCTACTGCTCGCTGACTCTTATATAGAGACGATACTTTATTGTAACACTTATATTGACTTTGAAAGTTAAATTGTAAAACTCCTAAAACCACCAAATCAGCGAGGCTTGTGAATTATCTGAAAGGCTACAGCATAGGCTGCAGTGGGGATATCATGGCTATAATTGATGTGACCACTGCAGCCAATCACTGTGCTCTGTGGCTCTGCCGCAGATGGCGTGATCTCTCTGGTGTCTTCTCAAGCTAAGTGTATCCCCTTTGTTTGTTTACCTTGTTGTCTTTAGTTACAGTGGGGGCTTGACTAGTGCTCACCCCGTACCCTCCTTACTTAGGGCTTAGCTCTAGGGACACTCATTGATTAGGTTTCCTGCTCGGTGCAGAACCTATTTAGGGATGATAGGGCAGTCAGGGTGATATCAGATCGGCCTAGAGGTCTCCACTCCTCCTTTCCCTAATTGTTGGGCTCCCTTCCCCCTCTTCCCGCCAATGTACACTTGTTCTTTCCCTTACCCAGCATGACAGGTGCTCTAATAATATACATACAAAAGACTCAAAGGTATCCAGCACTAAAAAAAACCCCACAAAAACAGGTAAGCAACATGATGAATTACCAAAGATTAGGGCTCATGCACATGACCGTATTATCGGTCTGAGTGCGATCAGACAAAACATCAGATTGCACTTGGACCGACGTAATTCTTTAGAGCCGTGCACATGTCTGATCTTTTCCTCGGACCAAGATGGTTTGAATAAAAAAATTGTAGCATGCCCGAGTTGGATACGATTATCAGATTGCAATTGCAAATGCAAGTCAATGGACAGGATGAAGAAGATGGAGAACTTTTTTTTCCCCATCTTCTCATCCGAGAAAATCGAATTACACTATGATCAGACTCTGATCAGAGTGTGATAAGTATAATCAGCCTGATTCCCTCAGATTAGAGAAAATACGCTGCTGTGATCCCAGCCTTAGAAAACTCAATCACCTGGCACTAAACATGATCGCGCTACATCAACAACAGGACAACTGGCTACTGGTTATTGTAAAGGGTCTGGGAGGCGGAACCTCTGAGCAACTATACAAGGGGGCAGTCCTTGTAAGGAAGCGGGTGGCTCCCAGGGAAGACGGGCAGGTAGTCACGGCAAGTGACAGGGAGAGTCTCTGGGTAGAAGGGCAGGTAGTCGCGGCAAGTGACAGGGGCAGTCTCTGGGTAGAAGGGCAGGTAGTCACGGCAAGTGACAGGGACAGTCTCTGGGTAGAAGGGCAGGTAGTCACGGCAAGTGACAGGGACAGTCTCTGGGTAGAAGGACAGCAGGCAGGTGGCTGGCGAGCGGGCGAGAGTCTTTGGACGGGCAGGTGGTCACGGCAAGTGACGGCAGAGCCTCCAGGTAGGCTAGCACGCAGGTAGCAGGTGTATGCTCCCAGGTGAGCAGGTAAGAGTCTCTGGACAGGCAGGTGGTCACGGCAAGTGACGGCGGAGCCTCCAGGTAGGCTAGCAGGCAGGTAGCAGGTGAGCAGGCAAGAGTCTCTGGACAGGCAGGTGGTCACGGCAAGTGACAGCGGAGCCTCCAGGTAGGCTAGCAGGCAGGTAGCAGGTGAGCGCTCCCAGGTGAGCGGGCAAGAGTCTCTGGACAGGCAGGTGGTCACGGCAAGTGACGGCGGAGCCTCCAGGTAGGCTAGCAGGCAAGTAGCAGATGAGCGCTCCCAGGTGAGCGGGCAGGCTGGTCCATAGACAGACTGACAGGTGTCGGAAGGCAGACCGTCGGACCGCAGGCTTGCAAGCAGGTAAACGGATATCAGGCCGGTATCAAGCAGGAATCTGACAGGTGACTGGCAGGTAACTGGTAATGGGACCTGAGGGCTGAAGCAGAGTGAAGGCTTTGCAACAACATTGCTCGGGCACCTCCATTTTGGAGGAGGTGCCTTATATATGGTGAGGTCCTCCGGCCATTGGCCGGGGACTCCTTAGGACGGCGCGCGCGGCCCCTTTAAGAGAGGGGGAGCGCGCGCGCCCTAAGCACAGTGGCCAGGAAGCAGCGCGCGCTGCCAGCAGAGCGGGAGGAGGACGCCGGGCACGGAGTGGAGAGGTGAGGGGAACAGCGTCCCTGCCTAGCAGGAGGCAGGGACGCCGACGCTACAGTTATCAGGTGACCAAGACCATTATATTTTGAGGACATTTTTTTTACTCTATATCGCCATGAACTTCATACATATCTGTCAACGTCAGCAATTAAATTTAAAAAAGTGAACATTATGAGATTTATATGACCTCACTAAGGTATGTAGACATCATAGATGGTGGCCCCTACTCAGGACTGCCCCTCTAATTGCTAGAGAGGAGAGCACCTGCCATCTATCACTGTGGCAGATCCAGCTGGTGATGAATTACAGAGCTGCACTTTCGTACTGCACATATTCTCTGCAGCAACCACTCAGGGGAAATGTAAGACCAGCCCTGACAATATCAGTGGAAAAGATTTAGTTTTTTGTGCAAAAGTTGAAACACCAAGTTATTAGTAAAAAACAAACAAACCTCAGAAGTAATGAGGCTAAAGGATCTAATACCAAATAGACAAAAGGCGGCCAAGAAACAACCATCAGGCATGTTGAATTTCAACATGTCCATTGCTTTGTTCCTGCAGGGGAAAGAGTCAGGTCTGGCAGCGGTTTATCCTCCCTTTCCTGTTGAGCTAAACATGTGAACTCATCATGTTGAACCAGAATTAGGGTACGTTCACATGAAGCTATTTTCGGTCCGTGTGAAAAATGGACCACACATAGACCATTGCTAGCCTAAGTGTTATTCCACATGGAAAGTTCTCCACATGGACCCCAAGTCATATGAGAAAAAAATCACAACATTCACTAGTCTGACCCAATCTATAGACCAGACTTGTTGCTGTAAACAGTAGGAAACTCCTGCACCTGGCATGTGGAAAGGGCTGAACATGGGGTCAATCACGTCCGCAAATTGCAAAGGTGACTGGTCCCCAAAATGTAGTGTTCATGTGAACTTATCCTTAGACTACCTATCATGGTCATAGATCCTTGAAGATCTGTCACTAGATGCCTCTATGAACTCACCGCGTGGTTACAGAGAACAGCTAAACATCACAATAATCTGCAGTCTGGTGACAAATATAAAGGAGCCCTCCAATGAAGTTTTTTTTTTTACTAAACCTGTGCATACATGCATGAAATATAGTGTGTGATAACATATTCATCTACAGCCATCTTCTCCGGGATCCAGCACCGGTCTTCTCCTCTTCTCAGTGACATCACCGCTCTTCAGAATCTCCAGATCATTCTATGCTCTATGCGTTAGCCAGAAGTCTCTTTTACAATGTGAGTCTATGATGCCTTGTTTTGACGCTCCACAGACTTACATTGTAAAAGCGCAGAGCGAAGTGTGAAGTGGAGAGACTGAAGAGGGGTGATGTCAGTGAGAAGAGGAGCACAGAGGCGGTAGGTGAGTATATTAACACAAAAGGGCTCCTAACTTGAATTTTTATTTTCTCTGGACAGATTTCCAAAAAAATCACAGACAGATGATATTTTTTACGGACATACTGGAAAGCCATAATAAATCATTATGACTATCAGTGATACATGTCCATAATTCTGACATCAAGACATTAGCTGCATTCACTGCAAAGTGTAAAGTGATGATAATTACAATCAAAATAATCTGCATACGTTTCTTCTGCTTCAAAAAAATCACAGATGCCTTCATTTTTTTTAACGGACAGGGCAAAAAAGTGACCTATTTTTATGGACTGTCCCTGAATTTCTAGACAATTGGCAACTCTGACACACATTGCATGCACATACTATATACATGGATTCAGTAAATAAAAAAAATCTTCATGAGAGTGCTTGTTTAATATAAAAGAGCATAAGTATGACAGACACTGATTTTAAACAGATTATTGCATGATGTCCCTTTAAAGGAATCTGCCAGCAAACTTTCTATGTAATCTGAGGGCAGCATGAGGCAGCAGCTGAGATGCTGTATTCAGTGATGTGTCACTTTTTTGGCTGTGTGCTGTTGTTTACTTACAATGATGACCAGGAAATTATCACTGCCTGGACTACACATCACGTGAGCCCTGGTCCAACCACTCCCCCTCCTGTGATAAGCAGCTCACTGTTAATAGATAATGTACACAGAGAGCTTTGCTACATGCTACATCTAAAAACTCAGATAGTGCCACAACTGCTGCACCCAGTAAAGTAAGTGATACATCGCTAGAATCAGGCTCACTTGCAATATATTATGCTACTCTCAGATTAAATAGCAAAAACCTGCTGATAGAGTCACTTTAAAGTTATTACTAATTGTTCAACCTGCACAGTAAAATGATAATGAATAACCAGGGGCGGACATAACCATTGGTGCAACCTGCGCAGCCGCACAGGGGCCCAGGAGATAAGGGGGTCCGCTTACATCTCCAAAGTAGGCATAATTGAGCATTAGATGATCCATTACACTGCAAAAGGCCCTTATATTGTTCTTGCACAGGGGACTCTTATGTCTGTGATTTTGATTATTTGACGGACATTTCTTTGTAATGGCTGAATCCATTGTCACAGATGCACAGAAACAACTTACATTTCCATTGGGAAATGGCAGCAATATTTTTATGTGACTCCATATGTCAATGTTGCTGCAACAAAGTCTGCTTTATATATCCATAGTTACAGAAACCTTTGGAAAAAAAAAAAGCTCTCAAACCCAATCAAAGGCCAATAATATGGTAATAACATTTCAATATATTACTTACAGTAGTAATTCCCTTAATGTAATGAAAGCCACAAACTGAAATAAAATTACAAATGTCAACTGACCAAGAAGCAAAAGGAGATGCGGCACAATTTAACACCTTACTTATTAGATCCAGTCTTTATTGTAATAATATACACACTGTACATAGATTATTATAAATACTTATTATACAGTTTATGAACATGAATAATCTAAAGAGAGACTTCTCCAAATTACCACCTCTCTGATATAGAGCAGATCTTCTAAGAAGGATTCTAATTCCTTTATATCCCATGAATAAGGTTCTTTACAAGGATCACTTTTTCTCACGGAAATAACTGGTGGTCTTTTCAATATATAATAAAATAACAAAATATATATATATAATATATATATATATATATATATATATAGATCTATATAAAAAAAATAAAGAAATATATATATTATATATATGCACACCGGTATTTAAAAAAAAAATGTGTGTGTGTGTGTATATATATATATATATATATATATATATATATATATATATATATATATATATATATATATATATATATATACACACACACACACTGTATATAGTATATGTATTTCAAGCATTAAATAAAAAAAAACTGCTCGACATATATCGAGCTTCTGGATGCCTCACTATTTTCTCTACCCGTGAAATCTACGTAAATATATGTTCAGAATGGGTAGTCTGGCATTAGAACAATTAGTGGTAAAAAAAAAAAAGCAAAGTGGGTAGCACTAAATTTCCTTTGCAAAATGTAAAGAAAATCTGAGCTCGGCAGAGTTAAGGCCAGAAATGATCCTTGCAGTGTCTTTCAGCTTATTATAGAAATGCTGCAAGACATATTTCCCAACGTGTGGCTGACTTTCCAGGAAAATCCTGGAGGAGGGGGGCACGGACTCCACCAGTTTTTCTACATTGGGGCCCTCTTTTTCCTCCACAGGCGAGCAGCTCTCTGTCTACATTATGCTGAATAAATAGCGGCATGGATATTATAATTCTTAGCAGAGATATATAAAAAGAATGAGAAATTTAAGAAGACATAAATTAACAGCTTATAAAATAACCGATTCCTAGAAGGATAACATTTTTTTGATTGCATTTCTTAGAAATTCACAAAGGCCCAGAGCTGGAAAAGCAGAATTTCGAATGCAGCTGTGCAAACTCTTTTTCAGCTGCAGGTTGCTATATGTTTAATTATTTAAAGTTAGTAACTTTTTTTGTGGTGTGGGTAAAAGGTGTAGCCGCTTTTTTTGTGAATTGAAATTTTAAATATTTTTTTTATCTATATACATTTTTACTTTTTATTTGATATCCTTTTAGGAACCCAAAGACACATATAAAATGTATATTGCAATTTTTCTGGTTTGGGCCTTTTCTTCTCCATTAGCTATCTATCTTGTAAGTTTGTACGAAGTAATAAAGTATGAAATTTGTATGCCGTATTGGATTCATATATATATATATATATATATATATATATATATATATATATATATATATATATATATATATATATATATATATATATATATATATATATATATATAATGTTTTTTCTCAGTTTTACTTATGCTAAACCTTAAAGATACATTCCCACCATGAGCTTTTGGTGAGTTTTTGATGTTGCAGATTTTCTGAATCATTGCTGCACCCATTAAGGCTATGTTCACACATCACGGTTTTTTTATGAAGTTTTTCATGCAATTTTTCAGCTGTGTTTTGCAGTACCAACAAAGTCTATGACAAACCAGAATTCTCTGTTCACACATCATGTTTTTTTTTTGTTCAGGACTTTGTGCCTTGCATGGTTTTTTTTGGAAAATAGAGCAAGTCACTTCTTTCAGTATTTTTCCATCCAAAGGAAGTAATGGGTGGTGAAAAAAACACATTAAAAACGCACCAAAATTTGTTTCAGCATTTTTTATGCCAAAATAGAATGGGGTACTTTTTTTTCCACAGAACTTTATGTACAGCCATAAAAAGAGACAGAACGACAGTGAAAAAAAAAGCTGAAAAAACACATCAAAAAAGTAACAAAACTGCAAGAAAAATCCTGAACAAAATGCCCTTGAAGATCAGGTTTTGCTGCAGAAAATTGACGGCAAAAAAAACATGATGTGTGAACATAGCCTAAATAAAAGACTTGCATTTTTTTTAACATACGCAGCGTAAAAAAAGCACCAAAAATTCATAGTGGAAAAGTAGCCTAACTCTCATTTTTTATGATAAATTAAAGCATGTGGTGTAATAACACCTCCATTGGTTTTGTCACCTTAAAATGCTGCACAACTTAAGAGACAATACACAAGAGATATTTATCTGCAAATTCGTAGACAATCCAGCTGGATGAGATCATGATAATACAGTAGATGCTATTGAGAAAAACTTGATCTGCCTATGATCTGGAGATAAATATCTATAGCTTATGGCCAATATGTCTATACACATTCACTTTTCTCTCTACTTGCCCAGTCGTAGAATATTTTATAACACTGGGATATGCTTATTTTAAAGCACCACTCCAGTGTTTTTATTGCACTGCTGAAATGGTGCTTTAAATGTAATTCCCCTGCGCCCTGTCTCGTACTCACCAGCTGCTGCGTTCATCCTTTTCCGGCATCACTCCAGTCAATCTTCGGGAAATAGTGACCTGCCGGCAGCTCCAGTTTTTCTTAGAGTGCGCAGGATGTCACATTTCAATACAAGTCTATGAGAGCCTCGTTCTGGTGTTTTTCTGGCTCTCATACACTTAAAAACAAAAATGCAAAGGCAGAAAACCGAAACGCGCGTCGGGATGTTTGTGGTGCCATTCCAACAGGTGGAGACACCCTCAGGTCTGTACATACCAGGTATTTGATTTGATCACAGTTATGACCTGAACATATGAATAGTAGTATGGATATGTGACATAATATATGGCCTATCTTATCATAATTACTCATTGCTGTATATAATGTAGAGTATAGGATATCCCCATTATATATTTCTTTAACTTTACATTGAATTAATTACTCTGATTATATATATATATATATATATATATAATATATATTGAATGAACTGGTTTTATATATACTGGATACTGCTATTTTTTGGAATTTTTTACTATTATTATTATTATTATTATTATTATCTCCTCCTGTGGTCGTGTTGCTTTTAGTGTGTTGTCATTTATTGATTATTCCTTAATAAAGATTTACATTTATTTGATTTTCTACTGGTTTTGTGGTTATATTTTCTGTGTGATTTGGTTAGCTCTCATAGACTTGCATTGAGCTCTTGTGACGTAACTTCTGGACATTCAGAAGTTATGGACACAAGATGGTGACACTGGACCGGAGGGCATCCGTAAAAGGTGCAGCTGCCGGAAGGCGAGTATAAAAACGGGGGCAGGGGGCTTACATTTAAAAAAACAACAATGCTGGAGTGGTGCTTTAAAAGATGTGCACACTATAAGATATTTGTGATCATGTAGGTTATTTTTTCCATGGAATATAATTCAAAAATTTGTACTTTCTATATGCAAATTTTTGCTCGATAGCCAATTAAATACAATTTTAACATTAAGTAAGTTTTGACTGTGAAAATTTACAGCAATAGTTAGCCATATGACCAGTTAATCCAATTACTATGTATATGAGTGCATTAAAACTAGCTTCAAATGCTATTCTTCAAAGCCAAGTGTGTAAAATAAAGCTACGTTCTCACGATGAGCTTTTGATGTTGCAGAATTTCCGCACCCATTAATTAAAATAGGTTACTTGCATTTTTTCTAAAATACTTAGTGTAAAAAAAACTCATTGTGCGAACGCAGCCTAATACAGTAGCCGTGATAAATGACAATGAAGCACTACCTGCGGAGTTAAGAGCATAGTAGTAACCATTGTGAACGTCTTTCACATCATTTGTAGAAATGAATTTATTAGTTTTAAGACATGTTTTACTATTACGAAGCAGGATTCTAGCTCTTTTTTGCCATTTTGTCAGTTTGGTACAAATGATAAAATATGCGTGCCATTCGACAATTATCACATTAACTCCAGAATAAAGGTCAATTTACTATGTAAGGCGTAAATCTAATTGCCCACTCCAAGTCAATCAATAATTTAAAAATTTTTTTTAATTATTATAATTTATTTATTTTTTTACAATTTTTGAACAGCATGATCATGGTGAAAGCTAGGCTATTCTTTTTTTTAAGCCCTATACTTTAAAATATCTAGGCCTTACACCTAATACCTGGCTAAAGTAGAAAGGTTTAATACCCTGCTAAAACTCACTAGCCCCTTTACGAGACTATGGTAAAATAGATCTGATCTTACAAACAAAAATCTATCCATTGTTCGATTTTCTTCCGTTCATAGGAAGTACCGTATCTGTCATAGTTTCAGTGCCACACAAGATTACCATCATCAGCGGGAATGTGTTGTCCATCTGGAAGAACAGTCAAGAACAATAAAAAATTACACGTCTAAACTTCAAGATTAGCTTATTTTTTTTTTTTTTTTTTTTTTTTATTATTTCCTCCGTATATTAACAGAATGACTCTCTTGATTAGAGTGATCTGTTTGAAGAAATGTTTAATAATATGTTTTATCGAAAATTTGTACAACTATTTTGGCTGTTTATTTAGTTCAAATTTTACTTTTTAGCAGATTTATTTATTTTTGAAGTTCTCGATTTCACATATAAACTTTAATAAAGTATTACCCAGAGGTTGTTAATCAATGTAAAATAAAGTTGCGAGTTCTAGAACATGTAAATCTCCTGCGATCTACAGAGATTATAATTTTAGAACTACGGGGTAGTCATGAGATTTCATTTACTTCTTAAATAAGATCCAGAAGGCATGTTTGAAGGGGTTTTAATATGGACTGTTCCAAGTAATACAGCAAGTCTACACTAGCAAAAATTCCAATGTCGAGATGAAGAAGCCAAAAAATTAACTTAAATATTTAGAGTGTTTTAAAAGTATATTAACCCAATCCTCTTACTTTCTCTAATAGGAAAGTAGAGCATGCACTTTATGTCTAGATTCTAGAATTATTTTATATTATTACATTTCTAAGACCACATTCACACATGGCAAAAAATACTCAGAAGTTTTTTTTGCCAAAATCTCAAATGTTACGTATGGATTTTGCACCAGAAATCTGAATGTTCAGAGCACGTCATAAAATCTGCATAGTTTTTTTTTTTTTTGGCCACAAAAAAAAATGTTGTTTTGCGAGCTCCATGCATCTGTATCATACATGTAACAGATTTTTAGTGTGAAATACGTATGAGGCCTCATTATCTTCGAATTAAACAAAATTTTCAAAATGATAATTTTTCATGTCTAGCTTGTAAGGCTATGTTCACACATCATGGTTTTTTTTTGTGTCAATTTTCTGCAGCAAAACCTGATCTTCAAGGGCATTTTGTTCAGGATTTTTCTTGCAGTTTTGTTGCTTTTCTGGTGCATTTTTGCAGCGTTTTTTTCACTGTCTCTTTTTATGCCTGTACCTAAAGCTCTGTCAAAAAAAGAACCCCATTCTATTTTGGCATAAAAAAAACGGTGAAAAAATGCTGAAACAAATTTTGGTGCGTTTTTGATGCGTTTTTTTCACCACCCATTACTTCCTATGGGTGAAAAAATGCTGAAAGAAGTGACATGCTCTATTTTCCAAAAAAACATGCAAGGCACAAAATCATGAACAAAAAAAACCATGATGTGTGAACAGAGAATTCTGGTTTCTCATAGACTGCTGGTACTGCAAAAGGCAGCTGAAAAATTGCATAAAAAACTGCATCAAAAAATGCTGAAAAAAACATGATGTTTGAACATAGCCTAAGAAGTCTGGGAATTAACTAGTTAAAAACTAATAACAGGTCTGTGTCTGCTTTTTGCCGTCATCGAAACCGAGCAGAGAGATGTGAGAACTGAGAGGCAGCAGGAAAGTAGCGAAACATCAGCTAAAGCTTGTTGGGAAGACAGGGAGTATTTTCTTACATTTTCTGTCAAATTAGTCAGTATTCCAGTGAGAGAATTCCTATTTTATAAAACAAATAATTTTTTTTTTCTCTAAAATGAAAATGATAAGGATGAATTAATAAGACATGGGACTACACCGTTTCCATATCCATTATACCAAATAGCAGGTATAAAAATAGTGCAGCTAAAAGTCATATAAGATACCATAGAAGTTAAGAAGTGGTCAATAAATTCTTATTTCCGGTAAACCGCTACAATTAGCTTTTACTTTTAGGCTATGTTCACACATCATGGTTTTTTCAGTGTTCATTTTCTGCAGCAAAACCTGATCTCTTGCCAGGAGGTTGTTCAGGAATTTTGTTGCGGTTTTCTTGCTTTTTTTTGGTGCGTTTTATTTTCACTGTCCTTTTGCGTATGTTATGCATAAAAAGTTCAGTGAAAAAAAAAAATAAAAATCTCATTCTAGTTTAGGCACAAAAAATGCTGAAAAAACGCTGAAAACTTGACACCTGCGTTTTTGGTGCGTTTTTTCAGTGTTTTTTTCCACCACCCATTACTTTCAATGGGTGAAAAAGCACTGAAAAAAAACACTGAAAGAAGTGACATGCTCGATTTTGCAAAAAAACACGCAAAGCACAAAATCCTGAACAAAAAAAAAACCTGATGTGTGCATGAGATTTCTGGAATCTCATAGACTTTGCTGGTACTGTAAAACGCAGCTGAAAATTTGCATAAAAAAAACGCATCAAAAAACATGATGTGTGAACATAGCCTTACTCTTTCCCTTTCTATAAGTATCTTTATATACAATAGTAAAAAGCAATAATTTATAAAAATTATAAATTAATTGATAAGCTTGCTGTATGTAAATTACCGTGCAGGAGTCAAATGAGAGGAGCTACTTGGCAGAAGAGTCATGGTAGCTCATCTACTTGACTCCTGCAAAATATTTTACAAGTTGCTGCTCTCACTGTTAGGCCTCCTTCACATGCCTGTGTCTCCAGTATGTGTGGCATCTGTTTTTTTCAGATAACACACGTCCCTATTATAACCTATGCTGCTATGCATATGTCCGTGTTTTTATATGGACTGCATGTCCGTGCAAAACACACAGTCATGTTCGCTTTTTCTGGATGACAAAGGCCAATACAAGTTTATGGGTCCATGACAGACACGTACAGCGCACAGATGGCATCCGTGTGTCATCAGTGTGGCATCCGTGTGCTGTCCGCGTTTAACATTGCAAAGTATAGGAGAAGCTTTGTCATTTATTTCTTTATCCATACTGGAAAAACACTGACACACTGATGGTAAAAACAGACACACGGACTGTACACTGATGACATGTGAAAATAACCTTGGCACTCGAAAAAATTCTGCTTAAGAAAATTTATTACAGTCCATATTAATATACAGTAAACATACGTTAACGTTTCGGTCTACACGACCTTCTTCAGTTGACCATTCGTATCAATGGTATAAGGGAAGATAAGCTGGAGGAGTCAACTAGGACAGCCTGCTAGGGAGCTCGTAGGGGACTCAGGACCGGCAGCGCGGCTTATCTTCCCTTATACCATTGATACGAATATACGGTCAACTGAAGAAGGTCGTGTAGACCGAAACGTTAACGTATGTTTACTGTATATTAATATGGACTGTAATAAATTTTCTTAAGCAGAATTTTTTCGAGTACCAAGGTTATTTTCACATGTGACAGGGCACGGTCCCTTCTTGAGCACCACTTTAGGGTGTGCAGTGATTTTTTTGATTTACTGTACACTGATGACACACTGATGGTAAAAACTGACACACGGACTGTACACTGACACACTGAAGGTAAAATCGGACACTCGGACCAAACACTGATGGTAAAATCAGACACACGGACTGTACACTGATCACACACTTATGGTAAAATCGGACACACGGGCCAAACACTGATGGTAAAATCAGACACATGGACTGTACACTGATCACACACTTATGGTAAAATCGGACACACGGGCCAAACACTGATGGTAAAATCAGACACATGGACTGTACACTGATCACACACTTATGGTAAAATCGGACACACGGGCCAAACACTGATGGAAAAATCGGACACACAAACCAAACACTGATGGTAAAATCGGACACTCGGACCAAACACTGATGGTAAAATCGGACACACGGGCAAAACACTGATGGTAAAATCAGACACACGGGTCAAACACTGATGGTAAAATTGGACACACGGGCCAAACACTGATGGTAAAATCGGACACACGGACTAAACACTGATGGTAAAAGCGGACACACGGACTGTACACTGATCACACACTGATGGTAAAAATGGACACAGCTTGGAGATAAAAAAACAAGCAGATTTTCTTTCACTGAAAATAAGGAGAAAACCACTGGATAAGATAAGAAGAAAATAAGAAAATATTGGACAAAGGCAAACCAGAAAAAAATGACAATGAATTGAAGAATTCAATTCAAGAAAGAAAGAAAATTGAAAATGAGGGAAGGTGGCTGCATATGATATGTCTACCTTTACCTTTTCTTACTGGACCACAGCTTATTAAGTGATCCAGGGTGCTGCATAAATAAAAAAATATATTTATGCTTAATTCCCGGACAGGAGCCACTCTTCAGCTCTCAGCCCGGTGTCCCCTGATAGTCTAGTGACATAGACCGCTGCAGCCAATCAGTTGCTTTTGATCAGCTCCGGCCTTCACATTTTTGTATAATTGGAAGAACAGTGTTACTTCTGCTCAGACAAAAATGTGAAGGCTGCATCTGATCAGTAGCCATGTGAAATTATTTCAGGAGACAGAGGGCAGACATAGGACTGAGAGTGGAGGCATAGTGCTGGAAAATTAGGCAAGTGTATATATATTTTTTTTTATTTATTTATTTTTTTCATTTTTGTAGCAGTATTTTACAAACCAACAACACAATTTCACTAAAATGCTAGTTAAACCTTTACATCTGAAGCACTAGGTAGCCACACAGACAAAAACCATAGACATTGTGTGATAAAATGGATTTGTTGATCCAAAAGTTAAGGTAAGGAAGGACAATGTTCACACTTTAAGTGCTGCATATCATTGATTCTGACTTGGAAGTCAATCTATTTTTCATAAGACTCTTACAAAACGTTTTAAACAAAGTCAGGTTAACATTTGTGGAAAATAAGAATATTGGAAGTCAACAATGCGCTTTGTGGCCATATCAAGGCATAATATTCACCCTTTGTATGACACTGTTTCACGCTAGTACTACTGTGGAATATTCTTTAGATTATCCTACAATCCAGTCCTTCCTGACTTTGGTTCTGGTCATTTGCCTACTTTGATCTGTGATTTGGTGAATCCAAGTTGTTTGGCTTGTTTGAAAGACATTTTTTGTGAGCGATCTATTTATCTTTGGAAGATAGACGTTAAAATTTTACATTAATGAAACCAATAAGTGACATTGACGACAACTGAGATTGTGAATTTACTGGTTATTGATAAATATTTATGTAGTTTTAGTTGTTTTTTCCGGACATGAGAAGCTCATACGCAATCTCATTGCTCTGCATGTTGCGTCTATACACCAATATGTGCCAAGTGTACAACCTTTCAGTACAGATTAGGCTGATATACCTGAATATACCTTCTTTCACCATTTAGGAAAGTGTTAAGAGACACAATTAAAAATTTGTATACCATAGACTATATATATTTTGGACAGTATACGTAACAGGAGCCTATGGGCGACCTTCCCCTCTGTATACAATGGAATATTTCATAGCCTTTTTTCTCGGGGAATTGGCAGCTGTTACAAGACTCTCCCAAATATATGCCTTTGACGTAAAATCAAAATGAGATGTGAACAGAGTCTTAGATGTCAAGATAGTGGTTGCTTAACAACGGACAACTGTGTATACAAAGATAGTAACATTCAGCTGACACATTTTATAACAAAAAAGGGATTTAAAGGGCTGCAAACTGCTACAATATGGAAATCATAATGCAACATCTAACACCGCTCAAAGGGTTATTCTCATTATGATAAATTGGTAAAATTACAAACTGCTTGTAGAAACAAGCAACTTTGCAAGTTGCTGGTTATTAAAAATTCTTTCCGTTCTCAAGAACAGAGGGATTTTTACATTTATTTTTTACTTCTCACTGCCTAAGTCTCCTTTCCATTAAAGCTAGTAAGCGCTGCTCTTAAGCTGTCCCGATTGCTGCAGCTACCCTTCTCCGATGCAGCAGAAGCAAAACTGTTTCTGCTTACAACAGGGGAGAGCACATAGTTCTGGTCAGAAGCATGACAATGGGACTGGTCCTAACTGTCAATCAATCAGGAGGTCTCTGACACCCCTCCTCCCGCTCCCGGCAGTCTGGAAAGTTATAAAGATTGATGTTGAGAATACCCCTTTATAGTCTTTTCAATTAGACTGTGACACTAAGTCACTTCTCACGGACAAGCCGTGAGTTGGTTAGTCAAGGGGTCTGAGGTCAAAAGCCAGGAGGGTACGTCATATACAGAGGGAAGAGACAAAGTCATAGTCAGGTAATGGTCCGAGGTCAAAATACCAGGAGGATAGAGGATCAGAACAAAGGGGTTAAACCGATGGAGAGTCAAAAAGAGGTCCAAGGTCAGGCAACGAAAGATCATCAAGCAAAACACTAGGCACAGAGAAAACCAACCACACTTAGCTGAAGCTACATCTGTCAGAGGCCTGAGACTAACAACCCCGCTAAGTAGCTGAGCAATGACATGGGACAATGAACACCTGGAGACAGCCAGCACCTCCCTGTCTCAGATTGTCAACCGAGCTGTCAATCAAAACACCAATAGCTCAGGACTCCCCTGCACCAGATTGGACACTGAGCTGTCAAAGTACTGACAGCTTCAGCACGCCCCTGTACCAGATTGGACGGTTGAGCAGTCAGTAAGTGCAACCCAGACCCACTGAGGGGTGTAATCTTGACATAGAGGACATAATAATTTTGGATTGTTTTCTTCTAAGTTAATAGCAACATGAGTTTAATCAGACATTTGTAAAAGATATCCGTACACCTAAAAAAAAATGTGTCTGCCAAATACTTATTCAACCGACATATACTCCTCCCAACACACCCTTCATACTCATTCATGTTGGGCTCGGTCGAATGTGCGTGTGTCCTCAGTTGGGAGAGGAGAAGAAGCTGCTGACAGAAAACCTGACAGAGACATTACTTTTGAAAACAAAGGATTTGGAATGCTGAAATCCAAAAATATTGCTTTTTTCCCCTCAATGTCTGCTTTTGTTAGAGATTCAGGACACCACCATGCATGGAGGAATATCGGTAAATTTTTGCCTTAAGACTCCATTATGAATGAAGAGATCAGTACTGAACACAACACTAACACAACACTAAAGAACAGCCGTAATGAGCAATAGTAACATGCAGAAACTTTCTGAATTTAAACAAATAAAACTTAATTCATTTTGTCAATAAAAAAGTAATAAATGTTTCCCTAAATTCAAATTAATTAGAAGAAAAGTTGAGTTGCAAAAGTCTTTTTCATAACATACACACACTGAAATTTGGCTTGGTGCTTCCTAATACTTGACCAGGCTGTGAGAAATGGACATTTGCCCGTTGCCTTTTGCCTGGCCAACTTTTTCAACCACATCCTTTATTCAATGCAGTTTAATGCTGTTGCTCTAAGAGTCCTGGCTATGTAAACTCTTGGGTATTGCATAATTTTCTAATATAAAATGTGATCAGATCACTAACAATAACCAATACAAAAAAGATAAAACATTAGATCAACATGATGTGTTTTCATTTACCAAAGTAATACAATAAAGGCCATAAACCCCAAGAGCTTATGCAGTAGTAATGTAAATGTAAAGGTCTGAGCTATATTAGCATTAGGGTAGGTGTCATGCAAGGTGTGGGAAAGACTAAGTGCAACACAAAGGGAAGAGGGGAGGAAGTCCAAACACTAGGGAAAAGGGAAGTGGAGACCCCTAGGCAGATCTAATATCACCCTGCCTACCCTATCATCCTTATATAGGTTCCACACCTAGCGCCAAGCAGGACGCTAAGCCCTGAATGTCCCTAGAGCTTGGCCCTAGATAGGGAGGGGTGAGCACTGGTCAGACCCCACTACAAACTAAAGACAACAAGGTAGACAAACAAAGGGGATAAACTTCGCTTGAGCAGACATTAGAGAGATAACGCCAACTGTCCTCCAAGGGCACCAGGGAAGAAGCTAGCCGACTGCTAGTGCTCCAAGCCTGCACAAAGATACATAGAACTATCACCAGCGATTCCCTGGAGCAAACTGAGAGTTTTTAACTACCAAGCAAGAGTGTGGCAATCAGCAGCAGGAGGGAGGTTGCTGCTGGGTTCTAAAGGAAGAAGGATTAAGAAGGAGTCCGCAATGCCAAGCGCAGTGACTTTCTACAGTCAGGTCCAGAGCAACTGTCTGTTACACCTGACACACCTGTGACAGTAGGTTCACATGAAAAATGGTCTGATTATTTTGATCAGGGTTTGATCAAAGTTTAATCAGAGTTTCATTAGAGCGGCATTAGTTTTTCTTAGACGTGGAGAGAAAAAAAAATTTCTCCACCTTCTATATTCTGTCAGTCCATGAAAATCGGACCGCACTCAGATGTCATTCAAGTGCAGTCCAATTTTTTTCACCAACCCATAGACTTGCATTGCCGATTTTGATCCAACACTCGGATCAAAATTGGATATCTCTTTTTTCCGCGGACCACCTGGACATGTGCACAGCTCCATAAAATATCATGGCTACGAGTTCTCTCTGTGAAAACCACAGATAGCACTTGTACGGGAAAATGAGTTGTGAGGCATGAGCTCTTACACACAGAACAAGAGTACAATATCTTAAAAATGTTTTCCTATAGTTGGACAATCTGACAGTTCATAATTATCCTGTAGATTAGATTCAATGTGGGTTTGGAGGCTTTATTCTTACAAACTGCATTTATCTATAATTACTGTGTACCTAAAGGGAAGTCCCGTGTTGTGTTCTGCCAATTTGTTGCCTTTCAAAATCTCATGTACAATTAGGCTACTATTTGGGACATAATTAAAGGGGTTGTCCAACTTGAAAAACATATATTTATCTATGTATGTGCGCAACTTCCTACTTAAATTTGATGCCCTGATCGGTGCGGCTCCTGGGTCTTGACAGCTTCTCTTTCAGCTTGGCTCCAACACAAGAGAGAGTTTTCTGTGTCGGCACGTGATTAGAGGGCTTATTTCAATAGTTAAGCCAGACCCCCTTTCTCTGCATGTTAAAACTTACATTTTTTAGAGTCACTTGGGTGGTACCGAGCTTAGGAAAGTCATACAGTTCTAGCTCCAACCCCCCACCATCCTGGCTGGATTGGTCGTACCCTCTTACTCTACATCAACCTCAACTCCAACCAAATTATAAATAATACCTGGCAACATTGTATGAGTAAAATGTAGTGATGGTTGGAGGTGACGCACAGGACGGGGGGATATCAATCAACTAGGAGGTATGAAAATGCCGTTGTAAAGATTGCCTAACACAATGAGTAGCCTGGCTTTTCTTAAATAATGGTTCGTCTTTCAAAATGACCGCAACATTTGACTCTATAACTGTACAGAACAATAAATAATACGCCTCCCACTGGCCCAGATATTGTAGCCATCCTCTCCCTATAATGCAGACAATATAACATCATACAAAGTTTCAACAGTTTCTGGGTAAATTCCACGAGCTATAACTTGACATACTTCACTGACAGAACTACACAGTTTCTTTGTCTGGAAATTTATGCACAGAGGTTGAAGGAGCGGCCATGTTGTAGACCCTGCAAATGGACCAAGATGTAAATGTTTCAACCAGGGCAACCTTTCACCAAATGTTCATAGGTGATGAATGCGTACCCAACATGTGCTGATATACAGCAAATACTTAGCATGACAAAGTAGAAAGATCCAAACTTTTCTTTTTTACTTGAATTACAAAGTTTGCCGTGCAGCTGGAGGACACCTGTAATGTCTTAGTAATCGCTGCAAGACTTTCTCCTGCCTTACAATAAAAATGAATCCAAACCCCAGTTCTTATAGTATAAACCATATTCCTATAGTATATCCCACTCCATGAGCCTCACTAGTGTATGATCAACCAGGTATTTTAAATTGAGATATGTAAATTAATTTGAGACTATGTCATGTTAAAGGGAATCTGTCAGCAAGATTTCACCCCCAAAGTATTTATATGCACATGTAGCTCTTTCAAAGACAAGTCCAGCAATACCTTTAGCTAGCCCTTCCTTTCCTCTATTACTGAGAAATCAGTGTTTGAATGGGTATGCAAATGAGGCTGAAGAGCTATTGGTGCATGGAAGCACTTCCCAAGCCTCTGTACAACTTCATAGGCTGCTCCTGCGCTGCTGCCTCCTACTTGACTGACAGCTCCTTTCCTGTGTTACTTCAAGCAAATGACAGTCAGTCAGGAGGCAGTGACGCTGGAGGGGGAATAGAGCCGGAGCGACAAAGGCTTAGGAAGTGCTTCCAAATGCTGAAAGCACTTCAGCCTCATTTGCATACTCATTTAAAATATAATTTCTTATTAACAACTGTCTAGCTAAAGGTAATGGTGTATTTGTCTTTCAAAGAGCTATGCGCACATCAATATTTTGGTGGTGAAAACTAGTGTTCGGCATTTCAAATTTGTGTTCGTATTCGGGGTTCCGGCTTGTTCGCAGCAAAACATCAGCTTCGCCCACGAACATCCCTGATTTGCCACGCTGTCACGCAGATAACATTTACATTACAGTGTGGCAAATCAGGGATGTTTGTGGGCGGAGCCGATTTTTTGCCTCGAATAAGCCGGAACCCCGAACACAAATTTGAAATGACGAACAAATTCGCTCAACACTAGTGAAAGCCTACTGACAGGTTCCCTTTAAGTAATGCTTAAAATGGTAATGTGTATGCATTTTGCCACAACAATTAGTTATGACGACTGTTGTAGCTTAGTAAATTCATACAGAATTGTTCAGGACCACTCAGGTTCACCCACAGAGGCAACAGAAATAAGCAACTACTAACAACTTTCGAAGAGCCCAAAAGAAATATTCATTCATTTCAGGTGCAGTTCATATGCCAGCCTTATACTTAGGCTGCGTGCCCACTATGCGTTTTTCAAGCGTTTTTGCCACGGAATTACCGCAGCGAAAACGCTTGCAAAAACACTTGGTAATACGTGCTCCATGGTCCCCAATGATAATCCGCATGTGCTGTGCACATGCTGCGGAAATTTCCGCTGCGGATTATCATTGCGGAAAAATACGCAGCATGTCCATTAATTTTGCAGACATGCAGCGTAATTGCCGCCATTGACTTGCATTGAATCGGATAACATCCGCATGGGCACATGCGGTTATCATGCAGTTCAATGTCCGGATGGTACCCGGGTCTGGAGAAGAGGAGACTCTCCTCCAGACCCGGGTACCATAGAACTTGTTAAAAAAAATAATTAAAAATAAAAAATAAAGATTATACTTACCTTCCGATAGCCCCGGTGTTTTCTCCGCTACGTCCGGTCTGTTTTATGGCTCGCGATGGTCTAAAAGGACCTGCTGTGACGTCATTTAGTCATGTTACAGGTCAGGCGGTCGCGTGACCTGTCACATGACTCAATGACGTCACCTCAGGTCCTTTCACACCACCGCGACCCATACAACACACCAGACGTAGCAGAGAAAACACCGGGGCTATCGGAAGGTAAGTATAATCTTTATTTTTTATTTTTTATCATTCTTATTCTTTTTTTTTAACTATTACTTGGTCACACTACTATAAATCCATGCAGGTTCCATGGATTTATATAGTGTGAACAAGTTGTCAAGTACTTTCCAAGTGATGCTAGAATCGCTTGGAAAAGCGCTTGATAACCCGCATGCACAAATGCATGCAAAAACGCTTGACAAATGCATGTAAAATCCACATGCGTTTTTCCTGCCATGGAGATGCGGAAAAAATATGCAGCATTTCTGCATCGTGGGCACATAGCCTTACTGTTGTAGTGCTGGTATAAAATGTGCCAAATATATTAACCGGTGCTTCGTAATAAATTTGGTACATTTTTGTCTATCCGTGTGCAAAAAAAAAAATGAAAACTACACTTATCATAAACTAGGATAGATTTACGCTACAATTTACACCAATTTCTGGTAATCTGTTGGGGTGTGAGAGTGGTCGCCCTCTCCTTGTAATCTCTGTCTACATCTTCATCACTTTTGTAAAGTGGATGGGTAATTGAAAAATGTTCCAACATTTTTGCACAAACGTGACTTATGCAAAATTGTCCTACACTTTTTACACCAGAAAACAGTTGGACAGTCCTTAATTAATTCCACCAAAAACAAAAGGTCCCTCATCCCTATAGCTAGTCGCTAGGGATGAGTGGACCCCTGGAAGTTCGGGTTCGACCAAACTTTAGTCAAAAGTTTGGTTCGGGTACCAGAACTCTACCTGAACTTTAACCAGAACCCCATAGAAGTCAAGAGGGGCACAAACTTTGGTGTTGTAAAATGTTCATAGTAAGTGCTAGGAGTTTATTTTCGAACTTCGCCCGGAACTCCGAACACTAAAACAGACTTCTGCGAGAAGTCCATGTTCGTATTTCAGTGTTCATGTTCGGTACGAACCCCAAACTTTACAGTTCAGGTTAGCTCATCTCTACTAGTCGCTCCATGTTTCATTCAGGGTGCTCTGCATGATAACGAGGTGGAGCCTCTCGAAATATGGCAAGATCAGTTGGACCTACACATGACTTTTAATGCAGTTTGGTAGGCAAAACATCCGGTTGGTCTTTGTGCCAGTGGAGCAGCCGAGACCATCACTTCAAATTATATTGAACAGTAATTTAGCTATACATACGCAAAACAAACAAAAAAAGAATTATATCTATGTATGTATACATACAACAAAATATATACATGTGTAGCTAATTGGACATTTGTTAGTAGATCGGCAGTTGTTCATGGACAAGAAGTACAGTTATATTGGTTGTCTCCTTTGACTTAGCATTTTCAAGTAATAAAAAAGTTTACTAACAGATTGATAGGTGGTTTTCAATTTGTGAGAAACTAATTACCACGAAAGAGTAAAAAGTCCCTCTCTTTTTAAGTTAAGAAACACTTAGGATTTTTGCAATGTTGAGCTTCAAATCAAAGTGTAAGTATTTTCGAAAAGATCTGTTAAAAAAGAATATGACCACTGTTGTCTGATGCATGCGCAATACAAATCCCATAGAAATGGTCACACATGCACACTACCACTCTTTCCACATGAGGGACACAAAAGCCTTTTCTCAAGACTTGGTAGGGATTCGACCACTTTGACTCCCACCAGTCCTATAAATGTGGATCCCATATCCTCAGCATGTATGAATCTGTAATGCGCATGTGTAACCATTGCTCCATTCATTGGCTATGGGATCGGTTGCTACACATGCGCATTACCGCTCCATTCACACAGGAGATACAAGGCTTACATTAGGCCTAGACCAAACCTGTACACAATTTCTTCTTCGTCCAGCGTATATATATATTCAACTCTCCTTGTTTCTAGTTTGTATTAGAAAAATGGTCAAATCAGCTAAAAAAAAAAAATAGAAATTCGATAATAATTATTATTGACACCCAATACCATATAATATAATTATTGACAAATGGTGGGAAACTGTTAATAAATAGCGACTTTACTTTACTCGCTCCTGGTATTATATTACTCTACAGATGGTAATCCACATTTCCAGAGGAAATATTATACTAGTGTCTAAAGAGAATATTTGCAACAAAGGTGTTAAAAACAGAGCAGAGAAAGCTGAGCTGGGTTTTTTTAGACACTGAACGACAACGTGAGGTTTTCCACATGGCGGTGCAATTATTTAAACTGAAGTATTCAAAAGTACAGTCTTCATTTTTTTTTTTATAGAAAAAAAAAGCAGAAATTTAAAAAAAAAAAAAAAAAAAAAAAAAAAAAAAAACTAGCGAGAAAAAAGTTTGGGCCTCATCTCAGTCTTGTAGGATACTAAAGTAATCATGCAAAAATCCAATATTAATTAGTGTTCTCACTTACATACACAAGTGTGAAAACCCCACGAGCTGTTTTATAACAACTCAATCGGATCCTTCACATGTCTTTCTTGCCTCCAAAAACGCACTGAACAATTTTTTTACCAATTTAAGGCTAGAATTTTACTTTCTAAACTGTAATTATCCACATAATTCACTGCACTGAACAATATTAAAATAAAATTATGAAAATACACTGGTGTGACCTTACTGTATCATCTACATAAACTCCACAGTAAATAGGTTCCAAATTAGAGCTGATGTATAATTCCCATTTGCTATCGATACCGGTTTTTAATAGTTAATTACGATAAGTGTGAATAAAGTAAAATTATCTCAACATTAAAATAACAAAATAATTCATTATTTTTGGTTAATTACTGAAAGAAAAAAAATAGAATCACTTTAATCTCTCATATATTAGAATACTAATTAAAAATACGTATACGGTATATATTTTTAATTGGTATTCTTATGTTTACTCTTATATGTTTCATCAATAGATAATGTAATTTTAAATATATTATAATTTCATAAAACACATTACATTGTGATAAGAAATTATTAAACTGAAATATAATATTTTAATAAAGTTTGATTTCCCTCCATCTACAAACAGCAGAAACCTTGTATGTGCAGAAGTAAAGTGTAGGCGTATGTAATATTATGTAATAATGTTATCCTGGCATTTTTTCGTAAATTACAAACATGTGATATCCATGTTTCCATTAGCTACAAAGGTAAAGCACAGAAATAATACTGACCGAAGAAAAAAAAAATATTCTTGATTTGTGTTTCTTTCTGGAGATATAAGTGGCCCCCAAAAGCGGGACTTTGCGGGCCAGTTGGATAAAAAATAAGCTCATCTCGCCCCCAAAATCCCGACTCTGAAACCACACACTGATGATAGAGTTATGGTCCAAAATATATCCCTCCTGCTGGAAAGTAATGGAAGCAAATTCATAACTTTGTATAAAACTTCTAAAGACTTTTTACTGACTGTATCATATACAATTACTTAATGGCAGAATCTCCTATTTACTCCACAGCTTCCTTCATTAGAAACCATACATTTATTTTTCAATTGCCCTCCCAAAAAAAAAGCAAGATATCCAACATCATCGAAATAGATTAACCCTTTCAGTTCAGAACACATTTGAATATTTGCTTTTGTCCACTTACCGACGACTTCAGCAAGAATAAAAAAAACATACTTTTTTTCTTTCTGTAAATGCATTAAAAAAAAAAAAAAAAAAAAGGACACAGCAGGGTTAACTGGAGAACAAGAGCCATAAGATTCAAGTCCTTTCCAAATGTAGCTGTCAACCCTTATTTTGTTAGTTTTGGCTTGCATCGTGGATTGCAGGCGCCTCAGCCGGAACCCAAAAAAGTAACAACTGGTAAAATAATTGGATGATATGAAATGTATAGCAAATTGTGCCTTCTTTTTTTTTTTTAACAACTCTGCCCTACCCCTAACCACCATAAAAGTTAAAGGTTTATAACATATCAACAATTTAGGGAGCGTTTGGAAGGGATTATTTAAACATGATAACTTTATAAGGGATTTTGAGAGTATTGGTTACAGGGACCTTTTAATGAACCTGACGTGATGGCGAGAATTCATATCTATAAAGGTATAAGCATCATTTGCCTCTTAAGGTGTTAAAATACATAAATCTAATAGTGTAAATAAGTAAATCTAATAGCGTAAATATTTAAATCTAATAGTGTAAACATGTAAATATAATAGTGTAAATATGTAAATATAACAGTGTAATCCATGAAATGTAAGTATTTTATGGTTTCACTATGTGAATATAAGTGTTAGTGACAACTCTTTCAAAAAGTATAGGCTCAGGTAGGTCGAAAGACTAAAAAGGCCTCCTGGCCCCTATGTTCAGGCGGGAAGGGGGCACGTTATCAAGTCCCAACAGTCAAAGGTTCTAGAGCCATTATTAATCAAATGGAACATTTATGATCTATATTTCCATACCAGTCCAAGCCTTTCAGAAAATACCACTCAACAATCAGAATAAGCGACAATCCTTGGCTGCTCCTTTCTACAAAACTATGTTGATGAATTTGGGCTAATTAAAATATGTGCTCCCATATGGGTTTTAGGACATTTTAAAGCAAAAACACCCCCCCAAAAAAAAGCCTATCCTGGTGCTAACGCATAGGACAGCGTTCAGTCTTAGTGGGTGTGTTCACATTATTTCAAACGTGCACGCCATGAGCGTAAAAATGGTTACAAGGTTATGTTTTACAGAGTATTGAAAAATAAAATGTAGCCGACATGTACTGACGTACTAAAAAGTTAACTCTTTCCTCCAAGGGCAGCTTTAAAACAGATATGTATTATATGTATGTATATATATATATATATATATATATATATATATATAATATATTTATGCAACTTTTTTTTTTTAACAAATATACAAACCCACGAGAAAAGATGGTATCATTTGCAGATGATAAAAAAAAGCATGACTTTACAAGAAGCAGCACAAATCAGCTGAGATCTGTTGCTTTAGCAGCCAGCAGTGTAATAAAGCAGACTGCAGCTGAATGTCAGACTGTCTATGGCAAGGTCCCCTGAGAATACAGGTACTTAGTCCATTGTCTTCATGCAATCTACAGCAGGATTGTAGAATAAAGTGCTATGTGCACACACCATCCAGCAATATACAAGGTCATACTATAAAGTAATGATCAATTGCAATCAAGCAGCTATGGATCCCCTATAGTCAGACACACCACACCTGCATATCCAGGGTATCAGAGCATGCATTGTGCCATGTGTATGTGCCATGCACTAGCAATGCTGATTACAGGCTGCTGCATTCTGTATTATTTCTAGAAATCAGGACAAAAGGAGGGTAACTTACAGGCTGTGGAGCCAGCAGGGAGAGCCCAGGCTGCAGATCTCCCTCCTGCTTGTCATTCCCTGAGAGCTGGGAGAAGCTTGATCCTCAGCCCTGCTCCTTCCCTTAGCGAATCCTGACTCATTATATAAAGATCACATTGCCAGGCTTCTGTAACATTTCTTCATCATCATCATGGTCACGCCACAAGAGGCCAGATCAGGGGTAAAAAAAAAAAAAAAATCCACTGGTGGCTGCAGGAGAGATCCAAAAAAAGTGACTAAAAATGCACATGTAGCTAGTGAAATCTGTCATCTCCACAAGTGCCAGCTATATGGATTCAGGTTCTGTACAACAGTGTTGCAGATCAGGCTGTGGATCCAGCATATAAAAAAAGACTCCTGAGTTTGCTGCAGGGAGAGAGAAAAAAAAAAAGATCCTGAAAGTGGTTCTGATTATGGAGCTGTGCTGAAGTCCAGATCCTCTGAAAATTATTTTCCTAGAAACTACCTCCAAATATAGTAACAGGGAAGGGGCATTCCTAGAAATTCTGGAGACGTCAGAAGAGTTAAGTAGCTTCTGTGCGCTGCTGTACTGCAGAGGGCGCTGCTGAGCTGGATTCAGCAGCACTCAGCACAGACAGCCCTGCATGCCTTTTGGATCAGATAATGGTTAAACTGAGAGGGAAAACTATTTAAACCTGCAGTTTGCAGATTAGATCCGAGAGAGTCATGTGAAAAGCCAGTAGGTTGCACAGTTTCCTTTTATTATCAGTTGTGTCATGTAGTTTTAGGGAGAACTATACTGAATATTTATGATTTCTCAAGTCAGAGGAAAAAAAAAAAAGGTGTGCGTAACGTGGCACTTGTATGTGTCAGGTTACAAAAAATGATGTAAAGAGCTTGGAAAAATTGACGCCTACAACATGTGTTATAGTTAGGAAGAAATGTAACCATTTTCTGAAATGTTTGTTATATTTAGAGCGTATTCATCAGACGAGTGCTCTCTGATGTTTTATCGGATAGCGCTCAGCCCTATGTTATACTGTGGGGCAGTGCAGATCAGTGCTTTTTTCGCATACCGATTCAGCATGAGTAAACAATAGCAGCATGCTGCGGCTACATCCGAATAATGGATCACTTGTATGGGTGCGCCGAAAACATTGGACTGCACTTGGATGATATCTGACTGCAGCCCGATATCCATGGCTCTCACAATGGAGAAGAAGGATAAATCTGCTGGTACATCCGAATAATGGATCACTTTTATGGGTGCGCGAAAAACATTGGACTGCACTTGGATGGCATCTGAATGCAGTCCGATTTTCGCAGATTCACACAATGGAGAAGAAGAATACATCTCCTGGTACATCCGAATAATGGATCACTTTTATGAGTGCGCGGAGAAGATCGGACTGCACTTGCATGACATCTAAGTCCAGTCCGATTTTCACAGACTCACACAATGGAGAAAAAGGAGAATTTTTTTTCTCCATCTTCTCACCTGTGCTGCAAATCTCTAAATCAATAGAATCGGATCACACTAAGCTGACACTCGGATGAGAATTTGATTAGTGTGTCATTAACGTAATCGATCCGATTCTCTTGCCTGACAGAATCTACGGTAGTGTGACCCCCGGCCTTGGAAACACTTATTGAGATTGCTTTCTTCTATGTAATTGAAAAGGGTTGTGACTGGATAGAAGGATAGAATGTTTAAAGGGGCATTCATAAAAGGGAGGAACTTTTAGTCTCAGCTCTCGTCAACCATTGTCCTTACATATCTTGGTACGTGATGGCACCAAGTTTTACCACTACCATTTCTCATTGTAAAAGGCTAGCCCTTTCCTTTTTTGCAATGTGTTACAATGGTTTTCCTTCAGGGACAAAGATTCCATTCACTGGCCTATGCTGTGTTGGCTTCCCCCTCCTTGTCAGGAAACATTTGTGGAAAATGTCCTGCCAGCCACCCTGCTAGCTATTCCACTAATGTTTTAGTGCCTGCGAAAGTCTATGCAGTTTCACAGAACTTGTAGGGTTGGGACACTCAGCCAACCATAGTTACTGGCAGAGGTGGACATACAATTAGTGAAACCTGTGCAGCCGAACAAGGGCCCTGCAGGTAAGGGGGCCACTATCACCTCCAAAAGTGGAATTGTACATTATGAGCCAAGGGCCCTTATTTTGTTCTTGCCCATGAGCCCTCTTCAGTTTGTGTCCGCTCCTGGTTTCCGGGATTGTCCACCCATGAGGAAAGTTTTAGCAAGCCCTGCAGCTTGCAGAATTGTGTGCAATATACACACCGCTAAGATTCAGCACCACTTGCCGGTTCCATCGATCATCACATGACCACAAGTATGTGATTTGCATATGATTTGCATACATGCATTTACATGCCCACTATAGTGTCAGCAGCTTCATTCAATAGATACCTATTGAGAAGTGGCAAAGACTAGTGAATTAGTGACTGTATCTACGCAAATCACATACATGTGGTCCCGTGATGACCACCTGAACGGGCAAGCAGAGCCTAATGGGCCACCTCTCTCCTGTGTAGTTACATAAGAATTTAGTTAAATAAGTCATCAAAAACAAAATGTTGACTATTATAGAGTAGGTGAACACAATGTCTTTTTCAAGCAGAATCCGCCATAAAAAATGCCACAAGGCCTGCGCCAATAATGAAGTGAATGCACAGCAATGTAAAAACAGCATTGCTGTGCACACGTTCAGTTTTTTCTTATTTCTTTTAACCATTTTAGGATTCAGAAAGTGGGAAGCAGTTAAAAGAAGTAGCATATTCATTCATTGGTTGGCTTCCATTAGGACGCCACTTGCTAGTTATGGCATAGATTGCAGAAAAAATATAGCAGCAGCCGAGCCATTGCAAAAATGATGGCAAGACCACCAGTGAAACCGCTTCAGGAAAAAGACTGTCCTCTTTGCCTTGGAAAACTCGGTGGTTCCGCTGGTGTATTAAAGATGCCTTATCCACGTACCCTTAAAATACAGTAACATTTCTTTAATTTTGCACATCATATAAATTAAAATATATTAATCTGGATATTTCTAGCACAGAATTGAAATATATTTTGACATGTTACAAAATTAAAATAAAAATAGAGACAGAAATATGAGGCCCCTCTGATTAAAAAAAAAACACAGATAATATTTATTTTATTATTACCACTATTGCTGGTCATTTTTTTATGCTTTTTCCAATGAGTGTACAATCTAAAGTATTTAATTATCCAAATTCTATTATGGTCCATTAAAGGGGTTGTCCAAAACTCCCTAGGATAGGTTATCAATCTCAGATCAGCTGTTTGCAGGATAAAGTGTATGCCGCTGGAACAGTTTTGATGCGTATTGGCTGTTCCTAGGTGAAGCAGCTCTGCTCCATTGACGTGAACAGGAACTCAGCTGTAATACCAGCAGTGGCCACAACACAGTGAACAGAGCTGTTCTTTTCCTTCTCTATTAACTATTTACATCTGGACTTCCATTGAAATTTCACACAGCTGAATAGTGGGGATTCAGTTGTTGGACTTCCACCTATCTGATATTGATGATCTCTACTAAAAATAGGCTTTTAATTTCTATGTCTTAGAAGCCCCTATAAAACATTGAGTATATGTCTGTTCTACTTAGGGGTACAAGAAACTAGTCAAATCAATTATTAATTTTGGAGAACCAGCCCAAAATAAATGTATTAAAAAAGGCCATTTGATATTTAATAATATTCGCGTGAAAAATTAGTTGCATGAAAATGATTTGATGTTTCTAAGCAAAAAAAAAACAGCATCTACTAAAAGCAGCTTCTCATTTATGGAACTGTATATCCTTAAGATGGGGGGGTTTTATCTAGGAAACACCTACCTATCAGAAGAATAAACACCTGCAAAGCAAAATGGACCAAAATGCAATTAAATCTATGCAAAAATATATTTCATTAATAGATAAAAAGACAAAGGGTTAAAGAGGTTGTCCACTACTCCGACAACCCCTTCTCAATCATCATTTTTTCCCATGTAAAATGATAACAGCTTGTAATCACCTCAAATGCCACCACTCTTCCAGTGACGTTGGCGCTGGCTCTCCGGCGGCTTGTGTGACGTTGTTATTTCACATGACCCCTCAAGCCAATTAGCGGATGTTGTTTCTCTCTCACTTCCTTTGGACGAAACTGACACCCAGAAGAAGTGAGAGCTGCTTCTGCTCTCTGACTTCTTCCTCATTCTCCTCTGGACAGTTGATGTTGAGATGTGCCTGCTATTTGATATCTGTGCATCATTTATGAGGGCTGGGATCTGAGGTGTTGTCAGTTTGCCGTTTCTTAGACTTTTAACTCTGACAAACTTATCCTCTGCAGCAGACAAAATTCTTGGTCTTTTTTCTTTGGATTCTCTTCATGAGTGATAGTTTCATCATAGCGATTGATGGTTTTCGTAACTGCACTTGAGGATACCTTTAAAGTTCTAGCAATTTTCTGGATTGATTGATGTTCATGTTTCTTTATTTTAAATGGTTCTTTGCATATTCTGGCCTAGAACATTATTATAATTATGTACTAATTGGTAAAACAATGGGTAAATCTGTCACTGAAAAAGACTTGAGCGTATGGGTGGGCAACAAGTGCAATTTTAGTGACCACTGCCAGGCAGCTGCTACCAAGTCAAATAAATTGATGACATGCATTAACAGAAGCATAGTTGCTCATGACGGGAACATAGTTTCTCCTTTATACAAGTCACTAGTGCTGCCACACTTAGAATACTGTGTACAATTTTGGGCTCCAGTTTATAAGAAGGACATAGCTGGACTACAGCGGGTGCAGAGAAGAATGATCAAGGTTAGTAAGGGAATGAGTGGACTACAATACCAAGACAGGTTATCAAACTTGGGGTCTGGAAAAACAAAGACTTAGAGGCAATTTCATTAGAATGTGCAAATATATGAAGGGACAGTACAGAGAGCTTTCTAATTATTTTTTTATACCTAGGCCTGCGACAATGACAAGGGAACATCATCTACATCTAGAGGAAAGAATATTTAATCATAATCACAGATGCAATGTGTTCGACCCCAAGGCTGTAGGTCTGGTGGGGGGAGAAACAAAAAACAGGCGCAGATCTAAGTGTAGATGTATGTATATATATATATATATATAGAAACAGGAAAAAAATGAACTGCTCACCTTTAGTAGATCTTGTACCAAGGCTTATCAACCAATTCTGGTCTAATGTGGGTAGCTGGTCCACTGGTATGCAGCTTCTATCTGGATTAAACGGATCTCCCAGCTGGAGTCCGTAAGAATAGGGTTCAGAGTATGTATCCAGCCAATTGAGCGCTCCCAGGGTCACAAGGAATGATTATCCAAAAAAAGGATTTAATTCTTCAGAAGATTTATTCAGGTTGGTAAATAGATAAAACTTATAAATAAAACAACGCGTTTCGGCTATTAAAATTAAAGATATATAGCCTTCCTCAGGTCTAATGTAAGAGAGTCAATAGTGGTGGTTATATAGTCACTATAAAAACCTACCTAGTGAAATAATTATCCTAATCACATGTAAATTGGTTTGAGTTGGAACGCCCAAACCCCATTCAATAGAGACTCAGCTTTCTCAGAGTTAGGATTTTCCAGCTTTTTCCTCTGATTATAGAATAAACAAATTATAGAGCAGCTAAATTTGTCATAATAAAATTTGTCATTATAAAATTTTCCATAATAAAATTTTGGTAATGAAGATATTATACGTTCTCCTTCTCTTTCTTTCCTTTCTTTTTCTAACCCTTTAAGAGGAGAAAATAAGTGCATTAGTAGAAAAATCTATACCATGAACCTGAATTTAAGAAGATTTTCATTCAATAGGTATATCAATGAAATTCAGATAAGGGGAGCTTAATTAACATGGATATATATGCCAAAGGTAGTAAAAAGGAGAGAGAGAGAAGAAAAAACAAAACAAAAAAAAAAAACGCATAAAAACGCATCAAAAAAACGCAACAAAAAATGCAAGAGAAAAAAAAAATAAATAAAAAAAATAAAAATAAAAAAAAAATTAAAAAAAAAAAAAACGCAACAAAAAACGCAAGAGAAAAAAAAGAGAGAAAAAAAAAATATATATAAAAAAAAAAAAATATATAAAAAATAAATAAAAAATTAAAAAAAAAAAAAAAACGCAGAAAAACGCAACAAAAAACGCGGGAAAAAAGAAAAAAAAAAAAGGAGAGAGGTTATTATTATACATAGTGAATGAAACATTAATTGTGGAGATATCTCCGTGAACTCTATACATTCTCCAATTTATCATTGAACTCTATACATTCTCCAATTTATCATTGAGGCAGGGAAACCAAGAAGCTGATATTTGTAATGGGAATAATTCAATTGCGAGTATTAATGATATTACAAATAACGATAACAGTTTTTTTGATTTGAATGACCTTACAACACACAGCATAGATAATTCCCCATGCACATTTGTTACTGTGCTTCCAGCACCCGCTCCGTCACCCACTTCTTCTAGTTCCCATATCTCTTTTTTAGAGATTGGCCCGATACGCCCACTCCCTTTAGTGGAAACGATTGTCCCTGCAATCCTAAGACACTCAGAATTCGTACCCTCCGTGACACCGCCAGAAGAAGTGATTCCATGTTCCCAACCCCAGATCATGAGATACTTCGCCCCAGTGACTACCCTCCCAAAGAAAAGAAAAGGAGGTCCAGAGGGACTAGAGCAGGTAGAAGCACCCAAAAAAATAGGGATAAATACAAAAAACCTTGTCAATCTACCTACACTGATGACATAGGATCGCAGACTGTAAGAACAATCTGTAAACCACCAACAAAAGAACCTAATAGGATCTTCAACTTACCCAAATACCCTTTGGATGAGGTTGAACAAAAAGTCCTTACTAAGGGTCTTAATTTTTGCCCAAGTCAAGAAACGAATCACTTTGATCTCTTTGTTGACTTGAATAAGTTTGTGAGACGTGTTACTCTTACAAGGTACTTTGAATTGAAAAAGAAAAATGCAGAGAAACCCACTACAAAAACAACATCAGATTTGATAATACCCCCTGACAATAGTATGGAACTTGATAAAAATATACATCTGGAGATCAAAACCCATTCAAATTTTAATCCAGTACACCATAGGGGTAGTTATATAGAAACTTTCCTAGCACTAGTTAATGAAGATTTTCGTACCCTAGATTCAACAAAATTTTCTAAAAATCAATTAACAATAAAAAATAGGGACAATATTAATAAGAAAGGTGCATTCCAAATGCGGAGACCAAATATTACTAAAAGAGAGAGAATAGCCATTACTAAATTAAAAAACAATGGGGATATTATTATTAGGGAAGCTGATAAAGGAGGGGGCGTGGTGGTCCAAGATAGGGAGACCTATATTAAGGAAGCATATAACATTTTATCAGATACTAAATATTATGAAAGGCTAGAGGTGGATCCCTCAAAGGATTTCACAAGGGAATACCATGACCTGATCAATTATGCCTACACAGCAGGTATCCTTACAAAAAAAGAAAAAACCTTTTCAAACAATAAAGAACCATCATTGGCATTCTTTTATCACTTGCCGAAAATTCACAAGGATTGCAATAGTCCTCCTGGACGACCTATCATTTCAGGAATTAATTCCCTTACTAGTCCACTCTCCCACTTTATAGATCTGTACCTTCAGCAATATGTAAAATCTCTCGCCTCCTATTTAAAAGATTCTACTCAACTTATTTTTGAATTGAATGCACTACAATGGGAAGATAATTATCTCATGATTACAATGGATGTTAATGCACTTTATTCAAATATTGGTCACGATTTAGGTATAAATGCAGTGAATTTTTTTTTACAGCAGGATAAAGATATGCCACAAGGTCAGGTAGATTTCCTTTTGAGAGGCTTGAATTTTATCCTCAAACATAATCTTTTTGAATTTGAGGGACACCTCTATTTACAGAGGCTTGGTACCGCGATGGGGACTCGGGTAGCCCCAAGTTTTGCTAATTTATTCATGGGGCTATTCGAGTCCCAGTCGCCCCTATGCTCCCCTAAATATAGCAATAATATAGTGTGGCACCCCAGGGGTCTGGTTTTCCACAGTAACAGCAATGTTATGTCTGAGAGCAGGTGGGAGGTCTCTTGGTCAGGGATCCTATGCATGCCACACCTCCTGCCCAGTCCTGGGAGGGGAAGAACTTCCCCTATATAAACCTAGGGCTGAGGCAGGGTGAGTGAGTAGAGAAGAAGCAGAGAAAAGAAGCAAATATAGGAAGAAACAACAGGAGCTCTGTGGGAGCAGTGTTACAAGGAGTCAGGGGCTGGCAGCTGCAGAGCTCGCCCTGACTGAGAAGTTATCACCGGACCCGGAGTCCGAGGCTGTGGGGACTAACTCCTATCCAGCAGCAGAAACCGACCGGCAGGGGATTGCAGGTCCTCTGGCCCAGAAACCCGAAGGCCCCGAGTCACCGGCCATACGGGTGAGCACCACACGGTACACTCAGGGACGTGGGCTACTTATACCCGCCTCTAGCAAGGTAGCCAGAAGAGTATCGTTAGTTTGGGAGGCCTACAACTCCGCCTGGCCAGGGGAGATCCCATCTGCTCAAGGACTGACCAGGCCCCAATCGCTAGCCAGTACTCCGGGAGGGTCTATCTTTGTCACCAGTAAAGACCCTGAACTACACAGTACCGTCTCCGAGTGGTTCCTGCTACCCCCATCATCCACGTCGGCTGCCCTGAGGCCATACCCCTCCCGTTGGGGGTTATACTATCACGCTGCACAATCCTACCACCGGCCTCAGCGGTCTGCCCTGCAGCAGCAGCTCCTTAGCTGTACTCAACGGGTGGCGTAGTCATCCAACATCTACTGCTAATACAGCGCCACTTAGTCTGACTCCCTGGGCACGGACCGGATCACCGCCACGAGACTACAACCCTCAACAGATCCGGCTCCGGGTAAGCTCCCGCGTGCGCAACGCAGCGCGACACAGGCCCAGGGGCGCGTCAACTTTTGGCGTAGTCGGCAGGATCTCGTGCCCGCAACCACCGGGTACTGCGTGCCTGAAAAAGACTGTGAAAACTTACCCGTGGTGAAGATTCCCACCATCCGGCGCCATCTTCCGCCTTCTTCCCGCCATCCGTGGAGTTTTCCCGCCATTGGACGCCATCTTGAGGACGCCGCGCGGGAAGAAGAGGGGCGTGGACTCCGAAAACGCGCGAGAACTGAAGCCCCGCCTCACGTCCGGACGTTGCGTAAGGTCCTGGAAGGAGCCCAGCAGACGCCGACGTCACAGGAGCGCGACGGAAGGTCCTCAACCCTGACGATCCACTGCGGAGCCGCGGCCTACGGAAGAGGATCATCGCAAGGTAGGCCACGGTCCACTAGGGGGGAGAAGGATGTCGGATACGGAGGAGAGCTTCACCGCTCCAACCCCCGCCAGCGCCACCGCTGTTGCGGTCATGCCTTTCACCATGCCCTATATCCCGGTGGCAGCCTGGCTACCCCAGTACTCAGGGGAGTCACATACCCTGCAGGACTTTAGAGAAAAACTGGATAGCCTCTTCCAGGTGTACCCCCTCACAGAAGAGCAAAAAGTAAGCATCCTGGTGGCCCAATTAACCGGGGCAGCCCAAAGGGAGGTAAAGTCCTGGCCACCTGGGGGGAGGACTGTCGCAGGGATACTAACCCGGCTGAGGGACACCTTTGATACCCGCACCTCAGCCGAGATCAAGCTTAGATTCTACGGGTGCAAACAGCGGGCACATGAGAGTATAAGGGACTATGCCCTGAACCTACAAGAGGCCCTGAGAGCCATTAAGCAGACCGACCCTGAAGGCGTGGGAGACGAGGACAGGCTGTTAACTGAACAATTTATAGAGGGTTTATATTGCAATGCCCACCGAACCCAGTTGCGGGCAATGGCCTTACAGGACCCTCATCTGGGATTTGCACAGTTCAAGGACAGAGCCATCCGGGTGCTCCGAGAACCGGCACCAGGTGGCGTTGTGACCCACAGACGCCCCACTACCACCTACCACCAGGAGGCGGCGCCCTTGTCGGCAGGGCCTGTGGGAGCTGATGCGCAGGCTTTGAACAATGACTCGGCTCCAGACCTGCACCATCAGGTCCAAGAGCTAGCTAAAAGCGTTGCTGCGCTAACCCGAACTGTGCAGTCTTTACAGGTTTCCACTCCAGGGAAGATCCAGCTGGCATCCGGACCGGAGGACATCCCGTGGCGTCGACCAAGGAGGACCCCACCGGCCAGAGGAAGACCCAGCGACCGATACAACGAGGACGGACGACCCATCTGCCGCCGCTGTAATCAACCCGGACATATGGCAAGGTACTGTCCTTTAAACTGGCACAACCTAGGGTAGAGGGCCAACCCCTAGGAAAAAGATCATCAGGCCCATCAAACTGGCGCGACAAATATGTGGGAGGACGTCCAGTCTTGCCTGTGGTACTGGATGGCATTCCTATGAGTGCCCTACTGGACACCGGGTCACAGGTCACCACCATCCCGTACGTGCTCTTCAAGCAGTACTGGAATGACTCGGATATTACCCGCTACCCTGACGACGACTTGAGTATCATCGCCAGCAATGGTCAGCCCGTGCCACAGATCGGATTTAAAGAGGTGACCATTAAAATTGGTAGAGTTGAACTGGCAGCACAGGGACTGATCATTGTAGACATTGACAAACACGAGAGTCACCCAAAGATAACTCTAGGAACTAATGTAATTGAAAATTGTCTTGCAGAGGTGATTTTCCTTTTACAGCAGGTTGCCAAGAACGCCAGCTCCGGCGAGCAGCGAGTGCTCCAAAAAGAGATCCGGGCACTGATGCGACGGCAACAGGTGGAACTCTCCGGCGGTGAGATTGGTAGCGTGAGAATGTGTGACCCTTTCCCTATTGCCATGCCCCCAAAAAGTGAAATGATGATTTGGTGCCGGGCAGCTATTGGTCTGAGAGGTAGAGATTACCAGGCAATGGTAGAACCAGTTTACTCAGACAGTAGGCCCACCATCTTGACAGCACGGGGGGTGGTTAATGTACGCCATGGGAGGGTGCCCGTTCGCATAATCAATATCGGGAAGAGGGAAGTGTACCTGCCCCGGTATGCCACGCTAGCCAAATTATATACCATTAACCAAAATGCTATACAATCTGTGGAACCCTTGCCTCCATCTCACCCGGAGGAAGGTAATGGCTCTAAGAAAACAATGGAGGACTGGTGTCAGCAACTACATTTGGGTACTGACTCCACTCCCTCACATCAGAAACAGGGAGTCTATCGGGTGGTTCAAGAGTACGAGAGAGTGTTTAGTAAACACCCGTTAGACTTCGGGCGAGTCAAGGGGGTAGAACACCACATTCCCACGGGAGACCATCCTCCCATAAAAGAGAGGTATCGACCCGTACCCCCTGCACACTACCAACACGCCAAGGGGATGCTTAGAGACATGAAGGAGGCTGGGGTGATCAGGGATAGCTGTAGCCCCTGGGCAGCTCCACTAGTCTTAGTCAAAAAGACAACACCATGAGGATGTGTGTAGATTACCGGAAAATCAACCGTATCACACACAAGGATGCGTACCCCTTACCAAGGATAGAGGAGTCTTTGGCTGCTTTAAGATCTGCTAACTTCTTCTCTACCTTGGATCTCACTAGTGGGTACTGGCAGGTTCCTGTAGCAGAGGCGGACCGGGAGAAGACCGCATTCACCACCCCGATGGGACTTAGCGAGTTTACCTGCATGCCGTTCGGACTCTGCAACGCACCAGGAACCTTCCAACGATTAATGGAGTGCTGTCTGGGCCATAGAAACTTCGAGACGGTCCTGTTGTACCTGGACGATGTCATCGTATATTCTAAGACTTATGAGGACCACCTGAAACACCTGGCGGAAGTGTTCGAAGCTCTGGCAAGCTACGGCCTAAAGGTGAAACCCTCCAAGTGTCACCTCCTGAAACCAAAGGTGCAGTACCTGGGACACGTGGTGAGCGCTGACGGAGTGGCTCCCGACCCTGATAAGATCACCGCAATTAAGGAATGGCCAAGTCCCTCCAGTGTAAAGGAAGTGCGGCAGTTCCTCGGGTTGGTAGGCTACTACCGCAGGTTCATCCCCGGTTTCACCAAAAAGGCAGCTCCTATGCAGGACCTCCTGATAGGCCAGTCCCGGAAGGCCAAGAACCAGAAGCCGCCCTTCAGATGGGAGAAGTTGGAAGAGGAGTCCTTCCGCCAGCTGAAGATGGCCCTCACGGGGGATGAAATCCTGGCGTACCCGGATTACAGCCAGCCCTTTATCCTCTACACCGACGCAAGTAACATCGGGCTAGGAGCCGTGCTGTCCCAGATCCAGCAGGGGAAAGAACGAGTAATCGCTTACGCCAGCCGAAAACTGCGACCCACCGAGAGAAACCCTGAGAATTACAGCTCATTTAAGCTAGAGTTCCTGGCAGTGGTGTGGGCAGTCACCGAACGCTTTAAGCACTACCTCGCATCTTCCCGGTTCGTCGTGTACACGGATAACAACTCGTTGACACACCTGGACACAGCAAGATTCGGTGCCCTACAGCAGAGATGGATGGCCCGTCTGTCCAACTACGAGTTCACAATCAAATACCGGGCAGGACGCTCCAATACCAACGCGGACGCCCTGTCCAGGATGCCAAACCTACCGGACGTAGGAGAAGATCCAGAGGGACTGGAAGAAGTCGAACTCCCTGCGTTCCACCGGCATGGGACTATCCAGTATTCCCACCGGGTAAGGAGTAAGCAAGCCGCTACGTTTAACCCCTTGCCTCACTACAACTGGGAGGAAACGCAAGACAGTGACCCTGCCGTCCGACTGGTGAAGGAGATGCTGACTCGGTCAGAGGCTCGCCTTGACCCAGACGCTCCGGAGGAAGCCAAGCAACTGTGGGCTGAGAAGAGTCGACTGTTCCTTTATAAGGGGAAGTTGTGCCGCAGAATGGTTAACTCCCGGACGCATGAACTAATCTGGCAAGTAGTGGTGCCACGAAGAGATGCAGCCATGGTAATGGAGGCATACCACGACGGGGCTGGACACTTCGGATGGAAGAAGCTGGAGTTCCTGCTGCGCGAGCGGTTCCACTGGGTAGGCATGAGGGGAACCATCGAGAGGTGGTGCAGAGACTGTGGCCCGTGCAACCTAAGAAGGAAGGACCGTGCCAGCCAGAAGACTCCCCTGCAGTCCATCGTCACCCGGCAGCCGTTGGAACTGGTAGCCTTGGATCATGTAAAACTGACCCCAAGCAGAAGTGGCTACGTCTACGCACTAACCATCGTGGATCACTACTCCCGGTTCTTGGTTGTCGTCCCCGTCAAGGACTTAACAGCTCGAACAGCAGCGAGAGCCTTCCAGCAGCATTTCTGCCGTCCACACGGGTACCCGGACCAAGTGTTGACAGACCAGGGACCTGCCTTTGAAGCGGAGGTCTTCCAAGAATTCTGCACTCTGTATGGCTGCCGGAAGATAAGGACGACACCCTATCATCCGCAAACTAATGGACTTTGTGAGAAAATGAACCAGGTGGTAATGGATCTTCTGAAAACGTTGCCCCTGGAAGAACGCAGTCTGTGGCCTGAGAAGCTGCCCGATCTGGTAGACCTATACAACCACATCCCGGTAGGTTCCACCAACTGTACCCCGGCTTACCTAATGAGGGCGAGACCTGGTAAGTTACCTGTTGACCTGGAAATGGGAGTCCTGACACCTGAGGACACTTCACCAGAAGCAGACTGGGACACAGAGAGGCAGCAGCAGTACCGGAGAGTACAGGAGAGCGTGGAGCGAAGTCTCTGTCAGGCTAGGGAAAGACAAGAGAAAACTTACAACCAGTATGCTCCCGCTGTTCCCCTGGTACCCGGAGAGCAGGTCTTGAAGAGAAAAAGACGGCTCCACAAGTTGGACGACCAGTGGGAGAAGGACCCGTACACCGTACTGCCCTCAAGCCACGACAACCCAAAGGTCTGTACCATCAATAAAGACGGAGGGGAAACCACAACCATTGTATCCCGGGATCACCTGAAGAAGTGTCCCGAACAGCTACGGAACCCTGAAGAGGAACAAGAAGACCCTCGACCCGTAGAGGAAAGGGAAGACATGGTTAATACTGTGCTCGGAGACTTCCCTCGGTCTTGGACTCAAGTCAATGGTGCAGTTGTGGTACCCGTCCTCACCTTCCTCCAACCAGCATCCCAAGCACCTACGGAGCAACAGGTAGAGCTGGAAGAACAGCCGGTCCAGGAGGCAGAAGACCCCACACCAGCAGACCAGGAGGATCAACCCTCTGCTTGCAGTGAGCCTGCCATATCCCTAGTGAGCCAAAGGGCCCGTAGACCGCTGCCCAGTTTACCCTTAACAGCTCCTACACCCTGTAGTTCAGGGCCAGACAGTCAGCTCCGTAGGGCCACTAGGGCCACTAGGGGCCAGTTACCCGCACGTTGGAGGATTTGAAGTGTATAAATTGTTTTATTTGTGGTTACCTGTTTATTGTTGCTTGTGTATAATTATGTGTTTCTAGTTATTTTTAGGAGTCCTTGGTGGATTTACCGGGAATCCTTTGTACATAGTTGGAGCGTAACCCAGGACGGACTAAAGACTGTTAAGGACTCGGGGCAGGACAGACCCCTACCTGGTTACGTCTCCCTATTTTGGTGAAATGGACACCTTGCTTTCTTCAAAGACTGCACCCGGTTAAGGACATGCCGTGACCACCTTTATGTGTTTCCTTATTGTTATTGTTATATCTTGTTATGTTTTTCTAAAATATGTTTAGTCCCGGAGTACTAAATTTCACTAGGGGGGAATGTGGCACCCCAGGGGTCTGGTTTTCCACAGTAACAGCAATGTTATGTCTGAGAGCAGGTGGGAGGTCTCTTGGTCAGGGATCCTATGCATGCCACACCTCCTGCCCAGTCCTGGGAGGGGAAGAACTTCCCCTATATAAACCTAGGGCTGAGGCAGGGTGAGTGAGTAGAGAAGAAGCAGAGAAAAGAAGCAAATATAGGAAGAAACAACAGGAGCTCTGTGGGAGCAGTGTTACAAGGAGTCAGGGGCTGGCAGCTGCAGAGCTCGCCCTGACTGAGAAGTTATCACCGGACCCGGAGTCCGAGGCTGTGGGGACTAACTCCTATCCAGCAGCAGAAACCGACCGGCAGGGGATTGCAGGTCCTCTGGCCCAGAAACCCGAAGGCCCCGAGTCACCGGCCATACGGGTGAGCACCACACGGTACACTCAGGGACGTGGGCTACTTATACCCGCCTCTAGCAAGGTAGCCAGAAGAGTATCGTTAGTTTGGGAGGCCTACAACTCCGCCTGGCCAGGGGAGATCCCATCTGCTCAAGGACTGACCAGGCCCCAATCGCTAGCCAGTACTCCGGGAGGGTCTATCTTTGTCACCAGTAAAGACCCTGAACTACACAGTACCGTCTCCGAGTGGTTCCTGCTACCCCCATCATCCACGTCGGCTGCCCTGAGGCCATACCCCTCCCGTTGGGGGTTATACTATCACGCTGCACAATCCTACCACCGGCCTCAGCGGTCTGCCCTGCAGCAGCAGCTCCTTAGCTGTACTCAACGGGTGGCGTAGTCATCCAACATCTACTGCTAATACAGCGCCACTTAGTCTGACTCCCTGGGCACGGACCGGATCACCGCCACGAGACTACAACCCTCAACAGATCCGGCTCCGGGTAAGCTCCCGCGTGCGCAACGCAGCGCGACACAGGCCCAGGGGCGCGTCAATAGTACTGTACAAGCGCTATATAGATGATCTATTCGTGATATGGAGGGGCAGTAGAGAGGATGCTCAGTCTCTAGTCAATGAATTGAATGAGAATACCTGGGGCATTACTTTTTCTTCTAGTATCGAACCAAAAATAGCTGTTTTTCTTGATTTAGAAATTTCACATGAAGAAAAAAAAAATAATAACGAAAACTCATTTCAAATCTGTTGATGTGAATGGCTACTTAGACTATCAAAGTGCCCATTACATCAAATGGAAAAATAACATCCCTTTCAGCCAATTTCATCGAATTAGAAAAAATAATACTAAGGATTCGGATTATATCAGACAATCGGATATACTCAAGAAGAGATTTAAAGAGAAAAAGTACCCCAAGCAAATTATTGATGAGGCATACCGTATAAATTTGACTAAAACCCAAACTGATTGTTTGGGGAATGGGGATGAATTGCCCCATAAGGAATCCAGGGATAGTGACACTAGGAATAAGAATAAATGGAATCATAATTTTATCACCTCTTATAATAAGGGGAACCAATTGATTAGGAATATTTTGCAAAAGCATTGGCATATCTTGAAACAAGATCCTCTCCTACGAGATATATTGCCAAAAATACCTGGCATTACATTTAGGAGAGGAAAAACTCTAAGAAACCTCCTCGCACCTAGCCATTTAAAAAAACGGAAACCAGGAGGCCAACCAGTGTTCTCTCAATCTAAAAACATTTGTCCCTTGATTAGTACAAATAGACTCACACAGAATGGCACTTATAGGTGCTCTCAGAAAAAATGTCAGTGCTGTCATATAATTACTCATGGGTCCCATTCCATTACATCGAATAGCACAGGAGAGACTTTTAATATCAAGGATCACCTGACCTGTACTAGTGACTATGTAATCTATGTTATTACATGTGATTGCGGTCTCCAGTACGTGGGTAGGACCACACAAATGGTGAGATCCCGACTCAATGCCCACAGATACAAAGCCAAAAATGGCTTATTAACACACAGCCTCTCCAGACATCTTCTTACTACCCACAACAAAAAATTTAAAGTGAGACTTACACCGGTGGAGCAGATCCCAGCTGATATTCCTGACAGGATCCAACAACTTAACAAGAAGGAGGCCTTCTGGATATATAGACTACGTTGTTTGTATCCTGATTAGTGTTGAGCGATACCTTCCGATATTAGGAAATATCGTATCGGATTGGATCGGGCCGATACCCAAAAAGTATCGGATATCGCCGATTCCGATACCGGAAACCAATGCAAGTCAATGGGACACAAATATCGGAATGAAAATAAACCCTTTCTTTCCTTGTAGGTTAATTCTACATGAAGGAAAACAACTAACAATAATGTAGAATGACATGAAAAGCCGGCAATTCATCAGCGGCATACACCGGTACCCGACAATTTACAACAGAAAGAATAGAGCTTCACACATAGATTAGATAGATAGAAACATGTCAGTCACATATATATGAAGTACAGTGACAGTGTTGCTTACTGTACTTGTCATTTAGTGTAAAGGATTTATTAAAAAAAATATTAGTGTTTTCGTGCACCGTCTCTTTAAAAAAGCCGGCCGGCAATTCAGCAGCGGTACCCGACAATTTATAACAGACAGAATAGAGCTTCACACATAGATTAGATAGATAGAAACATGTCAGCCACATATATAAGAAGTACAGTGACAGTGTTGCTTACTGTACTTGTCATTTAGTGTAAAGGATTTTTTTTAAAAAATAATAGTGTTTTCATGCACCGTCTCTTTAAGAAAGCCGGCCGGCAATTCAGCATCTGTACCCGACAATTTAGAATAGAAAGAATAGAGCTTCACACATAGATTAGATAGATAGAAACATGTCAGTCACATATATATGAAGTACAGTGACAGTGTTGCTTACTGTACTTGTCATTTAGTGTAAAGGATTTATTAAAAAAATATTAGTGTTTTCGTGCACCGTCTCTTTAAAAAAGCCGGCCGGCAATTCAGCAGCGGTACCCGACAATTTATAACAGACAGAATAGAGCTTCACACATAGATTAGATAGATAGAAACATGTCAGTCACATATATATGAAGTACAGTGACAGTGTTGCTTACTGTACTTGTCATTTAGTGTAAAGGATTTATTTAAAAAAATAATAGTGTTTTCATGCACCGTCTCTTTAAGAAAGCCGGCCGGCAATTCAGCATCTGTACCCGACAATTTAGAATAGAAAGAATAGAGAATCACACATAGATTAGATAGATAGAAACATGTCAGTCACATATATATGAAGTACAGTGACAGTGTTGATTACTGTACTTGTCATTTAGTGTTAAAATAAAGGATTTATTTAAAAAAAAATTGGCGTGGGGTTCCCCTTAATTTTAGGCTCTAGCGGAGGTTAAGCAGACAGCTGGGGCAAATGTTTGAAGCCTGGGAAGGGGGTAATACCCACGGAGCTTCCCAGGCTACTAATATCAGCCCCCAGCTGAATACCTAGCCTTTACTAGCTATTAAAATGGGGGAACCCCCCCAAAAAAAATAACGTGGGGTCCCCCCTAATTTAATAGCTAGCACAGGCTAGGCAGACAGCTGGGGGCTGATATTAATAGCCCAGGAAGGGTGCCATGAATATTGGCCCCCTCCCAGGCTAGAAACACCAGCCGTCAGCCGCCCCAGAAATGGCGCATCCATAGGATGCGCCAATTCTGGCACTTAGCCTCGCTCTTCCACGCTGCCCTGGTGCGGTGGCAGGGGGTAATAGGGTTGGGGTTGATGTCAGCTTATAATGCCAGCTGACATCAAGCCCAGGTTAGTAATGGAGAGGCGTCTATAAGACACCCCCATTACTAACCCCATAGTCAAAGTTAAAGGAAAACACAAACACCCAGAATAAAGTCCTTTAATTGAAATAAAGACACAATTCTTTATTGTTCTAAATTAAACGATACTTACCATCACGCCCATTCCAGCTGAAGCCAACGATCTCCTGCAATAAAAGTAAAATAATAAAGCAACCTCATCCTTACCTTTCCATGGTTCCCACGACAGCTTCAGCTCTGCTACATCGAGATGACAGGCTGGACCGCAGCAGAACGCTGCCATCCAGCCTGTCATCCCGCAGACACTGAGAAGCGCAGGCATGCTTGCGCTCCTCAGTGTCTCTCTGTGACGTCATCCAGATGAGCCGAGTTCATGTCCAATGAACTCAGCTCACCTCATGCACGTCACTGACAGCGTGGGAAAATTCTCCTGCACTCAGCGCTTCAGCGTGAGAATTCTCCCACGCTGTCAGTGACATACATGAGGTGAGGTCATGTCCAATGAACTCAGCTCACCTCATGCAAGTCACTGATAGCGTGGGAAAATTCTCACGCTGAAGTGCTGAGTGCAGGAGAATTTTCCCACGCTGTCAGTGACGTACATGAGGTGAGCTGAGTTCATTGGACATGACCTCGGCTCATCTGGATGCCGTCACAGCCAGACACTGAGGAGTGGAAGTATGCCTGCGCTTCTCAGTGTCTGCGGGATGACAGGATGGATGGCAGCGTTCTGCTGCGGTCCAGCCTGTCATCTCGATGTAGCAGAGCTGAAGCTGTCATGGGAGCCATGGAAAGGTAAGGATGATGTTGCTTTATTATTTTACTTTTATTGCAGGAGATCGTTGGCTTCAGCTGGAATGGGCGTGATGGTAAGTATGGTTTAATTTAGAACAATAAAGAATTGTGTGTTTATTTCAATTAAAGGACTTTTTTCTGGGTGTTGTGTTTTTTTAAATACTTTACTAGAAATTCATGGTGGTCATGTCTAATATTGGCGTGACCCCATGAATTTCGGGCTTAGGGCCAGCTGATAATGCCAAGCTGGCCTTAACCCCTTTATTACCCAGTGAGCCACCGCACCAGGGCCCTGGATGAGTTGGGTACAGCGCCAGAAGATGGCGCTTCTATGAACGCGCCATTTTCTGGGGCGGCTGCGGACTGCAATTTGCAGCGGGGGTGGCCCAGAAAGCTTGGGTCTCCCTGCGCTGCGGATGCCAGCCCCCAGCTGCCTAGTTGTATCTGGCTGGGCACAAAAATAGGGCGAAGCCCCACGCATTTTTTTTTTAAATTATTTCATGAAATTCATGGAATAATTAAGAAAAAAAGGGCTTCCCTATATTGTTGTGTCCAACCAGGTACAAATAGGCAGCTGGTGGTTGGGGGCAGCCCATTCCTGCCTGCTGTACCTGGCTGGACACAAATATAGTGCGAAGCCCCACGTCAATTTTTTTTTAATTATTTCATGAAATAATTTTTTTAAAAAAGGGCTTCCCTATATTGTTGTGTCCGGCCAGGTACAAATAGGCAGCTGGTGGTTGGGGGCAGCCTGTTCCTGCCTGCTGTACCTGGCTGGACACAAATATAGGGCGAAGCCCCACGTCAATTTTTTTTAAAATAAATCCTTTATTTTAACACTAAATGACATTTGAGGAGTTAATAAAGATGCAGTCCCTAAATTATTATTTATTTTTTAATTAATTTTTCCCAAAACTTTTGACGTGGGCTTCGCCATATTTTTGTATGCCAGCCAGGTACAGCATCCAGCTTCTATGAACGCGCCATTTTCCGGGGTGGCTGCGGACTGCAATTTTCAGCGGGGGGGGGGGGGGCAGAAAGCTTGGGCCTCCCTGCGCTGCAGATTCCAGCCCCCAGCTGCCTAGTTGTACCTGGCTGGACACAAAAATAGGGAGAAGCTTCACGTATTTTTTTTTTAATTATTTCATGAATTTCCTGAAATAATTAAAAAAAAATTGACGTGGGGCTTTGCACTATATTTGGGTCCAGCCAGGTACAGCAGGCAGGAACGGGCTGCCCCCAACCACCAGCTGCCTATTTGTACCTGGTTGGACACAACAATATAGGGAAGCCCTTTTTTTCTTAATTATTCCATGAATTTCATGAAATAATTAAAAAAAAAAAAACGTGGAGCTTCTCCCTATTTTTGTGTCCAGCCAGGTACAACTAGGCAGCTGGGGGATGGAATCTGCAGCGCAGGGAGGCCCAAGCTTTCTGCCCCCCGCTGAAAATTGCAGTCCGCAGCCGCCCTGGAAAATGGCGCGTTCATAGAAGCTGGATGCTGTACCTGGCTGGCATACAAAAATATGGCGAAGCCCACGTCAAAAGTTTAGGGAAAAATTAATTAAAAAATAAATAATAATTTAGGGACTGCATCTTTATTAACTCCTCAAATGTCATTTAGTGTTAAAATAATGGATTTATTTAAAAAAAAAATGGCGTGGGATCCCCCATAATTTTAGTCTCTAGCGGAGGTTAAGCAGACGGCTGGGGCAGATGTTTGAAGCCTGGGAAGGGGGTAGAACCCACGGAGCTTCCCAGGCTACTAATATCAGCCCCCAGCTGAATACCTAGCCTTTACTAGCTATTAAAATGGGGGACCCCCCCAAAAAAATGACGTGGGGTCCCCCCTATTTTAATAGCTAGCAAAGGCTAGGCAGACAGCTGGGGGCTGATATTAATAGCCCAGGAAGGGTGCCATGAATATTGGCCCCCTCCCAGGCTAGAAACACCAGTCGTCAGCCGCCCCAGAAATGGCGCATCCATAGGATGCGCCAACTCAGGCACTTAGCCTCGCTCTTCCACGCTGCCCTGGTGCGGTGGCAGGGGGTAATAGTGGTGGGGTTCATGTCAGCGCCAGCTGCCATGAAGCCCAGGTTAGTAATGATGGGCGTCTATAAGACACCCCCATTACTAACCTACAAAGTGTTAAAAAGAAAAAACACACTACACCCAGAAAAAAATAATTTATTTGAAATAAAACACACAATTTTATTTAATTCTTAGTTTACTAAAAATAATAGTTACCTGTCCACGTTCCTGCGCTGATCTCCCATGCACAGCTGTCACATCTGGAGATGGTGACAGCTGTGCATGGCTGCTGTAAGCTCACGCTGCCGGGAACACGTCCGCTCCCGGCAGCGGGAGCCACTGACTGAGGTCACCGGAGTGCATTCAGGCAGCGCAGCTCCGGAGACCTCCTTTACGGCACTGCTGTACCGTGGGAATTTCTCACGATACAGCAGGGCCGTAAAGGAGCTAACCGGAGCAGCGCTGCCTGAACTCCGGTGAACCCTTACGGCCCCGTCATTCTAGCGGCGGCAGCGGTTCAGAGCGGTCACATTCTATGTGGCTGCTCTGAACTGGAGATCTTCGTGGGACACTCGTGGACTGCTACGGAGGGGTAAGGATAAGGTTGTGGTTTATTATTTTATATTTTATTACAGGAGATCGATGGCTTCGGGGAATTAGGTGTCTTGGTGAGTATAGGTGTAGTTTTTTATTTTTTACTTTATTTTAGGTGGCGATCGGCGGGGACAGGTAATGTATGAACTAATTTCTTTTAGGTAACCACTGGCCACCAATGACATGTATTTAACATTTATTGGGGACACAGTAGGGCAATTTAAATAGCAGGATCAGTCTGATGGGAACTACTGCTCCCATCGAGCTGATCCTGCTGGCAGGAGTGGACGGGGGACAGACATAGGCCGATGGGAGTAGTAGTGTCACATCGGCCTATGTCTGCCTGCACGCACACACCCGCACACACACCGCACACACCCGCACACATCGCACAGACACCGCGCACACCCGCACAAACATCGCGCACACACCCCGCACACACACTAATCATGACGGTCTGATCGTCTGGGAGGTGAGGCTGACCTGTGCGGCCGTGGGAAAGTTCATGTGAGTTCATGCAGTCAAGCATGAACTCACATGAACCCTCTGAGGGCACCGCGGCTAATTCAAATGAACAGCTGATCGGCATCAGCTGATACCTCAGCTGTTCATTTGAAATAACCGGCGGGAAAGCACAGCACAGAACGGGAAAGCCGGCGGTGAAGTCTTTTCACTGCCGGCTTCCCCGCCCGGGTCCTTCACTCCCCGCTCCTTGGAGCTGCGCTCCCCGCCCGGTCCTAACTTACGATCGGGATGGGAGGTGGCGAGGGGAGCGGAGGATCGGGGTGGGAGGCTGCGGGGAAGCAGTATGGGGCTGTGTGATTGTTTAAAAGCCGGCGGCTTTATACCGCCCGCCGGCTTTTAAACAATCAGGAGAATTCTCCCCCGCTGGGATGGCATTCTGATGACAGGCTGGATCGCGCTGCCATCCAACTTGTCATCCTTCACAGACACTGCAGAGCGCAGGCATTATGGGAACTTCCGATTCCGGTATCCGATATTGTAAAAGTATCGGAATTAAGTATCGGAATTCCGATACCGCGAATATCGGCCGATACCCGATATTACAGTATCGGAATGCTCAACACTAATCCTGATGGCCTCAATGATAAATTGGAGAATGTATAGAGTTCACGGAGATATCTCCACAATTAATGTTTCATTCACTATGTATAATAATAACCTCTCTCCTTTTTTTTTTTTTTTTTTTCCCGCGTTTTTTGTTGCGTTTTTCTGCGTTTTTTATTTATTTATTTTTTTTTTATTTTTTATATTTTTTATTTTTTTTTTTATATATTTTTTTTTTTTTTCTCTCTCTCCGTTTTACTACCTTTGGCATATATATCCATGTTAATTAAGCTCCCCTTATCTGAATTTCATTGATATACCTATTGAATGAAAATCTTCTTAAATTCAGGTTCATGGTATAGATTTTTCTACTAATGCACTTATTTTCTCCTCTTAAAGGGATAGAAAAAGAAAGGAAAGAAAGAGAAGGAGAAAGTATAATATCTTCATTACCAAAATTTTATTATGGAAAATTTTATTATGACAAATTTTATTATGACAAATTTAGCTGCTCTATAATTTGTTTATTCTATAATCAGAGGAAAAAGCTGGAAAATCCTAACTCTGAGAAAGCTGAGTCTCTCTCTATTGAATGGGATTTGGGCGTTCCAACTCAAACCAATTTACATGTGATTAGGATAATTATTTCACTAGGTAGGTTTTTATAGTGACTATATAACCACCACTATTGACTCTCTTACATTAGACCTGAGGAAGGCTATATATCTTTAATTTTAATAGCCGAAACGCGTTGTTTTATTTATAAGTTTTATCTATTTACCAACCTGAATAAATCTTCTGAAGAATTAAATCCTTTTTTTGGATAATCATTCCTTGTGACCCTGGGAGCGCTCAATTGGCCGGATACATAATCACAGATGCAGATTATTTAATGCAAGAGCAGTTTGATTGCCGTATGTGGAGTTCGGATGGAATTTTTCCATAAAAGAAGCCTTCCTCCCATCAAAGTTTTGTATCTTCTTAATATATTGCAATCATCATGTTATATAGCACTGTGTACTCACAATTGCTCATTTTGCCTTTCTACCCAGTTAATTCTTCTTTTTTCCATTAAGTTTGTGACATCACTTGATTAAAAACTGACTAACCGAATCCTTCTAAGCTCTATGTAGAAACAGGAGGTCAATTTTGTCTGCACAAGTCATCAGTCACTGCAAAAGTCTATGGCAGGGGGATGAGCTTTGCAGCTGGGTCAGGAGTTGAAGAGGGGGATGATAAATGCAGGGACAAGATGCTTCCTGTTCTACATATAGCAGAGAAAGGAGAAGAATTAACTGGGTAGAAAGGCAAAATGAGCAATTGTAAGTACACAGTGCTATATAATATGATGACTGCAAAATATTAAATCATGGGAGTGCTTCTTTAATATGGAGAAATTAGCATCTGCCTCATAGTGTTTTGCCTTCCTCTGGATCAACATGTTAGGGTATAGGTTGAACTCGATGAACTTTTGTCTACATTTCACCTTAAAAACTATAAAACAGTTGGGGCTCAGCATTGTATGGAGCTGTGTACCAACTCTGCTTCTGCAAAACACATCAGATGATCACAAACCCTTTCTGAAGGCCACAGGTGAACTCATGATGAGGCATACCTTTTCATTGGAAGAAATTCCAGGTGATACCCGATGAAACTGCTTAAGAGAAAGCCAAGTGTGTGTAAAGCCATCATCAGAGAAAAAGGGAGGTACTCTGAGGAATGTAAGGTTTAACACACATTCAGGGTTTTTTGCATGTTTGTTTACTGCACGTTTCCATGGTTCAGCTTTTTATTGTCTTTTCAATAATGATTCTGAACCGAATTACCAACCTGTGTATTTACAATACAGAATGCATTATATCATTAATACAATTTGCATCAATATTAAAATTCTCATTAAGCAAGGATATCTTGGCTCTCCTTGACCTGGGGTAAAGATTCTTTTTGCCGTCCTACTCATGGGCTAATTACCAATGCCAAGTCAGAGTATCTTGTTGTTCCCCAACCTCTCCCCCCAGGTTCTGCACAAGCCATACTTAAACAGCATACTTAAACTCATTATCTTGAATGGGTAAAATTGCAAAGTGCTTGTAAAGTTAAGCAACTTGCAATTGACTTGTTATTAAAAATCATCTCTGTTCTCGAGATCAGAGTTATTTTTAATGTTATTGTATACTGATTATTACCTAAGATACTAGTAACCACTGTGGCCTTGCTATGGTGACCGAACATGTAGTTTACAATCTCTTTCCAATAGAGCTTATAAGGGCTGTGCCGAAGCTGGCTGGATCACTGGAGTTCACTGTTAGCTCTCCATCCGGCCAGTTTAGGTGCCACTACGTGCCTCCGAAGCTACATAGGTAAAACTGCCTCTGCTTTCAGCAGCAGAGAGTAAACAGCTAGGACCAGCAGCGCAATGGTGCCACTTGACTGGGCTATCAATGAAGTAGGAAGCTTTGAGGCTGCTGGGGAGCAGTGGACTCCAGCTTCAGAAGATGAGACAACCCCTTTATGGTGGTGGTACACATTAGATGAATATTGGCTAAACCCACTAAGTGTGCATGTGTATACGGAGGGTGGCGAGGTCGGGAGGAATAGCTGTCAATTTACAGCTCCTAGAGTTTATGACCACCTTTAAAACAACCGTCCACATCCCAATAACTACAAAATGTTTGCTATAACACGTCTGTGTAAAAAAAAATAATAATCTAATCAGATAGTAGAGTTGAGCAAAAAAGATTCCAGAGTCCATGTTGATAGTCCATAGCGGCTAGACCAGAGCCCTGAATGCCTATTGCATCGGCGTCTCTGCCTTCAGCCGGACAGAGATGCCGTGCCCCTCACCGCCGCAGTCCAGGTCCGGCGTCCTCCCGCTCCCCTGCTGCTGTGGCACACTCTGCGCTCAGCGTCCCGGGCTCTGTGCTTAGGGCGCGCGCTCCCTCCTTTTTAAAGGGGCCGCGCGCGCCGTCCTATAGAGTCCCCGGCCAAGGGACTTTCCCTATATTAGGCACCTCCTCCAATATGGAGGTGCCTGTGCAAGGTTGTTGTTCCGTGTGTTAAACACTTGCTCCAGCCCTCAGGTCCAGCTGCCTGTCAGTCCTGCCTGACAGTTTTCTGTCAGTCCAGCCCGCCAGCCTGTCTAACAGTTCTGTTCTCCAGTCTGTCTACAGTTGTGCCCGCCAGCCTGCTTACCTGGAGCACCTGTCTGTAACCTGCCGTGCTTGCCAGCGAGCCTACCTGGAGCACCTGCTAGTTACCTGCCGTGCCCGCCTGCTCGCCTACCCGGAGCACCCGTCTGGCTATCTGCTGAACCAGCCTGCTTATCTACACGGTCCACCCATCAGCCTTCCTGCCGTGCTCATCCGCTGTACCGGTCAGTTCCTACCATCTGACCCGTGGGAGTCACCTGCTCTCACATAAGGTCGGTCCCAGAGTGGCACCTGGTCCACCTGCCCGGTCCCTGCCTGGTTCACGGAGTCGATTGTGCCGCCGTGCGACCTTGGTCAGGCCATGTAGGCACTTAGTCACGCCCCTCTGGTCCCTCCTTGCACCAAAGCACAGAGGTTCCACCACCTGGACTTGTAACAATGCCTATCCTATCTTCTGGCATCTTCTGATTAGTAGGGAATGCCATTTACTTATTCTGCCCTTGCCATATGGGTTTATTGATTAGTAGGCCTGGCTTGACATTATCTTTGAAGTTTGACACATGCATGATGTTGTGACGGGTCTACTAATTAGAGGGGCGTAGTAAAATTCGATCACCTCTACAGACATCAGCGATAATTGCACTTTATTGGTTGCCAGTCCTATGAAAATTAAACTGTATCCCAGGCCTCTAGCAGCTTTCTGACATAGACAGGCGCTCCTTCAGAACAGGGGGAGTTGTTCCATAAAGAGGCGTTTTATACGCCGTGCATTACCAAGTCTCATTAACATCTAGAAAATTGTGATAAAATATTACTGGTCACCACTATTTTCCGGACTACTGATGTGTCCACTGGACCAGAGTCCTATAAATCTTTGCTAAACTTTATCAGTCAGTAAGTTGGATCTCAATGATGCCAGCAACAGAAGTTAACTTTTCTTTTCTACATTTTGGCTACTTTTTTACAGTTTCAGTACACTGTATTAAACATTCCAAGTGTTTCATCTTTAGGGCACAATCAGACGGCTGTATAAATCGGAACAAGAACGGAACGCAGTGCACGGACTGGCCGGCTGCTCTCCCAACTCTAACGTGACAGCTGCATAGAAATATATGACTCTGTCATGCTCCGGTTGGGAGAACCGCCAGCCAGTCCGTGCACTGCGTTTCGATCTTGCTCCGGATTTATACTGTCGTTTGACTGCGCCCTTATAGTAAAGCATGAAATAATAGGAAAAAGCTAACTGACAGTTTATAGTTAATCACATTAATGCTAACGAGCCTAACGATGTGAATGAGATAATTGATGCGTTTGAGAAGATCTAAACTGACCTCCCCAGCAACTTAACAAATTAAAAATGGTCACTCGTTCTACTACACTTAGACTGGACGTCATCAGTCACCTGCAGCCCGAAAAGCTATATCATTAATTCATCATTAGCAGCAGGCAACTTGTTATTGCCTACTATAGAGTAAGTTGCCTGTGTCTATTTGAGTCACATTTACAGGTGACATTGCAACAATGAGTTACCTACTTTCATCTTTTGAGACTGACGTTGCCACGCTAATCTAACACTATTGGCACAAATAGGATGCAATGTCACTATAAGTCTGCATTAGATTCCACTGGGCTTTGCAAGCAATTGCGTTTCCCAGACACAGAATGGTGGGTGGAATAAATAGCATATTCTAAGGATGAAGCCACATTTTGTAGCGGCCACGTGGCCGACGCTCTAGCCAACCATGATGGCCAGGCTAATGGCCGCATGATTGTAAAACAAGATCATATAACTATTGACCATCACAGTGGATGGAGTTCTATATGCATTTGGCTAGTTGCTGTGTATAATCTCACCCGTAGAATAAGCCACCAATATTAGATTGGTGAGGGTCTGACGATTGTCGTCCCCTCCAATCAGCTGCAGCCTCGTCAAATAGCGGAGAGGTTGCCAATTTAATATTCATGGCTTATCCTAAGAATAAGACCTCATTTAGATGTCCTTTTTTTTGCACACTAGAAAAACATCTATTTTGAACAGTGTGCTTTATCCAATTTTTATCCATACTTTGGTTTGTGTGTTGTTTTATCATTAGTATGGTATTATTTTTTTCCTATTTTGCATGCAAGCTTCCAGGCGTCTACCTATTAGACATGCCTTATTATAGCATTTAGTACTATACTGGTAGGTGAGAGCTTGGGTGTGTATTGCGAGATAAGACATGCTATACCCCAGTATACACAGGTACAAAACTAAGTACTTAAAATGTGTTCACAGCACTGCAAAATAGCCTAGCCCTATATAACTAATTCTAAAATAGATACTTAAAGGGAATCTGTCACCACCAGGTTTTTGCTACCTTATCTGAGAGCAACATGATGTAGGAAATGAGACCCTGATCCCATTGATGTATCACTTAGCTTACTGGGTGCAGCTGTAATGACACAATCAGAGTTCTAAGATGTAGCAGAGCTCAGAAAGCTGCTATTGACCATATCCTACAAAAAAAAATTGTACTAAACGAACTATGGCAAAAGGTAAAGCTTTATTAGAGACTAACAACATGCAAATTATTGTATTAAATATTAAAAGATGAAAATTAAAAATTGGGAGACCAGCAGATGGCACTACAAGAATAAATCGCAGAAGGTAAGTATAGAAATGATAACAAAATCTCTAAATGGATAAGGCAGAACAGCTGTATACCAGGACCTTCACACAACAATAAGTTATATATAATCATGTATATATAATTTTTTTTTTTTTTTTTTGAAGCTTTTTTTCACTGTTTTCAGAACATTAACAGTAAGAACATGGAAGAGTCCAGGAGCCATTTGGTGAGCTGCATATCCTGCTACATGTTCACAGACTTGCCAGTGGAAAAGCCAAACTTCACATGCCAGAAATGCAAGCTTGTGTCCCTGTTGGAGGAAAAGTTGCAAAATCTAGAAGAGAGGTTAACTACCTTGAAAATCATTAAGGAAGGTGAAGAGTTCTTAGACAGAGCAGAATTATCTCTTCATGATTCAGAAAGAGAAGAAATTCGAACTGCACCTGAGGAAACAGAGGAATGGAAGCATGTGACCCACAGAAGCAGGAGGATCGAGAGGCAGTCAGCACCTATACTGCTCAGGAACCAGTACCAGGCTCTCTCGCAGGAGAACCATGAAGAAATACAGCAAGATAAGACTTTGCCAGCAATGAATAACCTTGTAAGCCCTCAGAATCCTCCTGGATGGAGAAAGAAGAATGTTGTGAAGAAAAAACGGAGAGTGGTGGTCATGGGGGATTCCCTGTTAAGAGGAACAGAGGCTGCTATCTGCAGACCAGACATAACCTCAAGAGAAATGTGCTGTCTTCCAGGAGCAAAAATTAAAGATGTGTCTGACAGGATATCAAGACTCTTCAGACCTACAGATCACTACCCATTCCTGCTAATACATGTGGGGACAAATGACACCGCAAGAAAGGACCTGGAAACCATCTGCAGTGACTTTGAAGACTTGGGCAAGAAAGTGAAAGAATTGGGAGCGCAGGTGGTCTTCTCATCCATCCTCCCAGTGGATGGCCATGGAACAATGAGGTGGAATAAGATTCTACAGGTGAACAACTGGCTACGTCGATGGTGCCGTCAACAAGGATTTGGATTTCTGGATCACGGAATGAATTACCTATACGATGGACTACTTGCTAGAGATGGGGTGCACCTTACGAAGACTGGAAAACATGTATTTGGAAATTGCCTTGCTGCACTCATCAGGAGAGCTTTAAACTAGAACAATGTGGGAAGGGAAGCAAAAGGCCAGAAAAAGCCATACAGCTGACAAATACTATTGAGATCTCTGCTACTGGAAGTGGAAAGGAAGAACAAAGACAAAACAATTTAAATAATAAAAATATGGGAGGAAGAGAAACCAATCACAAACTAAAATGTTTTTATACAAATGCACAAAGCATGGGCAACAAACAAGGAGAATTAGAACTACTAACGCAGGAAAAGAAATATGATGTCATTGGAATCACTGAAACTTGGTGGGACGATACACATGATTGGAATAAAAGGCTAAAAGGATACAACTTATTTGCAAGAAACAGACTTGATAAACGAGGAGGAGGTGTCGCATTGTATGTTAGAAAAGCGTATATCTGCACAGAGATTGAAGCTTCAGAGACTGGGAGTTCTGTGGAAACTGTTTGGGTAAGAATACAAGGAGAGAACAACGGAAAGGACACCATTGTAGGCATTTACTACAGGCCACCTGGGCAAGCTGAAGATATGGATGAACTCTTTATGTATCAAATGACCAAGTTCTCAAAAAAATATGACGTAGTGGTCATGGGAGATTTCAACTATCCAGACATTTGTTGGGAATCTCTCTCAAGTAAAACTAACAGGTCAAGCAAATTCTTATCCTCTCTTGCTGACAATTTTATCTTCCAAAAGGTAGGGGAGAAAACAAGGGGATCTGCTACTTTGGATCTAATCCTTATAAACAAGGAGGAAATGGTTGAGGAGGTAAAAGTGGCTGGGACCCTAGGAGGCAGCGATCATGCTATTATAGAATTTTGGATAACTAGAGGAGGAAGACATGTGAAGACTCAAACTTCAAGGTTAGATTTTAGAAAGGCAGATTTTAAGAGACTCAGAAAGAGAATAGGAGGGATCCAATGGCTGGATGTCCTTAAGGACAAAAATGTCCAGGAAGGATGGGAAATTTTTAAAAATGAGATTCTCAAAGCACAATCGTTAACAATCCCAAAAAGTAGGAAGAATGGGAAGCATTTAAGGAAACCAGGATGGATGAACACAGAACTTAAACACATGCTAAAAAGAAAGAAAGAAATGTTTATTAAATGGAAAGAGGGAGGCATATCTAAAGAAGATTATAATGCAGTCTGCAGATCCTGCAGGGCATGTATCAGGTTAGCTAAAGCTGACAATGAATTAAGGCTTGCAAGAGATGTCAAAAGCAATAAAAAAGGATTTTGGGGGTATGTCAAATGTAAAAGAAAAGTCAAAGATGCTATAGGATTTTTACAGGCTGAAAATGGAGAAATGGTAAGAGAGGATGTTGAGAAGGCCAAACTTTTTAATTCCTATTTTGCATCTGTTTTCTCTCAGAAAGAAAATGTAACATCAACTGATCTTCACTGTCCTTTTAAAGGAATAGAAGAATCCAAGTTATCTGTAAACAGAAAGATTGTGAGGGAATATTTAGCTAACATAAATGAGTTCAAGTCTCCAGGTCCAGATGAATTACACCCCAGAGTACTGAAGGAGATCGTAGAAGAAATTTTAGAACCACTCTCCATAATCTTTGAAAATTCTTGGAGAACAGGAGAAGTCCCAGAAGACTGGAGAAGAGCAAATGTTGTTCCTATCTTCAAAAAGGGGAAGAAGGTGGACCCAGGGAACTATAGGCCGGTGAGTCTGACTTCTATACCAGGAAAGATCTTTGAAAAAATTATTAAACAACATGTATGTAAGTACCTGGATAAGAATGAAGTGATTAACCAGAGTCAGCATGGGTTTATAACTAACAAGTCATGTCAGACTAACTTAATTTCCTTCTATGACAGAATCACTGACTGGGTGGATCAGGGAAATGCTGTAGATATAGTATATCTTGACTTCAGCAAAGCATTTGACAAAGTATCTCACACCATCCTTATTGAAAAAATGACCAAGTATGCAATGGACCAGGCAACTGTTAGGTGGATTCATAACTGGCTTAGTGATCGGACTCAAAGGGTGATTGTAAATGGCTTCACATCCAGCTGGATGAATGTCTCAAGTGGGGTACCACAGGGCTCCGTCCTGGGACCTGTATTGTTCAACATCTTTATCAATGATTTAGATGAAGGAATTGAGGGTAAACTGATTAAATTTGCTGATGACACAAAGCTAGGAGGGATAGCTAATACTAGAGAAGAGAGAGAGAGGATTCAAAAAGACCTAAATAAACTGGAGCAGTGGGCAGCAACCAACAGAATGGTTTTTAACAGGGAAAAATGCAAAGTACTACATCTGGGCAATAAAAATGAAAAAAGCATATACAGAATGGGAGGAATAGAGCTAAGCAACAGTACATGTGAAAAAGACTTAGGTATACTAATAGATCATAGACTGAACATGAGTCAACAGTGTGATGCAGCAGCAAAAAAGGCAAATACAATTCTGGGATGTATTAACAGAAGCATACAGTCTAGATCACGTGAAGTCATTATTGGTCTTTACTCCTCTTTGGTCAGACCTCATCTGGAATACTGTGTACAGTTTTGGGCACCACATTTTAAAAAAGACATAGACAAACTGGAGCAAGTTCAGAGAAGAGCGACCAGAATGGTGACTGGTCTGCAAACCATGTCCTATGAGGAACGGTTGCAGGATTTGGGAATGTTTAGCTTGCAAAAAAGAAGACTGAGAGGAGACTTAATAGCTGTCTACAAATATGTCAAGGGCTGTCACATTGTAGAAGGATCATCTTTATTCTCATTTGCACAAGGAAAGACTAGAAGCAATGGGATGAAACTAAATGGGAGGAGACACAGATTAGATATTAGAAAAAACTTTTTGACAGTTAGGGTGATTAATGAGTGGAACAGGCTGCCACGAGAGGTGGTGAGTTCCCCTTCAATAGACGTCTTCAAACAGAGGCTGGACAGACATCTGTCTGAGATGATTTAGTGAATCCTGCTTTGAGCAGGGGGTTGGACCAGATGACCCAGGAGGTCCCTTCCAACTCTACCATTCTATGATTCTATGATTCTATGTGACAAATAAAGCATAATGTGTGCTGCTCCGGTTTCACAAAGTTACATGCTGTAAGCTATAGTATACATTATACTAGGAACAATGTGAGAAACATTAAACAATAGAGACATATATAGTTACCTCCTTCAGATTGTGGTGCTAGACCCCGACACACTTTTCAGCAAATATCCTTCTTTTGGGGGTCTATTGACAGTGAGCTGCTAATCACAGGAGGGGGCAGAGTTGTACCTGAGCTCACTGCACTATAGTCAGGGCAATGATAACCCTCTAGTGATAAAACCTTCATTGTAAGTAAAGAACAGCACACAGCCTAATAAGTGACACATCGCTGAATTCAGCTTCTCAGCTGCTACCTCATGCTGTCCTCAGATTACATAGCTAAAATATGCTGATAGATTCCCTTTAACCCCTTCATGACATTTGACATATCTATGCGTCATGGTCGGATAGGTGTGCCCGGCTGTTGACATATAGGTACATCAGGGCAGTTGTGTGTGACACAAGAGTTACATGCATGAATCGTTACATGCATGATAGTAGCCAAACATAAGAAACTATATAAATCTGCTAAAATTACACCAACTCCGAAGAATAAGTCATCTAACCACACGATGAACAGCGTAAAACAAAATAAAACCAATTCTTGACCTGCTGTTGATTTTTTCATTCTGCCTCCCAAAAATCGCAGTATGGCTTGGCTCACACTTATTCTGTGCTCTGCGCTGAGCGCTTACATCAGGGCAATCCCTGCATGTGTCACAGCTGTCTAACAGCCACGACACATGCAGCCGAGCATAGATGCCGAGCATGCCGAAAATACTTGGGCAGTACCTGAGCATGCTCAGTGAAAGGGTTAACCGAGCAACACTAGTTATATCCCTTTCTCATCAATCTCTAAATAACCTCTATATTGAGTATAATTGTATTTTTACTAATACCGCCATCATCTCCTTATCAATGCAGTTCACAGTGTTAGACCAGTTAGTCCTCATATTTATCTATCTCTTATACAGTCCTGCTCATCATTATTCGCATCCATGAAGTTTAAGTACATAATGTGGAATATCTCCTGAAAAAAATGAATCAAGTGAAACAGTTTTTTTTGTATAGAGCACTCATGTTACATACAAAAGTGCAAATGATAAACAATAATTTATAACAAAAAACAATGGGAGGGAAAAATAGAAAAACCTAAATGCTGTGTCACTGGTATTAGCACCCTTTACATTAATTTAGTATGGAAACACATTTTGACTCGCCTGTGGTAAATCACAAAAGAGATTCCACTGTGATTAATTGTAGGTGCCCATGTGACATGAATTAACCAATGAATGATGACTTAAGTGTTTTAAAAAGCCACATGGTAGGCCCTGTTCCTTTGTCACTATGGTGAAGACAAAGGAGCTGTCTGAGCACATCAGAACTGCTATTATTAGCAAACATAAGACCTCCAAAGGATAGCAGAATAGATCCAGCCTCAGAAGTACAGTGCCTACAAGTAGTATTCAACCCCCTGCAGATTTAGCTGGTTTGATAAGATGCAAATAAGTTAGAGCCTTCAAACTGCAAACGAGAGTAGGTTTTATGAACAGAAGCATAAATCTTACAAACCAAAAAGTTATGTTGCTCAGTTGAATTTTATTAAATTTTAAACATAAAAGTGTGGGTCAATTATTATCCAACCCGTATGTTTAATATTTTGTGGAATAACCCTTGTTTGCAATTACAGCTAATAATCGTCTTTTATAAGACCTGATCAGGCCGGCACAGGTCTGTGGAGTTATCTTGGCCCACTCCTCCATGCAGATCTTCTCCAAGTTATCTAGGTTCTTTGGGTGTCTCATGTGGACTTTATTCTTGAGCTCCTTCCACAAGTTTTCAATTGGGTTAAGGTCAGGAGACTGACTAGGCCACTCCAACACCTTGACTTTTTCCCTCTTGAACCAGGCCTTGGTTTTCTTGGCTGTGTGCTTTGGGTCGTTGTCTTGTTGGAAGATGAAATTACGACCCATCTTATGATCCTTGATGGAGGAGCGGAGGTTCTTGGCCAAAATCTCCAGGTAGGCCGTGCTATTCATCTTCCCATGGATGCGGACCAGATGGCCAGGCCCCTTGGCTGAGAAACAGCCCCACAGCATGATGCTGCCACCACCATGCTTGACTGTAGGGATGGTATTCTTGGGGTCGTATGCAGTGCCATCCAGTCTCCAAACGTCACGTGTGTGGTTGGCACCAAAGATCTCGATCTTGGTCTCATCAGAGCATAGAACCTTGAACCAGTCTGTCTCAGAGTCCTCCAAGTGATCATGAGCAAACTGTAGACGAGCCTTGACATGACGCTTTGAAAGTAAAGGTACCATACAGGCTCGTCTGGAACGGAGACCATTGCGGTGGAGTACGTTACTTATGGTATTGACTGAAACCAATGTCCCCACTGCCATGAGATCTTCCCGGAGCTCCTTCCTTGTTGTCCTTGGGTTAGCCTTGACTCTTCGGACAAGCCTGGCCTCGGCACGGGAGGACACTTTCAAAGGCTGTCCAGGCCGTGGAAGGCTAACAGTAGTTCCATAAGCCTTCCACTTACGGATGATGCTCCCAACAGTGGAGACAGGTAGACCCAACTCCTTGGAAAGGGTTTTGTACCCCTTGCCAGCCTTGTGACCCTCCACGATCTTGTCTCTGATGGCCTTGGAATGCTCCTTTGTCTTTCCCATGTTGACCATGTCTGAGTGCTGTTCACAAGTTTGGGGAGGGTCTTAAATAGTCAGAAAAGGCTGGCAAAAGAGATCTTTAATCCACACATGTGAAGCTCATTATTCTTGGTGCCTGAACTACTTCTTAATACTTTAGGGGGACCAAACAGAATTCTTGTGGTTTGAGGGGTTGAATAATAAATGACACTCTGAATTAACTTTTAACGTTTTAAAAAAAAACAACAAAAAAAAAAACAAAATTTGCTGCAGTGCATTTCCCACTTCCAGGCTGATCTACAGTACAAATGTCACAATGCCAAGTTAATTCCGCATGTGTCAACCAGCTAAATCTGCAGGGGGTTGAATACTACTTGTAGGCACTGTATGTAAAATCCCAGTTTGTAAAATTCAAACCTCTAGGTTTGTGACATATTGCCGTGAGATACATGTTTTTTATCTTTATCTAATAAAACTTGGATTTTTTATACTTCTGAGGCTGGATCTATTCTGCTATTGATTGGTTTTCCTGCTGCACTGCTGGTGTTCCGTGCCTTGGATTCTACAATGGGTGAGCTGACTTAAATCCCTTTTTTACTTCCAAGACTTCCAAAGGGTATAAGGCTATCTCCAAAGACCTTGGTATCCCAGTTTCAAAAGTGTGCAATGTTATTAAGAAGTTTACCAAGCATGTAACCGTCAAGAACCTCCTTGGACATGGGGAAAGAGGAAAATTGACTAGAGATGTCTTCGAAGGTTGGTGCAAATGGTGGAAAAAACACCACATCAAACATCCAAAGACCTGAAGGCCAACCTGGAACAGTCTGGGGTCATGGTTTCAACAAGTACCATACGCCAAGCAGAGCTTTATGGGGGAAGGCCAAGGAAGAAATCATTGCTGAAAAAAAGACATAAAAATGAATGACTGATCTTTGCTAAAGAGTACCTTGACAAACCACAATCCTTCTGGGAAAATGTTGTGTGGACAAATGAAACAAAAATAGAGTTTTTTGCCAATTCAAAGCAACAGTTTGTTTACAGACGGAGCAATGAATCTTATAAGGAAAATAACACCTTAAGTTAAGCATGGTGGAGGATCCATAATGCTGTGGGGTTGCTTTGCTGCGTCTGGTGCTGGAGACCTTGACCATATCACAGGAATCATGAAATCAGAGAATTATCAAATGATTTTAGAGCAAAATGTCCTACCCAGTGTAAGAAAACTTGGTTTGAGTGAAGATTATGAGTCCTCCAGCAAAACAATGACCCAAAGCACACATCCAAAAATACACAAGGATGGTTGAAAAAGAAAAAATGGACTGTTTTAAAATTGCCATCAATGAGTCCTGACCTCAATCCCATTGAAAATCTTTGGGATGAGTTAAAATCTGCCATTGGGAAAAAGAACCCTGCAAACATTCAAGAGTTTGAACAAACTGGCAAGGAAGAGTGGGAGAAAAACTTAGCTGAGAAGTACAAGAAGATGGCTACAAGAAACGTTTGGAGGCTGTCATCAATGCCAAAGTGTGTGCAACCAAGTGTTAATTAGGGGTGCCTTTATTGCTGCACATGCTGTTTATTCTGTTTATTCTTTGAAATTGCAACATGGAAGTTGAAAAACAATGTTTTATTGTTGTATTACTTTGGACCACTAATTAAAAAATCCTGAGGATATAACTTTGGTACATTTCCATTTATTTCTGGCGATATTGTACAGTCTATGAAAAAAAATGAATGGGGTGCCAATAATGGTGAGTAGCACTGTAGGGTCTGCAGTTCTATCTTTTACATATGTTATAAATATATTTGTATATTTCTGTGTATATATAATATTTATATATATACCGTCATGGCCGAAAGTGTTGGCGCTTTTGAAGTTGTGTTACACACCATGGACAAATCTCTGGAGATGGACTCGTAACCTTGAGATTGTTGCTATTTTTCAACAATTTTCGTTCTCAAGTCACACAGTTCTCTTCTCCTCTTTCTGTTCTCCATGCTTAGCGTGGCACACACAGACACACAATGCAAAGATTGAGTAAACTTTTGCCCTCTTTATCTGGTTTCAGGTGTGATTTTCATATTACCCACACCTGTTACTTGCCACAGGTGAGTTTGAATGAGCACCACAAGTTTGGAACAAAGTTTACTCCTAATTTTTGAAAGGAGCCAACAATTTTTGGACCATTTTTTGGAGTTTTGTGTGAAATTATGTCCAATTTGCCTTTTTTTCTCTGTTTTTTTTGTGTTGTTTCAATACACACCGAGGAAATAAACATGTTGTAAGATGGTCACCGGTCAGGTCCTTAACAGGAGTTGGTAGCTCCAGCTGCATATAGTGCTGAGAGGGTTAAGAGGGCGCATCAGGGCCGGTTTTTACGAGCAGTCATAAGAGATGGGTGGGAGTGGCTGCTCATATATCCCCACCTCGGTGCATGGTTTGTTGTAAATAAAATGGAGGCCAAGTGTCTCATTTGGGGTCTGTGTCTGGAGACGTGTGGATCTCCAGTGTGTTGGTCTATTCTAAGGCCTTGAGAACTGGACACTGACCTGTAGCGGGCGAACCTGCACCATTGCATGGACATTTTGCTTTGTGTTTTCCCTTTGTGCTGGAAAAGGCTGTCATTTGTTTGCCTATGCTAAACGGTTTATGAAGTTTGAATACATAAACCTGCCTGAACATTTGTATGAAAACGTTTCCTGTTCCTACCTGAACCGCGGCTGAGTGAGTACCAAACCCCTATAATTGGTGCTAGAAGCACGGGCACAAATCCCAAGGGGCAGTGTGACTGCTACAGAAAACCGTTTATGTCCTGGGTGAAGACCGCCAGCCAGCAAGGGACGTCCGGCAGGATGGAGGAGCTGATTAAGCAACTGGTGCAGGCTAACCTCCAGCAGCATCAACAGCAGCAGCAATGGCAACAGCAGCAGCAGAAGTTGCAACAGCAGCAGCAGATGCAGCAACTACAGCACAAGCAGCAGATGGAGCTCCTGGCCAAGGTGATCCGTGGCTGGGCACCGCCCCACCCCCTACTCCAGGTGATGACTCTCACGTTAGGAAGATGGTAAGGACTTGCAAAAGATAACCCCAGGTGATGACATCGAGGCGGTCCTGACGGTCTTTAGGAGGGTGGCAGAGCAGGAGAAATTGCCTCTGTATCCGTGGGTGGAGGTGCTGGCGCCATATTTAACAGGGGAGCCGCGGAAGGCCTATTATGACCTGGCCTTGCAGGACGCAAAGGTGTATGCCAAGTTGAAAACTGAGATTTGGCGCACTTGTGAGTGACTCTGACTGTCAAGGCGCAACGGGTGCACCACTGGGCATATTGCACTGACAAACCTCCCCGGTCCCAAATGTTTGACTTCCTACACTTGGTCCAAAAGTGGTTGCAACCTGAGTCTTCCTCCCCAGCACAGATGGTGGAGAGGGTCAACATGGACAGGTTCGTCCACTACCTTCCGAGGTCGGTGCAATCCTGGGTTGCCCAGGGAGATCCTCATAATGCCGATGACCTTATGGGATTGGTGGAAAGGTACCAGGCGGTAGAGAGTTCCTTGGGGAAGCCAGGGGTCATAGCGTCTCCATACTGGGGATCCCAAAAGGGGGAGGACATCCAAAAGAGGGGAACTAGAGCCACGTCTGGGGAGCGTCGTAGAGCCCAGGAGGGGTCTGAGTTGCTGCCCAAGGTCCCGCCCCATAACGTAGTATGTTGGAGGTGTCATACCCCAGGTCACATAGCCGCCCGTTGCCTCATGACTAATGAGCCAATGGACTGCAGCACAGGATGGTGCTGTTCGTACTTTGATTATCCTGCCTGTAGTGCTGTTCCTCAGTCAGGCGAGGGACCGCAGGCATGACTCAGGGAGTTTGGTAACCCTAGTGAGGGCCACAATTCCTCATCGGCTGATTCCGGGGAAGAAGGTCGGCGTCCATTGTATCCATGGGGACGCTAAGGACTACCCTGTGGCCCGAGTGGTCATAGACTCAAACTATGGCGAAGAGTCCCACGAGGTGGGCATTGTCAAGGACCTGTTGCGCCCGGTGATAATAGGGGGGGACTTTGCCTTGTTTTGGGACTTGTGGGAGAAAGGGAGGAAGCCGGATTGTCTGGACAACAACCAGGTCGCTCCTGAAGAAACCTCATCGCTGGCCACCACCGACGGATTTCTTTTTTGTCTGCTTGTTGGAGATGAGGATGAGGCAGCATCCCCGGAGGCCAATATCCCTGAGCTGGAGGTGTCTGAGGGAAACTTTGGAACCGCCCAACTCAGAGACTTAACTCTGAAAGGGGCATTTGATAATGTCACTGTTCTGAATGTTGTTGCTCAAGAGCCGGGAGCTGACATCCGATGTCCGTACTCTGCTGTGAATGGGAAGTTGCTATACTGGGTCACCAAGCTCAGAGGAGAGGTAATCAAGCAGTTACTAGTGCCAAGGCCATACAGACGCAGGATGTTAGATATGGCCCATAAACATGTCTTAGGTGGGCATCTGGGGGTAGAAAAAACACAGGAAAGGATCCTCCAGAGGTTCTACTTGCCCGTTTGTCACCAAGAGATCATAAATTATTGTAGGTCCTGTCCCACTTGTCAGCTGACCTCCCCTGTGGGTCACTTCCGTAGCCCCTTCGTGCCACTACCCATCATTGAGGTCCCATTCGATCACATCGCCATGGATCTAGTGGGCCCCTGGTCAAGTCCGCCAGCATATCCTGGTGGTACTGGACCATGCCACCCGGTACCCGGAGGCTGTACCACTATGAAACGCCTCTGCCAAGTGCATAGCCCGGGAGCTAGTTCACATCTTTTCGAAAACGGGGTTGCCTAAGGATATCCTAACAGACTAAGGGACCCCATTTATGTCAAGGGTGATGAGGAAGCTGTGCAAAACCCTGAAAATCACACAACTCAGGGCCTCAGTCTACCACCCACAGACAGAAGGCTTGGTGGAGAGGTTTAATAAAACCTTGAAGTCCAAGTTGAAGAAGGTCGTAGAGAAAGAGGGCCGGGACTGGGACTCTTTACTGCCGTACCTTCTATTCTCCATTAGAGAAGTCCCACAGGCCTCTACTGGACAGCCCCGCGAATGCCTGGACGTAGCGAAGGAGACCCGGGAGGCGGAGTCTACACCCTACAGGAGTGTAATCGAACACGTGGCCCAGATGCAAGAGAGGATTGCAGAGGTGATGCCCATTGTGAAAGAACACCTCCTCAAAGCACAAGAGGCACAGTCGAGGGTGTACAATAGATCGGCGAGGGTGAGACACTTCAACCCTGGGGATCGGGTACTGGTAACTACAGTGAAGAGCAAATTCCTGGCCAAGTGGCCAGGCCCCTATGAAGTTAAGGTTGGCGACGTCAACTGTAGAGTTCACCAACCAGGGAGAAGGAAGCCCTACCAGGTGTACCCCATCAACCGGATTAAGCCTTGGCGAGATAGGGAGCCCGTGGAAGCTCCATGTTTGGGGCAAAGACTGAAGCCGTCGTGGAGGAAGTGAAGGTGGCGGAGTCACTGTCACGTGCCCAGAAGCAACAGTGCCGAGAGTTGATACATCGGAACAGAGATCTGTTCTCTGAATTACCAGGTTGTACCCAAATAATAGAGCATGAGGTTCTTATTAGCCTCATGTCCAAGTAAACATGAAGCCGTATCGGATTCCGGAAGCCCACCGAGAGGTGATATTGAAGGAAGTGAAGCGGATGCTGAGCCTGGGAGTCATTGAGGAGTCCCAGAGTGGCTAGTCCAGTCCCATAGTCTTGGTGCCGAAACCAGATGGAGAATGGCGGTTTTGCAATGACTATAGGAAATTCAATGAGGTCTCAAAGTTCGACACCTACCCAATGCCCAGGGTAGACGAACAGATTGAAAGGTTAGGACCGGCCAGGTACATTACCACGCTTGACCCCACAAAAGGGTATTGGCAAATTCCTATGTCCCAAGACTCCAAGGAGAAGACGGCCTTCTCAACGCCAGACGGATGCTTCCAGTACACAAGGATGCCATTTGGGTTACAAGGAGCACCAGCCACTTTCCAGAGAGCCATGGACCGGATCCTAGCTCCTCACAAGAAGTACACAGCGGCCTACCAGGATGACATCGTGATCTACAGTCAGTATTGGGAAAGCCATCTGAGCAAAGTCCAGGCGATACTTGATGCTTTACGGAAGGCGGGGTATTCCATAAACCCTAAAGAAATGTGTCATGGGCATGGAGGAAGCCAAATACTTGGGCTATGTCGTACGCAGAGGCGTAATAAAGCCCCAAACAAATAAAGTCGACACGATCCGGGGGTGGCCACAACCTCTCTCAAAAAAGCAGGTCAGAGCATTCCTGGGCATCGTGGGCTACTACCATCAGTTAATATCTAACTTCGCCATGACAGACACTCCTTTGACAGACCTCCTTAAAGGGACAAAATCGGGTATGGCTAAGTGGTCTCCAGAAGCTGAGACGGCCTTCCAGGAACTCAAGCAAGGACTGAGTAAACAACCAGTGTTGGTGGCACCGGATTTCTCTAAGGAATTTGTGGTCCAGACGGATGCGTAAGATGTCGGGTTGGGGGCTGTCCTATCACAAGAGATTAACGGTGAAGAGCACCCCATAATGTATTTAAGCCAGAAGCTGACATCTTGTGAAAATAATTACTCCATAGTGGAGAAGGAATGCTTGGCCATCAAGTGGGCGTTGGACACCCAGAGATACTACCTCTTAGGCAGGAAGTTCAAGCTGGTGTCAAACCATGCCCCACTCAGATGGATGCGCGAGAAGAAGGGGAACAATGCTCGAGTGACCAGGTGGTTCCTAGCCCTTCAGGATTTTGGCTTCCATGTAGAGCATAGGCCCGGGAAACTGCATGGCAATGGTGACACACTGTCAAGGGTCCACTGTTTGCTAGAGGAAGGTGCCAAGCCCCCCGGCTTTGGGCAGGGGGGGTATTTAATATGGCCGCCGGACAGGTCCTTAACGGGAGATATGTATCACCAAGGTTGGTAGCTTTGGTGATGTGAAACCGGAAAAGTATGCTGCAGCACGTATAGTGCTGGGAGGGTTAATAGGGCGTATCAGGGCCGGTTTTTACGAGCAGTCATAAAAGATGGGAGTGGCTGCTCACATATCTCCACCCCGGGGCGTGGTTTGTTGTAAATAAAATGGAGGCCAAGTATCTCATTTGGGGTCTGTGTCTGGAGACGTGTGGATCTCCAGTGTGTTGGTCTGTGCTAAGACCTTGAGAACTGGACACTGACCTGTAGCGGGCGAACCAGCGCCATTGCATGGACATTTTGCTTTGTGCTTTCCCTTTGTGCCGGAAAAGGCTGTCTTTTGTTTGCCTATGCTAAGCGGTTTATGAAGTCCGAATAAACCTGCCTGAACATTTTTATGAAAACGTTTCCTGTTTCTACCTGATCCACGGCGGAGTGAGTACCAAACCCCTACAATGTGTATAACAAAACACTTGTAATTGCAATAATTTTCTGGGAGAAATGCTTCATTTTCTGAAGCAAACTCAAGGGAACCAACACTTTCAACTATGACTGTATATACAGTATATATATATATATATATATATATATATATACAGTACAGACCAAAAGTTTGGACACACCTTCTCATTTAAAGATTTTTCTGTATTTTCATGACTATGAAAATTGTACATTCACACTGAAGGCATCAAAACTATGAATTAACACATGTGGAATTATATACTTAACAAAAAAGTGTGAAACAACTGAAAATATGTCTTATATTCTAGGTTCTTCAAAGTAGCCACCTTTTGCTTTGATGACTGCTTTGCACACTCTTGGCATTCTCTTGATGAGCTTCAAGTGGTAGTCAACGGAAATGGTTTTCACTTCACAGGTGTGCCCTGTCAGGTTTAATAAGTGGGATTTCTTGCCTTATAAATGGGGTTGGGACCATCAGTTGTGTTGTGCAGAAGTCTGGTGGATACACAGCTGATAGTCCTACTGAATAGACTGTTAGCTGCTTTTTTCTTGCCATAATACAAATTCTAAGTAAAGAAAAACGAGTGGCCATCATTACTTGAAGAAATGAAGGTCAGTCAGTCCGAAAAATTGGAAAACTTTGAAAGTGTCCCCAAGTGCAGTTGCAAAAACCATCAAGCGCTACACAGAAACTGGCACACATGAGGACCGCCCCAGGAAAGGAAGACCAAGAGTCACCTCTGCTTCTAAGGATAAGTTTATCTGAGTCACCAGCCTAAGAAATCGCAGGTTAACAGCAGCTCAGATTAGAGACCAGGTCAATGCCACACAGGGTTCTAGCTGCAGACACATCTCTTCAACAACTGTTAAGAGGAGACTTTGTGCAGCAGGCCTTCATGGTAAAATAGCTGCTAGGAAACCACTGCTAAGGACAGGCAACAAGCAGAAGAGACTTGTTTGGGCTAAAGAACACAAGGAATGGACATTAGACCAGTGGAAATCTGTGCTTTGGTCTGATGAGTCCAAATTAGAGATCTTTGGTTCCAACCACCGTGTCTTTGTGCGACGCAGAAAAGATGAACGGATGGACTCTACATGCCTGGTTCCCACCGTGAAGCATGGAGGAGGAGGTGTGATGGTGTGAGGGTGCTTTGCTAGTGACATTGTTGAGGATTTATTCAAAATTGAAGGTATACTGAACCAGCATTGCTACCACAGCATCTTGCAGCGGCATGCTATTCCATCCGGTTTGCGTTTAGTTGGACCATCATTTATTTTTCAACAGAACAATGACCCACCTCCAGGCTGTGTAAGGGCTATTTGACCAAGAAGGAGAGTGATGGGGTGCTACGCCAGATGACCTGGCCTCCACAGTCACCAGATCTGGACCCAATCGAGATGGTTTGGGGTGAGCTGGACTGCAGAGTGAAGGCAAAAGGGCCAGCAAGTGCTAAGCATCTCTGGGAACTCCTTCAAGATTGTTGGAAGACCATTTCCGGTGACTACCTCTTGAAGCTCATCAAGAGAATGCCAAGAGTGTGCAAAGCAGTCATCAAAGCAAAAGGTGACTATTTTGAAGAACCTAGAATATAAGACATATTTTCAGTTGTTTCACACGTTTTTGTTAAGTATATAATTCCACATGTGTTAATTCATAGTTTTGATGCCTTCAGTGTGAATGTACAATTTTTATAGTCAAGAAAATACAGAAAAATCTTTAAATGAGAAGGTGTGTCCAAACTTTTGGTCTGTACTGTATATATATATATATATATATATATATATATATATATATATATATACATACACAGTGCCTACAAGTAGTATTCAACCCCCTGCAGATTTAGCTGGTTTGATAAGATGCAAATAAGTTAGAGCCTTCAAACTGCAAACGAGAGTAGGTTTTATGAACAGAAGCATAAGTCTTACCAACCAAAAAGTTATGTTGCTCAGTTGAATTTTATTAAATTTTAAACATAAAAGTGTGGGTCAATTATTATTCAACCCCTATGTTTAATATTTTGTGGAATAACCCTTGTTTGCAATTACAGCTAATAATCGTCTTTTATAAGACCTGATCAGGCCGGCACAGGTCTGTGGAGTTATCTTGGCCCACTCCTCCATGCAGATCTTCTCCAAGTTATCTAGGTTCTTTGGGTGTCTCATGTGGACTTTATTCTTGAGCTCCTTCCACAAGTTTTCAATTGGGTTAAGGTCAGGAGACTGACTAGGCCACTCAAACACCTTGACTTTTTCCCTATTGAACCAGGCCTTGGTTTTCTTGGCTGTGTGCTTTGGGTCGTTGTCTTGTTGGAAGATGAAATTACGACCCATCTTAAGATCCTTGATGGAGGAGCGGAGGTTCTTGGCCAAAATCTCCAGGTAGGCTATGCTATCCATCTTCCCATGGATGCGGACCAGATGGCCAGGCCCCTTGGCAGAGAAACAGCCCCACAGCATGATGCTGCCGCCACCATGCTTGACTGTAGGGATGGTATTCTTGGGGTCGTATGCAGTGCCATCCAGTCTCCAAACGTCACGTGTGTGGTTGGCACCAAAGATCTCGATCTTGGTCTCATCAGACCATAGAACCTTGAACCAGTCTGTCTCAGAGTCCTCCAAGTGATCATGAGCAAACTGTAGGCGAGCCTTGACATGACGCTTTGAAAGTAAAGGTACCTTACGGGCTCGTCTGGAACGGAGACCATTGCGGTGGAGTACGTTACTTATGGTATTGACTGAAACCAATGTCCCCACCGCCATGAGATCTTCCCGGAGCTCCTTCCTTGTTGTCCTTGGGTTAGCCTTGACTCTTCGGACAAGCCTGGCCTCGGCACGGGAGGACACTTTCAAAGGCTGTCCTGGCCGTGGAAGGCTAACAGTAGTTCCATAAGCCTTCCACTTACGGATGATGCTCCCAACAGTGGAGACAGGTAGGCCCAACTCCTTGTAAAGGGTTTTGTACCCCTTGCCAGCCTTGTGACCCTCCACGATCTTGTCTCTGATGGCCTTGAAATGCTCCTTTGTCTTTCCCATGTTGACCATGTCTGAGTGCTGTTCACAAGTTTGGGGAGGGTCTTAAATAGTCAGAAAAGGCTGGCAAAAGAGATCTTTAATCCACACATGTGAAGCTCATTATTCTTGGTGCCTGAACTACTTCTTAATACTTTAGGGGGACCAAACAGAATTCTTGTGGTTTGAGGGGTTGAATAATAAATGACACTCTGAATTAACTTTTAACGTTTTAAAAAAAAACAACAAAAAAAAACAAAAACAAAATTTGCTGCAGTGCATTTCCCACTTCCAGGCTGATCTACAGTACAAATGTCACAATGCCAAGTTAATTCCGCATGTGTCAACCAGCTAAATCTGCAGGGGGTTGAATACTACTTGTAGGCACTGTATATACTGTATATGTATCTATATATAACTGGAGATGTGTGTCTCTGTCTGAAGCCTTTATAGACTGCGCAAGCGCGACATGCCTGTGCAGTCTGGCTCCAGACAGAAGCACACATGAAGCCGTTACAGGTATGAGGAGTGTGTATGGCGCCAGAGATCACGGTATGCGTAGACACTGAATGCATACCGCGATCTCCGGCGCCATACTTACATACTTACCTGACCGGGAGGAGCGTTGCCACGGCGCCTCTCTTCAACAGAGACCGGGGCAGGAGTGAGGGGTCGCATGCGCATAGCGCTATCTGGCGCCATTTTACTGAAGACACATTTGCAGTGTGTCTTCAACAAAATGGTGCCGGACAGCGCGGTATGGGTATGCGCGTACTCCGGCGCCGCACTCCTCCCCCGGCCTCCGGCAGAACAGGACGCAGCAGCCCTGGAGCACAGGAAAGAAAGGTGAGCATAAATGTTTATTTTTTTGTATGTGTGCAGAGTGAAAGGGATGAGGGGTGCCATACATACCAGGACTGAGGGGTGAGGGGGCCACACATACCAGGATTGGGTGGGTGAGGGGGCCACACATACCAGGATTGGGGGATGAGGGGTACCAAGCATACCAGGATTGGGGGATGAGGGGTACCATACATACCAGGATTGGGGGATGAGAGGTTCCATTCATACCAGGATGAGGAATGGGGTGCCATGCATACCAGGATGAGGGGTACCACACATACCAGGATTGGGGGGTGAGGGGACCATGTATACCAGGATTGGGGGTGGAGGGGACCATGCATACCAGGATTGGAGGGTGAGGGGACCATGTATACCAGGATTGGGGGGTGAGGGGTACCATGCATACCAGAATAGGGATGAGAGGTACCATACATAGCAGGATAGGAATGCAGGGTACCATTAATACCAGCATAGGGATGGGGTACCATGCATTCCAGGATAGGGCTGAGGGGTGCCATGCATACCAGGATAGGAATGCGGGGTACCATGCATACCAGGATAGGGATGGGGTACCATGCATACCAAGATAGGGATGGGGTATCATGCATACCAGGATAGGGATGAGGGGTACCATGCATACCAGAATAGGGATGAGAGGTACCATACATACCAGGATAGGAATGCGGGGTACCATTAATACCAGCATAGGGATGGGGTACCATGCATTCCAGGATAGGGATGAGGGGTGCCATGCATACCAGGATAGGAATGCGGGGTACCATGCATACCAGGATAGGGATGGGGTACCATGCATACCAAGATAGGGATGGGGTATCATGCATACCAGGATAGGGATGAGGGGTACCATGCATACCAGAATAGGGATGAGAGGTACCATACATACCAGGATAGGAATGCGGGGTACCATTAATACCAGCATAGGGATGGGGTACCATGCATTCCAGGATAGGGATGAGGGGTGCCATGCATACCAGGATAGGAATGCGGGGTACCATGCATACCAGGATAGGGATGGGGTACCATGCATACCAAGATAGGGATGGGGTATCATGCATACCAGGATAGGGATGAGGGGTACCATGCATACCAGTATAGGGATGAGGGGTGCCATGCATACCAGGATGAGGGGTACCATGCATACCAGAATAGGGATGAGGGGTACCATGCATACCAGTATAGGGATGAGAAGTGCCATGCATACCAGGATGAGGGGTACCATACATACCAGAATAGGGATGAGGGATACCATGCATACCAGGATAGGAATGCAGGGTACCATGCATACCAGGATAGGAATGCGGGGTAGCATGCATACCAGGATTCAGGGATGAGGAGTGCCATGCATTATAAGATTGGGGGATGAGGGGTGCCATACATACCAGAATAGGGATGAGGAGTACCATACATACCAGGATGAGGGGTACCATACAAGCCAGGATAGGGATGAGGGGTACCATACATACCAGGATGAGGGATGGGGTGCTATGCATACCAGGATAGGGATGAGGAGTGCCACGCATACCAGGATTGGGGGGCGAGGGGTGCCATACATACCAGGATTGGGGAATGAGTGGTGCCATGCATACCAGGATGATGGGTTGGGTACCATACATACCAGGATTGGGGGATGAGGGGTACCATGCATACCAGGATTGGGGATGAGGGGTGCCATGCATACCAGGATTGGGGATGAGGGGTGCCATGCATACCAGGATTGGGGATGAGGGGTGCCATGCATACCAGGATTGGGAATGAGGAGTGCCATACATACCAGGATTGGGGATGAGGTGTACCATATATACCAGGATAGGGATGAGGGGTACCATGCATACCAGGATGGGGATGAGGGGCCATGCATACCAGGATAGGGATGAGGGGTACCATCCATACCAGAATGAGGGGCCATGCATACCAGGATAGGGATGAGGTGTACCATGTATACCAGGATAGGGATGAGGGGTACCATACATACCAGGATGAGGGATGGGGTGCTATGCATACCTGGATAGGGATGAGTAGTGCCACGCATACCAGGATTGGGGGGTGAGGGGTGCCATACATACCAGAATTGGGGAATGAGTGGTGCCATGCATACCAGGATTATGGATTGGGTACCATATATACCAGGATTGGGGGATGAGGGGTGCCATGTATACCAGGATGGGGATGAGGGGTGCCATGCATACCAGGATGGGGATGAGGGGCCATGAATACCAGGATAGGGATGAGGTGTACCATATATACCAGGATAGGAATGAGGGGTACCATGCATATCAGGATGAGGGATGGGGTGCCATGCATACCAGGATAGGGATGAGGGGTACCATCCATACCAGAATGAGGGGTACCATGCATACCAGGATAGGGATGAGGAGTGCCATACATACCAGGATTGGTGATGAGGGGGCTATGCATACCAGGATGAGGGATGGGGTGCCATGCATACCAGGATAAGGGGTGGGGGGTGCCATGCATACCAGGATTGGGGGTGAGGGGTGCTATGCATACCAGGATTGGGGGTGAGGGGTTCCATGCATACCAGGATTGGGGGTGAGGGGTGCTATGCATACCAGGATTGGGGGTGAGGGGTGCCATGCATACCAGGATTGGGGGTGAGGGGTGCTATGCATACCAGGATTGGGGGTGAGGGGTGTCATGCATACCAGGATAGGATGGTGGGGACAGGATGGGGGCAACACAAATACCAGGATGGGGGCAGCAGAAATTCGAGGAGGGGGGCTGCATATACCAGCATGGGAGACCATATAACAATAAAAATGCTCGCCAACCCGGGCGTAGAACGGGTTCAATAGCTAGTATATATATATATATATATATATATATATATATATATATATATATATATATATATATATATATATATATAATATATATATATATATATACACTGCTCAAAAAAATAAAGGGAACACTCAAATAACACATCCTAGATCTGAATGAATGAAATATTCTCATTGAATACTTTGTTCTGTGCAAAGTTGAATGTGCTGACAACAAAATCACACAAAAATCATCAAAGGAAATCAAATTTATTAAACAATGGAGGCCTGGATTTGAAGTCACCCCCAAAATTAAAGTGGAAAAACACACTACAGGCTGATCCAACTTTGATGTAATGTCCTTAAAACAAGTCAAAATGAGGCTCAGTATTGTGTGTGGCCTCCAAGTGCCTGTATGATCTCCCTACAACCCCTGGGCATGCTCCTGATGAGGTTGCGGATGGTCTCCTGTGGGATCTCCTCCCCGACCTGGACTAAAGCATCCGCCAACTCCTGGACAGTCTGTGGTGCAACGTGACGTTGGTGGATGGAGCAAGACATGATGTCCCAGATGTGCTCAATCAGATTCTGGTCTGTGGAACGGGCGGGCCAGTCCATAGCTTCAATGCCTTCATCTTGCAGGAACTGCTGACACACTCCAGCCACATGAGGTCTGGCATTGTCCTGCATTAGGAGGAACCCAGGGCCAACCGCACCAGCATATGGTCTCACAAGGGGTCTGAGGATCTCATCTCGGTACCTAATGGCAGTCAGGCTACATCTGGCAAGCACATGAAGGGCTGTGCGGCCCCAAGAAATGCCACCCCACACGATTACTGACCCACTGCCAAACCGGTCATGCGGAAGGATGTTGCAGGCAGCAGATCGCTCTCCACGGCATCTCCAGACTCTGTCACTTCTGTCACATGTGCTCAGTGTGAACCTGCTTTCATCTGTGAAGAGCACAGGGTGCCAGTGGCGACTTTGCCAATCCTGGTGTTCTGTGGCAAATGCCAAGCGTCCTGCACGGTGTTGGGCTGTAAGCACAACCCCAATCTGTGGACGTCGGGCCCTCATACCACCCTCATGGAGTCGGTTTCTGCAGACACATGCACATTTGTGGCCTGCTAGAGGTCATTTTACAGGGCTCTGGCAGTGCTCCTCCTGTTCCTCCTTGCAAAAAGGCGGAAGTAGCGGTCCTGCTGCTGGGTTGTTGCCCTCCTACAGCCTCCTCCACATCTCCTGGTGTACTGGCCTGTCTTCTGGTAGCGCCTCCAGCCTCTGGACACAACGCTGACAGACACAGCAAACCTTCTTGCCACAGCTCGCATTGATGTGCCATCCTGGATGAGCTGCACTACCTGAGCAACTTCTGTGGGTTGTAGAGTCCATCTCATGCTACCACGAGTGTGAAAGCACAACCGACATTCAAAAATGACCAAAACATCAGCCAGAAAGCATTGGTACTGAGATGTGGTCTGTGGTCCCCACCTGCAGAACCATTCCTTTATTGAAGGTGTCTTGATAATTGCCAATAATTTCCATCTATTGTCTATTCCATTTGCACAACAGCATGTGAAATTGATTGTCAATCAGTGTTGCTTCCTAAGTGGACAGTTTGATTTCACAGAAGTTTGATTTACTTGGAGTTATATTCTGTTGTTTAAGTGTTCTCTTTATTTTTTTGAGCAGTGTATATATATATATATATATATCCATGCAAAAATGGAGGCAGCACTCAGAGTAGAATAGTATGTTCTAGTATAAGGCTGTGTGCCCACAATGCGTTTTTTAAGCGTTTCCGCAGCGGCAAAAACGCTGCAGAAACGCTTAAAAAAACGCATGGTAGAAGGCCTGCCATGTTCCCCAATGATAATCCGCATGTGCTGTGCACATGCTGCGGAAATTTCCGCTGCGGGTTATTATTGCGGAAAAAAACGCAGCATTACCAATTATTTTGCGGAAGTGCTGTGTTTTCGCCGCCATTGACTTGCATTGGAACACATGGAATCCGCATCACTGGATCTGTACATGCGCATTCCATGCATTTCAATGTGCGGATGGTACCCGGGTGTGGAGGACAGGAGACTCTCCTCCGGACCCGGGTACCATAGAACCTGTGAAAAAAAGAATAAAATAAAAAATAAATGTTATATTTACCTTCTGACGGCCCCTGCTGCGCTTGTCTACCCTTGCCGGCAGATCGCGGTGGACTGAAGGACCTGCGCTGACATTTTGTAAAAGCCGGAGCCTCGCACCTTCCATACTTTCCGGGAAAATGGCCAACGGAAACTGTCTGCCTCCGAATACCCTGTCTTGCCTCGATCCTGCCACCTTATAAAAAAATCTTTCTTTTCCTATTCTCCTCCCCAAAATTTGAGGTGCGTCTTATAATCCACAAAATACAGTATATATATTTATATATAAAATCTTTCTTTTTTTTTTTTTACAAAGAGTGCCAGTGTTCCTTTTTTGTATAAAACTTATATTGCTTTCTCAAACAATAGAGCAACCACCATTTTTAGTTAACTCACATCTAGGCCTAGTTATATTGGTTGGAGTAAAAAGCAATAATTATATTAAGTCAATTTTCATACACATTGTACTTTTAAGGCTGGGGTCACAAGATAGTAAATTCTGGCATGTGAGAGAATCAGGCTGATTATGCTAATGACATTTGACTCAAACTCTGTCAGGGTTTGAGCCGAGTGTCATCTTACTGTGATCCGAGTCTCTTGTAGGAGAAAATCGGAAGAACAGGTGTGGAGAAGACGGAGAACTTAATTTCTCCATCCTCTCCATTGTCTCTTTGCACGTTCATGGGACTGCACTCCGATGACATCCAAGTGCAGTCTGATGTTTCACACGCACCCATAGACTTGTGTTCGTGCACGTGATCTGAATTTTGGAGGCACTCACAGCATGATGCTAATTTATCTCGTGCCGGATCAGCATGAGAAAAAAATCACAGATCTGTACTGCCACATAGTATAACATTGGGCCGAGTGCTATCTGGACTAGCCCATGTTATACACTAATGTGAGTGAGCCCTTACCAAGAGGTACGTGTCAACATTTTGCTTCCACTGAAAAATAAGAATATTTCTAAAACTGTTTTCAAGACATTTTTCCATTTATGGCATACGACAAATGGAGCAATATGCTTACATCTATATGCATTGTTCTGTATGTATAAATCAGAACGGAAAGTGCATTTAAAAAATTCATGACTACATGAATCCACATTGTTCAATTTATCCTTTTGAGATGCATATAGAAAAGATGGAAAAGATCCATGCCTATCTCTATTTATCTATCTATCTATCTATCTGTGTATCCACTTAGTCTGAGCACAGCATTAGGTTTTCAAACTCTAAATGTGAAAAAGAATATTTTCGTTCTTCAACAGCAAACTACTTCATACTATAAATAAACTCAAAATGTAAAACTATCAGTTTTTACCAGAGATGAACTTTTTTTAATTTCATGGGTGATTTCTAGTTTAATGTGTACTCAGAATCACAGTATTATATATAACAGAGTGAGTAATCATCTGATAGCACACATACGTACAAATACTCACATACCTATATAAAGGAATACATGATCCAGGACATATCTGCAGATAAATACACTGACACTTTTACGCCATATTGGATCTTTCATCAGGTCTTGGCAGTTAGATGATCTCAGTAAACATAAATTATTTCACATCATCTAGGTTGGAAGTTATTAACTGATATTTGCAGTGAAGTCTTTCTCCAGAAATTTACTGCAGCATATTGGTCTGTGCAAGTCTGGTCCCAGAGGTCTTCAAGTGCTTTCAGTGTCTATTTCGTCAGCTTGCTCGGGCAAGCAAAGGCTGTGTTAATGTATCTTGTGTCTCAGCCTGTGCTCTGTGTATAGTCCACTGTACCTTGCGCAGATTCCTGTGGGCACTTCAACCCCTTAATATTGAACTTAAAATAATGTCGCCACAGTTCACAGGAATAAGGGGGTGCATTGTAAGCCTTTGACCTTGTTTGTCAGGTTTTCTAAAATTAAAAACATGTACTAAATAGAGAGTATAAATAAATAGGAAACCTACAGTACAAAACCATATATAGATCTAATAGATATAAATAATTCATAAATCCACTGTTACTTTTTTCATATGGTTTGCCCTTGAAGTTCAAGGGCTACTTAAAAGGTTATATCAATCTTAATAAACATGGTAAAGTAACAGACTGCTATAAATGCCCCAACTTCATAATATAGCCAATCTAAATTCATATGAACATGTATTTAGATATTGAATTGTGTGTATATGTATGTATATATATATATATATATATAGTACAGACCAAAAGTTTGGACACACCTCATTTAAAGATTTTTCTGTATTTTCATGACTATGAAAATTGTACATTCACACTGAAGGCATCAAAACTATGAATTAATACATGTGGAATTATATACTTAACAAAAAAGTGTGAAACAACTGAAAATATGTCTTATATTCTAAGTTCTTCAAAGTAGCCACCTTTTGCTTTGATGACTGCTTTGCACACTCTTGGCATTCTCTTGATGAGCTTCAAGAGGTAGTCACTGGAAATGGTTTTCACTTCCCAGGTGTGCCCTGTCAGGTTTAATAAGTGGGATTTCTTGCCTTATAAATGGGGTTGGGACCATCACTTGCGTTGTGCAGAAGTCTGGTGGATACACAGCTGATAGTCCTACTGAATAGACTGTTAGAATTTGTATTATGGCAAGAAAAAAGCAGCTAAGTAAAGAAAAACGAGTGGCCATCATTACTTTAAGAAATGAAGGTCAGTCAGTCCAAAAAAATTAGGCAAACTTTGAAAGTGTCCCCAAGTGCAGTTGCAAAAACCATCAAGCGCTACAAAGAAACTGGCTCACATGAGGATCGCCCCAGAAAAGGGAGACCAAGAGTCACCTCTGCTTCTGAGGATAAGTTTATCCGAGTCACCAGCCTCAGAAATCGCAGGTTAACAGCAGCTCAGATTAGAGACCAGGTCAATGCCACACAGAGTTCTAGCAGCAGACACATCTCTTCAACAACTGTTAAGAGGAGACTTTGTGCAGCAGGCCTTCATGGTAAAATAGCTGCTAGGAAACCACTGCTAAGGACAGGCAACAAGCAGAAGAGACTTGTTTGAGCTAAAGAACACAAGGAATGGACATTAGACCAGTGGAAATCTGTGCTTTGGTCTGATGAGTCCAAATTTGAGATCTTTGGTTCCAACCACCGTGTCTTTGTGCGACGCAGAAAAGGTGAACGGATGGACTCTACATGCCTGGTTCCCACCGTGAAGCATGGACGAGGTGGTGTGATGGTGTGGGGGTGCTTTGCTCGTGACACTGTTGGGGATTTATTCAAAATTGAAGGCATACTGAACCAGCATGGCTACCACAGCATCTTGCAGCGGCATGCTATTCCATCCGGTTTTCGTTTAGTTGGACCATCATTTATTTTTCAACAGGACAATGACCCCAAACACACCTCCAGGCTGTGTAAGGGCTATTTGACCAAGAAGGAGAGTGATGGGGTGCTACGCCAGATGACCTGGCCTCCACAGTCACCAGACCGGAACCCAATGGAGATGGTTTGGGGTGAGCTGGACCGCAGAGTGAAGGCAAAAGGGCCAACAAGTGCTAAGCATCTCTGAGAACTCCTTCAAGATTGTTGGAAGACCATTTCCGGTGACTACCTCTTGAAGCTCATCAAGAGAATGCCAAGAGTGTGCAAAGCAGTCATCAAAGCAAAAGGTGGCTACTTTGAAGAACCTAGAATATAAGACATATTTTCAGTTGTTTCACACTTTTTTGTTAAGTATATAATTCCACATGTGTTAATTCATAGTTTTGATGCGTTCAGTGTGAATGTACAATATTCATAGTCATGAAAATACAGAAAAATCTTTAAATGAGAAGGTGTGTCCAAACTTTTGGTCTGTACTATAATATATATATATATATATATATATATATATATATATATATATAGTGCACTATGTATAAATCTATATATATGAATACATATATTAGATAGATAGATAGACAGATAACCATTTAGGTAGCACTTGAAGGGTAAACCATGTGAACAAAGTAACAGTGGATTTATTTATTACTGTTGGATCTATACATGGTTTTGTACTGTAGGATTCATATTTCTTTCAGTCTTATACCCCCACCAACCCTACCCCTGACACACACACTGAGACACAGACACAAACACTAAGACACAGACACACACACAAACACTGACACACACAAACACTGAGACACAGACACTAACACACAAACACTGAGACACACACCCAGACACTGACACACATGCATACACACACACACATTGAGACACACACCCAGACACTGACACACACATGCATACACACACACACACATTGAGAGACACACCCAGACACTGACACACACATGCACACACAAACACTGAGACACACACCCAGACACTGACACACACATGCATACACACACAAACACTGAGACACACACACAAACACTGAGACACGCAGACTGACACACACAAACACTGAGACACACACCCAGACACTGACACACACATGCATACACACACAAACACTGAGACACACACACAAACACTGAGACACGCAGACTGACACACACAAACACTGAGACACACAGACTGACACACACAAACACTGAGACACACAGACTGACACACACAAACACTGAGACACACACACAAACACTGAGACACGCAGACTGACACACACAAACACTGAGACACACACCCAGACACTGACACACACATGCATACACACACAAACACTGAGACACACACACAAACACTGAGACACGCAGACTGACACACACAAACACTGAGACACGCATACTGACACACATAAACACTGAGACACACACATGCATACACACACACACATTGAGACAAACACCCAGACACTGACACACACATGCATACACACACACACATTGAGACACACACCCAGACACTGACACACACATGCATACACACACACACATTGAGACACACACCCAGACACTGACACACACATGCATACACACACACACATTGAGACACACACCCAGACACTGACACACACATGCACACACAAACACTGAGACACGCAGACTGACACACACAAACACTGAGACACACACAGACACTGACACACAGACGCAAACACTGTGATGCACACACAAACACATTATATAGGCTATGTGTGTCTTGCGTTAGGAAGACTGTGTGAAATTGTATGTTACATTCTGCAACCATCACATTTCTTCATTACCAATTGTTGTATCTTTCATTTTGCTTTCCCCTAAAGGAGTATTCCCATCTCCAAGATCCTATCCCAATATGTAGTGGGTGTAATAATAATAATATTAGCAAATACCTCTAATTAGAAATGTAGTATAGTTTTTATGATTCACTATGTCTCTTTCCTCATGTGCAGGCATTGAAGGACCTTAGGTATCCATGGTTACGTCCACTGATAAAGTCACAGTTAGTTAGCAAGTTGTCGGTGGTCATAACCATGGATACCTAAGGTCCTGCAATGCCTGCACATGAGGTAAGTGACATAGCGAATCAAAAGTACTATACTACATTTCTAATTGGAGGTATTTGCTAATATTATTATTACACTTACTACATATTGGGATAGGATCTTGGAGATGGGAATACCCCTTTAAGTCATTAAAAAAGATCTTTTATTACTACCTAAACCGTGTTTACTGATCTGTTGCTATTATTGTTAGTGTGTTTATATGCACATTATGTACCTATCTGATTATATAGTTCAGTTTCATATTATTTACTTTGTTTTTATTTTCTGATTTCTGCTCTATGGCAAATCTCTGGATGTGCTGTTCATTACTCAGAGCAACGGGTTAAGAAAGATGGCTGTAATGTATATGAAATAAAATCATATACATAAAGTTAAATTCAACTTTATATAGTGTACATGAATACATGACGATACCTATCTGTCTGGATTCAATGCTCTAAGTTGTGAACAGCGCTTCCAGAGATTTTCTATATAGCAGCCATCTAAACATAAGAAATCTCAAAAAAAAGGAATCATTGACTTCTTTAGAGGAGTGTTTTATCTTTGGTGTCTTTTTGTGCTGTCTGTGTCAAACTTTAAGGTGCCCGTTAGTGATGAGCGAGTGTGCTCGTTTAACTGTTTTGCCGAGCGCGCTCAGGTGCTTCTCGAGTATCTTCGGCGTGCTCGTATATTAAGCTCGAGTCCCTGCGTCTTCATGACTTATGGCTGTTAGTCAGCCTCAACACATGTGAGGATTCCCTAACAAACAAGCAATCTCTGCATGTGTTGAGACTGACTAACAGCCATAAATCTTGCAGACGTAGGGACTCGAGCTTAATATACGAGCACGCCGAAGATACTCGGAAAGCACCCAAGCGTGCTCGGCGAAAGGGTTAAACGAGCACACTTACTCATCACTAGTGCCCATACATCCTAGATAGCTGACGATAAGACAGTTGTTTGGTGAACTGCTCTATTTTCTAATCCCATCCCCCTTACACATGCACTTTCGGCTCTATCAAGCATATATATGTTTCCAATGCGGAGAGGGAAATAAACCAACTCTGGGGGCAATTTATCTCCCAGGAAAACAAAAGGATTTGACATGTTCTACCCTCTTTCCAAATATCATCTGTTGGTGGAAAGTCAGGGCCCCCCATACACATAAGATAGTTGGCAAGTTTGGCTCCCTGCTTTTAATGTATACGAGGACCTTTCTTATGGAGGTTACCTTTCTACGTTCTCCGGCATACTGCTAATAATGCGCAACTTGAAGCTCATGGGCCCCATGTAAATCTTGCAACAAGGCTCCCTAGTTATAAAGATGGCGTATTGTCAACGTGGATGTGTCCTGAGGAAGAGGTTAGATTACCTCGAAATGCGTAGGTTTTAAACCACAGAATAAAATCGCTTTTATTCAAATTCATCTCTCGATTTTGCCCATGAGACATCGCCAGCAGCGCAGGAAATACCTCCCATCTCCTTACTGCTGGTTATAATGATGGCTTCTCATGTGACTTGGGTGCTACTGAGCCCTCTATGACTATGCCTCTGACATAACTACCTGGTGTGGAAACTGCAAGATCTAAGGAATTTTCTTTCTTTTACTGTGTAAATTAAGTGTAATCCTGCTTGTGACCCAAGAATAATCAGTGAAGGTATTGGATTAAAAAATCCAACAAACAACAAATAGGTAATCACAACATATTGCAAATATGTTACCTTTAACGTTTTCAGGTTTCACATAATAAAACTCAAAGTAGAGTGCAATGATTTGGCTTAGGCACAAACTCAGACCTTGTCTCTATACATTATTCCATGACACATTTCTCATAGACTTTTTTTTTTTCCTTACCAGTGGCAGACACGATTTTCTGCATTTTTCAAGTACTTTGAAATGATCTCTTGAAAATCCAGGCAGTGGATAAAATTACCTTAAGGGGCACATACAGGATCTTCTTGGTAACTTGTGACACCAGTATAAACAGCCACATGTTAGAGTATCAGGTGAAAACTGTATAACTCAACTGCTTGCGTTTGTCATCTGACTTCTTTCTCCTCCAGGGTGTTCTTTCTCAGAATAAATTCAGGCGTCATAGACAACCCTCTGATTATATTAATGATTCGGTGATGGATAACAGCAAAGGTTGCTATGCTTACAGTTTGTTATTTTCAGCTTAGAATAAAAACAACAATATACGGTACATTATCTTTATTGAGTAAATATATGTATTGAATTAATTGATTTAAGAAGTCGATCTGGGCAAATTTAAAGCCCTTTTTACCTTGGTGGGCCAATGAAAACCATATCGGGACTAATAATTGTTAATTCGTGGCTTTGGCTAATAAAGTTGTATGACTTAAGACGTGTGTCAGCATCAACAACAAATATTTGTAATGTGCCTTTCTCACAGGAGGCTTAAAATACAACTTGGAAATTTTGTTATGGATATTGATTGTCCTAGGTGCTCATCCTGCAACATCCACTAGGGTCAATTTACTAAGTAGAAATGTAACCTCTCAGTATATTTTTGGAGTATGGGAGGAAAACTGTATTTCCCATTGAAACCCGCGCATGGAGAGAATATAAAACCTCCACGCAGATGTAGCCCTTGGTCCTTGTAGTCCAATGCTAACCACTATTCTGCCCCAGAAGAAGTTATACATATTGGATCATTGTTGGAAATTGGATGAGCTAGCACTTTTCAGCTGATCCTAAAATATGCTGACAAGTGTTAATGTCGGACTGAGATGCCAAGGGCCAACCAGTAACATCAACTCCAGGGCCCCACTTTTCAGCTACATGCAAATATGACTTTACCCTCATTCACAAAATTCTATAGCAATTAACTGGGTTGATTGTTAAATTAATAAGATGCTACCTTTGCCTATATATGGTGAATCAAGTGTATTATGCCAAGTACTGCTCATATAAAATGATGGTGGCCCACTCCCTTACAGAGGCCTGCCAGATGATTCTCCTGTTCTCCTGTGTGCCAGTCCGAGCCTGCATGCTATCTGCTAACATCTGCCCTACTTGGATATATACTTGCACCCTTTAGTGAAAATTGGTTGTCTGGGCAAGGGTTAGAAAAGGTACACAAACACAAATGTCTACCAGAGAAAGGTTCCTAATTTTGCTGTGGAATTTGGATGCAATTGATTAAACTAGACAAATATGATCTATGTAAATTTTTGATTGTATTACTGCGAAAGTGTTATATACAGTACAGACCAAAAGTTTGGACACACCTTCTCATTTAAAGATTTTTCTGTATTTTCATGACTATGAAAATTGTACATTCACACTGAAGGCATCAAAACTATGAATTAACACATGTGGAATTATATACTTAACAAAAAAGTGTGAAACAACTGAAAATATGTCTTATATTCTAGGTTCTTCACAGTAGCCACCTTTTGCTTTGATGACTGCTTTGCACACTCTTGGCATTCTCTTGATGAGCTTCAAGAGGTAGTCACCGGAAATGGTTTTCACGTCACAGGTGTGCCCTGTCAGGTTTAATAAGTGGGATTTCTTGCCTTATAAATGGGGTTGGGACCATCAGTTGTGTTGTGCAGAAGTCTGGTGGATACACAGCTGATAGTCCTACTGAATAGACTGTTAGAATGTGTATTATGGCAAGAAAAAAGCAGCTAAGTAAAGAAAAATGAGTGGCCATCATTACTTTAAGAAATGAAGGTCAGTCAGTCTGAAAAACTGGGAAAACTTTGAAAGTGTCCCCAAGTGCAGTTGCAAAAACCATCAAGCGCTACAAAGAAACTGGCTCACATGAGGACCGCCCCAGAAAAGGGAGACCAAGAGTCACCTCTGCTTCTGAGGATAAGTTTATCCGAGTCACCAACCTCAGAAATCGCAGGTTAACAGCAGCTCAGATTAGAGACCAGGTTCTAGCAGCAGACACATCTCTACAACAACTGTTAAGAGGAGACTTTGTGCAGAAGGCCTTCATGGTAAAATAGCTGCTAGGAAACCACTGCTAAAGACAGGCAACAAGCAGAAGAGACTTGTTTGGGCTAAAGAACACAAGGAATGTACATTAGACCAGTGGAAATCTGTACTTTGGTCTGATGAGTCCAAATTTGAGATATTTGCTTCCAACTACCGTGTCTTTGTGTGACGCAGAAAAGGTGAAGGGATGGACTCTACATGCCTGGTTCCCACCGTGAAGCATGGAGGAGGAGGTGTGATGGTGTGCGGGTGCTTTGCTGGTGACACTGTTGGGGATTTATTCAAAATTGAAGGCATACTGAACCAGCATGGCTACCACAGCATCTTGCAGCGGCATGCTATTCCATCCGGTTTGCGTTTAGTTGGACCATCATTTATTTTTCAACAGGACAATGACCCCAAACACACCTCCAGGCTGTGTAAGGGCTATTTGACCAAGAGGGAGAGTGATGGGGTGCTACGCCAGATGACCTGGCCTCCACAGTCACCAGACCTGAACCCAATCGAGATGGTTTGGGGTGAGCTGGACTGCAGAGTGAAGGCAAAAGGGCCAACAAGTGCTAAGCATCTCTGGGAACTCCTTCAAGATTGTTGGAAGACCATTTCCGGTGACTACCTCTTGAAGCTCATCAAGAGAATGCCAAGAGTGTGCAAAGCAGTCATCAAAGCAAAAGGTGGCTACTTTGAAGAACCTAGAATATAAGACATATTTTCAGTTTTTTCACACTTTTTTGTTAAGTATATAATTCCACATGTGTTAATTCATAGTTTTGATGCCTTCAGTGTGAATGTACAATTTTCATAGTCATGAAAATACAGAAAAATCTTATATATATATATATATATATATATATATATATATATATATATATATATAAGCTACTGAACTTCTGCTGCCTTTAAAAGAATGTTTTATTTAAAAAAAAAGTAAGTATACACGAATATATACATATATATACACATATATATTTATTATTATTTTGTTCTTTTTATTATTTTTTTTAAAGGCAGTAGAAGTTCAGTAACTTTGTACATTTTTTTATGTATATTTTGTAACTTTATATATATATTAAAAAAAATGTACTGAACTTCTGGGGCCACGAGAGGATCCTCTGATATTCTTATGAGCCAATCCAACCTACTGTGTTACTGTACTTTAAATTGTGGTGTCTATTGGGTATCTCTGTGTAGGTTCTCACTACCCTTGGAGAAAGGGTCGGCCCCTTTATTGTATAGCAGCTGCAGAGGGTGCCATAATGGATAATAATTGCCATTAATAATTAAAAATAGAACTTTGCCCCTTGCTAACATTTCAAGAAACCACCCTCCAGAATACTAGAATACTAACTATTCTACCACATATAATTGCAGTTTGCAGCAGAGGAGCATTTCTGTCTAGTACGTTTCTAGTATGAATCATTTTGGAAGACTAAATACCAAAAATAGCATGGTAAAGATCACATTTTAGCAAATACATAGAAAATAATAGAATTATTATATTAAATCCTATCAATCATATTGAGAACACATTAAGAAGTGATGGGGCAGCAGAGGCCTGATTATTATGCTAAAATCCAGACAGCTTGAATACGCCACCCCACAGTGACCCCATTTGCCTGTCATAATCCAATATATGAAATATGAATTAAACAGGATGAAAGCGAGTCATCTACAGTAAAGGAAAATGTGGCCTCTCATTCTGTATCAATAAGGCATGTATTCCGAGCCGCGCACAGGCGAACAGAAGTTGTCCTTAGAAGAGTATTTCTTACATTACTTTCTTTAGCCTGCAGTTGGCCTCTAACTACTGTTAATTATCCATGGCAAAGGTCAGGCACATATTGCAGGGTCAGGAGGCTCAGTTTCGGGCAGCAGCAGCACAGTAAAAATAATCGGTGGCATATTTGTTCCTTCTGAGAACAGTTGAGATTTTATCTCTTTCTTATTGATAACTTGTAAGTTTAAACCGCTCCTTCAAAATGTGTTAACTGACATATATACTGCTTCAATAGCACTGATACATACAGTACATGCAAGTGCACATCAGTTGCCAAGCAAAAGACATATTTTCTCACCCAAAAGTGGATTAATTATTTATTTATTTATTTATTTTATACTGTGTTAATATTTATGTGTAAATACATAATATTTTCTAATCAAGGGATTATTTCAAATTTAATCAAGTACTGAATTACCTAAATAATAAATAAATAAATAAACATTACTTACCCTTTGAATACCCCGCTACCGTGCTAATATTCCCATGGTATCAGCAGTACTTGCAGTGATGAGATTCTGTACATCAGTCACTTGACCGCTGCAGCCAAAAGGTAATGTTTGCATTTACGGCACAACCACAGAGGCTAGTGGCTGCACAATCAGATGACTGATATCAGATGACTGATATAAGGACGTCATTAATTCCGGCACCGCGATGGCAATGGTAGGATCAAGTTGCATGGGATTTCAAATTTAACCCCTAAGCGCAATGGCCATTTTCCATTTTTTTATTTTAGTTTTTTCCTCCCCTTCTTCTAAGGACCATAACTTTTTTATTTTTATGTCAATATAGCCATATGAGGGCTTGTTTTTTTGTGGTCCAAGTTGGACTTTCGAATGACACCATTCATTTTATCAAGGGATGCACTGTAAAACAGGAAAAAAGTTCCAAGTGCATTGAAATAGTAAAAAAAAGTGCAATTTCACAATAGTTTTTTTTTTAATTTAACATGTTCACTATACGGTAAAACTGATGTACCAATATGATTCTCCAGGTCAGTATGAGTACTCAGATACCAAACATATATAGGTTTTTTTTTTAAGTGTTGAAAAAAAATTGGAAATTCATAAAAAAAAAACTTTCCTGTGTCGCAATTTTTCGAGACCTGTAGTGTCTCCAATTTTCGGGATCTGGGGCTGGGTGAAGGCTTATTTTTTGCACGCCGAGCTGATGTTTTTATTGATACCATTCTGAGGTAGATACAATGTTTTGATCGCCCATTATTGCATTTTATTGCAATGTTACGGCGGCCATGAACACATAATTCTGGAGTTTCGTTTTTTTCTCATTACGCGGCATTTACCAATCAGATTAATTTATTTTATATTTGATACATTGGACTTTTACGAATGCAGCGATACCAAATATGTCTATTTTTAATTTTTGTTAACTGTTTTTTTTAAGGGGTGCAAAAGAGGGGTGATTTTAACTTTTATGTATTTTTTTCATATTTTTAAAAACTTTTTTTATTTTTGACTGTATTCAATAGTCGCTTTAGAGAACTATGATCATCTGATCCTTTGTGCTATACCTAGTAGTGCATCAGCTAAACACTGGCTTTCACAGGAGGATCGTAATGAAAAGAACGTCTGTTTCGATAATCCATCGTTACCCCACGATCACGTCACGGCGTGCCGATGGCCGGGTGGAATGATGCCCCCCGCTGGCGCATCAAAGTCAGGGAGCTGGCATATGACGTAATAACGTACCGGTACGTTATACAGTATATCGGTAAGGGATTAAGGAATGCTTATTTCCTTATTTTACATCGTTCTCTACTGAGACAAATTTTGAAAAATCTAAAATAACCTTGTTAACCCTTTTCCAGCTTGACAATTTTCCTCTTTAGCGTCTTCGTTTTTTTCTTCCCCTTCTTCCAAGAGTCATAACTTTGTCATTTTTCTGTCAATATAGCTGTATGAAGGCTTGTTTTTTTTAACCCCTTAACAACATCTGACGTACTAATACGCGTCTGTGCCCTGGGACTTAAGAGCCAGACCCGTATTAGTACGTCATGGCGAACGCGCGCGCACACAGGCTGTGCGGGTGCGATCGCCCCCGGGTGTCAGCTGATTGTCACAGCTGACACCCGATACTATGTGCAGGGAGCGGTCCTGCACCGCTCCCAGCACATTAACCCCCGCGATGCTGCGATCGAAGTCGATCGAAGTCGATCGCAGCATTGCGGGGGCAAGGGGAGGTGATCGCAGATACTCACCTCCTCTTCCGGCTTCCAGCGCTGTCTGCAAAGGCTTCCCGGGTGTTGCCATGACGACCTGATGTCGTCATGACAACATCCGGGTCACCAGACAGCAGGAAGATTGTTTGGACATGCGCAGTGCATCTCCATACAATCTTCTCCCTGTCCGGCGCTGACAGCCTGCATGGCACAGGGATGGTGCTGCATTCCTGTGCCATGCAGGCGATCAGAGAAAAAAACTATATAAGCTTCCAGAAAGTGAAAAAAAAAAAAATTGCAAAAATATAAAAAAAAAATAAAAAAAATAATCCACCAAAACTAAAAATATAATGTACCCATCAATAAATATTATTATAAAAAAAAAAAAACAATAAAAGTACACATATTTGGTATCGCCGAGTCCGGAACAACCTGACCTATAAAACTGTCCCACTAGTTAACCCCTTCAGTGAACACGGTAAAAAAAAAAAAAAACGAAGCAAAAAACAATGCTTTATCACCATACCGCCAAACAAAAAATGGAATAACAAAAATCAAAAAGACAAATATAAATAAAAATGGTACCGCTGAAAACGTCATCTCGTCCCGCAAAAAACAAACCACCATACAGCTCCATCATCCGAAAAATAAAAAAGTTATAGCTCTCAGAATAAAGCGATGCTAAAAAATATTTTTTTCTATAAAATTGCTTTTATTATGTAAAAGTGCAAAACATAGAAAAACGATATAAATGTGGTACCGCTGTAAACGTACTGACCCAAAGAATAAAGCTACCTTATCAATTTTACCACACGCGGAACAGAATAAAAAAAAAACAAAAAAAACAATTCCTGAATTGTTGGTTTTTGTTTATTCTGCCTCCCAAAAATCGGAATAGAAAGCGATCAAAAAATGTCACGTGCCTGAAAATGGCACCAATAACAACGTCAAGTCATCCCGCAAAAAACGAGCTGTCACATGACTGTCTGCCAAAATCTGGAAAAATTATAGCTCTCAAAATATGGCGATGCAAAAACTAGATTTTACAAAAAATGCGTCTTTTAGTGTGTGACAGCTGTCAGTCATAAAAACCCCATATGATTCTGGTATTGCTGTAATCACACCGACCCGAAGAATAAAGTCATCTAATCACTTATACCGCACAAGGAACGGCGTCAAAAATAAACTCTTGGGTTAGGATTGGGCTATGGTTAAGGCTGGGTTTGGGGCTAGGGTTGTGCTAGGGTTAGGGTTGTGCTAGGACTAGGGTTGTGCTAGGGTTAGAGTTGTGCTACGGTTAGGGTTGTGCTACGGTTAGGGTTGTGCTAGGGTTAGGGCTGGGGTTGGGGTTAGGGTTGTGATGGAGTTGGGATTTTTTTCAAAAGTAAGAAAAAAAGATGACGATATGGCGACTAGTGTTGAGCGCAAGTGCTCGCTACTTGAGTTTGCAGGGACTCGAGCATGTCACTCGAGCACACGCTGTACATGGTGCATACCTGAGTACCCGATGCAAACTCAAGTAGTGAGCACTTGCGCTCAAGACTAATGACAACTTATTCAATATGATGACCTAATGTAAACAAATTCTGTGTCGTACCTCTGGGTTCAAAATGTTCACTATACACCTTAATAAAATCCTTGGGGGGTATAGTTTCCAAAATAGGGTCACTTGTGGGGGAGCTCCACTGTTTAGGCACATCACGGGCTCTCCAAACGCGACATGGTGTCCGCTAACAAATTGAATGGAAAATCGTCTCAAATTGTTAGCGGACGCCATGTTGCGTTTGGAGAGCCCCTGCGTGCCCAAACATTGGAGCTCCCCCACAAGTGACCCCATTTTGGAAACTAGACCCCCCATGGCACCTATCTAGATGCATAGTGAGCACTTGGAACCCCCAGGTGCTTCACAAATTGATTCATAAAAATGAAAAAGTGTTTTTTTTTTTCACTTTTTCTTTTTTACGAATCAATTTGTGAAGCACCTGGGGGTTCCAAGTGCTCACTATGCATCTAGATAGGTGCCTTCGGGGGTCTAGTTTCCAAAATGGGGTCACTTGTGGGGGAGCTCCAAAGTTTGGGCACACAGGGGCTCTCCAAACGCAACATGGTGTCCGCTAACAATTTGAGCCGATTTTCCATTCAATTTGTTAGCGGATACCATGTTGCATTTGGAGAGTCCCTGTGTGCCCAAACATTGGAGCTCCCCCACAAATGACCCCATTTTGGAAACTAGACCCCCCAAGGCACCTATCTAGATGCATAGTGAGCACTTGGAACCCCAGATGCTTCACAAATTGATTTGTAAAAATGAAAAAATGAAAAAAAAAACACTTTTTCATTTTTACGAATCAATTTGTGAAGCACCTAGGGGGTTCCAAGTGCTCACTATGCATCTAGATAGGTGCCTTGGGGGGTCTAGTTTCCAAAATGGGGTCACTTGTGGGGGAGCTCCAATGTTTGGGTACACAGGGGCTTTCCAAACGCAACATGGTGTCCGCTAACAATGTGAGCCGACAATTTGTTAGCGGATATCATGTTGCATTTGGAGAGTCCCTGTGTGCCCAAACATTGGAGCTCCCCCACAAGTGACCCCATTTTGGAAACTAGACCCCCCAAGGCACCTATCTAGATGCATAGTGAGCACTTGGAACCCCCAGGTGCTTCACAAATTGATTCATAAAAATGAAAAAGTGTTTTTTTTTCACTTTTTCATTTTTCTGAATCAATTTGTGAAGCACCTGGGGGTTTCAAGTGCTCACTATGCATCTAGATAGGTGCCTTGGGGGGTCTAGTTTCCAAAATGGGGTCACTTGTGGGGGAGCTCCAATGTTTGGGCACACAGGGGCTCTCCAAACACAACATGGCGTCCGCTAATTATTCAAGCAAATTTTACAATCAAAAAGTCAAATGGCAATCCTTCCCTTCCGAGCCCTGCCATGCACCTAAACAGTGTTTTTTCCCCAAATATTGGGTATCTGTGTGCCCAGGGGAAATTGCACAACAAATTTTGGGGTCTATTTTTTCTTGTTACCCCTGTGAAAATAAAAAAAATTGGGTCTAAAGTAACATTTTTGTGAAAAAAGTTAAATGTTCACTTTTTTCTTCCACATTCAAAAAATTCCTGTGAAGCACCTGAAGGGTTAATAAAGTTCTTGAATGTGGTTTTGAGCACCTTGAGGGGTGCAGTTTTTAGAATGGTGTCACTTTTGGGTATTTTCTGTCATAAAGACCTCTCAAAGTGACTTCAAATGTGATGTGGTCCCTAAAAAAATGGTTTTGTAAATTTTGTTGGAAAAATGAGAAATCGCTTGTCAACTTTTAACCCTTATAGCTCCCTAACAAAAAAAAATTTTGGTTCCAAAATTGTGCTGATGTAAAGTAGACATGTGGGAAATGTTATTTATTAACTCTTTTGTGTGACATATCTCTCTGATTCAAGGGCATAAAACTTCAAATTTTGAAAATTGCAAAATTTTCTAAATTTTTGCCAAATTTCCGTTTTTTTCACAAATAAACGCAAGTGATATCAAAGAAATTTTACCACAATCATGAAGTACAATATGTCACGAAAAAACATTCTCAGAATCAGGGGGATCTGTTGAAGCGTTCCAGAGTAATTACTTCATAAAGTGACAGTGGTCAGAATTGTAAAAATTGGCCTGGTCATTAACGTGCAAACCACCCTCGGGGCTTAAGGGGTTAAAGACACAATTTATTTTATCATGTAATGTACTGGAAAGTGGGCAAAAAATTCCAAAAAAAAGAGCAATTTTTTTTTGCGGTTTTGTTTTAACAGCATTCATTACATAGTAAGAATGACCTGCAATTATGATTCTCCTGGTCAGTATGATTACAGTAATACTAAACAAGTATAGTTTTGTTGTTTTGCTTTTTTATTCTGAATAGTTAAAGATTCGTCAAAAAAAAAAAATTGCTTGTGTTTCAAATTTCCGAGACCCGTAACGTTTTCAATTTTCAGTCAACTGAGCTGTGTGAAGAACTAAATTTTGCGCCCTGAGCTGCTATTTTTATTGATACCATTGTGGGATACATATGACTTTTTGATTCCTTCTTCTTCCTTTTTTTTTTTAAGTATTGCGATGGCCGAAAAATGGAATTGTGGTGTTTTGATTTATTTCCTCATTACTCTGTTAATAAATCTGATTAATTAATTTTACATTTTCATAAATTGGACTTTTATGGACGTGGAAATACCACATATGTGTATTTTTTTGTATCTTTATTATTAATGTGGGAAAAAGGGGCGTGATTTGAATTTTTATATTTTTTTATGTTTTTACCTTTTTTTTGTAGTCCTTTTTGGGGACGTGAAACTGTCATCGTTCGAACGTTTGTAATATATACAGCAATAATACAGTACTGCTGTTTATAGCAAAAATCACAGTCTCCTATGAACACCAGCCACGGGCTTGCTTTCATATATATACTGTTGTGACAGGCATGGCGGTCTTCAGCAGACCCCCAGCTGTTATTACAAACCATTGGTGCCACGAGATCGCAGTAGGTTAACAGCAGTGGGGGGAGCTCTGCTTCACTCACAGCTGTTAGAGGCAGATGATGGCTGAGTAACACAGCCATCATCTGCCCAAATCAAAGTCAGGAAGCTGACATATGACATACCACTACTGTTGGTTATGGGTTAAAAATGCTGGATCTCAATGCAAATTCTGTAACACAGGCCCTCCAAGTGTTAGTCACCCTTTATAATACTAGTCTTCCAAGAGGACTGAGCAAGATCAAGGGCCTGGGTATGACCACAACCTCTGCAACCGTTTTAATTAGGCCTCTGATTACAACCAATAAATGAACATTAAATGTATGCACTAAGCACTTCTATAATGTTTGAGATATTCAGCTTTATAAGTAACTATGACTTGATTATGTTTTTGCTATTCATATATCTGTCATGTAAGCTGCATGTGCATGCAATTTAGCGTATTGCTACCCTGCAGCAGTTGCCGTCTCAGCTGTCATGCTATAAAGTCTGTCTCTTGGCCTTAATAATATATTTAAGGGTTGCTTGAAAACCTAATGAACGTTCCATGTGTATGTTACTATCTCAACTTTCGTTCTACGAAAATCTATTTTGAACTAAATGTCACGCTGCTTGTGCACAATAGCTTCAGCAACACTTACTGTATTGTATGACTTGCTTGTAACTTGAATCTAACATTTTTCATCCAATGCTTTTATATTTATAAATTTGTTGTATAGATGGCTCATGTAAACCTCAGCCATAAGATAGTGATTGAGATTTCCATGTTTGTATTCCATGTACTATGTTGCTACTAAATCACAGCTTAACACAGGTTAATTGGGTCACACTGAAAGGTACCATGATTGCAACCAGCAAGTTGCAAAAAATCCAACTGATTCTGTCTTTTTGCAATTTGTTTGGTGTGGCATAACGTGGAGTAACGTGGCGCAGGGCAGTAGCCATGGGCAAAATACTTGTCTTCCATGCCTCAGCACGCTACATGGAAAATGGAGACCCTGGCTGGGTGTGTTTACTTGGGTTTCTTTGTAGATATGCCTCTGCAGAACGCATGGTGCCGCTGTACTCGGCTGGCCAGGACCAGATGTTAAGGAGATTAGTGAGGGAAACCACAGTTCAAAAATAAACTTATTTTTACTAAACATTAACGTAGTAAGGACTATGTAAAGCAGATAGCAGGTACAAAGCTTCATGGACGTTTCTTTCACAATAAGCACAGTTGTACCCTTTTACTTCACATGCAATGTTACGCTGCCCCTCTCGTGGTTCCTATCTCTGTTCCTACTGCAGCCCAGCAAACTATCTTGGAAGCTTCCGCCTTCCTCTGTGGGGACCACACGGGTCGAGGTGTAATGCTACGGCCCCTCACAGCTACACTTCCTAAGTCCAGTTCACATGAGTCATAAACTCTATCCTGTAGCAACGTGTCCTTTAATTTCTCCGTAGGAGAGGATGTGTCCCAATAGGGCGACTACTTTCTTCTTGCTTCCCTTTACTTTTGACTTCTGTTATCTCTTAGTTAAAACTCCACACAGTCCTGATAGGCTTCCTTGTCAAGGCCTCAGTCTTTCCTTTCACTTCTTTTAGGCCTCATGTTTGTAATTTGGCTTCCCCCTGCTTCTTTCCTCTCCTCAGAAATCTTACTATCTGGGTCTTTAGTCTCCCTCTTGCCACATGAAAACCCATTAACACGCGGAGACTTTATCTACTACCTTCTCACTACCAGGAAGAGTGCTTTAACATTGCATTCTGGTACTCGTTTGGTGGCCCCATCAAGGCTTACGTCTGAACTCCCTGCAGAACAGGATTTTGATGTATGTGCCGATGGGGCTATAGACTATAATGGTACTCTGCCGTGCATTATTTTCGAACGTGTACGCCTACTGCTCTGCCGGCACCATTATAGTCTATGGCCACGTCGGCATATACGTTTGAATCCCGTTTTGCGGGGGGTTCGGACGTAACCTCCGACAGGGCCACCAAACGAGTACCGGAACGCAATGTGAAAGCACCTGAAGTCATGTCCTGTGTCCCCGTGTAGCTCCTCCCATTCTGGGCTAGTTCCAACTCTTAACTATACCTATACCTAACTATCTGTTGCTGGGCAGAACATAATTCTATCACTATCTCGCTACATAACAATGTAAATCACTAAGCATTCAAGACAGTAAGGGCTCACTCTCACTTGCGATTAAATTGGACAAATGCAATCCGATAAAAAATCGGATTGCATTCAGACCAATTTAATCCCATGAGTGTGTGCTCAGTGACGTTTTTTTTTCCAGCGCTAATGAGACTGTGATAGGGCTGGAAAAAAATCACAGCATGCTGCAATTGCATGCTGCATTCGGATCGCACGCACCCATATAAGCCTATGGGTGCGTGTGAAACATTGCACTCCACTCAGATATCAACCGAATGCAGTGCAATACCCACCGACGCCAGCCACAGAGGAGATAGAGAAATTACTTTCTCTGTCTTCTCCACAGCTGTGCTGAGATCCTCTCTGTGCGAGAGGATCGGAGCATGGGGCACTGACAATCGTCTCCCGCTCGCAGCAGAGCAGGAGCCGAATGTCATTAGCATATCGCATCAGATGCCATACGCTAGTGGGACCCCGGCCTAAATGTGCAAAACAACAGAATACATTATATCAGCCCAGATTCTTCAATGGGGTGTGCATAGCATCTCCACTTCCTTACATTGGTACACTGTAGAGTGCAATGCAACCCCAATCACTTGCAGTATGCTGTTATGCAGCAGTGTAATACAGGCTGCACAACTTACAAGGCGGTTGTGCCAACCTAAATATCACACAGAAAATTAATGGAGGGCCATTTGCGTGGTTTATAAAGGATCATGTTTGTTGTTGAAAAAATCAACCAATCAGCTTTCATTTTTCCAAAGTAGCTTAAGAAATGAATGAGACCCATCGCATTCTTCCTTGCCAGTTAAGTGGCATCTTTGCAGTGGGAAGTGGTGTTGTGTGGGTGTCCAACATTGATAGAATCGTGATAATGGAGGCCTCTGTACAGAAAGGCTCATTCACAGAAATACACAACTGTTTTTCTGATCAATTTCCCGCAAAAAATAGCATGCATAGTTTGGTATGGAAGTGGTGTAATAAAGAATCTGAGGCCAAATAGAAAACCATTGTTGCAGACACCCAGGAGAGAATTATGAGAAGCCCAAAGAAATCTATGTAAAAATGATCCCAGCAGGTGAATGTCGACTTGTAATGAAATTCTTCACCTGAAGCTAGACTGTTAGCTGTGCGTATTGCAATTGACTATTAGATATGATTGTAGACGGTCATCAAAAGTTGGCATGCAGCCGAAATCTGCAAGTTTCTGATACTCGCCTCTTCATCATTTTCCTATGCTATAATGATTATGCATCATGATCCATGCGGACGTGACATAGAAACAAATTTGCTGCAGCTCACAAGCCACTTCTACAAGAAGGCTATAACTGAGTGGTTTTGATGGATTACTCAGTCACATATTTTATTAAATTGGATTTTAAAAGCAATTCCTCACCATGTTATTGTCGCCTAATCTGAGAGCAGCATAGTGTAAAGACAAGTACCCCAATTCCAGCGATGTATCACTTACTGGGCTGCTTGCTTTAGTTTTGATAATATCACTGTTTTATCAGCAGGAGATGATCACTTTTGGGCTAGTAAACCTGCTGCTAGGTAGTCCTCCATATTCATGAGCTCTGTATAACCATGCTGCAAAACTGATTGACATCTTTCTGCCTATGCACAGTGTATACAGAAAGCTGCCAATCAGTGATGTGGGCTGGGTTATACAGAGCTCAGCAGTCAGAGAACTGTTAGATCTGCAGCTGATAAAACAGTGGTATTATCAAAACTGCAGCAAGCAGCCCAGTAAGTGATACATTGCTAGAATCGGGGTCTCTTTCCCTATATTATGCTGCTCTCGCATGGGGTAGCAAAAACCTGGTGAAAAATTCCCTTTAATTGAATGGTCAGCCGATGGAGCACTGATGTGCCTTTTTTTGGATGTTTGCTGCTTACAATACCACTAGTTGCTGTCAGGGTTGCTATTATACACTGTGTGCAGAATTATTAGGCAAGTTGTATTTTAGAGGATTATTTTTATTATTGATCAAAACTATGTTCTCAATCAACCCAGAAGACTCATAAATATCCAAGCTTAATATTTTTGGAAGTTGGAATGGTTTTTTTTTTAGATTTGGCTATCTTAGGAGGATATCTGTGCAGGTAACTATTACTGTGCAGAATTATTAGGCAACTTAATAAAAACCAAATATAATCCCATCTCACTTGTTTATTTTCACCAGGTAAACCAATATCAGTGCACAAAATTTAGAAATAAACATTTCTGACATGCAAAACCAAAAACCCCAAAAATTAGTGATCAATATAGCCACCTTTCTTTATGATGACACTCAACAGCCTTCCATCCATAGATTCTGTCAGTTGCTTGATCTGTTTTCGATCAACATTGCGTGCAGCAGTCACCACAGCCTCCCAGACACTGTTTCGAGAGGTGTACTGTTTTCCCTCCCTGTAGATCTCACATTTTATGATGGACCACAGGTTCTCCATGGGATTCAGTTCAGGTGAACAAGGGGGCCATGTCATTATTTTTTCTTCTTTTAGACCTTTACTGGCCAGCCACGCTGTGGAGTAGTTGGATGCATGTGATGGAGCATTGTACTGCATGAAAATCATGTTTTTCTTGAACGATACCAACTTCTTCCTGTACCACTGCTTGAAGAAGTTGTCTTCCAGAAATTGGCAGTAGGTCTGGGAGTTGAGCTTCACTCCATCCTCAACCCGAAAAGGTCCCACAAGTTCATCTTTTATGATACCAGCTCATACCAGTACCCCACCTCCACCTTGCTGGCGTCTGAGTCGGAGTGGAGCTCTCTGCCCTTTACCAATTCAGCCTCTGGCCCATCCATCTGGCCCATCAAGAGTCACTCTCATTTCATCAGTCCATAAAACCTTTGAAAAATCAGTCTTAAGATATTTCTTGGCCCATTCTTGACGTTTTATCTTATGTTTCTTGTTCATAGGTGGTTGTTTTTCAGACTTCCTTACCTTGGCCATGTCCCTGAGTATCGCACACTTTGTGCTTTTTGATACTCCAGTAACGTTGCAGCTCTGAAATATGGCAAAACAGGTGGCGAATGGCATCTTGGCAGCTTCACGCTTGATTTTCCTCAATTCATGGGCAGTTTGTTTGCGCCTTTTTTGGCCAACACGCTTCTTGCGACCCTGTTGGCTATTTGCCATGAAACCCTTGATTGTTCGGTGATCACGCTTCAAAAGTTTGGAAATTTCAAGACTGCTGCCTCCCTCTGCAAGACATCTCACAATTTTGGACTTTTCAGAGCCCGTCAAATCTCTCTTCTGATCCATTTTGCCAAAGGAAAGGAAGTTGCCTAATAATTAAGCACACCTTATATAGGGTGTTGATGTCATTAGTCAACACCCCTCCTCATTACGGAGCTGCACATCACCAGATTTACTTAATTGGTAGTTGGCTCTCAAGCCTATGCAGCTTGGAGTAGGACAACATGTATAAAAAGTATCATGTGATCAAAATACTAATTTGCCTGATAATTCTGCACACAGTGTAATTTATCAGATTAAGGCTGTGTGCCCACGTAGCGTTTTTTAAGCGTTTATGCTGCGGAATTTCCGCAGCGGAAACGCTTGTAAAACGCTAGGTAATCCGCACCCCATGGTCCCCAAGGGGATTCCGCATGTTCTATGCACATGCTGCGGATTTTTCCGCAGCGTTTATGCTGCATACAAAAATCCGCAGCATGTCATTTAATTTTGCGGAAGTGCAGCGGAACTCCCGCCATTGACTTGCATTGAGACGCACAGAAACCGCGACTGTACATTTTTACAAGCGGCTTCTATGCGTCTCTATGTGCGGATGGTACCCAGTTCTGGAGGAGAGGAGACTCTCATCCAGACCTGGGTACCATTGTACCTGTAAAAAAACAATAAAATAACAAAGTTATACTCACCTGTCCGGCGTCTTCTCTCTGAATGCCAGCAGCGCTGAAGGACCTTCGGTGACGTCACAGTCATGTGACCGCAGGCCCTTCACCGCTCTGTCTCGCGATATGCCGGCAGCCGGGAACCAGCCAGGAAGCAGCGCTGCAGCCACGCCGGGGCCTCGGGGGTGAGTATAGCTTTATTTGTTTTCATTTTTACGGTTCACACTGTATAAATCCATGCTGTTTGCATGGATTTATACAGTGTGACCTAGTTGTCAAGCACTTTCCAAGTGATGCTATCGCCTGGAAAGTGCTTGTCAATCTGCATGCGGAAACGCATGTGAACCCGCATGTGGATCCGCATGTATTCTGCAGGAAAAACGCATGCACAAACTGCATGCGTTTTTTTCTGCCAGGGAGATGCAGAAATGCTGCAGAAATTTTCTGCTTCATTTCTGCATCGTGGGCACATAGCCTAAGGCTACGTTCCCACGATGAGCTGAAGTTTTGACTCTGCGTATTTTCACAAAAAATGCAAGTAACCTGTATTACTTAATAGGGGCAGAAAATCTGAAACGTCAAAAACTCACCAAAAGCTCAATGTAGTTTAATAGACTGGCACCTTGTGGAATTTTTTAATCAGAGTAATTTTTGCAGATTTAAAAAGTAAATTTTTTTAAACTTAAGTATGGCTTCACCTTTTATGACCATCGTCATTTCAGTGACAGACTACTAGTTAGCATAAAAAAAGCTCACCTACCAACCCAACAAGGACATGATGGATTTTGTAGCAAGACAAGACATCAACTGTTTAACTAGGATAATATATATTTTTATATGGCATCATACAATCTGAGCCATGTATGACCACGCTTTACACATCCGACTGGAATTAACAATTTGTGAAGGGAGTCCCTCTGTAAATTCACAGCATTAAGATAATTGATTGTTGCACTACAATTTCATGGTGGGGCTTTGTGCTGGCAACACGGTGTTCAGCTGTTAAGGAAGAAATCTAATACTTCGGGCCAGTGATTTCTGTATTGTTAGTACGTTCCCAGCGTTGGCAGCCTAACTTCATGTCATCATGAGATTACAGACCAGTCATTCTCACATTCATGTGGATACAATGTTCATCTTAAGCATGTATCAGTTAGGACACAGGAAAACTTTGATCAAAGGCGGAGAAGTATGGGGAGGTCTTTTAAAGTGAGCAAAACCTTGTTTTATTTACTCAGGGACTTTGCAGTCAATAATGATGTATGAAGGACATGTGACAAAAGAAAACATTCTCGTTCAAACATAGAACTCATTTACCTAGCAACAGTATTGCTCTGGAATGGAAAGTCGGAGCTATTTAAAGGCTCGGCTGCTAACTTGCCACTAGGATAGCAACAAGGTTGTAATTAAAACAATGACATCACTAATTATTGGCTCATTCCAATGAGGCTTTAGAAGGGGACTTAAAATTAAGTTTGTGAGATTTGGATGGGATGTACTATGATGACACAGAACAAGGCGGTGCTGTCTATTGTGCCAGTATTCCTGGAAGGGAGACAAGGATATACCGTATATCCCTGGATTCATCATAACTGAATTTCTTTCTAGCACTTTTACATTTTAATATTCGGTTTATATTATCTCTTTAAACAATGCCTGTAAATTAGCTCATAAGCTCAAATGCAGATATAATTAATAAAGTGATAAATGTGTATATTTGGAAAGGGCTAAAAGTGTATTTTTAAAGGGAATCTGTCATCAGGTTTTTGCTATCCCATCTGAGAGCAGCATAATGTAGAAGCAGAGACCCTGATTCCAGCGAATTATCACTTATTGTGCTGTGTGTTGTATTTTTTTTTTATAAAAAATTACAGATTTCTCAGCTACAGATCTCCCAGTTCTCTGAATGCTGAGCTCTGTATAACTCCGCCCACATCACTGATTGGCAGCTTTCTGTGTACACTGCATAGGCAGAAAGCTGCCAATCAGTGGTGGGGGCGGGGTTATACAGAGCTCATGAATATGGAGGACTACATGGCAGCGATACTCCTGGAAGAAGATAATGTGAAATGCATGTTGCGGTTTTTGATCTTTCTCTGCTCAGGTCTCTTAATTACCCATTACTCAACAATGATATTTGCACTGCTATTTCAGCCACTTTGGGTCTCTTTTTATCTTATTATATTTGACTTAATAATTTGGCCACTTGATTGATTATATTATTTCTGTAGTTATATAGTTTTGTGTACTGTGCATTGTACATTTGCAATCTTGATGCTATTTTGATCTGGTTCCTGGTTGGTATACATGTCTTTATTCTACACTCTTTTTTTTTGCATTTTCTTAGGCTATGTTCACACATCATGGTTTTTTTTTTGCGTCAATTTTCTGCAGCAAAACCTGATCTCTCAAAGGAGATTTGTTCAGGATTTTTCTTACAGTTTTGGTGATTGCTTGGTGCATTCTTGGTGCATTTTTTCAGGGTTTTTTTCACTGTCCCTCTGTTTCTTTTTATGTTTGTACATAAAGTTCAGTGAAAAAAAAAACAATTCTATTTTGGCATCAAAAATGTAAAAAAAATGTGCAAAAAAAAGTTTTTTCAGCATTTTTTCACCACCCATTACTTCTTATGGGTGAGAAAACACTGAAAAAACGCTGAAAGAAGTGAAATGCTCTATTCTCAAAAAAAACATGCAAAGCACAAAATACTGAACAAAAAAACCAATGATGTGTGAACAGAGAATTCTGGTTTCTCATAGACTTTGCTGGTACTGCAAAAGGCAGCTGAAAAATTGCATAAAAAACTTCATCAAAAAACGCTGAAAAAAACATTCTGTGTGAACATAGCCTTAGTCATTGAAGAAAATGTAGCTAGATGGAGAATGAGCCTGTGACGCGCCCCCTGGGCCGTGTGTGCACGCGTGTGGGTTACCCGGAGCCGGGTCTCTGGGGGGGTTGTAGTCTCCGTGGCGGTGACCCAGTCCGTGGCTCAGGGTGGTCAGACCAGTGGCAGTCTGTTTTATATGTTTTAGGTTAATGTCCGACTATGCCACCCGTGGATTGCGGTCAGGGTGTACCGCCGCTGCGAGTCAGACCACTGAGGCTGGTGTTGTGTGCGCAGCAGAGGATGGAACAACTCCCCATGGGAGGAGTATAGCCTCAGGGCAGTGAGTGTGGATGATGGGAGTGATGGTGCACGGGTGAAGCAGGAACGACTCAGTCTTTGCAGTGAAGTTCAGGGTCTTTGCTGATGATGATAAGGCAGACCCTCCCGGGAGTACTGGCTAGTATAAGGGGCCTGGTCAGTCTGTGAACAAACAGGAGTTCCCCTGGCCAGGTGGAGTTGTAGGCCTCCCCGTCTATCTGCACTCTTCCTGGCTACCTTGCTGTAAGCGAGTGGAAGTAGCCCACGTCCCTGAGTATACCGTGTGGTGCTCACCCGTATAGCTGGTGACTTGGACCCTCTGGTAGCTTCCGCTCCTCGATGGCGGTACCGGTCCCTTGTTTGTGACTGAGTGTCCGGGCTTCCTATGGCCAGAGGACCTGGAATCCCCTGCCGGCTGGTTTCTGCTGCTGGACTTAGAGATCCCCACAGCCTCGGACTCCGTTGTCCGGTCGTAGTGTCTTCAGCCAGGACGAGCAATCTCTGCTTCCAGTCCCTGGCACTCAGCTCCTGCTCCTACAGAGCTCCTAGCTGTTGCTTTCCCTGTCTCTGGAACTTCACTCAGAACTAGACTCAGCTCCGTCTCAGTCTCCAGTCTCTAGTCTCTCTAACCACGCCCCAGACCCAGTTTATATAGGGCAGGTTCCTCCCCTATCTGGTCTGGGACAGGAGGTGTTGCATGTTCAAGGGCTCCTGACCAGGGAACCTCCCACTTGCTCTCAGACGTGATATTTCTATCACTGTGGCAACCAGACCCCTGGGGTGCCACATTCCCCCCTAGTGAAATTTAGTACTCCGGGACTAAACACATTTTTAAGAAAAATACAAATACAAGGGTATAAACAATAACAGGAAAAGGTACATTTTGTCTTGATGGTCACGGCATTTAAGTAACCGGGTGTCCATATCACCCAAGGTGAAGTTTTAGAACGGAGTAGGGGACCTGTCCAAAGCAAACCCCAAACGTTGGCCCTGGGCGTGGCTGCAAGGCGAAGCGAACTACTTTGGACCACACGGGGCCATGCCAGACAGGTTTTTCTTCCGTGGCCGTCTTCGCAAGAGGCACCCAGTGCAACTATTTACAATGTAGTTCCGGTTATTCAGCGTCCATAACCTGACAGTCCAAATAAACCTGCAGGGTAACTAGAGGAACATAATTAATAAACAGGCAACAAAAACATAAACCATTTTCAGCATTTGCAATTTACAGGTTAATCCACTATACATTCTAGATTCTCCAGCGAGCGGGCATCTGTTCTCTAGTGCTCCTGGTGGACCTACGTAACCCACTATCTGACTCTGCACTACAGGGTGTAGGAGGTGTTGCGGGTAGGCCTGGCAGCTTCCTGCGTACTCTTTGGCTTACTAGGGGCACGACAGGCTCACTACTAGCAGAGGGTTGATTCTCCTGGGCTGCTTGTATGGATCCTTCTGCCTCCTGGGCTGGCTGCTCTCCCGACACTCCCTGTTCTTCTGTAGGCCCTTGAGGGGCTGGCTGGAGAAAGGTGATGACGGGTACCACGACTGCGTTGCTGATTTGAGTCCAGGACCGGGGAAAGTCTCCGAGTACGGTACTGATCATTTCTTCCTTTTCCTCTGCGGGTTGAAGGATATCCTGGTCTTCTTCAGCACCTTGTAGCTGCTCGGGACACTTCTTCAGGTGGTCTCTGGAGACAGTGACCGTGGTCTCTCCTCCATCCTTACTGATGACACATACTTTTGGGTTCTCATGGCTTGAGGGCAGTACGGTGTACGGGTTCTTCTCCCACTGGTCATCCAACCTGAAGTTTTCGGCTGGCATAAGCGATTACCCGTTCTCTCCCCTGCTGGATCTGGGACAGCACCGCTCCTAGTCCGATATTGCTCGCGTCCGTGTGGAGAATAAAGGGCTGGCTATAATCAGGGTACGCCAGGATTTCATCCCCCGTGAGGGCCATCTTCAGGTGGTGGAAGGACTCCTCTTCCAGCTTGTCCCACCTGAAGGGTGGCTTCTGGTTTTTGGCCTTTCTGGACTGGCCTATTAGGAGGTCCTGCATAGGAGCGGCCATTTTGGTGTAACCAGGAATGAATCTTCGGTAGTAGCCTACCAACCCGAGGAACTGCCTCACTTCCTTTATGTTGGAGGGTCTTGGCCAATCCTTAATCACTGTGATCTTATCAGGGTCAGGAGCTACTCCATCAGCACTCACCACGTGTCCCAGGTACTGCACCTTTGGTTTCAGTAGATGACACTTGGAGGGTTTCACCTTTAGGCCGAAGCCTGCCAGGGCATCGAACACTTCTGCCAGGTGCTTTAGGTGGTCCTCATAGGTCTTGGAATACACGATGACATCGTCCAGGTATAGCAGGACCGTCTCGAAATTTCTGTGCCCTAGACAGCACTCCATCAGCCTCTGGAAGGTCCCTGGTGCGTTGCAGAGTCCGAACGGCATACAGTTGAATTCACTGAGACCCATCGGGGTGGTAAACGCAGTCTTCTCCTTGTCTGCCTCTCCTACAGGAACCTGCCAGTACCCGCTAGTAAGATCCAAAGTGGAGAAGAAGTTAGCAGATTTTAATGCAGCTAAAGATTCTTCTATCCTAGGTAACGGGTACGCATCTTTGTGTGTGATACGGTTGATCTTTCTGTAATCTACACACATCCTCATGGTGCCATCTTTTTTTTTCACAAGAACTAGTGGAGCTGCCCAGGGGCTACAGCTATCCCTGATTACCCCAGCCTCCTTCATTTCTCGCAACATTCCCTTGGCATTCTGATAGTGTGCAGGGGGTACAGGCCGGTATCTCTCTTTTATGGGTGGATGGTCTCCTGTGGGGATTTGATGTTCTACCCCCTTTACTTGCCCAAAGTCTAGCGGGTGTTTTCTAAAGACCCTTTCGTACTCCTGAACCACCCGGTAGACTCCCTGTTTCTGATGTGGGGCAGTGGAGCCAGTGCCCACGTGCAGCTTCTGGCACCTGTCCTCCATTTGTTTCTTGGAGCCGTTACCTTCCTCTGGGGGAGATGGAGGCAAGGGTTCCACGGCCTTTACAGAGTTCTGGTTAATGGTGAACAATTTGGCTAGCGTGGCATACCGGGGAAGTATACTTCTCTTTCCCCAATGTTTAGGATGCGGACAGGTACCCTCCCATGGCGGACATCAACCACCCCCCGTGCCGTCAAAATGGTGGGCCTACTGTCTGAGTAAACGGGTTCTACCATAGCTTGGTAGTCTCTACCCCTCAGACCAATAGCTGCTCGACACCAGATCATCATCTCACTCTTTGGGGGCATGGCGATAGGGAACGGGTCACTCATCCTAACACTACCAATCTCACCACCCGACAATTCTACCTGTTGCCGTTTCATCAGTGCCCGGATCTCCTTTTGTAGGACACGCTGCTGGCCAGAGCTGGCGTTCAACGCAACCTGCTGTAAAATGGCAATTACTTCTGAAAGGCAATTCTCAATAACGTTAGTACCCAAGGTTATTTTAGGGTGACTTTCACGACGGTCAATGTCCACAATAATCAGTCCCTGCGCCGGCAGTTCAACTTTACCAATTTTGATGGTCACCTCCTTGAACCCGATCTGCGGCACGGGCTGACCATTACTGGCGATGATGCTCAAGTCATTATCTGGGTAACGGGTAATATCCGTGTCATCCCAGTATTGCTTGAAAAGTACATAGGGGATGGTGGTTACCTGCGACCCGGTGTCCAACAGTGCACTCATGGGAATGCCATCCAGTACCACAGGCAAGACCGGTCGTCCCCCCACATACTTGTCACGCCAGTTTGATGGGCCTGATGATCTTACGCCTGGGGGTTGGCCCTTTGCCCCAGGTTGGACTCGTTTAAATTACAGTACCTTGCCATATGTTCTGGTTGGTTGCAGCGGCGGCAGATGGGCTGTCCGTCCTCGTTGTAGCGGTCGCTGGGTCTTCCTCTGGATGATGGGATCCTCCTCTGTCGGTGCCACGGGACGTCCTCCGGACTGGTGGCCAGCTTGATCCTTCCTGGAGAGGATACCTGTAACGACTGCACAGTCCTGGTTAATGCGGCAACGCTTTTGGTCAGTTCTTGGACCTGGTGGTGCAGGTCTGCAGCCGGGTCTTTATCCAAAGCCTGCGCACCAGCTCCCACAAGCTCTGCAGACAAGGGCGCCGCCTCCTGGTGATAGGTAATAGCAGGGCACCGGTGGGTTACTGCGCTACCCGGTGCCGGTTCTCGGAGCACCCGGATGGCCCTGCCTTTGAACTTTGCAAAGTCTAACCCAGGGTTCTGCAAGGCCATTGCACGTAACTGGGTTCGGTGGGCGTTGGACAGCAGACCCTCAATGAATTGCTCAGTCAACAGTTCATCTGCATTACGCACACTGTCAGGGTCCGCCTGTTTAATGGCTCCCAGGGCCTCCTGCAAATTCAAAGCATAGTCTCTTATACTGTCTTGGGCCCGCTGCTTGCACCCATAAAATCTCATTTTGATCTCTGCTGAGGTATGGGTATCAAAAGTGTTCCTTAGACGGGCTAAGATCTCCTTCACGGTCTCCTTGTCCCTGACTGACCAGGACTTTACTTCACGTTGGGCTGCGCCGGTTAGCTGGCCTATCAATATGCTCACTTTTTGTCCCTCCGTCAGGGGGTACACTTTAAATAGGCTGTACAGTTTCTCTTTAAAGTCGCTTAGGGTATGCGACTCCCCTGAGTATTGGGGCAGCCAGGCCGCTCCGGGGATGTAAGGCATTGTAAATGGCGGTGGGAGCTCCCTCCATTCCTGGTATCTTCCGCCCCCCTAGTTAACTGTGGCCTACCTTTTGTTGCTCTTCCTCCGTAGGCCACTGCTCCGCTGGTGCTGCTCCGGGCGAGGACCTTGCGTCGCGTCCTGGTGACGTCAGCGTCGCTCTCTCTCCTTCCAGGACCTTGCGCAGCGTCGGTGCGTAGGGCGGGGCTTCAGGTCTCACGCGGTTTGGACGTCCACGCCCCTCTTCTTCCCACGCGACGTCCTGAAGATGGCGTCCGATGGCGGGAAAACGGCTGAAGACGGCGGGAAACGACTGAAGATGGCGGGAGACAACTGAAGATGGCGGGAAACAGCTCCGGATGGCGGGAAACTTCTTTTTAAGGTACGTGTACAGTCTTTTTCAGGCGCGCAATACCCATTTGTGGTGGGTTGGTCACAATCCTGCCGACTACGCCAAAAAGCTGACGCGCCCCCTGGGCCGTGTGTGCACGCGTGTGTGTTACCCGGAGCCGGGTCTCTGGGGGGGTTGTAGTTTCCGTGGCGGTGACACGGTCCGTGGCTCAGGGTGGTCAGACCAGTGGCAGTCTGTTTTATATGTTTTAGGTTAATGTCCGACTACGCCACCCGTGGATTGCGGTCAGGGTGTACCGCCGCTGCGAGGCAGACCGCTGAGGCTGGTGTTGTGTGCGCAGCAGAGGATGGGACAACTCCCCACGGGAGGAGTATAGCCTCAGGGCAGTGAGTGTGGATGATGGGAGTGATGGTGCACGGGTGAAGCAGGAACGACTCAGATTCTTTGCAGTGAAGTTCAGGGTCTTTACTGATGATGATAAGGCAGACCCTCCAGGGAGTACTGGCTAGCATAAGGGGCCTGGTCAGTCTGTGAACAAACAGGAGTTCCCCTGGCCAGGTGGAGTTGTAGGCCTCCCCGTCTATCTGCACTCTTCCTGGCTACCTTGCTGTAAGCGAGTGGAAGTAGCCCACGTCCTTGAGTATACCGTGTGGTGCTCACCCGTATGGCTGGTGACTTGGACCCTCTGGTAGCTTCCGCTCCTCGATGGCGGTACCGGTCCCTTGTGTGTGACTGAGCCTCCGGGCTTCCTATGGCCAGAGGACCTGGAATCCCCTGCCGGCTGGTTTCTGCTGCTGGATTTAGAGATCCCCACAGCCTCGGGCTCCATTGTCCGGTCATAGTGTCTTCAGCCAGGACGAGCAATCTCAGCTTCCAGTCCCTGGCACTCAGCTCCTGCTCCTACAGAGCTCCTAGCTGTTGCTTTCCCTGTCTCTGGAACTTCACTCAGAACTAGACTCAGCTCTGTCTCAGTCTCCAGTCTCTAGTCTCTCTAACCCCGCCCCAGACCCAGTTTATATAGGGCAGGTTCCTCCCCTATCTGGTCTGGGACAGGAGGTGTTGCATGTTCAAGGGCTCCTGACCAGGGAACCTCCCACTTGCTGTCAGACGTGATATTTCTTTCACTGTGGCAACCAGACCCCTGGGGTGCCACACCTGCACCACCTTCTAAATGCATAATGACCGCACCTGAATCTTAACGGCAAATACACATCGCTTAAACTTGCGGTGCCAGCTTTAAAATGCAGAAACAAACCTCCTCCCCGCACTCCCTGCTTTCCATTCATTTTATCCGAATATGAAATAAAGGACTCTTATTTTTACATAAACGGTGAGTGCAGCTTTTCATCATCTCCTCTCTATTGGACTATAGTCTTAGTCATGTCTATTTCATTTTTCAGGATGAATTACAAATAAAGGTTATTTTTACTTGGGCCTTTTGCTTCAATTTTTGGAGTTTTTTTTTTACTTGGCAGCAGGTTTACTGCACATCTAATGATAATATCCTGCTGATAAAACAATGATTTTATAAAATCTACAGCAAGCCGCCAAGTAAGTGACACATCACTGGAGTCAGGGTCTCTGTCTCTACATTAAGCTGCTCTGATATTGGATGACAGATTCCCTTTAACCCCATAGTGCTCAATGACGGACACTGCACGGCATGAGCGGGTGTAAGCTACTGCTCCTTGCCGTGCAGTGTCCGTCATAGCTTTGAATTGGCACAGCGTGTAAACTCGCTGTGCCAGTTCAGTGCCGACAGCTGTCTGTGACAGCTGAGCGGCATGAGAAGGGGTGCAGGGACCCATGCCGTCGGTCCCTGCACCCAGATCGCTGCGATCAGTCAGTCAATCTGACTGACCGATCACAGCATGATGGAGAAGGAGATGCTGAAATTTCAGCGTCTGCTGCTCTGTCAGTGCCGGAGCTCAGTGCTGCCAGTGGCTGAGCTGCGGCACTAAACAGCCAGGAGCGGTGTCAGTGCCGCCCCTGGCTGTTAACCCCCTGAACGCTGCGATCGAGCGCGAGAGTTCATTGAGAGGTGTAGTTTGTAAAACGGGGTCATTTATGGGGAATCTGCTGTTACGGCACCTCAGGGGATCTCCTAGTGGGTCATGGCACCCTCAAACCATAACAGTAAAATCTGTACTATAATATGGAGCTCCTTCCTTTCTGACCTTTGCACTGTGCCTCAAAAGTAGTTGCCAATTACATGTAGGGTATTGGCGTGCTCAGGAAAAATTGCCCAACAAAATGAGAGGTCAATTTTCTCCTGTAACCCTTGTGAAAATAAAAAAATTGGGGCTAAAAGAAAATTTTTGTGATTTTTTTTTATTTTCACGGTTCTACGTTATAAACTTCTGTGAAGCACCTGGGGGTTCAAAGTGCTCACCACACATCTAGATAAGTTCAGTGAGGGGTCTAGTTTCAAAAATGGTCACTCGTGGGGGGTTTCCACTGTTTGGGCACATCAGGGGCTCTCTAAATACGACATGGCGTTCGCTGATTATTCCAGCAAATTTTGAATTCAAAAAGTCAAATGGCGCTCCTTCCCTTCTGAACCCTGCCGTGTGCCCAAACAGTGGTTTTCTGCCACATATAGGGTATTGGCGTGCTCAGGAGAAATTACACAACAACTTTTGGGGTCCATTTTCTCCTGTTACCCTTGTGAAAATAAAAAATTGGGGGCTAAAAAAAATTTTTGTGATTTTTTTTTTTCACGTCATTATGTTATAAACTTCTGTGAAGCACCTGGGGGTTCAAAGTGCTCATCACACATCTAGATAAGTTCATTGAGGGTCTAGTTTCCAAAATGGGGTCACTTGTGGGAGTTTCCACTGTTTAGGCACATCAGGGGCTCTCCAAACGCAACATGGCGTTCGCTGATTATTCCAGCAAATTTTGAATTCAAAAAGTCAAATTTCCCTTCCGAACCCTGCCATGCGCCCAAACAGTGGTTTTCCGCCACATATTTGGTATCAGCATGCTCAGGAGAAATTGCACAATACATTTTGGGGTCCATTTTTATCTGATACCCTTGTGAAAATAAAAATAATTTGGTCTAAATGTAATATTTTGTGAAAAAAGTTAAATGCTAATTTTTTTCTTCCTCGTTGCTTCAGTTCCTGTGAAGCATCTGAAGGGTTAATAAAGTTCTTGAATGTGGTTTTGAGTTCCTTGAGGGGTGCAGGTTTTAGAATGTTGTCACTTTTCTTTTGGGTATTTTCTGTCATATATACACCTCAAAGTCACTTCAAATGTGATGTGGTCCCTAAAAAAAATGGTTTTGCAAATTTTGTTGGAAAAATGAGAAATCGCTGGTCAACTTTTAACCCTTACAGCTCCCTAACAAAAAAAAAATTGTTCCAAAATTGTGCTGATGTAAAGTAGACATGTGGTAAATGTTATTTATTAACTATTTTGTGTGACATATCTCTCTGATTTCAGGGCATAAAAATTCAAAGTTTGAAAATTGCAAAATGTAAAAAAAATTCGCCAAATTTCTGTTTATTTTACAAATAAACACAAGTCATATCGAATAAATTTTACCACTATCATGAAGTACAATATGTCACGAAAAACAGTCTCAGAATCAGGGGGATCCGTTGAAGCGTTCCAGAGGTATTACCTCGTAAAGTGACAGTGGTCAGAATTGAAAAAATTGGCCCGGTCATTAACCTACAAAGTGGCTCAGTCCTTAAGGGGTTAAGGGATAACTCTTTTGTGGGGTGTTATTCATTTTCGATTTTGTCACATTTTATATGGTCAAACCATGTTGTATAGATGGGTTTTGCTTTTTGGTTTTTGTCAGTTTTATATGCTTTTTTATTTTTTTTTTACTTTTTCTCTGCATCTTTTCTCTTCTGGGCCTGTACATTGACCTGTCAGCGCTAGTGAAGTCACCAAGCACATACAGGAGATGAGGTCATGGAAGTAACATTTGCAATGCATTCTTTATTCATAACACTACTTATTACAGCACCATATACCGTATAAGTTGTGTATAAGTGCAGCCAGAAAACCACAGGTGTGTTTTCTTTTAATGATTTTATCTTTTCTTCCTAGCAAGGCAGCAACACAAAATGTATTATTTATATAGTAGAGATGACATCACCATGACCACTCAACCCAGTCATTGGTTGCAGTCACCTGCTATAGTTGTGAGGTCACCGCTGTATTCCTGTTAATCAGGGGGCAGTGAAAGAGAATCTGTGCTTGAGCTGGAGGGGTTAAGCAATGTTAATTCTCTTATTTTTACACAAACTAATCTTCTACCCTACAAAGAATTAATGATATAAAAACTCTTTTAATGGCTCAGTGATACTAGGCATAGTGGTAGACAAGACAGTCAACAAATCTTGGGTAGAACAGAATACTGGCTAAAAATTATGAAACATTGCTCAGACTGCACTGGACAGTTTCTGAGAGGGGTATATTGCTAAGGAAAAAAAGGTTAAAAGGTAGCAATAGACCCTATAGTTTTCTGTGCATTTCTGTGCATATGGGTTACAGATGGGGGAGGTCACATGTCACATAACAGGTCTCATGACGAACACACAGTTGCATAACGGACACTACTATACATAATAAGAGAGGACACTATGTAATAATGGACGGTGCTATACATTATAAGAGAGGACACTATGTAATAATGGACGGTGCTATACATTATAAGAGAGGACACTATATAACAGTGGACGGCGCTATACATAATAAAGTAGGACATAATGTAATAAAAGAAAGTGCTATAAATAATAAGGCAAGACACTGTAAAAAGGAATGGTGCTATACATTACTTAAGAAGAAAGCACACTATGTAACAATTGATGGCACTAAAGATAAGAAGAGAGGACGCAATACAATAAAGGATGGTGCTAAGAGAACAGTATCTAGTAAGGGTGGTACCATTTATAACTGTTAAGAGCTGGCCACTTACTAAAGACTTTTCCAGCACAGAGCATCTATTTTCGTCGATCTTATTGTTATGTTTTGTTAGAAATTTGCTTGCTGTGTTTTAATAGTGATTTGTTTGGTTTGCTCATCAGTTCAACCTCAGGTATCAATGCTTTAATTCAGTGACAGTAAGCATACATAAGGCCAGACCCAAGATTGATAATCAATGAAAGCAGTCAATCCATTGGCTCACAGCCACTATCCCCATTGTGTGGATGGGGACAGTAGACACAGAGGAGCCGTCACCACAGGGAGTCTCACAAGCAAACCCAGGTGATGGGAAAATATCTCTACTAAGGCACACTTAGCTGTGGGAGGGAGGAGTGAACTCTTCTGCCCATTCAGGGGGCTGATCCCAGTGTAAGAGAAAAATACGCCTCATTTCTAGTCAGAGAGAGCTGGGTGATATTCACGTGCTGCGGTCGTGATATCCGTGATCCGGAGGAGCATATGCAGTGACTGCCAATATACCGGCAGGAGATACAGAAAGCTGTGGGCCAACCAAAAGTTGGGGGAAAGTGGGTATCACCTGGTATGGGGGCAGTGGAACTACTGATCCCGGGTTGGAAACTTGAGAACTGAGAGAGTTGCATTTTAGCCATTTACCTGGAATTTCTGTATTATCGTGGACAGAAGGAATAAAACAAATTGCATTGTTAACCTGCCTAGGTGATTATTAAAATCCACAACCGCACATCTTCACAATAACAATGGACAGCACTATAAAGAATAAATATTTACATCCAGTAACTTACCAGTGACATCTCATCTGATACAGTTGTTAAAATTAATTTCTTCTCCAGCTGGTCAAGCTTTCATATTCACATCTTCCATTATGGGAATATAAGGAGGTTAATAGAACATGCTGTGGTAGATCGCTCACTCAGCTGCACGCCGAGGTAGATACAGGTACCTCTTTAAATCTCTTGTTGGTTTATTAGAATGTGGCATAAACCAACATTGAGTGCATAGAAATAAACAGCCCTTTTGGCAAAACGGGAAAGCAAACAAAACAAAGTGGTCATGCACAGCACAGTCCTTGTGTTAGCCGGGATTTTGCCTGCTCAGAGTTTAGCAACTCAACATGGTTCAGATCAGCGCAACACAAACATGTCTGGAGTTCCTCTCTCCAGACCTACTGAACAACTAATGCCTCAGCAGGCCGTGTATTTAAACCCCATACCACACCCTGAGGTGGAGATATGGAGAACAACCTCCCACCCGCTCTGTGGTTGTTCTCATAAAAACATGCCCTTTTACAAATGGTGGATTAACCCTCCTTTGCACATAACATACTGAAGGAAACAACGGTTTTAATTCACTGAAGCTAATAGCCTCAGGGAAACATATCTCCCCTCCAGCACTTTACCAGTGACTTTGTCACATATCCTCCTCCCCTGCCCAAAGCCAAGGGTTTTGGCACCTTCATTCGCTGAACAGGAAAGTCTGGACAGGGCATCTGCTTTAGCAATTAGTTTCCCGGGCCTGTGCTCTACCTGAAAATTAAACTCCTGGAGTGCTAGAAACCACCTAGTCACCTGGACATTCTTCCCCTTCCTTTCCCTCATCCATCTCAGGGGCGCATGATCTGATACTAGCCTGAACTTTTTGGCCTACCAGATAATATCTTAGAGTCTCAATTGCCCATTTGATGGCCAAGCACTCTTTCGCTACAATGGCATAGTTCTTTTCACAGGAGGAGAGTTTCCTACTCAGGAATAGGACTGAATGTTCGTCCCCATCTATTTCCTGGGACAACACAGCTCCCAAACCGACCTTGAAGGTGTCAGTCTGAACCACTAACTCCTTAATGAAGTCAGGTGCTACTAAGACTGGCTGTTTACATAGGGCGAGCATCAACTCCTGGAATGCCATCTCTGCTTCAGGGGACCACTTGTCCATCAATGTCTTTGTGCCCTTAAGAAGATCTGTCAGGAAGGGGCGACTATCCTGGCGAAATTCGGGATAAATCGCCGATAATATTCCACGATTCCTAGAAATGCCCGAACTTGCTTCTTGGAGTTCGGTTGCGGACAATTTCGGATAGCCTCCACCTTATTTACTTGTCGCTTTATTTCGCCCTTTCCGACGATGTAGCCCAAGTATTTTGCCTCTTCTTTCCCCATGGCGCACTTGTTTGGGTTTATAGTAAACCCTGCTTTCTTTAGCACATCCAGTACCACCTGGACCTTCTGTAAATGACTAATCCGGGCTGAATATTACAATGTCATCCAGGTAAGCTGCGGCGTACTTTTTGTGAGAGACTAGGATCTGGTCCATGGCCCTCTGGAAGGTAGCTGGGGCTCCCTGCAGACCGAACGGCATCCTGGTGTACTGAAAGCACCCATCAGGAGTGGAGAAGGCTGTCTTCTCCTTGGCACTTGGGGACAGGAGAATCTGCCAGTACCCTTTCGATAGGTCCAGGGTGGTGATATATATGGCTGAGGCTGCATGCCCACTATGCGTTTTTCAAGCGTTTTTGCGGCAGAATTTCCCTAAATGACGCCATGGCAGGTCCTTTCCCTAAATGACGTCATGGCAGGTCCTTTCACACCACCGCGAGCAGTGCAAGAGACCGGACGCAGGGGAGAAAAGACCAGGGGCCATCGGAAGGTAAGTATAATCTTTATTTTTTATTTTTTATGCTTATTCTTTTTTTTTAACTATTACTTGGTCACACTATATAAATCGGTTGCATGGATTAATATAGTGTGACCAAGTTATCAAGCACTTTACCAAGTGATGCTGAAATTGCTTGGAAAATGCTTCTACCTGGCAGGAAAAACGCATATAAAATCCGCATGCCTTTTTCCTCCCAGGGAGAAGCGGAAGAAATATGCAGCATTTCTGCATCGTGGGCACTTAGCCTGACCCTTGCCTCTTAATAAGCTCATCTACACGGGGCATCGGATATGCGTCAAACTTTGACACCTCATTCAGCTCCCTGTAGTAATTACAGAACCGCCATTCTCCATCCGGCTTCGGCACCAGGACAATAGGGCTGGACCAGCCGCTCTTTGACTCCTTAATGACGCCAAGGCTTAACATTCTCCTCACCTCTTTGGAGATCACCTCGCACGGGGTTTCAGGAATCTGATACAGCCTTTGATTCACCCTCACATGCGGCTCCATCAAGATTTCATGCTCGACCACCACCTGCGTACAACCTGGCAGCTCTGAAAACAGGTCCCAGTTCTGCTGAAGCAGCTCTCGGCACTGTTGCTTCTGGGCTGGTGTCAGTGTCTCTGCCACTGTGACATCCTCGACTCAGGCTTCAGGATGGGCCCCCAGGTACGTAGCTTCCACCGACTCCCTGTCTCGCCAAGGTTTGAGCAGGTTAATGTGGTACACCTGATACGGCTTTCTTCTTCTTGGTTGGTGGACCTTGTAGTTGATGTCACTCAACTTCTCGACCACCTCATATGGCCCTTGCCACTTGGCCAGGAATTTACTCTCCACGGTGTGGATAGACACCAACACTTTGTCTCCATGGCTAAACTGCCTCAGTCTCGCCAACCAATTGTAGATTCTTGTCTGGGTCTCTTGTGCTTGAAGGATGCTCTCCTTTACAATCGGCATCACCCTTGCGATCCAGTCTTGCATCTGGGCCACATGTTCGATGACGCTCCGGTGGGGTGTTACCTCGGCTTCCCAGGTCTCTTTCGCAATGTCCAATAGTCCCCGAGGGTGCCGTCCATAAAGCAACTCGAACGATGAGAACCCCGTAGATGCCTGGGGAACTTCCCTAATAGAGAATAATAAGTAGGAAAGTAAGCAATCTCAGTCTCGGCCAACCTTCTTGACGACTCTGTTAAGTGACGCGCCCCCTGGGCTTTGGGGTACTTGGTAGCCGGGCTGATTGATGCTGGGGGATGTCACACTGGGAGTGACCCGGTCCGTGACCAGGGCGGTCAATTAAAGGGGAAAATTAAAAGGGGAATAAAGTTTTTATAGAGATAATGTTCGTGATGCCACCTGTGGTATGCGGCTGTATGGAGCCGCCGCTGCGGTGCAGATCCTCTGGAGCTGATGGTGATGCAGCAGAGTGAGTTCAGCTCTCCACAGGCAGAGCTTAGCTCCAGGGCAGGATATAGGAGTTTTATGAGGTACATGTTGTTGGTGCTGTGTAGTGCAGGGCTGGTGACGGCGCAGCAATAATTCCAGGACACAATGGGGTGCAGTCTTCAAGGTTTACTCACAGTTGTTCAAGATTCCAGGTTGACAAGGACCAGTGTGTAACCTCCCACGTCGTCCTGTATTCACCAGGGAAGGGGTTCAGCAACTTTCAAGTCTCTAAGGAGTACTTAAACCGGACCCCGTTCTATGTTCCTTTCCTGGTTGTCTTCCCTGCGCTGGCTCTCGCCCTCCTGCCCTGCGCCTCACAAATCAGTGTCCCAAGCCGGTAGCCTCGGGTCTTGTCAGGCGACTTGCAATCCCCTAGACCCTATGAGGCCACCTTTTCGGCGATGTAATTGTGGTGGTTGGCTGCTGCACCTTGCAAATACAGCAGCCTCCGGTTATCTAGCTGAGCCTGATTATTCTCCACTAGTTTAGGGGCCGGTCCCCTCTGCGGTCTGATCCCTCCACGTCCATGCAGATTCGGGCGCACAGGTGCCTTCCTGCACTCACCGTGCCCCTGGGATCCCCTCTGTCTCTGGAGCCTTCCCTTTGCTCCCGTCCTCTCTCACTCTCCCTTCTGGGCATCTCAAACTGGGCCCTGCTTCCTTTCTCCACTCCTCCTGAGCAGAGCTCCCCCTGAGCTCCTGCTCCCAGCTCTCGCTCCTCTGTACTGACACAACTGAACTGTCTTCAACTGTCTGCTTCTAGATTGTTCCCCCTCTTCTTATACTCTTCCTGATGCTGTTCCCCTGATCTACTTCCTCCACCCACACCCACTACATGGTTTGACCCTCCAGCTAGGGACCAGGGACTGTGCTCTCCCTTAGGAGCAATCTTGCCCTTCCCTACTGAAGTGGAGTGTGTTGGATGGGGGTGTATCTGTCCCGGGTAGTACTCCCTCCTTACCTGAGAGTGGGGCACCACACCTCTGGGTGAGATGCAGTACCGCTGTGGCGACTGAACCCGCAGGGGCGCCACATAAGCATGGACTTGAGGTTTTGGTTGAACCTCTCCACAATACCGTCTGTCTCCGTATGGTACATGGACATCTTGCGTTGTGTAATCTGTAGAGCCTTACACAACTCCCTCATTACTTTGGACATGAAAGGAGTTTCCTGGTCCGTTAGGATCTCCTTTCGCAGATCCGTCCGGGAAAAATATGGATTAGTTCTCGTGCTATACTCCTGGCAGGGGAGTTTCTCTGTGGCACTGCCTCCGGGCACCGGGTTGTGTAGTCCATCACCACTGGGATGTACTAATAACCCCTGGCGGACTTAACCAGGGGCCCAACAATGGCAATCTGGTCAAATGGGACCTCTATAGTGGGAAATGGCACTAGTGGACTGCGGAAGTGGAATACTGGAGCCATTAGTTGACTGGTAGGGCAGGGCCAGCAAAAATTAACAATGTCTCGGTGACATCCAGGCCAGTAGAACCTCTGCATGACTCGCTCTTGAGTTTTGTCTACTCCTAGATGCCCACCCAAGACATGTGAATGGGCCAAATCTAGTACTCTACGTCTATAGGGACCCGGCACCATCAACTGCTCTATCACTTCCTTTCTAGGTTTAGTGACCCGATGAAGCATTTCCTCATTCAGTGTAAAATATGGGAACCTGGTGTCAGCCCCCGGCTCTTGGGCAACCCCATTTATTACAGTCACATTATCATATACATTTTTCAGTGTTAGATCCTGCATTTGAGCAGTACTAAAATTCTCCCCAGAAACCTCCAACTCAGGAATTTCAGCCTCTTGGGTCACCATCTCGTCCTTGTCACTGGCAAGAACACACAGGGGGAATTCATTTGCTTCCGAAGGCGATGAGGATTCAACATGGTGGAACCATCTCTTGTCTGCGTCACATGGTACGCTTTCCGCCATAAGTCCCAGAACACGCTAAAGTCCCGCCCTATTATTACCGGGTGTAGCAGGCCCTCAACGACCCCGACCTCATGTGACTCAGCCCCACAGTTAGTTTTTTATTGTCACTGGGGAACGGGGTAGTCCTTGGAGTCCCCGTGGATACAGCAGACACCCACGTACTTCCCTGGGATCAACTGGTGGGGGAGTGTGGCCTTTACCAGGGTCACCAAGCTTCCTGAGTCCAGGAGGCCCAACACTAACATTCCATTTATGGTCACGGGACATGACTGTGGCCCCTCACAGGGCTGATAGTCCACATTGCAAGCAGGGTGGCATAGTAGGAACAGCGTCTTCCTACGCTGCATTCCATCTGCTCAGACATAGGACAACAGACTGCTATGTGTCCAGGACCGTGACACCTCTAGCAGATCAAGTCTTTCCCAGAGGCTTCTGGCAAACCATCAGCGACCCCTTGGGACCTCAGAATTCCCCCAGTGATGGTTCGAATACCACTCTTTTGGGACTCAGGCTCCCTCTGGATTTCACAGTATGGGGATGCAGCACCTCCCGGCTTCCTTAGGGACCTCTTGACCACCTGGTACCTTTCTACGAGGCCAACCAGGTCGTCCGCATTCCGGGGGTCTCGCTGCGCAACCCAGGTCTGCACAAGCCTAGGGAGGGAGTGAATAAATCTGTCCATCATGACCCATACTACCATCTGGGCTTGAGTAGAGGACTCTGGCTGCAACTACCTCTGTATAAGATGTAGAAGGTCGAACATTTGCGAGCGCGGGGGTTTATCACCATAATAAGCCCAGTGGTGAACTCTTTGGGCTCTGACTGACATAGTCACTGCAGCACATGCCAGTATCTCAGTTTTTGACTTTGAATATTCCTGGGTATCCTTGAAGGCCAGATCATAATAAGCCTTTTGGGGCTCACCAGTCAGATAGGGCGCCAGCATCTCCTCCCACTGCTCTGGCTGTAGCTTCTCCCGCTCTGCCACCTTCTCAAACACAGTAAAATAGCTTCCACATCAGCACCCGGGGTCATTTTTTGCATGGCTCATCTTACCACTTTCCGGACGTACAAGTCATCACCTGGAGTTGGGGGAGGCGCTGCTGGCCTCGCACGAACCGCCTCTGCAAGCAATTCTATCTGCTGCTATCGAAGCTGGTCTTGTTGCTACTGCTGCTATTGGTGGATCTGTTGCAATAGCAATTGCTTGTCTCCTGCTGAGCTTTCACCAGGTGCTTGATCAAGTCCTCCATGTTGTCTGTCATAGTTTCCTGGGGATCTTGCCCGCATTCTCCACCACCTGTGATAGATCGCTCACTCAGCTGCACACAGAGGTAGACACAGGTATGCTGTCTCTTTAAATCTCTTGTTGGTTTATTAGATTGTGGCATAAACCAACATTGAGTCCATAAATAAAATAAATACAACCCTTTGGTAAAATGGGAAAACAAACAAAACAAAGTGGTCACGCACAACACAGTCCTTGTGTTAGCAGGGGTCCTTCTGCTCAGAGTTTAGCAACTCCACATAGTTAAGGTCAGCTCAACACAAACATGTCTGGAGTTCCTCTCTCCAGACCTACTGAACAACTAATGCCTCAGCAGGCCATGTATTTAAACCCCAGACCACAGCCTGAGGTGGAGATATGGAGAACAACCTCCCACCCACTCTATGGTTATTCTCATAAAAACATGCCCTTTTACAAATGGTGGATTAACCCTCCTTTGCACATAACATACTGGAGGAAACTTAACGATTTGAATTCACTGAAGCTAATAGCCACAGGGAAACATATCACCCCTCCAGCACTTTACCAGTGACTTTGTCACAATGCATTAAAGTGGTGACAGCATGCGGTGAAACATGTTGGGGGGACTTGTGCCATGACTACAGTTTGTCCTATTCTGCCGTTTGAATGAAGGCACCCAGGTGCCACTAAGTGTATGTAGAAATACGAATACCACTATAAAATACTAAAGGCAGATTAGGGACAAAGTTTTTAATATACTCCTAGGTGTTTTTAATCAAATATAAAATAAAAGCGTTAGAGAGGGGTCTCTTTTGGAGTTCTCCCCATTTTGTAAATGCATTATCAATATACCCCTCCCAGGCCATTGTTTTTCTCACAGTTTGTTATATAAACTGGAGCCCTGGACCCCGGGCAGTAGTCAAGATTGCCCTTATTATAATCCTATCCTACATGAAGCTAATTATTTCTGTGAAAGGGCCCAATTAGTAACAGAACTCATGCATTGAATTTAATATTCAGAGCCACTGGAGTCCATGCTTTCTGATTTCTTTTTGGTTTCCATACATATGTCAATACATTATTACAAAAGCTTGCCAGTCAAAGATTTTATACTGTAGACCCCATGGAAATAACCAAATAGAGATATATAAAGCTTATCTATACCAAGCTCACCTTACCGTAGAGTAACTTAATTATTCTCTAAATGCAATAACTTTTATATCATAGTAAAATATAGTAATATATATTCAATATCAGACCTTGGCAAACTGCGGCCTGCAAGATATACTTGGCTTTTTGGCTGTTCCTGTCTGGCCTGAGGACCAGAACAGCCAAAGGGCTTCAAACAATGGCATAGAGGCACACCATATAGTCGCTATGGGCCCTGGGGGTTGGGGGTGGCCCCAGTGCCAAAAGGCATCACGATCCCCTACCCAGCTACTCAATTTTAACGGTTTCTGCATCCTGGGGGCCATCATACAGTGAGTAGGAAGGCGGTGTAGGTCTCCATACTATCTGGGATGCTGTTTGTGACCATATTGTTTGGTGGTGTGGGGGCCAACGTAGTATGTGTGGGAGCTGTGGGGACATAATATTGTGTGAGAGGCTGCGAGGGGGGAGCTCATATTGTGAGGGAGGCTGTGGTAGATCATACTGTGTGGGAGAGCTGTTGATCAAGGTCCATCTATGTTTACTATACTTAGGGCTGAATAAAAGGAGCAGTATGATTTACTGTTGTTTTTAAGGATTATAAAAAGCAATAAATTATATGGTTTTGATTAGCAGGTGCAGGTAAGAATACATGTTACAATGAGCCATATCGTAACATGTATTAGCAATAGCAGCGAGTCATCATACTTAATTCTGCTCAATATTAAGTGATAAAATTATTTATTTATTTATTAATTTTACTCACTTATACAGCACCATTAATTCCACAGCGCTTTGCAGACATTATCATCACTGTCCCCATTGGGGCTCACTATCTAGATTCCCTATCAGTATGTCTTTGGAATAATAATATTGTTGGTTTGGCCCTTCACAACAGTCAGGGTCCCTCGGGAAAATGAATTGCACACTCCTATTCTAGAGAAAACCAACTGTCTGCCGTGTAATTGTAAGGAAATGTATGACCCCTGTAAAATGAACTTGTAATCTGTGAATAGTGTATTATCAATGAAAGCAATGAAGGGGAGCATTCTAGTACAGAGTTCAATAGTCTGCAAATAGGGACTTTGCCATATGTGGTTACATATCGGATGTAAAGTACAGAATAATCAAGGTCCAGAGCTGGAAATCACTTATATCTTTCAATTGTATCCATACTTTCCTGTGTAAGTATGTGTATGTGTGGCACCCCAGGGGTCTGGTTTCCACAGTAATGCAATGTTATGTCTGAGAGCAGGTGGGAGGTCTCTTGGTCAGGAATCCTATGCATGCCACACCTCCTGCCCAGTCCTGGGAGGGGAAGGACTTCCCCTATATAAACCTGGGGCTGAGGCAGGGTTAGAGAGTTGAGAGTGAGAGTTCAGCCAGGAGGGCTGACAGGGAGCTGTGGCTCCGGCTGGGCCCAGCTCCTGGGCCATGCCAGAAGTAGAGAAGAGAAGCAGCATAGGAAGAAACAACAGGAGCTCTGTGGGAGCAGTGCTACAAGGAGTCAGGGGCTGGCAGCTGCAGAGCTCGCCCTGACTGAGAAGATTTCTTACCGGACCCGGAGTCCGAGGCTGTGGGGACTAACTCCTACCCAGCAGCAGAATCCGTCAGGCAGGGGATTTCAGGTCCTCTGGCCAAGAAACCCGAAGGCACGGTCACACGCATGGGACCAGCACCGCCGTCATGGAGCGGAAGCTACTAGAAGGCCCCGAGTCACCGGCCATACGGGTGAGCACCACACGGTACACTCAGGGACGTGGGCTACTTATACCCGCCTCTAGCAAGGTAGCCAGAAGAGTACAGTCAGTTTGGGAGGCCTACAACTCCGCCTGGCCAGGGGAGATCCCATCTGCTCAAGGACTGACCAGGCCCCGATCGCTAGCCAGTACTCCGGGAGGGTCTATCTTTGTCACCAGTAAAGACCCTGAACTACACCGCTTCGTCTCTGAGTGATTCCTGCTACCCCCATCATCCACGTCGGCTGCCCTGAGGCCATACCCCTCCCGTTGGGGGTTATACCATCTACGCTGCACTATCCTACCACCGGCCTCAGCGGTCTGCCCTGCAGCGGCAGCTCCATAGCTGCATTCAACGGGTGGCGTAGTCGTCCTACATCTACCGCTGATACAGCGCCACTTAGTCTGACTCCCTGGGCACGGACCGGGTCACCGCCACGAGACTACAACCCTCAACAGATCCGGCTCCGGGTAAGCTCCCGCGTGCGCAACGCTGCGCGACACAGGCCCAGGGGTGCGTCAACTTTTGGCGTAGTCGGCAGGATTTCGTGCCCGCAACCACCGGGTACTGCGTGCCTGAAAAAGACTGTTCAAACTTACCAGTGGTGAAGATTCCCGCCATCCGGCGCCATCTTCAGCCTTCCTCCCGCCATCGGTGAAGATTCCCGCCATCCGGCGCCATTTTCAGCCTTCTTCCCGCCTTCCGTGGAGTTTTCCCGCCGTTGGACGCCATCTTGAAGACGCCGCGCGGGAAGAAGAGGGGCGTGGACTCCAAAAGCGCGCGAGAACTGAAGCCCCGCCTCACGTCCAGACGTCGCGTAAGGTCCTGGAAGGAGCCCAGCGGACGCTGACGTCACAGGAGCGCGACGGAAGGTCCTCAACCCTGACGATCCACTACGGAGCCGCGGCCTACGGAAGAGGATCATCGCAAGGTAGGCCACGGTCCACTAGGGGGGAGAAGGATGTCGGATACGGAGGAGAGCTTCACCGCTTCAACCCCCGCCAGCGCCACCGCTGTTGCGGTCATGCCTTTCACCATGCCCTATATCCCGGGGGCAGCCTGGCTACCCCAGTACTCAGGGGACTCACATACCCTGCATGACTTTAGAGAAAAGCTGGATAGCCTCTTCCAGGTGTACCCCCTCACAGAGGAGCAAAAAGTGAGCATCCTGGTGGCCCAATTAACCGGGGCAGCCCAAAGGGAGGTAAAGTCCTGGCCACCTGGGAGGAGGACTGTCGCAGAGATACTAACCCAGCTAACCGAGGAGGAGCTGCAGTACTACCAATACGAGGAAAGCCAAGAGGACCCGGACGGGTCTGAGGACTACCCTCAGGAGGGAGCACAAAGAGGACATAGCTACTGAAGGGAAGTAGCGTGAATAAAGAGCTGTACATAGTTACCCGTTAGGGTACAAGGACTGCTGCTAATTAAAATATGGTCCCCGTTGGGATTAGTGAATTGTTCCCCATGTGACCCTATCTTAAACCAGGCTGAGGACTGTGAGCAGCCATTCCTTATCCCCACTGGCCGAGGACTGAGAGCGGCCATATCCTGTAAATAATTATGTGTTTCTAGTAATTTATGGGAGTCTTTGGTGGATTTACCGGGAATCCTTTGTACATGGTTGGAGCGTAACCCAGGAATGGACTAAAGACTGTTAAGGACTCGGGGCAGGACAGACCCCTACCTGGTTACGTCTCCCGGTTTTGGTGAAATGGACACCTTACTTTTCTTCAAAGACTGCACCCGGTTGCGGACACGCCGTAACCATCTTTATGTGTTTTTCTTATTGTATTATTATTGTTTATACCTTGTTATGTTTTTCTAAAAATATGTTTAGTCCCGGAGTACTAAATTTCACTAGGGGGGAATGTGGCACCCCAGGGGTCTGGTTTCCACAGTAATGCAATGTTATGTCTGAGAGCAGGTGGGAGGTCTCTTGGTCAGGAATCCTATGCATGCCACACCTCCTGCTCAGTCCTGGGAGGGGAAGGACTTCCCCTATATAAACCTGGGGCTGAGGCAGGGTTAGAGAGTTGAGAGGGAGAGTTCAGCCAGGAGGGCTGACAGGGAGCTGTGGCTCCGGCTGGGCCCAGCTCCTGGGCCATGCCAGAAGTAGAGAAGAGAAGCAGCATAGGAAGAAACAACAGGAGCTCTGTGGGAGCAGTGCTACAAGGAGTCAGGGGCTGGCAGCTGCAGAGCTCGCCCTGACTGAGAAGATTTCTTACCGGACCCGGAGTCCGAGGCTGTGGGGACTAACTCCTACCCAGCAGCAGAATCCGTCAGGCAGGGGATTTCAGGTCCTCTGGCCAAGAAACCCGAAGGCACGGTCACACGCATGGGACCAGCACCGCCGTCATGGAGTGGAAGCTACTAGAAGGCCCCGAGTCACCGGCCATACGGGTGAGCACCACACGGTACACTCAGGGACGTGGGCTACTTATACCCGCCTCTAGCAAGGTAGCCAGAAGAGTACAGTCAGTTTGGGAGGCCTACAACTCCGCCTGGCCAGGGGAGATCCCATCTGCTCAAGGACTGACCAGGCCCCGATCGCTAGCCAGTACTCCGGGAGGGTCTATCTTTGTCACCAGTAAAGACCCTGAACTACATCGCATCGTCTCTGAGTGATTCCTGCTACCCCCATCATCCACGTCGGCTGCCCTGAGGCCATACCCCTCCCGTTGGGGGTTATACCATCTACGCTGCACTATCCTACCACCGGCCTCAGCGGTCTGCCCTGCAGCGGCAGCTCCATAGCTGCATTCAACGGGTGGCGTAGTCGTCCTACATCTACCGCTGATACAGCGCCACTTAGTCTGACTCCCTGGGCACGGACCGGGTCACCGCCACGAGACTACAACCCTCAACAGATCCGGCTCCGGGTAAGCTCCCGCGTGCGCAACGCTGCGCGACACAGGCCCAGGGGTGCGTCATATGCATTTTGAATACAATATAGTATCAGACATATACAATAATGGTGTTGAAGTTAAAGCACTATTCCATCATTTGTTTTTATTTCAGCGCACGAATGGTGCTACTAATCTAAGATCCCTGCCCATAGTCTTATACTTCCAGTTCCCGTCTTCAGCTCTTCCCTGCGGCGCTCCGGTCCCCCGGTCCTGGGGCGCCATCTTGTGACCGCAACTTTTGACTGACCAGAAGTCAGAGGTAACGGTCACAAGCTTTAAATGTAAGTTTATGAGCGCCTCGTTCTGGCCTGGTTCTGGCTCTCATAGACTTACATTGAGTTGTGACTTCTGGATTGCGCCAGCAAACACTGGAGCGATCCGGCAGGTCACAAACTGCTGGAGACCGACCGAAGAAGTACAGATAAAAGATGAAGACAGCGGCTGGTGAGTATAATACTAGGGGCAAGTAACTTAGATTAGTAGCACCACTCCAGCTCCGCAATACAAAAAAACGCTGGAGTGGTGCTATAAGGTTTCAGAAGGAGGATGGTGTGGGGAAAAAAGCAGTAAATCTCAGTTTGCAATTTTCTCTAGTTAATAAAATTAAATAAAATACAAAAGAGATATGTTGTTGTAGAGTGGAATGGTTGGTACTGTATATCAGCTCATCCAAAGAAGCCAGCAAGAGGTAAGGGGACTTTTTGACTTAATTAATGTATCTAGTCATGCTGTGATATCCATTACTCATTTTATTGCAGAACTAAACTTTATTCCATGCAGTGCTTTAGAAAAGCTGGGTAGTAATCCCTGCAGAAAATGTAACAGCACGTTTATTGGTTGTCACCTGGTGAGCAAATATAACCAATTATAAAAGCAATGGTTAAATATAACATCAACTCTTTTTTTTTTCCCCCAAGAAATTCAGATTTTTTGTTTATTTTACTGAGTACCTAGCTAAATAGGTACCCACAGTAAGCACAACATTATGCATGTTTATGGTTCCTCTGTTTCCCTGCTTTATACCGTTGGTGCGAAGAATTAGTACAATCCTTTCACACCAAGCGTGCTTTTGCTGCCCTCCCTTGTTCATTTCTGTTGTCACAGTAGGAACTAAGATTACAGCTAGGAACATTTCATATAAAGAATCATATGTGATGCCTTGTGGAATGAAGTATGTAAATAAAAAGCCAAATATTATTTTATGCAACTAACCTACATGTGCTCAATATAAAATCACAAGGATAATGTAAGCACAATTTGTTTTATTAATTTTTTACAATTTTATAATTCAAGTAACAAGAAAATTATAAATTAAAAGTAAAAAAAAATCACAAAAAAAATTAAGCAATTTAAACGAAAGGTTCCCAAGATTATGTTAAATTTCAAAAAGGAAATGGAAAAGAAATACATTTATAAATGTAGAATAATATTATCCATTCTGAGGTTATGATAACCGACGCAGTTCATAACATTATTTAATTCACACAGTGAATACCTTATACTGTAAATAAATAATTATGGCAGAATTCCTGTTTTTTTGTTTACCCTGCTCCCCCAAAAAAAAACAAAATGAAAAATTATCAAAAATTCTTACAATATTTCCCCAACAATTTTAACAATGAAAATGTCAACTCGTCTGAAGGAAAAAAAAACAACAAGATCTGGCATGGAAAAACAAAAAAAGTTATAGCTCTTGAAATACAGAACGACAAATGAAATACGGTCTTTAAAAGTGAATTTGTTGTGGAAAGGAAGTAAGAAAAAAACATATAAATATAGCATTGCCATAATAATACTTACCTGCTGAAAAAAAAATATTTTATTACATGGCGAACAGTGCAAAATTTTAAACATAAAACAACAAAGGCCGAATTGCTGTTTCTTTTTATTTAATAAAAAAAAGCAAAACTTATCCCCAAATGATAACATTGAAAATAACGACTTGTGGTGAAAAAAGAAGCCCTCATATGGGTATGATAATTGAAAAATAATAAAATGCGATGAGAAAAAAAAAAAATCATAGTGCTGTGAAGTCCAAAATAGAACACGTTCTAAAAGGGGTTAAACAATAAGTAATGGGATAGATTTTGAACAGTATTCGCTTCTGCATATGAGTTTGAATTACAGCTATATGAAAAAGTTTGGGCACCCCTTTTAATCTTAAGCTTAATGTTTTAATGTTTTATAAAAATTGGTGTTTTTGCAACAGCTATTTCAGTTTGATATATGTAATAACTGTTGGACACAGTAATGTTTCTGCGTTGAAATGAGGTTTATTGTACTAACAGAAAATGTGCAATCTGCATTCAAACAAAATTTGACAGGTGCATAAGTATGGGCACCCTTATCATTTTCTTGTTTTAAATACTCCTGCCTACTTTTTACTGACTTACTAAAGCACTTTTTTTGGTTTTGTAACCTCATTGAGCTTTGAACTTCATAGCCAGGTGTATGCAAGCATGAGAAAAACTACTTAAAGTGGCCACTTGCAAGTTGTTCTCCTGTTTGAATCTCCTCTGAAGAGTGGCATCATGGGCTCCTCAAAACAACTGTCAAATGATCTGAAAACAAAGATTATTCAACATAGTTGTTCAGGGGAAGGATACAAAAAGCTGTCTCAGAGATTTAACCTGTCAGTTTCCACTGTGAGGAACATAGTAAGGAAATGGAAGGACACAGGGACTGTTCTTGTTAAGGCCAGAAGTGGCAGGCCAAGAAAAACATCAGAAAGACAGAGAAGAAGAATGGTGAGATCAGTTAAGGACAATCCTCAGACCACCTCCAGAGAGCTGCAGCATCAACTTGCTGCAGATGGTGTCACTGTGCGTCGGTCAACTATACAACGCACTTTGCACAAGGAGAAGCTGTATGGGAGCGTGATGCGAAAGAAGCCATTTCTGCAAGCACGCCACAAACAGAGTCGGCTGAGGTATGCAAAAGCACATTTGGAGAAGCCAATTTCTTTTTGGAAGAAGGTCCTGTGGACTGATGAAACCAAGATTGAGTTGTTTGGTCATACAAAAAGGCATTATGCATGGCGGCAAAAAAACACAGCATTCCAAGAAAAACACTTGCTACCCACAGTAAAATTTGGTGGAGGTTCCATCATGCTTTGGGGCTGTGTGGCCAATGCCGGCACCGGGAATCTTGTTAAAGTTGAGGGACTCATGGATTCCACTCAGTATCAGCAGATTCTTGACAATAATGTTCAAGAATCAATGATAAAGTTGAAGTTACGCAGGGGATGGATCTTTCAGCAAGACAATGATCCAAAACACCGCTCCAAATCTACTCAGGCATTCATGCAGAGGAACAATTACAATGTTCTGGAATGGCCATCCCAGTCCCCAGACCTGAATATCATTGAACATCTGTGGGATCATTTGAAGAGGGCTGTCCATGCTCGGCGACCATCAAACTTAACTGAACTGGAATTGTTTTGTAAAGAGGAATGGTCAAAAATACCTTCATCCAGGATCCAGGAACTCATTAAAAGCTACAGGAAGCGACTAGAGGCTGTTATTTTTGCAAAAGGAGGATCTACTAAATATTAATGTCACTTTTCTGGTGAGGTGCTCATACTTATGCACCTGTCAAATTTTGTTTGAATGCAGATTGCACATTTTCTGTTAGTACAATAAACCTCATTTCAAGGCAGAAACATTACTGTGTCCAACAGTTATTACATATATCAAACTGAAATAGCTGTTGCAAAAACACCAATTTTTATAAAACATTAAGCTTAAGATTAATAGGGGTGCCCAAACTTTTTCATATAACTGTATTCTTAAAATGTATTTAACTTCATTTTAATATGTGGAATAGGCCGGATTTAAATGTCAGGGTTTTTTTTTCGTACGTGAATAAACTGGATCTGATTTTCAGCATTTTTGGTCCATGTGTCAGTTTTTACCCTTCATGTTTAATCCTCTTTTCTAGTTGGAGAAAATAAAAGAACTGATTGAGGTTTCCAAAGATTGTCCTAGCAAGTCAGTGAAAAATGGTTGCAACTAGGATGTTATCCGTGAGATGTCTGATTTTTAGCAGGCTCATTTACTTAAATGGGGAAATTTTTTCAGACTAAAAGAGGACATATGAAACCACACTCATAGGCTGCGATTCATTAATGGGAACCTGTCATGTCTTATCTACTATGTAAACTGCCCCCATTGCGTTGTGAGTGATGCAACATTGAACTCGACATAAATCTTACACCAGTCATGAATTGGAGTAACATTTCTGGTGTAAGAAACACTACCACTTTCCACGCTTGAAACAGAGTTGTTTACCCACAATTTTAGAATGGTGCCAACAATTTTGTCCTACCCATTTTGGGGGTTTTGTGTGAAATTATGTCCAATTTGACTTTTTTCTCAGTTTTTTTTCTGTTGTTCCAATACACAAAGGAAATAAACATGTGTATAACAAAACATGTAATTGCAATACTTTTCTGGGAGAAATACTTCCTTTTCTGGAGCAATTTCAAGGGTGCCAATACTTTTGGTCATGACTATATATACGATGCTCAGCATAAATGAAAAATATGAAGACTACTGGGACTTATACTCTAGATCTGGGATCCCCAACCTGTAGCTCGGGAGCCACATGTGGCTCGCGGTCTCATGATGTGTGGCTCGCGGCTGTCTGCCAGCTTGGTGCATTAGTTCCAGATCTAGCAAACAGGAAGTGCACATCTTAAAATGGTGAATTTTGTGAGCAGCCCTGCACAGAGGAGCAGATCTGGATGCACATACACTAGTCTTAGGGGTTTAGAGGTAATGTAAGTATTGTACGCGGGTGTCAGAGTAAGTGCTTGAAGCTTGATGTGACAGTGTGTTGGGAGTGCTTGATGGGAGAATACTTAATGGTGGTGTTGTGGAAACCCCTGGATCTTGGTATACTGCTTCAGGTTGATTTATGTGGAAAAGCTTTGATTATCATTATACCCGTAATATGGGCTTTGGTTGTCACTACTGTGAGAGGGGCGGATGTGGCTCGCGACCCTCTCTCAGAGCTGAATATGGCTCTTAAAGTCATAAAGTTTGGAGACCATTGCTCTAGATTGATGAAACCAAGATAAATGTTTTTGGAACTGATGGCTTAAAAACAGTATGGCATCTAAAAGGTGAGGAGAACAAAGAAAAGTGCATGGCGGTTACAGTAAAACATGGTGATGGCAGTGTCCTTATGTGGGGCTGCATGAGTGCTACTGGTGTTAGGGAGCTACTGTACATTTTATTGATGATATCATAAATTCACAGAGGTACTGCTCCATATTGTACTGCTCTACCATCACTCCGTGCCCTTGGTAGATGTACACACTTTTCCAACATGTCATCAAAACAACTATTTTTCAATTGGAATTATTAAAAAAAAAAAAAGCACTTGTCTAGAAATTACTGTTATATAATCATCATGGCGCCCCCTGCTGCTCTTTTGATTGCCTCTTGGAATGTTCACTTAGTGCCAGAGCTGATGGTCACATACATTAAACATTATGCCAGAGCTGATGGTCACATACATTAAAAGGGGTTGTCCAGGTTTGTCACTATATGTGACTGCAGACTTGTGAATCCTCGCAGCACGCGCTGTCAGGATTATCTGGTGCCACATTCCGAATAGACGTGTCCGTCCTCGCTCAGTCGGATTGGGGACAGAAGTATGCATATCGCATACTTGTTGTCACATGATTGCCCGGTATCGCCGCCGGCACTGGAGAATCCTGACAGCGTGCTGTGAGGATTTGCAAGTCTGCTGTCACATAAAGTAATTGCAGACTTTCGTGGCAAACCCGGATACCTACTTTAAGGCTATGTGCCCACGATGCAGAAATGCTGCATATTTTTTCCGCTTCTCCCTGGCAGGAAAAACGCATGCGGTTTTTACATGCGTTTTTCCCACCAGGTAGAAGCGTTTGTCAAGCGTTTTTGTATGCATTTCTGCATGCGGGTTATCAAGCGCTTTTCCAAGCGATTTTAGCATCACTTGAAAAAGTGCTTGACAACTTGTTCACACTATATAAATCCATGCAATCGGCATGGATTTATAGTAGTGTTACCAAGTTAGTTAAAAAAAGAATAAGAATGTTAAAAAATAAAAATTATACTCACCTTCCGATGTCCTCCCGGTGTTTTCTCCCCTCCGTCCGGTGTCTTGGGCGGCTCGCGGTGTTGTGAAGGACCTGCGGTGACGTCATTGAGTCATGTGTCAGGTCACATGACTCAATGACGTCATGGCAGGTCCTTCACAATACCGCGACCCATACAGCAGACCAGACGGAGGGGAGAAAACACCGGGAGGACATCGGAAGGTAAGTATAATCTTTATTTTTTATTTTAAATTCTTTTTTTAACAGGTTCTGTGGTACCTGGGTCTGGAGGAGAGTCTCATCTTCTCCAAACCCGGGTACCATCCGCACATAGAAACGCTTAATATCCGTGTGTGCAAATGTGCTGACACGGATATTAAGCGTTTCAATGCAAGTCAATGGCGGCAATTACGCTGCGTGTCCGCAAAATTAATGGGCTTGCTGCGTATTTTTCGGCAATGATAATCCGCAGCGGAAATTTCCGCAGCATGTGCATAGCATATGCGGATTCTCATTGGGGGCCATGGGGAACGTATTACCAAGCATTTTTTAAGCGTTTTCGCTGCAGAAATTCAGCAGCAAAAATGCTTGAAAAACGCATAGTGGGCATGCAGCCTAACACAACCATTGGAGAGGGTCAGTAATTTCTGCTATTGTGCAGGACAGACAATAAAAATCTTCTCAGGAGCCACTTACAGAGATGTCAAGCTGGGAGATCATTTCACAGGATGATATGCAAGCAGCAGGTCAAACCAAAAATCGGAGAAGATTGTATGAAGGGTGTGGATTATATAAAGGACCCCTAACTAAATTCAAACCTTAGACCAGACTATAAACTATAGGGGCATTTACACTGCAAGATTATTGTGAGCATTCCTAGGGACACTCGTTTGCAATAATCTTGCAGTGTAAACAGGCTGCCAATCATGAACGAGCAAAACGCTTATTCGTTAGGCTTACAAATGATCATTCTCGGCACGGCAGAACATCACCCTGGGTAAACAGGACTCACGTTGCTGAGAACAGTGGGAGCCAAGGGTGTAACGATCATGGTTGCAGAGGGTGCGACCAAGCCCAAAGCGCCGGGAGGCCTACTGACGCTATCATCAACCGGATGTCCTTCCTTGGATGCAGATTTAGTCGAAAAAGATTTTTGTTCAGAGAGCCATTGGCACCATGCAGGGCTAAACCTATATTATCTATCGGCCTATCAGAGGCCAGGAGCTGATGCTGGCACATCACAGGCGACACAATGACGTCACTACATTGCGCCACCTGTGCCAAAGATGAAGGATCAGGAGAAAGGAGGAGTCACTTGTCATGGGAGCATAAACAGGTAAGAAGCATGGTTGTTTTTGTTTTACTTTCTATGTAAGTGTAAGTATGTGGGGACGTTCTGATCCCCATACACTTATTAGGTCTCCCATTCTGGGGGACATTTATGAGGCCAGAATTTATGAGGCCAAATTGGGGACACTATAAGTATATTGTCCAGAATGGAGGACATTATAAGTATATTGGGCGACAATGGGGAACATTATTAGAGTATGAGACACAGTGGTGGAAATTAGTAATGTATCAGGTCAAAGCAGGGGACATTATAAGTGGATGGGGTCACAATGGAGGACATTATAAATCTATGAGACAACAAAAGGGTACATTAATAATGTTATCCATTGTGGACCTATACATTAATAATGCCTCTCATTGTGGCCCCATACTAATGTCCACTGTTGATGCCCCATACATTAATAATGTCTCTCATTGTGGCCCCATACCTTAAGTGGCCAAAATGGGGGCAGTACAACTGTAATGCGTCACAAAAGAGAACATATGCATTAATACGGTATGGGGGGCATAAGGGAGAACATTTCTTTTGTGAGGGTGGTCAAAATGAGGACATCACTGCTGCATTCTATTTATTTTTGGAGTTGATGTTAGTGTGTGTGGGAGGTGGAGGGGGCAAAAGAGAGGTAGCGTCATAGTGTAGGACTCCAGCACAGCACAATGGTACTTTTCTTCTTCATTCAACACAGTGTACAAATATTGGAAAAGTGGGGAGGATGCTCGAGAAGCGATCAGCCATAGATGTCTGTGTATTAAAGGGAACCTGTCACCAGGTTTATCCCATATGAGGTAAGGCCACCACCTTTGAGCCCTCATATACAGCATTCTATAATGCTGTGTATATGCCCCCAATCCGGAATGCAAGACAAGAAAAAGACATTCTATTTTACTTACCTACGGGGCAGTCAGGTCCGATGGGCGTCGCTGTCTTGGTCCTGTGCCTCCTCTTCTTGCAATGCCGTCTTCCTTTTGTGCTTTGTGTGGATGACGCGTTTTACATAATCCACATAGTGTTCCCCGGCATCGCGCTCCTGTGCAGGTGTACTTCTCAGCCCTGACCAGGGCAGAGTAAAGTAATGCAGTGCGCATGCACCGAGGCTCTTTGGCCTTTTCCGGCACATGCACACTACAGTACTTTGCTCTGCCCTCGACAGGGCAGAAAGAAGTACGCCTGTGCAGGAGTGCAACGCCGGAGACACTGTGTGGATGACGTATGACACGTCATCCACACGAAGCACAAAAGAAGGACAACATCACAAGAAGAGGAGGCACTGGACCAAGACTGCGACACCCATCAGACCTGACTGCCCCGTAGGTGAGTATTATAAAAAATATATTTATTTTATTGCAGGCCGGATTTGGGCATATGTACAGCATATTAGAATGCTGTATATCAGGACTGAAAGGTGGTGGCCTTACATCATATGGGACAAACCTGGTGACAGGTTCCCTTTAAATTTTGCAGAGACGAGTTGTGGTTGGAAGACATTATATTGGTCTCAACTGAATGAAGAGGAAAATGTATTACTTCAATTGGAGACGTCACTAGGTAAATCAAAGGATTTACATGTACCCTTACACTATACCCTATCTACAGAACTACTGTGTATAACCATCACTGGTGATCACTGTATTACCTGTTCACAGACACTATAAACAGAACTCCTGTGTATAATGCCACTGGTGATCCCTGTATTACCTGTACACTGACACTATATACAGAGCTCCTGTGTATGATGTCACTGGTGATCCCTATATTACCTGTACACTGACACTATATACAGAGCTCCTGTGTATAATGTCACCGGTGATCCCTATATTACCTGTACACTGACACTATATACAGAGCTCCTGTGTATAATGTCACCGGTGATCCCTGTATTACCTGTACACTGACACTATATACAGAGCTCCTGTGTATGATGTCACTGGTGATCCCTATATTACCTGTACACTGACACTATATACAGAGCTCCTGTGTATAATGTCACCGGTGATCCCTGTATTACCTGTACACTGACACTATATACAGAGTTCCTGTGTATGATGTCACTGGTGATCCCTATATTACCTGTACACTGACACTATATACAGAGCTCCTGTGTATAATGTCACCGGTGATCCCTGTATTACCTGTACACTGACACTATATACAGAGCTCCTGTGTATGATGTCACTGGTGATCCCTATATTACCTGTACACTGACACTATATACAGAGCTCCTGTGTATAATGTCACCGGTGATCCTTGTATTACCTGTACACTGACACTATATACAGAGCTCCCGAGTATGATGTCACTGGTGATCCCTATATTACCTGTACACTGACACTATATACAGACCTCCTGTGTATAATGTCACCGGTGATCCCTATATTACCTGTACACTATACACAGAGCTCCTGCTGGTAACTATATTACTTGTGAACTTACACTATGTACCATCAGTCGAGCTCTTGTGTATAATGTCACAGGGAACCAATGTATTACCTGTACACTTACACTATTTATCTACAGAGCTCCTGTATATAATGGTCACTGGTGGCCACTGTATTACCTATACACATACACTATATATCACTATATATTATCTGCAGACCTCCTGTGTATAATATCACTGGTGATATTAGTGTTAGTTCTGTGGTTTTTCCTAATGATCAGTATGGTGGTATTATTTGGACACCACTGTACAGTATATTCTGGTAATATGTTGTCTTTGTGTTATGTGGCAATATTTGTCACTTTTATGTAGTATTATTGGTACATTGGTCTTGGTATAACGAGTTTTGTTTAGTTACAGGATGGCGGTTATATTCAGTGTGATGGTAATATATGGTCATGGTATGGCAGCATTATTTTGCCCTTATGTTGTGATATTGGTCTGGGTATAGTGAACCTCGCTTAGTAACAGTTTAGTGCTGATAATACTTGGTAACTATATGACTATTATTTAGATGTATTACTTAGAAAATAATGTTATTGCTGCGATTTCTGTGAGATATTTTTTATTGTTATTTAAAGGGGGCAAGCACATATGCCTTTTTAGGCTCTGGCAATACCACTGGGGCTCATGTATCTGATGAACATGTTGGTGGGGTGAGAAGGTTGGGGGCCCAGATCCAGATTGTGGCCTGTGGCCCATAGGACTCTAGTTATACCACTGGTGGCATTCTGTGTGCACTGAACAATTTATAACAGATCATTTAGTGCACATCGGGAGCGCTATCCGCCTGTGTAAACAGGGAATTAAACGACCATTGTTAAGTGCTGCACATCGACCCTTACATGTTTCATCCATCAATTCACAGTGAACAAAATGATCACACTCTGAAATAAATGACTTCACCGCTCTCTCCTCTTTGGGTCTGCTCACATGCCTATTTGGATATTCAGTTTGGAGTAAGTGATCTATAGAATCTGTTACAAAATGCTTATGGGTCTGTCTTGGGTTGTTTCTTGGGTTGTTTTTTTTTAAACGGAATAAAAAGTGCTGCATGCAGGATTTTTTTGATCTGTTCTAAAGAACGGACATAAAAAGTATCCCGTTAGAAAGGAGCGGCAGCGTGCATTCTCGCCCTGTGGAACTGCTGAGCGCTGTGTTCAGCTTTATCCGGCAGCCCCATAGAAAATGAATGGAGCCGCATTTGGTTGTCCGACCTGTCGCGCCATTTTGTATCAGGGATAATAGTTCCCTGTCAAGGTTAAAAATTCCTCATTCTTCCAATCGGTGTGGGTCCCAGTGGTGAATAGTGATAACTTTTCACTGGACAATCCCCTTAACTCATTTTGTACTTATTATAATGTTATAGTGGGGTCAGGTGTTGTAGTTAATTTTTTTAATATATAGATATCATTATTAATTTAGATAAAAACAATTTATATTTTTGCTATGTATGAAGTCTGCTTGAGTGTTTTCTAATTTTACATTGTGGAATGTCTGACTAAGATACTTGTTTCCTGAAAAGTCCTTGACAAGAAGGTTTACGCTGAGCCAAGGGAAATTTGTTACTAATAAGTCTATTTCGGTTTTCTGTAACAATGAAGTTCTGTTCTGTCTAGCTAATAAATATGGCGAGTCTTTGCTGCCACACGAGGAAGACTCTACCTGCTGACAATATATGTCACATGTATTCTGTCTCTCTTCCTTCATCGATGAAGTATCTTAATTTGAATCTCACTGGCAATGTGAAGACCCTTTGCTGTCTATTCCAAAGTTCTCCTTAAAACAAAGAGGGTCTCCATAACAGTACATGGTGCCTGAAACCTGGGATTGTCATAACCAGACCTCCTCTGGACCCATCAACAAGGATCTCTCTGGGAGTTACTGAATGAAATCTGCGGTAAGTAATCCCTTGTATTACTACTAATTCAGTACTACCTAGAGGGCTCCAGGATGGGTAATTGGTGGTCCTAACAAGACAATCATTTTTGAACCCTTGCCAGTGATTGAATTTGTTGTCTTATATGTTTCAATGTGTTTTTTAGATGAATGATTGACGTATTGTTAAGTCGTTTTTGATGAATCAGATTTTTTGTCCTCAGTGTCTGTGTTCTGTTTTGTGTAAGCTCAAGAGAGGGAAAATCATAGTAGCTGAAGTTCTTGCTTAGCCTGTATACCCAGACTGGGAAACATATAGTATAAAAAGTAACACTTATTGCAGATATAATTGTCATGCAGTGCCTTTACAAGGTGTAGAAGGAAAACCTTTGAACTGGGATCATGTAGAAATAATTGCAATAGTAAGTGGAGCAGTAGGCTTGGTATTGTTATTTGTTTGGCTGTAAGAATCTCCCTAGCTCACAGAGCTGGAAAATCTGTGTTAGTACTTCCTTAAAGATCCGTCTTCCGAGGCTCAGAGGAGACTGGGACAGGATCAGATCCGTCTTTCGAGGATCAGAGGAGACTGGCACGGGATCAAATTTAGAGTCTGAGAGGCTCTAGGTGTACTGAAGAGAGTTCTGTGGTAACTCTGGCACAGTGGTTGCAGTCATGGGGACTGGCAACAGTAAGGAATTGACTAACCTAAAGGGCGTGGCCCCAGTTCCAGCATGTGAGATAGTGGAGAGATTGAAAGGGAAAGAAGCAGTAGAGGGATGTGAAATAATATTGAGGAAATTTGGTATGTGAAAGTGGGGAAATTTGGAGGAGAAGGAATGGGAGAAATATATCTGCAATTGGGAAGGATGGTTGAAAGATAAAAACAAACTAGAGCAGGCTAGGATGTGGTTAGAAGTAGCAAAACGTCTCTCAATGAGTGAACATAAATCAGAAGAAACCAGGCATGGAACTGTCTATGTAATCTATGATAGTTTGAAAAACTCTCAAACCCCTGTAGTCTCTGTACCTGACGTAAATTCTGAACCCCCTTCCGCACCCCTGCCTTATGCTGGGTCAATGGCATGGACTTGCAGACATTGTGGTCATCAGAATCCACCTGGGGTTAATTGTTGCAGGTCCTGTGGGTCTTCACACCAAGGGACAACACCCAGGGTGCCTCTGTTCCCTATGAGGACCACTAGTCATGTACAGTTTCAACCTCCTAGGATGGTTGATAATGTTCAGGTACACGATCCACCCCACGTATGGCCAATAGAACCATATCGGCCTTGGTCCCCCAGTGAACTTATTGCCCTCGCTAAACAGCTCCCAGATCCCCGAAAAAAAACCTTAACATTTAGAATGCGCCTACAGGGTGTTCAGGAGGCATATTGGGCCACATGGGATGATCTAGTTTCTGTCATACTGCAGGAAGGCAGTGACCCCTTACTTATGGAAATTACTCAGATGCTGCCAGGCCAGGAACCAGCCATTAAAAATACATCAGAGTCAGGTTGGGTGTTTATACAAAGGATGCAAAACTGGGCACGGGCAGAGCAGGATAAAAAACAAGACCTGTTACAAACTGTAGTACAGGATAAGGCTCAGTCAGTCTCAGAATATGCCCCTGTATTAGAACAAACATGGTTGGATTTTGGATATGAGCATAATGATGATAAGGATCGCAGATTATTGTTGCAGTGTTTTATGAAAGGTCTTAAACCTACGGTTCAGACTGCATTACGCACTAGTCGCCCGGAGTGGCGCACTATGCAATGGGTTGATTTAAAGGAAATAGCCCGAGGTGCTGAACTAGAAAGCATGTCAAAGAAAAGGGTTAACTTGGCTCCTGTGCAACCCAGGAAGGGAAGATGGGGGGGGAGAGGAGGAAGTAACCACCAAGGAGGAAATAGAGATTACAGCAATGTAGAATGTTGGTCTTGCCGGCAAAAAGGACATCTATCCATCAAATGTCCCGCAAAATCAACAGCCACTGCCCAGCCCCCTCCGTAGGAAACTGGCAATCCAGATGTCTCCCTCTGCCCCGTTGTCACCCCCCAGGGACCCATACTCATTGTCCCCATGTCCCTGGGGGAGAGACAAACTATTTCATTCATGGTAGACACTGGAGCAGCCCGTACAGTATTAATGCAAGAACATGTTCCAGAGGACATTTTGTCCCTTGACTATGTGGCTTGTGAAGGGGTAGAGGGACGACTTACTAAATTACAGATGACTCATCCTCTCCAGTTAAATTTGCATGACTCAATTTCAATTGTAAGCCAGGTTTTAGTTTCCCCTGATGTGCATTTTAATTTGTTAGGAACAGATGTGTTGCAGAAAATTGGGGCCTGCATAGAATTCACTCCAAACGGCCCCAAGATGACCACCCCCCTGGATGACGACACATTGTGTAGTCTTCTATCCCTAACAATTCCCACAGTTCTAGACAATACAGACTCTAAACCTCATTCCCATTCTGTTTGGCTTGAGGATATACCCAGTGAATTGTGGCATGTAGCAAACTTGATGTGGGAAAACTACCCATCCCTCCGGTGACTGTAAAACTTAAACCAAGTGCCCACCCCCCCTGTATAAAGCAGTATCTTTAAGTGCTGCTCAGGATGCAGCAATATATGAGAATGTCCAGGAGCTTTGTCAAGAGGTCTAGTTATTCTTATAACCTCCCCATTTAACACTCCCCTGTACCCAGTCAAAAAGAAAACCCCACCTGGACAACCAGTAGCCTATCGTATGGTACATGATCTTAGGGCAGTTAATGCAGTAACTATAGTGGATACTCCACTTGTACCCAACCCCCATACTCTCCTGAATCAGGTCCCCTCCACAGCCACCTGTTTCACAGTGATTGATCTGGCCAATACTTTTTTCTCTGTCTTCTTGTCCATGGAGTGTACCTCTTATTTTGCCTTCACCCACAGAGGTGCTCAGTATGCACGGGCAGTCCTTCCTCAGGGTGCTGCTAACTCCCCTTCCTTATTTTCCACATCCCTGAAGACTGTACTCGATAACTGGTGCCCCTTTGATTCATCCACCATACTCTTACAATATGTGGATGACCTTCTCCTTTGCTGCACCACTGACCAGATATGCCAAATGAATTTCAATCTCTGCTGATATTCTTAGCAGAAAATGGGTGCAAAGCTTCAAAAGATAAACTCCAATTGTGCAAGTCCACAGTCACTTTCCTTGGGCATTGCCTGTCTCCGGGCATTAAGCATCTCAGCCCAGGGAGGATTGAGGCTATACTAAAAATACCCCTTCCAAGATCTACAAAGTCCCTTCGAGCATTCTTGGGCCTAGTCCAGTACTGCCGTCTCTGGATACGAAATGCCTCTAGTATTATGGCCCCATTGTTTCAATGCCTCAAAGCTGAGCCTTTCACCATTAATTCTGAGGCTATTGATGCATTTCACACCCTCAAGCTCACTGTTTCTACCTCACCAGCTCTAGGTATACCGAATTATGACAAGTTTTTTACTTTGTACTGCCATGAACAGGCTGGACATGCGTCTGGTGTCCTTACCCAAGAACATGGTGGTAGTCAGCGCCCTCTAGGGTATTACTCTGTAACCCTTGATCCAGTCATTATGGGTTCTCCTGCTTGTGTTAGAGCTGTGGCAGCTGCTTCAGAACTTGTTAAAAAGACAAAGGACATCGTGTTAGGAAGCCCACTCACACTTCAAGCTCCTCATGCTGTATCTGAAATACTTCAACAGGCTCAGACCCGTCACCTCTCAGCATCAAGGTTGACAAAATATGAAGTCTCACTCCTTACACCTCCCCATATAACTATCAAACGCTGTAATGTTCTAAATCCAGCTACACTACTACCAGTGGATTTAGAAAAGGGGGGAAAGTATCAGGATGGGGAAGAGGGAGAGACCATGAGCCAAGATTTGTCCCTGTTTTTCAAATTAGCAGATGAGGAAGCTCAGTTTGATATGGCACATGAACATGATTGTCAGGCATTGATGGAAGCTGAAATAAAGGGCTTGGCAAATATTACTGATGTGCCACTCACTAACCCCTCTGCTGAGTATTTTGTAGATGGTTCCAGAGCTTGGGACAGTGAACAAGGACGATTCATCACCGGGTATGCAGTAGTCCACAATGGTAAGGCAGTGATACAAGAACCACTCCCCTCCAGCTGCTCTGCGCAAGAGGCAGAGCTTAAAGCACTCGCTGCAGCATCTGGGAAAAGGTAAAGAAATTAATGTATTTTCTGACTCGCAATATGCTTATGGTGTTGCACATGACTTTGGCGCCATTTGGCGAAGCCGTAATTTCTTGACCTCTGCTGGCAAACCTATAAGGAATGCGCAAGCGGTACAGCAGCTACTCACAGCACTCACCCTTCCCTGAAGGGCAGCCATAGTCAAATTGTCAGCACACACTCGGGAACAAACTCCCCTTGCAGTAGGGAATGCTTTGGCCGACCAGGCGGCTAAGGAAGCAGCACGATTACCTCTGACAGAGATACTGGCTATCGCAAGTGCGGGAACCCCAGGAGACTCAGAGTCAGGGAGTGCAGGAAGCCCCCTTTCAAATAAGGAGACATCCCCTGCACCGGTCCCAGAGACCGTGGACCTCGAACTACTGCAGGTCTTCCAGACCCAGGCTCCCCCCCACGAGCAGAATGCATGGGTCAAAGCTGGCGCCGTACAGTCAGTGTCAGGGGTATGGCAGGTAAACAAACGTATTTGCCTTCCACGCTGCCTGTTCCCCATGATGGCTGCCCTTGCACATTCTCCGGTGCATAACTCAAAGGGTGTTATGTGTGCAGTGGTGCTACAAAACTGGTGTGCCCGAGGGTTCCCGAATACGGCTGCAAAGTATGTTCAAGAATGTCTAGTTTGTGCAAAACATAACCCTGGTAGGCCTATTCGAGTCCCACGAAAATGCACACCAAAACCAGATTACCCATTTCAGAGACTGCAGGTGGACTACATACAGCTACCTAAGGTGGGTAATTATGAATACGCCCTGGTATGCATTGACCTTTTCTCTGGGTGGCCAGAAGCTTGGGCGGTGACTAAAGCAAACACAAAAACTACTGCTAAAAAATTGATCAGTGAAGTGGTTTGTAGATATGGGGTGCCCGAAACTATAGAAAGTGACAGAGGAACCCACTTTACTGGGGAAATAATGAAACAAATCATGGTCACTCTTGGGATAGAACAGGCTTTCCATGTTCCCTATCATCCACAAAGTAGTGGGAAGGTGGAACGTCTCAATGGTACCTTGAAACTAAAAATTCAAAAGTACATGGAAGAAACACACTTGTCCTGGGTAGATTGTTTGCCCATAGCATTGTATTCAGTGAGGACCGCCCCAAGGGGGAGGGAGAAGCTGTCCCCATATGAAATACTGTTTGGTAGTGTCCCTAAGACAGGGTTGTATTTCCCACAGCAGCTGCAGGCCTCCTATGGTTCTCTCACTGAATATGTTCTGGAGTTGCATAAACATTTGACTGTTACTCATAATCGTGTTCTTTCCTCTATCCCAGACCCCAATTGCCTCAGCGGCACTCACACTTTGGTACCAGGAGACTGGGTCGTGGTAAAGAGACATATGAGGAGACCACTGGAGCCCAGATACAGTGAACCATTCCAAGTGCTGTTAACCACTGCCACTTCGGTCAAGCTTCAAGGCAAGGAAACTTGGATCCACGCCAGCCATTGTAAAAAGATTTTGAACCCCAGCAGCAGCAAAGATGATGACCCTGTTCGTTTGGACTATGGTGATAGCAACTGTACCCTTTGCCCTAACTCTCCATGAAGTACTTAAAGAGAACTGGGATAACAAACTGATAAAGCATCACCAAGTCTTACTCCAAGACATGAACTCTAATGACCGTCCTAAGAACTGTTGGATATGCACCCATAGTCCAATATCCTCCAATACTATGCCTTATTTAGCTATTCCAGTGACTTTGAATGAAATGTTTTACTTAAGTAACTACACTTTTCCTATTAGATTAAGAACAACAAAGGAAAAGAAGGCTGTAGGTCTAACTGTAGCTGCTTGGGTGACTGAGCCATGGTTGTTGTTTAACAGGAGTGGTCCACCTCTAAGTCAGACAGAAATGCCTTGGGCGACCAGTCGTGTCGACCTCTCCTGTTATCCGAAGTTTACCTCTTGCAACTGTATTCAGATAAAATCCAGAGGGTTTCCTTTCTCTACAGCTGACTATTCAGAGTGTAATGGATCTGCTACCACTACTACGCAGTGCATAGCGGTTGATGCCACTCTCAATCCTAAACTTCATTGTGTAAATGTTACCTTGCAAAATCTAATATCAGGTTTTACCTCAAATGACACTCAGTATCAGGGAAAAATTATGGAACAATTAAGCACTACCTTGTTATCTAAATGGATTGCTAGTCTGTTCAACAACACTGTGGTTGGAGCACCAAAGAGTTTATATATTGTATGTGGACATCAGGCTTACAAGTGGTTACCCAACAATTTCACAGGAGTTTGCACATTGGCCTTTCTGACACCTTCTACTTTTATAGTACCACACACAAGAGTAGATATTAAAGCAATCCCGCTACACACTGTACAGACGAGCTGCAGACGACAAGCACAGACCAAATGGTAAACCACATCTTGTAGAAATGGGGGTGGTTAACAAATTTTTTAGTGTCTTATTCATTTACCCATTCATAATGCAAATGTGGGATAAGTTGGTAGAAGCGACTGATTATCTAGATGACCAGATCTTCCAGATTCTTGACATTCTCAATACATCTAATATTGTACAGAAACAACTAATTGCAGTTACTAACCAACACACCATAGTGCTAGATTACTTGACTGCTAGAGAGGGCGGGATGTGTCAGATAATAGGCCCTACCTGTTGCCACTTCATAGACCCTGCCGGAAATTTCCTGGTAAAGACCAAGATAGAGATAGTTAGAGAAATGAGGAATGCGTGGCTCCAAGAACATCATGTCAACAAAGATTCCTGGTGGAGTGACACTTTCTCATTTCTTAATCCTGTCAATTGGTTCAAGGGTATAGGTGGATGGCTAATGGGTATCCTACAAGGTATTCTACAAATAGGGATTTTGATATTACTAGTGTATATAGTTGCCAGGATTAGTATATTTGCTATTAAGAGACTATGCAAGAAAACACACAAGATTAAGCATCACAGGCCTGCAAAATATAATGCCACTTCTTCTATAAACATATATGATGAGATTTACAAGCAAGATATTTGTTGGTGAACGAGATTCGTCCCCTCCAGGCTTTTATAGCATGGGAAAGTAGCTGATGAATAAATTGTTTTGTAAAATAATAAAAAGGGAGGAGTTGTTGTGGTTAATTTTTTTTACTATCTAGATATCATTATTAATTTAGATAAAAACAATTTATATTTTTGCTATGTATGAAGTGTGCTTGAGTGTTTTCTAATTTTACATTGTGGAATGTCTGACTAAGATACTTGTTTCCTGAAAAGTCCTTGACAAGAAGGTTTATGCTGAGCCAAGGGAAATTTGTTACTAATTAGTCTTTTTCGGTTTTCTGTAACAATGAAGTTCTGTTCTGTCTAGCTAATAAATATGGCAAGTCTTTGCTGCCACACGAGGAAGACTCTACCTGCTGACAATGCATGTCACATGTATTCTGTCTCTCTTCCTTCATCGATGAAGTATTTTATTTTGAATCTCACTGGCAATGTGAAGACCCTTTGCTGTCTATTTCAAAGTTCTCCTTAAAACAAAGAGGGTCTCCATAACACAGGAAACAAAATTAGGAAAATTGAGAGATCGGTGATGCTCATGAGGTGATGGAATATCCGATCAATAGCCCATCGCCTCATGAGATGGGAATAACTGGGGTTACATGATGACACAGGCCGCCACGTGCGTCGTACGGACAAAGTTAGCTGCTACATTGCAGCGTAATGCAGGTGAATGGCGTCATATTGCGACTTTAATGGGGCGGTGACAAGCAAATCGAAAAAAAATCTGGCTAGATTCGACTTTTTGCAACTTTCTTGTCACAATCGCGGTAACCGTACCCATTCACTTTCCTCACTAAGCGTTGTAGCAAAGACACATAGTGTATTTTGCTCATGCAGCCTGCGTGGCCGTGTGCCCCATACTTGCGCAGCCTGTTTGGCGGACTGCGTCACTGTGTGTCCCATGTTTGTGCAGCCTGTGTGGCAGCCTGGGTCACCATGTGTTCCATGCTTGTGCAACCTGTGTGGTGGCCTGCGTCGTTGTGTGCCCCATGCTTGCTCAGCCTGTGTGGCGGCCTACGTTGCCGTGTGCCCCATGCTTGTGCAACCTGTGTGGCGGCCTACGTCGCCGTGTGACCCAATGCATGCTTGCCTGTGTGGCGGAGTGCGGCACCGTGTGCCCCGTGCTTGCTCAGCCTGTGTGGTGGCCTACGTCGCCGTGTGCACCATGCATGCTTGCCTGTGTGGCGGCCTGCGTCACCATATGCCCCGTGCTTGCGCAGCTTGTGTGGCGGCCTGCGTCGCCGTGTGCCCCATGCTTGCTTGCCTGTGTGGCTGCCTGTGTCGCCATGTGCCCCATGCTTGCCTGTGTGGCAGTCTGCATCGCCGTGTGGTCCATGCTTGTGCAGCCTCGTGACAGCCTGTGTCGCCGTGTGCCTCATGCTTGCACAACCTTTGTGGTGCCCTGCGTCGCCGTGTGCCTCATGCTTGCACCTGCTTGTGTGGCGTTCTGCATTGCTGTTTGCCCCATGCTTGTGCATCCTGTGTGGCGGCCTGTGTCGCTGTCTGCCCCATGCTTGCTCAGCCTGTGTGGCGGCCTGTGTCGCCATGTACCTCGTTTGTAATGATAAATAGGCCGGGCTGTAGTGATAAATGGACCGGGCTGTAGTGACAAATGGACCGGTTGATATGGGAAACATCACTATTTTTTACTGTTTTTATATGAGACCCATCATGTGTCCAATAACTGCAGCCATATTTATTTTATATCACTTTCTTCACCAGTCAGAGGCAAAATGTAGCACTACTGTAGAAAAACCGGTGTGAAATCCTGTAATTTATTCCTCTCCATTCTCATACATTCATCACAATACAAGAAGCTGGGCTTATATTACACGAAAATGTGATCTAAGGGAATTCAAATTCTTTCCACCCACATAAAAGATAAATCCAAGTATATAATTATCTTTAATTCACTTTCCGGCTGAATTGATACGAGTTTTAATTAGCACAATAATAAATATACAGGAAACAAAAAAGCGTCAGGTTGTAGGCACGGACGGGGTTCGAACCCGTGATCTTCGGTTTACGAGACCGACGCCTTACCACTTGGCCACCGCGCCTGCGTCTAGATCTGGTGTGTGAACTCGCTGTAATTCCGCACACAGCGATCAGTGTAGCTCTGACAAGCTGCAGTGTAGACCGCTCAGCAGCTGAGCTATGGGGCAGCGCTGCGATCCGCACAGATGCTGTTCATGAATAAATGTCGTTCATTTCACGATACCGAATCGTTCATGCTTTGCTGCTCGTCCTACATTGTACATAATACTGAATTCCCGAGTGTCGGTGATGACGCAGCTTTCCCGCGTAGTCTCAAACGGTTTATTTTCCCGCCCATATTGTGTGACGTGTCCGTGCTTCTCCATAATGAAGGCACAGCTCGCACTTATTCTCTGTCGTCCTCTCTGCTTTTCTTAGAAACTGACAGAGATTTACTTCATATAAGTAATAAAAATATACTGAGCTGGTGAAAAGCTTTATAGCATACACACAGAGTGCCTGAGGCGATACAGTGATGTTAATATGGTCGCCACAGCAAAATGGCAGATAGGACACAGCTGCAATGTCTGCTAATTCCCCTGTCGCAATATATTTCTAGACAATAAGAGTAGCTGCGTGTGAAAGAGGGAAAAAAAGCACATAATAAAAAGTCACATGCGGCCATTTTCATATTAGGGTATGTATGCACAGTTTATTAGAAAAAATGGGGAACATGGATGAGAAAGATGTAGACAGCACTATAATGTCTGCAGCTCATAGCCAGAAAGAGAGTATTCGCTCCAAAGAGGGGCTCATTATGAGGGGACCAGGGTTCATGCTGCGACCCTACAATGCATTTGGGGGTCCTAAAAACACGACTTAGACAAACCCCAAACCAGGCCATAAACTGCATATACACTGACAGAGTTGTACTCCATTTATGCTTTTTTTTTCTTATATTGTCCATGTTTTCATAGGGGCACAGAAATGTAGCTGACCATGGTCTTAATGGAGATTGGCCCGAATCCCATTTTTAGAAGCATTCACACGCAACCCCTGAACGCACTGCAGAAACGCAGTGTGAACAGGGACTTATACAGACACATACCAACTAAGAGAGAAGAGGAACACATATTGCAGCGTGCTACAGCAATGTTTTTTTAACAGTTAAACCACATCCCTAGCCCTGGCCAATCCTTTTTGTGCACCCACACAGAAATAGTGCCCCTAGTGAAACACTTCAATATTCCCACAAACTTTGATACCCCTTTTAATGGCCACCATTGGTATGACGCTCTTGTGATGACCATACACACAGTATGATGCCCCCACAGTGACCCATTACACATCACACACAGTATGATGCCCCCCACACATTTATGCCCCCCACAGTGACCCATTACACAAGACACACATACAGTATGATTCCCCCACATATGTATGCCCCCACTGTGACCCATTACACAACACACACACACAGTATGATGCCCCCCACACATTTATGCCCCCAGTGACCCATTACATAACACACAATATGATTCCCCCACATATGTATGCCCCCACTGTGACCCATTACACAACACACACACAGTATGATGCCCCCCACACATTTATGCCCCCAGTGACCCATTACATAACACACAGTATGCTGCCCCCCATACATTTATGCCCCCACAGTGACCCATTATACAACACCCACAGTATGATGCCCTCACAGAGCCCCTCTCGCACTGTATGATGTATCGCCTATATTTTATGAAGCTTCTTCAACGTCCTCCCACATATTATAATGCCCCAATAGTGCCCCACACACACACAACGATTCCCACAGACAGTATGATGTCCCCACAGTGTCTACTCTCCCCTGTTTGATGCCTCACAGTGCTCCTTCACCCCCAGTGCTTCTTCACTCCCTCCACTCCACTGGCAATCAGAGCAAATCTCCACTCCGTGCTGCATGGAGTTCTGCTTGCCAGTGAAGTAGTGGGGCATCATACTGGCAGTGAAGGGGGTACTGTGGGGCTTCATACTGTGTGTTGGGGGCATCATACAGTTGAAGGGGTGACACTGTGGGGACATCATTCTGAATGTGGGGATCATTGTGTGTGTGCAGGGATATGGCGGCATCATAATGTGTGGAGGGACATTGTGGGGGCTTCACAACATATGGAGGATACATCGAGTGGGGTATCATACTGTGTGTAAAGGGTCACTGCGGAGGGCATCATACTGTGTGTAGGGTCATCACAGGAGCGTCTTGTATTAATGTTACTGCACCTCCTGCGTCCTGTTTAAAGCGGAACGTGCTGTTAACCTTCCAGGATCGCGAAACAGCTCTCCAAATCCAGGACTGTCCCGCTGGATCCAGGATGGTTCGGACACATTCTAACAAGCCATTGATTTTAATAGGCGTTGAGCAATGTTTTGCCTAAAAAAAAAATAAGACAAGTCGTATTGTTCCCACAATCAGCTAATTGTTAGACACCATGTAAGTATGATTACCACCTCTATACACCAAAAAATACCAGCCAAAGTTAAAGGGGACATGGTTTTAAAGCATGGTATAACACTGAGTGTGATTTTATATTTCTGTCTGGGAATTATTTTTGTCAACACAATTTAGTCCCCTTGATACCTTTACCTATTTGGTTGCCCCACAGTTTAAGCTATCAGGGGACTGCACCTGCTGTATGGCACAATACCCCCAAAATTGTGTATCCGAAAAAATAGTTGTTTTTCCTTTAGGTACCCCCGAAATATACTGCGAATCAGTCAGATCTAAAAATAATAGTGAGCCCTAGACAGTAATAGTGCCTTCTTTTTGTCTTTACACAGTAACAATGCCTTGTGAATTCCTTAGAAAGCAATGATACCCCGAATTCCCCCTTTAAAATAATTGTCCCCTAAGTGCCCCTTTTAATAGTAATATTACGCCATTAGTGCCCTTCTAAAAAGTGAAAATGCCTTCTTAGTGTCCACTTGAAAAAGTGCCGCTGACTTAGTGCCCCATTAAGGCTATGTGCCCATGATGCAGAAATGCTCCAGATTTTTCCTGAGCGTTTCTGCATCTCCCTGGCAGAAAAAACGCATGCGGATTGTACATGCGGATTGTACATGCGTTTTTCCTGCCAGGGACATGTGGATGTGAAGCATTCTTCACATGCATTTCCGCATGCGGGTTGTCAAGCGCTTTCCAAGCGATTTTAGCATCACTTGGAAAGTACTTGTCAACTTGGTCACACTATATAAATCCATGCAAACGGCATGGATTTATATAGTGTGACCCCAAAGAATGGTTAAAAATAAAAAAATAAATCTATACTTACCTTCCGATGGCCCCCGCAGTCTTGCTTCACCGTCCCGGCTGCCAGCAGATCGCGGTACACTGAAGGACCTGCCGACGTCAGCGTCGCGTGACCCGTCACATGACTATGACATCAGCGCAGGTCCTTCAGTCCATCGCGATCTGCCAGCATGGGAGGACGAGCGCAGCGGGGGCCGCCAGAAGGTAAATATAACATTTATTTTTTATTTTATTCTTTTTTTTACAGGTTCTATGGTACCCGGGTCCGGAGGAGTCTCCTCTTCTCTAGACCTGGGTACCATTGGCACATTAGAACGCATGGAATGCGCATCTACAGATACAGTGATACGGAATCCATGCGTTCCAATGCAAGTCAATGGTGGCGAAAACGCAACGCTTCCGCAAAATAATTGTTAGTGCTGCGTTTTTTTCCGCAATGATAATCCGCAGCGGAAATTTCCGCAGCATGTGCACAGCACATGCGGATTATCATTGGGGAACATGGCAGGCCTTCTACCATGCGTTTTTTAAGCATTTCTGCAGCGTTTTTGCCGCTGCGGAAATGCTTAAAAAACGCATCGTGGGCACACTAGCCTAAAAGTAATTATGCAACCTTAAAAAGTAATAATGCCTCCTTGGTGCCCTCTTAAAATTCCGTCTTAGTGCCCATTGTGCAATAAACATTGTCACTTTTGTGCCCCAGAAAAAAAAAAAAAACTTATTGTGACATCTGTATTACTTACTGTTTCTGCTTCTGTTGCTGGGCAGCTCTGCACTTTCGTTGTGGGTGACGTAAACTAATAAAGCTAGTCCTATGTTGTTTAGTTTCTTCTGGGCTGGGAGCTCGTGAGTTAATTTCTGTGTGTGTTACTCCCATCTGTTTAGCCTGGGCGAGACTGCAAGCTATGAAAAGGGAATCTGTCACCAGTTTTTTGCCACCCATCTCAGTGATGAATGATGTAGGAGCAGAGACCCTGATTCCAGTGATGTGTCACTTACTGCGCTGCGTGCTGCAGTTTTGATAAAATTCCTATTTTCTCTGCTGCAGATCTCCCAGTTCTCTGAATGCTGAGCTCTGTATAACCCCACCCACACTAGTGATTGGCTGCTTTCTGTGTACACTGTGCATAGGCAGGAAGCTGCCAATCAGTGGTGGGGGCGGGGTTATACAGAGTTCATGAATATGGAGGACTACATGGCAGCAGGTTTACTATACCTCTAGTGATAATCTCCTGCTGATAAATCAGTGATTTTATCAAAACTACAACAAGCAGTCCAGTATATGACACCACTAGAATCAGGGTCTCTGTCTCTACACCTGGCTGCTCTCAGATTAGATTCCCTTTAAGCTCCTTTAAACCTGCTATTCAGTGTCAGTTATAGTGAATGCTACCTCTGGTCAACTGCAGTTTGTTTAGCCTTTGTGCAGCGTGTGTTATTCCTGCCCTGACCTCATCCCTTTTCCAGACCATTCTTCTGTCCCTCAATTTTGTACCTTGTATGCCTTCCTGGTTGTCACCAGCGACCTGACCATTTCTGCCCGCTGCACCACTGGCCAGCGACTATTCCAAGGACTCGTCCCAGACCCAATGTGTAAGTCTACATTCCTGTACAGCATGGGTAGGCAATTAATTTTCCGAGGGGCCACATGAGAGATTGTGACTGTTGCAGAGGACTGAACTAATAGGCTGAAATTAATTTTGCTCAAAATTAATATTAATATAAACATATTAATTGCAATTAATATAAACATAAAATAAATTATCACTTAATATTTAGCAGAATTAAGTATGCTAACATCCTCTATATACAGTATGACCCCACACATTGCCCCCTATATACCGTAAGAGCCCACACACAGCCCTCCACATACAGTGTGAGCCCCCACATAGCCCCATATATACAGTATGAGCCGCACATAGCCGCTCTATATACAGTATGAGACCTCCATATAGTCTTCTATATATAGTATGAGCACCCACATAGCCTCTATTTACAGTGTGGCCCCCACATAGCCTCCAAAATACAGTATGAGCCCAGCATAGCCCCCTTCATACAGTATGAGCCCCACATAGCTTCTCTATATACAATTTTAGCCCCCACATAGTCTCGTATATACAATGTGAGCCCCCACATGACCTCTCTATCTACATTATGAGCCCCCACATAGGCACTTTATGTACAGTGTGAGCCCCCACATAGCCTCCTATATACAGGGTGAGCCTTCACATAACATCCTATATACAGTGTGAACCTCTACATAGCCTCTCTATATATAGAATGAGCCCCCACATAGCTTGCTATATACAGTGTGAGCCCCCACATAGCCTCCTATATACAGTGTGAGCCCCCCAAGTATCCTCCAATATACAGTGTGAGCCCCCACATAGCCTCCTATATACAGTGTGAGCCTCCTTTATACAGTATGAGCCCCCACATAGCCTTTCTATATACAGTATGAGCCCCCACATAGCCTCCTATATACAGTATGAGCCCCCACATAGCCTCCTATATACAGTATGAGCCCCACATATCTTCTCTATATACAATATGAGCCCCCACATAGCCTCCTATATATAATGTGAGCCCCCACATAACCTCTCTATGTACATTGTGAGCCCCCACATAGCCTCTTTATGTACAGTGTGAGCCCCCACATAGCCTCCTATATACAGGGTGAGCCCTCACATAACATCCTATGTACAGTGTGAGCCTCTACATAGCCTCTCTATATATAGAATGAGCCCCCACATAGCCTGCTATATACAGTGTGAGCCCCCACATAGCCTCCTATATACAGTGTGAGCCCCCAAATATCCTCCAATATACAGTGTGAGCCCCCACATAGCCTCCTATATACAGGGTGAGCCTCCTTTATACAGTATGAGCCAACTACATAGCCTCCTATATACAGTATGAGCCCCTACATAGCCTTTCTATATACAGTATGAGCCCCCACATAGTCTCCTATATACAGTTTGAGCCTTCTATATACAGTATGAGCACCTACATATCCTCCTATATAAAACAAAAGGACCCCCACATAGCCTTTCTATATACAGTATGAGCCCCCAAATAGCCTCCTATATACAGTGTGAGCCCCCAATATACAATGTGAGCCCCCACATAGCCTCCTATATACAATGTGAGCCTCCTTTATACAGTATAAGCCCCTACATAGCCTCCTATATACAGTATGAGCCCCCACATAGCCTATCTATATACAGTAAGAGCCCCCACATAGCCTCCTATATACAGTATGAGCCCACACATAGCTTCCTATATACAGTGTGAGCCTCCACATAGCCTCCTGTATACAGTGTGAGTCCACACATAGCCTTTCTATGTACAGTGTGAGCCCCCAGATACCTCTTTATATTCAGTATGAGTCCCCACTTGCAAACATTTCATATACAAATGAAAAAAAAGCAACACATACTCACCTTGCTCCCGTTCTCCCCGACACTCTGCTATGGTCTCCAGTGCTCTAACTCTCCATACACCTGATGCGATGAAGTGACTTCATCGCATCTTCTGGCTGATTGGTGGAGAAATGTGTTGGTGGCCCCATCCTCCAACAATGTATTCACCGTTGTCTGCATCCCGAGGATGTGGATAGTGGTGACATCGAGCGGCGAAGGAGGGCGTCCGTATGGTGTGGGCCACTATTTTGGCACTTCGGCTGTCACGGTCCGTGGGCTGGACTGGAACAGCTAGAGGACTGGATGTAGCCCAAGGGCCGCAGTTTACCCTACAAACCTTGCACTGCAAAGCTGGGCAAAGGCCAGGGCACACTTGGGACCTGATAGTTGGAGTAGCCATCGCAAAACCTTTACGTGGAAGCCATAGTGTAAGATATAAAATATGGAAATATTTGTGTAAACCATTTTGTTTTCAGTAGCTAAAATGTTCCCCATTCAGTATGCTTTTGGGTGACTTGTAAAAAAAAACCCTTAGAAGTGGTGATCAGGATGCTCCTACCAATGTTTATGGTATTTTAAAGTCAAAGGCTCCTGAGACCACAAGAAATTTCCTATTGTGGAACAACCATTAGGAGGTGATACCACCTGGCCAGCACATCTCTGTGTCATTTAAATTACCGTGTGCTAATGATCCTTTGTAAGCATATTGTAGGGAAAGAACAGATCAAAGCAGTTGTTTGATCACAAGTAAGATACAGTGTCTCCAGGTTGGAGGGGTAAGTTGGTATTGGTATTGTCAATAATACATTTTCTTGATGTTACTGTTCAGTATCCTTATTGTTCAATATTGATATTATTCACAATAATGGTATTTGTTACCATATTAGGAGCTGCCAGGAGACCACACAGAGAGTCTCGTAACACTACTCACCTAAGCAGGATCTCCTTATGACCAAAGTAACGTCTTCTCCAGGCGTCACAAAGCAGTGATGATAACAAGCCACCTGCGATGGAATGTTGATGTCCCGAGCATGGCACCAGCATGTCCCGACCACAGGCTGTGGCCCACAAGACAGAAAATGGTCTTCACCCTGCTATATCATCAACTTCAATTGTGTTAAAATCTTTTGGTTGTCTATGCAAACGAAAGTGGTGCTCAGAAAGGATCTGGTACACCGGGTGGGCCCAATTTCATAAGCCCCTGCATGACATGCACCTGGGTTGCCTTCTATTCCACCCAAAGACTATTTACGCTTGTTAGTTTTGTGTGATTTTTTTTCTCTGTGAAAAAATCGCAGCACCAACCTGCCATGCACCATCGCAGGTTAGGTTGCTTTCACACTGTGTTTTTTCACCTGTTCATTGGTCTCGTCGGGACTTACGACCGAACCCCCTGCAAAACGGGATTTGCTTGTATGCACTGACGGGGCCATAGACTATAATGGAGTGAACGTGTGCTCTGTCGTCAATTATTTTCGGACATGCACCCCTATTGGAGACGGACACCCAGATGCAGTCTACTACATTTTTGTGTAGATGACTATATTAAACTTGTTTATGATTTTTTTATTTACTAAAGAAGATCCCATTTTAAGTAATATGGACATGCCTTTTTCCTTCATTTCCATGATATCTCGTTGAAGCTAGATGTTAACTAGCTCGGTGGTAACCCTACTAGTAAGAGGGGCTCCTAAGAATGAGTCAAAGAATGTAAATAACCAATTTATTTGAACATATAACTACACTGCCGTTCTTAATTGGGGTGAGAGATCTAAACCTCTGCAGATTTTTTACACTAGGTCAGGTTGCACCAAAATGAAGCTGCACAGCTGGCCCTATTTTACTTCTGTGGGTTTCTGTGGATTGCCAACAGCCTGCATGTTCTATATGTGACTCACATTCAGCAATTCAAATTTGTTGTTGCAACCAGACTACGGTTAATTAAAGTTTAAGGCTATGTGCACACGGTGCATTTTTGGTGCGTTTTTTCGTGGTGTTTTTTCCGCAGCGTTTTTGCTGCCAAGAGATTACAGAAATTTCTGCAACCAAATACTCAATGTGCGCACATACAGTAAGACCAATTCTATACAATTGAGGGCATCATATCTATAAGGAGCACACAGGCATCTACTTAGTTACCATATGACATAAACATCATGACAATAACTTGTAGAAGCAGCGCACTTGCCAGTAACTCTTCCACATGACTTCATTATTGACACTCGAGATCTTTCAGCAAAGTATTTGAATTCCTCATCAGTCCAATCTACTGGAGGCTAGTATATTCAGATGTTTACTGTAACCAGTCATCAAAGTCCAGGAGTCTCTTGTTAACTCACTATTCCTTCCGCCCTGCAAGAGCCAAGGCGAAACCGTTATCTGTGAAACACTGCCCCTAAGTCAGTGTCAGGCTCTGTCTTGTCCCATAATGGTGTCAGACTGATTTCTTCTCCACATCCTTTCAATTTAGTAAGGGTGCTTTTACATTGCATTCTGGCACCTATTCAGTTGCCCTTTCAGGGCTTATGTCTGAACCCCACACACAAGATTCGGACATATGCGCTGACGGGGCCATAGACTATAATGGTGCCGACAGAGTGAACATGCGTTCTGACGTGCATCATTTTCAGGCTTGTGTGACAATTGGAGGCGGACCCTCAGACCATTATAGTCTATGGCCCTGCTGGTGCATACATACTATTGCATTTTGCTGGGGGTTTGGACATAAGCCCCAACGGGGCCACTGAACAGGTGCCAAAACACAATGTGAAATCACCTTAAGGGTTGACCAAACTGGGGAATCCCATTTAAGTCATTAGCCTTCATTCACTTTACACACAATTTAGCACAAAACTCAGGGTAAAGAGAATGCTAAAATTTCTGACGCTTGTCATCTCACTCCAAGAATGAAAATATCTGACAAAAGATGGAGCTGTTTACCTTCAAACTTGCTTATAGTCTCATTGATCAACGTTAAAGGTTAAAAATATGAGCAACTTAGTGCAGCTGCTAATGCAAGGTGTAAATTGCAATGTATAGAGCCAGACAACTCCAAAAGCACCTTTACTGAAATGGTGTCTCATGAGAAATAACACTACTCACCTATATGAACCTGTTAGTTCAGGCCTGGAGGCACACAATTGCGCCAGAAATTACAGCCCAAACACTGAGCTTCAAATTTGATGATGTGACTGCACCCTTACTTTGTGACTGTTTTTTTCTTGCTATATCAGAGATTGTGAGCCGCCAAATTGTCAGTGCATCATTAAATCTCCAAACAGTAATTCATTATTGATTTTAATTATGATTTATCACAAATGCTGTTTCTAACATCGTCCGTTTTTTGAGGCAATGCAGAGCTGTAAGGCAGCTTCGGAAATCATTAGTCTCTGATCATAAAACTTGTATAGGACAAATCCCAAGATAATTGCAAGTGACATTCCTGTTTACATGATATGATTGAAAACGCTTCCTCTAGTCATACGATTGTTCTGCAATCAAGTGGTAATTGTCAGGTAACTTTATTGGCCTGATTTTTTTAAGGGAACCTACCACCCTAAAAATGCAGTCCAACCTGCTGTCATCATTTTATAATGCAGGGGGAGCTGAGTAGATTGATATATAGATTTACTGAGAATAGACTCAGTATTAGACTCAGTATTAGGCCACGGTCCCACTATCAGTATTTGGTCAGTATTTTTTGGGGTGGGAGCCAAAACCAGGAGTGGGTGATAAATGCAGAATTGGTGACTTGTTTCTATTATACCTTTTCTCTGATTGTTCCTCACCTGGTTTTGGCTCCCACTCCTGAGCAAAAATACTGACGAATACTGACCAAATACTCATAGTGGGGCCGTGGCCTTACCTGTATTTTAGTCATTTAAACCTCTGCTCTTTCTTGGATTTTCAATCCAGTGGGCTTTCTTATCAATGATCTACAGCTTTCTATGTATAGAACAGCTTTCTAAGGGCTCGTGCTGATGACTGATTTAATCAGATAAGTGCTATCTGTGATTTTGACGGATAGCACTCTTACCCATGTCATTCTGTGGGGTCGTGCACATGTTAAATTTTTTCCTCTGAACGACTGGTCCAAAGAAAAAAGTCGCAGCAGATTTGCCTCCGAGAATCAGATGGCACTCGCCCATTCATGTCTATGGATCCATGAAAAAAATTGCACCGCACTCGGATGACATCAGACTGACATAATGGAGAGGGTGGAGAAACTTTTTCTTTTTTCTCTGCACCTCTGAGAAAATTGGATCCCACTCTGATCAAACTGACCAGAGTATGATTAACATAATCGGACTGTTTTTCTCAGATGGAGAATAAATGGTCGTGTGACCCTAGCCTAAGTGTGCATACCAAGATCGCTGTCAGTCACTGAATAGGATCACCAACAGGGATGAAAATGTCAGAAAGAGCAGAGATTTAATTGACTAAAACACAGGTTATACTGAATCTTTTCTCACAAAACTACAGTGGCGACCAAAAGTTTAGCATTTTTTTTAATAGTGTGATTACTTCTGTCTGGTTATTTCCCTAGTGATGAATTGAAAGTGCATGAAGTTGTCATCTTGCAAGACCTTAATTTTAACCAAAATGCTTTTGAATATAGGTATGGTCATTTAATTAAAGAAAACTTGTCAATCAGCTCAGCTCCCCTTGCTCTATAACATGATGCCTGCAGGTTGAGCTGCATTTTTATGGTGACAGGTTCCCTTTAAGACTGGCGTTTTGCACGCCAGTCTTAGGCTGTGTGCCCATTATGCGTTTTTTAAGCGTTTCCGCAGCGGCAATTCCGCCGTAGAGACGCTTAAAAAACGCTTGGTAGAAGGTCTGCAATGTTCCCCAATGATAATCCGCATGTGCTATACACATGCTACGGAAATTTCCGCTGCGGATTATCATTGCAGAAATCCGCAGCACTACCAATTATTTTGCATAATCGTGGCGTTTTTGCCACCATTGACTTGCATTGAATCGCTTAATATCCGCATGACTAAATGTGCACATGCGGATATTAAGCGATTCAATATTCGGATGGTACCCGGGTCTGGAGAAGAGGAGACTCTCCTCCAGACTGGGGTACCATAGTACCTGTAAAAAAAAGATTTTAAAATAAAAAAACAACAACATTATACTCACCCTCTGATGGCCCCCGGTCTCCTTAGTGATGCGTCCTGGCTCCTCGGCGGCTTGCGATGGTCTAAAAGGACCTTCCATGACGTCATTTAGTCATGTGACGGGTCACGCGACCGCTGACGTCGGCGGTCGTGTGACCTGTCACATGACTAAATGACGTCATGGAAGGTCCATTTAGATCATCACGAGCCGCCGGGGAGACCGGAGAAGGAGACCGGGGGCCATCAGAAGGTGAGTATAATGTTTTTTTTTTTTTACCATTTTTATTCTTTTTTTTAATTAATTTGGTCACACTATATACTGTAAAATGCATGCCGGTTGCATGGATTTATATAGTGTGACCAAGTTGTCAAGCACTTTTCCAAGTGCTTGACACCCCACATGCGAAATCGCATGCTAAAAACGCTTCACAAACGCTTGTCCCTGGCTGAAAAAATGCATGTAAAATCCGCATGCGTTTTTTCTGCCAGGGAGATGCAGAAACGCTCAGGCAAAATCCGGAGCATTTCTGCATCGTGGGCACATAGCCTTAATGTTGGGTGTGCTGGAGTAAGGTGTGCCTAATTCATTAAGACCACCTCTGCAAAAAATGTTACTTCAGTCATGGTCTTGAGAAATATTTCTGGAATAATGTACACCACAACTTTTGGTGAATTTGTCGGATGGCTTTGCCATGCTCTGTCCAGCTCCTCACGCTTTGGAGAGCCTTCTGAAATTGTCGTGAAAATGTTAAAAGCCGCAAATTTTTTGGCTAATTTCGTGTTGTGCAAGAATTTTACCACATTTGAAGGTGTTTTATTTCGGAATTCTGGCGAAAACACCTTCATCAATCAGGCCCTTTGTTTTCATTTTACTTTATCATTTCATCTAAATGCTATGCAGTTTAGCCCCTGCTTAGGTGTTGGCAACTTTCACCAATAGGTTGCGGTCAGATGGCCGTATATTCTCTCTTGCCGAAGAATTGGGCCGATTATGCTAATGACACTTGGCTCAAACTACATTCACCAATAGGCTGCGGTCAGATGGCCGTATATTCTCTCTTGCGGGAGAATTGGGCCGATTATGCTAATGACACTTGGCTCAAACCACATCAGAGTTTGAGCCGAGTGTCATCTTAGTGTGATACCATACTCTTGTGTGGCGCCCCTGCGGGTTCAGTCGCCACAGAGGTACTGCATCTCACCCAGAGGTGTGGTATCTCACTCTCAGGTAAGGAAGGAGTACGGCCCAGGACCCTAACACCTGCATTCAACACTACACTACTCCAGACCAGCAGGAGGGGCAAGATGCGTCGCTCTCCTGCTGAGCCCTGTCGCTGGCTGGAGTGGGGGGAACCAAAATAGGGGGAACCATGTAGTGGGTGTGGGTGGAGGAAGTAGTTCAAGGGAGCTCAGTAAGAAGCGATATAAAAGAGAGGGTGGAACATTCTAGTGGGAGAAGAAGGAAGAAGAAGTGAGAGAGAGTGAGAGGAGGAGTTGGGAGCAGGAGCTCTGCAGGAGCTCTGCTCAGGGGAAGCGCGGGCCTGAGTGAGGAGGCCCCAGAGAATGAGAGGAGGAAGGAACGGGAGCAAAGAGGAGACTCCAGGAGTGAAGAAAGGATCCCAGGGGTACGGGCAGTGCTGGAGACCACCTGTACGCCTGAATCTACCAGGCGGTGGAGGGATCGGCTTGCAGAGGGGACCGGCCCCTAACTAGTGAGAATTGCAACATTCAAATAGGTAACCGGAGGCTGCAGCATTTCAGGTGCTGCAGCCAAAAGCCACATCTATATCACCGAAAAGGTGGCCATAGAGGACACAAGGGACAGAGAAGATGTCGCCCGACAAGGGTCACTGGATTGGGACACTGGGTGTGAGGTGCAGGGAGACGGCCAGAAGGAACACACAGAAGTGGGTCCCGTTATGTACTCCGGAGGTACCTGAGGGTTTTCTGAACCCCTCCTTGAGTAAGCTTAGGACGACGTGGGAAGTTATGATCTGCAGTTGTATCCAGGAGCAAACCGGAAACTGTGAGTAAATCCGGAAGACTGCACCCCACTGTCTCTGCGAATTATTACTGCGCCATCACCCCCTGCACTACACTGCACCACGACCACACAGCAACATCTATAACATCACCATTTCCTGCCCTGGAGCTAAACTCTGCCTGTGGAAAGCTAAACCAACTCTGCTGCATTAACATCGGCTCCAGAGGATCTGCTCCGCAGCGGCGGCTTCCTTTTGCCGCATACCACAGATGGCGTCACGAACATTATATAAAAACCATAAATCCCCTGTAAATAAATCCCCTTTTATTGACCTCCTTGGGTCACGGACCGGGTCACCGCCACTGTGACATCTCCTTTAGCAACGACCGGCCTGGCACCGAGTACCCCACAGCCCAGGGGGCGTGTCGCTTGCATGAATGAATCGCAGCACAAGTGCGGAGAAGACAGTGAACTTAATTTCTCCATCTTCTCCATTGTCTGAGTCCGCGGATGTCAGACTACACTTGGATGACATCCGACTGCAGTTTGATGTTTTACACACACCAATAGACTTGTATGGATGTGCATGGTCTGATTATCAGACTCGCAGTTCGCTGCAATTTTTCTCTCCTGCCAAATCGGCATAAGAAAAAAAATGCTAGTCGGCACTGCCCCATAGTATAATATTCGTCCAAGTGCTATCTGATAAAACATCGGATAGCATTCGGCCATATTATACGCTCGTGTGAGCAAGCCTATAGGAATGCTTACTGATTGCTAGTTGTTTCTGCAGAACGCAATATCAAAATATAATTGTTCCTCAAGTGTGTGAAATGCTAGAAAGTAGTGCATCCAGAGTACAGAAAATCAGCCTAGTAATGGTCAGGTAGCAGCTGCATCTCCTGCTCTTGCTTGGTTTATTTATGTTCCCAACTTTCTGAAATTTTAACCAACAGAAAAAATCCTCTAAAATGCTTAGTTTGTAATAATAAAACCATTGTTGAATAGGTGCAATGCATAAATCTCATGACGAGGCAAAGTAAAAGTATTACAGATTTACCATACTGGAACCCTGTGTGCAGGGTGAATTGTAGGTTGGTTATTTTGGTTATTTTTTTTTTAATAAAACATCCAGACTATATCATTTTACAGTTAAAAATATTTCCACTAAGCAATGATTAAGAAAAAACACCTACGATGAAAATAATGGTTTTGCTGAGTTTGCATTTTCCTTAACTGTAGGTTTAGTCCAGGCAGATTCACATATACGACACTACCACAACTATGTAAAATCTGTTGTGATTAAAGAGATAATAAAATACCAAATTGCCTGGCAAAGACATGGTGTGTCAGATTTTACAGGGCACAACTAGACCATAAACTATACAGAATTTGTAATGGTAGTGTCAAATTTGGTGCATGTTGAGATATATATATATATATATATATATATATATATATACATATATATATATATATATATATATATATTATACCACTTCTTGGCTGACTTTACCTTGCACCAGTATTTTGTGCCAAAAAACACACACGCAGTTAATAAATCTGGTGCATTTTAACACATTTCAACATAGCTACATCCTTTTTCTCAACTGTCCAGTCCAGTACAAAAAGAGTCTAAACCACAGTACATTTTTACTTAGTAAATTTCTTTTACTATCTCTCAGGGCTCTTTCACACATCAGTGTGTCTGGTATGTGTGGTGACAGTTTCCACATGTACCGAAGACACTGACACACTTAGACCCATTCAAATCTATGGGTCTGCGCACATGTCAATGTGTTTCCACGGACCGTGTGTCAATGTGATCCACAAGCTGACATGTCCGTTTTTGGACGACAGCACGGATCACACAGACCCATTCAAGTCAATGGGTCCATGTAAACACATGCCGCACATGGATGCCATCCGTGTGACACGTGCCGGCGCTTGGGAATCAGTGTATAGTTAGTGCTGTTCCCAAGCACTGGATGCTGAACACTGCCCTCATCATAGTCCCCTGCCGGCGCTGCGATCTGCACCAGCAGGGACAATGATGAGGGTAGGAGTATCTGCTCCCACAGTGTGCACCTGTAAAAATAAGAATAAAATAAAAAATCATTATACTCACCTGTCCTAAGTGTCCCCTGCTGTAATCCATGCAACCGATCAGCAGAGGAGCTGGGGAGAATGACTCCTGCAGCAAGCGGCCCCGGAGCTGCGCTCAGTGAGTGACAGGACACCGCTTGCTGAGTACAGCTCCGGTATGTGTGATCCTGATGCGGCACACGGGCAGCACACGGTTGCCACACTTGTGACACACACGGTCATGCGGGACACGGATATCTCCGGTATAGTTTTTTCCACTACCGGAAATATACGGACGTGTGAAACCGGCCTCAGACAGTATTAATACATGGATTTAGACTTTACAAAAGATTATCATGAGGAAATGTGTTGGAGTCAGACATTCCTGATTTGTAAAGAGGCGCATGCACCCCTCTTAATGAATCCGGCGTGTGTGAAAAGTGGCATGCACCTTCGGGTCAGGTACTGGAGTAAGATTTGTGGCCTATAGAATGCCAACTTTTGTCATGAATTTGACAAATGGGGGTTGCCACATGCCTGTCCAGCCCCAGTTTGGATGAAAATGGTGTGAGAATACCAAAAGTCACTAAATTTTAGTGCAGCTTCGCGTTGTGACAAAATGTTGTGACTTTTCAAAGCTCTTTACCCCAGAATTATGCCGTAAAATCTTTGATGAATCGGACACAAAGACTTGTACTTAGTTTGTCCAAATGTAGATCTTTTAAATATAAAGAATTAGGTTTATAGACAGTTATGTATATATACAGCTCTACATCTTGACAAAGTACAAGTCTAAATTAATGTGGCTCTTTTGACACTGCAATGGACAGTCGTGAAGATGGTAACTAAGACAAAATCATATACAAGTATAACATATTAGAAAACATTTTACATTTTTTATTAATTTAGTCATCTATTTTCTTTGATGACAATCTTACATTTATTTTCTTACAATATTTTAATTTTAAAAGCTTTATATGAAATAAATTTTTTTGGTATTTATCGACAAAACTCTGATATTACAGTTTCATCAAATAAGGGTATGTTCCCATATGATTGAAAAGCAGTGGATTTTCCGGTTTACGACTTGCATTCAAAAAAATTTGCTGGATATCACAGCAGCAGCACTGTGAATAACATTTCACTAAACCTCACTGCAGTGAAAATCCACAAAGTAAAATGACAGATGCTGCAGATTTGAAATCCGCAGCATGTCTTATATATAGATATAGCAGATTTCAAGGTGGCAAATCTGCTGCATTTTGCAAGAAAATCCGCAACTGTATAGGGTCCAGTCAGATTGACGATCTCTTATCACCATGCAGTTTGGGATAAGGGCTTTAAATAATATAACAAGTTAATTTGCATGTGTTATATGCAGAAATCTGCTTTTTAAAAGGACCCTTGGGCCAATGATTTTTTACAGTGCCCAGACTATATTTTCTCTGTCTCTTACTATTATATTTATTATGTTTACTACATTTATATAAATCTTTAGGATTGAAACAAAATACAAGAACGACATTGTATGTTTTGTGTAAATATACAGAGGTACTTTAAAGTTTACGAATGCTTCAGAATTTTCCATATTTCTGCATAACTTTGACCTAAATCTACATGAGGTCTTCACACAAGTTCTAAAAGTAGATGGAGAGAACCAAATCAAAGAAAAGAGTCAAAATATTTTTTTATTCAGGAAAATGATCCGGTATCACATATCTATGAGTGACAAAAGTATGTGAACATTTAGGATTAGCCGATAATTTGAAGGTGAAATTATAGTCTAATGTTTTTAATCAATGGGATGACAATCAAGTGTAAATAGGCGATCTGTTTTACTCAACTTCTTATCGACCTATGATGTGCATTTTCATTAGAAGTCACTAAGCAAAGTAAGTAGCCGGCTCAGAAACGTAGCCAATTTCATGCCAGGCAGATGCTCGCTAAGTAAGGCTGGATTCTCATTGGCTTTGGGCCACAAGTCTTTCAGGGCTTCCATCTGAATCTGTGACGGGGCTTTATGCAGTGGCGTCCTCCACCACGCGACCGCCCCCTGCCCGCCATCTCACATTCACTGGTATCCGCATCCTGAGGATGCGGATATACAGTAGGTGAACAAGATGATGGAACAGGGAGCCGTTCCATCATGGTTTTGGCTTACAAATACTGATGATATACTGACCAAAAATTCCTGATGGGCAGCATGGTGGCTCAGTGGTTAGCACTGCAGCCTTGCAGTGCTGTGGTCCCAGGTTCAAATTCCACCAAGGACAACATCTGCAAGGAGTTTGTATGTTCTCCACATATTTGCGTGGGTTTCCTCTGGTTTCCTCCCACATACTGATAGGGAATGTAGATTGTGAGCCCCGATGGGGACAGCACTGATATTGTCTGTGAAGCGCTGTGGAATTAATGGCGCTATATAAGTGAGTAAAATAAATAAATAAAATAAGGCCTAATGTAAAGACTTTTACTTCTCCTTTTTGCTGGCTACACTGCTTTACCTCAAACAAAACAGCATCAAAAGCTTCAGCTGTGTTTTTTCCTCTGCTGATTTTACCCTTGGCGTTACAGACACATAGGAATCAAATTAGAATGTATGGGCAACATTATTCTGCACAGCTTTAGAAACACAGAGATCTCCAAGCTGAAACCTATGGGGCAAGAGAGCTGTTAATCCAGGGGCGGACACAGACAGAAGGAGGCCCCTGTGCAAGGGCAGTATGTGGGCCACTTGGGATCCAATAGTTCATAATAATCATAATGCACCCCTTTTTGTGTGACAAAAGCTGCTTGCTGCTTTCGAGGCGAAAATGGTCCCCCTTACCCAGTGGGACACTCTGCGGCTGCACAGGTTGTACCAATGGTATGCTTGCCCCTGCGTTAATCCTTCATTCTAGTAAATAAGGCATAAAAATGAATCAGCCTTAGGGTGTATCCATATGCTGCATCTGGTCACGTGGCTATAATTCTGCCCAACCACTCGTGATAAGCCAATGATGACCACACAAAATTTTGTGGCCATTGGCCTGCTGTGGGTAGTTTTGGACTCTATGTGGCCACACCCTTAGACTTATGAAACCTTTGCTGAAAAGAGTGGATCAACTGTTACTAAGGGGGTCTATACTGAAAGTGAATATATGGAAAAAGTTCTGAAATAATTTACTTCTGAACAGATTTACAACATAACACTAAGTGAGTATTTTAGACTCATGGGTAGTCAGGGACCATAATCCTTGCTTTTACCAAATGTAAGAATAGCTGGATCAATATCTGACACACTACACATCACTGTAGGGAACTAATCCTTTGAAACATGGCAAGTTACATTGAACATTTAGCAAGTTTATAAAACGAAGTTACTTATGCTAACTTTTACAATAATATATGTACTGTACTTTCCTTAGAAACATGCTAAATTTCCATATTGCTGTATGAAAGCTTACAGAACAGCTGTTAGCCATTAATCTCTGCATCTATGTATCCTTCCCAAGTCTTCTTGGTTTTATATGATACCATATATGCTTTTAAAAATGTTATAGACTACTGTGAGCGTGCAACTTGATGATTCTCTCCTTGTATAACTCTACTGCTTCTAAGTAAAGTACTGCTGCATGGGAGCAAAGGTAATTATTCAACATAAGTCAATGACTTTCTAAACAGCAGTTAGGTTGTAAGGATATCTGCAAGTAGAATTTTGAGTTTTTATTCAATAAAAGATGTACATTTTAAAGATATTAAATTGTCTCATAAGTATCTGTTGATCTGTTGGTAAATAAGCATAATTTTTGGGGGTAAGTGCGACCGGTAGCTATGTCATACCCAAGCCGACCAGCTTTTCCCTCCAAAAGTGTGTGAAATTAGCCATGGATAAGTGCCTACTTTTATTAGCCTACTGCTGATGCCAATGATTCAATCAGCTGTACTATATGCTTGCCTGTCTCATCACTGCTTATGCGATGGGAATCAACTCCCTGTCCATCATGTCACCTATACTGTAGTATTGCTGCAAATGATGCTGTAGCTGGACTACCAGATATCTCCTTACCTAACCCATATTATTTTTCTACTGTGCGGGTTCTGCACTGCTGTTAGATGTCCACTTACACTTCCTGTGCTTGTGTAGTGTGTTGTATAGCTATACTGTTCTGCTGCTGGGAAGCATACCCTCTTGATGGTTCACATACATGAAACAGCTTTCAAAATAGGGATCTTTTTTTTTTCACGGCTTCTTGACAAGCCATTACTTTTTCCCTTTTTTCACTTTGAAAACAGCTATCCTGTTACTGCTCCCTAAAAACGGATACGTTTTGGACAGCTTGATAAAAAAACCTTGTTTAACCATTGTTTGGTTAAACCAAATGTTTAACCATTTTGAGGATAGTTAAACTATTGCAGATCACAAAAAAGGGATAATTTTTTCACTCGTAGTTGAGAAGTTATTATTTCTTTGCTTTCAAAACAGCTGACCTGTTTCTGCTCCCTAAATAAAGGGATCGTTTTTGGATGGCTTGTGAAAAAGCTATTGTTTTTTAATTTAGCAAAGAAAAAAGCTCTTGATACTCCCTAAAGAGGGATAATTTTTGTACCATTCTGTATAAAAAATCCACTTCTTCTTCTGTTTGCATCTCCTGTGTATAAACACCCGCAAGACAGGCATCTGGCCACACAAGAGAATTATTTATGGACCTTTTTTCAATTTAAGTAGCTTAAAAAGTCTGTAACTGCAGTGTATTGTTAAATAGGCTTTTGGTTCCCACTGTTTGCCATCTTTTTTTTTTCCTAGCCAGATAGGATAAGGTCACTCGGGCATTACTGAGGCTGTCTTTGTGTTGTAGGGTTCAAAAAGCTTCAGTACTGTTTTACCAACACAAAGTAGCAAGTATTTGTGAAGTGTAAAGGAAATGATACATAGTTTTCTAAATAATTAAAAAAATATAAATCTGAAAATTTGTAGGACCACCTTTCGCTGCAATTATTGCTAAAAATCTTTTGGAGCATATTTCTACCGGCTTTGCACATCTAGAGGCTGAAATGTTTGCCCATTCTTCTTTGCAAACTTGCTGCAGCTCAGTGAGACTAGATGGTGAATGTCTTTCCACAAATTCTCAATGGGATTTAGGTTTGAACTTGGACTGGGCCATTCAAACACATGAATATGCTTTGATCTAACCCATCCCACTGTAGCTCTGGCAGTATGTTTAGGGTCGTTGTCCTGCTGGAAGGTGAACCTATGCCCCAGTCTCATTCTTTTGGAGCGTCTGACAGATTTTCCTCCAGGATTGAACTGTATTTACCTCCATGTGTCTTCCCATGAACTTTGACAGCTTCCCTGTCCCTGCTGAAAAAAAGCATCCCACAGCATGATGCTGCCACCACAATGTTTGATGGTTGGGATGGTGTTTTCAGAGTGATGTGCAGTGTTAGTTTACTGCCACATATAGCATTTTGCACTTAGTCAAAAAAGTTCTACTGTGGTTTCTGACCAGTATGCTGTCTTCTACATGCTTGCTGTGCAACCTACATGGCTTTTTGAAAACTGAAAAAGGACTTTTTATGGCTTGCTTTCAAAAATGCTTTTATCCTTGCCATTGTTCCATAAAGACCAGATTTGTGGAGTATATGTACAATAGTTGTCCTGTGGACATATTCTCCCACCTGAGCTGTGGATCTCTACAGGTCCTCCAGAGTGACCAAGGGCTTCTTGGCTGCTTCTGGAATTAGTGCTCTTCTCCCTTGGGATGTCAGTTTACTTAGACGGCCATGTATTGGTAGGTTTGCAGTCGTGCCATACTCCTTCCATTTTTGGATGATGGATTGAATAACGCTCTGTGAGATGTTCAGAGCTTGGGCTATTTTTTATAATCTAACCCTGCTTTACTCTTCTCCACAATTTTATCCCTGACCTGTCTGGTGTGTTCATTGGTTCTTATTATGATGATGTTTGATCCTTAATGCTCTCAAACCTCTGAGGCCTTCACAGAACAGCTGTAGTTATACTGAGAATAAATTACACGCAGCCAGAAACAAGTTACTAATTATGTGACTTCTGGAGGCAATTGGTCACTCAGGATTATATTTAGGGTGTATCAGCCTACAGGTGGCTGAATACAAATGCGCATCACAATTTTCAGATTTATATTTTTAAATATTTAGAAAACCATTTCCTTTATACTTTACAAATATGTGCTACTTTGTGATTTTTATATCACATAAAATCCCAATAAAATACATTTAATTTTGTTACTGTAACGTGAAAAATGTGGAAAAGTTCACAGTGTATGAACACTTTTTAAAGGCCCTGTACATGTCATAGTGCTGATTGAAGCTCTAGCCTTTAGACTATTCAGAGACAAACCTCATAGATACTGTTCGCACTGGTGGTTTTAGTTACTATCTCAGTTTCCAGTATTTTTGAAGCAAAAACTAGCACAGTCTACAGTGCTTGCTATCAGAAACCAGAGAGACACCATAAAAGTCAATTTGGTTCATCTATATTCATTGGCATCTAATCAGAAAATGAAGCAATAATAGCAGTCATAATTCCATCAGATACTAAAGACATGATGATAATGTAAATAACATAAACTCAAAACTCAAATGAAACCGTTTACAGTATTCATTCAAATAGAGAACTTTCAATCTTAATTCGTTTTACATACCGCCCATTTTATTAGATATGTAAATGAGGAGTCCTCAGTGCACCCTTATCATGGTCAAGGACTTGGTGCACCATTTCGCCCCTCAGTTATGATCCACCACACCTCCACTTATTGACTGTTTGTCAGTACTCACTTTGGAGCTCTGTTTGAATTGAATCCTCAGTCCTGGACATGCTGACACTGTAGGAGCTGAGAGCACACAGTGTCAGTATCTGCGTGCTACACTTGTGGTTGTGGAACCACTGTGCCATGGTCCGGGGAGAGTCTGGAGGGGCGTAACTAAGTGACCACCTGGTTCTTCACTAGAGCCCCTTGTGGTGTGGTTAGACTTGGACCCAGGTGCACGTCAGGTACCACTCCAGGACAGACCCCCTAAGGTATGTAGGGAAGCAGGGATAGACTCGGAGAGTCAGGACGGCCAGGAACTGTATAGCAGGATGGCGGATACTGCACGACTGGTAGACAGAACGGGAATTGGAACACTGGAATCGACTGGATAGGTTACAGAAACACAAGACTGAGAGGATCACAGGAGCTAGTTCAGGCTGCGTGGTGAGGAAGGCAGTAACAGGCACGGACCAGGCGGGTCAGGATCAGGACTTGGTATAGGCAGGATGGGATTAGGAGAGGGTTCAGACAGGACGAGCAGGATCAGGAGGACTGGCCGGATCAGGTAGTGACAGGGTGAACAGGTTCAGGAAGCACAGGTACAGAAACCTTACAATTTAGACGGACATGAAAACACTAATATACTAGAGTTGCTAAGGTACCTCCCAACAGGGGGGGTGTTGGAAATACCTGATGTCTCCCAGTCACTGGCTAAGGACATTTTCAAAAGCGTGCTGCCCCTTTAAGAAGCAGGGAACTCGCGCACCGTAAGCACATTCCCAGGGGACCTGAATGCTGTGCGCAGGTCCTGGGAGGAATTGGAGTAGCGCGGGAGGGTGAGTGAACATGCCGGCATCCCTGCCGAGAGGGGGATGAGGACACGTGCAGGGGCGCCGGTGCCGTCCTAAGGGTATGTGCCCACGATTCAGAAATGAAGCAGAAAATTCCTGCAGCGTTTCTACATGTTCTTGGCAGTAAAAACGCTTGTGGATTTTACAAGCGTTTTTGATGCGTTTTTGCAGCATTTTTACATGCGGATTTGACTTGTGTTTTTCAAATGCATTGGGTCCTCAAATCCGCATGCAGAAACGCACAAATAATGGACATGCTGCGGATTTTTCCACATGGAAAATCCGCAGCGGAAAATTCCGCAGCATGGGCACAGAACATGCAGATTTTCATTGTGGATCATGGGGCATGGATTATCAAGTGTTTTGCAAGCGTTTACGCTGCGAAAATTCCTCATCAAAAACGCTTGAAAAATGCATAGTGGGCACACAGCCTCGCAGTGCATTTTCAGCCACCCCTCCTCTCTGCAGTGTGCACTCCCTTCACACAGAATCATATACTATCAGGAGAGCAATGCTGACAGTAGAAGTGGATGAGAGCTTAAACATTGCGACTGACGTGACACATTCCCTTAAATTAGGTTGATTGGGTTTAAAGAGGGATGTCTGCATGGCATGGATGTAATTATTTCAGTTTACAGGAGGGTTTGGATAACAAAACATGTCATGAATGAAATGCACACGAATTTGGAGGTGCAACACCCACTTTGTGCACAAGTTGTGACCTTTGGATGAGGCAAACATTTAGTGAGTTGACCTGTATAAACTTTATAAAAATACATTACAGAAAGGAAACTGATGCATCCAATATGCAAGCTATTAAGAAAATATCACATAGTTTCTGAGGTCAAACTAACATGCAGTACATTGTAAAGTTGTGTTACCTTGGCAAGTAAACTAGATTTTCTTATGTGAACTATTGTTTTTGATGTATTTTAATCTCCATGGAAGAGTTGTCTCTATGTTTATGAATAATATTTGGCAATCATGCAACTTTATCAACTTATCAGTTCATATTTATTAAATTAGAAAAAAAATCTTGCTTTCAGTTCATAGATGAGGTTAACATAATAAAATGAATTCATAGACAAATAAGTTTAGATGAAATGTATGTGCATTTTATCATCAGTCCAGGGACTACTTTATAAACTTTACATGAACTTTTAAATTTCCCAGTGAAACGATAACTTTCTCTACCTATTGACTTTTAGAGATGTATTTTGAAGTTGCCAAAGAAAGACATTTTAAAGACATTCTGTAATTTTATGTTCCCATTTGTCCCCTAAGGTATTTTCAGCAGTTTGTTGTCAAACTTGTGCTGTACATGTTGCTCTCTTTTCTAGTGTGAGGAATTCAGGTCATTAGGAAAGAAGGTCAGCAAGAATTTAATTACTGTCCTATTACCTAAAACACTTATTCCGGGTCAAACAAGCTTATTTCATGATCTTCATACGGACTGCAATGCCCAGACCCAAACGGCCAAACTGAGCATTGCGGTCCATATACATGTGTAGAACGAGCAAAAAAGCTTGTAAAAGAACTTCAACATGACGTTTCAAGGATGGAGCGAGACTGCCATCTACTGGCCAGAGACAGTCAAGCAGAACCAAAATATACAAAGGAAGTTGCAGGGAGGGCAGATTCAGAGGCTGGACCTGATCAGGTGACTTCCAGGAAGGAGTTCAGAGAGATAAGAGGCCAGCGCGCCAAACCTGAGGGGTCTTTGGCGCCAAGCAGCAGAGAGGAGCAGACGTGTTCCCTGCGTCCTGAGAAACCCCGCGTGACAGGCCAAATCCAGAGGCCTGAGAGGTGCTCCACAACGTGATTTAATTGAATTCATCCGGAAAGAGACTCACGGCCTTGCGGGAATAACCGGTGACCCCCGCTAGGGCCAAATTCACGGTTAAAGAACTTGTGTGGTGCTTCTCATGCTTGAGGGCATCACCTTACTTTAAGAGACTGCGCCTTATTTTAAGAGACTGCGCCTTACTTTAAGAGACTGCGTCTTGCTTTGAGAAATTTCGTATTTTTCTGATGTTTCAAACCACTGTTCATTACCCTTGTTGCTAATCCCTTGTTTCAGTATACCTGTTGTATAAAACTGTTTACAAACATCTCTGACTGTTCTCGCCTTGTGTCTCTGTGCGTTGCATTCCGGTACCTGCATTACATTTGGCGTAGTCGGCAGGATGCAACATTCAGACGCAGAGATGGCGGATCAGTCTGTGGCTGGGTCCGGCCGGAGCCATATACCCCTGGGGGCTATGCTCAGCCATCTTCCCAAGTTTACAGGGGATGGCATGTCACTTTGGGACTGGGCAGAAAGACTGAGAAGTATGCTACGTATGTATCCCCTTGACCCTCTAGCCCAGGCGGAGCTGGCCCTCCTAACCCTTGATGGAGAGGCCCGACAGACTGTGATGTACCGCCCACCTGGGGACCGTGACACCGTGGATAAAGTGATAAAAATTCTAGAGGACATGCACGGTGACACTACAGATTTGGGACACTTGCGCTTACGGTTGTTTCAGCGGGTCCAAGGGGAAAATGAGACAGTAAATCAGTATGTTAATGCATTACAGGAAGTGACGGCCCATATCACTAAGAAAACTCGAGATGGGAACCGAGGACTGGGACCATTGGATGAGGTGTTGCGTGACCAACTGATTGCTGGCTTGAAAGACCCTTCCCTGAGGCAGATCCTGAAGGAGCGGCTGCGATTGAGCCCTGATATGGGCTTCCTGGAGGTAGGGGCTGAAGCTAGAGTCCTGGAGAGAGAAATTCCTGTTCTCAAAGCCACAGTTAGAAGTCATGAGGAATTGCTCCTGGATTCACCAACGAAGAGCCTGATTGGGTACCGGAAATACGTCAGGAAATTCAAGACATTCGGGGTGAGCTGAATTCTATTAGGAAGACTCCTACTGCCCCCTTGCCGACGGACCGTACTGCTCAACGCGGACGGAGACCAGAACGAGAAAGACGTTCCTATCCGGCCCCAGCACGACATGTACCCGACCTATCGGCAGAACGAGGACCGGAGTGCTGGACCTGCGGAGGTAGGGGGCATATCTCCAAAGACTGTCCCAACCGAGAAAGGAGGAGGAGGGGACAGCCGTTAAACTAAAATGCCCCACGGTTGTGGAGCATACCGTGGGGTCTCGAGCTTCAGAGAGTAGAAGAGGGAGCTCTGAAGACATTGTCTCCGAGAGGCCCATTATCTGGGCTGAATTCAATGGGCAGCGGATCCGCTGTTTGATGGACACCGGGTCTCAAGTGACCACTATGCCTGAGACGTACTTCCAAAGTCACTTTCCTGAAGTCGCTCGTTCCTGCCGGGAACCCACTGTCAAACTGGTGGCGGCTAATCAACTACCTATCCCAGTAGCGGGAGTAGTATGGATGTCCGTGCGGGCATGTGGAAAGGACCTCGGTCGAAAAGGGATTGTACTGACCACCGGGCCCGGAGGCGATGGGCCCATTGTAACACTGGGCATGAATGTGCTGAAAGAAGTCAGACAGTTCCTGGCTGAGGGCTGTAGCAAAAACAACTGGACCTGCGCCACTCGAGACCCAGCTAACAAGAGAGTGTTCCAGCACCTCGTGCGGGTCAGTCAGATTCAAAAGTTGCCCACTACCTCCCAGTACCTTGGTAAGGTATCGATACCGCCCGAAGCCACAATGACACTGCCGGTGGGACAGACTGTACTCACTTTGCCGGTGCTGGCACATGTGTCCTTAGAGGGCGTGGACATTCAAGTTGAACCAATGGAGGGAGAAGAAGCGCCCTCTGGACTCCTGATTGCTCGAACTCTGGCCACCGTGCGGCACGGTCGAGTACCCGTGCGCTGCATCAATTTAAGTGGCACCAGTTTACAGTTGTTGCCCCGACAAGAGGTGGCACGAGTGTGCGTAATGCCGGAGGCCCTTACTAGAGCTGACGCTATAGGGCTGGCACCTGTGGAAGGAAAACCATGGACCCTAGAGGTGTCCCTCAATAGCCAGGAACATGGAAGAGAACCGTTGGCTGGACGCCACCTCCTGGAAGAAATGGAAGCTAACCTGACTGAGTTTTCTGCTGGACAAGTAAGGCAGATCGAACAACTTCTACAGCGATATCAGGGAGTGTTTGCACAGCATGAAGATGATTTCGGGTGCACTCGGGACATTCAGCACGAAATACCCACCGGAAATACTGCTCCCATCCGAGAGAGATATTGGCAGATCCCGCCTCAAATGTACCAGGGCCACTCCAATCGTGCTGGTCCGAAAGAAGGACGGTACCCTGAGATTCTGCGTAGACTATCGGAAGCTGAATGCCTGTACAGTACGGGACTCCTGTCCACTCCCCCGAATCGAAGAGTCTCTATCTGCACTAGGGAGCGCCAAATTCTTCTCCTCCCTCGACCTGGCCAGTGGCTATTGGCAGGTCCCAGTAGCTGAGAAGGATCGTCCGAAGACAGCTTTTGTTCTCCCTATGGGCCTGTTTGAGTTCAATCGAATGCCGTTCGGACTAACAAATGCGCCAGGAACCTTCCAACGGCTGATAGAGAGATGCTTGGGGGACCTCTACTTTGAAGCCACTTTAATATATCTGGACGATATAATTATCTATTCCGCAACGTTTGAGGATCATCTCTGCCGACTGGAACAAGTGTTAGAAGGGCTATAAAGGCACGGCCTGAAAATTAAGCCTCGTAAGTGTCGTCTCTTCAAACGAGAAATTGAATATCTGGGGCACACTGTGTCCAGTGCAGGGGTGCACCCCACTGCGGAGAAAGTAGCTGCCGTGCAGAAGTGGCCCACGCCCGCCAATCTAAGGGAACTAAGGGCATTCCTGGGGCTCGCTGGATACTACCGCAGATTCATTAAAGACTTCGCTAAGATTGCGAACCCGCTCAATGAATTGCTGAGAGGAACAGCCGGGGGAGCCAAGCGGCAGCCCATTCAGTGGGGCCCACGACAAGAAGAGGCATTCCGAGCATTGAAAATGGCGCTAACAGATGCCCCGATTCTGGCCTACGCTGACTTTTCGCAGCCGTTCATGTTGTACACTGATGGAAGCTTGCATGGGCTGGGAGCAGTGCTGGCTCAAGTACAAGGAGGGAAAGAGCGAGTGATAGCGTATGCCAGCAGGTCACTCCGAGATACGGAGAGGAATCCGGACAACTACAGTTCGTTTAAGCTGGAGCTACTAGCACTGGTGTGGGCCATGACCGAGAAGTTTGCTGAGTACCTGTCAGAGTCAGAAGTGCAAGTGCGGACAGATAACAACCCTTTGGCCCACTTGGAGAACGCCAAACTGGGCGCGTTAGAACAGCGGTGGGTCGCAAGGATGTCCAAATTCCAGTATAAAATCGCCTATCGGTCCAAGGCCCTGAACACACATGCAGATGCCCTGTCCCGGGTCACTCAGGCGGGGCCGAAGAAGGACAGAGATGAGGGGCTCGAAGGTGACCAGATCCCGGATTTCAGCCAGTTCGCCGCTGCTGTGGTCGACGCCCAAGAGACCAGAGGGGAGCCGAGGCCCACTCAGATTCTGGGCCGTTCAAGAGACGAATGGATACATCTGCAGCAATCCGACCCGGAGCTAGCAAAGTTGAGAGTATGGGTCGCCCTTAATCAGAGACCCGACCAGGAAACCAGAGCCGCTTCACTTCCAACTACCCTACAAATCCTAGGCCAGTGGGAGAGGCTCCTCCTGAAGGACAGCTTGCTATGCCGAAGAATCCAGCTGCCTCGAGAGTTTGATGTTACCTGGCAAGTGGTAGTTCCAGGAGCGCTAGTAACACAGCTAGCCCAAGAAGCTCATAGAAGAGGTGCTCACTTCGGAGTAGAAAAGACCTTCCGGTGGTTGCAACGGCTGGTGTATTGGCCTCAACTGCGACAAGAAGTCGAGGGGGTATGCCGAACATGTCGCCAGTGTGAGTTGAACAAGCCCCCGGAGCAAAGAGCTCCCATTCAGACCATCCGAACTTCTGCCCCCTTGGAAGTCTTGATGATTGACTACTTGATGGTAGGAACTTCATACAACGGTTATGGACACTGTTTAGTCATGACTGATCACTTCACCAAGTTTGCAGTAGTGACGCCCACTAAAGATCAGATGGCAGAAGCCGCAGCCAAGGCCATCTGTCAAGATTTCATCCGGATTTATGGGTGCCCGAAGCGAATACATTCTGACCAGGGGGCCTGCTTCCAAGGACGAGTGATGGATGAGCTATACCGCATCTATGGGATCGACCGTTCCTGGACAACGCCCTACCACCCGCAAGGGAACGGTGCATGCGAGCCCTTTAACCGAACCCTGTTGCAAATGTTGCGAACACTGGAAGCGGACAAAAAGATGAAGTGGCCCGAATTCGTGTCCGAGCTGGTGTGGGTGTATAATAATCGAGTTCATGCAACCACCGGCTACACCCCCTACATGTTGCTGTTTGGAAGAAATGGCCGAGAAATCACCGAACTGGAGCTAGACTCAGAAGACCCCGGTCCGGGCAGTAGCCCAAGTACCTGGATTCGAGAACACCAGCGTCGACTCCATACCGTGAGAAGACTGGTTGCTCAGAAGTTTCAGGAAGTAGAGCATGCAGTTCGGCCCCCGACCACAGGTGGATCGCTTCAGCCAGGAGACCGAGTGCTGGTGAGGGCTAAACGATTTGGGAGTAAGCTGGACCATCGTTGGGAGGCAATACCATATCGGGTGGTGAAGAAGGTTCACCCAGACAACCCCGACTACGAGGTTAGGCCCGAAGGGGATGACGCCGCGACATCCAGGGTGTTGCACCGTAATATGTTGCGACCTTGCTCCTCTGAAGCAGAAGTCTGTAACAGGGCTGGGCCCTCAGACGTGTTGGCTGAAGTGCCACATACAGGAACCTTGGGGGATGAAGAAGGGTGGGCCACAATGCAGTTGGGCCCGTCAGAACCGTTGGTGCCACTCCCGAGTGGAAGTCAGAATGAGTCAGGAAATGATTTGCAATCCCCAGTAGTTGATTCCTCGGATCTCCCGGAGTCTCCTCCGCAAGAAGAGCCCCGCAGAACTGAGCGGGCTAATGCCGGAATTCCTCCTAACCGGTATGCTCAGGAAGAGTTTATCTGGTCTCGGATCCAACAGAAAACGCAGGAGTGTGCCCAACTCCTGTCTGAGCTTGCACTGCCTGGAAGGAGACATCAATTCTGCGAGGAGTCCACTCGCCCGAGGACTGGCGAGCAAAGAGGAGGGAGGAATGTAGAACGAGCAAAAAAGCTTGTAAAAGAACTTCAACATGACGTTTCAAGGATGGAGCGAGACTGCCATCTACTGGCCAGAGACAGTCAAGCAGAACCAAAATATACAAAGGAAGTTGCAGGGAGGGCAGATTCAGAGGCTGGACCCGATCAGGTGACTTCCAGGAAGGAGTTCAGAGAGATAAGAGGCCAGCGCGCCAAACCTGAGGGGTCTTTGGCGCCAAGCAGCAGAGAGGAGCAGACGTGCTCCCTGTGTCCTGAGAAACCCCGCGTGACAGGCCAAATCCAGAGGCCTGAGAGGTGCTCCAGCCGGGCACTGGTAAAAGAGCTCCGGATCCCTCACAGTTGTGACTCGAGTGCTGTGCCTGCTGAGGATGCTAGGAACCTGATCGCGGTGCTGAGTGAGTTCGCGGAATTAGACGTCGGCCGCCGACAGACGAGGCCTGGACCCCCCTATCCAAGGCTCAAGAGACTACCCCCAACAACCAAGCAGAGAGGAGCTGCATACGTGAGCAGGGCCGTCACTTCCACTGCTCACCCACGGTACCGGGGACAATTGGGTTTAAGTACTCAGGTTGGGAGGGGGGCGGTTGGGGCTAAAGTAGCACAACGTGATTTAATTGAATTCATCCGGAAAGAGACTCACGGCCTAGCGGGAATAACCGGCGACCCCCGCTAGGGCCAAATTCACGGTTAAAGAACTTGCGTGGTGCTTCTCATGCTTGAGGGCATCACCTTACTTTAAGAGACTGCGCCTTACTTTAAGAGACTGCGCCTTACTTTGAGAAATTTCGTATTTTTCTGATGTTTCAAACCACTGTTCATTACCCTTGTTGCTAATCCCTTGTTTCAGTATACCTGTTGTATAAAACTGTTTACAAACATCTCTGACTGTTCTCGCCTTGTGTCTCTGTGCGTTGCATTCCGGTACCTGCATTACACATCAAGTCTGCCTGCCTTAAAGGGGTTGTCTGGTCTAAAATGACAGATCTGCAGTTACTCCATGTGACTGCAGTCTTGTGAATACTCACTGTGCACACACTACTCGCTGTGAGAATTTGCCAGTGTCAGCACCAGGAATGACGTGACCGCAACTATTCAACTTGTCATTTTGAACTGGACAATCCCTTCACCCCCAGGCGATTTTCCGTTTTTTTCCTCTCCTTCTTTCAAGAGCCATAGATTTTTTATCTTTTTATCGATATAGCCGTATGAGGGCTTGTTTTTTGTGGGACCAGTTGTACTGCGCGCTGTGAGGATTTACCGGTGTCAGCTCCAGTAACGGTGGTCACGTGACTGGAAGTATTTAACTTGTCATTTTACACCGGAGAACTCCTTTAAACCCTTCACCCCCGGGCGATTTTCCGTTTTTTTGTTTTTCCCTCCCCTTCTTCCAAGAGCCATAACTTTTTTATTTTTCCAGCCATATACAGTAAGTATATGATGCACTGCCAATTTTGCAAGTTTTGCCACTTACAAAAAATGGAGAGATCTGTAATTGCAGTTTGGCTGGGGATATTTCTGACTTAATTTTGGTCAGATACCATTGTGCGTTATTCACACTTGTATGTCTTTTTTTAAATTAGTTTTAATTCCTTGTCTATGATGGGATGGTATTAAAGATCCTTTGATATTGCATATATTTGATGATGAATATTGGATGTGCCACTTGTATTACAGTGTACTTTTCTTCTTGTTCTTTTTGAATTTTATGAATTTTTTTACATAGTGCATTGAGCTTTCATTGTCGTTTAACTCTTGCGGTACACACTTACTTTTACAATAGTGGTTAACTTATTTGGTGCTGATCCATATGCAATTGTTCAGTTTAATGAAATATCAAAATATGTATACTATACTGTAAATATCGAAACAAAACCAAAAAATTAAAATGAGCAGTAGCGTCCCTCTATAATTACTAAACAGCAAAGGCTAAACAGACAGCTGTGGGCTGATATTAATAGCCTTGAAAGGGGCCATGGATATTGGCCCCCTCCCAGACTAAGAACATCAGCCTTCAGCCACCCCAGACATGGCACATCCATAAAATGCACCAAATCTGGCGCTTAGCATCGCTCTTCCCACTTCCCGCCCTGGTGTGGTAGCAAGTAGGGTAATATTTGTGGGGTTGATGTAAGCTGTTTTATGGCCGCTGACATCAAGGCCAAGGATTAGTAATGGAGAGGCATCTATAAGACACTCCCATTACTAACTCCATAGTCAAATGTAATAAAGACATAGAGTAAAGTCCTTTAATTGAAATAAACACACAGAGTCCTTTATTTGAAATAAACACTCCCCATCCTCTTTTACCTATTTATTAATCTAAAATTAAAAATAATAAACACAGTATTCTTCACCTGTCCGCCAATAATCAATTTTTCGCACGAAGAGCCCAACTCAGATACATCTGGACACATTACTGAGCGGTGCCATGATGCGACCTCTCAGCCGTGCATCCAGGAGACACTGAGCTGTGCGTGAGAACGCGGCTGCATGTGACCGGCGGTGACGTTATTGAGGTTACCGCCGGTCACTGGCAGGGGTTCTCACGCATATCTCAGTGTCTACTTGATGCACTGCTGAGCGGTCACATCATGCCACTGCTCGGCAATGCATTCAGATGTATCTGAGTTGGGCTCTTCGTGCGAAAAATTGATTATTGGCGGACAGGTGAAGAATACTGTGGTTTATTATTTTTAATTTTAGATTAATAAATAGGTAAAAGAGGATGGGGAGTGTCCGTATTTGCAGTCCTTAAAAAACAGACCGGACGTGTGAAGGGGGCTGAAGGGTGTGGCATGCGTGTGTCGTCCTTGTGCACCATCCATGTGACACGTTCTGGAATAGAAATTACAGATGCGTAGATGTTAAAGATCTGCAAAGATAGAGATAGTGTTTGGCTTAAAGAACAAAACAGCAATAGAGAAACAATAGCACGTATCTCATATACATCCATATTACTGCAAATAACCGGACTAGTAAAAAAACAGTCATCATAAATAACTAGAGTTGTACACCCCTTGAGAAAGGCTTTACGCAGAAACATGCGTCGGGGGACGTGCGTATTGCGGTGGTCCTTGTCTGTTGCTCCTTGAGGTAATATATGGGTGTGGACTCTGAACCTTTTTGAACATATGTATGTTGGGGGTAATTTGTCAGATACCCACCTGTACTTCTCTACTATATGGACTGTGTCTGGATACATCTATGATGGGTGAGGGAGTTGATCTTATATACCTATCTCTTACTCTTTTATTATAGGAGCTTACTCCAGTTCTATTTGTGATGATATAGAAAAAGGCTACGTGGCACTCCTATTGTTTCAGGTGCTCAGATAGGAATCATCTCCAATGTAAATTATAGCAAAAATCTGGCACTCCAGAAATATGATGAGAAAACGATTTTTATCATGAATTTTTATTAGCAGATTCTTCAAAATGACGTTTCGGCCTCATATGGCCTTCATCAGAACTGTAAATCAAATTAACATAATTATATATGAGTATAGCCCCCATATTGTAGAATATATAACATAACAGTTAATCCATATATGAATCACACATTTTATATATTAGATATAAAGATAAATCAAGTATACAAAAAAATCATATTTAATAGAAAGGGGACAGTGGCTGCTCTCAACGGGTGTGATTCACAGACATAAGAACCAAATAACAGACATAATGGAAAAAATCCAAGGATATATATCAATACAGATCATAGTGAGTTATCATAGATCATTATTACCAGGGTTCTGCCCAATGGGTGTGAAGAAGCAACCAACCAATGGCTGTAAAACAGAAAGATATGCCATGGATCAATAAGAACAATGTACACAATCATATCACAATAGAATCCACTACAATCGCAAGGTACAAATTGCAGCTCACCAGGGTCAGAAGAGAAGTCTAGATTATTCAAATCAGGCTGTATAAGAGGAAAGCACTGCCGTGCTGGAGATGATGCGGTGTCTGCCATGGAGATCCAGCGTGTTTATATACTTCCTGATCACGGCGCTAAATGAGCGCCCGGAAGTCACGTGATTGTTTGTTAGGCGCGTCACCGGAAGTGACGCGTCAAAAGGAATATGTCGCCGCTAGGCGCCATATTGGTAGGATACAAGTGATATCATGTGTACCATAATGTAACGTCTATCCAGAAATGCCATAGCAATGTTATATGCAAACGTCTGACTAGTCAGACTAAACGGACCATTGGGGGATACCTGTATTATCTACATATATAATCGTCTTATCCCGTCTGTCTGTCTGTCTGTGTGTCTGTCTGTCCAGGAAATCCCGCGTCGCTCATTGGTCCGGCAGCGGCCAATCAGCGCGGGGGGATTTCTAAAAAAAGATGGCGGCCGTTAGCGGCTCATCTGCGGGACGGAGCTGAGCGGCGATGCAGCCGGGAGATGACCAGCGCAAGGCGCTCATCTCCCGGCCGGCAACAGCAGAAGGAACCCTACCGCCGGACCCATCTGCGGGACGGAGATGCAGCCGGGAGATGAGCGGCGCGAGGCGCTCATCTCCCAGCCGGTAGCAGCGGAAGGACCGCCGGCGCCGCTGACCTCCATGCGGAAGGAAGGACCGGGGAGCGGCGCTGCGGGTCGGGATACTTCTGCTGCGAGCGCCCGCTATGTCCCGGGTTCTCGCAGCGGAAGTATCCGCACAGGCAGCGCCGCTCCCCGGTCCTCACCAAGACGATTCGATGATTGGTCGCGGTCTTCGGACCCGACCAATCACTGATCTTAGCACAAAACTTAAACACTATTGTGCTGATTGGTCGCCGACGCTGCCCGCGACCAGTCACCGATTTGGGCGCCAAATTTAAATATCGCCGCAACCAATCACCACAGCGGTGTTTAAATGTGGAGCCAAGATCGGTGATTGGTCGCGGCCGATATTTAAATTTGGTGCCCAAATCGGTGATTGGTCGCGGTCAGCGTCCGCGACCAATCAGCACACTAGTGTTTAACTTTGGCCGCAAGATCAGTGATTGGTCGCGACCAATTGGACCCGCAGCGCCGCTCCCCGGTCCTCCCTTCACGCCCTAGCCGCATGGATGTCAGCGGCGCTGCCTGTGCGGATACTTCCGCTCCGAGAACCCGGGACATGAGCGGGCGCTCGGAGCAGAAGTATCCGGACCCGCAGCGCCGCTCCCCGGTCCTCCCTTCACACCCTAGCCGCTGATGTCCCCACAGTATCTGCATGGTGTTACAAAGTTCCGGACATTTGTGTTAAAAAACGCTGATCGGTCGCTGGCGCTGCCCGCGACCAATCACCGATTTCGGTGCCAAATTTAAATATCGGCCGCGACCAATCACCGATCTTGGCTCCACATTTAAACACCGCTGTACTGATTGGTCGCGGACGCTATTTAAATGTGCCGCCCAAATCGGTGATTGGTCGCGCACAGCGTCGGCGACCAATCAGCACAGCGGTGTTTAACTTTAGCGCCAAGATCACTGATTGGTCGCGTGCAGAGAGCACGACCAATCAGCGAATCGTATTGGTGAGCGGGGAGCGGAATCGTATTAGTGAGGACCGGGGAGCGCCGCTGCCTGTTCGGCTACTTCCACTCCGAGAAGCCGGGAGATGAGCGACTGCTCGCAGCAGAAGTATCCGGACTCGCAGCGCCGCTCCTCGGTCCTCCCTTCACACCCTAGCCGCTGATGTCCCCACAGTATCCGCATGGTGTTACAAAGGTCCGGACATTTGTGTTAAAAATCGCTGATTGGTCGCTGGCGCTGCCCGCGACCAATCACCGATTTGGGCACCAAATTCAAATATCGGCCGCGACCAATCAGCACAGCGGTGTTTAAATGTGGAGCCAAGATCGGTGATTGGTCGCGGCCGATATTTAAATTTGGCGCTCAAATCGGTGATTGGTCGCAGGCAGCGCCAGCGACCAATCATCGATTTTTCACACAAATGTCCGGACCTTTGTAACACTATGCGGATACTGTGGAGACATCAGCAGCTAGGGTGTGAAGGGAGGACCGGGGAGCGGCGCTGCGGGTCGGGATACTTCTGCTGCTCCGCACGAGACCAATCAGTGATCTTGGCGCTAAAGTTAAACACCGCTCTGCTGATTGGGCGCGGCCGCTGCCCGCGACCAATCACCGATTTGGGCGCCACATTTAAATTGCGGCCGCGACCAATCACAGATCTTAGCGCCACATTTAAACACTGCTGTGCTGATTGGTCACGGACGCTGACCGTGACCAATCACCGATTTGGGCGTCACATTTAAACAGCGGCCGCGACCAATCACCGATCTTGCCGCGACATTTAAACACTGCTGTGCTAATTGGTCGCGGACGCCAGCCGCGACCAATCAGCGAGCTTGGCGCCAAATTTAAACAACGCTCTGCTCATTGGTCGCGGATGCCAGACGCGTCCAATCAGCGAGATTGGCGCTAAATTTAAACAACGCTCTGCTGATTGATCGGGGTCGCTGGCCGAGATCAATCAGCAGTATTGGCGCAAAATTTAAACCCCACTCTGCTGATTGGTCGCGGCCGTCAGCCGCGAGCAATCAGCGAGATTGGCGCCAAATTTAAACAACGCTCTGCTGATTGGTCGCCAGCCGCGACTAATCAGCGATTTTGGTGCCAAATTTAAACACGCTCTCCATTCCTCACTAACACGGTTCGCTGATTGGTCGCGGCCGCCGCCCGTGACCAATCAGCGATTTTGGCGCCAAATTTAAACACCGCTCTGCTGATTGGTCGCGGCCGCCATCCGCGACCAATCAGCCAGATTGGCGCCAAATTTAAACAACGCTCTGCTGATTGGTCGCGGTCGCCGGCCTCGACCAATCAGCAGAGCGATGCAGAGCGGGGTTTAAATTTGGCCCCAAAGTCGCTGATTAGTCGCGACTGACGGCCGCGACCAATCAGCAGAGCGTTGTTTAAATTTTGCTCCAAAATCGCTGATTGGTCGCGGCCGGCGGCCTCGACCAATCAGCAGTATTGGCGCCAAATTTAAACACCGCTTTTCTGATTGGTCGTGACTAATCAGCAATTTTGGTGCCAAATTTAAACACGCTCTCCAGTCCTCACTAACACGGTTCGCTGATTGGTCGCGGCCGCCGCCCGCGACCAATCACCAATATTGCCGCCAAATTTAAACACCGCTTTGCTGATTGGTCGCGGTTGCCGAACGCGACGAATCAGCGATTTTGGCGCAAAATTTAAACACCGCTCTGCTAATTGCGCCCCGTCGGCCGCATACCTATTCTAGAATACCCGATGCGTTAGAATCGGGCCACCATCTAGTATTGATATAAGAGACACTGATCAAATATGATCAAACTAACTGCAAAAGCATAATCGGATAATAGAATAAGGGATGGAAATGTAGATATAAGAGAAATTAGGATCAAAGAAGAAAAAAAGAGGGGAAAGTAGAAGGAAATAAAATAATTATAAAAAAACATGAAAATTATCAAAAAATAAGAGTGCAAATAATGAAAAATAAAATAAAAAATAAAAATAAAAAAATATATAAAAATAAATATAAAAATAAAAATAAATATAAATAAAAATAAAAAATAAAATGTAAAAAATAAACAATAAAAATTAAAAAGGAGCGTAGAAAATAATTATGATACAAATATAATCATACCAACCAGTTTTGACGGTGGGATTCAATTTAAACGGCTCTATTATAAAAATAAATAAGAAAGGAAAAGACAGGAAAAAGAATTAGATAAAACTTGAAATTTCATAATCCCTATTCAAACCCCTTGGTTCTAAGGTATCCAATCTATGTATCCAAAAGGCTTCACGGCGTTTTAATGTTTTAATCCTATTGCCTCCTCTCCTAGGGACTGGCACACATTCAAGAACTTGAAATTTAAGCTGAGCTATACTGTTTCATACACTCAAAATGGAATGGAATAGGTAAATAGGTCTTGCCACAAGGGATACTAGATTTATGCTGTGATATGCGGTCTCGTATATGTTGGGTAGTCTCACCAACATACACCAGACCGCACGGGCACTTTATGGCATAAAAAACGAATGAGGAGTCACATGTATAAAATTCTGTGAATTTAATGGCTTCTCCCGTATGGGGATGAAAGAATTTATCACCCTTTTGGACATTATTGCACTGAGGGCAGTGCAAGCAGGGGAATGTTCCTCTTTTGGGGGTGTGTAAAAAGGTTTGTCTAGGAAGTGTCTTGCTGGAACCAACATCCGCTCGTACCAGTCTGTCACGTAAATTAGTAGGCCGTCGGAAACATGGCATAAAGGGTAACTTGAATTCCTCCACTAAAGGATAACTTTCCTTTAGAATGTGCCAAAATTTACGTATGCTCTTATGTACCTTATACATGAATGGGTGAAAAGCATGTACTAGGGGAATCCTCTTCCCCGTTTGTTCCCTACGGGAATTGGACCTATACCTGCATTTTGTCAGTAGTGCCTGTGGATATCCTCTATTCAAAAATTTACTTTCCATCTCATCCAAATGTGTAATTTTGGTCTGAGGGTCAGAGACAATTCTAGTTACTCGACTAAACTGGGATATGGGGATGGATTCCCTTGTAGCCCTCGGGTGACAACTCGAAAAATGTAGCAAGTTGTTACGATCAGTCTCCTTGACAAAAAGATCCACCTCCAAGTGCCCATTATTCTTTTTAGTGACTCTTGTATCCAAGAAACTAACCGTCTTGGCATCATGATGTACACTCCCTGACAGAAGTTATGTCGCTTATCCATGTTATGTAAATGAAAGCTTATAACCTGACGTTAAATTCATCCATTGGTTTTATAAATTACTCTTTTGAAAGCTGAAACCCTCCCAAATTTGATTTAGGTTAAGAAAATAAATTGGCATCAATGCTGAAATATTGTTCATTTAATGAACACAGAATGGCCAGATTTTGGCAAGACAAAAGTTTTGTCGCCCACAGAAAGTAATGTGATATTCAAACAAATAATTATCTTAAAATACAAATATATGTTGCATAATATTGGTGAATGAAGTTGTGGTGCTATTAGAGTCATATTTAATATTTTGTGTGACTTCCATGATCTTGAAGGACTGTATCCATGCGGTTCAACAATGATTCATACAATTTATTAATGAAGTCATCAGGAATAGCAAAGAATGCAGTCTTACATGCCTCCCAGAGTTCATCTAGATTCTTGGGTTTTGTCTTCCAAGCTTCCTCTTTCATCCTACCCCAAACCTGCTCAATGATGTTCATGTCTGGTGACTGGGCTGGCCAGTCCTTGAGCACCTTGATCTTTTTTGCCTGGAGGAACTTTGTTTTAGAGATGGATATATGAGACAGAGCACCATCCTGCTGCAGAATTTGACCCCTTTTATGATTTGGAATGTAAGAGGTAGCTAATACTTCTTGATATTTTAGGCTATTGATATTGTCTTCCACCTTGCAAATGTTTCGCACACCCCATACTGAATGTAACCCAGACCATGATCTTTCCACCACCAAATGTAACTGTTTTCTGGGTGTATTTTGGATCCATACGGGCTCCAGTAGGTCTCCTGCAGTATTTGCGGCGGCTGTGGTGTAATTCTACTGAAGATTCATCAGAGAAATCCACCTTCTGCCACTTTTCCAGCGTCCATCTGTTTAGAAGGCTGTGAGACTTTGCAAATGCCACACAGTTTTTTTATTTGCCTTTTGTTTAGTGTTGGCTTCTGGGCACTGATTCGACCATGGAGGCCATTTCGAGACAGAATTCTACAAACTGTTCTAGTTGACACAGGGACTTGAGGTGACCAGGCCTGTTGGAGCTCTGCTGCAGTGGAAGAGGGGCTTGCTTTGGATTTTATAACCAACAAACGTTCCTCCTGAGCAGTTGTCTTGCGGGGTCTGCTGGAACTGGGCAGATCAAACACATCTCCAGTCTCTTCAAATCTTTTTTTAATTCTTTGTACTTGACGCTGAGACACATTAAAGATGCCAGCCACCTCTGCAGTGGATCCGGTCTTCAGCCTCTTGATAATGAAGGCTTTGGTCGCAGGGTGGATGTTTGGCTTGTTGTCAGAGCTCAAGTTGCAGTTCAAGTGAAGGTCTGGGGTGCTGGGTTTCTTTTTATACACACCCACTAATTAATCGATCATTTACTGAGCACTGGTGAGGATGTAAACTAGGATTGGGTGCATTATATGACCAGGCGACAAAACTTTTGTTTTGCCAAAATCTGACCATTCTGTGTTCATTAAATGATCAATATTTCAGCATTGATGCCAATTTATTTTCTTAACCTAAACCAAATTTGGGAGGGTTTCAGCTTTCAAAAGAGTAATTTATAAAACCAATGGATGAATTTAACGTCAGGTTATAAGCTTTTATTTACATAACATGGATAAGCGACATAACTTCTGTCAGGGACTGTAGAACAAATTGTAGTTCTGGCCATATTTCATTCAGTTGGATATGAAACATGAGGAGGGAGTCCAATGAGCCCCGCCATATGCAAAAGATATCATCTATATAGCGTCGCCACAATATGGCGTTTTGCTGAAAAAGATAATTAATATAGATGAATTTTTCTTCAAAATTAGTCATAAAACAATTAGCATATGGCGGGGCTACATTGGACCCCATCGCTGTACATGGAGAAAGAAGCTGTCGCCAAACATGAAAAAAATTTCTTTCAAAACTATATTCAGAAGTTCGATACAGAAATCTACCTTATTCCTGTTGTCAAATGAGGAAGAGAGCAAGTTTTCAACGGCCTCTAGACCTTTATGGTGTTTTATAGACGTGTATAGACTACTAACGTCCCAAGTTACTAGAATGGAATGGGTGGGTACAGATTTTATAGTCTGGATCATTTTAATGAAATCACCTGTATCCAGGATGAATGACTTAGTGTTCCTAACTAAAGGGGACAAAACCTTCTCTAGTAGAACACTAAGAGGTGATAAGATAGAATCCGTGGATGCTACTATTGAGACGTCCTGGCGGTTTATGAAGTCTTTTGTGTACCTTGGGTAACACATAAAAAACAGGAGTAATAGGGTAATGATTAATTAGAAATTCCCCTACTTTTTATTTTTATTTAGATTTATTTTTATATTTATTTTTATTTTTATATTTATTTTTATATTTATTTTTATTTTTTATTTTATTTTTCATTATTTGCACTCTTATTCTTTGATAATTTTCATGTTTTTTTATAATTATTTTATTTCCTTCTACTTTCCCCTCTTTTTTTCTTTTTTGATCCTAATTTCTCTTATATCTACATTTCCATCCCTTATTCTATTATCCGATTATGCTTTTGCGGTTAGTTTGATCATATTTGATCAGTGTCTTTTATATCAATATAATACAGGTATCCCCCAATGGTCCGTTTAGTCTGACTAGTCAGACGTTTGCATATAATATTGCTATGGCATTTCTGGATAGACGTTACATTATGGTACACATGATATCACTTGTATCCCACCAATATGGCGCCTAGCGGCGACATATTCCTTTTGACGCGTCACTTCCGGTGACGCGCCTAACAAACAATCACGTGACTTCCGGGCGCTCGTTTAGCGCCGCGATCAGGAAGTATATAAACACGCTGGATCTCCATGGCAGACACCGCATCATCTCCAGCACGGCAGTGCTTTCCTCTTATACAGCCTGATTTGAATAATCTAGACTTCTCTTCTGACCCTGGTGAGCTGCAATTTGTACCTTGCGATTGTAGTGGATTCTATTGTGATATGATTGTGTACATTGCTCTTATTGATCCATGGCATATCTTTTACAGCCATTGGTTGGTTGCTTCTTCACACCTATTGGACAGAACCCTGGTAATAATGATCTATGATAACTCACTATGATCTGTATTGATATATATCCTTGGATTTTTTCCATTATGTCTGTTATTTGGTTCTTATGTCTGTGAATCACACCTGTTGAGAGCAGCCACTGTCCCCTTTCTATTAAATATGATTTTTTTGTATACTTGATTTATCTTTATATCTAATATATAAAATGTGTGATTCATATATGGATTAACTGTTATGTTATACATTCTACAATATGGGGGCTATACTCATATATAATTATGTTAATTTGATTTACAGTTCTGATGAAGGCCATATGAGGCCGAAACGTCATTTTGAAGAATCTGCTAATAAAAATTCATGATAAAAATAGTTTTCTCATCATATTTTTGGAGTGCCAGATTTTTGCTATTATTTGTGATGATAGTTAGTGAGTCTTTATCACTGGGTCTCCCTGCAATGTGCACGCTTTGCTATTTTTACTGTGTATATTGACCCGTAGCATTTTTTCCATTTACCTTGTACATATATGATCAATAAAGGGTTTTCCATTTTGACACTATGACCTTTTCTGTCGTTCCTTCTGACCTTATGGTCATCCCCCTCTAAAGATAGAGATTGATAGATATCTGTGAGATATATAATTAGTGCCTTGCATGTACAGTGTACTGCACTTGTATTAACCTAATCAATAAATGAAAAAAATTACGTGGGGGTCCCCCCTATTTTTGATGACCAGCAAAGGTAAAGCAGAGAGCTGCAAGCTGATATTATCATGCTGGGAAGGTCCATGGTTATTGTACCCAGAATTGGTGAATTCGTTAGATGGGGCAATTCTGGCGCTTTGCCCGGCTCTTCCCGATTGCCCTGGTGCTTTGGCAATTGGGGTAATAGTACTGGGGTCTGTCAGCTGTGATTTGTCAAAAATCACAGCTGGCATCAAGCCCTGGGGTTAGCAATCTAGAGGTGTCTATCAGACACCCCCATTACTAACTCAGTAATAAAAATAAAAAAAAACAACAACACACACACACACAAACACAAAAAAACAACCTTTATTTGAATATAGACTCCCCCACACTATCCCTGTGGCAGAATGCCAGTGGCCCACGTACCATATGTAGTGCAGGTGTGCTGTATACCTTTTCATAAAGTGTTTGCATTGTGAAATTGCTAAAGTGTTGAAAGTTTTCTTGTTTCTCTGAGCATATTGAAATGTTTGTAAGTATAAAGCTTCAAAGGGTAAGTTCCAACCTTCTTTATAGCAGGGACTAGGAAATTAAAGCACGATAGCCTGTAAGGATCCTGTCTGCTTCTGCTCACCTTCTGTGCATCAACACTAGAGCTTCAATCCCCACTGTGCCAGTATAAATATGACAGCTGTGACTGGATGTGTCATTGGTGTTTGGCATGTGTCCATGTATATGCAGACTAAAGATAGGTGCTTAAGCATAGTTATCACTAAAATATTTTGTTTGGTAAAGAGTATAATTAAAAATCCCCACTGAGACCCTGCAAATAGGTCAGCTTACTGAGGCCGGGTTTCAATGTTCACCAGAAGTATTGTTATGTTGGAGTCCAGTGATTACGGTATGTTGGAAAATGAGCAGAAAACATTTCTCTTTTTGAGTTTTGGTGTGTTCTGTTGTTACAATTGTGTTGAGGTTATTCTCAGGCTCTAGTTTAACAATATACAACATCTAGCTAATATACTTATAACACTGACTTCAAACTGTACAATAATTCCTTCTGGAAGGGATTTTTTTTTATCCAGATTAACATTAATGCACTAGAGATGGAAAGGAAGGAGAAGGTTTTCTGTGCTGTTGATTCAGATAATGTGAAACAGAAGCAAGGAAGAGTCAGTACGATCAAAAGGAAACACTGGTGTTTCACCCTAATCTCTGAGATGTGCTGATACATTTTAATGTTCGGATATGGTGAGGACTCTTTCAGCTTTTGTAATATTATTTTTTTCTGGCCATTAGACTTTCCCTGCTATGGAATAATTTACAGTAAGAATATTTGTTAGACACTCTCTAAGAACGTATCCACTATGTGGTCCTTAAACGTCAGCTACAGGCAGTTCACTGTCTGTCTCAATGTTCCTATGAACTTATTTAGGTTTTGTTCAACTTCTGCGTAGACATCTATGAGGCCCCACTATACTTTTATGCCTCAAATTTCAAAATTAAGCATGTAGCGGTTTAGCCTTTCTGAGCATCCTCTATCAGGTGCCATATCATCTTGACAAATTGCTCCTAGTCAAGAATAATTATGTAAAATAATGCCACACAGAATACCGTATAGCAGCATATAAATTGTCCTATGTCCAAGAGGACATTGTGTAAGAAATGTAAGAAAAAACATATACTTTTCATTTAATCAAGTAATAAGTAAAACAAAAAATAAACAAAGTTTATATTCTGGCCCTCTGCCCATCAATGAGAAGTGAAAGCCATCCTTCCATAAAAAAAAGCCTTGGGGTGGAAGAGCGATAGGTTCATCAGCAATCACTTCAGTAGACTAAATGTTGTTGTCCTTCATTGTCACTTGCTCAATGAAATGCCCAATGGTAGACATTGACTCAAATACACTGCTCAAAAAAATAAAGGGAACACTTAAACAACAGAATATAACTCCAAGTGAATCAAACTTCTGTGAAATCAAACTGTCCACTTAGGAAGCAACACTGATTGACAATCAATTTCACATGCTGTTGTGCAAATGGAATAGACAATAGATGGAAATTATTGGCAATTATCAAGACACCCTGAATAAATGAGTATTTCTGCAGGTGGGGACCACACACCACATCTCAGTACCAATGCTTTCTGGCTGATGTTTTGGTCACTTTTGAATGTTGGTTGTTCTTTCACACTCGTGGTAGCATGAGACGGACTCTACAACCCACAGAAGTTGCTCAGGTAGTGCAGCTCATCCAGGATGGCACATCAGTGCGAGCTGTGGCAAGAAGGTTTGCTGTGTCTATCAACGTAGTGTCCAGAGGCTGGAGGCACTACCAGGAGACAGGCCAGTACACCAGGAGACGTGGAGGGGGCCGTAGGAGGGCAACAACCCAGCAGCAGGACCGCTACCTCCGCCTTTGTGCAAGGAGAAACAGGAGGAGCTTTGCTAGAGCCCTGCAAAATGACCTCCAGCAGGCCACAAATGTGCATGTGTCTGCACAAACGGTTAGAAACCGACTCCATGAGGGTGGTATGAGGGCCCGACGTCCACAGATGGGGGTTGTGCTCACAGCCCAACACCGTGCAGGACGCTTGCCATTTGCCATAGGACACCAGGATTGGCAAAGTCGCCACTGGTGCCCTGTGCTGTTCACAGATGAAAGCAGGTTCACACTGAGCACATGTGACAGACGTGACAGAGTCTGGAGACGCCGTGGAGAGCGATCTGCTGCCTGCAACATCCTTCAGCATGACCGGTTTGGCAGTGGGTCAGTAATGGTTTGGGGTGGCATTTCTTTGGAGGGCCGCACAGCCCTCCATGTGCTCTCCAGAGGTAGCCTGACTGCCATTAGGTACCGAGATGAGATCCTCAGACCCCTTGTGAGACCATATGCTGGTGCGGTTGGCCCTGGGTTCCTCCTAATGCAGGACAATGCCAGACCTCATGTGGCTGGAGTGTGTCAGCAGTTCCTGCAAGATGAAGGCATTGAAGCTATGGACTGGCCCGCCCGTTCCCCAGACCTGAATCCGATTGAGCACATCTGGGACATCATGTCTCGCTCCATCCACCAACGTCACGTTGCACCACAGACTGTCCAGGAGTTGGCGGATGCTTTAGTCCAGGTCTGAGAGGAGATCCCACAGGAGACCATCCGCAACCTCATCAGGAGCATGCCCAGGGGTTGTAGGGAGGTCATACAGGCACATGGAGGCCACACACAATACTGAGCCTCATTTTGACTTGTTTTAAGGACATTACATCAAAGTTGGATCAGCCTGTAGTGTGTTTTTCCACTTTAATTTTGGGGTGACTCCAAATCCAGGCCTCCATTGGTTAATAAATTTGATTTCCATTGATGATTTTTGTGTGATTTTGTTGTCAGCACATTCAACTTTGTACAGAACAAAGTATTCAATGAGAATATTTCATTCATTCAGATCTAGGATGTGTTATTTGAGTGTTCCCTTTATTTTTTTGAGCAGTGTATATTCCAGCTGTACCTGACATAGAAATTAGTAAAATTGAAGGATTAAGGCATAATTACGATGGCAAACTGTTGATTTTTAATGCAAAAAAAGGAGCATGGACCGCACCTCAAAAAATCATACATTTGATCTAATGCCTCTTGGCAAAAATATATATAACTGAACATGAGGTTCTTAGTTTAACATTCTGATCAGACTGTATAAAGCCCACTGCCAGGTACTGGGTCCTAACATTTCCTGCCTGAACAGGAGCGGAGCCGTGCGCCAACCACCGTCACAGCGACAATGCACTAGCAGGGCAGGCGGCCTAGTGCCTCACAGCACCCATGCACGGCTCCGCTCCCGTTCAGGCTGGAAATGTTAGGACCCACTAAGAGGTTTGCCGTGACGTGGCAGTGGGCTTCATACAGTCTGATCAGAATGTTAAACTAAGAACCTCATGTTCAGTTATATATATTTTTACTGAGAGGCATTAGATCAAATGTATAATTTTTTGGACGTGCGGTCCATGCTCCTTTTTTTGCATTGGTGATTTTTAGTGCCTAATGCATTAATAGTCAAACAGAAGATCATAGTGGAGACCAGTAGATTGTGATGTTAAGGAATACTGCCTTCTTATATGTTCAGGTTGTAGTATGTTTGTTACCAGCTGTGTTTGCCAAAATATTTAGCCTTAAAGGGACTTGTGTGATATTAGCTGTAGTGGGTTTAACACACTCACTGACAACTAGTTAACTCTGTAGCATAAGGCTGGGAAAAATGGAAGAGCAGTGGGGAGAGAGTTTTCAATCAGCATGACAGAGCGTAAGAGAGGGCGCTGCTCTGTTGACAGGACATCAGCGGAAGCTATAGAATCACTGGCAGGAGAGATCTGTGACTGCTCTGAGCCGGCAGAGATCGGCGGTGGGCAGAACGTGCATGTAGTTAGCAACTACCCACCGGTTAGTTCTTAGGCGCATAGTAAAAAAAATAAAATAGTCCTCAATAACTCCTTTAATATATGTTCAGCACCATAACTCATGCACCATGTTCTTATCCCTGGTCTACGGGTCTCAAGTCCCACAAGAAATCTTACACTGAAAAAGTCTGGCCACTTGTATTTTAGAAAGCATCTAATCTACCAGGACATTTAACTGATGCATAGTTCCATCTCTTTGATAGAGCGTTTAATTTGAGGACATTCTATATAGTGATCGCTGGTATTCTATTCTGTTCTAAACTAGAAAATCATAATTACAATGGAATACTAGTTAGACATTCAGCATTAATCTTAGTGTTATCACTTCTATTATCGCTTCTAATTATAACCTGCCAACCCTCATTTTTTCTGCAGTGTTAACATTGGTGTAATATTTCTTTTCATACATTGTCAAGATTTTAAAGAGGGTGTAATGTAACATTTATCTATTTTCTGAATTTCTGCATGTCTAGTGATGGTATCAGCAGCAAATGGATTAAAAATAACATTGTATGGTTATTGTTCTGTATTTTGACCCTACACATTATGGCATTTCTAAAAGGCAACATAGTTATCTCCAAGTATTAAAGAGAAATTCATCCAGTTTCCTGCTGAAAAACCACAGCCAACACATTTTGGGCTATGTAATCAGTATTTTATTAAGTTGTCCCTTGCACCCCTGGAGCATGTTATACCTCCAAATTCTATGCTAATGAGCGCTAGACCGTGTGATGGTGATTTATGGGCCATCCTTGGTGCCTACTGTGAGCCCGCTAACCTATATTTCCATTGTCATCCTTCAATCACAGGCAGAAAGGCTGGGATAGCAGGCTCACAACAGGCACCTAGGATAGTCCGTGCACACCCATCAGACCGCTTTGTGCTCTTAGCTATGGTGGTCTAGGGGACAGATTGTTAGGATACTAAATAGATGGCACAAAATTTGATGCCACTTTTTAGCTGCTGGAAACCTAATGGTGGGTTCCATTTACAGCTAATTGAAAATAATAATAACCATATAACTCTAAACTTTTATACACCGAAAGAAAAAAAATCCATTAACATCTGGGTTTTGCCACTGACCTGGAGGAATAACAAAGACAATTCTCCAGATTAGTACAGCGTATTGTTGTATTCATGTCATGAGAAATGATAAATCCTCTCTAAAGTACAGTGACCAGTGATGGATATGTGGCGCCCCGAGGGTTCGGTTGCCACAGGGGTATTGCACCTCAACCAGAGGTGTGATATTCCACTCCCAGGTAAGGATGAAGTGTGGACCAGGGCCCAGTTAGCTGCATACATACACTTACACACACTCACCCCATTTCCGGGGGACAGCTCGACGGTGCTCCCATTTATTTCAGGCACAACTGACCATGTCCCTGGCTGGAGTGGGGAGGGGGGAGAGAACCCAGTGATGTAGGAGCAGAAGGGGACGGGTTTCTGGAGCATAGGAAGGAGCTCATTGGGTGCAGGTCACCTGGGCTTAGACACAGAGAGGTAGATAAAAGGTGGGAGCCATCTTTAGTGGGTGGTTAGTTCAGTGGGTTCAGTTCAGACCAGTGGAGAGGTGACAGGGAGCAGAGGCTCTGTAGGAGCTCTGCCCAGAAGGCAGGCCTGGAGAGAAGGCCGGGGCCAGAGAGGAGAAGAGGAGAAGGAGAAGGAAGGAAAGAGGAGAGACAGTGGAGTAGAAAGGCTCCAGAAACAAGAAGGCAGAAGGGACCCTAAGAGAGAGCAGAACGGACAGCAACCGTTGCAACCCGCGTTATATCGGGTGAAGGGTCAGGCTATAGAAGGGTACTGGATTCCCAAGTTGGTGGAGGTAAATTATCCCTCAGCCAAGAACCGGAGGTTGTGATCATCTATTGGTGCGACCCCCCGCCAAACCTGCTAGGAAGGCACCATATAGAATAGCGGGAAACGGGGGCCAACGTTTGTCCACAAAGATCCGCGGTAGCTGGACAGAAGTTTGGTCACTGGTGGGGCACGAGAGGCCAGAGAAAGTACAGAAGGGAGTCCTGTGCCATACTCCTGAATTGCCTGGGGGTTGACCGAGCCCCTCACCTGGTGGATGCAGCACGGCTTGGGCAGTCATTGCTGACAGAAGTGACATGGATAACAACTGTGAGTAAAAACCCTGGACTGCATCATTGGACTCTGTGTGATTTATGCTGCGCCTGCACCATCCACCTACATTGCCCTGAGGCTACACTCTTCCTGTGGGGAGTTATCCTATCCCTGTGCTGCACACCAACACCAGCCTCAGCGGTCTGCCTCGCAGCGGCGGTCATCCCTGACCGCAATCCACGGGTGGTGTAGTCGGACATTCCAAAACACTGATAAACAGACTGCCACAATTTGGTCTGACCACCCTGAGCCACGGGACCGCACACAAGAAGACCCGGTTCCAGGTACCCCACGGCCCAGGGGGCGAGTCAGCTTTGGCGTAGTCGGCAGGATTGTGACCAACCTGCCACAAATGGGTATTGCGTGCCTGAAAAGAGACTGTTTCACTGTATTAAAAATGGCGCCCGCCCCAGAAGAACGGACGCCATAATGTGCGCGCCAAAAGACAACAGGAAGCCACCTCCCATCGTGGGCCAGGTCCCAGAATTGTGCCAAAGAAGGAGCCCACCCCCAACAGCCATGAGTGCGACTGTAGAGATGTCCATCAAGGTGGAGGGCTGCCCCTGAGAGTGATTGTCAGCAGATTGCCCCAGGACCACCCCCATCAGGGGCGGAAAGAGAAGAAAACCGCGGGGCAGGGTGTGGTTTGGATCAGTCTCACCAGACCACACCCGGAGATGGAGAGGAGCGTCAACTCCAGCACCCTGGCAAGCGGCCTGCTGCAGGCCGAGGCGGCTCCGCACAGCCTCACGGAGCTGATGGCTCAGCTCCCCGCAAAAGACCCTGTGTTCCTGCGGACTGCGCTGGAGGAGCTGGACCGGAGGATGGTCCGAGCGCAGAGGGACGTCGTCGCCGGGTGGATAGAGGAAATGGCCCAGCGGGTCGCGGCCCGGCAGCCAGAGACACTGCCAGCACCCGGCAGCGCGCCTGCCCCCGAGGACAGAGAGAGGAGACCGGAGGACGACACTGCAGAGGAGGCAAGTAAGGCGGACGCCCCTGCCCCGGGTCCTAACACCGTAGCCTTACCCCTGGATTCCGCCGCGGAGCCAGAGGTCCCGGGAGCCGCTGCAGCTTCTACGTGCCCGCCGCAAACACCTGGGCCGCAAGCCGCGAAGACCGCCGCTGAACCACGCCCCCCATCGTGCCCTCTGACCCCGGGCGCGGTAGGAAGCGGCCCGCTCCAGGCCCGGTTGCAAGGCCTGACCACCTCAGGCGCCTCCCAACCGCGTGCGCCCCCGGTCTCGAAACCACCACCCCTGGGCGCGGACCTGTATGCCCAACTGTCCGGTCCGGATGGAGAGCCAGTCCCTCCACCACCTGGGTGGATCCACCCTAGTCTCTGGAAAAGCCTGCCCGCAGAGGCCGGAGCTCCTCTGCTTCCACTCCCGCCTGACCCCCGGCCTGTTGAAGTTCCCCAGCTCCCGGTGGAGGAGGTCCAATATGAATGGGACCCGACAGGTGAGGACCTCATGGGTTTCTCGCAGGAGACGCGGGCGGCCGCAGCCCGCAGACGGGAGTTCTGTCACCGCCAGGTGGCGCAGTTCCAGCCGGAGAGGCGGACACGGCGACAGAGGCAGGAACAGCTGCAGGCCTGGAGCGCGAAGCAGAAGATGCGCATCCGGCGAGACCCCCAGGCTGTGCGAGGTCCCAGAATCATCGAGACCGTAGTCAAGTTCCAGCAGGAGCAGGGATGGGGTTTCATCCGAGACTCGACCACGGACACGGATGTGTTCGTTACCCGGAGAGATGTAGAGAGCCACCTGCCAGAAGGCCACCAGGAACGGGATCTGTTTCCAGGAGACTTGGTGTCCTACACCCGACACCGAGGCCTAAAGGGATGGTATCCCCTTCATGTCCAGAGGATAAGTGAGGAGCAGCACCCCGAACCAGAACCCGAATATCAAGAGGACCCGGACGGGTCTGAAGATCAGTACGAGGAGGAAGGAGGAGCATCAGGAGGATACCGTTACTGATGAGCAAGTGGGTATAAGGAACTGTTTTTGTCGCCCCGTTGGGGCTGTTGCCCGTTCAAAATTAACCCCCAAGTCACCTGGCTGAGGACTGAGAGCAGCCATCCCTCTTCCCCACCTGGCTGAGGACTGAGAGCAGCCATTCCCCTTTCCCAACTGGCCGAGGACTGGAAGCGGCCAATCCCTGTAAATAGTTGCGCTTCTTAAAGCGCCCCCTATTGGGTTTATAAAATTACAGCAACGTCTACCTCTGGACAAAGCGTCCCTCATGTTTGAAAGTTTGCTGAAGTTTTGCACCTTATTAAAAAAAATAATAAAAAAAAATGGACACCTGGTCGCAAGTTGCACAGTGGCCAGTGAAGAAGAGAATTTACTAAAATGTTTTATATGATATATGACAAAAGAGTTCGGGTAATATTAAAAATGCAGTAAAATGTCTAGTAAAGAGAAAGTGTTTCCCATAAAGGGAAGTTGAATAATGCAGGCCGTTTTCTAATATGAAAGGTTTTGAAAAAAAAAATTTTTGCATGTCTTGTAAATCAAATGTTTTTGCTCTTTTCCAGCCCGAGGACGTGCTGTGGTTTACCAGGGGGGAATGTGGCGACCCGAGGGTTCGGTTGCCACAGGGGTATTGCACCTCAACCAGAGGTGTGATATTCCACTCCCAGGTAAGGATGGAGTGTGGACCAGGGCTCAGTTAGCTGCATACATACACTTACACACACTCACCCCATTTCCGGGGGACAGCTCGACGGTGCTCCCATTTATTGCTGGCACAACTGACCATGTCCCTGGCTGGAGTGGGGAGGGGGGAGAGAACCTAATGATGTAGGAGCAGAAGGGGACGGTTTCTGGAGCATAGGAAGGAGCTCATTGGGTGCAGGTCACCTGGGCTCAGACACAGAGAGGAAGATAAAAGGTGGGAGCCATCTTTAGTGGGTGGTTAGTTCAGTGGGTTCTGTTCAGAACAGTGGAGAGGTGACAGGGAGCAGAGGCTCTGTAGGAGCTCTGCCCAGAAGGCAGGCCTGGAGAGAAGGCCGGGGCCAGAGAGGAGAAGAGGAGAAGGAGAAGGAAGGAAAGAGGAGAGACAGAGGAGTAGAAAGGCTCCAGAAACAAGAAGGCAGAAGGGACCCTAAGGGAGCAGAACAGACAGCAACCGTTGCAACCCGCGTTATATCGGGTGAAGGGTCAGGCTATAGAAGGGTACCGGATTCCCAAGTTGGTGGAGGTAAATTATCCCTCAGCCAAGAACCGTAGGTCGTGATCATCTATTGGTGCGACCCCCCCGCCAAACCTGCTAGGAAGGCACCATATAGGATAGCGGGAAACGGGGGCCAACGTTTGCCCACAAAGGTCCGCGGTAGCTGGACAGAAGTTTGGTCACTGGTGGGGCACGAGAGGCCAGAGAAAGGACAGAAGGGAGTCCTGTGCCATACTCCTGAATTGCCTGGGGGTTGACCGAGCCCCTCACCTGGTGGACGCAGCACGGCTTGGGCAGTCATTGCTGACAGAAGTGACATGGATAACAACTGTGAGTAAAAACCCTGGACTGCATCATTGGACTCTGTGTGATTTATGCTGCGCCTGCACCATCACCCCCAGCATCCACCTACATTGCCCTGAGGCTACACTCTTCCCGTGGGGAGTTATCCTATCCCTGTGCTGCAAACCAACACCAGCCTCAGCGGTCTGCCTCGCAGCGGCGGTCATCCCTGACCGCAATCCACGGGTGGCGTAGTCGGACATTCCAAAACACTGATAAACAGACTGCCACAATTTGGTCTGACCACCCTGAGCCACGGGACCGGGTTGCCACTACTACCCCCATCAGCACCGCACACAAGAAGGCCCGGTTCTGAGTACCCCACGGCCCAGGGGGCGAGTCAGATATGAAAATTGCCTTTTCAAAGAGGAAGAGGACTTGAACTCTATAGCGCCACCTGTTGGAAGCAGCAGTCCTACAGGTCAATATCGACCCTTTAATGAGCCTTGCAATATGACTTAGGATAAAAGCCAAATCAGAATCTCAATTTGCAGACACTGTGTTTCAAATTGAGATTCTGATTTGGCTTTTATCCTAAGTCATATTGCAAGCCTCAATAAAGGGTCCATAGTGACTTCTAGGATTGCTGCTTCCAACAGGTGGCACTACAGAGTTAAAGTCCTCTTCCTTTCTGAAGAGGTAATTTGCATATTAAATTTCCCAGAGGAGCATTGCACGGCGAATAAGCCTCCTTACATTGGCATGCCAAAGCCGGTATGTCACTCTCCACAAGGAGAAACCTTACCCCAGTGATGGATAGTGAGTTGTACATATTATTTGACCCTCATTCAGCTTAAACATGTATATATATTGTACACATTACATATCTAACAATTTTCAAAATCCAGTAAAGTCAATATATGATACAAAGATAGCAAATAAGAAATATAGAATAACTTAAAGAAAATGACACAAATCTGTGACTTTACATGAGTTCTTTCAGATCAGCGCAATACTTTGTGATTCTGGGACATCTACTTATTTCATAAACCTCCTTGAGTTTAGAAAACATTTGGGGCAAAAATTCTGGATTTTTCTTTATAAAAGTGATTCTAACTGTATCCTGCGTAGCACAAAATGTGGTTCCCAATTGAATATTAAACTATAATTTAAACATGAAATCCTACTGTTCATAATTTAACATGTCAGAGGACCATCTTGTTTAAATTACTGATTTTTTTTGTTTCCATATTAGCCAAGGAATATATTCCACTGTACGTGCCTTTTATATACTGCGTACAGACCTTCTGAGTGCTGTGGTATCGTTTGTTCACATGCATATTAATATGTTCCACATTTTGTTATTGTAGTTGTTTCAGAGATTCAAATTATTATTATTACTACTATTTTTTCTTTCATTTTTTCATGTTTGGATTTAGAGAAATTTAGGAATAAATTATATTCTAAGTGAAGCAGTCAGCTCTTAATAAATGAAGCAGTCAGCATTTAAAAATGCGCTAAGATTAAAGATTTTTTTTATTGTGGCTACTGTGCCTCTGGCTCAGATACTGGGTTATTTTATGTTTAATTTAAAATGGAGAAGGGAACAGATTATATCACAAAAAATTCCCTAAGTCAGTGAAGATTATTTGAGCTCTCACAATATAAAACCATAAAACCCATCCTGACCAACATGTGATGGAGACCATCTTGTATCAAATTCCAACTATGCAAGAGATGTCCAACCAACCACTTCACCTTCATGTAAACTATAACCAGTCTAAATCCAGGTTGCTGCAACCATGCTTGTCTGTATCAGCTTCTGCCACCACTAAGAAAACAGGTACATCCTGAATCAGGCTGACCATCTTAAATTGCAACCAATACTCGTGGCCACTGAGCTTGCCCCAAAACAAGCGGCATTGCCCCACTGGTCTGACTCTGCTAAGAGTCTATCCAAGGATGAAGTGCTTCAATTATTTGTTTATTCTCAAAATGGAACAGTAAGTTATCCACAATCTCTGGTATAGGGATAACTTTCTGATCGATGAGAGTCTGACCGCTGAGACTCCCAGTGATCCCAATAACAGGACTTGGAAACCAGGCTCTACAGAGCTCCATCTTGAATGGAACCATGGCTTGATCTCTCCTCCATTTATAGTTTATGGCAGGTCCCCAGATGTCTGCCTAGTGGCCGGATAAAAGGTCATCAAGGGCCATAAACGGCCCATGAGCCTGTGGTTCCCCACCCCTGGTTTATGGGATTGTCAAGTGCTGTGCTTAGCTTTCTCTGGAGTTCCCATAGACAATATATGGTGCAGAAGTTGAGTATACACACCTCCATTTCATTCAATACAGGGTTATGCAGAGCCCCATACTCATGATTGCTATGGATACCAGCCATCGGACCTCTAGCTATCAGTAAAATATCCCGTATTCTAAGGACTCTGGGATAAATTGTTATCTTGGGAATAACCCTTCAAGCCTTATTAGCAATATTCCTATATGTAGCGCCGGCGTCCCTGCCCTCTGCTAGGCAGGGACGCTGTTCCCCTCACCCCTCTGCTCCGAGCCCGGCGTCCTCCTCCCGCTCTGCTGGCAGCGCGCGCTCCTTCCCGGCCACTGTGCTTAGGGCGCGCGCGCGCTCCCTCCCTCTTAAAGGGGCCGCGCGCGCCGTCCTAAGGAGTCCCCGGCCAATGGCCGGAGGACTTCACCATATATAAGGCACCTCCTCCAAAATGGAGGTGCCCGAGCAATGTTGTTGCACTGTTCACTACTCTGCTTCAGCCCTCAGGTCCCGTTGCCAGTTACCTGCCAGTTTCCTGCCAGTTTACTGTCTGATTCCTGCCTGATATTCCGCTTACCTGCCTGCTAGCCTGAGGTCCGACGGTCTGCCTACCGACTCCTGTCAGTCTGTCTAGGGACCAGCTTGCCCGCTCACCTGGGAGCGCTCTTCTGCTACCTGCCTGCTAGCCTGAGGTCCGACGGTCTGCCCTCCAACTCCTGTCAGTCTGTCTATGGACCAGCTTGCCCGCTCACCTGGGAGCGCACATCTGCTACCTGCCTGCTAGCCTACCTGGAGGCTCCGCCGTCACGTGTTGTGACCACCTGTCATTCCAGAGACTCCTGCCCGCTCACCTGGGAGCGCACACCTGCTACCTGCCTGCTAGCCTACCTGGAGGCTCCGCCGTCACGTGCTGCGACCACCTGCCATTCCAGAGACTCTCGCTTGCTCACCTGGGAGCACACATCTACCATCTGCCTGCTAGCCTACCTGGAGGCTCTGCCATCACAGGTCGTACCTACCCTTTACCCAGAGACTGCCCCGGTCACTTGCCGTGACCTCCTGCCCGTTCATCCAGAGACTGCCCCGGTCACTTGCCGTGACCTCCTGCCCGTTCATCCAGAGACTGCCCCGGTCACTTGCCGTGACCTCCTGCCCGTTCATCCAGAGACTGCCCCGGTCACTTGCCGTGACCTCCAGCCCGTTCACTCAGAGACTGTCCCGGTCACCTGCTGTGACCGCCTGCCCGTCTTCCCTGGTCGCCACCCGCTCCCTTACAAGGACCGCCCCCTTGTATAGTAGCTCAGAGGTTCCGCCTCCCAGACCCGTTACAGTTTGCTCGGGCCATGGAACCCGGTGGCACCCAAGCTCCCTCACTCTCGGACCTGTGTCATGAACTGTCCCGTCAGAGGTCCCAACAGGAGTCCATCCTGGGTCACCTGCGGAATGTCAATTCTCGCCTGGACACTCTGAGTGCTCCACCAGCAACCACCGCCAGTGCCATGACTCGTAATCCGGCAGCTCCGCTGCCCACCAATACTATGGTATCCTACCCCGGACCCCGGCTTTCTGCACCTCCTCGCTTCGGAGGCGACTCCGCTCAGGCTCGGGGCTTTATAAATCAGTGCACCCTGCACTTTGAACTCCTGTCCCACCAGTTTAACTCCGACCGGGCCAAAATTGCCTTCATCATGTCCCATCTCACCAGGGAGGCCCTGGCCCTTGCCTGCCTTTCTCACGGCTTTCCGGAAAGTCTTCGACGAACCTGGACGGAAGACCTCATCCACATCATCTCTGCTACGCCTCCGCCAGGGAAGTCTCACCGTGGGCCAATATGCCATACGGTTCCGTACCCTTGCCTCGGAGCTGGCCTGGGATAACGACGCTCTGGTATCTGTCTTCTGGGAGGGTCTGTCCGGCCGTATTAAAGATGAACTTGCCGGTCGAGACATTTCTACCACTCTCGATGACCTAATAACTCTTGCCACCCGGATTGACCTACGGTTCCAGGAGCGTGCCAAAGAAGTCACCCATGAGAGGAGGTTCCCACGTCTAGCTCCTACTTTTCAGAAATCCATCACTCCCTCCGTTTCTCCCCAGGTACACTCTCCTGAGCCTATGCAGGTCGACCAGACCAAGATGGTCAAAACCCGCCAGGACTTACGCCGTGCCGAGGGGAGCTGCTTCTACTGTGGCAGTAAGGAGCACCGGATCCGTACCTGCCCGGAGAGGTCGGGAAACGCCTGTGTCTAGGTTCGCTCAGAGAGGTCGACCTAGACAAGAATAAATCCTCTCCATCTCTGCTGCTGTCAGTCTCAATTATCTGCTGGGAGAATCGTTTTTTCGAACTAGCCCAACTCGACTCTGGAGCGGCCGGGAATCTTATTTCACAGGCCCTGGTAGAAAAATACCGCATTCCCACCAAACCTCTGGCTATACCATTATCTGCCGCTGCTGTGGATGGGGGCCTCTTACCACGTCCCATCCAACTCATCACTGAATCCGTAACTCTGCAGGTGGGAATGCTGCATTCTGAGAGCATCTCTTTTCATGTTCTGCCTGGACTCTCTCACGCCCTCTTACTAGGTCTACCTTGGCTCCAGAGACATGCACCCGTGCTTGACTGGCAGACCGGAGAAGTCCTTCGCTGGGGACAGGACTGTCATAAGACTTGTTTGGTTCCTGTTCATCCCGCCCGTCCTTCTCCTACCCCAACTAATCTACCTGGACTTCCGATTCCCTGTTGGTCATTTGCTGATGTCTTTAATAAAAAGGAGGCAGAGACATTACCCCCTCATAGACCATATGACTGTCCTATCGACCTGTTACCCGGTGCTACGCCTCCCCGTGGGCGTATTTACCAATTGTCCGCTGCTGAGACCCGGTCGATGTCCGAATATATTGAGGAGAATTTGGCCAGGGGATTCATCCGGAAATCTACCTCCCCGGCGGGAGCAGGCTTCTTTTTCGTAAAAAAGGACGTCTCTCTCCGTCCCTGTATAGACTATAGAGGCCTTAACCAGATCACGGTGAAGAATAAGTACCCCCTTCCGCTCATTCCAGAATTATTTGATCGTCTGAGGGGGGCTAGAATCTTCACCAAACTGGACCTCCGTGGGGCGTACAACCTGGTCCGTATCCGTCAAGGGGATGAATGGAAGACTGCATTCAACACCCGGGACGGCCAGTATGAATATCTGGTAATGCCCTTTGGTCTCTGTAACGCTCCTGCCGTCTTTCAAGAGTTGGTCAATGACATCTTCCGGGACCTTCTCTACTCCTGCGTAGTGGTGTACCTGGACGACATCTTGGTCTTCTCTCCGGATCTCCAGACTCACCGGAGAGACGTTCGTCAGGTCCTGCTCAGGCTCAGGCAGAATCACCTCTTCGCTAAATATGAGAAGTGCCTCTTTGAGCAGACCTCGCTTCCGTTTTTGGGCTACATTATTTCTCAGACCGGCCTACGAATGGATCCAGAGAAACTGTCTGCCATCGAGAAATGGCCCCGACCGGAGGGGTTGAAGGCCATTCAGCGGTTCCTGGGCTTCGCCAACTACTACCGCCTCTTCATACCACACTTCTCTTCCCGGACTGCCCCAATTTCCGCGCTCACCCGTAAGGGCACTAATCCCAGAGAGTGGCCGCCCGAAGCAGAGGAGGCCTTTCTTTCCTTAAAACAGGTCTTCTCTTCCGCCCCGGTGCTGCATCGCCCAGATGGCAACAAGCAGTTCTTCCTGGAGGTTGACGCCTCCTCCTCTGGAGCCGGAGCGGTACTTACCCAAAAATCATCTTCCGGGAGAATGGTAACTTGTGGCTTCTTCTCCAAACTCTTCTCCTCTTCTGAGCGCAACTATTCCATTGGAGATCGAGAGTTATTGGCCATCAAGCTGGCATTGGAGGAGTGGCGTTACCTGCTCGAAGGGGCTCTTCACCCGGTAATAATTTACACTGACCACAAGAACTTGGCTTACCTCCAGCATGCCCAGAGACTTAACCCGCGCCAAGCTCGGTGGTCCTTGTTTTTTGCTCACTTTGATTTTATTCTTCATTTTCGCCCGGCTGACAAAAACATCAAGGCGGACGCCTTATCCCGATTCTTTCTGGTGTCTGATCTCGAGGAAGAACCGAAACACATCATCGATCCCGCCAGAGTAATGCAGGTGGCTCCCGTGAGTCTAAATCGTCTCCCTCCCGGTAAGACGTTCGTATCAGTACCTGATCGGGAGAAGATCCTACACTGGGGTCACTCGTCTAAACTAGCTGGCCACGCCGGTCAGAAAAAGACCCTCCAGCTTATTACCCGGCACTACTGGTGGCCTACCCTGCACAAGGACGTAATAGACTTTGTTTCTGCCTGTGTGTCCTGCGCCCGCAACAAGGTTCCGAGACATCTGCCAGCCGGTCGCCTCCTTCCTCTCCCAGTACCTGCTGCCCCCTGGCAGCATATAGCAATGGACTTTATAACTGATCTCCCCGTCTCTGCCGGTTGTACGGTCATTTGGGTGGTCGCTGACCGCTTTTCCAAGATGGCTCATTTCGTTCCCCTGCCAGGCCTCCCGTCTGCACCCGAGCTGGCTAAAGACTTTATCCGCCACATCTTCCGTCTTCATGGCCTGCCCCTCCACATCGTGTCGGATCGTGGGGTACAGTTCACCTCACGCTTCTGGAGAGCCACTTGTAAACTGCTAGACGTCACCCTGGACTTCTCCTCCGCTTACCACCCACAGTCTAATGGTCAAGTGGAGCGGATCAATCAGAACCTGACCAGTTACCTCCGGCACTTCGTTAATGCCCACCATTCAGACTGGGTGGATCTCCTGCCATGGGCCGAATTTTCTTACAACAATCACGAGAGCGAATCTTCCTCCAAATCCCCGTTTTTTGTAGTCTTCGGTCAGCATCCTCGGATCCCATTTCCCGTCTCCACCTCGGTGGACAATCCGGCTGCGGAATCTCTTGTTAACAAATTTTCCTCCATATGGGAGAGTACCTGGTCCGCACTCCTTCTGTCATCCGAGCGTATGAAAAGACATGCTGACAAAAAACGTCTGGATCCTCCTCAATTCCGTCCAGGGGATAAGGTCTGGCTCTCGTCCAAGTATGTCCGGCTCAAGATTCCTTCCTATAAGTAAGGGCCTCGGTTCATCGGTCCTCTGGAGGTCATCAGTCAGATCAACCCGGTGGCCTATAAATTGAAACTCCCGGCCAACTTGCGGATCCCTAACTCCTTCCATGTATCTCTCCTCAAACCTGTGGTACTTAACTCTTTTTCCAAGTCTACAGGTACGCCTCCTGCTCCGGTTTCCGCTAAAAACGAATTTGAGGTAGAGAACATTCTGGCCACCAAAAGGGTAAGAGGGAAGACCTTTTTTCGAGTAGATTGGAAGGGGTTTGGTCCTGAAGAGAGAACGTGGGAGCCCCGGGAGAACATCCATGCCCCTCTCATCCTAGCTAAATTTCTCTCTGGCCTAAAAAAGGGGGGGCCTAAAGGGGGGGTACTGTAGCGCCGGCGTCCCTGCCCTCTGCTAGGCAGGGACGCTGTTCCCCTCACCCCTCTGCTCCGAGCCCGGCGTCCTCCTCCCGCTCTGCTGGCAGCGCGCGCTCCTTCCCGGCCACTGTGCTTAGGGCGCACGCGCGCGCGCTCCCTCCCTCTTAAAGGGGCCGCGCGCGCCGTCCTAAGGAGTCCCCGGCCAATGGCCGGAGGACTTCACCATATATAAGGCACCTCCTCCAAAATGGAGGTGCCCGAGCAATGTTGTTGCACTGTTCACTACTCTGCTTCAGCCCTCAGGTCCCGTTGCCAGTTACCTGCCAGTTTCCTGCCAGTTTACTGTCTGATTCCTGCCTGATATTCCGCTTACCTGCCTGCTAGCCTGAGGTCCGACGGTCTGCCTACCGACTCCTGTCAGTCTGTCTAGGGACAAGCTTGCCCGCTCACCTGGGAGCGCTCTTCTGCTACCTGCCTGCTAGCCTGAGGTCCGACGGTCTGCCCTCCAACTCCTGTCAGTCTGTCTATGGATCATAAATCATAAGGAAAGGGAAAAGGGGGAAAAAGAGTGTGAATAAATATAAAATATAACTTTTAATATGGATTCAATTAAAATACTGGTGTTTTATTATAAAATCAAATTTTTACATACATCCAAGTGGATGCATATGGGTCGATATTAATTTATAAATTCTGACCCTATAAGTCCTGTATTATATATCACAGCCAGATAAATTATACAGATCCACCACCTATGTCCCTCAAAGTTGGAGGTGGGGAATTATATTGTGCTGTCCCTTTTAAATGTATATTTCCCTATTTACTCTGCATGAGTAACTATGAGAAATCATTGTGGGTCACCGCTACATTCTGATTCAGAATAATTAATTATACAATATTCTTTGTGGATAATAGTGGATGTGACAGTTATAACTATTATAAGGTTTTCTTCTGTCACATATTAATATGGGTCACTCTTATATTATAAGTGACCCCACAAATGAATGAAGCGGAATCCCCGCAAGATTCAACCCAAAATATATTGTGGGGGTGTATCGTCCCCGTTGCTGACGGTATGCTGCACCCCTAATATCAAGCCCTGCAACGGTATGAGGAGCAGACAGTGATCTATCAAAGCAGCTATATGCAAGGCTGCACTGTCACTCCTCAATCTCCATCACGGTGCTAGGAGTGGGCAATGTTATATCAGCGGCAGCTAAAGTTGTAGCTGCACGCTCACTCCTAACACCGGCAAGCAGTCTCACACGCTGGCCGCGTACACGTGGTATGCACGCGGTCAGTGTGATGATCCAATTCAGTGAGACGCTATACTGAGTTACCAGACGGGGACATAGGCCCTTAGAAAAAGCCGGTACCTCCGACGAAACGCGCGTCGGGACGTTCATGTCCTGTACATTCATATGCCAGCCTGTAACCTTGTATTCCCTTTCCTACCCACCCACTATGTCCCCGTCTGGTAACTCAGGTGGATGGATCTGTATAATTTATCTGGCTGTGATATATAATACAGGACTTATAGGGTCAGAATTTATAAATTAATATCGACCCCATATGCATCCACTTGGATGTATGTAAAAATTTGATTTTATAATAAAACACCAGTATTTTAATTGAATCCATATTAAAAGTTATATTTTATATTTATTCACACTCTTTTTCCCCCTTTTCCCTTTCCTTATGATTTATGATCTATTTTGGTGATGTTCACCAGTGTGAATATTGTCCAATAAATCGGACTTTACTGAGCTTAGTCTGTCTATGGACCAGCTTGCCCGCTCACCTGGGAGCGCACATCTGCTACCTGCCTGCTAGCCTACCTGGAGGCTCCGCCGTCACGTGTTGTGACCACCTGTCATTCCAGAGACTCCTGCCCGCTCACCTGGGAGCGCACACCTGCTACCTGCCTGCTAGCCTACCTGGAGGCTCCGCCGTCACGTGCTGTGACCACCTGCCATTCCAGAGACTCCTGCCCGCTCACCTGGGAGCGCACACCTGTTACCTGCCTGCTAGCCTACCTGGAGGCTCCGCCGTCACGTGCTGCGACCACCTGCCATTCCAGAGACTCTCGCTTGCTCACCTGGGAGCACACATCTACCATCTGCCTGCTAGCCTACCTGGAGGCTCTGCCATCACAGGTCGTACCTACCCTTTACCCAGAGACTGCCCCGGTCACTTGCCGTGACCTCCTGCCCGTTCATCCAGAGACTGCCCCGGTCACTTGCCGTGACCTCCTGCCCGTTCATCCAGAGACTGCCCCGGTCACTTGCCGTGACCTCCTGCCCGTTCATCCAGAGACTGCCCCGGTCACTTGCCGTGACCTCCAGCCCGTTCACTCAGAGACTGTCCCGGTCACCTGCTGTGACCGCCTGCCCGTCTTCCCTGGTCGCCACCCGCTCCCTTACAAGGACCGCCCCCTTGTATAGTAGCTCAGAGGTTCCGCCTCCCAGACCCGTTACACTATAAATTAATTTCTAACACCCTATTTACCTGTAAACATCTTTTTGTTCCCCCTGCTTCCAATTACTAATACCAAATCAGACCTTTCTCTGTCCATTAATATTTCCCTGGGACTCCAACCTAAATCCCACAACCAAACAATTCAAGACAAAGTAAAATTAGGAACTACCTCTCTTTTATCCCCTGCTCGCAATCCTTTCTAGACTGTGGGATAAGCTGGGGAGCTAATTGATGCATACAAATCAATTCATAGCCACTCCCTCTTGGGTTTTCCCACAAGTACAACCTCCTCCCTTACCCACAGGATAGATATGTGTCTGGCCACTGGGTGTTTTACCACTGGGAACCAACCGACAAATCTCAAGAACAAGTATCCTATGTTTCCCATTTGAGTGGAGTGACAGTCATTTATGGTGAGAGATTGTAAGATAACATACAAGTAAGTCAAAGGCAAGCAATGTGATGAAATAAAGGAGCCTATACTCACTCATTATATCCTTGCCACTCCCCCTTTGTTCACTCACATTGTGTCTGCAGCCAATTACTGGCCTCAGTGGTCTTGTGCTATACACTACTGATGTCTTTCTATAGAAAAATATAGACATATACATGTATATACACGTATATATAAATATATAGCTAAGCAGGGCCAGCGTCACCACCCGGCACACCGGTCAAGTGCTAGGGCCCTGAGCAAGCGTGGGGACCCACTCGCCGTCGAGGACACCGGCACACTCTGGGGCCCGTGAGTCTGGGGAGCCCAGTGACTCTGTGATGTCTCAGGGCAGAGGGCGCGATGACGTCACTACAGAGCGCCCTCTGCCCTGAGCAGTGCAGAGAGTCAGAAGAGGCTGAAGACACCGGAGCTGAGGAGACTGAAGCTGTGGTCAGCGGGGAACGAGGAGAGGTAAGTATTTGATTATTTATTTTTTATGTATGGAGTCCATTCTCTATGGAGCATTATATGGGGCCCATTCTCTATGAAGCATTATATTGGGGCCTATCTCTATGGAACATTATATGGGGCCCATTCTCTATTGAGCATTATATGGGGCCCATTATTCTGTATGCAGCATTATATGGGGCCCATTATTCTGTATGGCGCATTAAATGGGGCCAATTATTCTGTATGGAGCAATATATAGGATCCGTTATACTGTATGGAGGACTCTGTAGTGCCAATAATACTGTATGGAGGACTATACTGTCCAGTTTAAAATGAAAACTTTTGACTCCCCCCAGGTCACGCACTGTGTGCTGCGAGAATTTGCCGGTTTCTGAGCTATAGTAGAAGTTACAATAGATATCACTCAGGTAATGTAAGAACTGAAATCTTTCGCATTGTACTATACCTATATTTCTCTGCCATATCTGTGGATCATGAATGTATGGGTGTTAAGTGCATGTATGTGTTAAAGGGGCCCACTGAGACTCTTTCGCCCAGGGCCCACAAAAACCTGTAGCCGACCCTGTAGCTATGTACAGTGTTAAGCATAAATTAGTACACTCCTTTTGAAAAGCAAGATTTTAATCAGTATCTCATTGAACTCAAGAACAATTTCCAAACTTTTGACAAGACTGAGCTTCATAGAACATTTTTTAACCCATAACATGAAAGTAAGGTTAATAGTATAACTTGCATTACAAAATCTTTAGTTTTACTCAGATTAATTGATGCAAAATTTAATTCACACTGCATGAAAAACAATGACTTCTAGTATTTTGTATGACGGCCATTATTTCTAAGGATAGAATCAAGTCTTCTAGGCATGGAATGGACAAGTTAGCGACATATTGCAGCATCTATCTTTTTCCATTCGTCAAGAACAACCTCTTTTAGGCTAAGTGCACACGATGCAGAAATGCTCTGGATTTTTCCTCAGCGTTTCTGCATCTCCCTGACAGAAAAAACGCATGCAGATTTTACATGCATTTTTCCTGCCAGGGACAAGCGGAAGTGAAACGTTTTTCACATGCGATTTTACATGCAGGTTGTCAAGCGCTTTCCAAGCTATTTTAGCATCACTTGAAAAGTGCTTGACAACTTGGTCACACTATATAAATCCATGCAACTGGCATGGATTTTATATAGTGTGACCAAGTTAGTTAAAAAAAAGATAAAAATAGTAAAAAAAAAACAAAAAAAACCACTATACTCACCCTCCGATGTCCCCCGGTCTCCTTATCCGATGCGTCCAGTCTCCCCCGTGTCTCGCTTTTGTGTAAAAGGACCTTCCATGACGTCATTTAGTCATGTGACAGGTCACACGACCGCCAACGTCAGCCAGACATGTAGAGTCCATCCGTTCACCTTTTCTGCGTCGCACAAAGACACGGTGGTTGGAACCAAAGATCTCAAATTTGGACTCATCAGACCAAAGCACAGATTTCCACTGGTCTAATGTCCATTCCTTGTGTTCTTTAGCCCAAACAAGTCTCTTCTGCTTGTTGCCTGTCCTTATCAGTGGTTTCCTAGCAGCTATTTTACCATGAAGGCCTGCGGCACAAAGTCTCCTCTTAACAGTTGTTGTAAAGATGTGTCTTCTGCTAGAACTCTGTGTGGCATTGACCTGGTCTCTAATCTGAGCTACTGTTAACCTGCGATTTCTGAGGCTGGTGACTCGGATAAACTTATCCTCAGAAGCAGAGGTGACTCTTGGTCTTCCTTTCCTGGGGCGGTCCTCATGTGAGCCAGTTTCTTTGTAGCGCTTGATGGTTTTTGCAACTGCACTTGGGGACACTTTCAAAGTTTTCCCAATTTTTCGGACTGACTGACCTTCATTTCTTAAAGTAATAATGGCCACTCGTTTTACTTTACTTAGCTGCTTTGTTCTTGCCATAATACAAATTCTAACAGTCTATTCAGTAGGACTATCAGCTGTGTATCCACCAGACTTCTGCACAACACAACTCATGGTCCCAACCCCATTTATAAGGCAAGAAATCCCACTTATTGAACCTGACAGGGCACACCTGTGAAGTGAAGACCATTTCCGGTGACTACCTCTTGAAGCTCATCAAGAGAATGCCAAGACTGTGCAAAGCAGTCATCAAAGCAAAAGGTGGCTACTTTGAAGAACCTAGAATATAAGACATATTTTCAGTTGTTTCACACTTTTTTGTTAAGTATATAATTCCACATGTGTTAATTCATAGTTTTGATGCCTTCAGTGTGAATGTACAATTTTCATAGTCATGAAAATACAGAAATTTCTTTAAATGAGAAGGTGTGTCCAAACTTTTGGTCTGTACTGTATATGTGAAGACATACATGTGTATGTATGTGCTCTGCATACATGTGTGTATGTGCTCTGTGTATACATACATATATATATGTGTGTATGTGCTCTGTGTATACATGCGTTTGTGCATACATATGTATGTGTGTGCTCGGGATATACATGCATGTGTACTATGTGTGTGTATACATGTGTGTGTGCTATATGTGTGTATGCATATTTGTAACATGCAATGTGTGTGTCACATACGGTGTGTATGTAGCATCCACATATATAAATCTCAGCAGCACAGACAAGAGTTCATAGTTGTAATCATGTCAGCAATCACCCAAGAAACGAGCAAAATGCTGCCCATTCATCAGGTGATTGGATTGTTTATGGAGGAACAAAAATCATTGCCGGTGATCGCCCGGTGTAAACTGCAGATTTGCTGCTGATAACATGATATTGTAAAAGGACAGATTGATCTGTTAGTGATTGTTCTGTGCCCATCATTCTTCGTCAGCCTGTGTAAAGAGGCCGGCAAACAAGCGCTGATCGAGTTCAATATTGTCGATTGTGCTCATTTAACAGTCATATAAATACAACGTAAATGTTTGAGTGTAAGGCTATGTGCCCACATAGCAGATTTGATGCAGAGCGTTTGTGCCTCTCTCTCTAGCAGAAAAAAACGCATGCAGATTTACATGCGTTTTTTCTGCCAGAGAGAAGCGTTTTTTCAGCGTTTTCACATGCGTTTTTTCAAGCAGTTTTCCAAGCGATTTTGAGCATCACTTGGAAAAGTGCTTGACAAGTTGGTCACACTATATAAATCCATGCAACCGGCATGGATTTATAATGTGTGAACAACTGATGCTTTAAATGCAGCATCTATAGTTAAAAAAAAAAAAGAGAATTAAAAAGTAAAAAAAAAACAAAAAAACTTGTATACTCACCTCTCCGGTCTCCTCCAGTCTGCTCCCGGCGGCGATCCTGCGATCCTCTCTCTTCGGCGTCCCGCAGTGTACTGTCAGGACCTGCGGTGACGTCATTTAGTCAGCTGATGGTCACGCGACCATTACCTGACTGCCGACGTCAGCGGTCGCGTGACCATCAGGTGACTAAATGACGTCACCGCAGGTCCTGACAGTACACCGCGGGACGCCAAGGAGAGAGGACGTGGGCGGGAGCAGACCGGGGGCCGCCGGAGAGGTGAGTATACAGGTTTTGTTTATTTTTAACTTTTTTATTTTCTTTTTTTCACCGCGTGGTAGCCGGGATGAAGAAGAGTTGTAGTCTCCTCTTCATCCTGGGTACCACACGCACCGCGATTACGCTGCAAATTCGCAGCCATTGAATTTAATTGAAACGCAGCAAATCCACATATACCTGCGGGTTTGCTGCGTTTCAATGTTCCTCAATGGCCGCGAATTTGCAGTGTAATCGTGGTAGAAATGGTCATGCTGCGTTTTGCAATGCAATGCGAATTCGGCGCGCAAATTAGCGCATCATGTGCACAGCACATCCGAATGCACATTGCTTTGCATGGCAGACTGTTTTACAAGCGTTTTCGCAGCCGTGAAAACGCTACAAAAACGCCACATGGCCTGATGGTGCAATATGTGAGCATTTAGGACCTTACTTTAAACTTTTGCCAAGGGCCCTACCTACTTTGTCTAAAACCGTCCCTGACTATAATCTGTTCTGATGATCCCGCAGTGACATATGTGTCCGCTAAATTAACTGTTTAATTGATGTGAGATCTTTATGCCCAGAAGAGGCTGTTTTTGATTTTGAATCCCTTGGAGTTTTATGAAAGCAATAAAACTGCACCAGATACCAAGGGACCTTTTCTCAAACACTGAGCATTCGACTATATTCACGTATCCGTATGACGAGTCCTAGTGCTATCCATTTTTTTCTTGAACACCACACTGCCCCTTTAAGTTTCTGGTCTTTTAGTCTTAGAGAGCATGTCCTTTTCTCATCCGTTTGGAAGATCAGATTGGGCCATTAATGTCTATGGGAATCCGTGTAAAACAGATGACACATTGAAGACTGACTTTGTACTGAAGACTTCCATCTGAGTTTCACCCACTTTTAACTGATACATTGTTGAGAATTAAAGGATACAAATGTTCCGACAGTCTACCTGCTTCATTGAAAAAAAAATGGATGAGAAAAAAAGGGAAGCAACTAGGATATGACACCTGAGGAAAAAACTTCGGTCCATTTGTCTCAGACGGTAACACTCAAATGGATCTGTGAATATAGCCTTAGGTTGAAACTTGGCAACAACCAGTTGTATTATTTTCATGCATGATAAAACAAGTCACTTCTAGTGATGAGCGCAAGTGCTCGTTACTTGGGTTTGCCTATGGTGCTCGGGTATGCACCGAGTATCACGGGTGTTCGAGTGACATGTTCAAATCCCCGCGCCCGCATGTTTTGAGGCTATTAGACAGCCACAAAACATGCAGGGATTGCCCGTGTTTGTTAGGCAATCCATGCATGTTTTGTGGCTGTCTAATAATCGTGAAACATGTGGCCACGGGGACCCGAACATGTCACTCAAACACCCATGATACTCGATGCATAGCCGAGTACCCTAGGCAAACCCAAGTAACGAGCACTTGCGCTCATCACTAGTCACTTCCCTAGCTATATACCTTAAAACATATTGTATAAACCATTCCTTGTGATGATGATGTCTCCCATAGACCTTAGCATAGCCAAGCCTCATTGTGAGTAAAACCCACCTTTTCAAAGGAACATCTTCACTTGTTGCCTTGTACCTTGGGCAGTCCTAGATGGAATCAAGTATTTCCTGCTACAGTATATAAGCAGCCACATGGTAGGCATACCCTTGTGTAGACACTAGAATACTGACTTTTGAATAAATATAATTAATAGGAATTTCATGCTTATATGTTATCTGGATTTTGGTGTTAGAGTTACATAATAAAAGGTTGTGTATGATATGGCATGTCTACACTTACTAACTACAGGATCAGTCATCCATCACCCAAGAATATCACTACATCAGTTGTAAAACTGTCCTAGGAAATAATTACCCATCAGTAAATATTCTCATCATGGGAAGTGGGTTTAGCTAGATAATATTTATTACAAGTAAATCAGAGCTTGTTAGTATATAACCAGTTCACAGGGCTCTGAGGAAATGATAGTGTTAGTTACTGGAGAAAAGCTGAATTAAATCACGCACTCCCATATGCCAACAAACTATCGCACAGGACACATGCAAGGAAATTACTTCTAACCCCAGTTAAACAAAAACACACTGTTCTGCTTCCAGCTGAATCTATTTTCTCGCTCCTCGAGCCAAATAAAGAGCAATTTCATTACTTGTGAAAGGTGCAGTCAATTTGTACTCGGTTCATAAGAGATGATGCCTACTTGGAGCAGAAAAGTCTTTAGAACAGGGGCTGGTTTCCAGCCTCCTGGCATAGAGAACTTATTGTTGGTTTCTCTTCTTCCTCTCCAAATAACCACATACTTTCTGCTCCGAAAACCAACATTATCTCCCAGTAGTGCAGATCCTTTCATACATTATTATAAAGATTGCCAAAAGGGGAAAACTGACACTTTCTATAGCTTAGCCCGATGATACTATTATATCTTTAATGCTTCTTTTATTGGAATTACATTTCTAATGAAATATTACAGTGTTAAAAAGTATTGGTCTTTAACAAATATTGCAGTGAAAAGTAACAGGAGGGTAACAACAATTTTGTCCACGTCTGTACATATTTTACAGTACGAAAAACCCACAACGGTCACTGGAATAACTTGAAACTGACAAAAGTAATTTTCAATTTAAATTTACTGAATATCAACTAATGTAAATCAGACGTTGCTTTTAAATTGTGGTTCAACAGAAAAAAATTAAAAAACAAACTAATGAAAATGGCTTAGACAAAAAAGATGGTACCCTTAGAAAAGATTGAAAATAATTTGACCATAGACGCATGTTTAACTAAGGTGTAATTAACATCACCGGCATCTATAAACTTGTAATCAGTCAGTCTGCCTATTTAGAAGTTGCAAAATAGTCACTGTGATGTTTGGTATCCTTGTGTGTACCACACTGAAAACAAACTAATGAAAATGGCCTAGACAAAAAGGATGGTACCCCTAGAGAAGATTGAAAATAATTTGACCATAGGCACGAGTTAAACTAAGGTGTAATTAGCATCACATGTATCTATAAACATGTAATCAGTCAGTCTATTTAGAAGATGAAAAGTAGTCACTGTGCTGTTTGGTATCATGGTGTGTACCACAGTGAACATGGACCAACGAAAGCTAAGCAGAGAGCTGTCTCAGGAGATTAGAAAGAAAATTATAGACAAACATGTTAAAGGTAAAGGCTATAAGACCATCTTACATTTGCAAATATTATTAAGGCCTATGGGACTTCAATGACGAGCCGAGATCTCAATCTGCGTATGCGCCGCCACCGGCGTAGATTTCCTGAAGACTGCCAGGAAATCAATGTGCACAACTGCTGCCCGCAGCTAGGACGGTGCCAGCGTGAAATATAAAACATGAAGACTATAAAGACACCAGAGACAGCAGAGGGAAGCAGAACTGAAAACCCTAACCAATGTCCCACCCCGATGCACTAAGCTATGAGTGCAAGAAAACTTCAATCGCTTATTACACAAAATCCACAAACGGATTTCTTTACTGCAGGTATCAATTTAATCAATGTAATATGGCCATGTCTGCCAATAGATGTGCACTATAGGCATGTTTTTTCAATCAAATGAATGGGAAGCTAACTGCAAGCAGATTTGAAGTATTCTATGTAGATTTTGGTGCAGAATCCCCAAAAACATGTCATATAACTCCATGCCATCATACCTCTAAGAAGAACTCATATTTTATGAACTCTTGGTGGTTTTTGGCACGTTTCTGCTACAAAAACTCCTGAAAAAAACTCACTATGAACACATTGTTAGGTAAATCAATGGGATATGATTTAAGGTGTGTGGTAACAAACTAATGTGGACCCTTATAGCCATCGGCACTGCCCAATAGCCTAAATTGTCAGTTCTCGCCTGGGTGCTAGAGTGGAAGTACCTAAAACATAGACTCTATATTCAAGCCACTCTTTACTGACTTTATTTTCGATTTCCCAATAGCTAAACCTGAACTAAGCAGAAATTCTAAATACTTTTGGTCACAATAGGGTTTATATGTATTCTCTAAAATATAGTTTATGTTATTACACATACAGTGTATCATTCTTACCCACATTGAGAATACAAAATTCTGGACTTAACCCCTTTACAACCCAAGGTGGTTTGCACGTTAATGACAAGGCCAATTTTTACAATTCTGACCACTGTCACTTTATGAGGTAATTACTCTGGAACGCTTCAACGGATCCCCCTGACTCTGAGATTGTTCTTTCATGACATATTGTACTTCATGATTGTGGTAAAATTTCTTCGATATCACTTGCGTTTATTTGTGAAAAAAATGGAAATTTGGTGAAAATTTTGAAAATTTTGCAATTTTCAAAATTTTAATTTTTATCCCCTTAAATCAGAGAGATATGTCACACAAAATAGTTAATAAACAACATTTCCCACATGTCTACTTTACATCAGCACAATTTTGGAACCAAAATTTTTTTTCATTAGGGAGCTATAAGGGTTAAAAGTTTACCAGCGATTTCTGATTTTTCCAACAAAATTTACAAGACCATTCTTTTAGGGACCACATCATATTTGAAGTCACTTTGAGGGGTCTTTATGACAGAAAATACCCAAAAGTGACACCATTCTAAAAACTGCACCCCTCAAGGTGCTCAAAACCACATTAAAGAACTTTATTAACCCTTCAGGTGCTTCACAGGAATTTTTGGAATGTGGAAGAAAAAAATTAACATTTAACTTTTTTTCACAAAAATGTTACTTTAGACCCAAGTTTTCTGATTTTCGCAGGGGTAATAGGAAAAAATGGACCCAAAAATTTGTTGTGCAATTTCCCCTGGGCAAGAAGATACCCCATATGTGGGGAAAAAACACTGTTTGCGTGCACGGCAGGCTTAGGAAGGGAAGGAGCGCCATTTGACTTTTGAATGTAAAATTTGCTTGAATAATTAGCGGACGCCATGTTGCATTTGGGGAGCTCCTGATGTGCCTAAACAGTGGAAACCCCCCACAAGTGACACCATTTTGGAAACTAGACCCCTCAGGGAACTTATCTAGATGTGTGGTGAGCACCTTGCACCCCCAGGTGCTTCACAGAAGTTTATAACATTGAGCCGTAAAAATAAAATTTTCACATTTTTCACACAAAAATGTTTTTCAGCCCCCACTTTCGCATTTTCATAAGGGTAACAGGAGAAGTTGCACCATGCAGTTTGTTGTGCAATTTCTCCTGAATAAGCAGATACCCCATATGTGGGGGAAAACCACTGTTTGGGCGCACGGCAGGGTTCAGAAGGGAAGGAGCGCCATTTGACTTTTTGATTGTAAAATTTGCTTGAATAATTAGCGGATGTGCCTAAACAGTGGAAACCCCCCACAAGTGACACCATTTTGGAAACTAGACCCCTCAGGGAACTTATCTAGATGTTTGGTGAGCACCTTGAACCCCCAAGTCCTTTACAGAAGTTTATAACATGGAGCCGTGAAAATAAAAAAATCAAACTTTTTCCACAAAAATGATGTTTTAGCCCCAATTTTTTTATTTTCACAAGGGTAAGAGGAGAAAATGGACCTCAAAAACTTTTGTGCAATTTCTCCTGAGTACATCAATACACCATATGTGGGGAAAATACAGTGTTTGGGCGCACGGCAGAGTTCAGAAGGGAAGGAGCACTGTGTGACTTTTTGAACGCAAAATCGTCTGGAATCGAGAGCGGACGCCATGTCGCGTTTGGAGAGCCCCTGATGTGCCTAAACAGTGGAAACCCCCCACAAGTGACCCATTTTGAAAACTACACCCCTCAAGGATTTTATCAAGGGGTATAGTGAACATTTTGAACCCAGAGGTACGACACAGAATTTGATAACATTAGGTCATCATATTGAATAAGTTGTCATTAGTCTTGAGCGCAAGTGCTCGCTACTTGAGTTTGCATCAGGTACTCAGGTATGCACCATGTATCGCGGGTGCTCAAGTCCCCTCCCGCATGTTTCACGGTTATTAGACACCCAAAAAAAACATGCGGGGATCGCTCGTGCATGGCAGGCAATCCCCGCACGTTTTTTTTGGCCGCAAAGCATATGGGGCGGAGACTCGAGCACCCGCGATACTCAGTGCATACCCGAGCACCCAATGCAAACTCAAGTAGCGAGCACTTGCGCTCAACACTAGTTGCCATATCGTCCTCTTTTTTTTTTCTTACTTTTGAAAAAAAAGCAACCCTAACCCTAGCACAACCCTAACCCCAACCCCAGCCCTAGCGTTTATTTTTTACGCCGTTCCTAGTGCGGTATAAGTGATGAGATTACTTTATTCTTCGGGTCGGTGTGATTACAGCAATACCAGAATCATATCGGGTTTTTATGATTGACAGCTGACACACACTAAAAGACACATATTTTGTACAATCTAGTTTTTGCATCGCCATATTTTGAGAGCTATAATTTTTCCATATTTTGGCCGACAGAGTCATGTAACAGCTTGTTTTTTGCAGGATGAGTTGACGTTTTTATTGGTGCCATTTTCAGGCACGTGACATTTCTTGATCGCTTTCTATTCCGGTTTTTGGGAGGCAGAATAAACAAAAACCAACAATTCAGGAATTGTTTTTTTTATTTTTATTTTTTTATTCTGCTCCGCGTGGGGTAAAATTGATAAGGCAGCTTTATTCTTCGGGTCAGTACGTTTACAGTGGTACCACATTTATATTGTTTACTTTGTCCCACTATGCGACTATCACTTTTTTTTATGTACTGCGCATGACCAAAAAATCTTCCTGCTGTCTGGTGACCCGGATGTTGTCATGACGACATCGGGTCGTCATGGCAACATCCGGGAAGCCGCGGCAGACAGCGCTGGAGGCCGGAAGAGGAGGTGAGTATACCGATCACTTCCCATTAGCCACCACAATGCTGCGATCGACTTCGATCGCAGCATTGTGGGGGTTAATGTGCGGGACTGCTCCCTGCACATTGTCACAGCTGACACCCGGTACTATCAGCTGACACCCGGCGGCGATCGCGCCCGCACAGCCTGTGTGCACGCGCGATCACCAAGACATACTAGTACGGGTCAGGCTCTTAAAGCCCAGGGCACAGACGCCTATTAGTACGTCTTGGGCTTTAAAGGGGTTAAAGGCTCCCCACCCCCAAAGAATGCCCCCCTTGGTCATGGTTTTGCTATGCCCGACCCTTTGTGGTTTAGTTCACATGACTGTCTTAGTACAATCAGGATGGTTTGTAAGCATGAGTACAGTCCTGCTCATCGTTATTGGCATCCATGAAGTTTAAATACAGAATGTGGAATATCTGCTGAAAAAATGAATCAAGTGAAACAGGTTTTTTGTATAGAGCACTCGTGTTAAAAACAATAGAGCAAATGATAAACAATAATTTAAAACAAAAAACAATGGGAGGGAAAATAGAAAAACCTAAAGTACCTTGTGGCACCCTTTACATTAATTTAGTATGGAAACACATTTTGACTCACCTGTGGTAAATCACAAAATAGATTCACCTGTGATTAATTGTTGGTGTCCATGTGACATGAATTAGCCAATGAATGATGACTTCAGTGTTTTAAAAAGACACATGGTAGGCCCTGTTCCTTTGCCACAATGGTGAAGACAAAGGAGCTGTCTGAGGACATCAAAACTGCTATTATTAGCAAACACAAGACTTCCAAAGGGTATAAGGCCAACTCCAAAGATGGGTATTCCAGTTTCAACAGTGCGCAATGTTATTAAGAAGTTTGACAAGCATGGCACGTCAAGAACCTCCCTGGATGTGAAGGAAAGAGAAAAATTGACAAAACATGTCTTCGAAGGTTGGTGCGAATGGTGGAAAAAACACCACGTCAAATATCCAAAGACCTGAAGGCTAACCTGGAACAGTTTGGGGTCATGGTTTCAACAAGTACCACACTAAACCAAGCAGAGCTTTATGGGGGAAGGCCAAGGAAGAAATCATTGCTGAAGAAAAGACATAAAAACAAATGACTGATCTTTTCCAAAGAGTACCTTGACAAACCACAATCCTTCTGGGAAAATGTTCTGTGGACAGGTGAAACAAAAATAGAGCTTTTTGGCAATGCAAAGCAACAGTTTGTTTACAGACGGCGCAATGAAGCTTATAAGGAAAAGAACACCTTACCAACAGTTAAGCATGGTGGATGATCCATAATGTTATGGGGTTGCTTTGCTGCACAAGGTACTGGAGGCCTTGACCGTATCACAGGAATCATGAAATCAGAGAATTATCAAGAGATTTTAGAGCGAAATGTTCTACCCAGTGTTAGAAAACTTGGTTTGAGTCGAAGATCATGGGTCCTCCAGAATGACAATGACCCAAAGCACACATCCAAAAGTACACAGGAATGGTTGAAAAAGAAAAAATGGACTGTTTTAAAATGGCCAGCAATAAGTCCTGACCTCAATCCCATTGAAAATCTTTAGGTGAGCTGAAATCAGCCATTGGGAAAAAGAACCCTGCAAACATTCAAGAGCTTGGACAAACTGCAAAGGAAGAGTGGGAGAAAATTCCAGCTGAGAAGTGCAAGAAGCTTATAGATGGCTACAAGAAATGTATGGAGACTGTCAGCAATGCCAAAGAGGGTGCAACCAAGTATTAATTAGGGGTGCCTTTATTGCTGCACATGCTGTTTATTCTGTTTCTTCTTTGTTTTTCAACTTCCATGTTGTAATTTCAATGTTTTATTGTTGTATTACTTTGGACCACTAATTAAAAAATCCCGAGGATATAATTTTGGTACATGTCCATTTATTTCTGAAGATATTGTAGTCTATGAAAAAAATAAAGGGGTGCCAACAATTGTGAGCAGCACTGTATATCACAAAATTGGTAATAAAAAAGAGTAAAAGATTGTAGAATAAACGCTGTACCAGATACAAATTATTCTATAGTTTGCTCCAAATTTATCAAAATGGGACATTAATATAAGATTCGGTGGAACATGCGGATATATACGAGACATACCCTTCTTACTTACACTACATCATGGCCGTTGTAAAGATAAACTTATCATTTGTGCCATGTTCACTTTTTTTTTCTTCTGCATTTCACTTAGTAAATCTCCACTCCAGGCAGTTGGTTCTATATCAGAAACAATTATGGTAAACTGGAAAATTCCTTTAATTCTCCCAACGACTTTATATGGTAGATGGATGAGAACTATTTTATGCAGAATCTGAAGGAGCTGCATATTTAAATAGCCCAAATTTAATTTCTGGCCATGATTTCTCAAACTGTCATATTTTAGTCTCATACGAGGATGTCTTATTTCTCACAAATTGCTTACACAGCTCTGTACGTGAGGCATAAAACCAGAATGGATGAAGTCTGTTTCTGACCACAAGTAACATAAAAACCAGAATTATTGAGGATATTTTTTAAAATTGGCACAAGAAGGATATAATATTGTTTCCCTGTTCCTGATGGCTAAATTGCAGGCAGCAGCTACTGAAAAGGATTTACTAGAAGAAAATATACTCCTTAAAGACCTTTACTATATGGGCCGGCATGACTACAGTAGCACATGAATTAGGAATACATACAAAAGGTCTTCTGTTTATCTTGGTTGTAGTGTTACATCTGATGCTCTTCATGTGACTACAGATGCCAGTCACTGGCCTCACCATTATATGGCGCGAGACCGCTGAGGCCAGTGATTTACCGCAGCGGTTATGTGAGTCATATGGGATGTGACACTGTAGCCAGAGAAAACAGAAGACCTTCATGGAGGATTGGAATATGACGCTGGGATGACGGGATGCAATTCAAGACTATGCATTATTTATGTTTTTCAGCTGTATTGCTGCCTGTGTGCAATTTATTAATTTAACACTTTAAAGACAGTCTGTCAGCAGGTTTTTGCTATATAATTTGAGAGCACCACAATGGTGGAGCAAAGACCTGATTGCAGCGATGTATCACTTACTGGACTGTGTTTTGCTGTTTTAATACAATCAGTGTTTTATCAGCTGGAGATTATCATTTCAGGACAAATGGCCTTGTGCCTCCTGGTCCAACCCACCACCAGCGCTGATTAGCAGCTCTCTGTCACTATAAAATGTACACAAAAAAACAGTGGTATGGATGTATTATACACAGCTCAACAACTGAGCTCTGCTAGATCTGCACCAGAGAAAACTGTGATTCTATTAGAACTGCCGCACCCAGTAAAGTAAGTGACACATCGTTGGAATCAGGTTCTCTGTCCCTACCTCATGGTGCTGTCAGTTTACATAGCAAAAAACCTGCTGACACATTGCTTTTAATTAACAGGCTTGTTTCATTAATGGCCAAATCAATAACGAAGTCATTTTTTATCATCGTTGCATTTAAAGAGCTTTTATGTTTATTTCAGTAAAGCGGCATGAAAGCTTTTTTTGTGTTACTAGTTGTATTTTTCTTGCCACCATTTTGGTTCAAATATTATTTATTGATAAGGTTTTACTAATTTTTTTTTTGGGGGGGGGGAATGCCTTCCCCACCCCCCTGCAATTCCACTATTGTTCTTTGTATTTTTTTTTTTCTTACATCATTTAATGTGCAGTAAAAATATCAATTAACATTTTGTACGTTTCAGTATGAATGCAGCAATATACTAATTCCAAACAACGAATAAAGACGTTCCAGCACTCATCTTTTGGTTAAAAAATAACCCTCTTCTGTACTTTATTACTTAATACACAAATCCTGCGTGATAAAAAATAATTGCAAACATCAGGTTCAAAAAAATATCGCCATATTAGCATGAATGCAATAAAACCCAACACGTGTATGTTTTTAATTTCTTTTTTTTACTTTTGCACAATTAAAATGTTTGATGAGAAAAGGGGGGGGTATTTGTGTCGCGACATCCCAAGGGCCACAACTTTATTTTTCTCCCAGGTAGCTATGTCAGGGCTCTTCTTGATGGTATAAGTTGTTGTTTTTATTAATGTTATATTAGGTTACATACAATAAACTCTGATGTAACTGAAGCCCGGCTGTGTATCAGTGGAGCTTCAGCCTCGATTTTGTGAGAACAGTGGGTAGTGGGTAGTAGTGTTGAACTAATTTGTTCGGCATTTCAAATTTGGGCTCGTGTCTGGGGTAAAACAGGGATGTTCATGAGCGGATCCGATTTTTTGGCGCGAACAAGCCGGTACCCTGAACACGATCCCGAATTTGAAATGCCGAACAAATTCGCTCAACAATAGTGGGTAGTACTCATGAGATCGTCATTACAGATATTATCCGTCATGGAAAAGGAAACAGCACCCCACTCATGACAGATATGTTTATTATTAAATGTTACATTAAAAGTTAAAGTGAATCTGTCACCAGGTTTTTGCTACCTCTTCTGAGAGCAGCATGATGTAGAGACCCTGATTCCAGTGATTTATCACTTTGTTTATTGGGTGCAACAGTTGAGATACCACCAGAGCTCCGAAAGCTAACCCCGCGTTCACCTGAGCTCTCTGTGTACGTTGTATAGTGACAGAAAGCTGCTAATCAGTGCTGGGGTTGTGGTTGAACCATGAGGCACATAATTCTGTCGTGATAATCTCCTGCTCATAGTATAGAAACAAGAGCACAAAGCCTAATAAGTGACACATCTCTGAAATCCGTGTCTCAGCCTCTACCTTGTGCTGCCCTCAGATTAAATAGCAAAAATCTGCCGACAGATTCTCTTCAAGGCAACTTGCACTCAGCACATACATCTTTTTAATGAAGAATCTGATGGCACATGCCACAATTTCTTCCACAGCTTCAAAATAAAATTTTATGCTTATTGGGGCCTTATATACCTCTTGTCATAATATAGTCACATGCGTAAGTCCTTATGATTAGCAGTAAGATGATGTGACAGAAGGAATCTCTTATATCCATGTCCCTTTCTTTACTTAATGGGAGGACGGTCAGTTACTGACTTTATTACTTTAGGTTGTGCTTAGTTTCAACTGATGGATGCAAGAACAGAAGGTGGCAGGTTGGGTAACAATACAGGAGTGTAGAGAGGATGTTTTATCAAAAGAAACATCAATGACACGGACATAAAAGGAATTTATTTTTATTTTGAAACACAAGAAATGCAGAAAAAATGATGCTCCTATTCAACAATTTATCAGTAGCTACAACATTGCCACTATGTACAAAATATCCAATGATAAATGTGCTACACATATAAAAATACAGTATGCAATACAATATGTACAATGTGCAAAACATCTGGCATTCGAACATCATGATATGGAATTGATCGCATGGGGTGCAAACTGCAAATACAAAGGCATCAAAAAATCTCATAGAAAGGCAATACATGAATGGGCCCCTGGACAAAGTCACATTCAGATCTACAGGGGGTTACAGAGGCAGCGCAGTCATGTCATTTTAAAGCAGCGAGCGACCAAGAACACAGAACATCACAATAATTCTTCTGCAAACAATAGTAAAGATGGATCTAAACCATTCACCATTTTATGAAGGGATTAGGAATTCATTTTTGTGGTTTCCATGTCAAGTCCTAAGCACACGATCATCACAATGTTTTACTTTGGCAAGTTAACTTGTGGTGCTTCATCTTCATTGTGTTTAGCCTAGTGCGTGTTACGACATCTTGGAGAATACAGTAATTTTGGTTAATAGAAATTATCTGGTCTATTTTGAAGACCTATATAAATCTTTCAGCCCCTTTGCAATGTTGATGGTGTACTCCGTGTACCGATTGCTGTTTTCTCCCGATATCACAGCAGTTCTTGTTCTTTTCTGCACCACATGAAAGCCAATAAGATTCTTACAGAAGTCGCTTCCTCAAAGTAATCCTATAAAACTCACATTTAGTATCTCATAGGATTGCATTAAAAATGGAACTGTCACTCTTCACAGAAGTCACTGTGATCCGACTAGTCTGATTGGTGCTCACGTGGTAGAGAAAAGGACCGGAACCTGCTGTGATACTGGGGAAAGGCGATGATCAGTACCGTAATTATATAAACTCATGTACTGTGCAAATAATAAAAAACACAAAGGGCGCAAAAACAACAACTCAGGAGAGCTGCTTCAGACACCATACTAGAGCATTTAGTTGTAATAGAGAAAGGTCTTCCGTTCAGTGCCTCCCACCATCTACAAAGAGAGCTGTCACTGTGGAGGACCTGGCATGTCTGCATCACACAGACTGCCCATTCGTTTCACCTTGTAATGCTTAATATCTCCTGTGAAGGCACTATAAAGGAATCAAATAATAGGGCTATCTTATTAGCTTTATAGTTATATATATTTAACTATTTTCTGAATACCTAAAACATTGCTACTTTATCATATATATTCCTTGTGAATATCTCAGGCTCTATGTTTATGGAGCAGACTTTGATTCTTGGTTCATGTAGACCAGTGAACTATGTGGCTCTCTAGTGCTTGTAAAATTATAAATCCCAACGGCTTGAGGGCCACAAGTTAGAGACCACTGATACAGACACGAAAGGGGTTGTCTCATGATCGTTTTTCAGGAAAGCAACACTTACTCTCACTTGGCTCCTGTTCGGTCTGGCAGCATGGCTGAGCTGCTGGCCCAAATTCTGTGCTCACCCAAGCTAATAGCAGAGGCACCTTTGCCTTCGGAGCATGGGATCAGCCAAAAAATACTGGATGTGGCCAGCTTCAGTGCAGCACCTGCAAGCTCTATAGCTCTTTACCTTGAAGACCTAACCTTGGCTACAAACTTAAAGATCCCTGCTTTGTAATTGCAAAGTTGCTTGTTTTTGCAAGCACTTTGCAATTTTACCTATGTAATAAGACAACCCCTTAAGATGTTTAAAAGGTTTCTGTACTTTGATACACCGTGTCATATGTAGGCTGGATCAAGATATCAGTGTCCAGGGCTGCACAGATTTCTACACCGTCTATGGATCAGTCAGCAATAAGGTCTCTCCGCAGTCTTGTGTCCAAAGAAGTAAAGAATATCTATTCAACCCACAATCTTGGCTCTGAGGCATGGTGTGTTCTATAAAGTATTCACTTATAAAAGTACAAAATTAGGAAACGCAAGAGCCCTTTACAGATGGATGAACTGTGATAAACCTCTCAATGATTATAAGGAATATGATTATGATACTGTACTCTTTAAGGGTTTTCCATAACATAAATACACATCAGTGCGCACGTCGCTAAATAAGCTGACAACCCTAAGATGACTGGAGTAAAATATCAAAACGAATGAGTATTATCAAGCCAACAAAATGGCGGTATGAGCTACATATAGTCAAAATCACTGCTAAATGCAAAGCTGACCATTGCGGGAGCAAAAAAAACTCCAAAAACATGGTGGCACAACTTCATCCACTACAAGTCCCATCTAGGATGCCAAATGGGACTACTGAGGACAGGAATCTCTACAACTGACTACTGAAGACAGAACATTCCTGTTTCTAAAGGATCACAATTGGAGGATGATGTGCTATGAGCTCAAAAAGTTTAGGGACTTTTCTTGTAACTTTTTTTTTTCTTGCTCCATTATTGCCATTTCAGGAAACCCTCCTGGGGTTGCAGCATCGCCTTTCTGAATGCCTCATGTAGAGGTCTGTCCTGATGACAGGTTCCCTTTAAAACAGAACATTTAAAAGCCATATAGGAGAACACTAATTATATGAATGGAAAGTCATTTCAGTTTTTTTATTTTTTACTGAACCTAAATTGCAATAATTTGAGTCACAGAGAAGTTCCGATAAAACATTGTATGCGGGTTCTTTTACAATGCTGCAGGTTACGTGTCAAGAATGCAACGGGAAATGGTTAAAAATATCAGCAGAGGGTTAAGGGGGCTCATGAAGTAAAGAAAAGGCCAATAACACAAAAAAAGTAAATTTACAGTACACTTTACCTGTAGAATAGAACAGATAAAATGTCATAGGTTTTTGTAAGAGACACTGCCATTCTTTTAGCCCCATTTTAATTTTTTTCTGCTTTTTGATCACAACTGATCAAGTCCACAAATCTCCGCACCATCATCTTCAGTATTTTAGCTGCAAACTGGCCAAAGTCTTAATAGTAAAGAAGAATTTATGTGTTTTCTCAAACCACTGGATTGTATTATAGTTTAGTGCACATGACGAAATAGCATATATATGCCAGAGATTCAATATATGATAGGAAACCAAAAGGAGTGTAGATGCGGTTTTATTCGTCAACGCATTTTGAGGCAATCCAACCTCTTCTTCAGGATGAACCACAATGAGCAATTTTGACAACCGGCAGGGGTTATTCCCAATAATACATACTGTTGGACAACTTATCACACAACCATAAAAATATATAAGTGAAGCTCAGCATTAAGGTTCCTTAGAAGTCCTAAACGGATATGAAATAAAAGACTGGCACTGATGGCTTTTTTAGCGGATACCCCGTGATCTGTAACAACATAGCTAGCCATATGCAGTCAAATATAAAGTCATGCATGGGGTGAAGGAACAGAGACAAGATCCTCAGTATCTATTCACGAGCACAGATATAGTCATGAATCTAAGGAGTCACTAATGACGATGTCTACATCTTCTATTTTCCAGAAACAATGTCACCCTTAACCATTGGCTGTGTCTGGTCATACAACTCAACCCCGTGATCTTAAATGGGGCCAAGATGCAATAACAGGCAACGCTTTATGGTCATGAATTGGAGAAAATAGACCCTTTTCTCGAATACCAGACCACGCCTTTAGCCCCCTTTACAACTTTACATTTTAAAATTTTCTATAGAGAAGCAGAATGAGAATTTAACACATTTGGTAACAACAATCATTGAATATTATTGTGGGGATTTTTCAGTTACTTTCTCTCTGTTGAAAATGTGAAATAAACACCCTGAAAAATAAAATAAAAATCCCATTTTTGTTTTTTTTTAAATATGGTATGGTGGCTAAAACTGAACATACGGGTGTCCCACCATCAGCTTCCTCCAGGAACCAGTGACTCCAGGCGGATGTTTTTGCTGATTCGGCTTTACTCTCCAATAGAGTAACATGGAGCCGCTTTTTTATTCTCGTGAATTAAGTCACTGAATGTGTTCAGAAATGCCAGGTATGACTATGGCAGATTCCCCTCCTTGTAGAATTATGCCTATTACTACATGCAGAAATAGCGTGCAGCTACTCTTAGTCAAGAAAACACCAGTCTATGTTTTATATATATACATCAGTATCTCATTTCTCCATTGGTATATTTGCGCTTATAAGTATATTTACAATTTTTCAAAAATATTCTATATACAGGTCTCTTTGTAGTGGACACGTCTAAGCCCATATCCGTTTCTTCTCCCACATAATAGACTAGAATTTGATATAGTCTAAGTCTAACATATATTTTTTTTAATTTTGGTGCATGCCATTTTTGGGGAAAAAAAAAGCCTGTGCGTTTAATTTCTAGCAGGTGACCTCTCCGTAAAAAAAAAATGATTTCATACAATTCTGTACAGTATATTACAGTAGGTTTCAGAGAGGAGGCCGTAAAAATCCCTTTGTTTTCAACAATTACAAAAGGCAATATAAAATAAAGCAAAACCAACATGATCTGTAAAGTTTCGTACAAAAAAAACCCCACAAATTGCTCAGTAAAACGAATACATTGAACCAGCATTTTCCAGCAACACAAATACACTTGTGTAATGATATATGAACAGCATTACAAATGTAAGATTTTGTGTTTAGAAAAAAAAAATTGTACGCTCTTTATGATGTGATAGGAAAATGGCAGTAAAATGTAGATTCTATTAATGTACGCAAGGTTTAGATATAGCCAATTATGCATATCTTATGAAGAGAGCGAACCCTGAACCGGTCAGTGCTTTGCCGTGTAGTCATGTTGGCTCAGCCTGTTCACAGGAACAGTCAAGTGCAGTTACTTTAGTGGAAAAAAAAAATCTAAAAAAAACATACAGACGTCATCACTAATGTAGTTTGTGTACAATTACCCCAATGATCATTCCATTGGTTTCAATCTCCTAATGCTTTCAATCAGCATTCTTGACCTACCAGGACTGGTTACCATTAAGGTAAGGTACAGTGTAGTGTCTCTCCCTAGTGGCCTGCCAGTAACATATTTGGGAATCCAGTGCAGTTAAAAGCTGCAGATCACTTTGTATCCTGCTGTTTGGTGTAACTGCTGCAATTACAACCATTTTCCAGCCTATATTAAAATCCCAGATCTACAGTACACATTTACTCCCATTGTAACTGTAAGTCATTAGTGTCCAAAAAGTCAGTTGAGAACATGCTTGGGATAGTGGAGCTTAAGGGGGTAAGAGAAGAACCAGAACTTGTAATATCCAGCCACTCCATGTTGTCCAGGTTAGCATCTTGGAGGTCTAAGGATAAGCAGCTACTTGCAATGAATGGAGTGTCTGTGGTCTCCATTGGTGTGGGATCATGGTCCAGTATGCTGTGAAGATCATTGTTAAGATCATCGATTAAAGAAAATGTATCTCGGCCATCACTATGGCTTTCTAGGTGAGGAATGTTAGTTCCCGATGGTAGGGTTCCATCTAAGAATGCCTCCAGTTGGCTTTCTAAGCTGATAGACAGGTTGCTTGTAGGCTCCAAAGACAAAGGAGGGGCTACATGTATCTGTGGTGGGGGCCTCGATACTACGGTGTTCACTGGCATGGTGGTTACATTGGCAGTAACCGGTCTCATCTTTGATATTGGAGAAGGTTGTTCTTTAATGAGTGGAGATATTTCTGAAAAATAAAAATAGACAAGGTTAAAGCTTCTAAACGCTTGACCGAAAGAAATACAACCTAATGGCAGTCAGAAGGCTGTATAAATCGGAGCGAGATTGTAACATAATGGCCACCGCCTCTCCCGACCTGAGCACAACAGCTGCTTAGAAATGTATGAAGCTCTCGCGTTCGGGTTGGGAGATTCGTTGGCCAGTATGAGCATTGTGTTCTGATTTTGGTCCAATTTATACTGCCGTCTGACTGCACCTTAAGGGCCAGTAACAGCTCTGAATCCTGGTAAGAAATGATATGAGTCAGACACAATGACTACATGGATGACTGTCAGAGATATGTCTTTGTATAAAATATCTCGGGGACCTCCAAAAACATTTAGGGGGTGATTCTCTCACCGGTGTTGATGAGGGGGGCATTTTGAAGCGGACACTCCTGATTCATTAAGACGCTCAGGTCTCTTAAAAAATCAGGTGAGGCCCACAGTGGTGTGCTCCAATATGTAAGCCTCACTGAAAATCTTACTCCAGCCCCTGTCACGACCCCGTTCCACCCAATTTGTTGGAGCTAAAGTGAAAATGGCATGAAAACGCCAAACGTTGCCTTATTTTGTGCAAAAAAAGTGTGACATTTTAAAAGCTTTTTTTCCACCAGAAATCTGGCAAAAAAGCTTTGGTGAATCGCCCCCTTAGTATATTTATGAAGGATAGCAGTATCTCTGTCAGCACAAAATAAGTGTTCAAATCAAGCACAGGAGTTCGGAGCAAACTTGGTGTGTCCAAACAGTTCTGGGCACCTTCCACTTGTTTTTCATCCATCTCCGCCCCCTCTTCCTTGATTGGCAGTACTCTCTTTAAATGAGTCCGAGGAGGTAGATGGAAAACAAGTTGGTGTGAAGGTGCACTAAACTGTGTGGCCACACCAAGGTTGCACTGAGCTCCTGTGCTTGGTTTGAACAGTCATTTTGTGCTGATAAACTTCTTTTAAGCAAAGAGGAGCGAGGAGACTGCAGGAAAACTGATGATAAACCAAGACTGTCTAAGGTCCTTATGGAGTTTGCAAATGTTAAATATTCTGTATAATGCTGTGTGAGTGATTTTTGTCTTTATTAAGTGCTGCCTGAATGTGAATCGGTTACTGTGCACATCAGATAAGCAGTTAGCAATAGCACTTGTCAGACACACGATGCCTTTAAGGAAAGATCATGTAGAAAGCGCTCGGTTGTTTTCCAGATGTATACATTTATCCGGATCCAATTTTAAACAGAATATCGTCCTAGACAATAAAACCTTTTCTCAGAGTCTGATACTAACCGGCACTTGTATTCCCAGCAGTGATAAATTACCGACAACCAGCCTTCAACGCTAATAGATTTTCCAAACTGGAGGAGTCATTTCTTTGTATGCCATGGGAAACATACAGCACTTGTATTGTTATCATGTATAGAGCCGAACAAAGCTTTAAAGTGGCGCCTAATCCTCAGGAAATATGGAACATAGTAAATCAACACTTAATATATGCCTGGCTATAGATACGAGTATAGCTGCAATATGACCTTCTTATGGCTGCGTGTATGGGAGGAAATTGTGTATATGGAAAAATACACTGTCTACAAATTTACTGGTACACATAGTCCTGTACTCCATAAAGTTTATTCTCTCGATATATATACACTTACATGTGGATTTTATTATCTAATTTATCTTTTATAGAGTGTTACAATTTTGCAGTGTAATTGGGTTAAAAATAAGGGTAGTATCAAAATGCCCCAGCCAGCCCCCCGAATTATATGTTTCAGTAAATACCGTCCTGTATTCACCATAGGCTTCCTTTATTAGAACTCTGTATTGTGATATTCCTCTGTTATTCTTCCTGGTAATGTATGATTAATTATACAACTGGGTGTAACCATTCGCCTCGTTGATGTCTCCACACACTCGGACACGGTCAGTACTGATTGGATAGTGTCAACGTATAGGGACCATAACTAAGGGGAGAGGAAAGACCCAATTGTCAATTTATTCATACAATGGTGATACCCGAACACCACCACCACAACACTGGGCTTTACCAGAATTACTATTTTGGGGGGCCTGACTGGAAAGAATTGTCACTGTGTGGTCCTATTCATAGTGAGGTGACCCGGGAAGTCAGGATGTCGGACCTCTGGTAATCGATGGATTTTGGAAAAGTGCTGCTTAGCCTATAGGCTTTGCAATGAAAAGTGTTTTACTACTAAATGGAGCTCACTAAGATCCATGAACAACCATGTCATACAAGTTCCAATCAAGCCTTTATCTGCTCTGCCTCATAGAAAGGGTCCTTTTATGTGACCCCCTTTTAGGGCTGATTCAGCTCTCTGTCCATGCATTGCGGCAATGCATGGACTGGCCATGGGTCTCATGACTTGAGTTTGAGAGCCGCATAGAAGTATATGAAGCTGTCATGCTCGGGTTGGGAGATCAGGGTCAGTCTATGTTTGGACCGTGTCGGGTGGACAGGCCATGGGTCTACTGATTTGAGTTTGAGAGCCTCATAGAAGTATATGAAGCTGTCATGCTCAGGATGGGAGAGCTGCGGCCAGTCTATGTTTGGACCGTGTTGAGCGGACTGGCCGCTGGTCTCCTGACCTGCATTTGAGAGCCTCGTGGCAGTATGTGAAGTTGTCATGCTCGGGTGTGGGGACCCGTGGCCAGTCCATGTTTGGACCGTGTTGGGCAGACTGGCTGCGGGTCTCCTGACCTGAGTTTGAGAACCTTGTAGCAGTATATGAAGCTGTCATGCTCGGGTTGAGGACCTGCGGCCAGTCCATGTTTGGACTGTTTTGGGCGGACTGGCCGCTGGTCTCCTGACCAGCATTTGAGAGCCTCGTAGCAGTAGGTGAAGTTGTCATGCTCGGGCGTGGAGACCCGTGGCCAGTCCATGTTTGGACCGTGTCGGGCAGACTGGCTGCGTGTCTCCTGACCTGAGTTTGAGAACCTTGTAGCAGTATATGAAGCTGTCATGCTCGGGTTGGGAGACCTGCGGCCAGTCCATGTTTGGACCGTTTTGGGCGGACTGGCCGCTGGTCTCCTGACCTGCATTTGAGAGCCTCGTAGCAGTAGGTGAAGTTGTCATGCTCGGGTGTGGAGACCCGTGGCCAGTCCATGTTTGGACCGTGTTGGGCAGACTGGCTGCGTGTCTCCTGACCTGAGTTTGAGAACCTTGTAGCAGTATATGAAGCTGTCATGCTCGGGTAGGGAGACCTGCGGCCAGTCCATGTTTGGACCGTTTTGGGTGGACTGGCAGCTGGTCTCCTGGCCTGCATTTGAGAGCCTCATAGAAGTATATGAAGCGGTCATGCTCGGGTGTGGTGACCTGCGGCCAGTCCATGTTTGGACCGTTTTGGGCGGACTGGTAGCTGGTCTCCTGGCCTGCATTTGAGAGCCTCATAGAAGTATTTGAAGCGGTCACGCTTGGGTGTGGAGACACGCGGCCAGTCCATGTTTAGACTGTGTTGCACGAACATCAGAATCAGCCCTTAGGCTGTGTTTCATCTGGAGAGAAATTAACTGCAGAAAGTGCAAAATCTAGTGGGAACCCATGGATGATGTGAAAATGCTCACACTGAGGTTCTCGATGTAGAGGACGAATAAGAAGAGATTTTCAGATAAAGGGATATGGTAACTAATTAGGGAAAAGGTGCGTCGTATGTGAATACCTGAGCTGAAGGAAATTTATAGTTTGCTTTTTTAATAAATATCTTTTTTCCGTTCATTTACTCTGAAAAGGGAGACTTGTGCTGGGCCGAGGATGTGGTTGAAATCCAAACAGGCGGCCAGCTATCAAATGTTTAAATCTCAGCACTCTCATTAACATCACTGTTCTCTGACAGCAAGATGAAACAGAGCTCAAAATTGACCGCTTGCCATGAAAATAATCAGCCTCCGCTTTCTCCGCTGAGTATTGTAATGGATTCTCAAGCTGCAGGTTTTTGCTCTGTCTCCCTTAGGTGCTACATATATAAGGGAAATGATGTCATGAGCCACACGGACCCATTAAGTGCTGAAAGGGTCTGCACTAAATCTCATCTTCCTTCAAAGACAGAAATAGGCTGAACTTGAGAGAAAAATGGTATTAAACCCATCTACCAATAGTGCGAACCCTGACAAATTTATAGTGAAGTCCATAAAGAGCTGCAGCTACCGATGAGAGTCTGGAGAACGCAAAGCCGAGGAGCATTACTGGTAAGGACATAGAGCTCCGAAGTCTGAGTACCACCACAGTCATGCACTTCACCACTAAATCTGTAAAGAACACAGGCTAAACTCGGATTTTACAAGACATTTTGAGGAGATTTCATACCTTTTGAAATGTGGATTTTAGGAACTAAAATGACTAAAAGCAATGTTTTTAGCCAGCAACAATTTTGCAGATGTCATTAATATTATCTAGAACACAAGCAATGATGATGCTACCCAAAATCTTAAAGGGAATCTATTAACACCTTTATATTTTCTATCTGTTGCTGCATTCCCAATTAATTATCATTTCTATTCATATGCATATGAAACAGTAAGTTCTCTTGGGACCTAACAAGCTGCTGTCTTCCAAGGTTGTTTTTCTGCCTAGCACCAGCCTCTTCAGTTTGATTGACAGCTCACTGTTTGGTGTCCATACCTGGCTCTTGGCATCACATACAGTGAGCTAGCAATCAAGTTAGAGGCTGGTGCTGGGCGGGGAAACAACCTCAGAAGGCAGAGGCTTGGTAGGTTTTCTGTGATACCCTCAGCACTTACAGCTTCATTTGCATATGACTGAAAACGACAATTACTCAGGAAAGCAGCAACAGATAGAAGATTTAAAAGTGTCGATGGATTGAGATTTCAAAGACCTGCATGCCTGTATATTCTGTAAGGAGGAATTGAGCTTACTGACAAATTTTCTTTAATGCATTTTCAGCTCTAAACCTATTTCACCAGTGTAATGATCTCAAGCCTATTGTCATCAAATTCTGTGGTACTACAACTCTTCGTAGGCTATTAGTGGAAGCTGTGAACCCTAGTTTCTCAAGAGCTACAGAGGCATAGGAAGATGTTTACTCCTCTACATTGGTTTCATGCTAAACAAATAGTATAGAACTCGCAGTCTACCATTAAATGAAGGCGCACATACACTACCGTGCAAAAGTTTGGGGTCACCCAGACATTTTTGTGTTTTCCATGAAAACTCATACTTTTATTTATCAAATGAATTGCAAAATGAATAGAAAATATAGTCCAGACATTGACAAGGTTAGAAATAATGATTTTTATTTGAAAGAATAATTTTCTCTTTCAAACTTTGCTTTGGCATTCTAGCTGTTAATTTGCTGAGGTAATTTTGAGAAATTCCCCCCCATGCTTCCTGAAGCCCCTCCCACAAGTTGGATTGGCTTGATGGGCACTTTTTGCGTACCATACGGTCAAGCTGCTCCCACAACAGCTCAATGGGGTTGAGATCTGGTGACTGCGCTGGCCACTCCATTACAGATAGAATACCAGCTGCCTGCTTCTTCCCTAAATAGTTCATGCATAATTTGGAGGTGTGCTTTGGGTCATTGTCCTGTTGTGGGGTGAAATTGGCTCCAATCAAGCGCTGTCCACAGGGTATGGCATGGCGTTGCAAAATGGAGTGATAGCCTTCCTTATTCAAAATTTACCTTGTACAAATCTCCCACTTTACCAACACCAAAGCAACCCCAGACCATCACATTACCTCCAGCATGCTTGACAGATGGCGTCAGGCACTCTTCCAGCATCTTTTCAGTTGTTCTGCGTCTCACAAATGTTCTTCTGTGTGATCCAAACACCTCAAACTTTGATTTGTCTGTCCATAAAACTTTTTTCCAATCTTCCTCTGTCCAATGTCTGTGTTCTTTTGCCCATATTAATCTTTTCCTTTTATTAGCCAGTCTCAGATATGGCTTTTTCTTTGCCACTTTGCCCTGAAGGCCAGCATCCCAGAGACGCCTCTTCACTGTAGACGTTGACACTGGGGTTTTGCGTGTACTATTTAATGAAGTCCAGTTGAGGAGCTGTGAGGCGTCGATTTCTCAAACTAGAGACTCTAATGTACTTGTCTTGTTGCTCAGTTGTGCAGCGGGGCCTCCCACTTCTCTTTCTACTCTGGTTAGAGCCTGTTTGTGCTCTCCTCTGAAGGGAGTAGTACACACCGTTGTAGGAAATCTTCAGTTTCTTGGCAATTTTGTCGCATGGAATAGCCTTCATTTCTAAGAACAAGAATAGACTGTCGAGTTTCACATGAAAGTTCTCTTTTTCTGGCCATTTTCAGAGTTTCATAGAACAAACAAATGTAATGCTTCAGATTCTCAACTAGCTCAAAGGAAGGTCAATTTTATAGCTTCTCAAATCAGCCAAACCGTTTTCAGCTGGGCTAACATACTTGTGCAAGGGTTTTCTAGGGTTTTCTAAACATCCATTAGCCTTCTTACACAGTTAGCAAACACAATGTACCATTAAAACACTGGAGTGGTGGTTGTTGGAAATGGGCCTCTATACACCTATGTAGATACTGCAATAAAAACAAGACATTTGCAGCTCGAACAGTCATTTACCACATTGACAATGTATAGAGTGTATTTCTGATTCATTTAATGTTAGCTTCATTGAAAAAAATGTGCTTTTCTTTCAAAAATAATGAAATTTCTAAATGACCCCAAACTTTTGAACTGTAGTGTATAATGTATCCGTTACGCCGGCCACTCGCGCACCTCCTAAGTGCCGCCCTACTCACCACGTGTTTCGCTCTGCTCTACCCAGTACCTGACCATCTCTCTGAGCTGCCTGGCGCTTCTCTTTCAGCTCTGCTGTTTGTGAGTCATAACAGGGAGCTGCCGAACTCTGCAGGAATTTGTATACATTCTGTCCTGCAGAGATCTCCTTCCCTGGCCTATTACCTGCCAGCAGGTGATGTATCAGGTGACTCCATCCTCCATTCCTCCTCTGAACTTAGGTTCCTAGTAGCTCTGCCTCTAGTTCCTGCATTAGCTTATTCCGGCTTACTCCCACTTGTTATCAACCCAGCTTGACTTTTCGTTTATCGTGATCTCTCCGCTCCTGACCTCGGCTACTAACTCTGAACCTGTGCTGCCTGCCCCGACCTTTGACTGTCTGACTACACTTTTGTCTCACCCACTTGTACCCTGTACCTGAGTCTCTGACCCTTCTGGTCAGCTCCTGCAGTCCCATGGACTGCCCTGGTGTCTACCGGCGGCCCAGCCTATCCTCACCATCAGAGGTTCTAGTGAATACCCTGTAGTCACTTAGTCACGCCCCTCCAAGGTAAGCCTGGCCCGAGGCGCAAGGGGTCAACACCCACCAGCGTTACAGTATCAATGCAGACAGTGGGAGATGCAGCCATGTTGTTGCAAAGCAAAATGGCAAAAAATATTCCTTGTGCCCTTTAGATGACTGGTGTCATATGAACTCTCTCAGCAATGTAACTACTGATTATATTATTAGTAGAAGTGCCCTAAGGATGATGCTGCATATTGCTGCATGCACCCGAAACGCCACGCAACGTAATGCACATTGGGCATCACGCAGGGCAAAGATTCAGACACATGCATCTAAATAGTGCAGATTGAGGTAATTATGGTGGATGGAGGTTTAGATACATGCTACAAAATTGTGCAGAAACTGGGCATCATGGTGGGTTGAGTTTCAGACACACGCAGCAGGATGCAACATCTAAAATCACCCAAACGTAAAGTTACCTATCCTGGCATGGTATCCATGGGTTCTCGTAAAGTACTACTATTGATTTATGACCAAATACCCCATGAAGGTAAATACACTGGGGTATATTTATAAAAACTACTGTAGGAGCTGTCCATAGGTATCTACTAGGACAATGCTTTGCCTTCTATTAATTTTGATCATTCTTGTTCTTTGGTGATGGTGTCATCAATGTTTGTGAAGCTTCAGGTTTTTTTTTTAGCTTTTTTTTTGCTTCAGAGTCTTCAGATTTGTTTCAAATGGTAGAATCTGTCAGTAGGATCAGCCCCCCCCTAAGCCGTCTATATGGGCATGTAAGTCATAGGAAGCTGAATAAAATGACAACATGATATCTGCGATCCGATGTCTTATTCCAAAGATATCCACTTTTTTTTAATATGTAAATGATCTGTTAAGATCTCTGGGCTGGACATAGATCTCCCAGAGAATCTGCCTAGAGAGCTTATTTTACATGGAAGGAGGCATTACCAGTGTGAGACCTGTAATGACTGACCGTCTGCTCTCCTGATCTACATGTCTCACACTGGTAACTGCCCCCTTTCATTTATAATAAGCTATGGAGGCAGATTTTCAGGGAGATCTATGTCCGGCCCATAGATCCTAACAGCTCATTAAGAAAAACGTGGATTTCTCTGGAATAAGACATCTGATCCCCATATAGACAGCTTAGGACGGTTGATCTTACGGACAGATTCCCTTTAACCTCTATTTGCGTCTATATTCAGAAACATGGTGATACGGTGGATAACTTATACTGTAGTCGTGTGAATAGCTTTACTCTACGCTAGTCTATTGCACCACAGATGTTTAGATCTTGCAGAGATTGATCATTTTATTAAAAAATCCCATGTAAAACCATAAGAAACTGTATATTCAACCCAGCAAAGACTTCTCAGGACCCAGCACAAGGGTTAACAGGCTGCAGCAATGAGTTCTGCATACAAAAGAAGGCTGCTTTGCCTCCTCAATTCATGGTTTAATTTTCCTTCAGCTGTTACTCATTTAAGTTTGGCTCCAGTCTTCAAGTCAGCGGCCAATATGCCTGTAACACAAGTCTGTCATTCTCCTATCAGCAGAGCTGCTCATTGAAAGTGACTGTCAAGAAGCTGAAGTTTTGCTCCTGACGTAAAAGTGCAAAGAAAAGAAAATAACTCCGGCACCCACAGAAAAAGTGTCCTGAAGACCCTTTCTCTAGACTTCAAGAGTTCACAATTAATTGGTAAGAGCTCTGCTGTCGTATCTTTCAGAAGATCTGTAAAGTCTCAGCCTGAAAATCATAATGTTATGCTGAGAAGATCCAGCAATGCGATAAAAAACACACTGAATAGATGTTCTCTGTCCATAAGAAGTGATACTAGAAGAAAATAAAGTCTACACTCCACAAGGCTACCCGAGCAGCGTCACTTGGGAGGTTTTTTTCCCCTACAAATTATTAAAAAAATTAAACATCAGAAATCAGTAAAAACACAAGCATATTTGATATGCCGGTAAGCACAACAACCCGTACAATATAGTGAACAGACCGCGATCGGTAAATGGTGATTGATATTATTTCTCCATTAAATCCTTAGAAAAAAGTTTACACTAATGTAACTCTTACATATTTGTTTGACAAAATGGCACTTAAAAAAACCCCCAAAAACAACAATTAGTGTCATAAAACCTCATATAATGACACTTCCGTAAAAATAAAAAGTTATGGCTGTTACAACTATGAATGAATGAACAAAAAAAATAGTCTGGGATTCTGAGCAAGTGCATCACAAGAATGTCGCTGCGTGTATGTATGTACTATGTATATGTGTACTATGTATATGCGTGTGTATTAGGTATTAGCATGTGCACATTTTATCATATTGCTCCCAATGTGAATATGTATGTAAATGTGCCTGTGTTTGCACTAAAGGGGAGGGGGCCCAGACTCGAGATCTGCCCAGGGGACCTTCACTGTCAATGTCGCCCGCTGATGACTTAAATGATACAGATCCCGTGACACAGTCTACATTACAGATGAGAGCTGCAATCTTCTGGCAGTTGTTGCATAGTTGACAAGCGTGTCCCAACATCTGAGCTGCTATAATATGGTAGGAAAGGATTTTTTATTATATCCGATTACTTCAATGTGTGTTAATGTAATGACTAACCTTCCAAAATGCATACTAGTAAGGAATGCTGGGAGACTTCAGCTCTAAAGTTTGCAGAATTGTTCAAGCAGCTTTAGACAATATTACAGGCTGTAACTCAAGATAAATAAGGAAATGTCTATATTAAGATGATCTCCTTTTAATGTAGAAAACTAGTTAGACAGTTGACATGACTACACTTTTTCTTACCTCCACTTTTGATGAGGATATCGAACAAGTCATCCATCTGCTGGCTATGTGCGTTTGGTACCTATATAGCGATATAAGTAAAACACATGAAATACAGATCTTCACCTCTTATACAGCGTGTTCTAGATTAGGAACAAAGCAATGTACATACTGCATAGCAAAGACATATGTATAGTCAGAATAACAGTAGTATTTTTAGAAACAAAGAATGTTTTTGACCACAACAACAGGATTCACCAGAGTCCACTTCCCGGCAGCTGTCTGCTAATGTCACTATTAGAGTTGGTGCTAGTCGATTTTCAGCAGTCAGGTCAGTAATTTCTGGCCACTAGATGGCAACCCTGAGAACCACTTCCTACCTACTGGCGTTCACAGCTCTTCTATTGATTAGCAAGCCTAGTGTGATGTTACATGTGCGTTACGACAACTATGACATCGGGACAGACCGGCTAATCGAAAGAAGAGCCCCAGATGCTAGGAGGCGGTTCTCAGGGTTCCCATCCAGCAGCCACAGTTTACTGATATGGCCGCTCAACTGGGATCTGCACCAACTCTAGTCACTATTATTGACATACCTGTGAGGGGTCCAGCAGCTATGACATGGGATAACATGGCATCAGTGATGTGAGAGCAGTTCAAACTGTACATTAAATATCTCACCACTAGAGGGAGCTTAGTGTATGCGTTATTATAGAGGTAAAGGCTATGTACACCTTCACACAGATTTTTGTTCACTTGCTTCCGAAACGCAATGTTACCAACTTTATTAATAGTCTTCATTAATACAGGTGTATCAATTTGCTGCTGCAGTGTCCATAAGTCTAGGTCAGTGCTGCTCTTAACGGTTCTCTGCTCCCCCACCCTCTTTTCACTGTTAAAGATAACGGGGAGGGGGTTGTACTCAAATCTGTGACGGGGAAGGGAGAAAATATCTAAATTGTCTTATGGAGGGCACAGAGAACAGGCTATAGGTGAGGTGAAAGGCTCATGAGAGGAAATAAGTGCAGTTTTAAAGCTGTGTTTATGCATGAAAGCCAGTGAAGACAGCAACACTCTGGACACACAAAGCTCACATCCAGCCTATATTACAGGGAGGGACACTCCCACAGGAGAAAATCTGATACTTGGATCAGGCTGTAAAATGCATATCTGGGAGTCTGAAAATGAATGATGATTGAAGACTAACTAAAAGCCAACACTGACTTATGTAAAAATCATTTTTTCCATGTCACAGGTGTCCATAGCCTTTAAGTGTATAACCAGTATGGCATATGCTTCTTAGCTCCCAGTAATGGGGGCATAATTACATGTTTATGCAGGAGATCTGGAGCTCTGTACCAGAAAACTAAAAATATAAATGTATATGAAGAAACTGATCAGCCCAGGATTGTGAACCTTTTAGGTTTGTGCCTCCTGTATATGGAATAGTCTCTCCACACTTTAGGAATCTGTAAGCTGTATCTGATATACAGTACAGACCAAAAGTTTGGACACACCTTCTCATTTAAAGATTTTTCTGTATTTTCATGACTATGAAAATTGTACATTCACACTGAAGGCATCAAAACTATGAATTAACACATGTGGAATTATATACTTAACAAAAAAGTGTGAAACAACTGAAAATATGTATGAAAATACAGAAAAATCTTTTAATGAGAACGTGTGTCCAAACTTTTGGTCTGTACTGTATGTGATGCCGATTATAACAGCACATGTCAATGATTATTCCCTGTACAGCAATGAATACTTTTGCTTCCATTTACATGCAAACTATGAACCTACATTAGGATTTTTGCATTATGCGGATACACAAAGGTGGATCCTGAGTTTTATTATAACTTTCTTTTAATAGATTTATGGAACAAGTGAGTCAGAAGGAAACCGGACACGAGTCCCAGTTCTGCTATTCTGTGGGTTTTATAGCATCTTGGAAATCTGCATTTTGATTTCTAATCATAGCAATTGGCGCCAATAGAAAGTCTCCCGTATTGTCCATGTATGTCTGAGCTACACAGCCGGGTATCTGGGGCTCGGTGATGTCTTACAGGAAATTTTTATTAATTTCCTTTTAAATTCTGCATTGATGGTTTCCACTTCTGTGTGACATATGTTTCTAATACCTGGGCTGTGATTCATTGACACTACCACAGAATACAATGCATCAACATCAAAGCCCATAGGACTGCATCCATATTGGAAGAAAAGGTAATAATGGCAGAAATCAGACAGTGTACATAAAAACAAAATGGATTGTCTACATACATAGTTATCACAATTTGTATTTTATAACACTGGACAATGTATGCAAGTACACCAGCCTCATCAGGTCTAAGACATTTATTTGGTAATATTTGCAGTCTGTATTGTGAAATCTGGTGACAGATCCACTTTAAAGCATAACTCATTAACCCCCATGCTACTTGTCAATGCAAGGGAATTAGTAATTCCAAGGTAGTTTTACAGCTCCTATGAAAAATCAATTCACAGAGTATAGCGCTAAATGTTGCAGGCAGACCTGCTGGGCGCTCCCACTGAGGACGAATGGAGCGGTACTGTGCATGATCGACTGTTTGGGGTGGATCATGGCGGTTGGACCCCAGTGATCGGACAGTAGTCCAGTATCCCATAGATAGGGGATATCTTCAACCCCTCTAAAAGGGAACCAGTTATTTCTGAACCACATGCAGCATGAATCAGATCGTGGCTGTGTGATTGCAGCCAGGTATGTTCCTCACTGAAATACTCGGGCATTTCAGAGACAAAAATAGTTTGAAAAGCAGTTTGGGGACCATAGCGGGAGACATGACTAGTCCAGTGCGGTCCCCATACAAGTTCTCCCTTCTCTGCTCCAGGCAATGGACAAGTCTCTCCCTATGTACTCACAGGGGAGAGACCGGTTAACCTCTTGGAGAGGACTGGGGGCCGCACAGGACTAGTCAGGCTTCTCAACTCCCTATAGTCCTCCGCCGATTTTACAAACTATGGCCCCGATTCATCAAAGCAAATTTTCACATATTTCTAGCATGAATTGCTTTGAAAAGTCGCAACATTTCTGTGCAACTTGAAGTCATGGAAAAATTTGGTGACTTGACATTTTCATGCCATTTTCTCTTATCTTTGCCGGGGCAGAACAGGTTCACGAAACCACAGCTTGTCCAATTCATGATGAGCTGTTAGAAATCTTACGCCAGTCCCTAGCTGGAGTAAGATTTGTGGCGAGGGCGTACGCCAATCATCAGATGCTCCTGATCCCCCTTAATAAATTAGGAGCGTCTGACTCCACCCCGGCCCCTCATCAAGACCAGCATGGAAATTTCCGCTCTTGATAAATCAGGGACTATGCTTTATCTCAAACGCTGGAGTGTTTCAGAAGACGTACCCAGCTGCAATCACGCTGCCTGTGGTCAGGGCAGCAGGAATCTGGTGACAGGTTCCCTTTAATCTTGTACTCATGGTACCATACCCGTTATCTACAGAGAATGAGCAGAGCAGCGCCACCTCATGGCCAAACTGTTACACAGACATCAAACTTTACTATTATCCAGAGAAATAAGTAAAATGTGTCCCAGATTTGTGTGTTCCTTGCTTCGTAGCTAAAGTACAAGGAGGTTTGTGGAAATGGATGCATCCCCTAAACATCAGCGGTGGTGCCTGCTGAGCATGGACTCATGTCAGTGATAGGTCCGTAGTGTAACCCACCTCGGTGTGAGACGGAGGCTGAATATTACGAGCCTGCTTGATGGCCTCTTCATAGCGAGGAGGGTCTTTATTTTTAGCAGCTGAGCTGTTGAACACAGAATGCTGGACAATGTACTGCTGGGCCGGGGATGCGGTGTTGGACTGCGGAAAGAACAGAAACACAAGTGTAATATATTATCCGACAACACGGCTGTAATCCTGCGCGCTGGCAGCAAAGGGACGGAAAAATACAAAACAAATTTAATGGAAATAAAATAGCTTTTACTATACAGTCATCCTGCTCCAAATATCAATACACCTATAACAGTTTTTGGCTTTAATATTTGGATACCCGTTTCATCAGTAAATGTGTATCAGCACCAGACAAGGCTGAAACAATCCGGGGTCCTGTTAAGTATTGAGGGGGTTATCCAATGTCCAAAGAAAAATGGCAATACAAGTACAATACAGAAAAATAAATACTTCTCACCTCTTTTATCCTTGATGCTCCAGCAAAGACGCACTGGAGGTTCTCCTTTACTTTGTTTACAGCATGCGATCGCTGCAGCCAATCAGTGGCTGTAGCAGTCACGTGCCGTACTACTGTTATCATGGCTCTGAATCATTTTATTTTTTATTTAATATAACATTTGCTGTTGTTTTAATTCATTTTTTTTTTTTTCTAGAAAACGGATCCCTTTAACTATAGGACCCTGTACACACACGGTTTAACTCATAACATTTGCAACTTTCTATTCAAAATTTTACAGCAAATGAAGTTATGCTCTCATAGTATACTGCTGCTTTCTAGGGAGATTATGCCTGGATTTCCTAAGACTGTTTTTTTGCAAGCCAATGAATTGTGCGCTGAAGTATGATGCAAAAAATTTTCTGCCCACTTTCCGGTGCTGGCCAGGAAACCTATCCATATTATTGATCTTGGGAATAGAGCCCCCTCTGGACGGAGCGGTGGCACCACTGCGCCATTCATTCTCTATGCTTTTTCAGGTGGTCTCATGAAAATAAATGGAGTGGTGGTGCACGTGTCCAACCACCGCACCATTCAGATGGGGCTCTGCATAACCCAATCTTGGGATCAGTGGGAAACAAACTGGTCGGACCCCCAATTTTATGCCTGATGGGAAAAACCCTATAAAAGTTTTTTTCTGAAGTTCTGTCTTCATGAGTGCACTGCTCCACTGCCTCCTGGGGGTGGCGCCCTAGTGATGACTGACAGTTCTGTCCAGTTGCATGGTTGCACTGTTGGCCTGAACAGTGCACTCTTTCTTGCTTGCTGTAAGCAGGGGCACTTTTTGCCTCTGCAGCATTGGAGGAGCATAGTTGCCCTGAATCAGACCAGATCCAGACACCTTCACAATAGTGCTTGCAAGCTCTAGGAGACAGGCCACTGCTGATGGACTGCAGAGGTGGCTGGTAACCTAGACAATGATCAATGCACTGTAAAATTAAAAATCCCTCCATTCTTGAGAATGCAAAGGATTTTTAATAAGAGGTAAATTGTAAAGTTGTTTGTTTTTACAAGAACTTTGAAATTCTACCCTTTTAAGAAGAAGAGAAAACACTTTTTAACTTGGATAATCGAATCTTTGCCCATGTCTGTGAGCGAATTTGATAAACATTTCGGGTAAAATTTGACAGCATAGGATATAGCATGTCACAATGAATACAAGTCAGTGCTGGGTACTAACCTTGTGAAGGGACGTCGGCCCGTTCTGCACTGGTGCCGCTGCCTGGGTTCTTGCAGTCTGGGAAGTGGTCAGTACATTATTGTTGAAGGATGGAGGAACTGTAGTGACAGGGTTGGGTTGATATGAAAATATGTTGTTTGACGTTGCAGGGGGACAGACCTAAGAAGGATAAGAATTACAATGCTGAAATATTACCCAAAGCCATAGACAAGGTTGTATATTATATTGGCAAATATTAAAGGGGCTCTCCATCTACATTTATACAAAACCAATTAGTAATCCAGCCGGGCATTAGTAGTGGCATGGATGCGGCATGGAGCCTAAGGTGCTAAGGTTTTGGCCTTTTTTAAAGTATATAAATATATTATACATAAAAATATAATATTTCAATATGATGGAACGAGCTCCACTATTGACAAAGAAGGATAAGACGGATGGAGCCATGGGGAGGATACCATTAATCTCCACATTTTGTGAGGAGAGTGTCGACATTGCTGCTATCATTAGATGCCATTGGGAAATGCTGGGGAAATGTCTGCCTAATATTAAGGAATTGGGGCGTCTTGCCTTATTTCTTATAAGTGAGCAAAAAAGGTGAAAGAAAAATTTGTACATTCAGATATAGGTTCCTTTAAAAAAAACAGTCCGGCAGCCCAAATATGGATAGCAGATCAGGAGCCTATGATATCAGAATTTATTGATAAAGTTAACTGGCGAGTAAATTTGGAAAAAGGTATATACCTAAAAAGAGATGCTATCTCTAAATTTTCCCCTGTATGAACTGTATTAATTGTAAATACATGTTAAAGGGCAACAGCTTTACACACCAGGATTCAGGGAAAACCTTTGATGTAAAACATTATTTGACTTGCGACTTGGATTTTGTTATCTTTTATGCTACAGTACCCTTGTGGGTTATGGTATATTGGAGAGACCACCTGTGATTTTAAAGCAAGGATTAACTATCACTGATATATGATTAGAAAAAGGAGATTGGACCTTCCGAAACATTTTGTTGATATGGGACACACTGAGAGGGACCTTAAAGGGGTTTTCCCACGAACAAAAGTTCATTTTAATCAATAGATCTTGGAATAATAATAAGTTCCACAATTGGATGTGTTTAAATACAATGTTCCTGTGCTGAGATAATCTTATAAATGTGCCCCTGCTGTGCACTGTGTAATGGCTGTGTGTGACCGTACAGGAACATGGTCTGATCATACCACAGCTCCTGGGGAGGAGGGGAAGCAAATGAGTATACAGACAGGACAGCAGGGGATCAAAGGTGATTATTTTTGTGAGGCAAAACATTTCACTGTCTGCTTTTAAACAATGTTTTACTTAAAAAAAAAAAAATAAAATAATCAGCTGTGACCCCCTGCTGTAATGTCTGTATACTCTTTTGCTTCCTCCCCTGCCCAGGAGATGTGGTATGATCAGACCATGTTCCTGTACGGTGAGACACAGCCATTACACAGTACACAGCAGGGGCACATTTATAAGATTATCTCAGCACAGGAACATTGTATTTAAACACATCCAATTGTGGAACTTATTATTATTCCAAGATCTATTGATTAAAATGAAAATTGAACTTTTGTTTGTGGGAAAACCCCTTTAAGTTCCGGATTATCGACAAGGTTCCCCGCTCCGAGGGAGGTGGTGACCGTATTAAAGTTGTTGAAGAGAAAAGAGTTAGAGTGGATCGGTGAACTAAATACATTAAGGCCCCATGGGTTCAATGTAGATTATAAAATACATACCTTGATTTAAAGATTTGGTTATATTGCACAGGTAACGACTTGCCCTCTTGTTTTCATGTGTTATTCTTACATTTATGGTATATTTGTATGATTGTTTAGTTTTTTTTAAGGATTTTTTTCCCCCCTTTTTTATTATTTGTATTTTTATTCATAATTTTCTTTTTTATAGAGGATTTGTGATCGTCTTGTGAAATTCATGACTCATTCCATCATTTGAAGCAACTTTGAAATGACAGCTTTACACAACGGTTTGGATACAATTGCACTGGACATATTTGGTCAAATTGTGTTTTATGTTTCTATATATCAGCCTTATTATTCCCTTTTCTATAAATACAAAACCAATTAGTAATCCAGCCGGGCATTAGTAGTGGAATGGATGCTGCATGGAGCCTAAGATGCATTTCTGGGCTTTATTTAAGGATATAAATATATTTAAAAATAAAAACATATATTATTTCAATATAAAATATGAAAGGTTTTCATGGACATAGTAAACCATAATTTCCTACAATACATATTCAGCATGAGACTATCTGACAGGCTGTGTGAATCAGGCAGGAGGCTGTATACACGGTAAGACATTAGTATTGAATGTAATGGAGTCTATACAAGTCAGGACTGTATATTAAATAACTGTGCACTGTCTCCCCCTGCTGGACATAATATGGAATAGATTTTTATTGGTAAAAAAACCCCAGAAAAATGTGTCAGTGGGTAATTATATGAGTATATAAAGTACAGTCTCTATGAATCACAAACCTTTCTGGGTTGCGGATTCTGATTGAGCATATGTGGTGTAAATTTCTCTTGTGCCACTGATGAAGGCGGCTTCTGCGAGGACGGTGCTTGGACCAGAGTAGCAGGGGTAGAGTTCATGATTGAAGGCTGAGATGGTGCTTGTGGTTGAGCCTATGGATTAAAGCAGACATGAATACTTTGTGTACATAGGAGAGTCTGCAGCAGAAAATGCCCCTTAATAGCGATTATGTTTTGACATAAATCAGTTCTTTGTTAAAGAGAATTTGTCAGTTAGAGTGAACCCTCCTAAGCCGTCTATATGGGGATATAGGTCATAGGAAGCTGAGTAAAATGATACCTTGATATCTGTGATCCGATGTCTTATTCTTGAGAAATCTACGTTTTCCTTAATATGTAAATGAGCCGTTAAGATCTATGTCCGGCCCATAGATCTTCTGTGAATCTGCCTCCAGAGCTTATTATGCATGAAAGGGGGCCCTGCAGTGAGATCAGACTGTCAGTCATTACATGTCTCACATTGGTAACGCCCCCTTTCATTTATAATAATCTCTGGAGGCAAAGACTCAGGGAGATCTATGTCCGACCCATAGATCTTAACAGCTCATTTACATATAAGAAAAATGTGGATTTCTCTGGAATAAAACATCGGATCGCAGATATCAAGGTATCAATTTATTCCGCTTCCTATGACCTACATGCCCATATAGACGGCTTAGGAGGGTACATCTTACTGACAGATATCCCTTTGAGGGCACATGGGGGAACACTGATTACTTACTGAGACTTCACACCTGCAATACTCAGGAGCCCTTTTAATGGTTATTCTTGGCACATGACACTCAGAGTAAAAACAAAGCAAAAAATGTAAAGAGGATTTTACCATTGTAGTCATATTAGTAGGTTAAAACTAAAGCAAGTATGGTGTAACTCTGGTGCACAGGCACCTTTATAGGGAATACAGCCATGTGGAAGTCTTGCTGGGAGAGATATGGATGACGCTGTCAGTAGCATAATAAAGTGATTGCTTATTTGGGACTTACTCCCTTTCATTGGACGGGTTTATTGTAGATTTTTGCTTCTCAATTGAAATTTGAGACAAACCTGCCCCATAAATTGATCTGCTGTGGATTAAAACCCCGCACCACATGTCGATTTACGGGTGGATATTATTCTACAATGTCGGGATGCAATCTGGTAAAAACTCTTCCCGTCCTGTGCTACTGAATAACCCAGCAGATTTTCTTCCGGAAAATCTGGAGAGAAAATCGGCAGCCTTTCTGCTACATGTGAAAGCAGCCTTAACAAAAACATGAAGAGCGAGCTCAGAAAGGATATAAATGCGGTGACAGCCTGTGGATCCCATGACGTTGTCTGAGAGCATCCATAGAGTCCTTACCTGGCTGTGGAGAGTGTGCCTGGGCATGCGTGACCTCCAGCACTCAGCTCATTACATGGTCCTGCACACTGCTATGCACTTTGAACACCAGGTGGCGCCAAATTATTAGAAGAAAATGTGCTCACTCTTTGCTGGATTTTTTTAAAGGGGTTATTCAGGACTATATTAATGTTGTACTGTGGGCCTAAGAACTAACTACCTGCCTGTTCTGCCAATTGCAGATCGCTGCTGGCACAAAGCGGTTACTGACCGCTCCTGCTGGCAATTCTGCGGCTCCTGCTGATGTCATGCTGGCAGAGCGGCGGCTTCTTTTATGCTCTGCTCTGTTGATGGGGTGGACTGCCGATGTCATGCTGATTACCGGATGGCTCCCCGCTGCCTAACTGCAAGAAGTCGGCTGTCAATCAGCATGACGTCAGCAGTCAGGCCCCATAGACCGAGCAGCCCAGAAGAAGAAGAGCTGCTCTGTTGAAGTGGAACAGCTAAATCGCCAGCTGGAGCGGTCTGTGACCGCTCTGACTCGGTGCCGGATAGGAAAGGCAGGTAGTTAAGTAACTAGTTTTTGGTTCATAGTAAAAAAAAAAAAAAAAATATTTAGTCCTGGACAGCCCCTTTAACAGCATGTGAATTACACATATTTATTTTTATGGTCTTTGAATGAGACATGTAATGCTCTGCCAACTGTTTAACAAAAATAAGTTTCCTGTCAATGGACCATGCATGTTAAACCTATTGGATTTACACATATTAGAAGAGATGAGCGAACCTGAACTTAAACGCCGAACACTGACTTCTCCCAGAAGTCTGCTTTAATGTTCAGACGTCTGGGGGACTTCGAAGGGGAGGAAGAAGAAGACAAGGAAGAGGAGGAAAAGGAAGAGGAATAGGGAGAGGAGGAAGAGGGAGAAGAAGAGGAGGAGATAGAGGAAGTAGAAGAGGAAGAAGAAGAGGAGGAAGAGAAAGAAGAAGAGGAGGAGGAAAAGGAAGAGGAGGAAGAAGAAGAGGGAGAAAGAGAATTTTCCAGCTCTAAAGTTCGGATTCCCGTTGTTTTCAATGGGGTTTGGGTTCAAGTCCCGATCAAGTCTGGTACCTGAACCAAACTTTGGACTAAAGTTCAGGTCGGATACCAGAACCCGAACTTCCATGAGTCCTCTCATCCCTACCTATTAGAGATGCCAACATTATATAATGTGTTCTTCTTGACAAGGTATTATTTATTTCTCCAGAGATCTTCTACTAAAATTCATTACCTATCACAATCCATAACTGTTGAAAACTAATCTCTGGGCACAAAAAGAACCAAGGCTGGGCTAAGTGGGAAATGTACTTTTTGGAACATGCAGATGACCAACATTCCATCTCACTAGGTTATACGTATATAGAATCCTAGGATATATGTGATCTAAAAAGATTATATTTGCCAGTGTTAATACCACTTGTGAGGGCAATATTACCTAAGAGTGTCGGCTGAGAGGGCAGCCTAGAGACAGCAACTAAAGAAATATACTATATTAGGGTTTTGTACTATGAAATACAGAAGACCCACCTGGACCATGGACAGCTGCATTGCATTGGTGGTTTTGATGGAGACCGGCAGCAGAATCTGGGCCGTTGGTGTAGTTAGTAGCGCCTGAGGCTGAGCCACCACTGCAGATTGAGGTGTCCTCTGAGATGTCACATAAAACTGCTGGATGATATTTTGGTGTTCAGGGTTGGCTAAGGGAACCTCATGTTTGATGAGTACGGTGTTGTTGGCAATGATACTCTGGCCGCCAGTGGTTACTCTGGGCTGTCCTATCAAGTGACCGCTCAGGACAGTCGGGGCAGAGTTCTGGCAGTCAGACATGTTTTCCTCTTTAACTTTCGTATTAAACTGCTTCTGATCCACATTTAGCAGGACGTTGGGGCACGGTTGCTGCTGGCCACGCTTTTCCACCTCGAGCTGCATTTTCAGCACTTCTACAAGTTTCTGCTCATGTTCTAGTTTCCGTTTCAGCTCCTCGATCTGCTTTTCCTTTTCTTGAAGCTTGCGGTCCTTCTCTGCAGCATCCAGATCCATGTTTGTAGTGCTCACGCTGCCCATGCTATCCTCATTTACATTGATCTTCATCGGTGACGTGTTCATAAACTGGGAAGGAGACACCATGGTCATGATCTCTGCAAAAGTGTCCGTCATGGTGCTGTCTTCAGTGCTGAAGTTGGATTGTTCGGAAGGGGCAGGAGACATGGGTAGCGGAGAATTGATGCCATCCAAAGTGGTCTGGTTGCTTCCGTTTGAGATGGAGGATAGGTCTGAACTGAGACTGGGTGCGGAGATACTGACAGCAGCAGCGGTAAATGCCATTGTGGCGTCGTCCGCAGCACTGGTACTGGGAGTTGTAGTGGTGGCAGCAGGGCTTACAGATGTGGAACTATTAGCACTAACTCCATTATTATTTAGATCCTGGTACGGCTTCAGACGTTCAATCAGATCGGTTTTGGTCCCAGACACTGGCAAGCCTCGCAGTTTCAACTCCAGTTTAAGTTCTGCAACCTACAAATACAATAGGATGTAACCAAAAAGTAATAGCAACAGTCCAAACAAAAGGAGCCATCTTCCTAAAATAATTGCTTTATTGATCGACTTGTATAACAATGGTTGAACACAACAGCACAAAAATTAAAAAGGCAGAAAAGAAATATCTGCTGCGCTCCCAGGCAACAGGCTTCAGACCTTCATGGTCCTTTTTCATGCCTGGACAGGTGAGCTGATTGATCCTTTTTCACATGGGGGCTTTTATTACTCCCTGAATGTTCCTGTGAGCCCAATACTACCTTACTGAGTACTCATGTTACATATCACTCAGGCTACACTTAATCTTGAGTGATGGGCGACCCTATTATGTATAGAGCTGGCTTAGTTTATCTATGGCAACCAGAAAAATATACAAGACCAGACAGCGCACTTGTCCCTATAATTATGCAGGAATATCTGTCAAGTCTGTTAATCATTTTTTCCTCTATACAGTTCCCAAAACGCAGTGTCTGACAAGTCGGCTTATAAAGTGCATTCTTTAATCAGCCCTGTGAAGGGATCGGTAATATTCGCTCTGACAACTGTGGGTTTGTGGAAAGTCTTCTGCTACTAATGTGAATTCACCAAATATAGAGGAGTGTTAGACTTTTTGTGAAAGTAGCCGTGTTGCTGGTTGCCTTTTTTTTTAACAATCTTCAGCAGATCACATAAGCACAAGGTTGAATTTACATAATGCAACAAAAAACGCCCCCGTAAAATTTTATTTTTTAAAAAAAAGCTGCAAAAACGACACGTGTACATGCCAAAAAATAGTGTGGACACGTTCAGGGGAATTTTTTTTTCATTTACTTCAAGCAGATCTGTTGCCAGATTTTAAAATACGAACGGTATAAATTTTATACCTGATGAGGCTGGTGTACTTGCTTTGAAAAATCCAAATGCCAAAATGGCTGTATAGTCCATATTGAAAGTTTAAACTAAGCCTCTGCCCTCCTAGTCTGGTTGGAGAAATTCACCGCACACTCTTGAATCAGGTGATGCAAAGTAGTTTTTATTATCCGTAAAAGCAGACACATGCAAAAAGGCAAAAGGTGCTGGGAGTAATGCGACAAAGTTACATAGGACGTTTTGACCCCGCCAGGGTCTTTATCACAATGTCGCTGGGATAAACAAGCTCCACGGGGCGCTCCCGCACATAAGTGTGCTGCTAGTCTGGTTGACAGTTCTTAAGTGTCCCTCCTCCCTGCTGCGTCTCAGTACAAGCTGTAGGCAAAAACGTCATATATTTGGACTAATCAGCTCTCTTGCTGTGTAGCCGGTCTCATAAAATGCTCACCAGGATTATACAGCCATTCTAACATAGATTTTCAAAGTGAATCTACCAGCTTCATCAAGTTCAGGGATGTATCAGTAATGAGCAGTGAGATTTAAGCAACAGGAAGAAGGGACGCTGAGAAACTGTCAATCAGACTATGTAGGCAGAGACTTAGTTTAAGCCTTCAAAAAAGATTTTACATTCTGACTAGGATTTCGATATTAAGTACACCAGCCACATCAGGTCTAAGAGGTCTATTTAATAATATATGAAGTTTGTATTGTAAAATCTGCTGAAAGATTCATTTTAGACATATTTATCTCAAAATCCTTAAAATGTTGGAGCTCTATAGCCTCTGTGTATCACAGTGCACCGGAGATGAGCGAATCCCGTCTGTAACTCTTCTTTCATTGAAAATGTCAACTTTCTGCCATTGTTTCTACATTACCTTCATATCATCCAGATTAGAGGGTAGCGGTCCTGCCTTCTTAAATGGGATGCTGTTCTGCCTGTTGGTGCTCAGGACAGAGGAAGCGCTGGTATTCACATTGCTGGTTATGGCGTTTCCATTGTTTGCTTTGTCGTTCAAAGTCCTAAAGAAAGGGTAAAGCATTCACTTTCAAACCGTTATGTAAAACTTGAGCGAGTTTTCTGAAAGTGGTTACATGTGTTCTGTGGCTTTATTAAAGATGAGCTTGAATTCTGCAGCGCAATGCTGAGAAAGTGTAGTCGCGGAGCTGGAGGTGCGGCATACATAGGGTATACTGTGCCCAGCACCACCATAGAAGCTCTTAAATGGACACGTGTGTATGGGTAACCAAACACACAATTAGAATTAAGTCCAGGGATCTCGGTCTCAACAGAAACCGCAGTGTGGCCCCCGGGTCCCCTGACCTGAGAATGACAGCCTCATAGGAATATAGGAGGCTGTCATTCTCAGGTCAGGAGAGCCACGACCAGTCTGTGCATTCGGGTCTGTTATATTACAAATTACCGTAGGCAAATAAACCCATCTCTCCTTCTACTGGTCTCCTACCTATCACTGCTTCATAGTCTGTCCCAATAGCATCGCTCATATAAGAGTATCAGGATATACTTGAGGTGTGGCCGTAACCTACACTTGTCCTATATACATTGCTGACTGACACATTTAAAAGCACCCTAAAGCCTCCCCAACATGTTTCACCAGATATACTGGCGTCATCAGGGGATTGAGGCTAGGTCTGTTATTGGACCTAGATCCATGGACATTTTTGCATGAGCCCTTAGGAAAAACTAATCTCTGGGAGTATAATTCTACAACCTTTCTTGCAGACTCAGTCTTGCACAGAGCTGCATGTACTTAATGTATTCCTTTAACGGTCACCTTCCCATCTCCAAAATCTTATCTCAAGATGTAGTATGTGTATGAATAATAATAATAATATTAGCAAATATCTCCAATTAGAAATGTAGTATAGTTCTTCTGATTCAATATGTTGCTTACCCCATGTGCAGGGCACTGCAGTAGCTTAGGTATCCATGGTTACGACCAATAACAGCTGTCACTATCTGAGTGGTTGTTACCATGGATACCTAAGCTACTACAATGACCTGCACATGGGGGTAAGCGACATAGCGAATCATAAGAACTATTCTACATTTCTAATTGGAGATATTTGCTAATATTATTATTACTTCTACTACATATTGGGATAGGATCTTGAAGATGGGAATGCCTCTTTAAGCTCGGGCTCAATGGTGATACAGAGTCTCGAAGTTGAGGAAAAATTAAGTCAATATCGATACTGGTGAGCAATCTCAATATTTCTCTTTGAGATAAAAAGTTGAAGAGAAACTATTCAGATTTCTTTCAACCGTTTTTCTCCCCATAGTGAAACACTGATTTTGCAAGCAAGCTGCAAAATTACCACGACTTGGTGGCAATATTGTGCTTCATTTAAGCCCTAGTCTTAAAGTTAGACTATAATGGATGAAGTCTCCTTCAAAGGAGTTGTTCACTACTTTTTGATTGATGCCCTATCCATATGATATGGTATCAATGTATGATTGGCCGGGGTCCCGCACCCGGCACCCCCGCCGATCAGCTGTTATCGGTGCTGGCAGCAAGTGCTTACCTGCGGGGCTTGGCCATCCATCTGTAGTGGCCGCTGCAGGGTACTGCACATCCGCCTCCCATTGAATTGAATAGGAGACGGATGTGCAGTACCACTACAGATGGACGGCCAAGCCCCGCAGGTAAGCACTGCCGGCCGCCGCCGGCACTGATAACAGCTGATCGACGGGGGTGCCGAGTGCGGGACCCCGGCCGATCATATCCTATGGATAGCGCATCAATCAAAAAGTAGTGAACAACTACTTTAACAGGGAATGATCCATTATCCTGTATCATTTTTAAGTAACAGGAAAGTTCCCTGAGTTTCTACCACTCCAGCACCCTTCAAAAGCAATCTCAATGCTGGTGTGGCAGGAAATAGCCACTTGGCCAGCACCGTGAATACTGTATTTGCAAAGGCCAGAGACTAGAGCCTAATATCAAAATATTCAAAGATCAGGAAAATCTCATAATCCTGTGACTCTCGGCTGCTCATCATGGTGGATTATCAATGTTTTACAGTGTAAATGTCAACTTCCTGCAACTACAGACTAAATGTTGAGAAAATACCAAAAGGGCTGAAATTAAGATAGAGGAGCCGGGCTTATTTATCTGCGTGTAATCTTCCAGTGTTGCAACATACTTGAGCGGTGCTGGTAGGATTGTCTGGTAGTTGTAGTGCTGTTGTTGCTGGCTCAGGATCTGTAACTGAAGGAAGAGCTGCTGTTGTTGCAGGAGACGGGCGTAGTTAGAGTCCATCTCAGGCTCCAACTTCTCTCCTTTCTGGTCTGGAGGAATATATTGGTGATATTTCAGCTTTTTCACCCGTGGTTTGGGCTCTTTTGACTTCTTACTGCGTGGCTTGTCGTTTGCATTCTTTGGTTGACTTTGCTGTTTTGAAAGCCATGGTACATGTTACGATTACAGGATTGCATATGTGAATGTAATAGCGACTTTATATCAGAAATTACTTTCTATCTGACTTTGGTTACCAGCCGTTAAGGGATTATCCAGGACTTTATTTTTAATAAGAGCCAAAAAACTAACAGGCAGGTAGCTGCAAACTAGTTAACAACTACCTGTCTGCTCTATCCAGCTCTGACTCACAGAGGTCAAGGACTGCTCCTGCCAACGATTCAGCTGCGCCACGTCAACAGAGCAGCTCCTCTTCTTCCCGGCTGCTCTGTCGACAGGGTGAGACTGCCAATGTTATGCTGATTAACAGATGATTTCCTGCAGTTAGGCAGCGGGAAGCCGGCTTTCAGTCAGCATGACATCAACAGTCATGTCCTGTCAACAGAGCAAAGCGGAAGAGAAGTCGCTGCCCTGTCAATGTGACGTTAACGGAATTTGCAGAATCGGCTGGCAGGAACTGTCATCGACTGACCGCTCTGTGCCGGAAGATCTGAGCTGGACAAAACAGACGGGTAGTTAGCATCTCCGTGTCTGTTAGAACTTAGTCCCACAGTAAAAAAAAATAATATAGTCCAGGATAACTCCTTTAAGAGAAATGATCAGTTTTTTGTGTGATCTCAGTAAGGCATTAGTGATTGGTGACCATTCATACAAGTACAAAACATGTGTTATCATCATTTTTAAACATAAAAACACATTGATCAGATTTATGGAAATTATGTTATGTGAACACAGCCTAAAATGTGCAGTCTGAACTCAGCCTAAATGTCAACTTTTTTTCTTTCGGAACAATTAAAATGCAAACCAAGTAAAACAAAGTCACGGAAATCTTCATTAGTGGCATCTTTTTATTAAACTTCACAGTCTTTATCTAAAGGCTCCTATAATAGGATTGTCCCATAAAAATAATATTTTTCTCCGTTCAATCAAACAAAACATAAGTTTTCAATTGGAATCATTTCTATAAAAATGTTCCTGTCTCTAGATATTGCTGTTGCACGCTTGTTAAGGCATCCACTGCAGTTTTTCCATTCCTTCTCTGGACGTCCACCTAATGTACCCAGTGAAGGTGGTCGCACGTGCTCAGTTTGGATCGTCTTGTACACAGGTGGCGGAAAGATTGCTGATATTAGGAAGGCAGTAAGAGCATGCGCACTAGAAGTGGCTTCTTCTCATCAGCCCTGGACATATTAGGTGGACATTCTGAGAAGAAATAAAAAAACAGTAGGGGGCACAAAAAAGGATGTAAGAGCCATATGTAGACACCAATATGTCAGTTAAAAGTTAGTTAGGAATATGTAAACTGGGAACACACCCTATAAAACAGTCTACAAATACCATTAAACCTTGCCAAACTCCCGAGAGGCTCCACACTGTGAATCTGCTATTTAGTCCACATATATAGGACATTACATCTTTGACACTTTTATCTTAGTCACGGCTTTATTCCTACTATCTGTGATACAAAGAGCTGCTGACATTTCTGTTCTGGAAATTCAAGGCTAAACTATACTGGAGCAGGAGAAAGCTGCAGGACCATCAATACCATCCTTGAACTGCTAAGCCACAAACAATGAGAATGATGAGTCTTTTCATGTGTGTGGAAGAAGAACCCCATGAAGGACGGCAGTGACGCCAATTTCCATTCTTGGTCGGATTTTAGAAAAGCAAGCTACTTTGCTTTCAGTGTAGTGCCATGGTAACGTGTTCCTCTCTTCTCCGTTATATATGAACTTGTCATATTTCATTAAAACAAGTGAAAAAGAAGCTGAGAAAAAGGATAAGGTAGAATGTCAACTTTTACCCCTTAAAGGAGTATTTTCATTTAAAGCACTGAACTGCTAGCTCGGATCCGCGTGTGCCTAGGAAAATGGAGGTGACAGTACCCCTTTTTCCTGCTGTTTAGGTATTAATAGCATATCCTGATATGGAAATAATCCTTTCAGGCGGCATTACACTTAGGAATAATTCTAGGGGCATAACTTGATCTCAACACATTTTGCAAGTTTTTCTGCATGCCACTGAAAAAGCCCTGCAGTAATTTCACATGGGAATAAAGTCCATTCTGTCCTGCTTCCCTCCACATTTCAACCATAATGAGCCATCGTCGGTGAAATGTAACAATGAATGATCATTTTACCCAACAGTATGAAATAAAACGCAATCATCAACTGGAAAGAACTTTACTGTGATTAAAGGGGTTCACGGGTTATAAAAAAAATAATAATAATAAGGAATATGTCATTAGAAATAAATTCCTTAATACCTTTAATTAGCAATTTACCTGTTTTTTGGAGGGAAGTAATCGCTGTAAAATAAAAATGTCCTCCTTCTTGTTACACGGATTGAACAAGGTTCTAGAATGTTGATGGTGAGAACGTGCATTAGGAAGCTCAGCCCCCCTGTGTAGGAAGATGTGCTCTGAATGGATATTCTGACCTAATACTGGAGATACCAGGAGTGGTGAGGTAAGAGAGGCTGCTCACACTGCTGTCCACCCTGTTTATCTAATCTAATACTGGAGATAGTTGGCGTGTTGAGGTAAGAAGAGGCTGTTCACACTGCTGTCCTTCATGTCTATCTGATCTTATACTGGAGATAACAGGAATGCTGAGGTAAGAAGAGGCTGTTCACACTGCTGTCCTTCATGTCTATCTGACCTAATACTGGAGATACCAGGAGTGGTGAGGTAAAAAGAGGCGGCTCACACTGCTGTCCATGATGTCTATCTGATCTAATACTGAAGATAGCAGAGGTGCTGGGAAAAGAAAAGGCTGTTCACACTGCTGTCCACCCTGTCTATCTGATCTAATACTGGAGATGCTCTGGAGAGGGACAAAAGCGCACACAAAATAGGGCAATACCGTCTGGCAAGGGGTAGGTATAATCAATGGTAGCACTCACCTAAAGGTGTTGTGTGCAGGCACGACACCTATAAATGCATCAAAAGCCGCCGCTGCTGCACCGTGGCTGGAGGAAATGGTTCTTCCAGAGGTAATGGCAAAAACTGGAAGCTGGCATGTTTAGGCGGGCTGCGCTGCGGGAATGAAGAGGCTTGGGATTCCAAGATGGTTTCTATTAATACCAACGCGTTTCTGCACCGGCCCTGTCTGATCTAATACTGGAGATAGCAGAGGTGCTGAGATAAGAAAAGGCTGCTCACACTGCTGTCCACCCTGTCTATCTGATCTAATACTGGAGATAGCAGAGGTGCTGAGGTAAGAAGAGGCTGCTCACATTGCTTTCTACCCTGTCTGATCTAATACTGGAGATACCAGGGGTGCTGAGGTAAGAAGAGACTGCTCACACTGCTGTCTAGACTGTCTATCTGATCTAATACTGGAGATACTAGGAGTGCTGATGTAAGAAGTGGCTGCTCACACTGCTGTCCACCCTATCTATCTGATCTAATACTGGAGATAGCAGAGGTGCTGAGGTAAAAAGAGGCTGCTCACACTGCTGTCCACCCTATCTATCTGATCTAATACTGGAGATAGCAGAGGTGCTGAGATAAGAAAAGGCTGTTCACAATGCTGTCTACCCTGTCTATCTGATCTAATACTGGAGATAGCAGAGGTGCTGAGGTAAGAAGAGGCTGCTCACACTGCTGTCCACCCTATCTATCTGATCTAATACTGGAGATAGCAGAGGTGCTGAGGTAAAAAGAGGCTGCTCACATTGCTTTCCACCCTGTCTGATCTAATACTGGAGATAGCAGAGGTGCTGAGATAAGAAAAGGCTGCTCACACTGCTGTCCAGCCTGTCTATCTGATCTAATACTGGAGATAGCAGAGGTGCTGAGGTAAGAAGAGGCTGCTCACACTGCTGTCCACCCTATCTATCTGATCTAATACTGGAGATAGCAGAGGTGCTGAGGTAAGAAGAGGCTGCTCACATTGCTTTCCACCCTGTCTGATCTAATACTGGAGATACCATGGGTGCTGATGTAAGAGGAGGCTGCTCACACTGCTGTTCACACTGTGATTCTGAATGCTAAGCAACTGCTGTAAACCTGGAGATAACCTATGCTACATACTGTAAAGCCATCTCCAGGTCAAAGCAGAGATGTTTCCTACTACACATGCTCACAGGCATTAGTCCTGCTATCGTTCTAGGACACAATTGTGTCAGTGTAACAAGAAGGCGGCCATTTTAATCTACTAAAGTGATTACCACTCTAACCAAAACGAGTGGAATTTGGTAACTAAAAAGTATTTAGGAATTTACTTACAATAGCGCTTCTCTTTATATTGTTTTCCTATTTCCAGAGAACCTGTTAAAGTTTTTGCCTGATAGACACAAGTAGTTAATTTGGGTCACTTGGTCAGTACACAAATGATCGTTTCCTGAAAGATCTTTCTTTCATGCGAGAGATGTTTCATCCTTCTATAACGAATGTTACTTTCTGCAATAAATGGTCTATTATCCAACATATATGTCCACCTATTACAACTAAAATGTCTATGTCTGCGCCAGATGAGACAAATGTCCATACAATGGTTGTTCAACCATAAGCCTACTTCTTATTAAGGAGGATGAACAGCATCAGAAAGACACTTATATTGCAGTAATATACTTCCTAGTACTCTCACATGCTTTACTGATGGAGGGGTGGGAAGAGAAGAGATGAAACAGAGACCGTTGTCTACCCGGGTATGCCACCTGTGGAGAGAGAGATGCCGGCTGAAGTTGGCACCATTCCTTTTTCATAGCATTGCAAGACAAGGATGACTGAACCTTGGTGGCTACAAGAGACTGTCCTCAGCATCTTAAATGGCGGAGGTTCCACTTTGCCCCGATGTATCATGTTACCTCGCACCATATGATGATAAATAGGCATTTACCTTAACCAGTGTTGGCCCAGGTTTCAAGATCACACTTGGTGCAGGGGATCGTGTAGAGAATTCAACAGCAGGAACAGACTTGAAAAACTCTGGCAGAGGTGAACTTACTGCTTGGCACTGCAAAGAAAAATGCCAGGTGGTAAAGACACAGCTTTTCTTATTTTGATGCCTCTTCTAGATTTCTGCTTCAGATAAAGTATAACACCTAGCCAGCAAAGAAACACATGGACCCAACGCCGAGTGATATTCTATGGCTGACGTGCATTAGTGTTTCTATACACATAAGACAAAGCTTTCCGACACTGAACAATGCTATTGGCAGGATAGATTTGTAGCATCCTAATTACACCGTACTGCAGCCTTGTAAAACCGGAGCTGACATTTGTCACATGCAAGTATTACTAATTGTTCCTATTTTTTTGTGTAGGACGATCTTCCTACTCAGTTTTTATATTGCATAAGGAGTGAAGCCAAAGACGTAATGAAGAAAAGGCACAGATGAAAAGCACATGCAAGACATTTTCTGTAACTGCACATAAGCCTTTTACTTCATTATGATGCAAGTGACATATGAATTACATTATAGAGTATTGTGGCTCATTAGCAAGCAATTCATTATAAAATAAAAACCAGAAAGCATTAGTAGTGTCCTGGAGTCAGTCATATGTCCGACTGCCTTTAACCCCTTTATGGCCACCATCTGGACACATGAATCCTAATTGTGGATGCAAGGTACCGCAGGTACTTCTATATCCTGGTATGATGAGACCTCCATCACTAGAAGTGCTGAGACCAGCACCATCCGAGGGTGGGGAGAAATACTGGAATAAAAAGAGGGCCCCCATTGGTAGAACAATAATATTAAAGAGGACCTTTCACCAAAATTTCATGTTGAACTGGACAAGGCTGCAGAGTGGAATAAAATGGTTCATTTTATTTTTATTTTTAATTTTGTCTCACCATTGTGGAGATATTAGCAATGAAATATTTGAGTTAATGTTAGATAAGTTCAAGTGGGTGTTATTTGTTAGTTGTCACTGGGGGCGTGTACTTCTGCCTCCTGTATGTCACTGACCAATCATAAGCAGGCAGCAACATACAAGTGCAGAAGGTCCTGTAATGATGTCATCAGGGTCACATGACCCGAGTCCACAGGTGCTGCCAGCCAGAGTGTGCAGCCGAAATAAGAACTGAAGATATATTAAACCCCACCATCAGCTCCATCACTCTGGCTTGCTATGATAGCGCCTGGAAATAAACAGTTAATTATAGAAGATAGGAGTTGTTCTGATCTCAGCAGTGACTGCTACATCCTGAATGGAGCTGTGCTGTTCAGCCGCATTCAATGTTTACATACAGCTGCTGTAGTTGCTAACAAGTGCTGATCATGGGGCTGCCGGGTGTCGGACCCCTATCGATCTGATACTAAGGGTGTAGTCAGGGACCGAGATCAAAAAGCAGTGCACGGACTGGCTGGCGGCTCTCCTGAACCGAGAGTGATAGCTGCATAGAAATACAAGAAGCTGTCACGCTAGGGTCAGGAGAGTCACCGGCCAATCTGTGCACTGCGTTCCGGCCTCGGTCCCATTTACACAGCCGTCTAATTCTGCCCTAAGGATAGGTCATCAATGTTATATGCTAGGCAAGCCCTTATCTGATCTGCAGGTTGGCGCAATATTTGGCCGCATCATAGCTGCAGTTTCTGAATGCAGCCCAACTATGTGCTTAGCCATTTTTGCTATTGATTGTTTCTGCAGGAACCAAACATATATACAAGGAGTAATAGTAAACAGGAGATAAGCACACTAAACACTACCAAGAATAAACTGGGCACAACAACTTGCATTAATGAACACCAAATCTTTGGATGTTTGTGCAGTAATCCTTCGTACACTATAACGGACGCTGACTTGGGGTTGTCAGGGCAGAGCTTAAAGCGTGAGAGATCTCTCTTGGAAGCACTAAGGGGTCTGAATTCTGTAGGGATGAGCTCTCCTGCCGGACTGGCTCAGGGCCACTTTCTTTGTCAAAGGAAAGTTTTAATCTCTGCCAGACGTTGCAGAACTAAAAAGGAGGTCCTGCCTGGCACGTGTGCGGTGGTGAACTACATTCCTAGCTATTCATTTTTCAACTGACAGAGGGATAATCACGGGTGCAGCCTGAAATATATTCTGCCTAATTTCAGCGTAGAAAAGCTGCGTTGGTAATTTCCTGTGCCGGTGTGACTTCCAATACTAAACACACCTTTACTAAACTGCTCGGGGAACAAGAAAAAAATAATTTCTAAGTTTTACGAGAATGCTCACCGGCATCATACAACAAGCAGCGTATGGTATGAAACCAATGCAAGTATTGTGTATTTAAAGCATGTAGATTATAATGTACGGTAGGTTTAGAGGAGCTGTGCATTGTAACAAGCCCATTATGTGTGTGAGCAGCAGGGGATCAGAGCAATTACCCGCTCTAGTTTATTACTTGTAATGCTTGTTCAGAAGAAATCCACTAATGTTAGTTACCGCAACTATATTTAATTTGTTTCCAATGTAGTAACTTCCTCTCTAATTTCCATTTCAGCCGTTAAAAATTATAGCTGCAAATTTCCACTAATCTCGTTAATCCAGATGAATCAGGAGTTGGAATTCTTGTAAACTGAACATTGCACAATAAAGTTTCCAATGCTAAGAAATGAGGCCCAAGAGAAAGCATGGAGGCGAAACTGGACAGTCTATCCAGTAAATATACTTTACTAGTATGAGCCCCTTTCCTCACTTTCCACATTAAAAGCAATAGAGCAGACTGGCTATACAGACAATTGTGCCCGGTCTGCCCATCTCCCCTAAATCATTGACAAATGGTAATGAAAATCAATCTTTCTTGGGATCTATTGCATAGTTAAATCAGCTATTTTTATTACAAGTACCTGTGGAGGGCTTAGCATTAGCCAAAGTATTTCAGGCTGGAGGGGCAAGATTTTTAAGTTAAAGGGAATCTGTCAGTAGGCTATATAATCTGAAGACAGCATGAGTTAGGGGTTAAAACACAGATTTCAGCTATGCCTCTCTTATCAAGCTCTGTGGTTTTGTTAGCTTGCAGTAATTGTTTTAGCACCAGCAGCTTATCATTGCTGGGACACAGCAGCACTGTGCATGCTAGTCCGCCCCCTCCTGTGATAGGCAGCTCACCGTCTATGGACACTGTATATACAGAGCCTGGTTTGGGCAGGGTTAGCTTCCTCAGCTCTGCTTCATGTTAAATCTAAAAGCTCTGATTGTGAGAGAATGGCTGCACCCAGTAATCTAAGGGATATATTGTTAGATTCAGCTTCTCTTTGCCTACATCATACTGCTCTCAGGTGAGGTAGCAAAAACCTGCTGACAGATTCTCTTTAAGTAAAACTGCAGAAGAGTCTAGGCATGACCTGCTCATATACAGCAATGAAAAACAACTAAAATGTTGACATAGGTGGCACATAATTAATGAGCTAACAAGAGTTCTAAGATTTATCTAGCTGTTTTTTTTTTTAAAAGGAAAACTGTCTAAGGCTGTGTGCCCACAATGTGTTTTTTAAGCAATTCCGCTGCAGAAACGCTTAAAAAACGCTTGGTAGAAGGTCTGCCATGTTCCCCAATGATAATCCGCATGTGCTGTGCACATGCTGCGGAAATTTCCGCTGCGGATTATCATTGCGGAAAAAAAACGCAGCACTACCAATTGTTTTGCGGAAGCGCTGCGTTTTCGCCGCCATTGACTTGCATTGGAACGCATGGAATCCGCATCACTGCATCTATACATGCGCATTCCATGCGTTTCAATGTGCGGATGGTACCCGGGTCTGGAGAAGAGGAGACTCTCCTCCGGACCCAGGTACCATAGAACCTGTAAAAAAAAGAATAAAATAAATATTATACTTACCTTCTGATGGCCCCCGGTCTCCTTGTCTCGGCTTGCCTGCAGCTCGCGATGGACTGAAGGACCTGCGCTGACGTCATTTAGTCATGTGACGGGTCACGCGACGCTGACGTCGGCAGGTCATTTAGTCTACAGCGAGCTGCCGGCAAGCAGAGACAAGGACACCGGGGGCCATCAGAAGGTAAGTATAGATTTATTTTTTTATTTTTTTTTACCATTCTTTCGGTCACACTATATAAATCCATGCCGGTTGCATGGATTTATATAGTGTGACCAAGTTGTCAAGCACTTTCCAAGTGATGCTAAAATCGCCTGGAAAGCGCTTGTCAACCCGCATGCAGAAATGCAAGTGAAGAACGCTTCACATCCGCATGTCCCTGGCAGGAAAACGCATGTACAATCTGCATGTACAATCCGCATGTACAATCCGCATGCGTTTTTTCTGCCAGGGAGATGCAGAAACGCTCAGGAAAAATCCGGAGCATTTCTGCATCGTGGGCAAATAGCCTAATGGATGGATCTTCCTGCCTGAACCATGGGCAGCAGGAATCAGAGACTGGCTTTATTATTGCAGTGTGTTTTGAAAGGCTGCAGCATTTCAGAAAAAACTTTGAAACAGCAGTGGTCATGGACCATGCGATTAAGGAGGACTAGTTGAAGAGTCAGGTCCCTGCCAGCTTCTCCTTAACCTGGTCCCCTTGACTAAGAGGTCTCTCCCTAGAGACACACATAGGGAGAGCATCAGTTCAGAGTAAAGCATACATGGCTGCAATAATGGAGCCGGTCTATGATTCGTGCAGCCTGTAGTTTGGTCAGTATGGACCAGCTGGCAGCTTCCCTCTAATGGTTACCTGAAATAAAGTAGAATTATATCCGCAGCCTGAATCACCAAATTATTCTCCCCGGAAAATCTTATGCAGCCAATTTATCTCATACGACAAATAACTGGTATAAACATTGTGGGTTAGTTTACGAAGCTCTCTAATTTAAAGGGATTGTCCAGGATTTTTACATTGATGGCCTATCCCTTGGAGACGTCATCAATATCTGATTGGTGGGGGTGCGACAGCTGCGGATTGGCACTTTGCTAACAGATTGGAAAAGCAGCTTGGTAGCAGTCACACTAACGTATTCACCATCTGTCTTATTAATCAGATGTAAAAATAAATATCTAATAATAGCCTCAACCTATTCCTCGAAACAGCCACCCTGTCCACGGGTTCATCCATAACATCCATGTATGTATTCTGTATATAAACACATGCAGATCAAATGTAGGGATTACTGTTGCCCAAAATGTACCACTATATTGACAGATTTCTGGGCGAGCTAATTGCTCTCTTCACCTTTTAGACAGCACAGTCTGTATACTGTAACCCTCTCTCTTTGCTTCTTGCAAGGTGTAGTAATTACTGTAGGGGTATGCGCGGTCTGACTTCTAATTGCTTGTCAAAATGAAAGGAAATCTATCACAAGGTTTTTGCTGCAGCATAATGTAGGGATAGAGACCCTGATTCCAGAAATGTATCACTTAGGTTACTGGGTGCAGCAGTTGTGATACAATCAGTTTTCTCTGCTGTAGATGTAGCAGAGCTCAGAAAGCTAACCCCACCCACAACACAAGTTTCTGTGTACATTGTATATTGACAGTGAGCTGCTAATCAGTGTTGGGGGCGTGGCTGGACTAGGAGGCACTGGGTAGCTAGTCCTACACATCTCCTGCTGATAAAACATTTATTGTATTGAAACAGCAGCACAGAGCCTAATAAGTGACACATCCCTGAAATCAGGCTCTCAGCCCCTACATCATGCTGCCATCAGATTACATAGATTCCCTTTGATACAAAAAATATATTTCTTATAAGAAGCGACTTCATGTTATACAGACAAAGCTCAACGTCTCACCCTCCACCGGTATCTCAAGTCTATTAATTTAGAATCCAGAACATGGTTGTGTGTGAATGTGGGGTCAGTGCCATTTTCAGAGAAGTAAGAGACCGCAGTGAATTGTTCTCGACTTAAATGAGATGGTTTATTTTCTCAGAAATTCCAAGCGAGACATTCTTTATGACTGACACATCTAAACATAACACATAATGCCGCTAATTAATCCCTTGGAGAACATTACAATTTATTAATTCTAAAGACACCGAGGCCCGTGAAGGCTCCCTTGCTGAATAGGTCTTATCCACAAATGATGCTGCCTGTGTGTTTATTGTTCTAATTAAAATGTGATCGGAGCAATTACCATGACTCAATATTACTGGCAGATGGCACATTCTTATAGGGCATGCGAGGCATCCGAAGCATTGAGTCCATCGCTCCATCCAAAATACCGAGCCCGAAATGCTAAGATAATACAGGTGGGGGCGGAATTAATTCTCCTCGGCTTCTTTATACTAATGAGTGTCAGTTTTCACTTTCATCATTAATGCCTGACATTAGGAAATACATATGGTAGTGCACCACGTATCCTACTCAAAAATCATTAGGACAGGCTTATTGTTAAGTACTTCCATTTTTCAGGTTATGGAGTTAAAGTAACAGAAAGGGATTATAGCAGCTACTCTAATGCACACGTGTTATTTCTAGCAGATCAAAATGCCCATAAGCATCAGCCTAAATAATGTTGTTTTTAGCCGATCTTTCCAGTCATTATTTACATTTTCATTGAATAGTTGTTTGTGCATGAACCATTCAAGGGAATCTGTCAGCAGGTTTTTGCTATGTAACCAGAGAGCAGCATAATGTAGGAGCAGAGACCCTGATTACAAGGATCACTACAGAACAGCAGAGACCCTGATCACAGGGATGACTACAGGACAGCAGAGACCCTGATCACAGGGATCACTATAGGTCAGCAGAGACCCTGATCACAGGGATTACTACAGGACAGCAGAGACCCTGATCATAGGGATTACTACAGGACAGCAGAGACCCTGATCACAGGGATCACTATAGGTCAGCAGAGACCCTGATCACAGGGATTACTACAGGACAGCAGAGACCCTGATCATAGGGATTACTACAGGACAGCAGAGACCCTGATCACAGGGATCACTATAGGTCAGCAGAGACCCTGATCACAGGGATGACTACAGGACAGCAGAGACCCTGATCACAGGGATCACTATAGGTCAGCAGAGACCCTGATCACAGGGATGACTACAGGACAGCAGAGACCCTGATCACGGGGATCACTATAGGTCAGCAGAGACCCTGATCACAGGGATCACTATAGGACAGCAGCGATCCTGATCAAAGGGATTACTACACGACAGCAGAGACCCTGATCACAGGGATCACTATAGGTCAGCAGAGACCCTGATGACAGGGATCACTAAAGGGCAGCATCACAGAGATCACTATAGGTCAGCAGAGACCCTGATTATAGGGATCACTACAGGCCAGCAGAAACCCTGATCACAGGGATCACTATAGGTCAGCAGAGACCCTGATCACAGGGATTACTACAGGACAGCAGAGACCCTGATCATAGGGAACACTACAGGACAGCAGAGACCCTGATCACAGGGATCACTACTGGACAACAGAGACCCTGTTACAGGGATCACTGCAGGACAACAGAGACCCTGATTACAGGGATCACTGCAGGACAACAGAGACCCTGGTTACAGGGATCACTATAGGACAGCAGAGACCCTGTTACAGGGATCACTATAGGACAGAAGAGACCCTGATTACAGGGATCACTATAGGACAGCAGAGACCCTGGTTACAAGGATCACTACAGGACAGAAGGAGACCCTGATTACAGGGATCACAACAAGACATCTAAGACCCTGATTACAGGGATCACTACAGGCAGGGCTAAATATCCGACTCCGACTCCTCAATTTCCCTGACTCCCGATTCTACAGCTCTGCCTCACAATTGAGCATGTACATAAAGTGCTGCACAGATTCATCTCAACTAAAAGTCTAGATCCTTAGATCAGGAATAGGACGGACATTTATAGGACATATCATAACTTTCCCAAATTCTTATGAAAACATTTACAGAACATACTGCATTGCACTACTGTACCAATTTATTATATATTTTAGGAGCAGGTCCATTTTATACCAACTTCAACTCCGACTCGGCCCTGCCAGACTACAGGACAGCAGATACCCTGATCACAGGGATCACTGCAGGACAACAGAGACCCAGATCACAGGGATCACTGCAGGACAACAGAGACCCTGATCACAGGGATCACTGCAGGACAACAGAGACCCTGATCACAGGGATCACTGCAGGACAACAGAGACCCTGATCACAGGGATCACTGCAGGACAACAGAGACCCTGATCACAGGGATCACTGCAGGACCACAGAGACCCTGATCACAGGGATCACTGCAGGACAACAGAGACCCTGATCACAGGGATCACTGCAGGACAACAAAGACCCTGATCACAGGGATCACTGCAGGACAACAGAGACCCTGATCACAGGGATCACTGCAGGACAACAGAGACCCTGATCACAGGGATCACTGCAGGACAACAGAGACCCTGATCACAGGGATCACTGCAGGACAACAGAGACCCTGATCACAGGGATCACTGCAGGACAACAGAGACCCTGATCACAGGGATCACTGCAGGACAACAGAGACCCTGATCACAGGGATCACTGCAGGACAACAGAGACCCTGATCACAGGGATCACTGCAGGACAACAGAGACCCTGATCACAGGGATCACTGCAGGACAACAGAGACCCTGATCACAGGGATCACTGCAGGGCAACAGAGACCCTGATCACAGGGATCACTGCAGGGCAACAGAGACCCTGATCACAGGGATCACTGCAGGACAACAGAGACCCTGATCACAGGGATCACTGCAGGGCAACAGAGACCCTGATCACAGGGATCACTGCAGGGCAACAGAGACCCTGATCACAGGGATCACTGCAGGACAACAGAGACCCTGATCACAGGGATCACTGCAGGACAACAGAGACCCTGATCACAGGGATCACTGCAGGACAACAGAGACCCTGATCACAGGGATCACTGCAGGACAACAGAGACCCTGATCACAGGGATCACTGCAGGACAGCAGAGACCCTGATCACAGGGATCACTGCAGGACAGCAGAGACCCTGATTACAGGGATCACTGCAGGACAGCAGAGACCCTGATTACAGGGATCACTGCAGGACAGCAGAGACCCTGATTACAGGGATCACTGCAGGACAGCAGAGACCCTGATTACAGGGATCACTGCAGGACAACAGAGACCCTGATTACAGGGATCACTGCAGGACAACAGAGACCCTGATTACAGGGATCACTGCAGGACAACAGAGACCCTGATTACAGGGATCACTGCAGGACAACAGAGACCCTGATTACAGGGATCACTGCAGGACAACAGAGACCCTGATTACAGGGATCACTGCAGGACAACAGAGACCCTGATTACAGGGATCACTGCAGGACAACAGAGACCCTGATTACAGGGATCACTGCAGGACAACAGAGACCCTGATTACAGGGATCACTGCAGGACAACAGAGACCCTGATTACAGGGATCACTGCAGGACAACAGAGACCCTGATTACAGGGATCACTGCAGGACAACAGAGACCCTGATTACAGGGATCACTGCAGGACAACAGAGACCCTGATTACAGGGATCACTGCAGGACAACAGAGACCCTGATTACAGGGATCACTGCAGGACAACAGAGACCCTGATTACAGGGATCACTGCAGGACAACAGAGACCCTGATTACAGGGATCACTGCAGGACAAGAGAGACCCTGATTACAGGGATCACTGCAGGACAAGAGAGACCCTGATTACAGGGATCACTGCAGGACAACAGAGACCCTGATTACAGGGATCACTGCAGGACAACAGAGACCCTGATTACAGGGATCACTGCAGGACAACAGAGACCCTGATTACAGGGATCACTGCAGGACAACAGAGACCCTGATTACAGGGATCACTGCAGGACAACAGAGACCCTGATTACAGGGATCACTGCAGGACAACAGAGACCCTGATTACAGGGATCACTGCAGGACAACAGAGACCCTGATTACAGGGATCACTGCAGGACAACAGAGACCCTGATTACAGGGATCACTGCAGGACAACAGAGACCCTGATTACAGGGATCACTGCAGGACAACAGAGACCCTGATTACAGGGATCACTGCAGGACAACAGAGACCCTGATTACAGGGATCACTGCAGGACAACAGAGACCCTGATTACAGGGATCACTGCAGGACAACAGAGACCCTGATTACAGGGATCACTGCAGGACAACAGAGACCCTGATTACAGGGATCACTGCAGGACAACAGAGACCCTGATTACAGGGATCACTGCAGGACAACAGAGACCCTGATTACAGGGATCACTGCAGGACAACAGAGACCCTGATTACAGGGATCACTGCAGGACAACAGAGACCCTGATTACAGGGATCACTGCAAGACAACAGAGACCCTGATCACAGGGATCACTGCAGGACAACAGAGACCCTGATCACAGGGATCACTGCAGGACAACAGAGACCCTGATCACAGGGATCACTGCAGGACAACAGAGACCCTGATCACAGGGATCACTGCAGGACAACAGAGACCCTGATCACAGGGATCACTGCAGGACAACAGAGACCCTGATCACAGGGATCACTGCAGGACAACAGAGACCCTGATCACAGGGATCACTGCAGGACAACAGAGACCCTGATCACAGGGATCACTGCAGGACAACAGAGACCCTGATCACAGGGATCACTGCAGGACAACAGAGACCCTGATCACAGGGATCACTGCAGGACAACAGAGACCCTGATTACAGGGATCACTGCAGGACAACAGAGACCCTGATTACAGGGATCACTGCAGGACAACAGAGACCCTGATTACAGGGATCACTGCAGGACAACAGAGACCCTGATTACAGGGATCACTGCAGGACAACAGAGACCCTGATTACAGGGATCACTGCAGGACAACAGAGACCCTGATTACAGGGATCACTGCAGGACAATAGAGACCCTGATTACAGGGATCACTGCAGGACAACAGAGACCCTGATTACAGGGATCACTGCAGGACAACAGAGACCCTGATTACAGGGATCACTGCAGGACAGCAGACACCCTGATTACAGGGATCACTGCAGGACAACAGAGACCCTGATTACAGGGATCACTGCAGGACAGCAGACACCCTGATTACAGGGATCACTGCAGGACAACAGAGACCCTGATTACAGGGATCACTGCAGGACAACAGAGACCCTGATTACAGGGATCACTGCAGGACAACAGAGACCCTGATTACAGGGATCACTGCAGGACAGCAGAGACCCCGATTACAGGGATCACTGCAGGACAGCAGAGACCCGGATTACAGGGATCACTGCAGGACAGCAGAGACCCCGATTACAGGGATCACTGCAGGACAGCAGAGACCCCGATTACAGGGATCACTGCAGGACAGCAGAGACCCCGATTACAGGGATCACTGCAGGACAGCAGAGACCCCGATTACAGGGAACACTGCAGGACAGCAGAGACCCTGATTACAGGGATCACTGCAGGACAGCAGAGACCCCGATTACAGGGATCACTGCAGGACAGCAGAGACCCCGATTACAGGGATCACTACAGGACAACAGAGACCCTGATTACAGGGATCACTGCAGGACAGTAGAGACCCTGATTACAGGGATCACTACAGGACAGCAGAGACCCTGATTACAGGAATCACTGCAGGACAACAGAGACCCTGATTACAGGAATCACTGCAGGACAACAGAGACCCTGATCACAGGGATAACTACAGGGCAGTAGAGACCCTGATCACAGGGATAACTACAGGGCAGTAGAGACCCTGATCACAGGGATCACTACGGAACAACTTGGCATGTGCAGAGTAGTCCAACCCTGCCCCCAGCATTTATTAGCAGCTCACTGTCACTATACAATGTACACAGAAAGCTGTGGTGTGGTTGGGGTATACACAGCCAACTGTGCTCTGTTAGATCTGCAGCAGAGAAAACTGTGACTCGATTACAACTGCTGCACCCAGTAAACTAAGTGATACATCGCTGGAATCAGACTCATCTAATATGTATGGGGCTCTGAGAAAGGCAGGGATGACAAGTTACTGCGAGGCCATAGAGATCACATACATGTTAGATACATGATGAATGGTAAATTTCATTTTGTTAGGTTGGTTGGCAATATGTATGAAAGAAGCTGGACTGTCAACCAAGGACTGTCCCAATATCCTGATCCTTTCCTATCAGTAATATAGACCCTTCCCAGAGAACAAAAAGGCTAGGTTCACACGAACATTTGTTTCTATTTTATTATTGATTACTTTTACTAATTAATATTTTTTTGTATCTAAAAATAAGGGAGCAAAAACAAATACAAATAGATTTGAAAGGGAACTGTATTTTCTAACAAGTTATATTTTTTTTTAATATTCAATCTCTGTCTATGCGACTCTAATCTTGGGTCAGGAAACCCATGGTCAATCCGGGCATTGAGGTCCATATATGGCCCATGAAATATGGCCAGTAGTCCCCATTTTTATTCCTTAAAACGCAACTTTCTGGCAGCATCCATGCCTCCTGCAATTTGGAGAAATGCCAGTTGCCAAGCAGAGACACTGGGAAGTTGAGCAGCGCAAATAAGCATATTATGGCAAAAAAAGAGAAAACCTTGATATTTGGTCAAAACATGAGTCTGTAGGCTTCTTTAAAACTTTATTGAAAAATTAGTCAGTTTGCCATAGATCTTGATAAGAAAAACATTCAAGTTCCAATCAGTTTATTTTTTTCAGCTGTGACATTTTTTTGTTAATATATCCCATAAGGTGATTTTCATGTAAAAAAAAACCCAGCTTAGAGAACATGCAGACATCTAACCAACTGCGAGAGATCTTTCCATGTATGTCTGCTTTTATCAATCCCTTTAATTTTTTTTTAGACAAAGTTAATGGAGTCTAATCAGCTTAGCAAGACTCAAGAGACTGGAAGACAATTTTACTGTTCCAATTATTCAATGAAGAATATGAAAGATTTTGCAGCCGTATATAAAAATATCTGGCATAAAACTTCACAATGAATTATTAGATGCATAAGCATACACGTATATACATGTATCCCCTTTCCTACTCAAGTGTGACATCCATGATTGGAAGAAGCTGGCTGTATCCCCTTAAAGGAACACTATCCCAAGAAATAAAGGTATGAATTAAACAAGAAACATAGTGGTCCTACAATTGTTTACTCTGCAGCATTTTCTGTACAACACTAAAACCCCTAAACCCTACAACCCTAAAAAGTTGTGTAGAACCTCAGTAAAGAACACAAGGTTCAATCTCTTGCTGATGAGTTCTTTTTTTGTCCTGTGGACAATTGACCAAAGGGTTGGGCCTTAGCTATCTGTGGCAGACAGTACAGCAGAGAAGCTTCTGCTGCAGTCAGTTGTCCTACGGCCAGACACAGGACAGTGAGGAGGAGATGGATGATCTCCTGAGACACAAAGATGATTTATTTTTATATTTTTCATTATTTTTGTAGTATCAGACAAATAGTATCAAAGAAAAGGAGGTGATTAATGTTTTTTGTGCCATTTTTATATATGCTAGTGGTCCTTTATGGCAGGGAATCCCATATACTAGGTATAAAAGACCTGTTACGCATCACTAGAGCGAGAGACAGACTGACAATGAGCAGAAGATATAAACGAGAAACACTTATGACGTCTTCATTTCTGAAGGCAATAAAAAGGCTCAATATTTCCAAGGAAAAATCAGGGTCAATTGTTTATGAAGTTATGAATGGTAGGCTTCCTCTTTCAATCAATGTGCCGTTGTGGAGCTCTTTGTGCATCCTTATAAGTATTGGTATTCGTTTGTGTATACTTATTATTGTGCCTGGAGTTCTTCTAGCGCTCGGTGTCTGTAATATCGGAACATTAACAGCTACGCACTTATATCACTCGAGCTGGAAACCTCTGCAAAACTTAGTGTAGGCCCCAAGGAGAATCTGCTTCTTGTAATGGCAGTTTATTTAGGAGAAATATATTACAGCTGATGCTGGAGGATTCAGTAATGCACACGTCAGCGCTGTCTCTAGCAGCTTTACTAAACTTGCTGAAATTGCTCAATACTTCTTCCAATGTGCGGAAGCTTTACTTTCAGTTAGTGTTGAGCCACACCCCGTAGTGTTCGAGTTCGGTTCGGTTCGTCGAACACCCGTGTGTTCGCCGAACTGTTCGTCGAACACCTTCGAACACCGTTAAAACCAATGGCAGGCAAACAAAAACACATAGAAATACATAGAAAACACCTTCAAAGGTGTCCAAAAGCTGACAAACTGCTCAGAAGACACAACTAACACATGGAAAAGTGACAAGTACATATAGTCATGCGAAAAGAAAAGAGGTGGAGGAGTAAAAGGAGGGGGAGACACAGATATAGGCATGTCATGCCCTTCTAAAATCCAAAAAGTGAGAAGCCGACACGGCCAGTCCGCTCCTGCCCGTGCCACCTCCGTGTCGCCGGGTTTGTGCCAGAGCCGCGGTGAACCCTGATGGCCAGCCCCCCTCTCCCAATACTGGTGCCTGTCTGCTGGTGGGTCGAGCGAGCCCCCCTGTGGTGGAGGCAGCTCTAAGCTTTTTAATTTAAATTGTCTCTCTAATTTGAATGAATACACTTTAAATCCATTTACAAGGATCTATTGGAGGGCAAGTCTCATGCCAGCAGCCGCGTAATTCCAGCTCCAGTAGCGTCCACTAAAGCTGCTGCAGTTAAAAAGCTTTTATAAGGATCGAGCTCGGCTGTCCACCGCAAGGCATCCTACTGCCAGTCCCAGCCCCTATGCCTTGGGGTGCCTCCTGATGCTCTTCACTAAGTATCCCATGGTCCCGAAGCATTTCCTTTGAAAAAATGAAGTGTCCAAACTACAGGTGGTGTAGCTTGCTTAACAGCCGGGATAATCCGCTGGCTAGCAGACCCTGCTACTAGGCACAAAGTATTTCCTGGGCTAGATGCAGTTAAAAATTTGTAATTAGATACTCTCGTTGGATGCTGAGAAAGCATTCCATAGAGTCTCCTGGCACGCCATATATGATTCTCTTAAAAAGCTTGGGGTAGGGGTCTAGGGGACCCTTTTATAGCCAAAATCACGGCCCTGTATTGCAATACGTCACCTAGGCTGAAGATAAATGGAACTGTAGCACTCTGAGGGCTCGGTTGCTACAGAGGTATTGCACCTCACCCAGAGGTGTGATATCTCACTCTCAGGTAAGGATGTAGTGTGGATCAGGACCCGACACCTGCATGCATTACACCACATTGCCGTGGGGCAGGGCGACCAATATGCCCCTGAGATGGGCACGACAGTCCCTGTCCCTGGCTGGAGTGGGGGGAGGGAACACTGAGGAAGGGGAACCCTGTAGTGCAGGAGCAGGGAGGAAGCAGTTCCTGGGTGCATTGAGAAGGGAGTATAAAAGGTGGGCACCATCTTAGTTCAGTGCAGAGAAGTCTGAGCAGAAGTGGCAGGGAGCAGGGGCTCTGCATGAGCTCTGCTCCGGAGGCGGGCCTAGTAACAGAGGCCCAGGCCTGGAAGAGGGAGAAGGAAGGAAGAGGAGCGGAGAAGGCTCCAGGAACGAGGAATGAAGGGATCCCAGGGGTGCGGACGGGCGAGTCGCCACCGCACGCCAGAATCCACCTGCGTGGAGGGGTCAGGCCAAAGGGGGAGACCGGTCCCCGAAACTAGTGGAGGCAGGAAACGACCCTCAGCTAGAAACAGGAGGCTGTGACATTTTATGTGGCGCAGCCCCTCGCTACACCCGCTAGGAAGGCACCACATAGGGTCAGGGAAACTGGCGCCAAGTTTACCAAGAGGAGGCCCGAGGCAGCCGGACAGAAGGGTTGGTAAGAAAGGCCAGACAAAGGACACACAAAGGGGGTCATGTGAAGCGCTCCAAAGTTATCTGGGAGTTGTCTGAGCCCCTCACCTGGTGAGCACAGTACGACGTGGGCAGCCGTTACCTGCAGACGTGGTCTGGATAATAAGAACTGTGAGTAAAGGCCCTGGACTGCATCACTGACTCCGTGTCGTTACTGCTGCTGCCCTGCACCATCACCCCCATCCTCCGCATACACTGCCCTGAGGCTATACTCCTCCCGTGGGGAGTTATGCTACGCTCTGCTGCACCCACAACACCAGCCTTAGCAGTCTGCCCTGTAGCGGCGGTTCACTCTGACCGCAATCCACGGGTGGCGTAGTCGGACATTTAAACATCAAAACCACATAAATAGTTCCGCCACTGGTTTGACCGCCCTGAGCCACGGAACCGGGTTGCCGCCACGGAGACTACAACCACCAGCATCCACCAAAAAGGGTCCGGCTCCGGGTGTCCCAAGGCCCAGGGGGCGCGTCAGAACATTTTCATCACCTTTCACAATCACCAATGGGACAAGGCAGGGATGTCCTCTGTCCCCTCTCTTATACATCCTAGTGACGGAGCACCTGCTCTCATCAATTCGCCATAACCCCAATATTAGGTGGATTGAGGTGGGAGGCACCGAGTACAAGTGCTCTCTATTTGCTGATGATGTCCTAGTATATATCACTCAATCACATATATCCATCCATGCTGTTATGGCTGAAATAGATCACTTTGTTACATGGTCAAATTTTAAAATCAATGCAGCGAAGTCTGAGGCCCTCGATGTCTCCCTCCCCAAATCCATATAGGATTCCATCCAGTCCAACTTTCCCTTTGCCTGGCCCTCACAGGGTATCAAATACTTAGGAATTCCTATTCATAGAGACCTCTCCCATCTATGTTATCTTAATTTTGGGCCCTTTATTGAACAACTCCATACAGACCACAATTGGCAAGTTAGAACTGTAAGATTCACTACGTGAACCACTGGTGTTTTGTGGAAAAGCACATGTACACTGTGTTCCAAATTATTATGCAAAAAGTGTTTAGGAGTGATAAGGGAAGAATTTGTTTGTTTGTCAGTTAAACTCATTGATGGTGATGTGTGTCAGGGCTCTTTATATCACTGTAAGCAATTGCAGACACCAGTGCTAATTAGTTTGGCAGGTGTGTCCAATGAAAGGCAAGACTACTTAAGAAGGCTCTCTCACATTATTCAGCAGCCTACATTTTCTGCCAAAATGGGAAAGAAAAAGGATGTGTCGGCTGCTGAGAAGCAACAAATTGTGGAGTGTTTAGGTCAAGGCATGACTACAATCAACATTGTGCGATGATCAGGATGAAGTGTCTTGGCAATCAAGAAGTATGTAGCTGATTCACAGTACACACGTGTGCGTGCTGATAAGGGCAAATTGAGGACTCTTTCCTACAGGCAATTACGTCAGGTTGAAAGAGCAGCGGCAAAAAAGCCTTGTCATAGCAGCAGACAAGTTTTTGAAGCTGCTTGTGCCTCCAACGTCCCCCGAACAACAAGATGCAGGGTCCTTCAGAGGTTTGCAGCTGTGCATACGCCATCCTGTCGACCTCCTCTATCCACTTCACACAAGCAGAAACGGCTCCAGTGGGCCAAACATTACATGAAGACTGATTTCAAAACTGTTTTGTTCACGGATGAGTGCCGTGCAGCGCTCGATGGTCCAGATGGATGGAGTGGAGGATGGCTGGTTGATGGACACCCCACGCAAACACGGCTACAGCGCCAACAAGGAGGAGGTGGAGTAATGTTTTGGGCTGGAATCATGGGGAGAGAGATTGTCGGCCCCTTTAGGATCCCTGAAGGCGCTAAAGATGAACTCCATAATGTATGTGGATTTTCTCAAACAGCACTTCCTGCCATGGTTCAAGAAGAAGAACCGTGTATTTCACAGCAAGATCATTTTTCTGCATGATAATGCACCATCTCATGCTGCACATAAAACATCTGCATCTCTGGCTGATATGGGCATAAAAGGGGACAAACTTATGGTGTGACCCCCATGCTCCCCTGACCTCTACCCTATTCAGAACCTTTGGAGCATCATTAAAAGGAGTGTCTATGATGGCGGGAGGCAGTTCACATCTAAGCAACAGCTCTGGGAGGGTATTCTGTCCTCATGCAAAACAATTGAAGCAGAAACCATCCAAAACCTGACAAATTCAATGGACGAGAGAGTTCAGAAGCTCCTTTCGAACAAGGGGTCCTATGTGAAAATGTAACATCACCTAGAATAATGTTTTGAGTTGAAAACTGTTTGATTTCAGTTTCTAACAACCTGCTAATGCTTATAATTTCAAAAATGACCATTTTTTTGGTCTTTATTAAAATGAAAAGGTTGATCGAAAAGTTTGGGGGATCTAAGAGTGTGGCAACCAGTAGTCATGATTACTTCGAATTCTGACAATATGAGGGTCATGTTGCAGGTAGTGCAGCAAGAAGGCACTTATGTGTCTTGCGCATCTCGGAGCCCCAAAATTATTTTCCGGGCTAGATGCAGCTAAAAATTATTTTTAATTTTAAATCTGGTGGAGCTTATTATAGATGGCCTAATAGGATCAGTGCTGCACACTGCTACAAAGCCCAAATTATTTTCCAGTCAAGATACAGATAAACATGATTAGTAATTTGAAAGCTTAAAACGGTTGGTAGGGTGATTTTAAACAATCATCACGCTTTTACTCTCCCCAGGATGACACAGGGGTAGAAAAGTCGTTTCGGATCCATGATTTGTTCATCTTTATGAACGTGAGTCTGTCTACATTATCAGTGGAGAGCCGCGTGCGCTTATCTGTCAGCACACCACCAGCAGCGCTGAACACACGTTCAGACAGAACGCTGGCTGCGGGGCATGACAAGATCTCCAAGGCGTAAGTGGCTAGCTCCGGCCATTTATCCAGATTGGAAGCCCAAAAAGAGCAAGGGTCCAGTGACACAGTCGTGGCTTCAATGTTTACTTGGAGATACTCCTGTACCATCGTCTCTAGGCGTTGACTATGTGTCAGACTTCTTGTCTCCTGTGGCCTTGCAAAGGATGGGCTAAAAAAGTGGTGAAATGATTCCGCAAAATTGATGTTACCACCAGATACTGTGGTTCTGTTACGGTTTGAGTGCTGAACACTTGACGGTCCCACGGTTGGCAAGTTGGAACTGTGAGATTCACTACGTGCACCACTGGTGTTTTGTGGAAAAGCACATGTAAGATTCTGCAACAGTCTCTGCTGATACTCCTGCATGCGTGCATCCCTTTCTATGGCAGGAATAATTTCTGCAAATTTACTTTTGTACCGGGGATCTAACAGTGTGGCAACCCAGTAGTCAGGATTATTTCTAATTCTCACAATTCGAGGGTCATGTTGCAGGTAGTGCAGCAAGAAGGCACTCATGTGTGTTGCGCATCCAGGAGCACCAAGTCCCTGTTGTGTTGGTGGCGAGGTAACAATCATGCTTCCTTCCTCTGTCCTCTCCCCCCAACCTCGCACAACAGAAATGTGATCAAGGTCTCCCTCATCTGATGAGTCTTCCATCAGTTCGTCCTCCACTTCTTCCTGGGCTCCTGCACCTTCCTCACTAGTTTGGCTGCTACCATGCGCCCTGGTAAAACCATCTCCCCCACCCTCACATGCCTGCCGCCTTGGTGCTGCCGACCGTCTGGACCTTGCAGATGTTAGCCCTTCCGCATACAACTCCTCCTCCTCTACTTCCTCCACCTCCTCTTGTGCCACCACCTGACTCCGAATTCTGTTTAACATGTGCTCCAGCATGTAAATCACCGGAATAGTCATGCTGATAATGGCATCGTCAGCACTAAACATCTTCGTCGCCATTTCAAAACTGTGCAGAAGGGTGCATAGGTCCCTGATCTGAGACCACTCCTCCAGCGTGATTTGCCCCACCTCTGAATCTCGTTGGCCCAGGCTATACGTCAGAACGTATTGCACCAGGGCTTGTCGGTGCTGCCACAGTCGCTGCAACATGTGCAGAGTTGAATTCCACCGGGTAGGCACATCGCATTTTAGCCGGTGAAGTGGCAGGCCCAACGACTTCTGTAGAGATGTAAGTCGCTGAGCTGCGGGATGCGAACGGCGGAAGTGAGCACACAGCGACCGTGCCCTCTGCAGAAGGCCATCTAGTCTGGGATAGTGGGCTAAAAATTGCTGGACAACCAGGTTCAACACGTGAGCCATACAAGGCACGTGTGTGACATTGCCCCGGCGAAGGGCTGCACCCAGGTTTGCAGCATTGTCGCACACGGCCTTCCCTGGTTTCAGGTCCAGTGGAGACAACCATTCATGAAATTGGTTCTCCAGAGCTGACCACAACTCCTCAGCTGTGTGACTCACATTTCCCAGACATTTCAATGTAAAAACCGCCTGATGACGTTGAGCCCTACTGCCAGCATAGTAATGAGGTGTGCAGGATCCCTTCTGCGCAGTTAGAAAGCTTGTGGCATGACCAGACAGGCTTTGGGTGCAGGTGGAAGACCGAGAGGAGGTTGAGGAGGCAGAAGCAGTGGAGGAACTTTGACATAAAGAGGATTGACGCACAACTCGTGGGGACGGCAAGACTTGGACAGCAGCCCCTTGTCCTGCTGTCACCATAGTTACCCAGTGCCCAGTCAGCGACATGTAACGCCCCTGTCCATGCCTACTCGTCCAAGTGTCTGTGGTGAAATGCACCCTGTCACACACAGAGTTTCTCAAAGAAGCGGTGATGTTGTGTGCGACATGCTGGTGGAGCGCAGGCACACCTTTCTTTGAGAAGTAGTGCCAACTGGGCATCTGGTACTGGGGCACTGCGACGGACATAAGGTCTCGAAAATCCTCTGTGTCCACCAGGCGGAAAGGCAGCATTTCTGTAGCCAAGAGCTTGCAGATGGTGAAATTCAACCTCTTAGCTTTCTCATGGCTAGGAGGAAATGGTCTTTTACTTGTCCACATCTGAGGGACCGAGGGCTGGCTATTGTGCTTAGACGGGGTTGATAAGGGTGTCCCCGGCAAACTGCCGGTCTGTGAGGAAGATGCAGGCGGACATGTTAGGTTGCCTTGATCCAAAGGTGGTGCTATCGATGTCGGACAGCGCTCAACACCAGCTGCTGTTACCACCTCCAAAGAAAATGATGACCTGCCAATCACGCTGGCTGTTGCGGGTAAAGAGGTGGCAGGTCTGCGCCCCAAAACAGGTGTGACTGCTGTCCCCCCAGTCACAGAGGATGAAGAGGCCGCGGATGCACAAGATATGGCAGACGATGGTTGGCCCGGCCGGCTAGGCCGCATTGTAGCACACTGAGCTTCCCATTGCAACTTATGCTTCATGTCCATGTGCCGGTTCATGCATGAAGTACTCAAACTATGTATTTTTTGGCCTCTACTTAGCTTTTGCTGACAAATGTTACAGATAACACGAGTTGGGTCATCTTTATCGATCTGAAAAAATGCCCAGGCTATGCAAGGCTTAGCACCCATGCGACCTGAAGAGCCACCACGACTTGTGGTGAGAGGCAGAGTTGTGTTTGAGGATGCAGTTGTTGACGTGCTTCCAGTACTACGTCTCTGTCCAGGAAGGCGCAACCTGACCTCGTCGTCACTAGCATCTTCCTCCACCTCCTCTGCTGACCTCATCTCTTGGCTGACTGTGGGTTGACAGTAAGTGGGATCTCCAACCTCATCATCATCACCCTGTGTGTTATCACACCCGTCGTCCTCAGAGCCAACCTGACAAAAAACTAAAGTTGTCGCTCCAATCAGGTATTTGTGTCTTATCATCGTCATCCTCATTGTCTCCAACAACAGGAGTTACAGTTTGGGAATGAGGGTCTACATTATGGTCAGAACCTTCTGCGTCTGGTCCTGGATCCGACTCATAAAGATTCTGGGCATCAGTGCAGATCATTTCCTCGTCTGGATTCACAGAAGCGCTGGAGTCGACCTCTGATTCCCAGGCTATAGTATGAGTAAACAGCTCTGCAGACTCAACCATCTGTTCTACCTCATACTCAGACGGGCAGCTGGAGATTTGGGAGCTGAGAGGAAGCAAGTGCGATTTGGGTGACACCTTTGAGGACTGGAGTATTTGTGATGTTGAAGTTGATGTGGAGGAGAGCCCACTTAAAGGAGCACTTGATATCCGTTGAAGCACCTGCTGTTTTTGTGCCTCATCTGGAATTTGTAGCGATTGGCGTGGCCGTAAGAAAGGGATCTTATCACATTGTCCGCTAAAAGAAGTAGACATTTTAGTTTGGCTGGAAGATGGTCTTTCTTCTGCAGATGTTACTGTTGCTTTAACACCTACCCCACGGACACAACCTTTTTTCCCCTTCCCAACACGCCTATTCCCCTTTCCACCAGCAGCAGGCCTTTTTCCACTCATTTTGGTGGTTAACTAATTCACAACTCTGGAGTTGTTTGCACAAAAAAACAATGGATGGGAACCGAGCAGAGCTGAGTGGACAAACTGTGGTATTAGGCCAAAACTATTGGCTGGGTTAGATGCAGAAAAAAATTATATTCAATTTGCAACCTGATGGAGGTCAGTATAGATGGACTAATAGAACAAGTCCCACACACAGCTAGAAGCCCAAATATTTTTTCAGAGGTACTGTAGATGCAGATAAAAATTATTTTTAATTTGCAACCTGATGGAGGTCAGTATAGATGGACTAATAGAGAAAGTCCGACACACTGCTAGAAGGCCAAATATTTTTTCAGAGGTAGATGCAGAAAAAAATTATATTCAGTTTGCAACCTGATGGAGGTCTGTATAGATGGACTAATAGAGAAAGTCCGACACACTGCTAGAAGGCCAAATATTTTTTCAGAGGTAGATGCAGATAAAAATTAGTTTTAATTTGCAACCTGATGGAGGTCTGTATAGATGGATTAATAGAACAAGACCCACACACAGCTAGAAGCCCAATATTTTTTCAGAGGTAGATGCAGAAAAAAATATATTCAGTTTGCAACCTGATGGAGGTCAGTATAGATGGACTAATACAACAAGTCCCACACACAGCTAGAAGCCCAAATATTTTTTCAGAGGTAGATGCAGAAAAAAATATATTCAGTTTGCAACCTGATGGAGGTCAGTATAGATGGACTAATAGAGAAAGTCCCACACACTGCTAGAAGGCCAAATATTTTTTCAGAGCTAGATGCAGATAAAAATTATTTTCAGTTTGCAACCTGATGGAGGTCAGTATAGATGGATTAATAGAACAAGTCCCACACACTGCTAGAAGCCCAAATATTTTTTCAGAGGTAGATGCAGAAAAAAATATATTCAGTTTGCAACCTGATGGAGGTCAGTATAGATGGACTAACAGAGAAAGTCCCACACACTGCTAGAAGCCCAAATATTTTTTCAGAGGTAGATGCAGATAAAAATTAGTTTTAATTTGCAACCTGATGGAGGTCAGTATAGATGGACTAATAGAATGATGCTATGCCCAAAAGATTTTACTTCACTAGGTGCAGTAAAAAAATTGGTATTCTATACACAGGTGGTATATCTTGCAACACAGATAGGCTACTCCACTGACTAACACACTCTGCAATAGGCCAAAAAGGATTAGCTTTGCTAGATTCAGCCAAATGCTGTGAAAAAAACTTGCACAGCACTGGCACAGACCTGCCTGGCAAAAACTGATAGGAACTGATGTAACCTAGTCCTAAAAAGGACTGCAATTACAATTAGTCTTTACTCCCACAATCTATCTATTTAAGAGCACAGACTTGCCTGATAAAAGTCGTAGGAAATGCTGTAACCTAGTCCTTAAAAGGACTGCAATCACAACTATTCCCTACTCCCAAGCTATCTGTAGATTTGTGCGAAAATTGGCTTGAAATTAACAAGGTATAGCGCACACAGCAACAGCGGTGCCGTCTAACACGCAGCTGCAGCAGTGAGAAAATGGTGGCGACGGGGAAAATGGCTTGGTCTTATAGGGCAAGGACATGTGCCATACACTGCCAATGACACATGCCCTTGCTTGTGTGAAAAAAAGCACTTCGCTCCGTGTGTGCGCTGCTGATAGGCTGACAGATTGCACCTCCCCACTGCAAATGCGGGAAAGAGAAAAAAAAATGGAGATCTTCATTGTTCCTGCAGAGATCCATCCCCTGCCCCTCCCCCCACCCCGCTGTACACTCAAACTGCGTATTAACATTAATTTTCATCATTACTGAGAAAAAATACAGTTATGATTTTGGTGCACGAACAGTTATCGAACATAACCTCGAACAGCCGAATTTTTCTCAAATTGTTCGTGTTCGCCGAACGGCTCGAACACCGCCCAAAACAGCTCGAATTTGAGATTGGCGAACAGTTCGAGTAGAACAACGCTCATCTCTACTTTCAGTCTAATAAATCTGTTGCTTAACCACAAAGAATTTTACTTGGCCAAAAAGTTATGTAAAAACCAAAGCAATCCATAGAATACTAATGTAAACGGCGGCTTTAATATAAGGTGTAAATAATGCAGTCAGACCTCCATCAACCTAATATGGCTGAAGCCCCCACTGACCTCCATGTTCACAGCAACCAAAACCGCATGTTGTTTTTACTGAGTTGGGTGATAAGTGGCTGCCAAAACCCAAAGGAGACGCTTATCTCAGAGAAAACAAAAGAACCAGACAGTGAAAAGCCAACCTGTCTGATAGTCCCTGCTAACTACAGACATTGAATAATTGTTTGCATGGCACCATAGATATGGGAATCTTGGCCCACCTTGTGTCTACCTGAGCCAAATGAAAAATCTGTAACAGAGTCACTTAAAGTAAATCTGACAGTTAGACCAACTTTCCCCCCCCCAAGTCTCATATATCATATGCAGGTCTTTGTAATGTAAATCCATTGACCCATTTATATCTTCTATCTGTTGCTGCATTCTTGAGTAATTAAAGTTTTTTCATTCATATGCAAATTAGGTGTTAAGTTCTCTAGGTGTGACAGAGCACTTAACAAGATTGTTTCCCCGCCCAACACCAGTTTCTTTAGCTTGATTGATAGCTCCCTGTCTGATTTCCTTGCTTGACACCTGATAGGACACAGTGAGCTATCAATCAAGCTAAAGAGGCTGGTACTGAGAGGGAAAACACCCTCAGAAGGCAGTGGCTTGTTAAGTGCTCAGTCATGCCCAGAGCATTTAACACCTCATTTTCATGTGATTAAAAATGCTAAACACTCAGGGATGCAGCAGCATATAGAAGAAATAAAGGGGCCGATTGGTTTAAAATTCAAAGACCTGCATGCCTGTATATGTTGCTTGAGGGAGGTTGATCTTACTGACAGATTCTCAAACAAATGCTCAAAAAACCTAATACACAATGTTATGTTTAGAGCAATACCTGAAAAAAAATTGAAGAAAACTAAAATATGATCGATGCACTGTCCATCGGACCTTGCATTATGTATAACACACTATCATACATCACTAGTAGCACTAATTTCCTAACACGGGGCAGTCTGCATTTTAGGCCTCCACTGCAACTGCAGCCTCATCATCCCCAATATTTACACCTCTGAGCAAATACACAATTCTAACAAGTAAAATGCAGATTGGGCTCATCTAAAGTTGGGGTTTGAAAACTCATTTGGCTGCACTTTAACAACCTCACATTACTAAAGCTAATCCTACAAGTATAGCCCTGTAAAAGTTAATTTCCATTGATCATACCTGAATATTAATGTTGGATGAAGGAGAGGCAGACTCGATGAGCTTGACCTCTCCAGGAGAAGCGGCTGATCCCTGAGATTCTTGGCTTGCTGGCTGTTCTGGTGAAAAGGCATCACTGTCCTCATCAAATGAGAAAGCATCTGTGTTTTCAGGATAATCCGGCTGGCCAACTGCAATAATATACGATATCATCACTTACCCATAAAGCATTGGAAACGACAGAATATAGTTCCTGATCTAGCGCTACATACCTGCCTTGTTTGACACACTGTCAATCATAACTCTAATAAATGACACTTACAGATGAGAAATAAGTCTGGTCAGAGCTACTTCTGCTAAAGTAAGTATCTAACATAGCATGAAGTGCAACCATCTGGTCAGGCTATGTGTCCTAATGAAGTATCTCAGAGATTCCACATATCTAGGGAAAAAAAAGAAAAATGTTCTGCAAAAATGCTGATCTAATTGCCAACTACGTACTAAGGCTTTACCTGGATTATGCTATGTGTACGTGAAGCTGAGATCTGGGGTTAGGTAAGAGGTCAAACTAAGGTATACCATCCTCCGTCTTCCTATCATATCTGCAGTTTTTCAGTCTTTACTTAAAGGGGATATATGGGACATTAATAAAAAAAAAAAGGCATGTAGTTGGTATCAGACGACTACCTGTCTATTGTACCCGGCGCCGGTCATTGACTGCTCCTGGCAGAGATTCAGCTGCTCCCTGTCAACAGAGCAGCAGTTTCTCTTCCTGTTGACAGGGCGGGACTACTGGTATCATGCTGATTGACAGCTGTTTCTCTGCTGCCTAATTGTGAAAGCCAGCTGTCAATCAGCATGACAAACGGTAAAGTTTTAAATATTAGAGTTAGGACTGTCCCAAATATGGTCACCGTGATGAGGTGGGATGGCTTTTGCATTATTTTAATCAAAATTATGTTAACTAAGTACCCTATATTATTTACATGCACTATTGAGATTTATTTATCGCAGGGTATTTGTGTATTGTGTTTCTGTCTTTGTTTTTTTTTCTGTTTAATGGCCATGGGTGAACATGCTCTTACATGCTGCATGCACACCAATTTACGTTCCAGTTAATTTCTTCAGTCTAATATGCACAAGTTCATATAAGGGTGTGGCCTGCCCTTTCCTTGATCTGGAAACTTTATTCATCTTGCTCCCCAGGTCTCTGTGTCCACTAGCTGGGTTCAGTCTCTCAGCCCTTATCTACATGCATGTCACTTGACAAACGGTAAAGTTTTAAATATTAGAGTTAGGACTGTCCCAAATAGGATCACCATGACGAGGTGGGATGGCTTTTGCATTATTTTGATCAAAATTATGTTCACTACCCTATATTTTTTTTCATGCACTATTGCGGTTTATTTATTCATGGCAGGGGATTTGTGTATTGTGTTTCTGTCTTTTTTTCTTCTTACAACAGACAGGTAGTTGCCTCTCTTAGCAACTACATGCCTTTTTTTTAAGCCCCGGATATCCCCTTTAAGTTTCACTACATGCCTTATGCTCATCACTAATCTTTTACTTTTTAGTAAGAACAGATTTTCCTCCTAGTCATGTTTCATGACTTCATCCAAAAGTTCAACGATGCCTGGGGGGAACCTTATGCACAGTGTGCCAGCCATGAATCAGACACTAGCGCTCAGTGACATGTGCCGCTGCTTCCTGGTGGTTACAGTCTAACTAAACTCTGGAGTCTTTTTTAAATATTTTTCAAATCCTTAAATATGCTGCTTATTAGTGGGGAGTCGGGGTCCTGAGACTCCCACCGATCCCTTAGAACTCTGTTCAGAATCGGGCAACTCAGGAGGCTGAAATGCTCAGCTCCAGCCTAAGCCCTCAAACAGTGGTGTATACCCATAGGCTTTATATAAAGCTTGTACACTGCGCTGTAAGTGCGGCCAGGCAGGCCCGGAGCGTTTCTGCATCCTGAGCTGTGAGATTCTGGACATTATTTTGACCTGCATTTAAAAGAGCAAGTGTAGGGGAATAAACAGATTGGGCATAATAATAATAATAATCTTTATTTATATAGCGCCAACATATTCTGCAGCGCTTTATGTTGAAAAACACTGTGCCCGATAATTTCTTCAAATGCACGCTCAGCCGAAATGAGTGTGCATGTGTCAGACAGCTATCGAAGATGTATGGCTATCTTTAAAATTACACAAGCCTAACATGAATCCCCATCATGGTCACAGTTTCATGATCACCAACTAGAGGACAGCCTAGGATTGACCAGTGGCTATATCTGATTGTATTATGAGGTCAAGATGGAAGTAACCAACTACTATCACCATGCTCTCCTTCTTAGGAGCAAAAATAATGACAGAACCTAGCCATGTTTTTTTTATTTTTTACTACATGCCTTTAATAGCTTCCTTAACGCTGGAGTCCACGGGAAGGATGTTCTTTTCGACTAGCTCCATTGGTCCGGGCCTTTGAGCAATCTTTTCATTGAGATCATCTGCCAATCGTGCCCTCTTTAATTTCATTTGCGTGGCCTGCAGGGACGGCTCGGCATGTGTCTCTGCACAAGGAGAAAAGTACATGTGGTTATTTCTTTCATTTGACAGAGGTTGGAGAACATTCTGAGAATGCAGGCACTAAAACCATTGTGTATTACATGGACAATTGCTAATTGTTCCTTTGTGAACTATTAAGTCTACAAGGAACAGATTGTTCAGCTTTATAGACGCAACTTCTGCTCTACAGGTGGAGAACAATAGGCCCAGGATATAAAAACTTTCCAGAAAGTAGCAGTCAACTTCCAGATCCCATATTTCAGTGGACATTAAAAAATATATCTAAACTCTGATTGACTCTTATGGACAGCAAGGACGCTCTTCCACCGGTGCTCTTTTAATAAATAAGACTCATTGTATTCTAGAAGATCATACAGACCACCAGCAACCCAAGAAAATCAAGTAATAGGATTGGCATCACTCTTCTTGACAGTTATGGTTGGGAGGGGACAACTTTTTGCACTTTTAGCAGATACAAAGTAGCTGAAAATGGTCTCCATGAGCAAGAAAGTGACACGACACCTGTATTTCTAATGGGTGAGACTGGAGGGCCCTGGGGGTGACTGCAGAAAGTAACATAAGCTCATTGTTTCTGTCTGTATCATTAAAAACTTGCTTCCCAACATATCCAGATGGTGGCCATTCACATTAGAGATCATATATTTGCACAAAATCATTATACCCATCTGTAATAAAATCTCATATGTTGTTCTAAATCAGAGCTGGAAAAATCCCAGAATTCAACGTTCCCAGCAATTTGCTGGTGGGAATCACTTTTTTTTTGATTATTTTGTAGTTTTCCTAAAAATATCTAACTGCCTTTTGGGATTAAGTAACTGGACTCTAATATCTATAGTATTACTCCAAACTTATTACTGAGTACTGCATCCAAACTGTGCGACGTGTCACCTGGTGTCTGACAAAAAATAGTGGTAGAAACATTCATCATCCAACAGTATCACCCAAATACTGGGAGATCAGACTCTAAGTTCAACTTTCAGGAGAAGATTCTTATTGTCCTAATTGGAATTATCATTACGGCTATGTTCACATTTTGTCTTGAGTTGCAAAACTATGACATTTTGTTTTAGAAAGAAATGTTGATGCATGATGGCCGGTCAACGTCAAGAGGACACTTGCCAAATCATCCCACATTTTAATCAGATTTTCAATGAGAATATATATAGGACCTGTCTTCACTAGCAATGAGCTGATAACCATCTCATAAAGAACACACATACAGTTGAAAGCAGAAGTTTACATACACTATAAAAAAAGACACATATGCATGTTTTTCTCAATATCTGACGTGAAATCAGAATAAACCTTTCCAATTTTAGGTCAATTAGGATTACCATAATTTTTAATATTTGCCAAATGCCAGAATAATGAGAGAGAGAATGTTTTAAGGCATTTTTTATTACTTATTGCAAAGTCAAAAGTTTACGTACACTAAGATCACTATGCCTTTAAACAATTCTGGACTGCCCATATGATGATGTCATGTGTTTGGAAGCTTCTGATAGTTTTTTTTGGCAACATCTGAGTTAATTAGAGACACACCTGTGGATATATTTTAATGCACACCAGAAACACACTGCTTCTTTGTGTAGCATCATGGGAAAGTCTAAAGAAATCAGCCAAGATATCAGGAAGAGAATTGTGGACTTGCACAAGTCTGGCACATCCTTGGGTACAATTTAAATATACCTCAAGGTGCCTTGTTCATCTTAACAAACAATTATACGCAAGTACAAACAAGATGGAAATGTCCAGCCATCATACCGCTCAGGAAGGAGATGGGTTCTGTGTCCCAGAGATGAACGTGCTTTGGTCTGACATGTGCATATCAACCCAAGGACAAAAGCAAAAGACTTTGTGAAGATGATGGCAGAAACTGGTAAGATTGTGTTAATATTCACAGTGAAACGAGTACTGTATCAACATGGGCTGAAAGGCCACTCTGCCATAAAGAAGCCATTGCTCCAAAAGAAACATAAAAAAGCCAGATTAATGTTTGCAAATGAACACTGGAACACAGACCTTAAGTTTTGGAGACATGTCCTGTGGTCTGATGAAACTAAAATTTAACTTTTAGGGCATAGTGACCATCGTTACGGTTGGAGGAAAAAGGGAGAAGCTTGGAAGCCTAAGAACACCATCCCAACTGTGAAACACGGGGGTGGCAGCATCATGATGTGGGGTTGTTTAGCTGCATGTGGGACTGGTGCACTTCACAAAATAGATGGCATCATGAGAAAAGAAGATTATGTGGCAATACTGAAGCAACATCTCAAGACATCAGCCAGGAAGTTAAAGCTTGGGCGGAAATGGGTCTTTCAAATGGACAATGACCCGAAGCATACTGCCAAAATGGTAACAAGTGGCTTAAGGATAACAAACCCAATGTTTTGGAGTGGCCATCACAAAGCCCTGATCTCAATCCTATTGAAAATTTATGGGCAAAGCTGAAAAGGCAGGTGTGAGTAAGGAGACCTACAAACCTGGATCAGTTACACCAGTTTTGTCAGGAGGAATGGGCCCAAATTCTGACCAACTATTGTGAGAAGCTTGTGGAAGGATATCCCAAACGTTTGACCCAAGGCATTCAGTCTAAGGGCAATGGTACCAAATACTAACGAAATGTATGTAAACTTTTGACTTTGCACTAAGTAATAAAAATGCCTTAAAACATTCTCTCTCTCTCATTATTCTGGCATTTGACAAATATTAATAATTATGGTAATCCTAATTGACCTAAAACGGGAAAGGTTTATGCTGATTTCTTGTCAGATATTGAGAAAAACATGAATGTGTGTCTTTTTATATAGTGTATGCAAACTTCTGGTTTCAACTGTATATGTATGATTATTGCATGTATGATTGCTGGGGTCCGACTGATCAAAAGAACTGAGTTCTAAAGACCATTGTGCCTTCCCCGGTCTCTAGGAGTGGTGGACACACATCCTTGCTATTACTCCATTCTCACAGGACTTTAGGATCTTCTGTTCTCTGGATTTGTGGAGCAACTGATTCTGTGGATAGGTGTTAAATGTTTTTTATGCCACAACCCCTTTAATGTAAAACAGTAGGGGCATGGAGATTAAGGTCTTTCCCAACAATGACTGCGCCCTATTTTCACATGTACAGTAAGTGTGATAACAAAGTCCTAGGAGCCATCAGACCTGATGATCCAGTCTGCAGCTGTTATATTATGTCCCCTGACAATAGAAACATTTACCAGGAGAAACCCCTGCGAGGTATGAAGTGATTATCATCATCAGAAAAGTTGCTTATTACAGCGGCACAGAATATAAATCCAACCAGATGATGACATGCATCATTCATAAACTTCCCTAATGCTGGGAGGCAATGGACAAGACCTGCTGTACTACAAATCCCCCCCAAAAATACATGTATAAACCCCATTCTCTACCCTGAGATTTTCTAATACATTACATTACTTATTAATTATTTCTTCCTCTTCTACATAACTGAATCCATAGAGGAGCCTGGTGAAAGCCCCCGCTTACTGAACGTGGTAGGAACAACTTGTAGGATAAGTGATAGAACCAGCCATCGTGACTCATCGGCACACTTGCTTCCCATCTGTATGTAACCTGTTGTCGTAATCTCATCATTTCTGTACATAAGCCACGATGAGAAAACACCATCTGTACAATTCACAATGGCGTACAATAGAAGAGAACACGGGGTTCAGAGACGTATAAAGCAAAGGGAACAGCGAAGTCTTCGAGTATAATTTATCTATAGGTAATTAAGAAGCCTCTAAGATTTCTCAGATACGTAACCCGCTTCTAAACATTTAGAGAAAACATGATATTTCAGCACTAGAGGTTGTAGGAATAGGAATTGTGGCGTTCAGCATTGATAATTGTAGAAAAGGCTTAAAGGTATTTTATCAACCAGTCCTTAATGTTATTGGTGCATACCACTTCACTAAAGTATATTTAAACACAAATAGGTACTAAAAAATGTTCGCCGTTTCGCCTCGCTTCTTCAGGGGCGTCATGTGCCCCTCTTTTTTGTGGTTTTCCCTGTATATATCTTTAGTATTTTTTTATATATCTTTTTAAATTGTTTCAATAGAAATGAAAACATTTTAGTACCTATTTGGCATATATCTCTTCTTATCCTGGGACAATATTGTGTCCCTAGGTTGTGTTTAAATATGGCTTAAAGGGAATCTGTCACTAGGTTTTTGCTACCTCATCTGAAAAGAGACCCTGATTCTAGTGATGTATCACTTAGTTTACTGGGTACAGCAGTTTGGATACAATCAGAGTTTTTAGATATAGCAGTGCTCAGAAAGCTAACCCAGCCCACACCACAGCTCTCCATGTACATTGTATATTGACAGTGAGCTGCTAATTATTGGTGGGGAAATAGTTGGACCAGGATGCATGCCAGCTGTAGTCCTGTAGTGTTTATCTCCTGCTGATAAAACACTGATTATATTGAAACAACAGCACACAGCCTAATAAGTGACACATTGCTGAAATCAGTGTCTCAGCCCCTTACGTCATGCTGCCTTCGGGTTAAATAAAAAAAAATCTGCTGACAGATTCCCTTTAAGCGAGTCTGTGCACTGCAAATACATTCTAGACTAACTACATTTCCTTTAAGGACACTTCGCTCCACCAGGGTCATGTAAGTGTGCACTTGTGCACAGCCCACTCCTCTGTCACTGAAGCTGTCAATGTTTAATGAGTGACATCAGGAAATAGGAGAGAAGACTATGCACGAGCATGAACACGTTTTCACTAGCAGACAGTGCTCGTCGGGGAAAGCCAGGGCTATCAATCAGAAAAAAGGGAGGTGGATGAAAGCAAACAAGGAGTCCTGCAAATCAGTGCATGGAGGCACCCGGTCCGAGGAGCTGCCCACTTAATAAAGACTATGAGACTTTTCCATCACAGAGCTCCGTTTCCGTCAATATTATTATTGTGTTTTATTAGAGATTTGTTGCTGTGTTTTATTAATGTTCTGCTTGCTCTTTATATACACTAATTTTACTTGTAAAAGTGTCCAGCATTCCAGTAATCTCATCAGTATCTCAGGAGCCTTAAGCCATTGTTCAAACAGCAACTATTTGCCTAAGGGCCCCGTCACACTAAGCGATGCAGCAGCGATCCCGACAACGATACGACCTGTCAGGGATCGTTGCTGCATCGCTAATACATCGCTGGTGAGCTGTCAAACAGGCAGGCTCACCAGCGATCAGGGGAGCAGCGATATCGTGGAAAGAATCGTTCCACGATGTCCTGCTCCCGTTACCAGCCTGCTGCAAGCAGGAGCAGGCTGGTAACTATGGTAAACATCGGGTTACTAAGTGCGCGTGTGCCCCTAGTAACCCGCTGTTTACCATGGATACCACTCTGCTACGATGCGCGGGAGCCTCCGCGCACCGTAGCAGAGTGGTATCCATGGTAAACAGCGGGTTACTAAGTGCGCGCGTGCCCCTAGTAACCCGATGTTTACCATAGTTACCAGCCAGATCGTTGGTCCCGCTGGTCACACACAGCGATGTGTGCTGGCCAGCGGGAGGCCAACGACCAAAAAATGGTCCAGGACACTTTGCAACGATCAGCGACCTCACAGCAGGGGCCTGATCGTTGCAAAGTGTCACACACAGCGACATCGCTGGTGAGGTCGCTGGTGAGTCACCAAAACCGTGACTCAGCAGCGATATCGCTAGCGATATCGCTATGTGAGACGGGGGCTTAAGTGTTGAAAGGAGATCCAGAGGAGTAGTCACCACAGGGAGTCTCACATGCAGACCCAGGTGATGGGTTTCACCTGAGAAAATACCTCCACTAATGCACACTTAAGCTTTGGTGGGGGAGGGTGAGAGCAGTTCTGGCCATTCAAGGGGCTGATCCCAGTGAAGGAGAAAAGAAGCCAAATGTTTAGTGGGGAGTTGGTGGAATGACATCAAAGGAATAGGATGGAGTCTGAGGACCTGGAAGGATGGATGGATGCATGGCATATGGAGTGTTGGAGATCAGTTACCGACTGGACTGGATAAACATGCTGCAGTTGTGGGATCTGTCCTTGAGATTTAAACTTTCTTAAAGGATTGTTGCTACTGGATACCTGTGCTTCCATCGTTTTACCTGTTGTCTGGAGGATCGGGGACTGTGACTACAGACTATACTGGCACAAAGGCAGTGGAACTATACCGTCCCGGAAAGGGGATCTTGTTTACTGAGACAATTGTATTTTGGACATTTACCTGGAATTGCTGTTTTACCATGGCTGTGAGGAATAAAATGTTGTTGCATCATCAACATGCCTAGGTGATTATTAAAACCCACAATCTCAGATCTTTACACTTGGCTACACCAAGGGAGCACCAAGCACCCTTGTTTGCAGATGTGAATACATTAGGGGGTGCACATTTTTTAATTGCAAAAATCGGACTGTGAGACTGTACTTACCGAAGGGTTTTACTTTAGTTTATTCAAGTGATCGTAAAGCTACAACTGGACGACAGTATAGCATGCGATAATATCATTATATGTGCAAGGTATCAAGGCTCATGTCATGGGGATAGCTCAGCAGTGAATAAGATGAGCATGATTTCAGTCCACCTGATCCCATTGCTTCCCATGAGATATGTGGCAATTGTCTAACAGACCCTTAATGGATGGCTTTATAGAAAGGCGATCCCTATCTGGCTCAGCTAAATAGGAAGTCCGAAAATATATGTTCTATTCATAAACAGCATAAGACACTGCAAATAAAAAAGCTAAATGTAAAGAAAGAGCAGCATCAGTCATGTACAGCATAAAGTGGAATATTTTTGCTGAATGCAGACATATCGGCCACCCAGGACCTTATTCACTCCTGTAGACAAAGTGATTTATAAGAGGTTGCCTAAGTTAGGAGATGATTCCCGCTAATTATTATCCTTACCTTCTAAGATGTGCATCCTCACAAGCTCAGATCGCTCGGGTCGGCTGCGAATCTTGTGCTTCAGGAAGTTCTCAGTCTGCACATAAGGTAATATAGGAAATCATAAGCCAGTGTATATAGCCAGTCATTTCTTCATGTACACATGCTGCTCTATCCTCATCGCTAAAGCAGAGGACTAACTTTGCCTACAATGCAGATTTTGGCGAACCACTAAAGTACTTTATAAGATATTTACAGCATGTCTTCAACATCATTTTTAAGTGTTAATCCACTTGTGAGATTTCTATTTCTCATATATTAAGCATTCATTCTTACCCTGGCACGCTCCAAGCTTTTGATCTGCTCGTGAAACGCGGCAGGGCTTTTTAAAGCTGAAAATGAGAGAAGACAATGTTAGCTTTGGCAAGGAGCAGAAGAAATAGAATATAAGATTTGTGTATTCACATAAAGGATAAAACTGACGGAAAAGACGTATTTGGAGAGACTCAATTTTATCTCATAATTGACATATGGCATTTGGCAATGTTCACATACGGTTTCTGCACTGGTAACACAGTGATGCCTGTCATATCATGCTCCATAATAGTACGTTTAGAGCCAGGATACACTGGGAAGAAACACTGTCTTTTTTTTTGCTTGTTTACATTCACACTTGCACTTTCACATTCCGTTTTTAGGAACTGAAAATGGAATAAATATTAATGTAAAATAAAAAAGTGGCAGAACTGATAAAAAAGGAACCAGAAGGCCCCACCAATTATTATGGAGTCCGTCTGGGGTCAGTAATGTGTCCATTTATAGAATAGAAGAAAAAAAGGGCAGTGTGCAAAACTTTTTCTTTCCTTCTAAAAACTGACAAATAATGGAAGCCAGACAGACCCTCTGATTGTGATTACATCAATTATGCAACAGATCCGTGAGATTAGTGCGGTTTGTTCCAAAAAACTCAAGTGAGATACGTATTGGATGGTTGTCGGCTGCATGCTGCTTCGGCCGATCGTTTGTCTGACAGCCATCTCAGCAGACTCTCCCCCATAAACTTGAGCTCACTTTGCCCGAGTGCTCCTGTGGTCTTTATAAGAAAGCTGCAGGCTCGCACGTCGGCCGGGGTCTTCCGATGGAACAATGACAACAGTAGTCCAAAACCGGACATAAGCGATTGACATCTCTCCCGACCATCAGTCAAACGGCGACCCCATACATATTAGACTATCGGCCAAGCCAGTCGATATTAGCGGGTTCGGCCCACATTAGTCTAATGTATATGGGGGCCATTACACAGTTTTGATGAAGAGGGTCACTGTTTTTGATTGTATTATTTTCTGCCAACTTCTTTACTGTGAAAATCAATGTATGATCACAGCCTTTGTCGGAGTAGGTTTCCTCCAACCTGTGGCTATCCTGGTAATGTAATTGGCACTATTATCATGCCCTGACAGTCACAGAGAGTGCTAGAAGTTTATGTTTTACAACAGCCGAAAAGTCGCTCGTTAAAGGGTTGAAAAATATATCTTGTTTTCTACCAAAAACAGCATCACACCTACCCATGAGTCACTCCAGAGGAACTGAGCTGCAATACCAGACTCTACCTATGGACAGATGTAGCCCTTGTTCTTGTAAGAAAGTCATATTTTATGTTACACATTCCATGGATAGATGTGATCCATGTTGTTGTATGAAAGCAGCCATGCTTTTTTTTATTATTATTTTGTACAACCCTCTAACACTCACTGTAGAAAACATCCTCTGAAGGGGATGAAGAAGTGAACAAGCCCCAACAATTCCACCTCCCCATTATGTTTCCATTCCACATGAACTAGTAATATAACTACAGCTGTGGCAATTGCTATTACACAATTAGTCAATGAGAAATTATTTAACAAATTCAGATTTCCTCATGGAATATAAGGTTCATTGTTGACACGAAACCCACATTTTTTCACATAGGTCATGTATTCCAGAGGTCACATACGAAACATTGCGAGATGTGGTCTAGTCATAGAAGCTGATGTCTACTCGTCATACAAGCTGATGTCTACTCGTCATACAAGCTGATGTTTACTCGTCATACAAGCTGATGTCTACTCGTCATACAAGCTGATGTCTACTCGTCATACAAGCTGATGTCTACTCGTCATACAAGCTGATGTCTACTCGTCATAGAAGCTGATGTCTACTCGTCATAGATGTAATATATACAGATGAGCAAAGCTAATCCCTCTCCGTCTCCTCCAGCTCGATGATCCGACAGGAATGTCCAGTTATCTTATTCTACCATTCATGTACCCACATCCAGAAACACAAGACACAACTGTTCAACCATATAAGACTTTTCACATTTACTTATTCTTAACCTGGTTTTCATAATAAACTCAGCATTTTATAGGATCCAATTTATTTTCTAGCATGTAAGTCAGGAAACTCCATGCGAAGCTAAAACAGATAATATAATAATAAGCATAGGCTTCATAGACTGGAGTATGGACTCAATAGAAAGCATAGGCTTCATAGACTGGAGTATGGACTCAATAGAAAGCATAGGCTTCATAGACTGGAGTATGGACTCAATAGAAAGCATAGGCTTCATAGACTGGAGTATGCACTCAATGGAAAGCATAGGCTTCACAGCTTGCAGAATGCACTCAATAGAAAGCATAAGCTTCAAAGCCTGGAGCATGCACTCAATAGAAAGCACAGGCTTCACAGCCTGGAGTATGGACTCAATAGAAAACATAGGCTTCACAGCCTGGAGTATGCACTCAATAGAAAGCATAAGCTTCAAAGCCTGGAGCATGCACTCAATAGAAAGCACAGGCTTCACAGCCTGGAGTATGCACTCAATAGAAAGCATAGGCTTCATAGACTGGAGTATGGACTCAATAGAAAGCATAGGCTTCATAGACTGGAGTATGGACTCAATAGAAAGCATAGGCTTCATAGACTGGAGTATGCACTCAATGGAAAGCATAAGCTTCACAGCTTGCAGAATGCACTCAATAGAAAGCATAAGCTTCAAAGCCTGGAGCATGCACTCAATAGAAAGCACAGGCTTCACAGCCTGGAGTATGGACTCAATAGAAAACATAGGCTTCACAGCCTGGAGTATGCACTCAATAGAAAGCATAAGCTTCAAAGCCTGGAGCATGCACTCAATAGAAAGCACAGGCTTCACAGCCTGGAGTATGCACTCAATAGAAAACATAGGCTTCACAGCCTGGAGTATGCACTCAATAGAAAGCATATTCTTCACAGCCTGGAGTATGCACTCAATAGAAAGCATAGGCTTCACAGCCTGGAGTATGCACACAATAGAAAGCATAGGCTTCACAGCCTGGAGTATGCACTCAATAGAAAGCATAGGCTTCACAGCCTGGAGCATGCACTCAATAGAAAGCACAGGCTTAATAGACTGGAGTATGGACTCAATAGAAAGCATAGGCTTCATAGACTGGAGTATGCACTCAATAGAAAGCATAGGCTTCACAGCTTGCAGAATGCACTCAATAGAAAGCATAAGCTTCAAAGCCTGGAGCATGCACTCAATAGAAAGCACAGGCTTCACAGCCTGGAGTATGGACTCAATAGAAAGCATAGGCTTCACAGCCTGGAGTATGCACTCAATAGAAAACATAGGCTTCACAGCCTGGAGTAAGCACTCAATAGAAAGCATAGGCTTCACAGCCTGGAGTATGCACTCAATAGAAAGCATAGGCTTCACAGCCTGGAGTATGCACTCAATAGAAAGCATAGGCTTCACAGCCTGGAGCATGCACTCAATAGAAAGCACAGGCTTCACAGCCTGGAGTATGGACTCAATAGAAAGCATAGGCTTCACAGCCTGGAGTATGGACTCAATAGAAAGCACAGGCTTCACAGCCTGGAGTATGCACTCAATAGAAAGCATAGGCTTCACAGCCTGGAGTATGCACTCAATAGAAAGCATAGGCTTCACAGCCTGGAGTATGCACTCAATAGAAAGCATAGGCTTCACAGCTTGCAGAATGCACTCAATAGAAAGCATAAGCTTCAAAGCCTGGAGCATGCACTCAATAGAAAGCACAGGCTTCACAGCCTGGAGTATGGACTCAATAGAAAGCATAGGCTTCACAGCCTGGAGTATGCACTCAATAGAAAACATAGGCTTCACAGCCTGGAGTATGCACTCAATAGAAAGCATAGGCTTCACAGCCTGGAGTATGCACTCAATAGAAAGCATAGGCTTCACAGCCTGGAGTATGCACTCAATAGAAAGCACAGGCTTCACAGCCTGGAGTATGGACTCAATAGAAAGCATAGGCTTCACAGCCTGGAGTATGGACTCAATAGAAAGCACAGGCTTCACAGCCTGGAGTATGCACTCAATAGAAAGCATAGGCTTCACAGCCTGGAGTATGCACTCAATAGAAAGCATAGGCTTCACAGCCTGGAGTATGCACTCAATAGAAAGCATAGGCTTCACAGCTTGCAGAATGCACTCAATTGAAAGCATAAGCTTCATAGCCTGGAGAAATATGAACTCAATAGAAAGCATAAGCTTCAAAGCCTGGAGCATGCACTCAATAGAAAGCATAGGCTTCACAGCCTGGAGCATGCACTCAATAGAAAGCACAGGCTTCACAGCCTGGAGTATGAAGCCTATGCTTTCTATTGAGTCCATACTCCAGGCTGTGAAGCCTATGCTTTCTATTGAGTTCACACTCCAGGCTGTGAAGCCTATGCTTTCTCTTGAGTCCATACTCCAGGCTGTGAAGCCTATGCTCACTACTGAGTCCATACTCCAGACTGTGAAGCCTATGCTCACTACTGAGTCCATACTCCAGACTGTGAAGCCTATGCTCACTACTGAGTCCATACTCCAGGCTGTGAAGCCTATGCTCACTACTGAGTCCATACTCCAGGCTGTGAAGCCTATGCTCACTACTGAGACCACACTCCAGGCTGTGAAGCCTATGATCACTGAGTCCACACTCCAGGCTGTGAAGCCTATGCTCACTACTGAGTCCATACTTCAGGATGTGAAGCCTGTGCTTTCTATTGAGTGCATACTCCAGGCTGTGAAGCCTATGCTCACTATTGAGTCCACACTCCAGGCTGTGAAGCCTATGCTTTCTATTGAGTCCACACTCCGGGCTGTGAAGCCTATGTTTTCTCTTGAGTCCATACTCCAGGCTGTGAAGCCTATGCTCACTACTAAGTCCATACTCCAGACTGTGAAGCCTATGCTCACTACTTAGTCCATACTCCAGACTGTGAAGCCTATGCTCACTACTGAGTCCATACTCCAGGCTGTGAAGCCTATACTCACTACTGAGTTCATACTCCAGGCTGTGAAGCCTATGCTCACTACTGAGACCACACTTCAGGCTGTGAAGCCTATGATCACTGAGTCCACACTCCAGGCTGTGAAGCCTATGCTCACTACTGAGTCCATACTCCAGGCTGTGAAGCCTATGCTCACTACTGAGACCACACTCCAGGCTGTGAAGCCTATGATCACTGAGTCCACACTCCAGGCTGTGAAGCCTATGCTCACTACTGAGTCCATACTCCAGACTGTGAAGCCTATACTCACTACTGAGTCCATACTTCAGGATGTGAAGCCTGTGCTTTCTATTGAGTGCATACTCCAGGCTGTGAAGCCTATGCTCACTATTGAGTGCACACTCCAGGCTGTGAAGCCTATGCTTTCTATTGAGTCCACACTCCAGGCTGTGAAGCCTATGCTTTCTCTTGAGTCCATACTCCAGGCTGTGAAGCCTATGCTCACTACTGAGTCCATACTCCAGACTGTGAAGCCTATGCTCACTACTGAGTCCATACTCCAGACTGTGAAGCCTATGCTCACTACTGAGTCCATACTCCAGGCTGTGAAGCCTATGCTCACTACTGAGTCCAAATTCCGGGCTCTGAAGACTATGATCACGACTGAGTCCAAATTCCGGGCTGTGAAGCCTATGCTCACTACTGAGTCCATACTCCAGGCTGTGAAGCCTATGCTCACTACTGAGTCCATACTCCAGGCTGTGAAGCCTATGCTCACTACTGAGACCACACTCCAGGCTGTGAAGCCTATGATCACTGAGTCCACACTCCAGGCTGTGAAGCCTATGCTCACTACAGAGTCCATACTTCAGGATGTGAAGCCTATGCTTTCTCTTGAGTCCATACTCCAGGCTGTGAAGCCTATGCTCACTACTGAGTCCATACTCCAGACTGTGAAGCCTATGCTCACTACTGAGTCCATACTCCAGGCTGTGAAGCCTATGCTCACTACTGAGTCCAAATTCCGGGCTGTGAAGCCTATGCTCACTACTGAGTCCATACTCCAGGCTGTGAAGCCTATGCTCACTACTGAGTTCATACTCCAGGCTGTGAAGCCTATGCTCACTACTGAGTCCATACTCCAGGCTGTGAAGCCTATGCTCACTACTGAGTTCATACTCCAGGCTGTGAAGCCTATGCTCACTACTGAGTGCATACTCCAGGCTGTGAAGCCTATGCTCACTACTGAGTCCAAATTCCGGGCTGTGAAGCCTATGCTCACTACTGAGTCCATACTCCAGGCTGTGAAGCCTATGCTCACTACTGAGTTCATACTCCAGGCTGTGAAGCCTATGCTCACTACTGAGTCCATACTCCAGGCTGTGAAGCCTATGCTCACTACTGAGTCCATATTCCAGACTGTGAAGCCTATGCTCACTACTGAGTCCATACTCCAGGCTGTGAAGCCTATGCTCACTACTGAGACCACACTCCAGGCTGTGAAGCCTATGATCACTGAGTCCACACTCCAGGCTGTGAAGCCTATGCTCACTACTGAGTCCATACTCCAGGCTGTGAAGCCTATGCTCACTACTGAGTCCATACTCCAGACTGTGAAGCCTATACTCACTACTGAGTCCATACTCCAGGTTGTGAAGCCTATGCTCACTACTGAGACCACACTCCAGGCTGTGAAGCCTATGATCACTGAGTCCACACTCCAGGCTGTGAAGCCTATGCTCACTACTGAGTCCATACTCCAGGCTGTGAAGCCTATGCTCACTACTGAGACCACACTCCAGGCTGTGAAGCCTATGATCACTGAGTCCACACTCCAGGCTGTGAAGCCTATGCTCACTACTGAGTCCATACTCCAGGCTGTGAAGCCCATGCTCACTACTGAGTCCATACTCCAGGCTGTGAAGCCTATGCTATCTGTTGAGTCCATACTCCAGGCTGTGAAGCCTATGATCACTACTGAGTTCATACTCCAGGCTGTGAAGCCTATGCTTTCTATTGAGTTCATACTCCAGGCTAAGCAGAGCACCTCTTGGTGGAGGAGGAGGGTTTCTGAGCGATCGGTCGGGGTCACAGGACTTGGGTCCCTACAGATCTGCTTGTAATTATAAGGGGAATTAAATGACATTACATTACAAAGGTTTAATTACTTTTAAAACTTTTTTTGTTACTGCGATATAAATGTATGTAAAGGTCTGTAGGGAACAAGTTTGATTATAATAGACTTCTAAGGCAGTATAATCAAAATAGCCTGCAATGAGACGAGAAGCTTCAGACATTAAGGCATTTGTGGCTTCTTCTTGACTCTGTTGCTTTTTTTCTTCATTTTTTTTAAACCTCAGCATGACCCTCGCTAAGGCATTTCTTTCTTATGGGCTGCTATAAAAGAATTGTAAACTCTTCTAAACTAAATATAGCTATGTACAATACTTGGCACTTTTTTCAGGCTTCAAAAAAAAAAAGCACAAAAAGTGAATTCAAAATGATGGATTATGAAACAGGATAGGTTTTTCCAGAAATAACACCATTACGGTTACATTCCATTAACGTAAATGGGTTGAGCTGCTCTACCAGATACAACCCAGGAACAAGAGTGATGCTGTTTCCGGAAAAGAAAAATCATATTTTATTATAATCCCTTTAAGGGGTTATTTCCATCTTTAGAAGTTATCATCTATCCAGAGGTGAGGCAATATACAAGTTTAACTTGCTGATCAGTTATTGGGGTCCGACAGTTGGGACCCAAACGAGATCACCAAGGCTCTATTCATTGTCTATGGGACTGGCGGAGAAAGAAAAGCGCTGTACTCAGCTATCAGTGGTGGTCCTAGAAAGAAAGAGTAGCGTGGTAATGACCATGTCCAGCCACTGCTCCATTCAGACTGGGAATTTCTAAACTCTTGGGATTAGTGATGGTCCCAGTGGTCGGACTCCAACCAACTGATCAGCAAGTAATCACTGAACTTGTCCTAAGTGACTAAATAACCCATTAATGTCTGAAACGTGTCCATGTTCCTGTATGTTACTTCTACAATGAATGGTCTCTTTAACACTGGCTGTGGACCTACTTTCCTGATGTGCTGACGAAATAGCTCAAAATAATTACTAAATTATGACTAACTGAAGTCTTCTACAGTGACAGATACTGCACTCCTGTACAGATCATAAACCGATCGCAGCAATAATGATTTTTTTTATTAACGGCTCTTTAGAAATTATTTTTTATTCGACCTAAATACATAGTTTTGCCGTTTAACCAAAGTACATTTTTCCCCACTACTGCTGCTTTAATAAAAAGTACATGGATATTGGGTGGGTGTGTGGTTGACTTACGTGGCATGATGCCCTGGTCTACAAGTTGTTCTCTTGTTCGCCTTTGTTGCAGACGCAGTTGAAGCACTGTAAGACAGAGGAGGAGACGCGGTTACAGACGGTCTGACTCACACTTGCCAGTCATTACGTAATACGTGACATATTGTATGATACCATGCCTATAAAATATACTCAAGGACTGAATACCATGAATTAACAGTGTGTTTCCCATAATCCTTCCATTACAATTGCCCTGCTTGTCCCTGCTCGTTTCACACTATATTTCCAAGATTAAAAAAAAATCTTATAAAATTAAATATTGGCACTGTGTGTGAACTTCTGACAGAGAATGCTGGGAGTTGTAGTTATACAACAGCTATACAGCACAGATCGGTATATTGGACATTTCTTAATTACAAGACTTGTTGTTTGCTATACCAATGGCATTATGCTAAACATTTCCAAACATCAGATATTAAAAAGAATATCTGAAGATTTAAATATTGACAGCATATCCCTGACCGGAGAAGGTGCTGCATACCTTTTACTGTTTACACCGGCATAACATGTATTACCAGACACAGCGTACTTCTTTCCATGCAGACCTCCTGTGTTCTCCCCTTTAGCCTCTATATTTTGTTTCCTAGTTTTCATCCTCAATGTTATTCCTGTATGTTCTTCTATCAATCCCATCATGAATTCATAGTCTCATAAATAAACCCAATAGATTCTAAAAGATTAAAATCAGGGAGGCTAAACTGTGATCTCCTGCATTGTAACTGTGTGACAGTCACTGTGCAGTCATCATCATTATCATCGATAAGAGTTTGTCACCCCTTGTGGAGAAGCTGTAAAGTCAATGCAGTTCTGGTGACTGAGATAGTGACCTCCTTCCAAGAACATAAAGCTATGGCATTCCCATGGTTGTCACTTTGAGGGAGAGGTATACCATGAATTTCCATATAAAAAGAAACAACTAAATAAGGTAATACTAGATGAAATGCTGCAATGCTACATTAAACTTGCATATAGATTTTTCACATCTAACATCAACGCTGCCTGGTATTTAATACCAATACTAGTACTAGAAATTTGGAATTGTGCAATTTTTAAAAAAAATAAAATACTCGAAATGTCAGCAGCATCTGTTCCTTCCCCTCAGGGACCACCTGCCAAGTATCCCAGATACAATGACTATCAGTTGACTGTACTGGTGGCTGCTGACATAATTTCTAACCAGGGAAATGACATGCATGCAAGCAGAGCTGCCTGCGTCCAATACATAAAAGCAATCTGGAGCAAGCAGCTGACGATAACGCGATGGGCACAAATGTGATATTTAGAGAATGTACGGCGCTGGCTGAGTTTATAGACACTTCGATGGGTGCCGGAACAATGCCGCGCTGTTCTGAAGTCACTACTGACATAACGGAGTTCGCTTTGCTCCTGCGGTGCGATTATAATTTGTTGTGAATAATAATCCTGTTTGCTTCTGTTTAGCAGAAAAATTGTATGTGAGACAACTTCCCTTCCCTGGAGAGCTATTATTAATATCAATGCATGGGGACTGCACATAAAAAACAAACACAAAGGCTATTTCTAAAAACATCCTGGGCAAATAGAGAGAAAAAAAAGTTCTTCTACTTGATTTCAAACTATGTGTAACTCAAAAGACATACTGATAGGGGATTTAGATTGTGAGCCCCAATGGGGACAGTGCCCATAATGTCTGTAAAGTGCTGTAGAATTAATGGCGCTATATAAGTGAGTAAAATAAATAATTAATTAAATCCCAATTTTTAAAATGATGTTATATCGTTAGGATATGCTACCACTTTACAACTGGTACCCCCAATGACCAGGTCTACAGCGCCAGTTTATGGCTGCACCACCTCCTTGTAAGGTTTCTCTGCACAGCAGCATTCCTGGCAACGGGGCTGTGCAGGGAACTACAACCAGCCACATTCAACTGAAAGCAACTGCACGGCAGATCCCTGTACAGCCTGGTGGACAAGGAAATGACCATAAACCAGCGCTGCAACCCCTTCCAGATTAGAGTAATCTTGTCTTGGAAAGCATGCGCCTGTGTGATCATCGCATGACCAGAATGATAATCTAACCAATCATTTCATTAGTCATAGGTGACTACTTTGGCACCATATTGTTGCATCTACTTTCAGATCAAGGCCACAATTCTTCATTTTTTATTTATTTTTTAGTTTTTTTTAAGTCATTCTTTTTGTGCTGGCAGCTTTTTGCGACAAATTCACCAAAAAGTTTGATAAATCTAGTGCAAATGCTAACTATATTAAAGGGGTTTTCCCAAGAACGAAAGTTCATTTTAATTAACAGATCTTGGAATAATAATAATTTCCACAATTGGATGTGTTTAGATAAAATGTTCCTGTGCTGAGATAATCTTATAAATGTGCCCCTGCTGTGTACTGTGTAATAGCTGTGTCTGACCGTGCAGGAACATGGTCTGATCATACCACAGCTCCTGGGGAGGGGACATTTATAAAATTATCTCAGCACAGGAACATATTAAACACATCCAATTGTGGAACTTATTATTATTCCAAGATGTATTAATTAAAATCAACTTTTGTTCGTGGGAAAACCGCTTTAATTTTGTTTTCTTTTGCTTTCTTTGCGTCTATTTCTTTTTTAAATTAAACGTTGTAAGGTCCTTTTGATAAGTTTCAACATATCACATGTTATTCTTCAAGTGGGTAGAAATTAGACAGTTGTGATTCTCCACCAGGTTATTGGGGTTACAACAGCACAAAAATTTTGCAACAATTTGAAAAATCTTCAAAGATGAATTAGCTGAAAACATCTGGATAATGAAAACCACGTCCACAATTTGGAGCTAACTCAAAAAAATAACAAGGACTGAAAAAAAACAAAAAAAACAAAAGTCAAACGCCATATGAAGTTGGCTTAAAACATAAAAAAAACTAATAAGCAAAAAATAAAAAGGGAGTAATGCGTTAAAATAATACAAGAAGCATTAAATACCCCCAATGATTCCATTTAGCCTTTGTTTATTGTGCTCCAGCGATGATATCGTATAAACAAGTGAGACTGCTGCAGCTAATCATTGGCCTTAGTGATCACATCCCCGAGTCAAGTGATTGGCAGCAGTGGTCGTATGTGTAAACAGCAGTCAAATATATAAAAATCAGTGGGTTAGCATTGCAGTGGCCAGGAATAGGCAAGTAATGCTTTCGATACTACTTTTAAAATTCCCCTCCTTGATGTTTTTTTGATGATCCTGGACTATCCCTTTAATGTATAACTAATTTCTGTTCTTTGTCGTTACAAATATATGTTTGGCCTTAATCTAGTGGCAAAATGGTGATATGTGGCTAATCAGCTGAATATATGTATCAGCCTCTTCTCTCGCAGCTTGGTGTAAGGGTATCACCTTGTAAGAGGTTAATATAGGGCACACACTCTACTATTGGTATAGTCTTTACTGGTAAGTGAATAATTCAGTATCTACCAGACATGGACATGTTTGCTGAGCGAACCTTTTAGCTGATAGTTATCACCTCCATCTTCCTTTATAACCATTCGGCGGCTATGTTCACACATGTTGGGTTTTTAAGCGTTTTTTTGCTGCAGATTTTTATGCACATTTTCAGCTGTGTTTTGCAGTACCAGCAAAGTCTATGAGAAACAAGAATTCTCTGTTCACACATTTTGGTGTTTTTTTTTGCTGTTGCGTATTTTGTGCCTTATTTGGATTTTTGGAAATTCTTTCAGTGTTTTTTCACCCATAGGAAGTAGTGGGTGGCGAAAAAAAAAAGCACCAAAAACGCATCAAAATTTGCATCAGCGTTTTTGATTGCAAAATAGAAAGGGGCTCTTTTTGTCACAGAACTTTATGTACATGCACAAGTAGAGACAGAAGGACAGTGAAAAAAATGCTGAAAAAACGCAGCTGATTTCCTGCCAGGAACCCAACATGTGTGAACATAGCCTTATTGTGATAGAGCAGAGGAGAAAGTGACTGGTCAACAACTCTGTCGTTACTTATCTTCTGAGAAACCAGGCTCTATAGACATTAGATTGGACCACGTAGCACAATGCTGTATAGATACATCAAATAATAAGCCAGCTGCTGGTACTGTATTATTGCTGTGCATTAACAGTGGATGCGGATTTATTAGAGCAAATATAGCAGAGATTACAAGTGAGATATTCCCCCCAATCCCATACTGAGATCCATAACCGGGCTTGTCTAGGTTGCTACATAGTAACTTTCTTCTGGTTGCGATCTCCTTTCCATGTGTAAATTCTCCGAGATGTCCTAAGAGGAAGCTGTCCACAACAAAGGAGCTATTGAATGCTATAAAAAGAGAAGGTGATGCATGGGGCATGGACCTATGTGAGAGAGAGCGGATGCTAAAAATGTCAGCATGGCTTAGAGGTTTCAGGTTTTGTGTCATGGCACACAGATGTTGGGATTAATGGAATGCAAAAAAATCGGTGCACTATGCTGCAGGAAGTGTCTTACCGTTTCTGGAAATCAGAGCATTATGGTAACACTACCACTGACGGAGCTATGGACTAGTGCAGAGAATGGTCACACTGACGTGGTTGTCACATTGTGATTGTCGTGTGACTGCAGCAGAAGCAAAATAGGGTGGCACATGTTTTGATCAATCCATCATGGCGCAATGTAACCTCAGATATAGGTAGTAAGTAGAGATGAGTGAACCTGAACTGGAAAGTTCCGGTATGATCCCCGAAACTACGGTGCTGAACTCCGAACATGGACTTCTCGCAGAAGTCCATTTTAGCTCGGGGAGTTTGAGAGAGAGAGTGAGAGCTTCCTAGCCCTTACGACGACCATTTTACAGGAACAAAGTTCGGGTCACCATTAACTTCTATGGGGTCCGGGTAGCGTTCTGGTACCCAAACCGAACTTTGGACAACAGTTCGGTCGAACCCGATCACCCAAAGGTCCGCTAATCCTTAGTAGTAATACAGTAAGGTTTTTAATATAGACAGTGTAGGACCGTCCCAATTAGGGTCACCTTGTCGCTGGTTGGACGGCTCGTATACTTTTTTTGATCAAAAATAGTTCACTAAGTACCCTATATTTCATATGCAACTTTGCTTTACATTTATATATAATGATGGTAGGGTATGTGATATATTTTTTGTCTTTTGTAGGCCTAGTAGTAAGTATTGTATGACATTTCTATGACTCTATATGCAGTTTTGGACTAATTTCCCAAAACACAGTGAGGGAAAGGACTCTGAGAATCCACCCTACATTCACTACCAGATATCTAGATAGTACCACAGAAATCATGAGCATGCAAACCGGCATGGTGGCCTAGAGAAACACTAATCGTATGGCTATGACTAGTTAGACTGAAAATGGATGAGGACCTTATAAGCAGGTTCCATGAACTTATAAAGTATACATAATTTATGAAAATTACTACAAGTAAATAAGGTACCATGACGGACTTACACTACAGTAATGACAAGTACAGAAGAAGTCACACAGTCAAGGAACATGTGGATATGGAAACAGTTATGATTTTAGGCTATGGAGAGACTGACTGTGGGATCACGGACCAGACTGGAATGACTATCCTTATGGTGATCAGTTCATATCACAGAGATCCAGCTTGAAGGGCAGAGACACTGAAAATTTAAGTACAGAGGTGTAAGGCCGGTCTCACAGTCCATACTCGGATCATGACGCATGGACTGGACACAGGTCTCCTGACATGAACTTGGTAGCCACATATACAGTGGGTACAGACAGTATTCAGACCCCTTTAAAATTTTCACTCTTTGTTTCATTATAGCCATTTGGTAAATTCTAAAAAGTTAATTTTATTTCTCATTAAAGTACACTCTGCACCCCATCTTGATTGAAAAAACACAGAAATGTAGAAATTTTGCAAATTTATTAACAAAGAAAAACTGAAATATCACATGGTCATAAGTATTCAGACCAGGGGTCGACAAAGTTGTTCAGAATCTAGGAGCCAGCCAAAAAATTTAGGAGCCAGAATTTTTTTTGTTGACAAACTGTACATATAGACCCCCTCACACACGGCGTCTCCCCGGGGAGCACGGCCTTTGTATGTACTTACACAGGTAGCGGCCCCCCGGCCACAGCGATCCTTCCCCCCAGGGCCGGCTCCAGGTTTTTCTGGGCCCCGGGCGAAAGAGTCTCAGTGGGCCCTTTTAACACATACACGATTCATGATGCACAGATACGGCGGAGAAATAAATATATAAATATATATATATATTTATTTATTTATTACACATGACCCAGCCTGCCCCCTCATCCTTCACATACGCAGACCTATGCGTGCGCACACACGGTACGCAGACATATGCGTGCGCACACACGGTACGCAGACATATGTACACATACAGACATACACATAGATAAAACAGACAAATATATATACACAGTCATATACACTGACATTCACATACATGCACTCACACAGACCCATTACTAATATTTTTAATATGGGGATTGGGGAAGCCTCACTCACCTGTCCCCGGTCCAGTGTCCTGTCCAGCAGCTCCTCGGGTATGGGGCAGTGCAGGGCCCCCGGCGTGTCACAGACTTCATGGCCCTGGAACATCAGAGGGGCCCACTTGCGGTCGGGTCCGGGCCCCTCCCGCCCATCTGTGCAGGACCTCCGCTCCGACGATGTTTGATTGCCGGCACTCCCCCAGACATGGCCGCGCGCTGTGCGGCTGTGTCTGCTAGTAATGACGCGGCAGGAGCGACACACAAGCAAAATTAAAGGTGCAGTGCCGTCGACCCTGCCGTGTCATTACTAGCAGACACAGCCGAACAGCGCGCGGCCATGTCTGGGGGGAGTGCCGGCAATCAAGCAGCGCCTGCGTCCCTGAACAGGTGCCGAGGAAGCGGCCAGGGCCCCGACAGTGAGTGGGCGGGTGGGTGTGTGGGCTAGGCGCCAGACAACATTTTCTAGGCGCCACTGGCGACCAGGCGCCTGGGTTTGTCGAGCCCTGATTCAGACCCTTTGCTCAGACACTCATATTTAAGTCACATGCTGTCCATTTCCTTGTGATCCTCCTTGAGATGGTTCTACTCCTTCATTGGAGTCCAGCTGTGTGTAATTAAACTGATAGGACTTGATTTGTAAAGGCACACACCTGTCTATATAAGACCTCACAGCTCACAGTGCATGTCAGACCAAATGAGAATATACTTAGAATATGGGTCTCCTCAGATGGCACAAGCTGCGAGTGCATCATTTATATTCTCTTTGCCCCTTAGGATAAGTCATAAATATGCTATAGATAGGGGTCTGACACCCAGCACCCCCACCGATCAGCGGTTATTAGACCCAGTGACAGTGAACACAGGTGAACAGCACAACGATGTGTAGCGGCAGCTGCACAGAACAGCAGATCAGCTCTTATTCTCTTGATAAGAAGCTGATGTGCAGTACTCAGCAGAAGTACTAATAGTTGCTAACCATTGGGGGTGCCAGGTCACAGACCTCACTTGACCGGACAACCCCTTTAAAAGATAATAGCTTTTCTTTTTACAGGTAATACTTTTATTGCCTTGGTACTTTAGGTTTAGTAGCCCTTTAAGCATTATCCATTAGCAGTTTTGGATTTAGTGTTATATACTACGTGTTATTAGTTCATAAAATGAATTCACTATCGGAGTAAAATCATAAATGGAAAAAGATGTGAGAAGTAATCTTACATGGAACTTGCTCTAGTTTAGAGAAGTGTAAAGTTTGTGCGGTCAGCAAGGGGACAACTACAGATATGAAAACAATGCAAGTCGTTGGCCAGAAAAAAAAAAAGGAACTTTCTGTGTTGAGAACTAGCAGATACGGGATATCTGGTGTGAAAATACAGAGAGATGAGCCTCCATAGTAACTAAACTGTGATAAGCCTTACTGGAAGCAAGTGTTGAGTTGTCACCAACCAACAAACTGCTCACAACACGTCAGAGCCTTCCGTCAATTCTACAAGTGAGGAGAAATGCCTGATGTCTACCTCCGATGGGGTACGACAACCACGGTACAGGCAAATGTCGCCCATAAAATCCCAAACTGTGCAGTACATGTTTTTTGTGGAATATCAACCCAATGGAGGCAAAAAAGGACACTCTTTTGGCCTTCACCATGTAAATGTAGTCCTATACCCCTAATGTAGCGCTGTAGTGTGATGTCAACAGGGCTTTAAGCTGGTGAAAGGAGCCAATATTAGCTATATCAACTGCATCCATTGCAATCTTTTTTTATTGCAATGGTCGTCTGATGATACACCGATTCCTGGTGTCGCTGCTTGAATTCCCGGCGATCAGCTGTGATCTGTGCAAGTCTAATGCCAGTACTGGCGTCAAGACTTCCTGCCCTGTGCGGAATATTGTGAGGATCCAAATCTCTGCTCTTATCACTGCACACATCCTGACATTGTGGTTCGTTGAATATACTGAAAAAACATGGAGACGGCGAAGCAGAGGCATCAGACACTTCATTCCCTGATAATGCGGTGTATATACAGCTCTGGCAAAAATTAAGAGACCACAGCACAGTTTTCTAACAATCCCCATCTCTACATGTCTGACAGTCATTCCATTCCAGTGTCAGTTGAATTCCAACCAAAGTCCACCTCATTCTACTTAATGTGCTTCTGATTAGGTGATCACCTGAACCAAATCTTATGGAACGAGGGAAAGTATAAAAAACACTGCTGTGGTCTTCACAATCCTCTTGTAATAGGACAAGCTGGATGGCAAAAAAAGTGCTAGGATTAGCCCAAAACTAATTTGAATGAAAAAATAACTTTTAACCATGCCAAAGGAGCTGAAAAGAAAAGTCTTGAGTGAGGAAAAGGGCTCAATTCTGGCTTTACTTTCAGAGGGATACAGTGAGCGTCATGTTGCCTCCATCCTTAAAATGTCGAAGACGGCAGTCCATTGCAACAAGGTCAAGTAGCAGACATTTAGGACAACAAAGCTACAGACCGGCAGAGGGCGAAAGCAACTCTCCACTGACCGGGATGACCGTCATCTTATTCAAACGTCACTCAGCAACCGCAGGATGACATCAAGTCACCTACAAAAGAAATGGCAAATGGCAGCTGGGGTGAAGTGCACGGCAAGAACAGTTGGTAACAGGCTCCTAGAGGCAGACCTCAAGTCATGTAAAGCTAGAAAAAAAGCCTTTCATCAATGAGAAGCAAAGGAGAGCCGGGCTGAAGTTTGCCCAAGACCATAAGGATTGGACGGACCATAGAGGACTGGAGTAAGGTAATCTTCTCTGATGAGTCTAATTTTCAGCTTTGCCCAACACCTCGTCGTTTAATGGTTAGACGGAGACCTGGAGAGGCATGTAAGCCGCAGTGTCTTGCACTCACTGTGAAATTTGGTGGAGGATCGGTGATGATCTGGAGATGCTTCAGCAAGGCTGGAATTGGGCAGGTTAATCTTTGCGAAGGACGTATGAATCAAGCCGCATACAAGGTTATCCTTGAAAAACACTTGCTTCCTTCTGCTCAGGCAGTGTTCCCCAACTCTGAGGACTGTTTTTCCAGCAGGACAATGCACTATGCCACACAGCTAGGTCAATCAATGTGTGGATGAAGGAGCACCACATCAAGACCCTGTCATGGCCAGCCCAATCTCCAGACCTGAACCCCATTGAAAACCTCTATAATGTAATCAAGAGGAAGATGGATAGTCACAAGCCATCAAACAAAGAAGAACTGCTTACATTTTTGTGCCAGGAGTGGCATAAGGTCACCCAAAAGCAGTGTGAAAGACTGGTGGAAAGCATGCCAAGACGCATGAAAGCTGGGATTAAAAATCACGGTTATTCCACCAAATATTGATTTCTGAACTCTTCCTGAGTTAAAACTTGAGTATTGTTGTTTCTAAATGAATAAGAACTTGTTTTCTTTGCATTATTTGAGGTATGAAAGCACTGATTCTTTTTTATTATTCTGACACTTTATCATTTGCTGCAAATAAATACAAAATTTTTAGCTTTGAATTTCAGAGACATGTTGTCAGTAGTTTATAGACTAAAACAACAATGTACATTTTACTCAAAAATATACCTATAAAGAGAAAAATCAGAGAAAATGAAAATTTTGCAGTGGTCTCTTAATTTTTGCCAGAGCTGTATAAGTTATAGATTATACACTTAATGGCCACTTTATTAGAGAAAACTCCTTTCACAACTGGAGTTTCCCTTTAGGAGAACCTGTCACCAGTCTGGAGCTTCCCGATAAGAGAACCTATCACCTGTCTGGGGCTGCCCTTGAGGAGAATCTATCACCATTCTGGAGCTTCCTTTTAGGAAAACCTATCACCAATCTGGGGATGCCCTTTAGGAGAACCTATCACCAGTCTGGGGACTGCCCTTTTGGAGAACCTATAACCAGTCTGGGGACTGCCCTTTTGGAGAACCTATAACCAGTCTGGGGACTGCCCTTTTGGAGAACCTATAACCAGTCTGGGGACTGCCCTTTTGGAGAACCTATAACCAGTCTGGGGACTGCCCTTTTGGAGAACCTATAACCAGTCTGGGGACTGCCCTTTAGGAGAACCTATCACCAGTCTGGGGACTGCCCTTTTGGAGAACCTATCACCAGTCTGGGGACTGCCCTTTTGGAGAACCTATAACCAGTCTGGGGACTGCCCTTTTGGAGAACCTATAACCAGTCTGGGGACTGCCCTTTTGGAGAACCTATAACCAGTCTGGGGACTGCCCTTTTGGAGAACCTATAACCAGTCTGGGGACTGCCCTTTTGGAGAACCTATAACCAGTCTGGGGACTGCCCTTTTGGAGAACCTATAACCAGTCTGGGGACTGCCCTTTAGGAGAACCTATCACCAGTCTGGGGACTGCCCTTTTGGAGAACCTATCACCAGTCTGGGGACTGCCCTTTTGGAGAACCTATCACCAGTCTGGGGACTGCCCTTTTGGAGAACCTATCACCAGTCTGGGGACTGCCCTTTTGGAGAACCTATCACCAGTCTGGGGACTGCCCTTTTGGAGAACCTGTCACCAGTCTGGGGACTGCCCTTTAGGAGAATCTATCACTAATCTAGGGCTGCCCTTTTTATTTAACAATAGAGTGGACAGCCCTAAACTGATGTAAATATAAAGTATTGTCAAAAGTGCTCAAAGGCAATCCTAGTGCCCCCTGAAAGCAAAAGTAAGGTGTGAACATTCAGGCTGTGTTATCCTGGCATCAACAGTGGGATCCCACAACCCTCCGCAGTTCCTTTCGCAGTAAAAGTGCAAGATATTGCGTGTTTTTGTGAGATCTGGCTCTTTGCGCTACCCAAGCACTGCTGCATCGTTCACTAAACAGTACCATTTATCGGATGGCAACATCCTTAGCGCAGTCAACTTTAAGACATCACTTAATAAATAATATGGCAGTGCTGGGTTAGTGCAAAAAATCGCAACAACATACAAGATCTCTTGCTTTCACTGTGAGAGGGGATGTGTAAGTTTGTAGAATCCCATAACCTGGAAGTTCAAGGGGCATTAGGGTTACTTCTGCACAGTTTTGGCAATAACTTTAGATAACATATTTAGAAAAATTACCAGTCTGTAGATGCCCGCTCTTTTTTTTTAAAGGGAATCTGTCAGTAGGATCAACCCTATGAACAGGGCTGTGGAGTCAGTAAGCCAAAACTCCGACTCCTCAATTTCCATGACTCTGACTCCCTCATATATGGCTCATGTTTAAGTGATAAATTTACTGTAGCACAGATTCATCTCAGCTAAAAGTCTAGACCCTTAGATCAGGAATAGGACAGACATTTATAGGACATTTCATAAATTTCCCAAATTCTTATGAAAAAATATTCCCCACAAACTGCATTGTACTACTGTACCCAATTTATTATATATTTTAGGAGTTGGAGTCGGTCCATTTTATACCAACTCCACCAAAATGGGCACCGACTCCAACTCTACAGCCCTGTCTATGAAGGATAGTCATGGAGATTGGTTCCAGAAACAAGACTACTAGTATTCCCTGCTTTCTTGTCCTCAGTCTCCATATCTTAATCCTATGGGCCATTTCTGGATGAGGTGGAGCATATCATTACCTCCATTGAGCAGGGGGTTGGACATGATGACCCTGGAGGTCCCTTCCAACTATAACATTCTATGATTCTATGACAATCCTGCTTTTTGCAGTATAGCAATACATACCATAATACTGGGTGTTTCAGACACCCACTCTCTGTATAGCACATACATCAGCCTGCGGCCTGGAGGCAGGGACAAGCCCTCCACATACATTATGCCTGGGGCTTTATATTCTCGGTATTATGTAATAAACTGTGTTGCTTCCCTTATGTCTTTTCCTTTTAGTCTTATGATGTTTATGCATTAGTACTGATCTGGTCTTTGAAAGAATAATATACTAAGAATCTGGTAGTTATGTTATTATTATTTTGTGTGTTTTTATACATTATTTAAAGGGAATCTGTCAGCAGGTTTTTGTTATGTAATCTGACAGTATCATGAGGTAGGGGCTGAGACCCTGATTCCAGTGATGTATCACTTAGATTACTGGGTGCAGCAGTTGTGATAGTCACAGTTTTTTCTGCTGCAGATCTAGCAGAGCACAGTTGTTGTGACATGTATGACCCTGCCTACACCACAGCTTACTGTGCACATTGTATAGTGACAGAGAGCTGCTAATCAGTGCTGGGGCGTGGTTGGACTAGGACTTATGAGGCAGCTTGTCCTGTAATGATTATCTCCTGCTAATAAAACACTGATTGTACTGTAACAGCAAAACAGCCCAGTAAGTGACACATCGCTGGAATCAGATCTTTGCTCCTACATTATGGAGATCTCAGATTACATAGCAAAAACCTGCTGACATATTACCTTTAATAAGGATCATACTAGTTAAAAAAAATATTTGTCCTTGTTATGTATTTTCATTGCCTTCGCTAGGTTAATATGTGTACCTCAAAGTACCCTGTGTGTCTCATAAAACAGTATTTAACTCAAGAGCAGTGGCTGAGCTGCAGTACCTGGCACAGCCTGACATGAATGGAGTGCACGGTTGCAGGTAGTGCAGTAAAGTGGCTGCATCACTCAGGTAAGTCCGTTTATCGGTGAATTGGTGTGGGTCCGGGGAGTCTGATCATACATTGATGGGTTATCTAAAGGAAACCAGTCATCTGATTCATGCTGCCAGAACCATGGGCAGCGACACTGATTGCGCTATTGCAGCTGGGTATATATTACTCTGAAACTCTGTAGTGTTTCACAGAAAGCATACTCTGAAAAGAGATAGAGACCCTATGTGTCTTGGCTGACTAGTTCAAGGCCACTCCCACCCACATCCCTTTGATTGACAGGTCTCTCCTGATGCACATCATCAGTCTTGGCAGCATGAATTAGAGCAGGGAGGTCAAACTCAAACACATAGAGGGCCAAAAAGAAAAAATTAGACAAAGTCGAGGGCCAACCAGTATAATGGGCCCCACAAGGTCCTCCATACAGAATAAAGGGCCCCACATAGTTCTTCATACAGAATAATGGGCCCTACAAGGTCCTCCATGCATAATAATGGGCCCCACAAGGTCCTCAATGCAGAATAATGGGCCCCACAAGGTCCTCAATGAGGAATAATGGGCCATACATGGTCCTCCATACAGTATAATGGGCCTCACATACTCCTCCATACAGAATAATGGCCTCACATAGTCCTCCATACAGTATAATGGGCTCCACATAGTCCTCCATACAGAATAATGGGCCCACATAGTCCTCCATAAAGTATAATGAGCCCCACATAGTCCTCCGTACAGTATAATGGCCTCACATAGTCCTCCATACAGTATAATGGGCCCCACATAGTCCTCCATACAGTATAATGGGCCCCACATAGTCCTCCATACAGAATAATGGGCCCACATAGTCCTCCATAAAGTATAATGAGCCCCACAAAGAGGTAGTGGTTCTAGTGTTGCGGGCCAAATAAAAGCACCCTGTGGGCCTGATTTGGCCGACGGGCCAGAGTTTGTCATGTGTCAATTAGAGGCATGCTTGGTTTAAGGATAGCTATCAATGTAAAGAAAAAAAAAACCTTTATGATCAAGACTATTTTCATGTTTCATACGCTACAGCAGTGTTTCCCAATCTACGGCTCTCCACAACTCGGCAGCACTCCATGCCAGTCTACAGCATGCCATAGTGTCCTCTGGGGGAGTAGTATTTCTGCAGCAGCTGGACAGCCATAGGTTGTGATATACCGGTCTACAGGCACAGATTTCAGCATGTGTGTATATAATGACAGAGATAGGAGCGAAAAGAGAACAATTCTCTGTGTAACCATCTGACTAAAACATGGCTGATGATGGGACTGGTCAGACTGCCACTTCTGAAGACAAGAGATGACTATATACAGGGCTGAAATAAAGACTGCACACAGTGGGCGCACATACACCTTAATCTTTGGTTGCAGCGACACTTTACTTATTTTAAATACTAAAATATCCATCTCCCTATTTTTCCCACAGACTGACTCTTTACTGGTTCAGTAGAATTAAATATATCTAATGTGTACAGGAGTGACTTAACTCAGCCTTAATGGCAGATGTTGTCGGAAAGGAGCGGGCATACTGAATTTTAACATGCCTAATCAGTCACTGGTGATAAGATGTCACCAGAGGTGTTTAGCAGTTACTTATTTCCCTCTCCCTACTGAGAACGTACAAGTACAGTGTGCATGTGTATGGGTAGGGGGGTCTGAAGGAGCGTTGGGCTGACAGCAACTTTAAAGTGATTTTTTTATGGATGTTATAACAGCACCCGGGACCCTTTTCCCATCCGTTTTTCACTTATAAGAAAATATGTTTCAAACCATGTAGACTCTGAGCGGAACATGATGTATTACTTGAAATGCTCTTCTCTTTACTGAAACTTTTCCTTACTATGTCCTACAATGCATGGAATGCCATGATGAGAAGAACAATACTTGGGAGGACTTGACCCCTTCTGGTAAATGACCATGAGGATGACTCACCCAAACACTTGGATTAAGGGTCATACCAAGTATATCTGTGGGGGGAGGATGTTTAAAAACGGACTGGAATCCTCCACCTCAACAACAAAGAGAGTGCCTCGGATATCTAAACAGTGTCGACAATGCAAATCTGGGAACCACATGTCAGCAAAGAGCGGCTTCACTTCTAGATTAGCAAAATGGTGCGTTGGAGCTGAAAAGTGCAATCTAAGGGAGGAAGAAATCATTCTTGTGTTTACTTTATTGCATCTTGGATTTTATCCTGGTTTACTACGCACAATGCAAGTATTAAGAATCCTAATTGCAGAATTACTTAGCAGCAATATGATCTTAGCTATTATTTTTCACATAGATTGGTTCTTCTATTTTATAAGGCAGTGCATACTAGCAAAACTATGTAATCAGTAATACAGCTAGAGAGATAAAACCTATAGAAAGCAAACAATAAGTTTACCTGCAGCCACCACTAGAGGGAGCACTGCCTGCTCTTCACTGGTTACGGGGACATTGCATCTCATCCGTAGTTGGATGGGATATCTGTAGACAACCATCCATACAGACGATCCACTGTGCCGATCAGTGAGTCCTGGAGATCACACCACACCATTCCAAAATTGATGGCACAACCTTAAGAAGCCCATACATCTTAGACAGATGTTTTTCGAATGCTCGTTTCCCGCTGCATCACTACTACACCTGTGTTTTCTACAGAGTAAAGGTCCATTTACACTGCATGATTATTATAAATGAGCATTCCTAGGAGCAAAATGCTTGGTCGTTGGGTGTAATGAGTTTTTGGGCTGCACAAAAGATCATCGTCCTCAGCAGCACATTGACCTGTGTTAGCAATGGCACCCCATGCGCACTGAACCATCTACTACACATCATTCAGTACACACCTGATGAGTGGTCCAACTGTAAACGACCACAGATTAGAAAATATTTACTAATCAGTGGTCGTTTAAAGCCACAAAATCGGCACCTTTGCTCACAGGAACAAAGGATCGAACATGTTGAAATTCTAGGTTTTCAACCCTACTTTGTCCTGATATCTGATGTGTAAGAGCCAGTAAACTTCCATATACAAAAGATAATCAGTCCTGACAAAATCATCCGACAAAGTGTACAGTGTTATTCTACAAACATATATCAGCAATCCACAGGTCAGGTAATAACTGTATGATAGCCGCTGTGGGATCCGACCGCTCAGATCCCTATTAATCACAAGAATTAGGGTACCAAAGTCTTCTGAGTAAAAGGAGCGGTAATGAGCATGTGCAACCACTGCTCTATTCACGGTCTACAAGAGTGATGGCTGCACATGCTCACTACTGCCTCATTCACACAGGCGACTTTAGACCCCAGCTTTCAAGACCGGTGGGGGTCTCAGCAGCCAGAATCCCTTCTTCCATCGATCATTCATTTATATATATATTCTGTGGAGAGGTGATAAATTCTGTTAATAGGACAATTCCTTTAAGACAATGGCATCAATGTTTTGTTCTTAAAGGTAATCTGTCAAGAGATTTTTGCCACCTGATCTGAAAGCAGCATGATGTAGAGACAGAGACCCTAATTCCAGCGATGTGTCACTTACTGGGCTGCCTGCTATAGTTTTTATAAAATCACTGTTTTTTCAGCAGTAGATTATCACTAGAGGACTAGTAAACCTGCTGTCACATAGTCCTCCATATTTATGATCTCTGTATAGCCCCACCCCCACCATTGATTGGCAGCTTTATCTGTACACTGTAAATGGACAGACAGCTGTCAATCAGTGATGTGGGCGGGGTTATACAGAGCTCAGCATTCAGAGAACTGCTAGATCTGTACCAGATAAAACAGGGATTTTATCAAAATGACAGTAAGCAGCCTAGTAAGTGACATATCATGGGAATCAGGGTTTCTGCCCCTACATTATGCTGCTCTCAGATGGGGAAGCAAAAACGTAGTCACAGATTCCCTTTAAATGCCTCATTGAAAAGGTCCACCATCCTATTCTCTTATTATCTATAGCACAATAAAGGTATTTTTTCTGTGTCTTATGTCTCAAATACGAATGAAAACTGAGCCCTGCGACTAGCAATACATTACTCAGCTAGATTGGTGGATTAGGAGATGAGAGGTGAAAATGTGGATTAGAGAAGATAATGAGATAGAAGATGATGTGGTGTGATAATGAAGGACGGGAAATAGGAAGCATAATTCACACAAAAATGATTTCAGCTAACACACGGCTCGAATCATTTATAACCAGCTATATTGCTTCAATTACATCACATTATTTTAATTAAGCATTCAATTACACTAATGCGCTGCTATTAGGATCATCCAGAATTTAGATGGTAGTGGAGACATTAATAAATATATTTGTATAAAATACATCTTGCACACATAGCCGGCTTTGTAGAACGAAGTATCGGAAAACCCGCAAAAAACAGCAGTGAAAAATTCCTATTTTATATCTATTCAAAGCTTTGGCCCCATGCCGTATCCAGCCAGCCAGTAATATAAAGTGAACCTGTCATGTCCAGAAACTCTGTTTACCTGCAGATATGGGGTTAATCAGCAGGTAAATAGCGTTAACATCCAGCCTGTGTGCCTAACTGGAGCAGCAGTTACAGGGAGAAAATGAACTAATATCCTCCCTGCAGCCGCTCTCTTCCAGTCATTGAGGTGGTGCAGGTATCAATTACAGGGCTATAATCACTCCCCGACACTTTGATTGACAGCCTGTTCTGCACTCAGCCTGCACACAAGCGCTGCAGGCTGTCATCAATGTGTCGGGGAGTGATTACTGCAACTGATCGCTGAATCGACCTAATGACTAAAAACAAGTGGCTGCAGGGAAGATAAAAGATAATTTTGCGCCCTGTAGCTGCTGCTCCAGTAAAGCAGACAAGATTTTAATACTATTTACCAGCAGATTTATGCTATTTCTGCAGGTAAATAGTGTTTCTGGACACAACAGGTTCCCTTTAACTAAAACTTCTGGGGATTGATAACGCTCAGTTTTTAATCTTATTCATACATTTCCAGGATGAATAAAAGAGGACCGTACAATGCAGAACTCTAATACAAGATGCCCAATAATGTCAAAACTGTGGCTAAGTATTTATTTAAAAGGGTGCACCACTCCTATTCATTCGATCAGGAGTTGATCTGCAGTACTTGGCAGCGGCTACTAAACAGTTGACGGAGCAGTGCAGGAACGCAACTCATTCCATCCCATGCTGTGAGTAGTAAAGCTGACTGGTGGGTGTTTTGGGTGTTGGACCCCCACCAATTTGATATTGATGATCTATCTAAGTAATAGACCATCAATATCAAAGTAGTGTAAAAACCCTTTAAACAGACATTAGGTCCTCATCAAATAGCAATCCCCTATTAAATGTATGTACATGTATTAATTTTGCCACTATTTTCACAAAATCGCAACAAAACCACCATGTCTGACCATATCTTATCCTATGAGAACAGTAGTATGTGCATCCTAAGATACCTATACACATTAAATCAAAGTCGGTAGACCCCAATAGTTTCGGTGCGGTTGGCCAGGTAATTAATGTGTATAGAAGTGTTCTAACTCTCAGCAACTTAAACATGAGGGAAAAAAAAGAGATTGAGCATGTTCAATTTCAACATGCCCAATACTTGATTCCTACAGGAGAAAGATGCTGGTGGAGGTTAGCAGCTGCTGGTTCCTCTCGCCCCTTTGCAAAAACACGCACCCTTAGACGAGCCATGTGTATATGGGAGACTTAGAACTTGGTACAGCAGAGACCCTCATCACAGTTCTTTATGCTTACTAGTAGATCACTTATTGGAGCAATTTTTCAAAAATGGGAAAAATATATATACGAATATATTAGAAACTTGCTATTTGTTCAGTTGACAAGGGGCCGAGCTCGGGGCCATTTGCCAACTGTGTGTGATCCCCCATTTGTCTGGATTTGTTCTGTCCTTTATCCAGTGTGTCCTGTTGTCTGTACAATGAAGTGCAGTCACTTCCTGGCAGTGCGTCATGTGCGGTGACATCCTGGCCGGTGCAGAAGAGGTGAATGCAGGGATGCCCACGCTGGGGGGAAGGAAAACTACTGTTCTGCACAGGACACGGGTGGGGGGATTCCTCCTCGGCTTACGCTTTCATTGTAGTTCAGGGTTTTACTTCCTGGCAAACATCAGGCCATTTCTGCTAAACAGGAAGTGATCTTGGCGATAATTAAGGTCCAAGACTTGAAAGTAGACAAAAAATATAGTGACTTCTGAGAAATCAGAGATCTGTGTTAGAGAAATGTATGTCAAAATGCACACATAAGAAAGCCAAGCAAGGAGTGAAGTGTCAAGGAGGGCAGTATGAAGGATTACTGACATCAGAGCTGTTCGGATCATTGGCATATTCAGATTTCTTGAGACCTTCGGAAATGTGAATGTCATATATAAGGATGACTTTAGGTCCTGTTCACACTAGTGCCATGGTCCTACTATAGTACCTGATGAGCAAAATAGTGGAAAATAAAGGATTGGAATCTCCTCCGATATTAGGCAGGGTCAGTCGATGTTAGTCTAATGTGTATGGGATTTTCCCACGAACAAAGTTAATTTTAATTAACATTTTAAACAACAGATCTTTGAATAATAATAATTTCCACAACTGGATGGGTTTTAAAAAAATGTTCCTGTGCCGAGATAATCTTATAAATGTGCCCCTGCTGTGTACTGTGTAATGGCTATGTCTGACCGTACAGGAACATGGTCTGATCATACCACATCTCCTGGACAAAGGAGGAAGCAAAAGAGTATACAGACATTACAGCAGGGGATCACAGCTGATTCTTTCTGTGAGGTAAAACATTGTTTATAAACAGGCAGTGAAATGTTTTACCTCACAGAAAGAATCAGCTGTGATCCCCTGCTGTAATGTCTGTATACTCTTTTGCTTCCTCCCCTGCCCAGGAGATGTGGTATGATCAGACCATGTTCCTGCACGGTCAGACACAGCCATTACACAGTACACAGCAGGGGCACATTTATAAGATTATCTCGGCACAGGAACATTGTATTTAAACACATCCAACTGTGGAAATTATTATTATTCCAAGATCTATTGATTAAAATGTACTTTGTTAGTGGGAAAACCTCTATAAATGTGGTCAGAAACAAAAGGGACAGCCCGTCAGAGGTCAGTTGTACTCCATAAATATGCTATGCACTCTTGAAGATATGTACCAGTCATCGCTGCAGTATAATTTTGGCTTGGTTAGTACATGTACTATAGTATGTGTTTCTGAAGGCATATCTACTAAGCTGGCCTGTTCTGGTCAGCGTCACTCTCGGGAACAATGATATCTGGATAGGCTGAAGATACCGCTTTTAACATAATTTCCTGTTGGCAATAAATGCAGAGTTGAAGAACAAAATACATGAAATGCACCGCCATATGCAACCAGCATTAACACTGAGTGATCCACACTGGGAACAATGGGGGGATTCATGAAGCTAAATTCGACACAATTCTGCACACACGTCTTTGCACTTGCACAATTATGTGTTTTGTAATGTTGTGTTCACAAAGCAGGGGGGCTTAGTATGAGATGGGTATAGTCTAACACAATAGGACCCTGCTTCAAAATTTTAGCGAGAGGTAAGCCAACTAATAGGCGGGGTGCAGTTAGAAAAAAAAATGCATTCAGCATAAACCTCTGTAATAAATTTGGCGCATTTTAAAATTGTCTAGTCTAAGTTTGCATTGTCTAAAAAGCCAGCCAAGACCACCAAGACAGCCATTTTACTAATCCCGGCCTGATGAGTGTGTGAGCGGTCTATTCCAGACATACGGCCGCGTCCCGAAAAGGAAAAAGACGTCCACTCTGAGTCATCGGGAGTCATGTGAATAAATGGTGAAACAGATCTTCCCAGTACAAAGGAAAAGTAACAAAGTCGCCATTTAGCCAACATATTAATCACCTATTCGCTTTCATCTTCTAACTGCATTATAAAGACGACAACCAGGATCGGACGGCCAGGAGCAGTGCTGCGCTTGTTCTGTCACTTGTCACAAATGTCTTTTGAGAAATTATAACATCAGGAGGATAAAAAAAAAATGTATAACGAAAATCAAACTTAAAAGGGTTGTTTATGTCACTCAATGCCTCCTTTGACAGGTATGCTTAGGAGGGGTTATTTTGTTTACCACTCTCTTACCATTACAGACCACCATAAATACCAAAGAGGTACACAAATCTCTCCCTTCTACACAGGCCCCCAGAGATAAGGACCAGGCGTTCTGATTTTGAACTGGCGATCCTTTTTCTGGTCAAAGAGATAAGTCGCCGCCTTATAGATGACACAGGATCACTTGGAAGAGCGAACCATTACAGACCACTATAAATGCGAAAGAGGTACACAAATCTCTCCCTTCTAAAGGCTCCCATACAACACATTAGATTTACGTCAGCCAAATCCTTTACTGGTTCGGCCGACAGTCTAATGTATATGGAAGACCCCGACAGATGAGGTTGGGGGGAGATAAGGACCAGGCGTTCTGATTTTGGACTGGCGATCCTTTTTTGTCAAGGAGAAAAGTCGCCGCCATATAGATGATACGGGATCACTTGGAAGAGCGAGCACTAATGTGCAAGGGATAGGTGGGTGATATAGCTGCTAGCTGAACTACAGCTATCTAGTGCATGGGGGGCTTAAGAGTGTGTTCACATAACATTTCCATAGGGCTCTATTGACCTGACAATTAATTACATAATTACATTATTTATTCTAATTATTTTATATTTATTTTATATTATATTTTATTATATTATTATGATTTATTATTATTCATTATTAATTACATTACTTAATAAATTAACTAAAGTAATTACCAGAGCATCCTCCTTGTATATACTGGAACTGTATACGTCAACAGAAACGTGTACAATAAAGGCAGGAAAGCACATATATATGTATATATACATATATACACACACATCCAGGGGTATAAATGTAATAGGTGCATGGGATTGCAATCGCACCTGGGACCAAAAAAGTCCATTTGGCCCATACAATAACAATAATATTAAAGGGAATCTGTCAGCAAGTTTTTTCTATTTAATATCAGAGCAGCATAATGTAGGGCTGTGTGTTGTAGTTTCAATACAATCAGTGTTTTATCAGCTGAATATTAATACTTCAGGACTACACCTCATGTGGCAGCTAGTCCAACTAATCTGTTCAACTCCGCCTCCGCTTGCTGACAATGCACACAGGAATCTGCCAATCAGGGGTGTGGGCGGGGTTATACACAGCCCAGAAGCCTTAGCTCTGCCACATCTACACCACACAAACGTTTTCACCCATACAAATAAATGGAAAAAAAACAACGCATGTAAACATGCACCTAGAAATGCATTAATAATAAAACACACACTTTATGCATTGTGTTTCCTGATCCTCTGCTGTGAATACTGCATGAGTGCCCGATCTACACAGGACGGTCGCATCTCGTATAAACAGCAGAAGTCAATTGCCCTTTGCACGGGGAATAAATCCAAGGTCCTGGTCTGCAGATTGTCTTCCTGCTTGTACCCAGATCCCAGAGTCACTGTATACAGAACACACCTTTGTTTTATGTCTACACTTTCACGCCCTGATAGGAGGCGGCTGTGATAAAAGTAAGAATGGAGCGTGGAATAAAAGTCCCAACACCCCAAAGTCTACAGCACAATCTCCGCATCATCCGCTATGGTCTCATACACTCTGATATCATCTTAGGTTCGCCAACGCTAAGGGTCTATCGATAAGTATCTCAAATATTTTTCTAGAGCTGTCAACCAAAGAAAATAGTTAAAACATAAGTGTTATCAGTGGAAATCTACTTTTCTTGAGGAGTTATTATAGGGCAGGGCAAAGCAAATGTTTGCAGTACAAGTGATCCAGTAGTAGTACAGCAGCATTACAGCACTATTACAGTAGTATTACAGCAGTATTCTAGTAGTACAGTAGCAATACAGTAGTACAGCAGTATTACAGCACTATTATAGTAGTATTAAAGTAGTACAGTTGTATTACAGCAGTATTATAGTAGTAGAGTAGTATAATTTAGAGTAGTACAGCAATAGTACAGTAGTATTACAGCACTATTACAGTAGTACAAAAGAATTACAGTGGTATTACAGTAGCACAGCAGTAGTGCATCACTATTACAGTAGTATAGAAGTATTAAAGTAGTATTACAGTAATACAGCAGTATTACCGTATTGCATCAGTATTACAGGACTATTACAGTAGTAGTGCACACTAGTACTACTGACTAGGACTTAAGTACAAGTGATACAGTAATATTACAGCAGTAGTGCAGTAGTATTACAGTAGTATAGAAGTATTCAAGTAGTATTACAGTAATACAGCAGTATTACAGTATTGCATCAGTATTACAGGACTATTACAGTAGTAGTGCAGCACTATTACAGTAGTATAGAAGTATTAAAGTAGTATTACAGTAATACAGCAGTATTACAGTATTGCATCAGTATTACAGGACTATTACAGTAGTAGTGCACACTAGTACTACTGACTAGGACTTAAGTACAAGTGATACAGTAATATTACAGCAGTAGTGCAGTAGTATTACAGCTCTATTACAGTAGTAGTGCACACTAGTACAACTGACTAGGATTTCAGTACAAGTCTTCTACACTACATCTAACCACTTCAAAGTCTATAAAATTAGAACGAGACATCATCAGAACACTTCGGTTGGGTACCCCGCCCTTGTCCCCCCTCCAGTATAATTTTGAGTATTTTCGGCCTCCCGTACCCCACTACTATGCCAACTGTTAGGGTCACTATGTACGAGCAGTTCAACTAGTTTATACCCTATATTGGAAAACAGTGAAATGTTACATAAGGCTATATTCACATGGAGTAATTTTGCCGAGTTTTTGGAGCAGAAACTGAAAGTTAATGAGAAGTTTTGAGATAAAGAAGAGCGTTTGGAGAGTTTCTGCTCAGAAAAACTCAGTGTGTGCACATAGCCCAAATTCCTCAAAATCTGCAATCCTCTGGGATCTCGGCCTTTGTTTCTAGCTGCAGCATCCTCTCCTTCACCATCACAATAAATGCTCTTAGCATAAGAGGAGAAATAGGGCAGTAGACCTACCTGAGAGACCCTGACCACCACTGCACACGATCATAGTATAACTCAGACTGATAAAGGAAGGAAACATAGAGAACGCTACGGAAGTACAACATGAAAACAACAGAAAAAAAACTGTATTCGCAAAGTTTACCCTCAAAAATGTGGAAGTTCATAAATGTCCAACCTCTAGAATCCAATGAAACTGAATGGACAAAGAAGCTGACACGTCTCCTGTGCACCCGACGTGCCTGAATGTGCCTGCAGGATGCCATGTGGGGAAATATGTAGTCACATAAAGTGCGTGTCTGGACACAGCCTTACGTGCAAGCAGCAATTGTTTAGGCAGAATGGGCAGATGTCCCCCGGGATCTATGCGGCCGTGCCAATAATAGCATATAAAGGAGCCTGCTGGGGATCACAAGACAAACACTGATAGACAGGAGCGTATCTGTGTACAGACGGTATATACTCCGCTTCTACAGGCCTTACACATTGCTTACACAAATCTCATCTCTCACCGTGGCTGTGATATCTGCAGCATGGACAGATAGATGGGCGATCATATCAGACAGGTTCAAAGATACGTATGAAGAAAAGTGTAAAATGCAGCATTTAGGGGTCAGCCAACCACTGGTATGAATGCAAGGACCCCCTAACCTGGAGGCTTGTATATCTCCTGCAAAGTAAGTACATGGACACCAAAGTCCCCAAAAATGCTATCACTTACAACAAGCATCATCTATTCCAGTGCATTTCCGCATCTACTGTACTGACGGACAGAACATGACAGTTTGATTTTTCTTGCTGCCTCTTTAAGATCAGGTATCTCGGAGACTGTGCGCATGCTAGACCGCCGCTCCATTCATTCGCTATGGGGCTGCTGAGCGCGGCACTTGGCTTTTTCTGGCAGACCCATGCAGAATGAATGCAGCGGCGGCCGGATATTTGACCTGCCACTCCATTTTGTAACACAGATAAAAGTTCCCTGTTCTGCCAATCTGTGCGGGTCCCAGTGGCGGGACAACCCCCCCGACCAACAAGTTATTACCTATCCTACAGGTAGGTGATAAAAGGGGTTGTCCAGTGATCATGACTGATAAAGGATGGTCTCTGCAGACATTGATGAGTGTTCTTACGTCAGCCCCATTGACATGGGTGGAGCAGAGGGGTGCTCGACTGCTGCTCCATTCAGATTCCTCCTTAAGAGCTAAGATCCATTCTTTTCTGATGGGTTTTCTCACTGATGGGTTTTCTGATGGGTGGGTCGGGTAGGCCAGACCCCCGCCAACAACCTTAAAGATGTTGTTCACTACTAGGACAACCCCATCTTGATCTAAATGTTTGGCGCCAATAAAATAAAAAAGATCATACTAACCTCATGTGCCGGAGCTGTTCCAGCGGTGTTGGCACTTGCGTTCCCCGGGCTCCCGTGTGAAAGTGAGAGAGAAGCTGCAGCCCTGTCGTCCTCTTGATGTTCGATTTGTCTAAAGCGGGGCCAGTGACGCCAGCGCTGATTAGTTGCCGGTATCATGTGTTCTAACAACCACACAGGAGCTCTGGGAACGCAAGTGCTGACACCGCTGGAACAGCATCGGCATGGGAGGTGAGTAGAAGCTTTTTTATTTTATTGGAGACAAGCGTGGGGTATGAGAAGGGGTTGTTCAACTTAAGTAGTGGACAACTTCTTTAAATTCATCACCTAGCCTGTGGATGGTTGAAAAATTAATTTGTGGAGAAACATATTAAAATATGTTGCTGGTTGGAACGATTCTTCGATAATCGATGGTGATGGGTCAGAAATATTTTTCGGCCATTTTTATGCCCGTGATAATAATTTCAGCACGGTCGTACATGTTTAGTGACACCAGGCGACAAATGATCTTTCTGGGAATCTTCAATCAGCAAAACAATGTTTTGACTCAATTTCGAACGATGACGATCAGACGACTAAAACGATCCTACAATGGGTTTATTGTCATCACAGTCAGATGTAAGGTCCCCCCTTGATACATCTATTAGGATGAGCCCCGGCACCATCATTTCCTCTGGCTAGCACATCCAGGTTAGGCTTTAGTATAGAGATATATCTTTGTAGACACGCTCGCTTTGATTCATCGGCTCTTGCCCACTGCAGTCGTATCTACATCCTTTTTTTGCATTGCCTCACTCCATGCATTTATAAATAGACCAGGTCATAGTGCCACCACATACTACAGTCACCCGGCACATGGTGGGCTGCCATCGCGTTACGCAAACACTTCTAATCCATGGCAATCACCTAGCTTTCCCAGACTCCTGACTGCCGAGTGTCTACTGACGTAGCGGGATAGAAGCGTGGGAAAATGTCACTGCAGAATTGTCACCGAGAAGTCCGGGGAAAAAGCAAATTCTGTCCCAGGGGGGTACGGACAATGTCGGACTGGGGCCCAAAGGCCCATCAGTAACCAACTCCAGGGCCACACTTTTCAGCTTCATGCAAATGTGACATTATCCTCAATCACAAATTTATATAACAATGATCTGGGCAGATTGTTAAATGAATAAGATGCTGCCTTTGTCTGTACATAGTGATTCATGTATATTGTGCCAAGTACTGCTCATATAAGAGGGTGGTGGCCCACCAGAGGATTCTCCGCTTCTCCTGTGGGCCAGTCCAAACCTGGGTACGGATCTTTTAATATTTCAAGAACTAAAGGCAGGTTTACATTACAGTATTTATCAACAATATACTAATGCAAGTTGTGTAGGGATGGACGATCGCTACCAAGATTTTTGGTTGACCCTTCTTTACACGAGATGATGTGCTGCCAACAACGATTATCTTTTGGGCTGCATAGAAGATGCCATCGTCTGTCAAATAAGTGTTTCGATCGTTCATCAGTCAATAGCTGCTATAGGCAAATGATCAGGAATGATGTCACTTGTAAGCGCCTGTTTGGGATGATTATTGGCCCCTATAAAGGGGATTTATAGAGGATTAGCCCCTATAAAGAGATTTTCCCATAGCTAACAATTAGATAACACATCTCATATTTCAGAGGTTGTTTTGGAAATGAAAGAAGCAGTCTGATTGGTTTGTTATGGGGAACGCTGATAAATCTTCCCCAATGCTGGTAATCTTAGGTGTGTCTATATTAATACATGGTTATAATGTAAGGAGGGCTAGGCTGGAGACCAGCCGAATCCTGCAGGGCACACGGTACAACCTCGTAGCCACGCACTATGGCAGGAATACATGCAGCTAATTTCCTCTGTCTGCTATAGTGGCAACAACACCCAACATCCGCTATGGAACATGCTGTGGTTACTTCGACAGCAAACCGTAGAGGTTTTTAATGAACTTTAACTATAGAATTAGAAAAAATGTAGCGGGTGCATGTCATTTACACCCAGACATTTACGATTCTCGGCACCACATCTGATTCTCACAATGAATACAAGAACCATAAAACATCACGTATCAATACAGGACGGCCATTCATTACAAGTACGCTATATACTGTAGGTGAACGGAGAAACTGACATCTGACTCATTGTGAAAAATGACACTGCAGAGACGCTGCCCTTCATAAACCTTCACAATGGAAACTTTGCAGATCACCGCAGTCTAATAGACGAGACCAATACCAAAGAAGCACAATTACTGATTATATACAGACAGATGAGAAAGAACTGAATTTACAATTTAAAGGGAATGTCCACTTTTCTACTTCAGAGTTTAAAATTCCACTTTTAAAATGTTAAATAAAATCAATAATTGAGCAACTTTCCAAATCCTGTCCCTATAACGTACCAATCTCGATTTACATAATGACGCCTTCTCCGCTCACGTATGGTCAGAGATCAAAAAATATTGATGGCTTCCTGTTAGCAGAGAGCGGTACAATGTGGGAGCAAAGTGGTGAGATCATGTCAGATAGCAAAGGAGAACAAACCTGTTGTCTGTTTCTGCGGGCAGACCAGTAACGTTTAGACACTTAGTATAATATAGATGAAGAAAACAACATAAAATAGCTTCAAATAGTATTAAAATAGTCAAGAATTGTACTAGTGAAAATACTGCATTTACTCCAGCTCTGGGGTACTGGGGATATTCATTGAAATCAAGGGATTTTCATAGACTTAAAGGGGTTTTCCACTACTTGGACAACCCCTTTTCAATCAGCATGTTTCCCATCTATATATATAATCGTCTTATCCCGTCTGTCTGTCTGTCCAGGAAATCCCGCGTCGCTGATTGGTCCGGCCGCGGCCAATCAGCGACGCGGGATTTGTGAAAAAGATGGCGGCCGTTAGCAGCTCATCTGCAGGACGGAGGTCAGCGGTGATGCAGCAGGGAGAGGACCGGCGCGAGGCGCTCATCTCCCAGCCGCTAGCTGAACGGAGGACCGGGGAGCGGCACCGCCGGTCGGGAAACTTCTGCTGCGAGCAGCCGCGCATCTCCCGGCTTCTCGCAGCGGAAGTAGTCGCACAAGCAGCGCCGCCCCCGGTCCTCACTAATAAAACGCTGATTTGTCGCGGTCGACGCCCGCGACCAATCAGCGATATAGAAGGAAAATTTAAACGCCGCTCTGCTGATTGGTCGCGGTCGCGACTAATCAGCGATTTTGGCGCCAAATTTAAACATGCTCTCCAGTCCTCACTAACCCCGCCAAATTTAAACACCACTTTGCTGATTGGTCGCGGTTGCCGGCCGCGACCAATCAGCGATATTGGCGCCAAATTTAAACAACGCTCTGCTAATTGCACCCGGTCGGCCGCATACATATTCTAGAATACCCGATGCGTTAGAATCGGGCCACCATCTAGTCCGTAAAATAATAACAGCTAGGCCATGGCCCCACTATCAGTATTTGGTCAGTATTCGCTCAGTATTTTTTCTCAGGAGTAGGAGCCAAAACCAGGAGTGGGTGATAAATGCAGAATTGGTGACATGTTTCTATTATACCTTTTCTCTGATTGTTCCTCACCTGGTTTTGGCCCCCACTCCTAAGAATAAATACTGACCAAATACGGACAGTGGGGCCGTGGCTTTATGCTCACCTCTGGTGCCGTTCCAGCTGTTCCGGTACTGACTCTCCCAGGGCTCACATGACACTGTTGTGTCACGCGATCCCTGCGGCCAATTAGTGCTGGTTTCAAACATAATGAGGAAATCAGAGCTGTGGCTGGCTGGTCATTTCTGATACATCTGAAAGCGGGAAGAGTAAAGCCAGCGCTGATTGGCAGCAGGGATTGCGTGACATGATATCACGTTAGCCGTGGGGGAGCGAGTGCTGACACTGCCAAAACGTCGCCAGCACCGGAGGCGAGTATAAGGGTTATTATTTTACGTGGGGGCAAACATGCCGATTGAGATGGAGTTGTTCGAATAGTGGACAGCCCCTTTAAGGAAGACCTGACACCAGGTCAACAGTGACCAGTTCTTCCTTCTATTTAATTTACACTGCTCTTGAGTATTCAGTTTTATTGTTTTATTTTTTTTTTTAAATCCGCAGCACAGTTCCTGAGATACAGGCCTTTTTATTTAGTGCTGATTCTTACGCACTTTACCAAGTGGGCGGTGCTCACATTGTAATCATGCAGAGCAGCCTAGTGACACCCCCCCAGAGATTTCTGTGAGTCATGCCCCCTTGTTAAAGACCATACGAATTTTCAATAAATGAAAAGGCCCACATCTCTGGAACCATATGGCGGATTTAATAAATAAATAAGGGAGCAAAGAGAATAAAATAAGAGCAAAAATTGGTCACTTTTGACCAAGTGACAAGTTCTCTTCATATGGATGCAATGCAAATTCTTGCCGCAAAATTAAAGATTTTGGGAACTCCTGGCAGAGACAAACCCTTCTGAAATGGGGTATTAAAAAAAAAGACAACCCTATTAAAGGGAATATGTCACCAGGTTCTTGTTACCCCATCTAATATCAGCCTGATATAGGGGCAGGGACCCCGATTCCAGTGATGTGTCACTTTTCTGGGTTCTGCAGTTTTGAAAAACAGTCTTATATGCTGCCAATCAATGGTGAGGGTGAAGTTGGACTACCTGGCAGCAAGCCAAGTAGTCCTCGAGTGATAATCTCCGGCTGATAAAACAATGACTTTATAGAAAAAAAAAACTATGCTAAGCAGCCCAGTATGTGATACATCGCTGGAATCAGGGTCTCTGCCCCTAGATTAGATAGCAAAAACCTAGTGCAGTGTAGATTGGCATGATTGTTGAGCCCAGTGATCAGCTGCAGTGGTCTCATGCTGCAGCTGTGACGTCACCACTGCAGCCGAGTTAACAAAGACAGGGATGGCAGCAAGGAGAGCCGGCGCTTCAGCGGCAGAGTGGAATATTTGGCTGACTTTTTGTTTTTACACATCGCGAGCCTTTGGCATAAACTAAAAAAAATACAATGGAAACCTTCATTAATGGTAAAGCACAGTGGTATATGTCAGAGCTATATAAAGCTTATTATTGTTAGATTATGGTGCCAAATGACAACCTCGTCTCTGTGACATCTGACCTCCTCAGCTCAACTCTACATAAAGAAATATCCTGCAAACATCACACTACAAACATGAATGAACCAAATGGAGCAACACTGTAATATTAGAAGATGAAACACTGGAGGGAGTTTCTATCCTCATAAAGCAGAGGTAATGATTTACACCTAGACCTTGGGCCACAGTATGTGTGAGATCATACAGTCCCGTCAGCACAAGACAGATGGGAGGTGATGTAATCCGTAAGTATTGTTTATAGACGAGGTTGGGATGCGGTGCCCTCGCCCTCTGCACTTTCTACACAGCACTCTAATGGGTTTAGAGGCAGCAGCCACAACAAGATAGAAAGGGCCTTAGTGACTAAGTGTAAGTGCAGATGTAGAAGGGCCGGGCTTCACGGATGTGGCACAGGCGAGTTTGTCCATCGATACTAGTACTGATATCACCATGTGCTACCAGCGGTGTTACATCGGACTGCAAGCAAACCTACTGCAGAGTTAGCACTGGCAATAACTATCATGGATCTTGCGCACAGTTATACCTGAAATAGACTTTATTATTTAATAGCGCAAGTATGTGTATATACTGAAATGTGTGCGCATGTATGTCAATATGTGCGTGTGTGTATGTCGATATGTGCGTGTGTGTATGTCGATATGTGCGTGTGTGTATGTCGATATGTGCGTGTGTGTATGTCAACATGTGCGTGTGTGTATGTCAACATGTGCGTGTTAAGCATGTCGATATGTGCGTGTTAAGCATGTCGATATGTGCGTGTTAAGTATGTCGATATGTGCGTGTTAAGTATGTCGATATGTGCGTGTTAAGTATGTCGATATGTGCGTGTTAAGTATGTCGATATGTGCGTGTGTGTATGTCGATATGTGCGTGTGTGTATGTCGATATGTGCATGTTAAGTATGTCGATATGTGCGTGTATGTCGATATGTGCATGTTAAGTATGTCGATATGTGCGTGTGTGTATGTCGATATGTGCGTGTGTGTAAGTCGATATGTGCGTGTGTGTAAGTCGATATGTGCGTGTTAAGTATGTCGATATGTGCGTGTGTGTAAGTCGATATGTGCGTGTGTGTAAGTCGATATGTGCGTGTGTGTAAGTCGATATGTGCGTGTTAAGTATGTCGATATGTGCGTGTGTGTATGTCGATATGTGCGTGTTAAGTATGTCGATATGTGCGTGTTAAGTATGTCGATATGTGCGTGTTAAGTATGTCGATATGTGCGTGTGTGTATGTCGATATGTGCGTGTGTGTATGTCGATATGTGCGTGTTAAGTATGTCGATATGTGCGTGTTAAGTATGTCGATATGTGCGTGTTAAGTATGTCGATATGTGCGTGTTAAGTATGTCGATATGTGCGTGTTAAGTATGTCGATATGTGCGTGTGTGTATGTCGATATGTGCGTGTTAAGTATGTCGATATGTGCGTGTTAAGTATGTCGATATGTGCGTGTGTGTATGTCGATATGTGCGTGTGTGTATGTCGATATGTGCGTGTTAAGTATGTCGATATGTGCGTGTGTGTATGTCGATATGTGCGTGTGTGTATGTCGATATGTGCGTGTTAAGTATGTCGATATGTGCGTGTTAAGTATGTCGATATGTGCGTGTGTGTATGTCGATATGTGCGTGTGTGTATGTCGATATGTGCGTGTTAAGTATGTCGACATGTGCGTGTGTGTATGTCGACATGTGCGTGTGTGTGTGTCGATATGTGCGTGTGTGTATGTCGATATGTGCATGTTAAGTATGTCGATATGTGCGTGTGTGTATGTCGATATGTGCGTGTTAAGTATGTCGATATGTGCGTGTTAAGTATGTCGATATGTGCGTGTGTGTATGTCGATATGTGCGTGTTAAGTATGTCGATATGTGCGTGTTAAGTATGTCGATATGTGCGTGTGTGTATGTCGATATGTGTGTGTGTGTATGTCGATATGTGCGTGTTAAGTATGTCGATATGTGCGTGTTAAGTATGTCGATATGTGCGTGTTAAGTATGTCGATATGTGCGTGTGTGTATGTCGATATGTGCGTGTTAAGTATGTCGATATGTGCGTGTTAAGTATGTCGATATGTGCGTGTTAAGTATGTCGATATGTGCGTGTTAAGTATGTCGATATGTGCGTGTTAAGTATGTCGATATGTGCGTGTGTGTATGTCGATATGTGCGTGTTAAGTATGTCGATATGTGCGTGTTAAGTATGTCGATATGTGCGTGTTAAGTATGTCGATATGTGCGTGTGTGTATGTCGATATGTGCGTGTTAAGTATGTCGATATGTGCGTGTGTGTATGTCGATATGTGCGTGTGTGTATGTCGATATGTGCGTGTGTGTATGTCGATATGTGTGTGTATGTCGATATGTGCGTGTGTTTATGTCGATATGTGCGTGTATGTCGATATGTGCGTGTATGTCGATATGTGCGTGTGTTTATGTCGATATGTGCGTGTGTGTATGTCAACATGTGCGTGTTAAGCATGTCGATATGTGCGTGTTAAGTATGTCGATATGTGCGTGTTAAGTATGTCGATATGTGCGTGTTAAGTATGTCGATATGTGCGTGTTAAGTATGTCGATATGTGCGTGTGTGTATGTCGATATGTGCGTGTGTGTATGTCGATATGTGCATGTTAAGTATGTCGATATGTGCGTGTGTGTATGTCGATATATGCGTGTTAAGCATGTCGATATGTGCGTGTTAAGTATGTCGATATGTGCGTGTTAAGTATGTCGATATGTGCGTGTGTGTATGTCGATATGTGCGTGTGTGTATGTCGATATGTGCATGTTAAGTATGTCGATATGTGCGTGTGTGTATGTCGATATGTGCGTGTGTGTATGTCGATATGTGCATGTTAAGTATGTCGATATGTGCGTGTGTGTATGTCGATATGTGCGTGTGTGTATGTCGATATGTGCGTGTGTGTATGTCGATATGTGCGTGTGTGTATGTGGATATGTGCGTGTGTGTATGTCGATATGTGCGTGTGTGTATGTCGATATGTGCGTGTTAAGTATGTCGATATATGCGTGCGTGTATGTCGATATGTGCGTGCGTGTATGTCGATATGTGCGTGTGTGTATGTCGATATGTGCTTGTTAAGTATGTCGATATGTGCGTGTTAAGTATGTCGATATGTGCGTGCGTGTATGTCGATATGTGCGTGTGTATGTCGATATATGCGTGCGTGTATGTCGATATGTGCGTGCGTGTATGTCGATATGTGCGTGCGTGTATGTCGATATGTGCGTGTGTGTATGTCGATATGTGCGTGTTAAGTATGTCGACATGTGCGTGTGTGTATGTCGACATGTGCGTGTGTGTGTGTAGATATGTGCGTGTGTGTATGTCGATATGTGCATGTTAAGTATGTCGATATGTGCGTGTGTGTATGTTGATATGTGCGTGTTAAGTATGTCGATATGTGCGTGTTAAGTATGTCGATATGTGCGTGTTAAGTATGTCGATATGTGCGTGTTAAGTATGTCGATATGTGCGTGTGTGTATGTCGATATGTGCGTGTGTGTATGTCGATATGTGCGTGTGTGTATGTCGATATGTGCGTGTTAAGTATGTCGATATGTGCGTGTGTGTATGTCGATATGTGCGTGTTAAGTATGTCGATATGTGCGTGTTAAGTATGTCGATATGTGCGTGTTAAGTATGTCGATATGTGCGTGTGTGTATGTCGATATGTGCGTGTGTGTATGTCGATATGTGCGTGTTAAGTATGTCGATATGTGCGTGTGTGTATGTCGATATGTGCGTGTGTGTATGTCGATATGTGCGTGTGTGTATGTCGATATGTGCGTGTGTGTATGTCGATATGTGCGTGTGTGTATGTCGATATGTGCGTGTTAAGTATGTCGATATGTGCGTGTTAAGTATGTCGATATGTGCGTGTTAAGTATGTCGATATGTGCGTGTGTGTATGTCGATATGTGCGTGTTAAGTATGTCGATATGTGCGTGTGTGTATGTCGATATGTGCGTGTGTGTATGTCGATATGTGCGTGTGTGTATGTCGATATGTGCGTGTTAAGTATGTCGATATGTGCGTGTGTGTATGTCGATATGTGCGTGTTAAGTATGTCGATATGTGCGTGTGTGTATGTCGATATGTGCGTGTTAAGTATGTCGATATGTGCGTGTGTGTATGTCGATATGTGCGTGTGTGTATGTCGATATGTGCGTGTGTGTATGTCGATATGTGCGTGTTAAGTATGTCGACATGTGCGTGTGTGTATGTCGACATGTGCGTGTGTGTGTGTAGATATGTGCGTGTGTGTATGTCGATATGTGCATGTTAAGTATGTCGATATGTGCGTGTGTGTATGTCGATATGTGCGTGTTAAGTATGTCGATATGTGCGTGTTAAGTATGTCGATATGTGCGTGTTAAGTATGTCGATATGTGCGTGTTAAGTATGTCGATATGTGCGTGTGTGTATGTCGATATGTGCGTGTGTGTATGTCGATATGTGCGTGTTAAGTATGTCGATATGTGCGTGTTAAGTATGTCGATATGTGCGTGTTAAGTATGTCGATATGTGCGTGTTAAGTATGTCGATATGTGCGTGTTAAGTATGTCGATATGTGCGTGTGTGTATGTCGATATGTGCGTGTTAAGTATGTCGATATGTGCGTGTTAAGTATGTCGATATGTGCGTGTGTGTATGTCGATATGTGCGTGTGTGTATGTCGATATGTGCGTGTTAAGTATGTCGATATGTGCGTGTGTGTATGTCGATATGTGCGTGTGTGTATGTCGATATGTGCGTGTTAAGTATGTCGATATGTGCGTGTTAAGTATGTCGATATGTGCGTGTGTGTATGTCGATATGTGCGTGTGTGTATGTCGATATGTGCGTGTTAAGTATGTCGACATGTGCGTGTGTGTATGTCGACATGTGCGTGTGTGTGTGTCGATATGTGCGTGTGTGTATGTCGATATGTGCATGTTAAGTATGTCGATATGTGCGTGTGTGTATGTCGATATGTGCGTGTTAAGTATGTCGATATGTGCGTGTTAAGTATGTCGATATGTGCGTGTGTGTATGTCGATATGTGCGTGTTAAGTATGTCGATATGTGCGTGTTAAGTATGTCGATATGTGCGTGTGTGTATGTCGATATGTGTGTGTGTGTATGTCGATATGTGCGTGTTAAGTATGTCGATATGTGCGTGTTAAGTATGTCGATATGTGCGTGTTAAGTATGTCGATATGTGCGTGTGTGTATGTCGATATGTGCGTGTTAAGTATGTCGATATGTGCGTGTTAAGTATGTCGATATGTGCGTGTTAAGTATGTCGATATGTGCGTGTTAAGTATGTCGATATGTGCGTGTTAAGTATGTCGATATGTGCGTGTGTGTATGTCGATATGTGCGTGTTAAGTATGTCGATATGTGCGTGTTAAGTATGTCGATATGTGCGTGTTAAGTATGTCGATATGTGCGTGTGTGTATGTCGATATGTGCGTGTTAAGTATGTCGATATGTGCGTGTGTGTATGTCGATATGTGCGTGTGTGTATGTCGATATGTGCGTGTGTGTATGTCGATATGTGTGTGTATGTCGATATGTGCGTGTGTTTATGTCGATATGTGTGTGTATGTCGATATGTGCGTGTATGTCGATATGTGCGTGTGTTTATGTCGATATGTGCGTGTGTGTATGTCAACATGTGCGTGTTAAGCATGTCGATATGTGCGTGTTAAGTATGTCGATATGTGCGTGTTAAGTATGTCGATATGTGCGTGTTAAGTATGTCGATATGTGCGTGTTAAGTATGTCGATATGTGCGTGTGTGTATGTCGATATGTGCGTGTGTGTATGTCGATATGTGCATGTTAAGTATGTCGATATGTGCGTGTGTGTATGTCGATATATGCGTGTTAAGCATGTCGATATGTGCGTGTTAAGTATGTCGATATGTGCGTGTTAAGTATGTCGATATGTGCGTGTGTGTATGTCGATATGTGCGTGTGTGTATGTCGATATGTGCATGTTAAGTATGTCGATATGTGCGTGTGTGTATGTCGATATGTGCGTGTGTGTATGTCGATATGTGCATGTTAAGTATGTCGATATGTGCGTGTGTGTATGTCGATATGTGCGTGTGTGTATGTCGATATGTGCGTGTGTGTATGTCGATATGTGCGTGTGTGTATGTCGATATGTGCGTGTGTGTATGTCGATATGTGCGTGTGTGTATGTCGATATGTGCGTGTTAAGTATGTCGATATATGCGTGCGTGTATGTCGATATGTGCGTGCGTGTATGTCGATATGTGCGTGCGTGTATGTCGATATGTGCTTGTTAAGTATGTCGATATGTGCGTGTTAAGTATGTCGATATGTGCGTGCGTGTATGTCGATATGTGCGTGTGTATGTCGATATATGCGTGCGTGTATGTCGATATGTGCGTGCGTGTATGTCGATATGTGCGTGCGTGTATGTCGATATGTGCGTGCGTGTATGTCGATATGTGCGTGTTAAGTATGTCGACATGTGCGTGTGTGTATGTCGACATGTGCGTGTGTGTGTGTAGATATGTGCGTGTGTGTATGTCGATATGTGCATGTTAAGTATGTCGATATGTGCGTGTGTGTATGTTGATATGTGCGTGTTAAGTATGTCGATATGTGCGTGTTAAGTATGTCGATATGTGCGTGTTAAGTATGTCGATATGTGCGTGTTAAGTATGTCGATATGTGCGTGTGTGTATGTCGATATGTGCGTGTGTGTATGTCGATATGTGCGTGTGTGTATGTCGATATGTGCGTGTTAAGTATGTCGATATGTGCGTGTGTGTATGTCGATATGTGCGTGTTAAGTATGTCGATATGTGCGTGTTAAGTATGTCGATATGTGCGTGTTAAGTATGTCGATATGTGCGTGTGTGTATGTCGATATGTGCGTGTGTGTATGTCGATATGTGCGTGTTAAGTATGTCGATATGTGCGTGTGTGTATGTCGATATGTGCGTGTGTGTATGTCGATATGTGCGTGTGTGTATGTCGATATGTGCGTGTGTGTATGTCGATATGTGCGTGTGTGTATGTCGATATGTGCGTGTTAAGTATGTCGATATGTGCGTGTTAAGTATGTCGATATGTGCGTGTTAAGTATGTCGATATGTGCGTGTGTGTATGTCGATATGTGCGTGTTAAGTATGTCGATATGTGCGTGTGTGTATGTCGATATGTGCGTGTGTGTATGTCGATATGTGCGTGTGTGTATGTCGATATGTGCGTGTTAAGTATGTCGATATGTGCGTGTGTGTATGTCGATATGTGCGTGTTAAGTATGTCGATATGTGCGTGTGTGTATGTCGATATGTGCGTGTTAAGTATGTCGATATGTGCGTGTGTGTATGTCGATATGTGCGTGTGTGTATGTCGATATGTGCGTGTGTGTATGTCGATATGTGCGTGTTAAGTATGTCGACATGTGCGTGTGTGTATGTCGACATGTGCGTGTGTGTGTGTAGATATGTGCGTGTGTGTATGTCGATATGTGCATGTTAAGTATGTCGATATGTGCGTGTGTGTATGTTGATATGTGCGTGTTAAGTATGTCGATATGTGCGTGTTAAGTATGTCGATATGTGCGTGTTAAGTATGTCGATATGTGCGTGTTAAGTATGTCGATATGTGCGTGTTAAGTATGTCGATATGTGCGTGTGTGTATGTCGATATGTGCGTGTTAAGTATGTCGATATGTGCGTGTTAAGTATGTCGATATGTGCGTGTTAAGTATGTCGATATGTGCGTGTTAAGTATGTCGATATGTGCGTGTTAAGTATGTCGATATGTGCGTGTTAAGTATGTCGATATGTGCGTGTTAAGTATGTCGATATGTGCGTGTTAAGTATGTCGATATGTGCGTGTGTGTATGTCGATATGTGCGTGTTAAGTATGTCGATATGTGCGTGTGTGTATGTCGATATGTGCGTGTTAAGTATGTCGATATGTGCGTGTGTGTATGTCGATATGTGCGTGTGTGTATGTCGATATGTGCGTGTGTGTATGTCGATATGTGCGTGTGTGTATGTCGATATGTGCGTGTTAAGTATGTCGATATGTGCGTGTTAAGTATGTCGATATGTGCGTGTGTGTATGTCGATATGTGCGTGTTAAGTATGTCGATATGTGCGTGTGTGTATGTCGATATGTGCGTGTGTGTATGTCGATATGTGCGTGTGTGTATGTCGATATGTGCGTGTGTGTATGTCGATATGTGCGTGTTAAGTATGTCGATATGTGCGTGTGTGTATGTCGATATGTGCGTGTTAAGTATGTCGATATGTGCGTGTGTGTATGTCGATATGTGCGTGTGTGTATGTCGATATGTGCGTGTTAAGTATGTCGATATGTGCGTGTGTGTATGTCGATATGTGCGTGTTAAGTATGTCGATATGTGCGTGTGTGTGTCGATATGTGCGTGTTAAGTATGTCGATATGTGCGTGTGTGTATGTCGATATGTGCGTGTGTGTATGTCGATATATGCGTGTGTGTATGTCGATATGTGCGTGTGTATGTCGATATGTGCGTGTTAAGTATGTCGATATGTGCGTGTGTGTATGTCGAAATGTGCGTGTTAAGTATGTCGATATGTGCGTGTGTGTATGTCGATATGTGCGTGTGTGTATGTCGATATGTGCGTGTGTGTATGTCGATATGTGCGTATGTCGATATGTGCGTGTTAAGTATGTCGATATGTGCGTGTGTGTATGTCGATATGTGCGTGTGTGTATGTCGACATGTGCGTGTTAAGTATGTCGATATGTGAGTGTGTGTATGTCGACATGTGCGTGTGTGTATGTTGATATGTGCGTGTATGTCGATATGTGCGTGTGTGTATGTCGACATGTGCGTGTGTGTATGTCGATATGTGCGTGTATGTATGTCGATATGTGCGTGTATGTATATATATATATATGTGCGTGTATGCATAGATATGTGTATATATATATTACACACACATATACTCTCACACACATATATGTTCATGTGCATATATATATTACAAACACACACACGTTTATATGTATTTATAACAAACACATACCTATATACACACAAACATATATAGAATAAGCAGATACTTTATGAATCTTCATACAGGTTGTGGTCAATATATAGTGTAATGCGGTGGCAGTGACATGGCTGAGCGTGCCGTACCGTGCCAGTCTGTGGACAATATGCAATGTCCAGATTTGGGGACAATATGACTGAACTTCATCAAGGATGAGGTTATGAAGAGACTAATTACTGACTAAAAATATTTGAATGTAGCCGTGAGGAAATAGTTAATATAAATCAATTAAAACCACTTTCCTAACCATTAGGAAGCAGAAGAGAAAGTCTATAATCATCTTAAGTACTTATGCTATGTCCCTAGGTATACGCTGGGCCTGACAGTACGGCCAATGACAGGCACTGGGTCATCCACACACAGGCTGCTCCTTTTAGCAAGCTTAATGCAGAAAACAGATGTACAATGCACGGCTGCGGACACTGCAGACACACATTGGAACCGCACTCTCATCTGGAAACAGCTCAAGCTGGCTGAAATCATGTCTGCATTGCAATGCATCCCCCTCCAGCAGCCACAGACCACAAGCGTACTGACCTTCCTTCAGACTTTTCTGGTTGTTTGCATCAAGACATTCCTTATCTTTCAATGGATCAAAATCCCCAGCAGGTATAATCTCGGTAAAACCCGGCTGCTTTTTACTGCTATCAATCATGATGAGGCTCCTTCCAAATAATATATCCAGTAAAGAGGAGAAAGGGAAAAAGGACTGCGGAGAGGGCACACAATCCTTTTTTGGGATAGTCGTCAGGAGCGGACAAATTACATGTCTAAGCCAAGGAAAAAGCCATGGTGCTTCCTTTCAATTGTGACTTGCACACACAGTGAATTCTCCCAGACAGGGAAGCGGAGCTGTGGAAACAGCAGTGAGGATCTCCACCCCTTTGTAGAGCAGCTCTCCACCCACCAGCAGTACTGTGCTCCCAGTATAATAACCAACCCTGACTCTGAAGTTAATAATAAATCCCGCCACCACTACTGGGACAAGACGCATTGTCACTGCTGGTGAAGGAGACTTGTCAGTCAACCACCGCCATACTGCAGTCCACCCACCACCACCATACAAGTTGTCTTCAAGCAAAGTCCCTGAAAAGTTTAGACAAAAGCCAAGGTCAACGCGGCATTAAAGTGAGATGTTATTCAGAAGTGAGCTCACCGGCTGAGATCATTCCTCACACAAGCTGCAAATGACAGGTACAGTCACCCCGGAGAAGGCCAACCCCCAAGAACGTCTCCGCAAAGAGAAAACGCAAAGAAATGTCACTTCCACGGTGGAGGTCTAGCCTGAAACTCACTTTCTGTGAAATACACATATTAGAGTCTACACTTACCAAAAATTATAAGTAGTATTTCCACTTATAATCAGGATCTTTTCACTTAAGTAGAAAAATAAAACTTATTAGGGTTTTCTAATCATCAAAACGTAACATCGATCCAAAGGTTAGGTGATAAGAGTCAGATAACCGAGAGCTAAAATAGGCTATACCCCACAACCAGTCCCATTACTTTCAATAGAGCGATTCTATTTTAGGCTGGGGTTACACGGTGACTTTGGCCTTGACACAGATTGCACGGCCTAAGATTGATATATGCCACAGCTCTGAAAAAGACAAAGGTAGACGTTCTTGCTTGCAATAATTGAATTTTATTTTGATCCGGCAAGAAGTAGAAATTGTCCAACGTTTCGACCAACAATGGTTTTTGTCAAGAGCATCTGTATGTTGGAAGAGCCAGGTTTAGGGTAGATGCAGCTAAGTGCAGGCCATAGTTTGATTCTTGGAGGATCAAAATAATATTCTTTTTCGGTGCTGAGGTTTTCGTCTACTTTAAGCCAGGACTTTGGTCCTTTCCTGAAGCACGTACACTTCCGGAGCAGTGGTGCTGGTATTTCCTTTCTATTTAGTATGCCCCTGCCACATCACAGCATAATGCAAGTGAATGGGATCGAACACTGATCAGCCAGGTACCACTATAAGCAAGACTCACAAAATCCAACTGCGTTGTGGCCATCTATTCCCCAACCTAAAAGGGATGAGATCCCCCTTTTATCCTGATAAGAGGAACTTCCAGCGATCAGTTATCGCCTATTCTGTGGATAGATAATAAGTTTTGATTACGAGAAACCTCAATTTAGTCTTCCTTCAGACGTTCGTGAGTCACTTACCTGTTTCGACTTTCTCACAGATACGTCTGAACAAGGCCTTACTTTTAATACGGTTTCTCTTCAATGGTATTTCATAATATATAGTGTAGTATAAGGCAACTGGCTCAAAAAAGGCAGCCTGACCATTAACCTACTACCTTCTCAAGGTCCCTATAAAGCCCTGTCCACCCTTACATGGAAGCTAAAGAACAGGTTCCAGATGGGGCTGACCCTTAGGGTGATCTTCCTATTTAGGGGTACAATTTAAGGGACTTCTAAGAGAGGACATCTGAACCGATTTTTAGGAGCCATAAGAGGCATTTAGGAATAAACTCATAGTTCAAAGAGAAAATGTACTTAGAGCTACATTTTCTCTCCAACCCAACCCTAAGATAACTATAAAATCAAAGATATATATGCATCTCCCTTATAAAAAATATTTCTAAAAAAATACAAACTGGTTCCTGCTTAGCAAGGTCCAAAAACTGGGGCTTCATGTATGAACATGGACAAAGAAAACATTCACCCTACACCGTATATACCACATTCCTACTACATATCTACAATCTCAAATTTCATGTTAAAAAAAAGAGAAGAAAAGACCAAAATGAAAAAGTCAGCTTGCTGTGCAGATGAATACAACCTATTGTTCACCATTATCATAAATGATCACCACTTTAGTTTGGTGAGCCCCAGGACAAGTATACATACTTACCTCCAGAGGATATCAGCGGCATTCTTAAGGGTTGAACAGAGGTATCGCACTTTAGGCGTTCCCACCCTAAAAAGAATCACTTGTAAACTTGTCTCATCCCCTTCAGAGTGGCTGTAAACATTTCTGCTATTAGCTGCTTCCGGGAAAGCGGAGTGACACCAAGTAAAGCTCGGGTCATAGCCCCCCTGAGGGTAGTCATACAACTAAGCAGATGTGCCAGTCAGGACTGTGGGAAAGCTATGTACTGATACATCCTACATAATAACAATTATTATACAGTCACATCTTCACAGATTCAGGAACATAACAAGGGTGAGTACAGACAACCCATACAAACACTATGCACAAAGCATCCTACAACAAAACTCCATGTTACCACTACATTCATCTGCAAAAAGGGATGAAAAAATATGGTAACATGGTACAAACAAACATTTATATCACATTCTGCATGCCGCTATTAAAAGGTACTATAACTAGTAGTAAAACTTTACCAATGTGTTAACTATACCTCCTTATGTGACAAGGAAATAAAGAATTAGCACGAGGGGAGGTCACCAAGAAAGCGGCTTGAGAAGTCCAAAGAAAAACAAAACATCACAAATCAATAAAATAAACATTTCGATATATACTCATCCTACATAGAAAATTCTACCGCCACCAAAGTAGCGTCACGTACTCATTGTAGTCGCACTACAAGCATAACTTGGCTCTGCAGCGTAGAAGTAGAAGCTTTGAAAATTCTTTGCCTTAAGACTCACCCCACGCGACAGGAAGAAGAGAAGTGAAGCAGATGCTGAGACAACATCTGAAGTGATCATGAAAGTGGTTGCTCTGGCAGTCTACATGAAAACTCGAAAGGAAGTACACCCCACCGCACCACACGCCCCTCCAAATAGCTTAAAAACAGATCCCGGGAAGGATTGCCTTTCTACTGCACCCTTGGAACTATACTGGGTCAGTCGCTACTGAGATGTTGCTGTCATAGGGAACGTCTGATGTATACAATGATACTTGAAGCTCCTCATTACTCAGCTAATGATACAATAGCTGTTCAATATCCAAAATTGATTTCTGCTCATGACTGAGCTTTGTATGTTAAGAACGCAAGGTAGAATATACGTAGAATGTATATAAAGCAATGAACTTGTCAAAAATAAAGCACCAAAGAGCACATTCCCGTGTCCTAAAGGACCGTATACGCTACACACTTATTACAATTTTCTTTTATCCAAGTGATCATACATGATCAGTATAAAGTAAGAGAGGAATAAACTACTGCCAAAAATGATTGTTATCAGGTCACAACTGGTCAATATACTCCTAGTAAAATCTATACAAGGCTCTGTATTGGCTTTTGTTAGAACCATTACTAGAAACTGTGATGCTCATGGCTGGCAGCGATGATCTGTTCATGAGATTCTCGGCAATAGCTCTTTACATCATAAGGTCATTGTTGTTGGAGAAAATGGTCTTCATGAGATTTTTTTTCTTTCCTGTGATGGAATCAGCATTTCTGATGAGTACATGTAAGGCTATGTACACATTGCATTCATGCATTACGTTCAACATATACTCCAGTAAGAAGCTCCCGATGTACATTTTCATAGTCCTCACCGAATGAGCTTTTCAGAATTGAACTTGGATAACCACAAAGCCATGAACGAGGGTGTCAGGGTGTTATTCAGTCATGATACAGACAAAAAGGGTGCAGACTGCTGTATAACACAGATGAGGATCGCACTGCAATGCTCGGACTGGCTGGCGGCTCTCCGGACCCGAGAGTGACAACTCCATAGCAATACATACTGTCACACTCGGATCAGGAGAGTCGCCACACACTCCAAGCATTGCAATGCGATCATCGTCCGTGTTATATGGCCATCTGACTGAGCCCTAAAATTCAGGCTGGATTCGGCTATGTCATACATGTCAAACTCTGGCCGGTGGGCCAAGTCTGGCCCACATGGAGGTTTTATTTGGCCCCCGACACCTGAGCCACCACCCCTATGTGAGGTCATTGTTGTGTATGGAGCACTATGTGGGGCCCATTATACTGTATTGAGGGCTATGTGGGGCCCATTATACTGTGTGGAAGACTATGTGAGGCCAATTATACTGTATTGAGGGATATGTGGGGCCCATTATACTGTATGGAGGACTATGTGGGGCCCATTATACTGTATGGAGGGCTATGTGGTACCATTATACTGTATGGAGGACTATGTGAGGCCACTATACTGTATGGAGGACTATGTGGGGCCCATTACACTGTATGGAGGACTATGTGGGGCCCATTACACTGTATGGAGGACTATGTGGGACCCATTATACTGTATGGAGGACTATGTGGGACCCATTATTCTGTATGGAGCACTATGTGAAGCCATTATACTGTATGGAGGACTATGTGAGGCCCATTATTCTGTATGGAGGACTTTGTGGGGCCCATTACACTGTATACTGGTTGGCCCACGATTTTGTCCAAATTTTTCATTTTGGCCCTCTGTGTGTGTTTGAGTTTGACATCCCTGGGCTATAAAGCCTTCCTTTGGCCATTCTATATTATGGTTTCATACAATATCAATGCTCTGTTATCTGTTTTCTGGAACCCCACAGAGTATTTGGTGATGATAGCAGGACCTGGACATAGGTTTAAGCTTTTCTAGGGTATTATTTTCATACATCAGTGTCTTGAAGAGGGTATTTCCCAGTAACACGTATCAGGAATAAACCTATGCTGAGAAAATAGCTTCTGAAATAGACAAGTTAAAAAAAAAAAGAAAAGAAAAAGTTTGTGTAGAAATCTGATGAGAAAGTGTCCAGCAGTAAGAGAAGCTGAGCCGCACAGCTGATGACCACTGAATAAGCGTGTAGGAGGACAGTCTCTGTTTATACGGTTCCTTTAAAACTATAATTCGTGGGCTCGTCTGTTCTGAAGTAAGGAGGGTGAAGAGGGAGAGAGTAGATGATGAGTTTTCTATTTCTTGCTAATGTTTGCATACGCCCCCACACCATCTTCTGTGGGAAAATTGGTTCTGAGATGGAAAAAGACTGACCGGCTGTGCGGGTGCTTTGGAGGGGACAGCGCTGGAACAGTAAGCTCTGATACACTGTGATTGACGCTGGAAGTACTCTTGAGCACAGAATAAGGACATAAAGATTTAACTAATAAATAGCTGAAGAAAAAAAAAATGAAAACTTTTGTGCAATGTCATCCTCAACCCTATACCCACAATGCGTCATGGATTGATGCAAAAATCGACAAAAATCATGTGTATCCAAGTCTGTGTGTGGCACCCCAGGGGTCTGGTTTCCACAGTAATGCAATGTTATGTCTGAGAGCAGGTGGGAGGTCCCTTGGTCAGGAATCCTATGCATGCCACACCTCCTGCCCAGTCCTGGGAGGGGAAGGACTTCCCCTATATAAACCTGGGGCTGAGGCAGGGTTAGAGAGTTCAGAGGGAGAGTTCAGCCAGGAGGGCTGACAGGGAGCTGTGGCTCCGGCTGGGCCCAGCTCCTGGGCCATGCCAGAAGTAGAGACAGAGAAGAGAAGCAGCTATGGGAAAAGAACAACAGGAGCTCTGTGGGAGCAGTGTTACAAGGAGTCAGGGGCTGGCAGCTGCAGAGCTCGCCCTGACTGAGAAGTATCACCGGACCCGGAGTCCGAGGCTGTGGGGACTAATCTCTACCCAGCAGCAGAAACCGACCGGCAGGGGATTGCAGGTCCTCTGGCCCAGAAACCCGAAGGCACGGTCACACGCGTGGGACCAGCACCGCCATCGTGGAGCGGAAGCCATTAGAAGGCCCCGAGTCACCGGCCATACGGGTGAGCACCACACGGTACACTCAGGGACGTGGGCTACTTTTACCCGCCTCTAGCAAGGTAGCCAGAAGAGTACAGTTAGTTGGGAAGGCCTACAACTCCGCCTGGCCAGGGGAGATCCCATCTGCTCAAGGACTGACCAGGCCCCGATTGCTAGCCAGTACTCCGGGAGGGTCTATCTTTGTCACCAGTAAAGACCCTGAACTACACCGCATCGTCTCTGAGTGGTTCCTGCTACCCCCATCATCCACGTCGGCTGCCCTGAGGCCATACCCCTCCCGTTGGGGGTTATACCATCCACGCTGCACCATCCTTCCACTGGCCTCAGCGGTCTGCCCTGCAGCGGCAGCTCCATAGCTGCATTCAACGGGTGGCGTAGTCATCCACCATCCACTGCTAATAGACTGCCACTTAGTCTGACTCCCTGGGCACGGACCGGGTCACCGCCACGAGACTACTACCCCCCATCTGATCCGGCTCCGGGTAGGCTCCTGCGTGCGCAACGCTGCGCGACTCAGGCCCAGGGGCGCGTCATATGTACATTGCCATTCAACCACGTCCCAAGGAGGAATTCATTTTCCTATTAAAATACATCGGTCAGCATCAGTGGGCCCCATGCCGTCTCTCATTTTAAGATCAGCAATGACACAACAAAAGGACTGTAAGGTGCTTTCCACTGCATCTTAGATATGGTTGCCAACTGACTCCACATACCAGACAGACAATTCTTTTTAACATTTTATGGTATGGTTAAATGTTTATGATTTACTGCTTTGGGAATAAATTCCAAACTGAGCCCGTATAGGTTTAAGGAATTATTTTTCACAAAGCTGCCACTCAGTGCATGCAGCTTCACATTGCAGAATGTGCAGTCTTATTCTTATCTGCTAAAACTACATTTCCAAGCAGCACTTGCTTCACCTCAGTGCTGCAGACCCCTCCCTCCTCTCTGCTTCTGACAACCTCAACCACTCTGCATTATCATCAAGCTAATCCAAGTGTAGATCAGATCTCACACTATTCTTCAGTGTACTCAGTGCCCTTGTACAGTACCTTGGTTGACTGATTTTACCTTCTACCACTTCAACAGTATAGCGGCAGCGTGGTTTTACATCATTAGCCAATTTTAGAAGAGCTCAACTGTCCTGCACTCCTCCACAAAGGCAGTGCAGATCTGTGTTTGTTGCCTGCAGCTGAAAGACCAGTGATGTGAAACTGCAAATATTGTTCTATTGATGCATACAGCAGAAGATAAGCCTTTTACATATGCATCAATACAGTGACATTTGAAGTTTCACATAACTGATCTCTTAGCTCAATTAATCTCAGCCCTTGTACATAGCCCCTTGTGCAATATCTCTCTCCTCTCACCCCCTCTATACAAAAGGCTATCCTGCAGTACATCACTTATTTCAGTCCCTCCTGCAGTATATCTCTCATCTCTAACTCTGTACGCATAGCCCCCTCCTTCCACTGTATATCTCTATTCTTAGTCTCCTGTATACAGCTCCATCCTGCAGTACATCGCCCCTCTTAGTTACTAGCACACCCCTGCTACTTGGTATGAGCTCTACACTATAATGAAGGAGGCTTCACCTCTTTCTGTGACATCATCCCTCACAGCTCTTCTGGACACATCCCTGAGCACAGCTATTTTGGCAGAAAGCCAGCCGAGAGATACCGCACTGAAACTACTACAGGACAGGTCCAATGGCAACTGGCTGATAAATACAACCTGGAAGGGCATAGCTACCAAAGTGATATGTGCAAAACGGGGAAGATTTAAAAATGGATTATATTGACAAAGATGAATACATATATGTATATATTATTACAAGACTCAATTGTGATTTTGGGAATAATCCTTTAAGATGCTGTCACCCTACTAAGGATGCATATGGTATGAATGGAATTAAAAAGTGGTTAAATTAATATTAAATTCAGAGATCAAGCTTCAATATTAAATATTCTGTACTATGTACTTCTATTTCGATTGTAAAGTTTGTGCCATGGAAACGCTCTATATTACAATATATAGCGGCAGATAAGTAGAGAAATCCAATTCTGGATTCATATTGATTGAAATGGTAATAGCGCTCAATCTTTCTTAAAGGCACATTACACAATATGAGGTCCCTTCTTTCTTTACTAATATTATTTTGCAAGTGAATGGAAGACCACACAAAATCGTCATTCTTCAATGTCTAGGCCCCAATCTAAGCTCCTTTTAATCCTCCCAACCACATTATACATATGGCTGTGCATCTATAGAGGGTCTCATTTCTACGGGCCATAATCAGTATATGGTGGCAAGTAAAAATCTACTGCACTCTGGTTAAAAAAATCTTTAAAACACTTCACTTTTCTGACAATTTAATATGCAGGACCACATTCTTAAAGGGGTTTTCTACTACTCGGACAACCCCTTCTCAATTGCTATATTCCACCTTATAAAATAAAAAACATAAAATACCTCCAATGCTGGCGTCATTCTAGAGATGACGGCACTAGCTCCCTCAAGACTCTTGTGACTTTCTTAGGTCACGCGAGCCCTGCAGCCAATCACTCTCGCTTCCTTTTCAATGTAATTGACACCTGGAGGAAGTCAGAGAGCATCAGCAACAGCACTCACTTCATCTGGGTGTCAGTTTCATCCGAAGGAAGTGGGAGTGAAGCGGCTGCTGATTGGCTGCAGGGCTCACATGACATAACATCACGCAAGCCCTGGGAGAGCCAGGGCTGTCATTGCTGGAACATCACTGGCATCGGAGGAGGAATATAGCAATTGAGAAGGGGTTGTCCGAATAATGGACAACCCCTCTAAGAGATGAAGCATTTACACCCTGGCATGTTAACTTCCTTAGTGCCAGATAAGGAAAGATGCAGAACCTCTTGTTTCTGCAATATCAGTATACCTCATGTTCTTCTAATATGTATATTTTTGATTCTTTTAATTGAACCATATCCTTAGAGTCTGTTTCCTTTTCGGACAATCCCATTTTATTGAGACTGTCCCCCAGAATAAAGCTCATTATAGGGTGTCCTGTTTCTAGAACTCCCAGTTATCAACTTTTGTGTCTGAAGGAACCACTCATTATGTGGTCATGAAGAATAAGATGAAGCACAATACGTCAATGGACTTTCTGCTCAATGCATGGTCACGCTCACCCCCAGCAAGTGATGCAATACTTTTTGGCTCTTTGCTTTGACTTATATGTAGAGAGAAAATGACAACTCATTCAATGATCATACAAACTTAAATGTTTTCTAGATCTCACCCAACAGTAGGAATTTGGTGAAATGGCACAAAATAACAATTGTAAATCATTCTGCAAAGCATCAAGAAAGACCCTACATTGTTAGGCTTGTACACCATCAAGGCAGGGTTCTAAGAGTTCTACAAACACAGGCTACCCCCATGCATGTCTCTGCAGCCTATGGTATGTGAAGTATGCAGCCTTATCAGTGTCCTCAGCAGAAGCTGCCATACAGCAACATCAGCAAGGGAACACTGGGAGATACAAGTCCTATAGATACTACTGAGAAAATATCCGGTAATGTCACATTGCAGTAAGGAACCCTGTACTGACACTAAAGCAGATGGACAAATACCCTATAGGGCTGGAAATGTGCAACTGCAAATCTCTGCAAACCACAGTCCATGGCTACAGGACACACTGGGGAGACTCACAGCAAGTGCGAAATGTAAAGTAAAAAATATACTGCTTAACCTGTGTGTGTATGAGTAAATCTAAGAGTGTATATATATGAGTATATCTATGCATGTGTATATATAAATATATATATATGTATATTTATATATACACACACACGTCTGTACATGCATATACCTATATAGAAATATGCGTGTGTATATATACACACACACACGTATATATATATATATATATATATATATATATATATATATATATATATATATATATATATATATATACACACACACACACACACACATAAGGTAATTCTAGATTATGTATATATGACATATAACAACATACATACACACATAATGTAATTCTAGACTATATATATGACACAGATCTACCACTTGAGTTCTGAACATGCACAAGTAGTTAAAAACAAGTTCCTCTCCATACATACCCACAAGGTATAAGGTGTGACCGCTCTGCCTTCCAAAATTCTTTTGGAGATGGGATAATGGTAAACCAAGCACAAGCGGTGTGGGTCGTTTGCGGAATTTAATTATAAATTAATTAAAAGAGGTAACAAAACTATTTTTTGTAATAATAATGTTGGAAATTTAATATTGCAAAAATATACTAATAATCAGGTTAATGACCCTATTTTGCTGCCTCCCTGGAGAAAACAGATGCTGACCTGTCCTGTAACAACTGATTAGATGTATACACAAAGGCCCCGATTCATCATTGCTGTGTCTGCAGGTTTCTGGAGTAATTTGCTCCTCTTTTAGTGGCCTTAGTACTCGCACCTTATACTCTATATGTTTTGCATCGCTTTTAAATTTTTTCTTAAACCTTTTTATTTATTTTTTCTTGACAACTTTGCTTATCCAGATTGATTTGGAGCAAAAAAACCCCAAAAAACATAAAAGACTACACCAAGACAAAAAAAAAAGAAGCGTCAATTCAATAAATCACAAATGATGAATCTGGGCCCCATATCTGGTGTACAAATCTACCAACTTTGAGTAGGGGAGGAGCGGAGTCTCCACAGTGAGCGCACTCTGCCTTCCAGCAGCCATAGTGAGCGGAGTGCACTAGCGGAGTCTCTACAGTGAGCGCACTCTGCCTCCCAGCAGCCACAGTGAGTGGAGTGCACTAGCGGAGTCTCCACAGTGAGCGGAGTGCAGGAGCGGAGTCTCCACAGTGAGCGCACTCTGCCTTCCAGCAGCCATAGTGAGCGGAGTGCACTAGCGGAGTCTCTACAGTGAGCGGAGTCTCCACAGTGAGCGCACTCTGCCTTCCAGCAGCCATAGTGAGCGGAGTGCACTAGCGGAGTTTCCACCGTGAGCGCACTCTGCCTCAGAGTAGCCACAGTGAGGGGAGTGCAGGAGTGGAGTCTCCACAGTGAGCGCACTCTGCCTCAGAGTAGCCACAGTGAGGGGAGTGCAGGAGTGGAGTCTCCACAGTGAGCGCACTCTGCCTCAGAGTAGCCACAGTGAGGGGAGTGCAGGAGTGGAGTCTCCACAGTGATCGCACTCTGCCTCCCAGCAGCCACATTGAGAGGAGTCCAGTAGTGGAGTCTCCACAGTGAGCACACTCTGCCTCAGAGCAGCCATAGTGAGCGGAGTGCACTAGCGGAGTCTCCACAGTGATCGCACTCTGCCTCCCAGCAGCCACATTGAGAGGAGTCCAGTAGCGGAGTCTCCACAGTGAGCGAACTCTGCCTCAGAGCAGCCACAGTGAGGGGAGTGCAGGAGTGGAGTCTCCACAGTGAGCGCACTCTGCCTCCCAGCAGCCACAGTGAGTGGAGTGCACTAGCGGAGTCTCCACAGTGAGCGCACTCTGCCTCAGAGCAGCCACAGTGAGAGGAGTGCAGGAGCGGAGTCTCCACACTGAGCGCACTCTGCCTCCCAGCAGTCACAGTGAGAGGAGTGCAGGAGCAGAGTCTCCACAGTGAGCACACACTGCCTCCCAGCAGCCATAGTGAGCGGAGTGCTCTAGCGGAGTCTCCACAGTGAGCGGAGTGCACTAGCGGAGTCTCCACAGTGAGCACACTCTGCCTCAGAGCAGCCACAGTGAGAGGAGTGCAGGAGCGGAGTCTCCACAGTGATCGCACTCTGCCTCCCAGCAGCCACAGTGAGTGGAGTGCACTAGCGGAGTCTCCACAGTGAGCGCACTCTGCCTCAGAGCAGCCACAGTGAGAGGAGTGCAGGAGTGGAGTCTCCACAGTGATCGCACTCTGCCTCCCAGCAGCCACATTGAGAGGAGTCCAGTAGCGGAGTCTCCACAGTGAGCGAACTCTGCCTCAGAGCAGCCACAGTGAGGGGAGTGCAGGAGTGGAGTCTCCACAGTGAGCGCACACTGCCTCCCAGCAGCCATAGTGAGCGGAGTGCTCTAGCGGAGTCTCCACAGTGAGTGGAGTGGACTAGCGGAGTCTCCACAGTGAGCGCACTCTGCCTCAGAGCAGCCACAGTGAGAGGAGTGCAGGAGCGGAGTCTCTACACAGAGCGCACTCTGCCTCCCAGCAGCCACAGTGAGAGGAGTGCAGGAGTGGAGTCTCCACAGTGAGCGCACACTGCCTCCCAGCAGCCATAGTGAGCGGAGTGCTCTAGCGGAGTCTCCACAGTGAGCGCACTCTGCCTCTCAGCAGCCACAGTGAGCGGAGTGCACTAGTGGAGTCTCCACAGTGAGCGCACTCTGCCTCCCAGCAGCCACAGTGAGCGGAGTGCACTAGCGGAGTCTCCACAGTGAGCGCACACTGCCTCCCAGCAGCCACAGTGAGCGGAGTGCACTAGCGGAGTCTCCACAGTGAGCGCACTCTGCCTCAGAGCAGCCACAGTGAGCGGAGTGCAGGAGTGGAGTCTCCACCGTGAGCGCACTCTGCCTCAGAGCAGCCACAGTGAGAGGAGTGCAGGAGCGGAGTCTCCACAGTGAGCGCACACTGCCTCCCAGCAGCCATAGTGAGCGGAGTGCTCTAGCGGAGTCTCCACAGTGAGCACACTCTGCCTCCCAGCAGCCACAGTGAGCAGAGTGCAGGAGCATCTCACTCACTCACACTGTGATTATAATGATGCTAGAGACACACAGAGTGATGTACTGCAGCTGTTCTGGGCAAGTCAGACTTGTAGTCAGCCCTGGTGACAGGCACGTGGAGGGAAGAGAGGATTCAATATGTGAGTGCTCTGCTTTCTTTATAGCAGCCACAGTGTGAGGAGAGCAGGAGCGGAATCTCCGCAGTGTGAGGAGAGCAGGAGAGGAGTCTGCGCAGTGTGAGGAGAGCAGGAGCGGAGTCTGCGCAGTGTGAGGAGAGCAGGAGCGGAGTCGGCGCAGTGTGAGGAGAGCAGGAGCGGAGTCGGCGCAGTGTGAGGAGAGCAGGAGCGGAGTCGGCGCAGTGTGAGGAGAGCAGGAGCGGAGTCGGCGCAGTGTGAGGAGAGCAGGAGCTGAGTCTGCGCAGTGTGAGGAGAGCAGGAGCGGAGTCTGCGCAGTGTGAGGAGAGCAGGAGCGGAGTCTGCGCAGTGTGAGGAGAGCAGGAGCGGAGTCTGCGCAGTGTGAGGAGAGCAGGAGCGGAGTCTGCGCAGTGTGAGGAGAGCAGGAGCGGAGTCTGCGCAGTGTGAGGAGAGCAGGAGCGGAGTCTGCGCAGTGTGAGGAGAGCAGGAGCGGAGTCTGCGCAGTGTGAGGAGAGCAGGAGCGGAGTCTGCGCAGTGTGAGGAGAGCAGGAGCGGAGTCTGCGCAGTGTGAGGAGAGCAGGAGCGGAGTCTGCGCAGTGTGAGGAGAGCAGGAGCGGAGTCTGCGCAGTGTGAGGAGAGCAGGACCGGAGTCTGCGCAGTGTGTGGAGAGCAGGAGCGGAGTCGGCGCAGTGTGAGGAGAGCAGGAGCGGAGTCGGCGCAGTGTGAGGAGAGCAGGAGCGGAGTCGGCGCAGTGTGAGGAGAGCAGGAGCTGAGTCTGCGCAGTGTGAGGAGAGCAGGAGCGGAGTCTGCGCAGTGTGAGGAGAGCAGGAGCGGAGTCTGCGCAGTGTGAGGAGAGCAGGAGCGGAGTCTGCGCAGTATGAGGAGAGCAGGAGCGGAGTCTGCGCAGTGTGAGGAGAGCAGGAGCGGAGTCTGCGCAGTGTGAGGAGAGCAGGAGCGGAGTCTGCGCAGTGTGAGGAGAGCAGGAGCGGAGTCTGCGCAGTGTGAGGAGAGCAGGAGCGGAGTCTGCGCAGTGTGAGGAGAGCAGGAGCGGAGTCTGCGCAGTGTGAGGAGAGCAGGAGCGGAGTCTGCGCAGTGTGAGGAGAGCAGGAGCGGAGTCTGCGCAGTGTGAGGAGAGCAGGACCGGAGTCTGCGCAGTGTGAGGAGAGCAGGACCGGAGTCTGCGCAGTGTGAGGAGAGCAGGAGCGGAGTCTGCGCAGTGTGAGGAGAGCAGGAGCGGAGTCTGCGCAGTGTGAGGAGAGCAGGACCGGAGTCTGCGCAGCTCTCGCTGGGAGGCCAAGCTCACACGTCCTTATTTACGGTCTGACTGCTGTCGGTGATAAAATGGACAGTACCTGGATCAATGTTATGCAATGGAGCAGTGCAGAGGAGCGCTTTTAGGTTTGTTTTTTTCTTCGTATCTTTGCATTAAAAAAAAAAAAATCGTAGCATGCACTAATTTCTCAATGTGCCGGATGAGACTCACCAGTTCAAGTCTATGGGTGTGCAAAAAAAAAAAATATATATATATATATATATATAGCATCCGATTTTTATGAATACATTGCAATTCTTTACTATAAGAAACTATTTAGTTTTGTACACTTTTAATAACTGCTACTGTATAAAAATGGACTGAACATGGATGCCAAATGAGAAGAAAAATAAATAAATCAGTTTTCTGGATGAAACGGGATTATTATTTTTTTATACATACGTGTGAATGTAGCCGGGCTGTAAAAGAGAGCGCACACTGTGAGGACTCTGCTCCCTCCTACTCGATGTAGGGAAGGCAGCAAAGTAGGGTCATTAACCATATTACAAGATTTTTGCTAATTACATAACCAGCATAAAATAATAAAACAAGAAAAAAATAACATAAAATAACATAAAAATAGCAAAAAAGTTGAGTTACTTTATAAGCATTTTAACTACACAACCCCATAAAACAGCCAAAATCTGTACACGTAAAACATATAACAGTCTAAGAAGTATTCTGGATCTTACTGTACATAGAGCAGCAGCTCTAGAAGAAACGAACCCTCCTTTCATTCTCTCACAAACACCCCCTGATGCCTTTCAGGTCCCAAAGAAGACAAAATCCTACTCACTCAAGGCAGAGTCCCCGGGAAGTGGAAGGAGCAGAGCCAGCCCACTTCAGGGCAAAACTCAGCCTCGGGATACTTGTTTTTCACAGGGCAAAACTGAGCGTGCTGGGACGGCAGCACATCATTTCACAATCCTCCTTCCCAGCCTGGATCGCTCATCTATCTAGTGTGAGAAGAAATATACAGCGAGCACAGAGCCATGGCCGGGTGTCAAAAAAACATTCAATACAAACAAAAACTGCCCCCGGGACCAAGAAAAAAAATGTGACCTGGTCAATAAAACAACATTGTCAAGTCATTTTAAACTCATTTAGCGCAGGCCGAGCTCCAGAAATCAATAAAAATAATAAAACAATAAAGAAAAAAAAAAATTAGGATTACAAAAGTAAATGTGGAACAACGTATTCCTTTCCTGAGGGAACGTCGAACGTTGACGGAGAAGAGCGCCATTTCCTTCAGCAGAACTTTAAGGCTCTTTTTATGGTTTTTGGCTTCTTTTTCCTGTTTTTTTTTATTCTATTTTTATATTAATGGATGAATTCAGAATGAATAACTTTGGTTTAATCATATAATAAAGCAGAAGTGAGTTTTCTTGATAATATGATGTAGAGGAGGCCGCTCAGTGATGTTACCAATAGTGGAGTGACCGACCAAGGTTGGATCTGGGGCATGTTATCTGCCCTTCTTCAGTTCTTCTGAGCACGGTCTGAGATAAAATTCTTACTAGATCTCACAGGCAGAATTTCTATGGTATTATACAAGCATCACTATAAGGCTATGTTCACACGTTCAGTATTTTACATCAGTATTTGTAAACCAAAATCAGGAGTAGGTGAAAAAGTGGTGACGTGTTTGCATTATACTTTTCCTCTGATTATTCTACTGATTTAAAATACTGACCAAATACTGAACGTGGCCTAAGACCGGGTTCAGACTAGTATATAAAAAAAACCATACAATTTACATTAAGGCTATGGGCCCACGAAGCAAAAATGCTCCGGATTTTTTCCTGAGCGTTTCTGCATCTCCCTGGTAGAAAAAACGCATTTGGATTGTACATGCGGATTTTACATGCGTTTTTTCTGCCAGGTAGAAGCGTTTGTCAAGCGTTTTTAACATGCATTTCCGCATGTGGGTTGTCAAGCGCTTTTCCAAGCGATTTTGAATATCACTTGGAAAAGTCCTTGACAACTTGGTCACACAATATAAATCCATGCAACCGGCATGGATTTATATTGTGTGACCATCTGCTGCTTTAAATGAAGAATCGATAGTAAAAAAAAAAAGAATTAAAATGTAAAAAAAAACAAACAAAAACATTATACTCACCTTCCGATGGCCCCCGGTCTCCTCAGCGATGCGTCATGGCTCCCCGGCGGTTCGCGGTGGTGTAAAAGGACCTTCCATGACATAATTTAGTCATGTGACAGGTCACGCGACCGCCGACGACAGCGGTCGCCTGACTAGCACATGACTAAATGACGTCATGGAAGGTCCTTTTACACCATCACGAACCGCCAGGGAGCCAGGACGCATCGCTGAGGAGATAGGGGGCCATCGGAAGGTGAGTATAATGTTTTTTTTTATTTTAATTCTTTTTTAACTACAGGTACTGTGGTACCCGGGTCTGGAGGAGAGTTTCCTCTTCTCCAGACCCGGGTACCATCCGACCATTGAATCGCATAACATCCGCATGCATACTTGTATGCATGTGGATGCTATGGGGTTCAATGCAAGTCAATGGCGGCGATTTCGCCATGATTCCGCAAAATTAATGGACGTGCTGCGGATTTTCCACAATGATAATCTGCAGCGGAAATTTCCACAGCATGTGCACAGCACATGCGGATTATCATTGGGGAACATGGCAGCCAATTTAACATGCGTTTATAATGCGTTTTTGCGGCGGAAATGCAGCCGTGGAAACGCATAAAATCCGCATCGTGGGATCACACAGCCTAAGAAAACTTGACGATTCTCATCCTTTTTGTCATCCGTGTGAAAAAGCAGTCATCTGGGCAGTCCTATTGGGTTATATTGGCCAGTGTGTTGTCTAATTTTTACACCGACAGCACACATACATATAATACACCCTAAAAAAGGGTTGTCCAGGATTGTGATATTAAAGACCTATTATCGATATAAAATTGGTAGGGTATGACACCTGGCACTCCCACCAATCAGTAGTCATCAGCTCTGGCACAGCTCACTACACTGTGTAGTGGATGCTCCTGGGTACTGCAGCTCAAGTCATTAATTTCCAAAGAAGCTGAGCAGCCACTACACAATATACAGAGTTGTGTTTTTTTCCAACTCCGTACACTATTCATACTAGACTTGTGCGGTTTCTGGTTGTTGGACTCCTACCTAAGGATACAGTGGATCATCAAAATCACAGTTCTGGATAACAGCTTTGAAGTGAAACTTTAGTGATAAAGGTATTCACAAAATATGTTCCATATTCCATAATGCTGTACAGAAATGATCATCTCTCACATCAGTCCTTGTCACCAGAGCGGATTACAATGTAATTTTACTATGAGAGATGCATATAAACTAATAAACTAGGGCACATAGGGCCAAAACCCTACCAGAATCATTAAAAGGATTGTCCACAACTTTTACATTGATGGCCTATCCTTAGGATAGGTCATTAATGTCGGATAGCCCAAGGTCCGACGTCCGGCACCCCTACCGATCAGCTGTTATCAGTGTCAGGGGCCGTAAATACTCACTTGCCATCTATTTGTAGTGTTTTCCGCAGGGTACTACACATCCGCTGTCAAGGGTGTGTCAGAGGTGACAGTTGCTCTGCAGTTGGTTGCAGGAGATCTCTACATTTGGCATTACAGACATCTTCTTAGAGGCTGGTTGTCTCTAGGACCCAGCAGCTACCTCCCTCTGGCTAATTAACTCCCTGGTCTACGTGTATAAATACCTGGTGTGTTCTAGAGGGAGGTGCCGGCGATATTCATTATTCCTTGTGAATGCTTAGCAAGAGCAGTACCTTTTCCTCTCTGGAGCTTGAGGACGTGTTTTTGCATGTGTCTGGAGCCATCTAAATCTAAGCACTTTTCCCCTGTTTGTCCTTCCTTGTTGTCTATAGTGTATAGTGGAGATCGACTAGTGCTCATCTCCTCCCTTCCCTAGCTTGAGCTAAATGCCAGGGAAAGATAGGGTGAGGCACGTGTGCGGCGACTGGTTGAGAGACAATACAGGGACATTAGGGGAGACAGGGTGATGCTAGATCAACCTAAATGGTCTCCACTTCCCCCCTTTCCTTTGTGTTGCACTAAGTCTTTCCCATACCTTGCGTGAGCAGCTAGGCAAGTAAGTACTTCCGGCCAGCAGCCGCTGACACCAATAACAGCTGATCGGCGAAGGTGCCGGAACCCGGACACTCAAGACATTGATGACCTATCCAAAGGATAGGACATTAATGTAAAAGTAGTGGACAACCTCTTTAAACTTCATTCACACATTGAAGTCACAGGGCGTTTGTTTTCCTTTTTCTCCCAACAGGTTTCCGCTATTTCTGCAAAAAAATGCATCTTGACAACAAAGTGTAAACACAGCCCAAGGTGTGAATCCACAGCGGATTTTCTGTGAACCACATGCTGCAAAATATATCTCCAACGTAAATTGACAGGAACTGCGGATGTTAGGTGTGAATTTTATCCTTGGCGGTGCAAAGGATGAAACTGAGTGGCTCCTCTGGTTCTTTATAATAATATCTGTGGTTGATGCTGCTGCGGATAATGCTGTGGTGTCTCCGCTGCAGGAGGCCCGCACTGGAGAACAATGCCTTATTATTTATTATGCTTGGCTTATACAGCACCATTAATTCCCCAGCACTTTACAGACATTATCATCACTGTCCCCATTGGGGGTCACAATCTACATTCCCTATCAGTATGTCTTTGGAGTGTGGGAGGAAACCGGAGAACCCGGAGGAAACCCACACAAACTCCTTGCAGATGTTGTCCTTGGTGGGATTGGAACCCAGGATCCCAGCGCTGAAAGGCTGCAGTGCTAACTACTGAGCCACCTTAAAATGTGGAAGAAACCCAGTTGCGCATTGTGCATTTTTTTTTTTTAAGGCTAAGCTCCCCCTGTGCATGTTTCCTGCTGCGTAAAAAACCCTAGTGTATTTGTTTTATTAAAGTAGATGAGATTTCTATAAAGCTCACGCCCACTTGGCCTTTTGCTTCTTTTTTTTTTCATTTTTTTAAGCTAAAAAATTTGATCTGCAGTGAAATCGTGAAATCTGCAGCATGGCAATTTCTATTGTGGTAAATATGCATTTTATTTGCTAATTTACCCCATAGATTAGAGTAAGACATGGCAATTCCGCAAATGAAAAAAACTCTTACGTGAATTTATTGCGCTTTCACTGTGTAAAAACAAATGTGATCTAAAAAAAAGGTTCATGAAAGTTATGTTACTGAGCAAACAGGAAGTTTCCAATCCAAAGTGGTTTTATTTAAAACTTGACATAAGAAAAAAGCAGCTGAAAAAAAACATGTAAAATTTATTGAACATGCAACAAAAAGGCGGAAGTATCCTAAATTAGTTAATTGATGCAGAAGAGCTGCTGAGTATCCAAAAATGCACGAAATCCACATCCTGGGAACTTGCCGAGGTTCACATGATTTACATGCTGTTTGTACGGCGTCACTGAAATTTGAATTTTTAGCCTGGAATTCCCATAAAGCTTGCAAGATTTTAATTAATGAATTGAGTGCTGGCAAATAGTTTGTATTCTAAAGTTTAATTAGATTCCGTTAATCTAAAATTGTGATAAATCACACCAAAAGTCTAAAATTTAGACTAATCACACCACAAGTCTAACATTGTGAGTAATTACACCACATTTTATTATTAATCCATGCAGAAATCTGGGAAATTTCAATGGTTCTTTTATTTTTTTGTCATATCCGACTGTCAATCTTCAGGAGCACACCGCGCCCCGTCAGCTGTGGGCAGAGGAACAGTGCACTCCTGATGAAGGAACATGGCACAACATACTTAGCTTTGTAAATAAGGTTTTAAAAAAGTTCATCTATTGTTGTGGAAATTTTCAGTTGATTTTTAGATTTGCAGCATGGTAATTAATCCTACGGATTTTACCCTTTGCAATGCATAGTGTGAAAAGACGCAAAAAAATCTGCATGTACCTGTGGGTTTTGCTGCAAAAAATCTTCTGTGTGAGCAGGTACCTTCACAGTTACTAAAGCTGCAACCAAACAGTAACTAGTAAATAATATTTAAAGGGACTGTCACCAGGTTTGTGCTACCCCATGTAACAGCAGAAGGATGTAGGGGGAGGAACCCTGATTCCAGCGATGTGTCACTTACTGAGCTGCTTGCTACAGTTTTGATAAAATCAAGTTTTTTTTTTGCTGAGGATCTAGCAGTTCTTTGAATGCTGAGCTCTGTATAACCCCGCCCACACCACTGATTGGCTACTTTCTGTGTACGCTGTGCAAAGCTCCCAATCAGTGGTGGGGGTGGGGTTATACAGAGCTCATGAATATGGAGGATTACATGGCAGCAGGTTTATTAGTCCTCTAGTGATAATCTCCTGCGGATAAAGCAGCAAGCAGCCCAGTAAGTGACACATCGCCGGAATCAGGGTCTACATTAATCTGATCTCACATTAGGAGGCAAAAATCTGGTGATAGATTCCTTTAAGCATTTATTTGACAGAAATGATATACCTCTATATTAGTATATCTCTACCTACAATACCTAACCCTGGATATTACTATAGCAACTAGACTTGTTGGTGACATTATTGGATGACAGCTGAAAGACAGAAAAATAAAACAAAACCGTTAAAATTGTTAGGAAAATGGTGTTATTTTAGCCAATCCATATTTTGGGAGATGAGCAGTGCCGTGTCTGACAATTCTGCTATTATTAGTGTGTAACGAGCCCCACAATTGATTACATACTAATCAGCTTCTCAACTGCAGAGGCGGCAGCTGCTGAGAATGCCATTTACATGGTAAATCTTAGCGCCTATGCTTCGCCAAATAGGTATTCAGAGCATGATGTGCGGATGTGCTGAGACACAATCCTTCTCATAGCAGCTCTCCGACGTGACAGCCCCTGCATAGTAGACGCAGCTACGCACGGCTCCGAGACCTCGCTGGGATTCTGCCTTGGATGTCTCCCGCAAACTACCAGTTCCCCACGGTGTCCTAAATAAGCAAAATCACCCCAACTGAGAAGTAATAGTCCCAGATAGCAAAATAATGTTAGATAATACCATATTATGGAATATTCCAAGGTAATTAGGCGTATTCAGCCACCGCAGAAACAATGTAACATTCAGCAATTTCATCAACGGCAGGAAAAAGGCCTTCAAATTCTGATGTCAGGAAAAAAAGAAACAGGTATAACATACAGAATTTTTCTAAATTGCCATGTACAGAATTTTCTAACAATCAATTACTTTAAAGGGATAATCCCTAGGAGTCAGGAGGATCTCCTGGTGAGAAATTGCGCACTAAACATTCTTTTACATGGAACAAACGTTCACAAGATGATCAGCCCATATAAGCTTTCCGCCAATGAGCCATCGAAAACACTTGTTCACTGGGTGATCATATTGTTTATTCTGGCATAAGAACCCTTATTCCCGATTATCGGCCCACATAAGCATTCTGCCGAACACCCAACGAAAATGCTCATTGTTTGTTAATTGGATTATTTATACCAACATAAAGATCATCGTTGTCAGCAGCACATCCATTGTTTACACTGAGTGACGTGCTGCCGACAACATGATACTGTATGCGGACAGAACCATTGTTTTAAAGGAAACCCGCCAGCTAGCTGATACATGCTGCCCAAGCCTCTGTCCACATGTGCGTATAGGCAGATGCTTGTCAGTCACTGTCAGAGGGCAGGGAGAATCTGCCGGGGATCCACCTGTACGACTAGTGAACTGTGCAGCTCGGTCCCCGGCAGCTATTAAAAGTATTTCAGCGTTTCAAATTCAAACATACATGGCTGTGATCGTGAGCACGGTTTAGGTTCCCTTCAACAATCTTTCTTCCCTTTGCGGTTTCATGTTAATGAACCAGGAAACGAGCACTGACCAACTTGTACATAGTCAATCAACGCTAAAAGGCCCATCTAATTTGGGCTTTACTGTATCATTCCCCGCTTTGACCCCAGCGATCAGCTGACATCTATGTCGACGGCCATGCTAAAATAAACATGCCTGTCCTCGTCGGACCGCAGACGTTGCGTAGTTTGAAGCCTGGTTAGTACTAGCGTGGGAGATTGGCCGGGCATCTATGAGTAAACCCTGAAGTCAGATGGCCATAACCATGAGATAACTGTTGGCTGTTCGATCAGCAGATGATTGTCTCTCTTCTGATTTCCCGATACACCTGAGCACTTAGCTCAGCCGAGCATTTAGGCGTTATCAACAGGGAGAGAGCCGCTGGCAGACTCCTCTGGCAATGGCTTATCTCCCCTGAAAACAAAAGGCCATGGAGAGATGAGAGGCCCCCATACATATCAGATGGTCGTTTGATCTTGCCGACATACATCTAATGTGTACTATGCAGGTTTACTAATCCTGTGTAATTATTAAACAGCAAAAACCTAGTCTAAAAATTCACCAAATTTATCAACATGGCTCATACTGGTAGATAATTTGGTTCCTCTTTAGACTGACAAGTCTAAGGCTATGTTCACACTAGGTGTTTTTTCAGCAGCAAAACCTGATCTCTTGCCAGGAAAGAAGCTACGTCAAACACGCAGGTTTTGGTGTGTTTTTCATGATCCCAAAGTTCAGCTTTGCTTCTACCACAGAAGCATGAACACAGGTCACCAATGCAAGACATATGTGAAACCATATTAACCAGAATTACAAATGTAACAGTGGGGGCAGGTGAATTGTTCAGGAATTGTTTTTCTAAGACATTAGCAGTGCATTGAGTTTGTAGGACACTATTGTAGCATCGGCGTCTCTGCCTCCTGCCAGGCAGAGACGCCATTCCTCTCACCTCCCGGCTCCCCGCGCGGCGTCCTCCAGCGCTCCTCTTCCTGCAGCGGCCGGCGCGCGCTCCATCCCGGGCACTGTGCTTAGGGCGCGCGTGCGCTCCCTCTCTCTTAAAGGGGCCGCGCACGCCTCCTAAGGAGTCCCCGGCCAATAGCCAGAGGACCTCCCATATATTAGGCACCTCCTCCAAAATGGAGGTGCCCGAGCAAAAGTTGTTGCACAGTATATTACCTCTGCTTCAGCCCTCAGGTCCCATTGCCAGCCTGACTACTGTTCCAGTCCGCCAGCCTGACTACTCTCCAGCCCGACAGTCTGCCTCCCGTTCTACCCGCCAGTCTGTCTATGGACAAGCCCGCCTGCTTACCAGGAAGCACCTGCCAGTTATCTGCCTGCTACCTGCCGTGCCTGCTACCCTGCTCCCCTGCTCACCTGGGAGCACTCACCTGTTACCTGCCTGTTACCACCTGCTAGCCTACCTGGAGGCTCTGCCGTCACTTGCCGTGACCGCCCGTCGGCTAAACCTAGAGACTTCTGCCTGCTTGGCCGTCACTTGCCGTGACCACCCGTCGGCTAAACCTAGAGACTTCTGCCTGCTTGGCCGTCACTTACCGTGACCACCTGATAGCCTACCTGGAGGCTCCTGCCGTGACCACCTGATAGCCTACCTGGAGGCTCCTGCTGTCACTTGCCGTGACCACCCGTCTGCTAACCCAGAGACTTCAGCCTGCTCTGCCGTCACGTGCCGTGACCACCAGTCAGCTAACCCAGAGACTTCTGTCTGCTTGCTGTGTCCATCCGTCATACCGGTCAGTCCCAGCCATCTGACCCGTGGGAGCCACCTGCTCTCTTACAAGGTCGTCCCCAGAGTAGCACCTGGTCCCTCTGCTCGGATCCTCCCTGGTCACGGAGTCGTTAGCCGCCGTCCGACCAGGGTCGGTTCGGGTTGATACCTAGTTACGCCCCTCTGGGTCCCTCCTTGCACCGCGGCACAGAGGTTCCACCACCCGGACCCGTAACAACTATTTTCACACTATGGTCTGCCATTGAGTTGCTCAGAGATTGTTCAATTTCACACCTCCGTGGGCTACAGGTATTGTTCAATCTCACACCTAGCCCAGCCCATGTTTAAACTGTACACATAACTAATTTAATTAAACTGTCCTAATCCAAACTGCCATCTCGGGTGACAAAGACAAGATGGTAAAATCACAAAAAAATAAATGAGTTTCATATACTGCTGTACTTTTTTTAAAAAATAAAAATGCAGCAAAACCTGAGAGATATGTTCACACTAGGCGTTTTTTCACCACCCATTTCAATGGCTGAAAAAAGCTGAAAGAAGTGACATGCTCTATTGTGCAAAAAAACATGCAAAGCACAAAATACTGATGACACAAAAACTAAACGTGTGTGCATGAGATTTCTGAAATCTCATAGACTTTGCTGGTACTGTAAAATGCAGCAGAAAATTTGCATAAAATAATGCATAAAAAAAAACACTGAAAAAAATGCCTAGTGTGAACATAGCCTAAAGGTCCATTTAGACGGACCGACCAGCAGCACAATTCAACCGCTGATCGGTAAATGTTCACGCGGTTGTTTAATAGCCTGTTTACACTGGCAGACCAAAGTAAATTATGTGCACTGAGTGATCTATAATAACGCCCATGGGCTGCCATTGCCTTTGGCAGTGAGAGTCCTGTTTACCCAGGATGAAGCACCACCGAGAACGATGATCTTTTGCGCTGTGCAAAAGATCATTTCACCCGACGAACAAGCATGTTTCTCGTTCATCGGCAGCCTGTTTACACTGCAACCTTGACTCCGGGCAGAACAGGCAGGTAGTTAGCAACAACCTGCCTGTAATTTCTTAGACACGTAAGAAAAAAATACAAACGTCCGGAGTAACCTCTTTAAGGGTCATGACCACTGGTGAATGTTTAGGCCTTGTTCATGTGAATAGGGAATGCAGAAATTCATCCATCTTTACATCTATGGAATAGAAATGTCTGCACTGAATCTGCCATGTAAATTCAGCACTTAATATTCACTTTATTAGTAAGTGATAGGTAAACTATACAATTCTATAAATGATCAGTTAAAATGATTGATATTCTTGTACCTGTTAAAGACTTATTCCTTTTTAGGTGCACCTCCACTTTTACCAGGTCTAACATAATATAGTATAGCATTGCGGAAAGCTCTGCAACTATCCGATACACCTGAACAAAATCCTATTCAGATAAATAGAGCTACATTGCTGTCAATAACATTTCTGCAACAAAATCCACAGTGTGAGAATACACCCTTAGGCTATCTTCACATGTTGCAGGTTTTTTATGCAAATTGAAACTGCATTTTACAGTACCAGCAAAGCCTATGAGATTTCAGAAATCTCATGCATACAAGGTTATTTTTTCCTGACTGAATTAGAAAATTATGTGAAACCCATTTATTTATGTGATTTTCCCAAGTTTAAACCATAATATCTTGTTGTTCCCACCTGAGAATGGCAGTTAGGAGTAGTACAGGTTAATTAAATTATGTGTTAAGTAAACATTGGCTGACCAAGGTGTAAAATTGAACAATACCTGATCAACTCAAAGGCTGACCAAAGTGTGAAAGTAAACAAGTGTCCTATAAACTCAAAACATTGGCAGAGAATTAGGTAAACTATGCCAGTCCAATTTACCACCCGGATGTTACATTTGTAATTGTGTATTTTTTCATGAACTGATATGAACTTTTTTGTTTAGAATAGTCACCATCTTTCCAGTCATAAAAGTCTTTTTCCATTTAATAATTTGATCAAATTGCCTTTTTCGAAATAAAAAAATGGTTTTATAGTATCACATATCTCTTGCATTGGTAACCTGTGTTCATGCTTCTGTGGTGGAAACAAAGCTGAACGTTAGGGTTCTAAAATACACAGCAAAAAAACACAGCAAACCGTTTCATAGTAAGCAGCTTCTTTATTGCCAAAAGAACAGGTTTTGCTTGCAGAAAAAAAACGCAATGTGTATACATAGCCTTACTGGGGATCTACAATGACCCAAATGGTATAAGTAAAGGAAAGCTCCAATTATTTCACTTTTTGTAAGAATACATAAAATAATAATATATTTTAGAGATTCTGTATAAATAAATGTTGGTGAGATTGGCGGGATTATGATGATATCACAGACTGACTACATCCTCATCATCCTCACATGAGTCACACGGGGAGGAGAATGGATGGAGGTGTCTGTGCTTGTAAGTTTGTGGAGCTGACATCACCGACATGACTGGTTGCCAATTCAGTTATGGGTTTCTTATGGGTATTACTTACAAACAGAGCAGAACTGAATTACAGCAGATGTAAATTCCTAATACACTTTCTACATGAGCTGATTGCAGTTGCCAAACCAAATGACCCCATAACTACCCTGTATGCCCCCTCAACATTATACTACATTGGCAAACAATAAACAGAATTTTATTGGCTTGGAGAGCGAGAGAGAGAGAGAGAGGTGTAAGTAAAAGTTCCAAGGCATCAATGGAAAATCTGTAAAGAGGCCCCCAACTGTACATGCAATTCAGCAAGAAATTATTTGACCATACGGGTCACAAATCAAAAGAAGCTAAATCCGTTCAACGTCTCAGACAATAGTTCATACAAAACAATGACGTGCAAGAACATGATAATGTAAACATATAAAGTTTATTATAATCCAAAGTTAAAAGTTCACAAATAGATGAAAGTATATTGGCGCAGATACAATAGCAGTGGGCAAAAAAGCTAAGTACTCAGGGCTACAATCCAACATATAGTATTAATTGTTAATAGAAAGTCACTCAAATAGGACACAGATAAGTCCAAACATGATATGAAATAATATATAAGAAGTCGCTAGAATGGAACATGTATAAATATGAACATGTATAACATGTATCATAGCCAGATTGGTGGTATATAAACCATCAACCAGGCTCAAATGAGCCACTAAAGTGCACAGTGCATGGCTAAATACAAAAAAAAATGAGTCACCATTGAGCAGCAAGCTTAAATATAAGAGCAAGAGTTACATGTGTATATAACAGGAATGTATGCCCGGGTGACAGTTTCCCAGGTTAGCTGCAACTGCTGTACAAGTAAGTACACACAATAATGTCACATTACAGGAGTAATTATTAAAAAGCTGTCACAGAATATGGGTAATAAAACAACAAAATTACCCAGCAGCTGCAAGGATAACAAACACAATGATGTCACAGTACAGAGATCATAAATCCAATGATGTCACAGTATAGGAACAACAAATACAGTGATGTCACAGTACAGGAATAAAACACAGTGATGTCACAGTACAGAGATCATAAATCCAATGATGTCACAGTATAGGAACAACAAATACAGTGATATCACAGTACAGGAATAAAACACAGTGATGTCACAGTATAGGGGTCATAGACATAGTGATGTCACAGTTCATAGATCATAGACATAGTGATGTCACAGTATAGGAACAACAAATACAGTGATTTCACAGTACAGGAATAAAACACAGTGATGTCACAGTACATATATAACAAGCACAGCAATGTCACAGTACAGGAAAAACAAGCACAGCAATATAGGGATAAAACACAGTGATGTCACAGTACAGGGATAATACACACCGTGATGTCACAGTACATACAGTCATATGAAAAAGTTTGGGCACCCCTATTAATCTTAAGCTTAATGTTTTATAAAAATTGGTGTTTTTGCAACAGCTATTTCAGTTTGATATATGTAATAACTGTTGGATACAGTAATGTTTCTGCCTTGAAATGAGGTTTATTGTACTAACAGAAAATGTGCAATCTGCATTCAAACAAAATTTGACAGGTGCATAAGTATGGGCACCTCACCAGAAAAGTGACATTAATATTTAGTAGATCCTCCTTTTGCAAAAATAACAGCCTCTAGTCTCTTCCTGTAGCTTTTAATGAGTTCCTGGATCCTGGATGAAGGTATTTTTGACCATTCCTCTTTACAAAACAATTCCAGTTCAGTTAAGTTTGATGGTCGCCGAGCATGGACAGCCTCTTCAAATGATCCCACAGATGTTCAATGATATTCAGGTCTGGGGACTGGGATGGCCATTCCAGAACATTATAATTGTTCCTCTGCATGAATGCCTGAGTAGATTTGGAGCGGTGTTTTGGATCATTGTCTTGCTGAAAGATCCATCCACTGCGTAACTTCAACTTTATCACTGATTCTTGAACACTATTGCCAAGAATCTGCTGATACTGAGTGGAATCCATGCGTCCCTCAACTTTAACAAGATTCCCAGTGCCGGCATTGACCACACAGCCCCAAAGCATGATGGAACCTCCACCAAATTTTACTGTGGGTAGCAAGTGTTTTTCTTGGAATGCTGTGTTTTTTTGCATGACCAAACAACTCAATCTTGGTTTCATCAGTCCACAGGACCTTCTTCCAAAAAGAAATAGGCTTCTTCAAATGTGCTTTTGCATACCTCAGCCGACTCTGTTTGTGCGTACTTGCAGAAACGGCTTCTTTCGCATCACTCTCCCATACAGCTTCTCCTTGTGCAAAGTGCGTTGTATAGTTGACCGATGCACAGTGACACCATCTGCAGCAAGTTGATGCTGCAGCTCTCTGGAGGTGGTCTGAGGATTGTCCTTGACTGATCTCACCATTCTTCTTCTCTGCCTTTCTGATGTTTTTCTTGTCCTGACACTTCTGGCCTTAACAAGAACTGTCCCTATGTTCTTCCATTTCCTTACTATGTTCCTCACAGTGGAAACTGACAGGTTAAATCTCTGAGACAGCTTTTTGTATCCTTCCCCTGAACAACTATGTTGAATAATCTTTGTTTTCAGATCATTTGACAGTTGTTTTGAGGAGCCCATGATGCCACTCTTCAGAGGAGATTCAAACAGGAGAACAACTTGCAAGTGGCCACTTTAAGTAGCTTTTCTCATGATTGCATACACCTGGCTATAAAGTTCAAAGCTCAATGAGGTTACAAAACCAAAAAAAGTGCTTTAGTAAGTCAGTAAAAAGTAGGCAGGAGTATTTAAAACAAGAAAATGATAAGGGTGCCCATACTTATGCACCGGTCAAATTTTGTTTGAATGCAGATTGCACATTTTCTGTTAGCACAATAAACCTCATTTCAAGGCAGAAACATTACTGTGTCCAACAGTTATTACATATATCAAACTGAAATAGCTGTTGCAAAAACACCAATTTTTATAAAACATTAAGCTTAAGATTAATAGGGGTGCCCAAACTTTTTCATATGACTGTATACAACAAGCACAGCAATGTCACAGTACAGGAAAAACAAGCACAGCAATATAGGGATAAAACACAGTGATGTCACAGTACAGGGATAATACACACAGTGATGTCACAGTACAGGGATCATATACACAGTGATGTCACAGTATAGGAACAACAAATACAGGGATGTCACAGTACAGGAATAAAACACAGTACAGAGATCATAGACATAGTGATGTCACAGTTCAGAGATCGTAAATCCAGTGATGTCACAGTATAGGAACAAATACAGTGATGTCACTGTACAGGAATAAAACACAATGATGTCACAGTACAGAGATCATAGACATAGTGATGTCACAGTTCAGAGATCATAGACATAGTGATGTCATAATATAGCAATAACAAATACAGTGATGTCACAGTACATATATAACAAGCACAGCAATGACACAGTACAGGAATAACAAGCACAGCAATATAGGGATAAAACACAGTGATATCACAGTACAGGGATAATACACACAGTGATGTCACAGTACAGAGATAATACACACAATGATGTCACAGTACAGGGATAATACACACAGTGATGTCACAGTACAGGGATAATACACACAGTGATGTCGCAGTACAGGGATAATACATACAGTGATGTCACAGTACAGAGATCATAAATCCAATGATGTCACAGTACAGAGATCATAAATCCAATGATGTCACAGTAGAGGGATAATAAATGCAGTGATGTCACAGTAGAAGGATAATAAACGCAGTGATGTCACAGTAGAGGGATAATAAACGCAGTGATGTCACAGTAGAGGGATAATAAACGCAGTGATGTCACAGTAGAGGGATAATAAACGCAGTGATGTCACAGTAGAGGGATAATAAACGCAGTGATGTCACAGTAGAGGGATAATAAATGCAGTGATGTCACAGTAGAGGGATAATAAACGCAGTGATGTCACAGTAGAGGGATAATAAACGCAGTGATGTCACAGTAGAGGGATAATAAACGCAGTGATGTCACAGTAGAGGGATAATAAACGCAGCGATGTCCCAGTAGAGGGATAATAAACGCAGTGATGTCACAGTAGAGGGATAATAAATGCAGCGATGTCACAGTACAGGGATAATAAATGCAGTGATGTCACAGTAGAGGGATAATAAATGCAGTGATGTCACAGTACAGGGATAATAAATGCAGTGATGTCACAGTACAGGGATAATAAATGCAGTGATGTCACAGTACAGGGATAATAAATGCAGTGATGTCACAGTAGAGGGATAATAAATGCAGTAATGTCACAGTACAGGTATAATAAATGCAGTGATGTCACAGTACAGGTATAATAAATGCAGTGATGTCACAGTAGAGGGATAATAAATGCAGTGATGTCACAGTACAGGGATAATAAATGCAGTGATGTCACAGTACAGGGATAATAAATGCAGTGATGTCACAGTAGAGGGATAATAAATGCAGTGATGTCACAGTAGAGGGATAATAAACGCAGTGATGTCACAGTAGAGGGATAATAAACGCAGTGATGTCACAGTAGAGGGATAATAAATGCAGTGATGTCACAGTAGAGGGATAATAAATGCAGCGATGTCACAGTACAGGGATAATAAATGCAGCGATGTCACAGTACAGGGATAATAAATGCAGTGATGTCACAGTAGAGGGATAATAAATGCAGTGATGTCACAGTACAGGGATAATAAATGCAGTGATGTCACAGTAGAGGGATAATAAATGCAGTGATGTCACAGTACAGGGATAATAAATGCAGTGATGTCACAGTAGAGGGATAATAAATGCAGTAATGTCACAGTACAGGTATAATAAATGCAGTGATGTCACAGTACAGGGATAATAAATGCAGTGATGTCACAGTAGAGGGATAATAAATGCAGTGATGTCACAGTAGAGGGATAATAAATGCAGTGATGTCACAGTACAGGTATAATAAATGCAGTGATGTCACAGTACAGGGATAATAAATGCAGTGATGTCACAGTAGAGGGATAATAAATGCAGTGATGTCACAGTACAGGGATAATAAATGCAGTGATGTCACAGTAGAGGGATAATAAATGCAGTGATGTCACAGTACAGGGATAATAAATGCAGTAATGTCACAGTACAGGGATAATAAATGCAGTGATGTCACAGTAGAGGGATAATAAATGCAGTGATGTCACAGTACAGGGATAATAAATGCAGTGATGTAACAGTAGAGGGATAATAAATGCAGTGATGTCACAGCAGAGGGATAATAAAGCAGTGATGTCACAGTAGAGGGATAAATGCAGTGATGGCACAGTACAGGGATATCAAGCACAGTGATGTTTCAGTACTAGTACATAATGATGTCACAGTAAAGGGATAACAAATACACTGACGTGCCATTACTAAGATCATATGTAGTGATATATCTGTATATATTTTACAGTGCAGGGATGTAGCACATTGTTCATGGTCACATGATAAAGAGATAATGAACAAAGTGAAGTTGCAAAACAGGAATAATGAACATGAAAACATAAGTTAACACGCTCAGTAACATCACAGTATAGGCATATTGTGCAGAGTGATGCCACAAAATAAAAATAAGTGTGATTTCACAGGTAATGTGTAAAGTGACCATTAGCCCAAATTAACAGTATAAAGTAACCTTCTAGGAAATATGTCCTTAAAAAGTTTGCACCTTTAATGTTGTAATCCTTGCCTCTGTTCTTCAGAAACTGAAATGTAATAAAATATGCTAATCAGGGTGCTCGGTGCACCCATGGTGTGGCCAAGAAGCTCAATGCACCTATCTGCCCACTGGTTTCGTATGCCAGTGCAGGCTTGTACTGTCTGCAGAAAAAGCACAAACCAGCCAGCAGTGTTAATCATCAGAGGGAGGCAGTGGCTGCAAAACCAGTGGGCGGAAGGGAGCTCTGAGCTTCTTGGCCACACCAAGGGTGCACTGAGCACCCTAATCAGCATATTCAATTCAACTTCAATTTCTGCAGAATGGAGGCCCCGACTAGCAGACTAATCGTGCGATTTTTATTGTGACCAACTCTCCTACAAGGCTATGTGCTGCCATAATGCTAAAGATTATGCACAATATGATTCAATAGTGCAGGGATAATTGCTATTAAGAATAATGTAGTGATCTCATAGCACAAGGGTAAAAAGAAAAGATAGTGCACATAGTACAGGGATAATAAACAGTGATGTCACAGTAGAGCTAACAAACAGTGATGAGAATTAACAGTGATGCCACAGTACAAAGAATAAACTCTGCTATTCCTTTATGTAGTAGGAGGAAAAAATTAAAGGGGTATTCCAGTTCTATAAATTGGCCTATACCTCATGGTTTTTTGTTGCCTTCCCCTGGATCAACGCTGCGGAATAGCTGCAGTGCACAAGAAATAGGCTGAACTGGATGGACGCTTGTCTTTTTTCGGCCTTATAAACTATGTAACTATGTAACTATGTATAAAATTCATGTACCATCAAGTTGAATTGATGTGGGTCTGACCCTCGGCACCCTGTCTACCTTCTCTTTCTTGAGCGAGGGCAGCTGCCTCTTCATTGTTTACATTGCTCCGGAGACTAGAAGACTACTGTACATGTAGTATTGGCTACGCTGAATATTGGAGCTCTGGGCCATGAAAGTGGTTTTATAGAACTATATGCTATTTCATATAAGCATAAGAAAAGGTATCAAAATGTAATTGTGTAAGACAATAGAATAAGTCCCTAAACTAACTGCAAGCTGTCAGCACAGCAATGAGGGAAATAGTCTTATTCTTACCACGCATGTAACGTACTGACGGGACTGTGCATGTATTCCACTTATTGGATCTATATTACTGCACTATCCAAAAATGTCTAAAAACACAAATTCATAAGCACTCATTTATATAGCATCTGTACACATGAAAATGATCACTAGTCAACGTTGCCCTAGGACACAGAACGACATCTCAGGTTCCCCTAGTGCGTAAATTTAACGTGAAAAGGATAAATCATTAAAAATTGCACAATTGACGGGTCCAAACAAATAGCAGAAGAATGTGCTGTCAGTGTGGAAGCGACGTCATGAGCAGAGAAAGGAAATTGATAATCATGAGACAGAGATAACATTAAACCTAATCCTCCAAGGAAAATGGCAACTAAATCTTTCCTTTGGATTACAGTGCCATTACCTAAAAGGGGTTGTCTCATGAAAGTAATTGATCAAAATTCAATAGACTGGGTGAAAAGTATATTTGCAACAACAAATAATTAAAACATTAATAACATAGTTTGCAACATTTTCTTTGCAATAGTGTACACTTGCATTTCCCCTTTTGGAATGTTGGTTGGCTTTTAGTGGTGGCCGCACATGCTCAGTAGCTTCCCTGCTCATGCTGCAAAGCGATCTGGCAGTGAAGAGGCATGTGGCAGTCGTAGCGTGTGATCTCTCTAAAGCCTTATTCAGACAACTGAGTCGAGTACGATTCAAAAAAGCTTTAATGCCGGTGTAAAACGCTTGAAAAATCCCAACATTTTTGCGCAATACTGAAAAACGTTGCGACTTTTGGCATCTTCAAGCCAGTTTTGGCATCTTCAAGCAGTTCCGCCCAAATGGGCAGAGCTAGGGAGCCTGGTAGCTACACCCACCTTTCAAAAGTGCCAACGTTTTTTACGCCAGAAATGCTACTCCAGTCCCTGACACCACGGAGATGTGCCAAATTCATTAAGTGGCTTGTGCTTCTTAATGAATTCAGCACCATACTCCAGCGAACCCTTCATTAAAGGGTTTGTCCAAGCTTGGGTTTCAAGTCTGCAGTCACTCTATGTGTGCACACTGTCAGGATTCCCTGGTGCCGGGAGCTGGCGATTTATATACATGCGGTCACGTGCCAACTAGACATGCATGGATTGAACTGAGCGAGGCTGGACACGTCTAGTTGGAATGTGGCCTGAAGTATGCAAAAATGCATACTTAAGATCACATGAGTGCCCGCTCCAGGCTCCGACACTACAGAATCCTGACAGCATGCACTGTATAGTGTCACGATTAGTGGACATTGTTACATGGACTAAAGGTTGGGAAAGAAAGTTCATACGAACGCTCGTTCAGCTAATAAGGAAGGCTGTAAAAATGTGGTTCCAAGTTTACCAAGAACGTTTTGACATAAAAATAGTAATGGACCCATCCAGTAAGTATGGGTGCCATAAGCATGTTAGTATAGTTTACATACTGGCTAGTCCCAAATCATAATCATTTTCATGATGTTCTCTGAATTACTGGCTAAGCCAAAGGTTCTGCTGGGAGATAAATGAACATTAACTACAAGTAGTTCTAAGAATCCAGAACGACCACGTGTGTAGATGGAATATTTATAGATTTTCATGTGAAAAGATTCCCTGAAGATTAAATAAATAATACTAAACAGCTCTCAATGACAGCGTGAAGCCATCCATCACATTGTGTTCTATCAATGGCACACTGGTCTATCCAAAGGAACAGAGCAGCCTCACCTCGGGAACAAGCCTACCGTTACCAGGACCAGGTGCCAACTTTTAGTAGAGTATTGTACACAGTTTTGTCACTTCTCCTGGACCCTTCTAGGCAAAGCAGATGTTTCCTCCTCCACAGTCCCTCACAAGAAACGTGTCTGGGAACAATCAGCTGCGGGGACTTAACACGTGTAAGCCACCAAATGATGGGAATCCTTTCAGCTAGCCTGACCTTCTCCAATGTTCCCAGATGAAGTCAGGACGGGATGATTTTCCCAGCTAATAGGACATTATGGTTAAGAACAACAACAAAGTAGACTTGCCAGCCCACTTATAATGATCTCACTAGAAACTGACCCCAGAGGTTTTTCCACAACTGTTATCTCTGGCTGCATGATGTAATGTAACTATTTGGTCATGAAATTGCTAAATAATGTAAACTTCTTATGAAACCTACGAAAAGCAAGAACATATGCATATTCTCATTCTGCACGGTCTAATCCATAATGACCAGTATCTTTATAGCCTCAATAAATTATGCAGTAATGTACAGTAAGTGCCGGCCCTCAGCACTGGCTTCCCGATGGAGGTTTTCCTTTGAAAAAGACTTGACAATTTAAAGGAGTTTTATAATTTTAGATGTTCCAAAACAACCTCTTAAATAAATCTGTTGACAGGTCCTTAGATTATCTATGAGATGTATACACATGCTACTGTCTTCACTGAATAAGATCATTATTACGCAGAGTAATACCCAACGACCACGGCAGTGTCAGACTGAAGAACATTGGGCCCACCAGAGGATTTGATCCTCACCTTTCTCCGCCACTCAAGACCCCATAGCAGCTGCAAGGCTTGCGCTATGAACTCTCCTGAAGGAGAAGCCAGGGCCCACCGGAGGATTCTCCGGTTCTCTGGTGAGCCAGTCCAACCCTGACCACATGACCCAACCAACACTCTCCTATATTATATCAGCTGTAGGTACAGTTGGTAGAGGACATGAAGTCTTTGGGCCTCTCCTTGCGTATGTTTCACAAGAACACTCTTGATGCCCATCCGCAGAGCAGGAGATCCATAATTTATGCATGACTATTTTAATCATACAGCATAACTAATGCTATATGGGCACACTACGTCTTTTTCAGGTGGATTTTGCCAGGAACCCACCAGAAAAAGCACCCCCAAAAAATCGCTACTAAAAATTAATATATTGCACAGCAATGTAAAACTACGTTGCTGTGCACAGATTCAGTCTTTTGTCACATATTTTTTATTTTTTTTTTTAACAGTTTCAAGGTTTGAAGTGGGTAAAAGAAGTAGCATGTTTATTCTTCGGGCAGATTCTGATAAGAAACTGCTCACTAGCTATAGTATAAATTGTAAAAGAATAAAGACACCGACGGCAGAGCAGTGACAAAAACGACAGAAAAACTGCATAAAAAAAAACACAGCGGCAGGTTTTTCAAGAAACTACTTCAACTAGGAAAACCTAGGCATCTTAAAGACATTATGTTCACTTACCCTTAATATAAGTGCACTGTTCACCGTATCTCTCACTGGGGTGGTCATCAGGTTTGAGGCATAAAGAGCTCATTTTACAGCACAAGGCTGTTTTTTTAATTCTGATGGTCACTAACAGAATTACTAAACAACTTATAAACAGACAACCTTTATTTTTTGAGGATTAAAAAAAATTGAAATCGCACTTAGAAAATAATGATAAATATAAAATAAAAGGGATAGAATCACAGACTCACCCGATAGATGGAGAATGTCCTAGGTCACTGGACATCAACCTTTACATCTAGGGGCCAGGTTGGCTTTCATATAATTGGATGCATCTAAACGAGATCGCTGGTAATAGGGCCAATTCCAACAGGTGCTTGTATGCCATAGAATATGCCATAGGTGCCATATGCCAAGGTGCTTGTATGCCATATAATATGCCTTAGGTGCCATATGCCAAGGTACTTGTATGCCATGGAATAAGTCATAGGTGCCATATACTAAGGTGCTTGTATGCCATAGAATAAGCCAAGGTGCTTGTAGGCCATAAAATATGCCATAGGTGCCATATGTCAAGGTAGCTGTATGCCATAGAATATACCATAGGTGTCATGTGCCAAGATGCCATAGAATATACCATAGGTGCCATGGTGCTTCTATACCATAGAATATGCCATAGGTGCCATGTGCCAAGTTGCTTGTATGCCATTGACTTTCACTATAGGGTTAGTACATGCACATTGGTTAATGAACTTCCTAGATAGATTATTATCCGCAGGGTCAAGTAGTCTGGCCATCTACTTTCAAGATGACTGTCGAATAAAGATCTATAAATTGGACAATCGCCTTACACATGGATAACAAGACTTTGAAGTTAACTGCAATCCAGAAAGTAAAAGTAAAGTAGTCTAGTAAATTACACCATAAATTTACATTTTTTCTTTGGCACTTTAGTTTTATTCCATCACTTATCTGTGAATTATTTGTTATATTTTTATGCTGATACAGTTTAGTTAAGATGGAATAATGCATTTTTCTATAGTGCACTTTATACTAGAAGAGGTATTTTTTTCCTACACCATTTTCCAGCAGTAATGTTTTTCTTAAAGGTAGAAAAAAAAAAAAAATGAGTTGATTGATACATTTTTTAATAAGACTCCTCTGAATTGTGTGATTTCTACTTCATACAAATGAGTAACTGTACAAAAATTCAGATTTTTTTCTTAACAGTTGTAATTTGCAGGCTATTTATCACCAGTCTGGGGCTGTCCTTTTGATTAAGTGTTGGCCACTACAGACTGGTGATTTTTCTAAATAAAACTCATTACCAAAAGTGGCCGGCAGCAGATACCCTAATGACCAATCTACCCTCCCCTCCATTCTACCTAAAAGAATCGACTTTCTAGCAAAAGTCAAGTCGGAACTTCGAGTAGGATCCTCGAGGTCCTCCACGCGGTGAATGTGCGAGATCTGATGCCGAGGTTTTACTGTTTGCACTATCCCATCACTGCCGCACCGCAAACTCGCTGTTCATACCGTAAACTATGTGGCAAAGCTCTGAAAGTGAAAACCGCAATATCTCGCTCATAGCAGAGAGGGCCGCAGAGAGTTTTGGGATCCTGGTCTGTGGATGAACCTGGAAATTCAGATATGAATTCTGTTAAAACGTTGGATGCTTGAGAGGGGCATTATTGGACCCTTCCGTCCACTTTTGCTAATGACTATTATTTAAAAAAAAAAAAGAATCACTAGTTCAAGGATGCCCACTCTTTTCTTAAATAAAAATGGCAGCCCTACACTAGTGATCGGGGCTCTTTAATGTCTGTGTTTCCACTTTTGTAACCATCTTTTTCTGTGCCTATCTGCATCTAATAAGTATACAACTTGCTAAATAACTTCTTGTTTCAATTTTCTCTCCTATTTCAATTTTTTTTTCTTTAGTGCTTGTTGTCTAGGGGACCAACCACTGTTGCGCAGTGCTTACCAGCTCTTTCCAGCAGAGCTTGTAAGCGCTGACCAGAATAGTAGGAGAACGCTGTTATCTCCTCCAGCCTCATGGCTTGTCACAGCTGTCTCATATAGCAGAGCCGGAGAGCGGACATTGCAGGCCAACAGCGAGCTGGCACTCCTGGTGAAACAATGGAGCATCTGCTTGCCCATCACTCGCCCCACTACCCTGAGCAATCAAGAAACTGGGAGGCAGGAATGTGGTGGGCTCCAGAATCAAGATGTTGAGACAAACCCTTAGCGAGGTTGTCTGTGATGGCACAACTGATGACCTGTCTGTAGGATAGGTCATTAATATATCAATGGAGGTTAGTGGCCGGATATATACAATGTATGGGGCGGAACACAGCCATCCCATACATCCCTTATTGGCTGCTGCCAACTACTATCCCATTCACTTAAACGGGAGGTAAAGATGAAAACTTGGATGCAGTCACTACGCCGTATAAGGGTCTGCTATGTTCCACTCCATACATTGCTCATTTATGGCCAATGCTACGGCACATTGTAGCTGATCGGTGGCAGTGCCTGGTGTTGGACCCCCACCAATCTTACACTGATGACCTGTCCAATGGAGTTCATCAGTTATTATTCATTCCCAGACAATCCCTTTAAAACATTTCTTCACTTTATTACACACGGTGGATGTGCTCTGCTTATATTAGCTAATATCTCCAGGGATCCAAGAAGCTCACAGGTCAGAATTCTACCATAATGATCGCGACTCGTGAGCATAAGTAATAATATGACAGCTTGACCATTAAAAAAAAAAAAAAAAATTGAAAAATTCTCACCTAAATGTTCCATCAGGAATATGCCTAGAACATCTGGATTCTGTTGTCTCTGTCCCTGAAAAATAACAGGCATTGCAACATGCCCGTTCAATCTGGAAGGATTCTGAGACTCTTCCCTTGAAATCTATTAAAGAAATATGTGACTTTAAAATACCTGTCATTGCCTGCTGTTGATTTACTGAGGAAAAATAAAAGTTACTGATTCGGATCTTTCTCAAACAGATCCATGCACTAACAGAGAAAAATAATAAAAAAATTTGTACTTTGCAAGATATTATATAGTTTATAACAGGTTCGGGGAAAAAAAAAACAGAAGGCAGCATCAAATCCTTGGAGGAAAATAAAAATATTGCACATAGTGGAAGGAACAACTTGTGCTAATATGTTTCTATGAGGAAGGTGGTAATTGTTGCCCATGCAAGTTCTCATGGAGAGAGGTCCCGTAGCTGTAGACTTACTCGTATTATGTCTAACTGCCCCTTTAAACGGATTATCCACTTGAAAAAAAAATCTTTTCGACCACTGGACGCGGAAGGATGGTGAATCTGGGACAATGGTCAAGCTTTGCTAATATGTGTATGTATTTACATGTAGGTATATACATCACTGAGCTAGTCATCCATACTGGAGGAAACCCTCGACACCCCTCTCCAGATGAGGGCAGGGGATTGTCACGGGTGTGTTAGAAGTGGCAGACAGTTGCCCTGCAGTTGGTTGCAGAAGTTCCCTTCGTTTGGCATTACAGACACCTTCTTAGAGGTTGTCTCTCTAAGACCCAGCGGCTACCTTCCTCTTGCTAATTAACACCCTGGCCTGAGAGTATAAATACCTGCTGTCTGCTAGAGGGACATGCCAGTGATACTCACATTACCCCTTGTGAAGGCTCGGAGCAAGTGCATTACTTCTTCCTCTCTGGAGATATGAGGACGGGTGTTCATCTCTCTGAAGTCGACTAAAAGCTAAGCTATCTTCCCTTGTTTGTTCCCCCTTGTTGTCTTTAGTTATCCGTGGGGATTGACTAGCGCTCATCCCCCTCCCTTCCCTAGCCAGGGCCAAACGTCATGGAAAGACAGGGCAAGGTTCGCGTGCGACGATTGGTGAAGAACCAATATAGGGACGTTAGTGGAGACAGGGTGATATTAGATTAGTCTAGGAGGTCTCCACCCCCCTTTCCCTAGAGTCTGGACTCCCTTTCCCTCTTCCCTGTGTGTTGCACTAAATCTTTCCCACACCTTGCGTGATAAGGATGCAGCACTGAGCATGGAGGAGCAAAGTCAGTCTGGGAGAGGAGTACCTTTTTTTTTCTCCACCTCCCTGAAACCATTAATAAAGGGGTTGACCAATAGTGACTAACCCAGGGGCAGACATATCATTGGTGCAACTGAACAGGGGCCCAAAACATAAAGGGATCATTTCCTCCTCCAAAGCAGGTGAGGTTTTTCATTATGATAAGCTATTGGACTGTAAAGTGCCCCCAGTTCGGTCTGTGTCCGCCAGTGGACTAACCCCTTTAACTTGTGACTAAATAGATCAATCTGTGTTTGAGAACTATAAATATTCAAAATTTAAACACTAATGTCTTGGTCTAAGATTAAAATCAAGAAAAATAATTTCAGAAAAATGTAAAGTCAAATCTATGGGTCGAACTTGCCAAGCCTGGAGTCTGCATCTAGTTAGCCATGCACATCCTATAGAATCAAAGTAAACACTGGAAACAATTTTTAAGACGGTTCCTTCTCAACTAGTCTTCAAAGCAACTGAACCTTAACTTTGTATACTAACTGGAAACAGATGGGTTAAATATACCCATATGTCCTTTCTCTACCAAGACCTTTAAATACATAAGGCTGCCAATGGAATTTACTGCACATCTGACAATCAGAGGTTAGCAACCCTGGTACCAATAAATGGTAATTCCAGCTTCCACAAAGATGATGTTCATACAAAAACGTCACCCAACTGAGAAGACTGGGAGCCATAAAACAAGCAATGTTCTCCAAAATTGCTGTGTTGGGAAATAAAAGGTCCACAATTAAATGTGATAAAAATTGGATAGAACTAGTCTCTGTATAAGGCCACGGCCCCACTATCAGCATTCGGTCAGTATTTTTTCTCAGGATTGGGAGCCAAAACCAGGTGAGGAACAATCAGAGAAAAGGTATAATAGAAACAAGTCCCCAATTCTGCATTTATCACCCACTCCTGGTTTTGGCTCCCAGTCCTGAGAAAAAATACTGACCGAATACTGATAGTGGGGCCGTGGACTAAGAGAGCTTTATGTGGAGAACCCAGAGAGATTAATTCTGAACTTGGAAGAGAAGAAAAGCGTTAGGCCCCTGTAGACCACCCGTGTGGAACTGGCATGTGACCCCTCTATGGTTATTGTATGCGGCTATTATAAGTTATATTGGTGTTTTTATATTGAAGTGCAGGCTTGTCCTGGACTACAAACACATTGGCTTTAAGTTTTTAACCTCTTTACGTTGTAGTTTTCTTTTTTCACTTTTGCTTTTTTCTATACCTAACAAGAGACTTTGGGGTTGATTCATCCAAGTGTTTCCGCCAGTTTTATGGGGTAAAACACTTTGAAAAGTTCCAAACTTTTTGTGCAACACAAAAGTTTTCACACCATTCCTAACCAGCTACACCAACGTGGGCAGAGCATGGGCAGGAGGGGGTGTGGCGGCACCTGCCCACCAAATTCATCATAAGTTACATAATATTAATAATTTTATTTATACAGCGCCAATATATTCCGCAGCACTTTAAAATTACTTTAGTAGTGTAATCTTATGCAAGAAATGGTACTTAAAGGGGTTTTCCCATGAACAAAGTTCATTTTAATCTATAGATCCTGTAATAATAATAATTTCCACAATTGGATGTGTTCAAATAAAATGTTCCTGTGCTGAGATAATCTTATAAATGTGCCCCTGCTGTGTACTGTGTAATGGCTGTGTCTGACCGTGCAGGAATATGGTCTGATCATACCACATCTCCTGGGCAGGGGAGGAAGCAAAAGAGTATACAGACATTACAGCAGGGGATCACAGCTGATTCTTTCTGTGAGGTAAAACATTTTTTAAAAACAGGCAGGGAAATGCTTTATCTCACGAAAAGAATCAGCTGTGATCCCGTGCTGTAATGTCTGTATACTCTTTTGCTTCCTCCCCTGCCCAGGAGATGTGGTATGATCAGACCATGTTCCTGTACGGTCAGACACAGCCATTACACAGTACACAGCAGGGGCACATTTATAAGATTATCTCAGCACAGGAACATTTTTTTTTAACACATCCAATTGTAGAAATTATTATAATTTTAAGATGTATTAATTAAAATCAACTTTAAAATTAACTTTTTTTGTGGAAAAACGCTTTTAAATCCAAGACTGGTTTAGCACTTCTGGCAAGGAGCACGATAGAGAGAAAATGCGCCAAATTCATTAAGTGGCATATACCTCTTAATGAATTTGGTGCATCTTACAGTTAGAACCCTCCTGTTTGTTTTTTCCATCTTGTGTTTTGCGGTCACGTGACCATCTGCCTTTATATTCCAGCTCCGCCCTTTTGGCTGTGCTGGACTTCAGTGTTTGACTGTTTCTCTACCCTGGTGCTTCGGTGCCTTTCTCTGTCAGTTTGCTTGGTCCTTCTGGGACCTCTAGTACCATTTAGTCAGTTTATCTTTTTGTGATCTGCAACAACTCTCTCTGTTCAGAAGGTGTCCCATTTTTGTTCCAGTCCTTAGTTCTTTTTTGGACCCTCCCCTTTATTCTATAGGTATTCGTTCAGACTAGTCTAGGACTAAGGTGGGTCTGTTCACAAGGAACAGGCAGCCCACTACATCGTAGGGATTCAGCTTAATCTTACTGTAGGGATATTTTTCCCCTTCTTTCCTTAGTACTTGTTGCAGATCATAACACTTACCCCATCACACCAATCATCAAAACTGACTTGTACAACACCAGTATTAATTAATCGGCCAGATAATGTTTTTTATTAATTGAATATTGGCTGTGAAAATAAACTCTGACCTCTCTGTATAGATAATGACTAAGTTTCCATACCTATGTTAAAAAGATAAATCTCAGTCATCAGGTCTGAGGGTCCATAATGAAAGTTGAGTTGAGCAATAGAAGGTTTTCTTCTCCGCTTAGGTTTCCAATCACTGCACTGCGGACCATGTACAATACAGCTGGAGACTGGATGTGCGGATGACATGATTCGCTCACACTATACCTGGGAACTATTTTTTGCCATGCTTTGATTCCCATCTTGCCAGCCACAGCGCTACGTGACAGTAATTCCTAGAGAAGTTCACTACTGAAGGGACTTTCCTTGGGTTTGGATGTTTCCCATAAAGCACAGAATAATCGCTTGATTTGCCGAGTTCCTCATAGAACACAGCTTCCTTTATCTTCAGCAGACAATGCTTGAGCACCTTTTCTTAGAACCAGTTATTGCTCCTTTTCTCGGTCACACTTAAGGAAATGGCTAAATAACTGACAAGCTTTTACTGAAACAGACATACAGTGACATGTAAAAGTTTGGGCACCCCTGGCCAAAATTACTGTTATTATGAACAGTTAAGCAAGGTGAAGATGAAATGATCTCTAAAAGGCCTAAAAGTTAGAGATGACACATTTCCTTTGTATTTTAGGAAAAAATAAATAAATGATATGCCAATGCAAAAATTTGGGCACACTGCAAGGTTAGTACCTAATAAGACCTCCTTTTAAAAATATCACAGCATGTAAAAGGTTTTTGTAGCCAGACAAGATTTTTTCAATTCTTGTTTGAGGGATTTTCATACATTCTTGCTTGGAAAATTCTTCCAGTTCTGTGAGATTCGCCTTGCATGCACTGCTATTTTGAGGTCCCAGGTGAGCTGGGGTAAGAGAGACTGCTCACACTGCTGTCCACCCTGTCTATCTGATCTTATACTGGAGATAACAGGAATGCTGAGGTAAGAAGAGGCTGCTCACACTGCTGTCCACCCTGTCTATCTGATCTTATACTGGAGATAACAGGAATGCTGAGGTAAGAAGAGGCTGCTCACACTGCTGTCCACCCTGTCTATCTGATCTTATACTGGAGATAACAGGAATGCTGAGGTAAGAAGAAGCTGCTCACACTGCTGTACACCCTGTCTATCTGATCTTATACTGGAGATAACAGGAATGCTGAGGTAAGAAGAGGCTGCTCACACTGCTGTCCACCCTGTCTATCTGATCTTATACTGGAGATAACAGGAATGCTGAGGTAAGAAGAGGCTGCTCACACTGCTGTCCACCCTGTCTATCTGATCTTATACTGGAGATAACAGGAATGCTGAGGTAAGAAGAGGCTGCTCACACTGTTGAGCACCGTCTTTCTAAATCATGATTGGTTGCTGTGACCTATAGATACTTTTTCAGTATATGGAAAGCGTCTCCAGGTCACACCAGCAGAGCTTACTACTGCCCTAACATTTTAGGAACGGCTTCTGTCAGTGTAACAAGACAAAGGCTATTTTAATTCTATACTAATTACCGCCTTAGAAAAAAATAGTTTGATTTGCTAAGGTTTTTAAGAATAATTTTATTATCACATTTTATTTCGTTATTTACTTTTTCGATCTCTGGAGAGTTCCTTTAATTGCCATTAAGAATATTATCAGTTTTTATAACATTTACTTTACTATACATAATTTATATTGCACCATGTTTTTCTGCTACGCTTTACTAAGGACCTGACCTTGGTGAGATGTATGGAGGGATATATACATAACTAGTTTATATAAAAAGTGATAAAGCTATAATATGGTAACAATTTAGGATTCATATTATGGCAACAGCACACTTACCCCTGCATTATCTTATACTATGATAGATTTCTATTCTAACCTTGCTTTTGCAGAACTGAGTGAAGTGGCAGAGGTGGGGGGGAATGGATACTGGATCTAGCATATGCAATACTGATCCAAAAATGTTGCAATATTACAAAATCAGGATTGTACTGAGGCCCAAGCACCCTGAATACACTCATTTCATAAAATATACAAATATTTTTGCGCTATCAGCAAGACTTGAGTTTTCCAAACTATGTTTCCTCATCCAATTCCCTAATATAGCTCCTGCAAATGTCAGCGCTCAGTCCACTGTAGAGGTCGCAGTCCCAAGAGAGAACTGAATTTTGGCCCTAATAGATTTTCACATGGTTTCCTGCCTGAAAATTGTTCCTTTTCGACACTGACTGATGCACAGGGAATGTGAAGGCTGTGGGAACTGGCAGTACCAACCACAGGCCATACATCATGGGAAAAATACAGTACCACAAGATCTGCCTCTAGATAACATGCACATTGGTGCGGAGAGCTGAAAAGCTCCTGCGCGCTCTTCATCATGGTCAGCGCGGAATAACAGACCCCGCCGGATGTTGCCAGATGTGTAAGCTCTAAATAGTTCTGGAAACCCCGCCATGTCCAGTACATGCAAACAACAGACATGTTTATAAACACAAAAAACAACTTTGTCGTCAGTGGAAATTTTCCTGGCAGATTTGCTATCAGCTTATGCGATCTTCAGCTTCATCGCGCCCTCAGCACAGCTTAGTAAACACGGCCTTCCGCAGCACGCGAGCGGTAATATTGTCGAAGAAGACAGGACTTTTGTTCTGTACAAATAATGAACACTATTCAGGTAACTGTAAGGAATCTGACACCGGTAAGCACCTGCCTCGGGAAAAGAAAAAAAAAGAATGTCTGAATGGCTTTCTTATTGTTTCGCAATTTACCGTGAAATATATGCGTAACATGAAGCGAGATTTATTGGCAGTCTCTTTCTGAAAGTATTGAGCTTTATAGCTTACAGGGGATTTTCACCTTTAATATAAGGATGATGACATGTTAGTATATCAGAATTTAGAGCAGCAAAAAATTGTACAAGTAGAAAGGGTGAGTACTGGCACTTAGCCAAAAAACATTCATCCACATACACTAGGGTACACTCAGTAGGGTGAAAGTCCAATATAAGAGGGAAGGAAAATCCGGCACTCACTTGTTTTAAAAATTTCAGCAAACTTTATTCCAAGCAACTAAAAATACACCGTGGCAGCATGTGAAACATTACAGAGCACAGACAACAGCCGTTTCGCACGGAGCAGATGCTTCTTCCTGGGGTAAGGCTGTTGTCAATGTGCTGTAGTGTAGCTGTCATTTTACTTGTTTCAAATACAGTTTGCTGAAGTTTTTTACTCGCGTGAGTGCCGCATATTCATTCTCTCTTCTTATAGTAAATGATTATAGATCACTTTCATGTCAAAAGATCTGACAACAATATAATGTATGAGAAAAGTCCTGATATTCCCTGGTGTCGGCTGTGGAGGGAAACAAAGCTTGGTATATTGGATATTACCATACCTAATACTTTATTAAATCAGGAGATAAGTGTTGCTGTGCATGGGGCATAAAATGGGGGGCTGTGCGGGGTGAGTATATGATGAGGGTCTGTGCAGGGGGGCATAAAATGAGGGTTTGTGCAGGAGGGGACATATAATGAGGCGCTTGTGCAGGGGGCAGCATAAAATGAGGGGCTGTGATGCTGCCTGTGTCTCATCAATACTGTGGTTCCCGTATGGTCCGCAGTCTGATGATGGCTATTAATAACTCCCAGTATCTACTTACCATTGTTAAGAACATACTGGGAGTTGTAGGGTTGTAGGTTCATGTGATACATTAATGGGACTGACTTGACATTACAATTGATCGTTGTACTAAGCTTGGTTCTTGTATTCAAGTACTTTTGGTTCTGGTCATGTATTCAGGTACTTATGGTGGTTCTGGTGACATTCATGTACTGAGGGTAGTTCTGGTGACAGTCATGTACTGAGGGTAGTTCTGGTGACAGTCATGTACTGATGGTGGGTCTGCTGATTTATTCATGTACTGTTGGCGATTCTAGTGATGCATTCATGTACTAATGGTGGCTCTGGTTACGTATTCATTAACCGATGCTGGTTCTGGTGAAGTATTTATTTACTGATGATGTTTCTGGTGCCATATTCATGTACTATTGATGGCTTTGGTGCTCTAAGTATGTGCTGATGATGATTTAGGTTTTGTATTCATGCACTGATGATGGTTCTGGTGATAAATATATCACCAAAATCATCACTACATGAATACAGCACCTGAACAACCATCACTACATGAATACATCACCAGAACCAACATCGGTTTTGTGCAAGCTGTATTTGACGTATGACGGAAGCAAAAACCATCAGACGTATCCCTTTATCTATAATGGGGGTCTGTTTATTTTCCATTAAGGTATCTGCTAAATGCTGGACACCTTAATTGAAATCAAACTGCCCCTATGATAGTTACGTTAAATTAGTTTCCATGACTATCCTTGAGTTTGACGTTTAAAATATAGGATGTCAGGGATGAAGATTGCTATTTTTTCCCCTGTGTTGTGTAAATGGTCTACAAAAAACGATTGATTCTGTAGCTAGCTTTGAAATTGCTCTCCCTGTTAAGTCACAACCCTAAAGTACAACACTTCTTTTTTACCTTTGCTGACTTTTTTTGTGAAAAAGGTAACAATTCTAGTAGAAGTGGTCATCAGAGCTTGTTACCTGACCCATCTGAGGGGGAAGGTGCACTAGGGGTCCTGTTACTTTGGTCTTTGACCCATTCCTTTGGGGGGCACCATTGGCTTCATCTGCCTAAGGGCACCAAAATACCTTGTCCCTGCCCTGCGGTTGCATACATCTGGGGCACATGTTAGGCAGCACAAAGGCTCAACGGCCATAGAAAGTGAAATGGGGGCAATATTCATTTAATATGGATCACATTTCTCTCTTAATATAGGTCAAAAGTATTACAACAAGCACATCAAAAGAAAGTACCTTTGCCTACGGAATAGCCTATCTAAATGAACGTGACAGAAAACTAAGAACAAAGGTGATGAGACAAGGAAATCTAGTGGAGAGAAGTTTTACGCTGATGCATAAAACCCATGAGTTAGTGAGTCATTCCACTGCAGATTTATATAACATGTTATTTCTCATCACATGTGCTACTGCTGATGCTTTAGTGAATCACTAAAAAAATCAGAAAATCAGAACCTACAAAGTGAAGGTTACTGAATATGAGATAGCTACATCTTTATACAGAGATACAAAAAATATCTTATTTATTAATTGTACTTTGACCATACAATGGATTCTCATAGGAGGCGACCCTGTCCTACTGCGAGATGAAGAAGGGTGAACTACTGCCATGTGCTGACAGATGAGTCCTGAACTTTTCATTCTGCCCTCTCCTTCCTTTATTTTACCAAAATGCATCAGGATCCCTTCACTTGCTCATTGCTCTTCATACCACCTGGGACTACACAAACTTATACAGTTCCAATTAAAGGAGATGGATTCTCTCTGTGAAAGCTCATTAATTCAGTATTACAGAGGTTGTCCAAGAGTACCAAAGAATGGCTGCAGTCTTCCAAAAACAGCATCATACCGGTCCTATGGTTGTGTCTGGTATTGCATCACAGCTCTATTAAAATTAATGGGTCTAAGTTGCAATACCACACATAACCTGGAGGCGGCGCTGGGCAAGGAATAGATGGAGGCTTGGAAGAGCTTGCAGGTGCCAAAAGCACTTCAGCCTCATTTACATATTGATTCAAAAGCTGATTTCTCGGTAAAGGAGAAACAGATTATCTAGGTACAGGTATGGCTAGACTTGTCTTCGAAAGAGCTACATGTGCATAGCAATAGATTGGTTCCCTTGTCAGCCGGATTTCACCCCCCAGTCACCTCCAAAAAAAAAAAAAAAAATGCTTTTTACATGTAGGGATAGTAGTAATCTGCACGTAAAAAAAGTATAAGTAATGTATGGCAGGCTTACCGTCGCGTCAGGCTTACTGTAGCAGTGGCTACAGGGAGAAAATTAACATATCATCCCTCTAGCCGCTCACATCCATTCATCGTGGCGGTGCAGGGAGCTGTAAGTCATCACTCGCTATACAGTCAGCACTGTTATCACTCCTCGGCACATTAACAGCCTGCTCTGCAGCGTCTGTGTGCAACGTATGTGCAGAGCAGGCTGTCCGTCAAGGTGCTGAGGACTGTCAGCACACACAGTGTAGTGAGCGGTGACTGTACTGGCTTGCTGATTGGAAGCGAGAGGCTGCAGGAAGACCAAAACTTCATTTTCTCCCTGTAACTTGTTTTCCAGAACGCCTGCTAGATATAATTTAAATGCTATTCACCTGCAGATTTCCACTACATTTGGATGGTAACAGCGTATTTTGTAGGTGACAGGTTCCTTTTAAGTACATCTGTAACATTAAAATTTTACACCCAAAATGTAAAAAATGGCCTCAAGTTAGAGAGTGCAAGCCACCAAGTCTAGAACTCATATACTCAGGTGGGGAAGCCCACTTCCCGGGGCAGGGGCCAGTGATAAATATTGGGGTTTGAATTGATACGATATTCATGGCGAATCAGCGTCGTGGAAAACATAATGTAATTCACTCACATCACTGCCCTCCAGGGGCGAAGATATCCTGAAAGTTGGGGATCTCAATCTTCTAAAGACCTAGCAAATCCCAAAACCAGCCCCCATATGAGCTCACGAAGGGGAGGTATGTGGGGATCACCTTGAGCTAATAAAAATCAGAGTTTGGGTTTTTGTGTTTTGTCAGTTCTGGAAGACACAGTGCTCTGTGGTTCTGTCCGTTGCTCTAAGGAGTTGTTCCCTCTGCTAAGCGTTGAGCCATTTCTGTGACACAGGTTTAGTATTTTTCTTTTGTTGTCCCTTCTATATCTTATGTGATTATATATACCATATTGTTTTGTTCCCATTTTGTAACAACTTTGTATTTTTTTTTTTATAAATACTGCATACTTTTCCAGATTAAATATATAAAAAGAAATAGTTCCGATCCTCTTGCTCTGCAAAACACACCCCTGAAGCAATAGGCTCTCTCAACGGGTGTCCAATCGGCCTGTATAAACGATTAGTGGTGACAGCTAGTTAATTTTGTTATTGTGGAGTTGACAGTGATCGTATCGAGGGATATATTATTTATATATATATATATATATATATATATATATATACACATACATACATACATATATATATATTATACAGTACAGACCAAAAGTTTGGACACACCTTCTCATTTAAAGATTTTTCTGTATTTTCATGACTATGAAAATTGTACATTCACACAGAAGGCATCAAAACTATGAATTAACACATGTGGAATTATATACTTAACAAAAAAGTGTGAAACAACTGAAAATATGTCTTATATTCTAGGTTCTTCAAAGTAGCCACCTTTTGCTTTGCTGACTGCTTTGCACACTCTTGGCATTCTCTTGATGAGCTTCAAGAGGTAGTCACCGGAAATGGTTTTCACTTCAAAGGTGTGCCCTGTCAGGTTTAATAAGTGGGATTTCTTGCCTTATAAATGGGGTTGGGACCATCAGTTGTGTTGTGCAGAAGTCAGGTGGATACACAGCTGATAGTCCTACTGAATAGACTGTTAGAATTTGTATTATGGCAAGAAAAAAGCAGCTAAGTAAAGAAACACGAGTGGCCATCATTACTTTAAGAAATGAAGGTCAGTCAGTGCGAAAAATTGGAAAAACTTTGAAAGTGTCCCCAAGTGCAGTTGCAAAAACCATCAAGAGCTACAAAGAAACTAGCTCACATGAGGACCGCCCCAGGAAAGGAAGACCAAGAGTCACCACTGCTTCTGAGGATAAGTTTATCAGAGTCACCAGCCTCAGAAATCGCAGATTAACAGAAGCTCAGATTAGAGACCAGGTCAATGCCACACAGAGTTCTAGCAGCAGACACATCTCTACAACAATTGTTAGAGTATGTGCCCACGTAGCGTTTTACAAGCGTACACTACCGTTCAAAAGTTTGGGGTCATTTAGAAATGTAATTATTTTTGAAAGAAAAGCACATTTTTGTTGCAATGAAGCTAACATTAAATGAATCAGAAATACACTCTATACATTGTTAATGTAGTAAATGACTATTCTAGCTGCAAACATCTTGTTTTTATTGCAATATCTACATAGGTGTATAGAGGCCCATTTCCAACAACCCCCACTCCAGTGTTTTAATGGTACATTGTGTTTGCTAACTGTGTAAGAAGGCTAATGGATGTTTAGAAAACCCTAGAAAACCCTTGCATAAGTAAGATAGCCCAGCTGAAAACGGTTTGGCTGATTTGAGAAGCTATAAAATTGACCTTCCTTTGAGCTAGTTGAGAATCTGGAGCATTACATTTGTTTGTTCTATGAAACTCTCAAATGGCCAGAAAAAAAGAACTTTCATGTGAAACTCGACAGTCTATTCTTGTTCTTAGAAATGAAGGCTATTCCATTTGAGAAATTGCCAAGAAACTGAAGATTTCCTACAACGGTGTGTACTACTCCCTTCAGAGGAGAGCACAAACAGGCACTAACCAGAGTAGAAAGAGAAGTGGGAGGCCCCGCTGCACAACTGAGCAACAAGACAAGTACATTAGAGTCTCCAGTTTGAGAAATCAACGCCTCACAGCTCCTCAACTGGCAGCTTCATTAAATAGTACACGCAAAACGCCAGTGTCAACGTCTACAGTGAAGAGGCGACTCCGGGATGCTGGCCTTCAGGGCAAAGTGGCAAAAAAAAAGCCGTATCTGAGACTGGCTAATAAAAGGAAAAGATTAATATGGGTAAAAACACAGACATTGGACAGAGGAAGATTGGAACAAAGTTTTATGGACAGACGAATCAAAGTTCGAGGTGTTTGGATCACACAGAAGAACATTTGTGAGACGCAGAACAACTGAAAAGATGCTGGAAGAGTGCTTGACGCCACCTGTCAAGCATGGTGGAGGTAATGTGATGGTCCAGGGTTGCTTTGGTGCTGGTAAAATGGGAGATTTGTACAAGGTAAATGGGATTTTGAATAAGGAAGGCTATCACTCCATTTTGCAACGCCATGCCATACCCTGTGGACAGCGCTTGATTGGAGCCAATTTCATCCTACAACAGGACAGTGACCCAAAGCACACCTCCAAATTATGCATAAACTATTTAGGGAAGAAGCAGGCAGCTGGTATTCTATCTGTAATGGAGTGGCCAGCGCAGTCACCAGATCTCAACCCCATTGAGCTGTTGTGGGAGCAGTTTGACCGTATGGTACGCAAAAAGTGCCCATCACGCCAATCCAACTTGTGGGAGGGGCTTCAGGAAGCATGGGGTGAAATTTCTCATGATTACCTCAGCAAATTAACAGCTAGAATGCCAAAGGTCTGCAATGCTGTAATTGCTGCAGAGAGAGCATTCTTTGATGAAAATAAAGTTTGAAGGAGAAAATTATTCTTTCTAATAAAAATCATTATTTCTAAACTTGTCAATGTCTGGACTATATTTTCTAATCATTTTGCAACTGATTTGATAAATAAAAGTATGAGTTTTCATGGAAAACACAAAATTGTCTGGGTGACCCCAAACTTTTGAACGGTAGTGTATATGCTGCGGAATTTCCGCAGCCTAAACGCTTGTGAAACGCTTGGTAATCCGTCCCCCATGGTCCCCAATGAGAATCCGCAATTTCAATGCCCATGCTGCGGATTTTTCCGCAGCGTTTTTGATGCGCTCAAAAATCCGCAGCATGTCCATTATTTGTGCGTTTCTGCATGCGGATTTCAGGTCCCAATGCACTAGAAAAACGCATGGCAAATCCGCATGTAAAAACGCTGCAAAAACGCTTGTAAAATCCGCAAGCGTTTTTGACTGCCAAGAACATGCAGAAACGCTGCAGAAATTTTCTGCTTCATTTCTGCATCGTGGGCACATAGCCTTAAGAGGAGACTTTGTGCAGCAGGCCTTCATGGTAAAATAGCTGCTAGGAAACCACTGCTAAGGACAAGCAACAGCAGAAGAGACTTGTTTGGGCTAAAGAACACAAGGAATGGACATTAGACCAGTGGAAATCTGTGCTTTGGTCTGATGAGTCCAAATTTGAGATCTTTGGTTCCAACCACCTTGTCTTTGTGCGACGCAGAAAAGGTGAACGGATGGACTCTACATGACTGGTTCCCACCGTGATACATGGAGGAGGAGGTGTGATGGTGTGGGGGTGCTTTGCTGGTGACACTGTTGGGGATTTATTCAAAATTGAAGGCATACTGAACCAGCATGGCTACCACAGCATCTTGCAGCGACATGCTATTCCATCCGATTTGCATTTAGTTGGACCATCATTTATTTTTCAACAGGACAATGACCTCAAACACACCTCCAGGCTGTGTAAGGGCTATTTGACCAAGAAGGAGAGTGATGGGGTGCTGCGCCAGATGACCTGGCCTCCACAGTCACCAGACCTGAACCCAATCGAGATGGTTTGGGGTGAGCTGGACCGCAGAGTGAAGGCAAAAGGGCCAACAAGTGCTAAGCATCTCTGGGAACTCCTTCAAGATTGTTGGAAGACCATTTCTGGTGACTACCTCTTGAAGCTCATCAAGAGAATGCCAAGAGTGTGCAAAGCAGTCATCAAAGCAAAAGGTGCCTACTTTGAAGAACCTAGAATATAAGACATATTTTCAGTTGTTTCACACTTTTTTGTTAAGTATATAATTCCACATGTGTTTATTCATAGTTTTGATGCCTTCAGTGTGAATGTACAATTTTCAAAGTCATGGAAATACAGAAAAATCTTTAAATGAGAAGGTGTGTCCAAACTTTTGGTCTGTACTGTATATATATTCAATGTGTTGGAATCGGAAGTGTATATACCTTACGCTCACTGTTCCTCAATAACTGGCCTACTAGGGAAAACAGTGGCGGCCTCGTCCATCACTCGTCAGTCAATTGCGTAATCGTTCTGACGATTGGAGGTAGCGGAGTTGTGTCCCCTGACAATTAAATTTATTCTTTTTTTTATACATTGACTAAAGTGGTGGTGGCTATTTTTTACGAAATTGACAATAGGAAGCGCAGCAATATTCACTGCCACTTTGGGATTAGATTCTCAGAAATGTCCTGACAATACAAAAAGCATTAGCTGTACAATCCTAAAGTGACCATTAGCTACCTTGAAAAATTCTATGCTCTGCACAACATCTACGGATTCTGTGCTTTTACAGAAAATTTTGTTGATAGAGGATGCAGGGAATACGAAATATTTAAAGGGGTTTTCCCACAAATGAAAGTTCATTTTAAAATTTGCCTGTGTCTGACCGTGTACAGAACATACCACATCTCCTGGGCAGGGGAGGAAGCAAAAGAGTATACAGACAGGACAGCAGGGGATCACAGACGATTCATTCTGTGAGGTAAAATATTGTTTAAAAACAGGCAGTGAAATGTTTTACCTCAGAAAATGAATCCTCAGGTCTGGAGAAGAGGAGACTCTCATCCGACCCAGATACCATCATACCTGCAAGTTAAAAAAGAATTACAAAGTAAAAAAAAAAAAAAAATATTCATACTCATCTCTCCAGCGGCCCCCAGTCTCCTCCTGGCTGCGTCCTCTCTCCTCGGAGTCCCGCGGTGTACTTGCAGGACCTGCGGTGACGTCAGCGGTCAGGTGATTGGAGGAAAGTGGGGGATGCGTCTTATAGTCTGAATACTATATAACTATATACTGTGGATGTGGGTGGTGGGGGTATGGGGATCGGCAGCGGGGGATCAGCGTGGCACAGGAGGCAGCAGCCGCCAGCTGCAAGCCTACGCTGAGCCCTCTACTAAAAAAAATGAATATTCTCTGCTTCCCACACCCACGGGCGTGGAGAGCAATGAATATTCATTTTCCTTAATAGCCGGCACACTGTACTGCAGCGCAGCTCCTGCTGCCGCTCTGCGGTCTGTGTTCCCGCTATTAAAGCTCATGAATATTCCCTACAACCCACTCCCATGGGCTGTAGTGAATATTCATGGTCTTTAATAGCAGGCACACTGATCACAGTGCGGCAGCAGGAGCCGCGCTGCAGTACAGTGTGCCGGCTATTGAACAGACTGAATGGTCACTGCTCCCCACGCACAGAGTCCCAGTGACACTGTGTGAGAGCACATGGCAGGGACACCATGCGCGCCCTGCCATGCGCGGTTCACACACAGAGTGTCGGCAGCAGAGAGGGACAGCGATGGAGGAGAGAGGGGAGTATGATTTTTTTTTTTCGTCGGCAGCGTGATGGGGATCAGGGGGTGCCAAGCATACCAGGATGGGGGCTCAAAGGGAACCATGCATACCAGAATGGGGGATCAAGGGGTGCCATGCATACCAGGATGGGGGATCAAGGGGTGCCATGCATACCAGGATGGGGGCTCAAGGGGTGCCATGCATACCAGGATGGGGGCTCAAGGGGTGCCATGCATACCAGGATGGGGGCTCAAGGGGTGCCATGCATACCAGGATGGGAGATCAACGGGTGCCATGCATACCAGGATGGGGGATCAAGGGGTGCCATGCATACAAGGATGGGGGATCAAGGGGTGCCATGCATACCAGGATGGGGGATCAAGGGGTGCCATGCATACCAGGATGGGGGATCAAGGGGTGCTATGCATACCAGGATGGGGGATCAAGGGGTGCCATGCATACTAGGATGGGGGATCAAGGGGTGCCATGCATACCAGGATGGGGGCTCAACGGGTGCCATGCATACCAGGATGGGGGCTCAAGGGGTGCCTTGCATAAGAGAATGGGGGCTCAAGGGGTGCCATGCATACCAGGATGGGACATCAACGGGTGCCATGCATACCAGGATGGGGGATATAACAGAATTGGGGGACATTACCCCAATACCAGTGTCAGCAGCATACCCCCTCCCCCATAACAGTGCATCATGACCACATTTTTTGCGTAAATTTTGTTCCCATTTTCCTCCTCTAAAACCTAGGTGAGTCTTATGGTCCGGTGCATCTTATAGTCCGAAAAATACGTTTTTGTTTTTTTTTATATATATATATATATATATATATATATATATATATATATTTATTTTTTTTTTTCCCATTAATGGCAAACTTTTCTTCAGTAGAACAAACAGGAGCTAACCACAAAAGATGGGTAAGACATTGCTATCCTCTTCTGTAATATTTTGCCTCTGCCCCACTATTACTTATGGCCATTTATTCATTTATTTAGTCTATTTCTCATGGTTTACAACCGGAATGTCTAAGTAAACCAGCCTTTCCTGTTTAGAATCCAGCAAGTGTGCTGCCAGCCTTTTGTCGTAAGTGCCAGAGCGAGATGCTTGTCATGTATACCCCAGATATCCTCAGTCTCAATGCTGCACACATGCAGATCACTTGCATTACAGCCTGACTTAGAGATAATGCTGTATTTGCAGACAAGCTAATTTTGAAATTGTGGAAAAAAAAAGTTACAAATCAACCAATATCAAGAATCCAATGCATACAACCTGTATATACAGAGTCATGCCCCGGCTGTTCAACTTACAGAGGCTGCCAAATTAAAAGTATTCACAAATCAATAGAATGTGTGAAAAGAAGTGTATTCAGGCTCGGACTGGTCCACAGGAGAAGCGGAGAATCCTCCGGTGGGCCACCATCCTCTTATATGAGCAGTACTCGGCAGAATATACTTGAATCACTATGTACAGACAAAGGCGGCATCTTATTCATTTAACAATCTGCCCAGTTTATTGTTATATAAATTGTGATTGAGGATAATGTCACATTTGTCACAAAACCTTTAAAAAGTTGAATATTTGTCTAAAAATTAACCAAACTGAAAACTCCTCCAGAAACTTTACTCCATGCAGGGCCTGAAGTGAGATGTGTCAAAAAATGCAACATTTGGTAAAAGTTGTATTTGGGTAAACAAAGTTGTTGAGAAAAAATAATAAAAAATTATAAGAAAGACAACATAAAAAGTAGTGCAAAACATTTATAGTATAAGGTGCAAATACCATTAAAAGGAGCCAATTACTCCAGAAAACAGAACAAACAGCAATAATGAATCAGGGTTTATGTCCCAATGGCAGGAAGAATGGAGCATGTGAAAAATATTTAACAAGCAGAGTGGAGACAGACACAGATAGATAGTTGGCTTTTAGTGGGATCCCTGGGGTGATTATTATTGACTATTTTCTGCAGTTGTCTGGGACCATCAACAGGAAATGAGCAGTTACAAAAAGTTGAATGCAAAGCTGTCCTAGGAAATTCTGCTGCTTTTTGGTCACGTGGGAAAAGCTGCTGCCTGCCCACAGGAGGAGAAGAGACCAAAACTGCAGAGCAGTGAGAAAAGAGGTTGAAACTTTTGACAGCACTGGAGTGGTGCTACTAATTTAAGTTCCCTGACCTTAGTCTAAGGCCACGGCCCCACTATCAGTATTTGGTCAGTATTTTTCTCAGGCCTTATACTTACCACCTGCTCCGGTCCCACATTGGCATCTTGTGACCGCAACCTCTGACTGAAGTCATAGGTAATGGTCACAAGCTCCCAATGTAAGTCTATGAGAGCCAGAAAAAGTCTTTCATGGACTTGCATTGATAAGTGACCTCCGGCTCAACCACAGGAGTGATCCCGCAGGACACAAACTGCTGGAGACCGACTGGAGTAGCATAGATAACAGCAGAAGATGGTGGCTGGTAAGCATACGTGCAGGGACCTTACATTAGTAGCACCACTCCAGCACAATAATAATAATAATAATAAAAAAGTGGTGCTTTAAAAGGACCCTCCTGAGAATTTTTTGTTTTATTTTTTTCCCTTTGTTAGGGATTATGAGGGCAAGTGTCATGAAGGTAGGAACATATACACGGGTCGCAGTCTTTTCCCGTTTTTAGGTTGGTTCATGCGCCACATGACTGCATGTTTAACCTGCCAAGATACACAGTGGGTGCTATGTGGTTACTTTTTGAAATTTCTCATACTTACATTGAAAGTATACAAAGCAGGACCAATTTGGCACCATCAAAAAACCTCACTGTAAAAAAAACCTAGGACACATCGTATGACCATTGGGATTTCGCGGTGCTCAACTTCGAAAAAGAGAATTACTGTGGATGACTATGATGAGAAAGGAAAAAAGTGGCACTCACCATTCAATAAAAGGTTCCTTTATTATAGATACATTAAAAACGTGGTTGAAGTGGGTTGCTGATAGCACTATGGACGACGGTCTGTTGAAGTGTTGCAGCAATGCGGAATGTCTGTGGTCCACAGCGCTACTTGCATCCCCCTGCAGCCACGTTTTTCATGTATCTATAATAAAGGAACTTTTTTAATTGATGGTGAGTGCCATTTTTTTCCTATCTCATCATTGTCATTACATTGAGAGCATAACCGCCTCTCCACACAGTGATCCGGCAAGTTACAAGTGTAGTCACCTCGTGCAGGAGCCGACCTGAAAACGGGAGAATATGGCGACCAGTTAGTATGTGATTACCGTCATGACACTTACAGACGATACCCAACAAAAGGGCAAATTAAAAAACAATCACTTAAACAGTACTTTTACAAAACAATATGTATTACTGCAGAAATGCACTTTTTTCTTACCTGCCTGACTGTACATTTTTTTCTTTATTAGTTATAAACTGTATTCGTCATATCTACATATTTGCATTTTCAATGTCTGCACATAAACGTGGCTCAGTATATACGTGACTCATCCTTCTCACTGCACCCGCACGTCATTCCAAAAATCTAGTGGTGTATTTCTAGCTGTTCACAGTTGTCTCAGTCGAGATCCCAAAGGTGAGATGCAAATCTATCAGACATTTACTGCTTATCTTATGAATATGTCATGAGTGTCTCTAGTTGGAATACTCTTCATTATTTTCTTTTCCTTTATTTATAACCATTCTTTGCTTTTTTCCCCGTTAATTCTTTTTCTTTCGTCCTACATTATATACAGAGACACAATTTTATTTTTTTCCCCTTTTAACGATCGAATGATTAAGACACTTGACGGAAAGACATTTTGCATTGGCTTCAATGCCCACTTTCAGAAGCCGTCGTGCAGTTTTTCAGAGACAGGTGCGGTATCGGTTTTCCTGCCAGTCTTGTGACATAAGGAATTCATAAACTAAAATTTCAGTAAGCACGTGATCATAAATAACATTAACCTTCATCAATGGAGATCTCCTTGGGGAAGGTTCTCACTTTATCTTAATAGGAAATAAGAGTTAAAAATATTATTCGATTTCTAAATTGTTTTTGAAAAATCTTTTCGTTTTTACTAGCCTGGTGTCCTTATACGGGAATGGAGTTACGTGTCTGGACGATCATTCGCTTACGACACATACCTAATTGGTTAGAGATTTAGTTTTGGACATGGAACATGCATAAAATACATCATGAACGGGAATTTAATATTCTGGGCGGTGTCACTCGACTGAAGACAGTAATGACAGGGATGTTTTCTGATCCAGGCAGTCAGAGACTTTGGTCCACTTAAACAGATTTTCTATTACGTTACGTTGAAGGCTTGGAAGCTTGTTCAGTTTTTGCTATGTAATCTGACAAGCTTCAGGATGTAGGGAAAGAAACCCTGATTGCAGCGATGCCCTGCTTTCTCTGCTGCAGATCTAGCGGTGCTCTAAATGCTGAGCTCTGTATAACCCTACCCACATCACTGATTGGCAGCTTTCTGTGTACACTGTCTATTGACAGACAACTGCTAGTCAGTTGTGGGAGTAATATTAGACCAGGAGGTACGAGACACCTAGTCCTGTAGTGATAATTTCCTGCTGACAATACACTGACTTTATCGAAACAAAAACACAGCCTAGTAAGTGACACATCACTAGAATCAGGGTCTTTGCCCCTACATCATGCTGTTCTCACATTAAGTAGCAAAACCTGCTGACAGATTCCCTTTAAGCAAAAACTTGTAAACAGAATTCAAAATACGTCCATAAAAGAGAGGATTCTGAATAACAAGAAAATTGGAAAGTTGCTCATTTCTTCAAGAACTTTACAATTTTACCCATTTATCATGATCAGACTTTAATGGGGCGGAACTACAGTGCCGGACACAGGCAATGTACAAATGTAGTTTTGGGAAAAGTGGCAGATCAATGTTATCCAGAACATTCATAGTTACATAGGCTGAAAAAATACCTACTTCCATCAAGTTCAACCTTTCTCCATCGATTATACATTTTTTGTCACTAAATTATCTATATCCCACAATGTTATGTGTACTGAGGAAATCATCCAGCCCTTGAATAAAAGCTGTTATAGTGTCGGCCATTACTACCTCTTGTGGTCGGCATTTCACAGTCTGACTGCTCTGACTGTAAAGAACCCTTTCCTGTGCTGGAATTGCCTTTCTTCTACATTTATCTACAGTACATTAAACCTCATCTGCCAAGTGTTTGCCCATTCAGTCATCTTATCCAGATCGTTCTGAAATATTATAATGTCAAGATCAGATTTTAATATCTTACATAGTTTGGTGTCATCGGCAACAGTTAATCAGAAGCCCATGTTTTACTCTACAGAGAATGGTTCTATACAGTATGTGAGGAATTTTGGCACTATGCTAGTAACACATGTCAATCTGTTCCTCTAACCACCGCCTCCTTCCGGATTACTACACCCCTAGATGCCCGTATTTTATGGTTTTGAAATTTCAATATCTCAACTTATGAGTGCCCAGGCGTAAATGGTGCTTCTTCTTTCATTGTATTGACTTCCATGAGCACCAATACATGCGGAGTGACGACTTATCCTTCCTTCTACATAAGTAGTCCATGAAGTTCATACTGAATCATCATGCTGGGAAAAATTAATGTGATTTTCAGAGTAAGGAGGAAATGTATGAGTTAACACTGTGGACAGGACTGTGACTAATGTAAAATCCATATATGTATAGTTAGACAAGCAATGTATACTTTCAGCACTGTGTAGGTTACAATTTATTCTAGAAAGTAGTGGTGTATTCCACTTCATAGCAATGACATCATTTTCTGCATCTATAACATGGACAAAGCAAGACGTGCTAGCTCCAATTACTCAAACCCCACTGAGGTCAAATACATCGCAGAAACTACACATTGAGAAAAGCTTTATTGTATGACACGTCATAGAAATCAGACTGTAGAAGTCTCAACGCGTATCAAGAATATGGAGGTCCGGCCTCTACTCGGCCTCAGTACAATGGGGGTGGGGGGTGGACTCTCAACTAAAATGTATTAAAGCTTCAGATATTGACCCCTGCTGGTCAGACATGAAATCTTTTGACTATTAATACCATAGAAGAAAGGTTTTCACATAAACTTATTTTAAAGAGAATTTTTTAGTACGATAAACTTCTTCAAACCGCACACATGATCTTGAAATAACAATCCATTGACACCTTTTTTATCTTTTATCTGTTGCTGCAGTCCCAAGAAATTAGTTTTCACTAATAAGCTTATTTTAAAGGGCATTTTCAATAAGATAAACTTCTTCAAACCGCATATATGGTTTTGAAATAACAATCCACAGACACCTTTTTTTTATCTTCTATCGATTGATGCAGTCCGAAGAAATTAGTTTTCACTCATATGCAAATTAGATGTTAAGTGCTTTGGGAGTGACAGAGCAGCTAACAAGTCTCTCCCTCACCAGGATGTTTCCCCGCCCAGCACAAGCCTCTTTGGCTTCATTCATTGCTCACTGTCTGTGTGATGTCAGGTGTTGGTAGTATTCACCAACAGTCTGATACCAGTGGGTCCTGGTTGGTCCTCATCTGAAACAGCCATTAGATGAAACAGATCAAACAAAAGCACCACCAGGTATCTGACAACAGTGTCTTTATGCTCTAAAAAAGAAACAAAAAAACCCCCACATACACATTTGGCTTTTAGCTATATAAATGGTATGAAAGGAAATGAAAGTTCATAGATGTTAACCCAACAATACATCAGAAGCCACAAGGACAGAAGCCTCCAAGGACAACATCTGCAAGGAGTTAGTATGTTCTCTCTGTGTGTCACGGGTGTGTAAGACAGTCGTTCTGGATCCAGCTGTAGAAGGTCATTGTACATGACTCTGCAGGCACCTTCTTGATCTTTTCATCTCTGCAGTGTAGGGATATCCTATTACCTCTAGGACCTAGCAGTGACCTCCACCTTCTGCTGCTAATTGACACACCCTTGCTGGATGTAGAAATACCTTCAGTCTCTCCAGAGAGTCGCCGGTGATAGCTCTATTTTCCTCTGTCCAGGCTTGAAGTACTAGTAGTCGGCTAGTGTCTTCTTGGAGCTTTTTGGAGGATAGTTGGCGTGATCTCTCTGGTGCCTTCTCAGGCTAAGTGTTTCCCTTGTCTGTTTACCTGTTTGTCTTTAGTTGCAGTGGGGGCTGACTAGTGCTCACCCCGTCCCCTCCCTATCTAGGGCCTATCGCTTGGGGCAGTCAGGGATTAGGTTTCCTGCTTGGCGATAGCTGTGGAACCTATTTAGGGATGTTAGGGGAGTCAGGGTGTTGTCAGATCTGCCTATGGGTCTCAACTCCCCCTTTTCCTAGTGTTCGGGCTTCCTCCCCCTCTTTCCGCTGTTGTGCACTTAATCTTTCCCTCACCTTGCGTGACACAGTGTTTGCGTGGGTTTCCTCCGTGTTCTCCGGTTTCCTCCCACACTGCAAAGACATCCTGATAGGGAATCTAGATTGTGAGCCCCAATGGGGACAGTGATGATGATGTCTGTGAAGCGCTGTGGAATTAATGGCGCTATATAAGTGAGTAAAACATATAAACAAAATAAATAAAAAGCTCCCTGCTGTGATAAAGCTAATGTGGAAGAACAGGTGAGTGGACCGCGGGACTGAGCAGATATCTAGACATCAGGGAAGGTTCCATAATTAAACCATATTAGTAACTTTAGACACATCCACAAAATTCTGAGCAGCTGGAAAACCCATGTGTGGTCAGACTGAAGACAAGGGAACGGAGCCATTAGTACAGTACAGTAACTCAACTCTCAGGCAGTTTAACCATTACTACCATTACTATTTTGCAAGAATATAGCTTAAAGCCAAGACAAATCAAACCTCCATAAACTAAATAGATTTTATTTTTTTTCCTGAGAGAAAAAAGAAATGTCCTAAATATTGTACTTTCTTCATCCATAAATATTTACACTCCAAACATTTCCTTTCAAACGTAAGTAAACCGAAGACGTAATCCCCCAATAAAGCAATGCTCGGAGTGACGTGATGTGCTGCAATCAGTCACGGATGTATCGCAGGAACACCACAAATCATCATGGCATGCTGGATCCATTATAAAAAATGATGGGCTTGATACATCAAACAGCTTTCCATAAGCAATCTGAAATGGCGCAAAATTTTTATGACTTTGAACCTTTTTGATGCCAGTCCGGGTTGGCTGCACCAACTTTTTGAAAAGTGGATGGAGCTTAACCGTGAAGGCCTTAGCCAATCATAGACAACATGTGGGCGTACCAATCACAGACAACATGTGGGCGTAGCCAATCATCGACAACATGTGGGCGTACCAATCACAGACAACATGTGAGCGTAGCCAATCATAGACAACATGTGATTTGGGCCAAATGTATCATAAATTACAACAGAAATGTACTCTGGTTCCAGACTGGAGTACATTTCTTGCAGTGGAGCACAGCAGATGGAAGATGTGCCAAATTCATGATGCAGCGCATTCTTCATCAGATTGCCAGACTTAATGAATCGGGGCCTATGTTTTCTGCATGTTCCACAAATGTGCCCTACATTATATAGTGAAAGTGTGACAGTGCGCTCAATATCTAAATGCATAAAAGTTCTGCATTTTTCTTTTAAGATACATCCCTATGCGGCAATACCATCAGACATACTACAGGTTGCTGCAGCATTATGAATGGAGCATGAGAATACAAGTGCATCTCTATCTGGGCCAATGCTCTTGAGCATGGCCAGCCCCCCATGGGGGTCTCCTGATCTGATCCAGCAGGATCCTATAAGCCTATGAGGCTACTTAAGAGTCAGGAAACCTATGAGGTTGTGGTCCGTAACGGCCGTAGGGATGAGGTGTCCTTTAATGATCAGCTATTTATCATAATATTTTTTTTGTGCAAATTTTACATTTCCTTTTAACCTCTGCGTTCAGCATGAAGGGTGATCACAGACACAGATGGCTTTTTATGACTAGATGAAATTCATGATTTACCATGAAATGTGTGAAGCATAAGTCCCAAAAAATATAAGTAATTGCTAATATCAGTGGGAAAATAAGATCGCCAGGACTAGGAGGAAAAGGCAGTGACGGTGTTCAGTATATAGATATAGACAAAGTATAGAAGAAATTACAGCATTCACCAAACTGCATAAAAAATGGCCTTTATTTCCAAAATAAGTGCATGTCACGGGATAGTGTTACATGGTGTAGGACTGGGTAGCAGCAATTTCGCGTTCATTTACGCTTCTTCCGACTCATCACCTGACGGCCACTACTGGATATTCAGATATAGCATTCAATAACTTTTAATCCAATCGCTTTCAGAGCTCCTCTTTCATTAGTGGTACAGTGCCACGGTTTGGGTAGGTCATCCCCCATACCTTATTGAGAAATACCCACCTGAAATGCCCGTCTACATGGAGCGGTGGCTGGACATGCTGATGATAAAGGAGTACAAGGACCATCTTTTATCTGGCAGTCACATATAGAATGAATAAAGTGGTGTTGCTCATGCCCGACCATCGCTAAATTCAGATGGGACATTTCAGAGGCTCACTGTCAGGATCGGTAGGAGTTTGAGCAGTCAGACCCCACCCGATAAGCAAGTTATTTCCAATTCCATCAACCTAAATAAGAGAATAACCCTTAATAGGGGTTTTACGAGCTCCACAATTTTCTGCGGTCACAGTATGTGACTTCAGATTGCCGAATCCGGACAGTGCGTAATTTACACACTGTCAGGGTTACGCTCTTTTGCCAGCTTGAGTGCTCGACACGTGATTCACGTACTTGCGTTCACGTGCCGACTAGCGACACTTGTAGTTTCTCTCAATGTTTTATTTAGAGAAGCAAATGAGGTGATAGTTGTTATGAAACCAAAGAATGCAAATAACATACCTGCAATCATGTGACAACCGTTAAAGCTGGCAAAAGAGTGGAATCCTGACAGTGCGCAGAATTCAGCAATTTGCATTAACAGAGTAACTGCTGAGATTTATGTGGAGCCCAGAATACCCCTTCCAGGACAGTCCATGACTAGCAGTTGGCTAAGAGTAGTTAAGCACATGCAACATAACTACTTAACTAGTCCAACTTCAACCGATCACCAGGATAGAACAAGTCACTGCAACCTGTTTGGATCGGCCACAGTACCTCCACAAAAAGAAAAAAAAAGAAACCCTTCATTGTGCCGACTAGCAGGTGACCTGGAGTATGGACCCTCATCAACTAACTAGTATTGGTCTTTCCTACAGAGGTTCTGGAGTATGGAACCTCATCAACTAACCAGTAATGGTCTATCCTACAGAGGTTCTGGAGTATGGAACCTCATCAACTAACCAGTAATGGTCTATCCTACAGAGGTTCTGGAGTATGGACTCTCATCAACCAACCACTATTGGACTATCCTGCAGGGGTTCTGGAGTATGGACTCTCATCAATCAACCACTAATGGTCTATCTTGCAGGGGATCTGGAGTATGGACCTCATCAACCAACCACTAATGGTCTATCATGCAGAGGTTCTAGAGCAGGGGTCTCAAACAAGCGCCCCACGGCTGATAGGCCGGCGGCTGGCACTGGTATTGCTGTGCAGAGAGCCGGTCTCTGCGCGGCAATACACTGAACTGAAGCGCAGCTCCTGGACCGGGCCGCGATCAGGGTCTATGGTGCCTGCGGGCCACAGGTGCAGAAAGGACGCCGAGGGAACGGAGAACAGGTGAGAAGAATCTTTATTTTTCTCTTGTATGTGTAGAACGGCACAAGGGACAGTCCTAAAAGATGGGGACCAGGCTGGGGACAGTCCTCCAAGATGGGGACCAGACTGGGGACAGTCCTCCAAGATGGGGACCAGGCTGGGGACAGTCCTCCAAGATGGGGACCAGGCTGGGGACAGTCCCCAAGATGGGGACCAGGCTGGGGACAGTCCTCCAAGATGGGGACCAGGCTGGGACAGTCCTCCAAGATGGGACCAGGCTGGGGACAGTCCTCCAAGATGGGGACCAGGCTGGGGAGAGTCCTCCAAGATGGGGACCAGGCTGGGGACAGTCCTCCAAGATGGGGACCAGGCTGGGGAGAGTCCTCCAAGATGGGGACCAGGCTGGGAGAGTCCTCCAAGATGGGGACCAGGCTGGGGAGAGTCCTCCAAGATGGGGACCAGGCTGGGGAGAGTCCTCCAAGATGGGGACCAGGCTGGGGAGAGTCCTCCAAGATGGGGACCAGGCTGGGGAGAGTCCTCCAAGATGGGGACCAGGCTGGGGGAGAGTCCTCCAAGATGGGGACCAGGCTGGGGAGAGTCCTCCAAGATGGGGACCAGGCTGGGGAGAGTCCTCCAAGATGGGGACCAGGCTGGGGAGAGTCCTCCAAGATGGGGACCAGGCTGGGGAGAGTCCTCCAAGATGGGGACCAGGCTGGGGAGAGTCTCCAAGATGGGGACCAGGCTGGGGAGAGTCCTCCAAGATGGGGACCAGGCTGGGGGAGAGTCCTCCAAGATGGGGACCAGGCTGGGGAGAGTCCTCCAAGATGGGGACCAGGCTGGGGGAGAGTCCTCCAAGATGGGGACCAGGGCTGGGGAGAGTCCTCCAAGATGGGGACCAGGCTGGGGAGAGTCCTCCAAGATGGGGACCAGGGCTGGGGAGAGTCCTCCAAGATGGGGACCAGGCTGGGGAGAGTCCTCCAAGATGGGGACCAGGCTGGGGAGAGTCCTCCAAGATGGGGACCAGGCTGGGGAGAGTCCTCCAAGATGGGGACCAGGCTGGGGAGAGTCCTCCAAGATGGGGACCAGGCTGGGGAGAGGTCCTCCAACATGGGGACCAGGCTGGGGAGAGTCCTCCAACATGGGGACCAGGCTGGGGAGAGTCTCCAACATGGGGACCAGGCTGGGGAGAGTCCTCCAACATGGGGACCAGGCTGGGGAGAGTCCTCCAACATGGGGACCAGGCTGGGGAGAGTCCTCCAACATGGGGACCAGGCTGGGGAGAGTCCTCCAACATGGGGACCAGGCTGGGGAGAGTCCTCCAACATGGGGACCAGGCTGGGGAGAGTCCTCCAACATGGGGACCAGGCTGGGGAGAGTCCTCCAGATGGGGACCAGGCTGGGGAGAGTCCTCCAACATGGGGACCAGGCTGGGAGAGTCCTCCAACATGGGGACCAGGCTGGGGAGAGTCCTCCAACATGGGGACCAGGCTGGGGAGAGTCCTCCAACATGGGGACCAGGGCTGGGGAGAGTCCTCCAACATGGGGACCAGGCTGGGGAGAGTCCTCCAACATGGGGACCAGGCTGGGGAGAGTCCTCCAACATGGGGACCAGGCTGGGGAGAGTCCTCCAACATGGGGACCAGGCTGGGAGAGTCCTCCAACATGGGGACCAGGCTGGGGAGAGTCCTCCAACATGGGGACCAGGCTGGGGAGAGTCCTCCAACATGGGGACCAGGCTGGGGAGAGTCCTCCAACATGGGGACCAGGCTGGGGAGAGTCCTCCAACATGGGGACCAGGCTGGGGAGAGTCCTCCAACATGGGGACCAGGCTGGGGAGAGTCCTCCAACATGGGGACCAGGCTGGGGAGAGTCCTCCAACATGGGGACCAGGCTGGGGAGAGTCCTCCAACATGGGGACCAGGCTGGGGAGAGTCCTCCAACATGGGGACCAGGCTGGGGAGAGTCCTCCAACATGGGGACCAGGCTGGGAGAGTCTCCAACATGGGGACCAGGCTGGGGAGAGTCCTCCAACATGGGGACCAGGCTGGGGAGAGTCCTCCAACATGGGGACCAGGCTGGGGAGAGTCCTCCAACATGGGGACCAGGCTGGGGAGAGTCCTCCAAGATGGGGACCAGGCTGGGGAGAGTCCTCCAAGATGGGGACCAGGCTGGGGAGAGTCCTCCAAGATGGGGACCAGGCTGGGGAGAGTCCTCCAAGATGGGGACCAGGCTGGGGAGAGTCCTCCAAGATGGGGACCAGGCTGGGGAGAGTCCTCCAAGATGGGGACCAGGCTGGGGAGAGTCCTCCAAGATGGGGACCAGGCTGGGGAGAGTCCTCCAAGATGGGGACCAGGCTGGGGAGAGTCCTCCAAGATGGGGACCAGGCTGGGGAGAGTCCTCCAAGATGGGGACCAGGCTGGGGAGAGTCCTCCAAGATGGGGACCAGGCTGGGGAGAGTCCTCCAAGATGGGGACCAGGCTGGGGAGAGTCCTCCAAGATGGGGACCAGGCTGGGGAGAGTCCTCCAAGATGGGGACCAGGCTGGGGAGAGTCCTCCAAGATGGGGACCAGGCTGGGGAGAGTCCTCCAAGATGGGGACCAGGCTGGGGAGAGTCCTCCAAGATGGGGACCAGGCTGGGGAGAGTCCTCCAAGATGGGGACCAGGCTGGGGAGAGTCCTCCAGATGGGGACCAGGCTGGGGAGAGTCCTCCAAGATGGGGACCAGGCTGGGGAGAGTCCTCCAAGATGGGGACCAGGCTGGGGAGAGTCCTCCAAGATGGGGACCAGGCTGGGGAGAGTCCTCCAAGATGGGGACCAGGCTGGGGAGAGTCCTCCAAGATGGGGACCAGGCTGGGGAGAGTCCTCCAAGATGGGGACCAGGCTGGGGAGAGTCCTCCAAGATGGGGACCAGGCTGGGGAGAGTCCTCCAAGATGGGGACCAGGCTGGGGAGAGTCCTCCAAGATGGGGACCAGGCTGGGGAGAGTCCTCCAAGATGGGGACCAGGCTGGGGAGAGTCCTCCAAGATGGGGACCAGGCTGGGGAGAGTCCTCCAAGATGGGGACCAGGCTGGGGAGAGTCCTCCAAGATGGGGACCAGGCTGGGGAGAGTCCTCCAAGATGGGGACCAGGCTGGGGAGAGTCCTCCAAGATGGGGACCAGGCTGGGGAGAGTCCTCCAAGATGGGGACCAGGCTGGGGAGAGTCCTCCAAGATGGGGACCAGGCTGGGGAGAGTCCTCCAAGATGGGGACCAGGCTGGGGAGAGTCCTCCAAGATGGGGACCAGGCTGGGGAGAGTCCTCCAAGATGGGGACCAGGCTGGGGACAGGGGGAGTCCTCCAAGATGGGGACCAGGCTGGGAGAGTCTCCAAGATGGGGACCAGGCTGGGGAGAGTCCTCCAAGATGGGGACCAGGCTGGGGAGAGTCCTCCAAGATGGGGACCAGGCTGGGGAGAGTCCTCCAAGATGGGGGACCAGGCTGGGGAGAGTCCTCCAAGATGGGGACCAGGCTGGGGAGAGTCCTCCAAGATGGGGACCAGGCTGGGGAGAGTCCTCCAAGATGGGGACCAGGCTGGGGAGAGTCCTCCAAGATGGGGACCAGGCTGGGGAGAGTCCTCCAAGAGGGGACAGGCTGGGGAGAGTCCTCCAAGATGGGGACCAGGCTGGGGAGAGTCCTCCAACATGGGGACCAGGCTGGGGAGAGTCCTCCAACATGGGGACCAGGCTGGGGAGAGTCCTCCAACATGGGGACCAGGCTGGGGAGAGTCCTCCAATCCTGGGGACCAGGCTGGGGAGAGTCCTCCAACATGGGGACCAGGCTGGGGAGAGTCCTCCAACATGGGGACCAGGCTGGGGAGAGTCCTCCAACATGGGGACCAGGCTGGGAGAGTCCTCCAACATGGGGACCAGGCTGGGGAGAGTCCTCCAACATGGGGACCAGGCTGGGGAGAGTCCTCCAACAGGGGACCAGGCTGGGGAGAGTCCTCCAACATGGGGACCAGGCTGGGGAGAGTCCTCCAACATGGGGACCAGGCTGGGGAGAGTCCTCCAACATGGGGACCAGGCTGGGGAGAGTCCTCCAACATGGGGACCAGGCTGGGGAGAGTCCTCCAACATGGGGACCAGGCTGGGGAGAGTCCTCCAACATGGGGACCAGGCTGGGAGAGTCCTCCAAACATGGGGACAGGCTGGGGAGAGTCCTCCAACATGGGGACCAGGCTGGGGAGAGTCCTCCAACATGGGGACCAGGCTGGGGAGAGTCCTCCAACATGGGACCAGGCTGGGAGAGTCCTCCAACATGGGGACCAGGCTGGGGAGAGTCTCCAAGATGGGGACCAGGCTGGGGAGAGTCTCCAAGATGGGGACCAGGCTGGGGAGAGTCCTCCAAGATGGGGACCAGGCTGGGGAGAGTCCTCCAAGATGGGGACCAGGCTGGGGAGAGTCCTCCAAGATGGGGACCAGGCTGGGGAGAGTCCTCCAAGATGGGGACCAGGCTGGGGAGAGTCCTCCAAGATGGGGACCAGGCTGGGGAGAGTCCTCCAAGATGGGGACCAGGCTGGGGAGAGTCCCTCCAAGATGGGGACCAGGCTGGGGAGAGTCCTCCAAAGTTGGGACCAGGCTGGGGAGAGTCTCAAGATGGGGACCAGGCTGGGGAGAGTCCTCCAAGATGGGGACCAGGCTGGGGAGAGTCCTCCAAGATGGGGACCAGGCTGGGGAGAGTCCTCCAAGATGGGGACCAGGCTGGGGAGAGTCCTCCAAGATGGGGACCAGGCTGGGGAGAGTCCTCCAAGATGGGGACCAGGCTGGGGAGAGTCCTCCAACATGGGGACCAGGCTGGGGAGAGTCCTCCAACATGGGGACCAGGCGGGGAGAGTCCTCCAACATGGGGACCAGGCTGGGGAGAGTCCTCCAACATGGGGACCAGGCTGGGGAGAGTCCTCCAACATGGGGACCAGGCTGGGGAGAGTCCTCCAACATGGGGACCAGGCTGGGGAGAGTCTCCAACATGGGGACCAGGCTGGGGAGAGTCCTCCAACATGGGGACCAGGCTGGGGAGAGTCCTCCAAGATGGGGACCAGGCTGGGGAGAGTCCTCCAACATGGGGACCAGGCTGGGGAGAGTCCTCCAAGATGGGGACCAGGCTGGGGAGAGTCCTCCAAGATGGACCAGGCTGGGGAGAGTCCTCCAAGATGGGACCAGGCTGGGGGAGAGTCCCTCCAAGATGGGGACCAGGCTGGGGAGAGTCCTCCAACATGGGGACCAGGCTGGGGAGAGTCCTCCAACATGGGGACCAGGCTGGGGAGAGTCCTCCAAGATGGGGACCAGGCTGGGGAGAGTCCTCCAAGATGGGGACCAGGCTGGGGAGAGTCCTCCAAGATGGGGACCAGGCTGGGGAGAGTCCTCCAAGATGGGGACCAGGCTGGGGAGAGTCCTCCAAGATGGGGACCAGGCTGGGGAGAGTCCTCCAAGATGGGGACCAGGCTGGGAGAGTCCTCCAAGATGGGGACCAGGCTGGGGAGAGTCCTCCAAGATGGGGACCAGGCTGGGAGAGTCCTCCAAGATGGGGACCAGGCTGGGGAGAGTCTTCAAGATGGGGACCAGGCTGGGGAGAGTCCTCCAAGATGGGGACCAGGCTGGGGAGAGTCCTCCAAGATTGGGGACCAGGCTGGGGAGAGTCCTCCAAGATGGGGACCAGGCTGGGGAGAGTCCTCCAAGATGGGGACCAGGCTGGGGAGAGTCCTCCAAGATGGGGACCAGGCTGGGGAGAGTCCTCCAAGATGGGGACCAGGCTGGGGAGAGTCCTCCAAGATGGGGACCAGGCTGGGGAGAGTCTCCAAGATGGGGACCAGGCTGGGAGAGTCCTCCAGATGGGGACCAGGCTGGGGAGAGTCCTCCAAGATGGGGACCAGGCTGGGGAGAGTCCTCCAAGATGGGGACCAGGCTGGGGAGAGTCCTCCAAGATGGGGACCAGGCTGGGGAGAGTCCTCCAAGATGGGGACCAGGCTGGGGAGTCCTCCAAGATGGGGACCCAGGCTGGGGAGAGTCCTCCAAGATGGGGACCAGGCTGGGGAGAGTCCTCCAAGGATGGGGACCAGGCTGGGGAGAGTCCTCCAAGATGGGGACCAGGCTGGGAGAGTCCTCCAAGATGGGGACCAGGCTGGGGAGAGTCCTCCAAGATGGGGACCAGGCTGGGGAGAGTCCTCCAAGATGGGGACCAGGCTGGGGAGAGTCCTCCAAGATGGGGACCAGGCTGGGGGAGAGTCCTCCAAGATGGGGACAGGCTGGGGACAGTCCTCCAAGATGGGGACCAGGCTGGGGACAGTCCTCCAAGATGGGGACCAGGCTGGGACAGTCCTCCAAGATGGGGACCAGGCTGGGGACAGTCCTCCAAGATGGGGACCAGGCTGGGGACAGTCCTCCAAGATGGGACCAGGCTGGGGACAGTCCTCCAAGATGGGGACCAGGCTGGGGACAGTCCTCCAAGATGGGGACCAGGCTGGGGACAGTCCTCCAAGATGGGGACCAGGCTGGGGACAGTCCTCCAAGATGGGGACCAGGCTGGGGACAGTCCTCCAAGATGGGGACCAGGCTGGGGACAGTCCTCCAAGATGGGGACCAGGCTGGGGACAGTCCTCCAAGATGGGGACCAGGCTGGGGACAGTCCTCCAAGATGGGGACCAGGCTGGGACAGTCCTCCAAGATGGGGACCAGGCTGGGGACAGTCCTCCAAGATGGGGACCAGGCTGGGGACAGTCCTCCAAGATGGGGACCAGTGGGACAGTCCTCCAAGATGGGACCAGGCTGGGGAGAGTCCTCCAAGATGGGGACCAGGCTGGGGAGAGTCCTCCAAGATGGGGACCAGGCTGGGAGAGTCCTCCAAGATGGGGACCAGGCTGGGGAGAGTCCTCCAAGATGGGGACCAGGCTGGGGAGAGTCCTCCAAGATGGGGACCAGGCTGGGGAGAGTCTCCAAGATGGGACCAGGCTGGGGAGAGTCCTCCAACATGGGGACCAGGCTGGGGAGAGTCCTCCAACATGGGGACAGGCTGGGGAGAGTCCTCCAACATGGGGACCAGGCTGGGGAGAGTCCTCCAACATGGGGACCAGGCTGGGGAGAGTCCTCCAACATGGGGACCAGGCTGGGGAGAGTCCTCCAACATGGGGACCAGGCTGGGGAGAGTCCTCCAACATGGGGACCAGGCTGGGGAGAGTCCTCCAACATGGGGACCAGGCTGGGGAGAGTCCTCCAACATGGGGACCAGGCTGGGAGAGTCTCCAAGATGGGGACCAGGCTGGGGAGAGTCCTCCAACATGGGGACCAGGCTGGGGAGAGTCCTCCAAGATGGGGGACCAGGCTGGGGAGAGTCCTCCAAGATGGGGACCAGGCTGGGGAGAGTCCTCCAAGATGGGGACCAGGCTGGGGAGAGTCCTCCAAGATGGGGACCAGGCTGGGGAGAGTCCTCCAAGATGGGGACCAGGCTGGGAGAGTCCTCCAAGATGGGGACCAGGCTGGGGAGAGTCCTCCAAGATGGGGACCAGGCTGGGGAGAGTCCTCCAAGATGGGGACCAGGCTGGGGAGAGTCCTCCAAGATGGGGACCAGCTGGGGAGAGTCCTCCAAGATGGGGACCAGGCTGGGGAGAGTCCTCCAAGATGGGGACCAGGCTGGGAGAGTCCTCCAAGATGGGGACCAGGCTGGGGAGAGTCCTCCAAGATGGGGACAGGCTGGGGAGAGTCCTCCAAAGATGGGGACAGGCTGGGGAGAGTCCTCCAAGATGGGGACCAGGCTGGGGAGAGTCCTCCAAGATGGGGACCAGGCTGGGGAGAGTCCTCCAAGATGGGGACCAGGCTGGGGAGAGTCCTCCAAGATGGGGACAGGCTGGGGAGAGTCCTCCAAGATGGGGACCAGGCTGGGGAGAGTCCTCCAAGATGGGGACCAGGCTGGGGAGAGTCCTCAAGATGGGGACCAGGCTGGGGAGAGTCCTCCAAGATGGGGACCAGGCTGGGGAGAGTCCTCCAAGATGGGGACCAGGCTGGGGAGAGTCTCCAAGATGGGGACCAGGCTGGGGACAGTCCTCCAAGATGGGGACCAGGCTGGGTACAGTCCTCAAGATGGGGACCAGGCTGGGGACAGTCCTCAAGATGGGGACCAGGCTGGGGACAGTCCTCCAAGATGGGGACCAGGCTGGGGACCGTCCTCCAAGATGGGGACCAGGCTGGGGACAGTCCTCCAAGATGGGGACCAGGCTGGGGACAGTCCTCCAAGATGGGGACCAGGCTGGGGACAGTCCTCCAAGATGGGGACCAGGCTGGGGACAGTCCTCCAAGATGGGGACCAGGCTGGGGACAGTCCTCCAAGATGGGGACCAGGCTGGGACAGTCCTCCAAGATGGGGACCAGGCTGGGAGAGTCCTCCAAGATGGGGACCAGGCTGGGGAGAGTCCTCCAAGATGGGGACCAGGCTGGGGAGAGTCCTCCAAGATGGGGACCAGGCTGGGGAGAGTCCTCCAAGATGGGGACCAGGCTGGGGACAGTCCTCCAAGATGGGGACCAGGCTGGGGACAGTCCTCCAAGATGGGGACCAGGCTGGGGACAGTCCCTCCAAGATGGGGACCAGGCTGGGGACAGTCCTCCAAGATGGGGACCAGGCTGGGGACAGTCCTCCAAGATGGGGACCAGGCTGGGACAGTCCTCCAAGATGGGACCCAGGCTGGGGACAGTCCTCCAAGATGGGGACCAGGCTGGGGACAGTCCACCAAGA